>NC_083638.1:10913521-13898521 GCF_963576545.1 Limanda limanda
AACCTCTGTTGATAGCCCTTGAGATCATGTTTAGAAAAGTGGCATTTGTTAACCTAACCAAGTCCCTTTTATTAGACAATTTACAAAGAAGTGGATATACATTTATATTCAGAACAACTTCAAACCTTGAGAATGAAAACGTTGTACATTTTATTTGGCAAAAATGTGTTTGTAAAGCTGAGAGCTTATGGTTTTGATCTGGGGATGAAATATACACAATTTTCATGTTGCTCAGTTGTCATCATATGACCTGAGTGTTGAACTTTTTAAAAGGGGATTTTTATGTTGGGGAAATTGTAACCCCTGTCATATTCAAGGTCTTTGGTGTAGATGGAGGCCATAGATTGCCAAAGACATCCTTGAAAAGCCCATTTATGAGCACCTTTTATCTCTTTTTGGAATATATAGTGTGGAGAATTGACAGACAGGCAGGGAACCAGGACAGATAGAGCTGAGTGTGACAGGCAGCAAATGATCCCCCTGTCCAGAAATCAGACTTTGACATTATGGGAACCATGAGGTCTTTGGATACACCCCATTATCTTTTTACTCTGAAGACTGTGATGAGAGTTATCACCATGGTAACTGAGAGTAAGTCATCGGTTGATGATCACTGTGAGATGTAGCTGAAAACCTTGTTATAAATCTAGCAAGGAGAACCTTCATTCACCTTTTTTTTGTTGAACTTCTAACCTATTAAAAACCTAACGAATCTACTCTGAGATACTGCAAGTACAACACCATCTGTAAAGCTAGCTGAGATGAAAGCTTTTACTGTGAAGGAAGCGTTTTGTTTGTTCCAAAAAACACTGGGATTGCTTTTCATGCTGTTGACTTTCTCTTGGCAGCACATTTTTTGTCAACAAGGCTGAAGCAAAGCATCATTATCTGAGTAGAAGTGCACATTTTCAATCAGGTTGACAGATGTGTTATGTCCTCTGTCTCCTTTTAATATACTAACCAAAAAGCAGCCAAGTACACGGAGGCCATGTTGCCTTGAATTTCTGTCTTTTATTTTGTTTGGCTGTTAGAAGTACACAACCAAGGAACATCTTGTTACTTCTTCTCTCTAACAGATACACACACGTTGTGTAGGGCCTGTGATAGTACAGTTAATACCTGATGCCTCTCTCTCCCTGATCATATTTGTCTGTGAAACATGTATAATGTGTGACTATTATATTATATTATAATAACAAATAACTGTTGTTGTTTCCTACACAGATTAATTTTATTAACGGTCATGACTCAGTATAATTTATAGATTGGAGATGTACCAGAGTATTGTAAACTGATAAAAGAGGAGAAGATTATAGAGTATAAAAGTACTGTTCATTGTCATATCCAAAATCAGTTGGTTGCCAATTTAGGATTTGAGATGGGTTTTATGGTCTCATTAATGTTATGGGTGTTTAATATATTTTGGTTCTATATCACTAATTTTTATAGTGGATTTGAGTTTTAATGGGTAATATTGCAGAATTTAAATGCTCAAATAGGCAAATGTGAATTAACATAAGTGAGAAACCTTATTGGCTTTATTAACCTTAATCCTAAAAACTGGGAACAAATATTTTTTTGAAGTTGAAGCCATATCTAGTTGGGAGTCAAGACCAGAGTTTAAAAATGGGCTTGTACTTAATATTGTGCAGTATCATTGTTCCATTCATTGGTGAAGTGATTTCCCTCGTGATAAGTTTTTGCAGCCCTTCTGGGGGTTGGCAATAGCCTTACATCCTAAAAACTAAAAATAGAAGAAGGCTTGGCTGTGTAGTTAATAAAAGTTAAGACTGAGCGATAAAGCTTCTGAAATTCTGATGTCTGTGGACTGCTGCCTGGTTCCCACAACCTCCAGGAGGCATTCCTTTTCTGCATTAACCACTTTCTACCTCTCTACCTCTATTTTCTCTTGTGGATGGCATGTGCTGTGTTTTACAAATTGGTGTTTTCTCTACTAGTGGTGGGTGACTTGTCTCATTTAATTGAAAAAGACGTTATCAGAGTTTAATTAAATGAACAGGTTGATAGCGGGAAAGTGAAAGGTATTCACTGACATTTACAAATTACTGTTATTTGACCGTCCTATCCCTTCAATTTAAAAACAAACATTTGCAATCGTGAGATCGTGGAAAACATACTAAGCACTAAGGTATTGTTTGTTAACCTGAATGGCCTCATAGCTTGCTTTAAGAAAGCCACAATTGTATTTGATGTTTGATTGTTTTTAAGGTTAACATGCCGTGTATTTTTTTATCCAACCAGCAGTCTGTCCGATGTAATCTTCAGCCCTTTAGCCACGATAGTCATTTGGGTCCTTTTGCTTACTTTGTTTGGAGTCCAGATGAAGCCTTGCCCTTGTCTGTTTAAATCAGGACTGAGAATGAATATTGAGAGATGACCTTGACATGTTTCCTTATGTACAGAATCCAAATAACAATGAAGTGTTGGAGCTAAAGATTTGTCATTATTGATTAATCTGCCAAATATTTCCCTGTTGGTTGTTTTGTTATAAAATGTCCGAGGATGGTGGAGGAGGCCCATCGTGCCTTTGTTGATCAACTCATTGGTTAATTGTGTGATCTCTACTCCTGGGCAGTCATATTATTTTTGATTTGAACATCATTGGTTGTAAATAATTCTAACAGCTGCTGAACATATATTAATTTGTATAACAAAAACCTTTTTTTTCATTCAGACAAACTAATATCTAGCTGAACAGTCTCACCATGGTCATTTGTACACACTGCCCTGTTGCAGAGTTTCCATGCATGGCCCTCTGCCTCAACATTGTTGTGCTCTTGCATTATTTGAATGTTGTTTCTGAGGTATGCTGTTAAACATGTATATTTGTGTCTCTGTCTTAGTGGCCATAAGTTAAGGTGTATATATTTAATATTTTGTGCAGTCTGTACTACAATACATCATTCATTATTCAGTGTGAGTGTATATACATTAATTAATAATGGGAGCAATGTCATTGGGTTGATTATGTGTAAAATCAGCTTGGTGTGCAAAAACTTAAACAGAAAGAAACAAGCTGGATTGCTCAGCTTTTGTGAGGCTTCAACACTTGCTGTCATTTGAGACTTTAATTTAATCTGATTGAGCTGTTTCCTTCTGTTGGGCACAGAAAGGCTTGAACCTGGAAATCATTGCTTGTGGTTTTATTGTCTAGTTGTTGGGATTCACCTTATGTACTTTTGGTGTTTGCTTCAATTCAGCATTCCATTTTGACAACATTCAGAAATGTGATATTTTTGGTTCACACACTGACTCCCCATTCCTCATTAGGATTATTCCTTTGGCTGTTGTGACTCTATTACACAAGTTTGAAGTACAGATGGCAACCTGCCTAGAAGACCACGAAGCAACACAAACAAACAAAATTTCCAAAAAAACGTCTGTTGCAGAAAAAGCAGCAGACAAAACTTTCTCGGCAAGATACCAAGCAGACAAATGCCAATCTCTTCCACTGCTCAAGTGGATACTTCATATATTTGCAGACAGGACTTGTCAGAGAAGCAACTTCAGGCAGATATTTTTTGTTTAAATGTCTACTGTTAGTGATGTTGACTAACATGGCCCATGGTTTAGACATACAAACTTTTGTGAATATAACTGCACCACTTGGAAGGATTTACTTTCTATAAGGAATGTTGATTTTTAGCTCTGTGGTTGAGTTATTGCCACAAGGTGGATCTAGACTAAAGGTGGTCTAAATGTTTCTTATAGAGGCCCAGTGTGGCCAGGAAAAATGGTTTATTTTGTTACATTTTGAAATAAACCCATGGTTTTCCTGTCCTGCAATGTTAAAACATTTTCTTATTGTTTTTTAACGCAGTTTCTGTATAAAGCCTGATCCTTTTTTTTCTGTTCCCCACCTGTAGCATTTACCCTTTAGAAACATCACAGATGATGTGGTAAGATTTAAGCAGTTTGTGTGCTTTCTCTTCTCCTGGTTGTCTCTGTAACATCTTACATCACAGTAATCTAACATAATTGTCTTTTGTCTTGAATGAAACTGGTCTTCATTGCCAGACATTGGAATCATCCACATGACAGAGCAGAGACTGCTTTTTCTCACTAACTCATGTCTTTGTTAGCTCTACTTCCTCTTTAGATAGTGCTTTAGTTCAACATGTGTGAAACAGATGTTCTCTGTATGTGCTTTGTTCACAACTCACACTTTTTCTAACTAATTAAGAGGCTAATTGTTTCATCTACTCTCTTCTTAGTATTAATCATGTAGGTATGCTCATAATATAACACAACTTTCATTAACATCACCTTGACACTAACAACTGTTGCGGAGTTGTCCCTTTTTGTAATCAGATCTTTTTCTGTTGTTTCTACAGCTGGACAGATTTGCCAGTATTCGGATCCCGGGCAGTAGGAAGGAGCGGCCAGCCTTATCACAGGCGAAACACAATTCCAATGACTGGTCTATTTCCTCTTCAGCCACCTCATCATCCACTTCACATCCGTTTGAGGACATGTCATCAAAGATCACCACCGAAAAAGAGATCTTGGCTCTGTTTGAAAAGATGATGGTTTGTTTCTTTGTCATCGAAACATTGTCATCAAATTTCTTAAACTTGTCGTGTAAAACCCTCAAATATGTCACGTAAACTAAATGCAATGTGTAAGGAACAGCGTGGTATTTTAAAAATTGTTTTTATGTGTAATCCCATCCATTATTGTATTATAAATAAGAATGATGCAGATTAACATTTCAAATAAATTCATTGTCTCTTTCTGTTTTTTCCCCACAGGAGGACATGAACTTGAATGAGGAAAAAAAGACTCCTCTGAGAGAAAAGGACCTCAACAAAAAGAGAGAAATGGTCATCCAGTATATTTTTACTGCATCTAAAACGGTGAGTTTTTGAATGCATGTTATTGAACACTATACTCTGGGCACATATTAAGAATGATGTATGATTCAATTAAAAAGTATGTTCCACATGAGACCTGGCCTTACTGAGACGAAGGAGGGATTGAATTCAATAATTCAGTTTCAAAAACAGGGTATGTTGGGTAACAAGCCAGTGTAATCTTATTTGTTTTGCTGTGGCTGTCTCTACCAGATGTATTTACACTTGGACTGGGACATATATGTAAAAATGCACAAAGCTCCACCGATTGATCCGGTTGATGATAAAAATGGGCCAAAATTAGGCTTTCAGAGACATGTTGGTATTGAGGTTTGCTGATATGCAATGTTATGACAACATGTTTCACATCAAAAAACATGTTCATTTTCTTAATTCAAGTTCTATGTGTTTGATTGTATTTTCTCTTCATCAATTGTGGAAAAAAATATGGTTAATCTGTAAAATGTAAAATGTCATTTCTGGTTTGATAACGACATAATAGGAACCATCGGCAGTAAATTGTTTTAATGTATGTGAATTTTGGCTGATATATCAGTATCAGGATTCAGGACTCCCTAATATCAGCACCACCATTGGCCTCCCAAAATCTATATTAGTCAGGCTGAAGTAGTTAAATGCATGTCTGCTGAGGACATCGAACATTTTATGGAAGCTTTTGATGGTCCCCTGATGCTGCAGGATCTTTCCTTGTGCCCTTGACAACCACTCCAATTATACAGACTAGTCTTTGAATGTGTTTGTAGGACTGGGCATAAAATGATTGTTCATTAATCATAATCATGGAAAAGGTTTGAAATAATCATGATATTGATTTGAAGTCAATTTGCCCGACTCTATGTGTTTGGGAGAGACAAGGAGAGACAGAGAGAGAGAGCAACAGCAGCTTGCATTGCAAAACAAATTCAAGATTCTCAGTTACATGTTAGGTTGTAAGGTTGGCACAAAGTATTGCAAATAAAATGTAGCATTTATTATGTTTGCTATAATCAGAAATCCCTCTAAAGTTGCCGTAGGCTTTCCATCTCTAGTCACCATGGGGAGCAGCCTGTTTATGCCTGCATTTGTTAACCTGCATGATAAAATTAAAGCGGCCACTGGCCAAAGGCAGCAAATTTAAGTCCTTCAAAACAGCAGTTTTATCAGAAACTTCATGAAACGTGGTTATAGAAGTATGTAGTAAGGGAAGTGGTGAAAATAAGGTTACTGATATTAGGTATTTTTCTAAGTACTGAGTTGATATATTGTGAGAGTTGGAATAAGATGCACCACAGCCTGGATCTCATTTAACTTTCAATTCTTAAATGACTCAAGACCATGGCATGGTAAAACCAGGTCCTTAGGCACTCAAGGTTATGGTATACTATGTTGTGCTGTATTTGGTAAGATGACAGGTATTTTTCTAGTTCATTATTATCTCTCCCAGGGATATTATTTTTTCACCTCTGTCTGTTGTTTTGTTGGTTGGTTTGTTTGTTTGTCAGCAGGATTACACAAAAACTACCGAATGGATTTCCATGAAACTTGGTGGAACAATATGGATATTGGCATAGGGTGGCATATTTAGGTTACTGATAGCTATGACTGTGTGCAATTTGGAGCTGGTTAAATAAAAGTCTGGATCTAACTAATTTAAATGTGGTTTAATAAGGGGACTTTGGGCATTGGCGGAGGTATACACTCTACACACTCTTTTGGCTGGGCAGCTAAAGGCTCCATTCCACCAATTTATTGACACACCGTCCTTAACCACAAGACTGTTTTGCCAATTAACCTTTTATACTTGGTCCTGAATTGATGGATGTCCCTTGCTGATGTAATCAAGTATGGCTCGGGCTCATGAGTTTGGCAGATAGTTTTGTAGAGAAACAAGTTTCTTTTATTTCACAAAGTAATTGCTGACCTTTGCCTGTGTATTGTTTGGCAGAGGTAGTCTTGAAACTATTCTACCTCTCGGAGACCCCACTGTTGATTTGTCATCTGTTATTGTTGGCTTTAAAAGGCATAGAAATAATTTCAGAATGCTTCTCTTCAGTCCTAGTTATTTGGTCTATCTTGGAAGGAAAATTGAGATGAAATAATCTTTTTATTCCCAAAGTGCTCATGTTTGTAAAGATGGCACACAAGCACACAATTTAGGTGCAACCAAACATTTTCACTGCACCTTTTGACCACTTTTTTCGATTAAATTCAATATCGATATTCAATAAATGTTGGACTTTTTTCAATGTGTTTAAATACGTGTCTTATAAATCCTGGAGCGAATTCAAACAAACTTCAGTTCCTAATAACTTGTGGTTAATGTTGGAATTTATTGTTAAATCGTAAAAGTGAGCACAGGTCAGCAGGAGTGTGGAGGGAAGACACTCAGACAGAGACTCTGACACGGTACAAATTAACCACAATTCTGCCCTAATCCTGAAGCAGCGGCGCTAATCGTTTTCTATTGGCAGTCCGTTGTGGAAAGCCTGTATTCACACTTTTTGTCTCCAATGTTCGACATTTACCGCCTCATTCACCACCTCTCACAGCTTCACTGTCCATGTGTCAGTGTGTGAATGAGTGGAGGTGCCTTAGGCCTGTGTGTGTGTGTGTGTTTGTGAGTTTAAACTCTGCAGAAGACATGACATGAGGAAATGACCCTATTCGCTAAAATACAGAGACGTACAAGTTAAATGATTGGACATTTTTTTGTCGCACGTCACAGATTTTTGGTTGCCTGTGCAATCAAAGGTACACCTGAGAGATCTTTCATGAGCTAGTAGAAGAAAACATGAGACAGGACTTCAATGTCCCACAACCAGTCAATATGAATTGAAATTTACTAGTTTCCAAATTCCAGTCCCGGCTAGGACCTCAATCAAAATGATTGTTGGAGCAGTTGACCATTAAAAAAAACACAAGTCAAACAAGGTTAATGCACATTGTAGAAAGTAAACTTGGCTTGTTGAAATAAACATTGAGGCATTGCTCGATTTCACCGTTCTGTTGCAAAGAGAAAAACACGGAGATCCAGTGAAAAGAGTGACTGAGATAGGGGGAAATAAGCTGCTCCATTACCATCATTTTCCCACACACTGATTTGAAAGATAAGAAGAAATCAGTGGGAATGAATAGACGGGACATCACTTACGTGGTCGTTGGGGATTTGATGAGAGTACAGTGATGTGCAAAGATTCATTTTAGTTCGATGTAAAATTTGACAATATCTCATCAACCATAGCACACTTGCACGAGCAGTTAAAGGTGGTTGTTTAACCCTGTTGGCTTAATGGCAGAATTTAAGGATACACCAGCTACTATTTGAGCAGATTTAGACACTTTGATTTAATTCATTAATCTCACATAAGAGTCCGTGATTTCCAGTTCATTGGATCACACAGGGTCAAACAGACAAAGGAAAGACAATAATTTCTATATTATTTTGAACACAGGATGAAAATTACTAAGCTAATCAATGACGCATGGTTGTCAAACCAACTGTTTAAATTACAGTAGTAGAAGCAGCAATTCTAGCTGGTGTATTGTATGGTTATGAAAACTAACACAATCCAAGATGTCTTTGAATGAAATTAAAGATTAAAAATGTTTATCTTGACATCAACCCAGTCACGGGTAGAAAGTAACTTGGCTAATGCGAGTCATCGTGAGGCTTGAGGTTAACCAGTCAGAACATGCGGTGGTTGGTGCTGGAAAATCACTCACGATAGACTGGAGTCGTTTTCCTGGAGACGATGTGTAGTTGCGGGGCAACTGGCGCTACCATTTCTCCCAGCTATTCAGCGCTTGGATATCTGTCAATGTCTCTGCAGTGTCTCAGTGTTTGGAAGCTCCAACTATCCATTGGCGCTGCTGTTGATTTCTCAGCAGGCCCTCAGAAATAATGGCTGTCTGTCTCTTGTGGGCTGATGCAAAATAATGCAATCACGATGACTTAACTTTCGCTTGAAGGGATTGATGTTGGCCAAACAGAACAAAACTTTAAAACATAGCCATTATAATAATTGAAAAGTTATAATCTTTTGATTTATCTTTTTTTGACTCAGCTTACAAAATAGAGGAGATGGGCCTAAAGGTTGTTCAGATTGACAAACACCTATTCCGAGTGCCGAAGGCGATCGGATTTACCCAACGGATCTGTCTGGTTTATACTTGAAAGGCCGGGGATGTGTATTCCCAATCTTCTTCCATTGTTTCAGCTGGAGGCTATAATCCTTTATGAAACTTTTAAATTGCTTAAATTGGAATTTACACAAGAACGTAACCCTTCCCTTGACACCAAATCTGAGAATCCTGCAAAAAAAACAGCTGACAATAAATATTTACTAACAATTTAATATTTTTAGTTGAACATATATATGATTTCAGACATTAAAGTAGGAATTGAAGAGGAAAAGCTGTTTTTAGTTCAGATTGGAAGCAGGTTTAGTTTACGAAATATATCTCTTATTATGAATTGAAGAACAGAATTGAAAGGGGGAGGATCGCAGTGTGTAGATGCGTGTTCCAGTGAGAGTTCATGGTGTGAGGAAGCTTTTACACCATGTTGATAATAATGTTTCTGTAATGTTTACTCCTTCGAGAGAAGTAATAGTCAAATGTTAATCAAAAGAAATCCCGATGGAGTTGATTGAGCTCTAAAATGAAGAATGAAGGTCTTAATCCCATTTGTCCCTTTGACCCATAGCTGGTCATCCATTTCTTTGACATGTTAATAGTTGGTCTGTTTTGGGAAAAATAAATCCGTTGTTTCTGTTTCTCGAATCAAATAATTGTTGGTTGTTGAGAAGGCAGAGGGAGAGAAATGTCAAAGCTGAATGATGCAGGTCAGGGATGTCTCTTACACCCTTGTGATGAGATTTGTATGATGTAATTTAATTCATAAAATGAACAATCCATTACATTAAGGTTTATTTGAATTACGTTATGTCTAAATATGAAAACAGCTGCCGCATAGTGCAGTGCGTTAAACTGCATTACCTTTTTTCATTGAATCTATTCCTCATGAATATATACTATACCTCTTAATTACCTCTCAGCTTTTGTGTCTATAACTAGGCAGAGTTTGATTTCTGAATATCATCTTTGACCTTGATCCACTTGTGGTTAATTCAACTGACCGGAAAAGAAATGGAAAAGCACACACCATTAGCATAAGAAACTATTGATTCATCCTTTAAAGATACAGACACAGAAGTGGCCCATTTTGCACAATTGTATGGCTTGTGCAGGTTCTACTTTCTTCTTGCGATAGTAAATGGACTAGACTGCATTCATATTTTGCTTTTGTACGTACTTCTCTTTACACTTTACACTACATGTCACATTCACCTTTTTACACATGATTCATACAGCGCTTGTAGATGCTGCACTTTTCACACTTATGGAATAGCTGTCAGGGGCAATTTGAACCACATATGCCCTAGTGATGCAATTAGTCTTTGGAGTTTACTTCAAACCTCCTTTCATCTAATAGTTATTAACTATTTTCCAACAGATGTGTGAATATGAAAAGCTGTCGTTTTCAATGTAAAACCTGGTCTTACTTATAGAATTTGATTGAAAATACTCAGGATCAAGTAACAACAATGTTGAACTGTGACTTCATAGAACAACTTAGATTATTTTTAAGTGTATTTTCCAAATACATATAAAATTTGACTAGATTCAGTTTATTGACTGTTAACAGTTTCTGACCTTGTGTTATGTGATCACATTTCCGTGGCTCCACTAAAGAGATTTATTCTTCCTCTCCGTCTTTCAGGGCACATTGAGAAGCAGCCATCAAGTGTCTCCTCAGGAATTTCTGGGAGAGCTGAAGTCAGGGGTGATGGACGAACGCCTGTTTGCCTGTCTAGACTCTTTGCGTGTGTCCCTTACCAGCAACCCTGTCAGGTACAGTAGAGGATTATCACAATAGAAAAGGACTCTGTGTCTTTGGCACAGGGGTCCTTGCAGTTGTCTCTTTTGTACTTGTTTCTGTGAATAATCACTTATTATAAAAATGGTATATCTTATGTTTCACTTGTATTACTCAATCAAAATACGTTTAATGCTCATATTGCCTTAATGTAATGAAACAATACCATTCAAACAATATTAAGATAGTATAGAGTTGCAGCTCCCATACTGATAAGGTTGGAGTTTGTAGCTGTGAAGAATTTCTAGGTAAAGGTGTGTATCATAGTTTTAGCAAATAGAAAATGCATCATCAGGAACCAAACCTCATTTATTTATGATTGAATTCACGTAAGCAGAAGAGAAACAGGCTTTTAAGATTGTTGACGAGTTGCTTCTTCCTGCAGTGCCTCCTGACAGTTGACTTAATGCACAGTCCTGTGTGGTTGACAACACAGAAAGTTTCTCATTGTCTGTGCTGATTGTTTAACCAGGAGAGTGTAATGCACATTAAAGCCGTAGCTCCATCTGTCAGCTGCTACAGTTGTCTGTAAGAAAAATGAAAAGGGCTTTCAGAACTCTGGATTCCATTATGTATTCTCCCCTATTATTTACAGGCTAGTAATATCAACTAGTGTATAATGTGTGTGGGCACTTTGTCCTCAACTTCTAATCAATCTAATCAAATCCAATCCAACAACAAGCACCAGTTTTTTTTTAAACATATAAGACGAGATGGGATTCTACTGCAATGCATTTTAACTTGAGGTGTTCCTAAAATTGATTTTCTCCTTCTCCCACCTTAACCAATTTGTACAGGACTAGTGTGCAGGATTTAAAGGGATCTTTTGGAAGAACTTAATTATAGTATTTATAATTCGTTTTTAAATTGTTTATATTCACATGTAACAAGAATCTTTGTTTTCATTTGTTTACAATGGGGCCTTCATAGCTTGGAGCGATGTAAATTACCTTTCGATCTATGGTAACCTGAGGTCAATTAATATGTGCTTAGAAAAGAAAGGCCTCGAACAGCCTCATATTGACCGTCATACACCATAATGTGTAGATCTTTTAAAAGAAATGTTTACCGATGAACTAATTTGTCTAAACTATAGATATCTCCTGAAATATTGGTTTGTCTTCCTATGCACATGAATATATCAGTGTCATTTCGACAGCACCAGTCACAACTAGTTGTAGCTAATTGGCGGTATAATTTGAGATCAATCCAGCACATAAAGCTTTCTCTGTTGTCTAAATGCCTATTTACATCCAGTTGGCTTAATTTGCTCCACAAAAACACCAAGGAACAGCACCTTCCGCTCTCTATGGAAGGCAAACATGAATAATTAATACGACTGCTAATTTTATGTTTCAGTGCTTAATCAAAGTAACAGTACAAAGTAAGTCTGACTCTGTCACTGGGGGGATGGGGAGTTCCTTTGGTGCTGCCACGCTGACAGACTGATCCATGACAGTCTTGTTTTGGTTGTCTCCCTCTCTTAGATTTAAATTGTTGCTTTGGGCTGTCTCTGGCTGGGGTTGGGAAGGAACAATTTAGTTTCACATTATCATTCACTCCTGCCGGTGCCACTTTAAAGAAAAACCTAAGCTCAATGGATATAAAGTTTGTGTACAATGAAGTCTCAACTCCTCTCTACACTCTACACAATGCGTTTCTAGTGTTGTCCCTTTGTGCATGGCGGATTGAGGATGGCTGTGGTCTTGCATCATCTCCTCGTCTTGTACTTCACCCCTGATCTTTCTTGTTTGCTGTTTGTTCTTCTTTCTTTTGAACCAGAGGCAGTGGTCTCTGACTTTGTGGCATATGAGGGGCCAGTTTTAAAGCTGAACTCTAGTCCGGTGGCAGGAATTAAATATTCTGACCATGAAATATATGTTTAAACACATGTATAAGAACTCTTTATCAGACTGAAATGCAATTGAAAATACAGCCATTGACCAAAGTATTGCTTTGACCGATGCAATATATTATTGAGCTACTTCCTAGAGAAAATGCGCATCACCTCTCACTGTTACACACAGACAGACTCTGCTCTCTTTCTTTACTATACTAGTTAGTATAAATATACAGGATACTTGTCAGCAAGGCGGATTGAAGATTTTACCAAAATATAATTGACTGAAATAATGAATAAAGCCACAGAACTAAAATTAGATATATTTAAACAATTAAATTTATGTCATTAACATGTGACAACCAATGACCTCAAGTCAATTAGGAGGCTCTTTGGATGGGCGCAGCCCTAATAAAATGGACAGTGAGGCTCATGTCAAATGACGCAGTTTGGCCCGACTATAAATCTGCCTTGGCTGGTAACAGTGGCCTGGCAGCGCTAGCCCCATGCAATCTAATAGCACCATTACAGTCCTGAGTTGTGGGACTGATTTGGCAGTGAAGGCATTTTGTCTGCCACTGTTTTTGGATGCTGATCCCTATCACTTTCTTGGCACTGTTTTAGCAGCAACTCTTACTCATTTCCTCCATCCAAAATCAGGTAGCTGCATTCTGCTCATATAGGCTGACAGACTTATATTCCCCCTCATCAGGTTCCTTCTGGCTGAGCAGACAGACTTGGAGGTAATTTGGTACTTCCTGCAGCTCCAGCATGTTAGCCTGTGACACTTGCTTCTGACCCCTGCATACTTTACCCAACTCAGCTATTCCAGCTCTGCCTCCCTTTTTGTGTGAAGAGGCCATGGTACTAGCCCACAGGACCAGCAAGGCTACAGGATGTAATTGTGGTAAATGGGTTTGATAAATGGATCTGACAAACAAGTGGAAATTGGTTTTTGATATTATATTAAAACTGACCTTCAGGTTTAAGGCCCTGGATTTGTTTTATTCAGTTTAGCCATACAATAGGAATACGTTTGGCATTCCTCTTCCTTAACCCAACAATTTTAATCAATCTTGGATGCTCCTCCCGTCTCTCATACACCTACCACCAATGTACTTTATACAAAGAGTCACAGTTCATTAAATCGATCACAAATGCTTTTCCTACTTTTTGTTCTTCTCTCTTTCTCTTTTTTCTCCTTATTTTTTATTATTTTCCTTTTCTTCTTTCTTATTCGAAAATTATACACTTAATGGACATTTGTATGAACACCCGTAAAATCTATCGTTATCCAATACAACAAATCAGCCATAAATTCTACCTTTTACAGATGCTAAGTTTCAATGGGCACTCTTATGGAGGAATGATTTGAGAAAAAAAATCGTTATTATTGAGGTATCAGGTTTAGGCTGTATTATACGGAGAGGTGTTTCTCATGTCTTGCCAAACCTGTACAAACCCATGTACTTGCTGCTTAATTTTAGCAAGCATTGTTTTTGTTGTCTGAGCGACATCATTTAGGGCGCATGTTGACTTCCACTATTTTTATTTCACATGTCCCACTTTGTACTAACCCCAATCTCTGTCCCTGGAGAGCCCTCCAAGTCTTTTAACTTGCAATACACAGGACAATATTTTAAAGTAAATTATTTTATTTCTGGTTCATAACCACTTTAGCAGAGGGTAACACTATCCTACACTGCTTGGGAACCTTGGAGGCATTCTCCTGAGACTCCGTTAGAAGTCGAGCTACCTTAGCTGTGAAGTTAGCCAGATAAGGCACCTCATTTTTCTCTTTGATTTATGACTGTTTTTGTTTCCAGGGAACAGGATGGTCATATTTGGTACCATATTTTTTAAACGCTCTCTCCCTTGCTGATTCTTCTTGCCTTTCTGAGGCGATAGCCCTCAGTCGAACTTTGCGATGCTGCTTTGGTGTCTGGTGATGGTGTGGTGTAATTAGTGTACCTCATCCACATTTTGGAAGACTGATCATTTTCACACAAGTCATTCTAGAACTTTTAATCACTTTAAGCACAAGACACAGATTTAAAGTAAAGTTTATTTATAAATTAAAGACAATCAATGCTCTTCAAATATACATACAGGTGAATAAAATGTCATGATAAGAGCCAAAAAGAAACAAAACCAAAAGATATAACCGTGAGATTGTTTAAAAATATACAACACAGAAGGCTGAAAACTGAAAAATACAAACTTAAGGACACTGAAACATGGAGAGAAACATGTGGAGCTTAAGTTTAGTCATTTAAAGTGTCTAAAAAGAGATAACACAATTCTAGGTAGAAAGATATTGTTCTACCTAGAACAAAAAACTGCTGCTACCAGAATCATATATCTATACCCTTTCTATCAGCATATCAATCGTAAGGGGACAGACAATCTTGGTTTTCACTTGACTTCGTAGGGAAAACCAGAAGCCAGGCAAAGCTTTGTTGCATCACAGAACACAGACATCACTTAATACTGAGACATTTGTGTCCACACTGCTACAGTTTTGCTGTGGCTCTGAAACATGCGTGTAGAGATCTGCTCTGTGATGTGTGCTAACTTTGAAGGGGCTCTGGCCACACTGCTGTGATACCAGACACATCTGCTCTGCTCCCTGTCTTAGAGACGCCAAACAGCTAACGACAAGAACGACGTTAACAGGTCTCAGTGAGAAATATATCTGTGCTGAAATTTCTCTAGCAAAGAAAAACTGTGAAAAGTGTTTTCAAATCATTTTTACACAACACGACTCCAAACACTGAGGACATTCAGGCAGAGAATGTGATTGAAGTTTCTCATTTGGGATGCGGGAGGGGTGCCAGATGTTAGGAACTAATGAAACTCAAGGGCTGCCAGAGCATGCTAGATTAGCAAACAGAATTTAAAATACTTTAATCATTTTAGAGTCTACACCGAGAGCATGTCAAATACGGACTACTTCACTGCACAAGGATAAAGAAACGGGTCACTATATGATAATGACTTCTGATCCCTCTGAAAATTGCAAACATTTAAATTGATATTATCTTCTTCTTCTTAACCATATTATTATTTAGTATTGCACAGTGAAAATGGTATACATAAGCACATGATGCATAATTCTCTGAGGACAAGAAACAAACCGCTGACGGGTTTCCATGTTGCAGTGGCTGCCTCTATCCATGCCTTATCTTAACTTTCCCTGACCTTGACATTACACAAAGACACACCCCTCAGATATTTTATTGCCTCACCGTGATCGTTATTGCTCTTAAAGATTAGCCTTTCTTCAGATGTTGCAAAGGTGTTAGATAATCCCTTTTTCTAGCCTTTGAGATCTTATAAATATGTCAGGTTCTTTACTGGGAGCATTTGAAGGTTGACATATGTGACTTTTCACTCATGTGTTTTAAGGTAGATGTCTCGCAGCACAACCCTGATAGTGCAGGCCTGTCGGTTTCCGTTGCAATAATTCCTGCTACAGATCAACTGATTATTTTCCTTTGCTCGCTGCCTCACCTACTGATGATGAAAAACTACCATGCAGTTGCCACTGAGCTACTGCATGCATTTCAATGAAGCTCTTGTCAAGACCCTCGCCCTGCCTACTCTATAACCACAATGGTCTTGGCCATGGCCCAGCATGAAGTGTAGGCTAAACTGATTTCTTTTCTCAAACAGGAGAGCCTCATTCCTTCAATACCTTGGCAGCGGCCTTGCCTGTCCTCATCAGAATGGCCATGACAGTTTTTTTTATATTCAGTCCCCCTCATTTTCTTGACCCTGTCTTGCACACACTCATTCATACACCCTGATGTGGAGGTCGACACTATTTCTCTGCATTTTGTCTTCATTTTTTAAGTGAAAGAATAAAGCGAAAGAATAAAGAATGAGAAGCAAAATAGGGTGGATGCATACCCTGTACACACATTGTATACAGTATAGGTTACTATTTAGACACACTATTATGTTTGATAAATTATTATATGACATTTTAAACACGACATAACCTCTGTTGTTGTCTGTGGTAAACATCCACACAGTTTACCGTCCTTGGCAGGTTGGATTAAACATAAACTCGTAAAATATTGCATTTGCTGTGCACGTTCATGTGTGAATCATATAGTTCTATAGATACAATATCATCCAAGGTAATAATTGTAGCCAAATGAGGTCTGAGGTCTGGGGGGGGGGGTCAGCTGGATCTGATACTCTAGCATCAACTGTAGCTTCTAGCTTACTTTGGGCACAAAACCCTGATCTATGATTCCCAGTATTGTTGGTATAGAAACTTATGCAAAAGACGATCTCGACTCTTGCAATAATTCTCAGCAAAGATGAAGCATATCAGTCAAACAGAAATTATATGGGATGTAATTACTGAGCTGTGATGTATCAAATCATTTGCTAATGCTTAGTGACGATTTGACTGAAGATACAAATGATTGCCCAACTCTCGTGTACATGAAATAGTTTTATGACTGTAGTTCTCTACTATTGTACACTTGATTCACTCAAACTCCTCGTGTCAATGATTTGAAACGGTACACAAGTCGTTAGCTATGGTTATAATGGTAGTTAGACTTAAACGCGTCAACATTAGACTTGAGCTTAACATGCATTGTCAGTCACCCTAACCTTTCAAGGTTAAATCATATGTCACCTGTGTACATTCAAGGTGTGGCTGTAAGTTGAATGAAACAATCTTAAATACAAATTGGGTATTGTGTCAGGTAAAGAATAGTGACAAACAACGTCACAACAGACAAACAGGATCCCGGACACACCACATCTTTCCCCAACTCCATGCTCCTTTCAAGAAATTAATTTCAGATAACAGCTTCCCATTTTATGTTGTCACCTTGAGAATTTCTTTAGATTTGATGATGGGAGGCATGCAGCTTGTTGATTAGAGCAGTGCAGATGCTGAATGCTAATGTTCAGAGATGTTATTTGGTTTCCATCAGGAGGGAGGTGCAGTCAGTGACAATCTCATTCACCCTGTCTTTCACAGTTTTCTGCATACGTAAAGGTTTCCACTTGAATGAGAATGAGTTAATGAGAATGAAATACAATTCATTGGGAATCATTCACCAATATCTCCTTAAAACTGTTCTTAAGAAGTTTTTCAAGGATAGTCTATGTCAAATTCATGACTGCAGAATTGTTTGCATGTGTAAGTTGAAAGTACATAATTGAAGTAAAAACTAGTTGGATCTCAGATTTGAAGTCAAAATGAAAATTGTTAAAACAAAAGAGATCTGGGGAGGGGAAAAGGAAGGTGCACAGAGCTCATCTGAGCTGGAGCTGCACATCATTGGAAACACAGCACTGCAGGTGAACCCTCCGCTGAGGACCTGTGGATACTCGACCTGAGCGGACCCATCGGGACCGGACATGCAAGGCCAGGTTCAGATGAATGCTTTTGAATAATATTCGGGTTAAGTTCCCTCTGGGTGCGCACACGGGGAACACTGCGTCCACAGACATTGGTGCAGTGTGCATCGTGTGGTTAGGTTGCGTCTCCTGAGCCATCTCTCCTCTCCTCTCAGAAATAAACTTAGTTTTATAATTAATACGCTAAACTTTTAGCTAATAGCTGCAGCAGAAAAACTATGGAACATCTGACACATTTAATATGTAAACACCAGCATGTGAAACCTAAAGATGGGTGACAGTTTTTGTGTCTGAATATTCTCCTCTTCAACGTGTTCATGTGATCAAAAAGATATAATACAATATGCACTAATATGTCTTGTTTTTAAAGATAAAAATTATCAAATATTTTTGTAATTTTAATCGTATCATGCAACTGTAGAATTAGAAGTAAATAACACAATAACTGATTCTTTTACAAAAGCATTGCAGTTACAAAGAGTGCTCTTCAGTGTGCGTAGATTTTGTTCTTACATAAGAACAAATCCCAGATAAGATAACTTGAAGGGAGATGATCCAGAGTGGAGGTTGTGCAGTGGTGGAGATTGGTCAATCAGTGATCCCGGTACGGAACTGAGAGAATATGTAACACTGACAGCTTGCAGGTGATTGGCTCAATGAGAGTGTGTCAGAGTCTGCAGATGGTAGCATGTGACTTCCTGACATAACTTTCACTTTAATCTTTATGAATCTTAACGTCTTTGGTTTATGTATCTAAATGCCATATTTTCTACATAAAATAAATAAATAACTTAAGCCATATCTCGATCCAGGGTGAACTTAGTGACCCAAGAGGTTGTTAGAAGCTCCCAAAACATACCCTGCTTAAAGTTTTCAGATAAATTCAGGAATTCTCTGGAGAAGGGCTGAAAACTTTGAAGAAAGTTAGTTTCAAGTAATTTTTTGCGATGAACAATATACAATGTATTCCAATGTGTGCATCCTCTTACGGTCACTATTTTATCTTCTGGAAGCTGAACATCAGATAAAATAACAAAGCTGCCTTTAACTAACTAAATAAACACCTTTTTTAGATCACTGTGATAAAAACACACTTTATCTCCAATAAAACTTTATCTCCAATAAAACAATTGCATAGGAAACAATCTATTATGTGTGTTAGCCCCAAGCTTTAGATACTACTACTTTAATCACACAATTTGAAATCCATCAAGGGCACCTTCTCCGTAATACGTGCTTAAAAAAAACTTCAACATAAAGACTGGCACGAAAATGATTTGATTGAGCCCTGTGAACTTGCTTAACCTCCTTTGAAATGCTGCAACTCATAAATGTCACCTGCATACAAGTATAAATTCTAATCCTGTTCTCTGGCTCGAAAATATTTTTTGCCATTTTCTTTATTCTCTCAGGCAATCTTGCTTCTGTATAAAGGCTTAGAATTGCATTATTGTATCTTTGCTTTAAAAGGTACGATATGCATATACTGCTGTGCACACTATACTAATATAGTTTATTTTCTAAGATTTCTGGTTGTAAGAATTGAATTACAGAGTTTTACTTATTTAAAAGCCCAAACTTTTTTCAGTTCGCAGGGACACAATACTGTGTTTTCTGCTCCTCAAGACAGAGTATTAAATTCTACATGTGTTTTTCTGTCCTAAAGGTTTCCACAGTGATTGAGTATAAACATGTTGTTGTCAGTTGTCAGTCTTGCACATATATAATATTGATTTTGTTTTTGTTATTTCAGTTGGGTGCAGAGTTTCGGGCATGAGGGTCTTGGACTGCTGCTGGACATTTTGGAGAAGTTGCTTTACAAGAAGGAGTAAGTTAATGCACGAATTCATGGGTACCTGTAATTGTAGTCATTCATATATTCAAAGCATGAACATCAACTTATAAAGTAAATTGCGTGGTTTAGGTAATTTTGGCTTTCTTTCATTTTTATCAAAGTCATTCATTACCAATTTAGGACATATAAGAATAATAAAAGATGTGTTTTATATTTGCTGGTGGTGGAGTCATAAGCACAGTCTTGTATTTTATTTCTTACAGGTTCTTAGATTTTCGTTCACAATCCTAAATGTGCGAAAACATTTACCAGTGTTTCCCATTAATTCCAAAGACTGCGGTGGCCCCCCCATGGTCAACCTTTCTCCTCCCATCATAATGATCCGGAAATGTATAATGCTTATCATAACGTTATCAAAGACCTCAGATGTAGTGGTTAGCTCCATTTAGCTCTCTCTCTGTCAAGTTCTCTTTCTCTCTCCCGGTTAATCTGTCTCTCTCTCTCTTGCCCCCGCGTTTCTCTCTCTCTCTCATTTCTCTGTCTCTGTTTCTCCCTCTCTCCCCCCCACATTGAGCTGTTCGTCCTAGTCACACTGGCCACACTAGCAGGAGGAATACTACCGCTGTGGTGTGGGCCTGTTGATTGTCAAAACAATCAATAGCATTTTTACTGTCCTGGCAGAACACTGCAGAACACCTGCCCTGTCCCTGTACCTGTCATTCAGGTGCACATGAGAACCTACTACTGCCTTTGCTCTCACAGTAATCAACCGCTCGGCCACACAACCCCTTGTCTCCCTTGTCAGCCATCGCCACGTCTAATCCTGTGGGAAACATTGTGTAGACTCATTTTGGTCATGTTTTTCATTAAACCACTTTTCCCTGAATAACTCTCTCGTCCCTGTAGGCAAGAGAAGCTTGACAAAAAGAATCAACACAAAGTTATCCAGTGTCTCAAGGCCTTCATGAACAATAAGGTAATGACAATAATTTTGTGAAAATACTCATGAGCATTTATTCAGGTTGTACAATAAGTTCCCATTTTCAATCAAAGTTTTTTATCGAGGGATCTAACCTAGGAATGTCCAAAGAAGTATTTTTCTGTCTTTTTATCTTTTTTTTAATAAATATATCAACATATTGAGTTATATAATTGTTCTTTTTTTTTTATTCGATAAATCGGGAGATGGTGGAATGGCAAGTTTACTACTACAACACGGAAACCCCAAATTAATTTAAACATTTAATATGTCAGTTTTCTAGTTCCTAATATGCTTCAAGGAAAAAATCTCAAACAACTCCCTGTATTTTCAGACTGATTTCTTCAGGTAACCTTCATCGTTTTTAATATTATTTTGTGTCTTAATTTATTTACCAAATAATGTGGCCTCTTGGATTTCAATTACAAGGGATTCATCAAAATTGGAGAAGAGTAGCCTTACAACAATCTGGAGCCACTTACCTCAGGTTTTACTCAAGTCCTGATTCTTGACACTCTTGATCTAAGATTGTCGGCCTGTCTGTTGAGGAGTGAGAGCTTTCTGATGGTTTAGATACTATAAGAGAGAGTGTGTTTGAATGTCAAGTGCAAATGAGGGAAAGAGATGTGATGGCAGAAGAGAAACACAACTTCCTCCGCAGCGCACTTTTAAAGCACACACTTGTGAGCTGTTGCACAGAGCGACTCTCTGATTCACCTCCTACATTCAGAGGGACACAGTGTCATGTGTGGTCTGCACAGAGGCTGCTAAGTTATCAACAAGATCATCAACGATGTGTCACAGTAAAATTGAGCGAGCCGTCCTCCATTGTACTGACACATGGAAGTGGAGTAGTTTTTATGCAGTGCAGTCACTATTAATCACTGAGACACTTTTGACTTTAGGAACAATGTCATAACTCTTTTTTAGTTTTTTTTTTACATAATTTAATAAGTTTGTTTTTGGAATTGTTTTTCTTTAGCAACATAATTAAGCAAAACTATAAAATAATATGATCAAATTGTGATAAAATTATCCCACTTAAAGTGTGAAGACAGTAAAATTAAATGATCGCCCAGGACAAAGCGCTTATACATAAAAATGAGTTCCACTGAAGTAGCTGTGATTTACAGTGTCTTTGCTTTTCTTGCTTTTTTGCTGTTAGTCTAAAGTAGCTACCAAGGAAGAAAAAAAATATCTCGCCAGATGGAGCTAAAATACCAGGGGAGACAGATATACAGCCGCTCTGGCACAAAGCGTGCTTAAGGTCTCGTGTAATCCTGTGTCTCAATAGGCGCCAGACACCAGCATTTACCCGTAGGCCTCTCTGTTAGCCCAGACCTTTCCCTGGCTAGAGACGCACCTTGGGATGGGATGTACCCACAATGCCAAGGAGACAGGTGGTCGCTGCCAGATGTCTGTGCAGTCTTTTCTTCTTCTTCCTCTTCTGCCTTCCTGCGTCAAGTCACACACTTGCAAAGGCATAATAATGGAGTACTAAAAGTTGCCACAGTGTGAAGCTGCCCTTTGAGCAACTTAACTGTTATTAAGAAAACCTATTTCCTCAATAAAGATTTCATGTAATTGCTTTCTAAGCTGAATAAGTACTTATAAAAGCTTATAATGTATAGCTCTGCGCTGTTTGATTGAAATGTAGTTCTCTCCGCTCTTTGTTATTGTGCCGGCTGCTGATGCAGGTGATATACGCTATTACTTTAGGTGCAGATATCTGTAATTGTTGATTGTATATTCATTTTTAAACGACCTTCTTTTGAATGGTTTTCAATGGGGAATGAGTGAAACATAATGAAACATGATCGATATCTCAAAAATTAGAATGGCTACAAGAGTGAAACAGCTTCCCATATGCATGCGCTTTCCATTGTCAAAAAATGATAGCAATAGTTTTACCATGCAGGGAGAAATTATCCAACATAACTTTGGACCAGTGAAGCACAGAAGACAAAGCCTGGTACCTATGGATTCAGTTAATGACGCTGAAGAAGTCGCCAAAAACACTCATTTGTGTTATATATTTTTTTTTTCTTTGTTCACCGTTTTGAATAAGCATTTTGAGAAATCATTAACTGCATTTCCCTGTTTTTGTTTTGGCTGACACATTTTTGCAGTATGGTCAAAAAGCTGCAATGTTAATGCAGTTTTATCATGAGGTGTCACTATAGTCAGCAAAGAAACTGTTCTATTCTGATCAATATTTACCTTGGACTGTATGATATATGTAAGCAAGGCTGTTAAAGTATAGAGACAACTGCTTTTCTGTGTCAACATGAGCCCTACACGATAAAGAAACCTGCTCCAGCAGTGTTCATTCTTTGAAGCATCGGCAGAAATCTGACACAGTTCATCTTTATTTTGTTTCTGACAATTTGTTTTAGGAAAAACGAACAAAATTGCGAAACTGTTTATGAAGTAATGACACAGTTCATCTATTTGCATATAAATGTGCAGACACAAAGAAACAATCAAAAATATTCTGTTAGCTTACTGTCAATTGTGTGAAACCTGCATCAACCAGGCAAACAGGAAAATCGAAATCAAGTGCTACGTGATGCTTGGTGTTACCGCATCGACAAAAGCATCAGGAAAAAAAAAAATCAAATATCAAATCCAACAACAAAAGTGATAAAAAACACTTATTGATGCCTTCTTTTCTATAATAAAACCTCCTTTCAAAGCTTTACAAATAGTGAATTAATTTCAGAGTATTATTTATATTCAACATTTTATTATTTTAAACAAAATTTTTGTATCGATTTTCTCTGTACAAATCAAAACATTAATTTAAGTTTTGAACGTTGCTGAGGCTGGTCTTCATTGTGCAGGTGCTACCACACGCTAGCACCGAATTATCCACCATCAATAAAACATTGTTCAAGTCACTCCCTTTTTTCTTTGTGATGCCTTGAATATATCCCACATGGCAAAAATAAAAAATGCACAGTTATTGTAAATCTATTTAATAATGATCTTGTAATTAAATCGGAGACCATTTGTAGAAGTAATTGTCTTGAGCCAGATCTCTTAAAGTTATTGCACGTGCTGTATTACAGATGAACTGAAATCATAGTTTACCTTGAGTCATGCATTTGATTATTGCAAATAAATATATTGAACTTCGACTTTAATAAGTAAAACTTTGTGTTACATGGCATTTCATTCTTGTCACTAATGAGCTGAAGTAAACATGTTATGTGTTTGTGTTTATCGCAGTATGGCTTGGATCG
The DNA here is from genome assembly GCF_963576545.1 of Limanda limanda. Classification (NCBI taxonomy): domain Eukaryota; kingdom Metazoa; phylum Chordata; class Actinopteri; order Pleuronectiformes; family Pleuronectidae; genus Limanda; species Limanda limanda. The sequence continues at coordinate 10,937,584 of NC_083638.1, forward strand.
GATCCTGGGGGAGGAGAAAAGTCTTGCTTTACTGGCAAGAGCCATTGATCCCACCCAGTCTGCCATGATGACTGACGTGATGAAGTTGCTGTCAGCCATCTGCATTGTGGGCGAAGAGAACACGTATGCTCAGGCTTCATTCTTTCTGTCAAAACCTCTAGGTCTTACAGCTTCTCTCATCTTGAAAGACAATGTTTGTTTGATTTCCAACTATGGTCCAACTGAGTATCACTAATTATCATTTCTCATTATGAGTTTAAATGACTTATAGAAAGAGGACTTCCTTTGTGAGACTCTTTATTATGTCTACTATGTCGTGGTGCCAGTATATTGTACATGTATGTTGCATGTATTAGTGCAGGAAAATGTATTGAGTGATTCTATTTGACAACAATGTCAAATTAGGTATTCTAATTATAACATTTAATCATTTAGAAAAGTAAGGCAGTGTCAATTTCCAATGCCAACACTTTGAATATTACTTCTTTCATGATTGAAAACAGTAGATCTTCCATTATGTGGAACACATTTATAACATTTCAAGTTATATATGCTTCGTTAAAATAATAATAAACATTGTGTTTTTTTTTTAATTGAAATTAATTATTATAATTGTTATTGAGTTACGTTAAGATTACGATCAATTCAATTGAATTTAATCATAATTCTCCTCAAGTCATAAGTCATGATTGACAGTGTCAGTGATGGTATTTCCTAGAAAAGACCATACACCTGGGTTAAATCAACCTTGAATACTGAGATTCTGATTAACATCTTTAATAATAATTAATGTTTCTCTTTTTCCCCAACGCTCATGCATGAAATGTTCTCATTTAGATTGGAAAAGGTCCTTGAAGCCATTACCACAGCAGGGGAATGGCGAGCCATCGAGAGGTTCAGTCCCATTGCGCAAGGGCTTCGTGATCGCTCGGTTCAATTACAAGTAAGTACAAAGTATATGTACGCCCACTGACATTGTTGTTGCACTCAAATTTCCCTGAAATTAAATAAGAAAGGACTGTGGAAAGACCATTTCAATACATCACACTCTCTTAGCCACAGGTTTTGAGATTCAAACAGTTTTTAGTTGAGGTGCAAATTGGTGATAGAACAAACACGTGGGATTTAATGTGACATTCTAGAGCCTGTTAATATCACTTAATTGGACGAAATGAACATTATCAATCACAGATTGTGTGGTAAAATACTTCCTTGATTTGAGGTTACCATCTGTACTGACCTTTACTGTTGAGACTTTTAGCATTTAAGTTTCCCAGCTGTAAATCTAGGTATATTATCATATTTCATGTAAAATTTAACAACAAAAAAGAAACAATTGCAGGTTGAAGAAGAACAAAAAACTTTAGAATGAGAACACAATTACCAAAGAAAAACATCAAAAGACCGAAATGATAAAATCCCATATTTCTGTTATCTATATAGGTAGAGAAGTTGTGTGTGCCCAGGTATTTACCTCTCCATGCAAGGCTCTCGTCTTATGCACTCCCTTTCCATAAATAATCCCTCACTTTGTGGACATGATCTTTCATTTCCCTGCTGATACATACACTTGAGATATTGCATGTGGGCTGTTTCAAACAGAGACAACAATCAGTTTCTGTCAGAATAATGCAATTCATGATTAAAGTGTGTTGTCTGCATTTTTATTTGGTAGCTGAGGGACGAGAGGAGATTATCAATTCATTCAGTACCTAACAGACATACACATGATGAAAGGTGGGCATAGAACCCAAGTAGGGACAACTAATTTGCTCCTTTTGTTGTATCGTATTTTTAGGCATTGACCGTGGCTAAAGTTTTTTTTTTATCCATATCATCTGCTTTTGCTTCATTTACAATAACTACCTTTGATTGGTAACACCTTTAGGGGAGAGAGAGAGATAAGGAAGCAAGGTGAGGGAGAGGAAGAGTTTTACATGGAAGAAAAAAAGAACCAAAATAAATTTAGAAATGAGAACCGGATTTTGACGACCACCAGAAGCTTGAGTTTCACACAGACGCACAATTTATTTGTGACTATACAAACACAGCCCAGTGTACTTGAAGGTTTATAAGGCCTTACTTGCTTTGATATCCCCTTGCACTTCTGAATACACGCCACAGATCCTTTTTAAATCCCTTGCATTATTTAAGCACAGATACTGTTATATATCCCTACCACGGCCACAGTGATGCTTGGCAGAAAGCTTTCTCTTCTCCCTGAGCACATTCACACACAGTCTCCCCTGGCAACGTTTAGCTGTGGGAAAGTAAGTGTTAATAGTAGGGCTGCCACTAACGACTATTTTTCTATCGATTAATCGGACGACTATTTTATCGATTAGTCGATTAATCTAAACGACTAATTTTCCTCCAAAAAAATCAAATTGACCATTTCATTTCAGTTAATTTTATTTTGACAAGAACAAACTGTATGTCATTGTATAATGCAGCACAAAACAAAATGTAAACAAAGGCTCAAATATTAAAGTGCAAAACTGAAGGTTTAAACTAGCAACTCCAACGTGATAAAAATAAATAAAAAAGAGGGCATATAAGTTAAGTCAGCAGTGCAACTCAAAAAGATATCAAAGTTTCTATTTAACCCCTTATCAAAATAAAAAAGTTATGTCTGCATATTAAACAAAGTGCAACAAGTTTAAAGTATAAGAAACAATGGTGTCCAGCTCAAAATCAAACTCAAACGTTAGTTAGACATGCGTGTTGTAATGTAAGAATGTCAGCATGTCCACATGTTCTGGACTCAGTCTAGCGGCCCCCCCTCCCCCCACGCGGGCGCCGTAGCTGAGGTGACGCGAGAAGGACCCGACTCGCGTCCAGGGCCGCCGTCCGCACCTGCGACGGACACCGGCCCGCGGTCCAAGAGAGAGGAAGCCCCCGCACCAGCGACGCCGTGAAGCGCCGTGGACGAGGCCCCCCCCCCCCCCCCCCCCCCCCAAAAAAAAAAAAAAACAACTTGAGGCGGGCCGCACACCGAGCCTCCGGCTGCGTGGAGGGGAGTGCGCCGGGGCGACTGCTGCCCCAGCCGCGGCACGCATAGTCTATCGCGGCTGGTGCCCAGCGGTTTTTAAAAAAAAATGCGTCGACGCATTTTATACGCGTCGACGCATTTTCAGCGTCGACGTAATCGATGACGTCGACGAATCGCGGCAGCCCTAGTTAATAGACAATTGTGGGACCACCAAAATTTTAAATGCTCGTATTTTCCTCTTAAGTCTTTATATCGTTATGTATTTTTAATTGACCCTTGCATTGATGAAGCTAATGTAGGTGGTTAAAATTACATCAGAAACTCATAAAGTCTTTGATGAGCTCGAATCAAATTATCGACTTGACATAATGTTGTTGCACAGCGCTGCAGTAAATTGTGATTCTGCACCTATGAAAAATGATGTAAAGCATTGTTGTGATTTTTCTTGGTAACCCTTTGTCTTTTGTTATTTATGGTTCGCTGAAGGCTTCAACTGCCTGATATTTATTCATATATGCAGACAATATGCAGTGTGTACTAGGTAGGAGGCCAGTCCATCAATAGACACCGTCTTTTAATTCATTAATGGTATTGGTTTTTTATGAATCACCACAACCCAGTCACATGTCACTTTTCCCCTGTCTGTATCAAATGGTACTTAAAAGGCAGGAAATGATCGAGCTTGAGGACCACGGCAGAAATAAGAGCGTGCCCTCAAACTGATTATCAACCTTAAAACATCTGAATATCCTTCCTGAGCTCGAGCATTGCCATACCCTGTTTTCACGCATCAATGGATTGCTTTACTGATCAATAATAGATTTTTCTGTCTGTGTTCGCGCGGGCAGTTGAGGAGTCACAGGATGCAGCTGTCCCCGCGCAGTAAACCAAATTCAGGCGGGAGTGAAGAACAGCTTCCAAAAGAGCGCGTTTGCCCTTAAATTGACTGTTGGTTAATTTTGTGTGTATGGGTCTGCAGTTGTTCCATTAATATTAAAATCAGCCCCCCAGTTGGTGACTGGAGAAAATAGACATGCATTAGTTATGGTCCTCTGCTTCCAAGGGACATCACTCATTTTGAATGCATTGAGGCCTGCTTTTCATCAACTTCTGGAAGGAGTATGTCTACTCTTTCTCTGGTTCTCTCTCTCACTCTCTTCTTTCTCTCTCTTTGTTCTGTTTACCCTTCACGTTGCAGGTGGCATGCATGCAGCTCATCAATGCACTAGTGACATCTCCTGATGAGCTGGACTTCAGGCTGCACATCAGAAATGAATTTATGCGCTGTGGCCTAAAAGAGATATTGCCGGTAAGCTCAACAAAACGCACACGCGCACACACACACACGATATAAACTCACACTCACCATGTATTAATATTTAAATGAGTTGTCCACTTCAGTGAAATACTGTAGATTTGCTCCAGCAAATAATTTATGAAACACAGTGGAGAGTTGTTGTCCATGTCGTCTGTCAGTGCCAGCGCCCAGGAACCGATAAAGTTTTGAGTGGCTGGGCTAATAATATTTCTACTGCATTTCATACCATCTGCCTCACATGCCTATCTCTTGTAAACTTGTAAATTGCTGTGTCTCAGTTCATGTACTTTTATACACTTGCAATATTTGAGAGCGTAAGGGTGGTCACACTGACAAGTATGGCAAAATGCACAGTGGAGGAAAAGCACCTAGATTGTGTCCTCGGAACGGTTAAACATTTGCATTTAAAAGGGCCACTTCTCACCTTCAACAGGGCCATCTTGACTACCTGGGTGAGGGTGAGGGACTGTGGACTTATTTTAAAACTTGTGAAAATTCTATTATTCAGCAGGGATAGCAGCATATTTCATGTTGCACGACACAGGGGACATTTACTAAGATGTTATTTCTTTACGTCAAGAGAGCAAAGCAGGCGGCAGATATTTTGGCAGATGACAATAATAGTCGCATTTTACAATTGTCATTTTCAGCAAATGCACAACGGCCGTGTTTGATTTGGGACAAAGCTACTCTGTCAGGATTCATGCTCTATGCCAGTGATTGAGAATTAAAAAAAAATAATTCAAATATGGAGCCCGTCTCCTTACTTTCATATCATGATGTGTCATAGCATTTAGAACAAGCTCCTTGTCTTGACTCAGGCTTGATGCTTCCCTTTTTGTTTAATTGATCAGCGTGAGCCTTTCTGTCTGGTTTATTTTATTTTATTCTTTTATCTCATTGTCTCTCACTGTTTAACTTTTTTCATTTGTAGCAACTGACAGCCATCAGGAATGACGCCCTTGACATCCAACTTAAAGTATTTGTGGAGCACAAAGAAGAGGACATGATGGAGTTTTCTCACAGGCTGGAGGACATCAAGAGCGAGCTTGAATATCCTTGTTATTTGGACGGAAGCGTGAAGCGTGAAACTCCAAAGTTTGATTCAGTGTCTGTACCTTGTAATTTTGGCTAATATACATTGGAAACACATCCAGCTAAGGTCAGTTGTTGTTCACTAGATGCTAGATAACCAACTGTGTGAAATTAGAATAGAATACATATTTTCAATTCAATAGCTTCTACATTTTGATGTGAAAAAGCTATTTCCATTTTCGTACGGGCCCTTGACTCTTTGCACCGATGCGGGGGATGTGTTCAGCATTGTGCAGAGCACGGTGAAGGACAGCAGTGCAGAGCCTTATTTTCTCTCCATTCTACAGCACCTAATGCTCATACGCAATGACTACTTGGTCAGGTAAAAATCTCCAGCACACACAAACATACAGAACCTAAATAATCGAGAGTTTAACTGAGCAAAGAGTCTTTTTCGTCTCATGTTTCAGTTCTTCTTCTCACAAAGTTCTTTCTCTTTTATTTCAGTAATTGTCTGTCCCTCATTTATCCTCCACCTATATCTGTTTTCACAATGATGACCAACATACAGCATTTTAATCTTGCATTATAGCCAACTCCACACTCAACCTAAGAGCTTATGTTTTGTGGAGGTCTCACTCCCTCTGCCTTTAACCAGAGAACCAACAAAGAGAATGCAGTCTCTTTTATCTCTGAGCCATCTATTACAGCCAATGCTCCAAAGTATTTCTCATCTCCTTTTAATGGTACTTTTTCAAAGATTTATTTTATGTTGATTCACTCACAGCTGGATGTGAGTTCAACTATGACTTGATCAAAAGACAGAACTCTAATCTGCACCATATGAAACGCATCACCTGCGGTTTCTCTTCCGCCCAAAAACAACACCTGAAGTGTTTCTGTCTGCCAATAATGAAACTTCATGCAATGTTAATATTGACATTTTTATGATTGACAACAGTGGTGCCATGTATTGCGTAAGGATTAATAATAGAATGAGAATATTTACACACAAAAAATTGCATACTACCTAATAATAGCTGATCGACTGTGACTTCTTGTTGGTGGTATGTTTTACAGTGACTCAAGTCATTGGAGTTACCTGAATTTATGAAGAAATGTGGTTGGACTTTCACAAATTAACTAGAATAGCATTCCGAAGAGTCCCCTTAAACTCAATCAAGGCCCACCAAATCCCACACTTCTTAGATATCAGTCCGATATATGTCCGATTTCTGTTCATCCAGATCCATGCATTATTCCTATCAACAATTTGGTTTGTATAATGCTGCTAATTAAAAGACAAACAGACAAATGGTAAGGAAGACATAACCTCTTGGTAAAGGTTATAATCTTTTTTAGGTAATAACACAAATACCTGTGTTATTATTGACAACATTTTTTACGTCACTAGAATCTTCACAGTTTTTAAGAAGAACTATGCAAATCCGAGTTTTTTACTTTACAGTTTGATTGATGAAACCATATTGAAGGTTTGTGTTCGAGCATCTTTGAACTATTTAAAAATTTGAGAATTGAGTGAATGGTGCCTCGCAGGAGCCAATTAGATTTAGGATCAACAATTTTAGATTTGCATAAAGCTTGAAAGGCTCACAGAGTCATCTCAGTGTTTAGACATTCATTAGTCCACAGTCAGATGAATTGTAATGTAGCTACTCTCCAGAGGAGTCGGCCGTCATCTTAAGATGACACGGAGAGCAAAAAGCAGAATGCTCAGCAAGGTAAAAATAGAAAGTATAATAGCTGAAAACTTTAAGGAATAACCTTGGTAACATCTCTCATGTTCATGGGTCAACCATATGCAAATAATAGTAATTATTTGATAGGGTGCATGGAGCATGATGTTGATGGCAGGACACATCCATGGAAGCTGCTGCTCTCCAAATAAATCATCACGGCAGGCTTGATATTTTTGTCAAAGTGCACTTAGCAGAATGTTTTGTGGACTGAAAATAGGTTGAATAGTTTGTTTTGAGTTTGCTTTCAAGTTCTCCATCGGCACTTCAATACTCCTGATATTAATTTTCACCACAGGCTTGTATCTGAACCTGAAGCTTTTAATATTCTGCATCTCTTGCAAAGGACTGGTGCAGCGAGCATTGGTTATTTATTCTCAAGAGTATATAGATGAGGGGGCCAAAGCTGCAGTGTAAATAAAAAGAACACCGGTAGCTTGTCAGTCAAGTGATTGACATTACGTATTATTCTATTTTCATCCTTATAATTTTGTCATTCACACAGTGACTCCATGGTGCAGATCTAGTTGGCAGTCTCAACATTGTTTCAGGGAGAGGTGGAAGGCAGCGTCCCTGATTAATCACTGCTGATAAGTCTCAGAGTAGGGATTTGGACTCTCAGCGGCAATGTTGCAAGATAATGAGCAGATCAGACACTTCCTCGCTTAACTTGCAGCAGCACTGTGGCTCTCAGCTGTTGTCTGTTGTTGCATCACAACATCTCCCTTTTCCTCGCTGTGGCATATCCTCGTTATTGTGTGATCAGTGAATCCAACAGAGCCACTTTCAACAGTTCAACTGCAATCACTGTGCATTTGCTAATAGGTGGTTGTGTATTCTCCATTGTTCAGCTTCATAGAAACAGTGCTTATATAGGTGCTGCTGGTATAAACTGTAAGTAGGCGTTTTATTAGCTCTGAAGAAACGACGCATATTCCTCATATCGACTGAAGAATAGTCACAATAATCAAGATAAAACTTTTTATTTTGTATTATTAATTAAGAAACCATCTGGTTCACAATGTACATAAACAATTAATCACAACGTTTTTTTTCCTGTTGGCATATTTCGTTATGGAATATATGGAATTTATATCTGTGGAGACTTAGTTTCTGTCGATATTCTGTCCTCCGTTTAGGTCTCTCCATTATTCTTCTAGTTAGATTTTATTATTTAATTAAACCAATTAACAATAATTAATGATAAGTAGCCACAACTTGTAGGTTCATGATGAGCTTTTCTTATGCAGTAATAATAACTGGTTGCACAAGTTGTTGGGACATGCCACATTTCCCTTTTATCTTTCCAGTAACTCTGTTTTCCCTGTAGACAGTAAAGCTGCTCTCACAGCTGAATCTGCCCAAATACATACACAGACACCAGATTAAAAGCATGACATGGAATTATGTGTGTTTTTGAAACTCTAACATTTCTTCTCTGGCTTCTCCCGACTCTCAGGCCTCAGTACTTTAAGATCATTGAGGAGTGTGTGTCTCAGATCGTGCTCCACCGCAGTGGCACTGACCCGGACTTCAGTTACCGCAAGCGCCTCGATGTGGACTTCAGCCACCTCTTAGGCAAGTCAAACACTTTTTGGCATTACAGATATTTCAATCAATCAAAGGTTATTTTCACTATATTTTTTCTCTCCACTCTATTGTTTGTCTTCAGAGGTATGTGTGGATAAAGCTCGAATTGATGAGTTTGAACAAAGAGCTTCGGAATTGGCACAGAAGGCAAGTATTGACAACGGAAAAAACTAATTTTCCTCCCACTACACAACCACCTGGCATAAACAAAGCCCATTAAGGCATTCACTTGACTTAGTTCTATAAAGTAACATCTGTTTAGATCAGAAAACATTTACATTATAAAGCTAAAGTGACACTGTCAAACCATTGAGGCTTGAATAATTGAAATAGTCTTTATCCGTATAGAAATCTGATTTAAAATTGTCTCTGACTATTAACCAAAAGATGAAAATGTATTTTTATGGCATATTGCTTTAACAAAATCAGATCTATAACCTTAAAAATGCCCAATGATAGAACTACTGGTTCTTCCCATATCATTGTAGATAAATAAAGGTCTTCTTTCCTACTTTATAATATTCCCCACGTCTTTAGCTTTTATATGTAGTTCCATGTTGTTGTAATGTTCATAGCAAAGATCTAAAAACATAGGAGAAGAACGTATTATACTACAGCAAATTCGAGAAAAAGCCGTACAGTTTTTCTTCCCAGACGGCGAATCGCACACCCGCTTGTGAAATGTGTGAGGTCAAATTGATTAGCTGTTGTCTGAGTAGCAGCAGGTTGTAGATCCTGATTAGAAACACGGGCTCACTGATTGGTGTGTGTGTCTCAAACTTCACTTTATCACTGAACGGGTGTTTGACAAAAGGTGGAAATTCAATCAGCAAATCAGGGTAATCAAGCTGAAAATGAGTTTTAATTATGCTAAAATAATTATACAGATAGACTCAAACAATTGTGTTGAATAATACTAATGTTTATTCCTAGTTAAAGTTACTCAATATCAACGTTTGCTTTGTGTGAATAATTTGGATACGTGATTCTCTTTTCAGTTTGAGGAGGAGTTTGCAAGCAGGCAGGAGACAGAAGCTCAACTGGTCAAGTGTGAAGAGAAAGCAGCTGAACTCGGAGCTGAGCTGCAGGCTTTTAAGTCCCAGGTACACGCTGTGTATTTTTGTATTTAGTGTTGACTTTTGTAAATTGTGTTAATGGGTACTAATTTAGGGGATGTGAAATGTGGGAAAAAAACACTAGATTTAATGACTCTGCAACTCTCCCTGAATCTAGCAAGTTACTTTTCATTGAGTTGTTCTCATATTTTGGGGTGCATGATGGGGTCTGAGGGGGGTGGAGTGGGGGGACTGGGCTTTGATTCACTGGAGCCTGCAGTCTGGTTTGATGTGGAGGCCGCTCCACTGGCTGGCTGACACTAAGTCTAATGGCAACACTGACCAGTCCTCCACGTTGGCCCTTTCTAATTCTCTGATCTCCATCCCATAAGAGGAAATTGTTCTAAAAGCAATTTATTCTGACAACCCCCTTCAGCCTCACTACTGGGCCTCTCTTCACAGCCCCACCACCACTCCCCCCCAATACCCCAGAGAGTTGCTCCCACGCCCTGGAACAGCAAGATAACCACACACTCCGAGAAGGGGAAGAGAACTTCCCTTTTTATTTTCCTGATAATTTTTCAATTTGAAAAGAGCAAACACAGAATGAATACTCAAACAGTACTGCGGGTCAAATGACGGTGGTACCTTTAGTCAATGTGGGTCCTCTTTGTCCCACGGTTTTTGCCCTTCTGTCACACAGACACACACACAGAGGCACACTTGTTAATTCAGCAAAGACGTTCTTCCCTGGAGAGGCGGTGGCAGAGTGAGGGCCCAGGGCTGACCTTTAGTGTGCGTCTTTAATCTAAAACCGGTGCATTGATCAATAAGCCATTTGCTCTGTATGATACAATTTACCAACCTGTGTAGCCCCGGTCATAACGTTGGAGTTTTAGCTTTGGAAAAAAAAAATCACTGCGGGTTTGTGTTCTGGACAGAATCTGGGCCGTTTATGAGCGTTTGACCTCTGTTGGATGGTTGAGAGAACACGCCTCCGTTATCCGTAGCCCAGTGGTATCAGCCAGCAAAGCAAACCGTGCTGCTCACTTGGCAGATGTGGAAGTTCGTCTGCTTCGATTTTCTTTCTCTCTCTCTCTCTCTCCCGCTCTTGAGTTTCAGTCGTATTTCTTTTTTCCTTAAAATATGAGTTTGCTTTTTATTATATTTGTTCTGTGAAGGGTTTCATGGGTACTGCTCCACACACTATACATTAAAATCTAACACTAGAAATAAACCAAAGTATTTCTTACTCCAAACAATTATTCTTTTTTCTGAAGTTGGCAAAAATCATTAACAATTACACTTTCGATTACATTTGTTGAAAAAACCATCCACTAAACAATATAATTTGACCTTCAAAGGGATTGTGAAGAGATCAATTCATTCTTTGAATTTGATTAATTGTTATCAATGTAATAATATAAGTAACATCATGAAAGTGGCTTACGCTACTGCCCAGACAAAGGAATATGAAGGAGGACAACAATGTTAGATTCTGATTGTGTTGGAAAATCCTTTTATACTAAAACATTCTCAAGTTAGATTTAGTGTTAAATGCCACGTTCTGTGACATGAAGGCTTAAACTCACTGGCTTTTAATGTTGTTACGAGACCCATTTCCATTTGTGATGTAATGATCGTTCGAGTCTAGAGAGGAATCCTCAATCGTCACACTTCTACATAAAGCATTCACATGAGCATTACTTATTTGTATGTTATGTGCATGTGTGTAAATAACATCTCCTCTTCTCCCTGCCTCTCCAGTTTGGAGCTGTACCGGCGAGTCTGTCCTCTCCCCATGTTCGACAGTCGTCATCTGCCGCACTGCTCCCGCCGGGGACCCCACCCCGCGCTCCAGGACCTGGGTTGCCGGCACCCCCTCCTCCACCTCCTCCGCCTCCCTTACCTGGCTGTCCTGCCCCACCTCCTCCACCTGGAGTGCCTCCTCCGTTTGGTGCCCCCCCACCACCCCCTCTAGGGTTTGGCGGAGGTCTTGGCTCCCCCACCCACAGTGCACTGCCTTACGGCCTCAGCGCTAAGAAGGAATTCAAGCCTGAGACTTCCATGAAGCGCCTCAACTGGTCCAAGGTAAGACACTGAAAGGTGTTACTTATATATGACCTCCTTCACTTTCATACTTGATGGTGACATAATACACAATAACAAATTAGAACAATGCAGTTTAATATATCACTGATGAATGCATCTAGAATGACCATGGTGTTTGCCGACAGGTAATTTTGACACCTTTGATCACAGCACAACTTAGATGTGTATCTTCTAATTGGCATCTGGTAGAATGACAGACTATATATGGAGAAATGTTACTCATTTTGCATTTTCCTCAGTGGAAAGTTTGGACCAATAAAATGAAAAATATGCCGGTTATTTAAAGTGTCCGTGTTCTCTGCTCTTAACTTTGTTCCTGATGTTCGTTGGCAGCACCTGAACATTGCAGATGTTTTCCTAAGAAGTACAAACAACAACTTCCAATCTCTGTGCCAAACCAGGAATAATTAAAAAGAACAGATGATCAGACGCTTTTGTCAGAGCAGCCTCGGTGGTACCTCTACAGATGTTGTTCCCTGCAGAGCAATATTAGTTCACAACACGAGTAATCAGTTTGTGGTTTGATTAATAATTTAATGTCAGATGTGCACTGGTACAGATGTTCAGCAAACTAAACCATATGCTGGGAAATGTATGAACCTTTTAGTAGGACATGAAGAGGACCTGTCTAATGGCACAGCTGTATGAGGCCCGCCACATATGGTTCTGATTGGGACAAAGCTGTTCAAAAACTTCTCCAGTTACAAGATTTCAGACTTTCAACTCTTGCTTGCTGGCTCCGCCAACTTTTGAGAAAAGATAACGAGCATATAAAAGTTTAGAGGTCAGAAATCAACTTTTGCTCGACAGGAAGACCACCAATCAACCTAGCAGTAGCAATGCCTTGACATACAATAACATATTTTTTGCTGACCAAAATGTTATCTATATTCCCTTTGGGAAATATCAATACTCATTTGTATAAAAACACTTTGTTAATCCCTATTGGACAAATTGTGATTTGTGAATTTAGGCTATACAATACAAATTTGATTGATTGATTGATTTATTCCGTTCGAATTTATTGACCATTTGGATCAAATATATCTTCACATCGTTTTCCTTTTCATGTATCACTATTATATCACAAGAAACTGTGCATCTACTTAACATGAATGGGATTGTAATGGAATTTCACATATTTACTCTAATTGTCAGTTGTTAACAGTTGTGACATATTGACTATTTACTGACAGTTCATGTCTAATTTTAGTCTTTTATATCTTTGACTAATAATAAACTAAACTGTGGATGTGTGTTTTCAGATTCGTCCCCAGGAAATGTCAGAGGCCTGCTTCTGGGTTCGGGCTGATGAGAACCAGTATGCTAAACCAGAGTTACTGAGCAGAGTTGCTCTCACTTTTGGTTCCCAAAGAACAGGTCAGCCTCTCACTTTTCCTTGTTGCAGTATTTAACTTTACTCTCACAGATATTTCAGGATATGTCCAAACACGAATACTCTTTCTTTCCAAATTATTCTGCACAGAATATTTCTCATCAGCATCACATCTTTCCACCTTCTTTCTTGTATTATGGCTTAAAATACCAGTGTGGTCAAAATCAGTGTGATTACTGTTGGTATTTTAAAAGTATGATCACATGATCGATCCATCCATCAATTATCTATAACAATAACCCTTTGAGCTTTGAAAGGGGGGGCTAGAGCAAATCCCTTCTATTTGGAAGATGGTAGTGCTAAGATCCTGTCTGTGAATACATGTCGTACATTTATATGGATCAATTTGAGTTTTTCTCTCTCCACAGTGCTTGCTCATTGTTGGAACTATTGTTAAGGTCTTGACCTTCTAAGTTGAGATGATGTGTCTTATGATACAGGGCTATCCAAATAAAATTGAATCCATTTGAAATAAGCAATATTTCATGTCTGACAGATCAGTTAGCATTCAGATGCCTGTGCTGAATCCGAGTCTCCATGGGTTGTCGTGCATGTTTTAGATTTCAGTGGGCTGCTCCGACTATTCCTGGTGGTAATGCTGCACGATAAGACACCATACGCTTACATCCTTACACATTAGTATGGTTGGTAAGATCTGGAATATTCATGTACAAGGTTGTTGGAATGATTAAAGATACCACAGGAGGTAGCATGAGATGTTATCAGTCTTGTCCTCTCCTGTGCGTGGACTATTAGTCCCTTCTCTGATGATTTATTCACGTCTAGTTTTTTCTTTCTTGTCTTGTCACTGACTCAGCTAGCTTACGACAATTTGAATAATTCATCCAGGTGTTATCTACCTGTCACAACTCAATGCTACTCCTCTCAGGGCATAGGAGACACCCCCCCCACCCCCCCCACACACCAGGGCTCCCTTGTTCTCCACCGTCAAGGTGTTGAATAATGGAGGCAGATCTAAATGGCAAACAGGTAGACAGACAGTCAAGCAGGTGTTCTCTGGAGAGGACAAAGGAAGGATGTCCACCAGCAGACAATTCTACTTCTCTGTTAGGGTGCATGCACAACCTTATTTGAACAATCACCAAACACATTTTCCATCATTTGAGGAGGCATGCCAAAGCAGTGCACCTCTGCAGTATGGCGTCTGTCTGTTCTTGTCACTGCTCATGGATAATGCATTTTAGATTCGGTGAGAGAGGCTTAAAACATTTGTCTAATTTCAAAGCATTCACATTGTTTAAATCTGTTTACTTAGTTGTTTTCCTCCCGATTTCCCTCTGTCCCAGTGGAGGTTGTAGGAACAGCATGACTCGGGGGTCGAGCTGTCGGACCCAGCTGCGGCTGCCGCTGTGTGTCAGTGAATGTACGCGTGTACGTATGCGCATGTGGGCTTGTCGTTTGATTAACACAGCCATGCAGCATCATGTTTCATCTCACTTAAGAGCAGCAGCATCTGGATCAGCATTAAACATTAAAAGGGACACAGTATGAAGCTGGATTCACTCAGTTTTTCTGTTTAAATATTAATTTACGTCCCTTCAGACTTCCGTATTGTTTTGTGATGTTTGTGCTTCTCGCTGTAGAGGACGCCTGCCATCCTGTACACAAGCTGCGAGTGCGGATGGGGACTGAGAACAGTTTGTTTTGAGACCGTCTCTGTATTTTTGGCAGACCTCAAGTTAATCAACTCTTTATAAAAATACAGTTCATTATTCATAGTGTTAAGCGACGGCTGGAACCAGAATTTATATTACTACTTTTGGCGGAATGAAACATATTTATTTGACTAAGTCTACATTTTATTCACTTTGGTAATATCGTTTATGGCTCCTCTGTTTTTCTGTCTGGCAGGGGAATGGAGTTTGGTTTTTGGCAAAGGGGTCAGTGCCACTTGAACACATCTCCTCAAATTGCGATAAATGTGTGTATTTAGTGTTTCAGCGAGCAGGTCAGAGAGAATTAAAATTAAATAAGACCATACTGAATGATTTTCTCTCAAGCCTCTGGTTATTTGCTGTAAACTTAAACAATGGAAATTAATGAAAATGTTCAGTTATGCACTAAACAGTAGAAGATGTCATTGGGTAACGCTTATAATGTAATGTCTTCAGTCTAATCAAGCAACTGCAGAGTAGCATGAAGCACAGGAAGTGTGACAGCCCACTTTGTATGGTGGTAAAAAAGAAATGACCTTAAAATTGTTTGCTTTGTGTGTTTTTGTTGATTTGAAATGTCGGCATTTGCATTTCGTCGTTTTATTTTTACCCAAGGATGAAGTTGTTCTCATTCTCTTTGCTTTAGAATTCACAATAAAACACACACACACACAGACCTCTCCACACTTCTCCTTTGACGATAGGACAATGCTGTTCCTTAAGTATCAGCGATGTAATTTTCTCACGATCAGTTCCTTTCATTGACTTTGAAAAAATAACCCATAATTGCTTTGCCTGGCCAGTAGCACAAAGACTTTACATGTGTCCATAAGAAACTGTCAGATAAAAAAGATCAGGTAATTTATGTTCTGACATACTGTTAATGTCAAAAATGCTTCTAAAACACAAAGCGAGAGAGGCTGTCATATAATCAAGACTAAGAGCCTTTCATTTCTTTGATGGTTTTTGAGTTTCTAAGCTACTTACATACACATTCTTGTTTTCCACAGCCGCATTGACCGTCAGTTCAGTGCACTGTTAGCCTTGTATAGTGCCAAGCATTGAGGGCATTGAGTTGTAAGCGGTCTTGTCATATTTTGACTAGTAGCTGGTGCGTTGACCCTCCTCGGGTGTTGTTTCCAATCGCTCGAGTAGAGTGAAGGTTGCCACTTGGCATTGGTGTTGTGTGAAGCCTCTGTCTCCCGTATGTCCTTCCAGGATTGCTCAGTCTCTCAGTGAGTCTGGATGGGCTGTGAGTCCTGGTCTGGCAGTCAAGAGCCGTCACTTATGGATGTCTTGCTGTACATCTTTTCCATCCAGGACCAGTCTCATGTTGGTCTTCTGCTCATCTATAGTTCCCACATGTTTGTAACCTAGGGCTTTCTTATAGAAGCAGGGCCAAATTGAAAGTAAATTACCGACAGAGCCAGTAGAAACCGTCCAAACATGTATGAAGATCCAAAATGAATGCTGTAAGCAGATTACTTGAACACTAACTATATTATTTAAACAGGATTTGTATGGGAACGATTCTTTCCCAAGCTGTTTTGTCGGGAGGCGGAGGCAGCACGAAATTTGATGGATGCATTCTGTATGCATGAAAATCCCTGATGGAAACAAAACATTAAAGAAGCAAAAACAGAAAACCTGTTGCTTGAAAGACACCGTGCCAAAAAGGAACAAAGTGAGACTGCTTGGTACAAACGTGTTTCAAATATGAGTGCCGTGCTCTGTGAACATAATTGGCAAATTAATGCTTGTGCAAGAAATATTTGAGCAATCTCTGGTGTGATCTTTCCTAATTATTCAAATTTAAAAAAAAATGTTTCTAACAAGTAACAAAGACAGGATATTTGTATGCTGCTCACACTTCACTTAAGATTCAATGAAGAACAAATTAGGTTCAGCAAGACGGATTGTTTTTATTGGGGATGGCTGTAGTTACATTACTGGAATCTTTTGGACCTTTGCAACAGCTGAGTTTTCCCAAATTACCTTAAGAGATGCCAGTTTATCTCAGAGACTTCACAGGCAACTGCAACACGACTGGTTAGAGTAAATAACCCAGAATGAAATTTGCTAGTTATACCATACACAATTATGTAGTAAATATAAAAAATAAATTTGAATTTATATAGGCCAAAATTCAAGCTGCTCGTAATTGTGAATAATGATCTTATACTTAATCAAGCGTTCTTTGCTCACATGTACAAATACGTTGAGGACCTAAAGTCCCTTCATGTACACAGAAACACATATGACCAAACACAAGTGGGCTTAGCATGCACACTGCAAGCTGCAGGAGTGAATCATCTGATATGGTATAACAAGTACATGTAACCTGCTGCAGTAAATCAATGGTTGTGGTCTGATAGGATGGGGTGTGCTGCAGGATGAAAATGTTGTTGAGTTGCACAGACACACATACACACACACTTTCGACTTTGGATTTTAAATGTCGCCACAATAAACATAATCATATATTACCACTGCTTTCAATTATTTTTTTTTACAGATATTTGCCTAAACCTTTTAGAGCTGTAGAGGATGATTTTGAAGGTCAAACCACAAATCCAAATTAATTATAGAGATGATAATTGTTCTATATATTGTACTTTATACTATTATTACATCCATAAAACACCCCCATTTGTTTTATGAATTTCCTTTATCAAGACTCTGTGTAGTCTATTTTTTTTTGTCTTTTGTTTCAAGTATATTTGTTCCTTCCTGATATGCAGTTAATTGATAATTAAAAAGGATCTAACTACAATATATTCAGGTCAATCATAAGTTCATATTTTTTTTAAATGGTGGCCCAGTACAAGTTTGGTCCACACAGAATGTGTGTATGCCCACTACATTCAGGCTCCTAAGAGGATGAATCCAAATGATTCTGGTGGTGCCTGACTTTTCCTCTTGGACCACCATGAAATTTGTTCGTCTTGTTTGCTATTGGACAGATAATAATATATAAATAAATAGCGTTGACTTTGGTCATTTACTCACCAGTTTGACATTTCAATTCAGAGTGAGTAGTGTGCAAATGTATCGGATGGACTGCCATAAAATGTCATTTAGATCTTATTGTTTCCTACAGGATGAATCTTACTAATAATTGGTGATCACGTGATATTTCTTGAGCCACTACCAGGTTGACATGTTATGTTTAAATATTAAAAGTATTGAGACATTAATGGTTTCAACTATTATATGTTAAGTGTTATTTAGCACAAGTTGTGTGACGCTAGCATGCTATCTAAGCTGATAGCCTGTGTCGTACTCAGACAGACAACATCATTGGCAAAGTTGTCCAACTTCCAATATGCATCTGCACAAGAACAAATAAACAAGTTTTAATTAGCTGAAACTTTGCTCCGGATTTTATTTCCAACTATAGTCACCATACGTTCTTTAAATACACTAGGCAGCTCTGCTGCACAGTTGGCAATGGTCACACAGACACCTGGCCACATCATCGCTGTGATTCCTCAGACTTTTACCTTTCAATCCACAGACACCAGTGCAGTGATGCTTTTCCTACACACAAAACGAAGTCTATATTTTAAGTGCTCCCTAACTGGAGGCAAAGACCGGGAGGTCAGCTCCGTCCCTGCTGTTCTTTTGTATCACTTTCTGCTTCTCCTTCCGTCTGCTCGCTTTTCCAACACAGCTGCTGTTCTGTGAAAGTGAACGCAGGGGGAGAGCTGCTTTGTGGGAGACAAAATGGCTGCAGACTAGTGTCTGTTTGTGTTCGCAAAATAATAAAACTTCCCATCAACTTTTCAAAGCATGGGAAATAGGTGTGGAGTAAGTGTATTGTGGAATGAATGTCAAACTCAGCCGGCCCCTGTCTATTGCTCATGTTACACCATTTCAAGTAACTGGAAGGAATAGTTATAATAACATTTATTCTAAAAGAGCAAAAGAGATTTTAAATTCTTGAGGAAATTGGATGGAGTGGGTTGAACAGAACCATTAGTACCACTATTGATGGTGCTAACATGGTTTTGCCCGATGTGCCATTCAGGTTGTCTCTTAAAGTCACCTATCAAATGATTAGATGGAGATTTAAATATTTAAGTGTTTCTTACAAGGATGCTCACGTAACTACTGGTTTATCGTTCAAATAATTTCCCTTTCTGGATAGGAGACAACCTTCCATCACATGCACACATACAGTACATCATTTCTCACTCTTCTCTCTACCTTGCCCACGAGGGCCTGGTCACTTCATGTCATTGCAACTCTAGGCACGCAGTCCCTTTTTTTTTTTTTACAAGTGGCTTCTTGAGATGTTATCATCCTCCCATAGTATACAATTGAAGATAAGATTAGTTCATTTCATACAGGTTAAATCTCATATCATCCCTGGAGCAATTCTACATAAACACAGATGATGGGACTTGTAAACGTTTACATAAACAGCTGTTTAATGCAATATTTATGTATTATTGCTTTTTTGCATTTTTCCTCGCTGACACATACAAAATGTCCACGAAACAGAAAGTGTTGAAAAGAATAATTCTGTCTCTCACACAGTCACGTGCACCTTCTGTGTCCTTATCTACTTTTACTGACAACTAGCTGATTCAGGTGGTGGCACATGTTTATAGGGTTGTGATTTTTAAACAGAGGTGGTCTCCTCCAGCTGTTTTCCTGGAGGGCATTTGCTTATTTTTCATTTCACAACAGTAAAAGTATTTGCTGATATGTGAATTTAGTTTTGTGTTTCTGAGTTGTGTAGTTATGAATTGTCTTTCACGTTGTGTAACACGCTGTGTACAGCCCCAGGCCTGAGGTTCTTCACCCCTGCTGAGACATCTCACGTGCAACATATTGTACAAATGCTTTTATGCAGAGCTTATTATGTGTTTTTTTCATGATATTCTCTAGTGTCAGTTTGTGAAGCATTACCTTTTCTCCCATAATTATTCTTTGTAGTGCTGTTAGCAATTGATCGTGTTAGAGAAAAGAAATATTACAATACATTTTTTTTCTATTCACCATTCAGGAAACAGTGATCCCGAAGTGATCCTTGTAGTCTGTGTTTAAAACTGTGCACATGTTGGGCTACAATTGAGTGGGAAATGTTCTCCATATTTTTACAGAACGTTTAAGAAAAAAGATTATCTGCACACCTACAAACTCTGATTGGATTATATTTGTTGTGATGTTTCGAGCACGAGGCTCCTCCGAAGACTGTCAGGGCTTCCTCTCTGTTATTTGGCAGTGGCTGACTTATTACTGCTGCTGCTTCAGGATCAGGGCAGATGCACATTATGAATCGAGTATCCTTGTTCCCTGCTGTGTTACCCTGCTGCATGTCCTCCCCCTCGCTGCCCTGACGAGCTGCGCTCTCTTCATTGTTGCAACGCCACGTTTATCAATGAACATAAACATGAATACATGAGGTTTTTATGAAGATAATTTCCATGTGTTGGTGATTAGAAAAGAGCAGAGGAGCAGGAAAGACTGACCTCGGACAAGTGCAGAATCACCATATTAAATAGTATCTGGTAACAAATAACTGTTTTACAACAATTTCAAAACATTTATACAAAATATATAAAATATGTTTTACCTTAATCAGCTTGATTAATAGCATTTTTATTTCAATCAAAACATGATTTTTAGGGCCCGAGCACAGACATCAAAGGTGTCTGGTGAGACCCTATTGAAATTGTAAGGATTATTATTATTATTATTATTATTATTATTATTCAGGCAAATGAAATGGCTTTTTTTTACATTTATAATTTATTGACATTCCCTCCATTTACACAATGGATATATTCGAAAAAGTGTCAGGACCCAAATTTTTGCTCCATGCTTTTCTCACACCTGCAAACAGACAGTATGACCTGCTCACACATCTGCTCTGTGCGCCATGTGCTTGGAGCACTGATTATATAGTTTGGGAAAAGAGGAGGTGCAGGTTGAATATGAACAGTGGATGGGGTTAACTAAAGTTAATCGTCAGATCCATGAGTCAGGGGTTATCTCATTGTGATTATTAATCACAGATTATAAATTAAGCATAGCTAATGAGGGTAGACTGTCTGCCTGTGAACTCTGAGCTTTAATCTGTTCCCTTGCCATCTGAGGGCTTTAATTGCCGTCTTTGTGGTTTCTGTCTCGTGTGATGAGTGTGGAGAGAGAGGGGTCCTTCTCACAGCCTCATCAGGAAACTTCAAAAGCGAGAAGAACCAAGAAAGTGCTATAAGCTGCAGCACTATTGTAATCCATTGTAACACATCCCATTCTGTCCTGATGCAGTGAGTACAGTGAAGTCACTGCAAAAATCAGCATTTTTTATTCATGATGCCGCTCATGAATTCAATTTCACAAACTGGACTCGCGTTCGGTTTGATCAAATTATTTATATTTTTTACTTTCTCAAACAAACACAATTGAGAACGTACAGTCTCAGACCCTCCATGTAATCTTCCAAATCCTGTTCAACACATCACAAGTTAAATTCACAGGCCTGTTTGTCACAGTCCTCGCTCTGAGTGTGGGCCAGAACACATTCATGTATATTAAATACGTGAGAGACAGGATTTGGAAAGTCAGCCTGTTGTCAAGTGCAATGATTGAAGCAAATCTGTAAAATTTCTTATTACGAGAGAATAAAGACACAAGACGTGCGATATAGTTTCGAGACACTCATAATTTAATTTCCTTGGTGACACATCGCTGCCCAAGCATCAACACTTTCCGTGATCGATATCTTGATTTTGTGTCATTCTTGGTGATGACAAAATAAATGTTACCCTGCTCTGTTTCCAGTTTTGACAAGTCCATTATTTTGAAGAAATATGGACTCAAGTGTAATTATCCAAGTTCATAACAATGACACATTTTTTCAGTTAATGAATGCAAAATATCTCTCTCTCTCTCTCTCTCTCTCTCTCTCTCTCAAAATGGACTGCAACATCACTTTATATTCAGTGCAATGCTTTCTTTTGTCTCTGCTGCCAATAAAATGTCTGAAAAAATGCTTACTTCAAAGATGACTAACAAGCTTTTCTTCTTTTCTCTTCTTTGCTCTTGTCTCCCATTCTCTATTTCTTCTCTTGCTTTTATTCTTTATACTTGTGATTGCAACTTCTGCTCGGCTACATGATTTGCCTTCGTGTTTGCTCCGGAACAGAAACCAAAGGTTAGTATGTTTTTTTTTGCTTTCGTCGATTCGTTTCTTCTCTTTTCAAACTCTAGCACCAGTATTCACTGTTTCTACACCTAATACGGTTGGTTGTTGTGAGATTATGAATAACCTTTATATGAGTCTGTTGGAGCATTGTATGGAGTTTTACATAAAACCTGTTTGAATTCAAACACTTCATAGTTTTCAGTCTCCCAATATCTCTCCCTGAGTGAACCTTACAAATATACAGTCAGCGCTGTCTTCATTAATCTTTCTAAACTTTCTAAACATGAAAGCATATTATAACATAATTTAAGGGAATATTATAGAAGGCAAATGCCCATTACATCAGGGGCCAGTTTGAACTCCCCCCCCCAAAAAAACCTCATTCATCTTCGGTAACTGCTTGAAGGGAAAAGCTTGTGCACAGTTAAATGTATCCTCATCCTGACCCTAGTGTAATATCAGACTGGTTCTTGACCACAAAGCACATCGCTTCAGTTGACTTTTCTCTGTACTTTCTGTTGCCGTGCAGTCAGTGCGATAACATCCCCTGTCGCATTGTTTCAAACTTGAAGAACCTTTTATCCCATTAGCTGTGAACTTACACAGGAATATTAGATGTTTATATGAGACTGTGGTGTTCAAAGCTTTAATATTTCTTTGATATCTGACCGTAAATTTCCTTCTCTGCTTTTAACAATCGGCGTGCGATCTGTGTTGAGCATAGTTCAAATTTGACTGCATAAGTGATTATGTTGGTGGCCTTGCTGTAAGCTCTCAGAAATATCATTAATAACTGTTGATTTGCTTCCCTGCTGCTTAATCGTCTGTAGGCTTATTGGTTTTCAAAGGTTTTATTCCATGACCTCACAGCAAAAGCTAGAAGGTTAGTTATGAATTGATTATTCTGACTGTTCCGTATATTTTCAGAATTTGAAATATTGAGACATAATCAGAGTTATTTTTAAATCACAACACGCAACATTGAATTTGAAGTGTCGCCCCATTTACACTATTATATCATTGTTTGTAACATAATACAACTGATTATATTTCTTGAAACCCATAAAGTTTCAATCAGTAAAATTTGAAAACACAAGGGAGGGAAATAGACACCGCTTCTTCTTACCTGGCCTCTTCTCTTAGTGGAATGGAATGGGGGGGGGGGGGATTAGAAACAAACAAGCAAAAGTAGTGAGCGGACGCTCGGAGACGATGCTGACAGCTCTCAGAACTTTACACAGTTTCTGTGATTTTACAGATAGCCTCTGGAGAAGTGCTTTGAGATCATCAGTGTCAATAGATGGAGATAAAACATGTGCAGCCGGGCTTTCCTGTGGGTTTACACACAAAGAGAGGGTCAAAAATCACAGCAAGTCTCAGAGACACAGGCAGGTGGGAATTGAGGGATGCGTGGAGGCTGTCTCCCCTTTTCACTGTAGCACTCTGTGTCTCATCTGGTCTTTTGTATTTATTCAGCTCCACCAGCAGTGAGATTACTTCTTAAGTTTCACATTAAGGGACACCAGTGAAACAAACCCGCCGAGTGCAGCCACTCTGCTTCTCTGCCTCTTTGTTCAAGATTCTTCCGGATCATAAGGAAATAATGCCGCTTTCTGTAAAATGGGATGGAGCTGATCAATGAGGCTGCTTCAGTTACATGATGAGCTTCGTCAGATCTGGATAGAAGTTATGATGAATTTATTATTGTTTGACTTTTAATTGAGCTTTATATTTGTTCAAACTAAAGCTTGTAAAACATACTGTCTAATGAAATCATTAACGTATAGCAGGTTGCTGTTGGAGAGTTTTGGATAATGAATAAGAGGAATATTATATTTAATAGTTCAGGGTGTCGACCATACTCCCATCTTTATCGACTCCTGTTTCTCACACCACATCTTGACTGGACTTAATATATACGTTCATTTCTATTTTAAACAAGAGCATCTCAGTCCTCATATGAAATTGATCCTCAGCACAGTAAGATTAACATACATTTATTTGTCCCAAACACGTGCACAGACATGCACAGACAAGCACACTCATGCAAGGAGGGAAATTTAACCTCTGCTTTTAACCCATCTGGTGCAGGACACACAGAGCAGTGGGCAGCCATGTACGGCGCCCGGGGAGCAGATGTTGGGGGAGTAAGGTGCCTTGCTCAGGGGCACTAGACAGGGTAGGGAGAATCCTCGAACCAGAGACGAAACCAGAGACCTTTTCTGCCCATAGTCCAAGTTTCTGCCACTAGTCCACCGCCTCTCCTTACTTCCCTCTCCCTCTCTTTGTCCAAGGTTTCAATGAAGAATAAAGTATTAGAGAATACAACCGCGGTCCCCAATGCATAAAAATGCTTTAAGTCCAGCCAAAAATGTCTTAGTTATTCAGACTAAAATCACAGCTCGATATTTGCCTTAAATGGCTTCTCAACTTTCCCAAACTTCCTCCAGCTATAAACTGTTTTCCTTGTTTGTCTTTTTTGTCTTTGTTTGTACAGAATAAATCTTGACACAGTATAAAATATAACTTTTTAAGGACTAACTGGTGAGAAAGGATTATTTTTCATTTTTCACAATGCGCTTATCATCCTTATATGTTACTATATAGATGTAAACACACTGGCATTCGTGGTTGAAGCAGAGGAATCTTAATTGACGTCTGGAGTAAGCCACACATATTTTCCATTTTGCTCTGTTTAAAGGAGAAGGTAGAGAGATAGATCCTTCGCCATAGTGCTGTGAAAATGAGCAACAAAATGAAGAGAGTTGCCCTTTTCGGCTAATAAATAACATCCAATTAGACGAAACCCTCAGAGATCTCAAAATCAGTTTGCCATTTCTCCCCAGGATACAGGCATCTGCTAATAACCTACCTCAGCTCCACAGATACAACACTGCAAGGGTGTTGTAGAATGCAAGTGTTAAAAATTAAGACGTTAGCAACTCATTTCTAACTTGTGTTTTATATTTTTCTGTGATTAGGAGTGTTGATTTACTATTCAAGCAGAGATCTTTAAGGGGGGGGATGTGAGCCCATTTATCGGAAGTGTGATCTAAATTTAAAAAATGACATCTCATTCAATATGTGTGTTTTCATACATGAAGTGCAAACAGTAATTCTCCAAAAGACAAAGTTGAAGTCTACATACATATGTGTAATACCTTACGTGTTATGAATATTTATATACATCACTAAGCAATTAGAATGTTAGGATAATAACTCATGCAGTATGACAATTAAAGTCAAACACAGTGATGGAGCAAAACACCATTAACACCTATTGATTAAAAAAAATCATTATCATCATTTCCACCTCTGTAATATTCTGAATAATAATCGCCTAATAAATATAAAATCTATTAAAGTTTTAAAGAAGTGCTGCCATGGTAACTTGACTAATACTGGAATTTGGATACGGATTCCAAAAATAATGTCTTTCAACAAAGACACATGTTTACACATTTTTTCAATAGGATACTGTAAACAGGGAGCCTGCTCAACCAGATGAGCTTGTACAGTTATGCCCAATTTTTTGGCATCAGACTCCGAAGTCCATTATTTGTTACAATCTAATACCACTAGCTCCCCCGGGCGACCTTTGTATGAAATCAGGTTCAGTGTAGGTACGTCCCTTTGTTGTAAACGTCTTCTCTGCTCTCTCTCTTCATTTCACGCTTGAACTCTGTCCTGTCATTTAAGATTTTACGCCACCAAAACATATGAGAAATATGGAAGCTGTAAATACAATAACTCGGACAAATCATGACCGAGATATGTGTGCACAGAAAGCACCTCAGTGGGAAACCTAAAGCAGTAAAGAAACCTCATTTAATCTCGGTGAAAGTGTAGTTAAAAAGATATGATACAGCCGGTGAAGTGGTTTCTCATCTATGGCCAGTTATTAAATTCATTAATTTTCTATATGAAGGGATATTTCATTAGTTTCATCTATGTAAACATTGTGATACAAATTTTGTCTGAGCTGATTACAATTAATCTGCGTTAATGCGTTCCTCACTGCTGTCGTAACACTTTTTTAATAATGTGGAGGTTAATAGCTTATTAAAATTAGTTTTAGTAATGGATTTTGAGTTTGATAAGCAATTAATGACTGTCTATTTGTTCTGAACAGGTGTTCCTAAGCACAGAAAACCATTTTTAAGCTTGTAAAAAATATACATGGTGGATTGCTGTAGTTTGGCTTTAAGGCTCCAAAAACAACAAGTTAAATTTTAATGAATAGCTCGTCAGAAATGAGGGCATGGGTATTCCAAACTTGATCAAGCTGCTTCACAAGCAAGTGTCCCCTTTTTCATGTCTCCTGCCATAGCTTTAAAGCTGTGCTCTCAGTGGAGGTCAGGCTCTCAATCAATGTAGCCTGTTAAAGAGAAAGTTGAGGAAAGACAAGCTCTCTCCCCACTGCTGACATGCTGTAAGAGATAATTAGACAGCCCATTTCCATATGATTATAATGGCCTGGGAAGGAAGCGTGTTTGTGTGGGTTTTTGTCAGTTTGCACAAGCACATTCGGGCGACCGCTTGATGGGAACGGTGGCCGTGCGTGGGCGGGGTTAAGCTCGTATGGGTGGTTGAGTGGTTTACGAGTGCACATGATCAAGGCAGGTCTCCTCCGTGCAGGTAACGAGCGCGGCCGCAGCTCACGGCTTTTTTTGACTCTTCGAACTCAGACCGCTGTGACACACAAAACACGTCGCGATCACATAATCCTGCACTTCCAATCTGTCAGTCATCACTGCAATAACCCTCAGACCACCTCTAAATTGAAGCTGCTTAACATAGCCATGTACTGACTGGTAATTACTCTCATGTGCGAGGTGGGCGCATTTCTTAGAGCAGCGGCAGCTTTTGTGGACTGTAGTGCAGAGAACTTGGGAGGCTTTCGAATTACAATGAGACAAAAGAAGACGTGGCGGCTGGTGGACACCTTCATAGAGGAATTATGAAGAGATTGAGGACTGGTGGAGGTGGGGATGAAAGGATGAAAGAGCAGTGTAGTAGGAGGTGTATTTATTGAAATGAAATGCCTGAAAGAGGGTAAAAAGTCGAGTGAGGCATATTTATGGGAGTGTTTTTTTTATTTTATTTTGATCTATACTTTGAGTTGTCTTGAGCTCCAGACTTAATTAACCTAATTAGAACACTCAGCCACATTAGGGTACGAAAAAAATATAATATATAGGTTTCCTTGTGTTGAACCACTTTGTAGTGTCTCAGCATAGCTACAGGATCTCCATCTCATGCCGTCAAGTGTTTAGTATTGCTCGCCACTGGTGCACATCTGTTCACGTCAGATGAACTTTCTCTCCTGCGTCTGTGTCTCTAGCGCTCGCTCTCCTCCTCTCTCCTCCTCTCTCCCTTTCTCCCTGCACTCCTCTAATGCTTTTTTTGCGGTGACATTTTGAAGAACGCCATTAGTCCCATAATGACTTTTCATGTGGCTGCAGAAAATTTGGGCCAATACGAAGGATCTCATCAAACACATGATCATTAAAGGCTCTCGTCATTGTTGCTGAAAGGGAGGCTCTGATCACACAATACACAGTGCATGTGCGGCAGATTTTTTCTTCTCCAGTCTGTTTTTCACATTTACAAATTTGAGACTGTATGTGAACAAAGTACAATTATAAAAAACAAAAAAAGGTGGCAACAAAGCAATTACCTGGACATGTAATGGTGTCTTGAAATGCTTTAAAATGTCACATATCACATGTCACATGCCTCTCAGCTTAATTTTTTTTTTGTGTGGTTAACATCCCTGTGTTTGTCGGCTTTCCTTCTCTCCCCTTTTGTTCCCCCCCCCCCCTCCTATGCCTCAGTTTCTCAAGGATCAGCACCTCAATTTATTCCCAATTTGTGTTTTTATGTTCTCATATCACCAAAGTAATGGGCTTGCTCGTTAAAAACATATTTGCTTGTGCAACTTTATTTATCTGCAGCGATTTTTCATCCACACATGTACATTTGTGTATGTAGGGCAGGGGGAAGTGGTGAGGGGCTGGATGTAGACATGTTTGCAACAGCGGGGGGAGGAGAGACAAAAACAACAACAGCGAAATGGCAAATGAATGATTTAGGTTGTCATCAATCCAGTGAATGACTTGGGGAATGTTGGGGTGGGCTTAACAGTTGTTCAGATAGGACCGGTGCTGTCACATAGTGAAATGAAATAGAGATAATAACGCCTCATACCTGATATGACAGAATAGTCAGAAAATACTCATTTTGGTAGACAAACGCACGCACATGCACACTAAGAGGCCATTTGTAGGTCTTCAAGAGGCCTTTAGAGGGCACTACTCCACTGAGAATAGAGGTGTTAGTAAAATCCATCCACACAGGCCGGTACACACTGATTAACAAAGGCTTCTAAATAATTAGAATTTTTTTTGAAGTAGCATCATTAATTTGAGTCCAGATTTGTGAATTTATTTTCCAAGATACATATTTACATACACTACAGAGAGCACGCGAGTCTCTTTGTGGAGCGTCGGCCGTCTTGAAGACACTGGCGCTCACGCAGGGGCAATTTTAGTGGTTTGTACTTAGAAATAATCTCGGTATAGCAGGAATAGAGGAGGAGAGGAGAGGAGAGAAAAGCTTAATGAAGTCTATTAATTTGCTGCTATCCGAATGAAAGTCTCCGACTAATTATGGCCCTGGGTCATCTAGTCTGGATCACAGGGAGAGGTGGCCCTGCATGGTTCACTTTGATTAGCTCACTCACAACACAGCACCTCACTTCATTACTCTGATCTCCCTCTCCCTCCCTCCCTTCCTCTCTCTTTCTCTCTCTCCCTCTCTCCCTCTCGCTTTTTCACTTGTACTGGCACATCCACAACTCCGGATCAGGGGAGTTGTCCGTGTGCAAACAGGCCGGTCGGGCTGTCATGTCAGCGTTAGTCAGGACGCCGGAGTGTGCGCGTCCACGGGGCAGGTGTGGGTCGTCAACACAGCTACTGGACGCACTGGATGTCTCCGGTGTGTTCTGTCAGGCTGACTCAAGTTCAGGACTTAGCTGGATCAGAACCATACAGTGAGTCAACAGTCAAAAACCACACGGCTGGTTTGACTGTTCATCTCCCCTCTGTTGACTGTAGAGTTGACAGATGTGTCGAAACGGTGGATTTTTTCACTTGCTCCAGACAACCCCCCTCCTGTGCATCAGATGTCTCATAGTGGATTTTGCTTCAGGCAATTGTGCGTGTGCTTGCGCGTGCGTGTGCGTCAGGTCCATGTACATGTGTGGAGCTTTGCTCATTGAATTGCGGGGTGGCCAAAAAATGATCCCTGTTACAGAAACTCCCCTAATAGCAGTGATTTAAACGTTACCTGCATGACTGCCTTGATAGGCTGTTGGAAGCAACACAGTGATTTAATTACCCTTTGAAGACGGCTGCCCTCTCAACTTCCCCCTTGCTATGTGCCTGTGTATCTGCTTTCTCAGGGGGAGATGATCGTATCACTGTACCGTTCCATAAATAATGAAGCCTCATCAAGAGAAAAGTCAACTGGAGGGTGTGATATCTCCTCAGGAAATAAGATAGTTGGACAAATATTGGATAAAATGATACACTGGCACACAAACGCACACAGTCTGTCTCCTGCCGGTCTCCCTCACACTGCTGTCAGTTCCTTATTCCACTTGATTCATTTTTTTTAATGTCTCTTAGATGAAGATGAGTATATCTTTTTTTCATTTGACATAAGTGTTTTTTTTTAACCACTGAGCTTTTAGGACCAGGAGACCTCCTGAGGTCCTGGTAAGGTTAAGGGTTGGTACTAAGATGTGAACTGTGGTCACGTTTGGTTAAGGTGTCTGTGTGTGTTTGTGCGATCGTGTGTGAGTGTGTGAGAGAAAAAAGGGGTGGTTCCAGTAAGGCATTTTCTCTGGATAGAAATCCATCCCCATAAGACAATGTGCTAGAGTGAGTGTAGAGGGCAGGGAAGATGAGGAGGAAGGAGGAGGTGTGTGTGTGTGTGTGTGTGTGTGTGTGTGTGTGTGTGTGTGTGTGTGTGTGTGTGTGTGTGTGTGTGTGTGTGTGTGTGTGTGTGTGTGTGTGTGTGTGTGTGTGTGTGTGTGTGTGTGTGTGTGTGTGTGTGTGTGTGTGTGTGTTAGGTGTTACTTGCTTGTCTCTGAGGCCTGCCTGTCATGTACAGCATCAGTCATGCTCTTTCACAGCAGTTTTATTTCATCCACCATTCCCTTTACTGCTTTGATGGCACAATTCACTGATACTGCCTTGTGGGAAGTGCAACTGTTTGGGTAGCATGTGTGCACGCAGTGTTACACATTGACACATTTTTGTCAAGTGCCTTTAAGCTGTGGCAGAGATTGGAACAAAGCCAGTCAGTAGAATTATTAAAAGTGAGGAGTATATAAAGCGTTTAGAAATTCCGGCTCCGAATCTTTTTCCGACCCCTTTTTTCTTTTCTCCCAAAAAGAATAAAACTTTTCCTTTCTTGTTTATCCAACGTCTCTTTTTAATCCAAGAAGTGACAGGAACACAAATTGGCTCATTTATTTGTTATTTTGTGCAGAGTGCAGGAAACATTTTTCCTAAAATGATACGACACTGGAGGTAGAGAACAATGTACAGTTCTTCTTTTCTTTGTCTACTGTTCTCTCCATCTTTTTTGTCCACAGTCTCGCCATCAAGTTGACTTTTATAACAGGCGTCCATTATGAGGCCTTAACTTGAAAGTGCATTGAAGGTAGACTGTCAGCACTGTGTACCCTGGCAGGGCAGAACAGGCCTTTCAACTTGCGCTGTTTCCTCACTCTTTTTAGTGTCTGTCTCTAATGCACTGCTGTCTCCCATCTTGTGATGGACTCCATTTCCCGTTCTGCTTCATCTGATCTCAACCGTGGTTTTTCGGTGGCAACAATCGTAACTTAGCTTTTTTCTGTCGAGCTCACTCACAGAGTTTCTTCTCGCTCCGTCTCTCCACACAGTTTCTCTCCACACAAAGAATGACAATTATCTGGTGCTGTATGCTGCAGAACTTGTGAGCTCATGGCTACAACATGGGAAGTAGTGGTGCTCGCAGCATTGATGCCGAAAGACTACTTGTTATTCTCTCGACATTCTTCACAGCTAACAATGCGTCCAGCTAGCGAGCGGCTAATGTAATGCATGAAAATGCAAAGGCATAATGACGGAGGAAAAAAAGATGAGGCCCTTGGGAATATCAACATTTTCCTCAGATGTATCACAAACTTACAAAGGAAAAACTCTATGCGACAAAAATTATAATATATGAACTCACCATCCACTGAAAAATTTACCTCCGCGAACTCTGCAGTTTCTGACATGTCAAACCCTCTGAGCTTCCAGCAGATTTCCACTTATAAGGCTGTGAGTGCCACAGGAGGGAGGCGTTCATACGGACTCTTCTGTGGAACATGTGAGCGTGAACATGACCCCATTTGAAAGTAGCACTACTCCCATTGTAACTACACTGTGTCCGATGCTTCTCTCCTACTGGTGCTCACTGATGTGATGCAGACTCCCTGTTGCTGCGCACTCACAAGTGGGTTCTTATCTCTCCCGCTTCCTGGGTGATAGCACCATCTGATAACTACAACAGTTACTGCTCTGTCTGATTGATTAACCAATGACCTCTGACACCCTGCGGGGCATTTTAATTGGCTGATGTATAATGAGCAGGCTTCCCTGAAGAAGAGCTGTTTTAACACCAGAAAGGAAAGGGTGGGGATTGGACGATCGTATTATCTGATTTAACTGATAACACCTGAGGCGGCTTGGATTCTGTGTATCTGTGTTTCTGTGTGTGTGTGTGTGTGTGTGTGTGTGTGTGTGTGTGATGCGGTTGTATTATTATGTGAGGATAATTTGTGGATTATATGATAAAGCTAAGTATATTTATATGCACTAAAACAAGGTGGTTAATGATGTGAGTGTGTGTGTGTGTGTCTGAGCATGTTGGGTGTAAATAAATGAGTTTCTTTCAGGCTGTAAGTTATGATGGGTGGATCAATACAACATCTTAATGCAGTCAGCAGGAGGCTTTCTAAGGCCGGCTCCTTATATTGCATTCAAATCTCCAATAACATAAAATTACACAGGCACAAATAAATACTTAATCTCTATATGCTGGATTTACAGGTAAATATTGGCATCTTTACATTTCTTATTGATCTTATTTCTGCCTAATAACATGCCGTCTTTATTTTTTATGCCCATGGAGACAGTCTGAAAGGAAAAATAAATTGCATCATTATTTTTTAAACATGGCTCCACAAGAGGTTAGAAGTTGGTAGAAGAAAGTGACAGAAAGAACAAAGTGTTGTTCCTTGCTTAGCGCAACCAATTTGTTTATTTCTGTTTGCATTTTGAATGTTTTTGTGTCTTTAATTTATCCTATTTAACCTTATTTGTCTCTCAACAAGGGAAAACAACAAGGGGATACTTACCAATGTATGACAATATCATGATAATAGCAAGTAGCTTACGTGGGCAAAATTATTCATACCCAAGATATTTCTCAAGGCAGTGGCTCAGGGGTTAGAGAGGAGGGTGGTTTTGTGGTTTTGTGTTATGATGTGGATTTCAAATCAGTATTAAATCTGATATTGTTGGCTATGAAGGATGCTTAACACAGAGTCATTGGATGGCACTACAGTTCGATGGTAGATGTTAGCTCAGACCTAACAATACATATTTCAAATGTCCTGGGGCCCTAAAATCCTAAGAACTGCAGCTGGAAATAGTTGAGGAATAATATTTTCTACATTAAAGACTAGTTGAACATTATTTTTATCTCATTTCATTCACGTGTTAAGGAGAGGAATACGCTTCTTTTTAGTCTCGATCGGAACGTGGTGTCATTTCCGACAGGTTTCTGTGATCTGCCACTTGGAACCCACGTCCACGGAGAGAGAGAAGGGAGAGGGGGAGGACTGCAGTGTTTGTGTGTGATTTCAGTGAGAGTCCATGATATGAAGCATAGCTCAGACCTCAGTGGTAATGATAGGCCTTTCAAGTGTTTTTTTCTTACTGAAGTAACCGTCAAATATTCATCAGAGTTGAGTCCTTATTGTTGTAGAACTTCTATTCTTGGCTTGTTTGCTCCCGCTTGCCTCGTGTCCAGTTGTTTTCATCCACCAGGCTGCTGTCATACATTTCTCTGACATGGTGAAAGCTGGTCTTTCCTGTGAGTGTTTTTTTTCTTTGTTATTATTAGTGTGATGGCGTGATTGTAGGAGGGGGAATCCGCTGGTTCATAAACAAGATGAACTCCTAAATGGCTTGTGACTGATTCCAGGTCAGGGATGTCAGTGTCAAAGTGTTAATGTTTTGGTTGCATTAGTTTAATGTTCAGGTTATTCTCTTCTACTGTTTTCTACTTGTTTATTTATCCAGCCATTTTCCTTGTATGTCTTATAGCATATTTGTTGTTTCCTCACTCGAGTCTCATCATATTTCATGCTGCAGTGGACAGGATGGAGTCTTATGAAAATGTATGTTCACCTTGTTGCCATTCTCTCTCGCCTCCCTTTTCCACGGTTCACATTTTCCATTGTCTTCCTTGTCTCGTCTTTTGCAATCCCCTTCTCCTACACATGAAAAGACTGTGAGGAGAGTGTACCAGCAGAGGAGCCACGTAAGTCCAAGAAAAGCTCAGTGTGTTGCCGTGTTTGTGTACTCTGGCGCGTGGTGGGTTGTGCCATAGGTGTGCATGTTTGTGGACAATGCTAGCTGAGCTCCCAGCATACCTCCTCGCAATTAGATACAGGATCCCGGAATGAAGAACAAGCTCATGTGGAAAAATAGGAATACCTCCTCTCCTCTCCTTTTCTCTCCCCTCTCAAACTCGCCATAATTACAGCACCAGACAATTACCCAGCATACTCCTGGGATGCACATTGTGTTCTCTTAATCTGGTGTTTTAAATAATTAAACCAACCATGAACTCTGTTTTGTGTGTTTCAAGAAGGCTGTGTATGAATGCACATATCTGTGTGTGCCTCTTTAGATTCTTGTGTTGCTGTTTGTGATCCTGAATCTTGTGATGCCTCTCCTACCAACCGATAGCTCTATCGCAATCCCACCTACATGGCAGATTTACTTTCATCAGTAAACTAATCTCTGGTTGTGTGGCTGAGACACCAACTATTCATACATTACTCTCTGGTGTGAGCAAAACACTCCCATAATCCCCTTCTCCGTGTTTTTGTAACAGCATGACATCCTGTCATGGTGAACTATGTACTACTATCAACAAAAAAAATCATTTTATATGTTTGTGTGCTAATTTTATTAAAAATGGCTAAAATATTACAACTAAATTCAGTGTTCAACTTGAGAATCTCTACTTTCTTCCCTCTTTTATTTGTCAAGGACATTGAGACATCTCATCTTACAGTATCTGACTTTGTGTACACCATACATACGTCAGCATTACACAAAGGGCACACATCTGTGTAAATCTTGCTTCAGTGGGTTTTGTGATAATAATCCAGTGCTTTTGTCTTCATCAGCCAAAAAACAAGAGGAGGATCTGGAGGATAAGAAATCCATAAAGAAGAGAATTAAAGAGCTCAAGGTGCTCGATCCCAAGATTGCACAGAATCTATGTAAGTATTGGTTTGCTCTCGGCCCACTCCTCCTGCCACAGATAAGACTTATACTCATCCCTGAGTCTCAATCTTTCAGTGTCGTGGGCCTGTCTGTAGTTCCAGCCTCACTCATGGACTGGAGCTCACCTATGTCACTTCCTGTATTTCTTAGGATTTGTGTTTTTTGCATGTTTTAAAGTGATGTAAAGGGGAAATGTTGCCAGAGAGTGAGTTGTTAGTTGCTTTAGCAATTAAAGCCAGGCAACTGCCTCAACACAACTTATGTCTTCACACAGCTTGGGCTGGAATTTACTGACTAAAACGGTCCAAGCCCGAAAAAAAAACTAACTCAGCCCAAATCAAACCTGACAGACTTTCTGTTTTTGTGTCCGAGCCAGGCTTAATGTTTTCTATGATTTCAGGCATGTACCTGACCTGAACCCTGATATAATTTTAGAATTTATCTCCAAACCTTTTGGGACCCCAGCTTTCACACTCAAATCTCTCACACACATGCACAAAAGCAGGCATGCACGAACGCACACATAGTTGGTCTTAAAATGGCAGTGTTAAAGCACCCCGCATTAATGAGGAACCAGCTGATCTTTTAAGCACTCCCCGATCTTAGAACCTCATTGGCTTATATTATGGGGGAGCTGTGACCTTTATTCCGTGTATTAAATGAAAATGAGACTAATCAGCCAAGTAACAGTGATACATTATGCAGCTAAAATTATAGAGCGGTTGAGTCTGCGGTTTGTGTTCCACCATAGGAGGTAAAGAGTTTATGCTATGATTAAGAATAAGTATAGGGGCTTTCACTCTGTTGCTTGATTGATGCCAATACACTGCAAATATGTTCAATTTAATGATTTATGATGAGTTAAAATATCCTTTTAGCAATAAAGGTACAGAGATCAAGTTTTACATATCTACTCATTAGTCAATTAGACCTTCATTAAATGTCATTTGCATATTGAACACTGGCTTCCCAACCCTTGCTTGAAGTTAAATCAGTAATTGCTAAGAATAAAGTTTATTGCTCT
This sequence comes from Limanda limanda, assembly GCF_963576545.1. Lineage (NCBI taxonomy): Eukaryota > Metazoa > Chordata > Actinopteri > Pleuronectiformes > Pleuronectidae > Limanda > Limanda limanda. The sequence goes on from NC_083638.1 coordinate 10,973,318, forward strand.
TACGTTTCAGTTAGTCATATACTGCGAAATCTGTCAAAGGAAATTGGGCAAGTGCAATCGTATTTTCATAATTTGGTTTTTAGAATTCTGTGTATCAATTAGAAGCTGGAACATTAAATGGTACTCAAAGCATCATAGTTTTTACCTTCAGATATTACCGTTAATCTTTAAAATCCTGCATCATCTGGCTCCTGGCCTATGCTCACGCATGTTGTAAATGTCAGGATCTTTTGAATGGTTCCACTAGCGAGTCTAATGACTTATCCTGACAAGGCATTTGCCATTCAGTCCCTGGTGGTACTTCTTGCTTGAGGATATCATGCTTGCCCAACCAGGGTAATTTTTCATATCACTTTTTCTAAAATAGTTTTTACGTGTGGCTGACTTCTGCATTGATGTATCTTTCATTTTATTTCTCTGCAGTTCCTTCTCGCGGCGCCTTTGTAATGTCCTTTTCATCTGATCTCACATCTACACATGTTTTTGTCAGGCTTTTAATCTTCTTTTAGTCTCCGGTTTTTAAGTTGTCTGGAATCGCCAGATTACTTGTCATTTTTTAATCATTTGTATATTTACCAGAGCATTTGTTGTCTGTTTTGATTGTTTCTGTCTAGCTATCTTCCTGGGTTCCTTCCGTATGCCTTATCAGGAAATCCGTTGCATGATAGTGGAGGTGGATGAGGAGCAGCTCACTGAACCTATGATTCAGGTAAAGCAGGTTTTTTATTAAATGTGAAAGGTTTAGAGCTCGAGTTACCAATGTGACATGACCCATAGGCAAACCACCTAACGCCTAATTCTGAAATGGGAATAATATTAGAAATTTGCTAAACCTACAAAGTGTAGCTGCTCAACTTGAGGCAGGAAGTAATTTTTTAGTGTTGCCATTCTCCGACTCCTTTGCTCATTTCAAATCTCTTTTTGTCAGAGAAGTCTTGTTAGCTTCTGATTCTACTTTCAAGTTTCCCCAGACTTGTTAAAGCTAGCAGGAAGAATGTAATGACTGCTTTTATCACAATGTGAGCCACATCATCTCTTGCTGTGGCCAGAATAATCAGACCCAATTACAATCACAATTAAGGCTGCACATATATAACACCTTGAATCAAAACAGGTCATAATGCTCTTTTTCTGTCTGTCTATCATAATATTCTTTATTCTGCCTCTTCAACTTTATGAGCAAACACATATACTGTATGATGCTGTGGCTTTGTCTTGTAAAATACATATATAAAATGGAGGAAATAGTAGATTTCGCCCATTCTTTAATAAATTAATAATCAAGAAACTGAAATATCTTATTTGCTAAAGGATCCAGATTTTCAGTTAGGTATTGGCCACAGTTTCAGTCTTGAGTCTCTAGAAGCATTACAGACGTGGATTTGGACAGTTTTATCCCATTATTCCTTAAATATCCCCTCAAGCTCCATCAGATTGGATGTTAAGCTTCTGTGAACAGCCAAAATCAGGTCTCTCAAAAGATTTTTCACAATGTTTAGGTCTGAGCTTGGACTGGGCCCCTTTGAGACAATGAAAGACTTCCCAGTCCCAGAGCCTCTCAAGCATGTTGGTGTCCAGACGCTTCAGGTCTTTATCTTGCTTTAAGTTGAACCACCACTGCAGTCTTAGGTCCTGTGCACTCTGGAGCAGGGTTTTTTCAAGGATCTCTCCTTTCTGTCAATTCTTACCAGTCTTCCTGTCCCTGCTGCTCAAATGCACTTGCATAGCATCATCCTACTTCTACCATGCGTCAACGTTGTGATGATGTTGGCAGGTGATGAGCCGTGTCTGGTATTTTACCTCATCAAACCAGAGAATCTTTATTATCATGGTCTCTGTGTCTCACTTAAAATGCTGCTCAGATGGTGGCCAAGACTGACTGGTTGGCCAGAATGACCGGTGGGTTTTTGGTCTCCTCCCTGACCGAGGCCCAACTTGCCTGGAGGCTTTCGAGGCACAGCAAATGGCCTGCCACCCTTTGTCTCAAACTAGGTTGTGTGAACAGTCTGCAACAACTTGTCGGTGGACCGTAGGCTGTTAAAAACAATGTAAGGACAGAAGGTCAACAGTGTAGGAAAGGAAAAACAAGTAAAGCAACTTTATTATCAATTCTGAAGGACAGTGGCAACTGGTGCCAGCAGGACACGCTCTACTTTTGTAATTTTTGTGCGAACTTTGGAAGCTTTATTTAGCAAAAGCCAGAAATTCTCAAGAGCCGTCTCGCAATTACAGATTTAAAGTCTTTAAATGGCTTTAATCAAGGGCATGAATAAGCAAACTATAGATATATAGTGTATATTTGTGAAGACGTTTAAATCATCTATATCACCAAAATGAGTTGATGTCCTACATTTTGTACTCCAGACGTTGAGGAAGTTGACTAATGGTTTTAAGAAATTAAGATGGTTAACCTGTGATTAGTCAGTCTGGTTGTGAGTAAGCTGAGCTGAAACAAATCAGCTACGAATAAAGAATTAATTTGATCGATAATTGTTAATTACAACACGCACATATAATCATCAAGGCCAATTCTATTATGGTACGTCAATAAAAACTGAAGTAATGGAAGTAGCAAAATTTCTCCTGACTCCAGGCATCAAAAAACAAATGTTCAACCCAATTTAAATGCATCAGACCAATGTATTTACCACACAATAGCAGTATTTGTTGAGATGTCTATTACATTCAAATGAGAATGCAATCAGTGTGGCCTAAATAATTCAACATTTGTTCCTTTTGGCAGTCTGAAAAAGCCAATCACAATTTCACTTTCAATTGTCTATACACAATATATGTAGCCCTAAGGATATAGTTCTGTGCTTGATAATTAAATCAATTTTATTGCAGTTACAAAACTTAACAATGGAATTTCACCAAAATACAAACAGAACAGCAGTTTAGATTTCTTTACAAGCCTGAACAAGGAATGACGGTCATTTTTCCCCATTGATCTTTAAGCGCAGAGGTGGAAACTACATCACTGTTTGAATCCATATTTATGTAACTAAAGGTATAAACAGTTCAAATCGGTGGACATTAACATGAAGTTGAGAAGGATATATGATATAAAAGTTTTCAAAGTAAGTGTGTGACATCATTACCGCAAGAATGTTTTTGCACAGGTTGGGCTTTTTAAATTTGTTTCTACTTTGCTTTCCTCTGTGCCGCTTCTCACTTGCTTTCTTCCTCTCTCTTCTTTGTAGAACCTGGTGAAGCATCTGCCCGAGCAGGAGCAGCTGAATTCCTTGGCCAAGTATAAAAACGAGTATGCAAATTTGTCAGAGCCTGAGCAGTTTGGGGTTGTGGTGAGTAAATACGATCGTACACAAACACTAAACTGTGACCTGGCCACCAGCTGACTATAGCACTACCAACATGTACAGACACAACCACAGACAATAGTTCTATTTCTTACATAGTATGTTGGTTTAATTGGAAAGACTTCTGACTACATAACTGTTTTATTTATCTATTTGAAGCAACGTCAATAAAGCAATTTAACGGAGGATATGTACATGGTTTTGTAAAACAGGCGTTATTACTATTTTAATGTTACAGTAATGTGAACTTGTCTTATATTCACATTAAATCTTTCCCTGGATGTCTGTCTTTCTCTCTGCACTTTCTCTCTCCCACACACACACACACACACATACACACACACACACACTGAGCACGAATAAACTAACCATGAGCTTTTAGAAATTCTATCGTTCTAAGCCTCAAGAAGAAACACAGGACATCTGTAGCTTCTGTGCTAATTTATGCACATTAAAGAGCAGCACTGCTGTCTAATTATGTCTGCATCTTTATCTTGAAGACCTTTCAATAGAGCTTTTTTAAGAATTATGCATTAGCGGTTGCAGCAGTTTTTGTATGAATTGTCTGTTTCTGCCTAGCAACCTGGTTGTACAAAACACACAATACCACTGTTTGTAATCACCCATGAAAGAGAGTCTTATCACTGAATGAAAAGGAAGCGACTGAGCGGTTAAGGGGGGATAGAGCCTGCTCAGCTGTTGTGTGTGGCTCATCAGGGAGTCATAGAACAAAGGGGAGCGTACTTACGTAATGTTGCTTCGCTGCTGTGCCTGCCTTGGCCCCGTCAGATGCTTCCACCTATCAAAAGTTCAGGTTTAAAGGGAAACACATGCACTTTATCTTTTCCTCCCTTTTATTTGTTTTTGACAATATCTCTTGATTTGAACTCTTCCTTATGTGTCTAATCCATGACATATAACTGATTACTTTATACAAGTCCTCATAGTGCCAAATCAAAGTCTTGATCTTCCAGTATTTCCATCAAAATCCATGTTATTCGATTAAACCATCTACTAGTTTTTACATTGCTCAACTTGTAGTGTAAAAACATGCAGTACAGTAGCTTTTATTGCTGTACATGAATTGTGCTTGATGACTTGCCGTCTCTGAAATTTGAGGGATCACTGTGTTTACCGGCATGTGCATCCTCCGGGGCTCGGCTGCAGTCACGCTCCTAATGACTGGCAGCTCTTTGAATGAAAGACTTTCATCTGGAATTTAAATCGATGTTGACACTCTACAGAGACATTTATTACAAGATGCCAGAAATATTTACTCACATTACTTTGTTTTGTTCCACTATTTGATGCATATCATTTAAATTGACTGTTCATTAGAGATGAGCCGGATACTCGGCTGAAACGAGTATCCGGTACGGATAAAGCACTTTTGCCGAGTACGATTATTATACGAGTAATCGGAGTCATTATCTGTGCTCGGACTGAATGAAAATCCTCACACAGCGTCACAGCGCTCCTCCCGTCACACACGGCTCTGCTCACTCACTCAGAGAACAGCTCTCTGTCTCTCAGTCACTCAGGTTCACTGCGCATCGGGACTGTTCCATAGGCTCAGTCAAGGAAGCAGAAATGATTCGTTAATTTCCCGACTGGGTCTTCGGGTACGAGTCTTTGGAAAATTTTTCACGAGAGCTGCATTGGCTCAGTAGAGAAGCGCTGGAGATGCGAGGGACGTTCACTGTCTCCCGGAGAAGTGAACGCTCTGTGTTTTTAGTATGGAAAGACGTGAATTGTATTTGTTCACGGGTCATGGTGACTGGTTTTGTTGTTTTCACTTTACATTTACACTTACTTTACAGTAAAGTAAACCTCTATTAAATATAGTACAACATGACAGTTTGTATGGTTTGAAATTGTCATTTATTATAATACGGATAATTCATATGGTTAACAGATACAGATAATGCTGTACTCGCTCATCCCTACTGTTCATACTCCTAAAATGTGAGGAACGCCAACAGCCTACTACCTCCCTGAGCTCATTTTCCTTAATGTCGTTAATTTTGTTATGTTGTGTTTTTGAATGTATCAAACCCCTCCCCTCTCGTTGTAAACCGCTCAGCTTGGTCCAGCGGTCATCATGGAAACAACAGCTGCACTTGTTCACTTCACCATGCACCCGATCACATTAGGTTTCTTTTTTTCCCATGATGTTTTTCTCCTCAACATAATGTTTCTATAGTTTATCAGATCTTTTGGGCTGTGTTTGAGTATTATATATTTTTTTATTTTATGAATTTTGTAATGTTCACCTGCCCTCTTTCCTATCCCTGCTGTCCTCTCTTACACACACACACACACACACACACACTAACAGACACTCACTCACTGACTGAAATAGTCATTTGATAACATTACAGTAGCTATAATTAAACCCTTGATGGAGGACATCAAACCGCACAGCCAGCTGTTGTGTGAAACAGACAATTCGAACCTGCACCCTCCCCTCCGCCCTGCACACATACACAATCACTATTGTGGCCAGGCCCTGGGCCCAGTGCAATATTTTCCAATTTTCTCTAATTGTGTGAGAGTGGTAATCCTAGGCAGCCTATTGTATATTCCACCCCCTCCGCTGCCCGCCCTATATGGACACAAAACTCTACAATTAACTTACCAGACCTGGGTCCCAAATCAAATCACTGCCAGCATCTATTACTACTGCCTAGCAACACTTTCCACCATGCACGTTGCATAAATGCCTTCCTAATCAGATCGGCTAAATGTGAGATTACCTAGAGTGTGATTTTGTTTACTATAAGTTTGACTATGTGCTTTGACTTTTTTGTCTCGGTTTGATTTATTTTCATTACTCTTGCTTCACTCCTCTTTTGTTTTAAAATGTTTACAATTCTCCTTCTCATACTATTCTTTTTCTCCTTGTTACAGATGAGCAGTGTGAAGCGTCTGCACCCTCGCCTCAGCCACATCCTCTTCAGACTCCAGTTTGAGGAGCAAGTAAACAACCTGCGTCCAGATATCCTGGCTGTAAACGCCGCCTGTGATGAGGTCAGGAAGAGCAGCTCCTTTGGCCGCTTGCTGGAGCTGGTGCTGCTGCTGGGGAATTACATGAATGCAGGCTCTCGAAACGCCCAGTCTTATGGCTTCGACCTCAGTTCTCTCTGCAAGGTAAGGGTTAAAACACTGACCTTATTACCTATATCTCTAACTGTTCGCATACAGCATGTAGACCTTCAGTCAACCACTGGCAGTGGTTCAACATGAGGGTTGTGTGCATCATTTTTTTCCTTCAATGATACACAGCTGTGTTCGGAGCTGGATTGTGGTAACAGAAATAAAACGATTTTTAAAATGAGAGCGTTATCACTCTTAGTCTAAGAGTCTCTGTTTGATTAAAAGTCCAGTTATAAAGTGTACAGACTATTTTAAGATCCTTGAAGGATGTCTGCTGTATCTTTCAGTTTTAACATACATGTGTTCCAAAACCTAGTACATTAACATAATATATATAATATTGATACTGTAAATAAAAGTTCAACTAATCAATAGTATTAACTCTGGGGAAAGAGACAATTATTGTGTCATGTATGACACAATAATTGTCCATCTTTTTATAAAGTTTATAAACTTTATAAAAAGATGGATGGTGCATCTCACATCCTTCCACTACCCAGTAATGAAGCCACAATATCCCAGATACGAAGACGTCACTTGGAGCCAGAATCTGTGTAGTAGTGTTTGGGGGATGAAGCCGTTATAGTGACGTCCCATCGATACACAAGCAAAAAACTAAAGCCAAAACTAAATTGAATAGAAAGATTTTTTTCTAGTTTGGCCCAGGTCCAATCCACTGACATGGAGGAGGCAGTGTCTACGACCTTTACTCAAGCCAGCTACCAGGGGGCGATCAAGATACTTGTGTGTGTGTGTGTGTGTGTGTGTGTATTTCTCTAGAGGTGTTAGCCTCCCTCTCGTTTTTGACTTAACCCTATCAGTTAACTGATCTGAAGACGCTGCTGTGATGAGACACTTTGTTTGAAACTGTTTCATTTGATCGAACACCATCAGCCCCACAAGACAAACCCCCCCCTTATCTGCTGGCATCTATCAAAGCAGCTAGAACTCAGGGAATTCTTTATTCTCATTTTCCTGCTCCAAATAGATAATTGAGGCTGTGAACAATATCCCTTTTTAAAGTTCACACACCTTACAGGACCCCACAAACTGAGTCGGGCTGAGAACACGGTGAATGTCTGCACCTGTGGATTATTTATGGCATTAAGACAGGACTGTAAGTTGTCCTGTATGATAGTGATTGTGACAGAGAACAGGGCGGTTGTCTAGAGACACGGCCAGTGGTTACTTTACAGCTGGTGGCACACTCACTGCAGTTTCCACAGTAACGACCACTGCAGCCATTCATCACTGCCACCTCTCTGCCCTGTTAGACTTGGGTGCTTATGTTCATATAAACACCAGTGCACATCTGCACACAAACACCGGCCCCATACATGTATGAATGATGGATTTGCTGCCTTAACAGGACTGTAATACAATCAGGTAATAGAAGCATGTGAAGGAGAAACTTTTGTATCAAGCACCTTTCTAATGCTGCCCCTCTGTTTCTTTATCTTTCGTACTTGTGGATTGGGGGACCGAGGTGTGAGGGGATGTCAGAGGCAGGATATATAGAGGAAGACATCACCCGTCATGCCTGTTCCCGAATTTGACAACTTAATTCCACAGCACACTCCACGGCACAAGAAAATTGCGCCTAACCCATTTGAAAAAAGAAAAAATGTTTACATTGTCAACTATGATTACCATCCATCTAAAATCAAAGAGGGACCTTTTTGTGAGTGAGCACTTTAAGCTTTTGAAAAAAAAAATTGGAAAACAGAAATGAAATGAGAGATGAGACTGTTTGATTAGAGGAGATAATACAAACATGATTAAACCCAGCGGGGCTGAGTACACTGCTGTCTACCAATAGATCACCTAGAGAGATACACAGCAATGCACTCCACAGGAGGGATGTTTGGCGGGGAAACAGAGAGACATCTTGGAATTAGACTGTAAAAGAGCCATGATGGAAATTTATCAGAGAAATTGAAAAATTGTTACGTGTGGGGAAGAGCGGCACGCGGCGCTCAAGAGGTCATCACATTGTGAATGTGCTTCCGCCGCATGACTACGAAACGTGAAATCATGCGAGGCACTGTCGACACTCGCATTTATAGAGCCACTGAAAAGGTTTACAGTAGCTGAATGAGGGCGATGCCACACGCTCCTTTGTCACACAACATCCAGACGATGTGGGAACAGACAACAACATCTCCTGCTAGTTCTCTGCTGTGGCAGAAGAGTCTGTGTATGCCTTTGCAGCAGCGACAGCCGTGGCCACAGAGACATTATGTTCCCAGGGTCGACATCCATATATCCATTCCACTCTTGTGAACGCAATATCTCAGCAATACCTTGAAGGAATTTCTTCAGATTTGCTACAAATGCTCCACTGACGTCAACAATGAACTGATTAGATCTTGGTGGTAAAAGGTCAAAGGTTACTGTGACCATAAAAAAACCTTTCATGTAGCCATAACTAAAAAAATGTATTATGACACAATTTCACGTCTAATCTAATTTAACCCCTAATTGGACGGATGGTGATGTGATAACATTTTATTTTCAAAAGGTCAAAGGTGAAAACATTACTTGGATCATTTTAATCAACAACAAATCCGTACTTGTCAGACTAAGCCTGTGACATTTGAGATAACAAGGGAAGACTGAGGTACCACTTACTCTGCTAATCACTCTTTAATACATGTTTACATTTCAAATGAGCAGATATCAAATGCAGCCCTTCACTATTATTTGCCTTTGTGTGTAACTCTGTTTGTGTGTTTGTGTTTTACTACAGCTGAAGGACACAAAGTCAGCGGATCAAAAGACCACATTGCTCCACTTCCTGGCACATGTCTGTGAGCAAGATTTCCCCGATGTGGTCAAGTTCGTTGAAGACCTACATCACGTGGACCGTGCTAGCCGAGGTAATATACATTGTTATTCGCATGCACACATATGCACACAATGTTCTGGTACATAAATTATGTCTCAGAAAAACAACCAGATTTAATACGATAGATAGAAAAACAAAGGACTTTACTGTTAACTTGCACCAAGGCAATACACATCATTTATTGTTACTCTTTTTTAAGCATGCAAGGATCGCTATGCACAGCACTGCTTGATCATTTCAACACCACGTCTACCTCCCACTTTCCCTGAGCCGATACCGCCGTGTGATTATTGCTGTTAGTTTGGTTTCCTGCTGGTGTCAACTTAAGTTCTTTAGCTTTCCCATTGCGCAGGGAGTCTCATCTATTCCCTGTCAAATCAACACCCCTGGCAATATCTACCAGCAGGGACATTGCCAACTGGTCCAATGAATGCGAAATTAGTAATCAAATAGCTGGACTATTCTTTGAGCAAACAAAAGGAATACAGACACAAAACTATTTTGTTTATTTTCTTTTTCCCCCCCTCTGTTTTGCAGCTTTGTTTGACAAGCTGTCTGGAACAGAAAAATGACTTCCTTTAGCTTTGACTTCAATGAGAAAAAGCATTTTATCGTATCTTCTGTCCAGCATGTTGTTTAGGCAACTGAGGGCACGCTATTAAAACTGAAAACTGAATAATATTTTAGAAAGAACGCTTTGGCTCCTTGTTTGATGGTGGTCATTAAGCGTTATCGCCTGGTATAAACAATAGTAATGGTGTGGTCAATGGCAGTGGTAGATGATTGGAAAGGTGAGCCTCATGAAAAGATAATGAGCTACGTGGGTCGCCCAACCATATAAACGACTGACATCACCAACTTAATCACATTTTAACATTGTGTCATTTCATATCTCTTATGTTCAACCATTAATGTCCATGAAAAGAAATTACTTTTACATGAGCGCCTGCAATATAACCTCAATGGTTTTGGTGGTTGAGAGACTGTTTTGAGATCACTGCACTCAAACACACCAGTAGTCTAGCATGGAAAGGACTTTCAGTCGCATTTAGTTTTTATATTGTGTTACATTATATGTTATTAATGTTGCAAATGATAAGCAATAGATTTCTGAATTTGTGCAGAGGTCCTCTATTAAAGTTTGTGGTTTGGAGAGAAACCTAATGTCCTACAGAGACAGGAATGGACCATTATTCTCTTTAAACTTTAAGTTCCACTCGTACCTTCCTACATTTATAACTCATTAGGGATTATTCTCAGATTACCTGTTTGTTTATTTTGTAAACACAAACACACACATTATATATAAACAGATTTGGTGTTTGATCTGTGCCACACTGTTCTTCTGCGCAGCTGTTTGATACTGAAACTTAATCTTCTGCTGCTGCACATCTGCAAGAGCTTCGGGCTTATTGTTAAGACTGTGTCGGGTCAATGTACGTTTTAAATATAGCGTGAATTTGTGTTGGTTAAACACAAATTGGCTGTTTTCTCTATCGTCCGCGGTGCAGGCATTCACACAAACATGCACAGACACAAACATGCTCACATTGTGCTTGGAGTGTGGTCAGTGTTATCTAGAATATGGTAAAGGTCACAGGCAAGCGGGGACACACTAGCGTGGCCAGAGGAGAATTGGTCATGATGTTTTTTGCTCATATTGCCATGAGCAAGTCTCAGGCGTAAGCGGTGAGCAGCATCACTTAATGCTCATGTTGTGGAGATCTGAATCTGTTCAGTAAATTAATTATGGGGACTTAACGTTGATTACGGGAACCAAATACGTCCACATAATGAAATCATTGACTTTTAAGATGTTTTCCCTTTCCTCATAGTGTGTAATGGTTTTTTTGTGCTTGTAAAAGTTCTAAACAAAACAGACCAAAGTCTAGGTAAGACAGGTAAAGCGTGAGCAGAAGCCAAACATTTCCTACATGTGCTGGCTGCAGTTGATAATCACAAGAGAGTGTGCGATCCGGACGATGAAGATAATAGTTATCCATGCACGTACGGTTATTCTGTCACAACATGTTTCTGTGGCTCCAGAGAAGATTGTATCCACTGCACTGTTCCCAGCAGGAGTGAGTGAAGGAGAGGGTGAGAACACATAGCAGGACTGACATGTGTGACTTTAATGCTTTAAATCATCCTCGTAAAGTTTTGTTGGGGTTTTGATAATCTGTGGATAAGGATGCCCCATTGAGTTTCACTTCCCACAACCGTGCTGCAAAACCACAAGTCTTTAGCCAAGCCTCATTGTGACAAGGTGTGATCAATGGAAAGCACACTCCTTGGATCTCTCCTCAGGCTTTGTTCCTGTGCTTACCTGATTGACCACAAGCTGAGTGTATATTTGCATCTTGATAGATGTCGTCCTCTTCCTCCGTCACTGTCTTCCTCTGTGTTTCTGTGCCATTAAGAGATGCACTCACCAAGTGTCTCATCTCTACATATCTCGTGTTCAGACACACAAATCCCATTTCGTCTTTGTAAACGATGCTTTTGAGTGGCTTCCTTTTCATCAGGCCTGACAGTCACTCGGGAGGCCTGAAAATACGCTAAAAGGCTGCATTAAATTCATAGACACTCACCAAAGAGCTTACTTGAGCATGAAAACAAGGTTGCATCGAGGTAGCAGTAATGATTTGTGCTTCTGTTGTAAAAGCGGCGGTCTTTTGACTGTGTGTGTAACATAGCCTCCCTTTCCCCCCACTGCCAATCCCGTCTCTCGTGGAAGCAAAACTGCAGCTTATTTCAGGGTTCCTTTGTGTCTGTCTTCTTATTTCTGCTGCTCTCTCTTCTTTTCAGCATCATAGTCATTATTTCTCCTGACATGGAGAAGCAGTTCCTGTGTGCTGCCTCTCTCTACCATTTCCCATGTTCCTCTGTCTGTCTCTCTGTCTCTGTCTATCCATCTCTCTTTGCTTTTTCATTCATCAGTTTGGTTCTTGTTCCCTCTTCCGTCCTATTTCTATTTCTTTAGTCCCTCTTCAGAAACATGGATTATACACAGCAGGCAGGTTTGATCAATAAGGGTTTCTGTTGTGCGACACTTGGTGAAATCAGGCAAAGCGTAGAAACGTACAGTATTAATGTGAGAAACCAAGCTCCTTCAGCTTCGCAGCTCTTCAAATAGTGCCTGTCAACAGCACAGGCATCTCTTACTAAAAAGCTTTGCATAATACTAAATAGACATGTCTGCATTAATTTCATTTTGCAGTAAAGATGGAAAAGCTGCTTTAGTTCAGTTTCTGTTCAAGGCTCGGGGCCCTGAGGAGTCATTAAGAAGTAATACGATGGCTCAAGTAAATTGAGACTGTTCTCGAACATGCGGCTGAAGCTTTGCTTTGCCACATGCAGTATGAGTGACGCGCCTCGGTTTGAAAGTATTTAGAAACAGCAGTGCAAACTTGAAAATATAGCTACCTTCATGCTCTTTTTGTCTGTAGCAGGTGCACATTGAGTGTAGGGTTTTTTTCACATTACGATTTCCATAGTTCCCAGCCCCTGGCACCATTAGTCTAGTCACACTTGTCTGTCAGGCTTTGGCCTCCGAATGCATATCTGCCTTTTTCAGTCTCTTAATTTCCATGCATCAAAGGATGATCTATAGCGGAGCTCTGCGTGCAGCGCGGCTGTTTGTGAGCGACTATGCATGGTTGTGTGCTCCACTCAGTCTCATTTATAGCACAGCAGGTTGGCAGGGTAATAAAAGGGTGTCAATGGGGGATTTGACCTCTGCAAATATTCCAATTATTATTCCACTAAAACATCCTACATCTGTCTGCAGCCTCTCTGGACCACGGAGGCATTCAGGCCCCGCTGCTCATAAAAAGCACTCGCACTTTAACACAACACAAGAGAAAGGCCACAGCAGGATGGCAAGAGTGAACAAGAAGGACACAGACGCACCCTTTATGTTCTATCTCCCGCTCGGCTCGTAACTGTGCCACAGAGGAATTATTTCACTATTCTGTATATGACAAACGTCCGTATAGAGCACATACAACACATTTCCGTTTCGCTAAACATACCAGCTGCTATACAACCACTGCTCTCCTGAAGCTTTTGACACCTGCATGTCTCCTCTTGTTCACATGCCCTTCCGTGTGAGCGAGCATCATCACAAGAGCCTCCGGTTTGAATTGTGAAGCTAAGAAAAGAGAAAATCACGATCTGTTTTGCTCTCTGTCTCACCCGTCCTTGCACTTTTCACAGCCAGAGCATCATCACAAGGCTTTCAGCATTTCTATTAACAGACCACCTGTCTGGCTACCTTCCACTTCTGCATGCTGCCCACACCTCATTCAGATAGCGATTGCTCATTTTCGCCGAAGGCTTCTGTTTTTTAGTGTTTTTTTATGATTTTAATGTGGATGAAACAGCAGGTGAAGTGTCGGTTTCTGATGGTTTACAAGAACATCTATCATACTAATCACATTCTGTGTGAAATCATTGACTATTTGGTCAAAGGTTTATAGTTAATATCGTCTTGACAGAATCCAGAGAATTTCGGTAAACAGATCACTAGGCTTTAAGCTGCGAGTAAGATTAGCATGGAGACCTTGATAGTATTTCCGGTTTGTTAATAGAATTTCTTGTGTTTCATTTCAGTGAGTAAAAATGCCAGTTATTGTGTTCGGATTTCTTTAATGCTCTTGGAGTGCTGCTGTCCTTGATACTGTTAATTGATGATTTTGGTCAGGTTTGCAGTCTAAAGTCCATATTACATTTAAACACATTATCATTATTCACACCCTTTGACTTATTATTTCTAACCTGTATACAACTAGGAAATAATGCGAGATACAGAATAAGACAGACCTTTTCATATTCTGATGTGTTCTAAAATAAATGATGTACTAATTTTTTTTTAATGATATTTGAGAGGTTTGAAGGAGAAAATCCGCATCTATATGTTGCTGCATTGCATTACTTTATCCTCCTGATGTGACTGGTTTTAATGTTGTGGCTGATCGGTGTTTTTCTTCCTAATTGCTTTCAATGAAAAAAGAGCATCAAAAGCTTTCTGCAGGGGAAAGTTCACCCTACTGCAGGGTTTTTTTTTTTACTGCCCAGCCGGCTGATTTCTTACCGAAGTAAGAGTCAGTGGAACAGTCGGTCAGTGCTGAGCAACATGCTGCTCTGTGAATACTGCTCTGATTGAGACACGAGGAGCCACACTGTACTCCGTGACAAGGCTGGTGTGCTTTGCCATTTCCACTGCCTTCGACTGACTTAACTATTCGTGTCAGTGCTTCAGAGACGGGGAAAGGGTGATGAATAAAAGAAGGGAGACAAAGATATTCCTTGGACAAAAAAGGGTACATTTAAACACTCATAGAGCAAAAGGAACTAATGTTATAATATTTTGTCAGGTACATATTCGGTAGGTGTGCTGTGGTGGGTGTTATATGATTATATAAATTGAAATACTTGTGTTACTGAAGAGCTCTCTGCCTCCTTTCTCAATCATGAGAACAATGTTAATCTACCCCCTCGGATGAATGCATGAATCAGTATTTTGTCTACGTATGTTCACACGCTCACCTTAACCTGAACTGAAAAGAACATACACTTACTCTCTATTAAATTTAAATAAAAATGTGACAACTTTTTCAGCTTCTGCCGGCTTTTAGAATATTTAATATTTAGTATTTAATGATTTATTTAAGAATCGTGTTTGTGTGTGTGAGACAGCTTGTTCCCATCATTAAATAGTTTTTTTGATATAAATGCTGTGGGGAGTTTAGCTACGTTAAAGTTCTCTCCTTCTCTCTTTTTCCTTTTTTTGTAAAACGTTTATGAGGATCAAGGGACATTTGAAACTACTTTAATATAAGCAGCTTACGCCTTTTTGTCAAGCAGGGTCTAATCAGGGTAATTTAAGCCATATGCTATATTCAGCGACTAGCTTAAAGTGTCAGCCATGACCAACTTAACAGGAAGTTGGGCTCCGTGGTCTCCTGCTCTCCCACCTGCATGATCTGGGCACCTGTTGATAAGAGTACAGACACATGGGGCATGAAGAGATGTTTGAAATATAAATCTCCGTCTCTGTACCTGGAGACTTCACTTTTCAATCAGTGTTACTGGAAAGCCACACATATCACGTAAACATCCGAGCAGACACAGCAGGCGTCTGCTTTCACTACAGTACGTGTGTCACTAAGGACACTGTGTTCTTACTCAGATCTAATTGTTTATGACATACACAAAAGCATATGTGAGGCAAACATTGAACGTACCTTCACTTGATGTTTATTTTTTTTCTCAGTCATTGTTTATTCCCTCGGTGTTTCTGGCAGAGTGAACCCGTAATAAGCATGCTTTTCATCTGAGCTGGCTTCTCGCTCCTTTTCCCTGTTCCCTTTTTTTGTATGTTGTTTTTCTGGGATTCCTTCAGAGCATCAAAAATAATAACAGATTTGATTGTACCTGTAATTGATTTGTCCTCTCTTTCTCTATGCTTCTTTCTTTTGTACACTTCCACGTGGGTATGTTTGCGTGCGCTTTCACAAACGTGTGTGTTTGTGTCTGGATGTACGTGTGCAGTGTCTGCGGAGAATCTGGAGAAGAGCCTCAGGCAGATGGAGCGGCAGCTGCTGCAGCTGGAGAGAGACCTGGATACCTTTTCTTCGCCTGATGACCCCAACGACATGTTCCTCACCAAAATGGAAATATCCTTTCATAATTATAATAATGATTATAATGCATTCATTTACCTACTTACCCATCCAAGACATTGGTCAAGTCAAAGGAACGTTAATGTCCAAGACATTTCCTTTACCTTTTGCAAAATGAATTAGGAATCTGTTTTGTTCAATTAGTTGCAGATGTGTTCACTCAAGAAAAGAAACAACATAGAATAGTGTTAAAATATAAAAATGTGAGACAAGGATAGTCCTCCCGCCCTTTGTCCTTTATACACAGCACACTTGTTTTTTCCTCTTTCTACTCACGATGTTGTCTACAAGTCATGAGTGGCATCCCATTCAACGTTCAAGTTACTGGACCAGCTCCACTCTCCTCTCTCATTTTATATACTTCACACTGAGGGCAACTTCAAAATGAAGGGAAAGGTTTGAGAGGGAGAATTGGGACAAAGCTTCCATTGTTACTCTGTCACTCTCATGCTCTCTCATTCTGTCAGTCATTGCTGCATGTTCATGGAAAAGGAGCAATTTAATATATTTAATTTAATGACTGATTTCAAAGAAGAAAAATGAATACACAATCCTTTCTTTGGTGTTAGCGTTGCCTCACTGCCCTGTCTGGATATCGAGATCAAGCGCTGACAGGTGTCGGGTACGTCTCAGACCAGGTGTGTAAGTATGTGTTCAATAATACACTCTGTGCCCAGCCGCCTTCATGTAGTTTTGATCAGTAGCCTTGGGGCTGGGCCACTGATGGAGTGTGCCGTTGGTAGTTAGCAGAGAACTTGAGTGCAGCCCAGAGAAGGGATTTGACAGGTCCGTCTTTCACCGGTTCGCTTTCCAAATTCCTGGTGCCTGTCTTAATTTAGCAACGCAGATTAAAAAACTCAAACATCAACATGGAATTTTAAAATGAAATCTGAGCTGTAGGCCCCTAATAAAATCAACTGTAGATGAAATTAAACAAATTAAACACAGTGCGTGGGCCTTAATTTTGTAGCAATAGAAACACAATATCTTATACACACACCCTCGTCAGGGTTTAACTGTATCACCAACAAGTATTTAAACTTCGGTGGCCTTGCTCACATTATGATGATATTTTTTAGGACCTAAGTCTTTCACACAGAGTTTAACATAAATCTTTTCTGTTTAATCAAGCTTTTGTTGGCTGAGAAAACAGAACCACAGCAGTTTTAATTGGTAGCCCAATGAATGGCTACAGTCTACAATCGAAAGTAATGAATATCAAGAGATGTGGTATTGATTGAACTGCACCTTTAAATTAACCTTTAAAATGGCCCTTTAATTGTTATTGAATTACATATTGTTACCGTTTTATATCAAAATCATTTTTTGGCCATATTATTCGTTTAAAAAAAAGAAAGAACAAGAAAAACTAAATGAGTAATATCTGAAGCAAGGCTTGTAATTCTGAGCTTGATTTATTCATAATTCAAAAAATGTAGTTATTAAACCATGTTTTTAATGAAGATCCCCAGTCATCCAGGTCGTATGGTATTGAAAATAATTTTATTGAAGAAGAAGGTGAGGGGTTTTCATTCCTTTTATTTTGAGGCTGTTTCACTGCTCATCCTAACGACAACAAACAAAGTATACCGTCACAACAGTAGCATGAGAAACCTGGATTGTCACATTGGTGACATTCAAAATTAACTTTTACTTCTCCCAGCAATTGAGCATACTGTTAATTTGTTATCGTTCTAGTGTTTCACTTCAGAACAGGAGCCAAGCTCGAGACGGCGGCAAATTAGGGTAGAAGAAAAACAGAAGGATAATGAGCAAATGAAGAATGGGAGAAGGGAAAAAAAACTCATATGGAATAGGGGTGTAAAGGTCTGTAAGAAAGAGAGAGTGAACCAGGATTCGTGATAATGAGCAGCGGTGGACCACTGCTGTCTCTGGAATAGTAAAGAATTGAGGAAAGGGGTGGACATGAGGAGGAGAGATATTTTTCACCCCATGATAATTATCAACCGAGGCGCTCAGCTTTGCCTTCTTTTCTCTCCCTCTTGTTTTCCATCACCTGCTCAGATTATCCTTCTGCTCCCCCCCCAGCTCCTGTCTTGGAAAGATATTACAGACAAGTACATCTAGGAGCAGTTGCCTATTGAACAGCATTTACCCAGCTCTGAATAGGTTGTCCCATCCCCAGCCAGATTCAGCTGAGGCCAGACCTCAAATGGCTCTATCAATTGAGCCATAATGAAGGGGCTCAATAGGAGCCGGAGAGGCTGCCCACGTACTTGTGAGACCACCGACACACAGACATGGGCACTTCTTATCTGCCATGAGACGAGGATGTCGGGGTCATTAGCAAGCCTGCTTTTTTCTTCCTACCATCCACATAATAAAATGAGACTTTTTGACATCGATTCAAACTCAGATAAAAAAAAATGTCATTTAATTTTTATTTTTTACTATACAGGGTCATCATGTGGACAGCTCAAGCTACGCTTTTCCAAAATAATATATTAAAATGATAAAAACGCAAAAGTGCCAATGAAAGATAATATAAGTCACTTGGAAAGGCTCTTTTTTCCTTGATAGATTTTTACAATGAATAGGTATTATGTACCTGGTTCTCTACAGGGGACTTGTTTGACAGTACTGTGCTGTTTGTAGAATCATAGTTTTAAGTTTTATATTCATCTTTATAGCTTATGACAGAACTCTGACCTGTAATTCATCCTCCACACACACACACACACACACACACACACACACACACGTGCACTAACAGTAGAGACTTGTTCTATGCTTTGCTTGGTTTAAAGAGGGAGGGGGGGCTCTTAATTATCCTCAGTTATCCATGATAGTGAATTTTGGAGCAACCTAACGTACAGATGATCTTAAAGCAGCAACACTGTGTAACTTTAACTGAGCCACAGCACCCTCTGCAACCCTAACCCCAAAAAAACTGTGGATATTACCCACAAACCCCAGCTTCCTGACCCAGAAGAGCTGACGCTGTAACAAAAACAGCAGACTTTGTTAAGGATTCTTGATATTTTTAAAGTTTCCTCACTAAATATTGCAGATAAACTGTGGTTTTTTATGACTTTTAAGTATTTTTCTCTACATCTCGACATTACTCTTGTACTTGCTGGGCCTGATTCTGGAATAGTAGCCATGACTCTCAGTCAGGTACACACTTCTCGCAGGAGTTCATACCTGCTCACCAGAACTGCAAGATCAGGGGGTTGAGGAGTGGAAAATAAAACAAATGATATTTGCTAGATATCTTTATAGGCTAATGACATTTTGGTGAGACCATCACTTGATAGTATCAAGTTGATAGCAATTCTTCTATAATGTGAGTTACAAGGACATGTCATTGGTCCATACTGTGGAAGTTGTAATGTTAGGCAGAGTAAGACTCTTCACGCTGCTGCAATTGTATATATATATATGTGTGTGTGTGTGAAAATATGTCTCTTTTTAACTTTGATATAGATAGACTAACACACTTTGCCAGCAGCCACACGAATAGGGTCTGCAGGGGGTCATAGCAGTGAATGCACAGTATTAGTAACCCGACTGACATCATCTGCAAAGTCAACATCATAGTTTAATACTCAGTCTGCTCTCCAGATTCCTTACAGCTGCAAATATGAACGCTTTCAGTATTTCTTTCACCCTCAATTTCCTGCGTTGCTGTCAAACAGGGGAGCGCTCAGGGCAACATTTAATTTACTCTGATTGTGTGATGGATGCGTTGTTGACCTTGACCACGGCCCCACAACTTCAGCAAGGTCGCGCGGGAACAGTACGGCAAACTGGTGATCATGCACGGAAATATGGAGACGCTGTATCGGAACCTGCTGGAGTACTTTGCGGTTGATCCCAAGAAGACCTCTGTGGAGGAGCTATTCACTGATCTCAGCAACTTCCGCTCCATGTTCACTGTGAGTATGCTTGGCTGTTTGACAGGTGGGAACTTTGGACGCCTTAGTCCGTGTGGTGGGGAAGTAAAGAGTTTACATGTTACAGTAACTGTTTTCACATTTGATTGGAATTCAGTGGTTGATGAGTTTATTCTAAATTGGGTCGGCAGGTGTTTCACAAGCGCAGGAAGCCATTTAATAACAAGTCGTATGGAATAAAGTTTTAGGTAAGAGGAATGGTCTCTACTGTCAATGAGCCAGAGTTAGTTGTTTAGTCACATCTGCATCTGTTGTCCAGTTCTTAATAGGCAACCGGAAGTAATATAGAAGGACTTATACTGTATATAATTCTAAGTATTTATGGATAATAGATATGCAGTACAATGCAAACTAGCTGCACAACAAACCCATGGTTAAAAAAACTGTGTCTGTTTAAACCAAAAAGAAAATAAAACTATGATAATAAGAAACATTCCAATGCAACACAGAGATAAAATACAAGGCCTTAGATTAAACAAAAATAAAGTGGAATGTTAAGAGATCACAAGTTTAGTTTGCTTGAATCCATGTCTCTAATTTATATTAAAGGTTAGATGATTAAAACCTTCAAGACTAAACTATTCCAAAAGTTGGTGGCGCTGACTGAGAAGACTGGACAACCCAGTCTCGTGTGGTGATCCCCTTTTGTCACATTGCTACTGTCCTTCTGCATTATAACGTGGCTCACTGGTGGAGGTAATTCAAATCTGCTTTAGATTGTCAAGCCCTGGTCAATGCGAAAATATTGGAGTGATTGCTGGTTTCTCTTTGGTGTTTTTAAATGTGGTGGACGAGATGAATAAAATGTTAGCTAGATATTTGTGTTGGATTTGAGACGAGCTATCTAAACAAAAGAGGAATTGGCTTTAAACTTTCACTGTTTGTATTCATTGGCTGCATCAAGGCAGAACCTCAGCTCTGTTTGATTCTCACACCAGGGCCCTGTGGTATAATGCAAAGCAGAGCAGTGCCAGTCTTATGTAGTCCAGTCCCACCCAGACATTTATGTCATCGCTGAGCTCTGTGGCCTTATCAGTCTGGTTCCACTGTGAGCTGTGGAGCTGCGGAGACCCACTGTGTTTAATCAGCAGGATTAGTGGCACAGGCCACTGGGCGCGACAGATAATACTAGCTAATTAGCTACCAAAGTTCCTGCCCTGCCCCCAACTTTACATCCACCACACAAATGAATTTCATGCCTCTTTGCCTTTTTTTCCTGCAGAGTCATTAGTTATGCTTTAGATTTGCTTGGTCGCCAAAGCTTTGTCTATACATTAGTAGTTTTCAGGGAGAGCAGTGGATTTTTACCCTGGTCTTACACCATGCCTATAGGCTATTAAACCTCAGGATGTTGAAGCTGTAATCATGTCTATGAAACCTCACCAACAATGTAATGTTTCTATCTCTCGCTTTAATGCCATTATCCTGAAATTAATGATTTTCGGGATTTTGGCCAGAAATGGTACGTTTTGATAGAAACAGTTTTTTTGTTCTGTCCTCACCCCTTTCTCATTCATGCTGTCTGCTCTAAGTCATCAAGCCTGAGACTGAAGTAACCTCTGGATCCACACAGTCTTCACAGGCTCGAAGAAACACACAGGCAGTCAGAAAGAAAATGTTCCCAGATGCATTGCTTTTAGCCTGGCTGTTCCTTTCTTCTTTTTTTTTTAACCTTTGCTATTGATCCCTGGACTTCTGTGCTCTGATCCTCGCCTCACTGTAATAGCCACAGCCCAGTTCACCACTGGCTGTGTTCAGATGCGAGTCGGACTCAGATAAAATGATACAAAACTCATTATATTTCATACATTTCTTTTGTTTTTGTATATATATTTTTATTTATTTTGTTTTTAGTATTTCTTATTTGGTCATTTTGCCCTTATTGATAATATCAATAACAGTTGATAGTTGCATAAGACCAACAGGGGAGAGGGGATAACATGAAGCAAAGGGCTCGTGTCAGATCCATCCAATACCTTCAGCCATTGCCTGTTAATCCCAAGGTTTTTAGCTCTGTGGTTCAGGCTGGAGTTTTGCTGTCACTTTTATATTCTGACCAAACAAAACAGTTTAATGACTCTGCCAGTGAAAGGTGAACAAGGCAAGTGTTATGAAGACTAGCATTGTATGGTCAACTCCCAAGGGTGCCATTTATTCCCCTTTGAGAGGTCAAGGTGTAAGCAGCTTAC
Source organism: Limanda limanda (assembly GCF_963576545.1). Lineage (NCBI taxonomy): Eukaryota > Metazoa > Chordata > Actinopteri > Pleuronectiformes > Pleuronectidae > Limanda > Limanda limanda. The sequence continues at coordinate 10,995,434 of NC_083638.1, forward strand.
ACCGTTAGCAATTTGGTCAAATGGTCACATCATGCAGACGTATCCTGGGAGAAGCCAAGGCTAGGTCAATGAACGTAGGCACACAGTAAATCTCAGTACCATAACCCCTCGGTCAAATCTGTGTCAGCATTTACCCTGCTGTGCCAAGGCCCATGCTAATAGGTGCGTGCCATCTCTAGGCCACTGCCGGGAGTGAACTGAGCCTTGAACTGTGTCGACGTGGCTCATGTAGTGTGTGTTTGTGTGTGCTGGAACGTGTGTTTGTGTGTGCATGTTTGTTTTTGTGCGAATGTCATTTTTGTGTCTGCAATTTTTTATAGGGAAAGCTGCTCAGGTTTTTCTCACACACACATACACACACACACACACACACACACACACACACACACATGCTGGTACACACACATAGAGCGTGCTCAGTCACCCGTAGGAAGGAGACCCAGGGCGAGGCCGTGCATCTGACAGGAATCCAATTGAGCGTGTCTAATGGCGGACATCCAGGAGAGGAGGAGGAGGAGGAGGAGGGGGAAGCAGACCTGCAGTGATGAAGGAGAGCGGAGGGCAATTTCCTCAGAGAGCGGGTTCTCTCTCTCTCTCTCTCTCTCTCTCTCTCTCTCTCTCTCTCTCTCTCTCTCTCTCTCTCTCTCTCTCTCTCTCTCTCTCTCTCTCTCTCTCTCTCTCTCTCGCTATCTCGCTCTGTCGCTCTCTCTCTCTTTGCTCTTGCTCTAGCTCCCTCCTTCATTTTAACATTACAATTAAAAAACAACCATTTGTGAGAAAGCATAATTTGACAGAACGCCTATGAAACTTACATAACCACACTTACTGTAGTCAGCATAAAAAAAAACATTTGAGAAAGCATAACAAGCTGAACCTAGAGGTGGATGAGCTGCAACAGCGAGACATGACAGGAGATTGCAGTCGGCACAGGCTCACCAAAACTGTTCAGCTTCTGATAATCGGAAAAGCGTAGTTTCTTCTGCTGAGGCACGCAGATGGTACGGTCAGAAATTGGCGTCAACCGCGCTAATCTACGGAACCAACCTGCCTCGTGACAACTGTCCAGGCTGGTGGTGGTGTAATGGTGTGGGGAATGTTTTCTTTGGGCCCCTTAGTATCAGTCAATCATTATTTAAATGCCACTGCTGTCTGAGTAGTGTCGCTGACTATCTGCATCCCTTAATGGCCACAATTTACCCATCTTCACTAATGGCTACTCGCAGCATGATAATGCACCATGTCACAAAACAATAGTCGTCTCAAATTGATTTCATGAACATGGCAGTGAGTTTAAGTTACTTCGGTAGCCTGCCCAGTCACCAGATCTGAATCCAATAGAGCGATCGCAGCATGCACGTCCATCTGACGAATAGCATGCAGATTTGTCAGATGGACAAATGATCTGCATGTGAATTTGAATTATGTGATGCAGTCATGTCTACATGAACCAGAAATAAAAGAAACTTATGAATATATATGAAATCCATGCCAGGAGCTATTGAGGCCTTCTTGGGAGCAAAGTATTCTTGTCACACTACTCTCCCCAGTATTTGGATGGCTTTCCTAATAAAGTTCTGATTTAGTGTATATCTCAAACACGATTGACTACAGGAACATACACCAACACCTTCACATAGTGATTATTGGTAATTAGCAAATGTTAGCATGTTTACACACTGACAGGAGATTGTGAACAGGGTAAACATCCACTTGTAAACATCACTGTGGACCTGTCTAGCATAGTAATGACACCACTTGTACAAGCTGCTGGCAAAGCTGCAGACTGTGGATTAAAGAAACAAAACCTTAAATCAACACGAAACAATCTGTATTATTATTGCCTATACATTTATAAGACTCATGCTACAGTGGTAATTTGCATGATGGCATCAGTTTTTTTCAGTTTTTTGTTGGCCAAAGATAAAATAGTCTTACATTTAAAAGTCCTTTGGTTTTAGAATATGTTTGGACAATCTAATCTGGGAAGCTTATGTAAATGACACGGATTTCTCTCACTGAGTAGATTGCTGTAGGTAAGACATTGACTGTGTGTTTGCATTATGGTTTAGAAAATGAGGTTGACGTTTAATAAGAGAGCTTCTTGATCGCAAAGAGGGGAAAAAGGGTCCGAGTTTTGATTAGGTAACCATCATAACTGTCCAATTGTAACCTGGGATCCATTAATTGTTCCTAATTGTAAACATATAATGTATCAGTGCTCTTGTTCTTTCCTCTGCTTGTTCCTCGTTATCTCTACCTGTGATTTACCAAAACGGATACCTATTAACATCACACATTTGTGAATTAGTGGTTGGCTTGAGTGACCGATAGTCATTCCATCAAATCAAAGTTAATTTTGTGGGGGAGTTGGCTTCATTTAAAATGGAGCTCGGGACAGCTTCCGTCTCAGTCAGTTGATATTCATCTCACCTCTCTCATCTTCTTCAGCGCTCTCTTCAACTCCTGAATGTTCTATAAACCAGCTAAGCGGTGCTTATCAGTGTCTTTATGGTCTTTTTATGGTAGTTTATATAAACAAGTGCTGTTCACGTTAAGATGGAACGTGACCTTTTCATGTTGTCCTCAGTGACATCATCAAAGCAGCGTGTCTGTCAACATTCCTACATATTTCGTAGTGGACACTCTGAACAAACAAACCACACACTGACTTCCGAGAGCATTTCCTGATGTTGTGTTCCCTGAAGGCCACCATACAGTGAGTCCTCCTGCAAGCGAAACTTGAGGGGAAGGATATTCAGTCGCCTGCAATCTGCAACCTCACCACCAGAGGCCATTAAATCCTAAAAAGTGGTCTGTTTAAAAAAGTACCTTTTGCGCAAACATCCCAAAGATTAAAAACATTTGATCCACTTCCCCTTGGATGAGCACTTGATGAGAACATTGATATACAGATATTCCTCCATATCTAAATACATAATGTTTGCTAAGTTGCCAACATACCTTGTGGTATGTTGATAGATGAGAAAAACAACCCTTGGCCACAGACAACACTTCAGTCATATACGCTAAAAGCTGTATCAAGGTGTCAATATTATATACTATTAACACATCAGTAGATCACTGTGTATACTCAAGGTGCTATTTCTCAGTGGCTTGTTGATCTTAAAGTGACTCCTCTGAAATGTATTTATTTCAAGTTGACTATATAATTTCCAGCAACGCTCTCTGGAATGCAGACTTAATAAGAGCCTGTAAGTGACTGTCCCTTTTTATTATCCACCGTAGCTCCTGATATACTACACAGTTCTTGTAGCGTGTGCTTTTGCATGCAGCCGTTCATGGTGGTTTGGCATTCTTCCCCTGACTTGCCTGCCAAGCCAGGGCTGAGTGAATAACTCAAGAGGAGGGAAGATGAGGAAGAGGAGCCTGGTGTTTGATAAAAGCCAAGACTCCCTCGCTTTAAGCGACTTGCTATTGATCAGGATGGCAATCATGCTGGCACTCTTATTAAATCATATGCAGTCTGTCTCTTGGCTGTGGCACTATTGAGCTTTTGACACCATCGTATGAGTTCAACAGCTTTTTGGTACATGGATAACAGAACCTGTAATCACAGCCGTTTGTATGCATACCATCCCTATAAATTCAATCAAGTCTAGAAAAACGGAATAGAATTTATAACACGTTTTGACACCTTTGTCATAGGCTACATCAGTTTGTTCAAACATAAGAAAAGAACACCCCCGTCCCAATACCTTATATTGATGTTAGCATTGCCCTTCCAATTAAAGGTGCTCTTCTGTTTTTAACAGTGAATGACATTTAATCCTTCAAATTCCATGTGAATATTGTCCACCAAAAAGGGAAGTTCTAGTACTAAGGAACTACTTTGCTGCCCAGAAATTAAAAATGGAAGCTGTAAAACTTGAACAGTGCTTCAGAACAAACATACTTAGAATGTAGAGCATTTATTTGCTGAAGGCCACCGTCGGTCCTCATGCACACTTGGAAAGGTTGAGGGGAGGGATATTCAGTTGCTTGCAGTCTGCACCTTCACCACTAGATGCCACAAACAGTAGTCTATTAAAAGTTAATTGACAATCAATAAGTCAAACCTTTCCCATTAGGAAGAGAAATAATACATATTTGTATTGAATTATAATTCCTGTCCATACAACATGGGTTCTCAGACCCTACAGTGAGAGCAGTTTAGTCATAAAACAAAGAAAATGATTAGAATAGAATCATTCGTGATACGTGGTATTGCAGTGTTCTTTGTCTGAACCTGACACACACCCAGGGCCTTTCTGTGTTTACTCCCCCGCCTCTCACTCGCAGTCAGCTGAGATTGTCTTCAGCTTCCCTACGGCCCTCAAAGGATACGCAGTATAGATAATGGCTGGATAAACAGTATATATGTCCAAGGCAAGACAATATGTGCAATCATTGAATAATCATTATCATTTTTGAAAGCTATACTTGTGCAACGATACATAAAAATCCAATAATGCTGCCTTAATATTCTAGCTAGATTCATTGTTTCATTGAGGGAGTTCTCGAGTCTGGTCTCATGTACAGCTGACTTCTCTACTTATTCCTCAATGTGTTTTCCGAGGCTTAAATAAATATTCAATCAATCGGATGTTTGGCATCATGTAGTAAGATTTGGTAAAATCCAGGTGGCTTTAAATTCTGTTATTTCTTAATCTGCTGATTGTGTGGTAGACATAAACATCCACCCACACAACGGCACCTGTTAGCTGTGCTCAGCTCAATATCTCCTGAACAGCCTGCTGCTGTTGAATTGTATCGCTGTAAGTAATACTCACCTGCTGTTAACCGACTGGACGAAGCTGCCATTGGTGGATGTTAAATATGTCTCCCTGTCTCAGTGAATTAATACTTGATGCTTTTTAATACTTGCTGTTGCGTTCTATTAATTTTTAACTGACATTTAGCAGTTGGCTAAGCTTTTACAGTTTTCATGTGACTTCCTGAACTTGAAGATTTACAATATGCCTTTTTCATTTGTCATAATTTTTGGGGGGCCAACTTGTAGTAGTGTAGGTAGGTGAAGTCTCAATGTCCGTGTCAGTGCTGCAATTTACGAAACTGTCACAAAGATTAAAAATGTCCCTGTCTGAGAAAAATTCACAATGAATTTATAAGACATTATGAATAATGTTGAACTACTATTTCTAATTTCATGGGCTATTGGGATTTTTGTGGTAATGCATATATGACGACACTAAAAAATTGAAAAAAAAGATATAGCATTCGAATACTGATTTAGTCGTTGATTACCATTCCAACGGTCGGACCTCCAAAGAATTCGGGGTCTCCTTAGTTTCTGGTGTCAAGCTGTTTTGTGTCTGTCAGGACCAGAGTGGAAATACACTTTAAAAGCCTAATTTGACTTTAATGGTGCCTGATAAAGATCTCTGTAGGGTTTGACAGCTGCTTCTTATTTTGACAAGCGCTACACTACTGTAATTAACCCCACTTAGCAGTCCATCTTGTTTTCTCTTTCTTTACGTCTGTTTCCCTCCTCCCCGCAGCAAGCCCTGAAGGAGAACCTGAAGCAGAGGGAGTCGGAGGAGAAACAGAGGAGAGCACGGGCAGCAAAGGAGAAGGCTGAGCGTGAAAAGCAGGAAAGACAGCAGAAGAAGAGGAGGTTGCTGGAAGTCACTGCAGGTAGAGACCGTTCAATGTGCTTTGCCTGTCAACTCTTGCATCTTTAAGCCCTTTACAGGAAGCAGCGTGCTACATCAATCTTGGGTCAAACGGTGTGAAAGAGCATTCAAAGGCAATGGCTTATTTAACTAAAAGGTCCCATCTTAATGCAGTAGAAGAGATACATATTCTCACAATTCAATATTTATCTTCAAAAGTTGAAAACTGGTATCTACTAAGTAATTACAATTTCCTTGCTGAGCAGTTAAGTTTTGCTCAATTACCAATTTTATGATAATAAGCTTTTTTTGAAATGTCGCTCTGTCCATGTTAGCTCTTACATCTATTGAATGTAGTTTTGCGAGCAAACATTAATGGTGAGTAACATAATGATTATTTATCCACAGATTTCATCTTATATCACAGTTTTATTTGCAGCCAAATGCAGCATGAAAAATCTACTTGTGCAAATGAAGATGTCTCTGACATGTTCTGGTGCCACATTCAGAAGAACATTAGCCTTGGGTGACTAAAGTCCCCATAGGTGAAAGATTATGAAGATCGTGAATACTTACCAACTCGACCTGTTGTTGGTTTCAATAGAGGGTTTATCTCTTCTAGGCTACTTCACCGTTTCTTTCTGGGATTGCAATATTCCTTTAAATCTGTTGTACTTGACGTTGCTCTTAAAAAAGTCTTAATTTCTACTTGTCTAAACCTGCAGAAGACCTGATTGGTTTAATACTTTCGGTATTGATAGATTGAGCTATGATTTAATCTCTCTTTATATTTCAGCCATGAGTTGTGTGCTTGTTTTGTCAGTAGATATATAGGGGGGGTTGGTGAAGAGGTCTACATATTCAGTATGTTTTTTCAAGCATTATCCATTGTTGTGGACCTCAAGATAACTATGTACCAGACAGGTTTTGCAGGCTCAGACATATGTATGAAAAAGGCAACGTCTCTCTCATGCCAGAGCATCCGGTTCCAGCTCTCAGTTGTTGTTGTTGCACACCCCCCCCCCCCCCCCCCCCCCAATTCCACTTTGGAGCAACACTGAAGCCACAAACTTGTTCAACATTGCAGCCTCCAGAACCCACTTCAGACGCCAAAGCCATGGCTGGCACAGCAATTGAGCTTGGCAGTCCCACCTCTGCACCAGCATCTATTGCTATGACTATGCCAGCCACTTTAGCTCTCCTGTAGACATCAGACTGCAAGTGGAGAACCACCATAGTCCGTCCAGTACTGCTGTGAATGTGCTATCTGGTCAAAACCAAGCCCTCTCTTGGCTGAAACAGAACACAAATGTTTTCTCTTTTTCTTTTACTCTGGGCTGGACTTCTCTAAATTGTCCCTATTCCTCACCGTGGGCCTGAAGGTTTATAGTGCTGGGCTCATCCAAGCAAAGATTCATGTCCCGTTGAAATGAACAGGATTCTGGTGGATAGCTGTGGTGGTTATCTGAAAATAACAGCCGTATTGTTAAAGCCAACAAATTGAAGCACCACAAATAATCCTTTCTCTAATACCTGAAATAAGACACATTCTCAGTGTTAGTAGGGGTTTGAAGTTTCTTAACTGATCTACTTTCATAAATATTGAATCAAATGCAGTGTGAGTGGGCGAGTGTTTCAGATGTGGAGTGCCTATTAATGCTGTTACATTTTTAGAGTTTGTAGATACTGAATTGTCTTCTTACTAAACAGTTTTTTTGCCACACAATCAGAAATACACCTATTCCAGATGTTTAGCATGTGGAAAGCATTATTTTGCCAATGTTATAATTTAGTTTGTATGCCAAGATTTGGTTTAAGCATCTCAAAATCAGAATACAGACCACAATCAAATGAACAATTAGCTGTGGGATGTGAAAACTGCTGTTCGCTCACTGATAATATGAGGCTCAACAGAGTGCAAGCAGTTTTTGTAAGAAATAATTAGTATCCAGGTGATAGTTAACTATCCACATAGACTCAAAGCTGTAATTGCTGCCTCATTAATTCTCATTTAATCAAGAAATTCAGTTTTTTTTTATTTGTACTTAATTAAGATCAGTTTGTTTCTGCTAAGAATACATTTTCATCTAAATTACGTATTATATCAAACCAATAAAATGGACTGATGAACACTATATGGACAAAGGTATTTGGACACCTACAAATTACTGTACACCTACAGGACTTATATGACATCTTATATGATTTTTTTTAAGTTTATTTGTAACTAGCTCAGCTTGACCACTAGTAGTTCTGTCTCCTGTCAAGTATAGAGTTGTGTTTCTCTACAAACTTTTCTCTTTCAGGGAAGTAGTTCAGAACTAAGCAAATCATAAGAATGAACATCAGCCAAAGCTTGTCAGGAAGTTTCATACAAATACGCCTTGAGCTTGAAATTTATTTAGATACGCTCAGATTAAGATAAAGCTGGAGGGAAACTCTGTGACATCCCCATGAAGTGATGTTTCTGGCAATGTATGATGCACACATACAGGAACACACACGAACACACACGCACACGAACACATAGAGGCTGTTGCGATGCAATAAATATGTGGTAGAGATTTGGCATTGTGCTGCCAACCCCGGACAGGATTTACGGACTCTCTCTCTCTCATGCACCCTCACTCTCATTCTGTCCGTCTCTCTGCCTGTTTATTAACTAAAGAGCTTTCTTTTTGTTTGTCAGGGAGGATTGTCCTCAATGGAGATTTTCTGTGTAATCATCTGATTATCCATCAATTCCCTAAAAAGCCCCAGAGAAGCTGCACATCCACATTATGCTGAAGGGCACTGCAATGAGAGACGGGGGAGGATTTCCTGGAGGAAATGATCTAAATTGAATTTAGCTTCTTTACTTGCTACAGGTATCTGCATTTGGTTTGGATTTAGCTTCACCTACTTATGTATTACAGAAAAGTCAGGTTCTCCCTGTGGTTTTTTTCTAACCTAATTTCCGTCTGTTTCTTCTACCTGTCAGACAGGGTTTCAAATATGCACCCTTGTTTCGTCACTGTTTTCTGTCACTCTGAGAGAGCGAGGGCATAATCTTGCATGCATTTGCATAGAGCCCCATGGAGATTGAAATTCAGATTGAATAGGTGTATTTTTCCGTTTCCTCTAGCTGTGCCTGGTTTGTGTATGACAAATCTGTTGCATTAACTCCCAGGGTAGGCCGGGAGCGGGAATGTTTGTGGAGCGACAAATTATACATCATAGCATTATTTAACATTCCCTACATGGCTACAAGCGATGAACTATTAAGACGTCAAATAGAAGAACAGGAAAAAATGCAGCCCTGCATGCATAGACGCCAAAATCATGAAAAACAGAGGGGGAGGAAAAATCTTTATGTGAAGCGGTAGCTTGTATGAGATGCCATATGTTCTCATGAGATATTTCTCAGATACGGAAAGCAAAGAAATGCCTTCTGCACCATGCATTTGTGTTACAACAATGGTGCTCAAATAGCTGGCTTTGTGCTGCTTTATTCCTAACGTACACTGCAATTGCAATATTGTATTTTATTTTCTGCTTTTTGTTCTATCCTTGTTGGACCAAAAGAGAATATAAAACCTGCATTGCCACAAGATGATTCATTTGCATAAATGTCAGAAGTAACACTAAATACCTCTTTAAAATTATATTCCTTCAGTCTTCTCAACATGTTTTGGGGTAGTGCAATCACGTTTTTTTAACTGGATATCTCAGGAGCACCTGGATCGAACTTTCATTAGGTCAGGAACCAAAGTTTGTTTAACCTTAAGAATACACTGATTCGATTTTTTTGGGGGTCAAAGTTCAAGGTTGCGATGACCACACAAAACGTGTTTGTGCCATACCAAAATAATTTATTTGCTAAAAAGGCAACATACACATTTAGTAAATTCCAATATAGTCAGTGCTGCATATATTACATAAGTCTGGACAGGCATTGACCTTAACTACTACTTGACTGGTTGTTAACAATCATGACGCAACAATTTTGGTTTTGGAAATCCAGTCGTTTCAGGGATGATTGACAGTGACCTATTACAATGTTTATTATCTGCTTATGATGTGTGGCTGTCATGAGTCTGTCCCTGTTCATCCTTCCGGGATTGGCTTTTTGCTTCTTGTTGCTCAAAGCACCAGTAAAGGGGAACGGAGAGTATTCAATGGAGACAGAGGAGGCTGACTAACCTTATTGCACCATTTGCCTTCTAAGTGTCCAAGGGAACACAGTGGTCGGCCGGTATTCATTGTGCCCAGGCGTTTCATTCTCTCTCCTTAGCTTTTCCATCCCGGCTCAATTGACCCTTGTTCTTGCCTTTCTCTGGCCCACCTCAACTACACACTGCTAGAACCGGGTCATTGTCCTGATGATAAGTGCCACATCCTATTGGGTGAAGTGGCGGCAGGCATTAGTCCATGTCTGAATAGAGGGTTGACATCGAGACACAGACCAGACAATTGAAAAACACCATTCACAACAGGCTCTGATTAAATAGATGGTGACTGAAGTTTCACTATAGACAGGGAGATAACTATAGCTTTTCTCAGGGGTGGAGGTTTAACTTTGTCTTGATTCCACTTCCCGAGTTTATTCTTCTGCTTTGTGATGGAGTAAACACTTTTATCTTGTTGATTTGACCGGAGCAGCAATACATCTTCATTTGTACATTTAACTGCGCGTTTCCACATATTCTTTTTTTTTCTTTTCCAGCAGCAAAGAGGACTGGTATTAGAGACACGTTGCAGTCGAGCAAATATGTCTCAGTTCCTGCTTTCTTGTACTAATAAAATGCGGGACCTGGAGCTCAATGTGGGGCCGCAATAAGGAAGATGTGAACACAAGGCACACACAATTCTTTAAATAGGCATCAGTGAGCCATAGACTGTCTTGCGTGCGTGTCTCCATCGTTTGTGAAAGTGAAATAAAGAAAGTCTGTGCACGTTGCACACCTGTCATGAATACTCTGATCCCGGATGCATCAGAATAGAAGAAGGCAGGCGAATTGTGCACATCAAAGCGACAATCAGTAGCTCTACTGCCAGAGCTGGGATACCACTCTTCACTGTCCCGTTCCTCTCACTAGGCTTTGTTGTGTTGCCACATCCTCCTCAGCACTTCCTTTCACCAGCTGAATGACTGTTTCAAACCCATTTCACAGTTACGAGCCTGACTAAAATGCCTCCGCCATGCGTTCTCCCTCCATTGCTTTCCCTGTGACATGCCTGTGATCTCTCTCTCTAAGTTTGCGAGCATGTGGGGGAAAGTATATAAATATGTGGGCTGTCTGAACGCGCCTCTTGTCTACATTCTATAAGCGGTTATTCTGTCTCGGCCCGACGGAATTGCTTCTGATTGATGTGTAAAATTGGACTGTTTTTTGTTTCCATATATTCCTGAGGCGGGAGATCTGAGTGGGTTTTGTTTTTTCCCTTGCCTCCTAAGGCACATAAAATGTTTCATGTTCTTGTGGGTTGGAGTCAAACACAGTACTGCACGTGAAGCCACACACTGCATGTTGCAATAGATTGATCTGCCCCTTTGTGCTTGTTTTCAGTGTTCCATCTGTATTTTTGTGTACGTGTCTATGTCTGTTGTGGGGACTGTAAGGCTTGCTGACTGTGATGAATTGCCACAGCAGTGTAGACAAATCTGGAGGTCAGGGAGTGTTGGTATTGCTCAAAAAGTCCTGTTTCCCCTTCACTCTGTGTAATGATGAAGAAATATATACATATCAGCCAGAGCAGGAGTGCAACTGTTGCAAATGAAAAAGCACAATAAATGCACACATAGAAGCTGGCAGGCAAAGAAGTGGGGCATGATGTATCCACTACAGTAGGCTGCAGAAGTCTGAGTCTCTCCAGTTCAAGCCAAGAGTCAGAGAACACTTCTTGGGAAAATGTTCCGACTGTAATATAAACCTAACTCTAGCCATTTATGGTTTTAGCCTTGATTTATTGTCATATAGGATGGAAGAAATATGAAACATAAGCAGATTTTTGAATTTGTACACACATTAAAAAAAAAAAACCTGTGTTCACCCGTCTGCTAATTGTGCTTGGTGGTGACCACAGTGTAGTAGATCTGAGTCCCTGCCCCATGAATCATCTAAGCTAATCTTTCCTGAAACACGGTGCCAAGTTACATTGCTGTATTGAAGGGGAGTGCAGAAACATTGGAAGCTCATATCGTTAGTTCCCCACAATGAAGCCAACAAGTTGTTAAAGTTAACACTAGCTCTCTGTTAACAAAAAGCCACTTGTTAAATCAAGGCTGTCTCTTTTCCATTAGCAAATGCATTGGACTGACACTGATGTTGGTAATTGTTTACATTTAATCAATCGCTCTCAGTAGCTGATTTTAATTTAGTTTATATTGGGTTTTTATCTCATTTTTGAAAAGAATGCTTTATGTTCAAACAAATTGAATAGGGTTGTGTAGATAAAGGAAGATCTCAGTAATTGAATATGGTCCGTAATTGAATATGGTCAATTATGTACACAATTATTATCACTGTTTTCATCATCAGCGTTTTTTAAGTCTTCTCAGGTAATTGGCGTTTTTTTCCCCAGCACCCACTGATCGCAATGGGGAGCGTTAACACTGACCAGGTTCACTGCTGATTAGTCTTCAGGCATTTTTCACAATCAGGTATTGGCAGATGAGGATTTTTTCTTTTCAAAAAGCTACAGATGGATCAAATCAGTCGCTGACTAGCTGGTCGTCCCAGCTTCTGCCCTCAGTAGCAATGAGAGAGGGGTTTGCTGTATGTGGATGATGTGCTGTTAAGCTGATTGACAATTTGCAGAAAACCCACCATGGTGACGCTTAATACAGTGTTCAAGCCCCATGTCACAGTATAACTGTAGCAGTTGTAGTTAGGTTGAAGAGATGAGAAGTGCTTTTAGGCACCTGAGAGGTGACGAGCTTCAGAGGTAATAGAGGAACACTATCTACATCTGTGCGTACATGAAACTGATTACACACTCAGACATTGTCAAATGAGAGGCCTTGGATTTCATTGTGTGCATTAATGGACATTTTACATATTAAGTTGTCAAGATCCATCATGACAATCATTGTGTTTGTGGTGACTTGTTGATGAGTGAATACATCTGAATCGTATATATTTTATTTAGAGAATTTATGATTTATAAGTTTTAATCTGTTTCTCTATTAATAAACAGATTTTAATTGCTTATTTAATCGCGATCTGTGATGCTGCCAATAGGCAGGTCGCAGGGCAGCAGACTAAATCAATCACTGTGTGCGGAGAAGTAAAACTTAATTGCTCTGCGATTTTTTTAATCCCACATTCTTTTTAAGCAATTATTAATTTGTAAACCTTATGACATCTTCTCACTTCACTGTAGTTTAGTGGTCACCATAAGTGTATCAACTCTTGCCTCCCACTCACATTACTTGATCTGAAATAAAAACGGAATAAATATCTGAATTTACATTTTTTTGGTCCGCATTCAAAACTTTTAGGCATTGTTTAAGAAGAACAATATAAAAGCAATCCAAATCAAAAGCTTATACACCCATGTGGACAGAGAACCAATGCAGAGTTGTCTTCCTAGTTCAGAGGCACTTTAATATGGTTACCATGGAAAGTGCCTGGTTCCCTTAGCAAACAGGGGAAAATAAATGAAATACAATGACACTAAGTCCAGTACCAATGTCTTTTTCCAATGTGATCACAGTAGCTATAATCTTAGTAAAAGTTTTTTGTTTGTTGAAATACCTCGCTGTACACATGATTTACCTCACAACCCTTCTCTGACACCGTCAACAACATTGTCAGGAATGATTTTTTGGTGTTTTTGTACAAGAATGCATTAGCTAATCAATTTGAAAGTGAGTGCAGCATAATCCTATATGTGAGGCTTCGCATTTACACTGTGGTTTCCACTTTATGTTTAAAGGAAGCGGGTATGTCAGGTCATTGTCTGCACCATTAGGGATTTTATCACTGGATTTCAATTTTGCCAAAAATGTTATAGTGTGTGTGCCGTTAGTTGTGCTTGCGTCTGATTTTTGTCCCATGCGTTAATATAGAGAGTTTTTGAGTTTGTCTTATCTTTCAGTGTGCTATTGTTCCACAGGGATCGTCTGGCAAACTGGAAACAGTGAGAAAAACACACAGACCTTAATCAGAGCAATGTCCTCCTCCCCTTCACTAAATCATCGGTGGGACCCAACAGTCACACTGTGGCTGACTGTACGGCTTGGCCTCTGTGAGACCAATGAATGTACTTTTTTACCACATCAAACTACCAAATTTGTCTTTGACTCTAAGTGTAGCACACAGTTCAACTACAATATATTAGAAACACCATACGAATAATGGGAAGGGCCTTTCTTTCAGTCTCTGTGGTTTTCAGTCTTTATTTTTTGTTCTATAAAGTAAAGATTGTCATAAACTGCATTTCATTTACATTTTGCAAATTTGCAACATTTCATTTAAGAAATGAACATTCCAAATGTGCATTGGAGTTGTTGTCCTCATTGCAGTTTTATTTTTAGGTTTGTATTCCTTCAATGCTAATTGTTTCTGAGCAGAATTATCCACAGAGGTCTCCTAAAAAAAAAACAGACCCTCTGGTAAAAATACTGAATAAAGCAGTTTTGCTTAAAATCTACATGTTTCTCCATTGCTCTTTGACAGAAACGGGATGTCGGTGGCTCTTAGCCAAGGTGCTAGGTTTAGTTTGTTTATATTTTAGGATTCCTCATGTTTTCATTGTTCTAATAGTTTTTACTTGGAGCCAAATTATCAGCAGAGGTCTCCTCCTCTTTAAAACAAGGTACTTAAAACCACTAAACAACTGAGTGAAGCAGTTTCAGGTTAGTAATCTGGGTTCTCTTGGCTAGACACAGTGCATTAAAAGGGGATTCGGGAGATGCTGTTTGCTCAGCAGGTTTCTTTGATAGCTTCCGTATGAGATTCAGGTAGTGACTGAAATCCTTCATCCGCTTAAAGGCTATAGTGACGAAAACATTTAGAAAAACTGACGATTACATGTTTTGAAAGAGTAAAAAAGAAGCCAGCTGGAAATGTTTTATTATCTGACCATTTAGCTGACCGCAACAACTGTGATTACATGTTATGTGGCTATATTGTGGCCTGCCATTATGAGTTCCAAATGGGTGTTATCAGTATGGCAAACCTCACCACGAGAAAGAAACTACTTTATCTGATTTTGTTTGTTTACCACTCCTCAGTCTTCTAACACCCCCTCATTCTTTTTTTTCCTGGGTTTTTCAGAGAATGATGAGACAGGTGTGATGGATAGTTTGCTGGAAGCCTTGCAGTCAGGAGCTGCATTCAGAGACCGCAGGAAGAGAGCGCCAAGACCTAGAGGTGAGTCTCATATCCTTTACCTAAACTTTTATACACGGACAAGGACTAACACTTAACACCTACTCCAGGAAAAACTGTGGACAAGGTTTTGATGTCAGACAGATGTTCAAAAATCAGTCAACTAAATGCATTGATGGGGTTTTATTCTTCAAACTAACACGTTTTGTTAGTCAAATATACTACTTACGTGTTTGTACACATGGTTGCTAGCAGCACGATGCCAGAGATCCACATCCTACATCTGTTTGATGTTTGGATCTCAGTAGTAGAGAGTACGTATTCTTTTTATGTCCTGGCTGTCTTAAATCTAAATCAAGGAAGTGGAAGAACAAATGCATGCTGTGAATCCAAGATGGGATCTATAAATGTAGTGAAAGGATTGTCCATTAAACTTTAGTGGCAATTGACAGCTTTGCCTTTACACAGTATCTCTTGTTCATGAACCTCACAGCCTTTAATTCAGCCAGTGAATGTTGAACTATCTTCTTGATCCCACTTAGTTCTGTACATGTTGGCATTATTTGTTCACTGCCCTCCTTTCAGAAAACCAGCATCAGACGATCAGCCCCGGCTCCTTCCGCCAGGTTCTCAGGCCTGTTAATCATGGTAAAATATAAAAACTAACAAGGCTAAAGCCTCAAGCATGCTGAGCTCCGTCTTCTGCTTGCTATCGGGAAACCACCTTTGACATCTTCTTGCATGTGATGCAAATTCCTCTCAGCAGTTCATATGTCCTGCTTTTTTGTGTGTGTGTTCAATGACCTTTTCATTTGTCCCTTTACCCTTTTTTTACCTTGTCTCTTGCCTTGCCCTCTGCCTTCTGAAAGTGTGAAAGGCCTTCCTTTGCTGAAACAGTTTGAGGCAGTGCCATGAGCCGCCTCTAAGAGTAAGGCAGAGTCAAGATTTCTTTGAAAGCAGTGTGTGGGCTGTTCTGCCGGCTCAGTTTGATATGGCTCCTTAAATAGTTAAGCAACTGCAGCGTTTTGAGTTCAAACCTATTGTATGCTTTTGAATGCAGCTGTGCTCTTTAACATTTTCTTTAACCTCATATGAAGGAAGGTAAGTGCCCTAGGACTTTGTTAGGAGAATAATGTTTTCTACTCTTGAATCTCTCACCTACATGTATAAACTGTATTTATTTGAAGAACATTGAGTATTTGTGCACAGAGATCCAGCATACAGACATGGTAAAGTTGATGTAAGCCACTTGTAGCTCAGAGCGCCTAAGGAGTCTAGTGTCATATAGAAGCACCAACGGTATGTGTGTCTAACTGTGTGACTTCCTAGGAGTGAAGATTGGATGGGATACTAATCATACCAAATTAAATTGTCTTGTATTATTCATAGTTGCAAACACATATTAAACTTTTAGCTCTTGCTAAGAATAAACAACGGCTTTTTTCTCTTGTCAAAGGTTTTTCTACAATCATTACTGAGGCACTTTAAAAAAATGATGCTGTAACCGTATTACCTCTTATTACTTGTAATTGGAATCCCAGTGGGCTGGGTACAGGCACACATGAATAAAATTATTCACGCTCAATCCACCCTCATCATTGATGGCAATGATAAAGGGCCTTGCTCTGTTGTTCTGCTACGACTTATCTGAAATTAGATTGGAAAGGGACGAGGGGGAGGGAGATATACAGGGTGGGAGGAAAGAGACAGATAGAGGTGGCTGTAACATAAGAAATGGAGAGAAATGGTGTGAGGAAGAAATATCGAGCCAGTTGGTAACGGAACAGAAGGAATAATGTGTTTTGTTTGTGTCTGTGAGAAAAAGTGTTTATGAGAGGCAGTCACTAAATAGAGAGCAAATGTATTAACAGGAAATTAGAGGAAAATTTAAATCATGCCACTCTGTGTTCGTGTTGTGAAAAAGACTTCACGTGGGTTGGACAGGTATGAAAGTCCTTAAAGGCTGCAAGCCCAGCGTCCCCCTGCTGGCAGCTTTAAACATGGCCTTGTTGACTAATAACACTCATGGCTTTAGCCTGTCACTGCAGGCATCATACTCACTGCCAGCCTCCCAGAGCAAACACAGCTAATTACTTTCCTCTGCCCAGCCCCAGCTCAGCCCTCTCAGTGCCCATTCATCTTAATTTCCCCCTCTCTGCCATCTGCCTCCTAAATAACACTCCTCCTCATTTCCCTTCCATCCCAAATCCCTGCTGTCTTCTTCTATACTCTCTTGGTCTGACAATGGCCCTCCCCTAACATAATTGCCTTTTATTGGTATGGAGTTTCTCCACCTCTCCTGCCTCGCTGCTCCACTCCCGTTTCCCTTCCTTCTTATTCTCACGAGGAGATCCGGGCCTTAATTGCCTTGGGTTTAGTTGCTGGAATCGGGGGAAGCCCACAGGGTGCTCTCAGTTTGGTTGAGAGGTGATGACGTTTGGTCGGCAGCACAAGCACTTAAACAGCTGCTTTCACTTTCTCACCGCCCTACCACCTTCTTTTCCCACTGTTTTAAATACCCTTTAATAATTGATCTCAAGGGTGTTGATACACTTCAGTGGAGCAGCAAAGAGAGTTATAACAGAAACATCTGCACCAGAAGATACTGTAATTAGTAGTGAAGGGGAGAGATTTGAATGGCCGATCTGAACATGCCTGGGATCGACAAGCTTTTGCATCGAGAGAGACTGAAGTGCACGAGTTTGTTGTCTGCAGAAACAAATAAGATGGCTGATAGATGTGCTCTCCAACACAAGACTTTAGAGAGACTGTAGATTAGTTTGATTATGGCTACAGTGCTTCGTATTCATGATGAGTGTGATTGCCTCACGATAGAAATGGGAATAAAAAAATTCCTTGCTGTCTACTTCCCTTTTGTCTGCACATCAAGGTGCGAACACTGTTCCTTCCCTTCTTTACGCCTACTCTTCCTTCCTGCTCTCTTTGCTTTTAGTTAAGGTCCTGTCCTGAGTTTTCTTAGCTTCCTCTGTCTCTCATCTTGTCTCGTCTCTCCTTCCCTACCCCTAAATTGGCTCAGCACACTTTAACTTGAGCCAGCAGCTAAGGTGTTTAGCTTGGTCTGCAGACTCAGCGCACACACACACACAAACACAAAGTGCACAGACACACACGCAGACTTCTGGGGGATGAAGGTAAGCAGGCTTTGTGGGGGCTGTGGTCTGGGTTAGGATAAGGCTGAGGGGCTCTGGGGCTCCTCGACACTCTAAATTGGATTGGGCTCCACAGAATGATGGATCGATGGTGGTTAGCCACACAGGTGTAAGAGACTTATTGAATCTATAAAGCAGCCATGGCTTTTTAACTGTGTCCTTCCTAAAACATCTCTCCAGGCTCTGTCTTGTCATTTCAGACTTCTTTGCAAGCCCTCATCACAGCCTTGCTGTCTCCCAAGCTGGCGTGTGCATGCACATGTTGAGGGGGATCAAATAACCACTGTTTCTTTCCTTCTTTATGTGCATTGTGTTTGACGGAGAGCGAGAGCCTCCAAGTGTGTAAGACAGCACAAGCCAGGGGAACATTAAGTGTGTGTGTGTGTGTGTGTGTGTCTGGATTGATCCATTATGGAGAGAGTGGAGGGAGGAGCTGGAGCTGTGAATGTCTTGGTAATGTCTCAGTCTTTAGGAGCAATTACTTGAGATGTCTTTAGTGACACTTGGCCTAACAATTATCATGTGTGATATACTTTAGCTCTGAACTAGAGCTTGAAATTGATGTAAAGGTCATTTCAAAAAGTCAGTGAACTCCTTTACCGAATGGAAACAGGAGATGTTTTTTCCTTACTCGCACTAAAGAGCGTTATGGTTTCCACCCAGATCTCAAGTGCAATGCATTTGCTGAGTCAACTTTATGACCCCTTTTTTCTCTTTGAATATATGTTTCTATATATAATGTGAGAACCTTTGTTCACATAAGCACCTTTTCAGTGTAGACTTCAAATGGCTTACAAATGGTACTCTGAGATGACGGAATAGACTGTGTATTATAAGGGACGTAGACTCAGGGGCCAGATAGTGAAGCCAGTGCAGAAGTGCTTGAAACATATATTCTCCCGAACATGAGACCAGCAGAGAGCGAGTCCAATGGTTGCAAGAATAAAAGTCCATTTCTGAGTCTGAGTAAATGACACTACTTCTCACTCGAGCAAGTTTATAGTCTTTCTAGTTTTCTTCAGTACAGCATGATATTCAAATTGTAAATACGGTCCTGCAGGGAGTGGATGCTGTGATATTGACATCCAATGAGTGCAGGTGCGGGTGGGTCTGCGGTATCCTTACAATCGAAATGGTTGACATCACAGTGGGTTGCCACTTGATAACAGATTTAACTTGAGACTCAACGTGTGTCTTTCAAAACTGTGCTGCGGAAAATTATTAGGAAAGAGTGCGGGAGAGTGTGAAGTTGAAATGAAAGTCAAAAAAGTAGGATACATTTGCTCCCAACTATGTGTCTTATGTGCTCACATGTGAGACACTGGTGAAACACTGCCGCTTCCTGAGGCGGGGATATACTCTGGTGGAGTCTGCTCTTAGATGCTTGCCTTTTTGATTGGGCCTCTTACAGACTGTGATATGTGGATTCCACTGCAGGCTACTGTATCCTGCAGATTGCGTGTGTGCTTTTTCGTTCCTCTTTCACATCTGTCTCTTCACATCAATGTCCATTATGTGAGAAGCTTCCAATCCTCCCAGAGTTCCTGAATCTACTCTTTACTTTTTGACTTTGTTTTGTCTCTGCTTTCTCCTCCCTGGCCTTGCTGCGTTCCCTCAGACTTGACATGAGAAGAAAAACAAGGGGTTATTAAATCATTTCAGCGGGCTGAAGACAAAGAGGGGCACCGACGCACTCCTCCCTGGATCCATTTGAATTGATGCTTCACGTCGTTGTTGTAAAAGTGTACCTGTGGAAGTTGCTGATTTATCTGCATTTGATCATAATATATCATCCGCACATCACATACAGTCCCTGTGCTTTTCATTAAAGTGACAGATTATTGCTTCCACTCCTGCACACAGTGTTCCCTCTCCCACTTTCATAAATACAGGCTCATGCATACATGCATAGAAATCATCAGGTTAAACCCTGCGTTTTAATGATGCTCGGGCAGGAGGTCATGGGCCACTGCTGGGGTGGGGCATTAGTTGTGTCTGTGACTCGGACAGGTGTACTGCTTCCTGTATTCATGTCCACAATCATCTGGCCACTTGCAGTCACAGTGTCTCTCTCATCACCACACTTGATGGGTGGTTTGGATGTTTAAATGCTCTTGTAGACAAAGGCATATCCAGATGGGAAAGTGCACCTTGACCTGTCTTTGTCAGTCTGTCTGAAGTGCTGCACTGGGTGTGTGCGCGCCTGCATGTTTGAGCCCATGTGCACGTGCACTGAACAGATGGAGCAAGAGGGCACCTTAACTAAGTGGCTAGTGTAATTAGGTCCAGCCTGTGCAGCGAGACTTGTGGAATAGTAAATGAGAATAGTAGAGGGGGATGATTTCTTTTTTTTCACCTTTATTCAGATTTTGCTGAAAAAACTGCTCTCTTTTCCTTGAGTTCTCTTGTGCATACACACAGAGTTACGCTTTGTCACACATGAAAGCTGCCTAGTACAATACATTTTGATCTGCTGGGCACTTAGCTGCTGTTCTTGAGTAGTTGATGATTAATAGTGTGAGGTTTATTCTACTAGTTTCATGACTGAACCAGAGACTTCCAGGAACCTGCCCTGTCTAATCTGGGATAACTGGATGCTATTTATTTGTAAAACATTTGTATTCCCCATATATTCATAGAAAATATATTTCTGTCTGATAATGTTTGAAAACCGGTTATGGTTTTCCATGTATGCCATTGAATTTGATCACAGTGCTGTTTACTTGTTTTGTTGCCATAGAGACAAAGACAGGTAATGAAAAGTAGCTTTTAATGGCTCCCGCTTGTGCAGTTAAAGAAGTACTGCTTCCTGAATATTCATAGGTCCCTTTTAATGAAACATGCTGAATTTTGATGCACAACCATGTCGAGTTGTGTTAAAACTGAGAGTGACTGTATAATGTTATGCTAAGAGGCCAGGCTTAAAGCACCTCTAGCAAATATGCCCTTATTCATAAAATTTAAAGCCCTGTAATCCTTGCCTAGTCCAAAATGTAAGTAGGTGAAGTAAAAGTAAAATGGTGTGCCGTATATTCACTTGACTGGTCGGAGAGTTCAGTGTAATGAATGAGAGTAGATTGGAGGCACACACACACACAGCACCCGACTGTTGCCACTGAGTCCTAAATACAAAACAGATGATAACAGACACCCATGCACTCTGCTCCATGTTGCGCCGCTTTACATCTCACATTTTTAGCGAAGGCCTAAGCCGATCAGTGTCCTCAGATATCCACTTTTAGCTGGATTATGGGGAAGCTGGACTGTAATAAAGGCTCTGGATCGTTAAATAGAAAGTGGTGTTCAGCATGTCGAGCCAAGGACCCTAATCAGCCAATTCACACTGGCTCAGGCCCCTAGAAGCAGGTGAAACTGCTAAGGTGGGATTGCTATTCAGCCCGCTCCTGAGATCCTCCGCAGCTCATCTTTTAACATGCACACTGCTGCGTCTCTCCCGTCTGCTTTGACACGCACCTTAAGTGCAGGGAACAGATGCAGAAGGGCCGGCGGGCAAAAAGTTGGAAAATTTAGCCAGAATGTATTTAAATACTCATCTCAACGGGCTGTTTTTTTGTCCTTGTCAGATCTCCTATGTGTCATTGTTTTTTTTCTCCATCTCCCCTCTCGCTTCCTTTGTCTCTTCGTTTCTCGATCCCATTCTCTCAGGAACCTGTTACGTGCATTGATTGAAACTAGGCTCTTACATCGTACTCTAGTTAATAATGCAATGAGAAATGAAGTCATTTTCTTCTTAGCTTTGTGCTAATTAAATTTTACAGCAGCCTTATCGGCCCAGCCACACACATTCCTAGTCCTCCCACTTTTACCAACGCTAGCAGTCGTATCACCTCGCAGTCAGGGAGAGACAGAGCTGGGGAGATGATTATATGGAATTCTGTTGTTATGGGAGGTGAACTATCTCCCCTTTATATCTTTGCTGTCTACAAAGGGAGGTGCTTGAGTTCTTTCTCTGTGTGAAAACGAGCTATAGTAAAGCCCCCCCGCACCCCAATTCATCTTGCATATCTGCAACCATCTTGTCAAAAATGTGTGTTATTTTTTCATTTATTTATCTTTCACACAAGAGTGGTCTGACTCTGGTTTTGTGATTGAAGGTAACATTTGAAACTGGTCACGCAGATGGTTTTGGTAATAAAAAAAGAAAAAGAAAAGAGCAACATCTCTGTTTGCATGTGTTGCTATGGTTGCCACCAAGCTGTCTTGACTCAGATAAAAAAAAGAGGGTTTAGGCAGGAGGGATGAAGAGTGATAATGAATCGTTTAAAATTCAACTCAGCGGCCAATCTGTAAATGGTCTCATGTCATTCTCTGCCTGGAGTATATTCATATAGAACCAAGAACAAACACCAAGGCTCCTGTTGTTGACGATTCCCAGGACCACTCGAGCCTGTAGCGATAAAATTATCCCATTCTTTCGAACTGCCTCGTCTCTCTGTTGCGTTCTCTTGCCGTCATTTGTGCTGCCTCTCTCCACCTGCTATGTCTCTCTTCACTGATCCACAAGCTCTAAGTGCAACAACAAGAGTTTCCATGCCGACAGAGCAGGAAGGCCAGCCCTCAAGCAGCAGTATCCGTTTGATGCCGCATTCCCCTCAGATTGTGGGTCTTGGGCTCGTCCGATGGGCTATTATACCTCCCCTTCATGCGCATACACAACCCATTCACACATTTGATTGTATACAGCCACATGCATTCCCTTCAACGTGTACACACTCAAAGATGTTGCAGCCTTGAGGCCATGTACTGTATGTGTCTCTGGCCTAAAGAGCTTCATTAGTCTGGAACTAGCTTTGATTAGCATCCTCAAGGGTACAAATTAGCAAACAAGCTCAAGTGATCCTGTGAAGAAGGACTCACTCTGGGACCTTCTGCAGATATACGAACGCTTCACAAGCCTATGATTTTCTGAGTCATTCAAGAAATGACAATTTTACCTTAAATTAAGTTTTTATCTCCGGGCACATTGAAGGGTTCGAAGGCTGCATACACCGAAAACACGATGTAATGAAATACTCATTTATGCTATCACACAAGTGAAGTGAACTTGTTAACTTGTTAGCTTGAGAATGTGTCTGACATTACTATACTACACATATCTGAGTGTGAATAGCTTTAGCGAGGGCTTTAATAGGTGGAGATATAGCTTGTGCATGTGCTTTGTCCCAGACAGTTTTTCATTCAGGTTAAATTTCCTAAAGCTGCCGCCTGCTCTATAATAACCGTACTTGACATTTCCCACTCCTCCAGCCTGTGGAGACTAGCAGATGCTCTCCATTCCAGTTGAACCCATTAAGGCCCTCTCTTCTCTACTGCATCCACTGGCCTGTCCTTTGGCAGGGCCCTTCTGAATGTCAGAACTCACTGTTGTGCATTACAATAAAGCAGATACAGGGCAGAGGAGTAAGGGAAAGGAAATGGCTGCTGGCTGGCAAAGGGCATGGACAAAAAGATTATTTAAAAAAAACCTTTCCATTGGTCACTCAGTGCTTGTATAGCCAGACATTTTTTTGAATCATCTCCTGTGCGTTTGGCTGTGAGACATCAAGTTGCTTCACTGCAATAATGATTTGATGATGAAATTTTACTTCAATGATTGATAGAACTGATAAAATAATGAATAATGCAGCCAAACATTAGACTTTGAAGTACAAACAGATTAATGCTAAAACATGTATTTTCTCTAGAGATGTCTCCTTCATATTCGATCAGATCCAAATGCAAGTCAAGTCTGCATTATTTTGTATTTTATTTTATTGTAACAGTTGTGAAAGTGTTAAACTGTTTATTTAATATTATTATTTAAATTCATTTTTTTTTCAATCCTCTTTATCCCTTGTGAGATATATAGCTTTTATGCTCTGCCTCCATTGAGACCTCTCTTGTGCCACATGCTGCGCCTTGCCCTATTTAGGTCCATCTCCTTCAAGTCAGCTTTCATAGTTTGCCACCGAGTTTTTATGTGCCAGTCTCGCTTCCTTTTCCCTGATGGAAAGAACCTTTGGGATTCAGTCCTAGTCCATTCTGCCCCAGTGATCACATTCAATTTCATTTGATCTCCAACACCATGCTGTGGCACTCGGCCTTTTGGCTGTTGTCTTTCTCATAGTGGGAGATATGTAGCACCCCTGCTCCGCACCAGACTCCACTGTGAACCATTCACATGATTTTCTATCGACAAATGTTGCATTTATATTGTCTGTAGGACACTACCTTCTGTGTGACCATTTCTAGAGGGATTCCATATGCTCTCAGGATCTTCCATAGGGTGATACGATGCAAGATGTCAGAGGCTTTCAGAAAGTCAATGAAATGCATGTCTAGTGGGGTGATCCATTCTTCACACTGCTCGATGATGTTCTTTAGAGCAGAGATCTAATCTATGAAGGCCCATTCTTTCATGAATTCTGCCTGTTCTCGTCTCAGCTTCAGATCAACGGCAGGATACATTTGGTCAACTACCGTATGAAGACTTTAGATGGTATTGACAGCAGTGTGTTGCCACCACAAGTTGTCTTTTTGGTTAAGTTCAACAATCTGATTATAGCCCCCCCCCCCCCCCCCAAGTCTCCTGGTATTGCTTCCTTCTCCCAGATTTTGTTTAAAGATATCTGTGAGCAACTCTGTTGAGGTATGAAGGTCAGCTTTCAGTATCTCAGCATGGATCAAGTCTATGCCAGCACCTTTTCAACCTTTCACAGCCTTAATGGCGTACATGACCTTTTTCTTTGGGAGATAGGTGTCAATGTCAAGGACATCCTCTGCTGGGGAGTGTTAGCAGGGTCATCTGCCTCAGGGAATTTGAGTAGTTCGCAAAAAGGCTCTACCCATCTCGCAGTCTGTTCACACTCTGTTGTGAGTGTCTCTGGCCCTCTTGTCATTCCTGGTGCTCTTCTTCACCTGTCCTTTTCCTTGTGGGCTTTTTAGATTGCTCTCGGAGCCTGGGTGCTTTCTCCTTCCTCCTTGGCTTGATTTGTCTTTTCACTTTTCAAGCCAGGTCTGATTGATGCTTTCTTTTACCCCTTGTTGAGTTGACTGACTTCTTCACGTTCCGCTTTATACTATTAATTTAATCCAAGCCTCTGTTTTAAAAATATTATCTCTTTGACAGTTAATTTCCATCCAGTGTTACTAATGAAGTATAAAATGATATGGGAAAGTAAAACATATTTTGTAAACAAGCCTTACTAATTACCAGTCCAGTGGGAATATGGGTTAGAATTTCTGTCAGGTTCAACAGAAAAAGGGATTGACAGAATATAATGAATTATTTGCGGATTTGTGTAATAATCTTTTGAAAACTAAATGATAGAATAATTGATGGCTTTAAATCTTAATGCAAATTTTGATTAAATGGAAAAACATAATAATCGGGCTCAGCAGACACGATGATTGTTTTGGTTTTCAGGCCACAGCGTCTGTGGCTAGCCTTGATTTGTGTACAAACCTGATTATTTCTCTAAACGGGGAAGTAATTAGCCTGGCTAGTTTCAATGGCAATTATAATGTCAGACAAAGAGAAAAGAGGCTGTCTCTATCTGTTTCACAGATAGTTTTGCATTTGTCCACATGCTGGCTGCCACACACAGATACTCACCCTAGTACACACACAGATTCTAGTCAGCATGCATCTCTAGCCAAGCATAATAATTTATAACATTTCTTTTGATACATTTGAAAACCAGAATAATAGAAAATTGCTTATTGCTTCAGTGTGATTTTTTTCTTCCACGGGAAAATCTTAGTGCAGTTTGAGCCGGGATGAAGCTTCCTGTATTATTTATAATGTTTACCTAATTTCCCTCAATTTGAGTCCCGCTCCTAATTCTATTTCTCCCATTGTTACACACACAGATGCTAGTACTAGTTCCTAACATTTTTTCTCAAAAGCACAAATAAAGACAATATGCATATGTAGCTGTTCAACACTTAAATCTTGTCTCTTGTAATTTGTTTGTTTGTAATATGCCTCAGCTAGGATCACAAGTGAATAAATTAGAGTATGTTGTGCTTCTGAAGCAAGTACGCAACAACAGTTATTTACATTGCATGGCTATAGGCCTTTATGCAATAAAGTGCATGACACTTTGTCAAATTTGCAAGCAATATTGCTCAAAGATCATTCCCTAGGTGCAAAGCTTGTATTGTTGTTGAGGATCATTTTCTTTTGACGACAATGACACTTTTATAGCAGTGGGTACTGGGTACAGGCCCATTGGGTTCCAAAAAATCATAAGCAGTGAGGTCTGTAGGCTGTCTGAAAGCTCCGTGTACTTTCTGGTGTGCTTGTGGGCATACCTCTCAAGAGTACATCACAAACCCTTATTGCCTTCCATTCACTCTTTTTTTTTCACTCTGACACTGAGCTTATATCTCAGAGAACTACACTAGAACACCGAAAAATGCTATAGTGCTTTTCAAACGGGAACAGTGTTAGTCCATACATACATTTGTATCACTCTTTTGATAACATTTTAAAGTGATGAGTATTTATTGTATTCAGTGAAACTTTTATTTACCACAGAATATTTAATTTTTAAATTCAGTAAATCCCAAAAAAATGCTGCATCATCTAACATTAGAGTACAGACCAAACACATACAACAGATTCAAATTATCCAAATTGTTATGATCATCAATAGAGTCACAGTATTGTCTTTATTTGCTGACAAGATATAGTGATGCATACCCTGAAATCATGTAGTCACTCAAGTACTCACTTGTCAAATCTCTGGGATACTAGTGTCACTCATACTTAATGCGACACCTTTGTCTGGGAGACTGTTTGTAGCCTTGGTCGATGCTGGACAGTATTTGACCAGAGTTTGTAAAAGCATGATAATTGAACTTTTTTTTTTGATAATTAAAATGTCTAATGATAATACTTACCACCAGTAATTTAACTGTGGGAACTTTAACCATTTCATTCCATGGCATAATTACTTTAGCATAATTCCGAAGTAGAATTCGGGTTATATTGCGTTATTCCAATCTGAAATGCTTTTAGGATCATTCATTTCAACATTTGCAGTTATACATTCAAAAAGATCCAGCGTTTGATAAGAGTCCCTCCCTGTTTGTCTTAAAATAGGGTTGAAGAACAGTAGGATGGTCTTTCGTGAACTCTTCAGGATTAAGCCATAGATCCTTAGCTCTCTGACTTAGATTAGACTACAGTGGGAGGCTTTGAGAAGATAGGACAAAAACCCTTATTTGCTCTGCCAGCAGAGATACAGACACTTGAAGTGACCCTTGGATAACATCTATCCTTATTGTTCTCTTCATCCTACATGGACAAAGTGTAACCCAGACCACCCTCACGCTCTCAGGACTGGGAGAGGGTTAATGAACAAGGCTTATCCACCCAGGAAGGTTTTAGAGCGAAGGGGCTGTCTGCCTGTAAATCATCCATCAGCCTCTCCAGCAAGCTGAGCCGCAGCTCTGACAATAGAAGGTGTTTGGGCTGCAGCAGAGGGGACATGATTTATCAGGAAGGTGAGTGATTATGTGAAGCCTCGGTCCATGACACAGACGGGCTGAACTAAAAGATGATCCCATATCATTTCATGAAACATTCAAAGAATAGTCCATCTGTGCCTGTGAAAAATAGCCACATGGAGACACTGTGAATAAATTAGGTGTGGGTGTGTTTAAGTTTGAATAGTGCACACCGTAAAGGGTTCGACTTCAAAGAAGATGGCTCCTTCTAAAATAAATATATAATAGCCCTCGAGTGCTAAAACTGTGCTTGATGACTTGATGCCATTTTCTAGGTAATTACTATGATCACTGGCCTTCCAGCTTGTCACTCTGCTGTGTCACATTTTAAAAACATCTTGCTGGGAAAGAAATGACAAAATGTAGGACTTCTTCATTTTTTTAATGGATAATTATCTGTCTCAGGTGTTAGAGAGGGGGGGAATGATGCGCACCAAAATAGATCAGGGAAAGAGGAAAGTCTCTGATCTTCTCCCGGCAGTGTAGTGGAATCAAATAATGAAACATTTAATGTTAAACCCCTGTGCTTTCATGTGCAAATTCAACTTCACACATTGACAGTTCACGATGGCTCTGTAGATGACTGTTTTGGATCTTTCTTATGCCATCTTTTTGATTAGATTTAAGTCATTATCTTTTGTTTTGTCCCAGTTTCCAAGACTGAAGGCTCCGTACTTCCATGATGAAAGGGGGTAAAGGAGTTGACATCCACTTTAGTATGCTTAAATGATCTATTTGAATACCCAAACAGAGATAAATAAACATCACCAAACAGAAACACAGAACAGCTCACCTGCGTTATAGCTTTATCAAGATTTGAGAAGAGTGTTCTTCTCTGCAGACCCTTTGAAGCTCTGTCAGGTTGGATTGGGACAGGTGATGGGCAGCTATTTTCAGATCTCCGACGTTTGATTAGGTTCAAGTCAAGATTCTGGCTCAACCACCCACAGAAATTCACTGAGTTGTTCCTGAGCTACTTCTGTAGTTTCCTGGCTGTGTGTAAGGGGTCAAGTCAGCTGTGTGTTGGGAGGTGAAACTCCAGCCCAGTCTGAGTACCTGAGCGCTCAGGACCAGGTTTTCATTACAGATATATCTATACATTGCTCCATTCAGCCTTCCCTCAACCCTGACTTATTTCCCTATCCCTGCCACTAACACTATTCTGCTCAGCATCATGCTGCCTCCACTATGCTTCAAATTTTGGGTGGTATTGTGCAGGTGATAAATCGTATCTGGTCTCGTTCTGACATGACGCCTCAACTTAAGGCCAATCTTGGTTTCATCGGATCCGAGAATCATGGTTTTCACGGTCTCCGAGTCCTTTAGGTGTATGTTTTTTTCAAACTGCTAAGAAGGCTTTTCATGTCTCTGGAGAGGGGCTTATGTCTGCCACACCTGCTGTAGTTGTTGATGTCCCCTGAGTTTCTCACATCTCTACATCTTCGTAGCGATGCTAAGGTGAACATGGGGTTCTTGGTCAGCTCGCGTTTCAAGGCTCCTTTAAGTTTGGCAATGTGGCCATCTCTCAGGAGTAGTGTAGGGTACCGAACCCGGCACTTTAAGGGTACAGGCCCAATTACGTTGTTACTACCGACTTTTCCGAATAATGTCCAATGGTAAAATGAAATGTACTACAGGTGCATTAAGTCAAGGTGCAGCGACGTCTCAAAGATAATGAAGAGAAATGAGAGGCATCTTAGCTAAATTCCAAGTGTCAAAGCAAAGGCTAATATAATAATTGAAATTGAAAATCTTGATAATTGTCTTAAGTACTGATGGCACTGGTCAGTATGATAGGTTATTTTAGACTCTAAATAATATAACAGGCATTAATTAATAGAAACGTTCCTCTTATCTTGCCAAGCTAAGGCGAAGGTCCAGCTATGTCAAACAAACCTCACCATTCATTCATTGTAATAACATAGCTACAAAAATCTCAGATATATCAAATCCCAGCAGACAATGTACTTTTTTATTTGTGTGAAGTGAACCTTCAAGGTGAGGCACAGCACAGGTATTTTAAGTTGAGCTGTTCTGACCTTGTGCTTTGTGATATGGTTCCATACCGTATAGCCAGCAGGTGTTTTTAGGTAGGCATATAAGACCAAGACAGAAAGTGAAAAGGAGAAGGATGGTGCATGGATGCTGAGCTCAAAGAAAAAACAAATGCAGTAAACAATGTTAAGATACAGGTGTCTATTTCTCTTTTTTTGTCACTCTTCCCCCTCTCGCTCAGTTTTTTTCTGTCTCTCTCTCTCTCTCTGTACTGATGAAATTGCCAATGATTTATAACAAATGTCAGTGGCAGCCGCAGCAGACTGCTGTTTTGTCCCTGTCAGAGCCAAGTAGAGCCTGAGGCAGGCAGCTTTGCTTATCAATCAACGCCTCTCTCTTCTCTTCCACCATCGCTATCAGCCCAAAGCTTACTGGATCATCAGCTATCCAAACCCAGGGCCAATGTGGTTGTCATGGAGATAGTACCTTATGGGAGCAAAGACACCCAAGCAAGCCGGAAGTGTAACAAAACCTTCAAGGCATCACCCTGTGGACTGAAACCCTCTGTTTTTTGTTCAGGTTTGTCTGCGAGAACAATACCTTGTTGGTGTTTGTCCAGCTGCTTGAGTTACTGAATCCAACTACATCCTAACTCCCAGCCTCCTCCAGACTCCGTCCACTGAAGTGCAGTTATGCATGTATAATTGTAATAAACACAGCAAGATGTCAGATTGCCTGAGTACCTCGAAATTTCCAATTCACTGATGAGCGGATTCCAGGTGGTCGACAGTAGGTTTCCACTCATAAATCAGGCGGTTTTACCTTTCTTCTCTTCCTGCTGTACATCCACAGATTTAGAATTAAACTGTGATTTGCAAGCTCTGTGCATAACTCCCTATCATTAACACACTCTAGACATGGCATTTAGACACAACAATTTACTTTTTTCATTCCCTGATTATTCACACTCCATCGTTAGTGTATGCTCGGTTCTTGCTGTTAAATAACTGATGGATTTGAAAGGTCTTTACCTTGCAAGCACTAATTACTATTGCTGTTTTGTCAGCAGACAGTCATGTAAGGTTCTCGTCATTTGTTGCCACCAAAGTAACTTTCACACATGGTTTAAACAATGTTGCAAAATCTTTGAAAGGTTGTGAAAGTGTTTCAAGTGTGATTTGAGTAATCAATGCAAATATTTAAATCTTTGGACTGCACCTAATTATCTGTGGGTAACTACTGACATTTGTGTTGTTAAATGTCCAGTAGAAATTGACTTTAATGTGCTGATTGTGCAGCATCTCTAGTGACAAAATATATTTCAGAAATAACATTCTACTGTTGCTGGACAATTGAAGACGTTTCACCTCTCATCCAAGAGGCTTGTTCAGTTCATGAGGAGGTAAAATGCAAGCAAGTCCAGTTCCCTAAGTACACTTGTTCTTCTGCAGCTTTTGACGAGGATTGGTCTGCATTGATTTTCAGAACTTCTGTATTATTCATTTTCTGAAATGCAGACTATACAGCCGAGACAGAAAATCAAAACAGATGCACTTAAAGAAAATGACAGAATATGAACATATAACATACCCTTTTACACTATCAAGCAATAGAAAACATTCTCTAAAAGTTCATTAACTGATAATGACTTGCTCCTTTTTTCTGTTACTCCTCTTGCTTGTCGTCAACAATTACCAGTTCTGTCAAGGAGTGTCCATTCTCCTGTACCTCATTAAGAGAATACTGTGCCTTAGTAGCCTCAATTTAGCTTATTTTTTCCCACCACCTTGTCTATGAGCACAAGACTAGTGGAAGCAACACAATCTAATTATTCCATTTTTGTTGACTTTGGCTCTTCACCTGGTGTCTTGTGTTGTCTCTGTTCATTTTATCTGCATTTGTGTGTAAGCAAATAAGTATATAACAAAAAGGGAATCATTTACTCATGGGTTTTCATTGTCAGATTTAAGGAAAGTTTCATAATACCAAAATGGTTTCTCAGTGTTGTCATTCTTACTGTCCAAAACACACATGACTCATGGCAGGGACCGTTTTACAGATATGATGTCGATGCCTTGTTGCCTGATTCCACAGGACCCCATCCGATGTCTTTACGGCGCAGGGTTACGGGTTAGATGTTGTTTTGGCAGCGCAACCGAGATATACACAACAAGCAGGTGCTTGTGATATTATGGCTGATTTGTGAACATATGCATGCATTTGAGCACCATTGCGTAGCCATGGAGACAACAGACTCTGACTGGGGCACACTAAATAGAATGTCACAATGTAATATCTTACATAGTATTACATCTATCATGCATGAAAGAGGAATTTTTTTTATGCGCCATATAGAAAAGTTAAAGCTCAAATATTAAGATATGCTGGTCATTTCCCAGCTTCAATTTCCCCAAAGTACATAAGACAAGTGGAGTATTTCAAATCCTATTTAAACACAAAGTAATATTTGCAGGTCAACCCCGAGTTCCATTGCTTTTGTATTCATAAATATTAAAACCACTGTATTCAATAGTTTGAACAGACCACGAACCAGTTCACAGTCACATAGAAATGTGATTATAATGGCTAGGTGATATGAGAATCCCCAATCCATATATTCTGTGTCAATGAAAAGACAGCTTCCTAATAAGGAGCATCTATATGATCAATAACTTCTAAGCACTGACTAGACCTCCTCTGACAAACCCTCAGCCCCCACCCCCCCCTCATTTTCAAAAATCAAATGCCTCAAAAGACTCTTTGCTCATTCATCCCTGTTGTCGGCGAGAACATTTTTAGCATATAACCTTTAAAGAGATTGAATATTGAACCTAAAGAAATTTCTGTTACATTAATCTCTCTAATTATTATTTTACATTATTTCATGTTTTCAGCTAAAGCCAGTGTTGCGATGCAAGTGGGGGGGGGGGTTCAACTTAAGATGTGAAACTGACGGTCATTAAAATGTAGTCTCTCTGATTTGCTTAGAGTGACCCCTTATATTGTTGGTACAGGGAGGATAAGATACTCTGAGGAAAATAATACACTTCAAATCAATAAACTGCTACAATAAAACCTTCAGACTAATAGATTTCAAAATAAATCTTTTTTTTTATATTTTAAAGGGTGCCCTTTAAGATGAAAGGATGAGGTTTAGAAGATGCTGCTTATTATTGGCCTTCAGAGGCCCTCAGTGTTTTACTCTCAGGATGGCTTGATCCATAATGCTGAGCTTAAAATAGGAAAAAAAATCCCAGAAGATATGAAGAAGGCAGAAAATCATGGTCTGTAATGGAGGCATTGGAAAGTCTAAACTAAGTTATGGCTTCACTGCTGTAGTGTGATAAATCTTTTGCCCTCCTGCTTTTTGTTGCTAATGAAAACACTGTTGAATGTGAATCTATTAATCAAAACACAAGGAGCTCAACTCTACTCTTCTTAAGCTAAATAACTCGGGGCGTCCTGCTGCTTGGGTTTACTAACTGAACACAGGCTGAGTCGCTTACCATCCAATATCTCCTTTTTCTCCCCATATCTATCTAGTGCAATATCAGTGCGGCCCAGCTGGCAACCTCTTTGAGTCTCCGTTTCTCGATTTGTTAACCATGTTGCTTCCCCAGATGCCTGTACTAAAATACCAGGGAGGCTTTGCACAGTTTTAAATAAATGAGTCACAGTCAAGCACAAGTGTAAATCAAGAGAAAACCCGGCAAGCTTTTTTGCAGCATATTTCATCATTTACCTATGTGCATATGTAACCCAACCACAGAGCTGCTTGGTGTGAAATCTTATTTTATTTTTAAACCAAAGAGAAATCATTCAAACAGCAAACTGTTCAAATCACAAAGGCACACTGTCAAAACTCTCTGCATGTTTACATCAAAGTATAACAGACAACACTGATGCATGATGGGAAAAATCCATGAATTATAGGCTGCAGCTATGGAAATGACTTACACGCCGAACTGGTTATCATCTCATCTGAATTATTTTACACTTCTTGGTTTTAAGTCACATCATCACATTTATCTTTACTGCACATTACTATCAGTAACAATTTATTCTAAGATATTTTGAGCTTCATCCATGGGACTGTGTGCGTGCGTGCGTGCGTGTGTGTGTGTGTCTGTGTGTGTGTCTTTCTGACACACCTTCAAAAGGTTGTTTGCAGGTTGTGTTTTGGTTTTAGGGTCATGGTTAAAAGGTTTTGGTTGGTGATTGGATAATGGTCAGGCAATGATGGTTAAGTTAATTATGTTAATGTGTGTCCTTGCAAAGATAGAGGTGCAAACATGTGTGTGTGCGTGTAGTTACACAAGTCAGTATGTGTGTGTGTGTGTGTGTGGCAGATGTGATCATTTTCATTTCTTACTGTTACTGAATCGCCGAATATGTGGGGGAGGTTCGTACAAACTGTGACTGAGCATTGTGAAGGATATTTTTATCTCACTCATAATTCATAAATAAGAAGTATCCTTATGTCTATAGCCTGAAGAGTTGTTAGCTAACAAGCTAAATCAAGTGGTTTGATAAATCTGATATATTCATTTGTTGTTGGGCCGCACTGATAGGAAGTTTTTAAAAGTACACACAAAATCCTAACATTTGCATTAAACACCTATTTTTATAGGTCTTTTCCAAAATATTCATATTTATTTTAATTTGTAGTGTAGTACTTCACACTGTATTTTTTGTAGATACACTATTGACTATCTATTGTCACATGAATTCTAATGACATCCATGATCACAAGGTTGAAATCTGTGGTTTTGAGTAAATGTCTCAGCAACACTGGATAGATGTCAGTAAAATAAGATGATGAACATCTTAAACAATAGACCTGCTTTACAGCACGCAGGTATCGCATTATAATGGCGCTAGCATGCTGACATGAGCAGGGAAAGCCTTAAAAAACCACCAGCACGGCTGAGCCTTGTTTAGACTATAGTTTACTTGGAAATACATAAATGTTCCCTCGTGCAACTCAGCCCTATTTGTACATGAGAAGTCCCATTTTCCTGTTTTCCTTGTATAATTTCTTTCTGCAAAAGAGATTTCTTTTTTTTTTGTTGAAAAATAAAGCCTCTTAGTTTGGCTGTCACAGTTGACTAGTGGCTGCCTGTCACAAGAAAAATAATGACAATGGAGTGGGAAGGCAGACAAAGTCTTTAGAGGTACAAAGATAGGAAACATGAAAAGAAAATTTGAAAATGTGGGGGTCGGGAGAAAGAGAATAGATACATAAAAGAGATATGAGGGACAACAATGGTGAGAAAGGAGGAATAAACAGATTTTAAGAGGTGAATATGGAGGGAAAGAGAAACTTTGAGACAACAATGGATAAATGTCTATTATTCACCACTGTGATTTGGGAATTCACCCATTATTTGCACTTTACTGAATGTAATGTCTTGTTTCTATGCAGCCATTGATTGAAAAGTGTGTGTGTTTGCGCATGTGTATGCGGGTGTATCCTCATGGGTTGTAGCTAATCATCTATCAGTGGTGTGGGCCAGAGTTTGCTCATGCTAGTCTGCCAGCCGATGTTCATTAAACATTTGGCACACGACTGGCTGTGTGGACACTGGGTTACCCATGCCTCTGTGTGTGTGTCTGTATGTGAGAGAGGATACACACTACAAATAGTGGTTGACCAATACCCAGTTGTAGTGTAATGTAGGTTAATATCTAGATTTGTTTAGCTTAAAAGTGTTAAAAAAAGAGTCAAGCTTTGTGGGATTGAAACAGGTCGAGTTCCTGACTAAGAACAAAGTGACGGAGCGAATTGGAAAGATAAGATGGACTCTGTAATGAATGAATCTATGCACCACCTCCCTCTTGTACAGTCAGAATCCAAGTGTTGTTAGGTAGTTTTAAAAGGTGATTATCAGTAGACTGTGTGTGTATATGCATGTGTGAGAAAGAGTTCTACAAAAACCTGTTTCCTGGTGATAAGTTATTCTAAGGTTTAACCTGCACTAACTGTTTTTTAAGTTCATGTGTCGGACTTGTTAGCAAACAGCTGCTCATGTACACAGCCAGTTGTAATACAGGGCAACATTATCATTCATTTGGAGTCTCTGGCTGCATATGAAACTGCAGTAAGTCCAATATTCCCTCTCTTTTATCTGTCTGTTCATGGCCTCTCCAGAGGGAACTTTCTGACCCTGTTGTTGGTGAACAGGTCATGTGCAGTGCGGTTTCTGAGCTGCCCGTGGAAACAGCTGCCTGCTGTCAAACTATGAGCTAGAACTTGCCGACTTAGGTGACAATTCTCTCTAGTTTTATCAGTGATCCTTTTTCGCAATGTCATTTTATATATTGTTATCACGAAAAATATCAATCAGAGTTGCTTTAAATAGATTTTTTGATTAAAATTCTGCACCATGTGTTTTTTGATGAACAATGATTCATTGTTTAGCTTTAAGCAAATACTGATTATTTAGTCGTTCAGGGAAGGTCTTGCTAGAAAGCTATGACTCAGTAGTTCACAGAGATGATGAAAAAGTATTGGCCTAAAGACAATGTAAACATTCACAGAATTTCATTTGTGCTTGGTTTTGTGTGAAATAATCAGTTATAATTCATGCCTGTGTGTCAGTTCTGTCACCACCTAATGTTTCGTCTGCTCAACTTTTCTCTGTTCAACAACCAATCCAAACGTCTCTAATAAAAGTATGCACATATTTCCTAACCTATTGTATATGTGCGACAGCTTTACCTCAGTTGATAATTGGTCAAAATCAGCAAAACCATGACTTTAGTCAAAAAATTATTCAGTCAAATTTGAACCGAACTTGCCGTCTTTCAGAACTAGAAAATGTTCCTACTTAGGGACAGATTTTGGCGCACACTTAAAAAAGTACTTGTGATCGATTCCCAGCCCTAAAGCTTCAGAGTGTCGCCTCTATTTGAATGCTAATGAATCACACAGCACTCCGTCCTGCCTCAAGTATCATCAGATGAATAAGACACATTGAGCTGAGTTTGTTCCCCGTGACCACTTCACTTCAAAGTCTGACATCTTGTCCCTTTTTTTTCAAGCTGTTCCACTCAGACCACTTCTCGTCTCACATCTCTTACTGCATCATTAAATTACATTGTTATCCGTGCACTTCCTAATGTTCTGCCCTAGGTTTATTATAACAAGGCAGTGAAAGGCAAGACTTCATTGTAGTGCAACATCATGCACATTTCATATTTTCATATGTAAAACCACTGATTCATCCCTCTGGTGATTCCATAGAGCCAAGTTGTCCGTGCAAATCATATGAACCTTTTCATTATGTATTTTGCTGTGTTATTTCATAGTGTCAGCCTCCACCAAAAATCTCATGATGTACAGTGTAGACTCGGGAACATGAGCTCCAGGACTATTGTTGTTCACTACAACATTATTCCTCTTTTTTGTTGTTGTCTTTGGCTCATGAATGCATCAGCACAATCTCTCTCTCTCTCTCTGACTCAACCTCTCTATCTCTTCAATACACACACGCAAGCACACACACGCGCGCAAACACACACCCTCTCGCTTTCTCTCACACACAAACACACACACAGTTTACCCTCCATCCTGCTCCTATTCCCATGTTGACGGAGATGACAGTTGAAACCACTCCCTAACTGGTTGGCCGTCAAGCACCATTTTGCCCCTGTCATTCAAATGTCTTCACCTGACTCCGTCTATGTCAACCCATTTCAAATCATTACCTCGGGGTCACAGCTGTTCCATTTCATTTTCAGGATGTCAGCGGGCTTTTCAGAACATAGAAAAACTCAACGAGAGACAAGAAATGTTCTGTTATAAAATTGTATAATAATAGAAAGAACTAAATTGTAATTTCAAGAAAATAACAAAACAAAAAGTCACAATGCTTTTTGTAAAAGAAGCAGATATCCACATTGAGAATCAGATAGTGTGGGGAGTGGGAAGAGGAAGAAGTTTGCGGCCCTCTCCCTCCCTCCCTCCCTCCCTCCCTCCCTCCCTCCCTCCCTCCCTCCCTCCCTCTGCTTTGTGTTAGTGAGCGGTTTGCTGTTATTCATTTCTCACCACTCACCACTGACTTGTGTTTTGTTGGCACAGTCCAGCCTCTGCTCTAAAACATGCAATCGGGTATCCTGTTTTTTCAGGACACATGTTTTCATACCACTTCATATGCAAAGTTACCCAGCTTCATTTGATAAACTTAACTGGACAAAATCACGCACATTTTCCCCCCCTAATTTTTCTGTCTAAGAAACATTATTCCATCATCTCCCGATATTTTCTTCTTTATTTCTGAGTTTTCTTAGACAATATTTATTTCCCTACCGGGGAAGTTAATCAACAGGGGGCTCTGTGTGCCTCTCTGCAATATTATAGTGAAACACACAGTGGACACATGTTTTTTTTATAGTAGCTCAATAAGTGGAATCACAGGTGGAACTGCTTTTAAACATAGTTAAACAGAGGAAGAGTTAGACTGATAAAGCAGAGATGACAGGAAGGAACAGGAAATGAGAGGGACAAATAATGTAACAGGGGCTAATCACGCCCCAGTGGTTCTACCCATCATGTAAACAAGGTCACTGTCCGCCAGAGCCAAACTGGCAGGCTATACACATGCATCTGAGACATTTCTCTCTCTCACTCCCTCTCCCTAGCTCCCTCTCTCTTTTGCAGTATCTTTCTCTTTCTGTTTCGATTATTCAGTTAATCATTGGGACGTACAGTCATCTGCCCACACACAGGCTCACACCGGAATGATCAATGAGTGTACAGAACATATATTACATTAGATATACTGCATTATTTAACCCACATTAGATCAGCAGGCTGGCTACTATAAAATAATTTTATGAGGACTGAATGTTGAAGGCCAAATTTTCTCTGGTTCCAGTTTCACAGATATGATGATTTACTGCTTCAGTATGAATTGAGTATCTTTAAGTTTTAAATTTTTGATCAGGCCGAGGGCATTTTTCATTGTTCTGCACATTAATGGATAATGAAAATACTCTTTTGTAGCAGACCCCTGATCTTTTGGTTACAATACACACCATTTTCACATCCTTGGATGTTTAATGATTTGTATGACTGTTAGGGTTCTATGTGTAACATTCCAAAAGCCCTTGTTATTGGTAATACCTGTCACAGTTAAATGTACAGTCAGCAGCTTGTGCTTGCATGTGCTCCCACACCATTGGAAGGTGTTAGCCAGCATCCTGACATTGATGACATGATTTAAATGACATCATGTTAATAGATGAGGTGACTTATTTACACAGTTTTTATATGTGAGACTATTGCTACTGGTTATGTAGGTCTTTAGTCATAATAACGAGTATAGGATATATATATATTAACCTTGACATAGGTGCTAGATAGTACTGCCTAGTAATGCATTTCAATAATGCGTCAGTGTTTTCTAGCTTGCCTGCTTTAGCAAGCTATCAAGCTTATCAAGAGCGCTGTTTGGGCACCTTTGACAGAGGATCATCTCAAGCTAATATGCCACAGGTCATTTTTGATTTAATTTTTTCCATCACAAGTCTCATTTATTTTGGACTGATGTGCTAATGACTTTTAGTTTTTTTCGAGTCACGTTACTGCACCGAACTGGCAATGGATTGAGAGTCTGTTAAAAACAGATGATTTAAGTGCGGTGAGTAATATTCAATTTAAGCTAATGGACATAAAATGTACAGACAAACAGGTTCTGAATGGATATGTTGTTTTGGGCTGGGTGCCCGTCTGGTCGACATTAACAGACTCCATTTCTGAGCTAACATAGTGTTGTACACTGTTTGCGCTGTACAGGAGTGGAAGAGGAGAAGCGAGCATAAACGTCACATCCCTTTGGATTTGTCCCTCACCCTTTACTGAAGAATCAGTCCACAAGCTGTCGAGAAAGTCTTGAAACATCTTTTCTAATCTTACTTATAGTAACTTTAAAGTTTAAATTTTTCAGAGGTAAATCTGGAGTCTTAATTTATTGCTTCTTGAAAGCAGCTTTAATTTCAGTCGGAGAGTAACTGCAGGCTTGATATGGATTTGCATATTGTACATTACACAGCATGAATGCATGTTCTACTTGAAGCCGTAATGACAAATGATTTAAAACACCTGCGGTTTCAGTTTCATTTTCCCAGGCGTGTTTGTAATCATCAAATTCTCTCTCTCTTTCTCTCTCTCTGCCCGTGTCCCTGCCTCCCTTAATTGGTCACAATGCAGTTGCCTTACATTGCAGTTTTTAAATGTTAGTGCCCATTTTTTTGGGACCGTTCAGTATAAGGTACAGAGAATAATGGGAGACCCAGAAGGCTCAGATATCTTGTACAGTCATCATCTGTTTTTTTTCTGTCAAGGACAATGTCCTCACAGACACTACTCAGAGTTTATTTGCCTGTTGTGTGTTTTAATATCTATAAGCACAGTTCGGACCCCAATCCCTCATGGAGAAGCTTTCATAAAGGGGCTTGTTTTTTTGCACTGTGTTTCTTTTGATCCACAATTGAAAAAGAGGTTTGTTTCCACCCTTCAGTCAGTTCTGTTTATGATTAGCTCACTACTGGGTTTGCATCATGCTCTCATTCAAGATGTTGCAACTGTGTGATAAGAACTGTTCATCCTAAGGAAATGTTCTCATCATATCAATGTGCAGATATCAAGGACCAACACATTAACACATTTTTATAGCATCAAGTAAATAATAAGTTGGTGTACAGGAAAAACACTTGAACATGCGTTGGTGTGAGAAAAAACGAGCTAAAATGTTAGAAAAACATCTTCAAGAGAAATTTATTTAACCGCAGCCAGCCACTAGGGAGCGATAGAGACGCTCTGGCTTCACTATTGGAGAGCTGTCATGTCATCAATCTTTCTATACAGTCTGTAGTTGAAAATCAGGGATAAAATAACCAATTAATGAGGTTGAGGGTTGTTTCTATTCCTCCTTGTTTCTCTGTCTCCTGCCGTCTGAGGACTGGAGGTCACACCACCACCATTTGCACCAGTGTAACACTGACAAGCAGTGTACTGGCTGCCCCAAGTTTCGGGATTTCTCAATGAGAATTAGATTCAGCCCCGGTTGTGTTATGTCAACACCCTGATGACAAACTACATAACTACGGGGGATCATCCATCACACACAAACACACACTCTGACCAATATTGTCCCAATGCCCTGAAGGCAGAAGCTTTGTATGTGTTTATGGCCTTAAGTGCTGTTGACAGGTGAAAATAAATCCCACTCTACTTGCCTGTGCTTTTTCTGGTTTTGTAGTTTTCCCCTCTTCTTTCCTCTCATGGTCATCCGTTTCAAACCATTTAGCTTGTTCATTTTATCCTCGTTGTGTATTCATGCTCTCTCCTTGTGTGCCCTACTGTTTGTCATGTATTCCTTTTGTACGTGTTGTGTACAATCATTCTTCACCGCTGTCAGTATGTTCAGCGGGATGATAAATGAATACAAATTTGCAGGAAATCAGCAGGCCCTGGCTATATCCTTTAGCTCTACACGCTTAATAATGTATGCTATTATTCAAATTGAGGCTCCTCTGATTTAAAAACAAAACTCAAATTGCAATTTTGGTATTTAAAACAATCTACTTCGCATCCCTTCAACCAGTTCTACACCTCCCATCTAGCCATTCGTACTCCACAAGGCACATGATGAGGAATTATTGTTCTGCCTTGGTCCCAGTGTACAGTGTACACGGCTGCCAAAGCCTCTGCCACAAAGGTGTTTTGTCCGCTTGCCACAGAAACGCCTTCTGCGTGACAGAAGGTGGGTGAGGGAAGCAGGGAGGAGGAGTAGTAACAAGGTAGATGTTGTCAGGATTCGTCACAGTCCTCCAGTATAAAATCCCACCAGCGTTTTAAATCGGGAGTCACAGAGGAGGAGACATTAGCATGACGAGTGTATGCGCCGGTCTCTGTGTCTTGGGGCCTCCTTGCTAATACATGGGCACAGCAAACCGTTAAAATTATCAAATTACAATAACATCCAGGTAGCTGAGTTGAAAGGATTCATAAGCCTGAGCTGCGGACCAGTCACCAGTTGTCATGTTCCTGTTGCTATGGTGAGCAGAAAAATTGATTTATGTACTAGGACATACGTGAGTTTGTGTATACGCCTGCAATAATTTACACATCTTTAAATTTCAATTTACATGTGTGATCAGTTGGTATTATTCATGCCAGCACCCCCCTTGCCACATGTCAGGGATATGTGATGGAGGGAAAAAGGAATAAAGGCAATTCTTTACTTTCGCCCTCCATTTTTCTTTGGCTTTGTTTTCTTCTCTGTGTCCTCAGTGTTTTGTCCACAGCAGTGACTGTGTACATGCTGAGTGGGAAACATGAGCTTTACAAAGATCATCTCTCTCTGTCCACCCACCTATAGCACTGAAGCTTTAGTAGTCGCCATCCAGCACCACAAAGCAGCCTGTTGCAGTAGGTGTTAGTGTTGATTGCACCAGTTCTGCTCCAGATATATCTCTTTGTGAAGCAGCATGTGTGTCTGCACTCTGCTGAGTATTAGAATAGACCTTGGTGATTACAACCAGTTTCATTCAGATATCTGTAGCTTTTCCCTTAATGAGAGAGAGATATAGAATGAGAAATCACATCTTTAAAGCCTCCAACATCATAATCAGTGAGGTCTGTAATCAAAAATTGTTTCAGTGCTAAAATTATTTCATAATCTTCTCAGTAGTGAAGTGAAGTATCTCGTTATTTGCATGTAGTGATTTTTAAACACTAAAATCTAACAGAAACGGTAAGATTCACATGATATGTTTCGCAAAAACGATGTAGGATTTTATTTTTAACCAAAGCTGACTCTAATTTTAGGTCATTCAAATGGCCCGATGCACAAAGTGTTAATTTTATTAACAAAAAACTATATTTAAACATGAATTAATTCTTCACTTTTTCTCACACAATTTTCCAGTCTTTCTAACATAATCTTTAAGAAAAAAAAAATCTATATAGCCAGTATAAATGTGTCACTATTGTTATTAGCCTTTTTCTTGCTTTGCTTATCTGGTGAATTTGCATTATGTTAGCATAATTATTAACTCAAGTAAAAAGAGTTTTTTATCATCACCCATCTAAAGCTGCAAAACAATTGTTGTGGTTGCAGACCGGTGCTAAATGTGGGTATGCCATACACCAGGATTTAACCCAAGGATCTTACCAGACATGTAGGCTGGTCCTTCTCCTGTTATCGTCCTTCTTGGTTTAGAGATGTCTGATTATGTCCAGACTCGAGCAATTCCAATAACAATGTAAGCTTGGCCTACTCGCCAAGTGGTTTGGCAGATATGAAGTCAGTGCAAACAGAACCTGATTGGTGCACGCCCAGAGCCTTAGACTAGCGTCTCTGAAGCGACTGCTGTAATTGCAGTCGTGGTTATGTTTCCAGACTGGTTCCAGGCTAACTTTTGCCTATACTTTGTTGTGACTTTTGTGTACTTTCTCTCTCATTCTCTCTCGCTCTCTCTCTCTCTCCCACATGTTGACGTTTCATTACTCTAACTCTTGTACATAGTCTGTTTACTGCATTTGCATATGTGGGAGGCATTGCGTATTTCAAGAATCTTGCCTTCAGATGGTTT
Source organism: Limanda limanda (assembly GCF_963576545.1). NCBI lineage: Eukaryota > Metazoa > Chordata > Actinopteri > Pleuronectiformes > Pleuronectidae > Limanda > Limanda limanda. Next base: position 11,038,667 of record NC_083638.1, read on the forward strand.
TCTTGACTCTGATGAGGGGTGTCTGCCTGTGGATTGATACACATCAGTTAACCGGTAGACAAAATACAACTCAGAAGGAAGACTATGCTCATGGGTTTGCAATCGACTGTGTAGCTTCACGGACTAATCTCGACATTGACAAAGTCTCAACGAAGTCATTATCTCAGCTGAATGAACGTTTTGTCTTGCCAAGAATTAAATGAGTTGAGTGGTGGGTGATCATTCTGTCACAGTTAGGTGTATGATCGTAAAATCTATACAGCTGACAAACAAGTTTTTGAATTTCACTTTTCAGAACCTGCATTATGGTACTAATGAGTACTTATTACAGCCAGTGCATCTTATTTTGAAAAACATTTAGAATCGGCCACATTTTCTTCCATCAGACCGTTCCTTTAAGCATGTGTTGCCTGTTGTGTGATACTTGCGCTCTCTTTCCATCTGATAGCAGAAGTGTAACCAATTCCTCTGCAGTTTTGCATAATTGCTTCTGCTGGGGTCCGTTTTTACATCTATTTATGTGTCTTGTTGTTTTTACCAAGGCTGGGCAGGGCTTTCAGTGATAAATACCTCGCTTCATACCTCTGTCCTGTATCCTAATATCCTTTTGCACTAGTCATTATCCGTCATTATTGACTTTGTTTATGCAAAGCACATTTCCCACCACATAAATACCTGCATTTTCTCAGTGGGTGTAGAGAGAGTTGTTTTTTTTCTGAGGTGATTATTGCTGTTGTTTTTCTGGTAAAGATATGATATGTATTTTTTGCCGTTTATTAAAGTGACCTTCCTGGCTAGTCTACCTCTCTCTGCTAAATCCTAATGAGGCAGTTATAGCTGAAAGTAAGCTGTCGTTTAACTAAGTTTCCGAAGCAGGAGGCAGCCACACACCCATGTTTCTACAGTGCACCGCTCTCGCCCTCTGTTTTATATCTGCTGCCTGATCAATGCCACAGACGGCACCAAAGCGTCCCTGATTGTTCTCAGACAGAGGAAGTTACACGCTGTCGTGGTGCGTCTTTTTCTGAAGTTATTTACTTGTTTCTTTCCCTCTCGGTCTTTTTCTTTGTTCCTGTGTTTGTCTTGTGCAGTGTTTGCTGATTGGTGCTGTGATAATTACAAGTAGGATTGTGCCGCAGGCGCTCCTGTATGCTCTGATGTGTCACACTGAGCCATTGTTCCTCTCATTGGCTGATTAAAGAAAACAGATACATATCTAGATGTTATTTCATACATCTGGCTGCGTTGAATGAATGGCCCTACTGTGCATATTACAGCTGATTTAATATATACATCTTGATCATGGTATGTTTTTCAGGAAGTAATCAAACACAATTCGATTTAGTGCTTCCATGTTACTTTATTCTCTTCAGGTTACAATAACCCAGTCATACTGCTATGTAAGAGTTGAATGTGCAGTAAAATGACAAAACTACAGAAGGCATTTCCGTTTTATTTTTTTCCCACCATTTCCTTGGGAGTAATACATATATCTTGATGAGAAAATCTGGCATAGTTAAAGGACTTGGTGCAGTTTGGTTAAATTAAATTGGGACTGTTGAGCCTTGGAGGAGTTATGAGCTCTAGTAATTGCCATTGTAGTAATTTTTGGAATACCTCTTGTTGAATGTAAGAATGAAGTAGACGATTTGAAACAGCTCTGTGTGGTTGAAACTTAATAACCCATTCAGTTGGACAATAGACCTCCATTTTCATTTCATTTTTGTAGCAGGTAAAAATGGCCTATTTGAGTCGCTCAATGCTACAAGTAATGATGACGTTTTTGCATAGTGTCTATGCTTAACTATACCTGTTTGCATTACATTAACTAAATTCTAATTATATATAATATCCAGAATTGGTTTGTACTTGGGCCTCCGTTGAAAATCCTCGACCTCTACCAATTTAAAATTGCGCGGGGCAGCAGAATTTTTTTTTGCTTTTGTATAACTCATGATTTGAACTTTCACTGAGCTGATAAGACTGGCAGATACAGGGGAGAAAAACCGAAGCACTAAAAGACATTATTACCTGCTTAAGAAAAGGTAACAGTCATATCGAGCTTTTCACAAATGCCTGCGACGTTCCAGCTTTGTTCGGTTTCAAGCAGTTTGAATCAATGCAGCTGTATCTTAGACATTAAGCTCGGCACATTGATTCCAGTTGGTGAGTCGCAACACCTAGTGTGTCTGTGTGTGTTTACTTTGTCGTTTCGTTCAAGGTTTTTTACCAGAAGAAGGCTGTAAATGTTCATTTTGAGGCCAACCATGTACAAAGAAGAAAGAATAACCTACAAAACCAACACCTCCGCTCCTCATCTGCCCCACGTGTCCATAGGTCAAGGCTAACATGAACTAGCGAAACCAATTACTTGTGTATGAGGCTAGTTCTTTGTGATTTTGTCATTGATGAAGCAGTTGCGTTTGGATCTGTGCACGTTTGTATTCATATAAGAGCTGCTCTTGGTCAGAGTCTTTAACCGCGTTGAAACCCATTTGGCAGTGTTGCTCTGCTTGCCATTTACAATATTAATCTATTCTATTGTCCACACTGCTGCTGACTCTGTGGACTGTCGAGACATACAGTAGAACATGTCTGAGGGGAGCATGGATGCTATGGGCCCTGTGGGTGCTCTCAAAAGGAATGAGATGGATGACACACTTACAGTAAAGCACTGGGTTCTCCCTCAGGCCAGACCTGTTAAAGATGCTTTTGTGCATAACCATCAATGCATGCACAGATATTACACACATGTGCTGTACCAGTGGTGGAGTAATTGTACACACTTGGGCGTTAAAATACAGACTAAAATAATCAGTTATTGCCTACACCTACACACAAACACACATACCTATGCACCCACACACGCACAGAGGTCGCTGCTAGAGGTCCCAAGCAGCTTGTAAGTTATCCCCTAGATGTTTACTAACTGCTACTCGCTGCATAACGGAGCTTCATAATTTAAATGTGTTTCTTCATGTGGAGAGGGCACACTCTTCGGTTCAGCCCTCTATTGATTAGAATCAATATTGTCCAATCTCATCAACACAGCCGTCCTTGGCCAACTGATGTCTGTCTTGCGGTAGAATCAAGGTATAGAGATGAACTACAGCTTTCTTTGGGCAGATCCATACCTTTCGAGGTGATTGGGTTAATGCATTCCCCTGGGCCATGATGTGTGTAACCTCCATTTTTGCCACATCATTTGTCTGCTGCATTGATTAGAGGTTCATTGAATGGAACAAGGCTGGCCAGACATCAGTTCTAAGAGCAAAAGAACTCTGAAATAGGCACGCACTTCGCTGCACACACTCTGTCGCAATGCTGCGTCAATTTACTTGCGTGTGGCTTGTGTAAATACATTATTATATGCTCTCCAGAGAGTTGCGTAGACCATTGATGCATGTATTTTTAATTGCCAGGCCAGTGTGAGAGTTAGAGGAAGAGGCCCCTGGACAGAGGCTGAGCTAAGCTCAGCCAAGCTACCCTGTCACTTAATTTGTTTCCTCTCTGACTGCCTCCCTTGCTCTTTTACTCCTGTACTGTCTCTTTGTTTCTCCCTGCGTTAGTCTGAGTGGTGCGAGCTGACCTTCACTGGGACACAGCCATGATTCTAATTGCATTGATATGTCAGTGAGCTCCAATGGTTTCAGGAGAGCATAGCAATATTACCCCAAAGCCCCGTGGTGGTACCATGCGATCTTTGCTTTCTTCTCACTGATGAGTCACAGAGTCGAGTTGCTGAGAAGAAATAGACAGACCAGACACTTTACAGAGTCTGGATTTTCTCTGAGGCAACATGACACTTAGGTATTACCTAATTTGTGTGTCTTTGTGTGCATGTGTTTGTGTTTGTGTGCACGCACGCCACAATACGCCCCAAGAGCCCCCCAGCCTATGGACTGCAGAGAAGCATGTACTGCCTGTGACATGACCCATAATTTCCGAATGGCTTGTTTTTGAAATCTAGATTTGGGCTTGCCGCTGTCTTTTCTAATTAGTGAAGCCAAAAAATCCAAATTTGTCTTCACTTAACTAGTTCACTTGTGTTCCACAGAAAAAACCACAATCACATCTGTGTTGTACTTTGAGGCAGCTGCAGTGTAAGGTTTACACAAACAGTTAGAAAACAAGAAAAACATGCCAGTCTTTATACTGTTTTCACATGTTTGCTGTTCTCTGCTGCTCCGTTGACTTGCTGTGTTTTCTCATTGATGTATTTTGCTCACATATCTAGTTATTTGCCTTTAATTTGGCAAAGTCTTTTGGAGAAATAGAAACACTAAGAGAAACACATTGGAGTAAAAATCTTCCAATTTTATGTTAATGATATTTATTTAATGTCACCATTACTCTGCATTTCACCGCCTTGTGTTTGTTTTAATTCTAGCATGGGTTGATTTGATCTAATTTCTTTCCTGCCAACTGGTGGGTGTGTGCAGACGCTGCTGCCCACAGGTTTCTGCGTATGTGTGTCAAGTTTATTCATCAAAGATAATATCTGAAATCAAGTGGAAGGATACAATTTGCATATTGTACATTTCAATTAGTACACATAATAAAATATAAACAGTATAGATTGATGGATAGATAGATATCTGAACCTCCTTCATTTCAATAGTCTGAAGTTTATTTATTATAATATTAGGCTCTTTAAGCTAAATGGTAATCAGTCACTTTTTTCTCAAGAGTCACTTTTATGCAATATTCTCTGATAAAACACACACGTTTACTTAACTGAGGCAAATAGGTGCTAATGAAATGCTAAAATTTTGCTTAAGCATTCATTTATATATATATATAGATAAATTAATGCTTAACGCTGAATTATGTTACTGTTATTTTATAGCAATGCAAAACCTCTAGGGCTGCTATAGGCTTTGTGAAGGCGAAGCTCACAATCGCACGTACTCGCTCTCGCTGCGCTCTCCGTTTCTCACACTTTGATGAGTCCATGTTGACTTTTTCTTTTTCTAAATGAGAGTCTGGATCACTTTGATCTGACTGAGGCTGGGCTGTCAGAAGCCGGCTGCATTGCAGTGTATCTACACTAATTTAGCTGCATTTTGTCAACTCTCATATGGGTTTTCATTTCATTTTATTTTTGCCCACTTTATGAAGTAAGGAACTATTTTGCATTAGAGAGGAGTCTGTGTGATCACCTGAGAAGAGATGAGACTGAAGGACGGCCGAGGGGCGAGAGTTACAGTGAGGAGGGGAAAAAAGAGTGAGTTCTAGACAGCGAGAGAGAGGGGAAGAAAATGAGATAAAGGCTGCAGCGAGAAGTGTGCAGTTGAGAGAAATATCTTGTGTTGATGGAGACAGGCTGGTTACCAGATGGGTTTTGTCAGAGAGAGGGGGGAACAGAGAGGGGGAAATGGTTAAGAGATGGAGGCTGATGTGGCTGTCTGTAATGCAATATGGCAGATGCGATTTTATTTTTAGGACACAAGGCCCCAGAACGATAGGTTTTATAGGGTTTTGAGTGGGTTGATCTTTTTAAATATTCAACTTGAATGAAATATGGAGCATGACTCCGGGCTGTTTGGAATTCATAAGTCTGTTTGGCAGGAGTGGCCCTGCATATTGAGAGCTGTCAGAGTCGGCCTGAGTGTTAAACACAACCCCTCAGCTGGCAGGAGAAACAATAGCAAGAAAGAAACACCTCAAAGGGACTGCAAGAGACAAGAAGAAAGAAAAGTCCTCTGTTGGAGGGAGAACTATTTAATTACATCCTAATATTTCAGAGAGAGGCTGATTTTATCTTGTGTTGCATTCATGGGTGTTAATGAATGTCAAGTGGTGTTGCTTAATGTCTCTAAATGACCAACTGTGTGTTGAATTGGTCTGTTTACAAACAGAGGCCCGATTTTATATTTAATATTTAATATATTTTATTTAATGTTGTCTTCACACAAGCAGCAATATAAGAACACAATCTTAATGAAACAGCTTGAAATATAACAGTTTTCCTTCATATCAGCAGCTGTCTGATCAATAAGTAAACAAGATTACACACCCATCCAGATTTGTCATATGAAGTCAACTGAATATATGATGTGTACAGTTAAACATTGTGTTAGATGATGGCATCGGGGGTGGGATTTGGAACGGCTTTACAAAGTTAGCATTGGCAACTGAGTGGAGAAAACAAACGCTGGTTAAAATAACAAACATGCTGGTGATTCGTCGTATGAGCTGTAACTAACTGACTTGATGATGAGCTTAACTGGAACTCGCCTGCTGTCACTGTGTGGGCTCTGTGCACGCCACTGTCCGCACTTGTCAAAGAGAGTTTGTAAGAGGAGAGACTTGCCGCTCTGTAACGCCGCCGCTCCACGACGGACTTCATTCGTCAATGTCGGGTGTGGCGTTCTACAGAATTAACTTTCATATCATTTGGTGTCAGTAAAATAAGTTTACAGATTTCTTTTTTTTGTAACCATGACTTTTAGTGTTTGGAACAAGAAGCTCAAAAAAATAAAGTGTGCGCGACTAACTGGTCTGCAGCTGTGATTTTCACACTAGCTATTTAGGGACTCATTAATTGTAGATACACAGAAAGGAGCCAAAAACCTTATTAACAAGAAATGTAGATGCATTTACTGTAAATTATACAAGTCCACTACTGTCATTCTGCACCATTGCATTTGCATATCGTATTTATTTTTATTTTGTTATTTTGCTGTATGTCGTGTGCAATTAAGACCAAATTCCTAGTATTTGTAGACATCCATGGCAGGTTCAGCTGATTCAGATTTTGTGTTTTTGTGTTTTCAGTTCTGCATAGCACAAGAATTCATCAGAAATATGATGACTTAAATGTGTTATGCATACAGACGGATTATGGTTGTTGTTGACTGGGTTTTCTGTCGTCTACCAGAGTCTGCAAAAGACAGAAGCTGTCACATAACTTCTTTTGAGTCAGCCAGTCCGTGCGACTGACTGATTGCAAGCAAACAAAAGAATGCACGCTCTTGTCTGCCTGTCTATCCGTGAATACATTTGCGAGTCTGTTTCAGCTTCATGTCTGGAGGCGTGTGAAGGATCAATATTTTCCTCTCCAGGTGTGACAGGTGTACACCACTTGAGAAAGCAGTGATAGAAACCCTTAGTTAGTTTGAAGCCACTCAGGGTAAATACATATGCATTAGACTAAGACTGCTGGGGATATTTACCAGAAGTTACCACACAAAAAACAACAGGTAGCGGAGCCTTAAACCGAGACATGTTTAATTCATGCCAGAGGCAGCGGGCGGCGTATACTGTGTACACCTGTAACAGTCAAAAGGCTGGTGCTTATTAAAAAAAAAAACATTGTGTCTATCTATGTGTGTGTTTGCTTCTCTGCAGTGAAGTGTGTCTGTCAGGTTGTCTGGCTGTGTTTGTGTCTGATGTCTGCTTTTATGTGTGTGTGCGATTGTGTGTGGAAGACAGAGAAATACAGACCCCATGCAGGACGTGCTGCTGTCCCTGTATGAGGAAACATTCTCAGTCCATTACCCTGCATGTTGCTATAATGAGGGTAAAGTAGGAGTTAGAGCCCAGGTTACTAAAACCATCTGCCAGGTGTATTTTCCCTTTGTTATACAGGCAGACAGGTTTGTTTATGAAGTAGAAGATGATATTTTGCATGCTTTCCCACATTGTGTTGCAAATGGCATATGTGTGTTATCGCTGAGTGTGGTCTCAAAATACAGCAAGTCTTTAGGTTAATGAATACAATTTAACAACTTACAGAGATAGTAATAGATAGTAAAAACCAAAAGGCTTGAAATGGGTAATTTACAACACTAAACATCATGTTGTTCTTTTTTTTCTTCCTCTGGAGCTATTTTCATTATGTTGCAGTGCAGTTGAAAGTGAGGAAAGTCATTATTTCTGGAAGATGTTATTTCTAAGCTCGTAACAAACATTAATTTAACTTTATTCCTTTTCCCCTCAAAGCCACAGTTAGGCCAGTAGTGTGCATATATATCTGTTTTCTATATATTACACATTACAAGAGTCCAACAAATAATGGATTTTTAAGGCCAATAGAATCAACAACCATTTCTCTCTGTGTATATATTCAATGAATATATCTTAAGATTGTATACAAACATGGAAATAGACTCCAGAAAGTGAAGCAAATGCCTGAAATGTTGAAAGTACTGGTGGTGTGTTTCATCATCAATTTCTCACATTGGCAGAACGAGAGAAACATTGTCACGCCTCATTTGATTTAACGGCCCAACAGACCATCTACGATACCGCCGCTGTTTCTTTTTCTGCCCTTACCTCAGAATGAACAAACTAGAAACCTCCTCGAGTGTTGCCATGTTTATTGTTTACATCATCCAAATCCAGAAATTGGTTATGGCCTGATTTCTCCAGTGTGCCCTCTAGTGGTATCCTCTGATCAACTATGTTCATGATGCTGCCGGTTGTCTACTAGAACACGTGTTTAAACAGCAAGTATATCTCCGGCCTTAGCCAGCCTCACCCCAACGTCATTGTGCGTTGCCGTGCAGACACACACACATTCTGTTCACCTGCCCAGTGACAACAAATGTAAATTTGCTTATTGCGCAATTTGGTACAAACCATCTTTTATCAGTTGAGGTTAATTTGAGGTTAATTTTTTTTATACATTTTCAGCATTTCTTAGCACTTTTTTTCAGTCAATTAATTCAATTGGGCACATTGTAGCCATTATGCTATAATGATTATACGAATAATTAGCTAAATACGATGTTACATCAGATATCCTTGTGTTTGCTCCACCAGCAGCAATCAAAACCTTCAATTATGTACACGCTCTCTGTCTGTCAGTCACTGTTTTGTCACGACAACAATGTTGTTGATGTGCGATGTTTTGGAAAACCTCATGGAGGGGATTCTTGTGGTCAATCAAAACCGAAGCTTGGTTTATATTAATTTTATTCCCAATATAGCATTGTGTGCAGTGGGAGCCAGTAGTGTGTGCAGGGTAGAAATACTAGTGGCAGGGAACCAGGCTCACTTTTGAGGCATTGTTCGACTTACCAAGGCGTGCTAACGCAATGTCATGCTTGGCTGCAGCTCACAGTGGCAGGGGTTCACACTGAGGGGCAGAGGACTTGAGGGACAGCCAGCTCAGCTCTTTCTACGTTGCCCTTTTTGGTTTTAAGCAGTAGAACCACAACACCCCGACCAACTGCTTGTTGACTGGATTTTAATATTACTCAATCACGTCTGCTTATGAATTGCAGATGAAATGTGTTGTCATGTCTTTATAAGGCTTTGATTTGTGCATCTGCATAGACCATTGCCATGTCCAGCTATTTACAGGGATGTTGACCATGGTTTTCTTTATAGGTGAGTCGTGGCCTATTAATGTCAAGGAAATGCCCCCATTTTCTCTTTTGAAATACTCTGGTTGTTATCCAGGCTTCACTTACTGTGTCCATAGATTACCGCTAAGGATGTCTTTATCACGATTTTATTGCTTTTATTTTCAGCTTATAGTTTTTGTACACTTAAAATAACAGGCAGCTTTTATTTCCTAAGCATTATAAAACCAATTAAAGTCTTTCCAATTGTGTGAGCTCCCCTCAAATAGCACATGAGAAGTGGGGACTGAGAGGGGCCAGCACTGTTCTCATCTCCATCAATAAACTCAATTATGTAAGTTAGAGAAGAGATGTTTTTGTAATTTTCATTCTTAATTGTTTTTCCTGAAGAAATACAATTAATTGCTTATTATTAAACTTATTAAAAAAGAAATTGAAACTGGCATTTATTTATCATGTCTCACGAGAATAGCTGCTAATAATTGTATTACAGATATTGTATTTATTAATTGAATAAGTGATTATTCGTATTATAATAGATTTCCCTTAACATACTGACAGTTCTCATCACAACATCCAGTTTTTTCAATCTCTTCTGAGTTTAAAGACAATTCAACACATATAATATATATAGATATAATGTATTTTGGATCCCGAACTCCACAACCAGCTGCTATCTTGACCTACAAAAACAACTTCCATTTGGAGCAAGATGGTGTCATACACAACATGGAGCAAAACTAAAATAATCCAGACAGCTTCCAAATCATGTTGCTTTTTAATGAACACTATCATAAACTACTCTGCGTTTCAAAAAAGATTTTTTTTTTTTTTTTAATGTGGGAGGGATAGAAAATAAAATCACAGCTGAACCAGAGGAAAGCAGGTCGGGCTTTAGTTACTTATAACAGTGCTGTTTTTCAGACTTTACCCACTGGGATTGTTAAGTGCTCTTCCCACAAAGTAGCCACACACCTTATATTTTATCCTCTTGTCTCTTCTTAATCCTCCCTCTGTCTTTCCACCTCGCAGGTGGTCGGAGTCAATAGCGATTGGTAATAAAATAATCTAACTCAATGCTACCTAGTTAAATCCTCTCGCCTTCCTATCTGTCTCGCCCTCGTGTGTCGCAGCACGACTCCACATTTCAAATCAGAGTGGCTCTGCAGATTTGTGCAATTGCAACTTCGTGGCATTCAGCAGTATGGATGAATTTGCACTGGTCGCCCAACCCTACAAAATGAATATGGCGTAAACCCTGTTTCCTGTACTCCATTTAAGTCTCCTCCAAATCACACTCATTGACTCCGTGTCACGCCACTGTCTGGAGCTGTTTATTCCGTCTGTCTTGTCATCATCTCCTTCTTCACGCCCTTTCTTCCACACCGTCCTCCTTCCTTCCGCTCTCCTTTCCCTTCCAGCCGCCTGTCCTTGTTTTCAATCCTGTCTGCTGCTTTTTCTGTGCGGCGGAGAAGCTCGACAAGCTGCTCTACACGTACACACACAGTGAACTACGATGCACAGGCAAGGGACAAACCGTCAATGACTGGTGTGTTGCCAGGTAATGATATTTAATTACGCCCGGCCCAATGCACACGGGCAAACTAACAAGCTGCCTACTAGCTTTTAGCTTTTAAAAGACTCACTCGGGGACATTGATGCATCACACACATTTATGACACCATACATTTTCAGCTCTCTACATGCAGCTTCCCTCTGCCTGAGCACAAACCCATCAAAGGGCCGCTTCCAACAGCACTGTACTCACGCTCTCATGCTCACAGAGGCAAAATGATGGGACCGTTTTGCATCTGGAGTATGACCTCAGTGGCACTGTGCAGCTGTCCAGTGGAGGGGAGGAGGTTCTGAGGGTTGTTTGTGGTCTGCTTTTGTTGCCCCCCCCCCATCAGTCTGTTGTTGGCTCAGCCTCTCAAATGAAAAAAGAATCAGCCAACATTTTGAATGTTTGTTGGAGAAAACATGATATTGTAGTAGATGGGATTTTGTAAAGGACATTTTTTTTTCATTTTGACTGAAAATTGTTCTTTATTCGAAAAGTTATTTCCAAAAATGATACTGGAAATCACTCTTGTTATTCCTGTGCTTGCATGTGTGTGTATACAGGCTGTCATAATATCCGATTTTCACAACAGGATTGTCACCAAATTTTATATTCACCTTTTTCTAAAAATAAAAAGCTTATAACAGAAGAACACCAAATACATGCATAAAACATCAGGTGAAAGGTAGCATCCAGTTTAACGGCGCCAAAACAGAACCTGAACAGTGCACACATGCCTCAAAAATATCTTGTTCTTCTCACAAAACTCATATTTGAATAAAAATGATTCAGGCATACTTCATGCTGGAACTATGAAAATCACCATACACCTTTGAAATCATATCAAACGCACCCGAGTGAAAAATTCAGACCTCCGGACGTAACCCTTATAGGAGCTATGGGCTTTTGGGCTCTGGTGTCACTTGTGTCTCAGTTATGCCAACATCAGTCTTTACTCACTTCTGAAACACTGGAAAATATACTGGAGCATTTTGAAGCCTATAAAACCATAAAACCCTTCTCTTTATTCTCTCATCTCTGCTCTGCTGCCTCTGATGCATAACACGGAGACATCCACATTTTAACACACAGCAAAAGAGCATTTTCTGCTACAATTTACGATATCTTAACAACGAATCAAAAAGGAACCATTAATAAATGAATCAGTTATCCAATAAATCAATGGATTGTCCCTAGTTAAACATTTTGCATAACATGTATAAACATGGAGTTAACCTTATGCAGTAAACTGATGTTGCACTTGTAGATGCAAAACAAAAAAAAACGGGTAAATAGTTGTCATCAGACTGAACATGCAGTGAACTGCCAACCCTGCAAGCTGTGTGGTGATTTATGGCGGCTGCAGAAGTCTGTGTTTGATCTTACTAACTTCAACTTGTTGTGTCAGTCACTCCGCAGAGAGAATAAGTCACTTCACTTTCTGTATTTTTTTGCGAGTCTGCATAACTACTCTCTTCTTAAAGTGATCAAATACGACAAACTTCATAAGAGTGGAGAGGAGAGGGGGAGTGGGAGATGAGAGGAAAGGCTCATCTGAATCTGTATTTGAAGTAGCAAATGGAAATGTGCCAAATGATCTGACAAGAGGAAAATGTGAATTCCTCTCCGCAGCTATTTGCAGGGGGGGGGGGGGGGGAATTACTGCTCTGTTTTCCCTATATGACGGTTCCTTTTGCATTCCTAAAAAATGCCATCCTATCCGAAATTTATTAAACTGACAAAGCTCCATCTTGAAATTCCTGTCGCTCAAACCATTCAGAGCAGTGATTAGCCTGTTTTTGTTTGAGAATTTGCTTGTGTTATACTGCATGAAATCCCAGTGTCAGTGGCTGTTGAGCTGTGAGACAGTTTAAAGGCAAATATTACAGCAGAGCAGAGAGCGAGAGAAGAAGCAACAAGCAGAGTCTGCCAGCTCTTTTATCCCTGTTTTTCTTCTCTGCTGTGCCTTCCAGCAAAGTAAAGGACAGCAGCAGACAGAGGGCTGTGATAGACCGGTAGTTTAGCAAAAGCGCATTGTGTTTGTGTTTTTTCAGACATAGGAAAATACCAATCTCCAGGCTTTCTCATGTGCCGACTGTTGTGCTCCAATCTTTTAACGGCTCTTCATGTAGATGAGTTCATTGTCACCACAATGGTGGCAGGCCGCGTATCTGTAACAGTCGGGGAAAGAAAGAGACAAGCTGGCACTGCTGCAGTCTAGACTTCACTTTGTGGGTCTCTGCTGAGGCTCCCTGCCTCGGCCTGCCTGCCTGCTAACATCTTCAAACTTCAAGAGAGCAGGGGGGGGCGAAGGGGGAAAGATGAGAAAAAGCTCATCTGCGTCAGTTGAAGCAGCAAATATAAGCTGAGCAAATTATCATACACAAGGAAATGTGAACTCCTTTCTGAGGCTGTGTGCAAATAGAATAAGAAAACAACCTTCTAATATTGGACAGAGGCAATTTTCCAATAGACTACTGTCAAATTAGGTTGTGAAGATTACATTCTCTGTCTCTCCATATAGCTCCCAAATTCTATACATATATTTATCAAGACTTCCAGCAGTTGATGGAAAAAAGTTAAAATATATATTCATAGCAGAAATTTGAGAAATAGATGTAACACAGAGAACAAATCATTAAAAGACGCATGAGAACAACTCGTTCTTGAGAAAACAAGGACCTGCTGAAAGGTTTGTAGCCTGCAGCCGACCTGAAGCAAGCTCACAACAAAGCATCTGAACTTCAACTTGTCTCTAACCTCCAAAGGTCAACGGAAAAAACTGAAACAATAAGTTATTTTTATTTTCAAGGACATGTAACCATTTAGTGTTGTTCATAAAGCCGGATGTAGATGGAGACAATGACCTTCAAATCAATCAAATAGCCTCTTGTTGCCAAATCAAAGTGAATCTTCATCTTTCTTGGGGTCCGTCCAAAGTGTTGTTACTTTTTAATTGTCGAAGGGGAAACGCATAAATGGGATGGAAATGATAAACTGCCTTAAATGAGTGTTGATTGTGGGTGTTCTGTGACATCATGATTCCCACAAGGTTATCGGAGTGCGATTCTAAATTGCTAGAGCACTGTGACTACTGATGGTGAGGAAGTTATTTCAGTGGCTTTTTCATGCTGCATATTAATGTCATCGTCTGCAAACAACTTTAATTAATTTTTTTTAATTGGTAATTACAAAACTCTTAATTTGAACAAAAGCGGAATTACAATGTACTGATTCTTGGTGTTTCTATGATCTCCATATCGGATGCATATCACATATGTGCATCCATGTCGAATTGTTTCAGAGGGATAAGTGCACAGCCCTAACGTCGCAGCAGGTATTCTGTAAACGACACCAGCCTTGTCTTCAAATGTCTGACCATGAACCAGAGCAGATATTTCGATTAAAATTCCACTTGACTCGTTCTCCTATAAAACCCGGTGTCAGTTGTTGGTTAAAGGACCAACTCTTGAGATGAGACGTGTTTTACATCTCCCAGACGTGTTTAACAACTCGGATGAAGGCGTCCGTTGAGAAGCTAGCAGGGCTTCAAAGGAAGGGGCAGCTAGGTGTCACAGGCAGAGTGAGGAGAAACTGAACTTGCCAACACTTTGATCATGTTCACCACTAAAGGGCAGAGCCCTGTTAGGAATAAAAGAAATGCATTTTTAGTTAAGAGGTCTTATTGAAGTGTGTTTTCTTTTCTTTTTTGATCTCTTTTTGAAGTCTAGATATTGAGGTAGTACTCTGTATTTTTCTCTTTTTATATATATATATATATATATATATATATATATATATATATATATATATATATATATAATTAGGATTAAATGAGAAGCAGAACATGTTCAAATGATTAACCCTGCTAATGATCTCAGAAATAAATATGAATTTAAAGAGTTGCGTATTTGAAATCAGACAGTTCCAACTTGGGTGTTCTCTCTCTCTATCTCGTCGATGACAGAAATGGCATCAGTTTAGAATTTCAACAGAAGTGTAAACAAGATATTAAAATGCAAATTGCTGATACCACGATTGATAACTTTCCCAACATCAGCCACGAATCCGTGGGTGTGTTGTTTGTGAACGAAATGTGTGTTTGTGGATGTGATGGAGCAGAAAGGAAACAGACATGGGGGGTTAGATGACAGGTTTTTAGAGGAAGGAGAGAGAAGCGGGACATGATAAGAGAGTGTGAATCAGGAGGATCCATGGTGGGGAGTAATTGTAGTTTTTTTTTTACTATTGTGAAGCAACAAACAGGAAGAGAAATCTGAAAGGGTGAGATAATTAGAGGAGACTTGGATTTTCAGCTGCGGTGAATGTTCAGTCACAGCAGTAAGAAAACACACCACTCATTTCATCCTTTTAAAATACAGACTGCCTTATTTGACTATCTAATTTTAGTGTGCGTGTGTGTGTCTCTGTGTGTGTATGTGTGCGCACATCCTGTATGTGGGGCCGTTGTGTTTCTTTGCTTAATTTTGAAGTCAGTTCTTTCTTGTCTGCTCTCTTTCCTCCCTTTATCCTTATTTATTTGTCAGAGGTTGTGTTCAGGGACGTTCCTTGTCATTTGTCAGCGCGGCCCATAAAACACACTGTCATGACTGACTGGCCACGCTCCAAACTCATTACCGATTGGCTGACAGAGCGGGTCGCTCTGTTCTGCTCTGCTGTGTTTGACTCCTGTTTGCCAGACATTTCAGGCTCAGGAAACTTTAAATGCGGTGGTGTCTTTCCTCGCGCCACTCCTCTCAGCCTCACGCTCAAGGTCACATGAATATGGATTCCTCTCCTTCCAGCGCGCACATACTGATGATGAAGTCTAAGATCTACTCAGAGGGATTATAATTCAGAACGCAGGTCTGATCTGGGCCGTCGCTCTGTTTCACTGTCGGCCTGGGTGTGTGTTTTAAGTCGGGAGCCAGAGGGGTGTGGGCGGGAGGCTGAGGAGAGAGGAGAGCGGCGGACGGGCGGGTGGGTGGGTGGGTGGGTGGATGCGGGGGAGTTGTGGGTAAGAAAGATGAAGAGGACTTCTGTACGAGCACAGAGCTGAGATGAAAAGCGGAGGAAGGAGAATGGATGATGATGGTGGAATCCGGGGAGGTGGAGCTGGGTTGGAGGGTAAAGGGGAAAAGGACTGGGAGATTGGAAAAGGGCGACATATGTGATCCGCCACATCCGTTTCATCATGTGGAGCCGGTCGCCAACACGTTGAGCTGCAGATAACGTGTCCTCATCAACGTGTGTCGACACACTGTACCTTTTGTGTTTGTATTTCCTCACTAAAGTGCTTCATGCTACTTTCCAATGTTGGTTCATTATATCATGTTTGCTGCAGTTCATTTTCTCTTCATTCCCTTGCTCTTTTCTTTTTTACCCTTCCTCCTACTTGCATGTAATTGAATCTGTTATCTGATTAACTCCATGCTTCCGTTTGTCTCACTAGTCAGTAACACATCAGCTTCTTCCTGTGCTCACCTCTCTCTTCTGTTTCTCACTCACAGAAAACAAGGCGCCTCTGCAAAGGTCTCGCATTCGGCAGGATGTGAACCTGGGCAGCATTCTGCAGGAAGCTCCGCCTGCCAAGGGGACCCCCGCCGAGCCTCAGGGTCATCCCTCCGCTGCCAGGTCGAGGGCCGCGGCCTGTACGGAGCCGGGCCGCAGGTACAGAAACACCCCGGCTCACGGCTACGGGCAGGACAGAGAGCGGCTGGTGGAGAGACAGACAGTTAAAGTGACTGAGAGGGAGATGTATGTTGAAGCCGAGCCTCCAGGCCTCCAGACGTCCTCCGCCGCTGCTCCAGTCAGCAGCTGTGGATCCAACGGGGAGTCGGATGTCGAGGCTCTTCTGGCTAAACTCCGAGCCCTTTGAGGTTCACTTCTTTCCTCTTCAACGACCTCTACAGCAAGTTATTACACACAACACACACATTAAACATGCGTTGAATGTAACCTAAAGGATTTCAGAAAATACATTTTAGTTATAAAGAGACAGTCGTAAGATTTGTCATCAACACCATCGCAGTTAAATCGACATTAACAAGGGAAACAAGGACCTGTTTTTTTTAAGCCTCATAAAGTTTAATTTGCATAAGGTCACTAATGCACTTGAAGATCATGTTTTACTACATGATGGATCAGAGATAAAAACTCTTTTGTCAAAAGGACACTGTGGCGAGTGGAACACAGACGGCTGCTCACTGCTCTGTTCTCCGAGGTGATGACAGAGTGATTCACAAAACATCTGATTGGATGGAAATATACAAATGACAAAGAAAACCAAAATGAAAAGCCCAATAGATTCAGCAGCGTCTCTACCTGATCCTTCAAAGTGCACTGCCGAAAATGTTTGGCTCTCATTTATGTATCCTTAACCATGGGAAATATATATATCATTTTCCTTGCAAGCAAAGAGACGATGTTGCTAAGCACTTTCTATGTAATCCAGAAGAATGCAATATTAAAAAATATATATATCACATTCCTTTCATATTAGTATTTCCTATGAACTGCGTCTACTATTCTTCTTAAACCTTGACCCTATATCCTATCTTACCTTTCAGTTTATAATTACATGTTATGGTTATTTTCATATGCATGTTATTAGTTATATTCAATTAAAAAGACTTTAAACTTACTGCAATTACTATTTTTGGTATTTAATTATTTTCTATATTATTATTTCTTTTGCTCCTTTTGAGTCTTTTTCATTCCTTGTGGGCGATGGGGGGTGTCTTTTATATTCAAAGCATTGATGTGATTGTTTGTATTTTGTATAAAAATTGTTTCTTGTATCTGCATCCGTACGTACAATCAAATATATACACACACAAAATCAACACGAGTCACAGGATGCAATATCGATGATTATACTTTGCGTTGATTTTTCTTTGTGCCAGGATGTTTTGTCACTTTGTCTCGGAAACATTTCTGAGAACAAATGTGCGAGAAGGAACTAAAAGGTATAATCGTCCAGAATGTAGCACAAAAGAATCTCAAGTTCATCCGGCGACGGGTTGAACCGGGAATTATTCTGTTTTTGTTTCCTCACAATCCTGTTGAAATGACTCATCTGCTGTATTGTCACATATTTTAGAAACTCATTTAAATAAAAAAAACAGAAACACATTGGACTGAATTTAATTGTCTGTGCAACTGTTAATTTTTCTTTTGTTGTCGTTTGTTTTTGTTCTTAAGTTGCTCATACTCAAACATGAGCATTACTCACAGCGTCATTGCTGAACTTTCTATAATAATTGTCATTGATTAAATACAGAATAAATCATATAAATATTTTACAACCATAGACACAGAAAATAAAGATAAACGACGCATCTCAACCAGATTATTTTGGATATATTTTCCACCATCTTACGCTTTTGCCCTCATTTGGATCCAGATGCTGCTCAGTGGTGATCCAGGTGTGGAGCAGTGGTGTTGAAGTCCTGCCGAGTTTAGATTTTTAGTTTGGTGCATGTCCCGTCCACCACCATGGAGGAGGCGATCAAGATAAATTGGTTTCACCTTTAGGGGGAGCTGTCATGTCGTCAATCTTTACTTAACTTTGTTAGCAGTTACAAATGTATTCACCTAAACGTGAGCTGAACAGGAGTTAGCAGTAGTTTACCAGCTGTAAAAAGCTGAGACTCAAAATTGATGGAAGGAAATCAACACGGGTACAAATCACTCAATCTTTTTTTGGTATCTCCTCGACTGTTTCCTTCCACATCTGCTCGGACACATGAGTCGGAGCGGTCCTTATGCTCCGTGTGCGGCTCAAACTTTTCAGTGTGGGTGCCTGTGCCGACAAATGTGTGAACATGTGTGACGCCATTGTCGTACAAACTTCCCTGACTGCGTTCACACCTTTAATCTGCTGCTGAGAAGGTTCTGCTGGTCCCACATCTGTGGTCACTCAGCATCTCACTGCAAACCTTTTTCATCTGTTGTCCCCGATTTCGCTTTGTTTTTTATTCTAAATTTTATTTTTCCAATGTCTAATGTTTACATATAATAAATACCCAGGTTTATATTGGTTTTAAGTGTGTTTGGATGGATAGATTTTCTTAATAAAGCTGCTCTCAGACGCGCACTGAAGTCCAAACATTTTCTTGAAATAATCGAAGTGGCTGGATGTCAGGACGCAAACGTCCGGGTCAGTTGCTCCAGAGATTTCCAGACATTAACCTTGATGAAATGAGCCCGTGTGAGAAGCCAGCAGGAAAGCGAGTGGGCACGATGATGACGATTTCCTGTTGTTGTGAATGTGTCCAGACCCAATTTTCTCGACATTTTTCAGATCAAGTCTGATGAAAATCTGACCGAAAAAAAGCATGTGTGAACTTCTATCCCTCACTTTAATGGACTGAACAAAAGAGTAAAAGTCACTGTGCTGAACAGACATCTTATTTAAAGCATAAATAAAATTTGGGCATAAATTCACAGTCGATAAAGTCAGAGAAGTCAGATTCTGGACACGGAAAGAATTGAGAAGTAGAGAAAGCAGAGTGATCTGCCCACCAGTTAACCCAGTGACACCCAGTGTCTGAGCGGGTCTGCTCGCTGCAGCCTGTCAGACGCTGAATATCTTCAGCAGCGGGAGGCGCACAACTGTTCTGGTCTGGAGCCGAGTCCGAGACAAACAACTCCCCAAGGGAAAAGCAGTTGTTACGTGAGCTCCTCCAGTGGCCTTGATTCAGCTTCAGCCGGCTGCAGCACGACTTTCACTGAGCAGATTGAAATCAAACCGCTTTCGCCTAACGCTCTCTCTTGCATTTTCTGCGAGGTCGGGGGGGCAGTCACCTTTTCATCTGTCTCAGCTTTTTTTAAAAACCACTGCCTCACCGGAGCTCATTGTTTTGGGTTTTTTTTTTCTCCCTTTCTGACCAATGCTCCACATCTTTGAAGTTCCTTAAAGTCATTTTTTAATCTAGAGTGTTATGTATTTGTTTTTTATCGTCTTTCGCCTAAAAAATAAAGATTTTCACAATGATCCACGATGTTGAAAAGAATATAAAAGTGCTGTTAACGTCAGATTATTAACAATACACTATATTTATATTACTTATTTGTGAAGGGTTTGTGTGTCTGAGTGTGGTTGAGGTATTACTCATTACATTATTATATTATCCTTATAGGGGCTTCAAACTCCCGTAAATCATTGAATGTTAAAGTGAAGACTTGTATTAAGGCAGTTATGTTTAAGATTAAAGTGTTGGAGATTTTAATGGAAACGCTTCACATTTTCTCTGAATGGGATTATGTCATGCTTTGCGTTGAACAACTGCTTTGAGCTCCCGTAGCTTCCCTTCGCAGCCCAGGTAGCAGCCAATCAAACCACGTTAAAGCAAGTACTCGAGCACAGGCACTAGCCAATCAAATCGCATTCATGTAAATCAAGGTCCTGGCCGACATCAGCAGTCAGAGCGGGCAGAGAAAGCCTGTTAATCTGTTTTCATCTGGTTGTGGAGTTTATCTTTAGTTTGGTGATGAGGATCGTGCCGACACCGAGCTCCAGCCACTTGGGTTCACTTCTCCATCATTTGTTTTTACCTGCACCACCGTCACGTGTGAAGGAAATGAGTATGATTCTTCCATAAGTCAACGTCGTGTCCGCCTGCGTGTGTTTCAGGTCGAGCGACTAATTGTCGTTATAAGAGGATTAGCTGGAATGCAGTTTGTCCACATCACAGAGTGCGGACCCGGAGCTGCCTACATATCGACAATATGTTCCATTTAATTGCCTGCATGCTTGCAAGATTTAAAAAATGATTACATTGTGCTGCAGCATCTGTGCCGACTCGCTCCTCCGAAAGGGAACGCAGGAAAATGACCAGCGAAAGTCACCGACGCCACAAATTGAGAGGAGGAGGAGAGCATAAGGACGGCAGGATCTTGTTATGTTGAGGGAGCCTTCATTACTCACAGGCCCGTGTTCCAGCTCTGAGGTTTATCTGTGGGTCTGATAAAGTGGAGCAAAACATATTGTGTAACAGATTGCAATCTGGGCTTCTTTGATTGGAGATGAAGTTAAAAAAAAAATGCGTCTGAGGATTTGTACAGTAGATGAGGGGGGGGGGGGTACAAAGCTGATCAACCCAAGAGTCAAAGAGTGAGCACTGCTGTGTTGTCTGACTCCTCACATCAAACTGTGAAAATGTTATGGTGCAAAAAAGAAATCACCTTCTATTTTCAGGTCGCTCGGCGCTAAATCTTCTCCGGATGGTTTTTTCGGTGACAGTTAAAACTCGACAGATTTATTGCTTAGCAGGTAAAAATAATCTTTTTCTGTTTGTTGGTAATAAAACTTTTATTTTACAGAACAAACAGTCCAGGAAAGAATCTTTACTTTTTTATATCAGGTTCTATGAATTTGGTTGAGTTGGTGTTTTCTTTGCAGTAAAAGTTTAGTGTTTAACACAAAAAAATCAAACCTCAGCCCCACATTTCCTTGTCATTATTTGATTTGATTTGATAACATATTTTCTAAATATATATATGTCTTTGTGTATGTGTCTATGTATGTTGTGTTGAATTGTGTCTCTGTCTCAGTTAATTCACTTTCTTACGAGCTCTTGTGCTGTGTCAGAAGTCAATGAACTCTATTTGCCCTCCAGTGTCTATAGCCTGTTTATTTAATGAAACATTCACCATCCTCTGCATTAATGTCCTCATCTTTCTCAAAAGTAACACGATATATATCAATATCTAAAATTCTTACTCTCTAATATCAATATCCATTTGCATTGGGCTCTAACAGATGTAGAGAAAGTCTACGTGGGCTTTATCCTCCCTTCCCTCTTCTTCTACATGTGCTGTTATTCTATGACTTTTGGTAAAGTAGTGATGTGTTTGGGGAGATTTAGTTCCTGTCTGGATTACACTCCCTGACACTTGTTTCCACGGTGTTGACGCAGGCTGTTGTGGAATCTTCTTCGTTCCTCCTCCTGTTGTCGAAGCTGGAAACGTTGAGCCACAGTTGTGCCGTGTGATTACCTGCGTAACGGAGCCAGCTGCCAACACACAGCCACGGCAGCTCAACTTCTCAGATGGAAGGAAATTGAGTCAAGGCCTTAAAAAAAAAAAAAACATCAGCTTGTGGATGAGAGAGTGAAAAGTGAGTGGAGACGTGGTCTGTGTGGACTTCTGTCTTCATTAAACTCATCAGCAAACAGAAGTGAGACGGAAAACTGTCAAAATGATCCTGTCTCGAAATGATGCATCAGTGGAAGTGAAATAAAAAGAGTCCGACGGTCACATCCGGCATCTTATCGTCTGTGTGGTTTCAGTTTAAGCCCCACATGGTGAAGGTCGGGGGGGAAATACGGTTTAGTTAAACGGAAAAGGTCAACGCTTCCTATCTGGTGCTTTAAGTCACTGTTGACTTTTGCCAGTGTTTTAGATCACAATCTCTCTCTGACCTTAAACAAGTCCTCTGACCTGCATGAACCAACAACCATAAAAAAACATTCATCATGCTTTAGCTGCCAGGAGCTGATGCTGCTGGGAAACAAAATCATTTCCAGAGAACATTTTGCAGATATGATTCAGGGACATTTTTCATCGGCGGTGAAAACTTTAGACATAAATGCTTCATTGTTATGTGGAGGAAAGGAGCGTCGGGGGGGTCTGATTCTTAAAAGCATTCACAAGCTTTCGGCGGACGGATGATTGACAGGTGACAAAGACCTTTTTGCAAATTTATTAGCAGTTGGTGAGTGTGCGCAGTTCTCAAATGCTCACTTATCTATTTATAATGTCAAAATGAGAGAAAAGAGCAAGTACCAGAGGTTGCTTGAAGCCGATTGATGATATATAATTCATAAAGGCAGAGTATCCAAGATAATATACGTTGGTAATACTTTATGGAAAAAACTGTCATTATTTAAATGAAGACACAAAGTTGTTGGCTGCAGTTTGTGCTGTGATGCTCTGCTCTTGTTTTACATTTATCGTTTCTCTGCTGCAATGTTATCGGTTGTACCCTATTCCTGATGCATTGTGGGGAACAATGAGTGCACTATAGGGCATAAAGAAAGTCTCACTAAAAATTCTGACAAAATGGTGGACTAGCTCTATTGTGGGAGCAGCCAGGACCTCAGTAGATCACCTGGCCTGAGGTCAGGAAAGCAGGGCGCATCAGGTTTTTCATCCAATCAGTATATGACGTTCCCCCCCGTCCAGCCAACCTGCATTGCTGGGGCACGGCCAACACAGCAGCATGTCAGGTGTGCCAGAGGACGGGCCACAATGGAACCAATCCTCAGTCGCTATCCGAAGGCCTCGGGGGGGAAGGGCGATACCACTGGCGCCAGGACCAGGTCCTAAGGTCCTTGGCAGACACACTCAGCACAGCGATCCAAACCAGCAAGAACCAGCACCCCCCAAAAAAGTCCATTACCTTAATCTGTGCTGGGGAGAAGGCACAGGTGCAAGGTCCTGCTGATTCAAGTGCTCGACCAATCATTTCACTCCATTTTTATTGTATCAAATACAAATTAAAACCCAACTTACAAAAGTAATTAACAGGAACTACCTGAAACAACATTTAAACGATTTGTTTGACTTGTGCTTTGACTTTCTACTTCGGTCCACATCTCATCCATTAACATGGAGGAGGTGAGATTTGCTTTGGCTTTACTCTAGTGGAGCTGCCCTGTCGTCCATCTTTCTGTACCTTCTGATCAAGGTAGTTGGACGTAAACTTAATAAGTGAATCAGAGACTGAACCATCAGAGGTCGTGTTCTCTTCAAAGACATTTTTCATTCTCCTCACAAACAGGCTCCTCTTTATATTTTTAGCTCTTAAAAGTAAATCAATGCAGAAAAGCTGGAGCCGCTCTGAACTTCCAGCTTCCAATAAATGAAATATGCTGGAGAGACTTTCTTCGCCTCACACTTTTCTTTTATATTATTTTCTTGTCTCTCAAATTCTAAGAGCTGCTTCTCCCCCCCCCCCCCCCCCCGCAACCGGCCTCACTATATGGCCGAGCCGCAGTCATCAGCGTGCAGCTCAATGTGAGTCACCTTGTCGCTGGGCTCAGGTCCAGGACGAGACAGTAACCCCACCCCCCACCCCCCCCGAGGGTCGCCAGAGGACGTGTCGGGCTCTCGCTGCTGTTTCCTGTTTTGAAACTCGAGCCTTCGCGGCCTCAGACAAAACGTTTGTGTCTCTGAGAAGTGGCCGTGCGTTGTTTGTGGTCGATCACTTAGTTAAAATCAACAATAGATTCATATTTATTATTCCTCCTTCAGTCCCGTCTAGCGGTTTCTCTTGCGGCGGCGTGTCGGCCTCTCTCTGTCTTTACGGGTGCTCTCTCCATCTGTCACTGCAGGTGTGTGTCTGTGTCTTGCCTGTTTGTCTTTGATCTCTGCTGTGTTGCACCCGTGTAAATGTGTGCCCTCTCTCAGTTCATTGTCTTTGTTGTTCAGGGATGTTTGTGTTTTTTGTTGTTGAAAGAAATGAAAGATGCAAGGCTCATCCCTCAGTGCTTTTTCTTTCTTGCTCCAAGCTAATAAAACATATTTGGCAAGCATGCAAAATATCCCAGCAGATATGGAATATGTCTCCCTCTCTGTCCCGATGCAGATTTGTTTACTGTTCAAACAGCTGAATGGCGTCCTGTGGTCTCAACTTTCTCATGTTCATTCATCTGCAGTCACAACTAATTTGTGAGCTCTGATTCGCTGTTGATCTTTGCTGGTTGCTTTCATGGTCGTTTAATGTGTTCGGCTTGAAGAAGAGAAGACCAACTTCAACCCAGCGGGATCTCGGATTATAAATCTGAGAGGAGTCAAACTACAAGAGAGGCTAATGTTAGAGGGAACATAGATGAGAACGTTGATCAGACCCGGGTTCAACATGCGTCCTAAGTGTCTGATCAAAGAGGACAGGGTTATGATCTTCACACTGTTCACACAAAATGTGTCCCCTGCGACAACTTAAAAACAAAACTTACAATAAAAACGTACACACTCTCTGTTTCTGAAGACCAAATGATTTATATTTTTCTGTCTGTGTTTACAGATGTGTGCGATGTTTCTGTGTTTGTGTGTCTGTGTGTTGGCACAAGCAAGAGAGAGGGAGAGCGAGCGAGTGGAGTCAGGATGGGCTAAATGTATTGTTGTGCAATAGGAGTAGACTTGACGTTGGCTAATTATTAATAATCAGGAAATATGATTATAAAAATAATAAAAGATTATTTATTAAAAATAATTAAAAAAAATGACAAGGCCATAACTTATCGTAGAGGGGCACCACCCTGGTTACAGGGGCCAACGATATCAAGCTATAAATATCAGTCTCATAATGATAAATGTCAAATTAATAATGTCAATATTTTAATATTAACGATTACTTAATAAACAGTGAAGGCTTCTAAGTTCGAGCACAGGCAATCATAATCCAGCTGTATTCACACACATATGCACAAATAATCACAGACTACAGATACTTTAATTACAAAAGCATTTATTAAAAAAGGGAAATAAAGTTATAATGTTATTCAATGATTCATCATTTTAACAAGCTCCAATATTTCAAAGATAAACACAGCAGCAGCACTTATCACAATTCAGAAAATACATGTAAAACCGGCGGTCTACCTATGTATGTCTGTCTCTATGTGTGTGTGTGTCTGTGTCAAAGTGTCTCTCTGTGTGTATGTGTCTATGTGTGTGTGTGAAATAAAGTTAGTGTTATTTAATGATTCATCATCTTAACAAACTCCCATATTTCAAAGATCACAACAGCAGCAGCATTTATCACAATTTAGAAAACACATGTATTCATCTATGTGTATCTGTATGTGTGTGCATCTGTCTGTGTCTATCAAAGTGGGTGTGTGTGTGTGTGAGAGAGAGAGAGAGAGAAAGAAGGGGGCGTGGCGATGACGCAGTAACGTCGTGACGTCACATCTAAGATGGAGGCAGACAATGAGGCCTCCTTGAGGCAGACTCAAGGAGTCATTAGCTTAAAACTCTCAAAATGGCCGCTTTGGAAGTTAGATCCAGAATGGGAGGAGAGAGAGAGAGAAGGCGTGGCAATAATAGACTCAAGATGGTGGTTTAACTTAACGTTATCCAAAATGGAGAATATGTTAATGACCATGTGGCCTGAACTCACAATGGTGGTCGCCAGATGAATTACACAAAGGAAATTTCAGACAAAGAGAATTCTTATCTCTGCTTGGCTTTGGGGGCCGAATGGTTTCCACAAGTGTTCAGCCTCTCTAAGTATAGATTTAACTATGTGACATGAACTGTATTAGAAATACAGATTGGAACGTGTGTAACAGGTTCAGGAGAAGAGAGAGAGAGAGTGAAGAGAGAGAGAAAACATGCAAGGAGAGTTCAAAGAAGCTCTTAAAACACGCCGGAGATAGGTCAACAGTGATTTAACCACTCAGCCCTCAAGCGAACGTTGTGGGCTGAGGTTCTGATCGGTAAAATCACTGCAGACTCACACAGACGTTAACAGTGCGGGCGGAGGCTTCCCTCGCGGCGCTTAAGCACTGTAAACACACGGAACCCGGAAATGAACCGGAAGTAGCCGAATCGTCGTGGCTAAACAATGAGACACGGAGGTCCCGCAAACAAATACACTCAAATATTAAACAATACGCTACGTATCTGCCCAGATAATCAAGTCTCTTTCTGTACCACCCTCGCGGTGTGCCTGCGCCTCAGCGCGAATGTGTCGGGGGCCAGTGAATCACGTGGTCTCTCTCGAGCGGAGCTCCGGAGCTCGCCGCTGGACCGGAAAAGGGAGCGAATTCGTCGTGCTGCCTTGACGGAAGGAAACTTCGTCTTTCTTCTGTAACAGCGGAGAACGTGCTGTTTTACAGGAACGGAGTGGATTGTCTCGTACTCCTCAGCGGGATGAACGCCGCGCTTCTGCAGGGAACGGCTTTGTGGAAGCCGTTTGTGGATCGTTGAAAAAAGAGAAAAGTCTATGGAAGTGTCGGAGTCCGTCCAGCGGGGCACTTCCTGTTTTGGTCTTTCAAGTTAAAACAGCAAAGAGTCCTATCAAAAATAAAACTTTGACTGAGATAAAAGAAGAAAATGAAACGACTTCAAATAAAATGATATTAAACAAACGTCTAATCGCCTCCTTAGTTACTGAGTCATGTGGTTAGACCTCTTGAGGTCAGAAGACAACTTGAGCAGCGTGGAAAGAGAGAGATTTCTGTGAGTTCAGTTCATTTGTACTACCTGGGAGGTACCAGCCCCCTGGAGGAGGGGTCAGGGGTCAGTGTGGCCCTCCAGCCAATTGAGTTGTCAGGATTTGGCCACCAGGGGCGGGCTTACAGTGGGGGACCCAGGAAGTGATTTGCTGCCACATGGAGATAAGAGCTCCATGCTGGATTTTTATCTGAGGGGTTACCCGAGCCTGGCCTCAAGTTTTAGGACTCATTGTTGGAAACTCAGATCACTGGGGCCTCTTCCCCAACCGTATGAATGCAGCTAAAGGCCGATTTATAGTCGGATTTTACGCATGCACGCAAGTTGCCTCGACGGACTCGTTTTGGTTTATAGTTCCCCCACGGTTGCGCGTGTTAATTCCCCGCCAGAACACTAGGCGGAGTAACGTGTTTTGTCAAAGACAAAACACACAAAGAAGAGACGTCTTCTTCTTTGTCGACTGTTTATTTACATCGCCACGGCGGCTCCTCAGAGCTTTTTTCTGACGGGTTATCCAAGTGGTCATTGTTTCGGATCTCTTCTGCCAAGTTCTCTTCTATTTGGTTCATATTCGTTCTTCTAAATCTTCTGTGATCTCTGCCGGCATTATGGGGCATGAACAAGAAATTAAGGCTCTTATATGCTTCTACGTATCCGTTTCTCGAAGAGGGCTCCACAAGGGGCGAAGAGTCTTTTTGATTTTTACTTCTCCGACTACTGTATGTTGAAAAAAATTCACCGCCAAACCCATAGGTGGCGCAACGGAAGACGAGCTCAGAGAAGCCTACCCCATTTGGGAAGAAGAAGTCCACGTGTGTCTGTTTATCTCTGTCAGCAGGCCTCCCACACACTGAACCATGGCAACTAACAGAACTAAATAAAGTGACACCCAGCGGGTCAAGATGCTGATGTAATCGTTTCTTAGCGCAGCGGTTCTCCGGTCTTGTTTCCGAACTGTGTTGCTGATTCCACAGCTTGAAGCTCCGTGTAGCTTGAAGCTAGCTCCCATCCCAGCTTCCACACACAGTCAGCAGGAATCCCGACACTAACTACTACTACCCAGTGTTTGCTTCTAACCTGACGGTATTATAGAAACAGTGTCATGATAGAAGTGGAATTAAAGTCGTGACGGCGGGTTTTTGCACTGTTACCACCGCAGTTAGCATGGTGGCTAGCCCGCTAGCCTAGCCCGCTAGCGCCATTTTGAAAGCTCGTTATAACTGTATGTGACCGTGCACGCATGCCGTCAGTACTCTAACGAGCCACCGTCAGCCGGACAACTCCGCTGGCTTAACACACACGTCACATTAATCGTAGAATCGTAGTTGGTGCACGCAAGCACCCGAGGGGCGTGTTGCGTGTCTTGCGTGTGTGCGTAAAAGCCGGCTATAAATCGGCCTTAAGAAGAAAGATTTTTCTAATCGAAAAAAAGTTTCAATCTTTACGTGTTAGTCAGTGTTGTTATTGTTGCGGTTGCTGAGTAGCCAGTCCTTCATATTGGAGATAATGATCCTTTAGATGTGGCCCAGGACACATTCGCACTCGTACAGTAAAAACAATGCGGCCACATGTGCGTCCAAATATGGTCTGAGTGCCTGTACTTAGTTCTGACCGTTTGTGCTTGGATCACTAAGAACCAATCAGAAAACTGGAATAGTTTATGCAGTTATCGTAAGAAAAAGTAATATACCCTTTGCATAACTAGCTTCTTTTTCTTAGCAAGGCATTACTCCTGCCAGAAGGTGGCGATAACACACCTGAGAGCTTTTCGCCAAGAAAAGAAGAATCTGTAGTTGCTCTTGCCAGTGAAACGTGAGGTAGTGATGATTCGTGTGGTTGTCTCTGTAAGATCCGGTGCTACTGTACAAACAGGAGAAATTAAACAAATGCAAAGTGAAAGAGAACAGTGGAACATGGAAGGAAAAATAAGAAAACGTTTGACAGCGCTGTTCTATCTCAAATGAGGGAGGGGCCTTTGAATGACAGTCGAAGAGATCCCAGGGATTATTGACAAGCAGTTTTGCTGGAGATGCTCATGTCCATGTCAAGTGATTAAAGCTGTGCGTGTGTGTGTGTGTGTGTGTGTAGTTGACTTTCCCTGGTCAACTTGACGTATTGATCTCGATTGAAGTACGTGTGCGACCGCCTAAGAATAATTGAGTTGGTGTAATGTTGTTGCGGCACACAGCCGGTTCCCTGAGGGCTGCGGCAGCATGCAGAGTGACACCTGTATCGACGGTACAGTTGTGTGAAGTGAGCACATCTAGCTTTGATCACCATGGTGATGGAAGTGCAGAGAGCGACAGGGCGAGCGGAGTGTCGGCGGCAGAGTCTCGGGGGAATCAATATCCTGTTTAGTAAAACTAATGAGAGAAAAGGTGTCGCACCTCCGCTCACGGCTGTCGTAGTTTACAACACAGATACACACACACACACACACACACACACACACACACACACAACCTAATGTGCACAAGCTTATGCAAGGTGTTAGTACAAACAGGCACATTGTGTCACCGATGGAAATAACCCCACATTTCATAATCCTTACCAAAATAAATAGTAATTACTGGGCCATCGCAGCCCACAAACAATGTTAACACTTAACGAGAGAGATGTCAACAACGGGAAGTAAAAAGTGTTTGTATACGCTATCTGCTGTTCGTTACCAGAGTTTCATTCAATCGCAAATGTATCAGAATCGGAGAGAAGTTAAATAACTGCTTGAAGAAAGTCTACAAAGAGAAGAGAAGACTGTGGAGACAAACTAAAAGAACAATGTTTGATTAGACGACATAAAACCCACTGGAGTCACACACTGGATCTGTCACCCTTGAGTTTTCTTGAAAAGAACCTTCTTAGCGATTGTTAACACTGGTAAAATAACAATTATGTGACTCATTAAACAGAGCTCAGGGCATTTTGGGGAACACAAACTGCAGTTTTACAACCGGGCGTCTATACATTGGTCCTAATTAACAGCACTGTGCGGAGGACTGTACACTAGTGTTCACTTCATGGTGAGAGCTCTCAAAGGTCTGTCACTGCAGAGGAGATCAGAACCACTGGGAGATGTTTTTTAAATAAGGGCAAACACATAAAAAAAAGAGAGAAAATAACTTGTCAAACAAAACTATAACTGCCTCAACTCTGAGTTGGAGTTTATTTGTGTGATCACAGACCAGGAGTGACAGCTCAGGGCGGTCAAACTAGAAAATATGAGACATAACTTTTATCTGCACCAGAGGAAAAATTAATTCTTCCAGCAGTGTAGCCACCCACGAGCATATTTTGTGAGAGGATCACGCAGGACGGAGGAGAACACGACCTGCTCTTCTGTTTTGTTGGCGTCCGTCCTGATGCCTCAACGCCGAAGTTCCATCCCGGAACGACAGAGTCACTCTTTTCACCCGTGTGCCAGAGAACAGCCACGGCCTCGGGGGGGGGGAAACGTCAACTTTGCCGTCACAAACACATTTTTCAGGAGGGAACAGGTGTCTGGCAACATGAGACGGTCGTGTCAGGACAACCTGACCCTCGCATAGAAATCTGACATCTCAGAAGCATTCGTCTAGTTCGTGGTTGAAAATCTCAGATCTTTATTTTTAAAAAAGTATCTTGTAAAATGTAAAATGAATCCATTATACAGGAATAAAGTAAGAATATTTTGCGTGGAGGATACAGATCACATTTGCGTAAACAACCAGCTCCGTTTTAAACTGAATCGATGACATACTTACCTACTGCACGTGTTACTGGAGGACACCTCTAGAGGGCACTCTATACAGCTCAGACAGTATAGAAATACACTGATCTCAGCGGACTGTGGATTGATGCAATGTCAGGACCAGCTCAAGCAACGGTTGACTAATGGACTAAACACGACATCCGCACCGTCCTCACGCTGCAGTTCCAAAATGTACCACTGGGTGTAACAAAGTTCTCAAAATAGTGTGGATCTGTAGCCAGCTATCCACCTGATTTGTTTTAACTGCTTGTTTCTGTAAATGGGAAAATCATCAGGCAGGTGCGGACACAGGAAACAAAACGCCTGTCGGGTTTAGCTTGGGATCGGTTATATGGTCGGGTTGAGTATCGGAAAGTATCGGCCAAAACTGCACTGCAGGTAATGGGGACTTTTCCCCATCCTGCCACAACACTGCCCCTACTGTTCGTTCATATATTGCATCTCGTGTGCGCACAGCATTTCCTGCAGGAGTTCAACCAAGATACATTTAAGATACATTTTTTTTATTTATCCCACACACATGCACAAACATGCACAGACACACTCATGCAATTGAGGGAGATTTGTCCTCTGCTTTTTTCCCATCTGGTACAGGACACACAGAGCAGTGGGCAGCCATGTAAGGCGCCCAGGGAGCAGATGTTGGGGGAGTAAGGTGCCTTGCTCAGGGGCACTAGACAGGGTAGGGAGAATAGTCTTTATGATTTTTTGGACAGATCCAGGTTCGTCTTTTGTTGTTATTCCATCCAGGTAAGTTTTTGTTGAAACTCCGTGGAGTCGAACCAGCATCGAACCAGAGACCTTTTTCTGCCACTAATCCAAGTTTCTGCCACTAGTCCACCGCCTCAAATAAATGCAGAATGTGTGAGGCAGCCGTCATATGCACCTGCAGCTCAGTATATCTTGTTCTGCTTATAGCTGGTGTTGGAGCTGCTGTGAAGTTTCTTTTTTCTATATATATATATACTGGATCTCCTGATGCTGAATGATGTCCTTGTTACTTGACATCCTCATCTTTCTTGTACAGAACAACTATTTTTTACCGCAGCCTTGAAAGTACATTTCAACATCTCAGTCAGGGCTTCATGTCCAAGTCCATCAATCATGGATAATACTTTTTCCCTACAGAGCTCAGGCATTTTGTAATAATAAATGACCTGTTGCCGAGGATTAATTCCCTGCTCGCACGCATCTCCACAGCTTAACAAAACAAGCAGTTTTCCATGTGTGAGTGTGTGTGTGTGTGTGTGTGTGTGTGTGTGTGTGTGTGTGTGTGTGTGTACAACAAGGGGTCGGGCGTCACGTGCCTACTGCTGCCAGAACGAGTGCTGGAGTAGACTGCCAACAACTGTGGACTGGTGCAGGAACAACCACTCGGCCCCAGTTTGCTCTCTGCAGCCGGCGCCCGAACACGATAAGACAAGTGAGTATCTTCAAATTAGAGCCGTGGCGTTAACACCTGTGCTCACTCATGCACCTGCTCGGGTGCCGGTCTCTTTTAATGGGAGCGGGGGGGCTTAGTGTGTTGATGAGTCCACGCAGCCGGGCGAGCCACAGGCTGCACCAATCACCTGGAGCTCACTCGCCCTGGAAGCTGGGAGAGAAACTGGAAACACGGAGCTTAACTGGAGCAGCTTCTCTGGCTGAGCAGACGCCACGGACGCCTCTGAGGAATCAAACCCCTGGCTCTTCAGGAGCAGGCGGTACAATCCATTTTTCCAGGTCAAGACAAAATATGAGAGAAACAAACGAAAATAAAAAATCTCTGTGGTCACCTTCAGGCTCTCAGAACTCAGACTTCTCCCCAGTGGGAGATTTCATCCTCCCAATCCTCAGCTTATAGAACAGTGGAGCACAGTTCAACATCAGGTTCAGTTCAACATTTGTGCTATTGTGCAATGATTGTGCACAATTTTCAAACTATTACGGAAATGATTTTTTTTTAAATTACCCTCATGTTCGACTTTTTCCATTAAGAGCAACTGTCCCTGTGCCGGACGTCATGATCCAAAAATAGTGATGAACACGTAATAATCCTGTTCTGTCCGAGTGAAACACATCGTACGATCTGTACCTGTGTGCGTTTGTGTGTGTGCAGCAGAGCATGTGTGATTATCTTGTGTGTTTGCTCGTGAACCTTTCAGAACCGAACAATTACAGTTTAAAAAAAATTACATTTTCGATCCAACAACCCCCCCCTGCTGGGCTTATCATTTTAATTCACTCTCTTCCGCTGATGAATTCTTCAGAGATCTGACCAGTTGCTTGTCCTCATGTCAATAAAAGATGGGTTTTATGCCGCTGGATCCCCCCCGGCCCCCTAACTCCCCCACCCGCCTCCTCTCCGTCTGTCTCCATACGAGCCTGATCGATAAAGCTCATAAGTCTTTTCCTCCGACCGAGCTAGCTCCGGCTCCCGACCCGTGGAGAGTCACTGAGCGTCAGGCGGACCCGACACTCCTCCTGAACAGAGACCTCCTGTTGCATACAGATGTTTGAGTGTGTTTAGTGTGTTTTAGCGGCTCCGTCTCATGCATGCACTCGCATGCAAACATGCAATAGACGTGTTGGGCATGTTGCGTTTGTTTGGAGGCAGCTGCAGTCCTATTTGCCTAATGAAGGAATTACGATTAAAATGAAGTTTAGGGCCAAAAGCTACAACGTGCTGCAGAAATAAACAGCTTGTCTCATCTCATTAGCAAATCTTGTAAAGTGTTTTAAAATCCCTTTGATTCAGGCCCTCCCTGCTCTGCAATGTAAATCAGCTGCGGAAAAATAAATGACTGCTCGTCTTCATTAATGTGTGTGTGTGTGTGTGTGTGTGTGTGTGTGTGTGTGTGTGTGTGTGTGTGTGTGTGTGTGTGTGTGTGTGTGTGTGTCAAGCTCGCCTGCAGTGTCATGTCAGCAAGACTTGGGTCAAACTGGACTCTCCCTTTGGAAAGATGGAGCGAAGCAGGCGGAGATGAGGGCGATGATGCCAGCATTTGAATTCCTGCAACATTCATAAACAGGGATTGCATGCAACACTCACACACACACACACACACACACACACAAACACACACACACACACACACACACACACACACACACACACACACACACACACACACACACACACACACACACACACACACACACACACACACACACACACACACACACACACACACACACACACACATTAACAAAGTCCCATTCAGGAGCT
Source organism: Limanda limanda (assembly GCF_963576545.1). Classification (NCBI taxonomy): domain Eukaryota; kingdom Metazoa; phylum Chordata; class Actinopteri; order Pleuronectiformes; family Pleuronectidae; genus Limanda; species Limanda limanda. Next base: position 11,072,686 of record NC_083638.1, read on the forward strand.
GAAAGCAAGTCGTTCCTGGACTCAGGCCCGGGCACAGGAACACATCCCAGCCAGCGTTACACACGACTACACCACTAATAGGAGGAGCAGGAGGGTTGTGGTGTAAATGAGGATCTGAAATAGATGTGAGAAAAAGGAGGAGAGGCAAGGTACCGACAGTGGGGGGGGGCAGGAAGCCCGCTGATCCTCCCTCAGGTCCGACAGTCGGGTCAGACACAGCAGCGCGTGGTCGGCCTGCAGATGCTGAAGCAGCATCAGCACACGAGAGTCGGATCTCGGTTCAGAGCCGTGTGAGAGAGAGAGAGCGGCCTAATTGCACTTTCATTCTGAGTCGCGCTTCAGAGTATTCATGCGCAATTAGTGAGTGATTGGATTAAGGTGTTTGTGTGTGTACGAGGTCCACATGGTAGCGTGCACGTGAGCAGACCGGCTCCCAGAGACTGAACTTTGATGTGTTTCCTTGATTGTATCCTCTGGCAGATATAACACTGCTGTGTGATCTGGGGCGCAGGGGTTAGAGTGTGTGAGTCAGCTGGAGCTCGGCTGCTGCGGGGGGGGGGGACTCGGCTCCCACTCGTTTGAAATCGCTGCAACTTAACAGTGCGTCTGAAGAATCTCCACCACCACAGGCGACTGCTGGCACAGCCACGGCTGAGACCTTATCTGCCGGCAGCTGAGATACAGAGGACGGCCGATGCATTTTCATTTCATCTGAAAACCCATCAATGGGATCAATTTCCTCTCGGCTGCGGATTTTTTGGAAAGTCATATTTAAATCTTCAAGAAGACTTTGAAAAACGAATCAAAAAGAACAACATTTTTTGACACCGTTTCTCGCATCGTATCGAGCCGCTGCAGACGTTGATGTTATGCACATATATTATTATGTTTCATTTATTTCACTGACATTTTCAGAGGTCACTCACGGGGGAAGTGCGACAGTTTGGCAAGAACACACAACACAAGTTGATCCCGATGACAAACACAGTACCAAATTATAATAGAACATTTTCACTTTAATATGCACAATACTCATATACTTCTTATTGCCACACACTGCCACACACCCCTCTGCCAACCACTGATCATTTGAACATTTGTACATTTGCACAACTGTTACTTTTTTTTTTTTACTACTATATTACCCCTCCTATAGTGTATTCATATTTAAATATTTTTATATTTCTATCCTGCTCATAGTGTATTCATCGTCCTTATATCTTACAATTCCTGTTAATACTGTAATATTCTATATGTATTTCTTACTGTACAGATCTTATTTATTTACATTTTTACTTTAATTTGCACAATACTCTGCACTTTTACTGCCTTTTTTTGCACTTCTGGTTAGACCCTGAACTGCATTTCGTTGTTTAAGTACTTGTACTGTGCAATGACAATTAAGTTGAATCTAATCTAATCTAAATCTAAAAAGCTGAGGATCTGTTCAATATTGTATTAAAAACATGTCTGTTGCTGGAACTGAAGTGATTCAGGACTTACAACAGTCGGCTTTAACAGCAGTAAAGTGTGTGAGTAATTGCAACTTTCATGATGTGCATGGGCGTCGAGGAGGTCAAGTGGGGGGGGTTAATGCCACTGATGGTGGAGCACAGCCGCCTGCTGCTGGAAGTTACATACAATTTAGAAAGCAAGAAGCTGTTTGCTCCCACTGAATAATATCTGATTATTGTTCCTCCAGAGTGTCTCGTTTTGCTTCATTTGCTTTGTTATTATGTTTCCTACTGTTCCTGGCCTGTGTGCAATCTGTTTCTATTTCCTAGATGAGCTTTTACTGGACTATTGATAATATTTCCTTGATTTATTCCTCCTGTTTGTGTTTTTCTGCTCACGGGCGACAAAATAAGCTGTAACACTGACACTCTCACCGAATCAAGCAGCTGTGGTGAATGTGTTCACAGTAACTTACTCAGCCGACACGGAGAGAGACAATAGACGTCATGAAGTTTCTTTTAGACGAGCAGCTGATTGTACTGCAAGTTAATAACTCTCCTAACATCTTATATTAAATATATATATATATATTATATATTATATATATATTAAACTCTTTGAGGTTCTTCCCTCCGGCAGGAGGCTGCGGGCCATCAGGACTAAAACCGCCCGCCACAAGACCAGCTTCTTCCCGACTGCAGTTTATCAACAAGGCCCGGGACCCCCACCTCACTTGGACTTTTATTCCGCCCCGACACCTCAAGGATGTGTTACATTAACACATATTTTATTTTTTATATTTTATTATATTATGTTATACTGTATTACATTGCATATTGCAATTTGACACTTTTCACTGTTTTGCTTTTTGCATTTTGAATTTCACTTTTTACTTCACTTTTTAGATTAAGATTAAGATACATTTATTTGTCCCAAACACATGCACAGACATGCACAAGCACATTCATGCAATTGTAGGGAAATTTAACCTCTGCTTTTAACCCATCTGGTGCAGGACACACAGAGCAGTGGGCAGCCATGTACGGCGCCCGGGGAGCAGATGTTGGGGGAGTAAGGTGCCTTGCTCAGGGGCACTAGACAGGGTAGGGAGAATCCTCTTGGATTTTTGGACAGATCAATCCAGGTTCATCTTTTTGTTGTTTCTCCGTGGAGTCGAACCAGAGACGAACCAGAGACCTTTTCTGACCATAGTCCAAGTTTCTGCCACTAGTCTTTTATATATTTTTATATAGATATGTTTATGTCTAAATAAATGCTACCTTGTATAAATATTATAAAAAGTGAGTAAATAGTGAGTAAATATATATTGTTTTTTTTTTATTATTATTATTGTTTTTCTTATGTGTGGTGTATTTATTGTGTTTTTATGTTTCTATGTTCATTGTATGCACCAATTACCAGAGCAAATTCCAGGTAGGTGTTAACCTACTTGGCAATAAATACCTTCTGATTCTGATATGCAAATCGCTTTGGTCTCCACGGACCTCTGAGAGAAACATCACACTACAACACAACAATTAAATGTGTTTCTACAGATGGTCTCTGCTCTTTGCTCTTTTAGTTATCACCTTTATACATAGTAGTTGTTGCAGTTGTTGTTTTGAAAAAGGTGAATTACGACCTATCAGACGATTGTAATCATATTCTCATCATCACATGATCAAATAACCTGAATCTGCAGCAAAACACATATTAAATTTTTCAAATAAGTTTGTAATAAAAAGGCAATTAACCAATCAATCAAAATAAATGAAGACATGCAGGTGGATTTTTCAAACTTTTCAGAACATTAGTCCAAAAGGGCAATAGTTTGATTGAAGTATCTTAACTAGAATTCTTAAGTTTAAACAATGTGGAGGTTTATGTTTGTCTGACAAGATAAAGCAGCAAATCACACCCACGTTCCTCAGGCAGCAGGTGGACTTTTGCTTTTAACTCTCACAAACTTTAAATTTGTGACAGTGTAGAAAGATGTCAGAAGAAGCTTCTGTTTGCAAACGATTGGTTTATCCGAGGGAGTGGCGGCACGCTGGTGCAGCGGTTAACAGCGTGGCCCAGCCAAAGTCGATTTCCCTCCAGGTGAGTGTTTCAGCTCCACATCAGAAATAATCTCATGAACATTCAGATCCACTGGTCACGCACATTTCCGTGCAGACAGGAAGTCGATCGGCAGTGTCGGCACAGAATGAGAACGAGGTTGGGGCGGCGACGGCAATAAGTGAGAGCTGGGATTTATTCTTTGGCCCAATGATGAGGTGGAACTGTTACTGAGCAACAGTGCATTTTTTTTTTCTAAAGCTTGTGGCCTCATTCTTCATTAAACTTGCTTTCTGTCAGTGTTCTCATTTCAAACTACTTTCCTAAGCAGCCCTTCTGTCATCCAGCTCTACCACAGCGCTGTCAACTCCCACTTAAACATTATTTAGAAAGTGACGGCCAGGCGAGGGAAAATTAACTTCTTTGTGAAATAAAATCCACATACATTGGCTGTAATGAATAAGGGGCCCGGTGCCTGCCAGTGGCTCTATTCCTCATAAATGGAGCTCTAATTAAAGCAGGAAGCTTTGTCTTTGCCGAAGAGAGGAAACCAGACTCATTTACAGTAGCACTTCCAGTATCTGCAGAAGACAGAAGGAACAAAGTGTTACTGTAAAAAACACCAGCCGGCGATTGGACGGAGACTCGGGGGCAGCGAAAACAATCCCTGAAATAGAACTGATGAGTATTTTCAATGCACAAAGGCAATTTGCAGAGGACTCAAATCACATAATGCTCTGAGCTTACACTGCGTTTCCATGCTCGGTCCCTAAAGGCTGCGTCTCCTTACACATGTGGGATTTAAGATGAGGAAACATTGATGAAGGATTTCTTTTCACGCCGTCGAGCTCGCGCACGAGCAATTACGTCCACACGTCTGATATCAGAATCACCCGAGAGGGAGCTGTTTTCTTTGTGTTCTCAAATTGACGCACTTCTAATGGGGGAAATAAGACCTTATCATCCATGTAGTTTCATTAGTGCCAGTACATGTATGATAGCGTTATTACACCGTACTTACTCTCTAGGTGCTGTCAGAACACTAGAGCCAGCGGAGCCGAGCTGCGTGGCCTTTCAACGCCGCTCGTCTCTGCTAACGTTAGCCGTGCATATGGTCAGCGGCTCCCACGCGGCCAGGCTGCACACAGGCACGCAGCACTTAGAGATGCCGTCTAAGAAGAACACACACACACACACACAGAGATATGCAGACTGTCTTCTCTTCGTCCGTCTGCCGCACATCCCGTGATTCCAGTTGACAGCGGAAGACGTGTCACAGCTGGCTCTGAGACCGGAGAGGAACAAAGGCAGGTTAAGCCAAGTAGGTCACATGTCTACTTGAAGACTTCAATCCCTTTTTCCGCCCCCTACAGGGATCTTCAGAATTCTGTCCGTCCGCGTTAAATTCCTGGTGTCATTTAGTGTTATGACCTATTTACAACCTAATATACTCTGAGGACACGATTTACAGAAATATATAAAGCATATGGTTTATTCATCACATCCACCAGAATCCGCCCAGTGACATTTGGGTAATTGGAAAATTACCAAAATGATGATGTTTTTTCAAGAGTTTGTGTGATGTCATGTAATTTTTGTCATGTTCAGTCAGCTTCACCATCAAAGCCATTTTCACAAACATGATGAGAACATTCCTTCTCACGTAGGATGTTACAATGGAAACCAAACCAGATTTAAGGACATTTGACTAAAAAGCCCCGGTGTAATTTTCAATAAAACAAGGAAATCACTCTGTCTTCGGTGTCAAATCGTTTCTCTTTGTGGAAACTTTTCATGCAATTGTGTGTTTACTGTTGCAGCTCGAAAGCTTTACCTTTCCCTCTTAAGTCTTCTCCCGCCGTAGATGTATTTAAAGGTTACCCTGGCTTTAAGTTGAAAATGAAGGTACACAAAAAATGTATTATTATATTGTGTGTTCAATTCCTGCACCTCTTTGTTTTGATCTATTGTATTTTATTCATTGTACAGCACGTTGGTCAAATCTGGTTGCTGTAAATGTTCTTTATAAATAACTTGAATTAAAAGGCTTGATTCTAAATAAGTCTTTGCATCCAGAAGAGCTCTTTCAGTTCTGCTTTACTCTTCTCTGCACTGTTCAGATGCTGTGTTTATAAATATGTTCAGAATTTAAGTTTGTACTGATCAACAGAAAGTCTTTGTCTATTTATAAGAAAGTGTTTAAGCTGAGCGTCAAAAACTTTAAAGTGTGATGTGTTTTGAATAATAGACGGACACATTTCTTGTGGTAAACTTCATGAAAGGTTCCTCTGAACTCAAATCTCCACACATTCATGTCTGACTGTACTTTATATAAAGGTTAAAAACAACAATATATAGAATTTATAAATTCACATCAAAAACGGCAAGATAAATGACTCATGCCTCTGTGGCTTTGCATCAAACGTGCACATACAATATTAAATCTGTAAATGCTGCTGTTGAGAGGGAAAAACAAACCTGGAGGAGGTTTTTCACAGTTTTGTTCAAATGTGTAACATTTTCTTTGCATGAACGACCACTCGGGCATTAAATCTCCACAGAATTTAGTCTCAGCTGCCACGCAGGGCGCGAGCTCTGGGAGTTGGAGTTGTTGAGCTGCGAGACAGTGTCAGATAACAAGTGTCAGGAGGAAATGACAAGAGCCGTTTCAGATATGTACACGAGGCCTTATCATAACCGGGATCTATGCTGAACCAGGCATCTCCAAACCACGGCGCTGATAGCGACAGATTTACTACAAGTGAGAGACGGGAGTGATGCTCGCTAACTTGGTATCATGTGGTCAGGGACAGGAGACACAGATACACGCGCTGATGGAAAATAAAAAGCATTTTTTTGAATTACACGTTGTTGTGCACTTTTACCAAATCTAGTCAGATTGTTTGTGACACTGCAACTATAGCTTTCTTTTCACAGGAAATATCTGTCAGTGCCATTTTTTCTCTATTGAAAACACATCTGTGAACGGAGGTCACCGACCCTGAGTCCTCCTGCGCTGTTTGATTCATGTCCTTCGATCTGTCAATGGTTTCCAGTGTCATCAGTTCCTCCAGCAGCATCTCACAAAGGTTGACACGTTCTATCACGACACACACACCCACACACGCACACAAAAAGGGAGAGAACTACTGCAAAAACAACTTTCTTCTTTCTCCATCCTCTTACATCCCTCTGCTTCTCCGTGGCCCACCCACTCAAACAAATACACCGACTTCTACACCGGAGCTGCTGAATGTTTAATAGCAGGAACATCTGTGTCCCTCTCCTCAGAGAACCGACCTCTTCCCACCGGAGGCTCCATCCCGTCTGTGGGTGTCCAGGCTCCGTGCGGAAACCGGCATGTTTAGTTTAGGAAGAAAGGCCAGGGACACACATCACCATACACGCTCAGCGGAGTTAAATATCTTCCACAGGAGTCTGGTTAAACAGGCCCTCTGGATGTTGTCTCTTTTTTTTTTTTACAGGGTTAAAAATATCATCTCTTTGGAAGAAAAGCTTGCAATTTACCATAATTCCTGAGTTTCACTTCAGCTCACTTGCTTGTAGTTGTGTCCCTGATGATGACAGATTCAATTTATTGATTATTTTTCACTCAATACACCAACATGCAACCATTTCTGTAACTCGTCTTTTCCAAAGTGAGTTCTCAAACAAAGACACTAAATACTGTTCTTTCAGTTGCTGAGTTTGGCAAATGTGCTGCTTCTCTTTGTCTTTTGGGATAATACATGAATAGTATCTGTAAAAGTAAAACAAAATAATCGTATTCTTTAAAGTTTTCTGAGTTTTCTGTTAAAACATTAAATCAATTATCTCAGTAAATATCGATCACAACCGTTACACTTAGGGCAGTTTCCATCTTATCAGACTATACTAAACTACACCAACTTTTACTAGTCCTGCCTTTCTTTCCTTCTGTTTCAATAACCTCACTGTCCTTGGTGGAAGAGATGAATAAATAAGAACTCCATACTTTACTAAAAAAAAAAAGTTCCTTCTGTTGCACGATGATCTGCACTGAGCTCGAGCCAAGCCCTCAGGAACTGCTCCAGGCTTTGTTTCAAATGTGGTGTAGTAGAAAGAGTGAGAGCTGCAGGTCGCATGCCATGGTCTCAAAGAGATTTCAACATCATACGTATTTCAAAAGAAAGTGGGGGACAGGGCGGAGCAGTGGGTCGCACGATGGTTAATTTGGAAATATGCAAAAACCTTCCAGTCGGCCACCGTCAGCACATCAGAAGAGAGCGAGCAGTCAGGATGGACTGAATGAATAACTATAATATAATATGGAATAAGTGTGACTTCTTTTGTTAATCAAATGAACTGTTCAATGAATTCTCGAGGAGGAAGAACATGAGAAATCACTCAAGAGAAACAACCAACAACGGCCAATCAGGGATATACTCGTCCAATCATCTGAATGTAGAGCAGGTTAACTGGAGACCGGTCACTTCCTCTAGGTGCTTACGTTTGTTTTTCTTGGTATGTTGGCCCTGTGATACTCTGGCCAGGTTACACCCCCCCTCGCTCAATGCTGGGGTTGTGCGTCTTCAGCGTTTGTGCTGGTTCGACAGGTGGAACCTTGTGTGGGTCATGAATGTAGAAGCCTGAAAAACTCTCATTCATCTTCAAATGTAAAAGTTGTAATATTAATACACTAAAGTTCTGCAAGTTCTGCGATGAGATAACATACAATGTGTCTAAAAAGGGCTTAAATCCTCAACTTTGGGGTTTTAACTTTCTGTCAAGCATCTTGAGTAGGTGATGGTAAAGTTTTTCAGAGTACGGGGAAGTGCGGTGTGAACAAAGCCCCTGCTTGTTACTCAGGTGAAACCCATAACTGTGCAGAGCCATTTTGCAAACTTGCCTCTATTTTACAAAGTTGTTTATATATGTTTATCTAGTAGCTTCTATACGTTTTGTGAGAGGTAAACAAGCTTCATGTTGTTGATCAGTAACAGTAGAGAATATTAGAGCTAAGAGAGATTCTGTATCGAGGTCATATACTGAAACTAACCTGTGTTGTAGGTTTAGTAATCATGTACATGTGATATTTTTTTATATAAGTAGAAGTTCTCATTGAGGGAATATCTGGAGACTTCACAAAATTTTTGTGTATCAAGTTTTTTTTGGGAATATTATATTTTCACAAAACTTCCAGGAAAAAAGCTGTATGAATTACTTAGCCTCATATTAAAGTTTCATGAGAGCTAAAGCTCACGGAAAATAAGTCTGGACATGTCGCTCTCCGGTTTATAAATTCCACCTGTGCACCTCTTTATTGTCTGGTCATTTCATCATGTCGCCGGGTGGCAGGGAAGCACAAGAGACCTTATCTGTGTTTGCTCAGGCCCTTTATTGGACACACTCATGGACGAATGCCTCCGACTCACACACACACACACACACACACACACACACACACACACACACACACACACACACACACACACACACACACACACACACACACACACACACATTCACATACACCAAATTGTGACAGAGTCTTTGTGTGACTTTCTTAAACAGTTCATGAAAAATGTTGCAGAGGAGGAATGAGAAGTGCTCAAAAGAAGAGCAGGAATGACTGCATTGAATGGCTTTGAAATAAAATTTACGCCTGCTTTAGTTGATGTACACAGAGATATTTATCTACTTTCGGCCCTGTAAGTGAATGAATAACACTTAAGCATTGACAATTGTAGAGAAAATATTTGAAAAGAGACAGTTTAAAAGGATTCAAACTTGAAATTTTCTGTTTCCGACTGAAAACAGAGTAAATGTTTTACACACCTAGGTCAACTGCATCTCACAACTTCCCTGTGTTTGGCTCAGGTTTGGTTGTGGAGGCTGTTGCCATGTTAAAAGTTGGAGATCGTTATGTTTAGTGTTCAGACGTCTCTGAACGTCATTTATTCGATCTGCCCATGAACATCAGTTCCGTCAGTCCGTCGTCAGGATGAGACGATTATTCACCGGGGAGGAAAAGTAATAAAAACAGCAACAGAGGATGATTCACACAGTACAAAAAAAAAACTTACTCAACCCAATCTTTAATGCACTGAAAACATTCATCAATTCTTTGCCAGGAGAATCCTCGGATGGCTCAGTGTCGTAGTAAAGACGGATGTTTTATGGTCCTTGTAATGGTGATGCCAAGTGAGCTTGTCAGTTAGAACCAGACGCACGGCATCAATCGTTGGACTCGAATGAACGAGACGACCGGAAACATCTGAATGCACAAAGCTAAAAACACGCATGTGAGAATTTCTCCATCATATTTTTGAAGCTATGTTTTGATGGTGTTTATTCTATTCATCTAAAAAACGTATGCAGCTCTAACCTTACCGCTGACTTTAGCCCTATAGATTCCAACACGCTATTTCCACTTGGGTTGGATTCAAACGTACATTACACAACAGTAAATTCTCACAATGCAAGAATATGAGAGACCACACATCAATGACAAATCGGGTGCACAAATGCCTTCATGGAACCGAACAAAAGAATGTCAGGCATCCGTGGTGTACAGTGTGTCTGTGGCTCATGGAAATATGGATGGTGAAAGTAAGGGAATAAAGAAAAATCACAGAAAAAGGAAACTTTAATGAAAGTGAAGGTCACGTGAAGGACTCAGTAGCAGAGAGAGAGACCGACTCCGACGTTCCCCCGGTCACAGGCTCTCCTGGAAGAAAGACAACTGCAGGGGAGACAGGAAGTCACAATATTTAGAGCCAGGATGTCTCACTCATGTGACTTGTGGCTCAAAGGACGTACGACATAGGAAACCACACACTGCTAGCCAGTTAGCCAAGCTGTGTGCTGCGTCACTTTAATAAAATCATACATTATCTCATCCGTTTGACATGAGTCTCAGGTATATTTTCATTGGCAGTGGAAGTGAGGACAGATTTCGATGATCCCAGGCAGCTTCATGTCCTTCAAACTGTCTTTTGTGTTGTTTTATATGATTTTGTACGATAAACTTGTTATTAAGTTAAAGATATTACAGCTCCTGTAAAACAATATTTCATAAAAACAATGGATCATGAAAAGAAATTGTTTTAAAGGGATAGTTCACACTTTTTAAAAAATGCACTCATTATCTACTCACCACTAGACCGATGGAGGATATGGGTGAAGTGTTTGAGGCCACAAAACACTTTTAGAGTCTCAGAAGTAAACTTTGTAGAAGCTGAATCCGATACAATTGAAGTCAATGGTGAGTCAACAGAAGAAATACTGCTCGTCATTTTGGCTTAAAACAGTTCATCCATCCTTCTATCATTTTTCGGGGGAAATATCCTTTTAAACTTCTCCAAGTATTTGAAAGTGCTTGCTTGCAGTGACTGATGTATAGAGTAACTGTACTGTATATAGCTCATGCCAGCTTATTGCTTTCCAACAACAGCTTTGGCTGAGTTTTCGCTGCTCTCAGTCCTGGTGCCTGCAGCACAGAGCGGTTTCATACCTGCCCAGCACCGGGCACCACAGCAGGCTGATAAAGTTAGCAACTACTCAGTGAACACAGTGAAACATTTAGACGCTACACAGCCAAATATTTCTCTCAGGAGACGGTAGAGAGACGAGAAACAATGTGAATATTGGACTTTGCATTTGCCAAGTCTCCAGGAACATAACAACTCCAGATGAATAATGTTGCCCTAAGCTGTGGAAACAAACTGTTCCAGGAAGTTGCCACATAATCCCGAAGGTGGTGATATATGAAAGCTTTGTTAAATGGCCAAAACAGACCATAACCCAACAATTATAGATAACCAACCCTAGTTAGAAAAGTGAGGAGGGACAGAACAACTCAGCATGCTACCATGTTGGTGGTGCATCATGGGAGTTAGCAACGCGTCCCATGACACCACCAACTCTCATGTGCCTGTCAACTGCTGCCCAGGGAAATTCCCAGTGAGAGGCTCCTTCCCACAAAACGTGTCCAAGTGGGGCTTCATGGTCTTCTGGAAAATACTGTATCGGTGTATTTTCATGAAATTTCAGTTCATACTTCATAGCAGTGAAAGTGAGATTTCAAATGTCGAAACGTAATAAAGCCCGATCAGTCCTGTTGAGATCAGCGTCCTTGGAGAGTTTTATTCTTGCACACACAATGTGCACGTAACCAGAGTGGGATCGTGCTCACTTGCTGTTCCTTCTCACTCCTCATGGGGGTTACTGTGGTACAATTAGACACTTCTCTCCCACCGACATGTGTCCAGGCCAAGTGGATCCATTCCCCCACTGGGAGCACTCCAAGCCAAGGTGGAATCTAAGCCCCCTATAATCTGCCATGTTATTGAATTAAAGGCTTATGTCTGCTCTTCACAAGTATGTCAATTACTCTCGTTTCAATGGTGCACTCACTCATTCCTTTTTCAATTAAAAAAAGGTAAATCCAGTGCTCAAACAGAAAAGGAGACGCATGTGCCGAGTGATGCATGGGAGGGAGAGAACCACTGTTCGGGTGTAGATTAGTTTCCCTCAGCAGACCAATATTGTACCAATTAAATAATTCAGTGTGTTTGTGCTGTTGCCGCGAGCGTGCGTGTGGTGACGACGTTTTCAGTGACGTTAACAAGAAAGCACATCCGCCATCGCCACCTTTCCTCTGTTATTTGTTTCTTAGAATAGACATGGCGGTCGACAGGAGAAGAAAATAAAAGACGACAAGGAAGTCTGGTCTCTTTAATGAGCGCATTAACACAATTATTTAGTTCAGTCTTCTGAAGACGCGTTGCAAAGTTGACTCGTCTCCGGCTTTTGTATCATTTGTAGTCCACATTCAACAAAAAGGCTATTTATATGTGTTTAAAATATTTTGAAGAGAAATTGACTTTAGGCACTGAACTGTTTGTCAGAGGATGAATGACAAAAACAGGGAAGAGACATTCAGCTCGTAGCAGAATCAATTTATGTAAGAATTATGTGTGTATAGTTGTGTATTGTGGAAGTGGAGGAAAAAAAGGCTCTGGGAACATGGTACATGAAAATAATAAGAGATGTCCCATTTTGTTCAGTGTTTCCAAACGGATAAAATCAAGGGGAGAAATATGATTGAGGGGAACAAAAGGGATTAATTTTTAATACCATGTTGCATGTATTTATTACCCATCAGGTCTCGTGTTTTTCTGTACATTTAAATTTTTTAAAGCACTCCTGCACTGACACATGCATTTTAATTTTTCAGTGCGAGCCTCTTTCATACTGGTATTTGATATGGGTGTCACACAGCTGACAGAGACCATCTTTACTGTGCTGGGGAGAAACCGGCTCTAGAGATGGAGAGACAAAGGAAGGAAACAAATGAGGGCGTAATGTGCCGTCAAGCAGACTTAGCTGCCACTGGGGTCAGAGAGGCTGTAACAAAGGGCCAGTGGGTTTACTGGAGTGTTTTTCTCTAAGTGTTGCAGCAGTAAATCAGACTAGAAGCAAAGGCAGTTGCGCGGACATGTACCGAGATCCTCAGGTTCTAGCTTTTAACGTAGAAAAAAACAAATAGCTAAATGATTTTGTGGTGAGAAGGAAGGTGATTTTCTTTACCCAACTTACAGTTGCCTACCATCATTCACTGAAACAAACCTCGCTACAATAAACTTACTCATTAACGGTGGCAACACTTTGTCTTTTTTACCTGATGTTTTTATTTTTAATGTGATCGGTCTGTGAAGGGTAACTGGGACTACTGGGACTTTGAATGAGGGATAGAAAATGAATCTGGTAGATGGAGTTATGTCTTAGTAAAAGATAATATATTGGCCTTAGTCAGAGCTCCATGTTTCTAACTGTCTCTCTGAAAAAGGAAAAGGTAAACCCACAACCTTTCACTACAAGCGATGGAAAACCTAGAATTTAATATTTATAGCAGCTAAATGAAAAACAAAAAGAAGCTAATAATGTTTAGGGCACTGAATTGATTTTGTTTTGATTAAGTTATTTTTTTATATTACCATTGTGACCAGAGTTAAAATAAATCACAACTAGCACAAAACCAGGTAAAAGACACATTTTAATGTTCCCTACAAATAAAATCCATCCCAGTTTAACAAAAACACCTTAAATACCTTAAATAAACCCAACAGATAAAACTCATCGTTTCAAAGCAAACTTCTCCCACATTAAACACCAGCGGGGGCCATTTTATCTTCCCAGCCTCACCTGACCTGGAACCTACCATCTGCTCAAGTAAGCATGGGGGGGACAGGTGCACGCTTTCCCAAAATACTCAGCAGACAAAATAACAATTAAAGCCACTTAGTTATGTCCCCAACAACAATAATGGTAGTTAGTAACTTAAGTTGTGCAGAAGACCTTTAAACATACAAGCGATGTCTTGTCCTATATCCTAAAAATTGCAACCAACACAACTATATAACACAGAAACAATCACAGAAACAATTATAATCCTTTCAATAGTTCACTGTTTCGAAGACAGATACATCTACCTACGATTTGCAATTTGGACACGTGATTGTTCAATGTTAGATAAACACGTCCTCTGGTACACTACAGCAGTGTTCAACAACTGGGTCAAAATCCCCCCCCCCCATCTGACAGACAAATATGGACCTACGTTGGGTGCAGATCACTGTCATGGCAACAAGAATCCCTTCCTGTTTGGCACTTTATCTTCAAAGTAAAAGCCCAGCATTTGTTTCGTTGCTGTGATGCTTTATATCGAGCTGAATTAAAGCGCTTTTATTTTGAAAAATTCTAAACTTATATCTGATGATTGTGTCACTTACATAACAGACCTCTGAAGCAGCTGTATGGTATGAAGGGATAATACCAGTTTAGTAAATCATTCAAATTTATACAAAGGCTACACACGTGAATAACAATACAGCAAATTAAATTTCATTTCATCAAAGCATTGCAGGGAAAGCAAATAGGATGAACACAAAGTTTTCAAACATTACTCTCCATTTCTGACTGTTTATAAAAAGCTCTGCACTCTAACAATAAAAAAGTGACATTATATAGTAGAACAGTTTGAGACGCACTAATGACAAGTCTTAATTCTGAAGTAGCTCCAGAGCTTTAACATAGGCCTACGAATCAGCCCATTCCAAACAGGCATATTTAGAACAGACACTGCACTTGTCTACATAAGCGAAACTAGGTTGTGGTAATTTAACTGGAGTAAAATTAAGGATTTAACACTCGAAGAATTGATTTGAATAAATGTTTAAACACATAAAAACTCAGCAGAGCTTAGGGGAGAAAGGAAGGAAGCTGCCTTTTCACAATCTCAACAGGAATAAGTTCTGGATATCACTGCAATGCAAAGATGATTATAGCTTTCAAGACCTCAGCTTCAGAGGCAGTCTAAGTGATTTCCTGTCTCGTATTGATAACAACGAAGGTGCTTTATCTCCTCCACCTTCGTCTGTTGTATAATGGCCTATGTTCATAAACAACTACATCAGACAAACCCAGATGTCTTCTGGGAACCCGTGCAGCCCGTTGGCAGAGCCTGTACGCAGTCTGTGAAAGGACGACTCCGCACCCCCTCACGTTGTGCGCCTTCTGCCGTAAGAGTGAGACCTGAGCAAGTCAGACAAAGACACCAAGATGATCAAACGCTCCATCTGTTTCACACGACTACTTCCTGTCCTCTGATAGAAAATCTCGCCCGCAGTGCGTTGTGAAGCTGTTATGGGTAAATTAGTCATTCCTGGTAATTAGTTTGTCTTATAAGATAGTGGGTCATCAGGAGTCCACAGGAAGAGACTCCCGCCCATTAACTGGGCCACTTTGCAGTCCACCAAACACACACACACACACACACAAACATGCACAAGGCTTCATTTCTGTGCATTATTGTGGTATTGATCTGTCATAAAGAGCCCATTAACCAGTGTATATATATATATGTGTGTGTGTGTGTGTGTGTATATATAAGGAAAGTTTTGGGCTTCATGCAAGAGGTCTGGGAACTCGGCCAAAACAACCCTCAGGCCAGCATGAAATACCATTTTTGGCAAAAAATAAGTATCCATTTATTTACCACTGTAAATGAGTGGGAACTCTTTAGAACCACAACATGTAGGTGTGTGAGTTGTTAGTTTCTTCATTTTATGCAGCATTCACAATTTAAGATTTTTTTTAGATTTTTATCTTTTTAACTTATTTAATCCCATGAGAAAGTAATATTATTTTAATTTTAGGAGCATTACAAGGCGACAAGGTGAAAACAAACTATGGAACTGTTGATTCACAATTTTGTTTACCGCTTTCCACATGAACAAAATGCAGTGGAAAGC
The DNA here is from genome assembly GCF_963576545.1 of Limanda limanda. Taxonomy (NCBI): domain Eukaryota; kingdom Metazoa; phylum Chordata; class Actinopteri; order Pleuronectiformes; family Pleuronectidae; genus Limanda; species Limanda limanda. The sequence continues at coordinate 11,088,495 of NC_083638.1, forward strand.
CGAAGAAAAGGTCAGTGAAAGGTCAAATAAAAAATTGGGTCTTCATCCTTTTTGCCAGACTTAACACCACCAGAGTGACTTCTGTTTCTTACTCTGAGTAATAGATTACTTCACAAATGTCAAAATATGTTTCCCCGTAATCTGCGGTGAAACACATTTTAAAAGTAACCCTCCTAACTCAGCTGGCAACGCACCGTGTTTGATTTTATCTTTTCGAAATCATGTTAGAATTACAGCTACATGGACATTATCATCCCCAAGGTCTGGAACGTAAAACTGTTAGTGGGCGTAAATAAAATACGAGAGCAATAATGCCATGTGTATTGCATGAGAGGGCACAGGATCTCAGAGTGCCTGTGGTTCCATCAGCAGGGCTGCGGCTCTGATTGATGAGGCGATTGAGGCCGGGGAGTTTACTACAAATCAGCGGTGTTGTTATGAAAGCTGGCTGGCTCGCCCTGTGATGCTTGGATCTCCACAATGTCTCTACTGATCCGCCCGGGGACAGAGCTTTCACAGCGAGGCCTGACCTCTGCTCGGTCGGTGAGAAAGGCTTCCTACCGGTTTCACAAACATGCTGACACACACACACACACACGCACACACACACACATATATATATAATCCTCACCAGCAGTGCATCATTCTCCTCCACCACTCTTTCAAGTCAAGCAACCCGAGCATGCAGGCACATGCCCACACTCACCCGCAGCCCCGGTCCTCCTGCTGCCAATAAAAATATGAAGAAACCGAAGACAGTGAGATGGAGCTTCCTGCCACGGCACACGGGGAGTGTGGGTAATATTCAGACAGCTTTGCCTCAAACAATGAAATCAAACAAAGCTCCCTGCAGAGCTGGACGTGTGTTATTAAAGGCTGTTCTCTCCGCAGTCAGGGTCGGCACTGACCCTCTAGTACCCCTGCCTGGGAAAAAAAAAATAAATAGGAGCTCTGGCTGTGTGTGCTCATATAACTGTTGAATGTTACCAGGTGAAATAAGCTGCTGCCCTCAGACAAGGTGAAGTAGTGACTCTGTTTTTAATCCAGGCCTCTCTCTCTCATACAATCATTTCTTTCTTCCCCACCGAGATACTTAAACATGATTGTGGTCACACCGTTCTTTTGCACAGTGGAAAAATATGTAAGGTTTTGTTTTTGTAGGAGTTGTTATAATCTTCACTTCTGTTTATCTACATAGTTCCTGGAACTCAAATCTGTGCCGTACCCATTTAAAATGCTTGGATTTCCTGATAGTGGATGATCTGGTTGTTTTCAATAGCTCTCATGGTACAAACAAAGTCCTACTTAAGAGCCATTTGTTTTTATTGTTCAGCTTAAATTTCATGTGAACAGTGAGATCCAAGCAGTCACAAGAGGTAAACATGAAACAAATGAGCCAAACTCCAGAAGGCAACAGAGGATGCACCATCGACAATGAAAGCAACGATAAAGCGGAGTGCAATATTTGCAAATGAAAAATATCCTTTTAAACAGGGTCAACCAACAATCTTTACTGCCACATAAAAACAGCAATGGTTTAACCTTAAAACTCGCTCACAGTCCGTCAGGGACGGCCAGTCGTGTTTATAGGACTGGCCTCCAGCCATAAAGAAAACATAAAGAACGATGAGCCAGCTCCCGGAAAGAAACGCTGCCATGAGATCCGGCTCCCTTCAAAGTGCCATAACTCCCATTCCTCCGCTTACTAATAAGTGAGGAATCCTTTATTTATTATTCATTTTCAAAGATTAAAATTCATAATATCACACTATATTCTGCATGAGTCATTTCTATACTGCCAACCACAATAAGCCAGGGAACATTGTTTTTTTAATATGATCCTCATACTCGTCTTGCAGAAGAAATGTGTGATCACAGATACATTTGCCCCATTGTGTTTAATTACATCAGACAGGATATCATCAGACACATATATTAACAGACACATGCGGATCTCAATTATGTAACATTTTCAATTTTAGGAAATAAAATCGTGAGGAATTTGAATCATTAATTCAAAGAATAATGTGCTTGAGGTGAAGTATATGTTAATAAATGACACGTTTCCGATTAAATTCCTCCTATTTGTGATAATTGCTCAATTTAGCTGTAATTAGTTTCCCTGCGTTCCCGGCAGAGGACGATCAGTTCGCAGAACGTTCTGTCTTTGTAAAAAATCATTAAGATTTAAAGTTCAGGACATTTGTTAATTGACAGAATTTGTTTGAACAATTTCAAATTGATCGCACTAAATGTTGATACTTTAAGTTTCAAAGGCCAAACGACTTGCAATTGTTAGTTGTGCCATATGATATATACATATTTTTTACAGAGAATTCATTAAAAATCAAACAAATGAATAAAGCCAGGTGCAATACATATTCATAAGTGTGTCTCAGTTTAAGGTATCTTACAAAACATATTTCAGAGGACCTGAATGGTTCATGTAGCTTGTGTGTGTTAAAGTGGTTGGTGACATTTGCTAAGCTTTTTGCTTTTGCTTGATTGGGAGGGAAATGCGCTTTCCATGCCTACGTATTCTGCACTGTTCTGACCTGAACAATCAAAATTAATCTTCAACTCCACTTAAGGAACTGAAAATAGTGGCACAAAGACATAAATGTCATATTTTCATTGTTTTTTCAACAAAGTTTTTCTCGATTTTATGTTCTGCCGTTGCTTTTTTGTAAATGTGTCATCTTGTTGCCTCTTCTTCTTTTCCAATTGTATAATAGAAAACAAGTGGATATTTAACACAAATTAACACAAACAAATTGATACATGCAGTTTTTGCCGAATAAGGACGTGCATAAGGTGAAGGGTAATGATGGTTTTGCTGGTCTTGATGGGGAAAGAGGAGTTTGTGGCTTTTGTACCTTTATAAACCCACTAATTCAGAGAAAAAGTCCTTCAAAGACTCTTCTGTTGCCGAGTTTCATTGGCTTCTGTATCACCCTTCATCTCTTCTATATAGTGGGCGCACGTGCTGATAAACATCACACTCAGCCTCTCTCCTGCATCCTCACCTTATGTTTTCCAAACAGGGAATGGTCACCCCTTAAGAGCATCAACCATTTACATAATCATTTAAAGATCATTATTAGAATCACTATACTTCATATCTGAGTCTCCTGGTCACAGCGATCTCAATGTACTCATTAGCATTAAGCATCGACCACTTCAAACAGATTCTTATATAGTGCTCGTCACGTGAACCCCTTAAATGATCCGTCATGAACACTTTGAAAAATATACCAATTCCCCTGTGAGCTGGTGATTAACAGCTTCCTCTGCTGTACACTGTATCTATTTTTAAACTGATTGTTCCGTGGGATGCATATTTTAGCACAATCCCTCGAGTGTTAGAGAATATATCGCTGTGTGTGACTGCATTCCACAAAGAACTGAGACATTTGTATCCGTTGGTTTTGTGCACCGCTCATGGGGTTTTGCACAGAACTGGTTTAGTCGTGCCAGTTGAACAGTTTGTCCTGTCAGTTGTAATGAGGCTGTGGCTCATCCTGCATTTGTGTTAAAATACCTGGAAGCAGCAGCAGCTCAATTTCAATCTCAAACCTCTCAGTTTAATTCTGTGTTCATTTTTCACTCAACACAAACCCATTCAACTGCATTGTGATAAAACCAAAACAAGCTGTAGTGCATGTCAAGTCAATGATATAAAATATTTTAACATTACAATATGCTAGAATTTATGTTATTTATAAATGGAATCTCACGGAATGGTTATTTTTGTTTGGTTTAGAACAGACAGCTTATGTAATATATTAAATCATGACATAAAACAGTGATTTGATCTAATGTTAGTTTTAATAAGATTAATGGTAATAATGCAACCACGTTCATTATAGTTGTGATCTTACTGCCTATCACATGATCTCTGTGATAATCATCTCATTTAGTTTATGTTGTATTAATAGTTTTTTTTGTTCATTAATTGTGACTGTCAAGAATGTTTTAATGAGTTTTGGCAATGGAGGCATATTATATTTTAACAATGCATCATATCTATATGTGTAATATATTTATAATGATGTTTTATACATATATACATTTGTCTCTTTTAGAAAATATAAATACAGTAGGTGTATTCATAGTCACCTCAAAGATTCAAATAAGCATTCTATCTGTCTTTACATACATTATGTATCTTTATGCTTATACGAACATTACTGCCTCATTCCAATACAGTACAGAAATGTCATGACAACAATTATAAGATTTATATATTCTAGTATTTAGAGTTTAATGTCAGTCTATCCACTAAACAGAACCTTAAACTGGATTAGAGACCTTTCATTTATCATTGTAATTGTTAAATATAAAACGATCTCATATCGTCATAACCGAATACTCAAATAATAAAGGATGCTCCCTCCATCAATGTATTAGCTCCACATTCAGGTCAGGCTCCTGTTGCAGCAAAGGCGACTTTACAAAGAATTCATCATTTCCCTCTCTAGCTCGGCTGCAGCCACACTTAGAGGGTTCCCCAGGTGCCTCCACGCCAGCTGGGACACACAATCCCGTCCGTGTGTCCTTGCTTCACCCTGAGGTCTCCTCCCATTCAGACGCACTTCCAAAAAGAGGTCACCGAGGTGCCGCTGAAGAGCAGAACGACCCAAGTTGGCACAAATAAATGGAAAAAGTGTGTTAACCAGCGGCATCCAGGTTGTGTTTTGAACTGAAATGAATGACACCGAGCGGGGGCAGGCAGTCGGCATCAGTCACGGTGATGATACAAAGAAAAGTGGCATCTCATAAAGGTTAGATTGCAACATGAGCAATGCGAGCCTCATGAAGAGGTCAAAGCTGTCAGGTGTGCGGCTCAGAAAAACGCTTTCTTCCCAAAATGAATTGAGGATAAGCATCTCAACGATATATAGCGTTTATTAAATTATTAGCATGTCAGCCCCCCTGCTTGTTTTTCATATTTTTGAACTGCACTGATCAGCCAACAACATTCAAACAGGTGGCGGCTATAATTTAAAAGGTATTTTTCACGAAAGTCAAAATAGCAGCAACCAGCTAGAACATTAAAGTCACACGCTCTAGTGTTAAGCGCATTAGCAGTACTGGCTTTTTACAGTTGGCGTCTAACACTGTGTTTGGTTTGATGTCCAGTTGTCCAGTTATTGTTGGCTAATGCTGCTTTGGCTTTAGATAATAATGAAACACCAACCAATTTACAAAAGCCAAAGCCTTCACTAATAGGGAAGCAATGTTTGTCCTAAAAAACATTCAGGTCCAGTTCAGAGACGTGTATGTACCAAAGTACAGAGAGAATTTAAAATATATAATCTGATCTAATACAATACAAATATATTGTATGCCGTGTTTGCAGATGTGGTAGGACAAGTTCAACAAAACACCTTTTACTGCTTTTTCAACGCTCACTTGCATTCTGGAGATTTGAGAGTTTATTCTATCAAGTATTAGTTTCACCAGAAATAACAAATAATAGGCTCTTTTTTTATGTGCACTTCTATGGGCTGGTTTTTAAAAGGACACATTAAGAGACCCTTTTAATGTACCAGGGGATCAGTCTCCGGTTTGAACGAGTCGAGACCGCTTACAATTCTCCACATTCAGTCAGATGAATGACTCGCATATAAAAGACTGTCAGCTAATACAGTAAAGAAAAACTAGAAATTAAGCCTGAACGCTTCTGCTCTGTTGCATCTGTGTTGGAACCCCAGGTGATCAAATCCACAACCTGATGTGACGAGACCCCCCCCCAGAGCTGCAACATTCACTCCTGACTCTGTGGGAAGAAGATCAGGGGGGGTGGGGGGGCGAGTGTGAAACAACTGCTTCAGTCTTTGCACGTATGAAGGGACCCAGACAGGAAAGAACTGTCTCAGTTCCTGTTTAAGTGTTGATGGGGTCGGAAGTAAACACAGGAAATCAGCCCAGCCTAAATCCTGACGATGCTGTTGTATCCCCACTGAAGTGAAACTGGAGACAGCCTTTAGCTATTACTTTGGCCAAAAGTACAGATGTCAGGCCGACCATGGCAGAGATACAGCGTGTAAATATGTTTTTTGGCAGTTGCCGAGGTGTTCTGTTGTTTCCTGTGAGAAAAAGCCGTGTACAGTATCTGACAGATGCTGCAGTCAGGAAAGTTGAGATGATGCAACAGCTTGCCGATCATACTGAGCGCTTCTTACAGGTTGCAGAACGAGAGGCGCACCACTCTGCCTATTTTGTTGAAGGCTACAATTTAAAAAAGCATTGCAGGGGTTTTTTCTTCTATTTATTCTAATCGCCCGTCCTTTACTAACTACTTTATTTAAATAAAGCAACAGCTCACACTGGTTTATTCTCTTTTATTGGTGTTGACACCAACACTACTGAAAGGAAGTCTCTCAATTCATCCAACAGGAAAAAAAGTTCAATGACTTCGGACGGGTTTATGCTCAAAGTTGAAGTTGAATTACTTAAAGGTTCAGTGTGTACAATTTAGTGACATCTAGTGGTGAAGAGGCATGTTGCAGCTGAATACCCATCAACTCTCCGTCCATTTCCAAACATGAAAGAGAAACCTCTGGTAGCCTTCAATTGTACAAAAAACTCAAAAGGTGTTTAGTTTGTCCAGTTTGGGCTACTGTAATAAACAGGGTGGCCTCCGCACAGAGGACCCGCTCCTGATGTAAATGTGAAGTATTTAAATATAAAGGGCTTGTTCTAGGGTAAAGAAATCAAGAATTCGTACAATTTAGATGAAACACACTCCTGAAAAACATCACCATGAGTCGTTTAAATTAAATCTTTGCCAATAGATGCCTCGAAGGAGCAGCTTTTTAAAAAAAAGGGGTCTGTTCTCTCAAGGTCTCAATGAATGCAGAGCTAAAATAAGGGAATTGAAAAAATTTAAAATAAGCCTTGCATTGGAAAAACCTATTTCATACACACTACCATCTATGTCACACACAGGTGTGACATAGATGGTAGTGAAATGACTTACTTATTTACTTATATTATTAAATCATTCTTTTGTTTGTATATGCTACAATGCATATACAAACAATTCTTTTGTTTGTATATGCTACAATGTTAGGATTCCCTAGAATTCTAGAAAGGCTACGTGAAGTAAAACTGTATTTTTAGAAATATAATTAATGGTTATATAGAAAAAGAGAGGAAAAATCAACATCCCTCTTTTCATTGGATTTTTTTAACCAAAGCAGGAGAGAGGAAATTATTACAAAATCTCCAAAAGAATCATACTGGACTCTAACAATACGTGATGCTGCATGGTTCCCAGCCTTCATAGATCATGAATGAATTTTGCTTTTCAAACTATAAATATAATCAGATCAGCCACAACATTAATACAGGTAACTGATTTGTGACTGATCACCCCCCGCCAGTGGTATTAAACATGGTCTATATTTTAAAATCAGGAGAGGCTTTTAATATATTTGAGCAACTAATTGTTTGTGGAGAGTGTGTACGTGTGTATTAGAGTTTACAGGAACCTGCACGCTCACCTGTGGTTCTCTCGCTTCGCACCATTAATCTGAATATTTCTCACGAAGCAGCTGATGAAAAATGGGCTTCCTCTTGTGTTTGCCTCTGTTTGTCATTAGATTAAGTGACTCAACGGCAAACCGAACCCAAAGGTAGCGACTGTCTTTTCGACAGACGGAACGAACACCCGTCTGCCGATGAAGCTTCACTTTAGTTTTTTTTGGCCACCAGTCAAAGATAACAGCTGTACACTTTGCGGGTTCAGTGAACTCTACCAGGCCCTGGCAGCCTGTTACTCCTGTGGGAGAGGATCATAATTAGAAACATTTGGGGTCATTTCGAGGAAAGAGCCGGCTTTGTAATGAAGGAAGGAAGGAAGCAAGGAAGGAAGGAAGGAAGGAAAACAATGGTATGTACAGTTAAGGAGAAAAGGAACCAACTAAGGGGTTAGTATAAATGAAATGAATGCCCACATGCCTCCAGTGCTATACTTTTCTGTAACCTCCACCAGTTTCTGGGTCTAGTCCTAACTAGATTGATGCGCTTGTTGACAGAGATACCCTCGAGGTCCCAAAATCAAGACAACACTTGCTGGACTTTATTCTTTACTGTTGAATGACAATTAGAAAAATGTACAGACACGCAGGCACTGCCCTCATCAGCTTCCACTATGTCCCGTCGCCTCTGGGTACAAGGCAGTGAGGATATAACAATAAGTGTCACTCTCTCTCTTTCTCATCTTCAGCCTTCCTGTCATTTTCTTGGTGTTTCCTTCATGGCCCCCGAGGCTTTTAGCAAAATGACCCATTAAAAAAACTCACTTTATCCACCAAAGTTACATCTTTACTTGCATCACTAACTCCTAACATGGGGGGGGGGGGGGGAGTTGTCACTGGGCTGTTTGTTCTAGAGCCAGATATATACACTGCAGGGGATTTATACATGTTGGTGTCGTGTTTACCAATTATATCAATGTAGTGGTGTCTTCCAGTCCCTGTGACGGTCAAGGATGGTTTGTTGTTATAGGATGGGAGAAAAAAAAGGAAACGGACAAGTTCTGAGTGTTGTGAATTACACCAAAGTTGGCTGCAATTTAAAGTTGCTCCGATCAATATCTCTGTATTAAAGATGGGTTACATACATATTTACTGTGATGAAAAACCCCACAGTGAAACATTAGACCAGACTCTGCAGTTTCCCTGAGCTGTGCAGAAATGTTGTTGGTTTTTCTGCTGCCCACAAGTTAACTGTGTAGGTTCACTGACACTGCTCTCATCATCTGCCTCGTTTTCGAGACACAGCAGACATCTGTTTTTTCAGAACAAGAAAACTTTCTTGACATTGGTGTTTCACATATTCTGAAGACAACATTCAGCATTTACCGTTGGGTTGCTACAGTAGGATGTTACAATTCAATATGGTAAATAATCAAAGATGCTGATCAACGATGGGAAATAAAAATCCAAATAATAATCCAACACACTTTAAATTCAGGTCCTGTCTTTCTTATCCACGTGAACGTCTTCTGTTGTGTGTATTTCTCTCTTTACCATTTCAAATATTCTTCTTTTGCCAAAACATTGGTCTTCCAGCCAAATACAGTACATTAGCATGAATGTGGTAAATATACTTTTTCTTTGCTGCAGCACCAGGTTTCAAACAGAATGCGCCTGGATGTTTGCTTGTCCCCGTGGTAACAAGAAGCGGGGCAAAGGTCTATGTGTGTGATAATTATGTGATACTCTATTGATTCCCTTATGGAAATTCTCCCTCTTCTTACCCTTGTCGGAAAAGGAAGTCAGACTGCTGCGTCAGCAAGAGAAGTGCACTCCTGAGGCTAGAGCAGTCTTAGTGTTTTGCTCAAGGACACTTCAGCTTGTCATCTCTTGGACTTAAACCCGAAACCCTCCAGTTGAAGGGAGATGTCCCTCCTCACTTCACCACCTGCCGCCCTGAGTTCATTTGCATGTATATGTGCAGAATATTGCATGTGCTCATATTCAAGAGCATTAAAGCTGCACACATTGAAAAGGGTATAAATAAAAAGAAAGTCGCGACATTTAGATGATATTCTGTAATCAAATGTAAGAAGCCAGTCAAAGATGAAGGATAAATTCAGCTAAATAGAGTTTATCCTGTGAAAATAAAAAATCGGGTTCAGTGCATGAAAAATCTACAGAAGAAAGCTTTTGTGCTGTTTTATAGAAAACAGTCTTTGTTAAACTTATCTCAGTCAAAAACATTGTAAAATAACTTTTTGGTTTGAAAACATTTAGTAAATAAATAGTGAGTTTAAAGTTTATTTAGCGTAGCATCTTTCATGGGGCAAAGTCACAAGGTTCTCCACAAGAGTACAATTGTTAGAATTCATCAATAAATTAAGCAGCCAAAACATGTGTCAGCATTTGCAAAACTAAACAGTAGAAGCGAACAAAGGCTAGTTTGGATAAATTTGTTTTTTAGCTGCTGTTTTGCAGAGACTGAAGCTCATATCTCTGCAGGACGGGCGTTCAACAGAGTCGGAGCCATGACTTCAGAAGAACAATCACCTTTAGCTTTTAATTAAGTGTGAGGAACGACCAGTGAGCCCTGGTCAGAGGACCCGAGTGACACGCTGGTGATAAGGTCAGCGATGAACACTGGTCCCTGGATGTTAGGACCAGAACCTTGAAATGAATCCTGACTTTAACAGAAAGCCCATGTAAGGATATAAGCAGCGGACTGGACGATACACAGGCAACTCTTGATTCTCCTCATTTATCCCAACGACATGCTCAGGACTTCAGTCAGCATTAAAGAGCTTCCTCCAGGTCAGTGTGACCATCTGTGCTAATGTATTGTCCCATTCATACGCTCATATTAGCCCATTAGGTTGCACTTCACCGTGAGACGACCCTTTATTTCTGGACACCTCTGTCTCTCCGTTCCCCCCTCACACACAGAGACACAATAAACCGCCTGTCAGTAATGGTTTTGCCTCATTTGCAGATAATGCTGTGGCAGTGAGGTGTTGCTTCTGTATCTTTCTGGGACGGACAGATTAGCGGCACTGTGCTGCAGTCACAGCTTCAGGTAAATTGGTAATTGGTAATCTTGTATTTATCTCCCCTGCAGTGAGGACGGAGCCTCTGTCCTGGTGACGGCACCGGCAGCAGCCTCCTTGAGCCTCGGCTCCCCGGGTGTGGTCTAGCACAGTGGTTAGAGCCTCGGCTGTGTTGTTTATATTTAATAAAAAACACCAGTGTATGTAACTATTCCCATGCGTGCAGGCTGCTGCGTCTCCCGGAGACGTCGAACCTTGTTACTATTAACTTAAGGTACATCTCATTGGATTTCATGTCCCTTCGCTCCCCTGTCCTCCTTTGACCCCTGGAAATTGATTGGTTCTGCCATCACAGATGACATCTCAATTCCCTTTATTCTGCTCAGAGGAGCACGTAGAGCAGAGGAAAAGGATCATCCTAAGTGGAAACCTTTATCAGATGGACACACCCTTCATCTGGAATTTAGTAATGATTTGTTAGAGTAAGTGATACGGCTGAGGCACACAGCTCTGTCGTCCTCCAACCAGCACCAACTGAGACGGACAAGTACTGCCATGATTAATGATGCAAGTTTTATTTGTTTTTATAAAAAAAACACTATTTATACGAGGAAAGAATGTATCTATTTATTTGTTTTACATTGCTATAAATCATATCATCACAGTATCCGATGTTACTGAGCCCGATCAACAAAAGCCGCTGTACTGAAACATCTATAAAATATTCCTGTTGGACAGATTCATTGATGAACAGCTGGCACCTGGTGTAAAATGGTTTAACAGCGTGGGTACAGCAAATACACTTATCCATTTTATGCACAGATTCTAAATGCAACTTTGTCGTATAAGTGTTGTTCAACCGGCAGATTGAACCTCTTCACAACTTCCCCTGGACATTTGGTTTATATGCAACTAATCTGCACAAGCAACTTTGATTTTAAAGAAATGTAATGACAAATGTATTATGTTGGAAATGTTGTTAATTAACATATCAGAACAAATTACCAAAAATTCGACCTTGAAACACAACACTGACTGTCATTAATTCACTTTTGTACAATAACGTCTTATTATATCTTAGGTGAAAAATCATTAACCTAGTTTAATCGTATTTTTTCGGGGTTTTAAAGCATTTGACACTATGAGAAAAGCAGTTACACCAAACCTGGAATGTAGTGCATAATTTAAACCCATCAGAACATTATCCAGGCAGCGACCATAAGGTTGTACAGTGATGTTCCAATGCTGCCACAAAACTGATCGAGATTTGTAACTGTGCAAACAATACTGGTTATTAACACCAATATTGATGACATGGATAGAAACAACAGCAAAAGTATAACTGGATGATAAATCTACAGTAAAGTTATTTAATATTACACAACACCTTTCCGCAAAGGATGATTCATTTCACAAATATTTCATTTTCTTTGATTTGGGTTTCTCCAAGACCTGAAGTCTATTGATATTTGTTTTATGTTGCACTATTTCTTAAAGCCTCCGAGAAGCTTTTTCGGTTATGAAACCACACCACAGGATCATAAGTCACCTACAGTGTCTCTCCATTTGAGTTACTTGAGCAAGCCGAACATTTTCCTTTTTGCACTGAGCAGGCACAGCATTCAAGCACGTAACTGCTTTAAATGTCGTGATTGATCGGTGTGTGCGCATCACCCATCACGCATCATGAACCCAAAAATGATTAAACCCCAAAGAAACAATCCAGAACAATTCAATGTCTTATTTGCATCAAAGGCCGAACAACCTCTCTTTGGCAAATTGCTCCTGAGAGAGTGGAGATAGTTGATGAATAGGGATCAGCCTTTGATTACAATCCCTTCAAGATCCATTAGACACCGAAACATAATCGCTTCCTTTCATTTCCCCTTCCAGATATTGATGTCTACACGCGTCTCCCCCCCCAGATGTCGCTCTCTGGGGTAACCTGCATGGCTCCTCCCATGGCTCAGGAGGCGATTCTCCCCTCGGTGGCCTCACACGAAAGCAGGGTGCGCCGAAATCAATCCATGAGAGATTAAAGAGGATCACCAATTTATGTGGAAATCGCATTTTACACAGTTTAAATGGGATCGATGGAGAGACTGTGAATGTTAAATGATATCAGTTCAGGTGGCTTGGCACAGAGGAACCGTATCTTCTGTAGAAGTGAGGTTAACCTGTTCCCTGTGTTTGTCTTTGACATTCAAACACCCTATTATTTATATATCTGAGTTGAAAGAGTTTCAGTTTCCCCACATGCTGTCGCTTCAATTTATCTTCACCAAAGACTAAATTGAGGACATGATGGACCACAATAGAAACAGAATTGTGACACATCAATTGCAATGACTTCTTTGAAATACATAACAAAAATCTACGAGTCCACTTTACATATCATGAATAAATCCGAGATGTGGAAACAGCTGAGGGGCCGTTTAACTTTAGTGGATGAGATTTTTTTTGTCCCAGAATACTTTTTAAAGTGTTTCCTCATGGAGCAGAAGTTGTGCATATAGAGCAAATTAACTTCCTGAACCAACTTTAATGTTTATATATAAAACTAAACCTGTCCTCTAATGGCTATATGTCTATTACACATGTAAATTCAGGCAAACGTATGTTAACTGTATCACGTACATGTAATCCAGAGATAGATGAAGTAATTAAATTCATAAACTCAGCCAACTAGAACGTTTCACTGCCTCTGCTGTTGCTCTTTTATTGATTCAAACTACACGACTGACTCACTCGCTTCTCTCATAGTATTTATGATTGACTGCAACGCTGTGGAAACTGCTTGGTTGTTTATTTGTTTTCATATCACAGCCTGTCAACATCTCGTGCAGTTTTTGACGGATTATCGAGCACATTTTGCAAAGTTTTCTCTTCTACAAAGTGAATATGCAACGGTTGCTGTTTGTCTGTCAATATCAACACTCCTTTTGAAGGCAATTTACCAGCATCTGAAATTAGAGCCTGTTCAGTTTATCGGTTGTCCAGGGAAATATGAGTCTTTTTGTTTGCCTCTATATGTCCAAATGAAAGCTTTTATTTTCAAGAATTAACCTTGGCTGCAGGAAATCTGTCATCCATTTTTGGATGTATACTATGATCACTTTAATGTTAAAAGGCTAGTTTTTTTTAATTTAAGTCCCAGATGTTCGATTGATATTTTTATTATATAAGTTATTTATACTAAATGTAATTATTAAACTTTAAAATATCAACCCTCAATTATATTCCTTTGTATTAAGGCTTTGATGGCAACAATGCAGGAATAATTGCCAATTCTTTCAAATATATACATCATAAACCTTTGCTAACATCAGCATCGGCCACAAAACCATGGGTCAGGCTCTAATCTCTATGCAATAATATACAACATTTACATCAGAAAGCATCACAGGTTATCTTTGTTTTTCTTTATTTCTATTTTAACTCCAACAACAGGACTCAACGTGACTAAACTGAATAAAGAGAATGGAATCACTGGCTCATTAGAGGAACACGATCTGACATTTATGACTTTGCGTATGTCATAAGTGAATCGTCTGAAATCTCCTGTGTTTTCTTCCCCAAAATGCACCAAGATTCTTTTCCTGTAAATTTCATTGGGGTTGGCCTGTTACCCAAATCAAAAATCAATACAGTTATTTTGGGAACATTCTCTACGGCGAAAATAGCCAGGAGGCATGCACCGGCGAACAGCTTGCTGAACCAAATGCCTCCGATCGATAGCTTAGTGAATTATGGATGCTATCCTGGTGCAGTACAAGTCCACAAAACCCCTTTGTGCCTTTGACGCCTGTCTTGACGTTTCATTTATGCGGGCGCAGTTGTGTGAATTTCTGTATATTTGTGTCGACAATTCATGAAGCTACTGTTACAATATTTGAGCCTATATAGCTTTTAAGTGTTACTGCACACATCGCAACACGTCACATCCCTTTGGAACAAAGAGAGGCACATTACAGAAACATGGGCTGGCAGACAAACACCCACACACACACATCCACACATGCACATATAACTTAGTGGTGCTTCAAGACTGCCTGGACTTCGCCTGTCAAGGGAGCCCCTGACTGCATGAATGTGGCTCTGGCTTGTTATCTCAACAATCACTCAGCTGCCTTCATTTCAAATGACACATGGTTATGCCTTTTACAATTATAACTCAAGTGGATCTATTTCATTTATTTATTCAGGGACGGCTGTTTCTTCCCTTCCACTTTCATGCTTGTTCAAATTGATTTAACTTTGGAAATTGTCACTACAAAATAGGTTAGCCGCCGCAATTACAAAAGTTCTAATTAAACGTAGAATGCAAATATATTCATAATTGTGTTGCCGTCTTATCTGTTTCATGGCTGGTGGTACTTTAAAGCAGGCAGGGAGAAAATTACCCTGAGAAAAGAGAGAGAGAGAGAGAGAGAGAGAGAGAGAGAGAGAGAGAGAGAGAGAGAGAGAGAGAGAGACATGGCAGGGCAAGAAGAGGAGGGGAAAAGTGAAGAAAAGCCCTACACAGTGATCTAATTAGCTGTCTCTGACACATGACACTGTATTCTGACTTGTTCCCTGTCACAGCATCAATTAACTGACTAGAACAATCTTTACCACGGCTTCACTGCCCCTGACACACACACACACACACACACACACACACACACACACACACACACACACACACACACACACACACACACACACACACACACACATACACATACACATACACACACACAGGAGGACCTCTCTCCATGACTTACATTAATTCCCTGGAGACCTATGCTAACCTGAACCATAACTAGTACTTGACTAACCCCCATAATAGAAGGACTGACAACATGGTTAATGCCATCACACATGTAAAGATCAGGATGACAGCTCGTTCTGACACAAACTCTTTTAATTAACACTGTTTCTCAGTTTGGCAACAGGATTTGCCTCAGTATTGATAATGATTCTCTTATTCACACATGATGCTAAATGAGACAGATGCTTCAAGACGGAGGAGTGCTGATGAACTGCGGCGCTGAAGAAAAGGTCAAAATGTAAAACATTACTGTTTAACATGCTACAACATTATGTCACCCTTTGACATCGAAAATTGATCGACTGTTTAATTTAAAAAGCTTTATAAACCCATGCCATAACATGAAAAAGAAAATCTTTTGAAATGCTTACTGGCCCTTCACAGTGCTTGATCTAAACTTTTGATTATCTAATGTTGACCTGGAGTTGAAGTAAATAAAACCCAGTTTTAAATATTGACTTCGCACTGATTCTAGTAGCTTTTTCACAGCATTGTTAGTCGAGATAGGACACTTTATTTTACGGCAGCGTTGACAAGTGTAAAGTGAACACTTGGGCATGACCCACTTGACAGACTTAATAAAAAATACCTGAATTCCCCTTGAAAGGCAACAAAAGCAAGACACATTAGTGCTTCAGTCAGGTCAACACATCATTTGAATGTTAGCTATACTTAAGTGAAGTACTTGGTTTAATAAAGAGGACAGAAACAAAATAAATACAATATATACAAACCACACAAAGAGGCTGAGACAGACAACATGGACACTATTTTGAATTTACTTACACTATTTCCTTTTTTCCACTAGTGCGTAAACTCCTCAGCCGAAGATTCCTATAAGGCAGTGGTCGCCAATCCGTAGATCGCCATCTACTGTTCGATTTCATTCTTTACTGGTTGAAAATGTTGGTGACCACTGCTGTGCAGTGTATCTGGCTTTAGCATCTCTCTAACCTCAGGGTTTTCTGTCCAACTCACAGTTCATGACATCATCCTTCACACGTCAGGTCGTCTGGGGCAATAAGAGCACGGCATCTTTTTGCTGGGGTTGTAAAGCTGTAAGTATCAACAATTACAAGGGCTTAAGTTCATCCACAATCACTACACAACATGTCTTCCACTAATCTTTGCGTTGGTATTCATCCCCACTGCCTCCTTTCAACTATTACCTGTAATGCTTAGTTAAGAGCCTGGCTCTTAGATCCCTGCCGCCTCACATACTGAAAGGATAGAGATGTGATGGTCATTCGTTAAAACTTGTTTTTAAACTTCCGTTAAAAGTTAGATCCGTTAGTCTGAGACACCGCCTTGTGTTTTCCTGTGCAGGCTTTTCAATGATTGAAAACACTCAATTGAGCAATGAGGGAACTATCGCCACCATGAAGGACATCGCCTGCAGGTAAACCAGTTGTCAGGGACCAAGAACACAGCAAAACATTATACTTCCAGGCAGAGTCATTTCATTCTGCAGTGTTACATCACTTGGCAGTAAATGTAAGGACACGCACAGTGTCGATCTGACAGAAAAGGGTTCAAGTGGAGAGGTCAAACTTTCTCTCCATAGTGTGGGGAGCCGCAAGAATTGTTGCTTTTCAAACCAAAGGCAATCCAGATCTCTAATAGTCCAGGTAGGCTACATAATAGCTTGATATTGGGCATCCTTCGATTCTGTTTATTCCTGCACCACATGGAAACCACATTCACCAAAGACTTGCCTGGCGCATGTTTGTCTTCATGGTAACACCTGCCTCTTTGAGTTGTTATGGCTCTTACACTCAAACAAAATCAGAGTTCTGTTTCTGCTGGGAAAGGTTGTTGTTCTTAAGAAGTCTGGATAAAAGAGAAATGTGGGTGAGTGGTGCCATTTTTGCCAGGAGTTGGTCCAATGGAGTTTTCACCCCTGTGCCACTTCAAACAAATACAGGTAATTTGATCACACCGAGCCAAAACCAAAGTGTGTGTGTGTGTGTGTGTGTGTGTGTGTGTGTGTTTTTTGGAGCTGATTGGCTGAGGGTGTGGAGGAGAGGGGGACAACAACCCCTGAGTTAGTGCTGAATCCTGCCTGATGAAGATGGTAAAAACTTGATGGATCTTTTAAGGGCCACTAAGGATTCGTCCGTGTGCTGCTTATAGTCAATCTGACTGATGACTTGATTTAAAGGGGATGACAGAGGTTGGTCACAGGTGAGAAAAAAGTCTTGGTTTGGGTTACAATGACTAGTTTTCTAGGATCTCCAAACAGACAAGAGTCATAATTATTTTTCTCCAGGGCTTTGTCATTCAGACCTAACCTTGGGTCAGTTGCTGATATAGATAATGTCTATTCTTGGGAGAATGATCCCTCAAAACGATTTTATCTTGTTATTTTCTGTTTTAAATCTGTTATTCTGTCACTCTGATCACAGCTGAATAAATTGTGCTGTACAACATGCACACCAGGAGTCATCATGTGAAAGAAGCCGTATCTTATTTTTTCAATCGGGCATAAACTAATCCCAGCAGATCCTCCAGGATTTACACTTAAGGTATTCCAATTTGGTTCAGAAAAAAATATGACGATGGATGACAACTTCATGGCTCACTGAACCGAAAAGAAGGAACAAAAATCCACACAAATTAAAGAAAAGACATTTTTAAGCAAGGGAGACACACTGGGACCCAGGGGCTGGTGGTGATGGTTTTGACACTGAAAGGCAGAAAATAAACCACTTGTCAAAACAGATGCTCTGGGAGTCCAATTTAGAGTTTATTAAGCAGCAAACTTTACATTATGTAAACCACATGAAATGATTTTCTGTCTTTGCTGTGGCTGCATACAGTATTATTTTTATTTCATGAATACCACATTCATAAATCTTAAAGTGTAAGTTTTAATTTATCCCTAATGACATGTACCTCCAGTCCGAGACGTCCAGGAATGATTGCATATTTAAATCTTACAAGATTAATGGAGAGATATTGACGAATGAAAGGGGGGAGGGGGGCTGGGGGATGAGAATGATGGCAAGAGCTCATTAATTCGGATTGATGGACTCTACAATAACTGCTGGCTGCTGTAAAAGAGAAAACGAAATATCCCTAACAATTTGACAAACTTATTTTTCCATCCTTGCTATCAAATCTCAGAGAGCAGATCGGACCACACTTCATTCTTCCTTTATTGTAACTCATCCTTTTATTTCTACCTCTTGCCTTTCAATCACTTCTTTCCCTATGTGTCTATTGTTGTATTTGCCCTTTGGCACTATAGCTTTAATTTAATAAATGATATTGTGTGCTTGTTTATTCCACAAATGTCTGAAAAGCTGCTGGACTCCCCAACATCCCCCCCCTCGGATGTTCACATCGTATTAACTTGCATGGAAGGCTGTTACATCTCTCTCTTCACTCTTTCTCTCCTTCTACCTTTTAATTCCCTCTCTCTGTATTGACTCCTTGAACGTGCCTTGACTGTGGAGTACACTCAATCTGCCTTTTTTTGGCCAGGGGGTTAAAAAGATGGCTGACACAAGAGAGGAATGAGTTGTGGAGGCTTCTTTCAAATCAGAGGAAAGAGACGAGAGCTCAGACCAAAAAAACTGAGAAGAGATGAAAGTCATTCAAACAATTTTATTTCCTCCTTTTATAAAAAAAAAAAATACATTGTTGACAACCAAAATTATTCATGTTAGTTTCACTTAAAAAAACAAACTATTGGTTTTGGTCGGTTGGTTGATTTCACACTGATAAAACGTTGTCAACCTTTATTTGACCAATATTTCCACCCTCACTGTCTCCGATTATTTTTCCAATTACTGTCATATAAAATCATTTGTGACTTTCTCCCTGTCTCAGTACTTCCATCCCTGACTGACCACTGTACAGTCCAGCCCGAAATACAAGCTGTCACATTAATCAGCCTACAGGGCAAGGCGGCTCAGCTTTGAACATCTCCTCGAGTGAAGAACATTATCCTTAGTGGAAATGTGTTTTTTATGTTCCAATGCGAAGCTCAAATGATGCATTCTGTTGTTTGCCTGCCCAGTCATGTGCCAGTGGTCATTTAGATTTGTCCTTCTCCAACCGGCTCTTTCTACGTGTAACTGCTTCACTGGCTTGTCTGTAGCGCCTTGACTCTATAAAGGCAAGTGCATGTCTCATTATTTCACTACACATCTCTAAAAATGGATGCTTTAAGGTCATCCGGCATGGGATAGAACTGAGTGTGGACTGGGTTGATTACTCCGGTGCTTCGGTGCTTTCCAGCAGCAAATATTGTATTTGTTGAGCTCTTCGTGATAAATTACATTTTCTTCGATCTCTCCCGTCTATTTCCTCATCCGCCATCCATCGTCCACCGTCAGTCCCATTTATGTTTGCAGGCTGGCTCACCCCCTGCCTGAACAAATGTGCAATTGTTGGAAAAATTGAAGGAAACGATTGAGTTACTGGCCACAGTCTTTAAAAAAATGAAAACGTAACAGTCAAAAGTGTCGGCTGGAATCAGGATGAAAGGCCGTGAAGATCCTAAAGGATGTTGTATAGAAACTGCACTAAAGTTAAGGCTCAACACAGGCCACAAGTTCACAGTGCTGTGGTGCCTCCCGAACACAATCCCAAACTACACAAACAACACAACAGTGCAGGATGATGATGCTGATCTGCAAACAGGTGCAATTTTATGAGGGGCCGTGAGGGACATTATTCAGAATACCCTCTCACACACACAACTGAAAAGCTCTCACACACACAACTGAAATGCTCTCACACACACTACTGAAAAACTATACACTCACACACACAACTGAAATGCTCTCACACACACTACTGAAAAACTATACGCTCTCACACACACTACTGAAATGCTCTCACACACACTACTGAAAACTATACCCTCTCACACACACTACTGAAATGCTCTCACACAAACAACTGAAAAACGCCGCTCTCACTCACACACTACTGAAAAGCTCTCACACACACTACTGAAATGCTCTCACACACACTACTGAAAAGCTCTCACACACACTACTGAAAAGCTCTCACACACTACTGAAATGCTCTCACACACACTACTGAAATGCTCTCACACACACTACTGAAAAGCTCTCACACATTCTACTGAAATGCTCTCACACACACTGCTGAAAAGCTCTCACACAGACTACTGAAATGCTCTCACACACACTACTGAAAAGCTCTCACACACACTACTGAAAAGCTCTCACACACACTACTGAAAAGCTCTCACACACACTACTGAAATGCACTCACACACACTGCTGAAAAGCTCTCACACAGACTACTGAAATGCTCTTACACACTACTGAAAATCTCCCACACATACTAGTGAAATGTGCTCATATACACAACTGAAATGCTCTTGCATAGTATTGTGGAATATAACGGTTCAGTGGTGAATACAATTAAATGCATTACAATTAAAAAGGAAGGCCTTCCTACTGAAGGAAACAGGAAGTCCACACCAGGAAGTGCATGTGCTTTTACTGGACTTGAAGTAGTACTTCAACCACAATGCATGTTCACCTGATCCTCCTTGTTTTTCTCGTCCAAACTTTATTTTTTGAGGTGAGAGGCAATAAAGAGGATATTGTAAGTTTTTTTACTAGTGCTCTGCAATGCATTGACTTATTGCAAAGGGAGGAGTCCAACAATTTCGGTCAGGAGAGGCTTTATAGAGAGCTTGATGATCATACACGAACTCTATCTGCATTTCTTGCTGTGTCCAGATATAATCATGATGATAGTGATGTGAGTAATCTACTAGGATCATTGTATAGATCAGTGGTTCTTAACCTTATTGGAGGTACTGAACCCTGCAAGCTTCATCAGTGCATTCACCGAACCCTTCGTAATTGGACAAATAAAATATTATTTCTTTAAAACATAGGTATATATTTTGTTAGTGCACAAAATTAACCATGCATCAGGTGCACACAAAATCACTGTGTTCAAAGAACAAAACCAACAAACATTTCACACAAAAACAAAACTAATATAATAAATAATATTTATTGCAACTAGCGACTTTTGCTGTTGCCTTACATATACAGTGTCAGAAATGCCCGGCTTCACCTTGGCAAGTGCGACTCTTATATCATTTTCACAACAAAGTCTGTTCCTTTTCTTAATTTTCATGTCTACCATCCCCGAAAAGCATCGCTCGCAAAAATAAGTTGTAACAAACGGTGTGAGTATCTCAAGGGTCACCAAAACGTTGAGAGCGTTGTTGTTCTGAAGAGTTGCTGTTGAAGCTGGCTCTGCTGAATGACGTACAATCACAACAGCCACAAGTCGACTACTGAGCGCACCAAGTTCCCTGCAGCACAGATATCAAAGCTAAGCAATGTGGCGTGATCAGCTGCAGCCAATGACAGCCAAGCGGAGGGGGACTTCACGAATAAAACGAGTGGGCTGAATTTCTTTTGTGTAACAAATTTTTACTAAGCAACAAAATATTTGTAATCTGACACAGCGAAGAAAAATTGTATGTTGCCAAATTGTCTGCAGCCAATTTTTTGACGGCCGAAAAAAACGCCCAGATATTGCCAGTGTGAACCGGGCTATACTGTGTGTGTCTTGACCCCTGCCGAACCCCCGAGAGTGCCTCACCGAACCCCTGGGGTTCGATCGAACCCAGGTTAAGAACCACTGGTATAGATGCTTTCGCAACTTGCTTTATGAACATGAGGCCAGACAGGGAACAGTTGAGGCCTCAGACAGAGTCATGATTGCCTCCGCTGAGGCCAATATATTGTTGAGTAATGCCGTTGCTTCTGCTAAATTGGTTGAGGGCTGTTGAGCACATGGTTGAGATTCCATCCTTGATCACCTTCCTTTTTAACTGAAACACCTTCCGTTTCAACTGAAACACCTTCCTTTTTAACTGAAACACCTTCCGTTTCAACTGAAACACCTTCCGTTTCAACTGAAACACCTTCCGTTTCAACTGAAACACCTTCCGTTTCAACTGAAATTTTCATATGTCTGTATGAGAGCTTTTCATATGTGCGTGTGAGAGCTTTTAATAAGTGTGTGTTAGAGCATTTCAGTTGTGTGTGTGAGGGTATAGTTTTTCAGTAGTGTGTGAGAGCATTTCAGTTGTGTGTGTGAGCGTATAGTTTTTCAGTAGTGTGTGTGAGAGCATTTCAGTTGTGTGTGTGAGAGGGTATTCTGAATAATGTCCCTCACGGCCCCTCATACAATTTCATGTTCCTTTGTAAACTACAGTTTGCTCTATTTGCAGCCAAAGTGAGATGACACACACACACACAGACACACACCCACACAAACACACGCACACAGACACAAACACACGCACACAAACACACACACACAATTTCAGTTTTATTCTGGAAAGAAAAAGCTTTGAAAAACAGTCACTGCATGAAAAGAAGCGTTTGTGTCAATCTGTGTCGCAGAGAAGTGTTGGCACATCCTTCGGTTAACGACTTTCACACGTATCTGCAGGCAGCAAAGGAAACGCTCAGGGTTCCTGCAGTTGTCAAGCCTGTGAGCTGTTGAGATTTGACCCCCCCTGCTCCAACTCCTAGAGGACGCTTTCATATGCAAATGACAATGCTCTGAGCTTCACAAATGCAAATCAGTTTCCCTGAGAGCAGATAACACCAATGTGTAAGAGGCACCAACAAACTATCTGGCTGAGTAAACCAGGCTTAAAATAAATATTAAACCTGAAATTTTAAATTGTTCTTAAGTAAGTAAGTGTGCTATAATGAATTATATTGTATACCACGAACAAAGGTCAATGCAGTCAAAAGAAATGAAACAATGCACTTTATTTCAAATTTTTATTGTCATCCAAAACAATCCTAAATCTCAACAACTGTATAGAGTGGCATGATTACAGTCACTTTTTCAATTGTGCTGGTTAAATGCACAGAGGAAGTGTAAACCACACCTCTACCAGCAAATAAATGATGCTGGGTATGATCATCTGTGTCCTGTAAGCTCCAAACTTCTACTGGCTTTCCATAAAAATATCTGTCCTCCCAAAATACTGGCATC
Organism: Limanda limanda; assembly: GCF_963576545.1. NCBI lineage: Eukaryota > Metazoa > Chordata > Actinopteri > Pleuronectiformes > Pleuronectidae > Limanda > Limanda limanda. The sequence continues at coordinate 11,111,870 of NC_083638.1, forward strand.
AAATTCACATGTCAATGGCAAACTAAGCTGTTCCATGAATTATAAATGGTACCTTTTCACCACTACTTTCAAAATTGCTATGAAACATTCATTGATTTAATGATTTATTTTTTCAGTGTAATATTTAATCCCCCATGGACTGCACAGTGACAAAACACAGCAGCCGGCTGTTTGGATACAACATACATCTCCACTCAGTTTGATTATTATTTTAAATATAAAGGAGACACAATATAGAGCTTAAATTCCTTCATAATTTGAACTTCAATTGTCTAATTGTTGTTATTAAACTTTCTCAGTATTCCATTAAAACAGTCAACACTTTTATCCAAAGCGACTTACAATAAGTGCATTCAACTATAAGGTTACGAACACAGAACAGCATGAGTGAATCATGTGTGTAAATTTACTAAACACCACAAAAAATAAACCTGGCCTCAGTCAAATACTTATCCCATGAAGTAACCGCTGCTCACGTCACCCGCTCGCGTCATCAGCTGATGGACTCGTCCAATCAGAGCCTCGTAAACGCCGTGCAGCAGCGTCGAGTGTCCCGCAGACAGGAAGCGGGTCGTGTTTAGCTTGTCCCGTACGAGTGACTCTGTCTTCGGGGTAAATAACTTGCTGAAGTCGACACGACGCTGTTCCCTGGAGGAGAAGATGAGTGCGTGTGGAGGCAGAGCCGCGGGCCCGGTGTGGACGAGTCGAGGCGGAGAAGACGGAAGCACAGTCCCTGAGTTACGGTGAGCTAGAGACGCCATGCTAACCACTAAGCTAACTGGTACATCTGAAAGCATGTCCGCCACTCTTTGGGATAGCGAGAAAGTTGCTAAAATACGAATACAGCATCGAGTGCTGGAGCAGATCTAGTGCATGTGTAAATATGTATGAATTACTTAGATGTAACAGTTTGTTCTCGTTAAGTTTTTTCATCAACGTGACTTTTTTCTGTATGTTTTCACAGCCTCAGCCCCCCCCCCACACACACACACACAAACAAAGAGGCGTTAGGCTGAGACGCTGAAAGTCCGGATTTAAAGTGCAGAAAATTAAGCCATTGAATGTAAGTAACTGTTTATGAATTGTTTTGGTGTTTTTTTGCTGTGGATCTTCCAACGGTGATGCAGCGCGGCTATTTCCGTTTATTAATAATAAAGTCATGTTACATGTGTTGTTTTCCAGCTGCCTGTCCATGACGTACAAAGACACACTATGAGCCAGTATGATCCGACCAGACCTTACATCAACATTGAGGAGTTGTCGGAGAAGAAAGAGGGTAAGGTTATATTCATTAAATAATTTTCCAGTTACATGTAAAGGTGTATGTTGTCATTGAACTGTGCTAATTTTACTGAATGTGTTTACAGCTGATTGAAGCGGGACAGATGACATGGATCCATCCTTCCATAGCCAGGAGCGCACCGACCTGTGTCCCACACTTCATATAAGACTGGAAGCTACACTGGATCTCACAGCTACACACCACAGACGTCTACACACTGGAGAAGAGTCCCACAAAGAAGTCATGACCCAGAGGCTGCAGAGAAACATTTCAAGCCTCACCTGAGATTTTGTACAATATTTTTGCTGTATGTAAATAAAGCTTTGACTCCACATATACCTTGTTCACATTTGTTCCCTGTACAATATGTTCACCTATAGCATCAAGCATCACATGAATGTTTAGTTTTAATTAACTGCAGTGCTTTTGGTAAAGGCTTACTTATAAATAATAATAAATATTAATATATACATTTTTATTATAAATATTGTGTGGGAGGGGCTTACCCCACGTGCGGAATGCTGTGACCCCACGTGTGCACTGCAATGACCCATAAGGTGACCAATAGCAACACTTCTACCAGCCAATCACGAGTGACATTAGTTTCAAGGGTCTGTGGTTTCCTCCAATGGTGAGTAGAGAGAGGTTCTAGCCAGCGGCTGGACTCCGATTCATATGCTAATTAGATCACACGTCGCGATCGGTCCGCGCGGCGGCGCGAGCCCCCCCGCGGCTCTCTCCTTTGTTCTCCAAATCCCCCTTAAGGTCCGCAAACGCCGATAGACCCACCTTGTCTTCACTGGCGAACGCCGAGGTAACATCATGGAAACAGTTGGTTACAGCAGGGGATTAGGCCTGTCCGTAGAGGTTCACTGTGACAATAATACTGCTTTTCGTCTAGTGAGTGTCTCTGAATATTTGAACTGATGCTGGTGCTACAAACGTCTCATTCTTTATGTAAGTATTAGGGGTACTGTATAGTTTTCACTTAAACCGACACACAGAGGAACACTTTTCCCTCAGCAGCCCCAGCCTGGTTAATAGAAAAATTATGTTTTTTTAAAAACCTTTCCACCCTTCAACTGTTGCTTTATATTTTTTGCTGGTTCTCGGTTGTGCTCGCGTCTCTGCTTTAGAGCAAAAACATATTTCTAACCCCAATATGCACATGTGCACTATTGCACCTGGAAAATATAATTCAGAAAAAACATACAGGTAAAACCTATAGACACTTTGTGACTTCTGTCTTTATTCCTTCCTGCCCAAATTTCATATTTCTTACATAATTTTCTGTCTTTTTCCAGATTACTGCATTTACATTCATACACCCAATACACTGTATTGTCTTACATAATTGCTTTTCTGGATATATTCATTCTAAGAAATGAAAACTGAAGCAATGCAGCATGTTTATTAATTTTTTGAATCCCTCTCCAGAGGTCACATTACAGGCCTCGCACATTGTGAGTGTATGTGTTAAACATGCATTCCAGTTAGCAGGCATGGTGAGAAGATGCTGCTAACAGTTCCAAATCCATAATTGACAGGAAATGTGGGAAGATAGAGAGGGAGAGTGTGCCATGAACCAAAGTTCACCAGGCTGGGGGGTCAAACTCTGCGCATGGCGGTTTGTGATATACACCTTAACAGGGGCGTCGTTAGGCCTGTTTTAGGGGGGCTGAAGCCCCCCTAAAATGTTGTTCAGCCCCCCCAAATAATTATTGGGATTTAAAAAAAAAAAAAAAAAAATGTTTTTTTAAATTAAACTATTGTTTTACACATGGACAAGTTATTTATTACGCTAACATGCTATATATGTGAGTGTGTTTCTGGTTTGTATGTTTTCTCCCCCTTCAAAACATTGTTCATTACAATCCAATAGCCTCTCATCATACTTAACAATAAAAGAACGGGCACTAGGACCTTGGGGAGTCTGCATCGCTGCTGCGCTGGCTTTCTCACTCTGCCAAGTAACGTCTCTCATCAAGACAGCAGGATTACAGCCAAGGAGTTTAGCTCATAGTAAATGATGCACGGACTGAAATTGTAAGTACAGGTAGTTACAGTATGTGGCTATCTGTAGTTGTTAATGATTGTTACCTGCTTAAATTTAGGTTTACTTGAGGCAAATGAAAGGGAATATTGTAATGAGCTATGTTAACACTAAGCTAGCTAGCTAGCTATTTTGTTTGCAAATTTGAAATGTAAGAAATAACTATCGACAGCTCTCTATTCTTTGTATTAATATCTATCTCTAGTATTTTAAAACAATAATATCAGTGCATATAGAATGTTGATGTTTATAATCAGTTAATGCTAGTAAAAACTAAATGTCATAGTGTCCCTCATAACGCTATTGTACTGGTATATCATCCAATTCATTGACCAGATGGATATAAGAAGATTCTTTAGCAGAGGTGACAGCTCTGCCCTAGTCAAAACAAGTATATCCGTCTTTCCTTTACAAGCAGGAAAATGATTTCTCTCTATTTGAGAAAAGTTCATATTTGTGTTGTCAAATTTCACAATGACCCTGAAATTCTGTCTCTTTTGTTATCTTATACTGAATGAATGCAAGCAAAAATACAGAGAAAAATCACACTCTTTCTGATTGAACCAATCTATGAACTGTCTGAAACAATGGATATCCGCAGCCCCAAATGAGCCCAAAAAAAATTGGCGCGCGCTGTGCGCGCAAACATTCAACATCCTCAGGGGCTAAGCCCCCCCTTTCTTTCAATCCTAGAAACGCCCCTGCACCTTAACCATTAGGCTAAGGCTACTGGTGTAGACTTTGACTAATCATGGCACTAGAGGACCAGAAAAGCTCTTAAATCCATCCTGTGGGGAAAATAATGCTTGTATCCAATGTAATGGCTTTTCCTTGAAACATTTCAGTCCTTAGAAAACATCACCTGGGAACCACGAATGTGGGCAACAAGTTTTTGCCACGCAATCCAGTGGATAATTAAAAAAACACAAAATCTGCTGGTGGCAGCACAACATCTAAAAAAACCATTCAGAATCATAATATCTGTGAGAAATGCAATCGTCAGAAACGTCAGGGGTTCCAAAGTTATTACCGTTCCTCCTCTTGGCTGCATGTGAATGTGATTTGTGAGAGACAGACTAAACCTTTCTTGTTATTTAACACTTGATGATTACTGTGTTCACAATCTTGAACATCACACAAATAGAAGAAGTACCAAATATAACACTTACTGACACTCTTTTAAATCCCATTAGCTCTTACAAAGCAATCTCATCCAATGTCAACACTTTGCTCACTTCACAGTGCTGCTATAATTTAAGTTGCGAAGGCGTTTTTATATTAGCGCAGATGGAGCCTGCATAGGTGAGACCCGAGGACCAGAAATAAATTGTTTTGAGTGTCTTGATTTTTCCTCTGCTTAAATGTCACTTAAAGCAGCTGTAATCTCATTGCTGCTGCTATATGGTACCTGACGAGGTGTTTATCCTAAAAAAAGAAGAAAAGCAAACCCTGACCACAGGCCCGTGAAAGACAGCTGAATATCAATCTGCAGGAAAATGAGAGACGCTGAACTAAAGCATTATTTCCTACAGTAAAATGGCATGACTCACAGCCACTTTATCCATCATCTTGTTTTGAATTTTTTATTTTAAACACATGCCTTTTAAAGCTGATGTTGAGGCTCTGAGACTTCTCATTGCTGTTAAGGACCACTCAGGCTGGTTTATAGAGCCTTTGAAAAACATCAAGAGAAAGAGCAACAGCAAAGTCAGAAAACAACTGTATAGTTTTAGCCTCATTAACGGTCGTTGCTTGTTTGGGCCTGTGGGCAAAGTGATGAACCGATGTCTACTGCAATAATAATAAGAAATCAGAATCCGTTTGTTGACTGGATGAATGAAATCAATTTCGATGCTGGTGAACTGATCGGTCACAGTCAGAACGGCACTCCAGCTTGTCCTCTGCCAATACCCAACACACTTACACACATTACTAGATCTCCGTCCACGCTGTCTCAGAATGTTAGACAAAATAAATAAATAATACACATTTTGCTTGAATAAACCCGAGCAGGAGTGAAAACATAACCTTATTAAAGGAGGTAATTAAAACTAATCAAGAATAACCAAATTTAATAAATGCAAGTGTAAACCACAGATGTGATCAGTAAAAGTTGTTTATTAAAACATGGTGTTGTGGCAAATCTTTCCCTAAAATGTCCCGTACATGCTAATTGTTCTAATCATGGGTCAATGTGTTCTTGTATTACAACTGCCTGTTGATATAACATTTTCAAAGTGACCTGAAGTCTTAGTAAAAGGAACTGGAATCAGCATTTGGAATATATACATTGGAAAAACTGATCCCTCTTCATGTCATCTGGACACTTTATTAGGAACAGTCGACTTGCTCTGTAAACGCAGACGTTCATTGCACTGATCACACAAAATCTTGGGAACATTTGAGATTCTGCCCCTTGTTGACTTGATTACATCAGATGACACATTTCTCAGCTGCAGAGTCGCCCTGTAAATGTAATGTTCAGTTACATCTCTAAGGTTTTCTGCAGTTTTCAGATCTGGTGCATTGAACTCAATACCCTGTTCATTAATCCAGTTTGAGACGTCTTCTGCTTTCTGATCTGGTGCATTATCGTGCTGGATGCAGCGGCCATTAGAGTAGATGGTTAAATTATGGACGTAGAGAGGCAGCAACAGTGTGGCAGTCAAATGATGATTGATTGGTATAAGGGGCTCAGCGTGTGCCAAGAAGATATTTCCCACACCATTACACCACTACCAACCTGGACTGTTTACATAAGGCATGTTGGGCTCAAGGATTCAGGCTGAAGCCAAATTTCCGACGCTGCCGTGTTCGTGCTTCAGCAGAAATTCCGCCTCGAGGTTTGATGTGTTATTCAGGGAGATGCTTCTCTGTTCACAACACTTTTAAAGAGTGGTTTATCTGAGTTACTGTAGACTTTCTGTCAGCTTGAACCACGCTGGCATTCTCCTTTGACCTCTCTCATCACTGAAGGCGATTCTGCCCTCAGAACTGCTGCTCACTGGATGTTTCTTTGTTTTTGGCACCAGTCCGACAAAAGAGACTGAAAATACCAGTTTCAAAAAAGACTCAAACCAGACCGCCTGACACAGACAGTCACGCAATGGCTACAGTCACTGAGATCACCTTTGTTCCCCCTCTGTGATTTTTTTGTTCGATGGGATTTCTTTGGTTTGAAGAGTCACAGGAAATTCAGATCTTGGTTGTTTCAGATCCTGTGTTTTGACTTTGGCTGGGGCTACTGGGTTTACACATTCTATTTAAATTGCTCTGTGGATTTCCTTCTGCAGTTCAGACACGAGCATATTATTTGAGCTGGAAACCCGAAGAGTGAATAAGAAAGTGCTCGTCTCTATGTAAGTGTTAATCCTGTGGTAGACTGTAAACCTGTCCTGTCCATAGTCAAACCTTTTTTGGACATATTGCTTATTCGGAGGAAAAGCAATTTATAAAATAAATCAAAGGTTTGAAATTTCATTGAGGTAAAGCCGTCCAAATATATCTGTTTTATCTTCCTTGTTGTGTCAATACAGGATGACGTCTGAAAGTATATTTATCTTATATACAAATTCGAGAAATAATCCACAGTGCAATTCCTCAAAAATACTACAAATCAACATTAAAGGGTAAGTAAGGAAATAAATGTCCAATATCAAAATGCTGCCTGCGAGTCAGCACCTCACCATGAATGTGCTTCCAATAAAAAATTTGTGCGATTACATTGTGTGGTAGTCAAAAACAAAGTGAGTCATTACTTGAATATTTGGCATAAACATCATTATGAGGTACAACAGGTCAATGCAAACATGTGACACTGGTGGACAGAGTGCATTTATTGTTATAGCTTCTTAAAGGGGAAATGTTATATGAGTAAGGATCTAACCTTTTCATTGCTTTTTCTTGACATCGACACTCAACATAGTAAAGAACACACAAAGTCATTTTTCATGTCGGTGCGGAGATGTTGTGTAACAGGTTTTCTATAACTTTTGATTTGAAAAGCTTAAATATTGGATATTCCAATTCTGTGTAACACTGACAAATTAAATAGAATTTTGCGAGTGGGAGCCTTTATTGATTTATTTAACACAACCTTTCGGCTTCTCTGCCAATAACCCATTCAACTTTTTATTCACCTTTCTATTGGCAAGCAGGGCAGTTGTCCCCTGATACCAGGCTTTTTTTGTATTAACAATGAACCAAACATCTCTTTGTGAAATGGGAAGGTTAATATTCCTGACTGTATTCACTTTGTATTTATCAAGGACAGTTGCTCCCGTGAGCTGTCCTGTGCAAAGTGATGAATAACTTTATGAGTTGGCAGACTCAACCTCAGATTAACAACGTGCCCGTACTGGACTGTGGAGAAAGGACTGCACTGCTTATGTTGCCGTGTTCCTCCTGGATGTTGCTGCACTGCTGCATAGAGGGCACGTGCACTGGAGGAGGTTCGGCAGCTGGACAATGCAGCACTGACAGAGGACACTGACATGAAGGTAATCAGAGCAAAGTGCCAGGTTATGAAGGTTCCCCGTGTGACAGCTCTCAATAAGCCTGGAATTACAAGTCACCTGGTCAAAAAAAACCAGCTGATCAATAAACCAGTGAGGCAGGAACTGATTTAACAACCCAATACAAGCGCACAAAACTCTATTGAATTTGTGATACTGTTACGACTTAATGTTTTGTATCGAATCAGTTAGATTTGTATTTCTGTACTTTGTATCTTTGAGTCAGTCACCCAACAAATGGAGCCAGTGTTCTCTCTCTCTCTTTTTAATGCAGCTTTTAAAACAGACAAACTGAATTATAGGTTAAAAATAATAATGCATTTTGTGGACTACTTACAAAACTCACTGTTGCTGTGGAAAGAAATATAACAGGAGTACTGACTTTATTAAGCCTTGAATAAAAGAGTGCCTGACGGAGAAGTGAATCATACGCACAAGGACATGGTGGAGACGAGCTGCACACATCCCGGACAATGAGCGAGATCCACAGCACAACTATTCAGCTTAAAGGTTATTTGAGTTTGTGGAGACAGGTGCAGAATAAACTTGAAAAAGAAAGGAGGCAAGAAAACACAAGTAAAGGCTAAAAAGTGTCAGTGGAACAGAGAGGTAGTCAGGAGATAAGAGACAAGGAGGCGCAGGAGGTACGCAGGCTGGGAAGATAAGAGAACAGGGAATGGTTTGCATGATATCTCGATGCAAAACAAGGGAGTAGAACGTGCGGGAGACACGGCAGAAATGTTCATTAGATTTGGGAAATTGAGAAAAGAGTGGAGAGGAGGATTGAAAAACATCCTTGGAAATGAGAAACGAAAAAGCTACCTTCAGGTCTTTTATGGCTGATCAGAGGACATTTGGCGCAAACCTGTTGTCCAATGACAAGCGAGCGCTCACAGCCGCTTGGTCTTTGTCCCCACCAACACACCTGGCGACCCCCCCCCAACCCCCCTGTCCTACTCGCCAGCTTTGCCTCCATGCGGTTTCTTCCTCTGTTCAGGCAGATTGAATTTGTATGAGCGGATTCTGCCTTTATATCATAAAAGAGGTATGAAGGGTTTTAATTTATACCTTTGTACTTACTTGACACTTACTTGACACTTATTTGATATCCCCATGATATTCATATTTATCATTTATCATATTTAACCCTTCACAGCCATGGCTAAATTCTGCAGAGTGCAGAACCTTATATTGCACCATAGAACGTCAATCCATTGAGAATAAGAGGGTGTGGATGTTTTGTTTTAATTTTTAAAAGTCTGGTTTTGATATAGTGCTTCAGGGTGCATGATAAATATTGCACTCTTTGTTCCCTCGTGTACAAAGTCCTGTTCTGATTCTGACTTGGACCTTTAAACTGACCCGCAGGCGGAGAAGACAATGCTGGACACAATGGAATGTCATGTCAGTGTAAAGGGTTGAAAGTGGAGTGTGGGCAAAAGCAATGGGCCACTCTCCTCTGCCATACTAATGGGCTGCTTTTGAGACACAGAAAGCTATGTTCGCTTCTCACCATGGCAACTGATGATTGGAATTTTGTCTCATCTCACTGTCCCCATTTGCCACTTTCTGTTTTTTCTCCGAAGACGAGTGCCTATTTCACGTCATTATCACTCTGTGCTGTAGTTTTATAACCCCCCCCTCCCTCCCCGAAAAAAAAAATCCATTGGTGAATTATATTAAATTCTAAGTGTAATTAAATCCATATTGTTTCATAAGAAGAGTATGTCGGAGTCATACACACGAGCCACCTTGCCTTTATTGTCAAGCCTGTAACCGCTAACAGCTTGTTAGCGCGATAACTGGACTCGATGTGTTAGGATCAATTTGAAAATATAATTAAATCATGTTCTTCACTTGTGGTGACATTTGGATCAATAAAGTGTTTGAACATTTTAGTTGAATGGGATCTGTGTTGATGTAGCTTCACAATCGAATTGACCTCTAAACCCTAAATACATGTGAAAGTGTACTAACTGCATTAAGTGTTTCAAGAACTAAAAATACTGTATATACTGTGGTTTGACATTTTGCACTTTGGCCCAATAGTGTTTGCTTAAGGATATTCAAACATGCCAAGCCTGCTTACTGTTACAATGCTACAGCCTTTCCGTGTGATGAAACCACGGGAAAGATTCATAAATAAAAGATATGAATATAGGCCATAAAATCCTCTTATTTCCTCCAAGCATGATTTTATTGCAGCACACAAAAAGAAAGGATTCACTTATTGTCGTCTTAAATTCCTGTTACCCGGGAAATGTACAACAGGGAAGTTGGAATGGAAATAGTTATATTCTCAGTGTAAACCCAACAGGTATGATATGAATAAAATATATATTACCTATCACATATACCCTGTTTTTTTTTTAAAATAAGCAAAGTTTGCTATTTCGCACTGAGGGCAACAGCCAGATGTTGGTGGGTTGTTTGGTCCAGTGTAAATGATGTTATTTAGCCTTTGTTGGGAAATTCTGTATAAGAGTGAGCTTTACACTGTGCTCTGTCAACAAGTGATAAAGTGTGCTGGACGTTTGTCAAGCAGTTTGTTGTGACATTAGAAATCTCAGCATCGCACTGAATTGATCAAATGCACAAAATAATACACTGGCAGGTTGTAAAGTAGATATGTCCATATTTCTCCTTGTTGCATTTAATGTTGTCTGAAAGTTGAGCAGTGCATTTTCATGATGGCTGAAGTTATACCTTCAAAAAAGTAATTTTCTCGGGATTCTGCTGCTGGGGAAGAAAATGAATCTTTACAGTGTTATACTTGATTTTTTTTTTTTGCCGATTGAAAGAGTGAGAATTCATTTTGTGAAAATACCCAGAACTTTACGAGAAGTGAATGACATCCAAATAAGCAGGATCAGCGAAGGCATTACACAGTTGTTGGTTTGAGTTTTCCTCCTTTGATTTAAACTAAAGCCCTTCTAAATTGTCCTGGCTGTGTGCGTTTCCCTCTTTTTGTCTTTGCCGCACCGCCTGGTTCGTGACATATTCCACAGAAATAACAGCGTTCTGACCGAGGTCACTGTGAACTTTTTTGTATTAAACCAGAGCACAGTCTCTCTGTGACCTTAACCAAGTACTGTGAGAGTCTAAGCACTACAATAAAAAAATGTAATAATGCTCAAGTCACTACCAATGAATATTGGACTGCAAGAGCAGATATTCTTGCAGAAAACAAATAATTTTCCCGGTAGCTTTTTACTGGTACTATCGATATTTTTGAATGGGAACGATAAGTTCATACATTAACAGCATATCCTCATTATGTTAATAGGAAACGAACAGTAATACAAAATGCAATTGTGGTTTATTTGAATTTAAATTTACTGATGACAGACATAGGTAGAAAAAAATCAAAGACCAATTACAGGAGGTTGTATTTAAATATTGCAGGGTCAACACATTTATCAAAGAGCCGGTTTATTCATTTCTCTGTGTTCAAATGGAAAGACTAGTTTTCTTTTATCCACTGGATTCATTAAGTTAGCGAATTCAATAAGCAAATTGACAGCACAGAGACGTCAGACACGCGTCTTTCTACAAGTAAATCAATGTCAAGACCAGGCAGGCACAGCAGGTGATGACGTGAGGATGTGCGTATGTTGTACACGTCTACAGTGCACGACCTTGGTTTGGACCTTGGTCCGGATCTTCAGGCGTTAAATCGCCCTGTGACACAAATCAAAAAAGCGCAAAAGTTCAAAAGGCTAATGACAAGGGTGGAATCGTGAAAAACAGTAGGTAATTTTGAAGAGGATTGAGAAAACTGTGTATGTTTTTCATCACGCTTTAACGAAGCACATTGCTTCATTAAAGCATTGTCAGGCTCATTACTGTGACATGTGGGCATCAGTAATGAGGTAACAGGCTTTTTTTTCCCATTTCAGAGCAACTTTCTCACCAGCATCAGTCAGATTGAAATGAGAGAGAACAACCATCCTTCTTTCTTGGAAAATAAACATTTCATCAGAGTTTCATCAGTCTGACTAGTAACAGAAAAAAAATGGATTTTGTGGTGTGGGATGGATTGCAGGATTGTACTTGTAAGTCAAAGAAGATGTTTTGCATTTACTTGTTCTTTGACTTATATCAGCAAGAAGCATGACACGACTGGTAGATGAAAATCCACCTCTTCCCAGAGGCTACTTTCATACCTTCCCTGTAATGGGAGCGTTAAATAAAAAAAAAAATCATCTTCATCATCGTTGCATCAGTTTTGAAAAGAACACCACTGTCTTTTTTTTCTCTCTCTTGTGGACAGTTCTGTCTTTGTAAATAATGCACACATATTATTAGGGAAACATATTTTCATCTTTTCCAAACTGCTGCAGTGATGCGTGTCTCCTAGAAGAATCGTTTTGTACTGCAGCTACAAGCCCATCCCTGTTAGAGACACAGATCTCACTCTAATGAGCCTTTACTTTCTTATGCCTGTGCAACACCACAGAACAATGTGTTCTACCAGAAAGTACATCGGAAAACGACAGATGTTCCACAAATACTCAGTGGCAGGAGACAAATCAGATCTTGCTGGATTTAAAAAGTTTTTAATTCCTTCAGCTTTAGTACATGTGTAGTAGCTGCAGGATTTCTCTATTTATCCCTGATTTCTGCTTCATGAGAGTGTTTTGTTTGACAGCACAGTCTTTTGGGTCGAGATGGATAACAAAACCCATATTTAAGGTGTTCTTAAATAAAGACTGTAGTATCGATCAGCTCTAGTTCGAGAATTTCTTATTTACAATCGTTAAAGGGATAGTTCACCCAAAAAGGAAAATTCCCTCATTATCTACTCACCACTATCCCTATTGAGAGATGGGTGAAGTGTTTGAGTCCACTGGTCGCCATTTACTTCTATTCTATTGGATTTGGCCAAAAACAGTTTTGTGGACATCGGCATAGTGGTGAGCAGATAATGAGGGAATTTTCATTTCATTTAAATATAAATGCTATTAAAATTATCATGCACATTATATCTTTCAAACTCAGTTCCATATAATTGCAATAATTTACTCAATTCATCATTTTCACTGCTTCCAATCTTAAAGAGAGATGACTCTTTCTTTCAGCCTGTGTGCATGGGGCCAGTCAGTCAGTTGAAAGACGTGAGGGACAGGCTTTGTTGCATTCATTAATAATGACGGCCGATGACGTGCTCACACGTGTGCATATAAATATAGGCGCACAAATGTTAGGCACAAGACACTCACAACGCAGAGAGGAGAAGAGAGACAAGGGAAACGTCGAGACAGCTAACGGACTTGATTGTCTTGTGTTTGTTGTTCCCACAGCCTCATGCTGTTCTTAATTGACATATTATTATGTTTGCAACATCTCCCTTTCCACGGACAGGATTTTCAATGATTTAACATGTCATTCACAGTTATCTCTGGGTCGAGGATGAACAAGACCAAACCGTTTGCAAATTGCTCATCACATCTTTCCAATCAAATCAGATTGATGTCCTGTTTATCATTTTATCTTGGATTGTTTTTCACTATCATGACGTCTTGTGAGCCGGTGCTGACCTCACTACACTTTATCCTGCTTAACACAAAGTCTAGACAACTAGTACTCCTAGATAGGCAGCTGAACACCCCTCACCTCCCCCTCCCCTTTCCAAACATGACAGAGAACCTGTGGTAACCTTCAGTTATCATAAAAACTCAAAAGGTGATTCATTTGTCCAGTTGGGCTACTGTAAAAAAACATGATGGCCTCCCTAGAGAGGACCCACTCCAGATGTGCATTTTAAGTATTTAACATAAAGGGCCCGTTCTAGGCTGAAGAAAGGAATGATTCCTACAATTTAAATGAAACACACGAGTGAAAACGTAAATTATTTTATATTCATTTTCTACCAATAGATCCCTTTCACCTAGATCTTACACCCTGAACCTTTAGAGACACACTTGACCCATTCAAATGTTTCCTATAATTAAGCTCTCATTGCTATTATTATTTTTGCTGCTCTATGTGTATTTATCAGAGTCTGTCCCAGAATAAACGAGTCTAATTATCCTGCCACCAGTCAAGGATGTTCATTGTGAAGATTTCCCTTCTAAAGGCGATTATCGGGTGGAACTGCTCAAACTATTTGGACAAAGCAGTAGAGACAATAAAATTACGGTTTTACATGATGACGCCTGCGAACAGGGTCGGTTGATACTCATCTGCAGCAAGGGTATTACGTTTGTGCAATTTTCATTAGTTTTATTTTGACTTTTCATTTTTAAATTTAAGTTTAGTCTTAATTAGTTTATGAGTTGTTATTTTTCAGTTTAGTTTTTGTTTTTTGGATGTTTTTTCTGTAGAGATGTTCTAATTAGTTATTTTTTTTATGTCACAGGGTGATCTAGAACTCTAAAAGTTTGTGATTCAGAAAAGAATCACGAGATAAAAAATCAACACAATATGTTTATATTGCTTATTAACAGTTAGGAGAAAACTTACGACACAAAACTTTAAAAAATAACAACTCACATAGTGTGTGTTATTCTGCTCCTGCCTGGCCTGGATTTAGCCTCTACTTTGGGGACCTGGAGGCTGGGTCCTCTCCTTCACCTTGTCAAGGTAAGCCAGGTTTACCTTCTTGTGCGAGATTTTCTAAATGACTTTATCAAGTTTTGGGGCATTTTTTACCCTCAAGAAATGTTCCACATATTAACTTCCACTACAAGACACTCACTCTTATCTGTGGCCCAGTCATATTCACAGTGATCGTAAATGAGACGTCCTCCTGACTTTCACAATGTCATGACGCGTGGCAACATGTCACAGACCACAAGGTGCCTCTTGCTTCTGTGAACGAGAACAGCTGATGTAAAACTGGCCAAGTATTAAAAAATAAATAAATTGAATAGATTTCATTCATAGAGATAGAGCTCACTGTGGGAACTATAGGGTTTCTGTTTATTTCTTGATCTCTTGACCGTACTATGAAAATGCCTTGAGAGAATATATGTTGTGATTTGGTGCTATACAAAACAAATTAACAAAATTGAATGTATTAAATTAAGACTCTAAAATATTGGTTTATTGTCGTCAAATTTCTTCTTTATTTCAGTTGATAGATTCTTTTTCCATAATTCTTTTTGCTGTAATTAACATTATTGAATTAGATGTGTTTGCTTTGAACTGATTTATTAATTTTTTTCACGTTTGGACTGTTTTTCCATTGCAAGTTGTAAAAATAAGGTCTTAAAAGGTCTAACACTGAACTCTTATAGCTATAAACACCCGGCTCAACTGTTGAAAGGGCTTTGCGCTGGTTGTGAGATAGGGCCCATGACTGGTGAGCTGTGACCACTCTGAGGGGGCACAACCATAGGCCCTTTACCCACATACATAAAGGTAATATTAACACACAGCCAACCAACCTGAACTTTGTAAATGTAAAATCATGACACAACCGTAATGTTACGCACTGACATAGATCGTCCGCGGCATCAGAGCCATTTGCCAGTCAAGTGAAACAGAAAGACGCTGATATCTGACTACAAGAAGGAACGTGCCTTTGAACTCAAATGTAAGGCTTAGAGAGAAAGTCATCAGATATGGCACAAGCCTAAAAAATTCCACCGATAACCTTCACACTGCAATGCCCCTGAATAAATGTCAAATACTATCTGCTGTTTGCTCAGTGGAACCGTTGCATCCAATCTGTCCAAATGGAAGTGAAGAGCTGTGAGACATAAATCCTGAACCCGCTGTGTGTGAAGTCTGAGAAAAAACACACACACTAGACAGAACATTGGTAGATTTCTTCATGTTCATCGTGGTCCGTAATTGATGGCAACATATTTACGAGAAAAAAAAAGAAATGCTGGTTTGTTGCTGCAGATTTTATGCCCATGTTATTTATTTGTGTGCGTGTGTGTGTGTGTGTATGTACAAGAAAAAAGAAACAGATAAGTAAGAACTATGTTATCACACATATGTTCATGTAACCAGCAGGGGACACACACACACACTGAAGTCAGGTCCATGAATATTCCATTAGGCCAATCAGCAATTGTTCCTTTCCCCCATGGAAGTGCTACAGCAGCTCATAATGAATCTTTGGTAATGTCTGTGTCTGCTTTTATAAGGGCCAGGGAAATCAGTGTGTTTGAGGCAATTTATGCAGGACATGGAGATCAAGCCATGAAGGTCTGCCCTTTGGGTGGAAGGCTTACAGTTCTGTTTTCATTTAGGCAGTCGTTTCACATTGAGCTAACGTCAGTCAAAAGCCCTCACATAGAGGTGCACACATGTCTACCCCCCGCCGAGGAGGGGATGTTTTCACCCCTGTTCTTTTGGATGGTTTTTCATGCATTACATTACATCACATGTCGTTTGGCTGACGCTTTTATCTGAAGCGACTTACAATAGGTGCATTCAACATCTATGAGGATGTTCAGTATTTCGCCCAAGGACACTTAAGCATGCGGATGGGGAAGACTGAGGATTGAACAGCCGACTTTCTGGTTGGAGGACCACTCCTCGACCCCTTCAGCAACAGCATGCAAAAACTACTCGATGGATTTCCACAAAAGAATCAATGAACCTTGGGTTGGATCCAGACAAAGGGGCAGATCCAGGAATCTTATCTATCGTATCACTTTCTTTAACATTTCGAGATGTAATGTTTTGTTTTTTTGCATTTTCATTTGTATCTCAGGGATGAATTAATGGATCTTGACGGATTTTCTTTTAATGTATATCTAAAGTGCAGTAAAGTGGATCCAAATAAATCTGGAACTTGCAGATTTAAATGTGGTATCATAAGGAGAAAGTTTGGCCTTGATAGAAGTGTTCACTCTACAGAGTCCATCCATCCATCCATCCATTAAATTTAGCACTTATCCTTGGAGGGTTGTGGGGCTGGATGGAGCCATTCCCAGTTGACAATGGGAAAGAGACAACAACCACCCTATTTAATTCAGCTCTACTTATTATAATTATTATTTTTTTCCAAGCTTGTATAGATCCGAATAATATAGTTTCATTAAAAGCTTGCCTATTTTGTTAGGCGCTGTTTTTTGTCTTTACTGTACACAAATTCACTTCAGCCCCTTGAGGCTTTTATGCACTGATGTCAAATCCCTGTAATTAATTTCCTGAAACAAAATCACAAAGAGAAACTAACCTCTGGTACTTCTCTTCCCACTCCTTGCTCTACGAGCTGATCAAAATTCAGAGTATAAAACATGCAAATTAATCACTGCATTGTTGGTTTGGCGAATGGTCAAATCCTCAGGGAGCCGGTACTCTTGTTTCTCACAAATATACTCAACGTCACTATTTAAGCATTTTTCTTAATCTACTATAAAGATGCAATGAGGAATAAAACCACAATGTTGTCTTTTTTGACTTGTATCTTTAGCCGGAACACATTTATGAGCACATTGTAATAAAGCATCCCACTACTCTCCCTCTTGGTTCGCCTGTATATGAGGGATTTCCTCAACAGATTGAAAGATAAAACCCATTGTCTCTCATCTGAGTTTGTATTGAGAGCATTCGGTTGGATTGACTGGAGACTTGGGATGAAAACACTGTTTATACCACATCTGGGCATATCAGTCATAATTCAACTGTTGATTAAATTGTACAGTTTACTTCCCATTATAGTATGGATTTTCATCAGCACATGCAAACTTAGCTGTAGCGAGTCGGTGTATTGAATACTCAGCAAGAGAGAGATAAAAGGGCGATGATGAGATAAAGGTCTGAGATGTAGTTACATTATTGCAGCACTCCCTGCCTGGCCATGCTTGCCTCAACCTTTTAAGCATACTGTGTCACAGTGAATTCTGGGTCCAAGGTGTTGCAGTTCTCTCTTACACAGCCTTGTACGCCTCATTAAATAGTGTAACCTTTGATTTAGAGTCAGGACCCTGAGATCTGTACACGATCACAGCTATCTGCTTACAGTCAGCGGCGAGGTGTTCGGTTGAGGGGTCACCCCTACCTGTGTTGCAGCTGTGGTCACTTCTCATTTGTTGTGATTGCAGGTGAGGGAACATGGTGATATGTGGCTTCAGCTGGGAGCCTGCAAGGTGCCTTTGAAATAGGGCTCAGTGTGGTTTAGATTTTTACAACTAGTTATAGGAAACATGTCAAATTCTTTACTGGCCCTTCAAACAAAATAATGTGTATAATTTTTTTGGTGTTACACCCTGATCGGACACATTAAAACATTCTTATAAAAATGTTAAAGAGTAAACAAACTTGATTTAACAGTTGTTCTTGCTTTGCCAATGGGAGGATGCCAGAACTATTTTCTGGGGTCCTTGTAAATGAAAGTGGCTTTGATTTGCGTGCACCCAAACAACTAGCAGATCAAATTCATTTAAAAGTAGACAAAAAAATATTTCTTGCAACAATATTTTTGCAGCATTTTTGAAAAAAGATCGAAAGAAAAGAAAGAAAAGCAACAAATGCATGCAATTGCAATTCATTTAGCGCAGCCACTGTCTGTATTGCTCATATAGGGGCTTAAGCATTGGTTATTTCATCCAATATTGGGTTTTTAGATCAAGCTTCTCTACCAATTCATTTCACCGTCTCAGCCACTATATGTGTAGATTTGCATTCCTTCATTTGCACACAAACCAAAATGAACTAGAACGGCACTCAGTAGAGCACAAACAAATGCCAAGGCCCCACAGTCCCCTCAAATTCAATCGAGCTGATCCAAACTCACAGACACCAGCTCCCTAAACTTGCGATATCATCACACAAAACCTATAAGTGGCGGTAATAACTAAACAACATGACCTCTGTAGACTTCTTTCAACTCTGGTTGGGAGAAATAAAATGCAGAGTAGTTCATGAGATGTGTCGTTATCTCTCTCTTTTAAGCTGGCAACTTTGTCGACAAATGACCTTGGGTTACTGCAGTCTGTTTCAATGCCGTCAGGCCAACTGTCAGCAAATCAACAAAGTGTAAAAGGGCTTAACATCTTTGCAAAATTTCTTGTTCCTCTGCACACGATACATCAAAGATGTTCTAAACTGTCTGCTCCTGTCTAGACTGTGTGCAATTCAGCCCTGGTCTTCAGCTGTCCTCCTCGTGCATCACACAGAGCAGATACAGTTCAATTTGAATCAATAATGTCATCTATGCCAGCCCCCTAATGGCATGCGCTTCACTCGTGCACTAACTATTTCCTGAAGCATATTTTTCAAGCTTCAAATCTGTTTTCCCCTGAAATGCATTTAGACAGCATCTGCTCCTGCTTATAGCTGCAGTGGTGTTCTCTTTGCCGCTATTGACAAGGTGTAAAAGGAGAAATGGTTTGTCTGTGTGTCTAATGGATGCTTGCTCCCATGTACGCATCTCCCCACACCACTCTACTTTGCATTTATGTATAAGGTGCCTTTTGAAGTTTACCTAGCCTTTCAAATATTTACAAGGTGCATGGCGGCAGCATCATAACCATTAGAAAGCATGACAGCCTCGACATGCTTCCACAGCCTTCTGGGAGCAGAGGCGTTCCAACAGGGAGCTGCATCAGAAGCAACTTTATGTTCAGTCAGCAGATAGTTTTGTTTATGGCAAACAAACATGAAATTATAATACACTGTTTAGTAAAAAAAGCTCTCTACAGTATGTTGATAACATTCTATAATTACGAGCAAAAAACAAGAGACAAGACTCAAAGTGATGACCATGGTTTATATGGTCTATTTGGCTTAATCTTGCATCTGAACCCAGGTTATTTTCAACAGGAGTAGTTTGTAGTGTATATGATTCAGTATCTGAGGCAAACAGGTGCGATCCTTGGCTCTACAATGGTTTTCGGTTGTTGAGGTACTTCTGTCAGTCCTCATATGAGAGAGATAAGCAGAATTACAGTAGGTGTCAGTGAAAATGTCTTTTGTATTTGACATTGCTTGAGGACACTGGGTGATGAACTCTGTGCCTTGTCAATAAGCTCACATCCAGCAGTATGTGGATAGATCAGGAAATGAAGAGCAATTACTGTCATTATATCATTTTAACAATGGTTCTAAGTCAAGTGTAGTCGAGTCCAGACCTCTAACGACAGTGGGAAACGATAATGTTGGGATCACTTTTAGGGGGATAGAGCTCATCGGCACATCCGAATTTAAAGTGTGTCACGTTCGAACACGTCAGATGACATTAGAGACAAAGCTATAAACGTCACATCATTATCTTTATAGCTGTCATTGTAGTTACTGTTCTTGTTGGGAACGGCCCTTTACGACTCCACACTGAATGTGTCACTTTTACAAACAGAATATGTCCTTTTAATGAAATTAAGCCAATCAACTTGGCAGCGTTCAATGTCCCAGGTTTGTTATTGGAGAGACGGGGTGAACCGCTCTGCGCTGAGGGCTCCGCACGCCTTGAAGAAAGATGCGTGATGGTACGAACAAAGACTGTAGGGCTGGATGTAATTAAGCATGCGTACACATCACGAGCCATGGGTTGGCTTTGACAGCAGTTCCCTATGGAGGGCACTGATGGAATGGGATTCATTCTCATCTACCACAGCAAAAACCTGACGTCTGATTCCTTGCAGCTCTCCCTCCATCTTGGTCACAAGGAAAACCACAGTTGCCCCTTTTCTGTGAGTGGTAAACCACTGGGATGCCTACAGGCTGGTGGGCTCGGGTAATAGAGTTACCACCTACCACATGAATTAGCAGGTGGCTCCTAACACTCTGCTAACGCCAGTGCTGATCAACACTGGTGTCAGCAGAACAGCAGTAGTGATTTAAAAAAAACAAGAATGCAGAAAATCTACAGTTTTTTCAGAATTCATACTCAAAACTTTCTCTCTCACCGTGGCTAATGCATTTTTAGCGAGTATATTGTTGACTGCTGGGCTGCTGAAGCTCATAAATTTATACTAAGTGTTTCTTAAACAGGCACCATTGGGCTGTTGCTTTCCAGAGCTGTTTTCTGTCAAAACAATTGTCAAATCCACACTCTGACATCAGTGTAACAACAGGTATGTTTTATACAAATAAATAATGCCGGTCTGGTAAATTTGTTCTATTTCTGAGGGTAGTGTCAATAATACTGTCAGAAAGCCAAGAAACCGGTTTCAGCACACGACCTCGGCTGCTTATATTTTAACATAAATCACTGCTTATGCTCTTGGCTCCATTAAGGGGTGACTACTGTTATGTTGTTCAGCCTTGTTAACTGTAGTTGCCATTTCAAGTGCCACTCAGTGCTCTGGGGGGCTTTCTCTGTGCCCTATATGAGCTGGTTTCTTCTCAGCTGCCGGCGGGGTTTCTACACCTGCTGAGTTTAAGAGTGGCCGTGGCGATATTTGAGGCTTGGCTGGCTGCAGAGCAAAAGGCGATTTGTTTCCATTTGCATAATATTTAAAAAGCATTTGTGTTTGTTACTGCTGGAGGACGGGGCGAGAGAAAAAGGACACAAAGAGCTGCGTTCTCTTAATTCATGGTATTAAGGCTAACTGGCAGAGAACTCTTGCGGAATAATAGTCTGTGTCATTTTCTTCAGTCTTTGAAGGAATATGCAGAGAGCTGTAAGGGCAGCAAGAGCAAATATTTCAATTGTGTTGAAACAATAATCAAATACAATTTTATTGCAGTTGTTTCCCTGAGGATGCCACATGAAGAGTGGATTTAAAACAATTTCTAATCCTTCCTGCAGGATTCTTTGAGACTCAGTTCGCTCCTGTTATACTCGCCCACTCACTGGACACAGATTGTAAACGGGAGCGTCCTCCTGTCCTCCTGGACCCACATTACAAGCTGTCAGGAACAAGTGCACCACGGCAATGGCAAAGGGTCAAAGTGCAAGCTCATGGTGTGAGTGCCTCCTGTTCGGCGAGCAATGTTTGGGTAGAATAAACTGAGACTGGGCGTGGGATGACATCAATCACACACATCAGATCAGCGGCATTCATTCCCCTAAAAAGCAATGTTCTAGTATGCTTTGCTTGCGTCAGTGCGGGCAGTATCATAAAATCACAGAGTGGGTGCAGGCTCGAAAAATCCGCTTTTAGCCAATGAAATTGCTACTTCCCCAGAGCAAGGTCACTGCAGGTTGATTTGCACCAGCATGAAAATGGGCCCCAAGATATTTTATGGGACAATGTTCTGCACACCGTATAACCTGAGAGGCTTTAAGATGTCACGGCAATTGAATTAGATTTCCTTTCATCTTGAATCTAAATGCTCCCTTATTCTCGACCATAAACATAAACCTGAGGAAATATAACAAATGCTGGACACGCTCCCGTGTGCTTGTACCAAGATTATGTTTGTGGATTGACTTGCAGCCGGTTTTGGGTTAATTGTCACCTGGTTCCATCATCCGGACATTTTTCACTTTGTATTTTATGGTTATACACTAAACACCCCGTTGATAACATTGTCGTTGTGAACATGGTGACATTAATATTCAGCTCAAAACGCCACCTTCACTAAGAACAGCACGACTGAGCTGCTACCACTGTCGACTTAATTGTGTTATATTTGTGTCTGCTATTCAATTTGTGAACATTACATAAGCCTTTGTGTAAGGCGACACCCTGAGCGTAGTTATCACCGTGAACCGGGGTGAGAATTAATAAAGTAATAATTGAGAGAAAATATTTTTTTGCCACCTTAATGTCACACTGCATCATGGCATTGAATAGAAAATGGGAAGAGAGTGAGAAACACAAAACACTTATCAACATTTTTCAATGTGTGTGTTTTACTGTGACAACACCCTCGTTTTTTGGGCAGCTTTTCATGCTGGCTTGGAAAAGCATCAGAGCCACATCATCTCTCCTATTATTTCCCATGCTTCCTGTCAGCAACTGGCTGTTACCTACTGGAGCAGCCACCTGGACAGCCCACCCCCCCCAGGCTAACAGATATGTCAGCTTTCTCCTTGGCTGCAGTTGACTTCCCCTCACCTGGCCTGTGAACGTGGCCAGCTGATCTCTGGCTTGAGGTAAGCAAGGGGGAGAAGGAACGGAGAGGGAGGAAGATGGGATGGGGACGAAGGAGGAAAAAAGGTTGAACTGGTGGAGAACTGCCGCGAGGAAACCGAGCAGCGAGTGAAGAGGGGAAACACCTGGGACTGGGCCTTGATCCAGCTCGGACATCTTGTCACACCTGTAGCATTGTCTGTCTGGCAGGCGCAAAGGAAGCAAGGAAGGGAGTAGCCATCTGCTCCGGCATGCACTCCTCTGGTGTGTTGCCATGGGGGGGGGGGTTATTCTTGTCCAGCCAATTGCACTGCAAAGGCCTTGCCGATAGACAATATCGCACACCCTCCGACCGTGCATCCCTACTGAGCTGGTTAATTTGTTTATTTAAAAAGAAAAAAAACCTACACACTCTGGCTGGAATTGCTAAAATAGCTGTTATTTCCAGCACATAGGACAGAGGAGAGGTTAAGGACAGAGAATTATTAATGAATCTCACCGGGGAGTAAATGCTAAAGGTGTGGAAAGCCTGTCGGGGGGGAATAGAGTCCAATCATCATAAAGTGATAAAAAAGTAGAAACGTTTTCATTTTAGGGAACATGAGGATGAGAAATGACCGATTTAAAGTCACTTATATGTTATTAAAAGGTTTGTATGTATCTATGCCGTGGTGGAGGAAACAACTGTGTGGTTAATACATCATTGGAGGATAGAAAGAACGCACTGATCAAAGCTCCACTGTCTCCTCTGTCATCTGGGGAATTAGTAGCACTTCACTAGATAAAAAAAATCCATCCAGTATTCATGGTGAATATTAATGATTCACCACATGTACTGTCTTGCTTGTGTCATCCATGTTGCTGTACCTATCAGGCCTGAAACGAAATGTAAGATAGAACCATTAGTTAATATCAATATTTCATAACTTGTTCACCCACAGAGGATGTTAAATGTGTGTGTGTGTGGTTGTGTGTTTCTGTATTATAGGGTAATCCTTCTCGTGGTTTCAGAAGATAAAACTGGCTTAAAAAAAATAAAAAAATAAAAAAAATATATATATATATAAATACAATGAATTAATGACATTGTAATAACAATTGAATATGTGGTTTCAGGACCTTGTTGGTATTTTTTTGTTGCATCTCTGCCTCAAAATCATATCACGTTACAGCATACAGCCGCATGCTCTTAAAAGCAACACATTTGCAAATTGAATCAACTCTTATTTGTTGCACTACATTCACTGTCTTTTTTTTGTTTGTCCCATGTTGTATGAAGTATTTTCATGAAGTGCGTTACATCTCGTTATGCGTGTGAAGATTCTCATTTCAAACATTCACACAGCCGTTTGAGAAAAATACATTAAATTAACTTGGCCTTGAATTTGTAGTCTTTGTTAGGTGTGAGGAGACAAAAGCCCCATCGAAATCCACAGTTGCTTATATTATATTATTTTATATTCCATATAAGTGTTCTTGCTTTTGCACCTGCAAGAACACTTCAAATGTATCTAGTTCAATGAATTTAGCTTCAGATTTAATTCAACTACAATAACTGTGATTTAATTTTTCCAACAGCTTTTTTTTCCCATAAAATTCACACATTTATGCATCACCATGACAGCAGCATGTCTGTCAAAATGAGTAAGAGAGCATGAAAAACACATGAGACCTATTTCTAAATGCAGTTACTAGTATTAAATGATTTTCCCATTTGTTTCACATGGATTTGTCACATCCACTGCTGAAGTAATTGGGCAAAATGATGATTTAATTCATCATAGTTTCACAACCACAATTATCTTTTCACTTGGTTCAAGGTATCACATCATATATCCATGTTATCAGCATGTGCAGTTTTTACCAAATCCAAAATTTGTAATCCATCCGGTTGATGTTGACTCTTTGTTAAAGTGGCAATGTTCATATCGGCATTTTAACAAATAAACAGATGTAATGTTGTATAAACTGAGTTAAACATTTTGATTTTGTGACCCATACTGTTCCTTGTAAGGTTTGTTTTTTATATACTGAATATATTACCAATACCAATGGGCTGTCTACCGAAATACCACCGCCCAAAGTACAGCATCCGTCACTGGAATGGGAAATAGCCCATGGATAAAACAAGTAGTTGTGTGGCCAGAAATTCGAAGAAGAGGAACAAATTCGCATTTGGCGACTGCATGGTCTAAATCATGTTATCAGATGTGACAGAAACGCTGGAGGCAGAGCCCAATAGAGGGCAACACAAGAAAGTGTGTCGTGCTCTTTTTCCCCCGCTCTCCTCAAAACAGGCAAGAGCCGTAACACGATCAAAATAAATTGATAAGAGAGAGTAGGCTAAACTGTCTGTCTCGCAACAGAAGAACTTACGGTACAAATTGTTTTCTATATCAAACAAATCTTCTTTACCAGCCGACAATATTCTGGTTGAGAGAGCACTTAACCAAGCATTTATCCATAGGGAACTTAAAAGGTGTGTCATTTTTATCTATTTGCTGCCTCTCTGGAAGGTATACGGGAGGTAAGAGGCTGGGAGCTTTGTACCAAATTGAAATAGATGAGATACACTTCTAAATTATGGTCTGTGAAGCATGGACTTGCTATTTCTTCGCTGCATTACAGAGACAGTGGTCTCAATAATCAATTTAGCATTATTGTTTTTCCAGGTTAAAAAAACAACGTTGCTCAGGTAATATCAGTGTTTGTAAGATTATCCCGATTTTAAATGATTTAAAAATAAACTGACCTTTCAGTCGAACATACTGACACAATCCATGATTACTTTAAAGTGAATGATTGAAGAGGAATTTGCTTTGTTGTACCAAATCCTCTTTTCTTTATTTATCTTATCTAAATTCCCATTAAAATCCACAGTTTGACATCTTTCTCTCTTCGAATAAACACAAAACATTCAGAATGAACTTGTTCTTGGAAGGTTTATCTCATTTAACATTATTCAAGTAAAAAATAAGGATACAAAAAAAAAGCAATCCAACTGTTCGGTGCTGTTTTTACCTGACTTCCACATCTTTTATCAGGAAATAACTCCTGATGATGCACGTATTCCAGTAAAGTATTAATCATATTTATATATAAATATATATTTATACAAAAAGAACGAATCATTTTCGGGAAGCTGAGCTTGAAAATGTGAGCATATGTCATTTGTTAACCAGCATGGGAGCAACTGTCATAAAAACACTTCTATTATGAATCCCCTGTGATAGTGCCCAACTGTCACATTTTCCTTGAAAATATACTGGTCCCACAGCTCTCGGAGGAAGCCGAGCCCATAAAAACCCCATCCTCAGTGAGATTAATATCTTTACATAACTCCTGCTATCAAAGCTATTATTTTCTGTGCTGCACTGCCAATATAGTCACCTCTGCTACATCCAGCCTACTGAGGTAAACATAATGAACAATGGCAAAAGCCTGGTCTCTCTCCATGTACCCCGGAGCGTGAAGATGGGGGAAATACAGTGCGGTGGCCAAGCTCAGCGGAAATAGGGCAGACTTACCTCTTTGAAACTGCACGGCTGCCTCGGCCACCCACTGAGATCCCTTTATTTAAACAGGATAAAACTGAGCGAGCCACTTCCTGAGACATTCAAGGATAACTCTTCTCAAACACTGGAGAGGCTATATTTTATGCCGAGCACACAGGAAGCTGTTCCGCATATTTGTGAATTGACTGTGCAGTCGTCCACACCTCATTTACCCATCTGTCCTGTTTTAACACAGCAGCCTGATTTAAATAATGAGTAACAGGAACAACTTTTAGGTACAGTCTGGTTTAATCTCCTTCTCTACAATAAAAGTGGTTAATTTGGCTGTTTACAGGATTTTTTTACAGGAGCGCAAAATAATCCCACAATGAAATGCAGTTTTACACACATAGTGTCTAAATTCTACAGTTAACACTTATAATATGTCTTCTATTGCAAGGTGACTATATTGTATTGCATTATATTGTAGATACCAATCATTTATCATAAATGAGAATAAATTGTCAATTCCATGAGCATGTTGACATAAATGTCTGGTTCAAACAAGAAAGCGTTGGCACCATGAGTGGGTTGAATGTGGATAGCACCTTAATTGGGAAGATGTGTCGTGAGACCAACTTGCTCCCTCTCTTTTTTTTTTTTTGCTATTAACCTTCTACCTTTTCACTTATTCCTTCACATTTTTCTTCTTTTCATTTTCTTTACATCTTTGCAATTTCACATTTCTTTTATCTCGAAGTCTCTTTTGTCTCCCCCTCAGTTCTACTCCACATTTGGCTTATCTATTTTTTTTTTCTTCCCTGACGATTCCACTCTCTCCATTTTCACTTTCACTTTCCCTCCCTCCCTGTTCATGAAAGGTTTACAGAGGAGACATGAGAGGCACATCCCGGGTGCTGCTGATGGAAGAGACTGCAGGACATTAGCTTGGGTGATTTTTCTCCCCACTGATGACTGAGAACAGTGTAAGACCTGATGTTCAATCTTCTCTTTTTTTCCTCCTTACCCCGTCTCGGTCTCCTTTCTCAGTCTTTCCATCACGGAGTCTCTCAGCCTCTCTCCCATTTTAAATTCCCTAAATAATTATCTGTCGGTCTGTCTCGCAAAAGGAGATACCAATCTATCCAAACTAATACACCTGAGATCATGGTTTGACAAAACCAGACAGGGGCAGGATTATGCGCGGAGACGCCAACGTGACATGACTAACAGGAACTCACTAGAATTTGTCAGCACAGTCGTGTCCCGCCCATTAAGATCACAAACAGGAAAGGGGGAGCTGTTCCCCTCTTACTACAACATGTTCTTTTCTTTCCTTGATCTATAAGGCATTAAGCTTTGGGCATTGAACAAAAGAAATATTTTCCTTTGCAGAATGGCTCGGCTCACCTGTGGATGGATGAGGGGCTCAAAACATCTGAAGGAAGATCAGAGTAAAACTGATGCTCCCTCGAGTTGAAAAGAGTCAGTTTAGGTGGTTAAAGCATCTGATTAGGACCCCACCCTGTGCAAGCATTTTGGGCTAAACTCGAGCTGGGAAGATACCCTTGTGGTACGCCCAGAATACCCTGGAGGGTTTAGAGCAGAGGTCTTCAACGTTTTTCAGGCCAAGGACCCCCAAACAGGTGGAGAGATGGAGCAGGGACCCCCTACTATATATATTGCATAAAATTGTGTTTTATATTAAACTGGACCTAGTGCCATGTTCAACATAACTACCCTGATATTGTACATTCAATACTAAGCTATTCAAATATTACACGGGTTCATATATTCATGTTTTTAATTTAAACATGTGCAAGGTATAGGGTGGCCATGCCACTGCCATTTATAAACAGGGACTGGTGGAGGGCTGCAGTGATAGTTGACTTTGTGGAACTTTCTCCAATCTCCCTACTGCATCTCTGGAGCTCAGCCACAGTGATCTTTGGGTTCTTCTTTACCTCTCTCACCAAGGCTCTTCTCCCACGATTGCTCAGTTTGGCTGGACGGCCAGGTCTAGGAAGAGTTCTGGTCGTCCCAAACTTCTTCCATTTAAAGATTATGGAGGCCACTGTGCTCTTAGGAACCTTGAGTGCTGCAGAAATTATTTTGTAACCATGGCCAGATCTGTGCCTTACCACAATTCTGTCTCTGAGCTCTTGGGGCAGTTCCTTCGACCTCATGATTCTCATTTGCTCTGACATGCACTGTGAGCTGTATGGTCTTATATAGACAGGTGTGTGCCTTTCCTAATCGAGTCCAATCAGTTTAATTAAACACAGCTGGACTCTAATGAAGGTGTAGAACCATCTCAAGGAGGATCAGAAGAAATGGACAGAATGTGAGTTAAATATGAGTGTCACAGCAAAAGGTCTGAATACTTATGACCATGTGATATTTCAGTTTTTCTTTTTTAATAAAGTTGCAAAAATTTGAAGACCTCTGGTTTAGAGGATGAGTTGGGAAATGGATATATGGGTAACCTTGATTTGCTTTGGATAAGCGGCGTAAAATGGATGGATGAATGGATGGATGGCAAGAAGGTATTTGCTGGATGGGCACCAGAGCTTTGTACTATCTCCTCTCAACTTTGTTTTTTTGATTGCATAGATTGCATAAAGATGAAAGACGCACTCCAATTCCTCAACATTTCCTGGATATTATTGCTGGCTTCTCGTACCTTCGATGTGATTTGGAGTGTGTTGTAGTGGAGCCAATGTATCAAGGTCCTGCCGATCCATGTGCTTGACCAGTTGCAAGTCGGTCTCAGCTGTCAATCGCGAAGTTTAGAACAACTAATAAAATACAAATAAACACTGGAACTTAAATTGAAAGAAACCATGCATGAGAAAAAAATTATGTCCCATCCATTAGTCAAGGAAGCAGGGAGTATGGCTCGCAGTGCAGACAGCCACCAGGGGGTGATCAAGATGTTTTGGCTTCACTTTTGAGGAACCGTCATGTCGTCAATCTGTCTGTGGATATTTCTTGCTATTTGAACAAGAGAAAGCAAATATCACTGCTGGGTTGGATTGAACAAGCTTGCAGAGCTTGATGAAGCAAAGCTTGTGTGAAAGAGGCTTTAATATTCTTAGGATACATCAATATAATAAATCTTCCTTTTTTGTAATCATGCTGGCTTAAACATTATTTTCTTATAAATGTGACCTCAAACTTTCCTCAATTTATGAAACGCTATGGATACAAGTCTTCACATCGCTGTGTGGTGCAGCACTATAGATTAAAAACTGAAAAAAAATCCCCTAGTCTCACTATCTATTTCAGATATTACAAGTGCAAATAGTAATTGCATGTTCCTATCTTATGTGATTTATTTTGAATTGGCCTCTTTTTGTTTTTAGCCACTTTCAAGCCATGATAAGCCCTTCAGGCACAGGGATAATCTTTTTTGATCAGATGAAAAAACAAGCACTAACAAGAAGAACTCGCAGATAAAAACTAAATCAATCCAACAGAATGATGTTTTAACATTGGTACATGTTGTGAGAGAGAGATCAAAAGAGAGCAGTCTAATCCTTTAGGCATTTTTGGGCAGCTGTTCAACTCTGCTCTCTATTGCTCTTTCCTCTCTCTCTGCCGTGGACATACTGTGTGTGTATCTGTGTGTGTGTGTGTGTGTTTGCCTCTGTCATACAGGCTACCTTTGGGGACAAACCCTCAGAGTAGATAATTGGAGATGGCTTGTCCAATTGGGGACAAACGCTTTGTTCCCAATTGGGAAAAAAACATTTTTTAGGTCAGTGGATAAGGTTGGGTTAATGTTTGGTAAAGGGTCAGGGTCTGGCATGTAGTGGTTGGAGTCAGGGCAAAGGCCCAGAGGGCAATTCATAAATACAAAATCCCCCCAGAAATAGGAAAGAAAACTCATAACAACATTTGTTCCCTGTGATGAAAAAATAAAAAAAATAGTAGACTAACATTTCCTCTTGAGTGCCCCTTCTGGCTTCATGCCTGTCGGGTCACAGTCAGGGTGAATGAAACACCCACGTAGCTTTTAATTTCTCATTGCTGACTCATGGAGACTGTAAAGAAAAAGAACGCGAAATGTTCCACTTTCCAAGACAAACGGACGAACAGTGAAGACGAGCTAGTGCGCTTGGTTCGCAGGGATGCGCTAAGAATGTTGAAAAGGCCAATGTTGAACATCATCGCAACTTAAACTGGAGAAGTTAAAAGGTCGAACAAGTTTATTTGTGTTGCACCTTCGGGAGATACAGAATCAGAGTGCTTTACGCATCAATAAAAAAACACACTATTAACAACTATATTAAAAACAGTAAAAGGTAGTATTCACAAACAAGTAGTTAAAAACACAGCAACATACAAGTACAAAATATAATATATGATGGATTATTTAGTTTGGCACTTTAAGGATGTCATAGAGAATTAAACGTTCAGTGTGTAAGATTTAGGTGAAATTAACAGAAAATGTAGACAAAATATTCCTAGTGATGTTTTCACTATTGTGTTTCATCTACAGTAAATTTAACCAATTATTGTTTTCTTTACCCTAGAATGGTCCTTTTATGTTGATATATTTTATATTTACATTGGGAGCGGGTCCTTTCTACGAAGGCCGCCATGTTTTTTTTACAGTAGCCCAATCTGGACAAACTAAACACTTGAGTTTTTATGACAACCCAAGCCACCACAGGTTCTCTTTCATGTTTGGAAGTGGAGGGTGAGGTGAGGGGTATTCAGCTGCAACATCCAACTTCACCACTAGATGTCACTCAATTCTACACACTGAACCTTTAAGTGACCCTTGATAAAATTGCTCTCCATCCCTGGGATAATATAAGTCTCCAGGAAATGAATATCAATTTAATGCCCAGAACAGTGATGTATATAAAATTGTATTTGTACGACTTGATAACATGTACAGGAAGCTGTCCTCTCTGATCATAGGCTGTTAGGCTGTAAAGCACTTTTCTGAGAAGGCTCTGTTCCCCACTGAATATACATCGATTGTTTTCTGGCATTTGGCTTGTTTTCTCCAGATCAAGTCTAAACCTCACAGACACCTGTACTACTCCTCTACTATCAGGTGACGTCCAAACTAAATTATTTAATTTCTTTACAAATCATTACACAGTGCACTCACTGAGTTGGCTGTAGCTACACCTATGGTGGGACAATATTGCTTATTCAATATATAACACCTAATTCTTTTTTTAATTCCTTGTTTGGTAACCGTTGACGTGCTTTTCTTTCTGAAATCTCAGAGAGAGCATATAACAGCATTGTGACCCCTTATAATCCCCAAATATCATAAATATCACAGTTAGATAATTTTTTTTGTACTCTGATATTTGAAAATGTCTCTTATCCACCTTCTCCACTCATCACAAGGACAAGTTTATAAGAGAGGACGTGAAACACTGGGAGGTAATGGTTCATTCTGAGATCATACTTAACTCATATTCTTCAAACATAAACTCATCTTATGTGCAGCATTGTATGTTGTAGGTCAGGGAAGATTTCATTTGAATAGTTAATAAAGACTGTGTTGTATTTGGTGGAGATGCAGTCCAACAGCTATTTACACTAATATATATATTTGTTCCTTTGGCTTCACAATGTTGGAATATGTTGAAACGTGCGTGTGACTAAGAGTTGTGACTATCGAAAACACGGCACACTCCTCGTAGGAATTAGCAGCTCAACTCTTTGGCGTTGTGGTGCTTTTGTGTGATGCATATTTACAGTCACAGAGTCTTCCTTCTGGGATATGCCACATAATATGCCAAGAGAGAGGTTTTAATTATGATCTTACCAGTATGCTGCATGTGCCTTGTGTTGGCTCCGATTAGTGCTTTGGGAATCAAGGCTGTAATTGTTTGTGCTAAGCAACTGTGCGTCTGTGTGTGTGTGAATGTGTGTGTGGTTGTGTGTCTCAGTGATGAGAGCGGTCGGTCACCCATAGGGCTTATGTTTCTGCTCTGTACAAAGGAGATGTGATTTATTTGCTCGGGGCCACTCAGTGCGTCCAATCAGCATCGAGCACCCCAGGGTGACACCATCATGGTCATCTCTTCTGCAGGAAATGATGCAAGTTGTACTGAATTACATAGGGTGTGAGACCAATAAAATGGGGCCTATTCTTGTCACAGCATCAGATAAGGGCTGGCTGCTGGATGCATGGTCGCAATTACCGCAGGTCTGCGCTCCTCGGCTGTGGAATTGGGAAATGATCATCTGCGCAGCACAGCAGAGTACCAGCGCCTTCAGCACAATAACTCAACATGTCCACTTGGCTATGTCAGCGCTGCATGAAGAGAGAATGTGAGGGAAAGAAAGCGGGTGAAGAGAAAGAGGAGATAAGAAGGAGTTGGAAAAAGGAAAGACGGGAAAAAGGTTTAAGTATTTTTTGGCCTTTTAGAGGCTCATAACTTTAATTTAGCTGCTCTACTGGAATATGTTTACATGCTGTAATGTTCCAAATATGCTTTGTTAGTCTTGTGCTGTCCACTGCTGCAGGACCTTTCACCCTCGATCTGAAACGCTCTTACAGCCGTCTGTTCTGATTGGTCAGCCGCCTGACTCTACTGGTCAACCGCTCAGGGTGTGTGTTGGAATGCCACGCCCCTTCATGCTCAGCAAGCAAACAAGGTGTAGCAGGGTTTTCTAACTAACTTCCTTTTCCTGCCGGCCTTTGCACTTTTTCAGACCTTTTGCATGCAAACTACCCCAAAAAAAGGAAAATATGGGCACTTAATCATCTATAAAGACAACCTTATGTCATGCAACATTTCTTTGCAAGTTGTTAATCCAAGGTAAAAGCATATTTTTACCCTCAAGTCAGGCCATGAACGGGATGGATGACTACGTGATGGATGAATGAATGTCAACGAAAATGGGCCGTAAAGTGAGAAGGAATGTTTCTAGGACGGCGCCACGGCGAAGTGATGATTCAAAGTCCTAAATAGGATTCTACTTGGAGGACAGAAACCGAAGTGATCATTAAAGACCTTTTTCCGTGGGATGCTTGATTGATTTAAGAGAGATAAACCGCAGCGCGCTGGTGCAGTGAGAGAACAGGAGAATGACAGTGGCTTTAAAGTCATGAAGAAAATATGAGAAGACGTTATGGCAAGAAGAGAACAGAGCCGTAATGAAGAGCTAAAATAATGAGGTAGAGGTCTATTTGTATCGCCGGAGACAAGATGGCCAGCCTTCTGCGATCCACCCTTTTTTATTTCCACGCGTTGGTTCGCGCCAATGTGAAGTCATCTCCCGGTAGAAAGGAAGGAGCAGCGGTTCTGACAGGCGGACAGCCTCCCTGTCGGAGGGAGTCGGTGGGAGGGGGTGCAGCTGAGAGGGTCTTAGGTCAATGACTGTATTAGACACACTCATTGATCCTGCGGAGGAAGGTGCCATCTCACCTAATTAATGAGCGGGAGAGACGGTTGTGTGGGGTGGCCGTCTTTCACTGACCTGGAAAGGAAGACATGAGGGGAGAGCACGGCGGCTCAACGTGAGACAGAGGAAAACTAATGATCTGTTTATGCATTTGTGTACCACGTCGAATAACCATGGAATTGCATTATGGCAATTTAATGTCTAAGCATGTAAGTGTGTGAAGATGTGGCCACTGACCCGTAGAGAATGAGGGTACACAGAGCTATTACAACTATATACACTTTCATACAAATGTGGCCCGTTTAACAGCAGGGTACAGAAATGTGCTTGGCAGGGGGCTTATTGGGGCAACCCAAACGTTTTATGATATTCTGAATAAATAAAATAAAATGGCCCTCTCCAAAGTAAAACACCTCCCTTCCAAATGACATTCATGCCCGTGAACGTTTGCACGGGTAAACGCTCAGTTTTCAAACGTGCAAAAAACTCAGACAAAGAAAAGTCTCGATACACTCCTGTGTATAACCCACTTAAAAAATAAAACAGCTTTCAGCGAGATGCTATCTTAACTGAGATGCTGTCTCCACCCCAGACTATAACACATTTCCTTTTAACATTTCATGAGGTGGTGTCTCTGATGGGTTGCAATATCCCCGAATCGTTTCACTTTTCAAGTCTGCTTTGCATCTCGTAGGCGAGAACGTCCGGGCTGAGTGTGTTTGCTTGACAGGGGCAATCTGGCTGCGTGCGGGCACTGATGGCATTTATGTGTACATTTTCAGGATGCGTTAGGGAAACCTTGCAGAAGGATGTCCTGGCACAGACAGAAATGGAGCTTTCTCAAGGGCTCGGGAGAGATGGATAAATGATCGGACAGGAGGGAGAGAATAAGGGAGCTGCGGTGACAGTACAGTGTAACCTTCCTTAGCGAGCAAGCATTATGGCGCGAGATTAAAAGTCACAGGGAAACAGTATAGACAGTAGAAGCAAGAGTAGAGTTCAGCAGGGCAAGAAAAAATGAGCAGTCAGACGTGATATAAACAGACTTAGGAAAATAGGAAGGGAAGTATCTATAGTGGATCATTCTTCTGAGCGTTATTCTTACTCATTTCATGTGCAGGAAATGTGTTTTCCCTCTTTTCTTTAAGTGTGAAAATGGAAGCAGGGTATTGCATGTCTCTTATCAACAATTAATGTTGCTATGCTTTATCAATATTTAACCATAACGACCACAAACCTAAAACTCAACGGCTTTAGATGCTATAGTTGTCATGTTTGTTGATGATATACAGTAATTAGCATTGTTGGCAGTGCACGTGAAACTATGGCACTCGGTAAAGTGCATGACCTCTGCCAAGGCCCAACAGTCAACTTAAATTCAATCAAGCTGCACCAAATTTCACACACTCATAGATCTCAGTCCCGAAATATCCCTTAATTATTTATTTCATCTCGATACGTGAAATATTTCCCGGATTATCTTAAACACCCTTTTTTGTATAGTTAATCATTTAGAAAATCCTAGAACCGCCCCTTTGTTCATATCCACAGCAAAACTTAATTGGTTCTTTCTTGGCCCATGTCCCACTTTTCCATCCAAATTTGTTCAGTAGTTTTTGTGTAATTATACTGACAAACAAACAGATATGAAAGCACCACCTTCTTGGCATAGGTATGAAAAAAAAAAACATACCTCTTGAAAAAAATCCAGGTTTTTACATATATGGAACTTCGCTGTAGCTTATTTATTTTTAAAGCAATTTACTCTGGCTCATTCGTGGGTTTGCCTTTAAATAAGTTAGATAAACGAGCTGAACTGGAGCTTTGTTTAAATGTAACTGTCTGACCGCTCGTGTGCGCCGCCCTGCTGGGCACTGCAAACTCAGATCAGAGTTTACCTTGTGAGTACAATGGCATCTGAACAGACAAAGAAGTTAACATGACCTACACGAAAGCACTTTCGAAAAAACCTATGTTTATGTGTAATTTCCCTTTATATAACTACATTCTTCATTTTGAATGCATCTGTAAGTTTCAGTCTGCCTCCAGATTTCTGCTCTTCCTCTCTTTACAGCTTGATCATTTGTTTTCGTTAAATTTTGCGTTTGCTCCTCATTTATCCTGAGAGGTTCAGGTTTGGATATGAGTGCAAATCCAACAACCCAGAATTCAAATTGATAATGTTTTCTGTAGAAAATGTAAAAACCCCCAAGGCAATAAATGTCTGAATTAAAAATGAGTTTTCCCCTCATACGTTATGATTCCATTTAGAGTTTATTTATGATTAACATTTGTAGATGTCCGTCTAAATGCGCTGTCATCACAAGCTCTTCCTTAACCCTGCAAAAAGGGATTTGTCACATGTGTCACATGATGTCCAGCCTATGCAGTTAGTTCATAATGCTGTGAGGAAGGTCATTTGAATAAAAAATGTTGAAAGGTGGTCTTCAGTTCAAAGCTGCAGGAAACCTTTTCCGGTAAAATTGTAAAAATAAATTGCAAATTAAAATGATGATTGCAGAACTTTTACTGACTGATGTTAGAGCAGACTCTTTCTAGCAGCGTTTCCATGTTTGAGGTTTGGAAAGAACTCCTGTGTCAGAATCACTGTAGCGAGCAGGTGAAAGGTGACATGTGTGATATCCTGCTGTGACAATCTCTCATTAATGCCCATGTTGGGACCATGCAGATAACCTCACACTGCAATTAATCACACCAGCTTTAATTATCTCATTATGAAAGCCAATTTATCCCTCACATCGCTCTTCAAAGCGAGGGAGAGAGAGAGAGAGAGAAAAAAGGAGAAGCTTAGATCCAAAAATGAAAGGTGAAGAAAATTTGTTAGAATAATCCCCCAAGATATGACTGAAAAAATGATATGTTCCTTATAGCCATCCCTCCGCCTGTCTCTCCTCTCTCCCTCTCGCCTGCTACCTGGCTGTTTGTCGCGCCCGCTGACAGGAACTGTTGAGTGAGAGATCTCCGCCGCCGCAGACAGCGGTGATGCCTCATCAGACTTCCAGCAAGCCCTGTGGCCCCTGATGGCGCCACAGCTGGTCGGACGGACATGATCGCTCACTCACAGACAGGATTAACCCCCCCAACTGCATCTGTCTCCGCTGTCCTGTTTCTAATCTCTGTCTCCTGGCCTCTGTCTGTCTTCCCGCTTCAGCTTGTCTCTATCCCACTGTGCTTTTGTACGTGTCACAGTGGTGTTAAGTCTAGACATGAGGCAGTAGCCCAAGTCCCTAAGACCACTGTTTACTGAGCGAGGTTTCACAGCATCGAGGGGTTTTGTCAGTAAGATGCAGGGTTGTGCTGCAAAAAGTGCGTCCTGGACTATCAGCATCGCCCTGATATGTCTTTAAAGAGGTAATTAGAGGTTTGGAGCAGATGATATAAAAGAGAGCAAAAGAAAGAAAAAAGGAAATAGATATCCTGCGTATTACTTCTCCTCCATAGGCTAATGATAAGGCTTCGTAATTATCACTTTGAAATGCTACATGATCAAAGTTTCTGAGCTTGCTTTTGTCAGAGAAGGAGAGGAGGGTCATTTCTACAGCGTTTTAAACGGGTCCCATTATAATCCCCAACACTCTGTGATCAGACACATGTTATCTGTGCCGTTCCCGAAATGCACGCCTACATTTTAATGTCTGTTTGCCGCCTGTGAATCATGCAGCTGTACTGAGAACCCAGTGATCTCTCTCTCTCCCCCCCTTGACATAAAACAGAAATGAACAGCGTCTGAAAGCCCTTTAATCTGACTTAAATATTCTCACAAAAACAGCCTTTTCCTATCTGCTAATCAGATTTGAGATACATTTGGGCTCTTCTGATCTCCGACGATTGTCCCCGTGCCTCAGTGTCACAATAAGAAAAAAAGAAATCCCTTATCAGATCATGCAAAAAAAAAAAAAAGAGGCAACATTTAAATACTGTACAGTGCACAGCTTTATTTGCTGGGTATAGAAACACACTCTAGGATGCTGGATGGTTTTCTGCTATCAATGCAATCACCAGCAATTGGGTTATTATTACCTCTGCCAAGGAGGTTATGTTTTCGTCTGCGAATGTTTGTTTGTTCGGAGGATTATGTAGATTTCGCTCAACCGATTTGCATGAAATTTTGTGGAGGGGTTGGACATCATCCAAAGAAGATTTTGCTGTGGACCTGGATCAGGGGGTGGATCTCGAATTTTATTTTTCACTTGCTTTCATAAAAAGATAGGGCGTCTTTAAACATTGTCTTTATTTCTCAAGGGATAATCCATGGATCTTGATGAAATAAATCGGAAATGTTTATAAGACTGATGTTTACGCCTGTGTTCAATTTGGTACAGATCCAAATAACAATAAAGATCTAGGGACTTAAAATGTGGTTTCATATGGGGACTGGTGGGCCTTGGTGGACGTATGCACTCAAGGAAAATAAATCCAATATACTGATACACAAAAATACAAAAAAGCACTTATTTATTCAGTTCATGTAAAATACGCTATAGATAAATCGTCCTTCAAATCAATGTTCTGAAAAGTAAATGTAAAGTGAGGTTTGAAAAATAAATACAAAAAACATTATAAATAGGTTATTTGATCTCTAAAAGCACGGACCAACAGAGAGAATCTCTGAAATGGACTAAAAACGATATGCAACGCCGTCTTCAAAGGTTTTCGCAGTTCACTGCCACGGTCGTTTAACTTCCCGCGGCGCATGCAGGCCTCGCACCCAACCCACCGACATGCGTTTCCACCAGCACCGCAACACACGCCAGCGCTGCCCACTCCGCCTGCGCCATTCAACACTGGCTACGGCTTTCAGGGTCCCAGCGGACACACAGAGCCGTGTCGTGCTGAGCTGCTTTGATAGAGACAGCTTACAAGCAAATGAGGTATGGTGGCTAGGGTGGGGGTGGTAGCGGAGGTGGTTCTGTGGAAAAAAAAAAAAAAACTGACAAAACACTACATCAAAGTGTGGTAGCAGAACAGTAACTCTCTCTCTCTCTCGCTCGCTCTCTCTCTCTCTCTCTCTCTCTCTCTCTCTAAAGAAACACAAAGTACACTTCACACGCAGGGTTTGTTGTTGTGATATGTTTCCTCGTTGCTGACCCACAGAGTTGTTGTTTTGATTTTGCAAGTGGGTCACCAGGAAATGTGTGTGTTACTTTTCCCTGCTTTTTTGGTTTTGTTAACAACCACTGCAACTAAAAAGGGCGTCAGACAGAAACCCCTAATTCACTTCTGGGTCATTTCTAAAAGTGGCCGTTCTCTGAAAAATTTCTGTCTGCTCATATTCAGGTTCATCATCGTATTAATTCGGGACCACTTTCCTCAGACTGTCAATTGCTGCTGCTCCTACCTTCAGCCACTGTCTCAAACCCTTGCTTTAGCTCGTGTATATATATAGCACTTGTCTAGTCTTGATGACCACTCAAAGCACTTTACAGTACAGTTTGCCATTCGCCCATTCAAACACACATTCATACAGATCATCTATTAGCAGCACTTTGTTTTCTATGAGGGGCAATTCAGGGTTCAGCATCTCGCCCAAGGACACTTTGCCATGCAGATGGGGAAGACCGGGATCAAACTGCTGACGTTTCGGTTGGAGGACGAGCGCTTGACCCCCCCGGTCACAGCTGGCCCCAATTGGCCAGCTGTTGCCTTTGGTCAACCACTTCCAGTGATTGTAGGAAGTGTCGGCTTCCACCATCGCTGTGCAAGGCTTTGTTAGTGGACGAAAATGATGCGAAGAAACAATTCAAAAATAATAATAATATGTCTCTTTTCAGTTAAACATGTGGCAACTAGCAACATTTAAACGGTTGTTTTAGTTATATTCCTAATGTATTAAATATCCAAACCCGAGACTTATTCAAGCTCTTTCGTGGTCAATACTGATTAAACACTGGATGTTCATGTATTAGGTTTTAAAATTCATGTTGTTTTCCTCCTGAGGGATATCTCTCTCTGTGAACAGTTTCCCAGGTGGAGGGATTCTAATCATTATTGTATTGATTCAAATCAAATAAATGTTGTTTGTCATCCCACATCCTTTGAACAGAGGAAAAGAACAAATAGGTTTTCAGATATTTCAATACTTTTAATCAATACGGGTAAATAAAAAGTCATGCTATCCCGACTTAAGGGCAAATTATCTGTAATTTAAAGGCCAACATGAGCAGCATACACGCTCATCCCTGTGTAAACTTCCCCTCCAGGGAGGCACCACCTGTCCGTCTCTGTCCAGCAGCCTCCACTTGTCTGATGTTCCACCGGTGATACAGGAACTAATTGTGCATGAAGGTGACAAACTAAGAGGCATCCGGTACAAGCCCCCTGCAACACACACCTGTCATAATAGAGCTAAACCCAATAATATGGGAGGTAAAACACATCCAAGGCTGTGTGAGCTTGTCAAACTAAAAGAATGATAATAAAAAAATAAACGCCTGAACTGAATACTGTCCTGTGTTTCTTTCCAATACACTCAGCTATTGAAGTCTTCCTTCGATATAGCTTGGCACCAAGTTGCATCAGTGAGTGGGTTTGAAACCACTCAGTAAAAAATGATTTCATGGGGGAATTTTAATCAGATGCAGAACACGTCTGCATCCAATCAGAACAGCGAAACTCGACATTGTGCTGAATGAATACAAAATACTGCATTGTACAGACATTTTTTAGAGGAAATACTTTCTCCATAGCCGATTAAACAGACCTCTCCAAACCAGTGGTGGCCATATTTGGTTTTAATCGAAAATGTTTCAGTGATGTTCCCATTGGGCGCTCCTCTGTCAGTCATTGTATGAAACCGGCCCACTTTAAGACAAATGTCTGTGATTGGCCAAGCGTGTTTCAGGGCAGATGGAAATTAGTAGGACCAGGAGGGTGGGGGGGGGCCTGCAATTACAAATATGAGCTTACTGATTGGTCCAATAGGCTGCAAGAGTCCAAACAGAGCTGATTTAATCGGTAACATAACTTGCATCTGTCATCCAAAACCTCTTCTTACGTCCATTTTGTGAACACAAGACAGTACTTGTAAATAAAATGGCTAAGGTGCGTGTGCTGAGGGAAGATTACAGAGATTTACGTGCTTCAAACAAACCAATAAAGCAGCATCAAATATTCATAGTCATCTGCGATCAGCACTGCGCACGCTGCCATTGATCCGTATGGAAAATGCAGCTGCCAGTAACACAGACTGGATCCATCCGGGGCAGCAGACATAAGAGGCAGGGACGTGGAGTGCAGGAGCAATTTGCAATCACATGAAGAAAATACATGAATTTCCTGGAGTGGAGTGTGAAGGTGAAAGATGTTGCGCCTACGTGAAATTGGAAGCAGACACAACTCTTACATAAATATGATCCCTCGACAAGTGGCTTTCTCCGTCCTGACAGCTTATTTTCTGGGCAGACAGATGAGCGATGTTTCAATGGGTGTGACAGGTAGAGAGAGGCTGACGCCGGGTTTCTCCTCGTTTCCCCTCTCTCTCTTTTTTTTTGCAGGATGCGGATGAGGACAGGAGAGGCCCTTTTCGCAGAGTTGAGTGAAATGGAGGGAGAGGATATGTTAAGTGATGGAGAGAAGCTTTCTGAATGAAAGAGATTTTGATAGGAGAAAGTGTTTTGAAAAGAAAAATGAGCATTGGCACTGCAAAGAGGGACATGGCAGGTTGAGTCCAAAGGAGCCTCTTCACTTTTCCACCTTTTTCCTTCAGACCAAATTTCCTTTACCTGGGTGAAGTACCGGCATCGAGAAAGAGAATATTTCGTATCTATTTTCTCAATATTGCGAAATAAAAACATCAAGCTTTGCATATATCTCCCAAATCACATGAAAATGTTGAGTTTTACATCGGCCCACTAGATCTTGATAGATGAAGCCATTAAGAAATGCCTTCATCTATCAAGATTTAGTGTATTTGTGCGTCTTGCGTATCTCTCAGAACACTCAAGGTCACCACATTACAGCGAAGAAAAACATCCGGCCCCCCACGACAAATCATTAAAAGCACAATAGATAAATGGTAAAGACATGCGGGTATCTGCTACAGGAAAGGGCAAGTGACAGCACAGAATAATCACAGAAGACGGACGGGGCAGAAAGATTTGATTGCTGTGAGGATGGACCAGCTTAAGTTGTGTGTTCCGGGCATTCATTTTAATGTGCTTAGTGTTCGTCTTGTCTGATGTTTGATAACTGCATCCGTTTTTATAACCAGGCAGAGAACATTGCAGTATTGGACGCGTCTGAAAAATGAAGGGGTCCTGACCCAGCATCCATATGCGTCGACTTTAAACCAGATCCAGCTGCATATAAAAAAAATGTTTCTGTGATTTTGTATCTGTGGCTTTTATGATCTATTCATGCTTTCACCAGCTTAAAGGAGGCTGTCTGCTTATTGACCTTGCTGGGGAAACCTTAAGTGTGCATCAACTGGCACTACTTAAAATTAATGTAGAATAGTCTTTTTTCTGTAATAGACAAGATCCTATTGACGTCTGCTATTTTTGC
This sequence comes from Limanda limanda, assembly GCF_963576545.1. Classification (NCBI taxonomy): domain Eukaryota; kingdom Metazoa; phylum Chordata; class Actinopteri; order Pleuronectiformes; family Pleuronectidae; genus Limanda; species Limanda limanda. The sequence goes on from NC_083638.1 coordinate 11,154,049, forward strand.
GTTATTGTCATATTTACTATCTGGATGAGCAATGAGAGTCATTTCAATGCAGGAAGAAACCAAGCAATCATACATTTTAATAAACGATTCTGTCAAATGCATGGTTTGAGAAGAATGCCTTTGAAACTGTAGATATGCATCAAGGGGGAAATATGACTAAGCAAGCAGCCAAACGCAGAGCTGCTGAAACAGGAAAAATAGCCTGTCAGTAATTTAGAATGTGAACAGTTTGTTAGAATCCAAAAATGATGGCAGCAGAATAATTAGGTTTGACAAGTCGATTGATAGAGTGTTGGGCTGTGGACAAATTGCAATACAAAATCCTGTTTCTGTCAGCCATTTTTTTTGTATTACCATTTCCTTTTATATGCATAGAACGAATTTAACTTTAAAAAAAAACATTGACATCTGAATTGATGCAATCTGTCTTTTAAAATATATTTCATATTTCTTTGTCAAATGTAGAGATCTGCACACATTGCATTATGATAAAAAAAAGATATCCCTTTTTAAATAGGATCGGTTGATGATATGGGAACTGTCATGGGTTTAAAGCAAGAGCAATGGACTATCCTGTGAAACTAGCAGACAGTGAAAACACACAGCACACAGACCACATCTGCAATAAGTGTCATCTCTCGCTCAATATTTTTACAACTTAAGCAGTTTACCAAGTAGTGAAGCTGACTCTTTCTGTACGTGGTCATACCAACCAAGTGAATGACAGGATTATGACCATCGGGGGATTTTCTTTCAAATGTAAAATATGTCGGCACAAGTTCAGGTGCTTGTTTAAGGTGTTTCTTTAATTGTTGTTAATCCCTAACACAGGTTTGTACCAAAATGAAAATGAAAAAGAACAGAGGTATAATTAATTAAAGTGATTAATAAAGTATTGGATCAATAGGAGACGCAGTAATGCTGCTCCTTATACTGATAAGCTTAACCTCCATTGGTGAGCTTCTACACATTAAAAAACCTCACCTTCATACACATATTTCAGATATATTTTTTGTCTTGAGAGTACACGGGTGGATCGTGTCTTCCCATGATGTCTTCCACCAGAAGCCTCAAAGACCTTAGAGCTCCAAGTTCAACATCCTCTCTGGTCGTTGCCGAGACCTGAGCGCAGCCAGTGCAGAAATTTGGTCTTTTAGAAGTCCTCAGTCTGGTTGTGGTCTCCAGACTCACCTCACTGCCAACACACTGTTGTCGTCTCAAGTCTACCACCAAGTTCTCTGCCCAGGTGTCGAGTTTCCCATTTACAAAGGAGTTCACCACCAAACCCCATCTTGAAAGTCAGTCTTTCCCTAAATCCACACCATAGACTTCCCATCCTAACCCACAATCTGTCATAACGGTGAGAGTGAGACTCATGAGGCTGAAGCTTCCTGTATTTGTTGGTAAGATTTGACTCCAAAGCAAGTCCATCAGTCTTAGGGCACAGTGCTGAGCTCCCATCTCTCTGCTTGTTGAGCCATGGCCGAGGGAAGCAGAGAAGCACAAGTGAAAATCTTCTCTGCTTCACATTACAGGCAGATAGGCTTTAATAACGTCAGGAATAATTCACCACAGGCACCACTGAATTATGCAAGAAGGAAATTAGGGACTCTTTCTTATTTTCTTCCTTTATTTCTTAATCTATCCATCATCAAACTGTAATATGAGATCCTCCAGTAAATGAAACAGACGATTAAACGTTTGAAATTTTCTGTAATGCCTCAGCAAAACAACACGAGCACCGGCTAACAACTAAGTGTTCCCATAATGAGGACCTGAGCGCCCCCAAAGAGACAATTAGAAGCAATGAGAGAGTTCCGCTGACATCGCTGATCTGTAGAATAATTAACACCTCTGCCCTTTGCCTGGTCCCTGAGGACACACCTTTTTCACCCCAGTTGTGCCCAAGTGTGCTGGCAACTTTTGCAACACAATAACAAACACAGACACATGGTTGTTGTGAAAGTTCAACAACAGAAAAACGGAAATAACACGCTAAATAATTAGCAGTTTAGACGAACACACATGCTGGAGAATTGCAGCAAAAACAGCTGCTTTGTCAAGTCAAAGTCATATTTTTAGTTTCAGCAAATTAGTAGCTGAGTTTCCGGCTTTATGTGTTGTTTGCTTCGTTAATTGGTTCATTTTTATGGAACTGCTCTTTTAATATTTAGTGAAAAGCTATTTTTCTTCAGTCTGGTCTCATTTCACTTGTTTCCTTGAAAATAAAAAATGTAATTTACCACCCATTCATCAGTTCTATATCCTGTCTGTGAAAGCAGTCGATTAAGAGCAGACCATATTTTTAAATGACTCAATAATTCACTTCAGTTCAGTCAGAATTAGGTGCATGTTTCCGCCTCGATATGGTAAATGCTTCAGAGGTCCAAGTTCAGTCTCCATCTCTGTCTGGCGACTTTCCGCCTCCAGTCGAGCCCGTCCCTGCTGACTCCGTCCCTCAGACACAGCCACTGTCCCCTCTCAGCATGATGTTATACAGTTGCTAAGTAATGCAAAAATACTTTTAAGACCATTAAATTGAGCCTGAATGTTAGAAGGTATAAAAGCTAAATGTGAACAAGATGAAAGATAATTGGAAAGTCAGATATAGAGTTTGGCTTTCAGCAAACTTTACTAAACCCCCTCCCACATTTATGGGATTTCCAGATCATATTTTGATGGTCTTTCTTTCATTTGAATGTTGTTGAACTGAATTCTCTCCTATTGAAAAACATTGAAAGTGAGGTTTGAATTACATCCCCCCCTATTCTTCGAAAGAAATTGTGGACCCTTACTGTTGTGTTTGGTATGTCAAAAATAGGCAGAAATATTACTCGCAACAAAAAAATGTATCACAGTTCTCAAAGTGTCCATTTCATTTTAGTGCGACATTTGGAAGGAAAATCAACTCTGCCACAGGATAAGAGTGGGACTAATGTGAACCTCTAAAATAGAGGAAATCTTCTCTTTGAGTAATCGTTAGTGTCAGCCACAAGAATAGGCCGGAATTCTATGATAATATGTGTAACAGAAAGGAGCAGCCTCCGTTCCCCCAGGTATCCTGTAAGTCCTTGTCAATTTAGCAAATTATATTTCCATTATTTTCTTTTCATTCCACTTATTAGAACGGTTGCGAAATTAATGAGGGATATACCCGCAATACAAATTCGGCATGAAGCACCGTTTCCCCGCCTCCCCCCCTCTGCTAATCACATTCCTCTTGAAGGATAAAGTGGGAAACAGAAGGGGGGGGGGGGTGTTGAAGCAAGAGGGATACAGCGAGAGGGTGTGTGTTTGGGGAGGAGGGTGCACAGGGAAAAGTTGTGGGGTGAGTTAAGAGGACCCTTGGCAGCAGCTTTAAGAGTCATAGATAAAAAGCGAGGGGGTAATGTGACTAGGCTGAGTAGGTGAAGAGCACTGAGATCAGCCTAGAGGAGAGATAATTACACAGAAGCACAGGGATTACCGTGATTCTAGATGAAGTGGAAAAGCCATGCAAAGCATATTATTATGATGAGAGGAAGTAGAACTCCATCTGTGTGTAATTTATCCTCCGTGGCAGCACAAGAGGGGAGGGATGGGAATCTTATTTATCCCCTGGGGGAGTTCAAGGTGTTTAGGCCTTAAGAACAACCAGGGAGACATCAAAGTGTGTCAGCTCACAGAAAGACCCTGACTTGAAAGATCACTAAACAGAAACACACGCAGAAGCGGAAACTATACAGTATAACTATGTCTGTGCTAATCAGAAATCCATACGTGATAAAATATACATACTGGAGAACATATGCAATACGTGCTGAAATATTCATACGGGATTCAGCCCGAGATCACAAGCCAAGCAGCCACGGTGGACACGAGACTATCCACTGCGGTTCAGCTCAGGAAGGAAGTGAACGAAAAATGTTTACACTCGTTTTTTTAAATTTGAGGCGTGGTCTCAATTACACGTCACGCCACTTTCACGTGCACAGCGGCTCGTACGCCACAGCGCAGCGTTGATGTCCCTCTACACATCTGTGCCAGCTGTGTTTGTGTCATGGTGTAATTAGCCGTGGATGTCGGGCAAATTAGTCTCAGAGGAACGTGTTCTGTTCGGGCCCCAGTGTGACGTAGTATTAGCCTGCAGTAGTTACAATTGAAATGAAGATATGTACCTAATTATGATTAACTGTGCACTTATAATGTGGTCTTACCTCTTGGGTCCCCTGCATAAATTTCCATCTGTATCTCTGTTTTCAATTTAATGATACGTAGAGTAGCACCAGGCTATTTGTCTTAAGATTACATCAAAGAGATGCTACAGAGGAAAAAGCAACAGAAATAAGATGCCAGAATTGATTGAGTGGATAACCTCACTCCCCCCTGCAGCGTATTCACTGCACTGTTGACCCATGACTTATTCTAAAGATGTGCGAATATTATAGAGCAGAATTATGGAGGATAATAGAAGAAAGAAACAATTATAGGATTCAAAACACCCACATATCGTGAGTTTAAGTCATTATTAAAAGTGTGGTTGAACCGACAGCACCGAGATGATGTTTACTGGGGTGGAAAAAAGCAGTGAAAGCTGCATGGAGATCATTCCTGTCAATGTGAAGTAACAAGGTTTTCTTTTTTCCAACATTTTGCTTCTTGACAGTTATGTCAGAAACACAAGGCCGAGATCCAGATTGAAATGCTCCATGAATATTCGTCCCATTCTGCTTTTTCAAGCATTCTGTTTTTCCGACCCTTTGCTGAGCTTTACCACCAAGTACCTGGTAGATCTGGTTTAGTTTGATGCACAGCAGATTGCAGATGAGTCACATCATCGTTGAGTGGCTAAGGGCAGATAAGATGGTGTATCTCACGGGTGTCAGGATAGCAGGGCGGTGCTTACAAGTCAGAGCTGATCTGACTGACACCACAGAAGTGTGCCGGTGGAAACTGCTGATTCTCCACCTGGTGACTCACAAGTTCCCAAAAAATTAGCAACAACAGGTAAAGAGCTGAGGTGACGGATTGTTACCCAGAGGGATTCTTTATCTCTATTAACCGTGTTAGTGAACTGAAGGTGAACCTGAAGAGTGCAAGGGTGTAGCTTCAGCTTTAATAATGTTTCTCACTGACTAAACATTAGGGCAAAGTGGCAAGTGTGAATACTTAAGCATCACACACAAGGCTCAGTCTTTTCCCCCTTGGCTTTCAAGAGCTGATGTGATGAGAAGCCAACTCTCATCACTGGTATCAATTAAACTCGACACCACCCCTTGGTCCACAGCTCATGTGGAGATAGAGAGTTAGTCAGATGTTACAGTCTAATGAATTTGGAGGCATCTTGTTCGTCTGACCGCCCACAGATCCCTTGTAACAACATGGTGGTGAGCTGTAATGGCCGAAACGTTAGAGATGGGTCTGACATGGGGAGCAGCCCAACATGGAGCCCAGGATGAGCCCAGACAGAGGCAGACCATCAATGCCGTATGCCCCTTATGAGACAAAGAGGACTAACTAACAAACAAAAAATTTAGTTTGATCCATGACCATGTTATATCATTAGGCCCTAGTCTTTTTCATTTTGTAAGAAGACGCTTAATTTTGCTGGTAGATCAGGTGTAGTTAAGGTTCTCCCTCATCTGATCAAGCAAGGAGTTCATCAGCTCCTACCCGTAATCCTCTGGGTGAATCGACAGAGCTTCACACCTTTAGTACTTGAGTTTGTTGCTCTGTTGTTGCCTTTGTGTTTAGATGGAGAGATTAGATCGAGACACAATAACAGTTACTAAAGCACACACTGATTGCTTATGGAGCCAGGCAGCTTCAAAGACTCAATGACTTCACAATCCCAACATCAGATCTTTGTCCCTGGTCTTTGACTAATGAAAGAACCTCATTGTATGGTTCGACATAGGAAGTACATCCTGTGCTGTCAATAATCCAGTAGTGTTAACAATCAACAGGATATTCCTGAACTGTGATTGCCATTTAATGATATTGGTGGGTTAATTTCCTGTGCTGCTCCAGCAGAGTGTTGGCGCAGCACAGCGGCAGACTCTCTGTTATATTCCTCCTGTCTCACACTAAAAAAAATCCCCCTTTCCTGCCAACAGAAGTGTGGAGAAAGTATTTTCACAGTTAGCACAGCACATTTCATACACAGCAGTAGATCTGACATCAGTGAATCTTTTTGTGGAGCCGAAAGTCCTCTGATCACGGCGGGTCAGGCTTCATCGCAATGCTCATAGTAGTGACACAGATTTTTTCGTGAGGTAACTTTTATTTTAAGGTTGTTTATTCTTTCACCTCTGCCAAGGAGGTTATGTTGTCACCCCTGTCCGTCTGTTTGTTGGTTTGTTTGCAGCATTATGCAGAAACTGTTTGGATTTCCACGAAACACGCTGGAAGAAGGGAACATGAGCCAAGAATCCATTAAACTGTGGTGCGGATCTGGACAAAGGGGGCGGATCCAGGAACCAAAGGTAATAAAACGATTGAGAAAAGAAAGGTGTTCACAAAGAACCACTTATGTTTTCCAAAAAATGACACATACTCACGACCAAATTATTTTATAAGTCTACTCTATTTCTCTTTGTGGGGAAAAAAAGGACATTGTTGCCAGCACTTATGGCAGAAAACCTGCAGTGCTCACTCTAGTGTAGGCATTGTTGTATTGTGTGGAGCATTATTATGAGTGAATAATAAAATGTGCCAAAGTATATCACCCAGCTAGGGACATTTTCAGTCCCCTAAATATGTTCAACACTCGCAGGGAGCCAGTTAAATTGGAATACGAGGCACAATGAGAGTCTCTGGCTGATTCAGAAAAACAAAAAATGAAATTGCAAATAGTGTTGTATTATTCATGATATGATTTACTGCTGACAGTTACAAAACTATAAACTTGTTTTATAAATACACTGTTTTAAACAACAAATAATCTCACATCAAAGATAGAAAATGTACTCTATGGAAAGGAGGAGAGCGTGAGGCATTATGAAACATCCCGGGGCAATTTTATGTATATGTTGTCCATCAGGTAAAGAGCGCTGGGTATAGTTTCACTAAAGTTACACAACATCAAACAAATATTAAATATATAAGATATTTTGAATATAAGATATTTGCCCTAAAAATGTCACCGAAGTCTTCATGCTAAACGGTGCTTGCGAGGTGGATAAATACGCTTTCATTTGTCATCCTGTGCCGAGGAGAGCGAACTACCCTCCGTTTGCTAAGGTCTTTGCCAATAAAGACAGATATTTGATATCTTAAGATAACAGAAATGATATCAGCCAGGAGCCATAACTGAGTCCTGTCAGGAAGGAGACGGAGTGAGTGATTTCCCCCAGTTATGCAAGAGTTGATCTATCCCATTAGGCTTTGGGGGTGGGCGCGAGCCGAGAGCTGGTGCCGCCGAAGCTCAGTAGCAGTTATTGCCTGACATGAAAATTCCTCTTCAAGCGTAAAGTGTCAGAAAGTAGGATTGATGCTTCCACTCATTATTGCTTCTGCATTTTGGGATGAGAAAGGTAATATTAGGTTGGGAGAAAGAAAATATATAAATCACAAAAAGCTCTGTGATTGATATTACTGGGGACTTTGTGTCAGCTGAGAGAACTGATATATAAATGAAAGGATACAAAAATAAACCACGTGGAAGGGGAAGATGAAAGAGAACAAATATATATATATAACACAACGTTATATCACATGAAATACCAAACAAATTGGATTCAATAAAAAAAAAACCTTTTATAACAGCATTCAGGTACATACACACACACACACACACACACACACACACACACACACACACACACACACACACACACACACACACACACACACACACACACCTCCTATATACAGTTTACATATTTATTTGTTTTCTTTTGACTAAAGCTGTTTTTAGATATGAGCATGAAAATCTGAATTCATCATAATCATAACATTTTCCGCAACTTTCTTTATACATTTGAAGAACTCTCAGTTATGTTGAAACCTTGCTTCATTCAGACAAAGTGCATCCGGGTAGTGGACGTTGGAGCCAATACAGACATTACAGTGTTTTTGTTTACAGCAAATAAACACTGACGTTATCCTTTATCAACAAAAGCTCTGAATTTCGTTGTTTTCCCACGTTAACGTTTGTCGGCTTTGTCGTATGGCACCTCCATTTTGCCCCGAGATAGTTGTATTTTACAAAATTACATCCATCGCATGTTAGAAACGTCACCAACACAACCACTGGATCACTGAGTTGGACATTTCAGCCTTTTCTGGGTGCAGGGAAGAAAATGTGTGTTCTCCCATCCAGGCCCTCAAGGAAACTGTGCAGACATCAATGCATGTTTGAAAGCAGCTCAAGTGATGCGCTGAGTGTTGTCCACCCTCTGTGACCTCGAATCAGGGCATATTGTACAGCACTACATTTATAGATCTAGGTGTTGAAGTCTGTTTCTGTTGCACCAAACAACCAGTTGTGTTATAGAAAGGTGGAGGACATGACATGTCGCAGAAACAAAACACCTTCACAGGGAAAAAGGCTTCATTCACACAAACAGAAATAATAATGGACTCAGAAGTAGTGTTGTTTCACTCTCTTTATACTGCACGTCTCTATAGACTGGCTTGAAGTGGCCTCTGTGAAAAAATAATCAAGGAAGCCCAGCCAACTTGTGCCGTTACTTCTGGACTGCTGCTGACTTTTCTTTATTTTTCATTTTATTTTTTGGGGGATTGTGGTTCATTGTGAATTGGTGACAGCAGACATCTGCTGCAGACATCTTCAACCCTCCATAAAGTCAGACTGAAACAATTTGGATGGGGAGATAGGATCCCCACAGAGAGAATAAGCGAGTGACCCTTTAAACAAGATAGCTCAGGCTATGGTTCACGGTATTAACAATAGGTTTTGACCATTCATCACAATATCTGCCACATTATCTACACTTAAAAAAAAACATGAATAGGCTGGTACAGAATACAGTAACTGTATCTCAAATTCCCCCTTCAGGGTCCACATAGAGGTATTCACAGTAAAAATACACTTCATACAAACTATATTGTCACATTGCAATCTGGGTAACAGTAACACTGTGAAGGAAAAATCTGTACATGGCCTTAATTTAAATGCTGACATTAATTTGTACTGGGAATAAGAGAAGGAAAGAGAAGAAAAAAAAGAAAAGAAGGAAAAAGTGATATTAAGATGTCATTTGAGATATGGAACCGACTGTTTTGGAATGCAAGATGCTGAAAAATAAACGTATCAAACTCTATAGCAATAGAAAATGGAACTTCGGTTAATGATTTGATTTTTTATGAACCTAAGTGTGCTTATAACGCCCCCTACTGATCTAAAGTCACACCCACAAACATTGTTGACGCGACTCAATTTCTCTAATCCCCAACTTTATGTTGATCGCGCTAAGCTAACGCCCCCATAGTTAGATGTGCATACATTCTGGTGACTGGGTCTTTTAAACCATAACATGGTCACCAGTGTTGACATTGTTTCAGACACCGTTGGAGCCACATGCTGTCAACCAATCAAAGGCAACAAAGACAGATGGGCGGTGGAAGGAAGCCCCAGGGGAAAGGGCCGTATGTCTCAGTTTCACTGCGACAATGGCACACGTGCGCTTTGTTTAGTTTCCATTGTTCGCTCACACAGTCTGCATCAGCTGACCAGGAAACTACATCACATCCTGCCTCAGAGCCATTGATCCTGAGTCACAGGGCCTCACGGTATTTAAACGGATGAAGAGGTTCCTTGACAATCTTCTGTTGTGAGAGGGGCCCCATGTGACCCTGGCGTCTGCCGGCTGCATCATTCAAAATGGAACAGGAAAGTCGTGCCTGTGTTTTCCACCAATCACATCATTACTCTCTGTGGTGTTTGGCTCTTTTAACCAATCAAATATCTCTGTGGCAATACAAGTCTTTTATCTATTCATGTTTTTGTTTCTGACATATAATCTTTTCTATCACAAATTGCCTGGAAGTTAACACAGCTTTTAACTGCATTAAAATTACGATGAAGGTCTTAAAAAGGAGTGATGGTGAAATTATTCCAAGGATGAAGAAGGTGTTTTGTCACTAACAAATGAAAATATTTGAGTGCCTAGTAATTCTACTAATTTTTTTAAACTGAATTCTCCAACAAAAGGTGAACTCAAGGTGAATTGAAGAGAAAAAGTGTTGCAAGTCAGAAGCTGATGCTGGAAAGAATTATCAAGACTGAAAGAAATATGCTTTTTAATGTACAAATGTTTTTGTTGCTTCAGTCAAAAGAGAAACATTCACACATGACCTTATTTTAAAGCCGCTTTTTTTATCCAGTGGTGTTTTATTGAAAATCTCTGACACAGCAACTGTTATTTGACCTCAGCTTCCTGTTTGCGTTTGAAAATGAAAATGTCTTCACAAAAACATCCTGGCTCTCTTCCTGTCGAGCTTGGCAGCGGTCAGGGCCGTTAGATTTGAATCCCTCAATGGAAAATGAATGGAGGATCTCAACAGACGGGCAGCTGGGTTAAAGAAGAAAAAAAACAAAGAGCTTGGCCTCTGAGGAAGCTGATGAAGGAAATCCCTTTGAATGGGGGGCGGGGGGGCTGGAGTGCTACTATTGTTCACCATCTGTAAGTGTGCCGTGTACACACACACAACCTTTTGGGCACGAGCCAGGGCGTGGTGTCAATGGACTTACTGGGGGATGGGCGGCTTCTACCGTTGAAACTCATTATTTCCTCAAGGGGCGCTTCATGGGCTTTTTTTAAAGAAGTGAGTGTGGAGAGCCCGTGTAAGGAAATGGAATTTGCTTCAGTTGGTCGAAGGGAAAGTTTTGTCGTTGGGAGTCGACAGATGTGGGCTGAGGAAGTTTTCGAAGAAGAAAGTGAACCGTGTATACTCTTAGGAGTGTGTCACTCTTTTGGAAGAACACAGTGAACATCTGGTTTCTGTCGTGAATCATGAATATATAAATATCAAATATGTGAGCTTATATCAGTAACATTAGGAAAAGAAACTGACAGGGAATGTAATTATAGCACAAACCTACTTACAAAACTATTCATTTATATTGCCTTATTTTTACATGTTACCCTGTGTGCGCGCGTGTGTGTGTGAGAGAGAGAAAGAGAGAGATAGAGTGAAATCTTTCAAATGAAACTAAAATGGTCATTTCCATATATTTCTCATTCAAGACCAAATATGCTACAGTGGTTACAATTTGAAAAAATAAAGGCAACACACATTTGCAGGTATTTTATTACTTATAATGTAATATAATTCCTCAGAATGAGATTTGATCAAATTTGAGTGAGCTGTCAACACAAGCAACCAACTGCCATCACATTTGAATTCAAATAAAGCTACAACCATCATTGGTGCTCAGGAGTGACATCACCTTTCCCTGAGCACAGCTGATACAAAGCCCCTTCTCATCCTTGCTGCCGATTTATTCCAGTGGCAACTCACAGTACTGCAGCAACAAAAACCTGTGGTTAAACATACAAAAAATGACTTCCTTTCAAGACACCTTGTTTTTACTCTCTCCATTATGAATGTATAACATATGGATGTTTGATGTATATAAAATCTTACCAGAGTGTAGAATTTTTTTAAATATTTTATTACATCATCCTCATGTGTAGTCTGGTGGCCAACCAGACCTGAACAGGCTTTATTATTTGTAAAAAGTACAGTAACTATGGAAGAAATGTTGTGCTCATGTAAGATCACTTCCTTCAAAAAATAAGTGGTTCGAGCTGCTTTGCTCCGAATAATAGGAGCTGACATGCTGTGGGGGGGGGGGGGGGCACTGTTATCCCAGAAATAATTTGACAGTGGAGGTAATCACAGAGCTGGACTGAAAAATGTGTGAAAATGAGAGTGGGTATGACGTTTTCACAACATGCGACCTACCACTAGGGGATATTTCTGAAAAAAACACTTCATGATCACCCAACAGAAACCAAGTGGAAAATATCAAATAACTGAAGAGCTTGAATAAAAAATGCCCCCCCCTGCTAACGATCATAATAACCGTACGACCATATGAGTGAAACAGGATGCTTGGAATGACCATTTGAACTGCAGGGGGACCAGCCACTCTGTCAACCCCTCAACTGAGCAACACGGAGGATGGATTTGAACGGATCACGTTCAGATGTGAAGGCCCGTGAAGGGACGTTGAGGAGAGCGTCAGGGGAGGCTGACAGACAGGGGGGGGGGCTGCCAAGGGAGATGAATGTCTTTGGCGACATATCTTGAGAGATTCAGCGTGAGATGCAGAGTCGAGCTTCACGTCAGCAGGACCCGATTTCACGCAATCCAGCTCCAGCACACACCTTCCACATGACAGTACGCCGCTACACTCGAACGCAGCATTATTCTCTGCCGCCATACTTCAGTAACAACTACCGCTGCAGGCATGCCGCATGTAAGTATCACCCACCTTCTCCTTCCTCAGTCCCTCAGCAGCTGGATTCAATGGACTCTTATAGTATCTGCACCAGATTCCTTGTAAATTGTGCAATTTGTCATTTTTGATTGTTTAGTTTTTTCTTGGCATGATTGATTGAACAATTAATTAAAATATCTTTGCTCTTTCACAGCGCTTTCAATTTATTATTTTAATTAACATTTCTTACACATGCTACAATAAAAACACTTTAACTTGGTCTCTACCATGTTTCTCTTATTCAGTCATAACATATTCATCACATAATATAAGGCAACAAAACCTGATTCTACAGAATAGATATGATTGCTTCACTGAAAGTTTGGGACCATGTAACACAACTTGGTTAGCAGGGATCCGGTCGTTCAGTGTTCCACTCAGGCAACAACAGTTCTTTGGTAATTTCACCAGAACACACCAGACAACAACAATGTCGGATACGAGAGTGGAGGAAATATAATTTGGCTGTAAGTGATGTGTGTTGCAGGACTGTGAAAAACAGTGGCTGCACCACAAACCATGTTAGACAATATGTAATCACAAGACAAGAATATGATGAGTTTATAGTCTGAGGAGTAGATGGATGCTGCAGGGATGAGACAGACTTCCGCCCAGGACTCCTTCTGGCACTGGCATTATCCAGGAGTGTGTTGGTTTCATATTGGAATTGGCGTTACCAGTCTGGGTTTCAGCTGGGATTGAATTTGACAGAAAATCTACTGTTTCCACTGCAGCTCTATAAGCAATGGGTTATATACAGTTTTATATAACATGACACCAGATAAATACAGTATGAAAAGTTTATGAGATGATTAATTGACGAGGTTTCAGCATCTTACCTTGTTTTGGGCCACATCCTTTTTTAAAACAACATCAAAAAATAGGTGTAATATCTCACGTATTGAACTCTAACCTACACTAGGATTACTGCTGCTGCTGTTTGGGACAGTTTTGATCTGTCACTGGTTAATATCCCCAACCAGTCTGTGACTAACAACAGAGCCTCTCATGCAAACAACATCTATCTGTCTACACAATATCCTTGCGCATCCTTATTGGCTGTGTCTCGGTTTCTATTCCCTCTTCTCTGAGTCAACTTGGTGATAAATCCCTAATCGTTAATGATTTTATTGTTTCTTTTTTTTGATTTTTGAGACACAGATGTCCACAGGGGGCAATGCTCCCCTGATTGAACTTGGTTATTGTCATACTCCCAGGCCCTTTGATAAAGGGAGTGGTCGGGCTGTTTTTTTTTTATTTTTTTTTTATAACTTAGGTCTTAATTGCCATCCTGTCCCTCAAGGTAATTTAATTTCCTTTGAGGTTTTACGTTTCTTTATCTCCAAAAGTAAAGGCCCCCTAAATCACTTAGTATTAACTCTAAACTTTCTTGGCTTTTATCCATTGTCATATCTAAATATTACAGGTTCATTATACCTGGTGATTTTAAAATTCACATTTATTGTACATCCCACTCCCAAACCTCTCACTTTCAGAGGGCCTACTGTACCTTAGAGTGTTTTAATCTGGTGGATATGCCTTTAAATGACCATAAAGCCATAGTTTTATTGTTTTTAAAGTTCCTTTACAGCTTTCTTATAATACATTATTGCATCCTCAAAACTGCTTCTGCTGCTAGATTCTGTAATGCTTTTAATTCATCATTCTTTAATCCCATAACATCCACTCTGGTTCCTGATGCTCTGGTCATTTCTTGTGCCCATCCATCCTTGATCAAATTGTACCGTTTGAAAGCAGAAAACCAAAAAATCAAATCACTTCTCCAGGCTAAACGATCACAGAAAACCACAAATAACCACAAATAATCTGGTAATTTTCCCTATTGGGAACTGCTGAAATACTTGATTATCTATAGGTGATGCAACACAGAAAGCTTTCTGCTGTTCAAACCTGCGGACCCTTGTGCCAGCTAACATTACAGTATATAAATGTACAGCAATAAATAATCTGCTGGGAGATTATGTAGCCAGCAAAAACATAATCATTTCAGTTTAAACAATAGACTATTTGTAAAGATGGACATCATATTTCCACTCTTTCCCATTGTACAAGGAAGGAGGCTTGGTTTATACTGCAGTCGGCCACCAGGGGACAATCCAGATAATTAGTTTCTTTTTTAACATTGTCTGCTTGTCTGTTTTTTAAATTAAGCCATAACACTGGTCTAGACTTGCAGAAATGGTTGAAGATTCAAAGGAGCCCACAGCTGCCACGCGTCTGTGCTCCATTGGATTTCTAGCAGTGCCCCTGTCTGATGGTTGTAGTTGTTGTAGAAAGGAAAGTGATGTTCAAAATGTCTGGAGATGGAGTGCACGACTGACACAAGGTCAAAACACTCCAAAAAGGAGGTCAGTTCCTGGCTTGATCCTGGATCCATCAAGTTTTCTGTGGGACCATGTCCTTGTTGCTCCTCTGATGACGCTCTGGCTTGTTTTGGATGTCTGTGTGGAGCAGGAACTCAGGGTTCAGATGGGAATTAGAGGAACATCTGAGTGTGTTGACAGCAGTGTGTATTAAGAGATGAAATGTCACAGTATGATCCGACTCTGGTACTGAATTGGACATTTAAATAGTAGATGGAAAAGTCTGGGCGAAGTTTCTAACTCCAGAGAGGAAACTAGTTAAATGAGGGAAGCAAGGACAAAAAGATATGATTGAATGAATTTGAGCTCAAGAGAGATGAAAAATGCTTCTGACCAACATTAATAATGTAAATTCATTCTGTGCATTTTATTTCACGGCATAAATGATGTTAGGCAGATTAGTAGTGAACATAAAATATCATAATTTATTCTGTTTCTATTCAGTGTTACAGGGAATTTGAATTACACCTTTTTGAATTGTGATAAGAAGAAATTGTCGAATGTAGGTTTGACTTATATTTTTTCGACTGAAGCCTTAAAATCAATGGTCACAGACTGAAAAGCCTCTTGACAGAACCAACCAACAATCAGAGCAGCAAAATCTTGTGCTGAGGCATAAAGCAACAGACATGCAGCAATATGTGGAAGCTCTTCACATCCATATGATTATTTTTCATTGAGAGAAAACACATCGTCCAGTTTGCTCATTACCGTCCCCATAACGACGGCAGCCATCTTGTTAGTACACAAGAACCTTTTTCCATGGCAGTTCTCGGTCAGTCATTATTTTCAATTGTAGATGAATGGTTTTGATTGGATCTACTCGCCTCAGGACAAACCTGCAGGAGTGAGTGGTCCGATTTTCATCCTGCAACTTTGGCCTACCTGTTCCTATGAGCGTTCCATCATACATGGTCGAATGGGTTCAAGGTAACGTTGGGTTTCTTATTTTTTAACACACAAACAGATCAAAAGTAAAAATGTATTATTCTGTATTTTGAAGAAGACACATTGACAGGATCAGTGGGATAAGCATTTGAAAACAAGAACAGGAAACTGCATGTTGCACTTCTGGCCACTCCCCAGCCGGCGAGGCCAAAGACATTAAAAAGCTGATTGAAACCATCTGCCTACATTTCCAGTTAGCATGTCAGTACACTTGTGCACTGAACATTTCTCAATTCCTGTGATTTAACACATTTCTTTGCAAAATCTCGACGTCCGAGTAAACCAAGCACGACCCGTTAGATTTTGGCGCCATTAGCCCCCTTGCTCAATAACCAGCTTCATTTGCTAAGAAAACAAACTGGCCAGATGGTGAGGCTGATGAGTGTTCATCGATCTGGGGTCCCTCTTGCGTACTTGCTCAATTTTAGAAATGGAGGGGGATGGTCCTCTGAAGGGTGAGGAGGGAAACTCTGGGGCAGATGTGAATTCTCTCCTCTACACTAAGCACAGTACTCTCAACGCGAGTGGTGTGAGAGCTGTGGAGGGGCACCTAAAGCTTGAAACAGGCCCACTGGTGAGCATAAGTTCACTCAAACCGTCGGGGTACTTTTGCAACTGCAGCCGGTTTGAGGGCGAAGTGTGTGCAAGATAAAACTCCTATCATGAGAAGATTTAATGAAAAACCTTCGATTTAGTTCACTTTGGTCTGTTTAAATGTTTTAAATCATTTCAAAGCCATATTTGAAAAGTCACATCTCATAATTACACTAGTGTTTGATGAGCTCTTATTTCTCAGGTGGAGGAGAAGGATCCAACATCTTATCAGATAATATTATTCATCCAGCGTTTAACCTGCAGGTTATGTTTCCTCTTTAACTTCTATGTTTGCACCTTCTCAATGTTTTTTACAAAGTAAACATTGGGGCCTTATATGGTGGTGAAAGGGAAATAAAAAAGCAAATATTTAAGCAAAAGAAAACAAGAAAACAAGAGCGAGCTTCACAATATATCCATTATCTCGGTGTTCTTATTCCGCAGAATAGATCTTAATATTTAAATCCTTTTTTTCTTTCTTTTATGTTTCAACAGAGATTGAAGATTTCAGGATTAAAACTGAGCAGCAATTTCATCTGGATTTGACCCGAGCGACCCTCCTACTTAGACGGAGATATAGCCTCTCATTCCTGTGAGAGAGAACAGGCAGCTTATTAAAAACAACCCTTCATTACCATAAGACATAGCAAATCACTCGGCTTCCTAATCTTTGGGAGGCTCCAGATGAATATCCATCCGTGACCCAAAAGTTGGTATGGACAGTGCAGCATCTCCCCGAGAGAAGAAACTCCCGGTTGGTGTTTATTCCTAACTGCTGTTGTGGCTAAATAACCATTGTCTGTGTGAAATTGTGTTTAGTCATGCTGCGATTGTCCTTTATTGGCAGAGACACGGTTGTTGAGTATCAGCAGCTGGGATTGGAGGAGGCGAAGCAGAGACTGGAGATGTTGGCAGGATTAGAGTCGCACACATTTAGTCAAAGTTAACACAAACATGAGAGCATGGATTCGAATTACAGGGAGACCCAAGGGAAGCTCGGCGCCCCCGAAAAGGACGTGAGCTGCTCCGAGAGCCGACTCTGAGACATCATCCATTCATATCACGAGTAACAGACTTTAGTTTTCCATACAGGGATGTTTACAAGAAGTAAAAAAATACTTTTCACTAATTAAAATACCAAATTCAGACAACAATTAAAACAATTCCCACTGTAGGCATGTGTTTTAACATATTAAACATCTCACCACTGTGATGGTGCAGCCCGAGTGTTGGTTGTGTTTACGTCCCACAGTCAGACAGATGCCTGCTTGCCTACGTGGCTGTAAGACAGAAGTGAGAGTTCAGCAAAGTGACGCTAGAGACAGACCTACACAATGTTGTTCGCAATACGCGTGTCATTGACCGTGCTGCCGCCAATTTCCATGTGTGCGTGAATTTGACCACCGGAAAGTAGGGCTCCACTGAAAGCCACTGTGAAATTCGATCACTGCAAGAAAGCATTAATATTTTGGATATGGACGGGAATATTAACTGGATATTAGAACATGTGATTCTGATCTTTGGTCTTAGATGAGGACCGAATGACCAGAGGCATGCGTAGCGAATCAGTGCCAGGCAAACGCAGGAAGGCAATGAGTGACGCTGGCTGAATACCAATTGATGTGGCTACAATGTGATGGCGAGTGTCGTGGAGGAGAGCTCGCAATCCTGGCTCCGACTCCAGCGCTAGTAAGAGACCGTGGAACAGATTGAGCTGATTATACGGCTGATTATGTTACCAGGAAGAGGGACAAGCAGCACTGAGAGTTACGGAGGAAGAGGCCCTGCCGTCTTAATGAACAACTGACCTATTTGCTGGACATGCAAGGAGAACTATTATGTTGACGTAAGCTGCTTATTTTTTAATAGTTTGCTCAGAAGACTGGGATTAAACTGGGGTTTAAGAGAGAAAGTGTCAAACTATAACTAAATCTCAATTAGGGACTTTTGTCTACGTAAGTTTTTTAACCAATTATTTGTTTTTGTAAAAATAATGGGGAGCTTACACCCACTGTTATAAAAGAAGACATCACTGAGATTTGTAGCCCTTGAATTTTTAAAATTGTTCTTTGTCTTTCAGGATTCATAACTTATATTTAACTTATATTGAGCTATAAATAATAATGACACAACTTGTAACCTTGATATCAGCGTTGATTCATTAAATATAATCAATATTATCAATAACTTTCTTGGATCAATATTTACTGATATATATTACACATGGGCCACACGTGCTAACATTACAGTTAGTGCTTTATTGCAGCATGGCTGTGTGCTCTCTATTAAATGCATGAACTTTAAGTCAGTGCGGCACAATCATGAGACTGGGGTTCCAGCCTCTTTGCCCATCCATCCATCCATCCATCCATCCATCCATCCATCCATCCATCCATCCATCCATCCATCCATCCATCCATCCATCCATCCATCCATCCATCCATCCATCCATCCATCCATCCATCCATCCATCCATCCATCCATCCATCCATCCATCCAACCAACCAACCAACCATCCATTATCTACCCCTCTTAACCATTGAGTGTCATGAGGGGAGAGGTGCTGTACACCCTGGACAGGTCTCCAGCTCACATTTAGAGACAAAAAAAACAACCTACAGTAAATTAAGGGTCTCAGATTAACCTGACGCCAATCTACAAGCCAGAGTTCAAAGAAACAACCCAGACAGACATGGGCGGAGCAACTTCACATAGAAAGAACCAGAATTCGAAGCGGGAACCTTCTTGCTGTAAGGTGACAGTGCTCCATGCCACCCTCTCTTCACCCTTGTGTATGTTTTTTTAATTATTGGAGGCCAAACAGAGAAAAGCATTAGCTGCTATTACCTGCATGCTTGATGTTTTCCGTTTCGGAATTAAACCGTCCCCCGGGCTGCCATACACAGTTCAGTTTGGTCTCTTAGTATGACTGAGTCCAATCTGCTTTCCGGGTGAAAACATGTTCAAACAGAATTGACTTTGTGAACCTTTTAACATCCTTGAAAAATATTAAATGCACAAAACAGTCTGATTTAGTAATAAATATATGAACTTATATAGGAAATGTCATCTGAGCAGCGTTGGACCTGTTTCTTTTATACAGATTCAACCATTTACACAGATTTAATCATTTCCATCTGCTCGTCTTTTGTGATACTGAACTCTCACACCTTGGAAAAACGAAATCTGCAGCAGCAGAGAATTTATTTTCCGGCAGACTTTCTCCTCACCACTTACATCACAGATTGGCAGTAGATTAAGACAACCAGGAAACCTGTTTAATATGTATTTCCATCATACAATGCACCCACACCTGCTGCACTGCACCCATGAGTGAGTCTCTGAAAAGGAGAAAATCTTGGAAATTGCTTTGTTCCCCGTGTCACAGAGAAGTGAAACGAGATTCCTAAATGTAAGTGATGTGGAAATTAACTGCATGATTTTGTTTGGCGGCAAAGCCTTTGAGGAGGGAAACACCCCCCCGAGAAGCAGCGAGAGAATAATGACAATCTGCGCCGCTTTCTTAAAACTCTGTTTGTCTCTCATTATCTACTCACCACTCTGCCGATGGAGGGGTGGGCGAAGTGTTTGAGTCCACAAAACACTTTTGGAGTTTCAGGGGGGAAAACAGTGCTGCAGCCAGATCCAAAACGATTGAAGTAAACGGGGAACCCCTTTCACTTTCATTCAACTTCGACTCAAAATGGTGTCATTCACATCGTGTTGAAAGCCTGAATGCTGTGATCCACGCACGGATGCGGCTCCAGAGGAGGATCAAAGACGACATTAAGGCTCAAAACACGACGCCGTTTGGTGTTGACTTTGAATGTCGGGACCACAGACACCACAGGAGCTGTTTGGAGTTTAAAGAATCGGTCACCATTTACTTCAATGGTATCGGATTTGGCTGAAACTCCATAAGTGTTTTGTGGACTCTTCACCTACGAGTAGATAGATAATAAGTGATTTTTCATTTTTAATGTGAACTATCTCTTTAAACCGTTTGCAGTAAAACTAAATGGATATGCAGAAGTCCATTACTACACACAGCTCCCTCTGATTTTTTATTTCAGGCCCTGTCTCATAGAGCTGCGTGTGTACGTCGGCTCCACCAAGAACTGCTTTTAATCCATTTCTTTTGGTTGTGCCGGTGTGGATTGCTGCAGAATCAGAGGTGGGCAATAGAAAGGCTAAGGCTTTCGACAAAAAACACAGGGTTTTTCCTGTTCCTCCTCTCACAGCATTAATGGCTGGAGCATTCCTATTACCTGCTCTGAGCCCTGAAGATGGGATTCCTGTGGTGCGGGCTGGGAGCTGCTCCGCTGCGCTGCATTGTGATGAGTTCTCCACTGATGTTTTTCCTGCTCTCGCTCCTCTCAACTCTGCCAGTTCTACTTTTCTCTCCCGCCTGTCTTCAACCATGGTGCAGTCGCTTTCTCAATATGTCTAGTACTTTTCTCCTTCTTTTTTTTTTTCTATCCACTTGCTGAATTTATGTGCGCACCCTTTTCGATGCTTCTTTTCTCATGCGTTTGTTTGTGTGTGTGTGTGTGTTTTCTCACAAATCGTATCTTACTTTTTCCTGAGACCAAACTCTACCACGGATACAAATAACAGTAATGCAAATTGAATCACTTTGCATTTTCAGGTGGGTCATGAATAAAAGTATCAGATTCTAAGGTGTTGCCATCTGATCTGCTGAAGTGAAAATATATATTGAGCAGTATTTCCTTTTCCACAGTTTACTTTCCTTGCAGGCATCGAGCAACACAGAGGTCTATAGCCTCAGGAAACAGGAGCCTGTTTTTAGAAAACTTAACATTTATTTTTCAAAACATAATTTAAGCGCTTAGTCCTGCAGTGGCACAGCAGAGATCTCTTCTTTGTAGAAGATCAGATCCTCTGTGTGGCGATGGTGACTGAGACTCTCTCTCAGGCTCCCTGCCATGTTGGAACCCCCCCCACTCCTAGTGTTGCCACCATGTCCTGCAGTGGACCTCCTTGGGGGAAAAGCCCTTGAGGCTGAATAAGCGGATGAATGCACAAACACTGATGTTGTGCATTTTCTTTGACAGTGTTGATTTGCAATATTCAATTAGTTGGAGCAGAAATACCTTTCTTCAAAATTTCTGCATAATCACCCCAAAAAATGTGTGCACATAGACGTAATGAAATCTGTACAATGCAGCTCCTTTGACCTCAGGCCAAACCATTCAGCCCTCATATAGGTTTATTTTCATACAGACCAAATAACTTGTTGGGATTACCCAGTATATTTTTACACAATAACCATTGTTGTACAATCATGATCCTCATGATGCAGACAAAATATATTGTTTACAAGACATGGATTCATGTACCACAAAGTTATCATTCTAAAACAAATCATTAACACATATTTTAGTTACTGCAAACTGTTTACTCATTACTATACAGTTCTTATTGCTATACATTCGCTTGACTCTAACCTCTAATCCACAAAGAATTGTTCGTTTTTTCTTATATTTAATTTAGTAATGTGTTCTTATGCATGTAACTTACATGTTCAAACATGAGTCATGGTTTCCTCCTGCCTGCCGTCTGTCCGATGTATGAGTTGTTCAGATTCCCCCTTGTATCGTGTTGTTCCATATGAATGCCACAAAATGTATCACATGCATATCATTCTTATCTTCTTATATGAGTATTATCACAGCTTTCTGGTCCATTAAGATGCATTATTTGTCCCAAACACATGCACAGACATGCACAAGCACACTCATGCAATTGTAGGGAAATTTAACCTCTGCTTTCAATAAAGACAGCTAAATATTTTAATTGCTTTATAAATTCACAATGCACGCATGCTTTGATCTTCCAGCATGTGCTGTTTAGTAAAAGGTTAATCTTGTAAATGCTTTTTCTGCAAATTCAAATTTCCAGCTTTAATGACCTAACCTGAACTTTAACTTAATAAACTGTAACGCCGAGGATGAGAAGATAAGAGAAAAATAGTTTTCTCTAAGAACGGATACATTTTAAATCATGGATTATGGTGTAAATCAGCTAAATATTTGAGGCAGACTATGACGATAAAGGCAGCAGAATACTGTCAGAGAATTTGTCTTCACACAAAATTACAGAAATCACCGGATCTCAGGTCCTCGCCGTCAGTTTCTCCCCTTATTTTCAACTTCCTTCCTCTTCCCCTGTTTCTCTCCTCCTACTAATTCTTTTCTGTGTTGTCACTCCACGTCCTTCTATCAGACACCATCATTGTCTCATCTGCTCCAACTCTCTTGGGATCCCTGTTTGTCTCCTTATTCCCTCTCCATTCTCCTCTCCTCTCCTCCTTCGTTCTCTTTCCTCCCCAGGAGCCTCCTGTCACTCTCTGTGCTCCCCGCGGTACGCCCTGGAACAAACAACCCAGAGATGTAATATGAACAGAGCTAAGATGAACACAGACAGTGGATGATCTAGAACACCGCGTTAACAATGAAGTGCTTCGGCAGTGTGTGCAGGGATGTATCTCTATTACTCTTCTAATTAAAACTTAGCGAAATAGCCAATGAGTGACATGCGTGCGCTATACTCCGATGTCTTTGTGCAAGTTTCTGTGAATTTAAATATATGCCCAGCAGTTGGACGTGAAAAGATGAAGTCCCATATCCCCCAAACATCCCCTGGCTGCTTCCCGAGGCTCTCGCCCCATCTCCATTTGCACCCGTCCTCGGGGTAGTTCTGACACGGGAGAGTCTTTTGTTGTGGGGTTGACAGAAGCCGATCCCCCGTCTGAGCCTGCATGAAGTCGAGGCTTCTCATCACAGAGCCGGCTGCCTGACAGCTCATCCATCCAGCCCGGCCCCACCAGGCTCTGCTGCAGTGCTCGTTGCCTTAACTGGACCTCTGCTACCGACCTCTCCGCTGTGTGGACTGTGGAAAGCTAAAAGGGCACGGACCCGAGGCCGGCCGGCGTGCGCGGCCCCTCCGGTCTCGGGGGTCGAGTGGTGGTGCAGATGGACGGGGTTGAGGAGGAAGGGCTAAGGGAGTGAGACAAGGAAAACGAAGTAAGGCAGAATGAAGAGAGATGTAAGAGTCAATAAGTAACCTAATGCAGCAGCGGTGGGCAGACCAGGCATTGCTCTTCTCACTCCCTTGTGGTTAGCGCGGCGAGCAATTCTTCAAGTTAAAAGAAGGATTTGGGTTAGATGGGGGGACTCATGAGAGTCAATGTGGCATTTGCACTGCGCACAGGGTACCTGATGAAAAGAGGAAGGCATACTGGTTGAACAAATAATAATTTTCAGTGTTACAGTGAGGAGATATGTCGATAGATAGATGTCTTACTAGTTGTTTTTTTGAAACAGTTAGATTTGTTCACGAGTATTTATTCATGTATGCGTTTACGTATTGAATATGAAAACAGCTGTTTTACACCATTATTCATTTTTCATTAACTCTTCATCAGTTGTATACAAATACAAATTATGAAAGTGCTAGTTTGCAGAAATACATTAAAAATACTTTAATTTGTGTCAAAAGTGTTTTTGTAGTCTTTTTTTATGTACTTGTAAAGGTTTAATTTGGGACAAAATAAAGTGATAATAAAAAAAAGATAAAACAAGGACAGGAGGAATCCCCAAAAACTTTCCTTGAATGAAACTTGCCAATTGTGTCAGCTCGGTCAGAGACATGTGGAGAATATCAAACAACAATGTAAATACACCTTCAAGGAGAAAACCACGGAAATGAGACACCGACTTAATCACTTAGACCTAGATACTGAGGAGCTCCACGGAAATAGCTCCGAGTTCCGCCCGGCTTATTCCCTCACGTCTGTGGGTGCGCCATTGTCGAATAACCTCCTCCACACTCCGACAGTGGCCAGCTTCTACTACAGATGGAGGGAAATTGGATGGATAGAAGAAAAAAAAGAGAGGAAGAAATAGAAATAGGACGAGCTAGGCCTGAAGCAAATAAAACAGAGGAGGGAATCAATTTTATCTTCCAATTATCATTTTGGCCTGACCCCCGTGCACTCAATATCACTAGTTTCATTAATAGATTTGAAAGTGCTACCACCACATCCTAATTAGAAGAAGCCCAAAGACATAGAGATGGACGTCTTATTAAGCTGCTAAACATTAAAGATGCATGTGTTTAGTTTATAGGTTATTGTTCCAAGGTGAAATCATCACACACACACGCTCACATATTCACGTCTATTAACTTTGCATTAACCCGAACAACATTTTTTTATTCGAACAGAGTGCACCACATTCTGTTTCTTCTAAATTAAAAAAAAGCAGGCTCAGTGTGATGCCCACCAGTGAATTAGCATGATTAATCAAAGCCCGCTGAGAAATTGTCCCGCTGTCATTGGCCATGGAACCGTCACAAGTAAGAGATTTATTCCCTCAGATGGAATGCTTACCATTGTCGAAGAAAATATCACTTCTTCTTTTTTTTTTCCCTTCCCCCGAATGTGTAGACAATCTGGTGCCAGAAGAGTTATGCTGATACGATCCTCCGACAGCGATCTGCATAACTGGTATGTTGGATTAAATGCTACCGAACACCACGGAGCATCATCAGCCCATTTTTTACTTATTTTAATCTCCAGATGCACGAAGTAGTTTGGTGTGAAATGTGGGCTCGCATTCATCAAACTGTCAGAGAATCAAACTTTCAAAAAATAACAAATCCTAAGGAGAAGTGCTGGCACAGCGTAACAAGTCCAATAAGAATTAATTTGTGCGGATATGACTGATGTAGTTCGTGGCACCGCTGGGCATAAGTTACGTGAAATGATATCACATTATTCAGGTTTACATCAAATCAGTGACATTACACAGTATTTAATGTATATCTCCCTGTTATCTCATGGACACTCAGATGGAGGACACGGAGCAGCTGTACCACTTCACACTGACCTCCTATTTAATTAATGGGTTGACATTAACAATCCTTAAACAGCTACAAATGTTATTCTTATATTTATAGAGATAAAACATTTAACATATATTTACATATGAATATATTTAACATTTTTACAACCTATGCACTTTTAAAGGTGAAGAGCAACATCCACATTAGATTCCAGCGGCTGCTGGCTGGACTATTTAACATCAGGGACTGATCTCACATTCCTTTTTATCTCATAAGGTTCTAAAATGACTGAATAAGACTTTAAGACACTTTCAGGTGGCTGAATAATCCAGCCACCTGAAAGTCTCAAACCGAAAAAAGAGTGACAGTCTCTGTGATGGATTATCCGTCAAAACCTTAAAACAATCATACTTTAGTAAATGAGAGCTGAAAACGGTTTACTTCTCAAAGTGACTATATGAAGTTCAGGTGAAAAATCATTGCTGGTAGATCAATCTGAAGTGCACCACGGGTCTGACCTCCGAGGCACGGGTCGTAAATTAAAGACAATATTGTGACCTCTGAAAAGACAGTGTCAGTAATCTGAAAAGTGTCTTGAGACAATGTACGTTGTGATTTCTATACAAATCAAACTGAATTGAAATTGAGTTGAACTCTAAATGCCTTGTTGCTGAAATGTGTAATAAATAACTTCGTCTTATCTTAACAAAACAATAGGTTAGAATGTGAAACGTGTGACAGGTGGACTGCTTAAATAAAACATCAAATTTACACTTTACATCACGTACTTTTCTTGTGAAGGCATACACTCCAGTTACATTGATAATTGTTGTGTTCAGTTTTAAATCAGTCATTTTGATAAGAAGAAGCTCAAGGACAGCGAAAACCAAATAACCCCCCCACTTGCAGACAGGGGACATGAAGGCAGCACATGCTCAGCAAACACTATCTGATGTACTACATGTAAATACCGGTTAATTTCCCTGTAGCACAATTTGCAGGCACCGAGCATGTTTGCTGAGTGGTGGGGGGGGTCACTGACCTCCTGACCCCGTGTGCCCTGTGTGCGCTTCCATCACTCGTGGTCTCTCCCGTGGCAGCTCAATGATGACCTTTGCCAGAGTGTTGCAGACCTGAGCTGCTCCCAGGATTATGGACAAAATTATGCGAGGAGCTGAACAAACACAACGACGGAATGAGTCCAGTTCAAATCACTGACAAAAAGAATGTCCCCGTGTTAAACTCCATCATTTTCATGTGTAATCTGCGCTGGAGAAATGCTCTCTGATTCAAAAGCATGGGGACATTTTAATTCCTCAAGGGTGTAATCCCTCTACCCGCAGACATCGAATGCATGCAAGGGAAATCATCCCTGAAGTGCAATCATGGAAGCAATGAGACCCATCATTTAATAGAAAAACCCCAGCAGAACAAATCTTCTACTTCAATGACTGAGACAATTACATACAATTCATACATTCTGCCACAATCACATTCCTTTAAAAGAAGCGATGTACTTAAATTCAATAAGGGAGTATCCAATTCTCTTTGTATCTTCACTGGTACATGGTGCAGTGCTTCAGTTGCTGTCCTCTTACCTAAAGTCACATTTCACAACTTTTACCCGAGAGGTTTGACAACAAGTGTGATGTTGTGTTCACACCAAACACGGAGTGAACGGTTGTGTTGCGCTACTTGAGCAGGTTGGGCTGCAGGAGCATTTGTGTTTACCTGCAGGAGCAGCCCAAGCAATGCGTGTGAACACAACCCCCGACTATTTGCCCTTTCTCCTGGCGTCATGTGTAGGTTCCACAAGATGTTGGTGGATCGTGATCAAGCTAGCGGCTAATCGTGGACTCTGATTTCAAACAAGACTGCTTGATATACAATACACTTACTCACATATTCCTTCATCATTTACTGACGTTAACGCCTCCATTTTAATTGTCATTCCTGCACCTCACCCTTGTTGAGGGTTAAGAACAGAGGATGTCGTACCTTGTTACCGTCCAGAGGCCCACACAGCTTGGGGAATTTCACCGCCTTCCCCGGGAGCTGCATCTGCATGACCGCCGTTCCCAGCGCCGCCTCAGGCTGTGGTCGGTTTGATGACCTACTAGCTCGGGTCGGGGCCAGGAGCCGGTGTCTCTGGTGGATTACATTCTCAATGTTGATTGGCTTGAGTTTGAATATTTCCACTAGAGAGAGTGATGCGAATGTCAATTGCATCAAGCCTGAAAGACTGACATGGCCGTCCATGGAGCTATGCTGCTCCTGTGGCTAAAAGTAGTTCAGACCATTTTCTCCAACTGGTAAAAGACACAATATGTACAATACAACAACAAGGTTTGTGTTTGGAAGGTAGATTTAATTTGACCTTGTCTGGCCACCTGGATTTCAATTTTGTTCCTGTGGTCCAGAGTTTAGTTCAAAATGAAGTTACTATGGCAATTACCGCCTATTTAACAGAATTAAACACTACCCTTAACAAATTGTATCCTTTAGACACTATTCTTAAATTGTACAGTGATGTGAGACCCCACAGTCTAAATGCAGTACATGTATGACACTACAATGACAAACACACTTGTCTGGAAACAGTTGCTGTTTTCATTAACAGGATGGAACTAACAGCGTCACCCTGAACATCCAGATACATGGCCAAACGTCGGCTGATCCCTGGTCCCTTTTTACTGTCCTTTATTTATTTATGTGTTTAAATTCATTATGTTGGACGCCCTCGTTTAAGACACCCCCCACCCTCTGTCTCTGCTTCAATGGAGCTGGACGGGTTACATCTGCTGGGTCGGCTGGTTACAATCCCATCACCACAACTGATGTAATTATTTTAAGTGTGCCAGGGGTGACACTGCACAGATGCAGGACCAGCACAATGGGTGAGGTTAGCAATAAAACTCAAAGTAATTGTAAGAGTTTCCGCTGAGACTGGTAGTAATCCATATGGGAACCTTGCAGAGATTAAAGCGTTTGACCTCAGCGTGGACCCTTGTAGGGAGTCAGGACCAGCGAAGTTTCATTTACCTCCATAAATGACAACAGGAAGAAACTGATTCAGCTCAAAGTGATGACTTTCATTTTTCCGCTGCTCTCTCGGAAAGCGTGTTAAATCTTTGCTTTTTTCCCCGTCTTCTTCCATGTAGAAAATGTTGTTTCTATTTTATCACGAACAAAACCTGCAGTAAAAAAGCTTGAGAGGACAAAACTCAAGTTAAAATGTGGTTCCTTGTTCTTGAAAGAAAAAAAATAGAATATATGAATATATTTAGTCGATAGTTATATATCTTCATTGACAATTATTCCTTTCTTCAGCCAAATGTCTGGAATATAACAGAGTTCCTTGACCGCTGCCTGTCACTGATGCACATTCTTCTGAAATTGCTGAAAATTACCATAAAGACATTTAAAAAGGTGAAATGCATTTTGTGTAAAGACGCAGCCGCTCAACTGTGATTTGTGCTCACTTGTTAAATAAGCTTTTTTTTAAATACATACTTTTACATCGATATAACAAAACAGTCATTTATGTTACATTTTAAACCACAGCCTCGATGTATTAAATCATAAAGTTATGATGAATTCAGCAAGAAAAAGGATGAAATCCTTCATGAAAATTACAAATGATTCGATTGATCATGTGATGCAACAATACTCCCAGAGTAAAATTATCTTGCACCTGCGCTGGGACACACGTGATGACAGTGGTCTGGCCTATATGTTGATACGTGTGTGTGTGTGTGTGTGTGTGTGCGTTTGTGCCTGTGTTCGAGAGAACATTCACACAACACACAGATTCCTCTCGTTTTCTCCTCTTCTCTCACACTCTTACCCACTTCGACTTGTCTTATCCTGCATATACAATACATGCATATTTGATTAATTTCTTATCCCAAGCAAAGACTCCTGAGCAAACGACGGAGACTACTTACATGCACACGACACAGTAGATTTGTTGTTCATGTGTTTTTTTTGTCACAAATATGTGTGTGAATACCAGCACACTCATCTGCCAGACACCTGGCACATGAAAGCCCCACAGGGTGGTCAGCTCAAAAAAAGTCCAAATGCAAATAGACCAAGAACCAGCCGTGGAGACACAGAGACTGAGAGACTGGCGACCCGTGTGCCGTCTGCATTCGTCTCCCTCAGACAAAGATAAACCTCTACGACACCCAGACAACTTATACAAGAACATAAATATCATATACATGCTCGTGTATTCCTGTAGTACATCCAATCCTCCTCATCCTTTTTGTGTTATACATGAAGAAACGTACGACACCCTGGATTAGACATATGAGTTGGTATAGTACTAATATAGTATCACTCATATACATAAGGGTGCCATGATTGCACTTGGACGTAATGAACAAGTACCACAGGACATATTAATGCAACTCAGTGTCTCTGCAATCAAACCCATTCTGATTAAGCCCAAGATACTTTGATTTGTTCATGAAGTGATCCTTCGTCTCCCCGTCTGGAGTTTTGAGAAAAGGCCTCACGGGAAAAAGATCCACTACTGTGTATTATAAAATTAGCTGAATAAATATTTAGACAGTGATAAATTCAAGCACATAATTTAGATGTGAAACAATAAAAGAAACAATAACTAAGGGGCTAAGTGCACACTCTGCTTTGATAAGGAGGTAGTTTAATCCATATTAAGTTGCTGTTTAACAACTAGAGTCTTTATTGGCCTTTTGTGCTGGTGAAGAACTCTGTGTTTTATTTAATTTAATTAAACTCGCACCGTGTGAAATGATCATTTTCAGTTCGTGGTCAACAACTCTGCTGAAGATAGACTTATATGCGCCTTTGTGAAACAAGAGAGGAGTCGTGTTTCTCCCGTTGTTTCATTCCTTTCATGCATTTCTTTATATGCTGTACATGCTCGGATTTAAAGAACAGTTTATGAATTACACTTATTCACTTGACACTAAGGGTAAAGCATTGTCAGGGTTAAGCTGTTTAAATAGGAAAATCTTATCTCAACAGTTGGTCAAACGTGCGTCCAGTTACAGAGACCTGTGTCCCCTCGTCCTCCTTCACACTTAAGATACAAACGGAGAAGCATTATATCACTTTCTTCTCGCTCAATTTCAGGCATTGACAGGGGATCAATAAGACATCCTGTTATCCACTCACGGTGTTTGGAGATCACGTCAGGATGGAGTGATGAATGGCAGAAGGACGGGCTCAGCAGTCGAGGAAAAATTATCTGGACTGGGAACGGAGGGGGGGGGGGGTCAAGCGGGTTAATGATATTGGCCGTGATTATTTGCAGGTGTGAATGATCCAAGATGAATCATTTAGGAGGAAAGCCTGAATGACAGGAGGCGAGGACTGGCACCGATCAAACCGGTGGAAAGGTTCACAAGCTCCTCAGAACCTTTACTGAAGCAGAACAGCAACATGAAGTACGGGAGGGAAATAATGCAGCTGTCCACTTATCACTGTGTGTCTGGAGGATTTCACTGTGAGCGATTTACCAAATTGTTGATTGTTTCTTCATAACAGTCCTGGCAATTGGTCACATTCCTGAAATAATAATACAGGACCTCTGGTGTTCTAGGACTGGCCACTGCGGCACTACTGTTAAGGAGAGAAAAAGTAATGAAAATGTGTCTGTGGATTCGACCAAACACAGTTGGTCTATTATGTTACTTCAGTTCCCCCGCAGATGTAAATGAACAATCTACTTAAGATGCAAAAGTCCAATGTTTATTTTTCAGATGTATTCTTCGGTTCACTAGTTTTTATCATCCAGCAACTTGTTATATCTTCACCCTTTTATATTTAACACTTGAGCTGCACACAGACGATCGTTTAGAAGAATCAATTTAACCTCGCGTTAATGCAAAATCATCCTCACACTGAGCTTAAGACAGGATTTCCAAGAGTGTTTGTGGAGTTTAAGCTTAATTGTACAACCAGACGTTTCTGTGTGTTCAGTTTCTCCAGAAGAAAAAAACCCACAACAATCTCAGGTCCCACTCAGATGCACTGACTGGACCAAAGAAGATTACTCCAGGCTCTGACAGACGGCACGTATATGTTTTTAAGACACACTCGAGAGCCACAGAAAGCAGCTGGTATAGATTTTTTGGCCGTGTTTAAAATGCATCTGCACGTACATCTAGACCCAGATGTCTGTGCGGCACAATCAGCAGCACAGTGCTGGGAATATTGTTTCAACAAAGCAGTATATGGCTACTGTTCCAGAAAGGAGGACTCTGATATTGCAATCATATATTTATATATATATATATATATATATATATATATATATATATATATATATATATATATATATATATATATATATATATATATATATATATATATATATATATATATATATATGGTGTGGTGTTATATCATATAGATGAATGTATGGATGTAAGATTTGGGCGATATTTAAAGCAACATCTGGCATTTAATCTCATGCAGACATTATTCATCATTTGTGGACATATTGTCTATAAGAGTCAAAGAGTAAGTACTCTGTGTATGTTTCTTGAGCAACGGCTGCATCAGGCTGGACTCGCGGTAATAACATGATTTTATTGTGAACTTTTTAAATTCTTGTAATTTAATGATCATGACAAGGTCCATTTTCATAAAGCACACATTTAATTACCCAGAGAAAGGGCCATTTTTTTTCTTTCTGCCAGTGGCCTGTCATTGTGGTAGAAGCATGCAGCATGAGTCTTAAGCTAATCAATGAAGTGACCTCCTACAGAGCTGTTTATGTCGTCTGCATCTGACACTTAATCGATTGATAAAAGGGGAATTATAAAACTCAACCTATCAGACGTTTCACTCAGAGTCGCCAGCAGTTCATACATGAGCTGCATGTATGAGCCAGATCCTTAAAAGTGATGGATTGGAAGCTAGTGGGCAGCAACATGAAGGCCACGTGCTGGACAGGCTAGCAGCTATGGTAATGGTGCAGATGATGAGATATGATACAGTATATGATGGTCAATGTATTAAAATGCTGCAACAGTGAAACATGAATCCATTTCACATTTCATCACAGCTGCTAGAGGCCTACTCTTTTATTCTCAATGGAAATACTGAATTGATTGATTACTTTTTAATCTTCATGTAATTTCACCTTCACCTTGAGGCATATTATAACATGTCGGGATGGAACTTCCATCAGGTCCATCTTGGAATTTCAAATATGTGTATGGTTATAATTTGCAGCACAAATTTGAAAAGGACAAGCATCATGGATCGAACATGTTTTTGTAGGTTTGAAAAACAATTAAAAGGAAATGTGTCTTGGCTGCTTTCTGTTGATTTTCAGAAGCCTTATATATGAATAAATACACTAGTTATTAAATAAGTTAATTCATACACTGCTTTGCATAAAATCCGAGAGTACACACTGCAGATAGTGAGCAATGTGATTAGATTTAGTATCAGCTAATGAGGGCAAACTACAACAATTGCTTGCATATTAAAAGCCTTGGACATATTATCATTTAAACATAATTGACCTTTGTGCCCCATATGTACCCTCACATGGACACACACAAATTCCGGATGTTCGTGCCCATCTAAACTTCATCACTGAATGCAATAATAGGCTTTAATATACCAGTTATATCAATAGGAAAGCAGTAACTTGAGTAGCTAAAAACATAATTTGTTTTTTGAATACATAAACCAGTTTAAAGCTTTATTGAAGAGCTGCAAACCAAATGGAAGGAAGACCCTGCACATCCATCCATCCTCTATCTGTACCACTTGTCCTTTGAGGGTCGCGGGGGAGCTGGAGTCAATCCAAGCTGACACTGGGCCAGAGGCGTGGTGCACCTTGGACGAGTCACCAGTCCATCACAGGGTCGACATACAAAGACAGAGTAAAATCCATGCTAACATTCACACCTACGGGCATGTCAGAGCCGCCAATTAATCTGAGCCGCATGTCTCTGGACTGTGGGAGGAATCGGGAGGACACCCAGGAGGCCTCCACATGTCCGTTTGACCAACCTTTACAATTGTTCACCTCTTAGCCTAATTCAATCTGGGATATTGCTTCCCAAAATATATTTAACTACTTGTTGGAAAAACAGTTAATTTTATGAATCTTGGAGGCTATGTATTCACAAGATTGCAAGTTTATAAATCTGAAGCATTAAGCCGTAAAGTCTGTTCCAACATAAGTGCTCTGAAGATCTCTTTGGCGAAACGCTCCTGCTGAATTGTTGTGAATGTATTAAATCTCAGGCTTTGTAACTGATGTTTTTTATTTTTAGCAGAGAAGATTTATAACAAATCAGTGCAAGGAGAATCTTTGCCAAACGACATTTTTCCCTTAAAATGCTGAGGGGCCATTCTCAACATATGGGCCGAAAAAGAAAAGATAAACAATTTTATGGAGTCGTCTTTAAAAGGGATAACCGGTGTAGAACTAAAAACGAGTGCAATAAAATGAACTTGTTTCTAAGCTGGCCGCAAAAATACGGGACCACAACAATTCTCACTGTTAAACGTTTAGAGATTTGACATTTTCACCAAATGCTCTGAGGTTAGAAACACTTCAGGCCTGTGACCTCATTACAACGTTGATGCTGCAAATTACCAACAATCACTTGTCAAGTGAGCCTTTATTGGCTGAGAAAGAGAGAGAGAGAGAGAGAGAGAGAGAGAGAGAGAGAGAGAGAGAGAGAGAGAGAGAGAGAGAGAGAGAGAGAGAGAGAGTTTCAAGACTGAAAACCTGAACTCTTGAAATGAAAAGAAATCATCACCCACATATCCATGGCTACAGCTAACAATGTTAAGCAGGTAATGTAATAGGCAGTCTCATTCATTTCAGTGAGGTTGAAATCTACTTTGAAACCAAACATCCTTCAGAAGACCAGTGTGAAGGACAAAAATGTAAGTACAAATATATGAATGAATAAAGAAATAAATCAGTAGATAGATGTTTTGATAGAAAGATGTAGAAATAAATAGCGAATTATATTGCAAATTGTATTTCTGTTGATAATTATCTCTTTATTTACACATTTATCTATTCATTCTATTCGTTCTTCAGAAACCTGAGATATTTCCGTTCTGTGCTCAGACAAGGTTAACATGGGAACTAAGGGACAGGCTGGTGTGAGCATGCACCTGTTCTGAGAATCCGACATCTCGGGGCACCGTTGCTCTGAATAAATTGTGCAGTCAGTGGCACTCAGACAGTTTTTGTGCCAGCTCCATGTCCAAAGGCCCAGTTTAACACTGGCCGGGAGGAGGGATACATAATAAGTGGGCGTGGTTGGACTTGACATCAGCCGTGACCTATTAATACACCTGTTCTCATTGCCAATAAAAAAAGTGTATTTTAACCAAGCGGCTCCATTACAGTCTTAATATTAACACATGCAGATATACACTGGCTACCGCAGCTTAATTAATAGGATTAATTAGGAACCACAACAAAGATGATCCATATGCAGTGGGATATCTTGGAGAGTTCAATTTTCAGACAACAAAGCAAAACTTTACCAAAGACAATTGAAAGTTAAACCTTAAATATTAAACAGGACGAATTAGTCTGACAGTCTATTAGAGATATTTATCCCGAGAACAAAACATACTGTTGTGTGTGAGGTCAGGGTTAGTTTCAGGACGTCTCACCTCACCCTCCCCTTCCAAACATGAAGGAGAACCTGTGGGAGCATTCAGTTGTCTAACTCAAAAGGTCTTTAGTTTGTCCAGTCTAGGCTACTGTAAAAAAACGTGGTGGCCTCCGCAGAGAGGACCCACTCCTGAGGTAAATATATAGTATTCAAACTTACATTTATCGTGAGTGCAATTGGCCTAATCTTTTCGAAAATTGTTGGGTTGAGTCATGGAAATAATATAGAGAATATAGAATATACACCGTACTTTAAAATCAGGAGCGGTGCTTGGGTTATTTTTGGTTATAAGTGTCATGTTATTTCCTTCCGGGCTCTTGATGCCAAGCAATCCAAATGATTTCTGTGTTAACTTCTGAGACTTTCTGTCGCAGCGAGAGTGAGACGTCACAGAGAGACATTCCAAACTAAATTGTATATCAGTATTCTGGAGGCGATATTCAAAAAGAGGGCGAGTGCAGAATCAAATCACGTCTATACTGCTGGAATATTAACAATTTTAAATACATTGGTGCTGGGCTGAAGATTCATAACTCAGGTATAAGATGAATACACCTCTTACAAAGGGAGCAGATCAATAATCTCACCGCTTAGACTCTGTCGATTTTTTTACGAAGGTTGAGGACGTCCGCTTGTGGTCTTGAAATCACATAATTGTTGACCACTTAACCAAATTCTATCTGGAGTTCTGCTGCAATGTATATTTAATACTTGTTACAAAATAACAGCTTGCAAATTTAATGAATCTTGGAGGGCTAAACATTTCCTCGATTGCGAGTTTATAAATCTCAAGGCAGAAGAACATAAAACCTGTTCCGACGTAAGTGTTCTCAAGATCTCCTTGGCGCCTTGTCCTGGATTGTTGTGAATGTATAAAAGCTGTGGCTTCATTGCTGATGTTTAATTTTTAAAGAATCTTTGCCATAAATCGCCATTCTATAACATATGGTCCCAAACAGTAGAGCTTAACAATTTTCGGGAGTGTTCTTTTAAAGGATCGCTCGTGTTCAGAAATAAAATAGAGTGCAATGAAATGAAGGTTTGCCCAGCTGGCTTCAAAGATGCCGTGTTTGAGAAGAGAAGAGTCGCAAGGACATTTTACAAAGGCCCGAAAAAAATGAATGCTTTTCAATAATGTTCAGGATGAATTACAATAAGGCTGTTTGACGCGCATAAAGAACTCCGTTTGAAAACCTCTGCGTCTGTCCATGAAAGTCTAGAGGTCAAGGAAAGAACACAATATAAAACATTGTGTGAATCAGAATAAAGCATTCGAATTCATTCCAGAGGGGGTGCCAGGGTTACGGACAGACTCACAGTCCTTCCCCTCCTCCTCCCCACTCTAACTAATGAGAAGCCATAAATGAGGCTTGGATCCTGTTTATCTGTGTGGCTCTGAGGGGGGGGCCAAGGTGCCCTCACACACAGCAGTGTGTGGAGAGGGTGGCTGCTGGGCATAATACTTCACACATCAGCTGCCTCTCACATATGGCTGTCCTCGCCTGGCCCTGGCTCCTGCCCCATCTGCTTTCCCACCTCGGTCCCCAAAGTTTGTTTTTTCCGACCGGCGATTGGCTGCCACCGAGTCCTTATTGTGCCGCCACATCGTCCCCGAAGCCAACCGGCTTTATCATTCAATGGCCCCTTCCTCATTGTCGTGTGCACTTTACAATCCTGCCCCCTCTCCACTCGACACAAGGCAGTCACCCTCCAAAACCTACAACCTTCCGTCCGTCCACCCTCCCCCCCCTGGATCCCTGCCCTCGGCCTGCCAGGCTTGGCGCAGGTCACATCTGGAATGGAGAGTTATTGCCGCCCCATCCCAGCACTTCCTTCCATCTATCCACAGATGGCCTGTTGATTTTAAGCCCTGTACTGTACAGTGAATGCTGCCGGTTGGCACGGAGACGGAGGCTGATAAGTGCTGCAATGCCTGCAATTGTTTACGGAATGCAGATACAAGGATTATTACTGAACATTTCACGCTCGTAAACTACACTGAAGTACTGATCTGTTCAGGTGACCATGGGAACTGGCCAGCTGCTTATATTACAACATGTGAATATATGAGATGACTAAGTCGGTTTGTTTAATGGACGACATGGCCGATCCCCAAAAAGTGAAGCCAATGTGTCTCAATCACCACCTGGCGGCTGGCTGCAGGATATGTCATAAACCCTGCCTCCTCCATGTTAGCAGATGGGGCATGGACCATATTAAAAAAGTCAAAGTACTTGTTGAATAGTTTACTCAGTTATTTGCTTCTATAAAAACCTCCATGATTGACAGCTGAGACTGGCTCCAAATGTGCAGGACGGCCGCGTTCATATCTGAGACAGTGGGACAGAGTGGGACTTTGTTGTCGATCTTTATTTACAATCTACGGTTTAACGATGGAGAGTCTGATCTGCTGGACTGTGGAGGGATGAGGTTAAACCTACCGCACAGGATTGTTTTGCCTTTTTCCAAACAGTGAAGATTCCTCAATGCTTGTTGTAGCTGCTTTGGATTTTCACGCTGCTCACATATTCTTTTACTGCTTTGGCAAATTGAATGTTTATAGTGTAACAGAGACGTCGTCTCCTTTATCTACCGCTGATCCATATGGTGTATGTTACTCTGCACTCAGTATTGATTACATGGTATAGAGGAGGCACTACATGTACACGTAACTGGCACGAGTAGGATTTACAGATAATCTCAGCACTAAAGGGAGGCTGGGGATGTTATCAGATTGTCTTCAGGGCTTTGTTTTCATGTAAACATGATATTGTAATACATTTATTGTTGGTGTTCAATTTATGTAAACAATGCGTTCTATTATTTATATTTTTCCTTTATGTTAAAAGAGCCTGGGGTGGGTGTTTTCCAGCCAATTATGTGCATCAGGGATCTTTGAACAGCTGCTGGATGCTCTCAGTCGTGGAAGGTGTTGGCGTTCACACTGAGGTGTTATGAGACGATTAACCCTTTTAATACAGAACACATGGTTGCTGTGCAATTTGAAAAAACCACAAGTGGAAGACTTGTCCTATGACTGTTTATGATACTAATTCGAGCTACTACTTGTTTTATGGATTAACTGCATTCCCGGATTTAAATGACTCTGATAGAGTTATTTTAAAACAGTCTGTAATAAGTGTGATTATTTATACATAGGTATGATTATGTTTATTATTGTACAGGGGAGCTCTGCCTCAGCTACCATGCGTCATATAAAAAGCAGAAGTGGAAGATGAGACACATTATTGAGTTGTTGCTATTTAAGGGTTTGAAATATCTACAGGTAATGTGTGAACTATGTGAATGAAAAACAGCTTCTTTTACTAAGTAAATGGTTAATGGACTGCATTCATATAGCACTTATCTGGTCTTATTGAACAAGTGCTTGACACCACAAGTCACATTCATCCATTAGTACACACAGTCATGCAGCAGGTCTATGTGCAGCGCTGCTTCTATCACACATCACTGATGGGAGAGCCGTCACAGGTAATTTGGGGGTTCAGTGCCCTTGCCCAAGGACACTTTGGCATGCAGACTGGTGGAGCCGGGAATCAAACCACTGACCTTTTGGTTTAGAGATGATCTGCTCGACCTTTGAAGCCCCAGCTGCCCACAATAAAATAATTATACAGCAATGTTTAATATCAACTTTTTTTATAAAATTGCAGCCTTTGCCTGCAATTATGAGAGGAATTGATTTTAAAACATGCATCACCTGCTCCAACATATGCCTCGGTATCCACATATAAGCAAAACCCTCCTTCTTTGAGAAGGCTAACAGCTGTACCTGCTGCTTGGCAGACACTCACTGTCGACATTAACACATCGTCTAAAGCCAGAGGAAAGAGAACGAAGCCAACGATTGACTTCCCTAAACTCTATCAGCTGTTTATCTGTTTGGCCGACAGAATAGAGGAGAAGGATCTCTTCATCTAAAAGAGCTGCAACCTTTACAAGCTGATCGACTGTCATTGCAAATGTGCAAAATCTACAAACCAAAACAAAGTTAGAGGGACAATCAGTGGAGCACAAAGCTCTGCCAATGCCCAACAGTCCCCTTTGGAAACAACATTTAAATTCAGAAGATATAGATTTTTTTTTTTAATTGCACCAAATTTCATACACTCATAAACAGCAGTCCCCTAAACACAGATGAAAACATAACCTCCTTGGCCGAGGGAATTACATTTGCAATCACTGCTCTGACGCAGGCACTGGGAATTTCTGTTTGTTATCTTGCACATCTGCACAACTCAACTATGTGTGTACAGTGCTACATCATGCATGCACCTATTTACATACATGAAAATAAGATGGATTAACATAGAACATCAAGCGATAAGTCTGGATTCAGTCTCCTTTCATAAGATTTTCAACTTGTATCCTGTCCTTAAACCAAGGTTGTCACGTATTCAAAGGCAATTCAGCTTACCTAACATAAATATGCATCATATTAAAACTATTCCCTCAGCAATGTGCCGCATTGTCCTCTTGCTTTAAAAAGACACACTGTTAGTACTGTACTGTTGCACAACGTTGTACTTTCATTCTAAAAGTAGAACATATCAACCCTGGGAATAAACCTTAACAACAAAGGGGAATAAAACACAGATTTACAGAGGAGATGTGTTGCTCAGAGTAAAAAACAAAGCGCCATGATAGAAAAATGAACCAAGGCTGTTGAAACTGTAGAGCTTTAGAATTTCCATGTGTTGTAGCCTTTTAAACATGCGGCAAATTCAAAGTAATTGGACCATAACTCCTCTGAAATGCCTAAAAAATGGGAAAAGAAGGTCACACTTGTTCCTCCTCAGATGATTGCAATGCAGAAATTTTCAAAATGTGTATCATCTTCAGTCACTTCTCGATACAACTGTCTTTGTTGACGTGGCCACTTTGTTTTGTGTCCCTCATTTCATGCATGGAGGGAGGGGAAACAATCCTGTTATTCTGGCACTTCCAATCCAAACAGAGGCACGGTGGCACACAGGAGGTTCAGTATGAGACGGAGTGCAGCTCAATGTTTCCATTAAGTCACTGCAACTTGATTCATCTGCAGCAGCCCTTTGTGCACTTTAAACCCAAACCGTTGGCCTGGGAAATTTCCGTCTGAAATCGCATTTGGCAAGCTTCCCTTGAACACCTCGTTCCCCTGGTAGCTCTCCCCTGGTACTGGCAGCAGAGGTCTATCTATATTTATCATCGCTGATTATCTGAGTATCACTAGCAGATGTTTTATGGTGCAACATGTGTAATGTATTCAGACGAGGCAAAAGTAGAGGTTATTTTTTTTTTTAATCACTGACTTGTACCCTGTTTTGCTCTTGAAACAGACTTAGTTAACTGCACTGCAGATGGGAAAAGGTAATGAAAATATCAAACAGACACGATGGTGCATGCTGACTCATGTACTTGTCCGTTGACAAAAAATAATAAACTGTTCGTTCCACGTCCGTTGAATTCCATCTCAGTTTTTTACTAATTAAAAAAAAAGGGAAACGTTTTTCTTGTCTGAGCTGCTGTGTTCACATAAAGGTCAGAGAGGTTCTGCTACTGAGCAGCTCCTCTGGACTCAGCAGGGACGGCCCGGTTCACCATCTTTGTTCAAAGACATTTAAACCAGTCGGACTCCTGCACTCACAGGGTCCTGAGACCAGGCCCTCCAGCAGACGGGTGTGTGGTGTCCCTGCTTAAACCCGCCTGCTGCTTATTTAATGGGATCTAGTGACAGGCCAAGGCAGCACTTTGTTGGGTTTTGTCGTGTTTGTGGGACTGCTCCAGACAAGCTGCAGCATTTTGGTGTACGACTTTATCATGCTATAAAACTGAGATATGGATTCATTACTGCGGTTAAGCAATGCACCAGCCTGACATTGATGGCGGTAAACCCTCTACGTGGCCTTGCCGTCACTTAGGAGAGTCCTGTCTCATCGTTATCTCGGAAACAATGGGCTTATTTTAGGGATTCCCAATCTGTGATGCCTAAAAAACAAGTGAACAACACGGAGACAGGAAATCTGCGTATTATCAGCAATTTACAGTAGATGAGCAAAGTGTAGTTGAAGTGGCTCCTTGGTTTTAATGGATTCATTGTTAGCCTTTTTGATAAAAATAAACAGGGACTTGAATGAGATTAAGATTTTCAAATTAAGGTAATTAAATGATAAAATACATAATTTAGCATTTGACTCAAAGCACAACAGCAGCGTTTTAGCATTTTTCCATATTTATCTTTTCACTGTCTGTTACAGAAAGTTTATACTGACTTGTCTTTGCCTTGTGATAAACCTGGTTACTGTACAATGCTATGGTTATTGTCGTTTTACAGCAGGGAACAGAAGTGGTAGCTTACTAGCTTAAAATAGATCACTTTCTGATTCTTTGGATATCGCTACGTCTGACTATTGTTGGTGTTTATAGAAATGTATAACTTCAATATATCATGTTATGTTTAGCCAATAATAACAAGGTCACACACAGCAAAATCTGTAGTGTTGTTTTTTCAGTGTTAATATTTTTGAGTTGGTGGGTGTTGATTTTGGAGTTGTTTTAACACCACTAGTGTTAAAAAAGCTCTGCGAGCGTAGTCAATCAAGCGAGTTAAATTTTAACACCTGTGACTGAGTTAGATTCACTTCAGGTGGAGTGAATCATAAAATATGGGAGGAGCTTCACCACAAATCTCTGCACCCAATGAACCATAACAAAATCCCTCGGCTCTCTTTATCAAGACAGGTGTCTCATTTTAGTGTTAAAAATACACTTTAATGAGGCATAAAATAACACTATGTATGTTAAAAATTAACACTCACAGTGAAAGGGAATAACACAATTTAGAGTTAAATTTATAAAGTTAAAGTTATGACACACTTATGTGGTGTCATAAAATAACACCAAGGGTGTCAAATATTTATCACTGTTAAAGAGTTAAAATATTAACACTTTTCAAAGTGTAATTTTAACTCAGAATCCGTGAGGATTATATAGACTCAGAAAAAGTGTTAAATTTAACACTCTGTGAGTTGAATTAACACTCCCGATTTTGCTGTGCAGATGTTTCGAGACACAGCAGCATGGCAGCAGTAGTAATGGTCAGGGCTGGGGAAACACTAGAAACCACAATGGGATTTTGCTCCCAGTGCAGTGACAGAGTGGTCTTATGATAGCCACCCCTGATAAAACAACCCAAGGACAGCCCCTGGGCAGGATCTCTCTAGCATACACTCAGAGTCTTTATTTAGAATGACGAGGAAACCATTAGAAAAAAACGCAGATGGCCGAGGCTTGTTCAGGTTCAAGTTCAATGATTTAAATAGCCCTTCATCACAAACAAGACCGTCCGAAAGGAGGAAATAATGAGACAGGAATAGAAACAAGAAAAGGGGAATACAGGTCTGAATTATCAGAAGTAGTCCCCTGGCATCAGTCAGCATCTCACCTCGACCCCAAGTTCATAATTTACAAAACAAGCTTTATTAGATTTGTAAAATGGCACACACTTGACTCCGGTCGTATAACCTGGCGGTTAGAGAAACAGCATTCTGACTGAAGATAGGCCAGTTCTGGAGCGACTACAAAACGCAGACCGAATGCCACGCTAACCCTCAACCGCTGCCATCAAAGTGCGGCTGGGCAAGGCAATGAACTATCAGATAATCCAGGGGGAGCTGCACAGTTGCTAACAGAGAAACAGCCGTAATGGTGCATGAGCAAGTGTGAACGCAACACCCCGAGTGGGTGTCAGAGTTTCCATTTTGAAACTTCCTGTTGCTGAAGCCTCTGATGTTCTGTAAAAATAGCATCTCTATCAAATCACCTTGTTAAGTGAACGTGAGAAAATCGGCTGTATTAAAAATAACAGGAACAAACAAACGCCCCTGAGTTCTTCTTGGAAACCTGCCTTGGAAAATGTACTGCGACCATGACCTGTCGATTTTATTATTCATCACATCACCTTGCCTCCTTTTTTTTTTTTGTATCATTGTGAGAATGCCAGAAGATGTGAGCTGACTACTGATATACCTTCGTTTTGCATTTGAAAGTCACAGCGATTTGTGTTATTACGACTCTGTCAGGCTGATGGAGGCGGGATTGATGGGGCTGCTGAGCTGTTCCACCGAATGCTTGTATTATAATAGAGGTTACAGTCTTTTTCTCATCAGCACCTATGACACCGTGATGAGTGGAGGCTTGTAGTTTTGACTGACAACTAAACGCGGGGGCGTTCCACATACTTACAGCATATTTGGATAAGAGGCTCGATGTGACTCTTCTTACAGGAAAACAGTGCAATCCACGAATCACGGTTGTGGGGGTTGTGTGTGAAGAGAGGAGATACGTAGGAAGAGGGATGTGAGGAGTATGAGAGTGGAGTGAACAAGGAAAAGACTGAGGAGACGAATGAAAGGTAGCGCTCAAAAAGGGAGGAGGGGATATAGCATGAGCTTGTAGTGTCAGCAGAGCGGTGTATAACTTTATTAGCTTAATAGTGGAGGACAAGCCTGATTTCACACAACAGCAGGCAGAGGTCCAGACAGACGTCCAAACAAAAAGCCAGGAGCAGAGAGCGCTCGTGAAAATCTTGTTGTGTCCCAGCAGAGCTCGACTACCCAATTGACCCCGATGAAAAGATGGAGTAAACATAACCAGGTGCAGGAAAAGGGATTCGTCAGTGAGAATTGAGAGGTGATGACTGGCATAGCAGCGAGGAGCAGGGAGGGAGAAGAGGACCTTTAACTGCACAAAGGGGAGCTTGAATTGGTTCAGGTATACAACCAGAGATCCTGCATTTCCTTCTTGTAGCAGGCCTACAAAAAAAAAGGAGGGAAAACGCTCAAAACACTCAGTCTACGGATATTAACAAAATCAGTATTTTGTTTTTCATGTCGGTCTGAAGTTATCCTAGTTTTTAAAGCGGGTGCGAACACAGCCTGGCCTTTTTCAATGTCATGTTATTCATCTGTTCCAGCAGCTGTTCCTGAGCCCAACGCCAGAGAGAGAAACAAACATCGGGACTTGTGAGGACAACCGGTTAATTATCTGACCTCGTCGTCTCCCCCCCCCCTCGTCTGTTATGTTCACATGGCAGATTTATGAGAACGTGACCTCGCTGACGCCGGTGCAGCGAGAGCTAAGCTGGAAAAATCCCCCAAAAACGAATGAGCAGAGGGTTACAGTAGAAAGCAAAGAAAATCATATTCTCATCATGGTCCTGACACACATTTCTCCCCTTTAACGCTTTCTTCGCTCCTCTCCTGGTCTATATAGCTGAGTCTTTTTGCATGAGTGCCTCTATCACAGATGCCAGCCCCCTCTAAAGCAGACATCAGTTGGCAGTTTATCTAACTCCGCAGCCCTCTTTCATCACAACAGACCTCCAGCTGTCATTGTAGACACCCTTCGAGCCACCACACTGTTAGAAGAGGTTCAGTCCAG
This sequence comes from Limanda limanda, assembly GCF_963576545.1. Taxonomy (NCBI): domain Eukaryota; kingdom Metazoa; phylum Chordata; class Actinopteri; order Pleuronectiformes; family Pleuronectidae; genus Limanda; species Limanda limanda. The sequence continues at coordinate 11,198,397 of NC_083638.1, forward strand.
CAGAGTCGTTGCTTTTCCGACACAGCGAGTCCTCCTTGGATGGAGAAAGCAAAGGCAAAGGGTGCTTTTCCTCTCTCCCGCGGCTCCCAGTGTGCAAAGCTCATTATTATCGGTAGGAGGAGGTGAAGGAGCACCATGTGAGGCAATGAGGAACTGAATGACTGCATTCCCCGTCTCCTTTCTTCTTTTCCCCTGTAGCTACACCCTATAGGTGTCTCCCTCCCAGCGCTTCTCTTTCACCTTTCCTCTCCCCACGCCTCCCTCTCTCTCCTGCTCCCCACCGCCGACACCAACACAGGTAATTCTGACTAATGTGACAAATAAACTCTTCTAATCTCGACAAAGCGGACGTCGCTTTCTGCCGCACATTCATCTGTGTTAAATCAAAGGTTTTATGCAAATACGGTTTTTTACAGGTTCTTACTTTTCATCCAAATAAGCAGCTCTATCAGGTTGTAAGCTGGACAGCTTTGAACTTCCTGTGTAAACAAGTGTCAGGCACCACGCTGAAATGAAAACCTCTCCAACATTTACCTGCTACCTGTCAAAAGAAGACTTTACTTATTTATTTATTTTTTAAAGATTGCACCTTTTCCCGTGAAGCAACATCTCCTACAGCGAGGTTTAAATGTTTAATCAGGTGTGTCTGGTGTGTGATTCACCTGCTCTGCTTTGAAACGGGTGTGACCTTAAAGAGCTTAGCACAACATCATCACTTCCAGCGCCGAGCCTCACTGTACATGCAAAGCTCTGCGCTGTCAGCTGTGCAAACTAGATAAATAACGTGAGTAAAATGCTGCAATTCCATAAGTAAAGACGTCAGATTTGTAGGTTTGTGCAGGCTGGTCAAACATATTCCAGCTTATATCTTCGAATAAGCTTCGTACACCTAATTTTTTCCATTTCGCCCTCTCCTGCTCGTTGGGGATGTACATTACTGGGTTTTTATTGGCTCTGCAGTAAAAGCATTTAAACATTAACAACAATGCATCAGAATATATGGGGCCTGTCAGGGTGGATGCTGCGTACAGCTCGCGAGCACATTGCAGATGCTCAACTGTCTTGTAAGCGAGGGAAGGTTCAGTGCAGCAGAAAGACAAAGCGTCACCCTGCAGTATTTATGAACAATTTTTCGGGGGTAATGCTGAGTGCTCTCCTTTGTACTCGCAAGTCTACATATCCTGGCCTACATAACCTATGTGTGACAACAAGCAGTTGTCTGTTGAGTGCTGCCTGGTCTCCAAGGGGGAGTCTTGTTTTCCTCACACACTGGCAGAGCGTTTCGCTCATTCTAATGTGCCAGACAACTGATTCACTGGAATACAGGTGCACGGTGGAAGCTGCAACTCATGTCAGTCCACCCAAAAATCACAAATAAACACATTTCCCCACCTTCTCCCAGCGCCACCTCACCATGCAGATCGTACCGGTTATATTTGCCAAGATTTCGGGATCGCTGCCAGGGAGGATAATGCTGCCACCCCAACACAATGGAAATAAATTGATTTTATTGGGCTCAGAATACCCCTTGGATGTGGGTAGGAGTCGACCGCTGACCATATGTCTCACGTAGAATTGTCCTTCCCTTCCACTTGCAATCACAGAGAATATTGGCTGTTAGGCTAATTCATCGCCTATGTGCTCCTAGATTGAGGAAATGCAAACAAGCTGTTGGAGAAGAACAATGATCGGTGCAGTCGGAATATTCACCAGCTCTGATACAACTCTCTGGAAACATAGTTGGCCTTACAAGACAATAACAATTACATAATTATCATGTAACAAAGAATAAACGATCTTTCCATGAAGTGCAGAATATTTTAAGCATGAATTGAATTTCTTTAGAATTTGTACAATTGCTTTCTCATCTTCCAAAAGGATCACACTGATAGCGTGCCTCTTTGACCGAAAAATAACATCATGTCAAATGTCTTCTTCCGGAATGCATTCGGTGATTCCAATTTTCCGAGGCTAAAAATGAATCTGTTCTTCTTCCTCATGGCCAACTGTCGTGGAACATGTGACTGGGATCCATCGGGCCATGACAGAAGGAGTAATGACATCACAGGCCTCTTGATCCAACACACGCTTCAGACTGAATTTAGGTCAACACATTTGGATAAGTTGAACACTGGAGAGACCAAATATGTCAAGTTGATCTGTTTTTCCCTTCCACCCATAAAGAAAGAAAGATATTTTGCACCATTATGGTGTTATTCAGTTGTTTTAATGTGTACATTTGGCATGAATGTAAATTTATAGCTTTCTCTTATATTTGATACTTTGAGTTAAAAGTGTATAAATGACATAAACACAGATTCTGCCTGTTTTGTATTCACGAGTTGATTAATTTTTGCAGGCACTAGGCTGTTCTTCATGCGACCCTGCTGCTCATCATCAGGCATCAGTTTTTGCCCCAGTGATCCTGGACGATGCCATCAGGAATGGACGTGGTCTAGATACCACACAGGCCTCACAGTGCCATGCCAGATGCAGCTTTGCCACCCATGGCACCATCTCAACCTTTTGAAATTTAACGGTTCATGTACCGTAGGTCAGAGCTGAACCATCTGGCCCTGCAAAGAGCTTTTGCACGTTAAAGTGACTTCAGGGGCGATGAGATGGACGAGATGAAGAGTGCAAAACATGCATTATTGTTTTGTGACATTTGATTTGTGGTTTGTTGCAGCATAAACCTTTTTTTTTGAAGATTGAGCAGTAAGTCACGTTGTCATTTATTCACCTATACGGGCTGAATAGTTTGACGATGTGAGTTTCTGTTGCATAGAGAACTAATCAAGTTTTAGGCTGTAGCTGTTGTTTCTCCAGCTTTGTCCCGATCTGTATTTTCCATCTCCCTCAAAAAGATTTTCACCCCTGTGTATGTGTGTGTGTGTGTGTGTGTGTGTCTGTCAGTAGGTTTGTTTGTAAGCAAGATTAGACTGAATGAAAGGATTTCTAAAAAATTTGGTGAAAGGATGTGATAGAGCTCAGATAAGAACCCAATTAAATATGACGCATCCAGACGAGGGGATGGATCCAGGAACTTTGCAAAATAAGGCATTTGTTTGTCATTTCACCATTTTCCCAGATAATAATTCATCGGTCTTGCTGTACAAAATCGTGCACATTTATTCAATCTCTATGAATGTTTGAAATTTGGTGCAGCTCTAAGTGCCATCCCAGTCAGCCATGTATTTTGCAAACTAGGAATTACCTTAATGTGCACCATTACCACATCATAAGAGAAGGGTATTTGAAACACACACACACACACAAACACACACAAACACACACACACACACACACTGATTAATCTGAATCATCCAAAAATCATTTCTTTCTAAGATGCTGGCGTCATAGTAATAATGCCACACTCCTCCCTCTCATCTCTTTTGTCACAGAGGTGAGTCATTCATTTACAAAAGAACACATTTTTAAATGTCAGATGCTGTTTTTCTCACTTTTTGAACGAATGCACATCATGAAATACGGATGTACCTCATTAGCCCAAATACCTTTGGTGCAAAGTTAATCAATTATTCCATCAATAAGCTTAATCTGTTGAGCAGTCAGACGATCGATAAATTGATTAATCGGTCACTTGACGCCTACACATGGTTCCCTGGAACAAAACAAGTCATTTAACTGAATGCTAAATTGCCCGAGTTCACGCGGTTTGATGTACAGTGAGACACTCATTGTAAACTGGTGTCAAGCACATTGTGTCACACGGATCTGAGACGCCGCTGTCCTCCTGCCACTCAACTGACACTTGAAAACAGGGTGTTCAGATGTTCACTGGGCTGTGATGTGAGCGGTAACTCTAGCCCCAGATACACTGCACACACACACACACACACACACACACACACACACACACACACACACACACACACACACACACACACACACACACACACACACACACAGAGTTACACACACTTAAACACTCACATCACTCGCTGTGATAGTCTGGGTGGTCTGGAGGAGGGGAGAGACAAAGAGAGACAGAAAAAGAGCAGTATATCTGAAGGGGGGGAAACATTAGAAGGGCATCTCTTATGTTTTCCATTAAGGTAACGGAGATGAGATGGCAGGGATGTTGGAGCAGATAAGAACAGAAAGAGACATAAATGGAAATGGAACACTGTTTTTTTCCCCGGATAACCTCGGGCTAGCATGATTTCACTGGGAATCCGAATGCTCATCTTGTAGCTGTGGATCAGTGTTACGCCCGCGTTTTATATAAGGTTCTACCACTGTCCCGATCACAAGACAAGTGAGAAATAATGGGAAGGAAGTTCTCATTCAATATGTATAGCTCCGGTTTGTGGCACGGCGCCTCAGATGGAGAGAGACAGACAGAAGCTGGTGCCATCGTTGAGCCAATTGAAAATCCTTTAAGATAATTTTTCCTGCTAACTGGTTGAGTAAATGTCAGATAGCATTCAAACAAATCAAACAGCCAAACTAGGGAGTCTTTGTGTAATGTGGCACACATCTCCGGGGAGCGCCTGTTATTTACACCCTCTTATCCCGTCTAGGTTGGTGCTGTGCGGATGCATCACGTTCTCACTTTGTTGTGGATCAGCTTTCGACTGCTTTAACTGTCAGCCGCAGCCCTTTAAATCCCTCAGGGCCCATTCTATTTGCACTAGCCATTAGCCGAGGAAAAGGCCTGTGTCTGTCGCCCGGCTTATTTAGCAACTCTTTGTTTGTTTTTCCCTTGCTGATTCCCATTTGATCGTTCCGTTCCTCACTCCTCATTGATGCGGACTGCGCATTCATTTTTCGCTAGTGTTGCGGCGTATAAGTTTGGGGAACAGTCAGGGGTGGGTGTGGGGGTTCAAAGCTCTAAAGGATGGTCTAATCATATGCAGGCATGCTGTCAGAGGCTTTAATTGCCTTTGTCAGCCGTGCCTCTGAGTTCAGAGCGGGGCCGGCGATACCCAAGGCTGTGTTCATAGAGGAGATACATAAACTTTGAAAACAAAGGCAGGAAGGCAGAGGCTCAAGGCTTTGATCCGACTAAAAGTTGCCAGCTTCCACTGTTGTTCATTGTATATCATACAAAAGCCTGTAGTTTGGCCAAGACTCAGTCTTTGAAAAGGTGCCAGCAGACAAGTGTGTCACAGATTTTCATGGTGGCCAATAGACTCAAGGTCAAAGTCTTCAGCCATCAAAGTGAAGTATTATCCCGGCAGAAGCATCTCCATGCAAGTTCACTCTGGCGAAGCAGACAGGACTTTACGACAGTCGACAAAAAGAAAAAGGTCAATTTTCCACTTAAACACATGTTTTTGTCCTGTTAAGGCTTCTGTTAAATCTCTAGACCTTCTGTGAGCTGAGAAAAACACCCCTGATTTCAGCTTGGTGACAAAACATTTCTCTTCTGCTCCTCGTGATGCTCAATAAGCAGCAGAGGTTTTCTCCATTTTCTAGTCCTTCATAAAAATGTGAACATGGATTCTCGTCTTTGGACAGCGACAACAATATTAAAGTTCATTGGGATTATACAGCATTTTGCTGTTTTTCAAGGTTGCATTGCAGCTTTGCTTTTTGTCAAGTGACCCACGGATCTCAGTTGTGAAAGGATTTTGTCCACGATGTTGTACACAACCTGTCTGAGGATGATGAGAAATACCAAAGGGACAGAACTCCTGGCACCGAATCGCATAATTGCTTGGAAATGTCACTTATGTTCTTATTTTAGTCAATATGGCAGATAAAGAGCACAAGCTATTTAGGTAAATTTAATTATCTGCCTCAGTAATTTATTTTTTCCTATCATGAGATTTATCATGCTGCAGACTTAATTGATGAGGGGGGTCTCTCTGTGTGTGTGTGTGTTTTCACATGTCTGCATGCATACTTATGAGTGAAATTTACCTCAACACTGTACATATTTAGTGGAGCCCGACCAATTTATCAGTTGGATGATAATATCGGCCGATATGAGCCTCTCACAGACATGTTATATATATATATTTATATATCCGCTGCTACAAAGGTATTGGAAATACTTTACTCCTTATATTATACAGTACATCTCGCTCCCTGTTTCCATATGTGCCAGGCACATCCTGTCACCAACGCACCAAATGCAGCCACGAGTAAAAATAATGTGAATTAAATCAAAATTGTGTAATAAGTTACCATATCATTACCAGTAGAGGTGGATTAGAATGTTCATGCAGGTCCTGGCCTCTAAATTGGAGAAAATAATTCCTTCGGGTGAGTAATGGACAGATGAGTCAAGCGTACGTGCGGATGTCTTCAGAGCCGATCCCTGCATCTCTAATACATATGCATCCTGTACATTAATAATCCATACTTGTTCCAGCAACTTTGCACTCTGCACCATCTGATTCACCAACCTCATGTATATAAGTAACCTGTATGTTAATGATCCATATTTGTTTGTTTGAGCATCTTCGCACTCTGCACCACTGCACCGTTGTCCTCTGGTCACAATTCCACCATATCCACATCTTGTTGTTCCGTTGCACTACTGTATACGTACATGCACATAGTAGTTACAATCACAAATTCCTAGTGTGTGTACACATACATGGTAAATGAAGATGATTCTGATCCTGATATCTATATCACAAAACCAAGTATTATCCTGTTAGATTGGTATTTCACATTGCAATATATGGAGCAATAGGTGTTGTGTGACATACATAGATTTGACTTTGTGACATTTAATGGCTTTGTGTGCCTATACATTAACTGGTTCGCAGACAGGCGTGCATTTGATGTTAGCATGTTGTCCACTCAATAAAGAAAATGAAAAAAATGGTAATATTATTACATTATTGCGATTGACATCACCAACTTCAGACACAGTCCTCAACACTAGTTTGAATGTGTCTGGTGAACGTCCTTGTCATTGGAGGAAAAGACTGCAAACAATCCTGTGAACTTTCTGCTTCTTATTTGTCCTCTACTGTTTAATGCTGTCTCAACTTCCTGCACTTGGCCTAAAAGTCTGAACTATCTTAAAAAATGTGTTGACACAGACAAATTAACTGAAGGCAGGAGTGAAACAGCCATAAGTCAAACAGAACCTCGGCTAATTCAAATAACTTTTGGTTTAGAAAAATGTGCAGGTCAGGATATATCCCAAAGAACTGTGTCAGAATGACTTTGTGGCAAAGCTCAGCTAATGGTGGCCCAGCTGATTGATATTACAGGGATCAGTGATGCAGCGCTGCCAAAGGAGACGAGCTACAATGGTTAGAAGTTTGTCCCCAAGGTCATATTCTGTTACTGTAATATTGACCTTCCTGTTCCCTCCTGCTACTCTGTCCAAATCACATCCTGTTGTTATCACACAGCCATTTAGCTCTCTTGTCTTCTCTTTCATCCGGAGCATCCTCTCGCTCTCTCATTTGGCCTCTGTGGAAAGTTAACAATAAAATAAGAACTACCGACTATAAAAGTCACTGAACTAAACATTGTATACTTGGAAAACAAATAAAAAAAGTCATTATACCAATAGATTTACAAATTACAAACAATGATGTGGGTGTTCACCGTGGTCCTTGGGGTCTTACTTTAACATATAATCAACGTTTTCAGGGTTCATGTGAAACAAATTGAAAACAAATGGAATTCTCATTAAGGAACCTTTGCATTGAGCAATGAACCCGGCTAATGTTTGTGTTATTGAATGAAGCAAACATGACTGATACCCTGGGATAATCAGATAATCAGGAACATCAGAAATGCACCAACGTTTCCAATTTGACTTAAACAGCATAAGGGGAAAAATTTGACCAGTAACAGGAAACAAAATGGGTGAATAAAATGGTTTAAAAGTCCAGGTGACATTTAGTGAAAGGTCCTCTTAGCTCTTCAGTGTCTTACACACCCGACACCGGATATTTATGAATTGATTCAGCAGTGTCAGTCAGTCCCACACTTTGCCAGGGGCACTACTCCATGTGATGGAATTCATATGTCTACTTCATATTAAGTTTCCTGTGTTGCTTATTGACCTTTTCATCTAGCATTTTCCCTCAGTGATGTGAGCTGGCCCGTTCACAGAAGCTGTCTGGAGCCATTATTTCGCTGGTTTTTTATTCTGCTTCGGGTGAGAACACTTAACACACTGCTTCCCTGTGAGGTGACTGGGAATTGGGGAAGGGGGGGGGGGAGGACTTGAATATGACCAGAGCCTGGCAGTTGGAGGTGTTGCGTGCATGCACTCACACCTTCCTCAATGGCTGGATACAATAAACATCTGTTAATTGCTGTGTTGTGTCTTCAGTCTGTGTTCATGCTTGATCTATTTTTATCATCATTTTCTGCAGGTTGGATTTCAGTGATGGGAAGCCAGAATAATACTCACAGATTCATTTTTTAATTAAGGAGCATCTCAGATGATGGAGAGGGGGGGGGAGGTGCCCAGCAGGGTTGTGATTCCCGGGCTTCAGTTCCGTCTCATAGCAGGTGTGGCCTCACATCATGTTTGTGTATCACACACTGTGCGTGCGGCATCAGCAGCTGACACTGTGTGACATTTGTTCTTAGAAAACCCACAATGCACAGTGTGCAGTTGATGCCGGCTTAAGGACGACTCTCTTTCAGACAGGGACCCATCTCGACAGACGCACATTCCCACAGGATGCCACATAAAGCTCTTATCACTGTGGCACATTCATAGCGCCATACATTGTGATTCAGGCACGGGATGTTGTTTGCCGTGATTGCATGTGCCACCGTTTCTCCCTCTGTGCCGTGAAAAGTGATTCTCTTAAAACACCCACTCAGGTGCAGCGGCCACAGATACCCTCTGTGTTTCTGTTTTCCTGTTTTGTCAGTGGCATTAAATCAGAGTCGTCACGCATCACCGCTCCTGATGTGAGACTCACATTCAAATATCCACCCTCGCGTCTCTTTTAGGCAACCACACACACACACATACTCCCTTTCACAGTCGCACACACACATATTTCAATTTGCCGTTCCTTCTTGAACACTGCCGCGAATGAAAGGAGGACCCTTGTCCTTTAACAATGAAATATGATGAATACCTTCTCTTCTTCATGTTGAAAAGATCTCCTCTCCATTTGCCCATTTAGCCAGCTCAATGCAGAACAGTACATGATTAAATCATATTAGCACAGTTATGTGGATCAAGGACCTTCATTAAAATGCAGGAATATGATTTTTCCATCCAGTGTTACTCTGAAATCTCTGACTCAATTTGCAAATGCGCTCGCTCTATATATTAAACCAACACCTATTTGTAGCATTTTCAATGATTATTTCATTTGTTTCTGTTGCCGACCGATGCCTGTGGTCAAATGCAATGTGTGTGTATTGTGTTGTCAGGTTGTTTTGTTTTTGTTATGTAGCTCAGTTTATATCCACCACCACAATCTTCCATAGCATTAATATTTCACACACACACACACGCGTTCTGTAAGACTGTGATTGAAGGTGTTTGACATGGTAGCAGAAGACAGGCTGGTTGCTGTAAGGAACACTGGTGGTTGAAAGAAACCTCACACCATCGGGCCAAATGAGACGGCACTGCAGGTAGCCGCTGCCGTCATAGAAACTGTGTTTTTAAGAGAGCACCTCTGCAATCTTTTTAATTAATATCTGCCTTGAGGCGATTAGTTGGAAAGAGAAAAAAAAAGCTTTGGTGCATACCAGTGCTCTGCATATCCAGCATGGGGTAAAACACTCTGTGGTCAAAATGGAAATGAATTTGGTATCTTCCCCTTCAAATAATGAATAATTCCACGAATAATTTATCTTGATGTATTTGAATGAGTTCCTTTTGGCAAATAACTTTTTGTACACGTAAAACACTAATATTACCATCTTGGTCAATTTTATAAATCCAGGTGTATGAAGATAAAATTAATATTTATTTATTTAAATTATAAAGAACCCTTCCCGATATTGAACCTCGGTGGATACTGGAAAATGTCCACTGTTGAGTAGATTTTGAGCTGTTAGTCCTGAATTAGTTTTAACATAGACGGCAGTGTGGAAAGTGAGTAACTTTAATCCTCATACAGTGAATGATACAAAGCATACATCCCCTTTTGACTTTTACTATCCAACAGTGTTGATGGACCAGTTTCCTGAGATGAATATAATGGTGTATCATTTGTTTCCATAGTTGGCCATTTAGTATCGAAAAGCCACTGTAAAAGGACATTAAAAACCCATTCCAAAGCACTGACACCTTTAACAGCAGCCAGCTCTTAAAAGTGTGTTTACTGTTCTTCTTGAGAAACCAAACAACACGACGGAGGTCACATCTGCCGCCGTCAGTGTGTGTTACACTCTGATCAACAAACGCCTTTAATACCCACAAACTGCAAATTAAACAAACCAGCTGAAGGGTGGAGTGCAACATCCTATCTGAGGAAAATGTGTACACATCATTTCAGGCGCCAATTTATTCGCCTCTGAGCGGGAAATAAAAAAAGAAAACAGGGAAAATCAGCACAAGAGGAAATCTTTTGTGTTGCAGAAATGTGAACTAATGTGGTGAATGAAGAATCCTTTGCCCGAAGCCAAATACGAAGTCGGTGAATGCTGGAGTGTGAGGCGCTTGCGTATGTGCATACGTTTAACACCGACGGAGGTGACTTCTATCTTCTCCGAGGCCGGCGCTGTAAAGGTTATGCATTCCTGTTTGACGAAGGTAAACCTGGGCATGCAGATGCTTGAGAGAGCAATCAGGTGTGCGAGGTTATCGCTTGGGATATGAGAAATTAAATCAAATCCACGACCGGCTATTCCTCAACCAACTCACACAAGGACAAGAGCAAACAGTATTAGTAATTGCTTTTTTTATTTGATCTTTTCGTCTTTTTTTTTTTTTTTTTTTTCAGATAGATCACAATGAACACAGCCTTTAGACAATAGCAGTTGAAGTAATCCATACAAATGAATGTCCCTGGTCTTTTCACCAGTTGCCCGTCGCAGCGTGGCGCCCTAAGCTATCAGTGTGGGCTTGGGGGTGAGAGGGGGGGGGGGGGACAACACTGACAAACATTGGGTGCTTGTTTTAACTAACCAAAATGGCATGTCATCTCGGTGTGTGTATGTGTGTGTGAAGCAGTGGCTGTCTGAGTCTGTGTGCACCTGCATCAGCGTGAGTCAGAGACCCGAGGCAGTCGGCCACATTCAACGAGGCCTCGTCCTAATCACTCGGTCAAACCAACAGTCCCAAGTGGGCAAAAATAACCCACTCTAGATTTGCGTAATGCACTGCCAACGGTATATGATGTCAACAGTGTTTAATTAGACAGTAATGAGAGGCCTTGCGTTATGTTCAATCTCCTACTATGCGTTGACCTCGGCAGCAGCCTCTGCTCTATTACACTGCAAATAGCCTGAGAGGTGGGGAGGGGGGGGGGGAGGGGGGGGACGCCATGGCTTTAAAGAACACCTTCCATCCATTGGACCCAGCTCGTGTCCCGCCCACGCTTTGTGAGTGCATACGGAGCGCGGCTGGGCCGGCAGATCACCATCAGAGGGAGCAGCGCTCACAACGCGTGACAGTGACTGTTCGTGGCAGCTTGAATCTGTGCAGGCGACGGGATCCCGGGTCGACCCCCCCGCACTTTGTTTTAGGTCAAGACGGAAAATAAAAGAGAGAGAGCACAGCGATAGAGCCCTAACGTGAGCTGGAGTCAAAGCTGAAGACCATAGGTGACAGAAAATGGATAAATAAGCAAGAAGTTGTTTCGTCAAACGATGGGAGGTGTGACAGGCGAATGAAGCACACACACACATGACTGAGCACAATGAGATAAAAAGAGGTGTAGTGTGGAAGCGGTAGACCTTTGCCCTTTCTTCCAACCCTTACTTTACCTTTAAGAGGTTATGACGTGGTTTATAAATAAAAATGGCAGTGTGTTGCCAAAGTGTGTATTTGTGTGCACAAGCCTATTTTGTTTAGCTCACAGAAGCAGTTCGCACTTTAAATATAACATTTCAATTGTTTGTATATTTGGTATGTTGTGAATGTCAACCATGTTTGAGTTATCCAGATATTTGAGCGAGATAACAAAGACAAAGAAAATCGAATTTAAAAATAAACATAAATATTTTTCATCCGCAGTCAAATCCTCCAAGCCGTCGTCTAAAAACAGCCTCCGCCATCTCTCAGGTGAAGAGGAAGGGTAAACTGAAACCAATTTTTGTTATTTGTTTCAGAGAAAAGGCAACAGTTACTTTGCTCCTCAGAGAAGAGTAAGCAGACAGCTGAGGAGCAAAATAATAATAATGATGTGAAACAAAGACGACAGCAGAATGGCAGAATGACAGGAGAAATGTCCAAGCATGTACCTTACCGAAGGGAAAGCAGCGAGAACGCAAATACCAAAACACTCAAGAAGTGACATGTCTGCAGGATATAATGTGTTTTATCAGCTGTCGAGATTCCAAGTCAGATCCACTTATACAGTAAATACACCAGGTCACTGTTCACCAAGTCGCTGTTCCCTCTCATGGCTGCATCTCACATAGATTTGGTGATTGCGGTCACATTTTCCCCCAATACACGTCTAATCTAACAGCCTACAGTTCTGCGCAGTTTACCTTAAGGGGAATATTAGAAAAAGCACCTCCCGTTATAATCGCAGAGAGTGGCCGAAATGTGCCAGAATTTTCAAAAATAAACGTCTGTTGTCTTTTTTTTGTATTTAAGAAAGCCTGAATGTGAAGACACCTGGTTAAATAAACCGTCCATCTACACAGCTAACACACCAAACCCAAAAGGAACTTCAGATAGAATTTCAGATGTCAAGTCTCTCTGCAAAGTATGAGTAAGTCGAACACGTATAGAGAAGGAGTACAGACATAAACGACACAGACTGCTGGAAAAGAACCTCTTTTGGTCCTTTTATAGAAAATGCACATTCTGGTGGACCAGGGCTTTATAAGCAGTCACAAGCTCCACAGATACAACAAGCTCTCCGCAGAGACAGTAAGGCAGTTTTATGATCACCAAGGAAACCATTCCGCTTTCCATATGGCAGGTTTCTTTTTTGGAAAGAAAGTAAAAAGGAATCGAAACACATAACACACACAATAGTTGTTGTTAAAGAAAAATAGCTGCCCTGTAAAAATCTGCTCAGTAAAAATAGTCAAACTGTTATCGTGTGGTTGTTGCTTTTTGTTGTTGGTTTGAATTGTATTCTAGATCAGCTGGCTCATTAAGCTTTCAACAGTTATTGTATTTGATCCAGCTGGATCTCAGGGTAAAAAGAGGCGACATCTCAAAAGCACTGAAGCCAGCCTGCAATGATGCAGAATAGAGAGGGGGGGAAAACATAAAGACCAACAAAACCCAAACTAAAGCAAACTCACAGAGTTCGACAGCTACTAAGGCAACTTTTGCCAAATACAATATAAGCCCATGTATATTGCAACACAACTATATATTAATTTAATAAAATACACAATATAGCTTTTGTACACATAACAATTTGGCTCAAATGCACAGAAATTGCAGAAAAATCAATAAAAATATGTCAATTTTTTGATGTAAACACATCTAAATTGGATACATTTACACATATAATGATATTATGTATAGTGATAATGTGAAGGGACATTTTCTTATTTATATTTTTGGATATTTGTCTTCGAAACAATGGCAGTGTCCTTTGCAGCTCATCGAGGCAGTGCCCCGCGCTTCACCTTAAACCGCAGGACACGTTTTGCTGAGATTCCTCATTTCTTTTTTTTTATAAAATGTATAAATATTCTGTTAATATTTGGACACTATACATGGATTCATACATATAGTCATCTATATATTCATATAGATATCCTTTTTTCACAGTTGAGGAAAATGTCCCTTTTTATACAACTTGTGATTGCCTCAAGGCATAGTCACACACATGATAATTCACTGTACACAAGGGACTGAAAGCTGATGATGTACATGTATAAGACAGTTACACAGATGGCCAGTTGTGTGTAAGCATTAATATGCACTTGTGTGTGTGTGTTTGCGTGTGTGTAGGGGCATCAGTGCATGTGTATGAGTAACAGTGTAGTGCACATGTATAAAATAGGTGTGTGCAAGTACACCGGTCTGCAACATGAACGTTTAAATAGAGGCGTGAGAAAGACACAACTTACACATGTGGCTACAAATGACAGGTGAAACATGGTCACACTGTTTTATAATTCTCCTTCAGCAGAGCGGTGAAGCCCGTCCAACCCCCAAGTCCAGAACCGACCCTTGTGAACCGACCCCTGATTAACCAATCTCTTCATGTTAAGATACAGGATCCATCACACATTTAACACCTATATTAAAGTCAGAAAAGATAAGGTTGCTTGTGTATTTTGGTCTTTCAATGTCCCAAGTAGATTAGAATTTGTTTCACTGTTTCCGTGTCGATTGTCATGTCTGACCATAGTTCTTTTTCAGTCAGTTTCTATGGCCATCACACAAAACAGAAATCCGTCTGTACACACTCAGATATGTAGGATTTCACGAGAGACCATGAACAACACACTGATGAGCTGGTGGGCACTTAGATAATAGCTTGCGAGGTGCCAGAGGCATAAGCCTCTGCAGTTTGCTTAAGAATCCAAAACAAAAAAAGAGTTTATAAATTCAGCAGAATTCAGATGTTTGTAACCCAGTTCTTTTTTGTTGGTTCGGATCTTAGCACCAAAACTGGTGCAAAATGACTGACATAATAAATGTTCCAATCCTCTGTCCGGTGTTGGTAATTTTCAACAACAAATAGTGTGAAAAGAGCTCCTTTCAGAAGAGCCATTCAACCTTTTGATTTGTTTTGGTGACAGTTTTGTATGAGAGTTTTTGGAATAGCATCCTATTCCTGTCGACCTCCCATTTTTGTTTTTCTGCAGTCCTCTGTGTCACTTCCTGAGCGTGCCAGTGGCCTCACTTCCTCTGCAGTCCTGCAATAGCTTGTCGATGTCTCTCACCACCTGGTCAGCATCCATTCCGTCACGATTTGCGTCGGGCTCCATCTGCTCCATGGGACACTCCATTTCCCCTGCAGCCTCTTGGCTGATCCTGGAGCGTGCCTCGGCGAGCACCTTGGCCACTGGGTCTGAGGGCGGCAGGGGTGGGTAGACCCCCTGGTCTCTGGTTTGTTTGGTTGGGGACAGGTACTGACCATCAGGAGGCCCGTAGTGGCCGGAGCACGAGGCAGGAGGAGGTATACCTTCAGCTCCGTCAGCTGGGCTTTTGATTGAGGAACAAGGAGAATTGGTGGAGCAGCCCTTTGTAGGACTGTTGGAGGCTGAGGGTACCTCTTGGAGCAGTGGGCTGAGGGCTCGCTTCGCCTTCAAGTAGGGCTTGACATTGGCGACCAGAATAGTGTGGTCACGTCTCTCTTTTCCAAATGTACAGAATGTCTTCTTGCCATTGGGGTTGACAGTCTCATAGGTTTCTGTCTCGGGAACAGTCTCCATCCCCGCTGGCACAAACATATTGTTGCGGTAGTCAATGCCCTCGGCCTGGTTTCCTCCTGTGGGGAACTGGGGCATCCAGCAGCGGTCAGAGTGACCCAGTACCCGGCACTCCTCTGTACAATTCACACAATCCTCATCTGCAGATAGAAAAAAGGGAGGGGAGATGGAGAAAAGAGTGAATTAGTTTCAGCAGTGTGCAAAGAATAAAAGTCAAACCACACAGCGAAAGGGAGACAGAATCATAGTACTGTTATGAAACTGAACTGTTCAAAGATTCCAAAGTTAGGGAAGTAGCGCAAAATGAAATGATGTACAAAAAAAAGAAAGAACCTGCAAAGGATGTCCCATTCCAAACACATGTGGGCATATACACACACACAACTACACACACACACACCTTTTCGAGGGACTGGGGGACACCTGCTAGCATTTTCCAAAGCTCTGATCAAGGGGATGGCAGAGCATACAGAAAGGATGGAGAGGGAGCGAGAGAAAAACAACAACAGTTGAGGTTTGGCAAAGGCATAGTGCCGTTATCATAAATTCATGTCAGTGGGCTTTGAAGCCCTCCCTAGACAGACAGACAGAGCCAAATGGTTTGTGCTTCTTCCCTGTGTGTTTGTGCCTGTTTATTTGCGGGCTCCTTCTTGTTGTGTGTGCATGCATGTGTACATAAGTGCGAGTGTGTGTGTGTGTTCCCCTCTTTCATCTCTATTCAGAAGGATGCACACTCTGGCTGATTATGGGAGTGTTCATGCCTGTGTCGAATGGATCCAGAACTTGGATGAAAAAAAATAAAAATAAAAAGCGGAGGATATTTTTTTTTCTCCTCTTGGGCATGAAGTGAAAACCTGAAAAAAAATGGAGCATCTGTTGTCCCACAAATGGATTTTTTCCATTGGCTGGGTGGGATGAAACCAAGAGAAGCCAACCAGCAGCCACACAGTAAAGATAACACAAATGAAATTGGTACAACTTATTCTTGTTTCTCTTTCCCTTATTTGACAGGGTATTCTACTGTAATTGGTTCTTTTGAATAAAAAAAAAAAAAAAAAAAGATTCTTTAAAACACTGAGTTTTAAATTTGACATTTGTTGTATCCGTCAAATGGGCTAAAACAGATGATTAGCATGGGCTACACGACACATCTCAGTGTGGTGCATTTAAAAAAGTTAATTTAGTCAGTCATTCTAATCAAACACCAATTTCTTTTGTCCAAGTGAATTTATCACCTCAAGGACCAATAACTGTCTGTTCTCTGTGTACTGAATAAACTCGGTGTTCTGACACAGCCCTGGCTCCGTGAATGGAAAATCTGAAAAAGCGGCTTGGACCAAGCTGCCCAACGACGATGCAGTCAACTGGCAAAAAATAGGCGTTCGTGCTCGAGCACAAGACGAGAAAAAAAAAAGAGATGATGGTGGGGTGGGCACACATGCTTACAGATAACTCTAATTTAAGGATTACCAGGGGAAGGAAAAATAACAGTCTGCCCTTCTGTCACTGCCAGACCACGTGGAGTTTTGAATGGGACTGATTAGGATTGCAGTAGATACATCCGCAGTGGCGTTGAGGCGGTTGCACGGAAGGAATGCAGAGACTGACAGGGCTGGTAACAACTTCATGGAACAGTGGACCACTTGACCGCCCACCAACATTACTCTCAATTGCCGTGATTGCCAGTCAGTTCGCTATGGGAGACCTCAGAGAGTTTAGCAGCATGAAGACGGATGCATAGGTTTGCTCCGTTTCTGCTCAGAAGTTGGATTACAATTGTTGAGCTACGTTTCCCAGAATCAATGCATCAATTTGTTTTGTTCCGTTTGATGATGTTTGTGAGAGCTAATCCCAACCAATGCCTCCCCTTATAGCATATTCTCTTTGCAGGAGCAGTCCTGTTGTATTTGTTTGTACGATGTACAAGTGGTTTCATAGCATAAAAGGTTCTAAAAGCACTTGTTGTGCAAGCACATTTGGATTAATGGATTGGGTGCATAATTGAAAAGCTAATGTCGTGCTTTTAGAACGTATCCACTTCCAGACTTTATCATATGCTTTGGATTGTGTTGTTGCCATAGCAACACCTCTCCACGAATTTGGGAGGGTGGAGCTTCTGAAATAAGGGGTTTGTTTGTTTTGCTGTCGAGTTTAAATATCAACAGGCTCTGTTCGAAATTGCTCACGCCACCTTTGAAGAAGTGTGAAGTTCACAGGTTAGACAAAGCCCAGAATGCAGCTGCACACCCGCCTGTAACTCCGCTCCCAGGTTAAATCCAAAGGTTGCTTGCACAGACTTCTAAACAAATAGAGCAGCAAAGGCTAATTTGCATATTGGTTTTGAGTCGTGTGATGCATCTGCGCTTGTTTGTGGAGCCAAACGCCTATTATTATTTCAACACTGGCTTGTATGTTAAAATGAAGCACGAACGGAAACAGGACGGACGCAACTTTCCTTGTTAAAAGGAACAAAGCAATTCTACTCATAGGACCTTAATTTCGGCATTGTTGATGTTTTTATAGCCTAAGGAAAGTGTCGGCAGCACAAGTAGCACAGAGCAATATTTGAGTTTAGCAGTCAGATAAACACATTTATAATTAACAGAAAATAGGCTCTCACCCTCCCAACTGAATGTTAATGGTTTGAGCCTTGATTCCTCGTGGTGAATCTTCAACCTCATATAGAGTACGTTATGAAAAACACATTTTGAATTAGTGTGATTAATTCTCCTGTAACAAGCCTGTTGTGGTTTGGAGTCTGAAACCAATGCCGGCAGGTTTAAGCTTTGAGAGATATGTTAACACAGGGATTGAAAATGATCTCTTAGGGCTTTGCTTGTATCAAGGGCAACATTTAAAGAAGCAGGCTGGAGTGAGGCTACTCGGAGCCGTGAACCATTTCCACCATCATTCCCAACCAAATGTGAGAAAACAACATTACTGTTCGGAGCTGTAACGCCACCCCATCAATTACATTATGTGATGCATGGACCTTCACAGGATAGCCAGAGTGCTGCTTTAAAGACCACAAACTTGGGACTAATACAATCTTTTCGTTGATGCGAATAAGCAGGCAGAGTGGCTGTGCTTGAGTGCATTTGGCTAGGTCTGTCTTTGCTGTGTTGCGGGTCAGCAGCCTAGATTCCTGAGAGAGTGTCCTCCTAAGCTGCAGCGATGAGCTTAACACTTCACAAATGTTTGAAGAAGCCAAACAGCGCTGGCAAAGAGACTCTGACATTTCCCGTGTCGAGGCAGTCAAGCTGCAGTGAGTCCAGTGCGGAATGGACTACATCGAAATGGTGTGGGAGTGAGCGGATGCATTTGACACGACACGACTGAACAACATGTCACTGCACCGAGATCGATGATTTGGTCGAGAGCATGTACATAAATAATACAAACCTGAATACAGTCCGCCGACCAGAACACGCTATTACTGTAATCCATCACCCAGCCACAAAGTATAAACCCAACATGTAACCAAGCTCAAAAGCCAGACGTCCGCTGGCTTTCACACAGCCGGGCCCGCACGCGTTCCAGACACACACAATTAACTCGGCCCCTACAATGTCTTCGTGCTCTCAGAGGTGATTGTCCATTCACTGTGTGCATATTGAAGCATAAATAATCCATGCAGACATATTTCCCTCTATTTAGTCGGAGGAAACCTATGATAGATTATTCATGTCTCAAGCTGCACGTTCAACCTTGAGGCGTTCTGCTCATATCTATTGCTAACAATATGACATACGAGAGCAAGGGTGACATTCATCTCCCTCTCTCCATCTTTCTCCCTCTCTCCCTCTCTGCCTCTCTCTCTCTCCAGCGTGGTTCCACCAGCTTGCTGCGATGATCTACCAAGGACAAATGTGCCTGCAATGATTTGGCTAACAGGGGCGTGCTCAGTCGCTCCCTCTCCAGTTTCTCTGCTTCTGTGGTATATATGGTGCAAGATGAATTACGCCAATAGATAGGCTATCAATGAAGGCAGAGAAGGCAATCATTTGTCACGTTTTGATTCATCTCCCAGTCAGTGACTTGATCATGGTACAATGATGAAACACACTAATAATCTGCATTATTCACTATTGGTGAATATAAAGTAAATCATTAAGAAAAAGAATCATGTTACCTAATGACCATACAAACTACGTGCTGTCGAGTCACTCTCATGTTTTATGATCGTGTCCTGTAAGTTAATGTCCTCAATTTATTATTTTTTTTTTGTTTTTGCAACATTAATATTTCAGCTTTTGGCTAAAATCCAAAATATTTGTCAAAACCTTAACATATCCATCTGTGTTTACAATGAGGAAACAGCAGTTTTATCTTTCAATGTTCACTCCCTATCAAGTTTATAATCTTGGGTACTGATAACGTAAGGCTAAAGAAAAAAATTGTTCTTGAATTTTATCTTATATACAAGCTTAGAAAAGAAAGGTTTATAACCATAATGGCTCTGAATGATAACAAATGGGAAAGCAGAGGGGACGAGGCAGTGACATGCGACAATCTTCTTTTATTAGTATTACTCATAATGAAACAGAACATCACACGTTCTTTCACACCTCTTTAGTTTGGTCCAGACCTATTTTCAGTTATATCTGAACCAAAGTTACAAGTGTGAAAGGTGCCTCGGACCACAATTTACTAAAGGAGGTGGTTTCTGTCTCGTTTGAAATTATTGTTTTTGTTTGAAAACGGGAAAGTAAAATGTATCAAGTGCAAACAAAGACATGAAGCATTGTTCGACCTTGGTCTGGTGTAAAAATATCCTTTGACATTGTAGTTAAATGAATTAGCTTCAGTCCCGAGTGTCAGGTTTGTTGACGTTTCCATCCTCGCAGCTCTGTTGTAGAAACTTGACTCCTACTCCTGATTGGAATCAGATGTTTAGTACACATTTCTTATCAACAAAAAGTTTAATTAATTCCAAGCAATCTTTTGTTCATGTGAAGGTGTTTTTAAAAACAGCGGCCGGGGCTATCTAGCTACCTCTGGCAGGGTTAATTGTCTTGCTTTAGGGCAGAATAGCAAGAAGTAGATGAATGAGGTATGTAGCTGCCAGTTATCTTTACAGCTAAGAGAACATGAAACAGATATGAAAGCAGCTCGAACAAATCCTCTGCGTAATAGCAAAAGGACAAAGTGTCAAAAGTAACATTTAACAACTCGGAAAGACCCCTAATTCAGCGACATTGCAAAAAACAAGAAGGGAGTGATCCTGCCTCACTGTTATTTGTCAACATCATACACTGCTGTGTCTTCTAAAAGCCGAGTGAAAAGATAGATGAATAAAGGGTTTGTTAATTACTTTCTGAGCCAATGAGGTGCATTATAAAAAAAATCTATCTCTCCTAATGTGACAGGGACATTTTTAGAGGCCATTCTTTCCGAATAAATTATGAATAATTCAAATGATGAATTCTATTTAAAAGCACAGAGGAAGAAACTGAAAAAAAAACGCATGAAATTAGTGCCAACTATATGAAAACAGTGTAAGGTAAGGACAACAACAGAAAAGTAGATGTATACGCAGGATATGCATGTTTTTGTACAACAGCGAATGTGCGAGTTAATTTGCAATTAATACATCCAACCAAAAAACTAAAATAGAGCCAAAAACCCTAATCCTATGTCATTGAGCTTTTTAGAGTTTTCCGAGTAACGGTTAAAAATAAAATTCGCCACCCTCACTTATTTCTGCTCATCGTGTGCCCCGATCTTGAGGATGTGGAGCACCGAGCCTCTTATGGTGGATTTACAAGAACAGAAGACTATTATCGGTAGCTCATTTCTCAACCTACCCTTTGCTAATACTCCTTGAGGAGCGACAAGCAAGTGCCGATGCAACAGAAAATACACAACGAAGGATCGACGGTGGTAATGCATACCCGTAGGGACGCATACGCCCACACACACAATATCCACTGCCACAACTTTGCTTGATATGATTCACTACCCAGTGTCTACTGCAAAATGTCACGCTGGAATGAGGTTGATATTAAAAAACTGCAATAATGCAAGGAGGTCAAAAGTAAATGTTCAAGGGAAGTACTTGTAAAACTTCTATATTGTGGATTTTGCCTTCGTTTAGCATGTGACCATATCCAAAGAGCCCCAGTTTATCACCGTCTGATTTTCATTCATGAGACTTATCAGCCATCACAGCATCAGTGAAGTCGCTTCTTCTACTGAACCATTAAAATCCTCTAATCTCTTTTCAAACTACACAAAAGAAAAAATGCCCCTCTGTTTTCCTTCCAGAGATGGTCTTTCACTAAATTAACACTTCATTAATGAGCCCATTCACACACAGAAGCCACGAGGCTCTGCTCCCCCGACACAGACGAGCAAAAAGTCATTCCTGGAACCCGAGTTCTTCTTTTGCCTTCTCTCTCGCACTCTCCTCAATTTAATTTTTCAAACTTTCCGGGGTTGGAAGCTTTCAATATGGCGCATGAAGGATGTGCACCTAAACCTGTGAGTGTAAAAGTTGGGCCTGTGTATCGGTGTGTGTCATAAAGCATGATGTGATTTCCCTAAACACCCTTTTCTCCCTCCAGACGCCTGCCCCCCCCTGGCCCTACATGCCCATCCCTCCTCGCTTTATTACCCAGCCCTGTGATTAATGTCCCTCTGTCACACACTGTGGTTCCCAGGGAGGGAGGGGAGAAACTGCTAGAGTGCCGCACACACACACACACACTTAAACACACACACTAGTCCTAGCGAAGCAACAGCATCAGTTAAAAAAACAGATGCGAAAAAAGTAAAAAAAAAACGACATAACGTTTCAGTTCTGCCTCCATCCCGGCACTGCTCAATCTTTTGACCATCAAGTACAAGTAGGTAGTCATTAGGCCGCTCTACACTCTAGTAAAGTAGCCTACGAGATTGCAGGATGATTACATAGCACATCATGTGGTTGTGTGTTGAAGTTGTGTTGTAGTGAACATCCCTCCCCCCAACCCACCCAAGGTGGACAGGAGGAATGGCAGCTGACAAATTGTGTGGAGCATCTGTGACGGACCATGACTGCACCTGTTCACCTGAGGGAGCTCACAGTGTGTGTTTGTGTGCGCACGTGTGTGTGATTGTGTTTTTTTTAATCTTCTGGCCAACTGTTATCTCGCCCAGCTGATCCGTGCAACGCCTCGCCCTGCCCCCCCCTATGTTCCCAACCAATCAAGGCGACTAAATATTTGACTACCACAGACGAGAGAGTCTCCACTTTGAGTGAGTCTCATGTTTAGTAAACATCTCATGACGACTCAGGTCGCCGCGCCACATTTCAACCGCAGTTAAAAGTAGAATTTAACACTCCGGGTGATCAGAGGAACAGATTGTGTTTTTTCTAAAGAGCAATCTTAGATATTTTAGAAATGTTTCCTTAGAAATTAGGAGAAATATAATGAAAACATTAATTAATATGTTTTTTTTATCTTGGTTTCATTTTGTGTTTTTGTAATTAAGCATCCATGTATCATTTGTTATTTTTATTGGGAAGCAAAAAATCTGAAAATCAAAACAACATTTTGCTATTTCATTGTTAATTTATGAATCCAACCTGCACAAAATTGAGTTGTGCATAAAATTGGTCTGTGGCCAGATTTTTACATTTCCCATTTTTGACAAAATTTGACAAACACATGAAATGAATCTGAAATTCAAGTTTTATGTTTATTTTTTTCAATTTTGAGCTCCCTAGAGAATCCCTAAATAAAGCGTGGTACTCAGATTGTGGAACTCCCTCTGTTGTGTTTTCTGCTGCGAGTTGGGTTTTATAATGACACAGGTCTGTGGAGATGGGAATATTGTATTTCTCATTGCTTCAGAAATAGATCCTGTTAGTTTATATTCCTTTCTCCTTACACAGCATTGTTATTGTGGAAATGAGAACATTACTCCAGTGAATTACTGCAGCTCATATTATTATGATTCTTAAACAGGGTTGTGCTGGGGATGCAGGTTGCTCTCTACAGTTGGCCGATCTGTTTTGCCAACATCGTTTGAAGAGAATGCGATGCAATAGTATTTCCGCGAAACTGCTGTTTTGGTGTACTCATCACAGTTTGCTGTGGGACACGCATTTCATACCGGCTCACTGCTCTGCATGAAACCTATCAACAACAGTAATGGTGTCTATTATGTGATTTTAAACAGTAATTCAGAGGAAACTGCAGCTTTAAATACATTTTTAAATGAAGTGAAACTCATTGTTTAGGTTTTAAGAATCAGCATCTAAATAATGAAGCCGCATCCAAATAAATACAGTTATGTATTAAATGATACATTGTTGATTAGCGCAATTCAAAGCGCCACTGTGAGTGTTGCTGTGTGTTGAGGGACTAGTTGTGGATTGCTTTGTGTAGTCAGTGGTTTAGCGAAAGGAGAGGGATACTTCTCCCCAGTGCAATAGCTTTTATCACAGTGGGAGGCAACAGAATACCAATACATAGCAGGAAGTGCTTGGCAGCGGCGGTGGGGAGGGGGGGTGCCCGGTGGCTGGCGACGCAGACACCGAATCAAGGACATATATCTCAGGATCAAACACGTCCTCTCTTCAGGCGTTCCCTCAACAACTGCAGCTCCTCCGCCAGCTAATGCCCGGCTAAGTTGTTCAAAGAACACCCGGAGGAGAGTGTATTTATGCATAGGAGAGAGAGAGGGATAAAAACCTGAGAGGTGGAGGAAGAGGAGCATAAGCTCATACT
This sequence comes from Limanda limanda, assembly GCF_963576545.1. Classification (NCBI taxonomy): domain Eukaryota; kingdom Metazoa; phylum Chordata; class Actinopteri; order Pleuronectiformes; family Pleuronectidae; genus Limanda; species Limanda limanda. Next base: position 11,222,561 of record NC_083638.1, read on the forward strand.
CAAACAAAAAAACACACAAAGCCTGATCAATGATGAGCAAGCAGGACTGTGTGCTGTGGGTGGTGAGGAAGGTCTGTGGGTTGCAGAGAGGGGGGGCCAGCCCGGTGTTTTTCAAACAGCGCTTTCCCTTTAACACAGCAACAACAAGGGCCATAAAATACACAATGTGCTCCTTATGAATGCTAATTTGTTTGCAAGTGCCCTACCTGGTTATGTAAAGGATGCCACATGTACGTGCATGGTCGCACGTGTGTGTGTGTGTCGATTTGCATCTGAGCTAAGCAGAACAAAATCAGCACTTGTTCTCCGCATGTGTCCACAACTGGAGGCCATATTGATAATTTTAATGAAACTCATTTAATGATGCCCCATTTAATTATGAATAGCCTTTTTTTCGCAATTTGTGTATTTTTACTACAGGCTTTAGATTTGCGTGCAACACAAATCAAAAGTTTCTGCTGTCTGCTTAATTGTTATTGAAGGTCGGCCCTGAGTCAACGGTGTGAACTAAAAAAAAAAAGGGGGGGGAGGCTGTATCTTGCCGTTCCTCTGTTATCTCTTATCTGTTTATGATCACACAAGAAGAAAAAAAAAACAACCTCGACAAACAGGCTCAACAGTAATGAACTGCCATGGGAACCTTTCCAAGGCCAGAGAGTCAAAACACATCTGCGGCGCGTGTGGGTTCCAACTGCTGTTTGAGCAGCAGAGCTCTGAGAGTTCCTCATGGAGCCGGTTTCACCGCGAGAGGCAGAGGAACAGAGAAGAAGACTGGAGTCAACTCTTTTTTGCGTGCTTTCTGTCTCCTTTTTTTTCCTTTAAAAAAGAGGAGGGGGGGGGGGGTCTGCACGCAGCGGCTCGGAACATTCACTGTTCACAGAGCCACTTAATAAATATTGCAAGGTCAGTCAAGGAAGATCCTCGCCTCAGCCAATCAGACAGCCCGAATCCCATTCCCCTCAACCTGTGACTTAAGACCTTGTATAATTCACATTTCCTGCAGCTACAGCTCGCTCGCCCCTGTGCTCCCCGGGCTCTCTCGCTCCCTGAGTGGTGGAGCGATTGCAGCAGAGCAGCCACAGGCGAGCCATTAGATATAGATGTCTGAGAGGAACAACCTTTAACATCACTCCTGCTGTCATCAAGCTATTTATACCCTTCAACCAATTAACATGTAAAAAGCAACCTGGAAAAAAACACGTCTATTGTACCATTCGTATGTGACAATGCATACATGCAGAGAGGTGCATTAATTCAGTGTCACATGACATGTCTGTATACTGGATTTTGACGTAAGCTATGACAACTGAATAAATGGCCCTTCAAAATATGACTGCATGACTAAACAATACCTTTATTCTATCGGCCCTGTTTATGTATATATAATGACAAATAGAATTTCAAGGGCTCTATCAGAGCACACATCTCCACTAAGGCCCAACAGACCCCCTTTAAAACACATTTAAATTCAGTAATCCAAATTTCTATTTAGAACCGCACCAAATTGAACACACTCACAAATATCAGTCCCTCAAAGAAGCGTGAGAAATCAACGAACATTTTTGAAATATGTCATATCTCACAATGATTATAAAAAGGGTGGATCATACCCCTTATCTCGATCCATAACTAAATTGAATGGGTTCTTTCCTGACCCACACAGCATCCCTCCAACAAGGGTTGTTGTGTAACCCTGTTAACTAACAAACAAAGTCGAATGAAAACACAACCTCCTTGTTGGGGGTAATAAATACTATAATCCATAATCCACACCATAATGTATAATTAAATCAAATCTATTATATATGTGTGAAATAGTTTTAAGTCAATTGGTTTTACTGCCTTTTTTATTCAAAGCTTGCCCATCATTGTGAATTGGATTTTGGAAATAAATAAAAAAAATGTCCGTCATTTGCCTTTGGACATATGAGATATTATGTGCACGCCCCACATCAGCAATCTAAACTGGTTTCCTCAGCTTGAGTCTATATTATATGTAAATAAAGATATTTTGCCATAAATAAAACATGCTCCATGTGCTGCATTCACAGATGAATGGATGGACTCCAGAGGGTACGCTTAGTCTAAAGCTGGCCAGTAAAGAAATATGAAAAGCATATTTACTTGGTAATATAGTGGACAAACACACAGGGAGACCCACACACAACACAACGGATGTGCACTTAATAATGCATTGGTATGTTTTACTGATGAAAACACCGTCCTGTCTCCAAATATTGAGCAAAAATGATGAGAGCAGCTATAAAAGAAAAAACAAGTCGGCTTCACAGCCTACTTTTACAATGGGATTAGCTGGTGTTGTCTGAGGAGGAGACAGCGCCACAAGGAACAAAAAAGAGACGGGAAGCCACGGGTCAATAGTATCTCACTACCTTTACCTGGAGAGAGACATGGAGGGTGGCACAACGGGTGGCACGGAGACAAGAAGGGACTTATTAGAAGATGAGGCGAGAAGCGTGCTGAATCAGTGGCTAATCCTCCGTTTCCTCTAAGCCTGTGTAATTAGGACATGGGGGATTGCACCGTGACAGGGGATGCTTCTGGACCGCCTCGCTTTTTTTTCCCCTTCCTCCCTCTCTTTTGTTTATTTCTTCCCTCTTTAGCCCGGGTTTATGGCAGTTTGTCATCTAAATATAGCGTGCCTGTGTGCGCCTTGTCTTTATCGTGTGTGCATCGCAGCATGTTCCGTCGTAAGCAACATAAACAGACACAGCATGCCTGCACCATGTTTTATTTCTACTCACTACTACTTACTGTTTGCAGATGTGAGTGAGAGCGTACTCTTTTTTTCTGTGCCGCTTTGGTCGCTGCGTGAAACACTTAGATTGCATTTGGGCATATTTGTGGGGAATCAAATGGGCTGTTTCAGTCAAACGACACTTCCTTCATTGACACACAAACACACACACACACACACACACACACACACACACACACAAACACACCAAATAAACAATCGCACCATGTTTGAAGGGCACAGAAGAGCGTTAGCGGGGAGTACAGTATGGACCAGACATTAGGCCAGAGACCAGAAAGACTGATCAACATCCTTCTGCCTGTTAATAACCTTAATCTACTTCTTTCTCCCCCCCCAATCGTCGGCAGAGAAACTTGCCTTGGCCTATTTAGAGAGATAGCGAGCACAAGAAATAAAGTGAGAACGAAACAGAGAAAGAGAGAAAAAAAGGGGGGAGGGCAGGGAATTAAAAGAAAATTAAGCCGATCTGTGAGTCACCAGCTCATTACAGAAATCCTGTTTCCATCCGAGGAGAAAACAGGTTTAAAACACCCTATTAAAGAGAGAATGAAGGGAATCCTTTTGTTGCCAATTCACAGAGGGTCGTCTTTTGAAGCGCTTCACTCCACCATATTTTTACATTTTAACTATGCTACTTTAATGATGTTATTTTCCCAACACTCTACATTTGAGGGATCTCTTCTTGAACTGAGTGGATTTAGCAGCGAAACCGCGGCGACTGTGGTCCAGGTCCTGATAACTGGTCTTAAGCAACAGGGATAAACCCATTAAGACTTGTGGAGGCTTCATTCCGACAATCCGCACAATAACAAGATCCACCAGACATCGCACAATCCTGTCACATTTGCGGAGTTAAATCACTTTGTTTTATTGTCTCCCCCTTTCTCTCTCTCTCGCTCTCTCTCTCTCTCTCATTCCGTCTGCCTCTCTGTTTGTCGCTCTCTTCTGAACAAAGGGATTTGAACATCTCAGGGTGTCATGGCTTTGTGCGAGTAATCATTCCCATGTGTGCTGCTTTAGCAGGATTAGAGAAAGTGCTTCTGATTCCCTGTCTCAACAGAACTGTCACTGTAATATGACAACACATACACTCCACACTCTAGTAACATCGTCCTTACAACTACATCGGGGGGGGGGGCGGTGGTGTCTCGTGACCCCGACCGCTCTTAGCGTTGAGCTGTACGAAGCAAAGACAAAATTCGTTTAGGCAACCAAATTCATCCGAATCAGGAGGAAAAGGAAATTTCAGTTCGCCCAGTAGTTATTTGACAGCTTGCCGCCACAAGCAATACCTTCGTTATGGTGGCTGCAACTGGTCAAACTCAATAAAGGCAGGTAGGTGCAATGTGTCGAGAGGCTTGACACTCGAGCCTATTGCAATCCAAGAAGGAGCCAAAACCTAGAGGAGTGAATTCGTCATGGCTGCTGGCGAGCGGGAGGTTACGAGAAATATTTCAGAGAGAAAAATAACTGAAATGCATGTTTTCTTATAATAAATAAAAAAATACACATTAAATTCGAATTTCTTAATCTCAGTTCGGGCTAAAAACCGAGTTTGACAGTGGCTGGAGGACGAGATAGAAACACCACTGATCTGCACTGTTTATGATTTTTATTCAGATTATTTAAATCTGCAGTGGGATACCTCTCAAATCAAACTGAAAAACGCATTACTTACATGTAATTTGGTGACTAAGGGGGGGTGTCGACGCTGAAACAAGTTAATGCTGTAATATGTATTTGGCACCATCATCGCAACTGAATAAATAAAGCAGTAAATACAGTATAACTTACTTGACATGGATACTGGGACATCAAGGCCCTGTCTACATTATTAAAGACATTTTTTCAGCTGATATTTTATCCTGTTTTAAAAACGTATTTCTATGAGATTTGTTTTACAAAATCACTCCGTTCAAATGAAAACACAAAAACGAGCACAAGCGCTCAAACTATATTAATAAGACCCGGCAGTGCTAACCACATGTGGTGAAACTGATATGTAGACACAGTTTTTGTTGTTGTCTCTGACGCATGATTATTACACAAAACAACAGTGGGCATGCACCAATTACGGGTTGTACATGTGCACACTGATACACAGTGCAAGGGTTTGTTGTAAAAACAGCGTAGGAGAAAAAAGAAGAAGAACAAGTTTGTTTTTCAAAATATCCGCGTTTACCAGGGCGCAGATTAAATGTTTTCATTACCTGCTGCATCAAACAGTTCTGGCCTCAGCCTGCTTGTGCAATGCAATAAATCTGCCAAAGGAGGAGAAGAAACGTGGAGACGCTCCACCTGTAAATCTCCACACCGTGCGACATGGCGGCGCTCCACTCTAAATCTGTCCTCTAGCCCAACGTCCTCATGAACAATAAGAAAAGTGTACACTTTAGCATGTAGGCATTTGATCAATCGTGCCAATGAGCAGCAGTGCACCTCCCCTAAGGATATTGGCGGGTGTTGAGCGGAGGCTAAGTGGAAAGGTGGAGAGAGGTAGGCTCGAGTCGATGGTGTTGGCTTTCTCAGCCCCGGGGCCTAACGCGTTTAGAGCGCTAACTGACACACTTTGGATGTATTAACCACAGCGAACTCTGCCAGCCTGTCCTCCTGCTCCTCCTGCTCCTCCTCCTCTATCGCCGTCTGTCTGTCACCACTATCTTCTCGCCGTGGAGGACTCCGGGACATGCCTCGTGTTTCAGCAACATCGCTTTAGCATTGATGTTCCTCTGCGCTCCAGCCAAATTGGTGTTTGCAGTCTAGACACTGGTTGCTTGTGTCTCCGTGTGGATAAACACAGGCACACACACACCAGCATTCTCACTCGTCTGTTTATAAGTATGATTAGATTAAAAGAAACTGACGGAAATGCAATAACGGTCTATTAGTCGACCCGTCAGGGGGGATAATCATTTCAAATAGAAATGTGTTTTCCATCTCACTATCTAATTTATACTTTCTTTGCCTCTCCATCTGTTTCACTCCTGAGACTGGTTGGGTTATGAGCACAAGGCTTTAAAGTAGGCAGGGTTCAAGTCCGGGCCACTGCAATAAAAACACAAATAAATAGAAATATATAGCAATAAATAACTCTCAGACTGGGCTCATGAAAAAGAAAATCCACAAAGCAAGAGGACCCCGGCTCTCTCTGACAAAATGTATGCATTGAATTTGAAGGTGAGAAAAACAAGTCCCCTCAATTCACGCCGCCCCATTCTACGTGCTGGTTTAAGATTAGGGTCAAAGATTAGAAGGCTTACACAAGATAAGAATGGGATTAAAAGAGCTCAGAGATGTAAAATTACAGATCAGAGAACTGTTGAAAACACACCTGAATTGTAAACACATAACTCATAACACGCCTGCCACCTGTCCTGCTGGACAATCCCGGCATCACGGAGGGGGGGAGAGAGAGAAAAAACAAAACAGTGCATTCCTGATGATAGAAAGGGAAGTGAATATTATGGAAGCAGCATCCAATATTCCGGAGAGGCATTCAGCACACATCAAAGGCTGCCTCTGCAGTAAGTCTGTTAGATTTGGGATTAATGGACTCCAGAGGGGCCTGGACACACATGCAGGCACGCACACACACACACACACACACACACACACACACACACACACACACAAACATTTACGCACACACACACGCACAGAAAATCCACTACCACAATTCCGCCTGATAAGATTCACAACCCAGGCTAGCAAAGCACTGCAGTGCAGAGTATATCTATTCCAGTAACTCTCCACAGTCGACTCTCCACTGCTCTGCTGCAGTGTGCGTTACAACACATTGTCAGTGTCGACAGTCGCACTAATTTCTTAGCATTCTGGAACATTTTTGGGCAATAAAAGCTTCCAGGTAGTTCAGCTGCAGGTTTTTTTTCCCGTGAATGCAGAGCAGGCTCTTTCCAGTCACGTCTATTTGATTGTTTGGACAAGTTCTTTATTTTGCTTGTCAAATTGCGGAGCACATGCCCGGACACACAAACACGCATGCATGCATACGTGCACCCGCGACTGTAACTCGCCTCCAGGCTCCACTGAGTTCATGCAAATTACAGAAATGCAAATTCAGGTGGTGAGGCTGCCCTGGCCTCTGATGCATTCTGGGGAAAAACACGACAAAAGGGGGGGGGGGAAACTCACAATGAATATATTTAGTTTAATCTCCACAGATAGAAAGACACAATAATCCCGTCCCTTGACCGTCTTTCCACCCCAGTGCCCAGACTCTTCCCATTCCACCAACCACCCCCCCTCTCTATCCCTCCTGCCCTCTGGGCTAAAACCACAGGTGCAGGCAAATGCAAACCACTGAGTGGAAAATGCTCGTTGACAGCATTCTGGTGGGTTTTGTGATTGGTCAGTGAACAATGAGGGACTTTCCTGAACCACTTGTCGTGCTGATGGAACAGCTGGACAGCAACACCAGACACGGATCAGGGTGGGAAGAGACCATGCGGAACAACGGGGACCTTAAAACTAAAATGAGATTCAGCCGAGCTCAAGCTCACTGTCATTTTTCCACAAACTCTGTGTGAGTCGCAAAGAAAACGTGTTTTATCGAAGAAGACAAACAAACAAAGTCAGTTAAGACAAATTCCCCCCATTTAAAAATATTTGTTTGTAATTGAAATGGCGCTTTCTAGTAATCAAGGTGTTCTGGATCAAATACGCACACAGTTGGATTTTTTGAAATTGTTGGATTTGAATTCATATTCCAGCAGCTCAAAGCTGAGAAAGGGCGACTGTGGCAATCACCTGTTGTTCAATACGTCCTGAATTCTGATGTGGTTGCCTGGATACAGCAACGGCAAGAGTCTATTTCCCATCAGTCCATGTGCACTAATTCACTGGTTCACTCTGCTATTGTCTGCCTGTTCTTTTTCAATTTTTTTTAGGAAACAAGTACGTGCATGCAAGCCGGAAACCCAGAGCCAGACGAGCACACCACAACCCGCTCTGTTCTCATCCACATGATCATCCTGAGCAGCATTATCACAATCTAGAGAACTAGATTATCCCCAGGCTCAAAACTTCATCCTCTCTGATCCCCACTTGGGAGCGGATGAGAGGCAGCACGGGGGGGGGGGGACCGTCACCCGGAATATCCCACTTGTTAATCAAGGCAGATTTTGATCACCTTGGGGGACAGATGGACAACTGTTTTCAAAACATGCCACGGCTTGCCTGCTATCGAGGACACTTCCCTCAACAACACCACGACTTCAGGAATGTTTATTTTCCACAGCAGACATCAGACAAGGCTGCAGATATTTCAGTTAATATGATTGTTGTTGTGAGGAGCCTCAGAAACAAGTGTCAACTATCATATAAATACATTGTTATTTAATTATTTAGATGAATGTCACAATATTGTTTATTGTGTGAAGATGGTGCTTTTAAACGCTTCATTATGGACGGAGAATGACAAACAGCAAAACAAACTGACGTAGATTTACTAATATGTAATACCTCTTCACAGTATTTACACAATAAGCATTAGCATTATATCCACATATTGGATTTTTTCTACATATTGCTATTGATTTAAGTTATATCGTGATAATGACTGAAATTGTGATATATCGCCCAGCCAACATGTATAAGGTGGCTCCAGTTTAAACCTGTTTCCGAGAATCCTACACATTTGCAAACACAGCCAACCAGTCATTGTCAGCGTGGTGTGAATTTCAATCACGTCTCTGTGTGTAAACCCGGCGATGAGGTGCAAACACCCGTAAAGACTCCATGAATATCCATCACGTTCGGCTGTTTACTCTGCGCGCCCGGCTAAATCTCCATAATAGATCTTTGTTGTGGTTTGAGGTGGGGACGGTGAGGTCAGCTGTTAATTGGCTGCTGGTAATTACAGCTGCATCTTAGGCTTGCCGACATTGTCTACGGGACCTTGGAGACCTCCCTTGCACCCCAACACACCGCAGAGATTACGGCATTGTACGGAAAATTACACAACTCGGATTCATGCATAGTGAAGTAGCAATTAAAACCCCTCATCTTGACTCTCACCCAGTTCTCACCCCCAGTCACTGAGGCGGATTGGGCTTCACACGTTAGCTATATAATGTCTAGAATGGGTTAAACTGCATCTATTTCCAGCGTGGTGCACCCTCCTACACCTCACCCCGTTCTTTTTGCCCCTTCCCCTCCTCATTTGAATGTTCAAGCTTGTCATTCCTGCGCTGCTTCCATCCTCTGCCAGTAGCCATGAGGGCGCTTCTCCCCCCCCACCCCCCCTCTGTGGGGCTGCCACCCAGAGAAGGAAGGCAGCGCTGGGGACAATAGCAGCCACCCAATTAAAGCTGTGTTGGCCTCGCAATTCCTCAAGGTATTGCCATGTGACAGTTTAATTAACCAAGCCCCTTATCTTAATTTAGCAGGATCAAAAAGTAACAAACTGAGGTTATCGGCGAAAAACACTCCCAGTCGCCGTCCACGCTTCCTCACCGAGACTCATACTCCCTCTCCATCTCCGTCGGCGTGCAGCTTCACCACCGGGCCACAAGTGGAACAGACACAGTTGATGAGCTTCATACAGCTCGCCTGTGTCTGTCGCCATCTGCACGGTTACAGCAAAGAAGTCTTTACTGTGCAAATGCATCGACGCATTTTTATTACATATTCATCGCAGCTGCAGAGGTCAGGCTAATGACTATTTATGCAGTCACAGTGCATGTTGTGGAAGGGTGACTCTCCGTGTGTGTACATGTGCCCGGGTGTTTACATTGACAGGTTTTTTCCTCTGAATATAAACCGGTGGCTCGGTGACTGCAGGGAGCCCGGGCACAATGCTACTTAAGCCAATCTCCCACGGAGCCCGCCTGCTGTTCCAACCCCTCCCCATCCGTCCATCCCTCCCTCCGTCCATCCCTTTCCTCGTTTCTTCAGTGCAGCCCCCTGTTTTTTTCCCTTTATTCCTCCAATCCACGTATGAGTCTCTTTCATAAATCCCCGCCTTAATGCCACCGCTTTGCAATTCTTCTTCTTTTTCCGACATTTCTGATCACCCCATTCACTTTCATCGCATAAACCACATCCCCCTCTCTTTGTTTTAGTGCTTTCTCCTCTTCAAATACTCCATTATCTACAGCACTGCAGGCGGCGGATGAAAGGACATTACTAGTTATGGTTGAACAGAGAAGAAGTCCTGATGCCTTGGACAGGCCAGACCCATTTATCTCTCTGGTTCCTGATGCAGGGTAACATGGGGGAAACAACGCCCCAGGGCGCCACAAATATTCATTCACATCAGCCAAGGAAGCGGCGTGGACACCGGGGCGCTCCACTTGTATCTAACTGATCCGGTGGAAGATGTGTTGAATTCACTGTCGAGGGACATTGCTTTTAACGTGCTTTCCGTTTCCACGTTATCAAAGCTGAACTATTCCCCCCCCGGTTTGTTGCGACCGGCACAGAATCGATCAAACAATCTGTCACTTGGTGCTTTTGTAATTAATAATGTTGCGGCATTCAATATCCTACAACTGAGCAGAACAGAAGTCAAACACCAACATTCTGTTATTCAAATGGAAAAAAAATATGAGCTAGTACGCTGATTGTGGCTGTTCCAGCAAATCCATACAAATCCTTATGAATAAAACACTTACTGCCATTTCAACTGGGTCTAAAAATCTTAAGTTGCATTTTGTTATCGGCAAATGCGACTTCAAACAAATGCTTAGATAATGACGCAGAGCCACTCAGTCGCACAACGAGCACCAACCAGTTTGCCAAGGAGCTGGTCTGCAGTCAAATCTGGAGCCGAGCTGCACGCGTAATTCAATAACCGAGCAGCGGGGTATAGCAAGTGAAATGCGTATGATGAAATCAAGAAGAGAAGAAATAAGACCAGCGCCAGCCGTGACTTCACCTCCCACAATATTGTCACCGGCTGACGCGAGAACCTCGGAGATGGAACCGACAACCGGAACCCGACGCACGGAAAAAACTATTAATGTCAGCGCTGCACCGACTGCTTCTCCTAACTCTCCACTGTTACTAAACCTCTGCCTACAAACGACAGCAAAGCAAGCGGCTCTTTCACTTTCGCAGTTTGTAAGCAGTAGCAGGTTTCACTTGATTGCTTATATGCCATCGTAAAATTCGAAACCAGTCAAGTTTTCGATGAATGTGACATTGTATATGAATGAGAAATGATAGGGAGGAGGTTAAAAATAAAGCTATCCCAGCATATGTAAAAGAGTGTGGTTAATGTCTAGAATTACATCCACACGCACACACACACACACACACACACACACACACACACACACACACACACACACACACACACACACACACACACGTGCACAAGTGCCCGGCTGTCCGTGGACAGAGGACAGATGGCTGCGCAGTGGCTCGGGTCCAGGAAGTGACGACGTTCTGTATCATTATAATCTGCTCCGTAGTGTCCTCCCCACTGCTGTGCTGGACAACATGTTTCGCCCACTGAGAGCAGATACTGACACAGCTCCTCTGCTGCTCTGTAACACAATACTCTGAGCAAGGCACACTGATAACAAATTCAATTGGTGTGTGACCTCTGCTCGCCTGAACCTTTAAATCTGCACACAAATTGGAATTTTTCCACAGTTATTTTCTAATGAAGAAGAAAGAAAACGGAACAGTGGAAGGCAGCATTGTGTTCTGAAGCACTCGGCCTTGTAGGAGCGTTGGACTCCACAAAGGAGTTAATACTGTCAGTCAGTCAGTCAGTGAATCTGCGACACGCACACGGATACGAGCGCAAGGCTGCAGAGCATTGATTCTGATCCGCCATTCAGCCTGTTTGTGAGAGCCCACCTGATGCCACCCAAAAGTGGAAAAACTGCAGCAAACATCTGCACTCTGTGAATGCACGACCACATTTTCTCAATATATATCAGTATGGGAAGAAGTGAATACAAACTAAAATGTGTGCAAGGTGAACACACATTTAACTGAGCTTTTTATGATTCCAGCTTAAAAAGGAAGTTAAAATAAGACCCAATGATTGGACGATGATACGAGACACCAATATAATATTCTTTACTTTACTGAATAAAAAGTACAGAAAATATGTACATTTGTTTAAATTTTACACCGAGGAATCATGTTTATTTTTTTCATTCAAGTTCTGTAATTATGCTTTGCTTCATGCTTATCTTTCTATATAAAAGTTAAACTGTCAAATTACATTTCTTTGTCATAAGGTTTTGATAACAACATCTATGGAATCATTGCCACATCTGAATCTCAGGATTTACATTAAATGTCAATGCATCCATTGGGCTCTAGTTAAAACATAGGCTGCTCAGCTGTGGGGCTCCGCTACACTGTATTTAAATTCATTTCACACAAAGCACAGACACCCGTTCTGCATTGTTGTTGCTCACGTGATAACAAAGAGAACAACTGCGAGCCGAAACTCGTCTGTTGTGATGATGGAGCTGATAAATACACTGGATTTCCTCCCTCGTTTTTGTGCGGCAGAACAAGTTTGGCAGTTCCTTCTCACCGGTGTGAAAACACTCACTCTGGCTGATGATGTAGGTTAACTAGTGTGTTTACAGCAAAGCAAGTCTGTGTGCATGTGTAAAGTGTAAACATGAAATATGCGAACTAATCAAACCGCCTCTCTCCGTCTCGCTCGCTGAGATCTACTGAACACAAAAGAGCTGTTAAAAACAAACAGATTCAAATTCATCTGCAGGTGAGAATTCTGACAGGAACTTACACTTACACTTCAGGATAAAAAGTGTGTTTAAGGCTATGCGTGTGAACACTGTTTTCCACAGAGCTGCGGAGGCATCGCACAACAACACAACAGCACCAGAAAAAACAGCAGCAACAACAATAAGAAGAACAATCGCAGAGGTTTCACAGCGGATGAAACCTTAACAATGCGGCTGAGAAGTGATTGACTTTAAATCTCCATGACGCTCTGGACTAATCCTCATGCTCAGCGCGCCTACACTTTTTTAAATAGGCCTTAAATAACATCCCCACAGCCTTTAATGGCTTTGTATGTTTTCAACGTCTACTGTGAATGAGCACCCACTCAGATTAATACTCTGTAATGGTGTGAGGAGAGAGAATGGGCAGCTGCGAGCGTTTAAGGAGCAGCACACTTTACTGGAAGTTGCATAAGAAACACTCAATGGAATCCGACATCGTTTTCTTCTACTTTTGTCTTGGACGAAAGGTCCAGTCGTGTAATGGTGAGAGGTTGTAATGGCGCTCGGAGTGAAATAAGATGTATTTTTACTCATCGCCTCCATAAACATGCCATAATTATTAACTGCAGCGATCAGGGTGAAAGGGATAATGTCAAAGATTTATAGCCTGAGTGGTAAGAGTCAGAGATATTCATCAACCCCCCCCCCCCCCCCCCCCCCACTCCAATGCTGCGGTGCCACAGTGCTTGAGATGGGCTTCACTGGCTGAATGAGGATCAGGGGGTGAGCTGCCGTGCAGGCGGCCTGAGAGGTGGGAATCACACACACTGCAGCCACTCCACCCCCAGATATCACACACACACACACACACACACACACACACACACACACACACACACACACACACACACACACACACACAGCACAAGAGGAAGGACGCAAGAATGGACATTACCCTCCGTGAACCGAAATCATAACAATGGAATTTTAATAAAAACTTTGTGTATTAAAAAAAAATGGACTAATCCCTTTAAATCTTCAATAATGAGGGAGAAGAAATCCAAAGACTGTGATATTTCCCCTCCCTTCACCCCACAAGATTTGAGGCTTTCCACGGGATTCCACTAGCTTAGCCGCAAATCGCCTCACTGCTGCGCGATACCGCCGTATCCTCTAAGAATAGGGTGAACACACGATCTGGCACATGCGGATGGGCGCAATCACACACACACATATATATATATATATAAATATATATATATATATTTACACACACACGCCCGCACACAAATCATATTTGACTTTGAGTGACGTATTCCTGGTCCAGACTGCTGATTGTTTTAACTTTTCCCCATCAGGACAGGAGCCGGTGATGTTGCCATGATTCAGGCGATCAGCCCGGCCGGGGACAGGCCACACGGAGCCGAGGCTCCAAAAGATGAGGAGCCACAAACAGAGATGGATTCTTCGCTGTCATTTGATATTCGTAAACATGTAAAAAGACTCCTTGAGAGAAAAGAAAATTGTATTTGAAATAGATAATTATCGATGAGAAGAGCAAACAGGCAGCCGGTGAGAGGCAGAGAGGAGGAGTCCCTCTCGCGGTGCTGGGAGAGTTCACTGGAACGACACACATATAGAGCGTGTCTCCGCTGAAACAACAGTGTAAACACACTCTGATGGCCTCAATTAATCTTGTTTAAACAGACAGATGTGATAGCATCACATGAAACCACGACTGCTCCATATGCTACCTGTTCACAGTAATGTTTGTAAACGGACTAATTACAGAGCTCTCAAACGAAGCTCCTCACTCTCGGCAGATGTTTGTCCATTAACCTGCAGAACGATTACTTCGGTATGGTGTGAAGGAACAGTCACACATTAAAATTGGCCTCCATGCACTGGAGAACACACATTTCATTGTGCTGACTTGCTAATGAGAGATGTTTATGATATAGATGTTCTGATACTGGCCTTGGAACTGGCTCTATCTGATACTACATCTTTGAAATATATTAGTTTGTCAGTTTGTCCACCATTAGTTTGTCAGTTTGACTAGTGGCAGAAACTTGGACTATGGTCAGAAAAGGTCTCTGGTTCGTCTCTGGTTCGACTCCACGGAGAAACAACAAAAAGACGAACCTGGATTGATCTGTCAAAAAATCCAAGAGGATTCTCCCTACCCTGTCTAGTGCCCCTGAGCAAGGCACCTTACTCCCCCAACATCTGCTCCCCGGGCGCCGTACATGGCTGCCCACTGCTCTGTGTGTCCTGCACCAGATGGGTTAAAAGCAGAGGTTAAATTTCCCTCCTTGCATGAGTGTGCTTATGCATGTCTGTGCATGTGTTTGGGACAAATAAATGTATCTTAATCTCGTATCTTAAAACTGCAATCTTTAGCAGTTGCGCTGTTCTCTCACTGCCAACTTTTTTTGTTTCAAACCGTGAAGGAAAAGTCATTGTTGGTAGCCTCGGCCAGAACTGTCAAACTCTCAGCAATATGCAAATATTTCACACGGGAAAGTCCCGCAACTAAAACAGCAACATGTACTGAGATTTCAAAATGGGCTGCAGCACTTTAACAGCTATTTAAAGGAGTAGAATTGTTGTGCATTCATAGATTTATTCATTTCTGTTCTCTTGAAATCACAAAAGGATTTAACTCTCTGTATTTGTGTTTTCAAAGGCTTTAACATGAGCCAGGCCAAACAACAATAAATAATCATCACTTCCATACAGGGTTTGTAGTGTACAGCTTTTAAAATACATTATATTGGTTGTTATTTCCCTAAATGCTCAGCATCGGATTGATCCTCAGATCAGCCGACACTCAAAGTGAAGGTGAGTCCTTATCAGGAAGAGAAAAATAGTATCTTAACATCTCTAAAAGATTTGAGCTTTAAAAAACTTGAGTTCTTGCTGAACTGATTTACGGAAGATCGCAGTTACTCTACGAGGATTTCCTTTTTTTATTCATCGTGTTTTTTCCCCAAGTGTAAATCAAAAAGACATTTGGTGTCATATTTATTGTTGATACTGATGATACAACACTTGGATTGTTAGCCATTTATGTACCGCTGCAATAAAGCCCTTTATTCATATGGCTGAAGGATATGAGAAGTGTGAATATTATGTATTTGAAAATCACATGCACTTCATGCACCGTTAATGGAAAAGAAAAAAAGCCAGCACTTTCAAATCCTCACAGCAACAGTTCCTTTCTTACATTTCATCCAGAGTTCAGGATACTTGCAGTGATGCTCGTCTATAAAACTCTCAAATGGTTTGGAGCCAAAATCTGTGGCCGTCTTTTACTGTATGAGCAACTTTTGCCTGTCAGGTCATCAGAGTGCAAACTGAACACAGAACCAATCCTGTGCACCACAGAGATGGACCAAGCTGCCAGATGAGACCACAATTCAATCCAGGTCTAAAAACTGCTCCTTTAATACTCATCCAAAGCCTTTTTCCTTCATTTTCTCACTCCTGTATTCACATCTCTGTTCTGACCTCTTTCGTTCTCTTTGCATTTTAATGTGTTTATCTCTCTTTTTTAATGCATTTAACAGATGATGTGTAAACTCTTTGAATCGCCTCTGTGTTTGAAATGCGCACGACACAAAGACTTGTTTCGCCTCGCCTTGATGAATAAATGTCTGAAAGCCAGTTTGTCCGTCCGCGAGATGTGGACATGAGTCATGTTCTGGCAGTGCCGCTGCTCCGTCACATCACTTTGGATACGCTGCCCGCTGGCAAAGTTTCAGAAGAAGTGCGTCTTCAAGCATTTCGGCAACTCGATTTTGTGTTGCTTTGTTCACTTGTTGTCGTTTCGTTTCTCTTCTTTTTTTTCCCAGGGATTTCGATTGTGCTTTGTCTGAACTCTGAGTTTCTTTCTTCCACTTTGTCACTCTCCTGCTTGTTCAACTTTGCATTATGAACAATATTTTACCAAGAACAGAGAGCGTACAGAAAAATGTCTGGGAAACAAGGAACGATAACAATTCACCCATCAGACTGTGGTACAGTTACATTGTGACTGTGCAACAACTACGTATTTTCTTTTTATCTTACGTTATCTTATGCTTGAATAACCACGTTTAAGAGAATAATATATTTAAATATCTGCAAAATACATTATAAATTCATTATTCATTGCAACCACAACTGGCCTAAATGCTCTGGGTAAAACAAAGTGGCATGTGTGTTCATTATGAATTCATAACAAGCTGATTCTGCTGCATTTGAATACTAAACTCAGAAGCATTCAGATCACGGATGTAATACTCATCTACACCAGTCCCAATAAAAACCCTGTCTGCATTTATCTGTCCATGAAATATGAACGATGTTGAATGGAATGCCCTTTTCCGACAGTCAGATAAAGGTTTATTGAACGCCAGAGTGAGCGTAGAGGTTGCCATGGCTACAAGTGTGAAAAGGGCATCTGATCTGACTTCTGACCAGTCAATTAATTTTGGAATTGCATTTTTTTTTCTTCTACTTTTTAATCAAAGGTCCATTCATGATTCAAAATTAACTGCGGCGAATAAAAAAGAAGAAAGAGATGAGATTGCAACGACTTTGGAGAAGTACAGTAATTCTAGAGACTTAAGATTAAGACCTCCACAACGGGAAGAAGGGGGAATATTTAAGACCGATTAAAGTCGAAAATATTAGTTTGGTCTCAGTGTGGATTGATGGAAATAATTTTAAAAAAACACGCTTCACAAAACAGCACAGAAAGACTTAATTTTCTCATAGTTTTACAGATGAATTTATGTAAGGCTGCGCCCGCCTCCTGCTGGGACTGTTACAATACCACTAAGAGGTCTCCAACAGCCATTAGGTGAAATTGCTTCTTAAAAATGTTTATCACGCTTATTATTTCGGGTTCTATATTTAGCCTAATAGAAATGCTAATGATAGGTATAACAAAAGTGGCCGAAATTAGACAGCACTATGTCTAAAGGAATAAATGGGCTCTCATTGTTCCCAGGGGAACATTCACATACAAGTACACTTACAGTACGATATCCTGTGATGTCATTAAGGCAATAGGACTTCGTTGTTTGACGTGAGCAGTTTTGAAGGATAAAATATGTCGGTAATGTACTCTAACAAACGGCTGAAATGTCAACTTAATTAAGCTGTGGAAGGAGAAAAGGTATTCCTGTGAAGGATTAGCTAGTAAACACTCAACGGCTACAAGCGATCGCTGCATAAAATTCAACTTCATTCCAGTAAATCGAAAATATTTCTTGATTTAAATTCCTTTAGCTGAAAGATTCATATGGCACCAAGGACTTCTCTCCTGTGCTGTCATAGGAACGCTCCTCACTGTCCTTGTAGCAGCAGCAGCTCCTCCTCACACCTCCCTCCCCTCCTCCGTGCTGCTCATATGAAAAGAAGGCAGGAGGTGGTTTGATTATAACTCTCCAAATGCAGCTAATTAGGATAGGTCGGCTGCTGCAGTGGAGCGGTATCTGTCCCACCAGGCTCCTCCTCCTTCCCCATCCCTCTCTCTCTCTCTCCATTTCCTTGGACAGCCCTATCAGTGGGTACCATCTCTCCACGCCACCGCCGCCTGTCTGCTGGTGATAGCGACTGTGGCAGTTGTCTCCACAGAGGCGAGCGATGTGCTGCCAGCCGATCCGACGGAGCCAGACAAGCCGGCATCAGCGTCTGCGGCGGGCGCATTGGAGCGTGAATGAATCGCCGTTTAAAACTGGCCCACACACAAAAAAAAACAAAAAAAAATGCATTTGATATACTTGAGCTTAATTAATACATTGCAACCAATTTCGCAGGCCTAATTAATCAATTTGCAACTGGTCCCTGGTGCGAAGATTTCCCAGATTATGTTGTCTGGAAGGAAGCTGCACTGATCATCAGAGGAGAAGATGAATTACAGGCGTGGAAATGGGGGAGTTGTGTGTTTGTTCTCTGCCTATTACCAGAGGAGTTGCATAAATAGCAGCGTGGAGGGAAAAGGGAAAAAAAAAGGGGCGACAAATTCAGAAAAACAAAAAAAGAGAGTCGCAACTGTGAATGCCTGACAACCTGGTGGGAATAAAGGCTAATAAAGAGCTGAAACCGGGCTGAGGATTGATTAGGACTTGAACTACATGATTTTGTGCACTTGTAGTTCTGTTTGTACGGAGCCAGCGAGCGAGGCCGCAGCGTCCTGGCAAGCGAGCAAGCAGGGAGAGCTACAGAGAGTAATTGGGAAGGCTCGGAGAGGAGGAGAGGAACAGAGGACATGAGATGGATGAGGGGTGGGGGGGGAGAGAGAGAGAGAGAGAGAGAGAGACCTATGAAGTAGCTGCTAAGTGCTGAGATGTGAAGAAAATAAGCCGGCAGGAAAATGACCCCGGGGAACGGTGACCAACGACAAGCTCCCTTTTTTCCTTTTTTCCCTCCATTTGATAACAGACCTACTGTACATGAGTGTGCGCGCAGGGAAGCGATATCTGACTGTTTTTTTCATAACAGCCCTTTCTTTTAACACTGAGCGTTATTAATTTGCCATACAATTACTACAATATATCACCTGTTCGTGAGGGCGGTGGGTTTGAGGCACGGCGGCAGATGGGACTCGGCTCTTCTCGAGGCTCGCCAGGTACAAGGTGACCATCTCGGGCGATTCATATTCAGCAGCAGGAGGACGTTAAACGAGAGAGCGCTCCTCTCTGAGCCGGCCACATTGTGCTTTGAGAGTTATCTAATGTAAATGTTAACTCAGCGCCCGGCGTAATTTGTCGCTTTGGAGCGTTCAGCCGGTGTCTTTGCGAATTAATAAAGATGCCCTGGAACACCGCTCTTGCACCACGCCTTGCCCCCCCCTCACAGCTTAGCCGAGCCCACATGTTATTGGCTAAACACAGCCAGCTGCAGGCGGTTAACTGTCTAATCTCACATTAATCGATTTCCCCCAAAACAAGGGTAGAAGGAGGAGTGGAACGAAAGTCATGGAGCGGCGTGGGGTGAGAGCGCAGCGGAGGGTGAGAACAAAAGGGGAAGGGGGCAGAGATGAGCGGGACACGGGCCAGAGGCGGGTTACGGACCTTTCGATGATTGTTTGCCACCGCTGGACTCGAGTGCGTGCGTTTCTGTGCAGGTGCGACAATGTCCTTGTTTGAGGCCGTCAACAGGAAATTGATCGAGGTCAACGTCCAAAAAATATGTTCTATTTGCTCAGCGCTTCTCGTCTGCTCCGGCTCAAACCCGCTTTAAGCTCCCATTGTCATGTGTGTTGTCTGTATAGATTCCTTTCAGTCCCTCATGGACAATTAAATGAGAACATTTTCAAAATGAGAAACATATGGAGTTCTTTAATTGGCCAATTCTTCTTGCCAACGTGTGGGGCTTTTTTTTTTTCATACTATAAACCAGTGGAAGTGATGGGAAAAAATGCTATCTAGTCAGACATGCGTATTGGAGCACAGAGCGTTGAACAAATTGTCATTGTCCTTCCGCGCGGAGTAAAACAGCCCTTCTGTTCTCTGGATTAATGGCATCATTACAAAGAATCCATGTCTGGTATACAGCGCCTCACTTCTGGATGCAGTCGGTGAGATACATACATCTCGGAGTAGTGAATTTGTATTTCTTTGGGAATACCTGTGCGGTAATGGCCCACACCGGGGAGAAATCCACCAAACCTCCTGTCCCATTACTTCTCGACCTACTGTACAGTGCAATCCTGGCTATTCTCGCCTCCTCTGACCTTGCACTAATCAAGTGAGGTGGCTCGGGTAAGGGAGGACTGCAACAACTCACATCTGGGGAGTTATTGTTCAACACATGTCATGTGTAATCTGCCCGACCCACAGCGCTTAGAATAATTATTCATATTTAATCACCACACTACGAAGCTGCATCGCCTGCCGCTCACTAAGTCATTTTCCATGTTCCATTATCAAAGTTTCAGAGACGGGTGCTCAGGGAAGGGGGACTAAATGGAGAGGCTGAAGTAGTTGGGCTTATAAAAACATAATGGGCTTGTCTGCTTTGATAAACTGAGGACGTGTGTAGAATGCACACTCACTCACACCCTCACACACACACACACTCAGACACACACATCAAATGGGAAAAGTCTAGAGAACAAAGTATGGGGAGAATAAAGTAGCCAAGAATAAGTTGAGATTGTGATTGCGAGTGTTCAGGCAAGTCAAGAGCCCAATCCTTAATACAAAGAACTTCGGCACAGAAAAAGGGATTGATAGCCGCTGGAGTGTTTTTCGGCACCGTGCTGCATCTTTCACCTGTGGTGCAGTCACACGTTTTCCAATGAGGGCTCACCTTGCTCCAAAGGCGGCGGCTTCACGCCAGTAGCCTTCAACTTGAGGGCTTCTTTTGCAGACATGTCACAGCAGGAGCCCTTATTGGTGTCCTGGTCGCTGTCGGCCTGGTCGCTGTCGCCGTGGCCGCTGTCTCTGAGGCTCGCTCGCTCTGGGTCTTTGAATGTTGAACTACTAAAGACATTAAGAAAAAAAAAGGAAACAGCGTAACGACACGGTGCTTTTTTCTGTTTTTTTCAAAGAGAGGAAGAAAAGAGGGCAGGTGTGCATTTTTTACGGGATATAGCCAATACTGTGAGTGTCCACGTTTAAACCTAATTAAATGTACATGCCCCTTTCTTCTTCCTGCCACAACTCAGTAGGATTATTTGTCAGATGAGTAAATGTTGGTATATTGCGTTGGGACTGCTGGAGAAAAGAAAACAGAAAAGGTCTGAGATGTGATGACGGTTACGAATCCGAACTCTTACCTTTGAACAAACTGTTGTCTGCTGCCCATATAATTAGGCTCAGTGGGGAAATTGTCCGTCTGTGGAGAAGAGAGAGAGAAAAAAGGGATGTAGTGCGGCTCTACAGAAAGGAATCCTGCTGTGAGACAAGGTATCGTGGCATATGATTTATTGCAGAGGAAAGATAAAGAGAATACTAGAGACCAAACATATAAAACACACCAATTAGACATCATGTATTCAATGACTACCAGTGTCAACTTAACATCCAGTGACCTAAATTACTGCACAAAGATGCACAGAGATTCAAAATAAAGTTTGCCACTTCCAATCTGTTCTGTTTTCTGTATCACCACATGCACGGGGGGGGGGGGGGGGGGAATTGTTTGTGTGAAACTGGGACGTCTGTGTGCTCGACTATGTGAGGTCTGTTTGCTTTTGGGTTACATGATCATACACAGGGGGGGGGGCTTCATGCTCTGTGGATCGATAGAAAAAGCACACACGCACACGCGCTTGTGCACACATGCACACAAAGAAGACACGCTGAGACACAGTGTGGCATGTAGGACGAATACCGCGGCAGAACAGAAGACTGGTACAAACCCCGTTCTTCATAAACTGTATAAACACTCAAACACAATCCTCAGCCCCGGTGTTGTGCAGCAGTGCATCGCAGACTGGATCAATCACATTGGCACTGGAAAGAGCTGGACGCGCCTCTCTCTCTCCCAGTCTGTCTGCCTCTCGTTAATTACAGCAAAGGACGGTATATGAGGGGATTTTAATCATCTCCATTGAGATAAGGGGCCACAAAGATCCCAGTGTGCTTCCTGGCTTTTATAGAAATGCCTGTTAACCTCAGCGATAATGAAAACAACTAATGTAAAAACAATTAAATGCATCCACCCCGCCCCCGTGAGGCTGGACTCGAGCGTATGTGCGGTTCGTTCACTTTGAATGGGGCGCTGCATTGGCGGCACCATCCAAACCAGGATGTTCTCAAAGGCAGGTGCCAGCCAATCAAATCCCGGCAATGCGAAAGAGGAGGCAGAGGCAGTGGCTGACCTATGTGTTCATATCGTCATGGTTCTTTTGTCTTAAGGAGGTTAGCAAGACCGCCAGCTATGAGGGCTGTCGTCATGACGATTGCGCCGGCATCAAGCGCCGGCTGCGCCCATCATCGAGCGTTGAAGGTAAAAGCATTCGTGTGATTCCAGCATAATTCATGAAGAACACAGGCAGAGAGAAAAGAATGCGTTTGCAGGAGAAGCTAAAAGTCCCAGGTACACAGAAGCAGAGAGGGTGGAAACAAACACCTTCAGGAGAAATAGCTTTCATATTGTGTGAGTGGTATTCATCACGGCAACACAAATAATTTCCCTATGTAGTGCACAGCTCTCGCTCTTGAATTGAGAGCAGTAAAATGTCATGTTCGGTGAGTAATGCTGGCTTGTGCCGGGGTTTTTCACATGCACAGCTTGACTCACAGTCAATACAGTATTTCAATGTCATCCGTGCTCCGCGGTGGCTCCGTATGAGAACGGTGTGTGTGAAGGTCACATGGGCCGCCTCTGTACTTTGACGTTCCGTGGTTTTGCCAACACCTTTTCTCTCTACCTAAACCTTCTATTGCACCTCCGCCTCCTTCAAAAAGCTTAGAAAGAAAACACCCACAGAAAATTTGACATGAAAGGATGGGATCTGACCACAGAGCAGCGGAAGAATGAGTGTTTGGCATTGAAACGATAACAACTCGTTTTTTTGAAAAATAAATGGATGGAAGGAGATGGAAATCTTTATTTTGACGCACCCCTTCAGTACTTTTATGACCAGGGACTCACCCTTGGACATGTCTTTTAATCAGCTCAGCTGTGTTGGCGCCCAATCTGATCCTGTTGAAAGGACGTCGCAGAAAAACGAATTTTCCAGAGTGTCACAGCTGCGCGACGTACATCTAAAATGACATCCTCGTGATAAATCACTTACAAAATGCATTTTCCCGTCTCCGCACTGCAGAGTTCACCATTGATTTAATAAACTCAAAACGTGGGGCCACTGTGCAACTTTGATAGTGAGTTAATTTCAAATGAACCACTGAATCCCATGGTGACTTGAAGTCTTATCTTGACAAAAGGGAAAAAGCATGTCACACTTGAACGAGCATGTGTTCTACATCTCGACACCACCCACCCCTCCTACAAGCCAATAAAAAGCACATTATGCCACTTCATAGAAACCTCTTTCCTGCCAATTAGAGTCCAGGCTGATCTTAAGCCTCCATCTCTTCCTGTCTGTCTGTGCTGCCCGGCCCTTTCACTACAATGGGCCACTTTCCAATTAATGGATCGATAATGGCCTGTATGAACTGCTTTGTGCTCAGACAGTCACAGCCCACAATGAATACAGGATAATTTGGGAGGATGGCGAGGGGGGGTGATAAATAACGGCTAGATATCCAGCAGATTTATTATCATATTATTAGACACTGCACTCCACAGTACATAAATGAATTTAGCGACGCAAGGATCGAGAGTTTTTCCTGATGCCGACTTGTTGACTTCTGATTTTCACCTCGTGGACCTTTTTCCCGAAATTGAAATGAACTTCACTGAACCGCACTGAAGCCAAAATGAAGCGACCCAAACTGCAGCATCTGTGCATTTGGCCTTCAGGGTTTTCACAATGTGACTCGCTTATTGACCTTAAACACGAGTCCGTGAACCTATTGAATAGGAGGTGAATCCAGATGTTGTGGGGTCGACATCCTTTGTGCGGTTTTCAGCCTTGGCTCGTTTCGGTTCGCTTCGTGTGAATGAGAATTGCAAACGCGTGTTCTTGAGCTGTATTGAAGGATGTCTCGTATGTAGTCCACACAGCAAGGCCACCAAAGGTCAGAGGGATACTGAGTACAGTGAGGCTGAGTAAGTGTAAAAAGCTGCACTCTATTCTGTATTCCCTTTGAGGCCCTAAGACTGACCGAGGAGACAGAGGGCCGATTGAGACAAATGGGACGGGCATATCGGAGAGCTATTCTACTCTCAGCTCCTGGTGCTGGTGCATTTTGGGACACTGTTTGTTTATGTGTTTGTGTGTATTTGACTGTGTGTGTGCGCGTGTATATGTGTGTTTGATATCTTCGATAGTGGGGTGGGGCGGCGAAAAAGGACAAATTGCAGCTTCTCTTTCACACATCATTGGACAACTCTCTTTTATTCACCGGAACCAGAGAACACACCCTCCCTCTACCTGCCTGGCTAGGTGTGATACATGTATTTGTCCTCTACTGTCTTCCAAAAAACACACACAGCACTTGCTGTACCAGCGTATGCACGCGTTCCGTCTTGTCAGAAGGTGTGAGCGGTTCCAAATCCGCAATAACCTTGTCAGGAAGCCAAAAGACATCGGGACAGCAGGTTGTTTTTCTCTGTTTTAAAAAACGATGTCTCTGTAGTGTTTGTTTTTGCATGTCTGCATATGTGTGATGTTACCACCAGGGGAACTGTAATTTACTCCTCTTGGAAAACTGTCAAAGAAGCTGCAGGAACCGCCAAAGAGGAAGAGATATTGAGGTTAGAGGAAAGAAAACACTGTGGGGAAGAGAGGATGCAGCAAAGGAGGGAATTAAAGATGAAAACCGGAGGACGAGCAGCAAAAAAAACGGCAAAGTGAGAGGATGTGAAAGAAGGTAAAGAGAAAGTGGCGCAGGAATGAAAAAATAATTAGACTGCATTGATTACTTGGTGGCTAAGGAGCAATTGTAAGTGATCAAATCTAATTAGCTGCTCCTATACATCTTCCTGGAGATAACGTACCAATCAATCCACGGGCTTAAGTGAACTTAAAGCCATCACAGGCTACTGCCCCTCGGAACATCTTCCACTATCTTCCAAATTATTTAGGAGAGGTCTGGTCCAAATGAAATTTAGACAAGTAAGAAAGTGCTGCTGATGCCGGTTAATGGAGACCAGAAAGATTGTAACCACACTGAGGTCTTATCCATTCAGACGGACGGCTCGCTAATGATTCTGGGCACTACTTAATCATAAAGGAGACTTTTAAAGTTATCTTACGCATTTGCAGGCAAGTTTGGATTTCCGGCTGACGTGGCGTTTTTTGGGACACCCTGTAGTTGATGCAGTGTGGGTAAGTTATGCAGGCTGATCTTTTGTGCACAGACTCAAAAGAAAAAAATACTACTTTTTGCAGTACAGCGAATTTCCAGTAAGGGAGCATTCATACCTAGGCTGCTGGATTATTCATCTGAACCGCGCGGCCTCGGTTGCTGGTGTCAGTGGGAGATCTTAAACCATTCCTTGTGTTGTTAGTTTGACTGCAGTGAGCTAATGTTGGCCCAAATAAATGAAGAAATTCTGAGATTTGTTTTCCCTTTTGCTGAATAAATACTAGACCCTGATCCCCAACAATAAAATGCGTATTAAACTGTGGAATTTGTGCACAGCTAAAACCCTCATTATCTGAATAATGTTGAAATGCAGGATGCATCACCCTCCTGTTGCTCCGTGTCCATGAGGTATTAAGTCCAGTTGCAGTATTGACTGCTGTTTGTTTGCTGGGCAGACAAACACATCCTTGCAGGAAGGTTTTGTGGGGAATGATTTGCTACAGTGATTCACCTGGACAAACTGTGTTGGTTTGCCTCAAAACTGCAATGGTTGTCCCAGGATGGCATAAGTCACGTTGAGCTGACACTCCACGTGACTTTCTAAAGCTCGGGGGTAGTTTGAAATAAGGTATAAACCTTCATGCCTCATTTATCTGGCATGATGAGAAGTTCCATTTTTGGGATAGCCGAGGAGAATTCGAGGAAATGTCTGCAGGAAAAGAGGGAAATACCTCAGGGAAGCACAGGAGTCTGTATCGGGTTATATATCGATTATTTGTCCCACCTTTAGTGATCAGTCATTTAAAGTATCTCTCTTAGTGACATCAGTATTTCTTCTCTTACCAGTATAATTGTACTAAACTCGGCTTCAGCAAAAATCGAACACAACCCAATCTGTGTCTGCACCGGCTTTAAATATTGTCATTATTTTTTTTACCATATCACCATGGGAGCTTTTTGTAAAATTGCTGGTTTATTATGAACCCTCTAATCCAGCTAAATAGTTTTCATCTTGTTAATTACGGCCTGGCATAATTCATAATATAACTGAATTCCACTTTTGTTTTTTGGGGCTCATATTCATTTGATGAAGAATAGGGCTTTTTTTCCTCCATTAAATAGGACTAAGTAGCACTTTGGAGGCTTTTATATTCAGTTGTATAATCAACATGACCTCTCTCTTGCATATTCGCTGCTCAACAGCAAAGACACAATATTCATAATTAATATGCAACCACTCACGTTGATTGCCTATTATTTTGGTTGACCATACAGTGTCATTAGAGATGCCTATTAGGAGGCCAGTGGAAAGAAAGAGAGGATAGGTGTCTCTTCAGGAAAAGACGGACGAGATAAAAACCCTACTTCAAAGCCACTTTCATTCAAACTGTGTGGTTACGACCACTTTATTATTCATTTGAGGAGGAGTTCAAGCAGGCAACAAACAAATGACTACTTTGGTCACATTACTACGGGAGCGTGGTTATATATGAGGCGGAGAGCTGCATTTGCCTTTAAGAGCAACCGCCTTGAAGAGTCCATAAGTGTGTGTGTTTTTTTAAAGTACTCTAACAACTGCTGTCCAACCTTCGTAATAATGTTTGTCATTTAATCTCAAAGACTAAATTACTTTAAAAGAGCATGAATAGTTAAGTCCAGAAGAGAAACACACCCAGAGTCTGAAGGAGACGGTCAACAAAGTGTTTTTAAACTCTGTTCTTACGCCCCCGCCATTATCGTCTCGAGGATCAACTCGCGGAGAAAATAATAAAATGGAATCCTCCTTAGAGAGAGTGCACATCACTGAAGCTGCTTTTCGAAGTTCTCACACACAGATACACACAGACACACACGCCCAGGTACTGGAGATCTTACAGTCCATGCAATTTTATGATGAATGAAAAATCGAACGATGGGCCAAACTAAATCCTGGATTAACTAAATGCCTCAGAAGACTCATCTTAATGAGCATAAAGTAATACAGAATAATTTGTTTACCACAAATTACACAAACTATACAATAATATGTTTGCTTTTTTAAACTTCTACGCATGTAATTGATTTATTAACAGGATTATCCAGCTCCAATTCCATGAATCATCCTTTTCTAACTAAAAACAACATTACCCATGAACAGTTATGGTGTTGACCAACTTCCCCTCGGGTAAAGATTGCAAAAAAGTGACACATTGGAAACACACACTATGGCTAACTGTCAACTTTTGTTTCTTTTTTTTTTTGATGAATAGACGTTAAACGAACCTTATTGAATGTGACCCATTTTACAAAGCAGCCGTAGTCTGAGATCAATATGGGTCAAGGAACTTTTATAAATAATACTCTCGTATTATATATAAACAATGTAATGAAGGAAGCTCTGAAACTGGAAAACGATTTTAAATTTGGCACCTTTGCCCTCATTGTCTTTAGGTGAGCTAAATTTCAGAATCACTATTTCACCAAGCAGGTGGGATACTCAAATAAAAAAAAATTAATTCTAGTTTCATAAGGGAGATACTGGCACAATTCCTACAAGAAGCTGCAAACTAAATTCAAATGGAGTGAATTAAAATGACTGACCCTGTGGATTTAAAAAGTCTTCTTTAATCGTCCAGCAGCTGGGCGAGTGTTTGGTCGTGTGACACACTTGTGAACTACAAAGTTGATTTTTTCACTTGAATCAAATTGCTTTTCATGTCAAAAAAGGCACAAAGTCCTATCGCACGCAATTCCTCTGGTGGAACACGGTGTCACACAGCACACATGCATATATGTATCAACATAAAACATACATGAGTGAGCTGGTGTCTGAGATCATGCATCTTATTCCTCAGGCATCATTATAAGGTGTAGTTGCCTCTGTGTGCCGTGAAATATAATGAGGCATTCTGTTCCTGCGTTGGCAATCTACACTTCACCAGAGGGAAAAAAGAGCATCATTAAATGGGAACCAGACATGAAATTTTGAGAAAAAAGTTCAAATCAAAGCATTTCTAGACAAAGAGGGTCTGACCAGAACAGGTTGTGACCCCATCTCTGCTTTCCAAAAAGCAGTTTTCTGATCTGAAAGTAGCACCTTTCAGACTGCTGTTATATTTTGAGATCATCGTCTCATACTTGTGTGCGTCTGCAGTTATAACTGGTATTACCTTTTAAAGATTCAACTACGCTGACAAAAATCCAGCAGCCAATTCAGTCTCAGTTTCAGTCTCTGAAGAGGAAGACAACACAAGACGGCATCTTTGTACTGCTATCAACACAATCCACATCTGTGGCAGTTTAGCCCCAGGAGCAAATGGTAAATGTGGCTGTTGGCGTGTATATATATATTTATTCCAACACACAAAACCCTGTAACACAGCAGTTTGGCAGCTCTCCTGAAATAGCAGCGCTGTTTTTCCCCCTCACTCGTGAAGACACATTCAACCAGGTGGTGTGGGTAGACATACAGCTGGTACCGCGTGTGATTAAGGACGATATGTGAACTTAGTGAAAAGGAATGAGCGAGAGGACTTAACTTTTATGCCTTTGAAACTTTGGGGGAATAAGCTTAAAGTAAGGGGAAGGGGGGGAAAAAGAGGGCACTGTGTGATCTTGGGAAAGTAAGTCTCTTATCATTCAGTACTTGCTAATCAATAGTTACAACAGGTTTGGCGTTAACTGAAGTCTGGAGTCAGCACTGACCTCGTTTCACCCTCATTAGTCCAAAGCCAACTCAGCCCAAAAGATCCAAAGCCGTTCCAGAGGTGAGGGGTTTATCTTACTCTACACCTGAAACCATACACAACAATTCTGACAGCCGGGGTAATATGCTTGTCCGCTTTCTTGCTGAGAGTTAGTTAAGAAGACTGGAACTAAAGGACGATGATAAAGTGATGGGTTTATATTGCGATCGATCTTGAGAACATCCACAGTCATAGAGATCGTGACATTGAACCATTGTACCAGCTATATTCAGTCCACCATAATAAGGTGGATTTCACAAATAGATCTGCAGCTACTAGATGATTTCTCATGCTGTCTTTTTCAGACACAACCTATCGTCTAACAATCCAACAAGAGCTAGCGGCATAGCGTTGCCAAATAAAGGACTTGACTAGTGCGGCAGTTATTTAGCTGTGACTCATAACACTAAGATCCCAATTATCTTTGCTCGGCTTGAAGGTAATGAGGCAAGTATTGTATGTTCAACCACCTTTAAAAGGTAGCATCCAATGGATTATGTTTAAACATGATGGTTAAACAAAGATTTAACAGTCTCATTTGGAGGCTTTAGAGATGCAAATAGTCAAGCTGTTTCTTTTCTGAACGCTAAGCTCACCGATGTAGGTCCAGATTGGCGACAAACTTCTCATCCAACTTTCAGCACGAAAGCAAATAAGCGTATTTACAAAGTTAATGCTACAACACTTTCCCCTCTTCAAGTGATGGGATTCATACAAATAAGCAGACGTTACCCGAGAACGGAGGAAAATAATCAAAATCTGCTGCAATACATAAATAAAACACAATCAAAGTCTGTCTCGTTGATATCGATTAATCCTTCATTTAGCAACCGGGGTGTCACCATCTTAACCCTCTATTGAGGCCTTGAGTATATAAAGGAAATACAACTTGTTTACATGCTTCTAAAAGAGCACATGTAAACCACGGTTTGAAGATGATATTATTAAACCCTCTTATCCAGTACATGCATCGGATTTAACTAAAGAACAATCATTTTCTAATTTATTTGTTGAAACGCACCAAACCGCCAAATGTTGTATGATGTGCTGGTTAAAAAAAGACAGGCGCTGAAGAGCTTGTGAACAAAAACATAAAAGAAGAAATTTATTCTGTTTGAATTGATGTAGGAAGAGCTGTTCCGTAGATGAAAAGATTTGAGATATTTCCCCAAAGCCCAGAGCCAAGGCCAGACGCAGATATAAAAACACACAAACCCCCCCACACACACACACACATACTAATATCAATACATGCACAAGTGCACATACACACACCTGGGTTCTCCCTCTCTGCGTGCACACACACACATAAAGAGAGAGAGAGAGAGAGAGAGAGAGAGAGAGCAGATGGACTATGTATAGTCTCATTTCAAGGTGACCTATCTACTGTATATGTATCGGGTGAGAGGCGATGAGGTATCTGAGCGAAGGAGGGGCCGGGAAGAGGAGGAATGGATGACAGGAAGGATACTGTCCGTGCAGAAACGGCTTTAAGATAATGCTCTGTTGTCAAAGTGTTGGACGCCAGTTCCTCTCAGTCTCTTTTAAGTGTGTCTATGGTGCATTAAGAATCTGTCAGGCCAGCTTTAGCATTAATCAGCTCGCCCGCAGAAGAAACAATCACACATAATCTCGAGCTCTAAACCCCGCTGACCTTCTCCTCAAATGCACAGATAAACTCCCTTTCAAAACCTCGGTCGGTTAAAGACGCACACACACAGGCCCGGGCTCTCCATCGCGCTTGTAATTTTCTCTTTTTCTCCCCTCCCCTCTCCCCTCCCTCCCCTGTAGTCTGGCTGATTGGTTCTCCCACAGCAGCACCCATGTCTCTCCACCTGGGAGTACAACGACTCAGCATGTCAACGTGACCTCAAGGAGGTCGCATTTCAGACGGCGTGCGGCGCTGCAGAGAGAGAGAGAGGGGCTGTTTTAGCCCATCAATCTGGAAATATGGAGATGAAGAGGAGAGCAGAGGAGACAGCGGGACGAGGGATAAGAGAGAGGGGAGAAGGGCAGAATACACAAGTTCCATTCATCATCTCCGCACTGTGGAGAGTGTATAAATAGCAAGATCTGTTCGGAGTTATCATTGAGCCTGCGCTTGCATCGCGGCGCTTCATTTATTAAGACTGTGCACAGATCAATACAGCAGACATATACACTCTGTGCTGTTGACAAGATAATCTCATCGTTATGAATTTGGCTGGGGTCGTCAGTAACATGAGCAATTGCAACGCTTATCTGAGATGACAAGAGCCGAGAGAAAGAGAGGGAATCCAAAAAATCATAGTCAGAGCAAGAGTCGAGGACGTGTGGAAAGGCGGGAGCGAGAACTACACTTTCTTTTTATTCGTACACTAAGCAATGTGGTCGGAGTGATGGATAATATATTGCAGTATTTCACGACCAAACAGAGCAAAGATCGATAACAAACGGAGCAAACCAGCAATTGATCTGAATGTGAAAGGCCCCGGCACGATCTCTCTCTAAGACATAAAGCCAGTCAGGGGCCAATTGAGTACATCTGTATATGGAACAATAGACAAAGATGAGCCCAGCCAAATATACGGTTTTCAATACGCCATTAGCACTCGGCATCGCACCCTGAAGAGCAGACACGGCTAAACGTTTGGCGACAAATCCTGTGTGCCCACCACTTAGAGGGCCTTTTGTTTGGGCAATAACATCTGAGAGTGCCGACTCATTCGCCTCTGTTGCCACAAACATATAACAGCCGCTGCAAAAACACAGTGGCTGTCAATTCCCCATAGACACACACAGGGGCTTTAGACGAGGGAGTCAGATTTCAAACTGTGCTACAGATACGGCGAGCGCGGGAACAGAGGAGACGGCGGGATCTCTCCAGGAGTATTGGACTTTCTCAGACACGCAGACAATCGCAAAACCTCACTGGCAGGATTTCGCTGCGAGGAAAAAGACTCCTGCAAACTTCTCATCTGCCGATCGTGATATACTCCAGTGTTTGAAGAAGAAGGGAGAAGAAGCCCGTTTTTTGAAGGCAGCTTGTTTTGACACGTAGTTAGGTGAAACTAGAGACAACGAGCTGGCATTCATGGTATGTCCCTCCAATCAATTAATCACATTACTGACGCAGCTGAAGACGTGCTGAACTGTAGCCGGCAAGGACGAGGAGAGGGAGATTTGGGGAAGGGAGGGATAAATCATTTCTCTTATACTAATGAGATGGAGGGTGAGAACAAGAGTCACATAACTCATTCTTTGAGCTGCGTGTTGTTACTACAGCACATGCCTAGGGGGCACAGTGAAGGAAGATGCGGCAGAAAATAAAAAGCTCTCTCGGGTTGGACCGGTGCCACGGCACAGCAGAGCGAGTTCCACTTTGTTTGACTTTGAAAGTGTTTGATTTACAGCAAGGAGACCCAGCTGCTGGCAGTTCAAAGAATACATCACCGAGCCATGTAGGCCTGTGTAGCCTTCTGTTTGCGGCGGATCTCAGTGCACATTACTATGAGGTCACTACCGTCTTTATACCAAACTATTGCTGCAGCGCCGAGCCCCCCCGCTGCTCAAAGCGTTAAGTCTAAAGACCCCGGGAGAGATCTAAGAGCCCTCAGGGGGCAGGCGGCCCCTTCAGGGAAACCAATTCAATCTGAGGGAACCAGCAAGACTGGTGCTTCAGAGCGCAGTGGGTGGTAGCACAGGTGCATGTGTGCCCGTGCACGTACACACACATGCACTGAGACACATGGCAGCTAAATCTCAGATTGTTCCGCTGTGAAGGTTATGTTTTGTTTGTTTTTGTGACCTGCGATGGTGCCTGGTTGGCTCCTGGCGCCAGAGTTGTTTGAGCACGAAGCCAAGTAAATGTTTCAGGATCTTCAGGGAGCAAACACTGACAGAATCTTACCGAATCTTCTATTTTTATTAAAGAGCATGTGTTTAGGTAGTTGGTATGAAATTGCAGCATCAGGTAGAACACACTTAGATCCATCTGTGTATTTGCAATGTAATATAAATATGCGCAACTCGCAGTATCATCAAGGTCAGGAAAACAAGGCGCACTGCCGCTCAAGAAAAAAGCCATAATAAGCAAAAGTGGCAACAAAAAGGAAGAGAAGCCGTCCTCTCCGTGCCTTATGATAATAAAGCTGAAAAGTAATTACGAAGTCTGATAGGAATTGATCTGAAACCACTTAAAATGCTGCCCGGTCTTCGGAAGGTAAACCAAGCCAAACAACGGCGCTTGCTTCTCATCAGAATAACATGATAAAATGACAAGATATTCCGGCATCAGAAAATTAGGCAGAGGAGACCTGACAATCCACTTCCCCTTTATCGCTCGCTCGCTCGCACACACACACAAGTGAACAATCCACAGTCCTATTATCGTGTGTCTGTCATCTCCAATAGGCTGCTTCCTATTCAACCAAACAAATTGGTTTAATGTGTCCGGCCAATCTGGTCCTCACAGAGGTTGACTTGTGATCTCATATCCTGTCTCCACACCCCGCGAAAAAACTAAATTCCTTTGTTGTGCTCCACAGTTACGAGCTGTGTCCACACGAACGCACAACAGCTGGGTGAACGGGTTTCTTGTTGCCGACCAATGAGACAAGAGCACACATTCATTATTGACTCCAGTAGTCCACCTATATCCATCAATGTATAACTTGTTCTAAATCTGCGTTTGTTATTAACTACAGGAGGAAATTGCTTCCTGTAGTTACTTGTGGGCAAAGTCAGGGCCCCACAATCACATTTAATTATTTAGCAAGGTGACAAAGAGATTCTTCTCAGAATTTGCAATAAATAAAACATGGACTTCCACTGCTGCCTCCAATCTAGAACAACTTTTTGGGGGGTACTTATATTACCGTTCTGCAAATGAACTATTAACTGTGCAGCACTTTGAAGAACGTGTCACAGAGTAGGAATCAGGAAAATCAGCCTCAGACTATTTCCGGTAAAACATTTTTCACTGAATATAGCAACCAATGATATTTGTGCTGTAACCTATAACTAGAACAGATTTCCTCAGTCTTGATTTCTTAAATTTAACTCTCAATTCCATTGCCAACTAAACTGTTGAGATTCCGACACTAATTTCTACTTTTCTCTGTGCTGCAAACATCATCAGTATTTGGGCGTTCATTTCCAGGTTCCCTTTCCGAAAATGAGCAATTTCTGTTTCCCACAAACCCCGTGTTCTGCCCTCCTCCTCCTTCATGTTCAGAGACCTCTGATGTTCGTCGTGACATCCTCCGCTTTCCACTGATTTGTTAAACGTTATGATTTATTAATGAAAGAAGATGCAAATATAGCTGCTGTTTTGTGCTGTGTGCTGCACTGCTGCTCACACATCGAAGCTGAAACAAGTACCACGGCAACAATACCAGTAATGGCAGCTAGTAAAAGAAAACATTCAATTACTAAATTTCTATGTTTTGCTTATACAAAGATAACATAATTTAGTGCTGTTCCCCGGAGCAACATTCTGTGGTCTGACTTCACTTCCTCTCAGTTGCATCTATCATGTGAGCTTGGGGGAGATGAAGAAAAATAAAACTCCCTATTAATAATTCAGAATTTCAGCGTGTAGTGTTATGTACAGTAGCAGCAGGTTTATTTGAGGAAATATGAAGATACGCCCTCAGGCGGGCTGATTATTTTATTTCTTTTATGTACTGGCAGGCTCAAATAAAACAAATGTGGCCTAGTGTCCCAGAAGAACTCAGCTGAGGGACACAAGTACATAAATTACAAATGGCTTCTTGAACTGTCCCTCCTTCCTATGAATGACTGTTTGTGCATCGAGCTGCCGAGCGGCTCAATCCTGGGAGCGAGTGAGCTCCGGTACATACAAACTCATTCTATAGAAAGCTCCTGAGTAAAGTTATCTAAAGATGAAGAGAGAGAGAGAGAGAAAGACAGAGAGAGAGAGAAATGAAATAAAGAGCACTTTACTATTCATTGCCTCAGTGGCCACTGAAGTGTGGGTGCAATTTCAATACAATATACAGCACAGGCTTTGATAAGACTTTTCAGGAGCATCCTTAAAAACAGCACAAGCAGGGTTACATATGCATCTGTGTGATGTTTGTGTGTGTGTGTGTGTGTGCACTTGTGTGCACTTGTGTGCACTTGTGTGTATGTGTTTGGAGGAAGGGTGTTTCAAGGTTCGGACAAATGCAAGATTGTCACGCTCATAAAAAGAGAGGCGCTCTGTCACGGAGCCTGCCAGCTAAAGGCTTAAATCACATGCCTGGAATACACAATGACGTTACACCCACACAGACACACACACGTGTACACACACACACAACCATACACCCTCACAATATGCCTAAATTATGCAGAGTAAGACCATTCCTGGAAGCATCCATTTTCAACATCTGCTCCAGCTACATTGTTGGCATGCATATCCACAACCTAAAGAGATCAGAGGAGTAACTTCATTGTGTGCCGCACTGAATGATCACAGTCACACCTCTTAACTGTTTTTTTTCCCCCCCAGCATCCTTTGAATTAACTCAATAGGTTTATGGCTGCCAGTCATTTTTAGAAAGACCTTGGTTTATTGTAAATTCTTACACGATCCGTCAGAATCTGCCAGGTTTTCTAGCAAATTTTAAATAATTCATCATGGATTCACTGCTTTCGCGGCAAATTCACCAATTGTCATTCAAAACAGCTGTAACAAAATGCTGTCAGGCAGTCGATTCCAGACAAAGATATCCTATGTTCCATGTGCTTGTTACATATTTATGCCAGACATATTTCATTAGAGCCGTACGATTCTCTTTATCAAGTGACAATGTCGAGTCAGCGGAGAGAGGTGCCCCCTTTTCTCCTTGACACCCACATCTCAATGCCACCCCACACAAGGCAGAATGCCGCCACCTAAAGGCAGCTTTTATAGCCATTCACAATCCACTAACCCTCTGTACCTCATGCACCTCATTAACATGGATGGTGTCTCACCGAGACAGGATTCTGTTTAATTGGAGTTTCATGGCGAATCTAATTATAAGACTCAAAACTTATCAAAACAAATCAATACGATTAATTAGGGGCCCATTTAAAAGTAATGACACAGGAGTCTTTCGATGTTTGGCAACAATGGGGACAGCTTCTGAAACAGGCAGGAAAAAAGCACGGGAGGAACCAGTCAGTGGGCCGTAGTCACAGTGGCGCAGCTGCTGAAGCTGAACATAATGTGGGACAAAATCCTAAACTGTATTCAAGGCAGAGTGGGCGCAGGCTCACTCTTTGGAGAGAATTACTGAAATCCTTTCTTCCTGAGCATTGAGGAATTTTGCAGCAGATTGGTTTTAACCTTGATTCCACACTAAGTAATTCCCTTCAACGCCTTAAGCGGAATTAGGCATCATTACGTATCATCCATCTCCTTATCCCAGGAATTCTCTTTACAAATGAAATGAAACTCTCCACTGGGCCGGGTGCTGGCACGGCGGTGACAATGATAAGGCCAGCAGAGCTCGGCTGATATGTTCATATTATTCCCCTTTCCCTGTCTGCCGGTGTACCACTATAAAACATCATTAGAGGCCGGCAGCAGTGTGGAGAGAGACTGGGAGTTGCAGGCAGCTACAGCAGCACTGCCGGGTACAGATGAAGACAGCAGCACTAAGGTACTCCTCTGAAACTGAATAAGCAGGAGATATGCTCTCCTGCTTTATCCATCTCTTTATTTATTTTTCCCATTCAACCTCTCTCCCTGTGGCACCTGTAGTGACAGATGGGCTGGGTGGCCTCGGGATCGATGGAAGGGGAATTCTGTCTTTGTTTCCTGACATGTTTCCCATAGCTGCTCTCCTCGCACTCAGGTTACTTACTGTCCACACAAATGCAGAGAGGAGGCAGAGGCATGGACGAGGGGGGGGAAAGTGATACGCCTCTGTACAGCTTCTGAAGAAACTTAATGCCTCAGGCCAGCTTCCTCTACACAGGTTTCTGTTGAATAATACAATAGAGCACCCTGCACGCCTGATGCGTCGAGGGGACCCTCTGTAAACAAGACACTAAGGAATGTGTTGTAGCTGCTTCTGCTTGTTTCCCCTTTGACAGTCTGAAGGGGGGGGGAGAGGAAATAAGTGCACAAAATGGGTGTGCAGCAACCTCACACGGTCTAATTCATCATCACTACATTAGCAGAGAAACAGTCTGCATAATGGACCAGCAATTACTCTGTCCCTCTGATTAGGAAGCCTTAACGGTCTTTGGGCTGACCCTTGCCCTATGCAGCTGGCTCATAATAGAAACAGGGCTGAGGCTGAGAGTGGGAACAACAGACATGGGCCTTCCTCCCCGGTGGGAACACATCACATCTGATCACAGTCATCGTCACATTCAAAGCCAGCGCAAACAGCAGGATCGAAACGGCAGAGCTCACTAGAGAAACTAATAGTTACCGTCTAAATGCAACTGAAAGAATCCTCAAAAGGCCATTGGCAGAAGGTGATAACAATAAAACTCACAGAAACTATTGCTTCTATCAAATAATATTAGGAATGTTAATTTCTTTACTTGTCAACAACTGGTACATTTCAGGAAAAGAGGCCCCTTTGCTTCCACTGCCCATTGTCCCCAGTGTTCGTACCACCATCTTAAGCAGGCCTTAATCCTCGTCTGACACGACAGACTTTTAATGGACTTAAGGCCAAAGACACAGAGAAGTTATCACGTTAGAGGCTTATACACCAAAGTACTTCTCATAAAAGCGTATAAAGTAGCCGTGAAAATAAGTAGACTTTGCTAATCTCTAGGAATTAAAACCCGTAGAATTAACCACAAAGAACTGTACAATATGAAGACTGACAGGATGTTGAATATGAAAACTGTGAACAGCAAAACAAGCAGGTGTCACTGTTTGGACTAAGTAAACTGTCATGATATGACATTGTAGCTGTAACAATTAATATGTACAGGTATTTTAATATAAAATGCAGGTAAGTCGATTTTCAGAGACAAACTTGTTATTGGAATAGAACATGCAACATGGGATAATTGGGTCGGATCAAATGGAACTGCCGCGGGCTAAACTCCTTCCACGGGAATTAAATGAAAGTGATTGAGTGATTTATGAAAGATTTCCACAGGAAAACTGATTTAAAAAGGAGACTGTTGTGACATATTTCAAACACCACTGATTTGTGTTGATGTCACTGCCTGTGTTCTATGATAGCACCAGAATGACTGTTTAATCCTTCTAATGCTCCCCCCCCCTCCCCTTCCTTCACTTCTCTCTGTGCTCCTGGGCTTCTCTGTCTCTGCCTGTCCTTGTCTTCTTTTTCTTTCATTAAAAAAGGGGGAGGGGGGGATGTTGATATAGGAAATGGGACCTATCTGAAGGTTGTGACGGTGAAAACGGTGAAGGAGAACACTGCAATTTCTCTTACCTGTATGATGGACATGCGGTTAGTAGGTGTGTCTGTAGTGCTGGTGACTGGGCCTGTGAAGCTGGTGTGGCATCCCACGTGGCCTTGGGGCACGCTGAGGTTATTGGCAGTGGGCTTGAGGTACATGACCTCTGACCGTGGTGAGCTGAGTGGCAGGCGTGTCTGGTAGTCAAAGTACATGGGTGAGGTGGCCAAGGAAGGGCTGCTTACCACATTCATCACATTCATGGCATCCCGCTCTTCCACCTCGCTCTGCACCAGCATGATGTCGTTCTTGTTAATCTTCTTCTTCTTGCCTTTTCCGAGTTGAGGGTGCGAGTATTCTGCAATGCGACAATTGTAGGTGCGGATCTCCTTGTTTTCCCGCTTGCACTTGATGGCTATGGTCACCATGGCAGCCAGAAGCATGATGGATACGATACTTAGAGTTACTATAAGAGGCAGGGACATGTCCCAGTTCTGATTGTCCTTTGTGCGAGGCAGTCCATCAGGAGGACGTCCGTTGGAAGCCTTGACGATGAGTCTGGCGGCAGCAGTGAGAGTCGGCTTGCCGTGGTCTGACACTCGGATGATCAGCTCCACAATGGGGCTGACATCATCCCAAAATGGGTGGGATGTTCGCACGTCCCCACTCACGGGATCGATCTCAAAGAGGTGCTCCTCGTTGCCATCCGAGATCTCATAGGTGAGCCTGCCGCTCTCGCCGTAGTCGTTATCCACGGCCCTCACTGTGGTGACTATGTAGCCAACACCAACATTACGTGGCACGTGGATCTCAGCGGTGTCGTTCAGGAGTAACGGCAGCACTATGACAGGGATGTTGTCATTGACATCCAGGATGCTTATGCGCACTGTTGCATTACTCTCCAGATGCGGAGATCCTGCATCTCTAGCCAGAACCTTGAAGTCAAAATACTTGATCTGCTCGTAGTTGAAAGATCTCACAGCGTAGATGGCTCCATTTGCAGCGTTCACATTAACATACGTGTTGACATCACCCCCACTCACGTTGGAGTTGAGTATGCTGTAGTACACGGTGCCATTCTGGCCAAGGTCCGGGTCGTGTGCCAGAACTGAGCCCAGGTACTCCCCAGGGATGTTGTTCTCAGGAATCTGAAGAAGGTACACTGACTTGGTGAAGCGAGGGACATTGTCGTTCTCATCCAGAATCTTCACAGTGAAGGATTTTGTAGAGTTTAAAGGAGGGAGGCCGTTGTCTTTGGCAACA
The DNA here is from genome assembly GCF_963576545.1 of Limanda limanda. Taxonomy (NCBI): domain Eukaryota; kingdom Metazoa; phylum Chordata; class Actinopteri; order Pleuronectiformes; family Pleuronectidae; genus Limanda; species Limanda limanda. The sequence goes on from NC_083638.1 coordinate 11,262,258, forward strand.
ATGGTGACATTGTACTCATCCTGCACCTCTCTGTCCAAGGGCCGGTCTGTCACCACTGTATAGAAGTTATCATAGTTCTCCTCAAGTTTAAAAGGGACGTTACCCAGCACTCTGCATTGAAGCTGCCCGTTCCTGCCAGAGTCCTTGTCTGTGACACGCACCAGAGCGATGACAGTGGCTGGAGGTGCTGCCTCGCTGATGGCTCCCTGTCTCACAGACACAAAGCCTATAGATGGCCAGTTATCATTCCTGTCCAGCACTTTAACAGTGACTTTACAATGGCCCGGGATTGGATTGGGACCGAGATCCTTTGCCTGAATGTCAATCTCGATAACAGGGCTCTCTTCGTAGTCAATTTCACCCTGAATCTTTATGACCCCTGTTCTGGAATCTATGGAGAAGAGCTCCCGGATTCTCTCTGGGGCATAGCCACTGAAAGAATAGACCACTTGTCCGTTGTTGCCCTCATCAGGATCCGTGGCATTTAAATCGATTAGGACTTTACCAGGAGGGGAATTTTCAGGAATTTCCACGACATATGAGGGCTGATCAAACACGGGGCTGTTATCATTTGAATCAATTACTTTGACATTAATCTGCATGGTACCTGATCTGGGATATTCCCCCCCATCGGTGGCTGACAAGATTAGGGTGTGATGGCTTCGTTCTTCTCTGTCCAACGGTCGTTGAATAACTAATTCTGGGAATTTTGTCCCATCTCCGCGGGCTTTTACCTCCAAGGAAAACAGATTGTAGTCATCACGGGTTATTTGATAGGTTTTCAGCCCATTTTCTCCTGCATCTGGATCATGCGCGCTGGTCAGAGGAAAGCGTGTCCCTGGCACAGCGTTTTCTGAAATGTCAATATCAATCTGAGCGGAGGGGAAATTGGGTGAGTTGTCATTAATGTCCTGAATATCTATTTTGATCATGCAGATCTCTTTGTCATTGGCAAAAACCTCCATGGATAGCTGGCACTTGGGGTTCCTTTTGCACAATGTTTCCCTGTCAATGCGCTGCTTTGTGTACAGCAGTCCACTTTGGGGGTCCACGTCAATGAGATGGGGGGCTGAATTCTCCAGCACCCGAAAGTTGGCTTTTTTACCCGGTCCAGTCTGATCGAGTCCGAGTCTGGCATCTTTGGCAATGTTCCCAATCACTGTCCCTGGACCCTGTTCCTCTGGGACAGAGTAATTCAAGTTTTTCAATGTCAGGGCTTGAGCCCATAACAGGAGGAAAAAGAAAATAGAAAGATACATCCCTAAAAGCTGCGATACGCTAAGATGTGCTGTGTTTAAGCTTCCTTTGACCTGTTGATATTTTGTTCAAATTTGGTATTTCTGTTATCCAGGATGAAGAAAAGAGTTCTGTTCATCGTGCGAGACCTTGGCATTTGTCTTTGTGGATTGTCTTTGCTCTGTCTCTCTCTTCCTCTGCCTCCTCCAGCAATCTGTGGTGCTGAACACCTAATTTATATTCAGCTGAGCGTCCAGACTCATCTGAGCAGTAATCGCGATCCAGTCTCCGAACAGAATAGTCATTGTCAGTGATCGCTCATAGCACCTAAACAGGAAAAACAGAAAAAAATAAATGTTTAGATAACGCATAGCTGTCAATTAGTCACCCAAATAAAAACTGTAAGGCACACGAGCCATTCTGCATGAAGAGATATCCGATCCGCCGCTGAGCCAAAAAGGAAACAAGGCTCATGTGTAATTCATCTCTACAATTATGGGAGAAGCTTGTCAATTAGTTAACCTTGGGAAGACACCAGGCGCAGCCCCGATACATGGGGAAATAATGATTCCCCTTGTAGCTTATTCACCACATGTATCATTGTAAACACAAGAATGCAGTTTTATTTTTTCCTCCATCTCAAATGTGCAATGCAACGACCTGACCCTGACCTGACAATGGCCCATTCACACCTTTAGGGGAACGCTGACTGACGCCGTAATAGGACAACTTTAATAATATGGTAACACGGCAGGCGTTTAACTGAGGGTCCCATTGTGCTGGCGATTTGAATAAGTGTGTATTAAATGAGCCTCTTACAAGCATTAACAAATCCGCATAATCCGGATTTTTCAAATGAGCCTTATAAAAGAGAAATAGAGAAATGAGCTGCCAGCGTCTCAGCACGGTCGTGTAATTCTCCCCGGTCTCCTCGGAGGAAGCTGTTGCACGCGTATGAACAGGGGATGGTTGAGAAATAAAGAAATACGAATAATTTGGAGAAAAAAAAGAGCACGCAACAGATAAATAGGGAGATTTGAATTTAAAAGAACATGATTTAAACTTACCCTAAAAAAAAAGAAAACTGATGCGATAGTCCCAGAAAATAGAGCAGATTCAGACAAAAAATTGGAATTAAAAACAGTCAGTTCCAGCGAGGGTTCAGGGAGAGTTTCATCCCCTGAACACTTCGATGTAGGTTCCCACCTCCTCTGTGCAGAGGAGAGAGGGAGAGAGAGGAGAGGAAAATCCACACGCAGGCTACAGTGCAGGCGGCGCAGAGAGCAAATGAGAAGAAGGGGGGGGGGGAAAAGAAAAAGTGCTCCAGAAAAAGTATGACTGTAATGTCAATGAGCTGAAGTCCTCTCCGCTGGGTGATTAGGATGCAGCGGATCGCCCTAGCGCCTGCAGTGACTCACCGCTCTCCAGGAAGGAAAAGTGTCCGGAGAAATACTGAATGAGAAGAAGATGATGGAGAAGAAGAAGAAGAAGAGTGGGAATCCAGATGTGCAGCAAGATCCAAAGTGTTTAAAAGCCAACCGGTGCCAAACATCGCTGAGGGACTGGTCCCCTTAGTGGCGTTGTGTCCTTGTGCTCCGTCCTCAATCAAAGTCCACAGACACACACACACAGATATATAGAGAGACAGCTGCTGAGGAAGAGGAGGAGGAGGAGGAGGAGGAGGTGATGGTCACAGCCGCATTCTGCCACAAGTCTCCGTCCAGCTGTCAACAAGGTGGGTTCTCTCTAGGCTGCGTTACGCACAGGTCGCTGCTCGGTATTCTGTGCACATTGAGCTCTTCCTCTCACTGACTCAGGTCCGGACACAGCATGGTGCAATAGACACTGTCGCTGCTCCTCCGGCAGCCAATCAGCGTGAGGGGGAGGGCCGAGAGGGAGGGATTCAAACGCCGCTTCTTGTTTTTTTGGAAGACGCGCCGGAGATGATTGGTGGCTCGCAGGTTCAAGCCCGGTGGCTGCGTCGGTGGTTTTTTGTTGTTTTTTTTCAAATATCACACTTCATTGTTGTTTATTCCCCAAAAAGAAAAAAAAAAATAACGGAATGGAAAACGTGCGTTGAATACCGTGCGCCACGAGGAGACGTAGAGAGAGAGGGAGAGAGGGAGAGGGAGGGAGAGGGAGGGAGAGGGAGAGAGAGAGGGAGGGAGGGAGAGAGAGGGAGAGAGAGGGAGGGAGAGAGAGGGAGAAGGAGAGGGAGAGAGGGGGTGAAGGAGAGGGAGAGAGAGAGGGAGAGGGGGAGAGAGAGAGGGAGGGAGGGAGAGAGGGAGGGAGAAGGAGAGGGAGAGAGGGGGTGAAGGAGAGGGAGAGAGGGAGGGAGAGAGGGAGAGATAGAGAGGGAGGGAGAGAGAGGGAGATGACAGAGAGAGAGGGGGAGGGAGAGAGAGAGGGTGAGGGAGAAGGAGGGAGAGAGAGGGGTAGAGAAGGAGAGGGAGAGAGGGGGAGAAGGAGAGGGAGAGAGAGAGGGAGAGAGAGAGGGGGCCAGGCTGAGGTGATTCAAAAAATGTCGGTTAAGTCATTTATCTAGAGGACAGACACACTCACATATCACACACACACACACACACACACACACACACGCAGTCAGAGGAATAAACTGAATTTAGTGTGTGTGTGTTCTCCACTTTTCATTCTGACGCTCATGTGCGTAAGTGTACAGAGAAAAAACATGTTGAATAGACTACTTCTATACTTTCACACACGTATATATATATGTGTGTGTGTGTTTGTGTGTGTAATGACTCATGTATACCTATCTATCTCTATCTATCTCTAGCTGTCTATATTTATATTAGGATCATGACTGAGAACTATGTTTGTTTTAATGTTCCACACGTTCATTTCCTCACTGGAGTGTACTTTACACAGTGTATTTGAACTCACCTTTCAGAGTTTCATAAATCCCCCATACCTACATCTAATATCTTTACTCTACCATGATACTGCATATTAAGTTTCACATATAGAAAACTATGAGAAGCAGCAACGATTGCATGGAACTTTAGTATTCATGTATGTCTGGCCGAGCTGACACTGGGTGAGAGGTGGAGTACACACCATGGACAGGTCGCCAGTGTACCTCACACACACACACACACACACACACACACACACACACACACTCACACACACACACAGACACACAAACACACACAAACAACCATTCAAACCTATGGACAATTTTGTGCAAAATTAAGGACTGTGGCAGGAAGTGGGAGTACCCAGAAAAAACTCACACAGAGAGACCCTCTCATCAACGGGCCACCCCCCCGCCCCCCTGTTTTACCACTTTAACAGCGGAACAGAAAAAAATGCAAAACAAAAGTGCAGCAAAACACACTGGATGGACGTCTTGTGCATGAAAAACAATAAAGAAAGAATTCAAACAACTGAAGAAAAACAAACCTGGCCATAAAAGTTTCGCTTATTACTGAACCTCAGTCTCATATATATCTGTATTAATCAGCTTTTTAAAAATATGACTTCTTTAATATCCATTAAAGATCCGATCACGACCCCTCTCTAACTTGACACTGACTGTCATAAAGCTGCAGTTCCGTGCCCTTCATTCGCTATTGCTATTTCAACATGTCAGCTTTGTTCAATTGAATCTTGTAGTCCATCCATGTATAAACATGGGTCTCAACCCCACTGACTTTGCCACTGACCTTTCTCTGACAGGAGGGAATGACAAGAAGTGTCAGAATCATTCGTTAGTCGGACGGCGACTGAAGCTCATTATGAAACAGCAGGTTTGATGAACTAATGTCAAGATGTTGATAACCGATGAAGGTAAATGTCACATCACTGTTCCATCTGCATACTGTGAGAGAGTGTGTGTGTGTGTGTGTGTGTGTGTGTGTGTGTGTGCATGCACGTGTGTGGTCCTACGTCTGTTTGAATGTGATGCATATTTCCTCTCCGTGTCCTCTGTGGTTTCCAGCGTAATGTGTGGACATTCCCAGGATTGTAAAGCTGAAGACAAATTGCTGAGTAGCAATAAGCACGATTTTTTATTTTTTCAGAGTGATTTTCCAAATGTGATTAGCAGCATGTGTGGAAAATAATTAGAATATAATTCAGGCTGCTTTTGTGTGAAGCTGAATTATCCATTTTTCTCCGAACCGCATTGTTCCCACCACAGGTTTTGATAATTTGTCCAAATAACATGTTTGTGTCTCCCTCCCTCTCCGGGGCTGAAATGCTACACACTGAGCTTAAACAATGCCGGGAAAATCACCTGCCTTGATGAAATGTCACCAGTGCTGCCAGAGATAAACCCAGCCATTAGCAGCTTTCTTCATTAGCCCAATTAAATGGCCCTCAGGAAATGCACTGACAGAAAGCGTATTTGGAAGTGGCGGCTGGTGAACAGCTGCATTAAAACACAATTTCGTAAATTAAATTTCCATCTAATGGTAATGGCCTTTCCTCAGGTGGTAATAAGAGCGAGAGGGCCTCTTCCTGCCTGCACTATTTAACCAGTTTTTGAATTATTCTTCCTCCTTTTCTTATCCTACAATTGTTGATTTCACTTCTTTTTCAAGCCATTGAAGATGATCTACAGCTGCTTTCCGACATGCACTGAAGTCCAGATGTGTCCCAAGTAAAATATTCAGAAAACGTTTGTCAATGGACCTAAAAGTGAAAAGAAATCAAAAAATAATGCAAACATCTCAGGATTCAGAAGAGGTGCCACACACGTAGAAGACGCTGGCGAAGAAGTAAACAATGATTTACGAGCTTGTTGTGGAAGTCGACACACAATCTCCTGCTACATTCCTGATAAGTGAAATGAGTTTGTGGAAATTTCCCCAAACTCCAAGTTTTGGGACAGTTTATAGAGTTCATGTCTGAGAACGGCTTCAGGGCACGATCACACACACGCAGCAGTGGTGATCCCTTAATTTCCAATCTGTGCGAGCGAGGCGGAAAATAAAACATATGCATCCCGTGATGAAGCAGATCCGCAGCACGGCTCGGCGTGCAGCTCAACTATGATGAACTTGGACCTGCTGCATTTGCCTGCATTCACGTTCGTGTGATCGCTCCCTAGAGGCGGTGGACTAGTGGCAGAAACTTGGACTATGGGCAGAAAAGGTCTCTGGTTCGTCTCTGGTTTGACTCCATGGAGAAACAACAAAAAGACGAACCTGGATTGATCTGTCCAAAAATCCAAGAGGATTTCCCCTACCCTGTCTAGTGCCCCTGAGCAAGGCACCTTACTCCCCCAACATCTGCTCCTGTACACGGCTGCCCACTGCTCTGTGTGTCCTGCACCAGATGGGTTAAAAGCAGAGGTTAAATTTCCCCTTGCATGCGTGTGCCTGTGCATGTCTGTGCATGTGTGTGGGATAATAAAATGTATCTTAATCGTATCTTAATCTAAGAGTCAGCTGCTGTTCTCTACAACCTCAAAGGTGGAGCACACTTTTACACGCAGAGAGCAAACTGTCACCTCTGTTACGGCTCCGTTTTACCTGCGTGTTGTCGCCTCCCACATCCACTTCTCCATGTTGTCTTCCGAATCTGTGCCTCGTCTTCTTCGCCCTGTTCGGCTGCACTCTTCGTTAGAGGGAGAGAGAGGGGGTGTTAGGATCTTCTTGTTTACTTCACTTTGCTGTGGATCAGCAGTATAGAGCAGCAGGAAAAAGCTGGTTCCCAACACAGCCTTGGTAACTCTTAGTCTTTGCCTGTGATAGTTTGAAAGATGAAATAGTTGCACTGATGATATTTTTGAGGAGATGTGTCTCTTTCATTCTTGAAAGATCCTCGCCCCTCTGTAACCTTACATCAGTTGCACCGCACGTACATGATGCTAGATGCTCAAAGCTATTATTACCTCTTTATACAGGTGACCTGGGTTTGACACTACGTACTGTAAGACAGCTCAACCTGCATTTGACTCTATACTTTATACTTATAAAGGTTTATCACTATTGTTCGGCAGTTCACTCAATTCAATGCCAAACCGCAGAATTAAACTGAATTCCAAAGGATGACTTAAGACTCGGATAAAGCTATTTTTCAGTTTTTATTTCCCTTTGTCTTTCTGTTTCTCTTCACTTGATGTCTCTCTTAATGTCATGTTTTCACACTTTCTCAAGCTGTAAAAAAAAGTTTCAACGTGGTTTGAATAAAGTCTAGACAGGTGGATAATGAGGCCCACTTTAAGACAGTCACTCATCACAGGTGTTCATGTTGTTGCATTTGATATTTATGGAAGTAGTTTTCTGGGGTATTAAAAAAGTATTTATAAGATCAAATAATTTATTTTAGTGCGCAATGCCCAAAAGTATACTTTGCTTTTGCATCAATTTTATTTCTAAATGGGACCATACCTGAAAATGACCACAATGTTGTATCAAGGAAGACTTCAAATCAGTTAAATTTTTTGTGTGAAATGTCTAAAACCTTTAAAGAGACAAATCAGGAGAATGACTGGAAATCCGAGTCAGTTAATGCATTGGCTTGTTCAGATGGAGTGCCAATGCATTTTTAACCTGCTTCACTTTGTCAGTCCGAAAGTGGTTTAATGGAGATAAAAACCGATGCGCATGGTCAGGATTTACAGTTTGAGCAATGGGAATGTATATCTACAGCAGTTCTGTCTTTCCCTACAGTGTCTATCTGTCTTTTTAAATGCACCTCTATGCTGATGTCTCTTCCATTGGCTGCAGGTAATGAATATGGAGGTTATTGGACAGGATGAATGTGTTAAACGGTCAAGCACCACCTGCATCTGTCTGCATGCCTGTTTCTGTTTGTCTGCCTGTGTGTGTTTGTAACAACCAAATGTCCACTGTTTGCACCTTCCAAGAAATATTTCCCGATCAGCACTCACTGTGTGACTGATTCTGCCTCAGCCCATCGTGCACTGTTGGACTCTGAGCCATAATGCAGTTTTGCAGGTGTCGGGCATGATCATGTATTTCCTCAGTGAAAAGACTTGTTTAATTTTGTGAGAGATTTATACGGTAATTTCGTCAGCCACCGTTTTTCCACGAGCATATTGCACGGATGGGCTGTACTACTGGCTGCCTTAAATAGGAGTCATCGAGCTGGATGCACACATTAGTGCTCTCAGGATGCTCTTAGTGCAAATGTCTTTGCCTCTGATAGGACATGCACGAGAGATGAATTGCAACCGTCTCCTATAGCTTCTTAGCATCACCTAGTGCTCATAAAGAGCCAAATCACGCTTGGCCAGCCGAGACTGGACACGGGAAATTGATGCGTTGATGAAAAGCATGCCAATGAATATACCTACAGAATGTGGTCCTTTCACCTTGTAGTACAAATAATTACCTCTGCTCTCACCTGCATGCTGAGACGAGGCAATGAGAGCAACATCTCCCCTTTTAAATGCTTGCCCATACCACGTTGGGCGTGAGCTAACACCCAGTGCAGAGCAGCTTAAAGCCTGATGTCAAGTATCTTTGTTCGTCTCCGACCAGTGAGGTTGGTCATAATCCAATCTATTAATTAAATAGCAAATGCACTTGGGGATGTCGGTCTTAAATGAGGTGTGTTGTGGTGTATTGATGGTTCATGCTATCTTGAGGCAGTAGAAAAGGAGGCTGCCTGGAAAATCTTCCATTGAAATGGAAATATGCCAGAGTTGAAAATCACGAGGCTTTTAAAGCGAATAGGAGATGGCTTGTTGCATGTTTCAGCCAAAACACACCCATGATGAATTAAGAGTCTAAGTACAAATGTTTTTGTAGCAGCGACATTTTTTCCTGCTTTTGCACCTGCAAAAATTGATTTGGGCACACCCTGAATTCACATATTCCATGCACATTAAACCAAATGTTGTACTGGTAAAGGAAAGCTTTAATATTTCATAAAGTTTCAAAACCTGCACAACAAATGAACAATTTACGCCTCCCACTGTGTGATGGTTTGTTTATTAAAGGTTCAGTGTGAAAGGTTAAGTGACATCTAGTGGTCCCCCCTTCCAAACATGATAGATAGATAGATAGATAGATAGATAGATAGATAGATAGATAGATAGATAGATAGATAGATAGATAGATAGATAGATAGATAGATAGATAGATAGATAGATAGATAGATAGATAGATAGATAGATAGATAGATAGATAGATAGATAGATAGATAGATAGATAGATAGATAGATAGATAGATAGATAGATAGATAGATAGATAGATAGATAGATAGATAGATAGATAGATAGATAGAGTACATTATTCATCCCCGAAGGGAAATTAAGTTGTCATAGCAGCCGGTATATTTGAATACAATAAAATACAATACAATAGAATAAAATAAAAAATATTGAGGTAGAAAGAATAAAAAACAGAAGAACAAGATAAAATAAAATAAAATAGGCAGATAAAGTGCAGTGGCAAGATGATGTTAATAGTACTGATGATATGATGGTAATGTTATTGTTAGACAGTATATAAGAATAGAATAATAATATTAGAATAATATAAGAATAGTACAGTATATATATAGTATATAATATAACATAATATACATGAGAGAGAACCTGTGGTAGCCTTCAGTTGTCATATAAACATTTTAAGTTGTTCATGTTTAGTTTGTCCAGTCTGGGCTACTGTAAAAAACATGGCGGCCCCCGTAGAGAGGACCCGCTCCTGATGTAAATATAAAGTATTTAAATATAAAGGGCCCATTCGAGGGTGAAGAAAACAAATATTTTTCCAATTTAGTTCAAACACACTGATAAAAACATCATTTCATATTCCATTTCTGCTAATAGATCATTGTCAGATTAATCCTCCACACTGAACCTTTAATATGAGAGAGATTAATTAAAGCAGCAAACAGAAGTGTTTATTAGGCAGCGTACAGGGCTCACTAACGTGACAGCCGAGGCCTCCTGAGAAACAATACCAACACAATAGCTTTTCATCAACACTTATCTTGTCGTCTTTTTCCTATCAGCCTTGCAATGTAAAACTGCTCAGCATGATAACATGATATTTGCCAATTTGTTGCTTCGCACAATTTCATCAGCACGACAATAACGATATTGATAGTGACAACCCATTCAACTTAATTTGACATAGTATAAGTGACTTAAAAATTGTTTTCAGATAAAAACAGATGTGGAAATATACAAGATATGCATATACCTGTTTGTATTTGTGTGTATGCCGACAGCCAAATCATTGGATGATAACCAATGCAACAGGTGTTCGTAGAATTCCAATGCATAAAGGTGGGAAAGAAACATATCGTCTCAATCTGGAACCATCTGCTCAGGTAACAACAGAGGTGTGATCAACAAGTGCAAGCATTCAAAGAAACAAATAATAAAATGCCATACTACTTAAAGATTGTCGACATCTAAATTGAGTTGTGTGCATGGAATTTACTGTAGAACCACTTTATCCTTACGTCCACCACATGTGAATTCCCTGTTGTTTTCAGAATCACTCAGCAGCAAATGGGCAGCAGCAAAGCAAGCAAAGCAGCTTAACTGATACATTGTAGTAAAACATGGACTAAAATGATTTAACCCATACTACATTAAATTAATAAACTGCCAAAGTTGAAGATCATGCAGGACCTTTCCACACGTGAAGAGTGCAGCACGAAATGTTCTCGAAGCAACCTTTAACCACCAAGTCTAAATCTGTAAAATAGCATCGCTTTATTTTATTATTTAGTCACCACAATTTTTTCCTTGTAATGTCTGTACTTTACTAGCTTTCTATGTCCAAAACCTGCTCCTGTGATTCATCCAGTTAATTCGTTTGTACAGTAAAAGACAGAAATAAGAACATGGACTACTTTGCATCGAAATAGGTCAAGTGATTTTCTACAGAGGAGATAGAATCATATGGGTCACTGCATTATTTCTGGAAAATCTCAAAGAACAAGTGTTGTAGGATTGTTGAAAATTACCCACCAATTTTATATAGGTGACCCAGTAGGGTGTCTATATTTGTCTTAACATTGGGCGAATTTAACATGGAGGCAGCTGGTTTCTAACTTTGTTACACCTCATCTCACCTCGGCTGGACTTCACTTCACTGCTGCTTGTCTGCGTTAGCTTCACATGCCGGGCAAGTTTTAATCTGCAGTAACTCGCATTTAGAACTTGTTTTTAGACATTTAGGTTTAATGAGTCTCTGTCATGTCTCATATCAAACATCTAATCTTTATCAACTCCCACATTAATTCTTAATTGTTACATTTCCCTCCACAACACATATCGAGACTGAGAAAACAGGATTTGAAATTGGCCTCTTTCCCTATTTGGCTTGACTTGGACTTAACTCGGCCAGCTCACTTTGTCTTGTCCGAGGCGATTTCTACCCTGGGGACAGTTCCCGTCTCACCCTCTGCAGCTGAGCCTCTCTGTCCTCTTTATCTCTCTCTCTCCTCTCCTCAGGTGCTATCTCCTCCTCTCAGGGAGCACTACACCCACCACTCCTCCTTCTGTCCCCCTCGTCCTGTTCCCTCTCCCTGCCCTCTGCCTCCGTCACCCTGTTGCGAACAGGTGTATCTGTCTCTCTCCTGATGGGTTTATTACTCTGAAGTGTCTCCGCCGTCCCCCCGGACCCCCTCCTCCTAATACGCTTAGTCCTCGCGGCTTATGTCAGTCAGAGTGGGTGGTCTGATAACGCTCCACTTGATCAAGCCGTCCACATCAAGGTCCATCTGGTCCGCAGTCACATCGGTCGGCCTGTGTGACAGGGAGTCGACACACAGACAGACAAACACCCACACAGAGTAACCTTCTCCCTCCCATTAAAGGTGATGGGAGTGACACTGCTGGGTGGCACCACTGTGACCAGCTCCTCAGACCCAGGGAACATCTCAACACATTTTTTTTTTTTCCGGTGAACTTGTATGTAGATGAATTCCGAGTGACTCAGCGTGGTTCCTTCAACACATCATGCTGCTGTGCTTTCAAGAGGAATCGGGGAAGAAGTCGATGGAATATAAACGAGTCAATTCTTTGTTCGCTCGATGGAAAAAGCTTTTATAAAGATTGGAATGTCCTAAACAAGAAATTATTAACAATAATGCACAGATGAAGCATGGATAATGCATGGAGGCACGCATGAAGCCACATTAGCATTCATTGGGAGTCCAGCTCTGGTCTGGCCTCATCTCTTGTGGGAAATATCTGCATCTTTAGATGCTAAATAAGTCACTGTGTTTACAAGCTCGTCTGCCGTTTGAGAGATGAAGCGATAGATTGTAATGGGTGGTGGTGGTGGGGGGGGGGGGGGGGCGGCACGGTGGAGCAGTGGTTGTGTCCTCGCAGCAGGAAGGTTCCCCCGATTAGAACCCTGATTCTGCCAGAGGTCTTTCTATGTGCGTGTTTGTGTGGGTTTTCCTCAGGTACAACACTCATGCAGATTATAGGTTAGGTTAACAGGAGACTCTAGATTGAGTGAATGGGAGTGAACATGGTTGTGTGTTGGCTTTGTGATGGATTGGCGACCTGTCCAGTGTGTACTCACCCATTGGTTGCCTCCAGCTCCCCCAGTGCCCCCTCTAAATAATAAACAGTATAAATAAAGGATGGATGGATTGTGGGGGTTAATATTGTGTGTAAAATCTCAAAATGTCTGACATTAAAGTCATACATCTCTGAGAAATAAATAATAAAAAGTGGTGTTTTTTGTCCAGGAACCACCTGCAGCCGATGATTTAACTGTGAGGAAATGCCTGGCCTTTAGTCCAGCTGCGTATGAATGGGCGAACGTACAATAAATGCACAACCCAGGTACAAGTGATAAAGTGAAGATTTATTGGGGATGCGAGGGTTGTGGCAGGCGAAGGCTGAGGGCAGAGAGGGAGTGGCTGCGTGCGGGACGGAGCCAAAGAGGGCTGAGCTGTGAGCGGCGCTGGATGTCTGGCTAGGCGGCAGGGGAATGAGCTGAGGGGAGCAGACTGATGAGGTGGGGGGGTAGAGTGGAGCCGGAGACTGGTGGTGATGAGCTGGTTATGGAGACGTGGGATGTGTGACGAGCGAAGGCAGGCGTAGAGCGGAGCAAACAGGCAAACGGGAGGTGATCCTGCAGTTCAAGGACACGGAGGTCACTTAGAGAAAATTACAAATCTCATTTGAATTACCAGGAGACGGAGCGGATGAGATCTCTGCATCTGTCCACGGCTGTGTACTTCCTTTTGCACGAGACGGCACATGTTTGGGATTTCAATCTCAGATAGAATTTATCAATTTATTATAACGTCAATATAGTTAAAAACGAACTAATGACTTTGGCTCGTTTCTCACTGGTAGAAAAAAAACGTGTTACCATTAACATCTGGCTTTTGTTGGCGATGGGAATGAACACGATCGGCATTCACTCCCTCGGTCAAATGACTCTGCAGCAGACACAGGTTTTTTAATCAGCCATGGCTCCGATAGGCAGTGATGGAAAAATGACAACCGGGCAAACGCGTTAATTTGGTAGAACGGCGATTTGAGAGAGCAGCTCTGTCTCTCTTTTGTGCCATGGAACATGACGTGTGTACCAAGGGCAAAAATAACAGTATAAAACTCAATGGGAATGGGAAGTTGCTTGAGTTGATTGCAACAGCGGTATCCATATTGCAAAATAAGTACTAAGTATCTCAAAATAACGACATAATATCTCAAAAGAATGACATGCTATCTCTTAAATTTGACTAATTATTAGTTTTTACTACCTCAGGATTTTCTTTGTGAGGAATTCTGAGTTTTCTCTCTTCTCCTTTTTCGTTTTTACTTAAAATGGCCTTAATACACCACTATACTAAACAGTAAAGGTAATTTTTTGTGGGTCCATCAATACGAGCGAGCCCTTTTAGATTGCACAGTGTCATTTGATCCCTTCTCAGTATAAGAATATTGTTTCTTGATTCATATACAATGCACTCACAACACCATATATATAAATAATGCAAAAATAGAGAGTGTAGATTAGAACAAGAAGAGATCATAAGACTCAGGCATCCGGCTGGTTCATCCTCTTTCTCATCCTCAGAACTGTGTATAAATAACAGCAGGCTAACATATGTAGTGAGTAATCCACAGAGGCTTCACGCTCGGGCGAAACAGGAGGTAAACTTTTTCTGCTTCCCGTCAACCTCCCACCCTTCGCCCGTCTTGTCTCCCGTTCGCTCTCACCTCTGCACCACCTTTTTTTTCCCCTTCCCTCCATCCTCTACATGCAAACACACGCCACCCTCCCCCAGCACCATCACCTTCCGCCCCAGGAGATATCAAAGGGGTTGAATGCAAAACAAAGGCTCCATCCCTTCCCTGTAGAGCGGCGCGGCGCCTCTGCTTGGATGTGCGTCGCTCCGGAGTGAGGGAGCAGCACCTGATTCCCTCGGAGCTGCAGCGAGGCTTTGTAGGCTCACGCAGGCCTTGAAGTACGCACACGGGTTGTGTTCATCATCAGTGGAAGTACACAACAGCAGGAGGAAGCCTTCTGACTCTGGAGTGCCTACAGGTGTTGCTCACAATGGTGTTTTACATGCAAAATAACACGGACCGAGGCAGCCGCATTCGCAACATTTCCCAGAATCATCAGAGCTATTTACGGTGTCATTTGCCGCAGCCAAAGCCGCTTTGCACTCCCTGGAGAGGAATTGACTGAGGACTACCGGCTTACTTATAGTGATATGTTGCATTCAAATTACACCAATTCCATCATCAATTTCCACTGTTTTCTTTATGGCATACCTACTGTCAGGTTGTCCATGGCAACCACACATTCGTTTCCTCCTGTCCTTGCAGAGGAGGAACCCAGCTCATAGTTAGTCTGATGAATGTGTTTTCTTCTTGTTTAATATAGTGGAAGAGATTTATCCACGACTTTTTAAATGAATGTGTATAATTTAAGTGTTTAACTTAAAAGGGTTCGAGCTTCACAGACACTCTGATAGGATTAGGGAGGGAAACACATTAGCACCATCTAGTGGAGAGTTCAGATGAGCCTTTCTGTCCCACTGCATGATGACTGACAGCTTTTAGTTTTCTTTCTATCTATCTATCTATCTATCTATCTATCTATCTATCTATCTATCTATCTATCTATCTATCTATCTATCTATCTATCTATCTATCTATCTATCTATCTATCTATCTATCTATCTATCTATCTATCTATCTATCTATCTATCTATCTATCTATCTATCTATCTATCTATCTATCTATCTATCTATCTATCTATCTATCTATCTATCTATCTATCTATCTATCTATCTAGTCATCTATCCCTCTTTCTATCTTTCCATCTTTTCATCTATCTATCTATCCATCTTTTCATCTATTCATCTATCCATCCATCCATCCATCTATCCATCTATCTATCTATCTATCTATTCATCTATCCATCTTTCCATCTATACTCTAACACGCTATCATCCTGACTTGCTGATCAAGTGCTCTGGTTAGCACAAATCTCAATCTAGAGATAATTAAACAGTCATATTGGATTCTGAATGTCAAGCAAATTATGAATCCACTTCCAGCATGTTCGTGTAATTAACTCTAAATGTGTCCTTTTTCAATTCCCCCCCTTTACCTGTAGGAAAGCACCAGTGCTACATTCTGTATATTATACATCAGCTCATTTGCCGGCACAATTTAGAGAGCACAAATAGGCCTTGCTTATGAAAGTCAGGAACCCATCGGCAAACCTTGTAAATCTAAGACATCAGTGTGCATTAAACAGCCTCTCTATGCACCGGGGACGGCACAATGTTCTCGCCCTGTGATCTGTGCAGGTTTTCTGATTTGTGTCACAAATAATGATGGAGATGTTTTTTCATGCCTAAAATGGGAATCTAATTCAATATGAGAGGTGCATGGATATAATTAGGTGGTGTGTCTGTTAGAGATGAAAGCCCCCCTGCCCAAAAAATAAATACAAACTCATTAATATCAGTCACCTATGCCTGGTTTCTTTTCCATCAAGATTCCTGAATCCTCTCTGACAAGCTAACACAAAAATCCTGAATCCCTACCAAAATGTAATTAACATTTCCCTGACCTGCGCCGCTTCCTTCCACCAGGTTGCGTGCTAATCCGTCCGGTCGTTATTTCCGTAATCCTGCTATAAAACAAACAAGTAAAAAAAACAACGGCTGAAGAAAAAAGAACTAAAAACATAAAAAACATAACTTTCTCGGCAGAGGTAATAAAAATGTGTAAAAAAATGTCAGTCTTCTTTACATTTCTTGTGGTGAAGGTCGAGCTTTAACAGTTTGTCGTCATTCAGAGAGAGATGAAGGAAAACCTTCAACACAACCACAAACAAAATGTAGGCAACAAAGAGAACTACCATGTTTCTCAATAGCTGGAAATCTATTTAAGTTTCCGCCTAGAACAGTTATTTTAGGTTTTAGCTTCAGTTTACTGCAACATAAAATGTGGAGGAGTAAATGGTGTTTTGTTGGATTAGAAAAGCAAATCAACCTTCAAATAGAGTTTTGTATCTGTATTACGTATGTGACAGAGGGGGAAGCGCCAAATCTGAAGTAGCACCAAGTGGATTTTTATTTATAAAGTCAGCGTTGGCCATCACACCAACAGGAGGCACAGAGTTAAGTCCAATTCTTGGTCTGTGAACTTTAATTAATCAGGGGAGAGAAGGAGGATGAAATGCAGATGGAAATAATTAGCTGGTAGCGAAATCTGGCATAAATCCCCTCTTCTCCTTTGAAATGAATGTTTTGTTTTGCTTTGTCCTTGTTTAATTAGATAAAATATACATATATATATATATATATGTTTTCATACTCTAAACAAGCTTGAGTGACACCTACTAATAAATATAATAATAATACATTTAATTTGTAGGGAAACTTTACGTCAAATGTAAAAGAACATCGTCTATACAATCAAAGCTCCTCTGAAGAGGTGAGTTAAGGAATTTGAAAAGGAGAGCGTTCCAGAGGAAGGGGGGCAGGGGAGAAGGCTCTGTCACCCCACGTCTGATGCTTGGTCCTGTGTGGTATGGAGAGGAGGGGAGAGGAATTTGAATTGAATGCACTGAGGGAGCAGGAGGCAGCGGAGGTTCGGGGGGGACAAGGGTGATGAAGTCCCGGGAGCATGGGAGAGCATACGAGCTGCACATCTCTGGATGGACTGAAGTTTATCGAGGACCTTGGAAGGTGTAGCCGTGGAGAATGCTGCTGGCATGGATCAGGGTCAACCTTCATTTCATAAACCACAATTCTTTCAGTTTATCCATTTATCCAGATTCTAATTATTGTCTCCACATTATGCCATTCTCTGTGCTTATTTTTAACACTAAATATTACTCCGTGGTGTTGATCTTAAGGTTTTGAACTGGCCGGAAGTTCCACTCAAGAACTTATCACTAAACATTGTCTTTACCTGTTGCCTGACACAGAAATAACTCCCTTAGTGATTCTTGAGTTCATCTCTCATGCCACCGACTGCCACTGATTCCAGGTTGTGTTAAGTTGTCATGTTGGATGAAGTGTTTACGTTTTGCAAAGGTAATGAATGTGTTGACTGTGCAGCCTCCTGCCTCTTATGTCTGCACTGGGTTCCTTTCTGTTTTCATTTTTTTCCCACACATTCAACAGAAAATAAGAAGTGTCAGTCGACCCTGACCTTACGTTTGTGCAAACACTCAAATCCATCTGTGTTTATATTCTTGTAATCATGATATTAATGATTCTTCTCTCTTCATGAGAAAATGCATATGTGGCGTCGCAAAGCATTTTGAGGTCAGTTAGGTGATTGGGCAAGAAAGGAAAAAACCTGTATTAAATTTTCAGTTGTGCATTTGTGTTTCTGCTCCCTGGATCGGAGGCATGATGAATGTTGATGATAAGATGAAATTAATAAGGTAAGCTGTTAATTAATACTGCACCAGCGGTACTGACAGAGAATGATAATCAGAGGCGGAGAAAAAGGAGACGCCAGTGGAGGTTTCTTTAACGGCTCAGGGTTATAAGACCAAGATTTAACTATGGCCTCGAGCTCTGAAGGTTCAACCCCAAACAACAATGGCACTAAGCAGAACACAAACTTCCATCAAACAGCCCTTTCATAAAGCCACCTTTAAATCAGCTAGATCAGATTTATATTTTTATTAAACGACTCTCACCTTGTTAAAAACAGTTAAAGAAAGACGACATTTTAAAGGATTCTCTCTTGGGCCATGTTTCATCTCTGCACCGAGATTCATGGTAAAACAGTAGCTTCTGCGAAATCCAGATGGTAAACAAACAGAAAGGAATAAAAATATAACATCCCTGTCTGAGGTAAATTCTCACTCGCAGTGCTCTGTAACATACTGTAGCAACCAGGTAGCAGCTTTGATTTCTGGATTCACAGTCTCTTATGAAAATCATCTTACTGGGCTTTTAGGAGTACTCTGCCGATGTGAGACTTTCATTTGCTGTAACATCGTTAATGTAAGGACACATTTTTGAGTGTGAGAATGAGAGCAGAACATTTGCAACACAATAAGGTCAAAGGCCAAAGGACTTTTAAGGACAAAGCTGAAATTGTTGAGTGTTTTTCCAAACCCATTTTAGTCCATTTCCTTTTTTTTCAAGCAGGAAAGTTTTATCTTTGAGTTATATCTGGCTAGAACACGTATGCTCCCCCCGTTATCAGTGTTTTTCCGTGCTCTACCTTTTCACTCTTTAAGGTGAAGCAGATGATGGCAGAGTGAGGATGGCACAAAAAAATAACATGCACTTTACAGCAGATGGTCCATTTCGGAGAGATGCAGTTCTCTGATAATCAAAAGTCAACATTATTTCCAGAGACAAGAACTTGATGAATAAAGTACGAGCTTTTTGGCAAATAGAAATAGTTTTCTAAAAGTGTAATGTAATTATCACATGTTGCATAATGATAATCACACTTGTTTCTTTTAATTAACAAATTGTTTTTTGATGGAAAAATCAAAAAACGCTCTCACCTTGTTAAAGAAAGTTAAAGAAGGCCACATTTTAATGGATTCTCTCTTGGGCCATGTTTCATCTCTGCACCAAGATTCATGGTAAAACAGTAGCTTTTGCAAAATCCAGATAGTAGACAAACAAACAAACAGAGAGGAATAAAAATATAACATCCCTGTCTGAGGTAAATTCTCACTCGCACTGCTCTGTAACATACTGTAGCAACCAGGTAGCAGCTTTGATTTCTGGATTCACAGTCTCTTATGAAAATAATCTTACTGGGCTTTTAGGAGTACTCTGCCGATGTGAGACTTTCATTTGCTGTAACATCGTTAATGTAAGGACACATTTTTGAGTGTGAGAATGAGAGCAGAACATTTAGGGTCAACACAATAAGCTCAAAGCCAAAGGACTTTTTTAGGACAAAGCTGAAATTGTTGAGTGTTTTTCCAAACCCATTTTAGTCCATTTCCTTTTTTTTCAAGCAGGAAAGTTTTATCTTTGAGTTATCTCTGGCTAGAACACGTATGCTCCCCCCGTTATCAGTGTTTTTCCGTGCTCTACCTTTTCACTCTTTAAGGTGAAGCAGATGATGGCAGAGTGAGGATGGCACAAAAAAATAACATGCACTTTACAGCAGATGGTCCATTTCGGAGAGATGCAGTTCTCTGATAATCAAAAGTCAACATTATTTCCAGAGACAAGAACTTGATGAATAAAGTACGAGCTTTTTGGCAAATAGAAATAGTTTTCTAAAAGTGTAATGTAATTATCACATGTTGCATAATGATAATCACACTTGTTTTTTGTTTTTTTAATTAACAAATTGTTTTTTGATGGAAAAATCAAAAAACGCCTCTCATCTTGTTAAAGAAAGTTAAAGAAGGCCACATTTTAATGGATTCTCTCTTGGGCCATGTTTCATCTCTGCACCAAGATTCATGGTAAAACAGTAGCTTTTGCAAAATCCAGATGGTAGACAAACAAACAAATAGAAAGGAATAAAAATATAACATCCCTGTCTGAGGTAAATTCTCACTCGCACTGCTCTGTAACATACTGTAGCAACCAGGTAGCAGCTTTGATTTCTGGATTCACAGTCTCTTATGAAAATAATCTTACTGGGCTTTTAGGAGTACTCTGCCGATGTGAGACTTTCATTTGCTGTAACATCGTTAATGTAAGGACACATTTCTGAGTGTGAGAATGAGAGCAGAACATTTGCAGCACAATAAAGTCAAAGGCCAAAGGACTTTTAAGGACAAAGCTGAAATTGTTGAGTGTTTTTCCAAACCCATTTTAGTCCATTTCCTTCTTTTTCAAGCAGGAGAGTTTCATCTTTGAGTTATCTCTGGCTAGAACACGTATGCTCCCCCCGTTATCAGTGATTTTCCGTGCTCTACCTTTTCACTCTTTAAGGTGAAGGCAGATGATGGCAGAGTGAGGATGGCACAAAAAAATAACATGCACTTTACAGCAGATGGTCCATTTCGGAGAGATGCAGTTCTCTGATAATCAAAAGTCAACACTATTTCCAGAGACTAGAATTTGATGAAGTACAAGCTTTTGGCAATTAGAAATAGTTTTCTAAAAGTGTAATGTAATTATCACATGTTGCATAATGATAATCACACTTGTTTCTTTTAATTAACAAATTGTTCATGTCTTTATTTGAACAGTTTATGTGTTTTGGTGATTGCTCAGAATTTGAATAACCTCAAAAATCTTTAGATATTAGATCCAATTCCAAAATCTGAGCTCAGTCCCTTCTCGTGTCGAGCAGACTCTCGTGGAGCGTTTATATATTTCCTTGTTGACTCTTCAAAAATCCTAAAAGGTTCTTCTTTTTTGTATGTTGATCTTTTCTCTGCTTCTGTCTCCTCTAAAGGTCTGCCAGACAGTTCCTAAGCAACTGCAAACACATTTTTACCCTCAACAGCACCATTCCCTCTCACTCCCTCCACGGCATCTCCGTTTCCCCAGGTCTTCTGCAAAAGAAGCAGAAATTAAGTCTCCTCCTTGATGTTGAAGCGTAATGCGAGCAGCCGCGTGACCGCTGGATCCCACCGTGGTTTCACAGAACAAAGCCCAAGGAGGTGAACACGTGTGACCCGTGTTTTTTTTTTTATCAATCCCCTTTGCCTTGCTTAATACTACCACCTACAATCACCAGCGCTTCTCATTAAAGGGCACTTCCCATTAGTGTGAGTCAGTCCTTCAGGGTCTCCGGCTACAAGTCTTGGGTATTCATTATCCCGTCTCTGCTTCTTTCCTCTTATCTAATTAATATTCCTGAAACGAGCCCGGCGAACCCAAACACAACATCAAACCTACTCGGAGAAGAACAGTTTGGCTAGGCCCGAGATCGTCAATGTGAAAACGTCTGTCTACAGGATCAAACTGCAGCTGATTGAGATAATAATCTGGGTTAAAGAGACAGAGCTGAAGTGCCTTCTTTGCATGAACATTTTCCCGTCGCTCGATTCGTCGGGACCACAGATGCTTCAGAGCACAAATCCAGAAATACCGTGCACAGATGGTCTCCAAAACGAATGGCAGCGAGGCAGCCTCAGGTTGGTGCCAGGAGAATTTTATTATGATCATATAGTGCAAAGCCTATATGTTTCACACCTGAACTGAAATATCTGATGTTCGCAGTCTGCCGCACATTCTGAATAGATATTATACTTGTTTAAAACAACTAGTCATTACATTTAGGAGTCGGGCTGTTGAGTAAAACATTGATTTAATACTGCACAACTACATTGATGCCCAGTTTTTGCACATTTTAGGATCTTACTCCCTTAAAAACCTCCAACGCTCAAATCCTCAGTTGCTGTTCGCCAGTTATTGGACTGGAGACTTTTGCCACACTTTATACAGCTGCCATTTCTGGTGTTTTTGTGTTTTTTAAAGTCAAGTCGCTATTTACCACCATTTCTGAGCACAGTCAGAGCAACAGAAGAGAAAGTGGTCCGTATTTTAAGAGGTTCAATACAAGTGCAAACTCAATACCCCCAATCTGAAGTGAATGGGTGTATATGATAGGAATGAAAACAAGTGTGCAGGGTAAATGGGGGTCTCAGCTGATTCATAGCTTCTCTCCTCACACTGAGGGGCCAGGTGTTTGGATGGGAGTAATCCTCGTCTCTGTGTCTCTCTATCTGCCAGAAGCACGAGGGCTCTGCTTCAAAGATGGCCTCTTAGCCCAACTAGGTCTCTGGTGGATTAACTTTGCTTTTAAAAAGAATTACTGGAGTTATTAAGTTCTGCGCCAGCGTCGGTTAGTGATTCGTGTTCTTGTACCTATGACAATTTTTTTAGCTTCATCCTTTGTCTTATCGGAGACTCTGAACTGAAATTGACTCGCTCCGTGAGTTGTCAGTGCTTTCAAAATTGTAGGTTGACACATAAAAAAAGCTCCCTGGTGATTTTCAGAGAAAAGAATAAAGTCGATAAAGGACTTATTGTGAATATCTCCTTAATTTGTCCAGGACACTGTTAGAAGAAATTTAACATTGACGCAATGGAGCCTCTTTGTTTTTCTCAGACTAAACATACCCTGATCCTTCAAAATGGCTTGACAGATTAAATGATATATCCCAAATATATTGCAAGATGAAGAAATGCAGCTTGTTTGCTCATTTGCGGTCATTCTACTAGTATACCTAAAAAATATACTGATACATGTTTTTGTTGAGATTTGAAGTATTGATGTTTTTTTAGCAAAAATGTATTCAGACATAAAAGAAATGTCCTATTCTGTCGTGGGATGACTTAGATCATAAAAATAGTTATTTCTACAGTAGGAACATCATTAGAAACCGATCTCAGTGAAATCTTTACTGTGGCCAACCCTTTCCATAGATCACATGCAGACAACCCATTCCGGAGCACAGGCACGTGTCCCGTCGGTCTGTGGTCGTTCTGATCTGTCGTAAATACTCAACTTGTCCGGCGATAAAACAGCGAAGGGGTCTCGGGTTGATGGACCTCTCAGAATTGATGCTCCAGTTGTGACTCTCTTCAGAACACTGACTGAAATCATAAATAAAGTCGCAACATGATCACATACAGTTTACATAAATTCAAGGATTTAATAGCCATCCTGCTTTAAGAGTTTAAAGGTAGATGGAATGCAATGTTTGATTTCACTTTCATGTTTAATAAGGATACTTTATGATTGGAAGCATTTGATTTATGTTTTATAATAAAACCCAATTGATGCTATAGTATTGATTTTCTCTAGTAGAAGAGTAAGTGAAAAAAAAAGCCAAATGATAAATTATTATAAGAATTCCGAAGCAATATATCAGGAAAAATAGTAATAACCGTCTTGAAGTAAAATTCCCGGCCTGAGTTGTCTTGTCATGGGAGTTGCTGATGAAAATCTACCTGATGCGACTCAGGTGCAAGTATAGTTAATGGCTGTGGCTTTTAATGAAGAATTGTAAAGATTATATGAATTGTTCAATATAATATCTTAACTTTACTTCATTAGCCTTTAAGGTTGATGGGGGTCATCTGGATCCTCTTGTACCAAGTCTGATGCTGGATAAAGTTTGTGTAAAAGTTGATTCTGAGATTAAAATGCTTTAATGTTAACTTTGAAAATTAATAATTAGATTTAGTTCTATTCTTTCTTTTCATTGCTCTTGTGATTTGTTCATAAAGGCACGTTCGGCGGTGGATTTCTGGAAATTGAAAAACATTGATTTAAACCCGCTGCCTCCTGTTACAGAAAACTTAATTCTCCAGTGTTATAATTATATTTAATGGTCAATAAAATCAAAAAACCCTTTCAGTTTGGAGAACATTTGATCTAACACTTAAAAGCTACAGAAACAGGATTTGAAAAGAAAAGGAGATGTGTGGTCTGACTCACTGCGTACAGTCCGTGTAATGTGACTCACTGTGGGTGGAGACATTTTATTAGACAGAAATGACACAGAGAATTATGACAGGAAAAAGTAATCCCCAGAGTGTATCTAATAATAAAGCATCTTGTCATCACACCTGGCTTGAAGCAGCCACGGCTCATATCGTGGACCTTAACAGTCAGAGACTTCAGGAAACTCAAACTACTATCGCCTGTGTTAAATATAAGTCATCGCAGAAATAACTAACAGCGGCAGTGATTAGCAAAATTAAATTAGCTTTGTGAAAGTAAAACTGATATGTGGATATAAACATCATAAAGATAATCTCTTTATGAAAATATGTGGCTAATTAGACAAGTAATAGATTTTGCAGCTACTGCAAAGAATATGTATTAAAGTTATGCTGATATATCAAATCCAACTCATACTCATCTAAATCTCTCCCTTTAAAAGAAGCTAGTAAAAGAAATAGCCAGTGGGCCTGGACTCATGGAACCCGCACGGTGAAAAGGTTTAAGACAATCAAATGTGTAGCTGTTATGAAGGAAAACATATTCCATGCAAGAAGGGGCGAGGAATACAAATGAGCTGTCTATCAGAGTCGGATGAGAAACAATCTGTGGTTTCCTGAAGCTATACCTTAGATAAAGACGACCTGCGTCTGCAGGGGCGAGGAAGGGATCCTGTCACATGCTGATTGGTTGGCATGCACGGGAATGACAGCGCTCACCTCATCAGGTACGAGTTCATGTTTGTGTGCACTCATCTCGAGTCTGAGTCGCATTCCAAAGAAAGCTCCACGCCCGCATTAGCATCCCCTGTGGAGGCCAGCCGGAGACGTCCTGGTCATTTGCATGCAGCGCTCACACTCGCCTCCCTGTGCTCAAGCCGACTGACAAATATAAACAGGAAGTCGTTTACTTTTGGCACAACATTGTGTACAAATTTACTTCCAATCTCTTCGGTGGCTTTGTGTTTGGGCTGCACGCAGCATTCAGCCGTTAACTGGAGCAGCCACTCTGTCTCCTGCTTCCACACATTACACTTTGAAGAGATGCTGCATAATTACATGTGTTATTTAAGATGTAAACTCAATTATGTGACAATGTTCCTTTAATGAAACACATTAATGCTGGTTTTAGTGTCATTTTTATTACCACATTTTAAAAAACAAATCTACACTTATGGGATGATTATGGCTCAGAACACCTCCTTGTGTTTCAAACTATCTTGGTGGGGCCATTGCTTACATGGAGTCAACTGTTTGGAATGTCTCTAGGTCATGACATTTACAAACATGAAGAAGTGATCACCCACTAATCAAAGGTGGTGACCATTTTCAAATAAATGTTGAAACTAAAACCACTAAACGACATCATTTCATTCAGAGACGTCCCCCATCCTCTCCTGCATCTCCATGTTCTCCAACATGGCTTCTCCAGAGTTTCCCTGCAGCCACCTGCGTCAGCCTCTCTAATAGTTCAGGATGGCTGTGACCGTCAGGAAGAAGCAATCAATACTTTGTACGACATGTTTGTCCACAATTGTGTGTTCTGCTTTTGGAGTTGTCGCTCATAGCTAGACAACTGAGATGGCATAGCTTTGGCAAACAAACGGCCTTTTTTTAAATTCTCAGGAGACACTTTGGCCAAAAGTTAGGGGATACTTAATTGTAAATGTCCATCAAAGCAATGCTTCATACATCGTCACTGTCATAATCATATTTCTGAATGAATCTTAAGAGTAACTATGGGATAGAAAAAACACGGCTGACCAGTGATGGAATAATGCAGAGAGAAATGTTTCCAAACCCTGAATGGTGAAATTGATTTTATTTCTTCCTGGAAGTTCACTGTATGTTAACTTTTTAGAGAGGTTTTTGGAAAGAGCTATGTATTGTTAATTGGAAAGTGGGTTGAGGTGGAAGATCCCACAAAAGGCAGCAGCACCGAGGTCCATGGAGGTATTAAGGCTTAACGCTGGCACAATTTCGCTTTTGGCTCATGGCCATCGTTGGCATACAGAAGCTGAGAAGCACTGCTAACTTTCACATACACACCTACATTCAACACCTTCTGCTCCGCGCTGAGACATGTTTTTTTCTCGGAGAAGCGGATTTCATTACAGCAAAGAAATTGAAAAACGGTTCCTTTTATTTCAATAAGTCTTTTTACAGTTACTCTTGGCAACAGTGCGTGGTTTTAGATGACTATCTACGATAGCATGTTTATTTGTAACTGCTTTGACTGAGGGCAAAAAAACACACATTCAGACATCTCTCCCAGTCCCTCCACCAGCAAGCCCCTCCTCAAATGAATCCACTGAGCTAGTGCATGACCTGAATCACAACATTGTACAAGGTGCCTTTATTAAACAGCTTGTTACTCAGTCAAAACAATTAGGACCGTGCATTACAGAAGTGGTATCCTGGCAACTGGGTATGGCAATGCAGAACCAGACAGAGACAGGGAGACAGAGGCCCCACACGTACAGCACATGCCATAACCGATGTGTTAAATTTCCCTTCATAACTGATCAGCGACTTATTTGTTTTGTATGATCATGTCTGAAATAACACAAGGACGTAGTAAAATGGGGGTTAAACCGAGAGTGGAGGTTTGCCCGAGATGCAAGCAGAGCAGCGACTGTGTGTCCAGCCCACGGCTCTCGATGGAGCCAAGCAGCGCTACAGGGACTTGCATCAGAAGATAAATTTGACAGTGGCTGGAGGGCTTTCCACAACTGTTATTTGGTATTCCCACCACATACACTTACTAAGTGCATGCGCATGTGCACGTGCAGCCCTCACTCCTTTCTATTTCTCTCTCCCACACACACACACACACACATACACAATACCATAACGCCACACACAGATACTCAAGCCCACAGACTGACGGTGACACACCACCTATCATCTCTTTGTGCTTTGCAGGAGAACAGATTGGTTTCTTTTTGATGTGGAGTGTGCCCCTGACAATGAAACGCAATTAGGGCTGCGCACTTTAAGCTACCATTTTGAGGTAGCACAGGTTCAGTAAACACATATGCCTGCAGAGTACAATAAAACATGGACACACACACAAACACTCAGAAATTGTGTTTTGCATCTATTCTAGAGACGGTTTCCGTGATGGTAGAGGTGACAGGAAGAAGACATATGCGCTGAAGAGCAACTACACAAGCCTTTCAACTATTTACTTCACAATCAGAGACATTTGTTATTCTGAAGTTTTCATGGTAACTGTACCTCAGCCTACAGACAACTCCTTTAGGCAAAAGAGTGCCGCTTGTTCTCCGTGCACATGTCGTCTAATTTGAAATATAAATGGATCTTCATCGAACGCAAGAAGGAATTCGTGCTAAACAACATTATTTGGTGATTATTTAGATTATTCTTGTGTTCTGACCTTTACCAAAGGGTTAAAATAGATTAAATTTATATTAGGGGGTTAATGGACAATGTCTTCATTGCTAAACTAAATGAAAGCACATTAAAAACGACACCCACAGATGTAATGGTGCACAGGCACTCAACATGTGCACGCACGCACATATAAACCGGCACACTCATGCCGCTTTTAGATGCACATCATTAGCCACAGCAGGTTTTAAAGTGGCAGTTTAGGATGACTTGTCACTCACTCTACTGCCTCCACCTTGCTACACCCAAGGCTGCCGGGCCAGTAACGACGAGAGCAGCGGCGCCCAGCACACTATGCTAACAGCTAAGCAGAACATAAGGTGACATTGACACAGTCATTGCACCAGCTCCGGTTCTGCACATGACGTCAGTGTCCTTCGTCAGGGAGCGCACAGGATGTGGGCAAGCGGAATCATGTGATTGGCCATCCCTATCTCTATTTGTCAGAGTGTCGGCTGTGGCGCTGTACACTGAGAGGAGGAGGGGATGATGCATGAGAGGTGCATACGACAAGTGCCGTCCAGAGAGAGAATGAGAGACACCCTCACACGGACAAAAAGAGAAGGGCTTGTTGCAGCAGCTGGAATAGAGAACTGAGGCTTTATGCCATCAGTCATGAAGCATCCATAAAGCATGCAGAGATAAGGTTAAACAGCATTTAAAGCACATGTTTATAAATGGCTGACCATGACCTTAAAGTCCCGAGGGGAGAGACAAAAAAAAGAGAGGAAAGCAGGGAGAGAGAAGAACGAGAAACAGAAAGCTGAAGTAATGAATGTAAAAGCACAAGAAAGGACAAGAAAAGGACCAGAATGAGAGAACGTAAAAGTGTGATATAAAAGGATTTTAAAGACATACTGCTCAGAGTGAGGTTCCGTGATAAAGCGAGAGTGTCAACTTGATGATACGGTATATAAAGAGGTTAATAGAGAGCATGAGCGAGAGCAGGGGAAGGTAAATGAAAAGGCAGATGACTGTGTGTTTGCTTTGTTGTTACTTGTTCTTGTGTTGCACTTTCTCCACTGGGATTTATTTACAGGTTTTTCTTCTTATATATATGTGAATATGACAGGAATGTGACACCAAGGCCTTAAAAATCCCATCTATTCAACAAAAACATTTACAGTGTGGATTAATGAAAGCAGAATGCTTATTAAATGGATATAAAGGACAAATGAATGGGTGAAATATCCTCTTTTCAGTTGATTTCATATTGTGTGAACTCCTCCATTGCGATTCATTTGAAACAGATTATAATTCCTCGGC
This sequence comes from Limanda limanda, assembly GCF_963576545.1. Lineage (NCBI taxonomy): Eukaryota > Metazoa > Chordata > Actinopteri > Pleuronectiformes > Pleuronectidae > Limanda > Limanda limanda. The sequence goes on from NC_083638.1 coordinate 11,290,982, forward strand.
GCACTTCTACCTGTATCTGTTGTCGTGGAGTCAAACACAAAGTCAGATCTAATTGAGTTGCAGAGTTGTTTTCACAAACAGTCGCAATAAGGGGGCGAAGGCTGAGCCACCACCATGCTTGTCAATAAAACTCCATTAAAATGAACACATCATAATTACCGCCTCTATTATCCTTCAAGATCTAGGACAGTGGCGCTCGCCTGTAATTGGCACACTAACTACCCCATATGTGCACGGCCAATAGAAATAATTGTCCTTGTGTGTAGCAGTGACATGTTAACAGAGTCATATCAGAGTTCGTGGCTAACACAATCAATTCCAAGGTGCTCCCAACCAATATAATCCCATTGGCAATTATTGGGTGAGTACACAGAATGGTGCAGTTATTAACAAACCGCTGCACGGTAGCAACAACATAGTTATGATTATGGATTTCCTCCAGCTAAAATGAGGTTAACAATTCAAATAACAACAGAAAAAAGAGAAACAGCCTCTCTGGATTCCTTTTTGTGTTATATTCTCTTTGACGGCGGCAGAAAGGTAGAAAGTGGAACCTGTTGTTTGCCACGTGTGCAGTTCATCACAACACAAGCGGCCTCACAATCTCAGGACAATGGCAGTTGTTTTGGTCGTTCAGAACAAATTATGCACTGTATCTACAAAACTGGATCCTTGATGGGACGCGCAACTTGATAAACAAGCAAAGGTAGACTCTTTCAGATATGGCATTCGCTGCAATCTTGCCACATCTATAAGCCGCTTGAGCGGATTTGATTTATTCACCATCTTAACTTGCGAGCGGTTGTGGCTTAGTTGCACCACTCCTGTTGCAAACACAAAGACGAGGAGATTAAGAGACTAATGCTTTTAGAACAAAGTGGAGCTGCCAGTCTGTTGTGAGCTTTGACACTATGCTGTTTTAAATCTGCAGAAATGAAGAGCTTACAGAGGTAAGGATGTAGTAATGCTCTCATCTCCTAAAGGAATTAACAGTCCTCATGATGAAGGGGAAAATGAATCTTTGATTAATAGTTTGGATAGGGGTAGGCACAGATGTAGATATCGTCTTTCTAATCTCCCCCCCCCCCCCCCCCCCCCAACCCCTGCGTTTTTCTTCGTGTGTGCACAGAAAAGCATGAAAAGGCAAGATGGATTGTTTTGGGAGCCAGCTGTGAAACTGGGATGATGTCCTGCACAGGTCACACACATAGATCACACCCCACAGCTTGCCAAGAGAACGTGCTTCTTCTCTCTCTTCCAAAAAGATTAGATTATAGGGTTTCTTGGTATTGAGTGCTGCTTGCGCTTTTCTTACTTTAAAGTTTTATCTGCAGAGCTCGGCCTTTACGCCGCAGATTTTTCTTGTAACGCAGCTGTTGTTCATCATCGCTCGCACTCGCCCAGCCTGTGTCCTCAGCGTGTTTTCAGACATCCATGTGTAATAAATGGAAAAGTCCCGCTGCTCTTTTACACCTTCTCAGAATTACGTATTCAAAAGGTTTGTCATTCCCTTGAAATAGCTTGAATGTAACTCTACACCTTTCTCCTTCATTTTGTTGGATTTTTTTCTTATACCAGTACTAAACCAATACTTTTACAAACAGTACCGGTGCCTCAAAAGGGCCAGAACGAATACTTTTTTATTTAAAAACAGCAAAAAATAAATGTGTCCACCATAAGAGCATCTTTATTTGGTAGTCCAATTTTAACATGTTAACTATTTAAACTATACTTAACTTAAATATATACTAATGTAAATAATCTCTCTACATGACAAATCACACGATAAATAAAACCTAACCTGTCTCTAATAATTCAACACTAAAATACAGTTTCAGTGCCTAAAACAGTTAAATACTCAATTGCTCCAAAGTTGTCATCAATTGTTTTCCCACCATCAGGGCCACGGATTTAAAACACTCCTGACTAATATGCTACTCGTGGGTTCACGCAAGCAGTGGAACATGGAGCATTCCTCTGATTTCACATTCATCCTGGGTTTAGCTTTCGACATTTTGATGTTGTGTGCAATTTGAGTAAGCTACTAGCTAATTGTGGGCTAACGTTATGTGCGGCCAGAGCCATGTTGAGACTGAGCCAGGCTTCAAAGTCTTTGTTGAATATTGCTTTCAGTTATAAATGCTTTGGATAATATTTTAAAAAATCTTATAAAAAGGAAAGTGACATTCCAGGAAAATAAAAATCAAAGTTTGCTTTTCAAACAAGCTTCTAAACACACAGAAGTATTTTTAAGTTTCTCATCGTGTTGAGAAATTACTGAAGTTGCGTCACCCCGCTGCTGCAGCCGGAGGAGGATCCACTTGTTTGCTTTAAACTTCAATTTTGTCCAGTTTTGAAGCTTTGCTTTCGTGGTATTGGATCATAACACGGAGTGAAAAGTTTAAACCTGGTTTGAAGGGTAGCCAAACGGGTGTAAACAGAATGCAGCATCAACAATCACCCATCATCAATAACTTAACAACCCTCAAAGGCCTCATGGAAGATCAGCTATGTGCTTGCAACACATCTTTATGTTATTCACTGCACCCTCTCTCTCTCTCTCTCTCTGTTTTTCGTCTTTCCTCTCTCGCCCTACAGTCACTATTCAGTGCACACAAGCTACACTATACAGACGGTAGATAATATACTCTGCAGCTAAAGGCTCCAAATAAGTTTGGTTCTGGGTTAATGATCCAATGATTCATTAATTAGTGAACACAAGCTACATACGGCGATTATTTCTCCATGCAGATAATAAATGTTAAACCTTTTTTTTCCGGGCCGCTGTGTCTCGGGAGGAAAAGCAAGTCGGGCAGAATCAAGACACCGAACCACAAACTGCCCCTGCTGCTGTGCAGGCCGTGTATGAGTGATGAGTGAGGGAGGAAGTGCTTCACATAGGAACTGCATGGGTGAAGAACTGGAGTGAAAGTTCTTCACATGTTGTTGACTATTTATATCTGGTGAAGGCAAAACTATAATTTACCACTGACACTTGTTTAACTTCTTCTTATTAAAGTGTTTTCAACATTATGTACACTCATTAGAATTAGTGCGTCTTAGAACAGTCTGAATAATACTGTTTGTGTGTGTGTGTGTGTGTGTGTGTGTGTGTGTGTGTGTGTGTGTGTGTGTGTGTGTGTGTGTGCGTGTGTACATACTGTATAGCTCAGTTAGTGGGTGGCCGACTGATGAAGGCTCATCAGCTGAGTGATAATCTAATTACTGCTGCAGACTAAGATAGATGGAGCCACGCAGCCAAACACACATCTTTGTGAAATTTAATTTGCACTGTAAAAGCTACACAAATAATTTAGGGGCCTTGAAAGAGATATGAATTTTGATGCATGTATATTAGTTATCGCAGCTCTCAAATGGGGTGTGTTACATAATTCACACCACGCCAGCTTGTCGAGACAAACTAAGAGTCTGTCGGAACAAACCCAGAGACAAATTGAGTGGCGTCACGGCAGGCTCTGATTAAAAGCGGGGGGGTAGAGGGACATTTGGAGCGTTATTGATGAGTGGTGACAGATGTGATGTCTGCCAGTGACAGATCCCCCTCCTCCACCTCGGGAGAAGGTAAAAATCCCATTTGTGTGGCACGGAGCATGTTTGCAACTTGTATCAATGCGGATTTCGGAGATGCGCTAAAGCGATGATGGTTTTCTCCGAGAGCTGACAGGGTCTTCATAACATCTGACCCCTGGAAGGAGATGGCTGCGCGTCTTTTTTCCCTATAAATTCATTGCCGAATCGCAATCTGTCAGCTGAAGGCCTCAGCAATCTAATAATTGGATTTTTTTTAAAAATAAATTGTAACCTACTGAGGTCATTTTAATCAATCCTTGTAATTACAAATTACAAGTCGTTGTGTGCCACGGGAGCTTTGTGACACGGCTGCTGTAAAATGTTTCCAAGGCTCTGGATCCGCTCCCGAGAAGAATCTTGACGCTTTTGAGTTGTTATGAGTCTCGTAAATTTATGGACTTCACTTCCCAGGTCTTTTGCGCCGATTAATTAAATTAGATGTGGCTTAAATGAGAATGTTAATATGTTGTAACATTGTGATACATTGTTTTCTGGAGTGGAAGGAGAAGAAGCGGGAATATAAATGTAGTGGTCAATGGCCATGATTAGAGATTCCATGTTTATGTCTGAGGAATGTGATGAAGCTAAATTGTTTCGTCCTTTTCTTTTCTTTTCCCTGTGATACTGTACTCTGTTATTTAATCCCCACATGAACATGCAACTAGATGGATAGATTAAAACAACGGCACACATTCCTATCACAAACATGACAGGTAAGTAAAACATTGAGACACGCAGAGGTCAGGTGAGTTCTGGAAGCGCCTGCCTCAAAAAAATCCTCCTCCAGCAGATTCTTCATTGCCACGGCAGCTGTTATTTCTCCTCCAACACCTATTTTCTCCCAATTTTATGCTTTTTTTTCTTTACACCTCAGCCCGTTTCTCAAAAGTCCACCTCCCTGTTGTTTGAATCCCTTCAGTGGGATCAACTGTAATCTCCAAGTGGCTTGTTGACAGCCTCGGAGAATATGAATCCGCTGCCGAGACAACTGCTTAGCGGCTGTCCTCTGCGTAGCCACAGCTCGTGTCCCTCCACCCCTTCTCTTCCGGCTCCATCCACCTCCATCTGTGTTGACAGAGGCCTGCTGTAGATGGAGTGTCCTTCTGCATCACGTACCTTTCTCATCAGCGAGAACGAGTTTTCTCACATATCCTACAAGGCCCTCTCAACCCCAGATTTATTGTCAGTGTGGAGGCTGGAGTTGACTGCTTCCTCTCTGTGATATATATTTTCACTGGTGCCCTGACATTTTGGATAGTAGAGATGAGCTTTTACCATCAATAAAACACACTTTTGTTGGTGTAGACATACTGTAGAGGTCGATGAGTGTGTGTTTTGAGATTTAAGCGAAGAGGTGGTCAGGAGACATTATTATTTATATCCGGAAAGTCTGTTCCAGTATTCCTTTCCCTTCTCCTGCAGCAGAAGGACATCTGTGATTTATACTATCGAGTGGGCTCTGTCTGCTTCCACTTCAACCTAAAGAGGCTGATCCTTGTACACATTTCCTCTTTTAATATTTTAATACTTTTCTGGCAAATCCATTTTTTCGGTCAATCTGCTGCAGATCCTCTCCTCTCTTCACTGCACCTCCTGCACCACCTCTCATCACCTCCTCTACCTCTTCATCCAGGTTTCCTTATGACCATTTGATGGCTGTGTCCTTCCCCTCGCCCTCATCGAGGGAGCAAATCAATAGAAGTTGAGCGGGGCCAAGCATCATGCTTTCAATGATTCCCTCCTTCTTTTGGATTCGATTGCATGTGCACAAGCATATTCATGCACGCAGGCCAGCAAGTTTCGGTATAAATAAATATATAAATATTCTATTATTTATTCTATGTGTGTGTGTGTGTGTGTGTGTGTGTGTGTGTGTGTGTGTGTGTGTATGACCACCGGCATACGCGATGGCTTTGACATATGGTTTAAATTAATTATTGTTATTCTTGTCCATCTCACGTAAACACATGCTATAAATATATTCGAAAATAACAATGAGAAACAAATGATTAATCTGTCATTCACGCATTAAAGCCCTCGGAAGTAATGTGACATAGCTGATTTGTTTTGTGTCGTCTGAGTGTCACTCAAGCAGCAGATCTACTTCACACTACATTGGCCTTTTGAGAGAGAGAGAGAGAGAGAGAGAGAGAGAGAGAGAGAGAGAGAGAGAGAGAGAGAGAGAGAGAGAGAGAGAGAGAGAGAGAGAGAGAGAGAGAGAGAGAGAGAGAGAGAGAGAGAGAGAGAGAGATACAGAGAGACAGAGAGGGAGAGGGAACACCAGTTAGTTGTCATTTTGGCATCTGGTGGTCGCCAGCGAGCTAATTCACTGAGGCAAGACTTGAAGGCTAGGGATGTAAGAGGCTTCAAAAATAAAAAGGATGGAGTCAACGAGGCGCGGGCAGAGCTAGAGGAGGTGGAGGAGGAGTCAGCTCCTGTTGCTGTAGCAGCAGATGAGTCAGGACGAGAGCGGGTGGCGGAGGAGACGGCTCCCCGGCTGCAGCCAGTCGGGCTCAGTGGCTCTCAAAGGTTTTTGCCACAAGGCACATCGTCTACCGATGCATTTCCAAGGCACACATTTGCATGTGATTATAGCTGTGTATATCATCATAGATAGGATTCATTCCAAAGCTCACCGGTGCACAAAGACTCAGACCAACACTGTCAGCGGATACAGTAGAGAGGGAGAGAGAGGGAGAGAGAGGGAGACAGAAGTTGAAGAAGCACGACAGAGGGAGGGATGAGGTCAGAGGATGTTATGGCAGACAGATGTTATCAGAGCACGGAGTCCACTGATTACACTGCAGTGGTAATAATATCCTGATTGATGTACATCTGCCGCTGCATTGAATGTGGGCCTGTAGCTGGCATCCACCAGGTGTCATGTGACCAACAGCCCATTAGGAAAAATAACCAATGATGACTCTTTAGCCTCTATGACACGAAATATGCATTCATTGGTTTTTGTATAATCTTATACTGGTTAGTGTGTTCAAATAACTGAGCTTAGGATTCTAATCATTATATCAAAATAGAAACAAAAGGCTCCGTACGATTTTGTTTGCTATTTTCTGATTGCATCCTTTTGTATTAAAAGAGGAGGAGAGAAGAGGAGAGAGGAGGAGAGAGGAGGAGATAGGAGGAGGAGGGGATGAGGAGCGCGATGGACGGACGAGACACCAATTGATGGAGCTGCCGCGGAGGTGAAGGAGAGGAGAGGATTAGACAGACAGAACAGACACAGAGTTAATAGTTTGTCATAGTTCAAATGTATCACGGTTGAAAAAGAGCCCTTGTCACACATCGGATGAAAAAAAGCTCTGAGACCAGTGATGGTCAATTTTCAAAATTGAAAAAAAAACATTGGCAAAATATAATTTATTATATGACTGCTCCCATCACCGTTAAGGCTCCGAGTGTTTCTCCGGATTTTAGTTTCCCTGCTGACAACTACTGGAATAATGAAGTTGAACAAGAAAAAGCTTTCGTTTTATTCTATTTTGATTTCATTATGTGAGAGTCGTTTCACCCACCTACACCAAACCTTTTAGTAAAGTGAATTAAGTACAGTGAATTAATCTGATGCCAAAAATAACAGGTGGACATGTAAAGTTTTGTGAGCAGGACTCGGCCGCTGATGTTTCAGGATCCAGGCAACGTTTCGGATGTGGACTTATTGAAACCTTCAGTGATCTGCAGTGTCGTCAGTGATGGAAATGACGATGTAGTGTGTTTGTTAGATTGCTAAGTAACCGTGATAGTAGCCTTGAAACGTCAGAACTAAACGTTTATTCTAATAAATGTTATAAATACTCTAGTTCGAAAGGATCAGAGGTTTCTATGTTCTTTTTCCCTTGTTTTTATGAGAGTTTTTATTTACTCTTGTTGAGAGTTAGGATAAAGGATGTCACACCTTGTTAAGCCCTATGAGACAAATTTTGATTTGTGAATATGATTGGATTGATTTACTACATTTCACAAGGTTCGTTCCCACAACAATGATTTGGGTCTCGAAACCAATCACCGAGACCGGACCAGTTTCAGTCAGGAGTAAAATATGGTTCCTTCTGGATCGTAGCAGCAAGTATTACGCCACCACCACTGGTGTGACAGATATTATAAAAATGGAGCAAGAGTCATCATCATGTCTGACGCATGACTCAACAGCATGGCCTATTTCCCAAGCACACTGGGCTTAGCAGCTCATTCAGAAGCAAGTCCAGTGAGAGGTGTTGGCATTTGTCCAGAATCAGAGGAGCAGAACTGGGTGATTGGAATTGTGATGTTTGTGATTTCGACATTAAATTATTCCGTATTATTATTATTCGGTGTTAGTCCCCACCCTAAAATAACTTCTGTTACGTCAGTGTCACTCGCTTAAAGCCAAACATGACCAAGCTAACAATGAGGCTGATATGTTTAGTTTTTCTTGCTAATTCTCCGACTTTAATATGATTATATGTGGGACTCTGAAGTGGAGCACAGAGGCAGAGACGAGGGATAAAAATGAAGAATTCAATGAACAACAAAGTACCTAATATGCTTAACAAAATGATATGATGAGGAGAATGTTGGTGGATAAACACTAACAAATATAGGTTCATAAGGATGAGGGGAGTCTAGGGTGGAAGAGAATTGGAAACCAGAGCCCAGGTGTAGTGTGGCTGGGGAGCAGGTGATCCTGGGAAGACGGAGAACAGGTTAAGGTGCAGACAGGCTGGTTCGATTACTTTTCTTGTGTCAAACATGTTGTTATTAAAAGTTGTTTGCTTCTCCTAATCCAACTTTAACGCTTTGTTATAATTTTCATTATTAATGTATTTATATATGATATATTGTAAGATGTCCTTAGGTGTCTATAGAGGTGCCATAAAATAAAATATATTATAATCACTATTTATTATTGTACGGCACTTTATGTCTAAACTCTGTTGTTATTTGCAGTGTTGCTATGTTACCTTGGTGTTTATTCAAGTCATAAATATTCATGACACTCATTGACTTTGACCTCTCAGCCACAGTATGCAGCTCGGACAAAGTTTATGCTCCTACAGTCTGTGGCCTTCATAGACTTTTGAACTTACATCTGCATCTAGATGTGCAGTATATACAGCATATGCTGTACATATCTGAACTGTGTTTTTATACAAAATAAACTATACTATGGTCCTTTACAGGATGTAGACAATACATTGCTGTATGTGGTTGTTTTTTCTTATAAATACCATATTCCTGCCATTCACTGTTCCATATATTTTACAAAACGCTAACATGGTAGTTCTATAATCCTATTTTCAACAAAAAAATGATTTTATATAATTTTTATTTAAATATTTGTGCGTGTGTCTGTGTGTCTTAGTGTGTGTGTGTGTGTGTGTGTGTATGTGTGTGTGTATGTGTGTGTGTGTGTGGGTGTGTGTGTGTGCACACGAGTAGATGTCTTGGTTTGGGACTGAGGCCTAAGAAGTAGGAGTCACCACAGAACATGAGGAAGGTGTGAACATGAGCAGCCGGCCACGTCAGATTTTCAGAGAGGTACTGCTGTTCCTCCTCCGCACTCTGCCAGAACATTCCTCATTCTCAGAATCTAATTGAAAACAGAACAGATCCCAGGGAGCAGGGAGTGTAAATCTGATGGGCTGGAAACGTCCACTGCCATTGATAATGTTTAATCTCATTATGCCCCGAATCTGCAGCAGATTAATCGACCCAATTAGACCTGAGCAAAAAAGAAACATTCAAATGTGAGCTCAAGCGTCTCACCTGTGAATATCAAGCAGACAGTTATTTTGCAGCGACACATATCAAGCCTCTTTTTTGTTGTCTAAAATCAATATTGTGACACAAACTATTTTGTGTGCAAGTTATTTAATTCTAAAAATATCTCACAGAGACAATTTGTTCATGCAGTTGTTCTTTAGCTCTTCTCTGCTGCTTCTAATGGTTGTTGCTTGAAAACTCCATTTTCTCAATTTATTTAAAGAGGATGTTTAAAAACCAACATCATAAAATACAGAAATATACGATACACTGTTTTAAATGGGTCAACATTCCAAAATCCATATTCTAACACATACTTTTTCTTGTAATTGATTCCAGGGCTTAATATGTATACACACACAAGTATAATTCCTCAAAACATAAATCTATTCTCACTGTTAATATATGTTTATACAAGTATATACAGATAGTACCTGTACTACTTGATGAAGATGTCATGCGTGTTATCTGAAACCATTATTAAACCAGAATGGCACTCAATAGAGGAGCCAACCCTCATAGATACCAGTTTACATTATTGCTTTATTCTGCATCAGTGTTTCATCCCACAAACAAGTAGACAGGTAGTGATTCATCCGACCTGTCATCTTATTGTTAAGGATCGGTTGAATCTGCAATGATCAATATTTTATAATAACAATGAAACAAATTGCTTTGTGTGATGTGAGAGGGTTCACTCATAGTCATAAACACAAAGAGAACCAGGAGGGCGCTCGGTCAAGGCTGAGTGGCCATTTTATCACCACATTGAATCAGGTCCCAGATCAGAAATAAAAAAAAACATTCTGAGATTCAAGAAAATGAAAAACAGCCATGTTCCAGACAGTAGAAGTCCCACTCTTCTGCAGAATTGAATGTAAATTGTTTTTTTGGAGCAATTCTTCTGAGTGCAAGCAGCATAAAAAATGATCACAACACTAATAATCACCACACTCAACTGTTCCTCAGGTTGACACACACACAGTTTCAACCCTCTTTTTCACTCGCCACTTGAATCAACCGTTTCACAGAATCCCTTTTCTCAGAGGTAGCCCTGATAAACCCTCTGTTCACTTCCTGCATGCGTCACAAAGTTATTGTACGACACATTGCTCGGTAAGGGTTAGAGAAGAATGGTGTTTATGTTGAGTTGAAATCGACAGTGACGTGTTTCTTCAGACCGAACACAGACCACTGTCTCCAGAGTTAAAGCCACACACACCTTGTGCACGCAACCATCCTCCCTGAGCATGTAGCAGCGTCACAACTCGTGCAACTTCCATCCTTGCAACAGAAAATCATTATTCACATGGCTGCTAAAGGTTCCTTGTCATTTTAAGCATTTAGATGAACGAGCGATGCTCTCATTTCTTTTTTTCCCCTGGTGACGACATTCTCATTACAGAGGCACAGCCCTGCATGGGCTTTGCGTTGTAAATGAACAATTCACGGAAAGCTCCCTCAGCAACAGATACAGCACATGTGTCTCGATGCAGATACGGCATCACGTTTACCCGAAGCCATTTGCTGTTGTGCGATATATAAAACATCTGACGGTATGGGGTTGTTAATAAAATGTTTGCTGTACCTGCAGGAACTGAGGCCTGATTAAATGTTAATGACCGTACCTTAACTGAGGGCTTTTCATGACCCCTCCTGAAGAATTTTAAAAAGCAGTGACCTTCCCCTGAGCAAATACATTTTAATGACACAATAAATGTTGAAATTGTATCGCAGGCCATGGTGAGCTACGGCATCGGGGCTGCTTAATCAATCCAGATAGGCTGTGTAAGTTATTCAATTTAAAATATATATGAGACATTTTTTATGCTGTTGCTTTACAACTCTTTTCTGCTGCTTTGGATTGTTGCTTGAATTGCTCTTCTTTATTTGTATCTATTTATTTATAAAGATTTAAAATCCTGATTGTGGAAAGGGTTTGCAGACATCTTGGGACAGTTAACCCTCCAAAAATAACCCTCATAAAAGGAAGGAATGTGCAATAAACTGTTTTAATATGGTCATAGTTCCATATTCTGTAAAGTTTCCCGTCCACACATTATAGAAGCAGTGTAGAAATAGTGTAAAAATAATCCTTTTTTTTCTCCCCTCCATCTTCTGATGGTTGTGACAGGATTTGTTTTGTCTCCCAGATGATGGATTTGGCAGATGAATCTGGCGTCACGGCGACAGCCTGAAGAAATGTATAATCTTCATCTACATGTTTTTGTATAATTAAAGTGTTCTGACATGTTGTTTTTTGTAACGTGTGGGTTCTACTTTGCATTTTGATTCAAGGCTGATGTCCCTCGAATCAGATTAACTGAGTTGCCCCAGTTGCTTCTTGTTTAAATTCAGAGAAATAGAGACTATTGTGTAATGAAGGTTTTACAATACAAATATTGACCTCATTGAAAGGTGTGTCTACAAGATACACACATGAAGGAGTGTGTGTGGGGCTCAAGCAAAATCCCAAACTTGTACAAAAGATAAAATATACAAAACAAACCAAATTATAAGTACAGGAGATATATTAGTATGGAGTGAATTGGACTTTGTATTAATATGAAAGAAAGAAATACAGAGAGGGAAGAATATTTTTACAATATGAATAAAATAATCGAAGAGAGCTCATTTACATTTCAAACTATAAAATTCCACTCAGAGGAGCGCACATCTCCGCCAAGGCTAAACAGGGAATTCAATTCAATCAAGCTGCACCGAATTACACACACTCTTAGATATCAATCCCCTCAAATGTGCCTGATGCTTTTCATCCAGATCCATGAATTATTCCCTTGGAAGTTGGTGAAAACGCTACAAAATGCAAAATAACAAATGTTAGAGAACGTCCTGGATCCACCTCCTGATCCGGCTCTGACCGTTACCCGATGCTTCAACCATGTTTCTCTGTAATCAGTCAGTAATTTTTGTGTAATGCTGCCAACAGACAAACAACGGTGAAAACACAACCTCTAGACGGAGGTTAAGATGCTTTTTGTACTCGGACAATGATTCAGAGAAATCCTATTAAAGCACAATCTCATTTCCCCAGAAAACAGGTTCTCAAAATTCATTCCAGCACTGACAGGAAGTTTTTAAATTGAGATTATATGAAGCCTGTGCAGACAGACTTTTTTTAAGCTGCATTCATTTTGAATATACATAGCAGAATTAGAAGTGTCATGTCCTAATATGAAAAACCCTTGTGCTGACCCGACATGCACACATATGCACACCTAGGATCTTCACACTGTGGTTCTACCAGATGAGCTTTAGCCATAAGTATCATGAACCTGATGTTTTCAGTTGTAGTTTTTTGTTTTGTTTGTCACTGCTGCTATTTTAATTGTTCTGCTATTAACGGGATGAATAGTCTTTCAAAGTGACATATTCCTTTCTTACCAGTGAGGATCACACTTTACCTCCCACACTCCTCTCTTTCTTTGTGCCTGACTAAACATGAGGCTCATTGTTTGTTGTTTATCATCACGCAGGTCATATGTTACTCCGAGGTTGTTTCCATCTGAAACTAATGTTACCTGAAACTCCACCGTGGGTTTTGTTCTCCGTTGTTACTCGTTAATAAGTTAATTAGAAGAACCCACACGGCGGCTGTATCCGTGTATATTTTTTTCATTAATCTAGTCCCTGCCCCTCATCATTTTTATTTCATGATAGAGGCTTTAAAATATGCAGAGCAAAACTCGAGAGATGCTACAGACTCGACTGGTTAGAAGTGCATCCAAACATGACGTGTTCGCGCTCAATCGTCAGAAAAAAGCTCTTCTGGCCGCTCTTGAAAACGAGACTTACAAAGGTTATCACGGCTGTTTTCAGAAGTAATTGATGAGAAACACAACATCCGAGTGTAAACTATTTGATTCTCTATTTGTTTCGGTGACTTTTAGAGAAGAAGTCACGATTTTGTAAGGTTTTTGTAGGCAAGCAAGTTTTAACAAGTGACCAGTCAATCGCCGGAAAAAATTAATATCGTGCACAAGCGTTCTTTGTGAGGATACAAATGTAGAATAAAATTACAGAAAAAATATACTCAGAAAAGATTGTTCGACAACAATGTAGAGACACTGGGAACATTAAATATCAAAGCCCGCTGCATGTGTGGAATGACTCCTGACAACACTTTGGTTTCTCTTGAAAGCACAGCCTCGGGCGCCTCTTTAACTCTTTCGGGCTGAACACTGATCCCGTTCCAGTCGTCTCATGTTGCAGGATGTGAGCTGAGTGGGCCGAGGTCCTCAGCCACAGCGGTTTCTCCTCCACAGGGTTTTCCATCTGAACCTTGCATCATCATTACCACGGAAAATAATCCAACAGTTTTTATCGATATGACCCCCCTCGCCCTCCCTCTCCCTCCCTCTCTCCCTCCCTCCCTCCCTCTCTCCCACAGTTTGGAGATAACCTGCTAATGCACACCTACAAAGATGCACCTCTTCCATGTGGACCTCATTGTTTCATACATTCTGCAGTCCTTTTTTTTTTTCACACATGCACGCACAGTCCCACTCACATTAATGCAGCCCACATACTGTAGTGGACTGACACTGCTACCAGTCCTGATAACAATGATTAATGTGTTCATTCTCTCACATCTACTCTCACTGACTGAGTGCACTGATAATTGCTTGTTGCTGATGCTGCCCTTTTCCAAATCTCAAAATGTTTAGATGTGCAATCCAATTGACAAAGAGCCTTTGGTCTTCAAATAAAAAAAAAAAAAAGTGTTATGAGAACAACATTTTAAAATACATCTCACACTCGGAGCAAAAAATCGTGTATTCCCCTTTCCTGGAGTTTTCTTTTGTTCCCCTTCAATAGAATCAAAACATGAGACCTCTCCAGTTATAAATGGATTGCATTTAGCAGATGGAAAATACAAGTCCTACGTCATACACAAGTACTTTTATTCAATTCTGTCTTAATGTTGAGTTCAATTGTCAGTGCATGTACTACAGCAGATCTTGTGATTTCTAAAGGAAACAATGAAGTGTTATTACTATGCTAAAAGTGTTAAAAGCAGCATTGTATGAAAGCTAAAAGCTCACACAAAGCAGCAGAGAGCATTCACGTGGAATCAAGTTATTATAATACAAAGTAAATTTCTATTCACATGTTTCTATGTGCTTTTTCATTTCAGGGATAAGTGGTTGAAATACCAGAAAAAACAGAAACTCCCTTGAAATAGCCCCAGATTTCTAGGAGATTTGAAAGTTGTATTAATTTATGATATTTCTATACGTCTTTCCATCGTTTGATGATTGTCAGGTGTTCTTAAAAAGACAATTTCTTCTCCTGGAGTGAAAATATCCCTGATACGGGCACTGCCGTCATGAGCTGGTGATGGAGTTAAGATCTTCAAGTCCAGACGATACAGGTATGAAGCCAGAAGGGACCCCTTCACTATTTTATATCATTTTCTTTTATTGCAGAAGATAGATTTACTGTCATACCTACTTTTTCTGTCTGTTTGAATAGTTGTTTCCTTTTTCTGTATTTTTGATTTGTATTACGGACTGAATCCGATTGTTTTGTGTGTGTAGCCCAGAATCCAGATGTTTGTTTCGTAAGTGTTCAGCTCAATTTCCATAAACTGTGTCAGGAAGTTTGCCTGTGCAATTTCCTCTGGGTTTTCTCTCTCTCTCTTTCTCTCTCCCTCTTCTATTGGATCTCATTTTATCTTCATCATCTTCTCATGTATTTTCCATGTGATTAAGTCCCCAGTGGCCACATGCGTTATAATTCCATCTAATCACAAACTCCATAGTAGCAAATTCGTCTTGACCTGCCATCTTAATTCCTTTCTGTCCATTGCCTTTCATTTGACATTCATCCCCCCCCCAGCTCTCCTCTGGCATGACTGTACGCTGACAAACGCTATGTCTCGGGTAGGAGGAGGTTAAATGACTTGCCTCTAAGACAAAGAGTTCATCATTGCATCTGCTGTATAATGAAGGTAAAGGATGACTGGCCCCTTCACCTCTAGGGAATGGAAATTAGCACCTTCCAAGATTCCTGCCATTTCAAGGAAAGCAATGTGGTCCCTGGAGCCTTTTACATAATATGCTGTGGATCTTATGAGGAGGAATATTAGTGTTTGGTTATGAAATTCAAATAAGCCGATGCGGTATAACTTAGGTGGAGGATATTGATAAAGCCAAATAAACGGCGAGACCCCGATGAGCAGAAGTTAAACTGTAAAATCTGCACTATGCTCCATTTTATGAAAAGGTGAGTTCTGACTGATTTAATCTGACCTACAAGGCAGTGGCTGACCTATTTTAGATCCTATTAAATCCTAATAATTTGGCCTCTGGTGCTCCAGAGCGCTCTCATTACAGTACAATACAAATCATTTATATTGTTTTGAAGAAGGTATATTGTTTCTGAAAAAAAATGTCAGCTTATGAGATAAAATCTTTGCTGCCTATCCATCATCCTAAAGTTCCCCGGCTGTTGATATAATTGTTTTCAGACTAAACTTTTTTCCCAGAGTCTTGTGCAGTAGAACATTTCTCTCTGTTGGTCTGAGAAGAAACAGAACACACAGATTATTCAGTCTTATTAAGTGCTGCTAAAAGAAGTGAGTTTTGGTAGATGTTATCATTATTTGTCTTTTATAGTAATCCTGCAGTATTTATGTGCGAGACACATAACATAACAGTGTTATTTATTATTATCCAAGAGAAAGAATGGTTTGATATGGGGATCCACCAATATGGGGTTTTCAAGTGGGGCTGATTTATAGTACTGTTATTGTGTTTATCTTTTCGCATCAAATAAAATAGTCAAGCATAGTAATGATAATATCTATCTGATATGAAATGGTAATATTAAAATGATAACCTAAATAAACATTACTTTCAATCTCAAAACGCTAAATACTATTCAATTGTACTGTCCAATCGTTTTATGGACCTTATACTCAAACACGAGCTATATTTTTATGTTGGGACTCCACTAGGGGAGGTTTTCCATTCACCGTTGATAAAATTATTATTATAGAGTTTAAATTATTTATCTCAAACTGCCTGTTTGACATCCAGCGGTTGAATGTCTCATCCCCTGAGGCACTGAGGTGCTGAAAGCAAACGGTAAAACGAAGACTCGCAATTTAATTAACTATAAATGGCAACTTCTCCCAAACCATCTGTACAAGTTAGACTGAAAATTAGACTGATAGAGAATGTGAGAGTGAACAGAAACGATTACAGAAAGAAAATTTTCTGGTAACCATTACACCCATCACCTGCTAATGGAGTGACCTTACTGTGGATTTCTTCTTTCATGCACTATCTGTATATTGAAACCTTTCTCTTCATATGCCCCTGATCAAAGTTGCGCGTGTGGAAAATCCTGTGTAATCCACATTTTTCTCACATTGACAAACTGGAGTATAATGACAGTGTCAAATTTACTGAATCAGAATTTCTAAATGAGTCTTTGATTGGTCGTAGAAGGTGTTTAATGAAAAGTATGGATTTTACAACATTGGCATCACGCAGTTCCAGTCTGAGTTGCTTGCTGCCAGACGCCTTCTCTGAGGAAAGCAGGACCTCCCTCGTGGCTACGAACCAACCACAGTTTATGGTCAGCTACAATTCAACGGCGTTCTGATGTTTCACTGGTGGCATGAGAGATTGTGGTCATAAGTGGACATTAAACAGTGACCTCTCTCGAGGCTTAAGGATGGAGCAATATTTTACTGATTGCTTCGGGAATTTATCTCCAGTATATTAAGGAACTACTTTTCTCTGCATAATCTATATAAACTTTCCCACCAAGGTTTTGTGTCACACTTTTCTCAACACCATATAATAAATCTCACTAATTAAACTTCTGGAGAAAGAGCAACATCACCCACACTGTCGTGTTCTTACACTCTCAAATAAGCAGTCCCCTGCGTAAGTATCTTGTTCTCCATTATCACTGTGAATGTAAAGCTCTTCATATCATCTAATGAGTTAAAAAAAATAGGGGGTTATGCTTATAATTTAACACATTTGTAAACCAGCGAGGGCTGGATCAGACGTGATGCTCCTTTTTTCATAATCAAGTGGTAAGTGTCACAGAGAACAAGAGTGCGGGGGGGTGTTACACGGGTCCCATTACAAGGCAACACGGAGTCTGACACCTTCATGGTGTAGATGAGAGAGGACAACTTACAAAACCTAAACAGACACCAAAGACGGCTGAGAGCATAAAGCTTATCATGTGTCTGACTGTATTAATAATTTACAGCCATCTATTCCTTACACCTTATTATGAGAGTTCAGGGACACATAGGGTGTGTATGTGTGTGTGTGTGTGTGGGGGGGGGGGGTCTCACTTAGTTGAGACTTAAGAGATTTGTCCTTTAAAGGAGACATATTGCTCATATTTAGGTTGATAATTTTAGTGTGGGTTATTACTCACATGCTCTACTGTTCAGAAAACACTTTCCTGCCCAATAAAGCCCAGCTTGCTCTGCAGTCTCTGCTCTACCTTTTTTAACTTTGCACAAAAAGAAATTATTTAACACACTCGAGGAAAGAAAAAGCTGAAGTATAATGTGTTTCCTTTAACCGAAGCTAGTACAGGCTGAACCTGCCAACCTTAGTTTTTTTAGCTTTAGCCCAAAGCTCTTCTTTGTTAAGTGTACGTTTCCTTCCAGGTAGCTACCAGCCCACCCTGAGCAATATCCCTCACTGTCAGAGGCTCGGAGAACTTGAACCTTTCTTTTTTCTCGGGGCCCCAGAAAGCTTCCATTTGTCTGGACAATGAAAACACTTTGTCCCCACTCTGGTAGCGGAGAGACTTCCCATTGTCTTCTCTCTGTGTTTCGTCCTGGAGAGACTTTCAGCTTTTGTGTTTCTCATTGTTTGTCCCTGAAAATCATAAATGGCTGATGCAATGAATTATATTATATTTCGTGTTGACATAAAGATGAGATACATGGGAAGCTTCATTAGAAGAGATCCTATTAAAAGTTGGCTGTTTGTCGAAGGTTGTCTAATTTAATTTATTCATCCGACTTTTGCATCAATAAATTACTCAATCTTAATAATTAGTTTAGTTTTTGTCCTTTTTTTGTCACATTTTGAGAGCTGCATACTGACAGAGTGCCTCCCACACTTATACCTGAACTCCAATGTCATTAATAAACTAAAACACGGGCGGCCAGGTCATTAGGGCTGCTAATTACGATTTTTTTTTTAAGAAAAGAAGCACTTTGTTTTCTAAAGAATTCATTAATTCTAAATCTTTTTCAGATTTACATTTGAGGCAGCCATCAAAACCTGCTGCAGCCACAGAAGAAAGCATCTGTCTCATTACACTACGAGCGAGCCTGTTATTAGTCTGTGTGGGAATTCACAGCCTGCGACCAAAGTGTATGAATTATTTAGCCTGCATGCTCGTCTTGAGCTGTAAAATCAGTCACACTGACAATAAATAAATATTTAAAGATGAGTCGCCATTACTTCTCAGTGTGTTAGATTTGACTAAATTAAAGTGTAATGGCCACGTGTGACCTCGGCATCATCAGAGCGGCCTCAGGCTACAGGAATGAAAGACAGCAGTTCAGCGGGATTCATCTGAATGGCGTCTCTTCGGCAAGTCGGTATATCACAAGAAGTGCTCCGCTATAATTACTTGCAGAAGAATTGACTCAAAAGTCAATTCATCAAGATGGATGCTTTGTTTGTTATTCTATAGTGTTTCTTGTGATATGTTTGCTTTTTTCAATTGTGCACAGAATCATTTTCACTGGAGGTTTTTTTTGAAGTATTGAAGGTGACTCTTGGAATTGATGCATGAATGGGATCTTTGTCGGTAGTAAACAGCCGCAGAACGGTACGTCCTCCCTCGTTTGAACCGGAGCCTTTTGAGGGTTTTGTTGGGGAAACGTCTCGGGACAAAGAAGAGAGGAGCCATGTTGATTAGACTCAGCACCCGGTGAATTATACCGTTCAGCAATCGCAGTAACGATGAGCTTAAATATTAAAGGACTCGATGCAACCGGTGTGTTGTTGAGGTTGAAGCCAGTTTTTAAAGTTAAGGATAAATTAAATCAGGTCATCATTTCTCTGATGGTTAAAGTTAGTTGGATAGGAAGTTTAAGATATCAGCGCTTTGATCATGTACATCTGCCCACGCATCATATGTGAAATGATTTTAAGCATTTGCGCTTCATCTTGGTGAATCTTCAATCTGTGCAAGCTCCTTCACAACGTGTACAGTTGCATAAGCATAGACATGTTTATTTGGATAAAGTTAATGACTAGTGGCTCCTGGAGCCCACTGACAAAATATCAAGTCTTAATGAAGAGAGCTGTGAGAAGGTTATGTTTGGTGATGAAATTGTTTGAGCTTCACTCTCAATTACTTCTCTATGATGTTCTTTACCTCATTAAGGTTGTGTCGAAACAGGAACTGATGGGCATATATAATATTTTCTTTATTTATGCACTGTATCAACACGACTTGGTCTAGATTTAAAGGTTTTTACCTTGTTGAGTTTAAACCAAACCATCAAATCGTACATTAAATGATCCATAGATAGAAATGTGGTTTGCACACTACTAATGTTATAAAGAGTGTAAAAATTTTCAAACATAGTTGCAACAATGCACCTCTAATTACATGTAACTTTTCATCCAACTTGCCAAGCCCAGTGTCCATAGAGGTTATTTGTACTGAAGCTGTCGTTATTCTCTCATTAAATGTTAACAAAGACCAGTTGATGGATATCCAAAGGCCTTAAACACAGTGGGATTGGTAACTGACTATCACAATTATAACTGGGGTCAGTCTTTTCTTTGTAGGTTTTACTTGTGCATCATTTGTGAATCTCTGAAAGGACATTTGGTTAATCTGCATCAAAATGAAACATTTGATTACGTGTGGATGACAGCTACTAAATACTGTGAGTCCTATAGGGGCCAGAAAAATACAGAGGCCAAATGGAGTTAGCTGACACAAGCACCGTGCCTTTACCTTTAAAGAATAAAATATTCATTTTTACAGTTATGTGTTGTTGTTTAGAGGTTTTGTGTTGAAATAATTGATTATATGTGATTGATTGGTCGTTCTATAAAGGTTATATGCATAATGTATGATGTAATTCGACCCTGCTGACAAATGTCACTTGAGGCCCTTCACACATGGAGCATGGCACAGGGATGCTCGCCATAGTCAGAGTCAGCACAGGCAAGTCTTCACAGTCAAGTGAGCAGTCAGGTTAATAAGACCAGGCCTCTATCTAAATGAATTGGGAGGGAGCCATAACCGCACATTAAAATGGTCCCATTAAAATGCACGAATGGAAACACCAGTCAAATCTGATAAAAAAAAGAAAACTATGCAAAAGCTTTGGTGACTTTTACCCATTTTTACAGAAGATTCCCTTTTACAACCCGTGTGTAGGGTTTGTTGACTCCTGCTTCTTCAGTCTCGAGTGCTGTGACATGACAACGTCAACTCATCCCGCGTGAGCACTTAAGCAAATGCCTTTCCTACTTAACGCTACAGACACAGGAACCAAGTCAAAGGGTAAGTGTACTTACCTACATGGATTTCATATAAACTGTGAACGTACGAGTTATGTGGAAATCATTTCAAATGCTCGGCTGTGTAGAGTTAACGCAACATCATGATTGGTTTGATATGTTTCCCATTCAAGTGTTATGAAGCAGACGTGGAAGGGTTTGCATTGTACAACTGCCACTTGAACGTCATGGACTTTTCTATCCAGGATTGTCTTTTTCTTATAGTGTCTCTGCTTTAGTCGTTCATGGTCTCCTCTCTCTCTCACACACACACACACACACACACACACACACACACACACACACACACAAACTTCAATAAAAGGTTGTCTCTTTGTATTTACATTATTTATCCACGGGTTGTCACCTCTGAGATCCAGATTGTTTTTCGGGCCCTCAGGCCACAACCAAGGGATTTCATTCATTTCAGCTTAAGGTGCAGGTGGTGATAAAGTTCCAGTGTCGCACCTATATCGTAGGCTGTCAATGTTTCATGCCCAATATAATTGGAGTCAGATGGTTTATTGCATATCCTTATTTTGAACTTGAAAATAAATTTGATAACGGCTATACATCCATCTATCCAGCCATCCTCTGCTTCGTTAAATGTATTGTCGTACCGTGTTCAAATACTTTATGCGTTTATTAATTTTGGGGGTCATGTTATGTAGAGATTTGGAGAAGGTTAAAAAAAGATACAGATTTTGAATGCCGCATGTTGTATAATTGAGTTCACTGGTACTTCATCCTCCCTTATTACCTATTGTAAAATATAAACAAGTTTTGGAGAGTACAAGTTCAAAAGAGGCTTTTAGATTCAGGTATGAATTGATTTGCTGTATCTTGTGCAATTAGCACATTTTTTACTATCAAATGAAAAGAAAATTAAATATTGAGTTGAAAGAGATTTTGAGAGCTGTGCGGCGTCCTCAAGGCTGATGAGGAAATTGTAAGGTCACAGGAGGAAACAGACATTCTGGGGCAAAGGGCCACTGTCCGGTTTCAGCACTTAAATCTCGCCATTCAAACAACTTCTGTTGACGGAGACATTTCTCCTTCCATCTTTAAAGCACAGATATCAGCAATTTCCTTCTGTCATTTCAACTTTGGTCAGAGCGCATTGTTCTGTCACCCTTTTCCTAACATGGTTTCTGCCTTCAGTGAATCGACTCCTTGGCCGTTTCCCCCCAGGCGAGAGCTCCCTGTGGTGCTCAGGTCTCCTCTGAGCCATTTGATGCCACTGAAGATGTGTTCAGGTCAAATTTGAACCATGTGTGAAACATTCCTTTAGCTTCGTTATTGTTCACAATATAAGATAAATCTCATCAATCAATTATTTTATGTTATTTTTATTGCCTATGAAAGAAAAACTGAAGTAATTATCATTAATTGATGTAAATAAATCTATGGAAGATATTGTCAAAGCATCAACAATAATTAAAGCAAAATTACAATTAAACAACGATGATAATATTGTAATATTGATATCAAAATAGTTTAATCCAAAAAAACACAACATATATCAAGAGCACCAGAGGAGACAAAAAAGACAAATAGATAATAGATAATACTAATTGAATTTCAATTGTTTTTCATAGCTTCTTTGACTTGCAAACACTTATGGTGTAAATCCTTTTCAAACACAATAGTGAGGTTTATTTTTCTGGCAGGGTCTTTGACAAAGCGAGTGAGGGATAAATGCACTCTGTCAGTTTGGACATTTAAATGTGTTACATTTCGCCTGAACTGCTTTTTTTTTTGTCTTTAGAACACGAGAGGATTTTCTTGAGGTTTCATTTAAAGCCTTAAACTCCTCACTGAGCCGTGTGCTCCGCTCAGCCCCTGTACGTTTCTTCAGGTCGGTGCCTCTGGACCAATGGGTGTTGTCCATTAGCCGGGTGACGGTGTAAACACGGGTCTGCTGTCCTGCTGCTTCTCGTGACAGCGGTTCCGTCTGTGGTTTTCAGTGGTGTCGCAGATGTCTCCCTGGGCATGGTTGTTACCAGTGTGGCAGACAGGTGGGAGCTGGGGCTGCATGGGTTGCCGCTGTCTCCCACCTGTGTCTCCACTGGTAAATGAGGTCGGGTGCATAATGCTGAACATTGTTGACGGCAGTGCTACATCTGAGTGGAGTGACAGGTCGCTTTCCTCTCCCTCCTTACTTCAGCGTGAATGAGTGGTATTGAAAGCTGAGGACCAAGCGGGCATCTTTATCCCTGTGTGTTTCTGATGGGCTGTTATGTATGTTGGCTGCAGCCCCTCCCCCTTTCCATGGCGCTGACAGTTGAGTGTTATGTGCTTAAGGTGCGCGGTGAGTCAGACTGCGTCGAGTGTGCACCCCCATCTGTCTTTTCATCCCTGGTATATGGTTGCGGGGGGGGGGGGGGGTCCTCAAAAGGCTGGCCAGCGCTTGTGAATCCCGGTTCATGGTCGTTTCTCGCTGAGCAGGTGTCACAACAGGGGGTCACGGCGGGATCCATTAGAGGGAAACCAGTGGGAAACCTGTTGAAGGTTACGCGGTGGAACCCTAGTTCTATGAGAACAGACAAATCCCTCTCAACTCAAAGAGTGACGTGCTTTGAAGCTGCTGATCAGACATGAGTATAGGCGGCACTGTGCGGGGTGTTGGTGGCTTCGCCTTGAATCGGAAAGAACATGCAAATGTGGCAGCATAGCTTCTTATGCAGCTCGTTAAGGGGGATTCACCCGAGCTCATATAGCCACGTTATTACCTGTGCTGTATTCTTTCAAAAGTCACACTATAGAAGTCATGCTGTCATTTACCCTTGTTTGCTTTAAATATGTTAAGAAGTTATGTTTTATAACATGAAAGGCTCCAAGAAGTTTACAATGTAGGAAGGGAAATACAAAATGTTAGAACACTTATAATTCACCGTAACGGCGAGAAGGTTTGCAGTTTCCAATCATGGTTCAGAGTTTGCAAGTTTCTTCGTGTTTATTTTTATGCAGATTGGGTTCACGGTTAAATGCTGCAGGTGTGAATGGGAGAGCGAAGGTTGTTTGTCTTCATCACCTGTCCTTCTCACCCCATGTCAGCTGGAACCAGCTTCAGCTCGACCCCGGGACCTTCACAAGGATAAGCAGCAAAGATAATGGATGGAAGGACGGATGGATACAAGCGGGAATATTAACACAATTTGAGTAGAAAATATTCATGCGCACGATTATTCAACACAAGACGTTTAGGTGTGTAAGGCCAAGCATACTGGCGTGTCTTTTCTTTACACAACCTCCTGCCATTACTTCCCATTACAGCCGAGCAGACACTGTTTAATGTATCCCTGTGTCTGCGCAGCTCCCAGAAGCACAAGGCGAGTACAGAGGCCATCACTTATTACTTGGCAAAAGACAGGGATCCCATCAATGCCATGCTCAACGGGGGTTTAAAGAAAATGATTAATACGCTTAACAAATGTTATATAATCCCCTCTTGCAATTTGCCTCGCAGAAGCTGTGCTGTAGGATAGAAGATGTAGAGGAAGAATTCTAAAGGATCTGAAGAAAGCAGAAAACGTTGCTACATCGGGGCCTCGTAGGAGCCGTGCAGTTCATTATATCAGCGGTGACTTAACAATGAGAAGTCCGCAAACTGCATTTTTCCCTCCCAGGAGCACACTGGAGAGGCTATTGCACAGGGACTGAGGGAGGTTTTGCCATGGATTGTGCAAGAGGAAAAGATTGTCTGCATTAATGGATTGGACATTAGTTTGTCTAGCATTGTGATGGCAGTTTTCCCTTTTGTTTCGGTGAGACAAGGGGGTTTGGCTCGGTTAATGTTTAATGATTCTCTGGAAACCCAGTGTCAATTTATTTTATAAGATATATTATGGTATCTACACTAAACATAAACTATTTCTGCTTCCCCTTTTTTAGTCATTGACCAACCTGTTTCCACAAGCTCATGAATGCCAAGATTCTTGCTGTGGATGTCCATGTACATGCACACATGCAGAGTGTCCATATGCTTGAGATGTCACAGGTCAGATTGGCTGAGACGCGCACGCCACATGAATAACATGCACTTCCAGAAACAGCTCCTCTGCTATAAGCCAGTTGAGGGAAAAGGGGTAAAGATGCAGTTTGACACATCTTATTGGTGTTGTCATTGATGAACCTTTGATTAGCAAATTCCTTTATCGACTTGATCTGCTTCTTTCTGGTGTTTGTGAGAAGCCAAGCAAAAACTGCAACGGGCATCCAATGTCTTTCCCGCCCAGTTGCTGGAATGCACAAACTTTGGTATTGACATGTCTCCCACTTCCAACTCCCTCGTGTCTAACTTTAAACACGACATAAATACACTGGGGATGGAAAGCTAATTAGATGCAGTGGTGACAGGTAGATGCAGAATTGCATGTGGGGACAACACCAGGGAAAACACCAGGAGAGACCAACAAATAGTGAAGTGTGGCTGCTTCAACAGCCATGACACTTCTACTGCGAGAACAACCAACAGCAGGACCTCAGCCCAGCCTGGAAATAACCCCTGGAGCCGAGACACCTGTGGCTTGATCCCCAGGGACTGTATCTATTAGAGTCTTCTACATTTATGACACGTTTGCATCCAGGTGATAAAACCCAAAGCAATGGGCAAATGAGTAATCTCAGTTAGACGTGGTAGGAAAATCACGTGACCTCCCTAGCGGAGTTAATACGTCGCTTCCTGCCTCGGCCTGCTGCACCCGGCTTTACTCCACCTCTCGCCTGGATAATGTGGAGGGTTTGATGCTGTTGTGAACGCGTCTGGATTTTACCCGTAGGTCATATTTACACGTTTCAGGACATTGTGCAGTAACGTGAGCAGGAACTGCACGAGATTGCAAACTGTAACACTTGTCGTTTGAGAAGGAGTGGTTTTAAACAATGCTCGGAGCCGGCAGCAGATGTACTGTGGCAGGTTTGTCCTTGGATTAAATGATCTTGCAGTAAATTTGGTGCTACTCACAAAATCAGGGCCACTGTATCTTTTTTTCCACTTAAGTAAAAAAAAGAAAAAGAAAGAAGTTAGGAAAAGAATGATAAAAACATCCATTGGCAGAGCCACAGTTTTGAGATGACTGTGTCGGAGCCAATTTCTTTTACCAGACTTAGTAAAATTGTCTAAGATCATTTTCAAAGCAGGCGTGTGTGTGTGTGTGTCTGTACCGCGTGTGTGTATTTCTGTGTCTGTGTGCATTCAAGTGCGCTACACTAATATTGGAAGCTGCTCTTTTTGGAAAGCTGCCAGTTGAGAGGCAGCCAACACAGCACGGGGAAGATGGAGAACAAAGTAAACAGGGTACATACACTGGAGAGAACCGTGACGCCAGAGCTGTATTAGGACATACACCCGCAAACGCACACATACAAGCATACACACACACAAACACACACACACACACTCCTTCCAAGCAAACAAGTTCTCATATCAAGTCCTTTGTTTTACCCTTCCGGCTCTGTTGTGGTCTCTCACACACCTAAAAGGAGAGATTTAGTATTGCTGCACTGCTGTTTCTAAAAGCCACAGCTATTGATCCTTAACTACTTTATCTTTTGAAGCGCACAAACTCAGCTGTCTGTCAGGAACACACAAGCAATAGTGAATTTGGGTCTGATTCGAAGGATGACCAGGTCGACTGAAAAGCTGCAAGCCACCCGGCCTGATGCGTGATTGCAACAAGCAATCATTGTGAACGACAATAAACGGCTCCGATTGCAAATATAAGCACACCCTGTCAACCTGTGAATGGATTTGTAACATTCCTAAAGAACCCAAGTGCAGAGGACAGCCAACCGATGGATACAAGATCAGCAGATTTACAGAGGAGGATCACAAACTGATAGGAACATAAACCAACCAGTATAGATCAGGGGGCATAATGTCAGACAGGTACATCTGAGGGTCCAGCTATAAAGAGTATCTGTAACCAGAACGTAAAAACATAAGAGGCGATCAGTCACAGAGCTGCGGGTGCTAGAGCGATCTGTCGATAGCACATGAGAAAAACAGACGGATCAATCTGATGCTGAACAAAAACACACGGAGGACTAGAAGAGAGACAGAGACAAAGCCGAGCAGAGGCTGCTGATGGACCTGTGGGATTCAGGGATAAAAAGCAAAACAAGATTTGAGCCGTTTTGAGACATGAACTCCAGAAAATGTCCGCACAATTTGGTTTTGATTCCTCTTGACTTTGCTTTTCAAATGTGAAGAAAGCAGCAGGAGATTCTCCAGTCAGACCCATTCACAACAACAGGAAAATCTCCTTAGTATTCAGGTGAGGGGGGGGCATTTGAGTCTATAGCCTGCAGCTAGCCTCCAGGACGCAGGACATGACGTATAAATCCTGCGGCAAAGATCCTGTGTTTTCGTTAAGACCGGCGTTACCTCGGATCACCTCAAGCTCTCAAATCTCTAACCCTAACCCTTTCCAAGTTGACATCTTTGTCTGCAACTTCTTGGTGTGTGTCTCTCCTTTGCAACATCACATACGTCTGGGATAATCTCCTGAAATCATCCAGAGTTCAGTGGGTGTCTGAAAACAGCTCTGGAGGAAATTATGAATGATTTAGGGATGAAATGTGATTCTCACACTGCCAAAGAGACAACACAGTAAATCATTTAACATGTATTGGCAGACATCATCTTTGACCAAGGTATTTATGTACCTCAGTTTTGGTTATCTACTCTTCAGGGGCCAAAACCAGGACAGGATGTGACCAGACCTCCACATAAATGGGAACTATCCCAAGCTGCCTTGTCCTGCACTATGTCCGTCCATGTGCCTCCCTCTCAGTGGATGGCACTTATTGTTTTCACCATTGAAACTCGTTAAATTGCAGCTTTGAGAGGATGCAGTCGGGATCGTACTGACATCGGCTGACACCAGGTGGTATCCTCTTGTTGAGTTTAACAAGTGGTGACATTCCATGTAAATCTACTTTATTGCACCCTTTTTGAATAAATTGGGGAATAGGAGATAAGCAGCCCCCATGTGTGGGAAATGTCATATGGTTATAGGTCAGTTGTCTTTTTTATCTTCCTCAATTTTCAGAGTCAACATCGATTGTATTTTGCCTTAGCAACACATCCTGCTCCTGTAATTGGTGCTCGAGGATCCTCATTCTCTCTTAAGCACCTGATAATGTCGCTGTGACAGTTTACTGTTTGATTTCTATGAATTGCTTCACGATGATTGACAGTTTGACGGGCCCTGTAATTGGCTGCCTGGTCTGTCCAGTCACCAAGTAAATAATAGGGATGGTGATGGGAGACTTGAGCCTTCCATGTCTATTCATAACGGAAGCACACAATTTTATTACCTAGACATTCTCTTTATTAAGCTTCATTAAGTTTTCACCCACTCATTTTTAAACTGATTCATAGATTGGCTGCGAACCTACATGGTGTAAACAGGAGGCACAAGTGTTTGTTTTCCTGTGAGCCGGGGAAAATAATTGGGGAGTTGTGGCACAACCATTGACAACACCTCTATGAACTTGTGTAAAAAATCAATATGTGGAAGTATTACAACAGGACAGCAGTCAAATTGATTTAATGCAACACAACTGAAGTAAATTAAAAAACAAAAGCAAATAAAACAATAAGCTGAAAGACAAGAAAAAAGTAAATCAGGGAGACTGTAAACATCTTCCCTTCCTCCCACTATGGAGAACTGTAACCGAAATATCCTGGATAGGAAACCTACCATCTTGTACTGATGCTGGCATTTGGAATTAGAATCTTCACATAAGTGATCGGGGGATGTAGCTGCGGAATGAAGGACTGACTTAAAAAACCCTAATTCAGTGTGATAAGAACTACCAAACCTGAAAGAAACCTTCTTTGAGAAAATGTTTTATAATCTGTATTTGGACTTTTTTGTTTAGCCAACAACCCCCTGATATCATGGAGGAGGTGGGGTTGAGGACCTATACTGCAGCCAGCCACCAGGTGGCGATTGAGAGTGGGCTTCAGTTTTCATGTCATCCCACTATATAAACAATCTTTAATATAAATAGAGGATAATACCTAAAGCAGTAGTACTACTTAAAATAAGGTTGTCATGGTGTTTGCAAAGGTTTGAGTGCATATTCAGTAATATCTTAAAGATTATTTTCGTATTATTTATTTCCAAAGAATCATTATTCAGGCCATTAAAAGTGTCCCCAGCCGCCCGCTGTAATAAACTTACTGTCGAAAAGCTGAGACCCTGATACATATTCAAAATTTTAATAATAATAATAAAATAACTCAATAAATAATATGATGGCAGCAAAGAATTCAATATATGCAGAAGGCACAATTTCCTCAGAGACAGACACTGATGTACATGAATACCAATGGGCCATATGCAATGATTGAATTTTACGGGTGCATTGATGCTTTCAAAGTGGGAAATCCTGCCTTTAAGACCTGTCTTTGAAACGGTTCTCTTTTAATTTCAAAACATTTGTATTATTGTAGGGTAAAACACACTCTAATTGCATGGTTAATCAAAAGCCAAATGTTTCCTCCAAGGCCACTAAACAGTGTGGGATGCAGCACAGGATGATATAGAATATTAATAACGGATGGGATGAAAGTGTGAGAAGCGGATCCAATTTCATGGATGTATCACTCTCAAAATGCTGGGGTGTGTCTGGCTGATCATTCTCCATCATTGGGCTGCTTTTGAGCTGCAGGAAAACGACTGTATTTCTAATAAACTCAAATGTGGATTAGACACAGCAGAATGGATCTTATTGTGTTGGCTTTGTGCAAAATAATGAAAGTGTATTCATTCAAAGAGGGGCAATGTAAACAGAGAAACTGACTTTGAGAAGTATTTCCTACGACGAGTGGCATAACTCGCAGAATCCTGTTGAGCGTCGGATAATTTCTCCTGAGCTTGAGCATCAATTTCCACAGGGAGAACGTCTCGCAGCGTGCTCAAAGTCACGCTGTTCACAGTTATCCATCTCACGAGTAAAAGGAGGCTACATTAACTATTATGTCAGGTCATCAAATCTTCCATCTCTTCTTGTAATGGCTCCATATTATCATCTTAATCAATCAACCTGCTGTGCGTTGAATGGAGTTACTTCAGGTAATTCCATCAAAGTCTGCACTTTAACAACAGCAATTGGCATCTTGACAAATAAAGGTTCTACAGGGTCAAGTGTGTGTTGGAGGTAAAGGACCCGACCAGGTAACAGTAAAGTCCGTGCAGCACATGCACTGCTGCCTGGATTATATGAAAATTTTCAAGATTTCAAAGGCTGCAAACACATTTTATTTTCAATTAGATGTTCTCTGCTGTTCAGCCGACTCTGCAACATGAGTGATGGCCCTGTATGTCATGGACTGCACTGTCTACCACTTTCTGGATTGTAATATAGACCAAGAGCTCTGTTTGGATGTGTTGCATTGTTGTTGTAATATGTCTCTGGCCTTTGTTTTTTTCTCACGTCACCAGCTAATGCATTCTTGAGGTATTCTGGCCAACAAGTTTACTTTATCTTTAACACTTCTCTGTCTTTGGCATTTGTCCTTTTGGATTCCTATTTTTGACGTCTCGCATATAATGGATCTTTACGCTCAAGGGCTCCCACGCAAATTGGCTCTAATCCATTCACACACATACAGTCTATCATGTATTGTGTAATTGCCGAAAAAAACATAAGAGTAGGTTTGCAAAGAAAATAACCAGGTGGTTATTTAGGCCTGAAAGAAATAAAATGCCCGGAACACTGCCTTCAGTGATACTAGACATTTGTTACATGTACTAGTACAGCAATTCAGATATGACTGGTATTGGAAAGTATTATGAAAACGTTGCGTCTCTGTGAAACACACGTCCATGTACACATCAAGCAGACTTGTAGCATTATGATCAAGCCTTTGGAGACATACTTGTATCCACCTGATGAATGTTAGTCCAATGTTTACTTAGTCCCTTTGTAGCCTTTAGCCTTGATCTCGCCCATCTCCAGGGAGATATATTTGCTAATTAATCTGCTAATTGCTCCGCACATGTTAACCAGCTAATTACCAAATGATGAACTGATTCATTAAAAACCATTGGTGCAATGATGTTTGTTTATGGGAATTTATAATAACTACAAAGCGAAAACAAAATTATAGGATCGCCACGATACAATTTACACACAATTCACCACATGACAATACCATCTGGAGATCCAACAACATGGCAGGTGCTCTGATAATGAAACACAGAACTGCAAAATCCATCCAGCAGGGCTGTGATGCATCAAGAAATTCCACGGAGGATAAACCGCAGACAGTTGTGATCTTTTTTTGATCAGCACATAGAGGATCACATCAAACAATACAGAGCATGTGGACATACACACAATCTTTCTTACATTGACGAGTTCTCCTTCCTTGACTTTGTCTTTGCAAACTGGGTTATCAAGTCCTGAAAAAAACAACTCCCTCAGCAGCTTTGACTCAGCGGGCATCAAAAAGAGTGCCAACAGCACTTTCTCTCTCTTGGATGTTCCTGGTTAATATTTTATTTGTTTGATTTGAAATTGACCGCTCTTCCTCGCTTTTTGATACAGGTAAACAGACTTGTAATTGAAGCACTTCTATCATATGGTTTTGAATTTCTTTCTCTTTTCAAAGGGCGCAGGACCCCTGCTGCTCCACTGCTCCTGCAGCGCACTCCCAATTCACCCTGATAGAAATAAAGGAAAGTTGAGGAGGACACGTGGAGGTCAAATGTATATTTAAGAACATATAATTAAAAAATGCTTTTCAGACAGGAAAGTCTTAGAGAAACAGCAGCAGCATCCACAGCATGGTTAGTTCTCTTTTTCGTTTCATTTTGTTTGTCCGCAGGTCGCCAACAGGAAGGAAGGAACAACTGACTAATTGTTCTTTAATCCCAAGGGGCATCCGATCTGAATATGTAATTTTGGCGTTAAAGCGGATATGCAGTAACAAAATTAACTGTTCCTCACTAATTAAATTCAAGTGCATATTGAATGTTTAGAGGTAGGCATAATTAAAGAAGCAAAGTCATGCAAGTTAAGTAAGTGCAATTAAACCAAAGAAATTAATGTATTGATCTGAATCCTCATTTGTTTCAAGGCTATCAGTATATGAGCGTAACATTCCTTCTACCCTGTGCCTCAGATTCCCTGAATCTTCCAACACCACAATCCACTGGAGTCATAAACTAGTAATAATCTTTCTTGAATGATCCGGGATGTTTTCCAGTGATTACCAGTGACATCAGCAACTCTTTGTATGTTGCGTGTGGAAAATAATCATACTACAGCCCTAAAGCTTTGCATTACAATCAGACAATAACAATAAGACTTCAAAATAATGCTTCACTGCTCTAATTCTTGTAACATAAAAAAATATTCAAGTAGTTCTGTACATTCCCCAGCTTTCCTTTTACCCAAAACAAGATTCTTCATACTTCTTCTGCCCATTTGCTTGTCTTGTTAAGGTTGACTCACTCGATTACATGAGTCACCAAACCCCTCAAACTCTAACTGTGCTGTAGGCATCACATTACACAGTCTATATCTATTTTTCAATTTATGTGTATATTTATGTATCTCTCTACATAGTGTTTATAACATTTTAATAAAAATACAGACATATAGTGGAAATGATGCGTGGTGATGTTTTTTTTAAACAAGGCATCTGTTTCTGTCGCCTAAAATAGAGCAACATGATGGTTCCCATGCCCACAACACCGTGCTGCCCCGAGTCACACATCATGCATGCACATTCAAACACACAGACTTGTATGAGCAATGTCACAAGGACGCACAACCTGCGATGCAATTTTTAGAATAATATCAAGCTGTCCTGCTTTGTGCCAACTCTCAGTGTCAAACTGGAGGTGAATGCGGGGAGCCATTTTTTTGAAATCATTAATGTGACCATGGACACAAAGGATCTTCAGGTGGACAAAACGTCTCAACATAAAGTATGCAATAAATAAATGGAGCACGAACTTCGATGATTTCCTCTGTGACATAATCAAAACATTGCATATCACACATGGTTATCATGGTAACAGCAAGTGCAGTTTACAGTTTACCGTTAATTAACACCTCAATTTAGAGCAGATCAATCTATATTTGTCAACAGGCTTCATACCACAGGCTCGAAAGGTCCCAGTAATCAAACCTTGACTTAATAGGCTTGTTGAGGCCAATTGAACAAGATGTTTTTGCCATCTCATCCAATATCCAAACATTAATTCCATTTCTACAATCCTAGTAAAGCTGAAGCAAACAAAATATGTGATTATTTGCACAGGAACTGCACGTATGGAGAATTTCAGTAAGGATTTATTGGATATAATAGCAAACAAACATTACTGGTGAACAACCTTCTCATGACCTCAGTGGACTCATTCCGGTTGATTTTAGTGAGGTCATTGACACCATCAGTCATAGATTCCAGTGTGTTCATGTTAACAATGACTTTTCTATTCACACAAAAGTTAATCATGGCATTCCTCTGGGCCGGGGTCGATACTTTTCACAATATTTATTATCAGGAAGCGAAAAATGTATTTTCTTAGCTATGCAGACGACAGCTATTTTTTAGCTGTTACTATGTATTAAACACATTAGACCAAGTCCAAGGAAAATAAAAAACAACCTTCACAATCAACAGAGCACTTTGTTGGGTCCTCAACAATACACCAGTGAAGTCTGGATGACTGGTTGACGAGAAAATTAAGTTAAGGGAAGCACGTCAAGTCCGATCGTGAGAACTTTGAGCTGATCTCCGAATTTTTTAAAAGCTTTCACTTTGCGGCCATAAGTGCAATGATCGAAGTAACAGAATAGAGAGCATTGGATGTTTGATTGGCTTTAAGTCTGTCTCAGCACAATGGACCAGAACTGAGTTGTATGTTTGTTGCTCAAGTCCGCAGCACTGGGTGAAAATGATAGCAGCTTTCTCAGTGTCCTTCGGTTGTTACATATTGTTCTTTTTTTATCTTCATGGACAAACTGTTTTCTGGCTGATGAATTACAGCCTTGCTATGGAGTCGACCTGTGTGTGTCAACTTGAATGCACTGACTGAATTTAAAGACTGAATATTAGACACAAAATGAGTGATGCTGTTCTTGGCTGTTATTCCCTATTTTATGCATCTTTACCAACGTGCACCAACTCACCACTCTTCTTTTTCCAATTGTAATCGGAACACGGGGCTCAGTGAATAAATAAGTCGCACACATAGTGATCATGTTTTTCTATGCACTTCACTTTCAAGAGTCCCTTCGTATTTTATGAATTCTCACCCTCTGCTGCTGCCCTCATAAGGATGATATACGACCAAGGGGTCGGCCCGATGGAACACAAGATTGTCTGCCACTGTCTGTAATTAACATGAGCAGGTACACACAGAAAGCCCACAGATCTGACAGTATTCCCCTTGAATGCTCTGAGAGAGCCCAGGGACACCATTACCCTAACTGATGAGGGCTATTTCTCATTCCTGGCCAGTCACTTCACAGCCATTAGTGTGTGCATTATCGACCTGTGGAGAGGTCTTTGTGCTCACGGGGAAACACCTGCAGGTCAAACCATCCGCTCCCATCCTCTACCCCTCCACAGTCGTCCCCTCTTACCCTCATCAGCAGGCATGAGATCAGGGGAAGAGAGTAAGCGGTGTGATCTCCATGTGGGAGCCGCAGCGACAGAAAGGGAGAGTGAGATGGTGAATGCACGCGAGTAATAGAGTGTGGGTGTGGGTGGATGTACTGTATTCTTCAAGTGCACGGCATGAGGAAAAGGGGGAGAAAGGAAAGAGCAAGAAGGGGGGGGGGGGGGGGGGGGACCACAAATTAACCTTGGATTTTTCACAAGACAAATTCTATACCTCAAATGGTTTTAGTGCCTAATGTAAGAGATATATATGTGTGGTATCTACAGGACAAAATGAACCAGGACGTAGGCTGATATGAATAATTGGGTAATTTGAATTAATTTCTATAATAATCACTTCACTAATCTCCTTAAAGGATGATGGCTGAGGATATTAAGCATATTTTAAATGTTAGCAAATGTGATGAAGACATCAACAGTAGCTTTGCACCAGTTTGTCCATTCATACTTTATGACTTCCCTATTTCTGGTCAAGTGAGTTTTTATGGCAGCAGGAGGGGGGGTATGGAGGATTGATTCAGAAATGAATGCAAATTTGTTATGATGAAGGGACATGCCAGACAGTACAGCAGTGTGAGTCATTAATGTGTTTTTAATAGGTTTTGGGAAAATAATGGAGGTGTATAGCACAGGTGAATACATTATATCAGACATTGGCTCCACAGGCAGTCGTAAGCAAGATTACACAAAAACAACTGAAAAGAGTTCCACTAAACTTAGTGGAAGGATGTGGTGAGTCAGAGAAGAACCTGTTATATTCAAACTAGTCCAAATTAAGAAACTAGTCCAAATGAGTTCCTTTTTTATTACATCCCATGATTAGCTTCGACCCCTAAAGTTTCTGGACAATTTGCTTTGTGTGACTTGAATCCATCTTGTCTGTTTTGTACCAAAATCTTCAGGTTCGTTCTTTTTCTCTGCACTGAGACAAACTGTCGAGTCTGAAGAGGGTGACTAGCTGTCATTTAACATAAGTTGCCCTCTGTACACACAGTCAACTAGCCTCCTCTGGTGTGGCCCCATCTCCTTCTCCACTGTCATTCCAACTGACAAGTGACCTAAAAATTCACCTTGGTACTGCTCACATCGCCCTATTTAGACAAGTGCCAGGGAGGCCAGCCGGCGCTCGAAAAATGCCTGACAAGAGGCACTGTGCACAAGTTTCAACAGCTCCGAGCTGTTTGTCTTAACAACCCCCGGGAGCCACTCCGATAGATTTGAGTTCTCTTCAGCTAAGTAGATTGGCAGAGAGCTGCAGTTAATCTCATGACTGATGTATGGTCTCAGCCACTGGTCAGGGTGGCATCAATGGTCCACACACAGATCGGGAAAGCGTCTGTTATTCAAATTTGACAGCCTCGGACCTTTTTCTTTTCTTCTTTATAAATACATTTAATATATTTAAACCTGGAATGAATGTCAGGCTCCTCAGCGGCTGATGTTCATCTGTGTGAGATGTACTTTATCACAGACACCATGTGAATACTCACCAAACTTCAAAGCCAACCTCTCATTGCTCATGTTAAGCTTCTAGCTGCTTTGAAGGGAAAGAGCCAATGTACCAGTTTGTGTGTGTGTGTGTGTGTTTGTGTGTGCATGCATGTGTGTGTGTAGACATCGAAGAGAAAACCACCACTGACCTTTTATTCAGCCCCTTTTCACCCACATCCCTATTATTATTATAATACACATGAATTAATCCTAAGAGTACACATTTCCACCTGTTCTCTTTCTTGTTGTACTTAGTACCAGAAGGAGAATAGACACGTCTGAGCCCTTGTTACAGGCCTAGTATCTATTCTCTGTTTGAGCAGATCAAAGCATTAATGCTAGACAGGTAAGGGACCTGAGTGAAATGCTAATGCTAATCCTATTAACATTCCAGGCATGCCGAACGGCTTGCTAATGGCTGGCACTATGGGTTGGATGGGGATCATCTTATTTAGGGAGACCGAGCTGAAGGCATTCATCAGAGCGTTGATATCATCACACATTATATGAACAGCTGCATATTTTTCATGGGGTTGACATTGTAGGGAGATGCAACTGTGGTGCCACATAAATCAAACTGACACTACAATGGACCTGAAATGGATCAGGGTGAGACAAAGAGGAAGCAAGAAGTAGCTTGCACATTCCCCCACACCCCCACAGACAGACAGACACGCACACACTGTCTCTTTTCATAGCTTAATGCAAATGTTCCACTTCCTGCATGGTTCATTTATCCAGTATGTAATTAGTCTATTCTATTTCATAAATCAATGACTAAAAATGTTCCACTGGTCTTTGACAACCTCAAGTTCTTGTTTTACAGAAATGAAAGTTTTATGACCTTGCAGTGGTGGGAAATTATACATTTTTTAAATGTTGCCAAGGTTAATATCCGAATACATATTCAGTTAAATAATCATAACTTTGATGACTGTGCTGTATAATATTTTCAAAGTAGTGGAAGGTACCTGGAAGCCTTTAACTAAAGCAGACAGGGTCCACCACATTGACTTCTTAGTAACTGAATCCCATGAAATAATTTCCTGCTAATTAAGAGATATTATTTCTGGACATGATATGGCTTCATTGGTTTCACCTACTCTTATATTCCTCCATTTTACGCCGTGATGAACATCCCTTGAAGTAATTAACAATGGCTGTGAGACAAAGAAAATGAGTGTTCATTTAAAACCGTCATAACGTGAAAGAAACAAAACTTTAAACTTTAAAACGAGACAAAGTATTGTATGCTACAGCTCATGTGTTTGATCTACATGTTACTGAAAAAAAATCAACAGATCATGTGCTCAGTTTTAGCCTTTTCATTTTGATGGGTAATTCATAGCGAATGAACTTCAGAAACAAAGGCAAAACGAAGAGAAATCGAAATCATTTACTTCAAACTTATTATGCCTGTTTCTATAATTCATGCAAGTAAGGTAAAAGGTTATGATTAATTATTCACCTAACATCTTGAGTGCTTAGAGGAGAGGGATACTGAAGCTGTCAAATGAGGTTTATCGACAAATGTTTTAAACCTGCACATACAAAGAGAAAAACAACCGAACAAATGAGTGGAGAAG
Organism: Limanda limanda; assembly: GCF_963576545.1. NCBI lineage: Eukaryota > Metazoa > Chordata > Actinopteri > Pleuronectiformes > Pleuronectidae > Limanda > Limanda limanda. The sequence goes on from NC_083638.1 coordinate 11,328,610, forward strand.
CATGTAGATATGTCCACAGAGACTTCACGGTACAATGATGCAATTCAAATCCAGTCACGTTTTGTGTTACTAATGAAAATGCTTAGCTGGAAAAGATGATTCAGATTTTTTGGGGAAGAGAAAATATCAGTGACTGTGCAACTGTCGAATGTTTGAATCGGAACATTGACTTAAAAGACATCTGCATTTAGATCGATGGAAATATGTCTCGAAATAGGGTCCGAAATTGCGGAGCACATTTTATGTGCAAAACTCTTTTTTAGGGGAAATTTTAGAAGAGAACAGGATCACATTGAGCAAGAACATCCCAGCAACACTTACATTGTGAGGGATATTATTGTAGGTTTGCATTTCATGAACCCCTCATTACGAATATTAATGCACCTTTGAGAATTCTGTGGTTTAAAAACTATAGAGACCGGTCTGCAGCGATGTGGATATGGTCAGATGAGTCATCCGTCAAAATGTTCTTGACACGTGGCTGAGAAAGGTACAGGCATGAATGATTGACCTCAGCAGTCTGGGGATTAGGTGACTCTGTTGTGATGTAGGAGGCCTTTTACTTCCATTGGTTTGGATCCACTTGTCGTGTTAGAGGAAAACGAAAACTCACATCAATATGAAGTTGTTCTGAGTGATCAGGTTTTTACTATGATGAAGCATTTCTATCCTGATGAGAGTGGTCTCCTCTAGGATGACCTCATCATAGACTGTTTATAAAGATGGACAATATGGCAGTTCCCCAAAAGGAAGGCCAAAACGTCTTGATCACAGCCTTGTGATCAATGTTGATGGGACATGGACCAGAACTAAAAAAATCGAACTAAACTAAAAGTCAATGTACACAACAAATACATGTTTCTCCTAAGTAGGGTCTGTCATTTTAAGGTAGTTTTTATAACACGTATGTAAGTTTAATTTCTGGGCAGGAAGTGGAAATGAGATCTTGGCAGTCCATAGGCCATGGATATAAAGTGAATCGTATGCTTAAGCCCTCACGACCAGATTGACCATCTTTGGGAGACTTTGTATTGTTGGACGGCCACCACCATCAAAACCCCACATGAGGAAATTTGTTTTGGAAGAATGGTGTTCAGCCCTCCAGTCCAGAATCACTGTCAAGGCCCACTGGAGCTGTTCTGGTGGCTCATTGTGGTTCAACACCTCAACACTTTAAGTTTCTTTGTCCTTCAACTTGTCACTTGTTTGTTTAAAGTCACAGGTGGAGGATCGGTGAACGACTGAAACTGCAGAGCAGCCCCAGCGCACCAATCTTTGAAACAAAGATTCTGAACATGGTGTTTAATCCTCTACCACTTTGTCATACTTATACATCAGCAGCACACTTGCAAATCGATGCATTCCTCAGCCCGGATGCCTGCAGTGTGCGGATGTATCGAGTGTAATCCTGTAAGGCCTTTGCCAGACCCCTAAAATAATTTCATCTTTTGAAACCAACCAGTCTCAAAAGATTTCAAGTCAAGGACACTTATAGTGGAAATTCTCTTCCAGGGCCGGGCCGCCGTACATTTCCAAGAACAATCTATATCATTCACTGTCTGCGGCCAGAAAGGAGGGATTTATATAAAGAACAGGCAGACAGGCAGGGAAAAAAATAGATGCCATTTTATTTCCTGCAGGGAGAGAGATTGTGTGCGTGTGTGTGTCTGTGTGTGTGTGTGTGTGTGTGTGCGTGTTAGAGAGAGAGACAGACCAAGATGGAGAGAGTATGGAGTACAGTAGTCTTCTGTCTCCCATTCGTTGGAAAACACTTTTGGTGCAGAGGTCATTATTTAGTCTTGTGATCTGGATAGCCGGTGCTGCAGAAGCCTAATGAAAAGTGCCTTTAACCCCTTCCCCATGTGTCACTTTTTGTTAGACAATATGATGGATGGTCCATTTTACAGCCTATTTCATCTGCTGGGCTGTTCTAAACTGTATTTTCAGGGTGCTTTTACTTGAAACATCCATTTTTGTGTGACATGGTTATTCATCAGCGAGGAGACGCAAAGGCACTACGGCTAGGAGGAAGGTGGGGGAGAGAGGTAATGGTCCCGCCACACCCCTCACTCTGTTATTCTTATCTTATCCTCCTAAAAATCTTAAAATATGCAGATACTTACAGAAGTGTACTGCACTTGGCTCCGGCAGCAGTCACCTCACATCCTCCATTCTTAACCTTGCCGATGGCACACCGGGGAGACATTATGGGATAGCAAACAACAAACACTCAACATTTGTCAATTTGACAAAAAAAAAAGAAAAAGAAAAAGACAGGTAGAGGAGAAATGATCAGTCGTGCCATCTCTCGCTTGATTAAATCACAGCGGCCCCAGACAGCCTCTCTCCCTGTTCATAAACTAGTCCCTCTCACGTTGTGACACTTTGAAGGGAGGGCCGGGTAACGAGCGGACCTGGGGGGGGTCATGTTGGTAGCTAGTCAGTCAGCCGCTCGGTCCTCCAGGTCACACTAACACAGAGAAGGAACATTAAAAACGAGCCCGGGGACCTCGAGGGGGGGTTTATGTAGTTATAAGGTCTCATCTGTGTCCGGTTGTGAAAATTATGGCTGTAATTTCCATTCTGCCTGATAAATGGCATCTAGGATTTTTTACTTGGGTGATTTCCTTCCATAAATCTCCTCAGATTAAACAGTGTACTCTGTAGTGATAGCACTTAAAAAGCAATCTCCTTCTCTAATGGCATCCTGTGTGCTGTAGTTCATAAGGTAAAGGAGACCCAAAATACTCAAACGGCCACTCACTCACTCTGCTCACACGATTTTATCCTCATGAACTAACTTTTTGTCTCGAAAACCTGCCTCATTCAGACTCATCCTGATTCAAGCCCAAAGATTTGCGGCTGCGTCGGGGGGGAAATCCTTTTGTGTGCGATCAGGCCTCTGCAGTGTATACGTGATGTGTCTCGTATGTGACTGCTCAGCCACACTCAGACCCACACACACACACACCACAAGCCACCAGCGCACTCCCTTTGTGCCAGTACACTGTACCAAACTAGTGTCCTGCCCCAAGGGTAGGTCATGTCATCCAAGGCCATGGTTGATGCATGGCTCAGGGGTGTTCACACATCTGGACCCCCTTGCCCTGCCCCCTGCTGGTTCCCACAGGCTGAATAGCCCTCACGCAGGCCTTTCGGACATACTGTGTCGCAGCAGCTGGGGACTACACATGTTTTTTTTCTCCTGGCCTGTCAGCAAAAGGTCAGGGTCAACTGGCACTCACACACTTGAGGGACATGCACATATATTTCAGCCCTGTATGTACAAAAAATTATGCAGTTACATGAAAATACTCCATAAATGCAGTAAATGCCTGTGCTTTGAGTAGCAATTGTGACAGAGCCATGCCGTCAAGGCCTTACCTTGATTTGTTACGCACGCACGCCCACACACACACACACTCACACACACACACACACACCCACTCACACACACCCACCGTTCCCAATAGCTGTACACTAAAGGACCATAGGGAAGATGTTGACCCTGCTTGAGAAGAGCAACCCCTGCGTGTGTCTGCAATACAACGACATCAGCAGAAAGCTTGCCACAAGGTACTGCATATGTCCAGCCAAGCAATTGTGTATGCAGAATAGCCTTTTCAAAGCCAGGCAGTGCATCCTGACAGCTAAGAGTCTTGAGGCAGTGTGTGTGTGTGTGTGTGTAGAGGCGGGATGACAACCCAACATGCTACCTACATGTAAACATGTCTGAGGGTTTTTCAGTGAAAGAACAATTTGAAGCCGTCTTTGTTTTATGGTTTGAATAAACTGAAAGGTACATACTTAGCAAATAATTATTTATTTTTGTTGTAATTAAGAAGCTGAAGATTTGTGAATGCGCTGTGCGCTCGCTATGTCTGAAAGACATCTGGAGAGATGTCATAAAGAGGTACCAAGAGCACTTATTGTTATAACAGCTGGCAGATTTACAATAATGGATCATTTTAGATAGCGTGGTATGAAGTGCACCAGTGGTTTGAAGGAGTGAAAGACAGATGGACAGGGGGAAAAAAATGAGAGAGAGACTGAGAGAACTCTTTAATTCTTCGGCAGTCTTTAGATATCGCTGCCCAGAGATTTTCTTCTGGATAAGGTCATTCATTGATCCAGCACTACAATCGCAGCTGGTTAAAAGTCAGAAGAAAAGTAAAACTGTAAAAGTTGAAAAGAGTCTTTGTGAGACACCACACAGCTCTTTGATATCGACATGTTTGCATTATTTTCTTTAATTTTCCAGTGTATTTACTTGATATTAAGTAATGAAACGTGACGACTCAATTATAACACACTTGGTGTGCGGCACAATAGATGATGAAATAGTAAATGCAACATAATTAAACCTTCATTTGTGAATATGGTGGAATGTTTGAGATAATATTAACAATACAACCCATTGTTTCTTCCACCGCAATGAATCATCCAATTATACCTTTCCCTATGGTTCAAAGGGGACTTTGGAAATACACATGGAGACATCAGGTCATAAAACAATTTGCAGACAGCCTGCCCGTGAGCATAATGGAATCTTGTCAGTCAGCGGGAGCGAGACTGGAATTAATTCAATTTGTCACGGTGACAATTCGGACTTTGATTAAAAAGGACTCGCAGACGATGGCTTCGGTGCTAATGCGTATTGTTTGAGTGCAAAGTAAAAACAGAGAAGTCTCTTTGTTTGTCAGCGAGCCTGGTTTTTATTGAGTATAATTCTGTCTCTGCAACATCTCTGCAGGTCTCTTCAGTGAATGGCCACGGGCCGCTGATGCTGCGAGTTGAATTTTAGCAGAACTATTCATAATGATGCTGCATTAGGGTTTTTTGTGTGAGTCTGAGAAACAAAAACGCAACAAATAAAAGGGACAATTACAGATAATGAACTCACTCTAAATCAAAGCTGTTACACAGCAGCTTGAGTTCATTAGGCTGAATGCAGAAGTTGGACAATAGACGGAGCTCATATAATACCTCTGTTTATCTCTGAAGCCAATGTAGGGAAAGGCTCCCAGATTTCTTTTCTCCTCATCTCCTCCAAATCACCCAACTCCACTCCCTCCCTTTTGGTCCTGTGAATAACCTCCAATCATTTACAAAAAGCCCTCCTCAGAGTGCTTAGTAATATGATGATGCTGTATGTCTAAAACTAGATGGTATAAAACAATAGTTCCAAGGTTCTTTAAAAAATGGAGAAGGAGGGCCCTTACACAGAGGCTCTGGTCAACCATACATCACCGTGTAGATGCAGGACAGGGAAATATGCTGACATCAGGCCTCTATCTACCTTTCTTACCCTCCACGGACACTTCATAAAACAAACAGCGGGTGTAAATTTAGAGGATGCAGCCGTAAACAATAGGCCGCTGGGAAAAGTTTAGAGAGTTCAGCTCGGATAACAGTTTAGCCAGGAGAACCTGCTGATGATAAATAGGTTTGTTTGTCACCTTTCTTCCCTCTCCGGGGAACAATGATATGGATCACAGAGGGAGAGGGGAAGGGGATGCAGGGGGGTGGGGGACAAAAACAGCATCCTAAATAGAACCGTATTACAGGCAGCACAACAACTGGTCCGCCGAACCTTTTGCAATCCCCGTAACGTGACGTGTCAGATTTTGTTTTTTAACATTCTCGACGGCATCACTTCTTCGGCTGTCACGTCAAGACAAGGATCCATATTTTAACCAAATCACATGGTAGAATCAGAGGACTGAGTTAAAAATATCCCTTATAGCAGGTATGTATACCAAGATGCACGAACACACGAACAAAAATACACACGTGCTTTGAGTTTATAATAGACTTACGAGCGCGCAGCTCTAACAATGTACACAGATAACAAACAACGTCCCCGGAGACGTGGAATGCACTGTTCATTCAGTTCAGAACACAAAATAACTTAACAACTAATGCATCACTGTTTCTGAAAAATGAATTATTGGGTGTAATGAAGGCACGTTCGAGTGAGAGAGGGAGATGGAGAGAGGAAGAGGGAGAGAGAGAGAGGGAGTGAGAGAGAGAGAGAGAGAGAGAGTGTGCTGCACCTCTCCGAGAACCTCAGGGGGAATGTGGTGTTTTAGATAATGACAGGTCCCTTGTATTTGTTGCTACCTAGCTCTGCATTATGCTATGAACAAAACCGCATCACCATTCTCAGCTTGGCTGTTGTCATCTATCAGCAACACACACTCTGAATAGATAAACACAGTCGCTGCGAGGCTATAAAGCACACAGAAATTAGGTGTGATGTTGACGATAGTGTGTGTGTGTGTGTGTGTGTGTGTGTGTGTGTGTGTGTGTGTGTGTGTGTGTGTGTGTGTGTGTGTGTGTGTGTGTGTGTGTGTGTGTGTGTGTGTGTGTGTGTGTGTGTGTGTGTGTGTGTGTGTGTGTGTGTGTGCAGACTTTACTGATGCCTCGTCATTTCACAGATTCAGCCCGAAGATCACGCCTGTGTAAAATAACATCATTGTGTATTTTACTGCTATCACTGGCTGTGCAGAACAGAATATATATAGACATAAGGACCCCGACTCTTGTACATTCAAGCAGTCAGTTCTCTGCTCGACCGAAAAATAAGAGAAAATGATGCGTATCTCTTTGTGAAAGGCCACACAGCAAACTTTGTTTTCGGTGAAAACAGCAAGATGTTGCTTCTAGCAAAAAATGAACTGAAAACTAAATGGTTTAAATTGGTGGGGAGAAATTGTACGCGTACCGCCACCAAATTTATATTTTGTCTTATGTTTGTTTGTTACCAGGAATACACACAAAAGACTCAATCGATTTTCTTAACATTTTGTGTAGCGGTGGATAGGGGTTGGATCCAGAATTTGTATTTCATTTTCTTTAATATTGTAAAATAGGGTGTTTTTCAACCTTTTATTGATTTTTCAGAGAACAATTAAATGGATCTTTACGAAAGCAATCACAGACATTTCAGAGACTAATATTTATGACTGTGTGCAATTTGGTGCAGATCCAAATAAAAAATTCTCGTGAAGTTAAATGTGGTTTCATGAGGGGTGTTGTGCAATAGGAGTAGACTTGACGTTGGCTAATTATTAATAATCATGAAATAGGATTATTAAAATAATAAAAATTATCTATCAAAAATAATTAAATTATTAATTGAAGATGATCAGTAATCAAATAACAATAAAACCACTAATGAGAAAATAGGAATTATCAATTAGAAAGTACAAGCTGTCAATTAACAATGATAAGGTTATCAACCAAGAATAATGAAAATAATTAGTCTAAAACAATAAAATTATCAATTTAAGAATAATACTATCTATATTAATAATTGAGAAAGGGGGGCACCACCCTGGTTACCAGGGACCAACGATGTCAAGCTATAATTATCAGTCTCATAATGATAAATGTCAAATTAATAATGTCAATATTTTAATATTAACGATTACTTAATAAACAGTGAAGGCTTCTAAGTTCGAGCACAGGCGATCATAATCCAGCTGCAATCACATACATATGCACAAATAATCACAGACTACAGATACTTTAATTACAAAAGTATTTATTAAAAAGGGGAAATAAAGTTATAATGTTATTCAATGATTTATCATTTTAACAAGCTCCAATATTTCAAAGGTAAACACAGCAGCAGCACTTATCACAATTCAGAAAATACATGGACAACCTGCGGTCTACCTATGTATGTCTGTCTCTATGTGTGTGTGTGTCTGTGTCAAAGTGTCTCTCTGTGTGTGTGTGTCTATGTGTGTGTGTGTGAAATAAAGTTAGTGTTATTTAATGATTCATCATCTTAACAAACTCCCATATTTCAAAGATAACAACAGCAGCTTATCACAATTTAGAACACGCATGTAACCTCTGGTCCATCTATGTGTCTCTGTGTGTGTGTGTGTCTGTCTGTGTCTATCAATGTGTGTGTGTGTGTGTGTGTGTGTGTGTGTGTGTGTGTGTGTGTGTGTGTGTGTGTGTGTGTGTGTGTGCGAGAGAGAGAAAAAGAAGGGGGGTGGCGATGACGCGTAGTGACATCACATCTAAGATGGAGGCCGATCATGATTCGTGGAATCAAGGCCTAAAAACTCTCAAAATGGCGGATTGACTACAAAACAAGATGGCGGAGCCGTTATGAATTTAGAGCCAGGATGGGAGGAGAGAGAGAGCGGAGGCGTGGCAATAATAGACTCAAAATGGTGGGTTTAACTTAACGTTATCCAAAATGGAGAATATGTTAATGACACCATGTGGCCGGAGCGCACACTGGTGGTCGTCACATGAATTACACAAAGGAAATTTTAGACAAAGAGAATTCTTATCTCTGCTTGGCTTTGGGGCCGAATGGTTTCCAGATGTGTTCAGCCTCTCTAAGCATAGATTTAACTATGTGACATGACCTGTATTATAAATACAGGTCAGAAGTGTGTATAGGTCGGTTTAGAAGGAGAGAGAGAGAGAGAAAAAAAACATGAGAAAACATGTAAGGAGAGTTCAAAGAAGCTCTTAAAAATACACGCCTGAGATGAGTTAAATGTGATTCACCCCTCAGCCCTCATGCGAGCGTTGTGGGCCGAGGTTCTGATCGGTGAAATCACTGCAGACTCACACAGACGTTAACAGTGCGGGCGGAGTCTTTCCTCGCGGCCTCAAGCACTAACACAAAACCCGGAAATGAACCGGAAGTAGCGGCTCGTCGTAGCCGGCTAAAACAATGAGACTCAGCGGTCTCGCAACAAATACAATCAAATATTAAATAATATGCTACGTATCAAAACTAACATCTGCCCAGATAATCAAGTCTTACTGTACCACCCTCGCGGTGTGTCTGCACCTCGGCGCGAATGTGTCGGGGGCCAGTGAATCACGTAGTCTCTCTCACGAGCGGAGCTCCTGGCTCGGCCGCTGGACCGGAAAAGGAAGCGAATTATTCGTGCTGCCTTGACGGAATGAAACTTCGTCTTCTTCTGTAACAGCGGAGATCGTGCTGTTTTACAGGAACGGAGTGGATTGCCTCTTACTCCTCAGCGGGATGAACGTCGCGCTTCTGCAGGGGACGGCTGGTTTGAAGCCGTTTGTAGATCGTTGGAAAAAAGAAAAAGTAAAGTCTATGGAAGTGTGTGAGTCCGTCCAGCGGGGCACTTCCTGTTTCGATGTCTAATCGCCTCCTTAGTTACTGAGTCGTGTGGTTAGACCTCTTGAGGTCAGAAGACAACTTGAGCAGCGTGGAAAGGAAGATGACAAAGAGAGTCTCTTAAAAATACCGAGTTAACTAGTAGAACCCCGGAGGGGTTCTGTTGTCGCTTGGGCATCTGAGTGAAGAGAGGGAGAAGTCTGTGAGTTCAGCCCTTTTAAGTCATGTCTCAGGTGACTCCCCCCTGGGAGGAGGGGTCAGGGGTCAGTGTGGCCCTCCAGCCAATTGAGTTGTCAGGATTTGGCCCCCAGGGGCGGGCTTACCGTGGGGGACCAGGACGTGATCTTTTGCCACATGGAGATAAGGGCCCATGCTGGATTTTTAAATGTTAGGGGTTACCCGAGCCTGGCCTAAGGTTTTACGACCCTTTGTTCTAAGTCGGATCACTGGGCCTTGCCCAACAGGGGACTGTTGGGCCTTTGCAGGGGTTTGTGCCACTGAACTTATTACAGTTTTTCACAAGTGTTGACACGCTAAAATTGCAACTTGAGAGCCAATCACTGGAACCTGAAGCTCATGCATCAAGTCCTTGAACCAAATCTGCAAAATTACAGTCTCTGTTTTACACTCATTTTGAATTCCTCATCACACTTGCAAAGCACTAAACACATTGAGCACATCCAGCGCAAGATTTAAAATGAAAATCTTGCCTTCCTTTGGAAAGCAATCACACTGACAAGCTGTTATTTACAAATTGGAAACACCCACTTCTCACCGGGTGTGAACACTAGTTGCTTGGTTGTTCACTTAGAAATCAGTGTTGTTGCCATGAAAGGGTTCTGGAGTAAAATTTTTCAGAAGGATCATGCTACTCAAGGATTGCTGGCCAATATCATGCAAATATTATTCTATATAAAAATTAAAGACAAATCATATTTTATTCTTATTGTATCTTTGATGAAAAAAATCTTAACTCAAAAATACCAAAAGGTGATTTTGGTATTTTGCATTAGCCCTGGGATGAGGACAGACCACCATTGGCCACCAGGTCATAGTGAATGTCCCTGGACAGCGTGGAGGAAATATTAACATGTGCGCAGCCATTAGCCAGGGAGGCATCCTCGATCATCATGCTCACCTTGGTTCCTACAACACCGCCCTTCTCATATAATCCCCAACACCCAACATTGCATCCTGATTCCACCGAAGCAGAGGGGTGGACCCCGGCAGCCTGGGTGTGTGGTGAGCTGGGCAGAATGTGACTTTCCAGGGGGAATATCTGCTCTGCAACTGGTTCAGCAACCGCCCAAAATGTCTCTGTCTCTCTCTCTCTGTGGAAATCAATGCAAGTCAACGTAATATCCTCTGAAGTCATGGAGACATGACTGTGTGTGTGTGTGAATGAGAAAGATTGTGTGTGTTCCAAAATATTGCATTTTGGGAAAGAAACATTTGTGTTATTGTTTATCGTTTGTGTAACTGTAACATTGATTTATAATGTTGGTGGTCCTGATCAAAAACCTGATATAAAAGCCATTGTTGTAGAGATGGTTGACAGCAGCATCTTAAAGTGTAGGGATTGCACTTTGAATGAAATGACTCAATGACTGATGCTGCGGCTCGTGATTGTAAATTTGAGGCAATAAAAACTCCAGGGGTTTGGTAAAGGTTTATAAGAGGGCACGGACCCACTTTAAGGTGCAATCGTCTCACGTAAACCTAAGAAGCAGAGAGGAAATAAACTTGGATGCTTGTCCTCATGATGGATGAGGGTTCTGTCATGGAAAGGGCACACTTCACTGTTGTTCCACTGACTGCTGTTTTGAGAAGCATATCTGTTGTGAAAGAGCAAACGCGCCTTGTCCTTCAAGAAAACCCGAGAGTGGGGTTTGCAATGTGCTTTGGAGGCTTTGGACTGAGAACACCCCCCAAAAAAAAGAATCAAGTGGATGGAAACAGCAGAGGAAGGGCAGGCTTGCTTGCACATCCTGGCTCAGATCTGAGGTTTGTGCTGTCTTTTTGCGTTTAGATCAAGTGCACGCTCGGAGGAGAGATAGGCAACGGGATACAGAGGTTGCAACCTTGCCCTTTGCAGTTTGTGGACTGATCATGAGAAAAGCTCCTTCACTGACTAAAGAAAAAAAAAAGAGGACATATTGTAAGACACTTGGGAGATGCGAACCTTAAAAACAGACTGCCCCGAGGACTCTGAGAAAAACTGTAAAATTCAGTTTCACTCTTTCACACTCTCCTTGACACACACACAAACAGTTTTCAAAAAGCCCCCGAGCTTTCTTTACTTCAACTAACTTACTGCTGATGAATGTATACGGTTTAACAACTCACATGTGGAGCCTATAGAGCTGCATTCGTATTTTACCAAAACATTGTCCTCTGCAATAGTGTTTTTGGTCAAGCATCTGAATTAGATTTCTGGGCATTTAAAGAAAGCTAATAGAATAGAAAATTACTTATAGCCAAGGCAGGATTAAAGGTGTGATTCTGCAACAGCAGCAAAGCACGAGACACTAAATAAAATGTAATCTCATAGTCCCATTAAAGAGTTCAGCAGCAGCAGGCCCACACACACAAATACTCACAGAGAAATACATATAGTGTGTTATCATTGAGTCATCTGTTCATGGGGCTATACTATTTCCCTGGGCAGACATACGTTCCCTCACATCCATGTTGGGAATGACATAACCACTGCTACACACTCACACACACACATACAGACACTATAGACACCAACTCAACGGTGACTCCTGCTGAATAGATTCATAAATAACCTTTTTTACATTCCATATCAACATAATGATTCATTATTGACAGTAACTGCAAAAATAAGTTCAGTATAAAAACATACATTATGGTAATATAACGCTTGTATGGTCAGACAAAGCAACACTGAATTATGGTATGAAATTAAAGTTATTAACTACAATATTTTCTTATGCTACAAAACCTCACACTCCTTTCTGCATTAGAAGAAAATGTACTGATGAATCCTAATTACACATTTCAGGCAGCGTCATCAGTGAGCTGTGAGCTCAGTGAACAGAAATTGTCCTGAAATGACTGCGAGCTTATGAGGAGATCAACATGAAAAGTTGTTTTCGTGCCCAAAACTGCATGAATTGCAAAAGTAATGAGTTGAAAATGTTTATTATCCCAAGAGTGAAACCTGCCTTGTAGCTCCGAGAGCAGAATTAGCTGTTAGCCGAAGCGATCCGGGCCAGAGCTCTGGGTTTTAGGGAAGTCTGTGGATGGTTTTGCGCTGAAACTTTGGGGATAAACACCAGTTTTAAAGTAAGACGGCTTCCCACTGTTACTGTGTGTTCAGGGCTGATTAATGAGTATTCTGTGTTTGACATGGGGATAGAGTTTCAGTTTGGGAACTGGTGACAGCTGATCAGAGCAGACTGATGGCTTTGGATGGGAAATGTGTTGGGTTGTTGTTGTGTGTAGGCGTGCAGTCTCTTTTCATGCTCCTGCCAGGCTGATCAATAACGTGCTGCATGTTTACACTGCAGTTACCTCCAATTTTCACAGCTGACATACCTTATATTGTGGTATATTGTGAGTATAAAGCTGGATTTTCACGCATGCTAATGTTATGAATGTACAACAAGTACAGAGAGCACACTATTAACTTCTACAGGAGGGCAACAGCATGACAATGTCAGTGTAATTGCTGTCAGTTGTTGTTTTGGGACAGACACTTCATATCTCTCTGTCAACAGCTTTGTGTAGCATCACTGCTACACAAAGCTGTCGTATCTCAGTGGAACACGCAGGTGCCAGAGATGACAGATGTCGATCAAAAATGGTGTGCAATGCAAAGATGTGGGTCGAATATATATTCAGCGTGTAAATGTGATTTCTACACCATTTATGTGCATCAGTTGTCTGTAAATTGGAAATCCGTTTATACTGATAGCCATCTATTGATTTGTACCATTTAATATAATATTTCATGGTAAATTAGAACTTGTGATATCTGGGTTGATCACAATCATTGACAACAATCTTATGACCATTTATCTCGAAATATTTGAGCTCCATGAAAACAGGAAACCCATCTGGAGCAATTGAGGTACATTAAGATTTCTACAGAAATGGTCTCCATCCACCAATTATCCAGAGCAATGGGCGAGAGGCGGGGTGGACCATGGACAGGTTGCCAGTGTATGCAGCCAGCATGCAGAGACAAACAACCATTCACATTTATGGTGAGTTAAGAGTCTCCCATTAACATAACCACAATGTGCATGTCGAGGAAGCAGGAGTACCAAAGAAAACCCACATCCATCCCCAGTTGAACCGGGATTCGAAATCGGTGACAGTGCTGACCCCTAAGGTTCTAAGAACCACGTGTTAGCCTCAGTTTAGAGACAAACATAAAATAAAAACAATCTAGCTTGTGTTGTTCCGTCTAAATGGAGTTGAAAACCGTGGCCCTTGACTGAACCTTATTGCCACCCCCTTAAAAAAACAGACCATCACATCCTCTGGCATTTTCATTATGAGGAATCCATTCAGAGGTGATTCTGCACCTGCATGTCAACAAAGCTGCTCTGCCGCACCAGATTTGTCAAACTAATGGAAACAATGTCCAGTGAAGGTCAGTAATGTCGCACGGTGATGAACACTAAGAGGAAGGAGGGCGGAGACTATACGGGAAGCTGTCAGGTGACTCCGCGGAACGGAGAGCGAGGTTGGCGGAGGGACAAAGCACATTGGCAGGATAATGAGGAGAAGGGGGGGAGACACAGGAGGCAACAGCGTGAATGATGCATGGCGGGTGCTGGGATTATGAAAAGCAGATCCGCTGTGAAGACAGAGAGGGGACAGGGAGCAGGGCTGAGGACTCACGGAAAATCACGAGCCCGGAAATATACGCCAGCTGACATTATCAGAGATTTTTATAATCAGAATAAATAATTCACGCGGGTCTGAAAGTTACTTTATGTCTGTCAGGAAATATTATTAAAAAGGCAGAAACTACATAACAGTTTTGCCAGGTGGCGTGTAAAATCTTCAACGTTCAGTCTTTTAATGCTGCACGGCTTAATTAGAACCTTATGATAAACAAGCTCACAAAACGGTACTGTGGGGTAATCGCTGATACGTGTGTGTGTGTTTGTGTGTGTGTGTGCGTCTATGCAGTTAATCCTCAACTCAAGTGCATATCCATCTTAGTCTGCTTAAATAAAGCGTACAGATTCTGATTCTCGGGGCAGAATAGCTCAGCTTCATTTGCCAAGAGAAGCAAAATGTCTGAAAATTTAGGTGAATGGCTGATTTTAGGTCATATTTGTGGGGATGGGCCGACAGAAGGGGAGAGTAGCCGTCGGTCACGGCCCTGGCCGGGATTCATAATGACCCCAGGCCAGATTACCAGCCATCTGCACTGGGCTATAGATATCTGCAGACCGCTCCAGTGGCAGAGGGGGGGCGAGGGACATTGGGGATGGAAGAATGGAAGAGTGACCTTTGGGTGAATGAGTAAAGAGACAGAGCGCCTGAGACTGGCGGAGGCAAAGAGAGAGAGAGAGAGAGAGAGAGAGGTGACTGACAATGATAGATGGAGACCCTCACAATCTGGAGGAAACGGAAGGAGCATGACTTACACCCAGACATGTCCTACAGTATATCACTTATACCTGCTTGGCACAGCCCAAGGCTTGGAGGAAGAGGAAAGGTGAAGGAGGCTGTCAGTTCCATCTTCTCGCAGGTGCTCGGAGACACGCCATTTGTCAAAGTTTGTCATTGGCTCTGAGGTTATCTTGCGTCTCTGATAGAAGATGATAGGAGGAACATCGGAATTGTGCGTGAGTGTGTACGACGAGGCGCTGTGTGGAAGTGGGGGGGGGGTGCACGGGAGTTGTGTTGGGGGCTGGTTCATTTCGGGTCTTTATATATGAAACATCCATCACCGATCAGACGTGTGGGTGTCACCTAACCAGGCAAATCTAATGATGTGATCCCGTGGAAGTGAGGAGGAGGAAATCGATCAGGGAAAGTTGTGAGTGAAGTTGAACAGTACTTGGCTTCACCAGAGCCACAGGGTCTGCATCAGTCATTCAGAGGCAACATCTTTCTGTTCTAAACATATAAATAAAAAAGGTCTGCTGTGCAGCCTCACGAGAGAACGCAACCTAAAAAAAATGCTCTGCTAACAGCGTAAGCAAAAAGAAACATCATAAGCTGTCAAACAGAGTAAATAATTTAGAAATGTCTTATATAAAATGTGTAAGATATCAAAATACATGTAAAAAACTATGATGTAATTTCAATTCGAATCGGGCTGTGGGAGTGTAATGTTTGCAGTATGCAGAACTTCATTTGCAAAGTGCCGGTTGGTTTGCTGCGGCCAGTGGCAAGTGTTAGTGTATAAAAGAGTGACCTGTCGCTCTAAACCACGGACGTGATTCTATGTAGATGTCAGAGTCCTTACGAAAGAGCCCTCTGACCGCACTGCCTGTAGAAGGATGATGTCCCCTGGAATGGTTAGTAACACCAAAGCTGTCCAAACACATTTCACGGTCACGCTTTAACTCCTCGGACATGGCATGACAATGAGAGGTGTCTGACTTCTCTCCAACATTTATTTTGTTGCTGTAAATGTCGAACACAACCACATACAAGAATAATAACCGCCGCTGCTCTTGCAGGCCCGGCTCCCTGCAGGCACTCAGACCTGCTTTTTTTACTTTATTAGTCTCTCCAAAACCAGTGCCCAGCATTTTGCTCATCAGCATGGGAGCCAGTCGGGGCCAACTTTTGCAATTCTCATGTGTCACGCATGTTTGTCTGATCTCTCTCTGAGGCGGACTCTGCCACAAGGAGCTTTATTCCTCCTCCTTTCTGCTCATTACTCGATTTTATTCACACATATTTTAAATTCAGAGGGGATTGTTGTCACTAGTTAATTATTTTTCCTAAAAGAAGCACACTTTGTGAAATTGACACGCAAATAATCTATTAAACAAGAGCAGAAAAATGGACATATGGATGAGAGACTCCTTCAGACACTGGCAGGAGGATTAGAGAAACACAATGCGTCGGTTCAGATGTCTCGTGGCACGGCGGCTGAGACCAGGTTGCCTTCTAATTTCCAAAATAGAATAATAAAAACTGGAATGACCTTGAATTAGCTGGGGCTGACTCTCTGGCACGGCCGACATGGAGTCTAAAATTACTGCTGGGGGGTCAGCGGGGGCCCCTGTCGAGGGAATGGAGAACCACAGGCCTTGTTTTGCCTTGCCAGTGAGGTGGAGGAGAAACAGTCAGTGACAGATGAGTGAAAGATAAAGCCTGCGACTCCGTTGTGCTTCATTTCTTGTATTCCCCCTCTCCAGGTCGACCGTGAAAAGAGGAGGAAAAGCCAAGGTCACTCTGAGCACGCTTCACAAACATTAAACCTTGAAAGCTAGAATGGTAATATCCCTGTGCTCTTTCATTTGTTTTATGGAAATGGAAAGCAATCCTACTAGACCATTACTGTTAATTGGAAATGTATTGTATGAGATCAAGCCTTTACTTGCTGGTGGTATTACAAATCTGGTGAAGTCACATCACAGGATAGAGTTGTGACATAAAAGGGGAAAGCAGATCCTTTTTCGAAGTTTGAGAAAATGTAGAGTTGTCTCCACAAAATACGAGCAGTAATAGAGAGTAGCATCTAACTGAGTGTCCTCAGCAGATTTAGATCACGGACTGCAGATACAATATTGAATGAAATTGACTGTCAAAATATTAGCATATAATCCCTGGGGCTATTTAAAAAAGAAAAAAACACTTCAGTCAACCTCAGTGTTTTTAATTCTTGTTCTACTCCACTCCTATTCAGAGCAGAAAGTTGAGATGTAGTTCACAGTCTGAAATATTCAGAGAGAGGAAAAGCTAATTCTTTTTTGTTTAACACGTTCCACTGTTGAGAACTGACACGCTTTGGCGAAAATTCTGAGTATCCTAAAGAAATAATGCTTTGTCAAATGTCTTCAGCAACAAAAATCCTCCAACATGTCAGAGCTCCTGGTTTCTCAAGATGGTGAAGGTACGTAGATATTACATAGGTATTTTTATGCAGTATTTCTGGGTTTACAAAATGTGGGTTTAAAAAATGTTGGAGACTATAGAGACGGAATCTAATACCTTGTTTCTATCATTACTTCAACTCGCTGTAGAAAAGAGAGCTGCATGTTATTTATCTGCCTTCATTGACCTCGGTTAAGCTACTGGTCACTGCTTGATTGACTCAGGACTGACACATGCATCCATCACTTGTCAACAGACATGCTAAATACTGAATTACATATTTATCACTCTGTGTGCAGCATTCTGAGGAGACATACGATCAATATCAACAACATGACAGCGTGAAAAACAACCCTTTTTTTTAAAGGTGCTGGCAAGGACCACACTTGACCTTGTGATGCTTTCCACACAGTCACATGGTCTATTCCTACAGTCGAACCCCCCACAGCCCTTTTTTCTGCCTGTCCTATCTCAACATGCCGCGCTGAAAGATGGCGAGCATAACCCATCATCGAGTCCATCACCTTTGACCTCTGCCACTTCTGTGGGTGGCCGAGGTATGGTGGAATTTCAGCCCACAAATGAATAGAGGGTATAAGGGCGTTTGGTTCTAAGCGGTGTCCGTCTGGAAGATCACAGGGCAAAGCCCGACTGGCTCTTTGCCAGCCACCTAATTAATTAACAATGACGAGGAAAACACCCAGCACCCGCCCAAAGACATTTGCTTATGTTCCGGCAATTTTCAAAGGGTAGACGACCCCAAACTCTAAGAGTTTAAACAAAGACAAAGCACACGTGGATATAAGTAACTGGTCCGAGTTGCTGAAGCTGTCATCTAGATTTTAAATGTCTCTCATCCCGTTTCTCTCCACGGTGCAATAATTCATATCTAAGAAGAGGTGATATTGGAGTGTCACAATGGCTTCAATAAAATCAGAGACCCCTGAAGCTATCTGCAGTCCATCTCCATTACAGTCAAGCACCCTCGTGAACCCTGCCTCTGTTGATATCACCTTTCATGAAAAAGCCTTTCCTCATTGTCTCTCTTCAGTTTTGTTTATTCATTGTTTAAAGAGGCCACAGCACTCCACTGGTCATAGATATATCAACAAAGGTCAATTTAAAAATAGGCAACAGTTTAAACTGTGTCTGAATAATATGCACAAAATGTGTTATCTGGTTCTGTTAATTGTGTGAGCGGACACAAAGTTTTAGGACATATGAGGATGATAAGAGAAGCCAACGACTTATGATGATTACCAGTCATCAAATAAACACTGATGACCATAAGGAACAGGAAGATATTACGAGAATATTGATAGAGTGTGGAGTGTGAGCCCCTCAAGCAATCATATCTGCCGAAATGAAGCAACATTTTTCACACATGAACAAATAAAGTATTGGCAGGTATCGCACTTTGAGTTGTGAAATTGAGTTTAACTCAAAGGGTTTGGCTTGTTCAACCCCCACAAGCGCACACACACACACACACACACACACACACACACAACCTTGTATATCTTGGTGAGGACAACAAACTCTTAACCCTCAAACAGCTTTTCTTAAAATTGAGTAACGGCCAAAATGTGCTAACTTTCTGAAAGGCAAATGCTCAGTAGAGTCCTCACAAATATATTAACACATGTACAAATACAGACATAAATTATTGGCTATGATTATTGGGACATTGCATTTAATCCCATTCATTTCTTGGCCCAATCAAAACCTTATCCCTAACCTTGACCTCAAAAATGAAGTTTTGTTTCATTACGAAAAAAGGTAAGATAAAAGATAAGATAATACTTAATTAATCCCAAAGGATATTATCGTGCCAGCTTGCTCCAATATCACAGTATGAACAATATATTATGGATGCAGTGAATAAAGCAATAAATTAAGCTTTAAATTCAATAAATAAAAGAAAAGAGCATATTATAAGTGAAATAGAACGATTCATGGCCAAGCTTTGGCAACAAAACAAGAACACACACACACACACACACACACACGCACAGATTGTTCTGTCTTTATTTCATTGTAGACTAAATGAACGAATATAGCGTCAGATGCATCTGGACTATTCTGAATTAAACCCTGTGCACACACGTGTTTGACATATGGTGCCCCTTTTAGTGTGTGTGCATCACACTTTACAAT
This sequence comes from Limanda limanda, assembly GCF_963576545.1. NCBI lineage: Eukaryota > Metazoa > Chordata > Actinopteri > Pleuronectiformes > Pleuronectidae > Limanda > Limanda limanda. The sequence goes on from NC_083638.1 coordinate 11,347,943, forward strand.
GGGAGAAAGGATTTGTTCTCACTTATTACTTGTTTAGCATAATCATCACTGCATCAAAGTGGCAGAACGAGGTGCCTCAAGCATCGCGGTGCAAATTTGTGTGAGTATTATTAGGATTTTTTTTCTCATCCTCCACTCGCTCTGACTAGATCAGAGATGTGTGTTTATCGTACGTTTGCACAATGCAAGTGTTATAATCAAGCCAATTTCTTTTAATGGTTGTATGTCGGTGAGTTTAACCGTGATATGAATATTAATCAAATCCATCTAATAAGAACTGTTGTGTTTTATGGTGCTCAGGGTGGAGAGGGTCACTTCCTCTGTACTGTAGATGCCAGGGGCCCGTTGGCTAAAACTATTGCTATCCATCTAAATTGTCTCTGCATCATTCTGTTTAGCTTTTCACCTTCTATCACTTTTGTCTCACATTTGAGAGCCGGTCTCCTACAACAAATGCAAAATGCTGACCCAGTGTGAAATCCTCTCCCACACTAATTTAACATCATCTGCCCTCTGTGGTTTATTTATAGGGCTGTACATTTCAATTTGTGGTGTTTTACCGTGGGAGCTGGCAGCATGTAGACATTAAACTCTTTCATGTGCATATGATTTCAGGATGACTCCGGTTTACATTATGAATCATGCGCTGATAATACGCACAGCGAGAGGATTAGAGGAGAACCTGTGCTCCAGCGTCTGCCTTTTGCATACATGGCTTTGTAATGATGATTAGCCCACCTGAGTCCACCTACTTATCCCAGCGCTTTGATTATGATTCTCCGTGGGGCAGACCTTCCTTCTCACCGCTCCGTGCGTTTAACACCCCGCCTGACATGTTGCAGCAGTCATTGCAGTTTGTTGATGCTTGACCCTGTACCTTGTGCCACCAACACTGTCAGCCTCTGTGTGTGTCTCCGGAGCCCTGCTGGTTTATGACGCTGCCCAGCTTGTGAACGTGCGTCCAGGTGACAGGCCCAATGACAAACTCACATCAGGAATCTTTCGTGAACTCAAGGCTCTTGTCTTCCAGCTTCAAGTGCGATTTTCTTTTAATTAAATTTTGCAAAGTCATTTTACAGTTCACAACACCCTAAAACAAGTTACCTGTCAAGTGAGATAATTGACAGGGGACTTGGTGAATGCTTGATTGAATTGGGTGAACAATTTTGTCGAGAAAAAAAAGTGGGAAAATTATAAATTCATTCCAATTTAATTCAAAACATTGGTTTATTTAAACCACTACATTGATAATTCCCTAAAACGGTTTATATTGTGTTTATAGAAACAATAGACTGTAAATAAAGATGGACGCTACGTCTCCACTTCCTCCTGTTGTGAAAAAATTAAGCCAAAATATCCTGGATACGGGCGACGGCATCTTGTGCTATTGATGTTATTTGGAGTCTCTGCAGCAGTGATTGAGATGTGGGACGATACGCACACTCAACCAATCGTGGGTCAGTCTCAGCTGTCAATCATGACGCATCACCTCGTTTTTATAGAATAAAATTACTAATTCAAAAACCAACCTTACTTGGATAATTAACTTAAAAAACATCAGTGTGGTAACTACCTAAAATTACATTTCATATTTGGGAAAAGTTTATTTGAAATTTACTTTGTTCTATGCCCCGTCCAATAACATGGAGGAGGCAGGATTTATTATCAAGACTGTTTGGCTCCACTTCTGGAAGCAGTCAAATCCGTTATCTTTACTCAAATTTTATGATTGTAACCGAGGCTACAAGGGTCCCACAACCTCAGCTACGTACATATTTTATCCTAAATTATAACCTCTTCCTAAAGCTGACCAGTTGTGTTTTTGGGTAGTCCTAAACAAATATCATAGAAACAGATTTTTCGGCTGTGATTTGTTGGTCTCGAGGGAACATAAAAATGATGTGGTCTTGCCCATATCAGATTAGGAAACATTACTATGTGGAATTCTTCATGTAATTTGAACTAGTTGTTTGTCTGGATTCAACAAAAAGAAAAATCCAACACATCAATGATCAGGAACTGGTGCATTAATGTTTGTCATCATCCTCTTATTCATCCTTTACATTTAGAATTTCCAAAGGTTAACTAAAATGATAGTTCAAAATAATCTGTATAATATGTCTCATTGGCCTTATAATATGAAAACTGATTAGGTGTCCCCTTCTTTTTTTACTTCATTGAATTCAATCCAAAGAATAGGACCAGTGAAACGATAATTAAATGATCAAACCGTGACACATTGTGTTCATGATGGGGGCCATTGCAGGTCTGAATCAAGCTCAGCGTGGCAACACTAATAAGCTAATATCTGAAGCCATCTCTTAGAAACGGTAAAATGTAATTTGGCTGACCAACTGTGGTGTGACAAACACTTCCGACGGCCTGATCACCTAGTTTGCATCTCACAGGTAGGACATAATGGACCCAGTGTTTTATCCTTTGGTGCAAAGCCAGAATTGTTATGTTCAGTCAATGGCCTGATGCACTCAAACTGCTGCAGACTGCAGTCCAAATTGAATTAGTCACAGACCCGTCGTACAACTTAATCAGATACACTTTCAGACCACTAATTAAGAAGAATAATTACATATGCCTGTCCCCTGCGGGGCAGAGTGCTCCTAAGCGTCTGTTTTAGAGGGACTATTATTAATTATGGTGGCTAAGGACTGAAATGACTATGGCTTTCTGCATTTTCATGTCAAGTGTGGCGTGACTGAGGGAAATAATTGTTTTGATTTGCTCTGCTGCGTTCAAAATCTCAAATCAGACTGCTAAACAATTCAGCAACGTCAAGGTATAATTGTCTCCTTAAAGTTTTCCCTCACAAAGCTGGAAAGTTTCCTTCCCACCCCGTTTGCTTTTTTTTGTTCCTGCTCGTTATTTGAGCTCACTAATCCTGGTCCACATTATACAACTGTTACAAGGGCTGATCCACATTGAATTCTTAAAGAGGTCGAGTTAACTTCGGCTGGGTTGTGGGAGCTGGAGCGAAGTGCTTGATCAATATCAGGTATCTTGACAATATTTAAGCAAGAGAAGATGGGCGAGGGTCTTTGTGAACACTGGGCTCTCACTCTCTTCAAGTGTGATAAATGTACTTCTTGATTGATTGAACAAATGAAGTGGAAAGAGTTCACACAAGGCACCACGAAGCAACCACATATGACTGATTCTTGTGAAGTGGGTTCATTTTAGGACCAGAAAAAGGAATTATTCTCCACAGATCTGAATAAAACGAAAAATCTTATTGATCTTAATAGTTGGTGAAGTTGATGTGACGGGTCAATGAAACTAGTTTTTGAATAAGTAATGCACTCATAGAAATGATTCATCAAACAGAAACAAATGATTAGATGTTATTGACTATAAAACACGTCTTTCTGAGAGTGCTTGTTCGCTGTTAGGCTAAAAACACCCTGCTCCCCTGACAGTGTGATGCACTGCATTAGAATACTAAGTGCCAGTAATCCATCCATCCATCCAACCATTATCTTTACTGCTGATCCTTTGAGGGACGCAGGGGGATGGATGGAGCCAATCCAAGCTGACATCGGGCTAGAGGCAGGAAACACCATGGACAGGTCGCCAGGGTATTTCAGGGCCAACATACAGACACAAACAGACAATTACATTCACCCCTACGGCTAATTCAGAGTCTTCAATTAACCTGACGCCAATCATGTCTTTGGACTGTGGGAGACGGCCGGATGACACCCTTACAAACACGAGAAGAACATGCAAACTGGGATTCAAACCCTCTCGTTGCAGCGCTAACCACTGCACCACTGCGGTCCCAATCGCCTGAAATTATGATGATAATTTAAACTGTTTTTGTTCAAGAGTCCTGTAGCAAAATCAACACTAACAAACTCTCTTCCCTAATGCTTTATTTTTCCTCACCGACACCTCCATATGAAGTTTCCTCCAAACTTACTTGTAAAGTGGAAGCTGTAATACGTTTACCACCTCATCCCGGCACCAGGTGACAGTAATTCTCCGACGGTGAAGTGCAATAGACACATGCTGGAGGTCCCTGTAAGGTCACATGTAAATGATTTGTGTGAAGAATTAGATTGGTAATGTAACAAGACACAACACAGACATCCTTTTCTCATCACACATAATTGCTTCGGGCGTATACTCTGTAATACGCTTATAAGATTAAGACTTGCAGAATGAATGTGTCATCTGCAATTCAGAAAGAGACGGACAATTTCTTTATTAAGCATGATGATGTAAGTCACAAAAGTTAAACCGTTCTGCGAAGATCCGTGAATGCATAAAATGTACAATGCTGGATTTCCTACTTTTCCTTTTCTTTGTACATCGTCAAAGTCCCGCGGGTCTCGCTCCGTATCTGCATGGAGAGCGGAAGTGTAATGTAGTGTAAGTATGAGATAGAAAACAGATAACCATCAGTGCCTCACAGATGACACATCGGTATGGGTTCTGTAGATACAAGCACCTCCTTCCTGCTCCCGAGCGCCATTCCATATACACCTTTGTTAGAGCAAAGAGCGATCAATAGAGTCACAGAGATAAGAGCTCCCCGAATCTGATAAGGCTCTCGGGAAAAAAATCTGAGGTTTTTAACTAAAGGCTCATCACTGATTAGAGCCACTTGTAATGCATTTTAGATACATTAGAGATAATATAGAAGTAAACCTTGCTTTTCCTACCTTTTCCTCAAGGATATTTGTATGTAAAGAACAACAAGATAGGTAAATGCCATCTTTGGATTTGTTTTAATCTACAATGAATCAGTTATCCAGAATTGGTGCAGAGGTAATTTGCTAAGCAGATATCACGCTGTTCAATTGTCAAAAAACAAAAGGTCAATCTTCTCTACGAGAAAAACAGATGTTTACTTTACGTGAAAGTTAAGCAGCAGAAACAACATTTAGCGGTGTTGTTAACAATGTAATACAGTTTAGTGAAAAGCACAAGGACACATATGACACAGCGCATGTCGGGGAACTAGCGCATCAACATCAACAACAAAGAAAATAGGGAGAGAGAAAAACAATAAAACAGCAAAGATAATTAAAAAAGGTAGAGGGAATCATGCTGTTTGCCTTATTTAGTCGCAGCTGTGCTTGTGTGTATGACATTTCAGCACTAGGTTCAGTATTCACAAAAGCAGTTCCCTTTTTATATTATTTATTTATTTAAAAAAGTCACACATTTATCCTTCATATTGTAAAATGTTAAAACTTAATGACCACAGACACATTTTGAAATTGTTATTAGTCCTCAAGGGGACAATGAAATACATGAGATCAACATTAACCAGATTGTGTTATTGTCGGGCCTGTTTGATGAACAACTTTAGATTTGACAATCTCAGAAACAGTCCACGAATCAGTTGTTTATTAAATGCCTTGACCCACCGTTGATAAGATGTCAAAGTGTCTTTCAGTCCACTACAACAGTCCAGCAGATAGTTTAATTTCAACCCGACTTCTCAACAAGCCGAGATAAAATAGCAATGGAACACTATACTTTCTGCTGCCTTCATTCAGTCCTCCATTTTCCTGACAAGAACGTGTTATTTGAATAACGACACAATTGCAAACTACGTAAATCCATAAACACTTCACACAAGACGAGGAGCCGCCGCGACTTAAAAAGTCAATACTCTTTTAAAAAGAGGTGAGGAGAAATGACTTCATTACTGGAAATACCAGTGATCAAAACAAAATGAATATGTTCTCACTGGGGTTAAAAGCAGTGTTGACTACGAAATCTGTGGCAACTGCTTATCAAAGTATCAGAGTCTGAACGGAGGGAAAAACCAGCACAGAAAACAAAGCGGCCCTCTGTGTGTGCAGAAGATGTTTCATGTCCCTTTTCTTTGGTGTCCAATTATTTATGAGCGTCTTAGAATAAGGCGGAACAGCGTAGCCCGAAAATGTATGTGCAGTACTTTTGGAGTTTGAAAGTGGCTTTAAGTGGATTTATAACTGGAGGTCACCAAACTGTGTCCACCCAGAGTAGAAACTTGTGTCAGCTATAATAAATCCAGAAGGCGAATCTCATTATGTTTAATACTGTCACTGGATCTCGGCGTCTATACAGTACAGTTATAATGAAACAGTGACAGGCTGCGTATAATGTTTAAAGTCAAGTTAATACGCTGGCAAAAGATGAAGGTTCGTGGTCAAGGGCTTTTCATCGCTCCACTTACGCAAGACTAAATGTTCCATTTACACTGTCGGCCTGTCAGAGAGTCAAAGCGTGAATGTTGTTGAGATCCACAAACATGTACGCACGTGTTGTAAATACAATATTTATTCTTGACAGCACGGTAATGACATTTACGTTTCAGAACAATATGTATCAACACACAGTGGTGACATTGACACTGAAGCCAACAGACAGATGTGTTTCAACAGTTTGTGACCCTAACGTCAAGCAAACTTGATACGTAAAGTTATTAAAGTCTTACTTTTTCAATGAACAATCATTGCCATTGCTCAATAAGTCAAAGGTAATGGTTTCAGCCCTAGCAGATGCTTATAAAGAAATGTGTGTGTTGTTGCCAATAATCAACATCCTGGAACTAAACTATACATGGCCCATAAAACATTAACCAGGCAGAGGGACATTTATCTTTTTAATCGTCATATTTCCTTTGCCAAATGACACAGTAATGAAATGTTCATGGTTTTATACTCTTTTTTTTTTTTTATCCTCTCAGCCAGGAGATGCCAAGTTGTCTATGCGGCCTCTGAGGGAAACAGCGATGAGCAGAGGGATTTGTTACAGGGATTTGATGCTGACAGGTGACGAGGTAGGATGTTAAAAAGCTAATATTTGATTGTGATTTCTTTTTTTTTTTACCAAAATCTCGAACGCAGTTTTATTAATTTCAGCCTCGACTAGAGATGCTTTGGACAATCTCTACGAACCAATGGAACTAAGAGAACAAGTTGAGGCTCTTTGTTATTAGAATGCAATGACCAACACATAACTATTCATCTACACCTAAACATTTGACATAATGTTTCATGTTCATAATGGAGCCATGTTCATAATGGAGCCTGAAGTCAATGCGTCTATAGGTCACAAATATTATGATATTTACATCCACAAAGGAGGTTATGTTTTCACCCCTGTCCATTTGTTTGTTTTTGTGTTTCACTGATGCTAAGGAAGATTGTAAAAAAACTGCACAACGGATTTCCACAAAACAGAGTGGACAGATGGTAATTTTCTATAACGTTGTTCTCAATATTTCCATTGACTCCCAAATTTTTCTGAAAAAAAAATCAGGCATGTTTAGGGGATCAATATTTATGAATGTGATCAGGGGAACTTAAGAGGCCCATCATTGTGAGATTGGTAAAAAACAAGCTTTGGGGTTGGACAGGAATTTAGTGAACAATACTTAAGTTTTAGTCGTCTAACCTTATCCAACTTTATTGTTCACACGTTTCAGCTCTGAATTCAGCATCGTATTTGCACAGGTGCACTTCACACTGTGTGAGCAGAGACTGAAATCTGCTTGTATGTGCTCAGTCAACAAGAAAAAGTATGAAAGAGGCTGTCAGTATGAAAGGGGCAGCAGGAGTGGTGCTCCTCCTGCACCCTTCTTCACAGCGGCAAAATGACAGTCAAGGATCACTTTTAGCTCATGGCACACTGATCTATGCCGAGACACCACTGCTGGGATTGCACACAAATTGTATTGTACCGACTGCATCTCTCAGGTGAGAGATGACAGCGGTGATAAATGCACTTCCACAGACACTTCTTGATGACAAAGACGACTCGCCGCCGCTCAGGGGAACCAAATGACACCCTACTGTCTTGCTGTAGAGCAGTGGCATGAGCTCTCACTGCTCTGACTCCCTCATCAGAGATGCTCAACTTTCTCCTGTTGTCAGTCACAAGACGGGAAGATGACGGCGCCTTGCATGAAAAGGTTTCCAGCTCACAATCTCTGATTCCATGATGGAAAACAAAGAAGTACCATCCCAGGCAAAGGACGAAGGCTAAACATATGATGGAGAAGTGATGATAGATTTAAATATTTGTCAAAAAATAAATGAAATATGAATAAATAAGCATGTGACAATATGAGAATGAAAATCATGTTTTAGTCCGAACCCATGTACTTGAGTCAGTGAGTCAGTTTTTGTTAGCTTGTGGATATCACAGCTGATTGTCGCCTGCAGACTCTGGACACCTCGATTTCATGAATTATCAGATTTATGTCGCCTGCTGCTTAATATTTTAGGATGATAATTACCAGAGACTACAGGCAAAATAAGTATTTTCATGCACAAGCCAATTTGGGGATTTAGGGCTATTTTACTTTCATGACATTCTCTATCAGACAAGAAGAGATGAGCTCCAAAGATGTATTTTTACTCCACTTTGTCAATGGATCTATGTTTATTACCCATATTTCTATAAGCTGGTTGATTGAAATGAGTTTTCGGTGTAAACCCTTCAAAGATGCTTTTGCGCATGGTACCAATTTCAGACCAGTATCTCCTTCATGTTACGCAGACATTACAGTGGTGCATGGAAATGTGGTGTGTTTGTGTTAGTGTGTCTGAATGTGCCCTCAGAGCAAAAATGAATGATTAATAAGATCTTTATCTAACCTCATTCCGGGTTTTCAGTCTTGCCAGGGTTCAACACAGGTCATCCTCAAACTACATGCATCAGAAAAACCATCCCTTCCATCCTTCTGTTGTCTCTTTATTAAACCATTATTGTCTCTCTGATCTGTACTTGCTATTTCGTTTATTTTGTTAATTAAGCGCCTCATACCCTGAAAAAAAACCATCAGACTCTCACATCTTTTTTAAAACTATTCCAAAAATACTCTCACAAAAACCTTAACTGGAGCTCGTCTGCTTTACATGTTTGCTGACGTATTTGTCCTCCTGCTTTTAGCCATCCTTTCATACGCTTCACAAGTACCAACACCATCTGTTTTCTCTGAGGCTGAGGGACAATGGATGGTAAGATGAGAGTCCTCAGAGCCACTGGCTTTTTTTCCCTCCTCTTCAATCGTGTGTGTGAACTGCTTTCTATCATCCTCACAACTGTGATATGCTTCTGTTATAAATCAGAATAAAGTTACCTTAACAGCTTCTTATTTCATAAAGTATGTACATCACCAAGCAGGATGTAATCAACCTTTTAGCTAATACTATCCTTTTAACATTTTTACAATATTTACCTTGGACATTAGTGTAAATATTTGATGCATGAGGATATTTTTCCAGGCGAAAATAAATGGGATTTTGTATTTTGTCATTCCTCAGGATCCTGATCCTTTAAATAAGAGCCCCTATTTTGACAGATGAACGTAAAGGAAGTGTGAGCTGGTTTTGCAAAGGTCTTGATTTCCAGCTGTGGATCAAAACATTTGTAAACAACAGTGGAGAAATGCTGTTTTCAGACTTCCACAGAATTCTGGACATTCAGCTCAAATTATCCGTAGGGGCTGTATGTGAGGGAGCAAATGTCCGAGTCAGTTGTTACAGACGTTCTCCAGAGTTTTTCCTGTCAGCCCCCAAGTAAAATGTAAAGACGTCTGAGTGAGCCCGTGTGAGAATACAGCATCAAAACGTGCAGAGAATGCTGTTGCGAGTGAGTGGGTGCATTGATCACATTTCTAACACGGTGACTTACATGTCGGAGACGCCGACGAAGATGTCAAGTTGAATAGACGAGATTTGAGACCTTTTTGGTGATAGGAACCAACGCTAGTGTCAATGTGTTGTAGACAAAAATACGTGATTCCAGAATTAACACGTGTCCTGCCTCCTGCATGCACCTGAACGCCCCTGACATTTGTCTATTGAAAGGCCAAGTCCTGAGAATGTCTATACCCAGTTGTTCCGATATTTCCCAGAGTTTCTGTCTATAGACTGTTGGCTTTACAAAGAAAGTTATCGACCAATCCAACTGAGCCTAAGCAACAATAGCATTATAGCAGCACAAAGTTTCTCCGACTACCAGCTGTGGTAAAGCAGCGGACGTTATCAGTTCAAAGTTATGCTTTAGTGCAATAATATTTTTTTTAATTGGTCTGAGGAAGTGATGAAGAGGTTTTTTAAAAACAAGTCTGAGCCATTGTTCACATACTAGAATTAAAAAATGAAGAAAAATTGTTTCTGTAATTGTGTTGCTGCAGTTAGTGACGTCACACTCACTCTGCTTTCCTGAGGACCTGCCTCATGTCAGAATGCTGTCGTTACACAAAAACAACAAGTCTACCTTTAACCTTGAACCTTTAACTTTACAACCCGATTCAGACCTCTTGATATGTTGTGTGTCGTGATGTGTTTCACCTAATATGATAATTGTCCCCATTGTATGGACTGGTCTTCCAAGAAGGACAGGAGAGTATTAAAAACTTAAAGGCACTTCAACTCAAATAAATGTGATATTTTTGTGGCAGTAAGTCGGTGACGTGAAGTAGAAGTTCATCCTGAAATACCTCATGCAACTTTATGCATGTTAAACCTGTAAGAGCTTTGGTGGTGCAGGACAACTGTTTCTACCAGCCACTAGGAGTGCTATGCTCCCACAAAGGAGAAAGGAAGAGAGAGAGATGAATATTCCTCTCGGGACTCACTGCCAAATGTCCGTGGTGAAAGTGGAACTGTGTGCAACAGTGTTAAATCTTCTGGTGTCAAATATACTGTTTCACCTGGCTTTGATACTGAAATGATGACGTCTGGCTAATGAAAACATATTATTCAGAAAAAATGCAAATTCGATCAGACCTGTTGCACAAATCTCACCTTCATTGTCGGATTTATCCATCAACTGCAACATCTTCTCCCCACACGCTTCACGAGTAACGACATTTGTCACCACAATCTCCTCGCTGATTAGTTGCAAAATCATCTACTTCTCGATGTGTGAAATGGCTGTTTTTGTCTCGAATGTACAGGTTGGTTTCACTTGGTTGCTTTGGAAATGAAAGACCAAAGCGGTGCCAGCACACTGGCAAAAAGTCCCTGCTCTTCTCTGCAGAGAAATGGGAAGAGAAAAGATTTTTTTTTCTCTCTCTTCTTCGTTTTTCACATTGAGTGACTCAATTTCACGCTCCATTGGCATATCTGGGGTGACGCGCCATGAAATCAGCTCAATTCTGGGATTTCAGAGGAACAGTATTTTGAAACCCCCTGAGATATGTGGCCATATTACTTTCTCCACCTCTGGACAGATTACGCTATTATGTGACAGTTGCAAAGGTAAAACTGGGGTGATGGTTTGTTCTCTCCATTGATAAACTGGTTTCTAACAGCACTCTGAACAGAAACTATTGAACAAATCACAAATGATTCGACTAAATGCATCAATTCATTTTGTAACTTAAACTTATTTTTATCACACTGACGACTGAGGACACACAAACGAAAAAGAAAAAAAAGAGAGAAAGAGCTAAACACTCCGGCTCAGTTGGTTTGTGACTTCTACAAAGTTTAGATCAAGATTTGCAGCTTATACTTTAAAAGGGCATTATAACTTTTTTTCAGTGCTTCGCAAAATTGGAAAATCTAATAGAATGAAAAAGGATCTTTGGGTTCCAGGTTTGATGCAGAAAATACTTTTGATTGCCTGTTATTGAAGTTCTTTTTAATCAGAATGAACCCAATCCCTGTCTGACCCCATCGTTCTGGGGACGTCTTCAGGTCGTGCAAACCAATTAACATTCATTAGGTAGTCACCGACGTCTGACCTTGCTGTCTTATTGCATTTATTACAAAGAGCCATAATGACCACAGTTATGATTAATATACACTCAGCTACCAAGTTGCCAGTTTATTATTAGATACGTCTACAAATTTATGTCGCCTCATATACGACAGCTCTGCAGTAAATCCTCCCTTTTTGAGGACGGGAATCCTGATCTTTTTCAGCTTGGGCTCTCTGTTTATAAATGTGGGAGTGGACTTATAAATCTCCACTAAAGGGGCTTTTTCTTACCAATAAAAATACTTAAATTGTTATTCTGGGTCTTTTCCGCCAGCTACATTTGACATGTCTCGCCCAAGTTGCAGCAAGAGGAAGGTAGATACGTGCGTGAGAGGGGGGGGAGAGTGGATTTTATCAAGAGAAATGGGCTGGATCTTTTTCTGATGTGGACAAGGTGGGCGAAGCCTTTGACTTTGATGGACGTCCATGTTTATTTGAGCAGAGTATTCAGACAAACTACAGAGCGAGAGAGTCAACAAGCAAGCAACAAGGGAGACTTGAGAGTGAGGCTTCTCGTCGAGTCAGACATGTGTAATGTTGCCAGACCCTTAGCAAAGACCCACAATTCCAATTTCAGCCTTTTGTTGGCAAAAAAAATAAGCTAATTTGACAGTTCGTGGACTGTCGCAGTTGCCCCATAGGATTGCATTAGAGCCACTGCCGTTGTGTCGCAGCTACCGGCAGAGGTTATCTACCGAACCAGTTATGAAATTACCAACCATACATCTACATTTATTCATATCGGATCCAGTTTGAAAAATACCAGAAATCCCCTTTAATTCTACTTAGTGTTTATTTTGAAAGCTGTGGTTTTTGTTTCTGTTGAAGGGTTATATCTCATTTTCCTGAGGCTTTTCATATATTTTCTATGTTCCGTTTCTGTGAATGAGGGCAACATTTATTAATTTAAACATTTAAAAGCGCTTCTCAATAACTGGGTGCAGTTGCAGGCACCAAGTCCCTTTCTAGGAAACAAGTGACAGGAGCCAAAAGCAAGAAGAGGTCGGCAGACAGCAGGGACGAAGGTCTGAAGACTCAGGAGTGGGCACACCGCTGGGAGAGACTGTGGGAAATGTGGAGTGCGAGCTTGAGTCTACTGAACACCAGCTGGGGGTATAAGCTGCAGGAGAAGCAGACTGTCTGTGAGTGAGGAAAGCTGGCTAGACACCAATGAACTGTGTCAGCATCTTCACATGACCGGAGGAAGTGAAAATGAGGTAAACAACACACAGACGACCAGCGAGCAGATCTTACACCTCTCAGATTTTCACGCTCACTCTCATGTCAGGACGCAGGTTGACAAACCGACAAAGGGCGGCCGATGTCGAGGCCTCAGGGATGTAACCTGCAGGATTTATGTGGAATGACAACGACTGTAGACTCACACAAAAGTAAATTATCTTAATCATCACTTATAGACCACTGTGGGTGTGTCTTCATCTGCACAGACCCTGCTCTCGGCCTCTATTTTCACATTTCTTTCCCACAATCTTTGGGCAGCGTGTGTGTGTGTGTGTGTGTGTGTGTGTGTGTGTGTGTGTGTGTGTGTGTGTGTGTGTGTGTGTGTGTGTGTGTGTGTGTGAAGCCTCCTCCAGCCAATTACAGTGCACAGGGTGTGAAGGCAGGACTCTCCCGCTCTCTTTGCTCTCTGTCAGTACCATAGATATATAAGGAGCTGCAGGTCTGTGTGTCTGTTTGACCAAGGGTGGGGCTGAGCTACTCTCTCTCTCACACACACAAACACACACACACACACACACACGCACATACAAACACACTGAGCCGAGAGGCCACAGGGGACCAGAGGAACGTGTGCTTTCGGCTGCATTCAGACAAAACCTTGCAAAGCAAAAATAGAGTTGTGCGAAGCTGTGATCGTGTTTATTAATAAGTTATAATAAATACAAATGAACAAACGGTGATTTGTTTCTCTGACCCACTGCTTTTCCCTCATTACCACCGCTCCTTCACTTCATTCACTCTCTATACCACTGGACCACCACTCTGGGGACTTTTCCTTCCATTCTGTAAAAGTCACTGCAAGTCGCTGATGTATTGCGACCTACGTGTGGCAGTTGTGAAAGTTACGAACAAAGTTGTGTGTCGCGATGCAAAAAGAAAAGTTAAGTCTTCCTCCAGTGTTAGAGGAACCTTACAAAGAGGAAGGACTCACTGAGTAGACTCAGACAAAAACAGAAACATGGAGAATCCCTGTGGCTTCCGGATTGAGACACATCAACTGCAGTTCAAAACATGTTAGGAAAACTGAAGGGTATCATTTCTCCATCCTCATTTTGTATTAAAGGCTTTAAATTCCCCCCAAGATTTTAAAAAGAAAGAAGAACATGCAGCATGGAGGAAGAATTGCATTAATAAAGTCTAAAAGATGGACCTGAGATGAGATGACAAAGCAAATATCAGCACATGCAATCTACCCCCCCGCACACCCCTTTAAACAGCTTCGCCAAATGGGACCTTTTAGTTTTTCAGCTCTTGGGTTTTTCACATTTGAACTTGTGATGATCAGTCCCGACTGTATCCCGCTCCATCGTGGTGAGCCAGGTATTTAGCATCCCTCTCAGGGAACTCATTTCTGCTTCGATTTCAACCCTCGTCCCTGGAGATTAAACTGGGGTGGTGATCATCTGGCATCGCAATCCCCTCTCTAACCTTATCTGTCCTTGCTGTAGCTGTGATACACACACACACACACACACACACACACACACACACACACACACACACACACACACACACACACACACACACACACACACACACACACACACACACACACACACAGGTTTATCAAGTGGAGGCTCTGTATGATGGAAGTACTTGTAGTTCCCTTAGTTATTATTCTGGAAACAAAGGCAATCAGGTTTTTCTTGTTCGACTGCTAACCAAGCTCAACATAGTGTGACGTAATTCATTTTCTATTTTTTCTATTTTTCAGAGACTTTGTTCTCAGCATTCAGCATTGATAACCCCCAGCAGTTACTGTATTATAACAAGGAGCCCACTGTGTTGTTTATTTGCTGTGTAACAAGTGAACGCTGCATGGAGCGTCACAATAGGCCAAAAAGTGAATTGCTTCTTAATGTAAAATAAGGGAGTCGAGCCAATTTGTATTAGAACCATCCTTTCTGAGTTAAGCAGCTCATGCTGGAATAAGCCATTGTTGCACTAATGCTTTTACTGGGTCTACTTAATCTAAGAGATTCAACTTCACTGGGGTAAGAGGGCTTGACCATATGAAACACGGAAGCTGTAATTTTGTTGTCAACACCCAATGGACTGCCATTTTCTAAAATAAACTGAAATTAACTGCAAAAGCATCTTATCGGATTTCAAATGTTTGACTGAAGGCTGCAACCACAATAATACGGTTTGCTGTTTTTGGAATGACAGCGAATTGAAACTATCCCTGACAGTAAGTGTTCGAAACACTTTTTATTCACTGCTGGTAGTCGACTTGTGACTGATCCGGATCAATCACATGGTGAATTTAAATAACAGCATCATCATTTCCAAATGGTCCGTATCTCTGTATTTAAATATAAAGGGCCAAGTCTAGGGTAAAGAAAAATACGATTAGTACAATTAAGATGAAACACACTTGTGGAAAACATCACTAGGATTCTTTTATATTCAATTTCTGCCAGTGGATCCCTTTCACCTAAATCTTACACACTGAACCTTTAATCATTCACACAAACTTGTTTCCAGAGTATCATACTGCTGGAGAGACGCAGGGCTTCTACATCAACTATTGTGGGCTGCAGGCATGAAACTCCATTTTAGCCTTAGCGGTTGAAAAAATGCTTTACAAGTTTACCTCTCATTCACCCAGTCACACACAGGCTCAAATCCACATGACGACAGAGATGCCATGCATGGTGCCAGCTTGTGAATCGGGAGCAACTAAAGTTCAGAGTCTTGCTCGAGGGCTCACTGACATGTGGACGGGATTAGGCCGTCAACCTCAAGATTAGAAATGAGACATTTTCTGAGCTAATATTGCATCTAATGATATTTCCATTATCTGACAGTGGCATAGCACCGAGTTGATAATCCACTTTATCTCCCACTGATTACCTCAAATTTACCCTTGCAGCGGTCAAGTGTTTAACCTGATTTCTTTGTTCTTCCTCAACCAGGGATATTTTCAGTCTCTCAGAAGCTTATTTTTACTTCCCTTCATTCTCCCACTGTGACTCAGAGAGCAGCGTTTAGTTCACATTAAAACAGATTCCTGTTCAGGTACTTTTTAAAAATCTGCTTTCATGATAATGTTGTTTGATGGGATCTGTAACCTCTGGTGAATCGACATGTGATTTTTACAGATAACTAACACAACAGACCAGCGCAGACTGTTTATTAACAATATCCTTTTTTTTCTCACAGCATTTCAGCCACCTGTCACCAGGATGTATAGATTCATGAGGCCTTTGAAAGCTGTGCAACTTTATCATGCCCATCAAGGTTATGTTTTCATCTGCCTTTTTTTCAGGTTCTTTAAGTGCTTTAACCTTTGTCATAAACCAGACATATCATTATCTATTAGTCATTTTATTATGCTGATTTCCAGGTTCCCACATTATATAGCTCCAAGTGTAATGCCCCCTTTTTTCTTTTAAACATCTTAATTCTTTGGCAGGGACGTTCATTCAGGGTGTTGAGTTTCAGATGTCAGCCAGGTGAAATGGGACCCTCTATTTTTAAGAAACCTCCATTTGACATTGAAAGATGGGGCTCCACACTTCCTCTTTCTCTGGGGGTAAAGGCTAATGTGATGAAGATGAATATGATCAAATTCAATTACACTTCGCAGTCATTACTTATTGCAGTCCCTGTGATTTATTTCCATGTGTAGTGCTGTGGTGAACACGATGTTCTAATAATAATGGCGTCTGTGTTACATTTTAACGATTATGTCAGACCAAAGGAAAAGAGCGGTGGTGAACTTGAAAGGAGTTGGCAAACTCAAATTTCAAAAAAACTTTTGATGTCCACATCCTCTTGATGTCTATTACCAACTAGCGTTCCTAAAACTATCCAAGCTCCAAACCTAACTTTTGAAATTTGATGTCACCCAAAAATCTACACTCCACAATTTTATCCAGAAGTTGTTAGTATAAACTGTACGGAGGAAAATCTATTTGATTACCTACAGAGCAACAAGCATCAAACATCATATATCAGACAATAAAGATGACCTGCTTTATTCCAGAGTTCACCACCACATATTCCACATAAAGGAAATGCTTGTAAAGGTCTTTGTGTGTGTGACTCAAAGAAACTGCTTGAAACAACTCACAGTAGATTTATATTAAGTATTAAAGCAGGAGGTAGCGTGGGCTTGCTGAATAAAGCTTGTCGCTTTAGTCCAAGTTCACTCGTAGGCTTTTCATCGCACATGGCAACTAGTTGATTTGGTTTCAAAAGGCAATGAAAAAGGGCTTTTCTTTTTTGTTATATACGCGTAGATCTGACCCGATCGTAACCTAATGACTCTAAACTCCCACATGGTTCGCCTTGAACCAGCACTGAACTTGTGTTCCCTTGTTTGAATATAACAGCATCTGTACTGCTCGTTCATGTTGACTGTAAATACGTTGGAGGCTCATTAATGAGGTTGGAGCCTTTAATTATACAAACTACCGTCGCAAATATCAGGTTATTTGGCTCTTGCAGCCGGCACTTTGCACAAGTAATTAATGCACTGAAGTCTGGACTTTTCCTGAGGTGTTTCCAGAGGGGCTGTAGGTGAGAACTCAAATGTCAGAGTCAGTTGTCAGAAATTTTCCTGCCGGCCCCCTGGTAAAATGTCCGAGTTTGTCCATTTGCGAATACAGCAGAAAAATATCTGAAAATTAAAAACGAGCAAATGGATGTGTTGATGACGTTTATGACATGAGAGAGTAGCGCTCAATAGAACGTGTAACTTAGCCAAGGACCAACAGTTCTCTAGTGAAATCGCATTAATTTAACCACATTTTCGCAACTCACTAGATCCAGATTTTTATTTGGATCTGCAGCTTAGGTATCAGTCTGTCTGATTTTTTTCCATCAAGATCGATTATTATTCTCTGAGAAGTCAACAGAAATCTTGAAAAACGTGGCAAAATTACAAGGCTTCTTTCCTTACCCATTCTGCATCCTTCCACAATCTTCTTGGTCATATGTCTTATACTTTTTGCTTGAAAATGAACAGATAAAGCACAAGAAAACAAATATCTCAGGATGAAAAGGAGGTGCCATACACGTAGAAGGCAAATGGGAAATGTAATGAGATGCAAACACTTTTTTGCGATGAGGGCCATTGCCAGCGTCTTTGAGCTGCAAACTAAAACACTCCTTTCACGTTTTGTCTTGTCGTGCCTCCTCTAAGCTCTACCCGAGTGCCACCCCTCACCTTGATGTTCCTGAAAATGTCCTGTTGTCGTGCATATGTCTGAACAGGACAAACTCCTGCTACCTTCTTCAGATGTGAAAGACAAACTCTGGGGAAAAGAATATGCCAGACAAAGTGTTAGTGTAAGTGTGTGTGTGTGTGTGCAATGCTTGGAACGCAGGGCGGTCATTAAATAATCATCTTGTGTCTGACTTTGTTTAAATCAGATATGGAGAGCTTTTTTGTCCTTCGTGACATTTTGATCTCTCGTTTGTCATAAGTGAGGGGATGTGATGAAATTTACATAGCCCTAATTCTTCAGCTTGCTGACAACATATTTTCCCAGGGACAGCCATCTTTAATATTTAGAAGAGTACTTTCCAATGCCCTTCAACTGTGCCTGCAGTATTAATGCATCCTTAATGGGAGAGGTTACATGAATGAGCCTCAAATGGAGCCAGACATTTTAATGCTCGCTAGAATGGCTGTTATTTCCACACTTAGCCATAATAGTCTTTATTGCATATTTAATAAAGTCTCGGCTCATATTAATTGTTTAGCAGCCGAGGACTTCATTAAGTGTTTGTGATGCTCGAGATGAATTCTCTCAGCAATCCCTTTGTCCCTTCCCATCTATTCTAGTTATATACACAACGCAGCACTGATTAGATTAATGCAATTGTGTACTTTCTTTCACTCAGTCGCACTGGAGGGGAGCCTTTGTTCGTGAGTGGGTAGGGAGTACGCCAGGAAGGTTGTTATTGTTTTCAGTAAACCCTGCATATTAACTGACATTTATTGGTTTCCGTGTCATTTTGTTGCTAAGGAAGGTAAGGTTTCTCCTCCACAAATATGATTTAATCATGGGGATCGTGTTTGAGCTGCTTGATAACACAGCTGGGAATGTAAATTACCTGTATTACGTGTTTTCAGACTTAGTAGGCACTCAAATCACTTGATAGCACAAGTGGCATTCGCCCATTCTTCTGTGCGCATTCATACACAGTTGGCACAGTTGTCAGAGGAAATTTGGATTAAGTATCTGGTCCTTAGTAATGCAGACTGGAGGTGCCGGGTATTGAACTAACTACATTTTGGTTAGTGGACGATCCTCTCTGCGCCCTGAGCCACAGCTGTCAATGTACAATATGTTCTTTTAAACATCTTCAGCAGAGACTGGTTAAGAAGTTACATGAAATTGTTGTATACTTAAACTCTAAACAATAAAGGAAAAAGAGAACAAATATAATAATAGATATAAACCAAAGTTGAGAAAAAAGATTAATAATGAGAACTAAATTATGGGGGAAATAAGTTTATTTTTCGTCCTCCAAATTGGCAACTGACATGAATTCTGATCTTATCTCATTATATACTTTGTAGGAAATATAATCTCTGGCGGGACAGCACCTGCTCAGAGCAAAGATTGGATTTAAAAATGGACAATGCATCTCCACTTCCTCCCACTGTCCAGATATTGAGCCAAAATATTGCGGATACGAACGCTGCCATCGCTGCACTGGTGACGTCATTTGGAGCTGAAGTGGCGATCAGAGGATGGAGCAGCAATAGTTTCATATATCATCAAATAATTTTAATAATTAATATGATGTGAATGAATGCAGAGCTTTTGCTTTACAGCAATGTGTCTGATGTTACTGTGGAGTTTTTCTTTATTATGAAAGACCGTGATCTTTCCATAATATTAAACATGTGCCGTAAGTGCCAATGATAAATAATACATAATATTTCTGTAGTCACCACAAGTGAATAATGTAGATCTGATACTGGCCATGTTGCATATGCTGCCAATGAAAATATTACTTATATTTTCAGTGTCAACATGTTTGCAATAAACCCAACACATCGATAAACAAAATATCCTCATTACGTCTAAAGAAATTGCGTTTTCTGTACAGAAAACACTTTGTGTTGCAGAAACGTACACAGCTTTGTACAGCTGAGAGAAACTGCAGTTTGGTAATAAGCATCTGTGCATTCTTCACAGACACATACTCAGTTGATTCAGTGCTGTTATATAAAATATGGATTATACACACAAGTCTTGTCATGTTTATTAGCGAAAGTTAATTTGTGTCGGCACAAGGATCATCATGCCGGGGCATCAGCGATGGAAAATATGTGAGTGGTTTCCCCTCTTAAAAGAATATTAGCTCCTATTGCTATATCTCCAGCTTTTGAAAAGTATTAGCTACTTAGCTTTATCGTTGTTGGGTTTAAATATGACAATTTAAATTGTTGATGTTAATCAGTGTGCTTGTTATCCTGCTCTTTCAACGCCTGCAGCTGGGGAAATTAATTCCAGTCAACTGACATTTCTGTAAAGCTCTCC
Organism: Limanda limanda; assembly: GCF_963576545.1. Taxonomy (NCBI): domain Eukaryota; kingdom Metazoa; phylum Chordata; class Actinopteri; order Pleuronectiformes; family Pleuronectidae; genus Limanda; species Limanda limanda. The sequence continues at coordinate 11,368,426 of NC_083638.1, forward strand.
ATCACTTTGTTTTCTCATGCTACTGTTGCTTTTTCCTCTGGAGACTATAAATAAGAATCTATTCAACTCTACTACAGTATATTACGGCAGTAAACACCAGTTATATCAGGTTTGAGATTTAATTTAATTGTTTCCCTCCCGAGTTTATACACAGACATTGACGCAACTAAAGATTATCTTCTCATCGTAAATAAGCTTACAATTAATAACGTTTCTATAACTGCAATCCTGAAAGGGCTTTTAAATAGAACTGTTGTGAATTTGATAATCCACTAATTAAAATGAAATATATATTAAGTAAATATGAACTTTCAGCACAAAATCTGTAACAACCATTTGATTGCTTGAGAAGAACAATTTGTCCCAAATGGTTTCGCCAAAATGAAAAGACATTTTTGCCTCCAAAGGTCAAACTCGCATAACCGAGGGTGCCATCATTTGAGGAGTCATTGGGACTCATCTGTAAAGGTTTTTGAACCACGGCCTTTGTCTTTTGAACTTACTTCAAAGACTTCAGAGTGCTGAGCACTGTGGTTTGACAGCTTTACACTCGTAAGGACAGGCTGATCTTTTCCCCCTTTCACCATTTAATACCCTGAATGGACGAGGGCTAATTGGAGATCATTATCGTGATGGTATGATGAATTATTTCGTCCCCTCTCAAGACCTATAGAGGCATTTGACATTCGGAGAAAAGACGTCTGACATGCAATTGGAAAGTATTTGTAAAAAAAAAAAAAAGGTTTTTCCTGGAGATAAACAATGACTGTAAATTGAATATACCACCTAGCTGCTTTCAGACATTCACTGAACTAAAAATCTATACGTTAAATCGCAAATGTCAGAGTCAGAGGACATTAGCCCTGAGTTTTTGCTGCCCTTCCCCTTTCGGTATAATGTCTGAATGAGTCCATGTAAGAATACAGAAGGAGATTATCTGGAGGAATCACTGATTTCAAAGACGATGGGATTCGAGAGGTATTGGTGACACACCAGTGTTGATGTGGTCTAAACAGGAAAACATATGACCTCTATAGGGGAATTAACACTTGTATGTCCTACCTCCTGCATGCTGCTCCTCTCATCACCTCCAGAGATTTTTCTGTTGTTGAGAAAGCTCCAGACAAAGTCATTGTCGCCATTGTCCAGACATCTCCCAGTGCTTCAGATTTTAGTTTAAAAGGCTTTGCATGACAATAAAGTCCTGCTACCAAAAGAGAGAAGGTATCACAGCATTTTCTCAGTCAGAGCGGTGGGTTTCAACGAGGACAAAGCCAAACCACGTCTTCCTGCGGGTGCACTAAATCCAAAGTTGATAAACACTTGAGTTAGCACCCCTGTGATTCAGCGCGCACTCTAATGTACTAAGTTTGATAAGTGAAGGGCAAAGCCACCCTCATGTATTTTCATCAGCAGCCCCTGGACAAGGCTCAGACACACATTTCAATACCTCAGAGAGCCCTTACACAACAGATAGGCAGACTGTGGCTGTAATGTACATCCCAGAGCAGCCATTATTGGAAAGAGGTTGTGAGGATGTCGTATTGAGGAGACAGTTAAAGCGGTGTAATGAGAACTTGGATACTTGCTTAAAGAATTTACGATAAAGGATAAACAGAGAGTGTCCGTCAATAGACAAGCCTCAGCATAGACTAGATAGAACACCTAAATTTGGATTAAGGAACAGTGATACCGCACACGTTGTCCGTGTGCACTGTACATATACAGTACTTCACTAGTGCTCTGTAATAGGGGTCAATATCTTGACTTGTTCTGTAAATAAGGCTTGTCTGAACCCTCCAACTCACTGTCTATCTCAGCAACCTTTCCCTGACAGCGGAGAATGCCAGCTATAAATACTGCCGGCTGGGGGCCCGGCGATATATCATGGATCAAATATACAAATGTGTTTTAGGGAAGTCAGCAACCAGCCATCCATAACTGAAGTTGAGTGAGCATAACTTCTGCATGAAGGTTGTTTCAAGGAAGCTCGAAAAAAAAAAAAAAAAAAAGCCAAACCATTTGCCTCCTATTTCCTGTCTGCCCTTTCCCGAACACACCCGGCTTGGTTTGAAACAGTGTGGTTCACATTTAGCAAGTAAATATTGCATTCGGAAGAAAGAAACAAATCACGTTGTGAATTCAACTGTGAACGATGATCTGTTTTATGGCACGGTGCCTCGTGCCCCAATTGTTAACTGTCCATTTTGATTTGCTGCGTGCACCAGAGGATAGAAAAGGTCCCAGTCTATCCATGAATGATAGTTTATGTTTGATGAAAGAAAGTGTGAACAGTCAGTGTGCATTTTCTTACTCAATTTCTCACTTATCATATGACAGTTGGTTATTTTTAGGGGTAGTTTTGGAATAAGCTAGTATGATTTATTAACTGCCTCAGTAATTTGATCGACGAAGAAATACCAGTTGAGAAAATCCTGTTAATGGGAAATCTCTCCCTCAGTGGATGGCCACACTAAAATGGAGAACAACACAAAAAAACAGAAACAAGGACACAAGCCACAATAACTTTCACAACTAAGTTACCGCTCATTTTTGTCTGGCAGGTCACTTATCAGCCCCCAGCTGAAGCAATAATCTGTCAGACGCAACTGTGCAGTAGGCAAAGCTATTAGCTCATAGTTTTGCAAGCTAAGTCAATTTGAATGGCAGCCTGATCCGAGTGGGGAATCCACTGTGTCATCTCAGAGTCTGTCGAGTGATGTAGGATAGAAGAAAACACTCAAACCTTTTGGGTCATTTCAAATCCCAGGACTGTTTCCAGAGTCACGCATACATTCAACCTGCAGGTTTGACCCTTAACCTACAGGGACCAGAGTGAAATATTAAAACTACCCATTCATCCATTACTTAGACTGATAGCCCTGTGAGGGTTGAAGGGAGTCAGGTGGACCCAATCCTAGCTGTCATTGGGTGAGAGGTGGGGTAAACCCTGGGAGGATTGCATTACATTCACACCTTTAGACCTTTTCAATTAACCTAACCCCAATCTGCATGTCTGTGGGAGGAAGCTGTGGCCCTGGAGAAAACCCACGCAGCCAGAGAAGAGCTTGCAAAAGGCCCTGGCCGTTTCTGGAACATTCGTGCTGTTTGGCAACTTCTAACCACTGCACCACATATGAAACAAGTGTATTAAGAGTGTTTTTATATTGCTGCATGCTCAGTCTCTTCTACCTGGGACAGTATCATCTACTCCACTTGGGACAGAGGGTCTTCTGCTCAGCTATGTTGTGCAATAATGGTTAGGAATGATACCATAAGCTAGTGGGCCTTTAGGCGTTCAATAAATTTGGTTATCAAAAATAGAAAAATAAAACATTAATATTTAAAATATTAATATTAAATCATATCTTTAGTTTGACTAAGTTCTCGCGGGGCACCACCCTTCATAGAAGGGAAAAGATAGCCAATTTATTGATTAAGATCAGTCTCATTTAGATCTAGTTCAATTAGAAATCTTAATATTTACTATTAAAGACTATATAATGAACAGTTAAGGTTTATAGAGTTCTTGACAGTGTAGAGGTTGGCAAACTTCACTTATGCAACATTAATGACAGGACAAGGTTAAAAGAAAGCATTTATTATAAACATAATAAGTATAAAACACCAATTACTAAACAATATACTAACTAATAAAGATGTGTGTGTGTGTGGGTGTGTGTGTGTGTGTGTGTGTGTGAGGGTCTCGCTGGTGGCTAACAAAGAGAGTCACACCTTCCTGTGATCTTTTAAGATCTCTAAGCTAGCAGGCCCCCCCCCCTCCTTCTGGTCGGGGGACGTAGCTAAGTAGGTGAAGAGATATGCGGGGTCTGTGAGAATGCTAATCAGAAAATGGCAGGGTCTGTGTTGAGCCCGACTTACATTAACCTTGATTTAACTTGTAACACAATATCACCACATATATCAAACTTATAAACACCACACAGAATCAAATAAACAGTCTTGCTTAGCCTAGTAAAATTATTAAGCCCAGATTATGTTACCAGTCCAAGGACAGGGAGAAAGTTGCTGTGCAGTTCGGTTAGCAGTTCAGGCTTTTGAAGTCTCTGGTTCGTGTGGTCTCTGCTTCCGCGGTTCTGTTGAGCTGTGCAGTTCAGTTGCTTATTGAAGCCGTAGTTCTTACCTGCAGGACACCGAGTCGCTGCAAGGAGTTTAGAAGAAGCTTGAGATGCGTGGAGGTTTTCTTGAGAAGATGAGCTGGAAGCTCGACCTTTGACCTCCAGTTGTTGGAAAGAGAATATTTGAGCTGGAGGAATCCGGTTCCTCCACTCGCCAATGCAGGAGGAAAGGCCAGCGGCCTGCTGTCCTCAGTGGTGGTCGGTGGAGAAGAGCGCTGCTGGAGCAGCCTTCGGCCCTCCGAGGGGTTGGAGAAAGAGAGTGACTCTGGGGGAGCCTTGATCTTTTATAGACCCGGTTGCCCCTTGGTCATGGGACCAGACTGACCAATTGGAGTTGACCCTGGTAGATATTCGCACCTATGTGCGAAGATGCTGAAACAAAGGGGACATGTTGCCTCCTGGGAGACGGAGTTATTTGACCTTCTCAGTACAAAGAGAACACATTGCACTCTGGGAGATTGAGTATTCTCCAGCCCATGCGGCTTGTGGCTTTCTCAAGACAAAGGCCATGTGCTCTCAGGTTTTGACTTCCAATACAGGCCTGAAAGAGAGGCCTGCCTTTTTGCACAAAAACCATGTCCCAACAGCTATCTACTTTTTCCAGGACATAGACACTTTCTCTTCATCCTCAGTATTTAGCTACGGTATCAACGAAGTTAACAGGAATTATCTTGGCAAGTTCACCCAAACATAGACAAGACTAAATACCTATACACAAGATACATCATGGAAAATGTCACACATTCATACATTCAGATCCCTTCATTTGAAGAATAATAAAACCGGTGCATGTTAAAATTTCAGAAATATCTGTCTGCTGCTGTCTGTGCAAATCAGCTTCATACTTAGTGTGTGTATTGGTAAGGGCCCAAAGTGAAGTCTCAAATCTGTTGTTAATTTTGCAACGACAACCTGATTACCAGTCTACGGTTCTGCATACAGAGTCAGGCTTTACTGAACTTTGAATAAACAACTCTGCAGCAGTGGTGGCGCTGCAGAAGAATCCAGTAAATTCAAATTAAATTACTGCAGGCAGCAACCACCAAAGGTCAAGCAGACAGCCCATGGAATGTTTAGAGCAGGCACCGCACTAGTGTTAAAACAACTAAAACTACTTTTTAAATAGATGAAACCTCTACACATAATATGTATAGATAATACACTGGCATCTGGAGGTTTGTAACCAGCAGCAGCAGGAACCTACTAGATAAAGTGTCTGAAAAATAAAGCAAACATCTGCTTTACTGCCCTTTATTCAAAGCTACCGAGTGGCCTGCAGTGCTAGATCAAGTGTTCTGGAGAAAGGCAACTTTGGGATGAGAGCTATTCTGGAATCTGGTTGTTCTTGTCCTAAAACTTATTTTTTGTAGTCACAACCAGTGTTTTTGTGGCTGCTCATATTCATTGAGATCATGTCACCGTCAGCAAACCTCTCCACTGCTCATAACGCATCAACTCTCTACTGTGCTATAAGAGCAATGATATCTGCAAGCAGTATTTGTCCATTGCAAATTCCCCAAATACTGAAACCTGTGAGATATAGGTTGTGACTTAATGTCTTATCCATGTGTATCAGCAACTGGGGAGGTGACAAGGAGCAACTCGTATGCAAACATTATAATTCAATGGAAACATATGTGTTTCTTCCCTAATCTGCCGTATGTTTTCAGAACAGAGGCAGAAGCTGCAGCAACACTATTTAAAGGTTTGAACACCCCCTCCAGCCCTCGTCTCTAAAATCGAAAGCCTCCACGCCAGTTAGCTGATGTAAGGGTAATGTACTTCACATCCACATAATACTGATGAGACGTGTCAGCCATGGCAAACCAACAATATCCAAAGACAAGTGAGGGAGCTTCTTCATCAGGAGCCAAATTAAAGTCAAACGTGATCTCTGTGATCCTTCCTTCATTTGATGATATACAATAGGGGTATACCTTTAATGTGAGTCTCTAGTCTTTGTTTGAGCCTAGTAATGCGTGTACCAAAAAATTATAAACCAAAAAAGAATTTCTGAAATTTGTCTTGCATCCCGAGCTGTCCGTTAACTCACATACAGAAATAAATATAATTACACAACGGAACCCCCCGCAAAAATTCTACAGACATTACACACAAACAGATGGCATTGCATCGAACTTTTAAAAACAAGTTTCACAGACTGCGGAAGCAAAGAGTTCCTCAGTCTGTTCACTCGAGCTTGTGGAACTCTGAATCTTCTGTCAGATGGCAGAACACTCATAACATAAAACAAATTGATAATAAAGCCTTGATATTCTGCGAGCAGCCTTTAAATCATTACGAATTATTCTGTACATCCCAGCATTCATTAGTGAACATTTTAAATGCATCATTGAGAAGTCATGAACTGTTCATTTATGAATTTTTAAAAAGACTTGGAGCCAAACACAGCAAGGAGGCAAAGCAAGCCTGCAGTAGAACATGCAGACGTACAGATTCTGACCGTGGAACAAGAATAAAGACACAAGCACTTTGTATCACTTTCAAATATGGTCATCTGATTTAACTCTGTATAGTATCTTTAATTAATCTGTATTGAAGGATGAAGCCATCCATCCATTATCTATACTGCGTATCCTTGGAGGGTCACAGGCTGGAGCCAATCCCAGCTGACATTGGGCAAGAGGAGAGGTACAACCAGGTCACCAGCCTATCGCAGGGCACAGAGACAAAGAACATTTCACATTCACAACTATGAGCACATGAGAATAGCCGACGTACGCCAAGCTGCAGGTCATTGGACTGTGGGAGGAAGCCAGAGTAACTGCGGAAAATAAACACTTGTACTGGGAGAGCATGGAAACTCCACACCGAAAGTCCCTGACCGAACCAGAGGTCAGACTCAGGGTTGACCGCCACACCACCGTGTGCCTGTTTCCAGTACATCATTCTAAGCTGTCTCTGACATTAACAGATGAAAGTACTAAACTGTGGTGTTACAGCAGGAACGTGCCATGAATCACAATAAGTATGTCAATAACACTCAAGGAGATTGATTAATTGAATATAATCACATAATTAAAATCTGTTAAGACTGAACTTGTATCATGCTGTAATACGTACCGTAATATACAAGAGAGAAAGATAATGCAGATTATGTAGATAATGTACTGAATGGCAAAATACATGATTGCGTTCACATAGATCCCCACCAGTCATTTAGTGTCTGAGAGGCTGCCACTGTATTCCAGCATCTTTTGGCCAAACCAGCATGTTTGGTTTCCCTGACCCAGAAGAAGACTTGACCTGGGTTTCCTTAACCAACATGATGATGATGATGCGACAAACTACTTGAGTAATCCCAAACCAAATCCAAAAATTTGTACGTTATATGTTTCCTCTACTGTGTCCTCCACCAATTCAGCAGACTATCAGTGGGTGTCTAACATTTGGCAGCAGATTACATATGATGCAGGGACCATGTGCCCAACACACACACACACACACACACACTCACATGTACACACACACACACCAAGAGCATGTTACACAGCAGAGCAACACCGACGGAGCGCCTGTTTGTTTCCCATCTGTCTCTCCCGTTCAGCCTACTGAGCAGCTCTCCGTCTTTTCTGATGGTGAAATTTCACTTAGACTTAACTGATATAACTGTGTCTTTTCCGTTTGAACATCCTGGCACAAACACACAAATATGTGTTGATGCAACACAACATTTTTTTTTTTTTACACAGTTATTGGACAACCCCCTATTGAAACAGTTGGAAGCTCTTGCAACAGCCAAAACTCTTCTTGATCTTTTGGTTTTGATTACACTATGATTTACCATGTTGTTGCCACACACTAGCTTGGTTGTTTGCTTGCTAGCTGTTTAGGACACATTAAAAATTCAACACACGCAGCCAAAGCTAAAGGACAAGAATAGAAACATGTTTTTCCAGAGTTACTATTCCCTTGTATAGGAGAATAACATTTAAATTCAAAATGTCAAGCTTTCCCTTGTAGGCCCGCTTCTATTGCATGAATTGATTGTTATTGATCATGACTGATGTTTATTGTTCAAACTCACAAATGTAATTTCCATCTTCTGTTTAACATTTGGAAGAGAGACGTGGCGGACATTTTAAAGAGCATCCTTCTCTGCGTCTTGTTTGTTTCCTTGTTTTTGATGATGTGGATTCCAGTAACCTCTATATTCTGCAGTATGTTATAAGCCGTTGCTCCATCCCAGCAACTGCACATCAGTCACCAGGTTGTTACCCCAGCCTAAGCCAATTACACCTAATCCTGATCCTCATGCACAGATCCGTGTTATAGGCTGCTGTCTGCGGGAGGATATATTTCAGCTGCATCTTGGGGCTTGTGTGAGCCTCTGAAAAGGTCAGTATGCAGCTAATTTACTGGTGCGCAACTAATTTACTGTACTAATTTTCGGTCTCATCAGATGTCTACCGTGGGTTGATAGATGAAATAAATAACTCTAACCTCACTGATAATATTGTAGAAGCACTAATATGCTCAGTAAATCAAAGGGTTGCCTGTGAAGAACTATTAAGGACATAATTCAGACAGCTTTTTATGTGTGTGTTCACGATGAATATCAGCGAGATTCACACGTCTGTGTTATTATTGCAGCTCATGTGGTTAACATGTTGCTATAAAACAAGATTGCAGGATGTCAGACTAATATGGTGAAGACAGAACATATTCAAAGCAAACAGCCGTGCAGTATATATTAGTGGTCATCATGGATAGACTCATTATCTGGTGATTGAAACACAACCCAGGACTGTCTGGGTCCAGACCCTGTCGGATTGCTGCCAGTCTTGGGTCTATGCATCAATACGTCTAATAACAGAATAGGTCTGAGGCTATACCCACCATCAGCTCTGGTTATGTGGTTTGTCATAATCCTAATGAGAGAACATTTTATTTTTAGATGCATAACGGAGTGAATTGTGTTAAGAAGTGCAAAAAATATATTGCTAACGGTAACTAGTGAATTTGTGTCACATCACGAAGCTGCCAGTGTTGGTGCACTGCAACAAAGTCAGCTCAAAACCAAGAATATTTAAATATATTCTTCAGTGGGTTTATTCAATTCAGGAGAAACATTAGTCAAACAAATTGTGTGTATCCTTGTTCTGACATTTTGTTGAATATGATTTGGTTTGAGTTTGGCTTTAAGTCTTTAACACCACAGGCAGTCATGAGTGTGGAAAACGGATTTACTTTGGAAAAAAATAAGGTAAACAATTCTAATTACAGTCAACCTAATGTGTTTAACCACTATTCACACTGGTGTTAGAAAGTGAATACGCTCTTGTTGTAGAGATTAATACTCACCACAACTGTACCAAGTTAGTTCCACTGCATGAGTAATAAAATATTTAAGGGTGTTGTTTATGAAAAAAAGTTACATTTCAACGAGTTGTGTAATTTTTGTAAAGCATGAGTGAGTGACATCACCTCTATCCACATTTGAATACTTTAGGTTAAAAAGTAACCAATGTGTGCAGAACAAAGTTATGTCAAATCATTGATGTCCACTGCTTAGATCTTATAGCTTGAGGTGCAGTGGACCATCTTCAAAAGGGATCATTCTCTCAAAATGTTCCTTTTTCTATATTAAATGAGTGGATTTATTGCCCATGCTGAGCTGAGTCTCATGGCAGTGAGGTTACCGCTGCGAAGATTCACTTAGATGTGATCAGTAATGGTGCATGCCCATGTCTTCAGTAAAGAACACTCCTGTTGACAGAACCAATGACACTATGGTTGGATTAATACCTTATATGTAATTCGTATATGGTTGCTTGAAGATAATTGTTAAAAGGGTCAAATAAATGTCAGAGATCTATCTTCTAAATGTTTGTGCTTTATCGTAAGCTGAGAGAATTTGAAGCCAAGAGAGAAAACAGACTTTCAAGGCTGGTGAGTTGAAGCTATATCACGCTAGCTCCAATTCTTTAGTGCACAAGCACTGCACCATATGACCTACTGGTATTATGACCTTTAGTGCGGTGGTGGTTACTTCTGTCTTCATGAGTGTGAGAGGACTTGCAGTGGGAGCTCACGTGAACCTGATCAGACAGGTGACATCTGTCTTTCCATTAAATGTCTCTAATGTGTCTCTGAGACTAAATCACGTTCAGCCTGGCACTTTACAATGCGGCACGAGCGGCTACACAGAACTCGTGAGGGGCCAGTGAAACCGACAAGTACATTCTCTGTGATTTAGTTCCAGCAACGAGCACAGCAATCATCAGGGTAAAGAACTGTGTGTGTGTGTGTGTCACTGAGTGTGTGTGTCCTCTTTTGTGTAGAATCATAGGGTCAGGGTAACACTCCAAATCACTGAGAACCCAGAGGGAACAAACTGAGCAGGTTAGAAATAGTGCAGAGACAAGCTTAACCTATTTATAATAGTCCATCTCCATCATTTCCTTTTTCAAACCTGTTGTCTATAGGAGAAAGCTGCTGTTCTGAAGGTTAAAATACTATTAATATACTGACATTGAATAAAGTCCACATAACTATAGCAGGACTTGACACTATAACATTCTAAATCTGCAGTGAACATGTCTGGGCCCTTATGAAATTTAAAAAAACATTTGCGAAGTCTTTATAACGCACAAACTATAACCTTGGTTTCAATAGAATAATAAATAATACAGAAGAGACATTTAACAATAAAAAAATTATTAAATAAATTAGGAACTGATACTTGATTCAGCCAACTTAACTGAGAGGTAATGAACAGTTTATGGTGGCAAAGCAGTGCAACACTTTCCATTTTACTGCTCCTATACAACAGAAGATTTGAGGAATTAATATGCAGCAGAACTGACAGCTGCAAATTAAGGCTGCTTCTTGATGCCGGAATAATAATTTTACACTACATTACGGCAGGTATTTACAATTCAGAGACTGAGGGTGCATACTTAACTACATCAATTAAGGAAATAGTTGCAGAGATGTCAGATACTCCACTGAAGCAAATCTTTAGCAGGCGGTGAGGTGCCATGTGTTGTATTATGGCACCAGCTGCACTAGCTTCCCAATGGGAAATAGTTTCGATGTTTTCCATAACTGCCACTCTTCCGCTTCATCAGGATCCCTCAAAACTGTTTTGACAGGTAAACATGTGGTGATTCACACCTGAAGTCAGGGACGTTACACAAGTTGAAGAAAGACTGACAGAGTTGCCTGTTATGCTGACAGCATTAAAGAAAAGAAGAAAATGTTCCTCCACCAGTTCTGGAGATTTCCCCCTTTTTCCTCTCTCTGGCCTGCATCTGCTCTTAAATTAGTGAGATCTGGATACCTTCACAATAAAAGTTAAACTGGTCTATCACCTTCCCTCTCCTCAGCACTGAGCACCTGGACTTGGCTACTCTAATCAACTGTTAACTATCAAATGTATTCCAAATATCCAGGAACCCCTGAGACCCCCCCTCTCGCACAGAGGAGTCAATGTACTTGTTCTGTTGGAGATACTCAGTCATCTATTGAAAAACATCTCCAACACTGACAATTAAGATGACCAAATCTGAGATCCTCCTGGAGGAGCTGGAGCACCTTCTCCAAATCCCTGAGATACCTGGCCCCTCCTCCAGATCACCACCAGGATCTTTCTAAATCAGTGCATAAGCTTGGGGCACCTCTCGAAAAACCATTTAAGGCAACCCACTGTGTCTAGGTGCTGAACTGACTTTGGCGGCCTTGACAACAGATTGAATTTCTTTCCAACGGAGTTCATCGATGTTGAAGTCAGTGGTTGGCCCGGGTGGATTGATCAAGGCCCTGCAGGCTTCACCTCCATCACTGAAGCAGAGGTGACGCATGCTTTTTTATCAACTAGATCAATCAAATAGACAATGTATTCCAGATAGAAGCATTTAAAAAACAACTTACAACACCCTTATATACAAGTTAATCCAATTTAATTTGTAGGAGACAGTTTGGCACTGATGGATATTATGAATGATGACCCTCAAAGTCATGAAGATGTATCTTACAGTAGTAGTAATGTAGGAAATCTAGGTAAACCATCATTAGCACACATTAGCCAGTTACAAAGAAGATATTATAAGATATTAATGTTAAGATATTATATAATATTATAAACCTTTCCAGCAAGGCAAACAAGTACTTGTGGGTTGACTTGTGAGTACTGGACAGTGATGGCAGTTTCCTGTTTGTAGCACAGGCAGTTCAGCTACGATGGGGGGCCAAAGGACATTAAGGAGGTGACGGAAGAAGGGAGACATGGAAGGCGAGTGTTAAGGGGCATCATAATAAGTGAGAGGTGGATGCTAGAAAAATGTCACAGGGTTGAGAGGACTGTGATTGAAAAGACTTGCCCTGCTTGTCCTGTCATTGCAGCAGACTCTCTGAGGACAGCATCGTTTCCGGAAGCTTCGGCTTCACTCTGCCGCCGGGACAAGACGTCCCCCCCGCAGCCCGTCTCTATCAACAGACGCCATCAGTCACACGGGCTCAGAAACCACTCGCCTCCAGTCTCACCACGACTGTGAAGGCGACTGCTCAAGCTCGGCTCTCAAATCGGCTTCTCCTTGTGCTCTGCTAAGAAAGACATATATTTACGCACCGTCAAAAAAACACACTCACACGCGCGGACACACACAATCACACGTTCATACATGAAAAGACAGAACATACAGAATTCTTCCGCCACTTTGCCAAGACAAAATTTGTCGCTGTCCTGCTTTTTATATCCCCCTCTGTGTGTAGTGGACTTCTGGATTTACACAGAGAGAATCTACCTCATGTCCTCCATGTGTCCAACGCTTACTGTCTTCATCTGAGTATTAAGGGCTCACCATGCCAAAAATATATTCATGTACACTACTGCGTGGAACCTTGTTCTTGGACCATTTGGGTTCTTTGGGTGTAATAGTATCACAAAGTCAGTAATTCATTATTTCTGTTGTGTTGTCTTTCACACACAAACTACTTCATCAAATATTGTCCAGTATCGACTGCCTAAGGGCATTCACCTCACTATCTGTGGTGAGAATTATTGTGTGTACATGCAATAAGTGAAAGAAATATTGATTATTGAGGTGGATGCACATAGACCTTATATAAAAATGGATGTATACTCCGGGGCCAGAGGGTGAAGCCAATGCAGAAGTGCTAGAAACCTGCATTCCCTCAAATGACCTGCAAAGGACGACTCCGCTGTTTGCAGGAAAGATAAGTCACTTGATTTATATTGTCAGCAAACATTTTCATAGAGAATGTAAGAATGACTCAATTGTTGAGCCTGGTATGAAATGAGGGATGTATAACCAGTGACTGCGGCTCCAATCGGTGCAGGTCACAGGGGTGGGTGGGTGTGCAGTCAGATTGTTGTTGTTGAATTCCATCAGATTCCAAATAATGTGAATGTTTGGTATGTTGAGATATTAATTTGTGAAAAAACACACAATAACCGAAGACATTTCTTTTTTCCAGAGACATGCTGCAATAAATCTTGTAAATCCAGTAAAAATATTGAGTTTGGTGAAGAGTGGAATTTAAAGCATAGGCTACTGCTGAAAGTTGAATATCTTTAGACCTACTAAGTCAAGTCCCTTTATGGACCCCATGCCAATTTCATTTCAATCCCTCCCTATACAACTACATTATTTTTTTACATAATTTCATACACTGCTTTTCATTCTCCTCATCACTGCAACTCCCAACCCCTCTCCCCATTTTATATATGCACATTTTCCTCCAGCACATGCCCCTGCACACACCAGATCAAAGCGCATCCATTCCTCCCTCGTGAACTCAAATGCATAACTCAACCCCATTATCTCTCCAACTCCTCCCCTGTACCCTAAGTGACAAACTACTATACAGGCGCAGTTTTGTTGGTGGTGGATTTGAACTGCGACCTCAAAAACCAAACATGTGTTTGAGAATTATTATAAGTCAGCTAAACAGTCAGGGTTAAATATGAATCAACAAGGCAAGATGTGCACACATGAGCGGCCTTATTAGCAAACAGTGAGAGTTTCTTTGAAGTTCTGTGAGGGGGAAGTTTTTTACGAACCAGGATGTCTAACTCTGTGCCCAGCCTGGCTCTCTTCTCCTCCGGGCTACGGATCGACCATGGCAAGCATGGGTTGTTTTGATTTTCCTCATATTTTATTTTATATCATGGCATTACGAGGCGTCGGTGGAGCCAGAGAGGGTTTCCCGAGATTATCTGCCTCGTGTTTGAATGTCAGATCCAAAACCACTGCAGCTTTGAACCTTGATGGAATAAAGCAATCTCCTAATCAATAGTCATTGACTTTGGCCTCCGAATGCTTTTTTATTCCTCTGATTGGAAGATGTAAATTGGAGATGCTGGATGACATTTGCAGACAGTTTTTCCATTTCTATGTCAACCTTTCATCATCTCTCTCTTGAAGGTGATATCACACCAGTGTTGACAAATTATACTGCATTATTTTTAAATTCCCTGTTTGGGACTCGTAATGTATTGATTGTAAATGGAGCTTTACGGACATAATATATGTCTGCAGAGCCGGCTCGACTTGCCTCTGGCCACAGCCGGCTTCATCACCTTCATTCGCCTGTTGAACTCGTCTCCCCTTCGCTCTTTCTCTCCGTCTCCATCTCTTTCTCTCTGCGTCTGTCGCTTGCTCTCTCTCTCTCCCTCTCAGCTGCTATTATTTATTCAGTTTGTTTGGCGGGACTCAGTAGCCGCGGCAGCCCCGGCCTGGCAGACCTATCGAACTGTGGCATAATAGATGTAATACATCAATGCGTTTGAGCTGAGAGCCTTTAATTAGGCCTTCCTGCTCGTTTCATCAATTCCCCCATGCCCTCCTGGGATTTGGGGGAGGGGTTGGGGTGATACAGAGAGGCCTCCTGCGCTGCATGTGAATCACTGCACCTCCACCTCCCCGGCCCATTCCTCTGTAGGCTCTTTGTCCCTGAAAATTGCCAGCCTCCTGTCCTCCTGCCTTCCCAGCCCACTGCCACTCATGTCTACGGGGTCAGACAGCATGAAAAGCTAACCCTCACCTGAATTTCAATAATTAAAAACATGCAGGCCTTCGGGATTTGAAAAGAAGTGGCTTTCTCTCAGACAGCCGCAGGAATGTCTAATATGAAATGAATGATTATGAGAATGTAGGTTTAGTGGGAAATATATGTCTGCGTGTATCTGTTCAGTGTGGCTGCGACCCTGTTGCCCAGGTGCAGTTGAAATGTGTCATGTTAAATAAATGGCAAGCGATGCCCAGTGGTTACCAGCGGCACAACTGCGAACACTGACCGATCTCCTGCTGATTTTGCCATTTTTGTTTACCATTTCCAGCCGTTTGCTTTTCACACTAATCATAGCAACATCTGACATTTACCACAAGTTAAAGTATGACCAGGCCACATCACTATGGGCCAAAAGCACTGGGGGCAGAGGCTGATCTAAGCAAGCATAAAGCCTGCTTTCATTGCTGCCGTCTCTCCAGTCGGCTATCATTTCATTTCTGTATGCCAGACCATCGAATGCATTCAAGCATATAGTCAGCGGTATAGATTGCTTTTGGTTCAGATAAACAAAACTATGGATTGGAATTCAACCCTGAATCCAAATGTGACTCTGTTTGTCACGACATTCACAGACAACACAGGTTATAAAGGAAGACACCACTTACACACCTTAAGTCTTCAGGTGTGTGTGTGTGTGTGTGTGTGTGTGTCTGTGTGTGTGTGCACAGAAGACGCATCTGTATGTAGCACTGTGTTCATGCATTTCATCAGGGGGTATTGAGTTTTTTCATCACAACAACGAACAAAAGGGAGATTAACTTAAGGCTGAATCGAGACTAACGCCCCACAAAATTACCTCCACTTTAAGTAAAGATTCTGCCTGTACCCGTGTGCTTAAGGTGGCTTAAAGGATTGGACGAGCATGAATACTTACAGCCAAACATTTTGTCCATGAACATCCAGCGACTTGTTTTGTTGTGACTAACCTTGAGCCGGTGGAGGATCCGACTGCTTCTGGACATGACGTACTGAATAGACAGCTAGCACCTGGTGGTTGTAACTGCAAGGTGCCACCTTCTCTCTAAGCAGAATAATTAGTAGCTGCGCTTCAATACGTACTGTGACTGTCACACAGATGCTGTGTTCACACTGATGCAGACATTTTGCAACAACGATTACAGCTATGTAACAGTTTATCTGTGTTTGGATAGCACTGCAAGTTTGCAGCTAAATTTAGCATCACTGCACCACATAACCATTCACAGGCACCTGCCTCCTCCACTATTATTTGGAGCACAGCGTTAGTCTCTGGTATCCAAAGGATCTCTGATGTACACCTGATCGCCACCTACTGGCCCGGCATGCATGTTTAAGCGTTTGTCATTTTGTGTTCTCATCTAGACGGAGATTAGTTTTTTTTAAACAGAAGAAGAAATCTCTTCAGGAGTGTAGACGAGGCCAGGGTGATTCTTTTATGAAAGGAATTTCACAAGACGTGACCCTGCGCTGAAAAATCATCTTAACAATGCAGATGAAGTAGAAGCTGATATTAAACAGTTAGGAAAATGCTGTCCAGTTTCTATAAAACACTCTTCACTTTATATTTCCCTGCTTGTGCAATGTGAAGGAACTGAACACAGCAGGGAGTTTGTACGGTGCTGGGATTGAAGGCCAAACAGTGTGAAAGGCATATCGTCAGAAAAGGAGAAAGCTCACTGTATAGCTGTGGCAGCTGAAAGACCTCGGATTACTGCTCCATCAGCATAAAGTTAATGATATGACAGGAGATAATAAAGAGGACACAAAAAGTTTTGAAAGCCATGTTAATGAAACAGCCGTTTAGTCCCAATGGATGTGCAACTCCACTGAGCAGCAGTGTATATATACTTCATTTAGGATTTAAAATAACATACGTGGCATTAGTTTCTTAATGAACAAAAGATGGGATCTCTCCGTTATCCGTCCTGTCAGGGATGCAGTAAGTATTTTCTGCTGGAAAATCATAAATAGCACTTTTGCACGCACATGCAAAAGCATACATGCGAAGACCAACTTCGCTTCGCCGCTTGCTTGTAAATATAGTATCCATGTTGTATAGTACCTTCACTCCACATGATGAACTGCCCACAGTCTGTTAATTCCACAGAAGCTAATCCCTTCAGTCTTTCGCTAATATATCCATTACATGAGTGATGCTCCCATAAGCCAGCCCTAGTCAGTAAATAATTCTGGTTAATTAAAGCCGAGACATCCATCTTTTCCTTGGCTTTGTGTGCCGACTTGGCGAAAGGCATGTTCTATTAATAAAACGGTGGTTATCACCGCTGTTGATGTACTTTCAAACCTGTTATAAGTCTGTAGATTTTAAATTAAAATTAATAGCCAATAATTCAAAAGGGAAAAGTGACACTTTATTTTGAAGTTGCCAAAGCCATCAGGAGTGAAACCAGGAGAGACTGTCTGTGTAAAACAAGCACAACAACTTCTGCGTGTTGTAATGTTCACATAAGTACACTAATTATTTTCCGGGGGCGGCCGGTAGTTAATGGGCAGTTGCAGAAAACCCAGAAGCAAAATCTGAGCATATCCATGAAAAAACTTTAGAAACTGAAATGACATCCTTATTTACACGAGTCAAACACCGCATGCAACATGGTAAAAATAAAGGCTGATTGATTTGTTTTGGCACAGTTTCTCCAGCCCATTTAGCAGAGTAAAAGGAGGCATTTCGTATGATACAAGATATTTGTTCACATGGGAGGGAGGGCTTGTAAGCACACACTTGACCATTAGTGATCTCCCATGTCTTTGTTGCATATTTCCATTTAATTTTCACAAATGGGAAATTACACTCAAGAGGAGAGCGCCAGTGTTTAGATTTTCTATTAAATAGCAAATTAATTTCATACACTGCAAAATGTGGATATTTTTAACCAGCATTAGCTCTTTCCCAATACATCCAGATCAGATTCATAATGGCCCCGGGACATTTCTCCAGATATTCATAATATTCTCTGCTGCTAAAATAATTAAGTGTGGAAAACACATTAGCTCTTTCTGCCTGGTTGTATGTATGCAAACATATTTAGTGATAAATCATCAACACTGCTGGAAAATATAGCCCAAGTCTTTCTCTGCTCTATTGAAAAGTAATTACATTGTATAAGGATGTTAATATTTGATTGACTGTTTGATGATATCTATGTCTTTTGGATTTTCCAGATAAAAGACAAAACCAAGAACTGCATAAACAGATAACTGGATAAGAGAAATTAGAGGTAGAGACCCTTTGAAGGTTTTAAGAGCAGTGTCACACAGTAATCCTCAACAGTTCCATACGGTGACAAATGGCTGTTGATAACTGAAGTAAATTAGCTGTTACTTAAGCTATGGAGCAGTTCCGGGAAGAAGCTGATCGTTTTAAAAGCTGCCTGTTTATTAAGAAGAGTGGTATGATGGTATTCTCTGTTAGAAATAGAACAATTCTTCATTAAAAGGGCTAAAAACAACTTGGCTTATGTTATATACTTTGTATTTTTGTGTTTACATTGTCCAAAATGTTTCTAACCATGTTCAAATGTTTCACCTTCGTCAATACATATTGTATGTTTAATGGTACATCACAGAGAACTAATGGATTATTAAAAGCAGGAATGGTGATAACTGGCCTTCAGCTCCTTGTGCCGCAACTCAGAAATACAAAACATTCAATTCATTTATTATGCAATTAAAAATATAACATAAAAAAAGATGATAACATGTCCGTCTAGGTGACATCAAACACAAATGCAGCTTTTGCATGTAATCACTGAAAAACATCATGGTAGAAATCAAGTAGATGTGGATATTATTATACATATATATATATATAATATAACATAATTTGTATTTTGTTATGCAGCCATCAAATCATGTCTTATAAAGTGCACACAATTGTAAGTTGTAGATTTTTTGCAGGTTTGTAATAATGATATAATAGGGAGGCGCGGCCATGTAGCAAACCATTTACTATATTTGAGAGTTTAGTATATTGCAACCAAATTCTCCAGTGAGTAGAATAAACACTCCTCCAGAACAAGACTCAAGAAGAACATTCTGAGCCCCTCACAGGTAGCATTCATAGAGGCGCCTTGTTGCACTGGATTGTGTTGTTTTGTCCGTGTGCGCTCACTTCCCTTTATGTTTCTAACACTTCATACCCTGAAGGTGAGCGGTATTGTTCACCATGGGAACAGAAATGTGTGTGTTATAAAGAGGCGCCTCAAATACTTGCAGCCTCTTTCCTAATGAGCCTTGAAATACCTCACGCTGTTCGACGTCTAGGACGGTTTCATCCAGCTCCGACTCTGTCTCACTTGCCCCCTAACCCTCTCCGTCCAAGGAGGGGACGGGCAGGCTGGCACCCCCCTGCACCGCACCTGCCACCCGCCAGGCCTGACCATGCTCTCCACTTCATTTACCTTACGCTCGGCTCCTCTGCCAGAACAGGTTAGAGGCCGTAACACAAACAGATATGCACCTGCAAGGTAAGCAACCCTTGGGATTAAAGCAGGCAGTTAATTTTGTTTGCATTTTGACAGGGTGTTTTTAATTTTACCTGCCAGCGTAGGTTTGTTCAGGTGGTCTCTCTGGACCTCTGTCTAGTGTGACCTATCATTGCCATATGGTCACAGTTCCCACAGCTCGACACTGATGGACCCGCTGGCTCTAACAGACTCATTTAACCTGTGCTGATGTTAATGGAAGCAAACCTGCACTATATTTAGTCTGCATTTTGCTGTGTACTGTCTGAACCCACTCACAATTGCTTCCCCTTTAGAGATAATTTAGATCAATGCTATGACAGACAGGACAGCAATTTTTGTTAATGTCCCTTTATGTGTATTTTCAACATTGAGCCCACAGTTTTCTTCTTTTGATGTATTTGATCACTGTATTCAATCCAAGGCGAGGAAAACTCCTGATGGATTTCTTACCACAGTTCGAGTTTCCATAGTTTTAAGCACTTTACACAGTTAGTTGAGACCGTGAGCTCATGCATCTTGGCAACTTTTAACTTTAGATGTTTTCAGTTTTTTTTTTCCTTTCATAAGATTAAGGTTGGATTTAATGAAAAGTGTTTTCAGAGTAAAAGGCACAGAAATCCAAAGGGAGAAAGAAAGAGAATCTAATCAAAATAAGTAGTATGGGGGGGCAAAGGGAAGTTGTACATTCAGTGAATATTTAATAAAGCAACCACAAAAAGGAAGTCAGCGAGTGAAGAGCATTGAATCAGAACCAAGCAGTGTTGACATCCCATTGATCCTGGATTATTTTTATGACATATGACATCCCTGCATTGATTGATGCTTTCTTGAAGAGCTCCATATAAGTAGTGCAATAAAAGGAAAATATTTTTTGGCTTGGATCGCATTGTCAAAGACAAGTTGTTCTAAGAACATGATCGAAAACACACGGTGGACAGCTGTGTCTCAGGAGGTAGAGAGGGTGGTCCACTAACCAGAAGGTCAGGGGCTTGTGTCCCAGCGTCTCCAGTCCGCATTTGAAAGTGTCCCTTTAAAATAAACCCAAAAGACGTCTGAACTGACAGTGTATGAAGGGCATGTGATAGGGAAAGTGCTGCATATAGGAGTGCTATATCTGTATGGGTTGGTGAAACTTGTACTGTGCAGCGCTACTGAGTGGTCGATAAGACAGGAAAAGCGCTATGTGTCCAAATCTACTATAAACAGTTGCAAAAAGGTGTAAACTAGCAAACACACTTGTGACACTTTGCAAACCAGGTGTGAAATAGGAGCAAAGCTGTGCCTAGTGCTGTTCAGAGACCTTCTGTGTGGAGTTTGTTTTGTGCTTCTTGTGTGAATGTGAGAGTGAATCTTTGTCTCTGTATACTGGCCCTGTCCTACTCTGACAGCCTGTCCAGGCTGTACCCGGCCTCTCGCCCAATGTCAACTAGGATTGGCTCTAGCTCCCCCTGTGAACCTCAAAGAACAGGCGGTATAGATAATGGTATCCCTCCATTAAGTGTACCTTGCCTATTATGTTCATGATAGTTAAAACCAGCCGAAGTAATGTTTCGTCAGAGCTCAGTTGTACAACTACTGAAGTCGACAATTAAGTGGAGCAAGATATACAGATGAAACTGTCCCTGTTCTTTCTTTATCTACAACCCCAAAAGTACTTTACTTCAGACAAAATTAAATCCCTATTGAGCTAACGGGCTGAGGAGCAAAGAGAGGACATCAGAAATAACATCAGACAGGATGAAGCTGCCCGCAGGTCTGAGGGACAGCTGCAGAGGGAAGGAGAGAGGACCTGTTGCCAAACCTGAACGGAGAGATAGAGAGAGTCAGTGATAAAGACTGTGAGAGTGTCTGTGACACAAGGAGGAGAGAGAGGGAGTCTCTCCTACAGCCTGATATAATGCTGTTGAGAATATGTCCCTGTTCTTTCTTTACTGGCAGCCTAAAAAGTACAATACACTCATCCATCATTATCTGAACCTGTTTATCCATTGAGAGTTGCATGGAGGCTGGAGCCTATCCAAGCTGACAGTGAGGTACACCCTGGACAGGTCGCCAGTGTACCGCAGGGCCAACATAAAGAAAGCCTCCTGCTGTAAAGCCCAATTCATGCTTCTGCATCGAAGCTACACCACAGATACACATGAGGCCAAGCATTCATAGTTGTGGGTCAGTGTTTGTGTGAGTTGTGCTGCAATGACACTGCCGAATCGCTAATGGCGGTAGAGTTTCTACGATGGTGTTGAGTGTCTCCCAGAGTCTGTTTACTTCACAACAATGGCGAGTGCTACTAAGTCGTGTTAGAGTGGTAGCCGACAGATTGTCATTTTTTCTTTTTAAATAAACAGCTACGAAGAAAAGAAAGACATTTGTGTTTATTCCTTGAACTCAATCCGAAAATGGCTGTGAGTGTGCCAGAAGTCTGATGCTACCAAGCGAGCCAATCACAGCTCTTGCGCAGCCTCAACACATAGTTTCATTTTTCGGGAGGTGCACATCAGAGTACAGTCTAGGGCTCTGCGAAGGTTACACATCTAAGAGTAGGCTACGGCTTTGACACAAAAGCATAAATCGCCCTTAGGCAACCGTGCCAACCGCTGCACCACTGTGCCGCCCCGCAGATAAAGACTAAATAATTAATTTTATAGAAAACACATAGAGTAAACAATGCTGGTGTCAGCTGGGTTGTGAACCTGCTGCCACAGAGGTCTGAGTGTTGTCAGGGACCAACAAGGTCCCGGCCTGTACTGAACTGCTCTTGCCACAAATTAACAGTAAGGAAGTAACTTGGTTGGTGTAATGATGAACTCTGAGTTGGATATTTAAACATTGAGATTACAAGAAGGACGGCATATTTGATTAACAGAGACTGGCAGAGTTCACAAGACACTTGTATGCTCTCATCTACATTTTAAGTACGTCCACATGGGGTCTACTGGCACAATGTTGACACACGATGTAGGAGATGTTAATAAAGAATTATATAAACTTTAATTGAATAGTTTGGCTCAGTGGGCAGATCACTAATTACAGATCAAGCTGTTTGAGTGAGTTAAACATCAGTTTGAAATCAGTGAGTCACGATTCACACAAAGACATTTCGGTAGAGTGAATGATAGTGGGTGCACGTTTTGTGGTTGCTCATTCTCAGTCACTGGCAGGTCAAGTACAGATTAAAAAAAAAACGTTAACTACAAAATTTAATTCAATTTGCATGTTAATGGGCCAGTAGCCTTCTTATCAACAATGTGATTCAAATTGATTGGTTTCGCATTGTTTTCCTCCTTTTCACCTTCATGCACATTGCTGTAAACACAACCCTCTCATTTTTCCATCCTCTCTCAAATTATAGTAAATTCTGAGCAGATACCCAGTTTTTAATCATGCTTATAATCACTAACGTTGTCAAGAGCAAAACACATCAAACAAGGTTACGGTAGAGTTGCCTCAATGCGTTTACATTTTTAATTGGTCAAATGCTGCTGCCAATTAGCACAAGTCACTCAACGCTAACTAAGTGGTAACGTGTTAATTGATGTGATCAGTCAGTTAAGATGTGAGCAGGAACGATCTATTTAAGTCGATTGATTATTTTCTAAATAAAGTCACTTCTCAAATGAGGTGAGAGATTCTGAAAGCAGAATCCAACACAAACTAACCTGCACAGCGACTATGATGACTGTCCCCCATTTTCTAAATAAGGAAACTAATGAATGTGCCGCTTTAATTTCAGGTACGGCCAGCAACAGTGAGACTTAGCAAGAGAGATCCCAGTTAGTGTTTAACCAAAGTGGAAAAACTGTCAAATTAGCCTCTCAGTAGGAACCATGCAAATGTACTTTTAAATGTGGGTGACGTTCGCAGTTCGCACACACATCTGAACGTCCCAATGTCCCCGGTTCAACTGACAGTATGAAGAGCAAAGAGAGGACATCAGAAATAACATTAACCCGGGCGAGGCTGCCTGCAGGTCTGAGGGACAGCTGCAGAGGGAAGAGAGAGGACATGCAGCAAAGCTGAACAGAGGTAAAGAGAGTGCTGTGAAGTGTGTGCTTCAGGTGTGTGTGTGTGTGTGTGAGAGAGAGAGAGAGAAGGGAGAGAGGCAGTAGCCCTCTTTCTAATCCCCTTTTAAACAGAGATACCAGTATAATGCAGTTTTGAAGAGACCTGCTTTTATTTTCTGTCTTTTCTTCTTCACACTGAACTACACATGCCGGCTGATTCTCACCCTCATGTGTGATTTTAATAGCACGCTGTTGTTCCAGAATCAGTCATACAGGTGATAAAAGAACACTAGCGTCCTGTCCCACCACGCAGGCTCTTTGGTCGGGCTCTTTCATTACCTCCACTGCAGGCAGAAAGGTGAACGGTGCCCCCATTCTGTGTTTGTACCTTTAGCTCACACCACCAGAATAAAGGTGTAACATTCCCATTTTGAAAAGACTATAATAGGTTTTATGTGAGAAAGACAGAGAGAACAAGATCATCACATAATAATGGGCCAAAAACATTTTGTTCGCTGAATGCAGCTCGGGCCTTTGTCGGTGATATTGAGAACCATTCGTAAACTTCTCTTTCTGTCACAACAACAAAAATAATCGGGATTTCAAAAAACTCCTCGTCCAACTTTATGAATTCACCTAACAACACAAACACAGGTCTGAGGTCCAATAACTACATTGTTTGACGAAAATACAAAATGCAATATCTACATAAGTTATAAGAACATGAATAACAAGCATTTCTAAAGCAATTATATCATGTTTTGTTTTGTCCACTAGATAAGTTGGAATCATGCTTTAAGTTTTTGTCTGTAACATAACCATAAAAAAGTTTTCTAATCCTGTAATCACCTCAGGTAGATTTTGTACCGCAAGATGATCTGTATCTATGTATAACTACAAATTGTTCCCTTTGAAAACGTAATCTGTTTGCAAAACATTTGTTGCTGCAATTTAATTGTCCAGGAACACCGTGTTTCTTGGGAACACTAAAGGTATAGACTAGAATAAAAAAATGTAATAGACATTAAGACACTTTTTACTGTAACTTGATGAAAATTAAAGCATTTCCAAATCTACTGTGAGAAGAAAACTCAGAGTCTTCCAGTCAAATGGTCTTTTTTATTTTGCAGTCTGTGTATTATCGCCAAGCAAAGGAGCAGACCTACTGGGATTGAAACACAGTGAAACAATTGACCTCGCTAATGTTAAATTAGTAAACACAATAATAAGACTGCAGTTTATTCCCATAGCAAACAAAAAGCATGCGAACAAATAATGCTCTGTTCCTCCTTCGCTTTATTTTCAGGAAGAAGCATAAATGATTCTCACTGTTTCTCTTCTGAGCTTAAAAGGGGGAAAAGTCACATTTAGCGAACTTTTGTTCAAAATGTTTGTACATTATATATTTTTAAATTACACCTTTTCTTGGCTTATATTTATTTGTTTTACATGAGGGACTATTCTTAAACTCACATGCGAATACATATACTCATATGCTTGACACATATACAAGTATTTATTTTCGATTGTCGCAGGAGTGTCAAGAAGACGCCACAAATTACCTGTGGGATCAACACTCATTGTCCATGTATTTGTACGCTGGTAAAAATAGACAGGGACATATTCTGTGCAATCGTGACCTATGCTGCCTTGCACAGTCGAGAAATAAGCAAACAGGGGAAACAACAGAGGAGACGGAGGATTTGGACAGAGCGTGATGTTGGTGTTGCTTTCCTGCTGTGTGTAAGTTGCAAAGATCATTACTTGAAGTTCCAAAAAAAGCTTTTCCTTGACTCCAGTAGCTCGGCACACAGCCGCCCTTCAGAGAGGATGTGAACTAAGAGTCGAGGATCGTCATTACCTGAAAACTAACACCAGGAACTAGCCTGGTGTCGGGCCAAAATCATAAACTCGATATAATTATGGACGACGGGACGGTTCTCCGAAAGGAAAGCTTACACACCTCTATCGCGCCCCGGTGGCTGGCCGCTAGTAAGGTCATAAATCCTGCCTCTTCCATGTTAGCAAACGGGACATGGACCAGACGAATCTGTTATTTTCTCTACGAAGACTGCAGCTTCGTAGACTCTGTGAATGTGTTTATATCCGAGATATGTCGAGACCCGTCATCCATCTAACTTATATACAGTCTATGGGCCACGTACATGAATTCAGATTCAAATAACTGAATTACTGTGTCCCATTAATTACAGAGACTGGTTTATATTCTTATTTATTTACCTATTTGATTTGGTTGACTGATTTTGAAGCAGAGTTTCATCTCCTTTATTATTTACACTCACAAGTTGCTCTGTGGAGTGTTAAACATTATTCTAAATGAGGGATCGAGACGCCTGTTTGTGTGCAAGCTTGTTTTTATGTACATTTTCTGCAGATTCTGCCTCCGGCGTAGTTAAGCTCTCAATCTTCCAGAATTAATTTAGTCCATTTTGATTGTGAATAAGGAAAGAGGAGAAACTTTTAGCAGCAAAACACCTTGAACACATTTAAAGATGTTCACTGCCTCCTAGAATCATACCGCAGTAGCATCTTTTGATAATTCCCAGCAAGGTCATCCATGAAATGGTATTCATCTGTTTTTCTACACTGGAGTATTCACGTTTTGGCATCAGACATAAACCGTGTGCGACACCAGGCACATTTCATTTTTCACTGAGAGGAGGAATCGGCTTTCCACCTATCACATCGCCGCTCTCTGTAAATCTGCATTGACAATTCGAAAGCTCATAAACATGTGCCCACACACCCCACACTTCATCAAAGTATAATGCACTCACACACACTCGAACACACACACACTCGCCTCCCCCTCACCTGCTTACACACATGAGCACAATTAAAAAGACACTATGGCACGCCCACTGTACCAAAACCGAGCTGCAGCACACTCCACCGACTTCCCCACAGTGACACACTCAGAATGCTTAACAAATCCCTCTTTATCCACTCTGTGGTTTCTGTGCTCGATAGCTGTGAGACACCCTGCAAATGATTCCCATCAGCGAACACTCTGTCTCTTCAGTATCTACAACTTAAACAATTAAACAGATTCTGAATTTGACTGCAATTGATCTGACTGACATTCTGTTTCGGTGGAATCACTAGAACAGATGTGGTCATCTTATCTCCATCCATCCGTCTATTATCTTTACCACTTATGCTTCGAGGGTCGCAAGGGGAGCTGGGGTCCAATCGCAGCCGACTGGGCGAGAGGTGGGATACACCCAGCACAGGTTGCCAGTCCACCACAGAACTGAGCTTTACTGCAGAGAGAAACAACCATCCACCCTCACATTCACACCTACGAGCAATTTAGAGTCTCCTGCATGAGTTTGGACTGTGGGAGGAAGCTGGAATATCCGCCGAAACCCCATGAAGACACAGGGGGAACATGCACAGGAAGGCCCTGGTCTGCTGCTAGGTTTGATACCAGAACCCTCCTGCTGTGAACTGTACACCCCCCTCTGTCTCACCTGAGGAGTTTTAAGAAAACTAACACTATGTCTAGAAAGCTCAGTAAATAGTCAAACACATTTGGAAAGTGATGTGATGTGGGGTATTCATTTACCAAGTGATTTTACCAGCTTAATTCAATAATCTTAAAAGATGTAAACCTAGAATAACGAGAGATTTCCGTTTTCTCTCGGGTCACTGTTTTGGTTTTTAATGCCCTTAAAAGGATACATATTAGGCTCATGTTCAGGTTCAGGTTGATTTTAATCTGGGTCGTTACCTCTAATGATCAGGAAACACGTCACTTTCTTTAAACTGTCCATCTCCCACCTCCTCTTTTCAGCTTCTGTCTGAAATGCTTGGTTTGGACTGCTGTCTTTCTAAGCCCCCCAACCCCAGTCTGCTCTGATGGTCACTATGTGGATTAAGAAGTTAGTGAAAACCCAAATAAAAGCTGAAAAACAGAGTCAATATCAGATTTAAATTCATCTGTTGGCCACAAACGACTAATGTTTCTCTGTATCTGCAAGATGTGTGAATAAGCCACAGTCAATGTTTGTCTGCGTCGTGTTTACAGCTTCTTTCTGCCGCTAAAGTGAGTTTGAGCAAGCTGTTTCTGCAAAGAATCTGCACAATCACTGCATTTGATTCTTTTTATTTGAAAAGTCACAAGCATAACTGAAGTGTTCCCTGTGGAGCACAGATTTTGCTACAGCTCTTTTAGCAGCCAGGGTAGAAAAGGGAACATGGTGAAGGCAAGTGTGTGTTGATCCACAATTCAGCTGCATGAATATCCCAAGGCTGCTCCGGTGATGCATTCAGGTACAGATGCCATATATACGATAAACCTTGAACAAATGAAAAGCTTTAATTTGCTATGAGAAAACAGGATGACCCTCCAAAAGAGTGAAAACTGTAAAGGCGGTGTGACGGTGCGGGAAAAATAATCTGGCTGCAATAAAATTGAGAGTGTTGCAAATTGATAAACCATGACGGCGACAGAGTTATATAAACTGCTTGTGACGGATCTGAGTCACTTAATGTGATTCCTCCTGCCTGACCCAGTCGCTAAGAGAACGCACGTGGAATAACACAATTTTGCATAAAATTCAGATATGAGCAGGAGGGAATGAGATTCATGGTGAGAGTGATGCAGGCCCACAACAACACTGAGACACTCAGCGGCCTCACACTCTAAGAAAGTCATCATGTGAATTTGACTGCACCACATGTCCTCGTTGGATTTTGATTCAGCGTCTAATGAAGGCTCGCTGCTTTTGCCAATCATCATTTTGTATCACATTACCCGCCATCATGAATGCCACATCAGAAGTTATTGTTTTTGGTTTGGTGAACGTCTCTCTCATTACCATCCTCTTCAGGCCCAATCTGCGCCGCAAGGTTAACACGCCGACCAGGTGAGAGGCTGAGGAAATACTGTACAAGCAGTGGAGGCCGTCAAGGGCACCTCTGGCCCCGGGTGTTGTGATGGATAAACAACCAGACAAACAGGAAGATTGACCTCCAGGCTGCGAGTGATTCATAGACTGCACTGAACCGACGGAGGACTTTAAAACTGCTCTGCTCTCTACTGCGTCAGATGGCTTCATCTGTGGCACTCTGCTGCCTCTGAGGAGCCAGGTCACATCATTTGGGTCGGATGTTACATTTAACATTTCCTGAATGTATCGGAGGCACAAGCCCTGAAAGTCCAAATGTGAGAAAAACTCCTGTAGACGTATTCTCTACTATTACAGTCTGGAACCTTCACACCCATCACACAGCAGAGCGAGGAGTTTCATTCTCACTGCAAGAGCAATATCTGAGAGTTGAAAATTCAAAAGGAAATGGATATGTATAATATATACTTTATGTTGACAGGCTGGGTTTCTAATTAAATTTTTCTTTTCTTTTCTTGATGTGACTCTGCTCTGTTTTTTCGAATTGTCTTCTCCAGGGGGGGTTATATTATCACCTCTGTCCCTCTGTTTGTTGGTCGGTTGGTTTGCACGTTTGTTTGTCAGCAAGACAACACAAAAACAACTGAACCGATTTCTATGGAATTTTATGGAGGGGTGGAGCGCAGCCAAAGGAAGAGCCAATTCAAATTTAGATATTTAGATATTTTCCAAATTATTTGACATTGCAAGATGAGCTGTTTTTCAACCTTTTTGTTGATTTCTTGAGAATAATTCATGGATCTTGATGACTGATATTTATGACTGTGTGCAATTTGGTGCACAGCCAAACAAAGATCAAGATCAATAGTGAATTGAAATGTGGCTTCATGAGGGGACTGCGTGGGCCTCGGCGGAGTCATTCACTCATAGTTTGATTCTATTTTTATCATGATGTCTGGTTGTTTTACCGGATTTCAGCTCCACTTCTGCCTTTTTATTGGATCCATTCTGAAGAGCTTCTAAAGCCATTTTGATTGTACGAGCCATGTTTCATTTCATTCTGTTGTCTTGAAACGAGGCAGAAAAACCGAAAGAAACACTAAAGAATCACTCTTGCAAGAAAAGCAGATCCCTCACAAATTTCCCTTCCATTGGTTTAACGAATAAAAAAATGGGTTACAATTCATCAAGTAAGAATAGAAGCCTCTGAAGTCCAAGTCACCGTATCTCATATACTTCATTGCATGCCGCACAATCTTAAGCTGATTGCTGCTGAGGAAATGACTTCAGTTTTATTGTACTGTGCACCAGCGCACAGTTAACACGCATGTCACAATCCATTTCATTATACGAACTATGGCTCATAAAGAATTATGCAAGAACCACTTCCCAGTGTCAGCCGAGACTGCTTCATATCCCCCCCCCATCTTTGTTCTGCTGACTGTTTCAGTGTCCTACATGTGTGACAGAACTGTACCAGAGATCTTGGGAGCAGTTGCATGGGGCTGTGTGAACATGTGTCAGTGGAGTCTCCAATGGGAACGCCGTGCTCCTCAGATACAGTCCGTCTGCAGACTGCTCGGTGAATAACAACAGCTCTTTGCAATATTGACTCCTCCCTGCTCTCCCCCCATTTTAATGATTAAGCCTTTTGTCCTTCGTGGGGAAAAAGTCCTGAAGGAAACATTCCATTACTGCATTACATTGAAGGGGGGGGGGGGGGGGGTGCTGGCTCTCCTGTCACATCAGCTCTTTATTATTCATTAAGATCTCTTTCTTTTCTCCACGTTAAAGGACCTTGATAAGCTATGTTTATTCATACACTAACCTTTTTAAATATTTCCAAGAGCTCTCCAACACAGACTTACCTGGCATACCTAATACCTAATCTTTGTTTCATTATTCAGTCCTCACGCTCTCACTTCTCACTTGAGATGCAATGCATGACTTGTGCCTCCGCACCTCGTCTTTGTCTCCCTGGTTTCGTGCCGTCTCTGTCCCTGTCCCCCACTATAGCACTATCATTTAATTATTTAGGGGTTTTTTTGTACAGGGAATGTGTTTTTTTGTTGTCTTTTTTTGATGTTTTGTATTAGTTCTTTCTTCTCACTCTCTCTCTCCCCCTCATCCTCCAGTCTGCCCTCTTTTTCACTGCTTTCTCTCATTCACAGGTCCTTGCCTCTGCAGACTGACTCCTGAGGGCAGACTACTGATTAGTGGAGTCATCTTCCTCCTGTCCGCCTTCACCTCCAACTTACCTGCAGACAATTATATTTAGCTTCTTACTCATTTTAAATATTCATTATACTGAGGCTGTTCTCGCAGTGCAGCTCTCCATATAGAAATGTAAAATAAATAGGACGTGTGTACTTCTACTAATGACAAAAGAACAGGGAATACCAAAAGGTAAATCAGGGCAGTCAAACCCTGGGACGTTTTGGGGCGATGGATATCATGTTGAATCCTGAAATTACAAATACAAAACCGGTGAGCACCACTGATACTTCTGCTTTTGAGTCATGAGGTTTTTCTCGAAGAACGTTTAGAATCCTTTAATAGTCCCACAGTGGGGAAATTTGAGGGTTTTACAGCAGCAGGCACAGTGCAACAAGAGCAAAAGAAAGAGCAAAAAAACATAGTAAGAAACAAAAACAACAATGAGCAAAAAGAAAAAAGTAAACAGTCAGATGAGCAAATAAATAGTAAGTAGTAGAACAACTGAACAATACAATTAAATAATTAAATAATTAAATTAAATAATTACATAAATTAAATTGCACATATTGTGTTGTGTGTCCAATGGGGTCACAGCTGGTTGTACAGTCTGACAGCAGCAGGAAGGAAGGACCTGCGATACCTCTCCCTCACACACCGGGGGTGAATCAGCCGGTGACTGAAGGAGCTGTTTAGAGCTGACATGCAGGAAGTTACTGCACAAAATGAAATGCCACAAACATTTTGAATGTTTTGCAGACTGTTCCTGCAGGAATATTGTGTTTATCACGGAATTAAGCCTTATATGAAGTATTTCAATTGGATTTTTGTTTGGATTTATCTATGTATGTACAAATTAGTGCAGTCCAGAGGAATACAGAGAGGTAACACTATAACCACTATGGTTTCCATTCAATTAAAAGACATAAAACATGTAAAATTTAATTAAATCATAAACAAATCTCACAACCAAAAGGGAAAACTCAACTGAAAAGAAGTGAAGCTGAATTAAAGTATTAATAACCTGTCATCTTAAGTACTCTCTAATTACAATTTAACTATTCAAGCTTTTACATAATATTGATTTTAAAAGCACTGAGTCTGTTTGGATACATGGTGATTTACAGATTTGAATAAATTCAGTGTGAGTTTATCCTTTAACACCTTCATTAAGAGAGACCATGTTCCACTGAGTCTGGAACTCTCCTCTACCCTTTTCTAAATTGTAAGCAAATAAAATAATGTTCCTGTCCAGCTTCGTTTGTCTTCTGCAAGTTGCTCAGCAAACCTTTACTCCGCTCTTCTATTATACCTCCACTGCCTAGATGGATACAGCAGTTAGCACGAGCAGACAAGCTCCTTTTTCTTTGTGCCCGCATCTGCCAGTCTGCCAGCCAGCCGTGATACTTGGCAGCATTTCACTGGCTACAGTGAGCGCTGTGGCAGCACCACTGGCACTGTCAACAGACTGCTAAGAGATGGGCCAGCTGTAAGCTCAGATACTGATGTACAAACACAGGCGCCGGTCCCAGTTAACACAGGTAATGTGCAGGGGCTTCTAGAGCCACGAGGTTCCAACACAAACATGGCTCGGGTCCAGGAGAGGAGATCTACTGCAGCCACCCAATATATACTCAATAAACAATTACTGCAAACCTGCGATTCCCATCACTGCTGTTACAACTGATTCACGCATGTATCATCACAATGTTTCCTGCAATTACAAATGTTTTAAACACAAATAACTTCCTGATGTATTCATGTTGTTTTGTCCGCGGCTTTTGTTTTAGATACACTTAGGCTACATCCTACTACTACGTTATGGTTCGAAAAGGCTTTTTCAAACTAAAACGATCTTGTCCAGATGAGCATTTAGACTCCGTATCAGTTTCAAACCCGATCTAACACACCTTCAAACTTCTTTCACTTTGTAAAGGCTTCTACAGTTTTTCCTCTGTTTAGGGGTCAGAGTCCAGTCCAACAAATAATAAGTATTGATAAAATCACACAAAACATTATAAATAAACCAGTAACAGGATCATATCATTCCTAAAGTTAACTGCTTATGACAAATAAAACATGAGTACGTGAGTGAGTGTGAGCATGAACCGGTCTTTTCAGAGTCCAGTCCCTAAAGTCCGCTCCACAGTTTCACAAGGCTCAGTTCCTTCCAGTTTGTATAAAACACTTATGAGGGGAACTCAAAACTCTGCTCCGGGTTTTTACTGTGGAATCCCAACAAACCACGAAATCAAAGTTTGAACAGAAGTACATCATCTTGTCACAGTTCAGTTACATTAAACATATATTGTATGAACACAGTCAGTACTGACAGCGCCGCCGGTCAGTCAGTCCGTCAGGATAGGTTGGTCAGCTGGGCCAGAGGCTTCATTCAGAGATTCAGACGATCCACTCAATAAAATCACAATCCTCCAGGGACTCCACCTCCAGCGACTCGACACCGGAGACCTCCTCCCCAAGTTTGGCTGTCGCTATGGGGACTGACTACGGGAATAGACGCCCATGCCGAGGGTAAGACTGCTTCACAGAACCACACATTCAAGGAGCCACTCTCAAGCCATTCACAAAAGTTTGAAGGAGTTTGATTCATACAGCTTGCGTTGTGAAACTGTCATGATTGGACTGTGGCTGGATAGTGGGAGTTACCTGAGGGTGAGGATGTCTCCATGATTGAAGTTCTGACAGGCGGTGATGTGGGTGTAAACATCAATCAATCAATCAATCAATCAAGTTTTATTTGTATAGCCCACATTCACAAATAACAATTCGTCTCATGGGGCTTTAACATTGTGTGACATCCTCTGTCCTTAACCCTCAACAAGAGTAAGGAAAAACTACTAAAAACCCTTTTCACAGGTAAAAATATGTAGAAACCTCAGAGAGAGCCACATGTGAGGGATCCCTCTCTCAGGACGGACAGAAGTGCAATAGATGTCAGGTGTAAGAAAACATCATCAGGATTTTTA
Organism: Limanda limanda; assembly: GCF_963576545.1. NCBI lineage: Eukaryota > Metazoa > Chordata > Actinopteri > Pleuronectiformes > Pleuronectidae > Limanda > Limanda limanda. Next base: position 11,402,165 of record NC_083638.1, read on the forward strand.
GCAGCATCCATTAGGCTAAACATTTTTCAATACTATGTGTCAGGCAGTCCCGCTGCAATCACAGTCTCTGGCCAGCAGCAAGACCACGATCCAGCATCAGGATGGGATCCACTATAATCCACAGTCATTGTCCACCGCCGCCAGTTAGAATCCATTATCAGCTGCCGCCTCGGTCGTGGTCCCTCATCATCCGATGCCAACGCGACAAAGGATCCTCCATTACAACGACGATCAGCTGGCACGATACAGAATCCACCGAACTGGATCCACCATTGCGACCTCCGACACGCGATCCACAATCATAATCCATGGTGCGGCCACAGCTGTGGCCCTGCATCCGCGGGCGCTAAGGCACAGAAACTCCGGGAAAAGGGGTCAAGTTAGTAACATGTACTGATCAGATAAGAATTATCTTGATGTGATAAATATGGAGAAAAGGAAGGAGAAGCAGGAAAGAGAAGCTCCGTGTGTCTTGTGTCATAAATTCCCTGTGCGTCTTAGCATCATCAGGGGTTTTTGCCATTTAATCAAATTTGGAACATCGCACAAATTAGCTCTAACTATAAGCTTTATAAAAAAGGAAGGTTTTGAGTCTACTTTTAAACGAACAGAGCGTGTCTGCCTCCCTAACTGAAAGTGAGAGATTATTCCACAGCAGTGGGGCTTGATGGCTAAAAGCTCTGGCTCCTACTCTACTTTTAGAGACTTTAGGGACAACAAGTAAACCTGAGTTCTGGGATCGGAGTGCTCTAGTAGGTTGATATGGAACTAACATCTCTTTAAGGTAAAGAGGTGCCATATCATTAAGGGCCTTGAAGGTGAGGAGGAGAATTTTAAATTCTATTCTAGATTTAACAGGAAGCCAGTGTAGCGATGCTAATACTGGAGAAATGTGCTCTCTTTTCTTAGTTCTCGTCAGGACACGTGCTGCGGCATTTTGGACCAGCTGCAGAGTCTTTAACGACTTGCTGCTGGAGCCTGATAATAATGAATTACAATAGTCCAGTCTCGATGTAACAAAGGCGTGGACTAGTTTTTCTGCATCTTTTTGCGAAAGGACATGTCTGATTTTTGAGATATTACGCAAGTGGAAAAACGCGGTCCTAGAAATTACTTTTAAGTGACTATTAAAGGACAAATCAGGATCGAAGATCACTCCCAAGTTCCTGACTGTGTCATTGGAAGCAAGGGCAATGTCATCTAGCGCAGCTATATCATTAGATAATGTATCTCTAAGGTGTTTAGGGCCGAGTATTATAACCTCTGTTTTATCTGAGTTTAATAAGAGAAAATTGCGGGTCATCCAGGTTTTTATGTCCTTGAGACATGCTCGAAGTTTAGTTAATTGATTACTTTGATCAGGTTTTATTGACAAATATAACTGGGTGTCATCCGCATAACAGTGAAAATTTACCGAGTGTGTCCTGATAATGTTTCCTAGTGGAAGCATATATAATGAGAATAAAATTGGGCCGAGCACAGACCCCTGTGGGACACCATGGTTAACTTTGGTGCGCACCGATGACTCATCATTGATTTGAACGAATTGGGAGCGATCAGCAAAATAAGATTTAAACCAGTTTAAGGCCGTTCCTTTAATGTTAATTAACTGTTTTAGTCTCTCTAATAAAATTTGATGGTCAATTGTGTCGAATGCTGCACTGAGATCTAACAGAACGAGGACAGACACAAGTCCCTGATCTGAAGCTATTAGAAGGTCATTAGTGACTTTTGCCAGGGCTGTCTCTGTGCTATGATTGGTTCTAAACCCAGACTGAAAGTCTTCATATATATTATTTTCCTGGAGAAACTCACACAGCTGATTGGCTACAACTTTTTCTAAGATTTTAGATAGGAAGGGGAGATTAGATATTGGCCTGTAATTTGCTAAAACCTCTGGGTCTAGGGTGGGTTTTTTGAGTAGGGGTTTGATTACAGCTATTTTAAAAGACTGTGGTACATAACCTGATGATAATGACAGATTGATTGTGTTAAGTAACGAATTATCTATTAGGGGCAGAATTTCTTTAAGTAATTTAGTTGGAATCGGATCTAAAATACAGGTTGTTGGTTTAGAACCTGAGACTATTTTGGTAAACTGATCACGGGTGATCAGAGAGAAGCTGTCTAAATAATGGGAAGGATTCTCAGCCGTTTCTGAGATCTCTATTGTTGGGAGGGTATTAGTGCCAATTGAGGGCAGGAGATGATTGATTTTATTTCTAATAGTTAGAATTTTATCATTAAAAAAGGTCATAAAGATATTGCAATTTAGGGATCGAGGAATACTGGGTTCGGTGGAGGTGTGACTCTCTGTCAGCCTGGCTACAGTGCTGAAGAGAAACCTGGGGTTGTTTTTATTCTCTTCTATTAGTTTTGAGTAATAGGCAGCTCTTGCTTTGTGGAGAGCCTTTTTATATTCTGTAACACTACTCTTCCAGTCTAGGAGATTTTCAACACTGTTGCTGGAGCGCCACTTCCTTTCTAATTTTCTTGATATTTGTTTCAACTCATGTGTCTTGGAATTATACCACGGAGCTAATTTACTATGTTTTACACATTTCTTTTTTAGAGGCGCTATTGAGTCTAATGTTAATCGTAATGAGTCTGCAGAGCTTTCTACGAGGTGGTCAATCTCAATAGAGCTCGGGTTTTTAAAGAATTTGTTGTTTATGTCGACGGATAATACGGGTTTAAATGTAATCGGAATTATTTCCTTAAATTTAGCTACAGCACTATCAGGTAGACATCTAGAAAATGAGTTTTTTATTAGTGGCATATATTCAGATAGTGAAAAATCGAAGGTTATTAAATTATGGTCTGATAGTACTGGATTGCGCGGAAGTACTGTTAAATGTTCAATTTTGACACCGTATGATAACACAAGGTCAAGTGTGTGGTTACAACAATGAGTAGGTTGATGCACACACTGACTAAAACCAATTGAGTCTAGTATTGAAATAAATGCTACGCTCAGGCTATCTTTATTATTGTCAACATGAATATTAAAGTCACCAACAATAATAATTTTATCTGTCTTTAGGACTAGGTTTGATAAAAACTCAGGGAATTCTGTTAGAAATTCAGTATAAGCCCCAGGAGCACGATAAACTACAGCAAATATGATTGGCTGTTGGTGTTTCCTGGATTGACGTGGAAGATTAAGAACAAGACATTCAAATGAGTTGTAGCTAAGTTTAGGTTTAGGATTAATTGATAGACTGGAGTTAAAAATAGCAGCAACTCCACCTCCTCGCCCGAGTTCCCTGGGAACGTGTGAATTTATATGACTGGGGGGAGTAGATTCATTCAAACTGACATATTCATCAGGATGCAGCCACGTCTCAGTAAGGGACATTACATCTATATTGTAGTCTGAGACTAGTTCATTAACTAAAATAGCCTTTGAGGACAGTGATCTAATGTTTAAAAGACCACATTTGAAAGTCTTAGTTTCCTTAGTTGTTCCAGAGGTTGTGTTAATTTGTATAAGATTATTGTGAGTTCTCGCTCTGTTATTGTTTAATTTAAATAATTGAATCGGACGGTAGACAGAGACAGTCTCTATGCGGTTGGGTGACTGATCCAGAGGGAGCGCAGAGAAGTGATTAGCACTGCAGCTCTGCTTCCTGGTCCCAACTCTGGGTTGTCATGTGATAGACTTAGTAATATTCTTAGATAAGAGAGCTGCTCCATCCCAAGTGGGATGAACGCCGTCTCTCCTAACAAGACCAGGTTTCCTCCAAAAACATGGATGTGAACATGGCAGACAATGACAGTAGAGTGATGAAAGTTGCTCATCATCACAACCTGACCACTCACACACACTGGGAATATGCAGGTGCTGGTGTAAACAGGAATTACCAGAATAATAGCTCACTTCCTACGCACCAGATGTACGTTTGCAGAATGTAACAGCACAGCAGCTGTTTGCAAAGACATCAGGGTCAGCAACGCTTGTAATTGATTATCCATGTTGTGTCCCACACTGGTAGCCTCGGCTGATGCCGGGTGTTTTCTTCCGAAAGGGTGTCAGGTGATGAATCAACAAAGGATATATCGTGTCTAGTGATGAATGGATTGCAGTTATACCCTCGGACTTGCAGATGATCCACAGGTCGGGTTGGTAGGGTCTTGAAAATGAACAGTTCTGAATAAAAGCGTATGGGTTTGCAAGCGAGCGCTCATTCTGGGGCGTCATTGAAGCGAGGCTAAATCCTGGCACGGTGGAGGCTATGTTGTTTTTTGGAATGCTCATGGGTGTGCGTCTCTAAATTGAAGAAAATATTTCCTTCTGTTGGGTGATGGCTGAAACGATCCACGTGATCTCTAATCGTGACTGAAAAGACACAACGTTTTCAAACTTAAACAGGTTCAGCAGTGGTTTTAAACTTCTCTATTTAAGAGTCTCTAAAACTCTGGAGTAGTGTGGACACCAGGCGCATCCATCGCAGAGTCGGAGTGTTTCCAAAAAAGAAGGTAGTAGAATAGATGAAGCCTTATTCACCGATTATCTACGGACCGGCCTCTGCAGCCCCTTGGAAATGGGAAACTCGAGCAATAAACAACCTTCCAGTGTTTACACCCTGTGGTTTAATTGCCGGATTGATTTCTGATTGACTGCGACTTTACTTCTGTAGTCTTTTTCTTATGAGCACCTTAACATGGCAGACAAATGAAGCTATGTGAGCAAGCTTTAGTCTAATTAGGGGCTTTGTCTGGACTGAGAAAGACAGACACAAACGACTCGTCTGTGAAACAGTGACATGATGGATAACAGGCGGGGGGTTCAAGTGCAACAGGAAATATCTGTTTTAGCTCACGGCTATTGAGCACATCAGGAAATGTTTATTAGGAAAATTAATTAGTTATTTAGCAACTAATTTAGCAACTGTGGCAGTTTCCAATTATTCTGTCTGGGCTACTTTATTTTTCCATTTGTGCTTTGCTATTTGCTCCTGCACACTGTCAGCCTCATGGCGCTGTCAATCTCTATATAGATCTGCCTGTTTGTTTTCCCTTCTTACTCCCATTCTTCCTTCAGATGAACTGTCACATCCCACTGAGCATCAATCCACTCGCCCCAATCTGCCCCAGAGTTAGCGATGCCAAATCCATGACGGCCTCACTCAATCCACATTTTCCACCCAATGGAATTTGAGGACACATAAACCAAACCTTGCTTGGATATGCACATTCCCGCTCATACTCATCAATCAGGCCTCCTGGGAGCCGCTGTGCTCCAGATTGGTTTTTAGCTTTCCAGTGAATTGATTGAGAAAAAGAAACTTAAAGTAATGTGTTTGCCAATAAGTTGCCACACTGGCTCGATTGGAAATGGCATTAGGCATCGTGACTGCCTCTGCCGACTGTTCCTAAGGTTTCCTGACGCCACGTTGGAGCGTTCGTGCCTTCTCTCTATTGCATGGCCACACAAACTATCAAACTATGTTAAAGTACCATGGGATATTACCTGCTCACTACCATGAGAAATAGAAGTTTGTGTGAAACAGGGAAATGAGTGAAAGTGAGGATAAGTAACTGGGGGCGAGAGAATGAGCGGAGCGGGTGAAGTCTCAGCGGTGAGAGGGAGAATCTGAAGGGGGAGCAAGAAGAAAGCTGCAATTCAAATGCTGCCGCAATCTTACGGAATAATTTATTGAGTTTCTTCAGCTTGGTAAAGAGTTTCTGATAAATGGAGCAAGTCAAGCTGAACTGTTATCAAAAAATCAGAAGGGGGTCATACCAATTGAGAAAATATATAGCAAAGAATCTGAACTACATCCTTCAATTTGTTATCTAATGGTGACAGACTCTGAAGTGGTGGGACAGCGTTGTCTCTTCATCTAGTTTTTTGAAACAGTTGTGACTGGGAATTTGTTACGAAAAAAGAAACTTCCACTCTCTTTAGAGCTGTGTAGTCACTTGCAGCAATTTCGGAACCACAAATAACTCGAGAAAATTACAGAATGTGAAGAGAAAAGTAAAGGGAAAGTTCATTTTAGCACACAGATATTTGAATCTGGAACATGTGGAAGAAACAGCACTCGCCATCGCATATATGTGATGGTGTATACGCCCCGAATAAACAGTATATGTAGGTCATTATGATTGAGAGGAAAGTTCAAGCTCAAAAAACATTAAACAGAATAAATTCAGCCTCTGCCTAATTATTATGTTGCGCCCTAATCTGGAGGAATTAACAGAATTAAAGAAGTAATTTGGACAAAACGTGTCCAGGTGTTCCAGCCATACGGACGTCCAGGTTTCCAACAGGTAAAAACAAGAAGTATTGACTCTGAGCTTAAACTTGTAAAGAAGATCAATTGACAGACTTAACAAGGGACTGTCTGTGCTGTGTCTAGTTAGTATTTAAATTGGCTCAGCGTGGAGTTGTCGGCTTTGCTTTTTGGACGACTTCTGCATATTTTGTGAAGAACTTTGCTTTCACTCTTTATGTTGCTGGATATCTTTTAATAAGACATTAAAGGTCAACTCTATAAAAACAGCTTATTTAAATGTTAACATCTTATTTATATGTTAACATTGTCTACCATCAACCCCTATAAAATGAGTTTCTTTCATTTGAAAGATTAGGTAGTTTACTTATGTTGATCCACCGGGCAAATGATATTCATAGCATTGTATAATAACGTCGTTCCAGTAGAAATGCAAAGAAATACATTCTTAAAAGGTCCGAAGACAAATTATCAGACATTTTAATGAGTTTTCACTAAGAATTCAGAGGGAGGCCGTAATGGAACTCATATAAAGATCTATCGCCCAGAGGCTAGAAGAACTCTGAATCCCCTTATTAGGTCTCTATTAAAGGAACATGGCATTTTGTGTCTGGTTTCATCTCAAACACTGGAAACTGAAAATCCTGCGCTGCGGTGGCAAAACGAGAGCAGATTGTCATCTACTGTCGAGTTCGTATGTGAATGCCAAATATTAAGATATCTCCAGTGGGGTTGATCATTATAAGATCGCCTGACAGGTCTATGTGTCGTCACGCTGCTCTGATCCCACATGCAATACCTCAGTCTGCAAAAACAGATGCGTCGTGTGTTAAAGCCAAATCATGAACACAATGAACCTCCCTCAGCCGATGAAAGCGCCTAATGTCCTGTGAGGTCAATTACTGCATTAGCAAATGGATATTACACCGGCAGCCTGATAGCTTGATACGGGAGAATGTAAGGTTACATGGCAGCAAATAAAACAGTGATTTGCAAAAGTGATTGCTTGCTTCGTAAACACTTTCAATGGTCAAAGCGTGCAGAGACAAGTTCCCTGATTGCTTATTGATCATGAATGAGTACCTCAGCGAGACCAGATCAGCTCAAGGTTACGAAAGGTCAGTGAAACAGCCTGCCAGGCTCGGTACAAATCTGTTGTTAATGCTTTGCCCTGTGTGAGACCGTCAGCTGGAGTGCGACCAGGATTGTACAAACAAACACAACCCACTGAAACAAAACATTAAGGTGAAATGGTGCCAGGGTTAGCGCTAATTTATGCTCAACGCTAGATTTGTATATGGTAACGGATGGAGCCTTCTGACTGTTCACGTCGGTATTATTTTCATATATTTTTCTGAAAGCTCACAGATACTTTCATAGCAGCCGAAACTGAGCAGTACCTCTGGAAATCGCGGGGGCGTTGTTGCCAATAGTGAAACAACTGTAGATCACGAAGTAAAAATGTCTACAATCGCAGAACTTTTTGACGAGAGACTTTCTCAGTAAGTTAGAAGATACAGTAATTGTCATCATGTTACTTTCGGAAAACATAAGGTGGAGCATCTGAACATTATCACATGCTCCACCTTTGCCATGTTTGTCGTCAGAAACACTTGCCTCCGCGCTGCCCTCTAGTGGATGTATTCATGTATTGCTAACAACTATGCCAATAGTATGTTGGAGTTCGGATTAAAGGTCAGGGGTCAGGGACTCTTCACTAGGTACTGAAAGTCAAAAGAATGTCATTTGGTGATTTGCTGCGTCACTGTTTTAATTATTGATTCGCTCTAAAGCTTTTTTTAACTGCGTCCATTTTTCTTCTTGAATATAATTATTGACGTAACGTTGTATAATTAAATTACCAGGTTCTTCCTAATAGTCAATTATAGTGAAGTGAACCTGTGACACCATACCGGCTTCGTTCAGCAGCGTTTTCACCATACACTATATTTCTATTCTTTTAAATTTCATTCAGGTAAATATTGAGTTTGATAAAGAAAATATCTTCATTTTTAGGATTTCTGTGAATGGTGGATGTACTGATGTCAGAAAGACAGAGGCATAGAGGGAGAAAGTACATGAAAGAGATATGTTTGAGTTGGGGTGTGAGGTTCACAGTACAGAGCTGGAAGTGCGTGTGCATTTCATGTGGCTTTTCATGAGAATTAAGGGATACATTCGGCTGTCCTGTGTTATAATCTATAGGTTCTTAGTGGAGAAGGGGGATGAGCGAGGGATTGTAAACCATAATTCAAAGGAACCGAGACAGATAAAAACTTCTCAATATTCCTTTACACTCCTCCATTCCCCAGCTGTGTGTATCAATCATTCTCTAATATTCCCAGCATGTCTTCAGGGTCTCTCTGCTCAGGCCCCGGAGCCCAGCTTATGGCATCCTTCAGATCTTTCTCTCTTTCATGTGAATGCACACTCCCAACTTCAACATTTCCGACTAGCATTTAGATTAAGAGTTGTCTCTGACGTGCAGAATAGGCCCGATATATCTATTGTGAGTGATGAAAAAGCTCCACAAATTTGAGAGGTCAGTGGCCAAAATGAGCTGCATATGGGAGCAGCAAAGGAGTTAAGTGAAAGAAATCTGTATCTGAGATGAAGCACATGTCTGAAGTCGTTTTGAAGGAGAAGTTAAAAGAAACGAGTGCAGCTTTTTATCTTCTCAGAGCACGAAGACAAAGAATTTAATATCTCTGTGTATCAGAACATAAAGAAATAGTTTAAAAGTTTAGGTTGTCAATTCTCTGCCTTTATGTAATGTTTTATTTTACCCCCTTGAATTAAATGTTTACCAGGGTGGGCCAATGTTAGTGTTTGCAGCGTAGGTGCATTGTTGTTTTTTGGTTTAAACATTAAATCGCTTGATTGGACACAATTTTAAATTGAGAATCTTCAGTTTGACCTTTTTATGTTTCTGTATTGCAGCATTTGTAAGTGCGCCAGCTTTCATGCATTTTGAGAAAAGTATAAATTCTCAGTTTTTCATCGGTGAGATTAAAAAAACAACTTTACGTTGAAAGTTCTGGTGTTGATGCTAATATAAGTGATTCCAGGTTGACATTTAGCTCACTGAAGCGTGGTGCATTTGTGTTATTTCAGCCGTAGATTTCTCATTGGGCAGGAGTTTACCTTATTGTCTCCTCTATTGTTTATTCTGTTGTTCTCGCAGTTTGACAGAGCATTTTTATTTTGAAATGCACAGCACTGGTTTGCTGGTCCTGGAAACTCGCGGACCACTTGAATGCGTAATAAATCCTCTAACATGACTCAGCCAATCAAATCTGTGACTTCCAATGAGCATTCTGACCGGATTCGGTGAGATCACAGCAGGAAGAGATAAGACAAGGAATAAATCAGTCAAAGAAAAGTAAAGCGTTCAGTCGTTAAGCTGTGATGAAATTGTTATAATATTGGAGACCATTAAGAGAAAATGAGTTAAGAAGGAAAAGGGAGACTTACTTAATTGATGATTTCAAGCACTTTATTTTAAGATTGCACATTTTATGTATGTTTTATTTTAATATATTTGACTTTTTTTATGCATGAGAAATAATGATTTTTCCTTTTTTTATTAGAGTTCTTATGTTTTATCCCACAACTGAAATGTGAAAACTAGCAATGGCCTAAATATTGTTGAATTATATTATATTCATATTAATATTAATTTATACTCTATTTGATTTAGTCAGTTGTTCACTACATACAAACACATCTAATATTTTCATATATATATATATATATTGCAATGAATCATAATGTTAATTAGAAAATATGTCCCAGACCTTTGCTTGACCTCCCTGAATTGTGTATGAATACGCCTCCTTTACAGTATCCTGATGAAAAGTCTCATAGAAATGAGATTTATATACTAATCTTTCATTTTGCCAGTGTTCCTTTGAATGAAGTGCAGCATTTGTTTCTACATGAATCAGGGAGAGGTGGTCTGGATGATGGGTGGGATGAATAAAGGTCCTTTCTTTAATCCTGATTATTAAAAGAAAAAACAAGACCACGATCCAGTCCTAAAGCCTTCAAGTTACTTTCCTTTCGTGACAAACAAAAAAAGTGTGTCAATGTTTTAGTTGCTACAGCTGCATTTCAAGAGGAGATTCAACAAAACTGTATTCTCTGAGTTGTTTTATCTGGTATCAGAGATAAGAACATTTTGAAGTGTTTGTTAAGGTGCAGTATTTGTCAAGAATTAGTTCTTTACATCACTCTTCACTCATGCTTGGGCAACCACTGGAGAAGTTATTTATAGCCTCTTATAATTCTTGGAATAAGAATAAAAAGTGAAAAGTAAACGGCATCAAAGCTCGGAGAAGGAGCCAGAAAACACCAACAAGGAGCTTCTCTTCTTAATTAAGTAATGGCAGACTTTGTCAAGAGATCAAAAAATGTAGCACATCTTCTGAGGACAGAAGAAAAACGATTTCTGCTGGAAAAAATAAAGCATGTTTCAGTTTTTAAAAATGCGTCACATGTTTTTTTTTATCCTTTGACAAAGTGTGCCAGTACTTAATTAGAATTGTGTATTCTGTACAGGATAGAAGAGAAGCTATATTGCTGGCAGACACTTTTGACTTTGAAGATTTACTTCTGCTGGAAATTCACTTGTGAAGTTGCCACAGAAATTGTGTTTGTTACCTAAGAAATATTAAATAAATCTCTGGATCTTGCTGTTTGGAAGGTCAAGAGTTGACACTCTTTCTGTTGAGAGACTGGAGTGTGTGGATAGCTCCAGGGCAGCTGTGGCTCAGGAGGTCGGTAGTTCGATCCCCGGCTCCTCCCATCTGCATTCCAACGTGTCTTAGCAAGATACTGAACCCTCATTTCTTCCCCAATAAAAGCAAATGTAAATTGTACTGTGAAGCGCTTTGACAGGTTGAGAAAAAGGGCAATATAAATTAAGACCGTTTAGTTTTTGGGGACACTCCTAGTTGATATGTAGTGAAATGTAGTCTTTTGATATTCAGTGTGTGATCTGTGGTTATAATAGTAGGTAAATCATAACGTTTTAAGTATTTATATCTTTTAATCAGTTGTCTATAAAATCCATAGTTTAAAAAAAATATAGAACCTTAATAGTATGAACATGAAGCACTCACAGCATCACAGTTAAACTCTGTTGCTCACAACCAGAATCCCACGAGGAAAGGTTGTATCTAAGCAGTCTTCTATTTTTACGTTTTGTCTTTTCTTTTTTTCATGCAGGATCATCCAGACATGAGGACCTGAAACTTTCAACACCACAGGCTGGCAAGCATGAACAACAAGATTAAGGTGTGTGCGAGGAGGTTGCTGCATCAGCTTTGGCTCTTTGTTTGTTCGGGGGGGGGGTTTGTGTAAGTTCCAACCACCTTGCTCGGTTGCGTTCGTGTTGCGTTCTCTCTCCTCACTTTGTTGGGAGCTGCACGGCCACCGAAGGAGGAGCGAGTTGACAAATGAGGGAGGAAGACACAGCATGAGGTCATGGCGAGGTAGCGAGCTACCTCTCACTGGGTAAATAAATAAGCCATGGTGCTGTCAGCAGGGCTGAATATTCATCACTATAATAGCCACCTTGGGGTTGGTTAAATGTTCCAAGGAAACATCAAGGTCAGTCAGTGTGCCCTAATAACATAATAAACTGAGAAAATGTCGGATTTGCGTCCAAGTGCACTGAAAAACAGCAGTGGAGGCTAAATGAGGAGGAAAGTTGGCTAGGAATTACATCATTTGAATAATTAATATCTTTCATCGGCAGATGATCCTTGGAGTTTTCATCTCTGTGTGAAGTAAATATAGAAGTTTCCTATGAACCCACGGCAAAGGTGTCATTGAAATTATCGATTCTCTCCTCTCCATACAACAGCAAGGTTTCCTGCCACTGCATCTAACATAACAACAGCGGAGAAGGACTCTCTGTGTTCACTTGTTCGGAAATGTCCTTCTACCAGATAGTCACACATTGCTCATGTCGCACATATTGTTGACCTTCAAAACCTGAAAGCACATGTAGAACATCTCCCCTGTGTCGTGTTTCCATGTCCCTGGCACTTGAGCACAGAGGGGGGGGGGGGGGTTGTATTTACTTAGATTATTTAAATGAATATGCACCTGAAGCACAGTTATATACTAACCAAAGCAGTGTTACACACCAGAAGCACAATGCATGAAGGGTGTTTGTACGTCGTTACATCATTCTGCAATTTATGTTGGGTTGGCGTTAGGTTGCACATGATGTGACTGGAGGATCCATCTTGAAAGATTCATAATATAAAGCTTGTGACATATTTTCTTTTTATTATGCAATTCAAAAATTCAGCCTTAGAAAAAAAAAACATTTTAATGTCTGGACAGAGTTTAGGGTTAAAAGTGTTTTGGTCAGAAAGGAAATGTCTAAACAGCACCTAGACAGACATGTTTTCAATTCAACTTTGAAGTTTGAAATACCACAAATCCCACAGAGCTGCTCTGCTCAGGTGGAAAAGGAGTCAAATTTTTATTAGGTTGGATTTTAAAGATGGAAACGCAGTGAAGGCCTTGAGTTACAGCAGCCAGGGCAGTTATTAATACATCAAGTAATTAGCATGGATCCGAAGTGTTGTAAATGAAAGTAATTGCAGTGGACCTCTTTCCCACCCTGCCTCTCTCTTAAACTTTATGGAAATTCCACCATGACCTTTTAACCTTGTGCATTATTCAGGTGAGCAGTATACCCGTTACTCCGCTCACAATATAGCCCCGGGCCCAGGTTTTTAGCATGTGTAGAAACCTCTGTCAGGCTCTGGAGAGTCAAGCTGGGGATTTATTACCCTTCACACACCCTTTTGGCTTCTTGAAAAATACCTCCCTTTGGATTAAATGTTGAAGACTAAGGCGCTCACATTTTGTAAGGAAACTAAATTAACCTGCGCACCCTGAGGATCTCTTCTTCTACCGCACTCTAAAAGCCAAAAAAGTGCATGAAGGATAATGTTAATGTTGATGATACAGATGCAGAGTGGAGGCGCTTTCCAAACACCCACATACATACTTCTTTTTTTATGGGAATCTATAGAATACGAGCGGATGCATAAAAATGCACTGTACATTATATAATAATCACTTATAAAAGCGATGCCTAATATTATATTAGAGTCGATGTTGTTATTTCTCTGTAGATGCTCGTCTGATTTCCTCTTATCGTCGCATCCATAATGTGATGTTATTCTTATTAGGTTTTCCTCTCTGCTCGCACACGACATCAAGCCCAATTGTTCCCACTGATTTTAAAAATTGCATGAGTGCCATGCTCTTCAGAAAGTAAAGCACTACAGGGCTGCTCATCAGGCTCGAATAATAAATTCTTTACTAGTCCTCGCGGAAAACGTCAAGGGGCTGCTGTTCACTGCCTCTGTTTCAGTTTATCTACCGAGCTCAGTTTATGCAATGTGCCATGTCAGCTTTGATGTATCGCCTTGTGTCACCTGCCATGACGCTAAAGACTCAATTAAAAGGTGCCCTGTGGAGTTTTCTTGGATACAAACAAAAGTTTTACGTGTTTGTTTCTAACTTAAGGGAATGTTGGGTCTAAAACTCATAAAGCTTCTTGCGAACATTAAGAATTTTGCATCGTTTACATGCATGTTTTTACAGCATGGTAAAACATGATGTAGAGGAGGATACTAAGATTAAGTAAAGGTGAGAGTAGCAGGACAAGCAAGAGATGTGTCTGTGTCACTACCCACTTTACTTCCCATGAAGTATTTTTGCAATCTCAATCCACTTTTATTGGAACTTCTACCTCATGCCCTATGGCTATATAACTCGAACCACTGGCTACACTTCCCCCAGAATGGTGCTGTCCCGATTCCTATGTTTTGTACGATTCTGTGAGTTTTCAGAAGACGAGGACAGATACAGATGAAATTAACGCAGACTGTGGGCCTGAAGGAGATGAGTTCAAGGGGATGTGGCGATTTTATAGCTTTTCTAATTGAAATCTGTGAGTATTCTGAGTGTAGCTGCTTTAGCACTAGTGTGTGAATCAGGCTCCAGTCCGACTTCATACTCCTCTTTGGCAGATTAGATGGCCTTCTTGAACTTAAATCTTTAACTATTCATTAGTGCAATTTGTAAAAAATAGAATCCCTTTGGGATCACCGCAGTCAACATGTTGACATTGTACCCCAATGAGTTCTCAGTAGTCATTTCTGGATTATTATTATGCGAGTACCCCGGTTAGACCACAGGTGTCTGTGAACTCTGCCTCCATTTTGATCTCAGCTACACACATGTACAGGCTCCTGATGACATCGCACACGGTTCTGAATCATGTTGAAAAAATCTGTCCGCAGTAACAGAAATAAACACTGGCCAAAGTCCTCAAAACAACCTGTGGTGGTTCTAGCTTCAGTAGGAGTCTCCAGGAGCGCAGTTTGCCATGACACACACACACACACACACACCGTACCGTGCCTGTGTGTGTGTGTCTGTCTGTGTGCATGTGTGTGTACCACAAACAAACAAAATGAAATCCTACTCCTAAAAACATTGCTCCATGGTGCTCGTACTGATCGAAGGCTCTATTAGAAGTTAACTAAAAGTTCCACCGACTCTGCACTGTATTTTTAATTTTAACTCCATTGCACTTATCACTTTCGATAAAGCTAATCTAAGCAGCTACCATGCATAAACAGTTATTCATTCTCCAAACAAGTGCTGTTTATGTGAAATATCAAAGCCCGCGCAGCATGGAGCTGCAACACTGGGGGTGAGAAACCTGGTGTAATGTTTGCAGCCACAGTAGGGTGCGATTCCAGCAAGCCTGTGTTCACGGCTACAGCGGCTCTCGCCTGCAGTTCTGCCAGGGGTGACTGGCGCTTTTAAAGAAGGAAAGAGAAATCTGTCATTCACAGCACAGACTTCACAAAAACAACCTTCAGTGAAATCTACCACCACGAAACGCAACGGTTTTATGTTTAATTATGTATATTTTGTTTGTGTCCAACACTAAGCTGCCGGTGACTTTTATGAATGAATAAAACATCACAAACACGTTTGCTCCTGGGTTTTATTGTGGTCTTTCCTCTGTCGTTACCCCAAAAATGCAGTTTGGTGAAGGGCTATATTTACCATATCTCTCATGTTTTGAAGTTATTGGTACACAGGCCTAGGGACAAACACAAAGCAATCCCATTTCTCATTCAGACGAGAACTGCTTGGCCTTTGTTCTGGCTTTATGAAATCCCCTCGGTGCTCAGTTGCATCGAACATCTTTGTTTACATGAAGCAGGCTGACATCCTGAACCTAATAATTGACTTTGATAACAAGCTAAAAGACTTGTGTGCTCATTTATTGATGCTGAATTTTAATGCACTAGACATATAAGCAGCGCTCTGACAGGACGCCACCTGCCTGTTAATATACAGAGCGAAAAAAGAAAAAAAAAGATGAGTCCTTCCAAGAGCGATGGGCTTTTAATCCCCTTCTCCCTTGAGTTTAATCGTTGTTACTATTTTGGAAAAACATTATAAGTGTTTTACACCGAGTGTGTGAACCGTCCAACCCTAGAACATATAAGTGTCCCAGGCCTAAAATAGAAACTGGGTATGTGGGAGATGGTTGTCTCAAAAATAGCAGCTTTTTATTGATGTTGTGCAATTATTATTTCTTTATTAGAGGGCAGATAGGACCTGGGCATCATGTGACAAGTAAGAATCACAAATTCACATTTCGCTCAGTATACACGTATAGTCTTGTAGTCTTATATAGACATTTCGGGGGGTTTTAATTGACACACAAGTACTGTGAAGACACATAACATAATTACATGGACAATAAACTTCTGATTTGAACTAACTCACAGTTGCGCTCCTGTTTCCAGGGGAGATGCAATATTTTCAGATCTTTATTAATCTTTCATTTATTTGTTTGTCGTTTCTGTCTGTGAATCCTTTATATTAAACAACAACGGGTGAAAATAACCATGAAGTTATAGATTTAATAATATTGTCTTGTCTCCTTGGTGTAAATAGACATTTTGTCTTACTATTTACTGCTCTATATTGTAATGTAACATGGATCTCAACTATCTCTCAAGATTTTAGCTCAGCTCTGGAGCTTGTGTGTGTGTGTGTGTGTCTATGCGCATGTATGAGAGAGTAAGAGAGAGAGAGAGATGTAATGAAACAGAACCGTCATCAAAGAGCCGGGAAACACCAGCCCATGTTACACGCTCAGGCTTCATTGCATCTTGTCAATTTCCGCAATTTTGTAAATCAAATTTGAATTAAAGGGGCTGTAATGCAGCTAATGGCGACTGGTTACCAGATTTCTGTCTCTCGGAAACATGAGAGAGGCGTGGGGGTGGTGCCGGTGATGGCCATGACAGATCTGGATGAGTTTTGCCTGTAGAAAGCAGGTAAAATTAGATCAGAGTAAAAACTGTGTGAGTGGTGCTTTCGACTAAAATCCTATAATGTACGGCAGATTTTCTGTCCGTTCAATCTGTGTGAGGATGCTTAACTATTGAAGCCTGGATTACCATACATGATATCTGAAGTGAAGATTTCATCTGCGGCGTAGAGTGTGCTCCAGGCAGGGATATGTATTACCATGGCAGACAGCAGGGCCGGGGGTGGTTGGGGATGGATGCAGAGATGACAGGAAGTGAGCGATGTGAGGCTGCCACTTACCTGTTGAATCTGGATGCATGATATGCGATGAGCATATTTGCTCTCAAGTGGGCACAGCGCTTTTTGCATTCTCAGATTGTTACCTTGAAATCAATAAAGCAGACAAAGCTCAATAAATATCTCACTGACAACGAGGGACTGCATTTAACAGGGAAGGTCTCATTCCTTATACAACTGAATTTTGAGTGTTTGCAAGACAAAGGGCCCCATGTGACGTGGCCATTTTGGTCTTGAAAACCGGTTTGATCAGGTACATTGGTGACGACCTTGAGGAAACAGGAAATGATTGCGCTTCTGACCAACAACCAAACAGAGTTACAGTAAACGCTCATGTTTAAACAAATAAAAGTTTGGCAAAGTGTGTGGTCAAATTTTAATTTTGCACATTAAAATCTTTTCGATTGATATATCAAATGTGTTAACACTTGGTTAAAATAAACTTGGTGGATTCATAAAAGCAAAAACCGACAAAGTATAATAAAGAAAGCCTCAGTATATATATATATATATATATATATCTTTCATCCACTGAAGCTTCCGCCTCACTGGAGATTGAAGATATCGGTGGACAAAAACATCAGATCTTTGTGGAGCGATGCAGACATCTTTTCATGTGGTCATCCATCGTGAGGTTTGACTGGTGCACCTTTAATGGACTCATCTCATTGCTCCCTCTGCTCCTGCATTCGTTTAATGGCACCTTACAGGAGAATTAGCACCAACACCGCTTCCACAATAAATTACATCCTAATATTCTTGGGGAAATCTGATTAACTCACACATCCTTCACCAATTTTCTGCAGATTGTGTTGTGCTTGTTGTCTGTCACTTTAGCTTGTCTGTAATTTGATCTGAATACCAATATTATCTTGTGTAAAATGCATGTTTCCACTTGCATCCAGATGTGGAATGGATGGAGGCGAGATGGCTGAACAACCTTGAGTGATAAATCATGTTGAGTGGCATGTTAACATTTTGATGAACTGACATTCTCACATTAGTAAAGCTAAATGTTCACAGGTGACATTATGCATATTAGTGTTTAAATGACAGA
Source organism: Limanda limanda (assembly GCF_963576545.1). Lineage (NCBI taxonomy): Eukaryota > Metazoa > Chordata > Actinopteri > Pleuronectiformes > Pleuronectidae > Limanda > Limanda limanda. The sequence continues at coordinate 11,420,135 of NC_083638.1, forward strand.
TTTAGCAGGACAGCCGATCAGAGAGGACTTTTCAATGGCATCAAACCTAATTTGGGTTTTACTGTCTCATTATCTACATATAGAAATCAGGCTTCTCTCATAATAAATTACGGTCAGAGTTAAGGTCTCAGGCTACAGCTCAAACAAATCATTAATATATCACTCTAAGTTCTGATTGGCTGAGTGATCTTTTGTAGTTGGAGCTCTTGGGAAAGTGTGAGAAGGAGACACAGAACTGCATAAAGATGTTTTTTGGAATTTTTAACCTCAAATATGTCTTCTTACACATACAAAAACAAAAATAAATCTGTAAAATAGTGTGAAATGTGAGACCTCTATACTCCTTTAGAACTTTGATCTTTTTTCTTTGGCTGCAATAACTGCAACGATCCCAAAAATGATACAGAATGCAGATCTAGCAGTGATAATAAAACCATACACAACAAAAAGAAAAGTATAAGTGATACAAATGTGCCGGTGTGGAGAGTAATTTCTCCGGTAACTCGGTAAAAAAATCTCGCTTGCACAACCCAACAAACAAATGAATAACCACAGCCCTTATTGAGTTTTCAATTGAGCAGTAATAACATCTCAATTTGCACTTTTTCTCGCTCTCTGAAGAAAACCAGCAAGGGCACCCGGGTTTCAGTCAACAACTTCAATTAACCGACGCTACACCGAGGCCCAACAGTGCGACGGTGCGTTCAGAGCAACTGGAAGGAAAAATTAGGTTTTTGTGTTTTTTTCTCTGTGTCTTGGCAAGAAAAACATTGTGTGCTGTCAATTTGAGTAAAGTGGATTTAATAGGTGACAGACGTCTACAGAGAACGAAAGTAACGTTCAGGTGTTGCGAGATTCGTGTCGATTCATCCAAATAAGTGTTCCAAATTACCCCGTGGTATCATGCTAATGCCTTTGCCGTCACTAGAAAATGGTTCCAATGGATAATATTGAACAGCAAGATCTGTGGTTTATTTGTCGTCACCAGGACAAATCTTGGGAGATACAGTAAAGGCTGATCACTCCCACACGGATGTTTGACAGAAAGGGCAAAGTATCAAGAGCCCTGCTGGCGGAGTTTTATCTCTGCAAACGTATTGATATTCAACAAGTGTACTGTTTTTGTTTTGTTGTTTTGCCCAATTCACACTTGACAGAATTCAAACTATAGAGAAATATCAGACATATGCTACATACTAAATGAGTCGCTGATATAACATTTCCATCAGAGTATAGACTGCCTTCTACTCACTAATAAGTGTCACAGTTTAAGAATCAATTATCCACAATGACGACAATCACATTCATTTTTAGTTTCTAAACGATACAGCTAAAGGATATGGTGCAACAAAAAAATGGTCTCTGTCTCTGTTGTGTGGGAGGAGGGGGACATGATTTAGGCAGTTGAGTTGATTCATTTTTGAAAGATGAATCCAGGCCCCTCAAGAGCAATGCAGCCAGGGTGTATAAGTGATATCTGTTGCATGCTTAATTCAGTGCGATTTTCCAAGCACAAGGTCAGTCATTGTCAGTATCTGACAGAGGCCCGTTCAGAAGAATGAGATGAGCTCAGAGAGCTTTCTCATTCTGAGGCCGCAGCTCTCGACTCATAATTATCTGGATGACGCAGGCCTGCGTGACATTGTCGAGGAATACAAAGCTGTAATCTCTACCTGGTTCTTCTGAAATGAATTAACGCTGCTGGCGGTGAAACAGCAACGCAATACAGGCACAGACAGATTTAATTTTCGAGAGTTATCAGCAGATCTATCATGGGGATGGCTCCAGCAACACTGACTATTTAGAGTGGAATGACCTTTTCACCAATAAGGTCTATGCATGTGGTGACTAGTCCTCCTTCCATTCAATGCCATAGGTGCTCTGTCAAATTCTCTCCAGTAACTTTAAAGGCTCTTACATTTGTGGAATTATGATAAGTTCACTGCAGACCCTGCTGCAAAATGAGTGAATATCTTTTGAAAGAAATTATTCAAATGTAATGACATTTTAAATTTAATAAATGATTTTACAAAACAAGATGAAATAAAAATTTATTGGTGCAGTAATTACAAGAAACACCCACATAGAGGCTTGATAAACAAGGTTTTATTCCAACAGTCGTAAAGACACAGGCACCATTGTTGAGCCATAGTATCGATTGAATGTTATTACTGTTGTTCTATGTGGATCCATCATTTTGAATCCAAAATAAAATATCTTGTCCGCGTTCCCCAGATGATGTCTCGAAATGACCCCCCCGAGCTTTTCCACATGTGCCATGAGCTTCACCTTTTCGCTTGTGAGTGAAAGGATTCACTGACCACAGGATTCATAAGTCAAAGACATTCATGGTTCCAAGAGGATGAATAACAATGACTTTTCTGCTTCTCTGATTTTGTCTACAGCGACATCATTTTTCAATACAACAAATAATATGAATCACTTTACCAACATCATTTTCCCGAACTGGAGCGAGAGGAAGTTTCTTCATCCAGCAGCTCAATCAAAGCTTCCATCATGGACCCTGGCAGCAGCAGCAGCAGCAGCAGCAGCCTGTCTATTCTGGTGGGACATGATCCGTGGGTGCGGCTGTGGAAAAACTGGAAACGATGAAGACGTGGGGTCTGAATCATATAAACCAAATCTTACTAGACTGTGTTCCTGGACCCTGATGCCCAGTTTGATATGCTGAGAGACACTAAAGGGAAATAAAACAACATGCTGTGATTGGCCGGAGTATTGACTAACCGCTTCTCTAACACGGTGGAGACACAGCCTGACACCTTCGCTGGCCTCAGTCAGAAGTTTCCACAGCTGTGGGATGAGTTTGGCTACAGTGCAATGAGTCAGAGGTTGCTGTGTGTTCAGTGAGGTCAAGCCTAATTGAAAAGAAAGACTGAATGTCTTAATGTGTGACTTGACCTTCCAACACATCCTCCTACTCAAACTCCAGCTCGCCATTCGGAGGAATCTACATTCCTGAGCCCATAACCTACAGTTACATCACATTCTCATGTCACGACCGCACGCTGTTGCACATTGTTATAATATCGTACAGGGTAACATCTATGTGGCTTTTGTTGGTGCTTTTAAAAGAGGACAGATATTTATTCTGCATCAAAACAAAATCCACGCTATTTCTGAACTATTATTTTAGTTTCTTTCAAACTTAAGTGAAAGAAACACAATATGATACATTACTTTACTTTTAAGTACCACTAAGTACATACACCAAGTGACTCAAAAGTAAAAGATTGAATTAAAAGAAATTGACAAAATACACACAAGGTGTCAAACTTTTTTAAGTTTTGTCCAGACATTCAATTGTGAATCATCAGATTGAGCTTTTTACTTGAGAAGACCAGACAACAGAAGGATGCAAATCACTTCTCCTCAATCTCTGCATCAGACGAAGTTTCATTACCATGCTCTGTTCTGAACTCCAGGCTGTACCGAACATAGCAATGCACAAGGAGAAGTACTGCATTGTTTATCACGTTAGCTCAGCTGCTGCAGCTTCAAAGCTCAATGACACTTGTGAGACATCTGCAGCAGTTCTTTTTTGTTATTGTTATTAGATCCCATGTGATGAGTTGGGCCCAGCAAGTGACCGGCACATGTAGAAATGGAAGTTTGTCTTCTGATCACACTCCCTTTGGAAAATGTAATAACTCTAATATTGTCGCTGTGACAAGTGGAGGTGGCTCCTGGAGAATTAAGGGCAGAGCCAAAGGCAGAAACACGGCAGCTTTTGCGAAGACAATATAAAAAGAATGTAACCACCGTTCATTAGTGTAAAACTTTATATGCAGACGGAGCCGAAAGCAGACGTGTCGCGAGGTGTTGGGTAGAAGCGTTGGAGCGTTTACATGAATCGCAACCATGATAGGTGAAAGATCTAATAGGAAAAAATACCTTTAAAATATTAGGGCTGTTCACTGTGTTTCTCTGGAGCGTGTGTGCGTGTGTGAGCGTGATGAAAGCCAACGTCTCTGCTGCATATCGGCCGCCCTTGTGATTACTAAATAAAACACGAATCCTTTTAATTCTTTCCGGGGATTACTGTTTAGTTTTAGCTCATTAAAAGAACATATTGGCTCCAGCTTTTTATCCTCATTACTTTAAACCATTAAATCAGGTCACTCCATAATTCAAACAAAAAAAGCGAGACCCTGGGTTTAACACTGACAGCACTCCCAGCCATCAGCTGCACGTTACACTCAGCTCAAATGCTTTATTGATAGCTGACGATTGTTACACTAAAGCGACTCCTCTGTTTTCTTTTGAAATGTTCATGTTTTATTGAATTGCACATTGTGAAGTTATGTTCCTACAGCGTCAGGCGTTATAAACTGGAGCTCCGAAAACAAAATGTTGGATTGATTGCAGTCAAGTTTACAACATCTGGTGATCACAATGAAACTGACACTTTTTTATATGCTTGACGCAGAGCTGGACGTCACAGCCAAGAACATCCTCTGATAGTATATAGTGAACATTTGTTCTGCCAAAAATATTTTCATAAAGATCAACCACATTCAAAGCTATATTTCTATAAAGAAATTATCTCTATTATAAAGGTAATATGACCTCATATGGCCTTTTCTTCTGATCAGCTATTTTTTTAGTTTTTCTGTAAATAGAACACAAGGACCACTGAAGCAATTGCTATGAAATTGCGTGGATGGACTGAATATGACAGCAGGAAGGTCTAAACAAATTTGGGTGCAGATCGGGGTAAATGGGCAGATGCCAGAAAAAAAATTCCATTTCTGTAGCATTGTGAAAAAGGGCATTTTCCCCAAAAAATCTGTAATTTCTCAGAAAAAATCTGGCATATTTAGGGGCCTGATGAATTTAAATGTGGTTTTATAAGGGGACTGGGCCTCGGCTGAGATATGCACTCTAAGTGCCATGGTAGTTGTTGCAGTACTCATGGTAGCCATTTAGACAATTGGTCAGTGAGGGCTCTTGTTCTCTAATCGAGCTGCAGAGTGTGCTGTGCAAGTCGCAGGTGCATTAAGGGTGTGTCCTGTTCCACTTCTACTAGATTGATTGTGAAAAGGTCCAAGTGCAGAGATGTAGCAAAAATTATGTAGCATCATCCCTTAAAAAGCCTAATGTGCACCTTGTAAGGACATTTGTCAGTTAGTTCAAGTGCATTTGCTGCTCATGAGCAGAGTGACAGTGTGGAAGCAGAGTGTAAATCACCAGCCTCCCTAGATCTGTCATCACACTTCATTTGAAGCAGCCCGACGCCATGACTCACCCGATCAGCATCGGTGATGATCAAATGTATTACCTGTAATAATTGTCAACATTTGGTTGGCCAACCTGCCAAGACAATAATGCAACTACAGCAACCTCACGTTATACCAGGCTGCTTTTCGAATCCATTATACATCGGTTCCCCGTACCCTCCTAAAATTGTTTCTCCCTATTGGCTATTCATTTTGCTTACTGAAGCATTGAGCTGGCAAACAGTACCTTTACTAAACCCTTGTCTGACGCCACCTTCCTGATGTATAATTCATATGGGAAGATGTTCAGGGGACGCAGCTCTGGTAATTAAGTTGTGTAAATGACAAGGTCATTAACAAAGTTTATATGGTAATGCCGTGCCCCAGAAGAAGACGGGCAGCGGGACCTATCGTGTTGGTGATGCTGACCTCAGCAGACTGCCCAACAGGGGCTGACGAGGCTTCCAGTGTTGCATTAGTAAGGGAAATGTTAAACAGCAATACAGAGGTATTTACATAGCATAGACAGACATTTACATAGACGTCACATAGTCATAAGTACTTTAGTCTTATTGATTGAACTGGCAGTGTCTAGGTTTTTCGCTCTCCCCTGAAAGCGTCTCCCTATATTTTTCACCACAAATCCGGAGCTTTAAAAAGAGATGAATTGCTAAATAAAAAAGGAAGAGATTTATAATCCTGAAATTTCCCACCACACGAGCAAGGACCTTGTTTGTCAGTGTTAAAGCTGAAAGGTGCCATTTCCTGCCCAGTCATGGTCAGAAAAACATGAGGCCGCCCAGCTGGCGAACACTGGGCGTGCTGTGCCAACCGAGTTCAATAGAAAAGAATGTGGCCGTGCAGCCCAGGGTGAGGCCGCTCCTCTGGATATTGATGGATACACCCTTAATTCACAGGTCCTGCTCCCTCGTCTCCTTCCCCCTCCCTGGCACTGATGGCCCCCGCTTTGACAAATCTAAAGCTACAGTGGGTCGACAGAGGAGCAGCGCTGTTAAGTGGATGTAAGTCAACCTGCCATTGAAGGGCGTCTGTTAATTGCAGCACTCGTGCAACAAATCAACATAAATGGCCCTGGATATGTGGCCTTGAGAATCAAAGTGGCGTCATTGGATCACACCTCTAAACACAGTATTAACAAATGAGGGTTTGGGCCATACAATTAGCTTGATGTAATTTTGCCACTAATGCGTCTAACGGGTTGCTGGTAGATGGAGAACTTAGGAGGCAGCTCACGTTCTGTAACTCGGTGATTCACAAGTTCCCTTTCTTCATTCATGCTTCTCTTTCTTTGTCTTTTTATGGGTGCACATTTCAAACTATATTTTTTTCATCTGTCCTCGTTCAGTTTGTCCGGGATGAAAACACGTGTCACCAGATGAACCTGCTGAAATTGAGTTTTGTTCATTCCAGCCATTGTTTTCAGTAAATGTGACAAAAATGAGCCTGTAATGAAGACTAATGGCTCAGCTCATTTGGTTAAATATGAAACTTAATTTGATTACTCTGCTGCTTTGCAAAGATTTTACAATCTCTGTAAATTAGCCATCGGCAGTAATGTTTTTTTATGATGAAAATAGCAGTCAAAGTCCACACTTTTGTTTTACAAATGCGGTTGAACATGAACTGTTCGACATTGTTTTGCACTAACGAGAATCATCACGTTATCAAGAAAGGTTTCATTTCATTCAGCGACTATGTAGCTTTGTAGATCTAATGTCAAATCGAACATGTGAAGGCACCATTTTAAACACACCTGCAGAGAAATTACAAAACCCCTTTTCTTATTTTGCCTTGTTATATTATTCAGTCTTCTGTATAAAAGTCTTCATCGTCATGTCCATCTTTTCACACTCTTTTAGTGAATGCTAATTACTGGTATTACCTTTGTCAGACTTGATGCTGAAGCCTTCCTAATCCCGGCATCCCCTCCGACAAGCTGCACGCAATTTATAGACAGAGAGAGAAGTTTGTTAATGTGTCCATCACTCACTCACTCACTCACACAGACGCACACATGCATGCACACAGACACACACTCGGCATCAGCCAGTATCTTACAAATAAATCAATATACTATATATTAAAGCCTGTACCTGAAAAAGAAACTACAAACTATAGGGCACAGTAGGGCTCATCTCCCCACCAGGGCCTGACAGCCCCCTAAGAAACCACATTCAAATTAATAAACCCAGATTTTTGGGTGGGATCTGCACCAAATTGCTCACACTCATAAATACCAGTCCCCTTAATATGCCAGATTTAAAAAAAAAAATATCAAACTCCATAAATTATTATCTGTGACAAAATTCCTAATTTCGCAGTGTTAAAAAGGTGAGATGACATTCGTGCATCCGCCCCCTGATCCAGACCTGTACAAACATGTAATGGGTTCTTCCCGGATCCATTAATTTTAATTATATTAAATATATCACCTTCCACTCACTTCAAGGTTTTTTTGCGTCATCCAGCTAAATAACAGACAAGCAAACACGGACAAAAACATTCCTCCCTTGGCAGAGGTAATGACATAAGCTAAAAAACATTGACAGTGACATATCAAAATGATTTTGCAAGGTTTTCTTTCATTTATTGCCAATGTAATTGTATTTAACTCTAACACAATTATTGCGGCTGCTCAGCTTCTGCTTTTGAAACAAACCAATTGTCTTGAGTCCTATAGAGAGGTTTTATAAAGAAGTGAAAAGCCGATGAATAACGTGATGAACCTTTGTTCCACATTGAACAAGGCAGCACAGCAGAGGATTTTCATACTGTCAAAGAACATCTGAGCTGAACAATAATTTTCATATACAACATAGTCAATAAAACTGTTCAATGATTTCTCATGCTGTTTCTCATCTATACATTTTTGAAAGGCAGCGCCTCCATGGTGCCACTGCACTGCCCCCTCCTGAGGATGAGTGGATTCTGGATTCAGAGAATGTTTCTCCCTGAGTGTTTGTGCTTCCTCTCATGTATGAGCTCTGTCCATCAGGGCGTGGTGCCACAGTGGCACATTGTTTTTGTTGACCAGCCCAAGCTAAACAACAAACAGGTTTCAGCACGTTTTAAGTTCTTATCATGATTACTACACGGGGGATGTGCTGTTTATGACTGACGTTTGATTGACATGTGAGGTTTGAATATGCTAAACAATAAAATTGCTCATGTTCACGCAATTTATTTTCGAGCAGATTGTTATTCATTATCCTTGTCAGATTGAACGGCAACAGATATTGCATTCCATTATGTTACCTTCACTATAATATAATTATTAAATTCATTACTCATTGTCAGAAGACCTGTTGAGTCAATTTTATTGTTAATCAAAAACACGAGTCTTATTAATTAAATAAGTATCAGTACAATGACAATAAATTCATGTCTCACTTGGGTAGCAAGATCTGTAAATGTAAACACCTGACAACAGGCTGCGGATAAAACACACAGGTAAAGATCTTCAATATGACGTTAGCGACAAGGCAACAGAGGATCTCAAACAACAGCAGTGACAAACAAGACAGGGTTTAAATTGAATGATAATGAGACAACAAGAGACACGTGAGGAAGAAGAACACGAGGCCTGATGAAGGAAGTAGTCGCAGGATTGCAAAGCAGAGGAACACGCTCGACACAAACGACGCATAAGAACTGTCTGTTTAGAGATGTTTGTGAGTTTCATATAAACTGAGAATGAAGATAGACGACATGACAGCTCTCCAAAATTGAAGTCAATGCCCCTTGATCGCCCTCTGGTGGCCAGCTACAGTGTAGGTCATAACTCCCGCCTCCTCCATGTTAATATTTGGGACAAGAACCAAACTAAAATGTCAAAAAAACATGTTGAATACAGTCCTTTTTTTTTATTTGATTCTCCATTATAGTGCTATATTTGGCATTGAAAGTACTCTCGCCCACATTTGCTGGCAACAGAAAAATGTGTTACACTAATGAAGAATCCTACAAAATTGTTGGTAACATGAATTCGTTTACAGGTCTGAAAACGTAAGAACAGTCACAGTGATCATATTTTTTGTGTTTAAGACAATGTTATTTTGATTTGATTTTGGTTGTTTTAACTGGACTTCACACATTCAGACCAAATGCCCCTAAGAATTGGATTTCATGAAGTGAGAAGCCTTCCACAGTACCAATTTACAATATGGAGGTTTGAAATCCTTTAAATTATATTTACAGATCACATTGTTTCAGGTGAACTGTGGTGCTGACTGCATCTTTGGCTGTTAGGCCGTGGCTCAGGAGGTAGAGCGGGTCGTCCACCAACCAAAACGTCAGTCGTTAGGTCCTTGTCTCCCCCATCCCGAATGCCAAATTGTCCTTGGTAACCCAAAGGATATTGATGAATGTTAGAGTAAGTGCTTCTCGTAGATGTATGAATGTGTGTGTGAATCGGTGGCAAAACTGTACAGTAAAGATCTATAGGTGAGAACATCAAGTGTTGTATAAAAACAGACCATTTGCCATTTATCTACAGGCCTGTACAATGTCCCAGCGACTGTCACAAGGCAACTTTTACTCTGTTGTCAATGTGTTGGAACGATTCGATTCCGTCTTTTGTGTGTGTGCTGTAAAACACAAACACATGTCAATAACTGCACGGATGTCAAGCTGTCAGGCTGAACAGCATCTGGTTCCTGGTACCAACTTTTTTTTTTCTTCCCACTTCTTATCCATTATTGACTGAATAAGTATTTTCACAAGACTGACATGAAACCTCCGGCCTACTGGAATTCAACTGACACAGGCTCCTCGTCGTCCACGGCACACATGTCTCCTCAAGTGCCACATTCAATAGAACCTGTATTGACCAGGTGCTGACAGGTGCCAAGCCTATGCCTTTAATGAATTATACTCACTGGATTAAGGTTATCGTCTGGTGGCTCCAAGACAGCAAGTGTGATGCCAGATGCTGCGAGCCAATGTCAGACTGTCAACACAACAGTGTAAATGGTAGATTGTGTATTATGTGTTAAATAGCTTGTGTGAAGAGGACAGAGTCCGGGGCTGTCTCCTGGGTCAGCCATTCCATATGGGTAAATGCTGGGTTTGGGGTGGGCCACCTGATAAAACCAGTTAAGACATAACAAATAGGAAAAGACGCAAAATGTTCTTATATTTAATGTCTACTTGTTTGTCTGTTTCTCATTTGTCCAGTCGTGTTTGTTCCATAATCTATATGAGGCGTAGCAAGGAGAGTAACAGAAATTACATAAAGAGACAGAGATTTGCACATAATATTCATGGTTGACATCCATTTTCTAGCATTAAGGATTAGTGGTTGTAATTAATCTTCACACATTTTTCTCACTTTCAACTGTTAATTTGAAAATTACAAGTAACTCCTTTAACTTAATAAAATAATTACGACGGCTTCAATTAAGACCTGTGGTTAGTAAATGTATATTTTTAGATTTCTCACACCTTCACTCGTTCTGCTTTTGTCTGACACATGTTTTTCTCACCGTTTTGGTGCAGCGGTCGTGTTTCCTTCTTCACACATCATATGCTTCACTTCCTCGTAAGCTTTCATTAGCAACCGTTGCTTTACGGGTGAAAAGTATGCAACATGAGTTTGTCTCCATTTCTGCATCGGTGAATCTGTGATTGACCTTGTGGTCTGCTCGAGAAAGACGTGTACGTGCATTTATACAAATTACTCACACCTGACTTCACCGAGTCACACCCCCCCCCACCTGGTCTGGCTAATTTGAAATGTATAAAGTCAAGATCGGCTGATGAAATCCACCCTTGCTGTTTCTGTTGCCCTGAATTCTTCTCCTGTGAAGTAGGAAAAATATATAGAACAATCTTATAAGCAGTTTAAACGACATTAGGAAATCGTGTTTAATTTATATTTATTCAAAAGGATTAAGTGAAGAACCAAAATCAGATGAGGGGATTTGAGGTCAACTTGCCCCAAAGCAATACACAGTGTGTTTTGTATTCCTGCAGTCGTACCTATAACTCCATAATAAGGGGAGAGTTCCCTGCTGAAAATATCTACTCTGCAGTCAGAGGCAGCCCGGAGCCCACAGATGGGATGCTGTCTCTCTGCCTGTTTCGCTGCTTGATATAAAGTCATCATTAGGGCCGAGAACAGGAGACAGAACCTCTCCGCAGCCTCTTTGTGGTTATCTCTGTGTTTAAATTAGAGTTGGATTTCAACTCAGGCCCTGAAAAAGTGCAAAGTGCAGCTGGAAAATGCCGAGCTTGTTACTGATACAAGTGCAACAAAGGCACAAATGAGTGGAAACAAAGAGGCAACCAGTGTATTTGTCATAGTTTCCTCTGGATTCAGACAATGGTAATGTGTGCACTTGTAAAATAAAACCATGGACACAATTAAAGTTATTTTATTTTTTTTCCACAAATCTCAGCTTGCATGCATTTCTTAAGCATATCTAATATGAGTTTTCTGCCCAGCCGGTCGGAAGGGCTTCTGGGAATGTCCTTAATGTGAGAGGGTCACAGCAGAGACAATGAGGGAGAGAGAGGAGAGAGAGAGAGAGAGAGAGAGAGAGAGAGAGAGAGAGAGAGAGAGAGAGAGAGAGAGAGAGAGAGAGAGAGAGAGAGAGAGAGAGAGAGAGAGAGAGAGAGAGAGAGAGAGAGAGAGAGAGAGAGAGAGAGAGAGACAGAGAGAGAGAGAGAGAGACAGAGAGACAGAGAGAGACCTGATGAGCATCAGTTCAACAGAGCGAACCTCTGCAGGAGACATTCTGTCCCCTAGTGGACGTCCGGGGTCAGTCTGCTCATCGGTCAGTGGATCTCAGCTGAACAGCAGCAGTAACATCTGTAGTGTATGAACAGCCGAGCTCTGATCACACTACACACACTCTACGTAATGCAGATACACATTTATATATATGTGAAGTCTGTATGTACAAAACCACATTTAGTAGCTGTACATCTTTATTTTTTAAGGAAGATTATTGTCACATTGCACGAGGGGATTCATTCTCTCTGTAAATCAGACACTCAGTCAGCTTTAATAACTAGTTTTAGAAAAAGTTTGGTTGTTTTGTGTATTTATTGTATAAAGTGTACGACACAACTGGCTGAATAGTCTATTTGCAGCATCTGCTTATTAAAATGCACAGTTTTGTTCTGAACGTATATCCTGTTTCACATATGATGTATTGAGGTGTTTGTGATTCTTTGTCTCCTAATCTGACTCTTATGTTGGTTTACTAGGATCATTCAAGTGTTTTATTCATGATGTATTATAAGTGTCCTTGAGTGTTTAGAAAGTCGCTGTGAAATACAATGTATTATTACTATAATACTAAAGTCTATGATATAATGGACCTGAATAAAATCTCTAGTCTCTGTCTGGTACTTAGCTCTGTGTGCAGAGGATATATAACAGTGTTAGTTTACAACCTTCACACTTACTATATAACACGGTATTGAACAACACTACAACTGAGGTTACAGAAGAAAATCAACATCTTTCTGGCTCAGTCCTGATTAATGTGACCATTATGGGACTGAGTTAGATCGCACTGGATTCACTCATGTTGTCGCATCCTTCCAGACTATACTGTTCAAAAGAAGGCAGTTTGCTAAAGTTTAAATAAAATATTATTTCCCTTGGACAGAAATAACAGAGACTATAAGAGCTTTGATCAACTAAAACTTATTTTATTTATATCTTATTTAATTTGACAAGAGTTTCAGTCAGGTAAAAATTGAATTAAAATGAAAAGGGCGAGGTTAACTAAAACTAATTTGGACTCTTTATTTCAGGAATTCCTGACTCAAACTGAATCTAAAACTAGCTGATAAAATTGACACTATCCTTCAGCCATTTTGCCACAGGTCTGTCGCCTCTCTGGTTCTGTTGGTGAACATTTTTGTTGACTCGTTATCAGATTATGAACATTACGACATTAAATGCTGCTTCAATCAATGCAAAGTACATTGTATGGACACGTAATGTAAGTGAGTCTGGGAAGATCTACTGGTAACAGGTATCCAGGTCCCAGATCTTGAGGACCCATATATCATTCCCAACCTAAGTGTAACTGTTAAATAATTCATTGTTTCAGATTATCCTGGCCCACAGTGGTTAATGAATATCGGATCAACAAAAGGAATAAGAATTAGGATGGAACCCCCCCCCCCCCCCCCCTCTCTTGAATGCTTTAAAACCATTGCTGCGGATGTCTCTGGATGCTCTTATATTAGATCCCTCAGTATCGAGAACAAATGGAGCCAAAGAACACTTATTATCAATAAGTTTAAATCATACGATAATTAACTAAAACCCCTGAGACACTGAAAATTGGGAATTAATGATGTGATTCATTGCTTTATTACAGCTTTACCTGTTGTGAATGTCACACCAATCATACTCATTGCTACACAGACTATGTGAGACTTGAACGGATGTGACGTAGGTGTATGTATTGATGTACAGTACAGGGCAGGATTCAGACAGTTCATTTGTTTGTATTAGGGAAATCAATGTGTTGACAGTACATGTATGATGGAAGGCTCCGGTCACGGTGCTTCTCAAGATGAGATCTATCTTTTCTCTTTTACTGTTCCGCTCTTACATTCCTTACCGCTCCCGTCAATAAGTCTAAATGAGATAGTTGATCGACTAGAAATCGGTTAGTTCGTGTCGTACAATCACATTATTATTAAACTTCAGGTATAAAGAATAAGTAAAGTAGATGTCGCAATATAGAAACAATATTAGAGTCAGATTTCATGTTTATTATGATTTTGATGAATGTGGTTGTGCAGCTGTTCCAATCTGAATGTAATATCTAATTATTCCCTGTGTGAGAACTGATGCATGAAGGAAAATCGAGTATGATTACATGTCATTGATGTGAGTTCATACACACTGTGTGTCACAACATGCGTAAACCTATAGAAACGTCATTATAACTGTGAAAGGGTCACAGCCTTTCGTTCTTTAGCGATTTCTTGGAGAGAAATACCTCCAAGTTTTCTCATTTTCTCAGATGTTTTCAGGCATCATCATAGCAAGTGTGTTTGTTTTATTAGTGGATGATGTATTAACAGAATCTTCAGCTGTTAATCTCATCGTTTTCCCCTCTTCACACATAAGATCAGAGCTGAAATAGTGAAAATTGAACCCACAGGGCTTGTAGTTTTGCAGCTCTGTCTTCTAATACGTTGTGGAAGAACTCTTGTAGCCCTGTCAACCTCCATTTTAATTGAATGCTCAAATCCCTCGATTTTTACTTTATTTCTCCTTTGTCCCTTTTCCAACTTTTATAAATTGTGTAAAAATGTCAAAACCTAAGTTCAGAGGTGTGATTTCTGTTTACAACCAAACTCACACGAGCTTATAGAGCCAGCACTCGTAGGCGTTTAGGGTTTGGATGATGGTAATTTCCCCCCCTCTCTCTCCCTCTCTCTCTCTCTCTCTCTCAGGGACAGAGTAATGGTTTCTGGGTGGTGTGATTGTTCAGTGGTCAGTGCCGCTGCCTTGCCGATAGACAGAGATCAAACCCCACCGTGATGCATCGTCTATACTTATTCACTTACAGGCCAGTTCGAGTCCGTCCACGGTTGAATAAGGTTGCTCAGAATCACAGGTCTGTCTCAGCAGCCTTCATCATCTGTCCGACAAACAACCACAAAATAAAAACAGTAATTAGTTTTATCCTGAGATTCTCATCGAATGAGAAAATAAACTCTACTGGTGACGCAGGATTCTTTGCTTCTCTGGCATTTCGATGAATGAGTGGTGTTTCATAGAAATGCATGCAGGGAAATATTCACTATAGGCTCCTCTGATAAAGCCAGAGAAACATCTGCACATATGCACAAAAACACAGGGACACAATTAACACTGAGGAAACTGTGCTTAGAGAGGAGGTGTGGGATTTACTGCCTGTAAAGACACATGCAAACATTAACAGCCTCTTAAGGAAAGCGCTTCTTCATCTACGTCTTTTTCTGCAATCCATCAAACCTCTGTGGGAAAAACCCTGCAGCCAATTCACTGCCCAAAATTGAATTTTCATAACAATACAGCAACTCTCTCGGTTCAGGCTTTATACGCAGCAGCTGCCTCTTCACAGTGGAATTGTTGCTGGGAAATTACAAATAATTAGTGGGACGACATATCGAGGCCAAATGACTTCCTTAAACAAAACAAGTCGCTATAACAACAGCAGGTGGTCCCGCTTACACAGACTCACACACTTGTTCCTGCAAGTAGTCGGAATTTGATTCCCTACAAATACAGTGGACCCACACAGTTTTACCACCGTCTGTGTCGGAGCCCACTCCCTTACACCAAAAATAGAATGAACCTTTTGTGTGCGACGGAGGTTCTGTGTGTTGCTGCATTCAACACAAACCACACATGATGAGGAGAGGAGAACGAAACACACAAAAGAGCATGTTGTACCGTTTCTATTTCCTGTTTGCTCCATTAGAAA
This sequence comes from Limanda limanda, assembly GCF_963576545.1. Lineage (NCBI taxonomy): Eukaryota > Metazoa > Chordata > Actinopteri > Pleuronectiformes > Pleuronectidae > Limanda > Limanda limanda. The sequence continues at coordinate 11,435,844 of NC_083638.1, forward strand.
GGCAATGGATTCAGAATTGACTACAACATTTATCGGCACAGTGGGGGTGCGGGGAATCAGTGCACATGCAAATCGGCTTGTTTTCTAAAGCTTTTCCTTTATTTTGAACCCGAGAAGAACCTGGAATATTTCGCCCTTTTTGAATGATCTGGGTTTTGCCTTTACATACACCACATAAAGAAATGTTTACCGTGTCAATATCTGTGATTTGATGAAGTCGGTGAGTCCAGACGGTTAAAAACATTGTATTTTGTAGTCTCCTGAATTCTAGTCATGCCAGTGGAATGGATCTAGGTTTAATACCAGTCTGTCAGTGGGTCCACCACTTTGGTTCCAACTGAAATATTTTGACAACTACAGAATGGATCGTTCTCCATCGTCCCCAGAGGATGAAATGTAATAACTTTGGTGATTTTTCATCTCGCGCCATCATCGGGTCAGAAATGTCTTTTCATCCAAAGCTTTCGGTTGCACTTAAGTCCTGTGAAGCAGTTTGTAACTGCTACTGGGAAACGTGCTATGAATGAAGTTTGCTTGTAGATAAACAAGTAATCTGTTCAAGATATAACATTGAACACTTCTGGGGCCTGCACTACAGAAGCACGAATTGTGGTAATCAAGGTAACATCAGGATTCACTGGTTCACTCCTTACTGGGATAAATTCCCATGGTAACCGAACCACTAACCTGCTCTGGAGCAGGTTCATTTATTGATAAGAGATCAAAACGGGCCGATTACTAAACAATCACACCATTAGAAAACTCAGTCATTGATCTACAGGATCCTGACAGGGACAAACGAGTTTACAGTAACGTGACAAACAATGTTAGCTGCTGTTACCGTGTCTACTGGGATGTCAGTGTCTCTTCCTCATATCCTATTAAGATTCCTTGTTCTGACGATGTCGCTGACAATTTGCGACTCCGCCTCTGTCACATTTACACAGTCTCAGCTGGATAAGAACACACAGGGTTAAAGAGACAGTTGATAACCAGCTTCCTTGCAGGTTATCAGAGCGGCTGATGTTAGGATAAGTAAAGCCGGCTAAAGAAAACATTTTGTGGTTATGTTGCACTCGCTCTGTAGCACATGCCCCTGGGCTCTGTGATCAAGAAACGCATTGCGGCTGCAATACACCAACATTTTCCGCAAGATCACTGCAACTAAAGCACAGATCAAAGTTATGTATAATGCATTTAAAGCTGGGTAATTTCCAGCAATATTACCATTTAACTTTTCTTTATTTACTGACTTTGACAGACTTTGCTTCTTATCAAGGAAACAAGTATTCGAATGAGCCAGTTGTGGAACACTAGCCTGCAGGTAGAATTATATTAAACACATAAAGCCTCAAAAGAAATCTCATCTACTTGCTGTATTCTCTCCCCAAAAATATGTTTTTTCTTTCGATCAACCATGTGGAATACAAATCTTTCAGGTAAATATGATTTTAGGAAAATATATATTTATTTCCCACAACTTCTTTTTTTCATATGCACCAGTGGTGTAGTGCATCATAATGTCTGGCTGGGCGCTGCGGGTCTGAATAGGATAGGAGCAGGTGTCTCATTCACATGTACAGTAGAGGGGGACAGATGAAAACATACATCCAACACGCCTCGGAGGGGGCAGCGCCGTTCAAACACCCGAGATGTTCTGTATTCTCTCCAGAATTTCCCCCCCATGTAGAATGCCTACAACCCTATCAAATAAAATGAATAATATATGAGATGTAAACTCCATCAATTTGTTATTGTCATGGATATCTAGAGAGCAACCTGTTTCTGTTTTGTTTCTATTTTGCAGTTTTACCCCGGGCTATGGTAAACACACTTGTCAGTGTTCCCTGGGATCTCCTTTCGTGTGTGAGTGTGTGTGTGTGTGTGTGTGTGTGTGTGTGAGTATGTGTGAGTGTAGTCATCTAGGATTTATTTTCCTCTTAGTGCATATATGTAAGCAGGGGTGTGGTGGGTTTATACCGTGCGCACATCATGTATGCATGGTGATATCTTTTGAATATACATGTAGAATCAAAAATGCATGCAAAACTCCCACACTTGTAGAAAGTAGCAGGACATTTGCATTCTAAGAAATCTGCATGGCTTAAGGAAAGGGAAATGATCTTTATCTATTGCTGATACAACTGTAAAGTGCATCAAGAAGTCACTGGGGTTTATTGAGTTGCATCACCTCCATGTTGCGCATGTTAAGTATGGAAACACTAAACAGTTACCTACCACTAAAACAGCGATGGCCAAGTATTCATCCTTTGCAAGTGCTCTGAAACACTGGCTCTGACACACATATACAGAATCTCCCCTCGTTTACGAGGAGATGGAGAAGGATCTGCAGAGATGTGAAAATAAGCCCAGACTTCCCGATGAGTATTCCACTCACAGCTCTCTGACCTTGAGGTGAGCTTATCCCTGGCTGGGTGTGCAAAGCTGCATGAATTATAATATCCACCTACAGGTCCAGCCCCAGCCTCCAGCCTGACCAAACAGTGGCAGGCCTTGCAAAGCCTTCTCATAGCATGCGGCCAGCAGGAGCTTTGCACCACAGTGTCACTCTGCCTGCTGAGGAATGAAGTCCTGGACCAGTCTTACACTTGGGGTAAGAATACAAAACAAGCACTATAGAATCATGGAGGACTAACCGGTTATGTTTCTATACTCTTCACGTAAATGTGATTTATTGACAGTAAGTCAGCTGCCAACTAAGAATATAAGAGCTGTGGGACTTTGAATATTTAGTTGGACAGATTGCTGCTGTATCTCTGCTCATTTTTTTTTTACTGTTAGTTTTTTTTGGGATGAAAGTACATACAACTACAGTTCATTTTATAAGCTCTGCAAAGGAGGTTATGTTTTCGTATAGTAGGACAAATACAACTCAACTGATTTCTATGAACATTTTTGCAAGAGTGGAGCATGAATCAAGTATCCAGGATGTGTTTTCACCAAACATTGCAAGAACATTTTTGTTGATTTGGTGCAGATCCGAATAAAATCAGGATCAAGTGGCACTCGGCTCTTACCTCCGGCAAGGTCACCAGATCCTGATTTCTTCTGGGGGATGTGCACCACACGCAGTAGATCAGTCCCTTGAACATGCTTGATTTTGTTCCCCCTTCAAGATCCATGCATAATTCCCTTGGAAATTTGTGATAATGTGCCAAACTCGCAATGTTAAAGAAAGTGTACAGAAATTCATTGATTAGCCCGTGATCCAGATCTGCACCAAACATTTACTGGGTTTTTTCTCGGCCCATCATTCCACAAGGTTTTTAGAAATCCATTCAGTAGTTTTAACTAACCAAGCAACAAACAAATGTATAGAGCAGTGAAAAAATCTTGGGGGAGGTAATATCCTATTTGTTTAGCAATGTACAATGAAAGAGTTGTTGTTCAACGGTATTACTCTTCCTCTCTGTTTTGGCTGTGCAGAGATCCTTCACTGTGAGATGCAGCCAAAGTACCACAGACACCTCTTCCCTCAGAGATTTGCATAGATTAACACAGGATTGTGCCAATGCTCCAGGGGGTGCACAACTTATTAGCAATGTGCATAAATGGATCTGGTGCCAGATTGTAACTAGAGTGTCGTAATGGAGTTAACATTGGCCACTTTGGCACATTACAATAAAAAAATGTAAAAAATCTAATGGGTGTGCTAAAAGGATGTAATTCTACTTTATCAATGCTGCAAATGTTATTAACAAAAGTTACATATATTTACATACTACTTCACATGATCATCCATCCAGCTCAACCATTGTCTGAGTGCGATCATACTAAAAGGTTCATGTCCTCTTCTCCTGAAATTAAGGCTTGGGTCGGGTTTGGTCACATTTGCAGGGCTATCAGGGCTTTAACTTTTTACAATGCATTTGCCTGTAATTGTCAAAAATGGCGTGCCGGGTTGGGTATTGGCAGTCAGCTGGGCTCAGTTAATTTTCTCTTTGGATCGGGTAGCACTCTACAGAGAGTCATCCAAAACTGGGATTCGAACCGAGAACCTTCTTACTGAGGCAACCCCAACCCTAACCACTAAATTAATATTAAAAAATGTCTGATGTTGTGTGACTTTATTGTCACAAAAGGGGTAATTGTACGAGATTATAGTACTAGCAGTCAAATTAAAACTTAATTTCCTTATGTATGCTGTGAACTATAGGATTAAATCAGGTATTATAGAACAGCATGTCGGGTGAAACACATACTGACAAACAAATGCATAAATAATCTAGAAAGAGAAACTGTTGGTGTTGAGAATGTGGGAAATTGCAAGTCTGAAAAAAGTCGCCTGAGGGCAGGAGAAATAGGCTGTTTTGCAAATCTCATACAGCCGATGCACGTGTGTGACAAAACGCCTGTGAGCTTTTCCCATTAGAATAGTCAGATGCCACAAGTTGGGATATAGGGAGCAGTTTATTGTCAAAACAGGATTTGACCTGTCAAGCACAACAAATGATAAAGTCCAGAGGTAAAATACAAAATAAAAACAAGCGAGCACTGGCTCACAAGGCAGGAAGAGGAGTGAAATGTCAGGTGCTGTGACGCAAGTGAGGCGCTCCTGGAGCTCACGTTAAAAAAGTACTACAAAGTAGTCGTGAAGCTCGGCTGTATTCCCTGTGCAGTTTGCAATAAACCTACCGAGTGGACCGAGAAACCTGCTCGACTCTGCGTTTGATAGTATACTTCTTCTTAGTTTATATGGAGCACGAGCTCAGGCAGATATAAATAGAAAAGTTTTCTCCCACAAAATGCGACGTCTTTAATCTCGCCACGTTCTCACTCAGCTCGCCGCCTCTTCAGTGTATCCGTTTTGTGAGACGCTGCTGAGAAAGTGGTTTCTACACGTTTAGAAAGGCTCCAGCAGGATGTTCTTTTTATATAAGTTTAATTTATTGGTTCATCAGCTCGACCTTCTCGAGGAACATTTGTATTTATTTGTGTGATGTGACCCTGCTTTTGACGGAGGGCTGATTGTAAAGTTGATCTCCTCAGTTACAAAACAGGAAGAACAGACAGACAATGAGAGAAAAGTTTAATGAAAGAGAGAAAGGGCGACAGATAAATTCTGATGAGTGCCACACTTTAAATTGTTCTGCTGTGAGTAATAAAGGCCGTCTCCCTGATATTTTCCTCTCTCTCTCTTTCTCTGTCTCTCCGTCTCTTTCTCTCCCTACTGTCATCTGTTTTACCTCCTCGCCTTACTGACTGTTCCCTTGTAACCCCTCCTTGTACCCCAACACAGTCTCACACACACACATACACACACACACACATGTGCACACACACGCTTGCTCTGCCTTATCTTTATTCCCAGACAAGGCCCCCCTGTTCGAGCTGTCATTAGAACCACTTTGAATAGCCGAGCTTCACGGCGAACGAGCAGAGACACGCTGTGGCAAATCACACAACACTTTCTTCCTGTCCGACAGATGCATGTCATATTTCATTCCAAGTGAGGTAATACGTATTGAGAGGATTTGACTCCAAAATCCTGCAGTGACTGATCATAGCTCTTTTTTTCTCTTTTCTTTTTATGATAAATGCTTCCAGACAGCCCTGGTGTTCGCCTTGAGCAAGAGGCATTCCTGCACCCGAGAGGCTCAATTATTTATTTTACTATCTGAGGGCAAGTGGTCGGGACGGACGGACGACTCTGGAGGACTGAGGACGGAGGCCTGTGCTCCATGAAAAGGAGCGAGGCATGAATAAGAGCAAGTATTTTGGACAGATAAAATGAAATAAGGAGCTACGAACATGTTACCTAGATAAGAAGTCGGGAGAAAGTGTCCATGAAATATAGTATATGATAAACTGTCTTGAATAAGTAAAGGACATTTAACTATAGTGAGTTTGTTTTATTGTGTTGCTTTGATAACTGTGTTCGCCTCCCAAGACGTTTGATGAATAACAGGACTTCAGGATATTTCCACTATTGGTCAATACAGAGGGTAAAGATAAATTAGCTATATGGTCGTTCAGGTTGGAGGACCTGCTCCAAATCGTCAGTTTCAGAGATGAGAGCAATCAAACATCCTTCTGCCCTCAGTGTCGCACAGCCGCCTCTGCTTCTGGAACAGCTCTGTGGTTTTGTCATTTGTGAGAGACAACTTTTGTAAGTTTATAAAGTTTACAGTCCGACATGCCTTTGCTCCTGCACTTCTGTTCTAAGAATAAGAAAAAAACGTAAAGGTCACTGATTCCTTTGGATCAGCTCCGATGAAACGTCAGTGTGAACACGAACCTCAAATAAACCAAACCACTCGTGTCTTTGTTGTGGTTTTCTGTTTTTCTACCATTTGGTTTGAACTCAGTAACATGACCTTTGTAACATTGTTGTCCTCTGTCTAGCGATGTTGTGTTTTGCATCTCAGAGCTGAATAATCTTGACATGAAAAAGCTGTGAATCAAAATATCATTCATTGAGTCTTATTTTATCCAGCAGCCTGACGACAGTAACTGAACAAGCGAGTCTCTTCTGCTAAATGATTCCTCTTTCGGGAGCAAACAAGCTGTTATGACACGCCTTACTTCACCATGTTCCCCTTCTATGCCTGAATCTGAGAAATCGATATAACCTCTAAAACAATAAAACGTTTTAATTTAATGCCACGATTATTTGCAGCTCTTGCAAACCAATCTGCTTCTGACTGAAACGCAAGATTTCCATGTTTTCTGTAAATTGAAATCTCCTCAACTTAAAATAAACCGATGTTTTGGCGCAATAATGACTAATGTAATGTGTGATGCATCATCTCTTAAACACCTCTGTTCACGCTCTTCACACCGCTTCGTCTAACGGGAGGTGCGACGGATCGCCAGCTGATGAATTAACACACAAGCTTGGCTACTTCCTGACTCCAGGCCCCTTCCTCCACCTGGCTTTAAAGTACAGACACTCTGAGGAGGGATGTTTACACCAGATACCAGATGATCGCACAGAAGGCACAAACAGCCAGACATTCATGATTAACCGTGGGAGGTGATACCAGTGTGATTTGTTCATGGTTAAAATGCTAAAACAGGGATATAGATAAGGAGCATTGAGAACACAGACGATATGTGTTAACGACACAGATTCTCTTGAGTTTACGACAAATATCTTTTGTCAGACGTGTCGTGTGACAGATTCCAAATCCTGTGTGACAGGAAACATATGTTAACACAATTGAGAGGGAGGATTTAAATAACTCATGAGTGTGAACCTTCATTTAATTTGATTAAATGAGGCACTTCAGCAAAGGTGTAGGGCCAGCTCAACGTCGACTTTTCACCTTTGGACTCCAAAATTTGTTTGATTTTCATGTTGTTTGTGAAAACGACAAATAAAACCTGCAGAAAACTTTGAAGATTATTACATCGTCTAAGTAACAGAGTGATATCATTTGTACCAGAATTCCAGTGCATGGATGTTCTAAACTTCAAAATATAATTCAGTGTTTCAGCTTTTTATATTTTATATTATCTCCCCTTAATTTTTTGTCTTAAAAACCATTAGAAAAAATCAATAATACTATTTAAGCTGCTTATCAAGCAGTGTCAGTAAGAGTATTAGAATTGTTGTCAATCCCTGGTACGACCCAAAGTCATTGCCTCAGTCTATGAGCAGTGGGTCAGAGAGGCATTGTGTATAATTAGAGGTAAAACATATAATCAGCCATTTATTTTGCAGTGAAGTGTAATTTTTTTCAGTTTGTCATACTTGATGGTATTTAGTCCGGCGGCCAAGGTTATACGCAGGCAGAAGTTTCCCTTACTTTAAACTCGGCATGTAACAATACTTGCAAGGCGACATGGAAGTGTGGTGCTTATTATTGTTAAAGCACTGAAAAGGATCAGCTTGTTCGAAGGACTGTACGGAGTAAAGATTCAAGACAAGAATCAAAGAAATAATAAATATATGTAATAAATTTCAAGAGCAATGTTAAAGTTGTGCTTATAAAACAAAGGATAATTAGAAATACTGGACATCTCTGCCAACAAGTGCAGTTTTGCTCTGTATACTTTTTTTTGTTGTTTTTATTGTTCATTAGGCCCTTAACCTTTGACCCTTATCCACCAAATTATAATCAGCTCATCCCTCAGGCCAAATGAACATTTGTATAAAATTTGAAGAAATTTCCTGAAGACGTTCTTGAGATATTGTGTTCACAAGAATGGGACGGACAGACAACCTAAAACATTAGGTCTCCTGCCACTGCCTCTAGTGGAGACATACTAATACAACTGATACATCCTGATCTGGTTATAACAGTCTCCATGCATCCAATGACTCAGTTTGATTACCATTGTATTACCATTTAATCTAAAGTCAATAAAAATCATTATTGAATCCCCACTGTGCAGTTTGGTATCGTAGAATACATCATGTTTTGATTAGGGTTCTGCAGACTTTAACAATAATCTGAAATTTCTATGCTTAGAGGAAGAGAGAGGAAAACAGAATAGTACAAAGAGAAAAGACAGGTCCTACACTTTAGAGCCAGTGGGTGGTGATGGATGACAGCTTGCATTTGATCGCAGATTGTCTGGCCATTTTGTTTTCTGAGTTTTAAGCAGGTGAACTTGCAACATTTTTAGAAACAAGGCCAGAGAAACTACCTGACGCTGTGAAACCAGCAGGTGTGCACAACACTTACATAGAATCCATCCTGAGGCAGAGACTTTGTGGCTTTGGCCTTTGAAACACAAAACTTGTTTTTCACATATGTTTGTGTCAACAACTCATGAGGTGTAAAACATTTTGAAATGGATGCACCAACAAAGGCTGTGGAAGTAAGTTCGTAATTCTAAGGTAACATTTACATCTCCCTCACTGCTAAAAGTAGACGAACAAAGCACAAACTTTTGAATAAAATTATGAATTTTTGTGTTTTCTTAAAAGTGCAGGCTTTTTTCTAAATCATTTTTTCAGAGCTGTGATGGGGAGAGATGCAGAAGAATTTAGGAAATGCTCTCTTGAACGCCTCATCGCCATAGTTAAGATACAGGAGTCCTGTGGGCGTTTCATCTGCTCTGTTCAAGCCTCTTTCCAAAAACTAAACCAGGAAAGAGGGCAATTTAGAAACAGATTTCACTCATCATCTCAGAAGTGGATGAATCCAGAAACATTTTAGGATATTAGCCAAAAAGATGATTGTAATTAGGTTACAGGTATAACTATACTTTTAATTACCGTTATTATTATGGACAGTGTTATTGTGCAACACTTCTAGCAACTATCCTTCTATCTTTGATAATACAAATCTTGAATCATGAATGTTTAAGCAAGAAAAAAGTATTTTCTTAATTATTTTAAGTATTTAAAAGCTGTGCTGTTTAGTGTTAATTCATGTATTTGTCAAAAACTGTACTTCTCATGAGTGGAGTTTGGTGTATAAACCATTGACTGGTGGCTAGCTGCAGTAAAGGTCATAAACCCATGTTAGTGGATTGGACATGGACCAAGAATAAAATGTCAAAGCACTCTTCAAATACAGTTTTCTCAGAGAAAGTTTCTGTCATTGTAAGTACTGCTTGCACTGATGCATGGTTAAGATCAATGTTGTTCTAGTAATTTTGGTTTAAATTAGTAATTTAAAGCTATAAAAACGGGGGGGAAATATCATGACAGACTGACTCATGATTGGTCAGGCACCTGTTATGGCAAGACTTCGCTTCTGCACAGACTCTGGCTCCACATGATGTCATCTGCGATGGCAGCTTTCATATCTGTGATATTTGGCTTCTTTGCTGGACTGAGGGATTGAAGTAGAGAAGCATCCATCTTTATTAAGTCTATGGTATAAACAGGAATTATTGTAAAATATAGACGTAGTAGTAAAATATCTTGAATAAGCTATAATTGTTGATAGCCAGTGTACAGTAGTAAACTTAATAATGTCTTAGCAGCTCTGTACAACTACATCATAGTGTTAGTTATGTGCTTCAGTCCCTCGTCTGGTTTTCATTCACAGACTGATGGACAGACTGAGAGAACTAATCAAGATTAGAGTCAAGGTCTTCCATGAATTGAGCACATTCCATAGCTCCCTTGTCAGCTCCGCCACAGAGTTGTCCCCTTTCCAGGTCTCCCTGGACAACTAGCTGCCGTTATTTCCGTCACAGGAAGGTGACACCGCTGTACCCTCAGTCCAGCATCACCTTCGGCACTGATGGAAGGTCTGCAGAGAGACCAGGGCTGCTCGCCTGGTTCCTCTGAGACCAATAAGCGCCTGCCTGACCGATGGCAGATTCCTGCTCCGGACTGCTCTCTGGGTCATAGTGCTGGGCTTTCCTCCAGAAATATTCCATAGAAAACAGACTCTAGGAGAATGTCACCAGCCTCTATTGACCCTTTTATCATTGAAAAAAAAAGAAAAAATCAATCCCTTAGTCTTCAAACTTTCTTTACACTGGTCCATGAGAATTCCCCCAAACTTCCATGTCTCTTTGGTAAGGCTCATCTCCACCAGTCCTCTGAAGGATCATCAACCTGCACCTGCTTCCCTCAGCCAGCTCACACACCACTGACGGACCCTGGACCTGGATCTGTGGATGTTGCTTTATTACCTCTGGACTCTGGGAACTGTGAACTATTGCTTTGCCAGCACATTCAATATTCCTGTTACCAGTTTTTCATTAAATCTTAGAAAAGCACTCTATTTCTCCTCTCCTGTGTTCTGCCTAAGAATCTGCCATTTAGCTTGTATCTTAACAGGTTAGATGTAGCAGTGTCTCTGTGTGTAGTCATTAGTCAACAACTGACTGTCAAATCAACTGAAGTGTAATGCAAATGTTTTAGTAATACTTACTGTCAGTTTTCACATTCCCTATTCACATAGAGGATTATAGATAAGTACTGTCTTTCTTTTTCTTTCTACATCTCAACCAATTTTCTAACTATAGGTCCGGGTGCAGGCTGCAGTTCGCCCATTAGTGGCCTCTGTTGTAAATGAACCTCATGCTTCGATAAATTAAAAGTAACAGGAATCATCATTTGATAACATCATACTCTTTGTCCAAGTGCTAAAAACAGGTAAACTGGACTTGGTTGAGTTTCTTCAACTTCAAAAAACAACCAAGTCCAGTTGACCTGTTTTAAGCACTTGGTTATACCAGGACCTGGATGACTGAGAATCTCCACAGACATATCGCTACCCTTTACAAAATGTGTTGATAAAACAAGTCTAAATTGTAAGAATGACAAAAAAAAATCTCTTAACAACTAGAAAAATCATTTTAAGATATAGCAACATACACATAGTAGAATTAATCACGTTACAAGACAAGAAATATCACCGTTTGAAGGCTAATGGCGGCAGGTCAGCGCAGAGCGGAACATGATCATTGCACTTGATGCTTGATTTTTTCATAATAGGTCATTCATCAGTTGTAATTTGCCTGGATAATCTTCCCATTTAGTTCGGTGTGGAAAAAAATTAACCCAGCCAATTTCAAACTGATGAATGACGCCATTATCAATGTGATGGTAAATTGAGAGGTCACACTGAGGTGGCAGCTCAGGGAACCGGGACCCTCCCATAAAGGAAAAGTGTCAACACTTGACAGAGCTTGATTTCTCACCTCCATCAGCGGTTATTTATGATGCCAAAGTTTATTATTAAAGGTCAAGGGGAGCATTGTTTCACAGGACAAAGTGTTTCATATCCACAGCCCCTGTTGGATGGGATTAATATTCATGGGGGGGAGGTTAGTAATAGGAAGTACATGCAGTACCTCTCAACCCCAGTTTGAGGGCGTGATAGCCACATAACAGGGGCGGGCGTGTGAGACAATACACAACTCAAAAAACAACAGGGGTATTAAACAGACATTTTGTGAATACAGATTGGATTCAAGACCCTGCAGACCTACACCGATTTATTTTTTGATATTCTGGCTAATTAGACCTGTGTTCTGATTAAAGTTGGCTGACCTACTGTTAGCTGTGAATTACATGAGGTGACTTTGCAGCACACAGTGAAATGTATTTGTGAAACAGGTGGTGCTTGAACCTCATAATAACCAGTGTGTGTGTATATATTATTCATATTTATGTAAACCAGCGTACAAGGGGAGAAGAAAAGGAAAAAGCACATAATAGGGTAAAATACTCAACAACCATCAAGACCGAAATGACTTATTCCGTAGTGAATAGTGTTTGAGTAAAAGGTTTTTCCTGTGGCTCCTCATTGAAGAGATCAGGGTTGTGTAAAATGACATGTAGAACAGCAATGCTGATATGTTCACCTCTTTATATCAAATAGACACGTTCTCTCCAGTCTAGCAAATGTCAGCAGTCCTGATGGTTTTCAAATGTGTGTCCACGGTCACTAGATGTGAACATGAAAGAACTGTTCAGTTTTACCACATCCATTAGTGAATCATCTGATTGTGGCCTTGGAATTATTCTAACTGATTATGGTAATTTCTAAAGCATTAAACACGAGGCTGTAGCTGGAGATCTTCTAATAAGCCCAGGCTGTTCTTTCTCCTTTGTATTAATGACTGAAGCTTTACATCTGTTAACATATAGCCTGGTCACATGGAGGTGGGGGGCTGCTCATACTATAGACTGTTGTTTTACATCCACATACACGTCCATACAGTGCATCTATGGGCAGCACTTTGTCTAAGAGAAGGGGCAATTTGGGGTTCTGTATCTTGCCCAAGGACATTTTGAACCCCAAATTGCCTTTGAGAGGAACGAGCGCTCAAACTCCTGAGCCACAGCCGACCATTTGCATTTCAACACGACACAGTGATGTCACATCCACGATGTCCACAATGACCACAGGAATGAACATCAATAGGTACCTCATTACGAGGTTGTCCGTTGTGACTCCACTTCCCATTCTTCCACATTAGAAAGTGGCGCCACCAGAGTAGATACGCCTACACAGCAACCCACGCAGATGGATGGTCACCACCCAGGCTGGTTACGTCCTGACAAACAAATCCGATCTGTTCTCTGGCAAGAAACAGGACGGGCAGTCTGTCCTCAAGATACGATTTGAGACACAAACTGGATTTGCCTGCAGGCAGCCTGAATAACACGCAGTGTCAGAAACTACTGTGACCTTTACTGTAGCAAACCACTTCACAAACTTTCGCTTCCCTTAACAATGGGTTGTCAGTGCCTAAACAAAACCGTAGAACTCAGTATGATAATGAACCAATAAACCAAGTATAATAATGCTCCGGCAACAACAAAGGGATATTGTCTATTTTGTTGGAAAACAAATATGTAGTCGGAGAACGGTTTACTGCCACTCTAAGTATTAAGGGATTTACGATTTGCCAAATATGATAATTAGCAACATATCCTCATTACGTTAATGAAAAATTGAATCCAGTAGCAATTACCTTTCTGCTGCTGCAGTTTGTAAGAAAACATATTTACTAGGAGACAGGATTTTACAGGGGAAATGAGGGGGATGACAGTTACTGTCCTGGGATGAAGGCTAATCAGACATGATGAGTTCAAACTTCTGTGCAGGTGCCATGAGCGTGTGGAGGCCTGAAAAGTCACCGTCCAACAAAACAGTAAAATCACCAAGTCTCTGAAATGCTCACAGTGGGCAGCGTGAAACAGCCGCTGTGATTAATAACATTTATTATTACAGAAGCCATTTTTGGTGTACTGGTTACAAGCCTGGTATTTTTACATGTTTGACCACAGGTTGGGTTCACTGGGACAAATAAAGAGAACAGAAGCATCATCATTAATGTCACAGGTTGCACCTTAATTAAAGTGTATAATGTGAGGAGGTCTGTCCGTATCACTCTGCCATCAGGAGGTTCACTCCCTGCCTTGAAGGATGCTTCCATGTGAGGCCGCTTTACGTATAAAACAGACAGTGAAAAATGATGCCTCGGTTTTAAAGATTAATCTGTTTCGTAAATATGTTTCATTGAGGATAATATGGCAGGAGGACCAGGTGTTTATTGTCGTGAAATCGGATTCAGGTTCAGCCTGTCAGGATTTATTCACAGATAATAACCAGCTTGCTATACATTATCTGGTGACTAATGACTGTGCCTCCACCATGGCTTCCTATCCCAGTTTGTGGTGCAGCTTATTTGTTTAGTGGAATTAATTTCTGCACTTCTGAGTGAACACGTTAATAGCCATAAACTGTGGGATAAAGCATGATTTTTCCACGTGATCGCAAGACTATGCAAAACATGACATTATGACTTACAAGAAAACATTACAAATAACAAACACACTTTACCCTGAGACTATGAATACATTTCTTCAACCGTACCCATTATAATCAACTTAAACGTCATATTTTTTAAGTCCCTGTCTCTTTACAAAAAAAAAATTCTGTGCCAACAATGAAAAATTACATATTTAATATTTGTATATCCCTGTTCAAGATGAGAGGGAATATCGGGCATGTTTTTTGTCTCACTAGCTAAAGCAAAATGTTATTCGCAGTCTGGATACAAAACTGAAATTGTTTGCAATAATTCTGCACTCAAGCCACAAGCCTCAGAATGTCTTAAAACTGCTGAAGCGGTGCACAGAGCAAGTGGCGTCTTATCCCCGCTGCAGCCAGTGAGGGACTGTAGATAAGCAGTAAAATTGAGCATACTCTGCCACATGCACTGTGGAAAATAGGCTATAGGCTTCACGCATCATGTACCCCAGCTTATACATCATCTCTATGTGATCGTGTTGCAGGCTACTGTCTGGTCGATGTGTTATTCCAACATGTCCCAGGAACAAATTTCATTACAGGCTCCCACAAAACGCGTTGAATTCTTCATCGAATTTCTTAAAGTAGGACAACAGCAGAGTCTTGTTTGAAACCCGGTATGTGAATGTCTGACTGAAGTGCTCCTACGTCGCTACTGCTTTTTCAAATGCACATGCAGAGGCAAGATTTCATGAAATGAAAATGGGGCTGGAAATAAAATAACCTGTCATGTTTTTTTTCCTGAGCTGCCATTCTCAGCAGGAAACACTCATAATCACTGAACCTGTGTTATGCCAGACTGGATTCAGTTCGATGGCAAAGTCACTTCCTTCGCTTGCTTGTTCAGACCGGGCTATTGATCCTGACAAACAACCCATCCAGGGTGTGCTGCAGTCGTTCCAACACATCTGCCCTCGTGTCTCACTTCTAAGTTGCCTCTATCAACAGATCCCTCCTGTGCGTTGCAAGGCAAACATTCAGCAGAGTTTACCTCCAATGAACGGAGCCATAACAACTCACTAAGTGTTTGCTCAAGCAGAAGGTGGGGAGAAGTGCGGGTGGAAGAGAGGGAGGACGGCAGCGATGATAAATCACCAGCGAGTACCATGTGAAGCTGACAGTATTATATCCTTGGACTGTTCCTCAGTAGGCAAGGTTAGGCTGTCTATCGGTGGGCTGTGGCTCCCTCTGAGGCAGCAGCAACGGCAAAATTAGGCAATTACAGGCAAATAAATCCTGTATCCCTTGACAGCGGCTTTCAGTCTGAGTGTAAAATGGTGTTAAGATTCAGATGGAGTGCCTCTGTGCACCAGGACTTGGGCGTGCTTGATGTACTCTGCACACGATGAAGGAAGGTCCTTTTACTGTTACCAGGAGCTGTGGCTGCTCACTCCACCTGCTGCAGACAATTAGAAACATATCATGCTTTTATTTTGGCAAACATATGGGAACTTGCTATAATTCATGACGAGAGATAGTTAAAGGGATTTTTTTAGTGTGTTCTGGCTGCTGGGTGTTCATGTGGAGATATAATTTTGCTGTCTGTTCTAACCTGGCACAACAGGTTTTAGCTCTGGGGCGTAGTCTGGTAATGTCTTATTTATCAATAATGTGCTGACGTAGGTAAATAGCTGAACTGAATATCATTTTCCAGGAGGTTCTGAATGGCCCTGAAGGGAAAGTGGGCGATTTGTAGAGGGATGGGGGGGGATGTCGTCTCCTTTAAACCAAAATGACAAAAAAAAGCTTCCTCCTTCATAACCTGTCAATTCTGTCATTCCCTGTGACAGAAACGCATGTGTCTGATCATTTGTGTGTGTGCATGAGCATCTTATAACTAGTGAATGCTGATAACTAGATAGTGGGAACCGGTTTATATTGAAAAATCTAAGTCAAAAGGTATCAAAAAAGGATGGCAGTGCTCTGCTGCTAGCTCCACCTCTCTCCGCCATGCAAACATACTTTAAGGTTCATCACAGTCTGCTTGACCCTCATCAGTGTCCATTAAAACATCCAGAAAGTCTTTACCCTTTTAAGGAGGAAGGCAGCATTCAGCATAAACTCAATAGATACTGTGTACATTCCTCTAACAAGCATATGTATAGTTATATTCGTTTTTGGCATTGCTGAGTAGTACTACAATTTATTATTATTATTATTAGGATTATTCTTAACTGCAGGGATGTCATGCCACACACTAGTAAAAATCAATCGATGCATTGTTGAATTATTTTGCTGATGCCCCTGTTTATCGACGGCATCTGGTTTTCATGTGTTTAATGTCACCTCTGTAATTTTTAAGTCCAGCAGGATTCCACTCACTGAGTCATTGACTGTCTTTTTTTCTATTTGCATTGCATACACAATCATAACAGCGGCAGATATGCATGCATGCATGCAACCAATATGGCTGTGTAGACGGAGAACTGGTTGATATTCACTGCATGACATCACACCTCAGTGCTCCTGACGTTACCAGCAGAGGAGGTGAGGCTGGAAATAGTAAAGATACATTTAATGATAGTGAAACAGAGGTATAGTTAGTATTCATGAAGAGACACGCCACTGCGACGCCTGTTCTGCGGCGGAGGGACATGGCTGGCCAAACACGGCAGCTTGAGGTAAATGCACAGAGGTAGTTTATAATGTTTGGGAGCCATAAACATTCTGCCCTTGGCTCTTCCCTAGCAGACGGACCATAGAGAATTTTACTACTGCCATAAAGCATGTTCATCTTGCTTCCCCTCAGTTATAACACACAGAAACACGCACGTACACAAACACACTCACACACGCCCATCCCTGTCATATTTCACAAACATGCATTAGAAGGAAGTAAACAGGACTGCGTTCTGTAAACAGAATGGTTCACGGTTCCCCTTGCTGATGCACTGCTTGTCTCCTCAGCGGCAAAAAAACAAAACAAAAGGAAGGATTTTTCAAGGTTCTGAAATAGGTCAAATTCAAAATTGTAGTATAATGGATTTAAGGAAAAGTGTGGTTCCCCTAATAATAACTGTAAAGACATTCAGTAAATACAAGGCCTGTTGACTCTTTTTTAAATTATATTCAGTCATAGGTGTTAAATTCTAATGCATGGAGTTTCTGGACGGCCCAAATTGATCCTGTATACACACACATGCATGCAATGTTTTTCATAGAGACACACCTGCCTGTATAGACACAAACATACACACATTCACAAAATGACCCTAAGGAAATGAAGGAATTGGGCAGTACGTTTTCAAAATTGAATTAAAATATTGATTTTGCAATCTGAGATCCATAGACACAGGCAGTCACTCCTCCGGCATCCAAACACATGCCACTGACTCATGGTAACCCCATCTACAACAGGTTGCAGTGTAGTTTTATATCACGCCCCAAGTGCAAAATGAGTCAGCAGATATATATTTCACTTTTTCCCACCAGAAGGGAACTGCAGCAGCAACATCAAATAAAAGAGTTGTATATCAGTCGCAGCTCCGAGTCGTCAAGACACGCTGCACCATCTTTGACTCCACATGGTTTCTGTTGACTTTAAAATAAAAATACTTTTACCTACAGGATCTCTTTCCTGCCTATTAATTTGCTAAAATTAAAACTACTAAAACTCTCCTTAATTGGTATTTTAAACACCCCTCCTGTAATGAGTTTTATGATCTGCACAGCGACAGAAATATCAGAGTAGCAGGAGATGATGATCTGTGACCAGTGATAAGTATTGTGGGAAGACGGTTTGGTGCTGGTGTGTACTTGTGCGCATCGTTGAACAAGAGGGACAGTCCCTGGTAAAATGAAAAAGAAAAGCTCCTGATCCTCCGGAAATGCCGCACTTAGAGTCATCTCAAGTGCACACACACACTCAGATGAAAAACAGCTTTACTGCTTCTTTATTGGAGTTCTTAGTGTGGTGGTGCGAGGTGGAGCCCTCGACCCCCTCCATGCTGCCATCGACACCTACTGGCAAAGTGGAGTGGTAACTATGGTGATTTTGCACTTATTAAATCACCTGCAAATATTGTTAGTATTTCCTCCAGTTATAACCCTGCAATAATGACTTGGTTGCAGTTCTGCACCAGAGAATGAGCTTGCACATTAATCTATTCACAACAGAACTTGAACACTTTTTAAATCACCCTGTCAGTTCAGTATTAACAAGATGGATTTCTTACACATGATTTATTGTAGTAAATACTCTTTTTCCTGTAGGTTGTGTGCTTATTGCTTTGGACCAAGGCATCTGCCAAATGAACGCAGTGTAATTCATTTAAGTGTTCTGTATGGTTAAATTAAAGCCTTGATGATAGGCTTAATTAAGTTTCTATTTTTAGGAAAATGTTTCTCAGAGGCAAGTGAGAACTTGTGGGAACCAGAAAGATGCTGTGATAAATCTACTTTATGCGCAACTCTTTAGAGTCTCCGAGGCCTGCTACAGCTTCACTCATAACCAGCAGTTCTTTATTGAAATTCTCGAAGGGTCAATATAACTTTGATTGAAAATAATGCCAAAAAATACAATCCCTCCTTGTTGCATTTCTCCCTGAACCTCATACTGCCAGTAACACTTTCTAACAGAAACTTTCTGAGGTGTCTTTGATTTGTCTTCGTGTGATTCTGAGCCAGAAAAAGATGACTTGCACTACACTCAATTTAGAAGAGCATGAAAGCCATTGTAGAGGAAGAATGAGACATAACATGCTCACACTTATCATGTGTATATTTTTTTTATGTTAATTGGCAGTTGTTACGCCCCCTGGTGGCTCGTAGCTGGACATAACATAAATGCAACAGGTCTGAATAAGTGAGGGTGCAATCACACAAAACACAAGACCAGATATAAGATAAAGACAGTATTTATTTAGACAAAGCAACACAGGGATCAACAAGGACTAACAGTGGCACCAAAGAAAAAGAACACAAAGAAATCCCCCCCCCCTTTACAGGTGCTTAGCACCCAAAAGTACAGCGGGTGGTGCTCACTCTAACCTGAGGTATTAACAAACAGTAAACCTACGTGAGTGTGATATGTAAACCCCGGAGTATCTTACCTATCCTTGTAGTCCCTGTGCGCACAACAAACAAAGTAAACAAAGACAAAAGACAAAACAAAAGTAGGCTGCTACAACTTAAACAACTACTGGTAAAAACTCACTCAAGACACCAGCAAACATCAGGACCAAACAAAACAATCAGCGCTCTGACACAGCTCACCACAAAAGCCTCCCCTCGCCAACAAAACAGACACAGGACTATTTAAAGGGGAAGGGTTGACGAGAGATCTGTCACAGGTGGGGTGATTGGAAGATTGGATGCAGGTGAGATGAGCGGCCATGATGCTTCTTCTTCTGGCCACTTCACTGGCACGTCCTGCCCGAGAGCTCCCCCTTCCAGTCACTGGAGGCAACACCAGTCTATAAGGATGTGGGAACAAAACAACAACACAAGACAGAACACAACACATGTATACATACAGGACATACAGAACACTGTCCGTAACACTCCCCCCCATAAAGAGTCAGCCCAGGGCTGACGATACCTTAAACCATCCCGTAAACCCAAAATCAATATCAATTTCCAACAGAGAGGTTTTGAGGACTACTGACCAACAATATTTACACGCGAGACAGAGTGTCTGCAAACACATTCTCGGTGCCCTTTTTGTGGTGGATCACCAGGTTGTAATTCTCAATAAACAAAGACCAACGCATCAGTCGTTGGTTGTGGTTGTGCATGCGATGCAGAAACACCAGCGGATTGTGGTCTGTGTAAATCACCACAGGCTCCGCACTAGACCCAACATACACCTCAAAAAATTGAAGCGCAAGCAGCAAAGCCAACGTCTCCTGTTGTAATAATTTTTCAACATATTTATATGACACACTCTGGTTTTCCGTCTTCTATCAGGGGTCCTGAAAACCGAGCACTCATTGAATTACTCAGAATGGGCAGTAACACTAAAACCAAGTCACCTGGCTGTAGAGAACGTGGAAGTGCTTTTTCATCAAACTGCCGCTTCATACCCTGTTGTGCAGCAGAGAGACTCTCCCTAGCGATACTACAAGCCCCGTGCAGTCGTTCTCGGAAGCAACTCACGTAGGTCAGCACGTTTCGCTGGGTGGACGAACTCTTGTCTGTTAGCTGATCCTTTAACACCCTTAAAGAGCCTCTCACGGTGTGACCAAATACCAGCTCTGCTGGACTAAAACCTAGTGACTCTTGCACTATTTCCCTAACGGCAAATAGAGCCAAAGGGACGCTTCATCCCATTCCCTACCGGTCTCCATGATATATTTGCGCAACACTGACTTAAACGTCTGATGCCATCTTTCGAGTGCCCCCTGCGACTCAGGGTGATAAGCACTCGAGATCCGATGTGATATCGAGAGGGATGTTAACACCTGTTCAAAAATACCCGAAAGGAAGTTGGTACCTTGATCGGTTTGCACGATCTTAGGAAGGCCGAAAGTAGAAAAGAACTTGATCAGGGCCCTTACTACTGACTGAGCTGTTACACTCCTAAGAGGGATAGCCTCTGGATACCGGGTAGCTACACACATGATTGTTAACAGGAACTGGTTACCGGATTTCGTTTTTGGCAGAGGACCAACACAATCAACCAACACGTGCTCAAACGGTTCCCCTATAGCCGGGATCGGGTGAAGAGGTGCAGGCTTGATAACCTGATTAGGCTTCCCCGTAATCTGACACACGTGGCACGTACGGCAAAACGAAGACACATCTCGCTTCAAACCTGGCCAGAAGAAATGTCGCAACACTCGGTCATAGGTTTTCGTAACACCTAGATGACCAGACCAGAGATGTTCATGAGCCAGAGATAACACGGACTGTCTGTACTGTGTAGGCACAACAATCTGAAAAACATTACTCCACTCATTATCAAAATCAGCGCGAGATTTCCATCTCCGCATCAGTAGATCATTTTCCATAAAATAATCAATTTCTTTATTTTTAGCGTTCTCTGGAGCAAGAGCCGCAGCAAAACACTTTGCTAAAGTAACGTCCTCCTTCTGAGCAGCAATAAGACTACTTCGTACCATAGGCAACCTAGTTGTCTCTGTGGTGGAAGTATCGCCCTGAACCTTAAGCTGGACACTCGGCTCAGCAGTAGACTGAATAATCACAGATGGGGAAAGAGTCTGGCCAGACACCTCAGTAGCGAACAGGGTATCCGACAAATCAACTGCTTCACCCAGACTACGTGCTTGAGCACGGGTGACCACACACACAGGGAACACTTCAGGGAAGTCCTGAGCCAACACATCAGGCTGCAAAATCTCAGGTCTTTCTAGAACTTCTAAAAGTGGCATAACTTTGCCACCAGCGATGTCATTCCCTAGCAGAAATGTGACGCCTCTAACGGGCAAAGACGGGCGCACGCCCACTTTAAACACTCCTTTTGCTAGGTCACAGGATAAATGTATCTTATGGAGAGGCACAGACACAAAGCCCATTTCAATGCCTTGCACAAGCACACTGGAGCCACTTAAAGTGTCATTGCAAAAAGGTAACACATCTGACAATATAAAAGACTGTGCTGCGCCAGTATCTCTTAATATGCGCACTGGACGCTGGTTCAACGCATTCGCACTAAGGGAAACCAGGCCGTCCAACACAAATGGTGTGTAACAGGGTTCCAGAGTATTGTCCTCCATCTCCGGGACTAGTGACACTGGACCCAACAATGTTTGCACCAAACCAACCTCTTTTGGTCGTTTGCTTGGCTGTGACTGCTTGCGTTTTAACCTAAAACAGTCAGCCTTTATGTGACCTGTTTCGTGACAATAGTAACACTCCCGTTCCTCGTTAGAGCGGAGAGGCAAGGGACGTGGCGGACTAGACTGCATTCTAGCCGAGGCAGAAGGAGTAAAAGACCTACTCTCATATCGGGGAATCCCAAATGTTTGCTTGTGCGATAACACAAACTCATCAGCAAGCACCGCAGCTTGCCCTACTGTCCCAACCTTTTGCTCATTGAGATACGTCACTATACGATCAGGCAGACAGTTCTTGAACTCTTCAATGAGAACCAATTGAGATAGGGTGTCAAAATCAGTCGCGTTGCTTGCCTTGCACCAGCGATTAAACAAAGTCTCTTTCTCACGGGCGAACTCCACGTAGGTTTTACTTGACAATTTCTTAAATGTCCTGAACTTTTGTCTATATGCCTCCGGCACGAGTTCGTATGCACGAAGCACAGCTGCCTTGATAGTGTCATATGACAAACTGTCTTCTAGAGAGAGGGAAGCTAAAATCTCCTGGGCTTTACCTGTGAGTTTACATTGAAGCATTATAGACCATACCTCTTTTGGCCATTGCAGGGAGGTAGCCACTCGCTCAAAGGCAGTAAAATATGAGTCTACTTCCGCCTCACGAAACTGAGGTACTAGCACGATATTTCGGCTCACTTCAAAACCTCTCGCCGGCGCGGAGGATTCAGCAGATACGGACCGAGTTTGAGCTGAACTCGCAGCAGCAGCTTCCATTTCTAGGCGCTTTAACTTCACCTCTTTATCTGCGGTTATTTCTATTCTGCGGTAATCCGCCTCTATTTCTAATTCCATTTTACGAATAGCCAACTTGTGACTATACTCTGCTTCTTTCTCTTTCTCCTGCGCCTCCATCTGCAAGCGCGCTAGGCGTAGCCTATAGCGGGCATCATCACTTGCTCTAGGTGAGGAAAATGGAGAGAGTCGGGGCAGAGTTAGCGGAGGCTTAATCTCCAGATCAGAGGCCGCAGCTACCTCTTCCTCCCTGATGTCCTTCTCTGAGTTAGAAGACAAAGATGAGGATGGAATAGTGGGCGCACGAGTAGCGGCACTGCTGCCCGTACCAAGCACTTTATTGTGAACCAACATACATACGACCGCTTCTTTCAATTCAGCTTTTAGCTGATTTGGGGGGACTGAAAATTCAAAATGTGCCGCAATGGCATACAAATCTTTTTTTTTACAGCGATCAATCTGTTCCACAGAAGGATCACTAAGAAAACACGCAAGATCAAACGTGTCCATGATGTTTCAACCAGCCTTAACACAAACCTTAACTAACCTAACCAAAAGTAACAGCCTACTTGACGTGTACACTGCACACCAACACTTAACAAACCTGTTGCTTAAGTAGGATCAAAGATCCCGGACGAGCCCCCAATTTATGTTACGCCCCCTGGTGGCTCGTAGCTGGACATAACATAAATGCAACAGGTCTGAATAAGTGAGGGTGCAATCACACAAAACACAAGACCAGATATAAGATAAAGACAGTATTTATTTAGACAAAGCAACACAGGGATCAACAAGGACTAACAGTGGCACCAAAGAAAAAGAACACAAAGAAATCCCCCCCCCCTTTACAGGTGCTTAGCACCCAAAAGTACAGCGGGTGGTGCTCACTCTAACCTGAGGTATTAACAAACAGTAAACCTACGTGAGTGTGATATGTAAACCCCGGAGTATCTTACCTATCCTTGTAGTCCCTGTGCGCACAACAAACAAAGTAAACAAAGACAAAAGACAAAACAAAAGTAGGCTGCTACAACTTAAACAACTACTGGTAAAAACTCACTCAAGACACCAGCAAACATCAGGACCAAACAAAACAATCAGCGCTCTGACACAGCTCACCACAAAAGCCTCCCCTCGCCAACAAAACAGACACAGGACTATTTAAAGGGGAAGGGTTGACGAGAGATCTGTCACAGGTGGGGTGATTGGAAGATTGGATGCAGGTGAGATGAGCGGCCATGATGCTTCTTCTTCTGGCCACTTCACTGGCACGTCCTGCCCGAGAGCTCCCCCTTCCAGTCACTGGAGGCAACACCAGTCTATAAGGATGTGGGAACAAAACAACAACACAAGACAGAACACAACACATGTATACATACAGGACATACAGAACACTGTCCGTAACAGCAGTAAACACAAAGTACAGTACAGGCTTAGGGGAACGTTGTTAGTTATATTAGTAGTTGGATATAAATAATTGGACAAAATTGACTTTTCACCTGAAGGTGTTGCTGGTAAAAAAAAAAAAAAGGTGGGATCAAAAAAATGATTCCAATTTATCCTGATCCCTCAAACTGTTTGATGGGGCCTGCTTGTCCTGCATCACATCCACTGTGGAGGTGCGGAGAAAGAAGAAAGATGGGTGACAATTAGAAAATGCAGATCCATGACGGTGAGATAATGATGATAGCCTGCAAGTATATCATCACAAGTCCTGTCTCTAATGACTTCACAAAGATAGGTTAGTGTATATCTAATTAATCAGCAATCAATCATCGAACAATATAAAGAACAACCAATTTCCCATGTGCAGACTGCAACGCTGCGGCTGTAGCAGCAGTGGACGAAATGACTTTACACCAAGGTCACTGTAGGGCACCAGATCATCTACCCTCCATCCTACTATAAATATCAGGATTTACTATGCAAGGATCCCACCGTAGCAAAAATAAAATGTCTATTATAATAATTATAATAATTCTATATAATAAATTAAATATATTGTTACAATATAGACATGCATCGAGAATCCACTCAGCCGACTAAGTTGCTCATCGCTATTAAATAAATAAACAAAAAATTAATTGAATAAATAATTAGAATCCTGATTTCAATATTTTTTGATAAGATTGAGTAAACAAGATTGATGTACTTGTTTATTCGATTTCTTTTTTCTCTACATTGCTTTCTAAAAGATGGGTCTCTGAATGCAATCATGCTCACAGCATGTGACAAACAGTTTTTTGGTGATATTTATATGCACTAGATGGACAAAGTAATGTTGAGGACATGCTGGTTTTAATTAACATAATTTGATTTATAAGTGTGCAGGCAAAAAAACACGAATTTGGTCCATGTGTGGTAAAAAGAAACACATTTAGACCCTTCATGGTCTGAGCACAAGACTCTAAAACGCTAGCTCTGATGTGACAGTGAAGTTCTTCTGCTTTAAAACTCCAGTAAAAGCTGCAGTGAAGCTACTTTTTTGCAGAATTGTACAATATGAGTGTGTTTCCCCTCTGACAGGGTGTGGTCAGAGGGGAAACAGAGTTTGAACCTTCAAACAAAGGAGGACAAACGCTGCTCCTCAGTCTGAGGATAAGTTAATTTTGAATGTTCTGCATTCGACTCTGCCGCAGGCAAGTACCACAAAGGTATTTTGATCTTCATATTCTCCAGTGAAAAAGAATAATTCAGTGTGTAACTGTATGCAAATGTCCTGGTTTCATTTATCATCAATGTTCTTAAATCACTTGGTTTCGTTTATTTTGTTTGCCTTCGCTGTTCTTCAGTGAGTTCTAATTTTGAAAAGTTCACCTTCAGTAAACATTAAACCCCTTTATTTTGATCAGAGTGACTGACCTCATCCTATCACACATTCCCATCCAGTCAAAAGGCCCATTGTGGCTTGTGGCCACGAGTGTCCCTGTTTGTAGCTGCTTCTGAGGCTCACACTGTGGCTTTGTAGAGACGTCCCACTCTTTGAAGGCCTTTCAATGAGCCAATGTTCTGTCGATAATGGGGATTTGGCTGTAGGGAAGGCACAGACAGACCCAAAGAGAGAGGAGCATCTCAGTGCAACTGGCTGCCTGGCATCACCTCTAGCACCATAATAGTTCATTTACCGCTGTGCACCTAAGAGGGAATAGTTGCAGTTATACGAGTTTCTGTTACGGAAACATGGAAATATAAAAGTTTGACCTTTTTAAGCAGCACTCTCTTGCAGCGACAGACCTTAAAACAAAATAGAAAAACCTTCTGAAAATGTGGAAAATTCAGCGGTTTTCAGTTTACAGACTTACTTAACTTAGAAACAATTCTAACTCTGAACAATGATTAAAAACTTGTATTAGCATGAAATTGCTATTAAAGCTGCTATGATCAGGTGTGTGGCATTTAGAGTAGAGGACCTGACGTATTTGGACTATAAAAAGCCCCGGCTATCTGTTGGAAAGCTGATTGGAGCAGAAGGTGTGGGTCTGTTGCTAAGCAGCAGCAGACCATTTGAAAGGCACCAAATAACAATATAGCGCTAAAATAGTTCAATTTTTTTAAGGAGGGACATTCTGTAGGTGCAAAGTCTGGCAATGCAAAACAGCAAAAAGACTTCAGCTGCAGCTCAGATGGATGAACGGCTGAATAAATAACAGTCAGGTGGTGTAAATAAAATTAGGAGAGCTGCAACATGCAAATATAAAATTCATAAATATCAAATTCTTCTTAACAGAATTAATTTAACTTCAAGGAAGGTCACACTTAATAAATCTTACAAATCCATTGCAAGTAATTTGTAATTTAAGCAACTTTAGCAACTAAATTAAACATAAATTAAAGCAAGAATAAGGCAACTCTAGTTTTTATTGAAGTGGAACTAGAATTTGTTTTTGAGACTTAGTTTCCAAATAATTCCTCCAGCAATGTTGAGACAACAATATGATGAGTAAAGTTAGAGTGTGCAACTCAAGCAGCTCTTGTGGTGAAAACAATGGATTTACTAATTGCTAGCCTACAGCAGGAGGTTGAGAAACATGTCCTCCTAGTACACCTATATGGACAAGATAAGAAAACCACAGTAGAAAGGACATTCACCATATAACCAAGCTGACAACTAGAATTGATCAGCTTGAAAAGGCAAATGCTGTTTTAGCATTCAAAGCAAGTTCGCTGTCAGAATTCGTCTCGTGGCTCATCCACAAAGTCATTGGAAGTGAGATTTTTCCCAAAACTATGGACATTTGTCAGAGCACACAGAACAACAGCTCCACAGCCTACCCAAACATCCCTGGGCCAACATCACAACAGCATCCCACCGCTTCCACAACATCGAGTGTGTGCTATGTTGAGCCAGGATGCACAAAAAGACAAACAGCTCAACAGCAACCGGTTCTTCCCTTACATTGGAACAAGTTTGGCCAGGCAACAGGGAGCACTCAAGATAAAATGTCAAGAATAACCTTCACAGAGCTGGAATCACTTTTGCCCTACGGCCCTGTGCACATCTCTGCATTACCACTGACATTGACAAGCACCACTTCCACACCACTATTGCAGCAGAAATAATCAATAGACCGATAAGGGAGAACTCTGTGGTCAATGCCAATTAGTGCAGATGACTAAAATGTTCTTTTAAGAGGTGTCATAGAGGAACCTTATTTGAATAACAGCGAAAGGTTGGGTTGGACCTTGAGAACTTGTTGTGTGGTAGATTTTAAGTACCCCAGAAAGAAGGATAAGCCCAAAGTTCTGCGTGTCTATGTTGTCCTCTGACCACAAGAGAGCAAAAGGCTTAAACAAGAATCACTGAATTCCTTTCATTTTGCCCTTGTGCAGGTTTTGCAGGAATAAAATTCTTTCCGGTCGGGCTGAGGCTGGTTCAGATTAGTTTTTATTCACTGTGCGGTGGAGACATCACAACAAGGCTGTGCTATTCTGCCTGATTGTCTTCAGTCAGTTACCACTTTATACCATTGCATCACAAAGAGTTTAAAAACAGTAGGTTGTGGCCTGGACAAATCAAGGGGTCTTTGTGACAGCAAAAGTTGAATAGAACTTGGAGAGTGAGGCAGACGTCTTGAGGTCTTGGATAATTTACAACACAATGCGCTCAAATCTGACAGTGTCCATTCGGCCTTTCGCTTCCACACCTCCGCTAACATGATATCTGTGTCTGGGGTTCTGGTGACTCAAATTAATTTGCAAGTAATAAAGCTTCCCAATGGTCATCTTCCTTGGAAAGTAGATCCATAGTTTTACACAGGTATCTGGTAATTCATGCAAGATAGTTTGTCTCAACCCAGAGTCTGATGTCATGTAGGAACTTGATCTGGATGCATGTAGAAAGAATCAGGAGAAAATAAAAACAAAACAATTTTATTCTTTAATGGTTAAAGTTAAAGAAGTAAATTTGTTTTGCAGGTGTCAACATTCATAAAACAACACGACATGAATATCTTACTATGTAACTACACATGCATTCATATGAAAATTGCATTTCATATTGATTTAATCTAATTTGTAATTTTCTTGTTTACATCAGAGCTGCCTTAATGCTCGCTCCTTGTTGTCGTGAGAACTGGTGCAGCAGCTTGGATCAATGGCTGAGAAAGCATATGGAGACAGACACACACAATATGCACGTACTAATAGTTTGGTTTAGAGGTAAAAAAAACTGTGCAAAAATGAAGATTACTGTGGACAATATAAAATGCTTGGATAAAAACATCAAGAAAGATTAACATAGCTGACACATCAGGATATGTAACGTTATAAAAGTAGAATCAATGCATGTGTGGAGAGAAAAAAAAGACGATATAGTGAACTCAGAAAATGTATTTTCCTTCCCTCACAGACTTGTTTGGCTGACTGATGAAGATTTCAGGAAGTCAGGGGACTTCATCAATCTGATGATGAGTTTTAGACACGTCCATGCTCTGCTTTGCTACTGAAAATAACATCACATGCTGTCAGATTCTTTCAATTCTCCAAAAGCTTGAGATGCTTTTTCTTTATTTTTTACTGTTGAAGAGGGAGATCCTTTATCTGTATCCGACCTAAAGAAGCAATTTGGGCAAACTTGTCGAAAGCTCTTTCAAATAAATGACTGAGGCTTCAAACAGGAGGAGTACATATGTATATTGCTTTCTGCTTATTTTAGAGAGATGATATAAGGAACTTTCTGGAGGATAAACACAGCATTGGAGCCATGCATCAAACAAACGATGGACAACAGTGCCACTGTCTGGGACCGGATCAAAAGGAAATTGCTCTCTGCAAAGCTGGCTGACTCTGAGCAGTTGAAATGTCGTTCATGCCGTCATTTGTTTGATGTAAATGCCAAGTGCATTGTCCGTTGTAAACACAGGATGACCGTGGAAAGGACAGTGATGTCACAGTGCAGTCCGAGAGGAGTCATGAGGATGAGGAAAGAGCAGAGAACGAGGATGAGACTATAAGTATGTGATGTGAGGACATGATGTTATATACAGACAGTTAGATATAACAGGTTTTAAATGCTTTAAATGGATGTTTTCACCACCACACGCAGACCTTCTTACTTCTCTCGTGTCACCACCCACACGCGCTGCAGCTGCCGGTAAACTCTGAGTTTATAGCTCTGCCAAGGAGGTTGTGCTTTCACCCCTGTCTGTTTGTTTCTTTGTTTTTTGGTTTGGTTGGTTTGAATGTCAGCAGGATTACACAAAAACCACAGAACTGTTTTCTACATAACTTGGTGGAACAGTGGGACATAAGCCAAGATAGAACCTGTCAAATTTTGCGGATCAGGGCACTTTTTCTCCAATCTCCAAAGGAATAATGCATGGATCCTTTTAGAAAGTGTTTTATGGTATCGCTATGTATTGTAATGTAAACCGGTTTGACCCATTACGGCTATGACATAACTTCATCAAAGTTTTTAAATATGTGACCTGTTGTGACTCCGCCCTTCAGAGAATTGTAATTGTTAAGAACTTACATTGTATGCAGAATCAGACTTTGAATCACAATGATTAAAATGTCTATACTCTATGCATAGGACTAGTTTCCTTCCAGGACTAATACTCTGGAGTAGTTATAAATCATTCAGTCTAATTTTGTCTGTTGTATAGCCCATTTTAACAAGTTGTCTCAAATGGCTCAACAAGAGTGAGGGGAAACTAAAAACATAGGAACCTCAGAGAGGGAATCCTCTCCCAGGACGGACAAAAGTGCAATAGATGCCAGGTGTAGCCGAGAACAAATTACAATGTTTACAACACTGATTATAAGAAACTGTTTAGTAGTAGCATAGTGGAAAGGTGTGTCAATGTTTAAAGTATTTATTTGGTTAAACATGTATGTGAGAATTGTGCTGCATGTCACTCTGGGTTGGGTGATTCTGAGACTTGTTCATCAGTAGTGTGACTGTGGAGGAGACCTGCTGCTCACTTCCACAGAACAAGCACTGGATGTTGAAGTTTTAGCAGACTGACTAAACAGACTCACGCTGCTGAGCTTGTTCTATTTGAGTTTTTTGGTGGGGATGGGATGAGGCGTGGGCGGTTCACATATTGGTTTCACTTTTTATATAAATATCAAGTATTTGTTATGTGATGAAGTGCGGCTGGTTTGGTATATACTAAACATATATTTGCAAAATTATATAAATGTTCCCAGTGAATACAGTTGGTAGGATTTAGGGCTGTGACTTATATTAAAGATAACATGGTGTAAAAAAAAGCTGCATGTAAAACTGATTTCATGGATCATAAGAGGTTTAAATTGTCTGGTCACACGAGGCTCAGGAGGCCATGGGTGGGACAGTCCGTTATTTAATTTTTTTTACTATTTTTACTTTTTATAAGCAAATCAAACTCGGGTTATACACCAGTTATGTTAGAATGTGTATACACTTCTAATTTTGATTATTCCAAATTTATAACTGTGCTTCTACCCTCTATAGGGTAGATCCACATTATTTAATTCTTTCTCGAACTCCCAAGGTTACCTCACTTTGAAAAATGGCCACGGCACTAACATCATTCATATGAGGACTAAAGGACGACAGAGTTTGCAAACATCAGAGCTCACTCATTCTATAGACAAAGCCTTACTTCTGTTCATGCACTCCTATTATATTCAATATTTAATAATACTTGTTTCAGACCATTCACCTTTATTATTTATTAGTCACTTCGATTCTGTCAGCTGTTAAAACTCCCACTGGAGACTCAGTCCACTATTACTGTCCGATGATACATTCCTTACTTAACCAACTGAGTCATTTATATGCTTAAAGAAATCAGACAAGGCAAATCTTACTTTGTAAAACCCAATGGAAATTCTACTCCAACTCTCAAACTGATCTTCACTTCATGGAGAAGCAAATTATACTGAGGTCAAAAACAATTAATGTTGCACCAAAGCCAGTCGTCTGCTTGCCCTTCACCTCAAACACCAACCTAAATTGTGATATTTCCTTCCAATCTATGACCAAGTAAACTATAACTTTTTTTAACAATCATACTGCTCTAAACTCAATACAGCAGAAACCCCACAAATACTCAAACATGGGTGTATTCTTCAGTAATATTGAATTGGTTGACAAACAAAAGAAAAATACAACAGCCAATAACCCTGGGAGAAATGACAACATCGGGGAAAAGAACAATGGCAAAACACCAGGGGCTGTATTAACAAACAGAATAGTCTCGGAAAGCCCAGATTAGCCTAAAAATTTCTGGCAAGAAGTTCAAGCTGAGGAGTGAGTTCGGATTCTCAACAAGGGAGGGACAGAAACCTGTCTTTGGAGACAGGGTGTTGTTGTCCCTGTTTGCTAGGTGTAACGCATTCTTCTACAGGGTTTGATTGAGAAAAGCGAAATATCGTAGTGCTAATTAGCATAGCACGAACAGAGCAATTGATTGATATGTCTGTCTGCATGTGGAAGGCCTATCTAGAGAACTCTTCCTCTTGGGATGTGTCATGTAAATGGCCAAAGGAAGTGCAGCGTTGTTTAGTTGGTGCGATTGGACACAGGCTACATTCAATACAACTAAACAAGTGACCAGTTCTCTGTAGTAGCAACGGCTGGGAGTAATGAAGCTGTCAATCGTGGGCTCTGCAGGTCACTTTTTCAGTTTCAGAAAGAAAGCTGCCACCAGCATCACCACAGGTGAAAAACAAACAGCCCATTCTTAACACTCAGGTTTAGAATTGGCACCACACTAGGACATTAACCGTATCCTAACAAATGAAAGCACATTACTTTCTCAGTGCCCTATTCACATACTGATAGTCTTTTTATTTATACCCTTACTTACAATGCTGGTAACTTTAATGCTTAATGTGTTTTATATTAGTTTCGCCAATTTCTGGCCAGCCAACAAAAGTAGCAAAGTTGGACGGTATATAAATCTCCTATTAACCAGCAAACAAGCACACAGCGATGGAAACGAGTTAAAGAACCATAAAACCCAACTGGACAGAGGAACAGTCTTTACTGTTAGTTCAATTAGATGACGAGCGCAAACCCATTTTAAGAGCGCGCCAAGAAGATGAAGGGAGAATAGAGAGCAGCAGATAAATGCCTCATTCCCTCCGTGTGTGTGTGTGCACCATTTAGGAGTCTGGGAAGTAGTGGAACGTGTGCTGAAGTCTGAAAGTGAAAGTGGAGATTTCAGCACACAAACAGGTTTTTTAAGGTGAGTGCTATTGCTCTGCATTTAAATGAACTTTAATGCATATATGTGGCCATGTGCTGGATTGTTTTCTGGGGGCTGGACCACCTAGTAAACATCTGTCAATTGTTCTCAACCAGTGTTAATTTCGTTGACGATAACGATAACGAAAAATATTCGTTAACGCCCCTTTTCCCATGACTAAGACGAGACGAAGACGTAACGAAATTGATCTTTGAAAATAAAAACTATGACGAAATCTATTTTAATTTTCGTTAACGAGACGAGACGAAACGAAAATGTTGGCGGTTGACTAAGTCACAACAATTTTTAAAAACATAATCGTATCAGGCCGTCATGATGTACCCGGAGCGGCGAGTGTGTGTGTCTGTGTGTGTGAGCTGCCAGACAGCGCTCCGGTCCCGAGGCTCCGCCCCCGCGCACTCTCACAGAGACAGTGAGATCAGAGCTCGTTCATGTGAAGCAGGCCGGTCACTGACTTCTTAACTATGGAAACAGTGAAAACACAGAGTTTCTCTGGTCTCAGCTGCTCTGAGATCAGCGCCGCAGCTTCTGGATCAGAGCAGAGGCTGCAGTTGGTTTCTACCGAGCTCCAGCTTCAGTTTCCTCCTCCGGTCTGATCTGCTTTCACTTTTTGTTTTCACATTTCGCCAACTAAAATATATTGGCTGCAGCTATATGTTTTTATTTATTTCAAAATAGGGTACTTCTTATTTCATACATTTCCCACAAATATGGGGATGACTCAAATAACCCTACATAGTTCTGCGTTTAATTTATTTCAAAGTAGGTCTACACTTGCCTGTGTATTTTCTTCTCCTCTTCATAAGCATTTGGTGTTTCCCTTTGTTGTAACAGGTAAAAATAAATAAAAAAAATGTCTCTATTGTTGTTTTATTATTTCATAAATGCAATAATCTACAGATTAGTATAGTATAACTTTATATAAAATTTTATCAGCTTTGTTATCAAATATGTTTTGCGGCTCCAGACAAATTTTATTTGGGGGAAGAGGGGGCAAAATGGCTCTTTTGATAGTAAAGGTTGCCGACCCCTGCTATAGACCTGTAGGAGGGACATCTAATGGACAACCTAAGTACTGCAAGCTAGACTAGTACGCAGTTGTAGACACAACACAGGGAGTCCCTGGACCTGAGAAGGGAAGATAAGGAGTTTAATGTGGCTATTAAATGTGACTAAAACTAGACTAAAATGTAATTTGTTTTCGTCGACTAAAACTAGACTAAAATGTAATTTGTTTTTGTCGACTAAAACTAGACTAAAATGTAATTTGTTTTTGTCGACTAAAACTAGACTAAAACTAAGAAGGATAAAAATGACTAAAACTAGATTAAAACTAATATGCATTTTCGTCAAAAGACTAAGACTAAATCAAAAATAGCTGCCAAAATTAACACTGTTCTCAACAGGCTGCAGGTAGAGACGGACGTTTCCCAGACTCAGCTGAAGGATATGTAAAGGAGGGTAGCTTAGTTGGGTTTCATTAACCAATTGACAGGCAAGAGCATTTGTATTCAAGCTAAGGGACATTAATAGACCATTCCTCAAACTTCTCTTGTACAGCAACATGCTCATTGCCACGTTTCCCCCCCTTCTCTGCTGCATGGAGCCATCAGCCGAGGCCTTCAACGTCCCAGCTGTGCGATCCTTAGCCTGAAGTGTCCCAATTAAACTCTGCATGCTGCTGAAACACCGTCGCTGCTGGACAGAAAATTGGTGAGATGGATGTCCTCAGAAAGCACCAGAGTCCCATGTTTACAGGGGGAGGGACTGCATTAAAAAATTGAGCTTCTAAAAATTAAATTATATGACAAATAGGAACTATGCCTTCATGTGTCTTCGTAAGAGCAGGCCTTTAAAATGCATACCTAGTATAACTGTTCTGTGGGTTGATTCAGTAGAATCACCAGTTTTTAAATATATCTTCACTGTACCTTGCCTAAAATGCAAAAACTATAAACTAGGCTCAGTGAGGAAACTCACTCTGGGACAGGGTCCTCCCCTGTGGGAGTTGAGTCTCTTCGTTATTATCCTCGTCTTCATCTCCATCACCGTAAGTGTCCTCGAGAGGTTCTGGGATTTTCGGGCTGTGCAGCTGTAGTAAAATATAGCACAGGCAGTAATGACTGGGTAAGCCTTGTCTAGCATCAGCCACCTCTGCATGGAGCAGACTGCCTCTTCAGATGGCCAAGACCACTTTAAGATACTGCTGCTGTTTTGTTTTGTGCTCTAAGCGTCAATGCAAATAAATCAGCAGGATTTAAATCACAGCATAT
This sequence comes from Limanda limanda, assembly GCF_963576545.1. Classification (NCBI taxonomy): domain Eukaryota; kingdom Metazoa; phylum Chordata; class Actinopteri; order Pleuronectiformes; family Pleuronectidae; genus Limanda; species Limanda limanda. Next base: position 11,470,547 of record NC_083638.1, read on the forward strand.
GATAATAATTTGAATAATTTACCCCACATGACAATCAAGGCTAATTAAACTAAATATTAAAACTAATAGAAACTCAAAATACATTTTTGCACCTTAAATTTAATTTGAATAAGAATAAGAACTCCTTTGTTTGTCCCGCAATGGGGACATTTCCAATGTTACAGCAGCAAAAAGACATCAAAAAAGATATTGTTGACCCCCATTTTGCAACAATATCCAAAATTTTATTTTATTAAGTGTTAACAGTTTGAAACTTGAAGCAGTTGGATTCATTTTCTGTTGATGCGATGATGTAAATCTGTGTTCCAACAACCTGAAACACCGGGGACACCTGCCATGTCCGTGCTGCAAGGCGAGAACATCCTGTGTAAATTAACTTAAGATGTGATCGCCTCTCTAATGAAAATTATCCCAGCACAATCTAATTCGTAGTGTTTCATTAACTCTCTGTCATCCACCATTTTGCCGAATATTAATTCGGCAAAATGTCTGTGTTTTCACCATTTTTCCCTCTGTTGAAGAAACTTGTGAGCCTCTTAAAAGTGTAAAACAACATTCACTAGAAGAGCAAGGTCAAATCTTCTCTAGAAAATAATTGTCTTAAATAATTTTCTATTTCAGGTATTAATGATTATACAGGTGGGAACAATTAGTCTTAGTTTCATATGTTAAAAGCTGTCATTTACATAAGTAAAATGCAGTCACATCACAAATGGTTCAGATGCTGCTGCCTCACAATGGCCAAACTGCTCAAATACAATACACACACACACACACGGGCGCGCATGCACATCCACACACACACTTACACAAGCCAGCAGCAATACACGCAGTCCAAGTGAACAACAGATGACTATCAGTGCCACATCCCACAATCCATTTCTTCCTGCTGTGGTCTTCTTCTCTCCAACACATAGCGCTGAACTTGAAGGAATATTGCTTTTCTGATATCTCACAAAGTGTGACCTTACTCACAAACACACTCACTCACCCACTCAAAATCAAAAGCACGACACACACACACACACACACACACACACACACACACACACACACACACACACACACACACACACACACACACACACACACACACACACACACACACACACACACACACACACACACACACACACACACACACACACACACACACACACACACACACACACACACCCTCACACAGACTCTGGCCCAGATGAAAAGCGATATATCCCTGTCATGTCAGCTGCTGCTTGTCCTCGGTGAGCTTCTAGTCTAAATCAAAAATCCATTACTAGTTCCATATTGTCATCGGTCATAATGGACCCAAATCAGAGATCAATGCATCGTTTGGGAGTTAATAAATGATCGGGGCAATGAAAAATGGCTGATGTGTATGATCCTGATTATAATTATGTAATACTCTCGTTCAACAGTTTGTTTTATTTGATCAAAGTAGAAGAGCAGCCGGGATGAAATGAAAGTGCTGTTGATGCAGAAAGTATGAATTGATCTTTACTGCCGTTGCTGTACTTGATGGTCAGAGGGGAGATGGAGGAAAACCCCTTAATGGGATGAGATGGGGGCAAGGAGCTGGATCACTACCTCCCACAAGGAGGTTATGTTTTCACCTGCGTCGCCTAGCAGGATTAAGCAAATACTACAAGAAGGATTACCACGGAACTTGGGAGGATGTGGTCGGGGTCAGGGAGGAAGTTGTTACACTTTAGTGCGGATCTGGATCAGGGGGCAGATCCCAAAAGAAAAGGTTCTCACTTACTGAAGATACGCAATGGGACCTTTTTCAGTATTTTCCTTGATTTCTCTGAGAATAATTCATGGATCTTGATGAAAAAGAAGGGACTGATATTTGCAAGTTGGTGCAGATCCCCATGAATTTAAATGTGGTTTCATAAATGGGACTGTTGGGCCTTGGTGGAGGTGTATGCGCTCCAGTTTTTAAATGGAACAATAGATCTTTCTAGCATCTTTAAAGCAGCTTTCTGATTTATTGCAGCTTTGTGTTGTGTTTTGTTACGTGTGATTGCATAGTACTCACTCAAGTGAGAAGCTAGACGCCCGCCGTAGAGGTTTTAAACAAGCCAACCGTTAAGGCAGATTATCTAAACCACAGGTTAAACTGAAAAGCCACAATAAAAGCAGTAATAATCCTTTATTTTACAGAAAAAAAACTGCTGTCTCCGTTTTAAACTGTGACGAATGTGTTCATAGGACAGTTGGGTGATAACTTTGCTGTTTGCCTTCATTTTCTTCTCCTAAATAAATGTATCCCAGGGAGAATGAATAAATCCTGTGTGATTTGTCGAAGCGTTCATGTCTCTTACCTCCTCTGACTTTTTCTCCTGCTTTTTTCAAGTCTCAACAACAGCTCCTGTTTCCTACCAACTAAATGTATGTAATATTAATTTGCATCACCCAATTTGCTAAACAGATTAGATCTTTTATCAGCATAATGAGGAAATGCTTTTAATGAATCCACCTGCATGCAAAGTTACAAAATGTTAATAGAAAACATACTTTATCTTCAAAACATTCAACAACACATTTGTGAAGTTTTCCCTCCATTATCCACTCGTGCAATTCAGTGTCCACTCGCAGCTACTCAAGCATTAATTACTTTATTTATGAGCACGTTTCGGATGCTGGGAGCATTTGTTTAAGTTCAAAAGTCCAAAGTGATTTGAGGCCCATGTTTAATCCTGTGGCTTTAACTGAAAACCACCCGGTGACCGTTCTACCTGCCGCTCACGACCTTTGTTACCAGGGCAGTCACGGAACACGCAAATTCGTCGCATCCTTAATGCTTTTGGAGAAGTCGATTTTTTTTAGGCCTATATAATTAGAGGATGCATGACAAACAGAGATTGGCTTTCCTCTTCTCCATTTTCATCGCATTAAAGCCTGTCCACATACACTACTATTACTGGTAATGCCTCTATCATTACAATACAACATTATTGCTCCCTTCGTCTCTGTCAGACATTCTCTTTTCTATAAATACTTTAAACATAATAAACCTCTGCATTTATGTTGAAAACTGTCTTTTCTATGTTGTTTATGACTTTTATTATTGGTATCTGTATTATTGAAAGAGATCCCTCATGTGACTCTGAGGTTTCTGTTATTTATTTTCGTTGAGTCATGCTGCTGAGGGTTAAGGACAGCGGATGTTAAACCCTACGAGGCTCATAGCAATTCGTGAATATGGGCTATACACGTACAATATGACTGATTGCTTGATTAAACAGAATTTATTAACATGAAAATAATTTGGAGGAGAAAGGGGTTAGAAAATGGTTTATAGTCAAGTTGATCTTATTAGGATTTTGGTGCCTTGAAAAAAATAATATTCAGTTTCTTGTTTTTTCTCCTGAGTGAGTTTTCATGTCTGCTTTCCTGTTTCATTCATTACTGGATAAAGTGTAGTGCAGCACTTTTGTCATATCTCACCTGCACTGCCTATTTATACCGCAGTGTCGACCCGGAGTGAATTTTCATAAAGCTTATCTTTCACTATATTATACACAATGAATAAAGTGGGTGGGTGGGGGGGTGGGGTTCTGCTGATGTGCAGCAGACACTGATAAATGTGATCAATCCCCTAGAAACGAATCGGCTCAGTGTATTTTAAGACTATCAAGGGTTTATGTTCAGTCCCATTAAACTGAGCCCACTGTTAGTGATTTGACCTTCAGTTCTTCCGTCATGAGCCGAGAATCCAGAGTTGAAGTGACGTCTCGCTGGCGTCGGGCTGACAGCAGATGAGGAGGAGGTTTAGATGTGTGCATGAGAAAGAGATATTAAACCCTGAGAAGCCGGAGTGTGACTGACAGCTCCTCCACTCCTCTTGTTTCCTGTTCGTCTTCACGGCTCAGCTTCTACCCGCGTTGTTTTCCCCTGCGCTCTCTGTCATCTGACAGTTAACTGCACAACAGGAAGCGTCCCTCTGAGGGGGGTCATGATGAAACTGGATTTTTTTTTTAGCAGTCGAAAGGCTCTTGCATTCAGTTACATAAAACACGTCTGTGTTTACACAAGTAATCAAGCATGCAAAACACATTTCTAACGATTCCGACTGATCTGGGCTTTAGATCAGAGGAGATCAAAACCAGGGTCTGTCTGAACTCATCTGCCAGTTGCTGATTTTCCTCTTCCTTCCCTCCCCCCCTCCCATGACAACATTTTATGAGAAGTTAAAAGTCTAATTATATTGGTGTCTTTTTGTCAGTTACTCTTTGTGAGTGAAACTTTCTGTCGCCTGCAGAACAAATAGCATCTTATTTTGGAAATTCTGATCTGGTAATTTGTATTCAGCTTGATTTATTGGGTAACAGCTGGTCACAGACAGGAGTATAATGGAGAATAAAACCTCCTAAATCTTTTTCACATCTTTATAGCCCACCAAGTCTATTTGTATTTTCTTAATTTATAGCAAGGATCAGTCAATATCAAAGTGTCAGCCATGAAACAAACTTTATAAAAGTCCTTGTTTTAATCTTATGGGAACGTAAAACACCATTACCAATCAACAAGCTGTTTTTTTAACATGAGAGAAGCCAGAATTCATGTTTTGTTAAAGCAATTGTTGCAAAGATTTAGTGTCTTTTCTGCTCTAAACAGTTGTCACGGTCATTTCTTTCCCATTCTTAATTTTGTATCTGTGAAACAGTGTCTTTGCATTAATATATACAAATATGGTTATGAAGGTAATTATTATACATAATGCACTGTTTCTTGACAATCAAATTCAGAAATATATGAAGTGGGGGCTTGTTAGAAATTTACATGAGGGGTTTGCATTCAACAGCAGCCTGCAGACCGTATGGGTCATGTTGAGTTCACACGTATGTGCACGACGCTTGGTGCTGGAACAATCGTCATTACCACAACAGTGTCATGCTTGGGACACACAAGATACCTTTCATGCGTATGTGCTATGCTAGATATCAATGTGACGCTAAAGAGCTGCTGCCCGCTTTACCATTAAAGTGATTTGATTGGCTGATGCCTCTATTGCCGTATAAAAAGATGACCTTGGCTCAACTTCTTCCATTCACAGTGCAAGCGATGCAATGCAACAGAACCACAATGCAACATGATGTCTCCCCCGATCAAAGGCAGCAATAATTACTGTTAATCTATGATGAACATCTTCACAGCTTCTCATCCTGAACAGTAGGAGATGCATGAGAGACCGGAGATCTATCGCCAGGAAATAAGAAACAAACAATTAACCTTGTTAAAGTTTGGTTCTATGGTCATGACAGGACCAGTTTCACACAGCTGCTGCTAACTGGACCCTGCGGCAGACAGCAGATCCCTCTGGTTTCTCTCGGTCCTGGCAGCTTTCTGCGCCGCCTCGCTCGCTCCCGACCACACGCAGCAGCCACTGCTGATAGCTTTCCTGCTGAATGTGTCTGTAGGTTTGCCAACATCCACAAGTAGCAATGCAGTAGGCTATGGGCGCAGATGGGCAGCGGTGGCAGGGGTTGATTTGTTGATTGAAAGTAACTTGTGTGAAGTTGTGTGAAAAATGGACGAAACCAGACCAAACTAAAGTCTGCAGCTTCCAAAGACTCTGAAACTCTTTCTACTCTCATTCTACAAAAAACATTTCCCATCAGTCATGAAAGTACAACATACAAAAGCACCTGTTTTTAATTAGGCACTAAAATCACTTACAACAAAAAGCCACACAAGCCGACAAGGCCTTTGCATTTCATCAACTCTTAAGGGAAACATCTGGCTCTTTATTTGATAAATGTTCACCAGCTAGTCATCAAGTTTGTGAAATTGCAATTAATTGCAATTATACTGAAATCATTCTTGATATTGTTTCATCACCCAGACCTCATGGCCGGTTTGAGGGGGAAAAAAAAGCAAAACCATGTTTGTGCCTGAACAGTATATATTTTGAGGCCTGTCTACATTTCCCATCTTGAAAAGTGCAATCTGATAAAAGGAACATTTTCATTGTCTCTGAAGATCGTCTGAGTCAGAATAGAAAGAGGTCCAAGGTGCAATTTTGAAAGCAAATACCTGTAGGTGATAAGAACATTTTCCCATTTAGTTTCCATCCATGTGGGTGTGACTTTGTGTGGAAGCACGTGCACATGAAGGTGAATCTGTGCAAATGTGTGTGTGTGTGTGTGTGAGTGCAAATGATTACATCACTTGCATGCAAGGTTTTTCACACACACCCCTATTTGGCCCAGCACAAAGGCATACACACTTCAAAGCAGAGGGGTTTGGATCAAACGCAGTGGGTGCATGTAGGTGGTGAATGTACACAACTCTCTCCACTGCTCCGCTCCCTTCATCTAGTCCTCTTTTCATGTCTGTGCTTGCAGGAGCCACATTCACTACAACTCTTGAATCTTAATGTGAATAAATTAGCTCAAATCAAATGAAAATGCGGTTCAAATAAATCTGATGTTGGAACCGGACTGTAAAGTGATACTTGACCCTGTGCCGTTGGTCATAGAAATAATTTGATTTCAAGGACTGCGCTGGACAAAGTGTGAAAAAAAACCTCCACAGTGGATCCGTGGACCTTCAAAGCCGACAGCCTTTAGAAAAGCAGCCTCCTGTACAACAACACAACATTTATTCACTGTATTCCATTCGCATAACAAATTGTAAGTTATCAAAACACTAACGCAGAACACAAATCTGGTTTAGCGGGGAGAAATGCCCATCAGCCATCACTTTGATATTAGATGAGGCAACACGCGGAAGAACCTGCCTGCTAAGTGGCCACTCAAGTCAGTTTTGGGTAATCCCAGTGGCTGCTCTGCTGCCCACATCACACAGTCCTTCAACTTTACTCTGTATTCCAAGTTTGATTTGTGTCCCTAAGGACCCAAAGGTCGTAGATGAACTCTGCTTTCCTTCTCCTCTGCCCCCGTCCACCTCTGCTCCCTCCTACTGTCTCTTCCCTTCACCCATGGGACTCAGGGAGGATGAGAGGGGGGTCACACAACTCAAAACGCATGGGCAACTCTGGATGTCGGTTTGCACTGAGCAACGCTGTGTTAGGATCACAATCTAAACTCAATATTAACCCCAGTTCTTAGTGCAAAAAGGTATTTAGAGGCTGAATGAGGAATCAAGGCTGTAACTTAATTGGAATAGTCTATAATGAATCCCCTGAATCTTTGCAATATTGTATAAAAATATGATTGTTTGGCGCTTTATGTAATTGTTATTGACTTTTTATTTGCATATTACTAAATTGTATTCATGCATTTTGGTAAAAAAAGAGTTGAAAGTTAATACTTCACGGCTGCGTCTTTATAATCGAGTAATATTCATCACTGTTAACATAATAATATTCATAAAACTCACATCCGAACTCTGCAGATTCCTCCTCTCCTCACATTCTGTCTGTATTTTATTAAAGGCCCAATTAGAATGTGATTGATGACAAAAGTCCCTGTGATTAAAACGAGCTGTGACAGAGATGGTTATGTTGTAGGAAGAGTGAAGAAATGTCACCAGGATGCCTTTAATGGGTTATTTTCAAATCACCTCTGTGATTTACAGAATTGCAAATAATTTAATATGCCAGGCCAGTAACATTATTGTAATAAGCCATCTAAAGCAATTTATTGGATGTTCTCTCACAGTAATTCACGAGGGTCATGCATGTTTTATGAACAATCAATCAAACTCCACGACCAGCAGGCCGGGTAATGAGGAACTATTGGGAGGAATGAGACATATGCAAACTCGGAGATGGAGAAGCATAAACACCTCTCTCTGCAAAGTACCTTAAATGTGTATAGCTGTCATTGTGAAAGTGTGTGTGTGTGTGTGTGCATGTGGGGGGGGTGGTTCACTCATGTGCATGAGACGCGAGGAGATTTTTGAAAAGCAACAAGATTGAGACTAAGTAGCTGTGTGAGTCCGATCAGTCAAACTTGCAGTCGTTTAGCAGGTGTAATGTTTCCAATGCTTAACAGATTAGGTTACCCCCGTTAGCATGCTAACATTAATACCTGCTAGCGTTATGGCACTTTATGTATTATAAAACATTACGAGAATAAATCCATAATGAAAATGTTGTAATACTAAAAAGAAAAAAAATGTTTATTACCAGAATAAAGTCTTTATTTAATGATGTCATAATTTGACAGCAGTAATATTGTGATTTAATGAAAAAAGTAATTATAAAATCCAATCTCATTGTCATCAATCAAGTTTTTATTGTACAGCCAATATTCTGAAATCACAATTTGTCTCAAAGGGCTTAACAAGGTGCAACATCCTCTGTTCTTGACCCTCAACAAGAGTAAGGACAAACTACCAAATACCCTGTAAACAGGAGGGGGCATAGAAACATGTGAGGGGTCCCTCTCCCAGGACGGACAGCGGACAATATTTACAACATTGATTAGAAGAAACAGTTATTGACATAATGGATAAGTGTGTCAATATTTAAAGGATTTACGCTGGTGGGAAGTCTGGGTTTCTCCAGTGCAGATGGGAGCAAGGCGGGCAGAGAGTGAATGAATAACTGTGACCGATGTGTGTGCGACAGTTCACTCAAAACCCCATTTGTCATTATCATGGAGTAAAAAGCCAGAAAATCACCAAAGTCATTAAGATCCATTCTCTGAGGACTTTGAATTTCTGCACAAAATTCCATTGCAATCCATCAAATAGTTGTAAAGATATTTCAATTAGAACCAGTGACCAACAGATATTTGTATCCTCAAGCTGCACTGGCTTCAAACAACAATACGTCAACTACGCCAACGATAATTAGACAGAGCTTGATTCATGTCATTCTCGTGTCATGTATCACATATTATTTAATGATGTGCTGATGAAGATCATAATTTGTATTCTTTTTAATTTTCCCGTCCGCTCATGTTTGTGAGCCATCCAACAAACCGTAACGTTTATTTATTGAAAAATGCTCGGGTCACATTAGTTTTCCACACTACTCCCATTGCCTGCCGTTTGTTACTCCACAGACTTGTTCCCGGAGCGCTAATCTTTCCCAGGGGACATGCAGTCACTTGTTCTCTTGCCTGCCCATTACTGGGCAAGCTTCCAAATGTATGTGACCACGTTGAGGTAGAGCTAATCCTGTAATGACACAGACAGTTAATTGATTGTCGTCTGATCTCTATCCAAGTCTCTCCCGCGAGGTGGGAAATGGCGGCTTGTGAGAAGAGAACTTAACCTTCTCTCGGTGCATTGATTGAGAGAGAGGGGGAGAGACGGAGCAGGAAATACTGTCCACGAGTCCATCCTGGCTCCGGAGCAGATAAGCAGCTGGGGGAAATTACTGACATGACATTTTGTCACCGGGATTGCACGGCGGTACCGTCATTTCGTTTGGAGCGCATGGAGCGCGGCAGAGGGATGTTCCAAGAAACACACTGCTGTCACAAAACAATCAGCGTGATCCATTAAGATTTCCGTGTTTCACATTCATTTTCAGTTCCGTGTGGCAACAGGCATGATGCAAGTTCGTGCAACGGCTCTGCTTTACAGTAATAAAGCTCATCCCTCGTCTTCACACAGAAACTACTCGTACATCAACAAATTTCATCTGTAATCTGGATCAACTGGGAGAATTTCTCACCCTGAAGCGCTGGAGTTTGACAAAGGGAATACCATCTATCAAGCAAAGACTCAATTTGCAAGAGCACTGTTTAAAAAATACAAAATTTAGATGATTAAATATTTAATACGGGCCGAAATAAAGATGTTAGGAGTAATTTGATGAGCTAAGCTACACAGAGGCTGCATGGACTGAATAGACATTCAGAGATGAACATGTTCTGATGATAATGATAAACTATTATTGTTATATGAACTGTTGCCGCGATGATTAATATCATCTTTACATCCATAATTATCACTCTCATTGTTTTCATTAAAACAACTAGTCTAGAGATGAAACCTGATGATGCACAACAGTTTCTCTCAGTCTCGTCCCCTCTCCCCTATCTCTCTCCCCTCTTTTCCACTCTACCTCTCCGCTCCTCCCTATTTTTCTCTGCTCACTCCAGCCGGTCGAGGCAGATGGCCGCCCACACCGAGTCTGGTTCTGGAGGTTTCTTCCAGTTAATGAAGGAGTTTTTCCCTCCACAGTCACTAAAGTGCTGCTCATTGTTGGAACTGTTGGGTTTCTCCATACATTTTTAAGGTCTTCACCTTCTATGTAAAGTGCATTGAGATGATTTATGTTATGATTTTGCGCGATTCAAATAAAATTTAAAATGTTCTGAAACTATCCCTGAGGAAATGGATTTTCCAAACAGACCCTGTCCCTGATTCTTAAGAGTCTGCTTGAAATGGACGAGATCGCTCGATGTGTCCTCAGTGTTAACGTGTATTCAGACTGGTCTCACTCAAAAGGCAGAAGCTGTTAGTCGGTTGCCACAGCTTCCCTCTGGTGTTTTTTGTGGATCATTTCTAAACACAATGAATCACAGGGATAAGAGCGCTAAACTCCCCGGCGGTCTCTCCTCAAAGGCATCACACATGGTCGCTCACCCAAAAAAGAGATGTAGCTGTGTGAATTAGCTGAGACAGAGATTCAGATTTTGCATAGTTTATCACCTCCGCACAGCTGGCTCATTGCTCTGTCAAGTGGATTAACTTGTTTTAGTATTGGTGTTAGAAAAGTTCCCAAAAGAAACTGTCAAACACAGTTTCCCCAGTGTTGAAAATGTGCTGGGAGAGGAGTTTCAAGAGCTGTTACATGGTCTGATGTGTTCAAAACGTACACTGTATATAAAGATGGACGAGACGTCTCCACTTTCTTCCTTCTGTGCGGTAGCTGTCGAGGGTCAAGTAAACTTAAGCTGCTCTCAGACGTGCACTGAAGGAGGTGTATATGTCTACGCAAATTTCCGAGTTAATGCCTTTGGAGTTTGTACAAACTTCCTCTGCCTAGCCGCCAGCTAGAAAGTCAGCATGAGCTTCTACACGCGACAGAGGGAAAGTTGTGGACAAAAAATAGGATGACACTCACAAGGACGTATTTTTGCAGCAGAAGACCTTACTTCCTGCTTCAGCTTGCTGCACCATCCCTCACCTGAATACTGCGGAGAATTCATTGCTTTTTTAAATGCAAACATTTACAAATATATAAAAAATAAGGAAAACACAAAGGAAGAACAAAAAAATAAATAATAAACAAACTAGAGATACATAAATTAACAAATTAAGTCTGAAAAAGGAGGAGGAGGAAATATCAATGCCTGTCCAGCCCTAATAGAGAAGGTCAGGACCCAATTCTCCAGGGATCCTCTGCAGGACATGTCTCAACATGTCTCGAGACAAACGTCAGTGAGACAGGAGCCGACTAAAACGACAGAAGCCATCTTTTCAGTGTGGTCCATTTCCCGGCCATTGACATGGAGGAGGAAGGGTTTATGACTATACTGCAGCCTGCTACCAGGTGGCGATTGAGATGCTTTGGCTTCAGTCTCGACTGAGTGAACAAGCTAACCTCAACATCCAGGGATCATTTTGTTCTGCACTTGAAAGTACAAAAATTAAATTTAACCCTTTAAAAAAACAAGATTTTGCTGTGTAATTTGTCTTTTAATACAATATGCACCACCTACGCCCAGGCCTTTACTAATCATGACCTTTCAGGACCGGGAAAGGCTTAGTCTTTCACATCTCTTTAAGCAGAGCTCATTCCACTGAATCATCGGAATGAGGAGACAAGGCGCGTTTCAATATTTTAAGTTTCAAACTAAAACATGCATGTCAATTCTAAGCCAACACATCTGTAAGTATAACCAGCTCCAGCCTCCGAATGTTTTCTGAGCCAGTAGATATTCTGTGCGCCGTGTGCCATGATTAATAATGCCTCTGTGGAGGGTTACCTCAGGAATAACAGATAAGGGATGTTGGTTTATGCCAATGTAAACTGTGAAGGTTCAATTAACACCGAACCAAGTGTCCCGATGTTGCTATGCTGCAATGAGCATGATTGACAGATGGGTGTGCAGGAGAAAGGTTAGAGGGGCTTTGGAGGCACCGCTGGAATTATGGGAAGGGGAGGGGCCGGCTGGGAGGCAGCGAACACAGATCATGCTGGAGATCACGCCACGCTATCCATACCAATAGACTCGTGCACAGACATCGCCATACAAATCTCCACCTCGGTAAATCCACTGCACCCATGGATGCACTTGCACACATAACACAAATCAACACCAAAGGGGAGGATGTGTTGCTTTTTTTATCCTTCTCGTCAGGAATTCGCACAAACCCATTTACACGTACACTGGTGGAGGCATGCACGGGCACACACGGGTCGGGCGGTGGGGTGGAGGAGCCCGGTGTGTCCCCTGACATCGGTGAACTGTTACTCACGCTGACATTGTCTGGATGGTCAGCTATCATGCGGTGGCATACTGCGACAAGCTCCAGGTGACAGGGGAAAAGAGGAGGGGGGGGCGTTTTGTGATAAAAGTAAAGACGGACCTGGACACCAAAAGAAAATAAAAAATAGGATTGGCTTTTTCTCCGAGACGGGTGAGGAAAAAACGATGCAAGAGTTACAAAGAGAGGAAGGAGGGAGGATGTGATATTGTGAGGAAAGAGCACAGGCGAGAGGAAACCGTGGCAGAGCAACACAGAGACAAAAAGAGGAGGAAGAGGTGGGGCAGCCCATTTTTTTGATTTGAATAGAAAAGCCCGGCGTCGGGATGAGTTGAATAGTGAGCCACGTTCTTGTCATCATGTCCCTTTTTCTTCTCAAAACTACCTGTTTGATGTGTGCAGCGTAATACGTGCAACAGCAGGGGGCATCCACCGCATCAAAGAGAATTTAAACCACACTGGCCCATTATACTGTCTTTGTGTTTGTGTCTTTGTGTGCGTGTGTGTGTGTGTGTGTGTGTAAGAGCAAATTAATTCATGCAGGCAGCACACAGCACATCGCTTGGTTGTATCCCTCTGCCGTGTTGTGACTATTACCAACCAGCAGGTGGTCCTAGCATGATGCGTCTTAACTACTAATCACAACTAGTCCCCCCCGTCTGTTTTCCATCATTAAGCTTGACATGGAGAAGTAATAACAATGAACTCCCCTTGATGATCCATGACGAGGGAGAGAGAGAGAGAGAGAGAGGACCGGACCGGGGACGACATCGTGGCTAACGCACGCACACGAGGGCCAACACTATCAGGCTCTCTGGCGGGGGGGCGGGAGGAGGAGGTGTGGAACAGCATGAGAAAAAGAAAACAGGATGGAGAAGGTTGCTCCTATATCCAGGGTGCGCTGATGGATGGTCGGCTCGGTCTGGCTCTGAGCTCACATGAATAAACATATAAGGCTGCTGGTCGCTGCACACACACACACACACACACACACACACGCACACACACACACCCACACACCCACACAAGTGCTTCGATTATGTAACAAGATGAGATTTTAAAAAAGTAACACACAAAATGTGATTAATCGGATTATGGCCACAGCTCAAAGGGGACTCCGGTAGAGCTGAATTCTTAATGTGATATTTTTGAGAGATACAATTTTAAACCATGGATTTTTTTGTTGCTCCAGCTCCAAACAAATTGAACACCGCAAGTGACTACACCTTGTCCCCTTTTCTTAAAGCCCAGATTGTATTGTCAACCTTATGTATTGCACCTTGTACAAGACAGAGTGGGTATGTGATGTATTGGATCCCCTGATCGATACTTCCAATCGACATTACCTTCCCCAACCTTTTCCCTGTGTCGTACGGCTCCGCTCAGTGAATTATGGACATTAATTTTCGTTCATAATTATGAGAAATAGATTTTCTGGTTTAGTTTCTCTCCGTCTCCCCGAAGCGAAGCCCACACAGAGGCCCAATCTTGTTCCAGTATTGGCCGACACTTCAGAGCTGTCGTTGCACCGGACAGCTTGTGAGGATTAGCATTTGAATGTGAGGCATTGTTGCAAAATAAGTATGCATGGTCATATTTTTGGGATGATTACAAATTAGTAAACTCTTCTGAGACAACACGTCACGCACGGCTTTCCTGGTCCTGTATCTATGGCAAGTGCACAATTAATAAAAACGTTATTCTTCTGAATCTCATTATAATTTCAACATTGTTTAATTGTAAAGCTCCAAATAATTATTTCTGACTTATTGGGGGCAACGGAAACATGTTATAAACACAATTCAAGATTATTATCACCTTTTATGGTCAACATGTAAGCAAACATTGTCTTAGTTATGGAGTCCGACTGAGGTGGATATTTGGAGGCAGGTGTTAATATTGATATTAGGGAGTAAAAAAAAATTCTCATACAGTCAAGTTGGTTGATTTGTTTAAAAATTGTCAGGGACGCATAATATGTGATAATCAATCCTTTCAGAGAAATGTGATTGAGAGTTAATATTTTTTAATATTAACCTGTAAATAAAAGGAAAAAAATGCAACCAAATATACTAATAAATTGAATTAAGAAAATAATTCATTTAAATATTCTCTATTTTGTTTTGTCTATAAAATTAAACTTTTATCTTGGTGCATGTCGGCCAACAGATACTAATATATCTGGGAAAGGTTCATATTGGCCCATTTTTATTGTCAAACCAATAAATTGGTCTCTACTTATTTGCATCAAACTGATACAGAACAACATTGTGATTCAGCGTGAGCTGTGTTAACTGTCCAATATTTACACTAATGTTAGTTTCAAGGCTGTTTTGGTCTCCACCATCTCCAGGGAGACCAGCTCCAGGCTCATTAGCAACCAAATGCTCCAATACGTTTACAGAATAGTCTATAACTTGTTCTGTCAGCCGTGTGCCGGGCAAGCAGCGTGCAGTGGGTCTGCAAAGCTCTGAAAAAGATGCACTCGTCATTCCATCTATTGTTACTATACAAAATTGATTGTGGCCGGTTAATGTCCAACTGTCATTATGCTTCTGCCTGTTTAACTACGTGAAAGAGACACAGAACGAAGACCTCCTCTGTAGCATGTTTCCTGCGACCCCCTTTAGAGCCTCAGCGTGGGGTGAGTTCAGGCTGAGCAGTGGAGCTTGTGGTAGCTGATTGGCATCAGCTGCTTCATTCAGCTGCTGCGAGGCCACGAGCTGACGAGTAACTTCCAGACGTTTCCTCCCAGCTGCAGCGCGGCCATGAGAACCTCACACTCCTCACTAATATTCAGCTGATGCTTTCGTGCCAATGCTCACGTCTCCCTGCACCACCCTAACCCCGTGGTATCGATGATTTAACAAAGGTTTACCATTCATTCACGTTATCTTTAACAAGGGATTAGGTTTCCCAGCAGTGTCTTCCTTGCAGCTGATTGACAGCTGAGACTGAGTCATTATGGGTTGAGTACTTGTATCGATGGGAACTCGATACCGCAGCTCTATGCCAAATGCTACCATGTTTCTGCCCATAAAAGTTTTCGAAATAAAATGATGCAAACAGCCTTTGCAAACTTCTCCATTTATGTGGCTCTAGAGCAGTGTGGACGCCAGGCATATCAATAGCACAAGTGGTGCACATTAATACTAACCCTTACCCTGCTATGGACACACCTGGCGTCCACACTAATCCAGAGTTTTAAAGCCACTAAAACAGAGAATTTGAGAAACCCTTCTGGCCCACTTTCAGTTTGAAAACGCTGGACAGGCAGAAATGGAGATTTTTCGTAAAATATGACGTGGACCCTCACAGCCGCTTGCTGATTGGAGCTTTTTGGTCATGACATAGCCTTTGCCAATTGGTCAAGCTCCTATCGCATGAGCCCCATCCGAAAGAAAACAACCAGCATCAGCCTCTGCTACCAGTAGAACGTAACATGGATAATCAATTACAAGCGCTTCTGACCCTGTTGTGGAGTTATAGTCTGCATTTTACAATTCACTGCTTAGGAGCTATTATTCAAGCAATCTGCCACAAACAACAAAATGGTTCCTGTGTTATGTGCTTTTCTGGCGTGTGAACAGAGATAGGGGGTGGAGGTTGTAATTTGCCAATTAAACAAACAAAAAAAGGGAATATTGAAGAAGCAAATCCAGGAGGAGTGAAATTCTTTTTGCATATTAACAAAAAAGATACTACAACAGAGACAAAATGAACCCTTGGAAATCCAACACAACAGAAATCATACTGGGGGAAACAAAGTTACAAATCCTGAAAGATCTGCAGCCTCACAGCAACATTTAATTTAAAATAAGAATTCGAGAAATAATCAAATGACCAAAAGCTTTTACTGTAAGGAGATAGGACCTAGTGAAAGGGGAGAAAGCAGCGATTCCACAGGGGGATTCAAATTGGCAAAACAAGCATATGGACATAGATTTTTTTTTGTTCGAAAACAGCAAACAAAACATAGTTGTGTGAGTGCAGCCTGAGCCTCACCGGTTACTTCTTGATCCTCATAAGGATGATTGCAGGGAGATGTTGCTAAACACCTGTAGAAGTATTGCAGCCCTCTGAGTGTCAGTTACCACCTCTCACATATACATCTAGCAGAGATGCCAGCTTTACACAGACAGGACTTATTGGATCGTTTTTGATCACTCAGGTATTCAGGATATTGTGTCCACAGATATAGATCCAATTGGACTTTTTAAAGCTACGCGTTGACGGATAAATATTTGCTAATGAATGCACGAGTAATCTTAATTATGACCTAATTAACCCACCTGATTATGTTTAATACAGCATGATGATAAAAGCAGGACATGCTGTTCTGCGTATTAAGACAGTGGGAGACCAGAGAGAGAGAGAGAGAGACAGGCAGCAGGGGAGACAGAGGACACGGCTCTGCAGGGCTTTCACCCCATACCAGCAGGTTAACAGTGAGCGGTCTCTCAGCTGAGGGCAACACACACTTACTCCGGGTTATTCTCACTGAGCCTGAATCCATTTAGAGGGTTGCTTCACCCAGGATGAATAATAAGGTTTTCTCCCTGAACTCTGAGATTCAACCAAACAGTAAGTTATAGGTTTATACTCGTAATTGACATATTGACCTCCACCGTCTTACAATCTCATTAAATGGCATTTATTTTGTGATGAACCAAGGCAAACAAAACATTAAAAAGATCAACATGTGTTTCCACAAATGTTGTCCCTGTTACTCTGGACTATTCACACAAAACACTGACTAAGTTTACATAGAATAGCAATATTCCAACTATTTACCTTAATTTGAAGACATTATTCAGATTATGATATTTACATGAGTTGCAAATCAAAGATTCCATTCATAGTCTGATATAATGTGAACATTACATCCTACTATAATGCTGTCAAAACGCCAAATTGGATGTTTTAATACAATTAAGATGTATACTCATAATACATGTCCTCAATAATTGCTTATTCTAAATATGACCTTATGTTAAAGTAATGAAATAAATGCTGTTTAACAGTCTTATTTACTGTTTTATCTTAATCGGGTAATATTGTAATATTGATGTCAATGTAAACACGTCAACTGGTTTAATGGAATTACTTACAATGAAAAGGTTCCAGTTATAAACGTGTGGATTTCAGAGTAACAGGTCTTCATGTCTGGAAACATGTTGCTCTCGACTTTCTTTAAATTATAATTATAATTCAATGCTATGAGTTCCTCAAATGAAATTCCATTTACCTCCATAGTGACACAAGCAGATTGACCACACACTGACCGTCACCATGTCTGCCACTCAAGACTCCCAGAGATCCTCATGCTAGCTCCTTCAGCTAATATTAGTCTTATTATATCGTACGTGGAATAGAACCAGTATGAGCCACTGTTCTGTTTTTTTTTTTTATTCATCTTCCATAGCTGTAGGCTCAATAATTTCATTAATACCTCTGAGTCTTGGCTATTTCATCCCAGTAGAGGTGGGGCCACAAAAATAAATCAATTGTAAATGGGTTTTATTCCCAAAAAACTATCGTTAGTAAAACCACTGTTTAACATAAACATCAACAAGAATGTGTATGAATAGAAGGACAATGCCAAAGAATAGTAATTAAATTTTCATGTTCGGGGCACACAATCTAACCAGCCTCCATACCAACAGTTGTTAGAGGAAAAGCTAAATCTGGTGCACAGGCGGCGCTGTTAGGGAATCTAACAGAACACAGCAACAAAACTAACAAAGGGTCCTTGCAATATATCTCTCAAATTACCTCTTCTCCAGTACCTCTAAATCCTAAGCTATGTATATTAAACAACTATCCAGACAATTGTTCTCTGTCTAATAGAGAAAGAAAAATGGTTGATCTGTGTCTTCTACAGGCCAGGCGCTCAATAGCTCTGACTTGGAGGAATGTTCGTTGCCCCTCTTTAGGCCACTGGTTAAAAAACCTAACGTCGAGTTTGGCTCTGGAGAAGTTAACATATGTAGTTAGGAAGAAAGCTTCTCAATTTTACAGTATCTGGGAGATGTTTTTGGACTTTGTTAAGAATGGTGACATTGAAGAGGCGTTGGAAATGTGAAGTGACTAATCTGGTGTGAGGAATGTGTGCTGTGCTATGTGTCTTGTTAGTGATTGAAATCTATTTTATATATTCAAGTTTGTTTTGTTTTAAGTTAGTTTAAACAAATTAGTAGTTTCATTGTAAGGTTTTTTTTGTTTGTTTTTTTTTTTTTTTTGTTTTTTATATTTGAATTTATGTTGGAATCATATCTTAGCAATTTCTGTGACTTCTGTAATATTTATTTCCATTTATGCTGCCATATGCTCAGGTTGGGGAAGGGTCTTGTATATATTTGTAAATTGATGTAAATGTATAAAACTATATAAAACCAATAAATATATGTTTAAAAAAAAAACAAAGGGTCCTTGGGTTTTGAAAATTAACATGACCATCGTAATCTATCAAACAGATAAAACAGAGAAGTTGGATTTAAACCAAAAGATAGTTGGAGTCACAGAGAAAAGGGAGGATGTAAATAAAAACAGGTAAACACCAAATTCTTAGAATGAGCAAAACCAACGACACAAACTCAGAGGCGCCACTGAAGGTGTTGACCCTCTGACGGCAAACAACCAAATCCACAAGGAAACCAAACCTTCTTATAAACCCTCCCAGTCTCAGCTGATCGCCACCGGCTGAGGGAGCAGCTGCATCCCGTTGCTCCGGATGAGCTGGGGAACCTGGATTCTGATCTCCATAGGATCCTACATGGCCATCAAACCTCCAGTATCCACACTGGGTAACAGACTAAACGAATTACCACAGCACAAAGTGAATGAACATTTACACACTCTTGTTGACTGTAGTTTTTTTAGGAAACTGCCGTGTTAAATGTGGTTACAGCCCATCCTCCTTCCAACGACGACTCTCCAACAACGTCACCTGATGTCGTCCTCTGGTCCTAAACACAAATTTGGGTTGTAATCAGCTTCCTGTGGAGAGAGGACAGCCTCTCAAAGCTGCACAAATAAAGTTTTCTAAATTGACGCCGCCATGATCATGGTTTGGTGAAGGAAATTGTAATCAAGTCCATCGTTGTGTCGATTCCCCTCTGCTCCCAAAGGACCAGAGTCATAATTGCAGTGGCCGCTGTTGGCTTTTGTCACTTGCACATAAACACACAGTACATTGTTCGGGGCGCTGGTCGATTTTTCTTGAGAGGAGTCACTGTAACTCTCCTTTCATGCATCCATCCTTTAAAAAGAAATCACGCTGTGGTAAGTGACCGTCCTTGTTCCCTGACAGGTAGGCTCTCCACACTGCACTCTGAAGAATAATGCATTTCACACTGCACGGGGCCTAATGCAATATTACCTAATGCTCGCTCTGAAAGGCCCAGCTCCACCCCTTAACTACATATTGATCTTATCTGTGCAATTTAGCAGTACCGCTCTTCCCTGCTACTCCCATCCCTGGAGGATAAGCAACACAGCCTCATCATCCACACGGACACACACGAGCACGCCACCATGGACACACATGTGTACTTACACACAGTGGGTGTAATAGAGGGAGGTGTGTGTGTATGTGCAAAGAGGAGGGGGGTTCACAGTCGAATACATGACTAATAGACTGTCGACATAGATAAATGACTTTTTAAGTAACAGTAAATTGCTCTGTTTTCCATTCACTGAACAGTAGTTTCCTCTCTTCTCTCTATCTGACTTCACTCTTTCTTTCCCCCCGGTCCTCCTCCTTCTCCTTCACTGCTCCCTGCTCATCGTACCTCCATCCTCTTTGCCCTCTTCATCTCTACATTCTCGCACAACTGATTCCTCTCTGTTCTGCCGGTTCTCTCGTTCTCCTTGCCCTACTGTACTACATCTGTGCTTTTCCATCCCTGTTTCCAGAGCAACAAGTTGCTTTTCTTTAGTATTCCTTATTCTTCTTCTTCTTCTTCTTGAGTGTGAAGGAGGAGACGGGGAAATAAAGATCTGGGACTGCACAATAGTGGAATTATGCAAATGAATCCACCCAGTGACAATGGATTAGAGCGGGCTCTCTCCCAGCTGACAGAGAGGCTTTACAATGAGCTGTGAGAGTCTCTTTAAATGATTCTTGTCTCACAAATCAGATTTGAATTCACAGTAAGATTTCCGTGTCCACCTATTCCCCTTTCTGCAGCCTGACTGTTTGAGTAGCTGCCGTATCCGTGTAAACAGAGCTGACACCTGAGCGCTTCATACAAGTTTAAGCAGTTGAAAGAGAACAGACCCAACCTTTGCACTGCATGAAAATAAGTATTATTGGTTTTATTATTTCATATTGATGCCTCTGCAGCACATAAATCTCCAAATGCAGGTCTGTGTAAAGGAAAATTCCATCCTGATGAGTGGATGCAACCTGTTTTTTCCCTGTCAAAACAATAACACAAATACTTGTCACTCCCGTGCGTCATTCAAAGTTTTTAAAATCTCATTTAAATGTTATTACGTGTCTGTCACCTTGATGGATATCTCTGAATGATCCACATTTATCTGACAACGCGTAGTTGTGCTACAATTGACGTATTCAAGGAGAATCCGAGGACTCGTTCCTTTGGAAAAATTTAAATGTCCATAATTACAAACTGACAGCCTTTTCACAGCCAATGCTAAATTATCTCTCGTGGTTGTAAACATTGCCGGCCGGCTATGACAATTCCAGCACTTATTCTTTTATTTCAAAATCGGCCTTTGTCAGGAAACCCACCGCCAGCCCCTGCTGCTCAATTACAATCATGTTAGTAACCACGCATGTTTTTTTATTGCAATTATGGAAAATACTGAAAAAAGCAGACAACACGTGGAAGTCATCAACAACACTAAAGCAGAATACCAATAATGTATGAACATTTATTTCAGGTTCTGCTGCTGTTGCTGTTGTTGTTGTTGTTATTGTTGTTGTTTGAGCAATGATTTACACCAAGTGGTTTGAGAAGCCAGATTAATTTTTCCAAATTATACCAGATTCCTATATTATATCGATAATTAGTTTATTATTTGTATTGTTGTCACATATCCGGTCCACCCATGCACTTCAGAGGTATAAAAACCAGAGAGCACCTCCATGCCAGCAGCTGTGTGAGGGGGTGCGTAGGCTTGAAGCTGCTTTGAGCTAAATGCTAACGTCAGCATTCTGATATGATCACAAATGCAAGATGTTAAGGCCGGGGTCATGTCATTAGTTCTGCAGATATTTAGTCTTGAATCGGGCGCCTGTGGCAGCGTGTTGTTCAATAACTGTAAGGTTGGCGATTCGATCCCTGGTCCTTTCAAGAGTCCTTGGACAAGAATCTGAAGCCCAAATTGCCCCTACTTATCTTATATGGTTGTGAGTTACCACTGTGAATGTGACCTGTAATGTAATGTATTGAATTATCATACGTATGCGGTATCAAGAGATAAGGGGGTTGGATTCACTTCAGTTTTATTAGTGTAGTGCCAAATCATTTCAAATAATTTTTATTTTTTGTATAGCGCTTAATAACAACATCCATTAATCCAAGGCTCTTGGCATAGTAAGGTCAAAACCTTACAATATTATGAAGAAACCCAACACTTCACATAGCAAGCAAGCAAAAATGACAAAAACTATTTTTCATATGAAGAAACCCTTCGTCAGAACCAGACTCAGCGAGCAAGGCCACGAGCCCCCACCTGTTTGGCAGCGAGGAGAGGGATGACGGAGAGATGGATGGTGGAGCTAGAGGAGAAGTGAAGGGATCATCAAAGTTTGTGAAATTCATCCCGAGGGGAACATGAATCAAATTTCATTGCAGCCGGCGCCAATATTTCCAATGAGAACCACAAATGCCAACGTGGCACTACATGAAAATTAGCCATAGCCCAGGACATTAGGATTCATCCTCTGGGGACCATTTTCTGCGTCAGTTTCTTACACAGCAATGCATCAAACTGTTATACAGATATTTTATTCTGGACCCAAGGGATGGACCAACTTGCCCCCCCACCCACCCACCTGTCTCTCCACCACCAACACGGAAGAAAACTAAATCCAGAGATTTGTCTAATTTTCCACCATTACACAAAAGCACAAAAGTCAAATACCTGAATGTCGACTTTGGTTCCTCTGTGATTTATTCTTTTTCACTGACTCTCGTCACTAGTACATGTACAAGCAGCATGTTTGCATATTGATATATTTGTTTGTACTAATGGCTGATACATCATTTTACAGTAGTTCTATCACTAACGAGCTAAACCGACCGTGTGGGTTCAGTTATCTAGTCAGGGGCTTGTGAGCAACTGTCAGCAGGTATACTGGAGTTTTGGTGCAGTGCATGCTACACACAGGTGTATATCTTCATGAAATATAAAACAAACAAGATTTGTGCCCTTCTATATATGTTAAAGAAATTCCTCCATGGCAGAACGCAGGGGGACGGCAGGCTGTGCTGACTGAAAAAATACAGGAATGGTACAAAAGAAAAATGTGTGCCCTTGTATGTGGGAGAGGGAAGTATAGGGGTAGATAAGAACAGAGCTGTGGGAAGACGGGAGAGAGTCAGCATTTGTACTTTGGACTGCATCGGCTATAAGCCCCCCCCCCCCCCAACTTGCCTTGGTGAAGGTCTGATAGGGAGCAGACTTCATAACGGCCTAATAACACCCTCCAAGAGGTCTCAAGATACAGCTATTCTATCCCTGCAAGAGCTACCATCATCTTCACCTCCACAATCCAGCCCCTGTCAACAGCCGTCAACCCCTGCAACCCCCGAGTCTGCTGATATTGACAATAAAAACAGGAGGCAGGATCAGCGGGTCGGCGTGAATGTGTGCACACGGGCGTGTATGTTTGCGTGTTGGTGGAAAGGTCCAGGAGTGGACACTCACTCCGACAACAGCACGCGGGAGGAGAAGAGCCTTCGAAGAGCAGCTCGACTCTCACACAGCGAGCGGGATGAAGACGGGAGAGGGAGGGAGGGAGGGAGGGAGGCATGGACAGGAATACAGAGAGGCAGCCGCACAGACAGAAAAATGTATAATGATTCCCGTTGTCACAGCCACGACTTTTGGACAGCTCAGGTTACTCGCGGTGTGCTGCAGAGGAGATGGAGAATCGTAAGGCTTGTCATGCATCATAAATGTAATACCATACGCAGTAGAGAAGTGGAGATGTGTGCATCCCATAAAGACGAATGCACGGCCTTTTTTACGAGGCAGCGAAGGACATATTGTGTGGCAGGCCCCATCAACACGGCACGTATGTTTCTCTTATGAGTTTTGCTGGGATTTGAAGGAGAGCTGTCGGGGGGGGCAGGCGAGCACAGACACTATTTACAGTGAAATGGCTGAACTGCTTGAGACGGGAGGAGAGAGCTTGAGAAGGAGAAGTCGAAATGGAAATAGATGAGAATGAGATGATGCGACCGGCGGTTGTGAATGTGAATGGAGAGGAGGTTGGAGGTGCAGGCAGAAATAATCATGTATGGGATGTTTGTCCTGATGGAAACAAGATCAGCATGCATACCATTTCACCCACCCCCCCTTGGCCCACAAGGGCTCTTTGGAGGCAATCTCATAGTTTTCTCCTCTCCTAATATTTGCCGCAGAGGCATCAAACAAAAAGTGGAGGAGTTTTTTCATCTCGCTCTCTCTGGTGGGATTGTTAAAGCAGACAGTGTCAATGGATCTTTGGGGGTCACAGCATTCAGACACCTTCATTTGTTGGTGCCCTCATCCCCCTCTGTAACAATAAAGGACAATCCGTGTGTGAGAATCGGCTGCTGGCGTGAATCCGGACCCCTGCACCTCGGGGTGAGGACCCTATCATCGCCTTTGCTTGCTTCACAGCTCCACCAGGGGAGTCACAAAAGCTTGAGACATCATGCCCAGACCTGGCAGTGCTTACTTTCGTGTATCTCGCCCCTTTTCTCTGTCCTCTCCCTGTGACTTAGCAGCATCTGCAGTGAGACTGATCAATAGATCACACCAACAAGAGGTCTCGAGGCCAATTAGGCCGGGCAAGCTGGGCGAGGGCCAAGCTGGTGTCAGGCTACGTGTCAATACTGGAGCTTGTCTGCCCTTAGGAATAATGGATAAGGAATAAAGGCAGATAGATATTACTGTGGGTGTGGGTGTGTGTGCCTGCGTGTGCGTGGGTGTGTGCGTGTGCGTTTTTGTTAACTGGGACCTTTTTTGGTGAACTGAGGTGTAGTTCAGGTTAGAACGTGTGTGCGTGCGTGTGTGCGTGTTTGTTTGTGTGTGTGTGTGTGTGTGTGAGTGTGTGTGTATGTGTGTGTGTTTGTGTG
The DNA here is from genome assembly GCF_963576545.1 of Limanda limanda. Taxonomy (NCBI): domain Eukaryota; kingdom Metazoa; phylum Chordata; class Actinopteri; order Pleuronectiformes; family Pleuronectidae; genus Limanda; species Limanda limanda. The sequence continues at coordinate 11,495,233 of NC_083638.1, forward strand.
TGTGTTTCGGGTCCTGATATAACTCATGTTCTGGGAACCAAAATCCATTTACACAGTCAGATTATTGGGATTTGTCTTCCTTTTGGGGACAAAAAGCAAGTCCCCATAATGTAAATCATTTAATTGTAAGGTGACTTAAGACATATTAAAGGTCAAGTTAAGGTTAAGGTTAATGTTTTAAGGTAATGTTAAAGTAAAGGTTAGGGTTAGGTAAGGAGTAGCTATGGATATGGTTAGAGCAAGTCTCCAGGAAATCAATGTAAGTCCATTTAATGTCCTCTGAAGTCATGGAGTGTGTGTGTGTTGTGCGTGTGTGTGTGTGTGTGTGTGCGTGTGTGTGTGTGTGTGTGCGTGTGTGGTGCGTGTGAGTGTGTGTGTGTGTGTGTGCGTGTGTGTTGTGCGTGTGTGTGAGTGTGTGTGTTTGTGTTTGAGTGTGTGTGTTTGTGTTTGAGTGTGTGTGTGTGTGTGTGTGTGTGTGTGTGTGTGTGTGTGTGTGTGTGTGTGTGTGTGTGTGTGTGTGTGTGTGTGTGTGTGTGTGTGTGTGTGTGTGTGTGTGTGTGTGTGTGTGTGTGTGTGTGGTCCAGATATAACTCATGTTCCGGGGACCAAAATCCATTTACACAGCCACATTATGGGGATTTGTCTTTCTTTTGGGGACAAAAAGCAAGTCCCCATAACGTAAATCATTTAATTGTAAGGTGACTTAAGAAATATTAAAGTTTAAGTTAAGCTTAATGTTTTAAGGTAAGGTTAAAGTAAGGGTTAGGGTTAGGTAAGGAGTAGCTATGTTTATGGTTCGAGCAAGTCTCCAGGAAATCAATGTAAGTCCATTTAATGTCCTCTGAAGTCATGGAGTGTGTGTGTGTGTGTGTGTGTGTGTGTGTGTGTGTGTGTGTGTGTGTGTGTGTGTGTGTGTGTGTGTGTGCGCGTGCGCGTGTGTGTGCGTGCGTGTGTGTGTGTGCGTGTGTGTGTTTCGGGTCCTGATATACTCATGTTCTGGGGACCAAAATCCATTTACACAGCCACATTATTGGGATTTGTCTTCCTTTTGGGGACAAAAAGCAGGTCCCCATAATGTAAATCATTTAATTGTAAGGTGAATTAAGAAATATTAAAGTTTAAGTTAAGCTTAATGTTTTAAGGTAAGGTTAAAGTAAGGGTTAGGGTTAGGTAAGGAGTAACTATGGATATGGTTAGAGCAAGTCTCCAGGAAATCAATGTAAGTCCATTTAATGTCCTCTGAAGTCATGGAGTGTGTGTGCGTGTGTTCGTTGTGTGTGTGTGTGTGTGTGTGTGTGTGTGTGTGTGTGTGTGTGTGTGTGTGTGTGTGTGTGTGTGTGTGTGTGTGTGTGTGTGTGTGTGTGTGTGTGTGTGTGTGTGTGTGTGTGTGTGTGTGTGTGTGTATGTGTGTGTCTGACTACAGCTGATTAACATGAAACGCTCGTCAGCTCATCCCAGAGAAGTTCCAGCTCATCCTAAGCCCTCGACCGCACCCTGTTCTCAGTGAAAGCCTCCTCCTTCACTCCGGGGTCTGCTCCTACATACCAAACAGAGCAGAGCAGTGTGATGAAGGGCTGCTGCTCAAATGTCATTGTCCTGCTCTCATGCACAATACTTTAGCGCCCTCTGTCGGTGTGCAGGACTCTTAAAAAAGAAAACTATCTTCCCATCTTCATGCATCACGGTGCACTCGTGAGTCTGCACATTTTTTCCACCAGCTCCTGAAAGAAAACATATTAGAATATTGGTTTAATTTCCCCTTCGCCTTTATCAAGAAATTCACACAAGTCTTTCCAATTCGGAAATATAATTTATCTGCGTCCGATACTTATCTGGGTATTAATCATGAAGGTGAATTCATTAACCTTAATTGCGAGGTGAAAGGGCGAGGTGTGGCGAGGGTTCATGAAAGAGGAGATAAAATCCAATTCATTCAGTATTGATTAGCAAAAGACCTCTGGCCAAGCAATAACTGCCAACCTCCCTCACCCACCCACACACACACACACACACACACACACACACACACACACACACACACCCACACACACACACACACACCCTCACTCTCTCCATGACAATCAACTTAATTAAAGTAGTTGAACAATCAGGTACTGGGAGTCAAGACAGAATTAGTCTCCCTCAGGCCGAGCACTTTAAATCTTAATCAGAAGTGCACTAATTAAACTTCATCTCAGCAGCTCACCTGAAAAAATTAGTAGTTTTGCTCCCAGATATCGAATGTATAAACCCGGTTTTGACGCATGGCTTTGACACAAAACTGCTTGGTCACAATAACGAAGAGAACAAGTTCTGACGATCACCACACGTGCTTGAGTAGCGTGTTTGTCTGCATACACATACTTTGGAAACGACATTAAAACCAAGTGTCGGTCCACCCTGATGTCACCCATTGGTCTGTGAGCTGACGTTTTATTCAGCGCCATCTTGGCTCTTTGGATGAGCCTGACAGAGAGCTTGATGCACACCCACCTTCACCTGCAATCACACGGCTTCCGCGTCCCAATGCAAACTGCTTTATCGCCTATTTTACTCTAAATGGAGCCATAATTTACCAAATGAGCATTATGCTGCATTGGGAAAGACTTGAAACTAGCGAATGAGACCATAAACTCTGTTTAAATACGTTTATTGACATAAGTGACACATAAATCAAGTGAGAAATTGATCCTTGTTCTCATAGACTTCAGTGGAAACTTATTTTTGCAGCTAGTGGAGTCCCACTCTGCTGGTTCTTCGAGAAAACACAGGTTTCGGTCCCCCGCAGTCTAAATGTCCACAGTCTATGATCAAAGAACCATCTTCACAAGTTTATTTGTAGTTTGTGCAGGATTTGTGTTTGGGGCTAAACTGTGACACCAGAAAGTAAAAGTAGGTTAATGCAAAAAAATTTAGAAAAATACTAAATATTCAAAATGAAATAAGGCTCAAAGCTTAGCTTGTTTTCCAGAGCTTGACTAACCACTTATGTCATAACAAATCTAGCTCTAGGGGAAGAAATTCTTTGGTGCTGCTGCTCTGACACTTTAACTGCTCTGCATGTCAGGTCAGGCCAAGCGGAGCAACCTGAGGGTCTAAGAACCAGGAATTCAGTTCATGAATCATGCAGACCCAAGCCTTCAACGTGAAGTCTCTCATTTGTTCCATTTTTGAAAACAGTGGACGGTTAATACCAGGAGCTTTTGCAAGAAAGGAAATTCTTCTGCCTCGTAATGCTTTCAGGAGCTACCCACTTCAGTCGGATTGTGTGAACAGAGAGAAGACTGGGAGCTGGAGTATGGAGGAGAGTAGAGAAATCTACAGCTTGATCTGGGATGTGACCTCACTTCCTGGAGCTCCACACATACCCTGTTGCTTTTCTCTCTTATCAACGTTGTAAAGTTTTACAGCTCTGACGTCTCGGTGGTCTAAGGTTTGCCACACCTTATCTGCTGCTGCTACATGTGACTGTGTGTCTTCTGGATTCCTAATCATTGAAGATTAGTCACAGTAGAGCTCAGGAGTGACGTTCAGAGCACAAGCAGGTAAGCTTGTTTCATCAGTAACACATTAAACATATCAGAATTACTATATTGGAGCTTTAAACATATTTACACAAGTTTTACACAAGTTTCAAAGATGCAGATTACAGTTATTTTATGTACGCTGATCATAGGTGGTGCAATCAAAGTAACATAAACCTAATTTAAAAGTCTGTGAGTAACTCATGTTCCTCTTTGGTCTTTCAGGCTGTCGAGGGAACTGTTAGGCATGTGCAGGCAAGAGCACAAAGCAGGGGAGTGAAACTTGTTCTGCAAGGTAATCACTGACACAGCAAAACTGTTGGCTTTTCCGTGCACATTAATGTCGGTCAGTAATCATAAAACAATTCATTTAAACGCCTGTCAATCACCATGGGGTTGTGAACTTCTGTCTTTGTAATGTCAGCACTTTGAAGGACCTTCATTGCACTTGTGTTGGTTTCCATTAGGCTGCAGAGGAGTTTGGTACAACACCTCTTTCTATAGCCGTTCATGGTGCTTGTGAAACACTTAATAAAAGAATATAAACGCTAAATGGGTGACAGGCATTCAAGCAAGCATCTTCCAAAACAATAATAAAAACTAGATTTAGGTCAAAACAGGGAAACATAGCATTACAGCATTATGAACAATATGTCGATTAATTTCTGATGCACTGTGATTGATATTTGGTTATTTCAGGTGAGTGATGAGGTCTAAACGTGTATCCATCCATCTGTCAAAGACAAAAATCTGTTTACATTGTTTACAAATGTTCATGTATCCATCTTCATATATAAACAGTCTTTTACATAATTTCTAACAGTCCATGATTCGCACGGACACATTGGATGTACGTGTCATGGTATTTCACATTTTCACCATTTAGAAATAAAGCAGCTGGCTGGAAGCCCATGAAATTTTATTTTACTGGTAAATTTGTATGTGACTCACCCCCTAGCCTCACCTTTGAAAATCAGCTATCGGCTCTGGCAGCTAAAAGGACACATATCACATTGAGGAACAGCAGCTAGTCACAGTGGTGATACAAAACAAGGCTGTGTACGGAGTAAGGGAGAGAGACATGACCTGTAAGTGTCCAAAAATCATCCACGGACAGGATGAGCCTGGTAAAAGCACAGAGACCCCATAGCGTTTCCATAAAAAACACTAATGTTGTCACGTCGTTTGCTGCTGAACAAGTTAAGAGCACTGCTGCGCTCGATAAGGCTAATATTAGCATTTCTTTAAATATGCCCTTTAATTAAAACCAACTCTGCATATTTGCCGGATGTGCAACCTGAATACAAAAAGCTCCTGTTAGAAATGACTGCAGTGTGAACAAGCAGAGATTCACTCCAACTGTGTCAATACAGAAATTATTCACTTGTATTGATCAGCTACACATGATCATGAAAAGAAAAGACTGGATTTCCGTTGAACTGTTTTCTCAAGAAAATTATGAGCATAAAAACGTGATGCATTTTCCATCAAAAACAATCTTCTCCTCAGTCAGCGGTAACAGATTCCCAAACTGGCACATCAGACATTCCTCAACAATATTCATTTCACAGCCTTAGGTGCACAAATCGCAAAAGTAACGAGTGGAAATGTTCATTTACTGAAGAAGGAACCTTGGCCGTTAGCTCAGAAAGTAGGATTAAACACTAACCTCCATCAATCTACTACAAAAGTTGCAGACTCATAGATGCCAGTCCCCTGAATGTGCCAGACTTCTTATTTTTTTTCATGAAGAACCATGAATGATTCACTGGGAAAATGGAAAAACCCAATATTAAAGAAAGTGTAAAAACCAATTCCGGATCTTTACCAAGATTTATTGGGGTCTTCCTTGACCAGCACACCATTTTTCCACCAAATTCATTAAGTTGTTGCTATGTCATCTTTATTACAATAAAACAGTCCAAAGTACAATCAAACATTATCCCCTTGGCGGACGAATTGAACTTTAGTTTTGATGTAAGACGGCTCACAAAGTTTCTGTTGCTTAAAAAACTTTTTTTGTGATCTCCTCATAATCGTTTGTTTAAAAACCAACACAAGTACACAGTTTGTCCCATTTGGTGATTTCGATTTCCTCACATAGAGCCAGGAAAGTGAGGAGGGACCTGTGAGCTGTGACTACACAAACCCGCAGAGACACACACACACACACACAGCTCTCCACTGCACTTCCTGAGCTGAGATCTCTGCTGCTCCTCATTCTCCTCAGGTCAAAGAGTCTTTTCTGTGAAAGCTGCACGTCCCACCAGCCAGTCATCATGTATAATCCAACAAAAGGTGAGTGATCTGCAGGTAATGACACCTCTGTGACTCAGCTTTCTCCAGCCTCCTCCGACGGGCTCTGTTTTCCCTTTCACATTCTCTGTGCAATGCTATCAGACGCCCTGTGAACACTCTAGGAATCGAAATTGGGCACACAGTGATTAGAAGTGGCTCCAGACTCTGATACTTTGGTCGGTTTAGCTCAATATTTTTTGTAGTGCTATCATCATTATCTCTGTATTAACTTCAATGCTGCACATAGGGGCATATTAACTCGGTGCTCCTAGTTGTCAGACTGGTTAATCAACGTCTTCATTTGTTGTTACTTCAATCATACACACACACACACACACACACACACACACACACACACACACACACACACACACACACACACACACACACACACACACACACTCACAATCACACACACACACAAACATATACACGCACAGCTGATTGGAGTCTCATTACAGTTGCCACAGGCTCCTATGGGCTGTATTACATTTAGTTTTAGCCCACATTACATTGCTGTTCAAAAACAAAGGTTGGATGACACCACACAGTGTCATTTTCGATGATACACTGTTTTTCCCCCCAGTCTTTCCCCAGCTTAATAACTGAATGCACATGGTGAATTCAATAATAACTGAAACTGATATCACAGTCGAGATACGTTTGATACGAAAAGAAAGACGCTCGATTCGAGTATACAACTCGGAGAGAGAATTTAGCAACAGGCAGGCAGCAACAACAACAGCAGGCGAACAGGACAAAAGGTGAAAGTCAACACATGTGCAGGGGGTCAAAACCTGGCAGGATGCAGACAGAAAGGAGGCTGAAAGAAGAAAGATGCAGCTGTTAAGACACATCAGACAAACTGACAGAAAAAGCGATGAAATAGGAGTAAAAGTGTCAACACTGTCAGTGAGAACTTTGAAAATCAAGAAGTCTTTGTTAGTTATGTATTTATTTAGTGTGATGAAACTGTCTTTATAAATAATGTCTCATTGTTTAGAAACAAAGTGGACAGATTGGATGTCTGGAACAAAAATAAAAAACAATTTCACTGATCTGTTTATTTATTCTGCTCTTTATTTTTCTTTGTGGTTCAGTCTTTTGTCCCTGTTGAGATCCTGTAATGTTGACTCTGGTTTTCCAGTGATCTGATTGGCCATTCGGCTGTTGACTGACTCTGACCTGGCAGTGACCTTAAGTGTGCTGCAAGAAGTGATTCAGCTTTGTAGGAACAAGAAACCACAACTAAACTTGAAGTTGCAATAGCACTTCGTAGTACAGGCCTCTGGTGGGGGTGGGCTGGTGAAGAGAGGATGGGAGGCAGATGCACAGGTGGGTGAGGGGAATCAATGGAGAGGGCTGAGTTCACTGCAGGGAGAAGGGAGTGGCAGGATCTGAAATGACATGAAGATTATTGGAGAGGCAAAGTAAACAGACACTGACAGACTGAATGACTAAATTGCAGCCTTGGAAGTTAATACTATACAGAAAAGTGTATATTTAGAACACAGAATAAGCTCCACTCCTGCTTTGTGAAAATTTGAATGCCCATGCAAAGTTTAAGCTGAGAACATATTCACTCGTGCAAATGTTCCCCTTATTAATGGTTGAATGAACACCTGTCATGTACCTGCGCCGTCGCTGTGCTATGATTATGCTAAACTGGGGAAAAACACGTTTTCACTTCATCAGGAACATTGTCTGTAATAATTAATCCTGCGAGCGTCTCTACTGGAGATCCTGTTTTCTCAGGTTTAATGTGCACTCGTGTTTGACGCCCCATATCGAACAGGTGTGCCAAACATTTTCTCAGCTTAAGCTCACTGAGGAGGTTATTGAGGAAGGAGTTTGCTCTGAATGAAGGCTTCGGTTAAATATATGAGAACATTTTAAAAGGACACCATGCTGTTTTTCTCTCTCCTGATCTTGCAGATGATATTTTTGCGTACGCCCTGTCCAAGACCCTGACGAAGGTTTCATCGCCTGCAACCGTGGGACTCTACTCTTCATGTCAGAATCGAATCAACATGATCCTCGGGCAAATGGAAGGTGGGTGAACCGTGTGTCTGACCGTCAGAGATGGGCAGTATTTATATTACTTGTATTTGAAATACATATTTCAATAACTTTGAGTATTTTGTAATTTGTATTTGATAGGGCCGATAAAAAATCGAACGTTATTTGTAACAAAATACTTTAGAGTGGAGTAATTTTGTATTTAATATACTCAAAATACTTTCTGTGCGAATCAGAAAACAGTTCACGAGTATGCATCAATTAACAAAATGCAGTGAATGAACAGAAGAGAAATCTAAATCAAATCAATATTTGGTGTGACCACCCTTTGCCTTCAAAACAGCATCAATTCGTCTAGGTAGACTTGCACACAGTTTTTGAAGGAACTCGGCTGGTAGGTTGTTCCAAACATCTTGGAGAACTAACCACAGATGTTCTGTGGATGTAGGCTTCCTCAAATCCTTCTGTCTCTTCATGTAATCCCAGACAGACTCGATGATGTTGAGATCAGGGCTCTGTGGGGGCCATACCATCACACCCAGGACTTCTTGTTCTTCTTTACGCTGAAGATAGTTCTTAATGACATTGGCTGTATGTTTGGGGTCGTTGTCCTGCTGCAGAATAAATTTGGTGCCAATCACACGCCTTCCTGATGGTATTGAATGATGGATAAGTATCTGCCTTTATTTCTCAGCATTGAGGATATAATTAACCCTGACCAAATCTCCAACTCCATTTGCAGAAATGCAGCCCCAAACTTGCAAGGAACCTCCACCATGCTTCACTGCTGCCTGCAGACACTCATTCCTCTGACACCAACATTTCCTCAGTTAACCAGACCGTGGTAAAACGTGTCACAATAGCTCCTGAATCATTATATATTATATACCCTCACTATTTATTCTATAAGTCCTGCCCCGCCCCTAAACAAAATTCCCAGTGATAACTTTAGAAGTTTTCGGATACTTCAGCTGACAAACAAATAAACAGCAATGAAACGTAACTTTGTTGAGAGATAACGAGAAAGATCAGTTTTATTTTAACATATTTAGTTTCTTTCAGTGTTGATGCGTCAACTCTTTTGATCTGGAGTCAACTTTAACTTTTCACTCATCAGTCCAGAGCACCTGCTGCCATTTGTCTGCACCCCAGTTCCTATGTTTTGGTGCATAGTTGAGTCGCTTGGCCTTGTTTCCATGTTGGAGGCTTTTTGGCTGCAACTCTTCCATTACTGTTTTTTTCGGTTGCTTAAACCCTAAAATCAAAAGTATTACACAATTATCAAAACCTTACACTCAAGGAGCATAACATGAGCCCAGATCTGCACCACTATAAGCACAATGTCAGCTTCACACTTTTTGCAAAACAATACACACAGTGATTTGCAAAACACTAAACACACTTGTACACATTAGACACAGAAGTATATGAAGATGTCACTTCCTTGCAATTCCTAAGCACTGACTGTCAAATGACCACCCCATGAGCCAATTGGTTAAACACAGCCATCAGGTGTGCAAACACATGATTGCTTAATTGTAGACACACCAATCAGGTTTAAACACTATACAAATGCAGCATCTGAGTTCACCTGTCTTCAACCAAACTGGAGCTTGTGCTCAAAAAAGAAGAAGAGTGAAGGTGAGAGGGGGAATCCAATGTACTGTATACCAGACCTATGCTGAACTACACAATCTTGTCTTTCACTGTATTTCGGAGAGTTTTACAGATGGATGCTGAGGAAATCCTGCATGAATTCATATACACATGAGGCAGGGTTCAACCTAACATAAGCAAGTAGGAGAGGCAGAAATATCATTGGCCACGGGGCTATAATCAGTGTCCCAGGGCAACGTGGGGGTAACATCACCCTTTGCGCTGCCATTACACAGAATGGGGTCCTCCTCCGTCACGCCAGTAGGGGCCCTTACAACACACCTCACATTCTCACATTTTTGGAGCGATTGCACAACATCGTCACAGCAGTAAACCACGGGCACCAGATGCAATACACTGGCATCTTGGTAAATGTGTCATTCCACCTCTCTGCTCTGGTCCAGAACTGGTTTCAACACCATCCACAGTTTACAGCACTATACTTTCCAGCATACTCTCCGTTTCTAAACCCAATCAAAGAGTTTTTCTCTGCATGGGGGTGGGGGGTTTACGATCTCCGGCCCCAGGCTCAGGTAGTCCTCATTCCAGGTTTCAATGAGGGGTACTGAATTTTCTGCTTGTCTGATATTTGCTGAGCTTACAGTGTTATGCACACTCCTGTATAGCATGAAAACTGGGACATGTTTTGTTTTGATTCTCAATGTTGACTGATTTGGGTATATGGAGAGAAATAAATTCTATTTTCATGAGTCTGCAGCATCGGTGTTGTGTAGAGTTTTGTGAATATATTGTCTATTTGCACTTTCTCTGTGTACTTCACTTACAGGACTCTATTCACTGAGAACTGGAATTGCTAAAAGTGTTTTAGGTTAGCAGCAGCAGTGTGTAACTGGTTCAAACAGAATTAAGTCATATGAAACGTGTGTGTTTCATATGGTAACAAAATATGTTTTTGACAAATTAGTGTATAGTTTTTAAAAGAGTGTTTCATTTTGCAAAGGATCTGAGGTGTTCTGGTGATTGGGTGTGTGGTTGTGCCAATTGTGTTTAGTGTTTTGAAACACCGGGCCCTGTTTTGAAAATCGTGCTTAAGCAATCGAAAAAAATTGTAAGACCACTTCTGATCAGACTTCTCCGGACAGTAGATGGGTGTACATGGGTCCCACTTGTCTCTGCCAGTTCTGAGCTGATGGCACTGCTTGACATCTTCCGATTTCGAAGGGAAATAAGCTTGATGTATTTTTCATCTGCTGCACTAAGTTTCCTTGGCCGACCACTGCGTCTATGATCCTCAACGTTGCCCGTTTCATTGTGCTTCTTCAAAAGAGCTTGAACAGCACATCTGGAAACCCCAGTCTGCTTTGAAATCTTTGTCTGGGAGAGACCTTGCTGATGCAGTATAACTACCTTGTGTCTTGTTGCTGTGCTCAGTCTTGCCATGGTGTATGACCTGTGACATCAAACTGTCTTTCACAACCTCACATTGGAAGCAGAGTTTGTTCCTCACCCAGTTTGAAGCCTCCTACACAGCTGTTTCTGTTTCAGTTAATGACTTTATGTTTCAACCTACATGTGAAATTGATGATCATTAGCACCTGTTTGGTATAATTGGTTGCTCATACACCTAACTATAATCCTACAAAATCCCTAACTTTGTGCAAGTGCACCTATAAGAATTAATGCTGGTTTGAAGGCAAAGGGTAGTAACACCAAGTATTGATTTGATTTAGATTTTTCTTTTGCTGCTCACTGTGCATTTTGATATTTGATGAAATTAAACTGTTAACACTTTTCAAAGCATTCTTAGTTTACAGCATTTTTTCACACCTGCCTAAAACTTTTGCGCAGTACTGTATATATACATAATCAATCAATTGTCACTGACATTCTGTGACTGTTCTTCCTTTTTTGGGGTTCACCAGAGCTTTGTGTACATTATATAGCCCAAACCTGAATCCTCTGCTATACCAAATTGTGAGAAAACGGAAAATCCAGAAAAAGTATTTTCTATATTTTAAATACAAAATACATGTATTGTATTTTGTTACATTTTGTGGCACCAGTATTTTGTATTTTATTTTGATACATTTATTTGAGGGGTATTTTGTATCAAAATACATTTTGATGTATTTTTGCCCATCCCCGCTGACCGTATGCATCCCAGCATGTTGTCCTTTCATGTGCTGGATGATTCATATATTCACAATCGACAATCAAAAACCAATAAAAAACGCAATGTTAATGAAAGTGATGAAAAATTCCTGGATCAGCCCCAAAGCTACATCTAATGGGTTCTTTCGTGGCTCATTCACCATTTCTACCTAGGTGGTCACATATCCATTCAGTAGTTTTTACATCCTGTTGACAATCAAACCAACCAACAAAAAAACAAGGATTGAGGTCAAAACATCCTTCACATAGCCTATAAAAACTCACATATTCAGAGACATCAGAACACGTAGTCACCTTGTACATTCGACTATCTGAGGATTCCAACATAAAAGGTTTTATTTCATATGTGGCGTACATGACATTGAACAGGCTGAATGGAACATGTGCAGCTGCAGCACCGAGCTCAAAGAGAAAAGTTTAAGGTTGTCTATTTGTTCCCCCGAAGGTTTAACACTACAGGGTTGCTGTAACGATTTCTTTTTAAACCTTGGCAGAAAATATTCCAGATGTTGGAACAGACTTGATGGTCACATCATAATCATTTTTCTTTATTTCTAATAACTTTGTATTTCTGCAGAGGAGTCAGGCTGATGTTTTCCCCGAAGCAGATTATGGTTTTAGTGACAAGCCTCACAACATGTCCTTTAACATGTTGTGAGATTTATCTGCCTTGATTCATATCTTTTATGCCAACATGCACATATGTTTTCCCTCAGTGTTCATGGACGAGGAGGCGGTGAAGATCGAGAATGAACACAAAGGAAAACCTCGCTCGGCTAAACAGTCACTCACAAGCTTCTTTGGACTCATTGGCCGAATGCTCTTCTACAGGCCTGTTTGGACCAAGACCAACCAGCAGCTCCAAGACATCCGGTTCGTTTATGTAGATTTCAGTGCCTGGCATTTCGCAGGCAGTGACCTGCTTTGGGCCGGGCTAGCCATACGACTGTTTCAGGCCATGCAGATAAACTTTGGGAGATTACAGCTTGCACTCTACCGTGTGTGTCAACATGATGAAGAGGACGAATACAAGAAGAAGGTTTGTCAATCATCTTACCTTTTTATTCTGCGACCAAAGACAGAATCTACAGTCACAGCCAAGTGCTAACATCAGCATGCTGATATGCTCACAAAGTAGCCTACTTAGGTGGAGTTATTGGTACCAAAGAAGCGAAGTCAAGGTTAATGGCTATTTGGCCATTGGTCATAAAGGAAAATGCTGTAACCTATGACAACTAGATCTGTTGAGTTAGGTACATAACTGTTAAAGTTTCACACATGTGGCTTGTTGATGCAACAGAGATTTAAGACGGATGGGTAGATTAAATCTCTGCGGCAGACTTCTCATATTCCTGGACATAGAAGCCATATTTTGGAGAAAGGAAAATTTTCCCTTATTGATGGTCCCAGATGAAAAGTCGGAAAAACACAGGTACAATTCACCATATATCAGGAATGATATATCATGAAATATCATTTAATTTTTTTATCTCGCAATTTAAACAGCTTATTTTGACTGAGGTAAAGTCAGGGATCAACAAATTCATTCGGATTTTTTGTCTGGGTATCTGGTTTGTATAAAAACTTCATGGCAAACAAATAATTGTCAAGATATTTAAATCAGTGAACTACCAACAAACCAATCAGCATTGCCATCTCCTTTGCTAAAGCCATGCCTGTGGTGTGTAACCTGCTTCTCATTCTGTTTTGTTTGTACAAAATCTTGTAGATTGTGGAGAATGGTACGAACAACTGGAGGTCCAAGAAGATCTGCTGCTGCCCTTTGTGGTGTTTGGTTCTGGTCATTCTTGTGGTACCAGTCATCATCCTGATATTCCTTTTGACATTTGGCCTTCCCAAACCAGATGAGCCAGATGAGGAGGCGAATAAAGCAAAAGGTTCGGTGAATATGCTAGAGGGCCTGATCATTGCTTCGTTGGGAGTCCCAGCAGCAACTGCAGTCAAATTCACCTTTCAAATGGTTAAGAACCTCATTGTCAACCAGGAAAAGAACACTAACAAGGGTATGGACACCAAGCGGGTGAGCAGCCAACTTGGTTTCATGAATGAGGTGAGAAAGGAAATATGGTTCCTGTGTCGCTTCATCCAGTTTGTGGAGTTGTGTGAGGGGAGAAGGATTCGAGTGGTGCTGAAGATCACCAATCTGGACCGCTGCGCGCCAAAGAAAATTGTGGCAGTTCTGGAAGCCATCAACATTCTTCTTTCAGACGAGGAGAGTCCGTTTATTTCTATTCTGGCAGTGGACCCAGATATTCTTGTGCAGAAAGTGAACTTTGCAGACGACTGCTTCAGCGAAGAGGACAGAGCTCATGCATTGTTGAACCGCATAGTTACTCTGGCCTTCACTATCCCACCACTGTGCGATGAGTCAAAGCACAGTTTATATTACAGCCTCACTGGTAATTCAAAAATCCCTGAGGACATGAGCGCGGAGAAAGATAATCATAGAACAGGGGAGCCCAGAAACAAATCTTGCTCAGATGTAACAGAAGTACTTATTCCACTGGAGCAGTCGAAGTCACTAACCGATAGAACTACAGCAGAATTGGATGTAAATGAAGAGGAAGTAGAGACACTGGTGATGAGCATCCTGACCAGCAATAAAGGAAATTTAGACCAGTACATGTCAGATGATGCCATGTCCATGAGGAGGGTGATCAACTCCATTCGCGTGACCGTGATCATCATGATAGCCTTGAAAAAACAGCTTCCTGAACCAGAGGACGTGGCAGCATGGGTGGTCTTAGCCAATCAGTGGCCCTGCCGACTCAGCTGGATCATCCAGTGCGCGGAAGATGCTGAGCAGAGAGCAGCTATTGATGGTAAGAGCGTGGACGCCACAAAAACCCTGTGGGAAGTCTTCAGAGAGTCCAAGGCAGAGCTCTACGTGATGAGTGCACAGATCGAGGAGCTCCTCGAGCAGGACGGAGATCCTGAGATGTTTGAAAGGTTTCTCACGGTAGATTTCCAGTTCACCGTAAAGGACCTGAAGACATTTGAAGAGGTGACGGTGAACCTGGATCACACCATCAGGAAGGAGCTGGCTCAGATGAGAGGGACGTCCAGGCTGAAGGATTCTGGTTGGATGAGGGACCTGGCTCCTCTACCAATCACAACTATTATCAATATGGATACAGAGGGTGTATGCAAAGAGGTAAGACACTTTTTTTAAAAGTTACAATCGGCATGATTTCAGTCCTGGGTAGTTTGAGCAGATTTAATTCAGAAATACAACAGGAAAACAACTGCTGTGCCAAACAAAGTCATGTTTTGACGAAGAAGTCAGTCAATAATCAACCTTTTCCCATCGAGCCATGAGCATTTCTCTACACAGCTGTAGAGCTTACTCAGACGAGCAGGTTGGAGTCATGCCGCCCGTCGCCTGCAGCTCTTCATCGAACAGCTCAACGTGGCTGCTGCTTCTCAATGTCTCAATTTCTCCCTGTAAAATTGAATAGTCACCCACTGCTAAAAACAGAGAAGTCTGTTTTTGCACTAACCTTAGTGGCATATGAATAGAGCTTCCAGAGATTGCTTCACGCTAAAAGTCACCGGAACAGCTGTTAACTCAATACAGTTCCGCAGTAATACACTTAAAGAGGTTACAAAATATTAGATACCTGCGTAGTTCCCTGTGTATCCCCCCCTGCATGAATAGTTTATTTGAAATCAGCACAATAACAACAGCAGACTTCTCCACTAACATCAAATAGAACTATTTTACTATGACTTGTTATTTATTCAGAGTAATGTGTTTTGTCACCTCTCGTGATACTGCAAATCAAAATCAGATGCAACAGAAAGTGATTTCTTAATTCATTAATTTCATTTTGTAACAGGAAGTACACTTACAATCATTTCAATGTCTTTTCTTTCCCTAGTTGGAGAGGATGAAATACCCTAGCAAGTATATTGATAAAGTGGAGAGCAACGGGCTCAATGGTATGGCTCTGCTCTTTGGTAACATTGACGACCTCAAAGACCTCCTAGACATGACCTATGGAGAATGGGCGACCTTCAGACTGCACTTCCTGGGTTCATTATCACATCTCCGAGCTCAGAACAAGAACCTGCTGCCTACCCCTCCTCAACCTCAAAACCAGCTCCTGAGATTCAAAGCACATAAGCAACATCATTACTCGTCCACTGCCAGTCTGGTTAGCAGCTAGAGGTAGGAAGTAAGTTAGATGTACATAAAATCACGATCTGCATGTGAACCATTAGGGACAAATATCATCAACATACATGTTTGCTAAATGTTTCAGTGTTACAAATAAATGATTAAAGGTTTAGTGCAACGTTCTTGGAAATATCTGATTCTTGCCAAGGTTAGATGAGAAGATCTTGAGCGCTCTCATGTCTCAGTCTATTGTTTCAGTGCTAAATGTGAAGCTATAGCAGGCAGGTAAATATTGTATATTAGAATAGCATAAAGACTAGGAGTAGGCCAGGGAATACTGCTACTCTGACTATGATGTGTGGAAAAAGGCCTGTGTCAGTGCCGCAAGTTGATCCGACTGGACCCATTGTCATTCTGCTCCAGCTTAATTGTATTTCTTTCATTGTCATTCACAATGATCTTGGGCAACACAAAGCCCAAGATGCCAAATTTGCACACGGGAAGAGGATCACTGTCCTAGCTGCCCCCCTCCCTAAAATATATTCAGCATCACTTTGCTTAACTTCTTAATCTGCTAATGACTGCATCTTACCAACTTTGTCAAACTGTCTACATGCACACCCCGCCTGAAACCCATGGAGTGATTTCCCCTCATCCCTCCCTGTGTTCTCAACAGGAGCACGATGAGCTACTGAGCCTTGATGACTCAATAAATTGCATTTAGATTTCATTTGTTAGCTCTTGGTATTGCTCATATTCAGTCACTGTCACACTGTTATGGCTTATTGTGACATTTGGATAGAATGGAGCTGTTGTTTATTTTGGGAGTAAAACTATGAATACTGTGACATATCAAAATGTCTGATGTGAAAAAAGCCTTTTATGAGATACTGTTTACTTTTTCTTGTTTTAGTTTTACGTCTTTGTGAGAAGAATATCTAGCAAACAGAAAGGGATGTGGAATTTAAGCTGTGAAGCTGTCAGCTCTTTATGAGATGAAACCCAGACTCTTGCTTAACCACTTAAGTTCTGTTTAAGTGTAAAATTACAATATTTTATGACTTCCATACTTGGAAGTAAATCTTTTTTAGTCCATTAACAATTCACAGAATGATGTAGTTCACTGTGAGGATGAAAAAGAGGCTCGCTCATGCAAAAAACTCCCACACAAGGGAAGTTTTTATGTCTTTTATTCTTGTTTTAAAACTTTTATGGTTTTCATTCTATATGTACTGTAACTTTACTGTGCAATCTGAAAAGAGGTTGTAGGTGCTTGATGTTCGTGTGCTCATAAACACTTGCCAAAAGTTTTAACAACCTTAATTAAAGTGGGAGAAAGTTGAGGACGTGGTCATCACCATGATTCAGTGTCACAGGAGGCTTCATTTTCCAAGCCTGAAAGGACACAGACACAATTTATTTGGTTCTTTCAACAACTGAAATCCATTGTGATGGTTTCAGGCAACGTTTATTGATCATTCAACAGAAAACCTAACACTGTATATTTCCTGCAATGAATTGTAATTCTCCATTTCATGCAAAATTTAAAATGTAAACTCTGACATGTGAAATATGCAAAACTTAATAAAAAAATGCTCATCTACACATTTTTGTTGTAGGTCACTTTTTTAAAGCCCATTTTCCTGTCTGCAAACAATGTGCCGACTCATTCATGATATTTTACCATCAAAGCGTTCACATGTTAATTAATAAGCAGAAGGTACATTTTTTCTGTTTAGCTTTGAACCGTTTTCCTGCAGAAATTTGGCTAAATATAACAGTGGCAAACTCCAGGCATTCACAGTACAAGCAATAACATCACACTAAGCATACAGTCCAAACAACAGGTCACTTTAAAAGATTATTTTGTTTCCTTATCTCTTATTTTCTCCCAATGCTCTCTTTGTAAATATTAAGATTATGGGACGATTGGACGAATTAACAACCATAGACTAGTTATTTGGATAAAATAAGTACCGAGGAATTATTTATCTTTCACAACAGAATGATAAGTGGCAAGAAGCAAACAGTTGAAATCATTGCATAGAAACTTCTGACTTATGTTTAATATACATATGTATATATATCCAGGTGTGGATTAATTGACACTTAATTTTGATTGTTTTCTTGCAACATTATTTAATTTCAATATCAGGGGGAAGAGACATTAAAATACCCTAAAGACCACAGTGGTTGTGGTGAAAAGTCGAGTAAACCTCTTCTTTCAGTCGATACTTTATCTAAATCAGATTCTACACTAAGGCATGAGTATTTGCATTTTAAGACACAGTTCATATATTCAAGGTAATTGCAATACAAGCTTCAAATTCAATAAGAAGTTTTAGACAGAGAAAATGCAGTTAATTAAAGTCACTTTTCTTGGACAGGAGAAGAAACAATATGTGGACAATTTAGTTTAGGAATGTATAAAAAAAAATTAAAAACAGGACGAAAAAAACATCTGCTAACGTGTCTGCACATTGACCACAATGGTGTATTTTTATATTTACATATTTTTGAATGGATCCCTGATTTACATGTTTCATATTGATATACTAGTGTAATGCCAGGCTCTCGTGTTGTAAGGCAGCAGGTATTTTATTACCACAGGCACAGCAGGAATATAGTCACCCTACTTTCAAGGTCGTCTGCCTCACTTGCGTCCCAACGACTCTGCAAGCTTCTTGAGCCTTTTCTTCAGCTCCAGAGGAAACTTCTCGTAGCACTTTTTACAGACAGGCTTCATGTCAAACTCAACAAACTTATTTCTGCAAAGGAAAAACAACACACCATGTAAATGCAAAATATTGATTTAATGACTTGTCTCTGGCATACATTAACCTTTCCAGATCTGCCCCCCACCTGCATAGTTCTGTATCTAAATATTATTACCACAGCAGGTTAGAATTTATTCAATGTCATCATCTCCTCACTTTGAATTATATTATAATTAAAGCCATACTTTTAGTAGGTAATTCACCATCTTATCATCTTGACTTATAATGGGATCCATTGAAATTATCCTTATTATAGCTTTGCCCTTTACTGCAATGTAGCAATTGCTTATCTCATATTTAAAAAGTCTTGATGGAAGCTTAAGCTTCTCATAAGCAGCAATCGGGAAAAACTTGTGTCTAATATACAGCTATAGTTCCGAGATTTATACTTATAAAACAAAAACGAGTCCTGGTTTGACCTAAGAAAATATAGAATGATATGATGCAGTACTGTCATGGGAGTAAAGAAGGAGCAGCACATAAAAAGAAGAAGGCAGAGATAACACCAACCAACGGAGAGAGTGGCGAATCGTAAAGAATAATAACTTCACAGACACACAGCAGGTTTTTTCTTGCGGTCTTTGGCATCACGCTCACGTCGAGCCAGGCGGCGTTTCAGCTCCTCGGGCATGCGCTCATAGCAGTGCTTGCACACTGGCCTCAGGTCAATTTCAACAAACTTATCTCTGAATTACCGTAGACGCAGCAAGTGAAGCATGAAAGAAGAGAAATTGGAGGAAATGGGTCGGGGCAGGAAAGGGAGAGGAGTCAAAGAGGGAGGAGTTGTAGGAGCCAGGTGTTAGGTCAGGACACGGAAAGTGGCAGTGTTACATAGAACTGGGACTCTGTTCGGACCTGGTTTTAACATCAGTTCTGATCAGTGCGGTCACAAGTGGCCGGTGCTAAGCACAGTTCTCAATGTGTCGTGAGATTGGATCATTCAGACAACATTCAGAGGTGGTCGAGGACACATGGGGCCACATTACTTTTGCTTTGTGAACGCAAATTCGACCTGAGCCACATAAGACCGACCTCCAACTCAGCTGACGTCTTTCATCACCTAAATTAAACCTTTTGTGTGTCCATACGTTTGTTTATTTTTAGCCAATCACCACAAATTGCTAAAATCTTTCTTCATAGTTGCACTCATTGATTCATTCTGCCCACCCTGACTCTGCTTGCTCTCTTTCTCTCTCGCATCAACACACAGACACACCCACAAACATTGTCATCGGACACAATTGTAAACTCACACTGGGTCAAACTAAATAATTTGGTCTTCCAAAACACAAGTGACAGTTGTGAGGAGTTTGGATCAGATCACAAGTGGTCACATGAGCCACATTTAGGAATACAAACTTAACACTGACCAGTTGTGATCTCTCAGGACAGATGTTAATACCAGGTCTGAGAGAATCAGCTGTAAGTATTATACACAAGATGCTAGTAAAGAAGCAGTTAATGAGCATCACTTACCTGAGAGTGAGTTTGATGTTGCAGGTGGAGCAGGAGAAACAACTGACACACCAGGCCTTGTTAAGGGCAGACACGACTGTGGAGGAGAAAGAAGAAGAATCCCAAAACTGTTGGTATCTTCAAGCAACATTCTGTCTTCATTACTATTAAAGTCTGTACTAGATACGAGCTTTATTATATTTATACTCACCATCGCCCTCAATCACACGGTTGCAGTGATAGCACACATCGCCGAAGAGCTTAATAGAAAAACAAGGAGATTAGGGGTTCAGCCAGCAAACACAACATGTATTTGGTGAAGCGATAAGATCCTATTAGTTGCGTACTCTTTTTTTTCCGGGGACTTTACCCGCATCATCATGTCTGTCATGTCCTTGAAGCCATTATTTTCTCTGGGCCTCTTTCTTACCTGGTTATAATGAGTCTCGCAGTACGCCAACCCCTTTCTCTCATAGTGGCGATGGCCAAGGAAAGGTTTCTCGCACTTGGCGCACACAAAATGCTGTGGACAAAAACAAAAGGTTGCTGAAGGCAAGAAGGGAAACTCCTAACGAAGGCATGTGAAACTGACTCAGGTAGGGGGGGGGTTCCTACTTCCAACACACTACGTGAGCAATGCTACCTTTCTAATGCCCGCTAAATAAAAGTTCATGAAGTAGTTGGTCGCAAAATTAATTCCAGCTAATGACCGTTTTTTAGAATGAAACCGGCTTCTATATACTTTTGATAGTGTTGGGGTTTTTTTGAGCAGTTTAAGATTCAGCAGCCTGCAGGCAGACAGACGAACACACAATTTGTTCTGCTGTGCTCTGCCTCAGGAGAAACAATCTTTTTTACAAGCGCTCACATCTCTCCGACTGCCTCAAATCAAATTAGCTCATTTACAGTCTTTTGGTTTTAAAGTGGTTTATTTAATGAATTCATTTTCCTTTGCATAAGTAATGGTAACTAAATGTGAAACTCATAATAGATTCTTATTCTGCTTTTGTGCCAAGGCATCATTGCACATAATATGAAATGTAAAAAGGTGTCCGTTATGACATTTGTCCACTTTTATTCATGTGACAGGAGTCCCTCTAAAGCCCATTTCCTGTCGTCCAGCTGACAATGTGCAGAACAGTTTTCACAGAGACACTTGTTAAGTTTTGCATGAATTAATAGCACATCATTTTGTTAATCATTCTTAATTATTCTATTAGCTTTCTGTGTTTAATGGCCCATTATGTGCAACTCTGGGAATCTGGACACCTCAAGTTGGAAGCTGAATGCAAAGATTATGTCTGGATGAGTAACACTTTCAATTTTCTGTGCAATCCAATTACTGAAAAAAAATAAACTTACAATGCTTATCTTTATTTCTTCCAAACAAATGCTAAACCGTGAACACATGATTGGTATGCAAGTGTGGCCTTTAAGCTTTCTCTAGGAGGGACAAACGCGTAGGCCTCAGAATAACAAGCAGGAATATAAGCATATAAACATGACTCTGAAAATGCAGGAATGCAACACTGTACCCAGTGTTATTAATAAATAGTCGGAGTTCTTGTTCACAAACCTCCACATGCCACTGCTTGCCCATAGCATTGACAACCCGCCCCTCAATGGGTCTCCTGCAGGCACCACAGATTGGAACACCCATCTTGTCGTGGCAGGGCAAACAGTAAAGCTCTCCCTTTAGTTCCCTGGCATCTGATGTCAATTCCTTCCTGGGTTCAGAGAAAAGGTAAAACATAAATCAAAGAAAACTGTCTTTGAAGTCGCTATTATGAGTTTTACTCATACATGATGAAGACGCAGACGAAAGGTGTCAACTTGGAGAGACAGAGACATTCAAGAGCTTCTGGTGATACGGGCCGACTCCATTGTCGATGAACTGTAAATAATCTTGATCTTCACAGCGAAATTTGTTTGCCTCCTGCGTGCTGCACCACTCCTTGCCTCAATGCTCTGGGAGATTTATGTGTTGTTGTGAACATGTCTGACCAGATGCGTTGTTCATATGTGAAAGGCAAACTCCAGAGAAGATCTGGACCCTGATGAGTGGATATTCCCTCGAGTTGCTGTTTTCAGTTAAAAAACAATGAGGTGTAATGTTAAGACTGACCCACAGTTGTTGCAGTTGAAGTGGTCCGGATGATAGGGATCATTCTTAAAGATCAGTGGCTGCTCCTCTATGATAGAATGGCACTTCTGGCAGATGTACTTGCCGAGCCCACGAGCTTTCTCACGGTTATGGCACGGGCGACAGAGGTGCCTGAAATAGAGGAGAATAAAGTTTAGTGGTCTGCAGCTGCTCCAAACTCCAACATATTCGCAAGGAAGGAGCAGTGAGTGAGTCACCGGGCCCATTGTGTGCGTAACCACATCTTCCACAGGCTGTCACAGTCT
This sequence comes from Limanda limanda, assembly GCF_963576545.1. Classification (NCBI taxonomy): domain Eukaryota; kingdom Metazoa; phylum Chordata; class Actinopteri; order Pleuronectiformes; family Pleuronectidae; genus Limanda; species Limanda limanda. The sequence goes on from NC_083638.1 coordinate 11,517,645, forward strand.
TATATTAAGTCTGTAATAAGATGGGATACTTGCCTGCCAGCATTTTTGACAAATCCCACGTCTGCAAGCACCGCCTGGCAAATGTCACAGCAGAAGCAGTCTGGGTGCCAACTATTGTTCATGGCCTTAATGACACGACCGATGATGAACTCCCCTGAGGGAAACCACAAGTGAGAGGTCATCTTAAGGAAAGTATAAGTTTGTCTTTTCCAATATTGCCTGAGCTAGTAGCTTTTCTTCTTTTATTACTGTATAGAAGTCAATAATGTGCACTCCATCACATAGGAGTCCTGCAGTTACTGCAATGCACTGCAGTGCTTTCTATAGTGTTCTCAAAGTGACACTTGAATGGTGAATGCGTTTTAATTGTCCATTTAATTTAATCAGAGCATGCGTCTGTCCCTGGCCACCCTCGAGCTGTATTTAAACTAATCTTACGTGGCACTAAAAGGTATCTTGGGTGATCTAAATGCAAGTGAGAGGTTCTAAGTGAAAGTGTTAATATACTTGAGGTTCAGTGAGGACACATTTGAAGCTGATCTCACAAATAAAATATGAAGGTCAGGGATTCTTAGACAGACATAAGCACCCCGGTGCAGTGGTTTAGAGAGGAGGAGGTGCTGTGAATGCATTGTTATAAAGTGCTTTGTTCTGAAATGTCTGCGATATCTCCAGATACTGTACATCTCTATGCTCTTTATCAGGGACCGACCGGAAAGTTTGGCAGGCCACCGTATTAATCGTTTTATATCTGCCAATGCCAAACAAGGTAACACAGTCATATTAATCTGTGCCAAATCCAAAAAGGCCAAAACAAGCTTCTTCTCTCTCCATAAGTGGGAATGTCGTATTTTCCTGTGTGGCTCCAGTCGCCATTTTAATAAAATCAAAAGTACATCTACACATAGTCTGACTGTGATGGGACTTCAGTGTGACAGGAGTAGAGTTAAATGAAAACTAACATTAAGACCTACCTAATGTATTTAAGACAGTGCTTAATAATACTAAAAACAATAATATTCAAGGCCGAGAATTCAGACTATTTTTTGACACTGCTAAAATGACACTGTGAGAAACTGTCACACTCACCACACTGGTGACAGCAAGGAGCAAAGAGCATCTGGAAGTCATGTTCACAGTATTTTCTTCCTTCAAACTGGGAGGAGAAGGAGGTTAAGATACATTCACAGGCAACATGCTCTATATAGTGCAGCAGAAAAATCGTTACCACTCTCACTACCGCTCATCATTGTGAAATGAATTATGGTGATGGCTGCAGGATATCTGAGTGCACTACCTCATAGAAGAGTCCCTCTGGAAACTGCTGGAAGCACTGGGCACACACAAAGCAGTGCTCGTGGTACAGCTCCCCATTACTGTTGACGATCTTCTCCGTCGGAGCGAAGCCGCTCTTACATCGCTCGCAGGCCGCGTTGGCCAGGGCATTAGCAATGCTGTTACAAGAGACAAGAAAAGACCTATTAGTGCATTTACTTCCCCCAGAGCCCCGATGACAAATAACTGGGATGCGAGGCCGGACCAGTGTTCATCATTTCACACGTCACTCCCACACGAGCAGCTGAGCTCGTTTCAGCTGCTGTCAGCGCGAGGGAATACAAATGATGTGTGCATCAGTTTGGGGAACTTGCTCAACACTTACTCACAGCACAGTCACTGCCTTATATGGTCAAGACGTGGAGGTACTGGAGCCGAGCTGAGACTCTGCAGCCTTTCCTCCTTACACACATATAAACAATAGAGCTATGACACTTAATTGATTCACTCGCTCTAAATTGAGAAAATCGATTGCCAATTATAATGAGAATTGATTATCTGCAAATATTTGTTCCAAACAACTGGTGGAAACCTTTCAAAATTGGATGATTTCCTATGATTATCTTTGTATCTTAATATTTATGCAGATTTTAGAATATTTATTTGATTATATTAAGACTCTTGTAAACCCAGTTGCAGCTAACATTGTAAAATACTACAAATATTACAAACTGATTATTATTACTAATTATATTAGTTGACCATGGAAAGTGTTGCAGCCCTACTACACCCACAGAGACACACAAACTAACCCACCAATTACCTATTACCTAAGTTAAATGCATATTAACCAAATTAAATCATGAGCGACAACTGACTTCATTATTATCATTATACCAGTTTATTATTTCTCTTGAACATAAATGTGTATAAAGTAACATTATATATTGAATTTAACAAACCCAACCAAACGTATTATGAAGTTAGTCCAGTTATGACATTAGTATTTAATTACTTTACTTTAATTAAGTTCACGTACGGTTGCTGAGGGCAAAACGTTTTCATATAAACTTAATTTTACCTAAAGTTAGAGCTAACTAGCATGCTAACCCAACAGTTAGGTCCAGTTACGCTAATGTTGATTAAGCAACAATAACAAATCAACCGTGAACAAACGCTTGGATTTTTGCTATGAAGCTAGACACAGATCGTTACTAACATATTTCCAAGTACTTAAAAAACCGGGTTTCTAGCAGCATGGAGGTAGCGGTGAGCTAACTGTGCCCCAATGCTAACAAGCTAGCACACCGTTAGCTTTAGCTTGCTAGCCTCCGGAGCTAACGGACCATCGGCCGGAAGTTGTTTACGTCTTCCCGAGCGGAACCAAGAGATCGTACATTACCTGCCCGTCATCCCTGCGACCCCCAGCATCCCCTCGTATCAGGGGCTTCAGCTCCGGTGTGGATGCGGTGACACGGACACTTGAAGCTAGTTCCTCCCGCTGAACTACCAAAGTTTTCCGGGTTGCTTCAAGGGGCTCGTCCTGCTCCTCGTCCCCTCCCAGCGGTGCCAGCGAGCCGGCAGGGGGCGGCGGCTCCGACCCGCCTACACGGGGGGAGGCTGCCGAGGAGAAGCAGCAGCAGCTGGGGAAACCTGGGGAGGGTTTTTTTTTTGATATTCTTTATTTTTTGAGAGTTGTTTTCAAAAACTTACATCAGCCTAAAGGCAATTTTCTTTCTTCTGCTGTCAAACTTGTTCAAATTTGGGTAACGTTGTACATTTTGGGAGAGGTAGACAATAATCACAGATCAATAGAGAAAAACAAATAAATGAATAAAAACAACCCGGACAAAACACATGTTAGAGGGTGAGAATGGGATAGAGGTCGATGAGGCTTGCTAAATCAAGGCAACATTACAGGATCATTCATTCAATACCTCCACAAAGTCTGGCCGTAAAGGTTTTACATATCTCACCCATTTGTTCCATAATTGGATGAATACAGTTTTCTGAAGACGAAGGGAGAAAGTAATACTTTCCATAACATAAATTTCATTTACTATATCTATCCATTCCTGTATCACCATAACTGAGTGTTCTTGTCAGGTTCAAATAGAGGAAGCTCCGTTCTTTAAAAGAAAACTTTAAACATTTCGCTTTACTTAGATCCTGCACTTGCCAGCACTCGTTTATAATTGTTTTATCAATGTTGTTTTATCTCTTTCTTTTCTGTTTTTGTGCATTTTTTTTATTAAACTTATTCATTTACTTTTCTTAACATTTTCGTAAAGGTTCAGTGTGTAGAATTAAGGGACATCTAGTGGTGAAGTTGCAGGTTGCACCTGAACACCCCTGACCTCCCCCTCCCATTCCAAACATGACAGAGAACCTGTTGTAGCCTTGAGTTGTCGTTAAAACTCAAAAAGTTTTTCCAGTCTGGGCTACTGTAAAACACATGGAGCCCTTCTTCAACGTATAAGTATTTAAATATAAAGGTAAAATGTTAAATTTTGCCTCAAACGTTATAAATAACCACCTTTCTGGAAAAAAAATTAAAAATCCATCCGCCTTGGTTGAACTTTGTGTTAAATGCTAATAAGCAAATGTTCACACTTGAGATTGTGACCAAGATGAACTTACTGTTAGCATAGTATTATTAGCATTTAGCTCAAATCACCACTGGGCCAAAGTACAACCTGACACAGCCTCCAGCACGGCTGCAGAGGAGACTAATTGTGTTGCTGTGTCTTGTTTTAGCATGAGGCATTAATCTCTTGCACAAACACACTAATCTGAAGGTTTACAGGGCAACATTTCAAAGAGGTTGTCTAAACGCAATTAATTTCTGATGGTTAATTTGATGTTCTCCACTCCCCCAAACTGTTTCCGTGACTGTTTTATTAAATCCCACTAAATGCTTTCTTGCTTAACTTGTGAAGCATCTTAGAAAGAGAGGTCAAACGGCTCCAATTCAGCTCAGCTCTTCAGACCTGTGTTGTCCAAAAAACATTACATTTTATTGAAGTGTTTTCTTTATAGTTAAAACACAGACAACATATTCAAACAATAATTTTAATGTGGCTATGAACTTCACTTAAATATGACATATCTTTGGGAAAGTACAAGAGGTTACCTTCCAATAAATCTCAGTACAATTCAGCCCTGTTTAGTTACAATAAAAACAACCCACTGTGACTGCACACTTATGAAAAACTGAAGCCCTTACTCAGCCTATAGTTGAGTATTACAATAATCATCTATAAGCACTTAACGCAAATGCAGTTAATATTAAACAGCAAACGGCATGTTTTTTATTCATACACAATCAAATATATTCTAAAGCCTTGTTGACCTTCAGGAAAAGTAAACATGAAATGAAGACATGATCAAGGTCAGATTGAAGGTCAACAACTGAAGAAATTGTGTGAATAGCTTTTTTTTTATATATAAACATTTTCAAACACTTAACATATCAACCCTGTGAAAAATATGAACTTCTCCACAAGCAACATTCTTGGTAAGTCCACCTTAAGACTCGTTCCAGCGACTATTCTTTCAGCATATCGCCACAAAACAATAGTGAGATACAAATATTAGACTCTTACACATTTCTGCAAAACATTCATTTACAACTACATTCAGCTACCACACCATCCTGTCCTCAGGGCTGCACATCACCCAATTGAAGTCACTATCTTCACATTTTACCATCTGCATCAGAATTGCCGCCAAATCCAAATACGAACTGGAATTTCCTGATGACACTTCATGTTTTGAGGAACAAGGACAAAACTTGAAGTAGCCCCATTGATTTAAGTTAAATCTGCCCTTATTTGAGGCCAGGAAACTGTTTGAGACTTGCTAAAAAATGATTGCATAAGTATTAAATTAATCATATTCACAGTTGGGAGATGTACATGTAATCGGGTTTACATTACCAGATTAGAAAGAGCAAGTACAAATAAATCCAAAACTGCTCAGATTAGATTGAAATTCAATGAATTATGTTACCACTTGCAAAAAACATGTCATGAATTTTGAATTCTGTCTCCATTTTAAAGTCATCTGCTCCAACCCTGGTCATAATTGGTCGTAATTGTGCAGCCCTGTGCTGGCATTTAAATCATCAATCCTTCCATCATAATACATTTAAACTAAATTCACATACAGTGTAAGAGTTTTAGAATTTTTTCTGCAACTGTTGCAACTTTGCTTTGTTTACAAACACAATAATAATGAATCAAATCCTGTAAAAATACAAAAGTCAGAATATATATTTCTTAGTTGGACTATAGCCTGTTAGCAAGGTGAATGATGTGCTGTCAAGCAGGTTTGGTTTATCCCTTTCACATTAGTTTTGCATTTTAGTGCGTCATCTCATCATTTTATTTTGGCTCTTACAAAAGTTAATGAAATACCAAAGGTGACTCATTGGCAGATTTACTTACAGAATTTAACTCCCTATTGACATTGTAGCTCATCTTGTGCCGTTCATTAAAGTAAAAGTGCTTTAGTAAGATTTGGTAAATGTACAAATATATTTATATAAAGTTAAAAATTCTCCCTCCCATTTGATTCTCACTTTGACACTGATATTTAGAATTAAAATAGGAACATGTGTCAGGTAATGCAGAAATATGGAAATATACTGTAGCTACAAAAATGAACTCTTAGACACACACGCACACACGTTACATATATATAACGTGTATTTACACACTTGCACACAGACACACACACAGAAAGTCACCTAAGAGCATCACCTTAACAGCCTTTTTAGAAAAAAGGAGTTGGAACTGTCTAAAGTCCGGTCGACATGAAATCAGAGGACGGAGAAAGAGACATTTCTCTTGCTCTTAATAAGATTCAGTGACTCAGAAACACAGTCAAAGACAGGACAATAAACTGTGATGGACAGATGGAAACAAAAAAACATATGGATTTAACATGGAACCTATATGTGCTATTGCTTCCTGACCGTGATCAACCACCTCGATAACAAGCTTCACACATAACTGTACCTTTACAATGAAATGTTTCTCATTCGTTTACAGTCACAATGTGTCAGTACTTGGGTTTTAAAGTGTAAGAAATTAAACAATAAAAATATAAACCTATTAGTTTTTTTAACTAAATCTAAAAAAATATTAGCTTATAATGGTGATTGTCCACATCTAACGTACTGCACATCCTTCCACCACAAGACGTTTAGAATAATAACTTTTAAAAACGGAACTTAATGACATTCCGGATAATTTCCATATGTAATACTCCTGAGACTCCAAACATAACCAATCTGCAGGATTTCAGAGCCCTTGAAAAATGGCAAATAAATGTAGACATAAATATACATATAAATATAAACATTTTATAAATGGAACAAAATGGTGCTGTTGAAATAAATGAACATATGTTTGATCACACAAACCTAAGATAGATATGAGAGTTATTTCTTCATGTAGTTGTACAGGAGAAGATGTATGGATGGTGTCTGAAGTTGTAGAAAGACGAGGACACGCATCACAAACACAAACACTCACTCATAAACTCATTCAAACCTAAACTTCTTCCAGAGCTCTACCAGGTCGGCATCACGTCTGGGGACCAGACCCGACCCAGATGCTTTGACACCTCCCAGTGGATATCATCCAACGCATAGTGGTGATCTGGGACCAGAACGTCCTCCATGATGGATAGCTGCGTCAGTCTGTCTCCGCACATCTTCACAAACTCCACAAATGCGCTGCAGGACACTTCACACTCTCCCAAGCCAATGGCTGACAGCTGCGTGCAGCGCTGGGCGATGCGGATCAGCTCCTCATCCAGCGGCCGCAGCCCGTTGGCGCACACCACCAGCTCCACCAGGCGCGGGCAGTTGAGCCCGACTCGACCCAGCACGTCTTTGCTGACAGAGCGGCCGAAGTACAAATGCGTGACAGGGATTTCTTCGCGGAAGAAAGGGCCGAACTCGTCCTCGTAGAGAAAGAAGTACATGACCAGATTGAATTTAGGAGAGTGACGCACCATGGCGTCCCAGCTGCTCTTCTTGATGGCGTGGAACTGCTGGCCAGGATTCTCACTAACCACGTCGATGCGAAGGTGCTCCAGGTGAACGTGTTTCTCCGAGGACAGGGCGATGAGGAGCTCGTCACTCAACAAATGGTAGGCGAGAGCCAGTTCTCTCAAGCCGTGGCATTGATCAGCCACGCACAGGATGCCTGGGATGGAGAGACACGTAAATCAGGAGGCTACAGATCTACTCACAGTTTAGGGCTGAGCACAGGAAAAGATGGAACTACCCTGACACTATTATTTCTCCCTGTAGGTTTAATATTGAGCAAGGCAGATCTGTTTAAACAGGTATATAAACCCCTTAACTCTATAATATAAATATTTCAAAATCATATCAATATATCTCCTACCTACATTAAGCCCAACTAAGCCTTGAAAGATAATGAGGATGCTTTAATATTCCTTTTACTTCACCAATCCCTCTTAAGTCCTAATTAGTCATTATCCAACATTAACGTTCACAATGCTTATCAGCCCTTCTATTGTTCAGTACCTGCAGGGGAAACGTGAGGGCAGCTGCTCATTTTCAACAATCGCAGTGTGTCACTGTTGTTGGCCACCAGCACTTTGAGGGAGGGGTCATCCACGGGTGTGTCGTCAATCTTCAGGGCCGACAGGGATTTGGAGTTGACAAAAACCACCGTTAGCGCTGAGATGAAGTGAGACTGGTGAAAAAGGGATAAAGACACAGACAGACACAGTTATTAATCCATCTTTCATCAGTTTCATTCAAAGATGGCTGAGTAGAATGCTTTTTCTTCCTATGAGACCATTTGTGGTGTGAATAAGGGATATACAAATAAAATCTGATTGATTTAACTATTCATTGAATGCTTATGGTTGATTAAGCTTAAAATCTTTAGTTACAGACGTCCTCACAAGCATCTTAAGCTGCTTTCTGACAAGCACTGACATGTTCCTGACATTTTGCAGAGGGGCTGTATGTGAGACAGCAAAGGTCCATGTCAGTTGCTCCGGACATTTGCAGAAAAACTTTCCTGCAATCCCCCCAGACCCAATATTGTGGATATTTGCTGCGGTTAATGACAGAAAAACAGCTTCAAACTATTTATTATCTATAAACTGTTGCATTGTTTCCCCACAGAGGGATATTACGATTCTAAACTAGAAACAGTAGGTGCACAGAAATAACGTATATATCTTGCTGCAGCTTACTTTGGGCAGCTCCATGAAACTGGGCCTGGCTGTGGAGATGAGCCCCAGTGTTTTCAAAGAACAGTTCACGAGCTGAGAAAGGATGTTGCAGGCTGCCTCCGCCGACTCTCTGCTGCTGTCCACCTTAACGATATTGAGAGAGAAATGTGAAAACCAGGTGACACTTTAATTTGAACAGAACATAAGAATTTCACTTCCACCGCACACTTCCACCACCTTCACCCCACACTGCTTCTTCGCTTTCCGTTCGTACCTTGAAGCTGACATACTGCAGGTGCTTGGAGTGCCTTTTGATTATCTGTTTGATGAGGTCTGGGTGTGTGGCCTTCAGGTACGAGCTGGCTGGCTGGTTTAATTCGAACTCAAAGCACCGCCACAGCTCGGGCATGTGAAAAGCCTGGTTCCAGCCTCGACACACCTGTGGTGACGTGAGTCAAATCAAGATATAAACCAGTTGTTTAAGCTTGAAAAACATTCATAGATTATTCAAAACAAGAAACAATAACATTCTTTTTAAATTAAATGAAAACAATCCCTAAGCAAGCTGACAAAATGCTTGTCCCAGGCGAGAGCAGAATCCTTAAATTTAAGTTTAATTTCATTATTGTCTCATTTGAAAATCTTGTGTTTTTATATTTTTTGTTAATGGACTAATTCTACTGGGTCAATGCATCAGATTAAGTCGACTTGTCAGTTATTATTAGTGTTAGTATTAATGATGTGTTGCAAAGGAATGAGATGAACTAAATGATTTATCAATAATACATGAGGAAAGATTGTGTGACTTTCCGCAAAGGATTCTCCAGAAAAGAAGAAAATCACAAGACCTGTCATGAGAATTTGCCTGCTCACATTACAGAGTCAGCTGAGTGTGAAAAGAAGTAAACAAGAGGGAAACTCAGTATCCAAAAAGGAGAAAGTATAAATAGATACGCAACACATACAAGCCTCAAAACTCTATTTTAGTAATTTCAACTTGTGGGGTGCTGCAGAGTTTCACTTAATGTTTGTACTTGAAGTTGACTTTTTTAAGTGTCTCTAAAGTTTCTTGGAGAACTGAGTTTAACGTTGTGCTTTCTCTATTTTAAATACAAACATACTGTTCATGAAAGGTGGCAGTAGACATGTAGAAGCTCTTAGTTGTAATATTTTAAGTAGATCAGATAAATGTTGAAAAAACACACAAATATCAGTGTCATGTGTAAAAAAAACAAGGTTTTCTTGTGTGTAATCTGGATAAAATCAATTGTAATGAATAGTGCCTGTGTACAAACTGCGCGGGTAAGTAACTTTTTCGTAAACCGACTATGTTTAATCCAGCTTTGTACTCAGTAGTGCCAAATGTGGAATAATTTCAAGTTGCAATAATAATTTTTCAATGGATTGACTGCCTTGTTGTTTTAACAGTGTTAAATAAAATCCAAACGTGACTCATCGATCGAACAGTAATGATAAGCAGCTTATTAAAAAACATGACAATGATTCCTTCTGGTTTGGTCCATATCTGATCCACTAATATGGAGGAGACGGATTTATACTGCACAGGTCCTATACTGCAGCCGGCCTCTAGGTGGCGACTGAGAGACTCTGGCTTCACTTTTTGGTAGCAGTTATGTCTTCCATCTTTACAAAGACTCTGAGATAGAGACTGACGGGCCATGCTGCGTGGGTACCTGAGACGCGTAGGCTCGGTCCAGGAGGGGCAGGTACTGGAAGATGTGAAGCAAGATCTCCTGAGGCAGACACTCGCATTGGGAAGCCTCCTCCTCCGAAGCCTCCTTCTCCAAATCCTCCTCCTCCTCCTCCGAAGCCTCCTCCTCCCTCGTCTGCTTGCAGGGTCGTTTAAGAGACTCAGGAGACCCAGCGCTGGTCCCGCCTCCGTCCTCCTGCTCATCCCCCTGGAGAACTCGCTTCATCCTGGGTAAACAGCAGGGTTTGTGCAGGGATTCTTCATTAAAAGACTTAACATTAGGGCTGTCAGTTTAACGCGTTATTAACGGCGTTAACGCAAACCCATTTTAACACCGTCAATTTTTTTAACTCGAGCTAAAGCAGAGCTGCAGCTGCAGCTTCAGTATCTGTGTTCGCCTCCAGTCTGACCTGCAGCAAACTTGAAAAAAAGAAAATATTAAGCCATGGTTTAACTGCACTATAGGCTGAGTCCTTGTTTACCTGAAATGTGCACTTTATAATTGTATTTTGTACCGCCCTGTTTGGCAATGTTGTTTTTCAATAATCTAAAACATTTGCATAAAGCAAGCCAATCCACTTTTCCATGTTGATAAGAGCATTAAAACGAAAGTAAAATTATGGAAAAATAATAAATGAAGGAACATTCAGAATAGATACAAATTTGCGATTAATCGCGAGTTAACTATGACAAAATGCGATAAATCGCGATTAAATATTTTAATCGTTTGACAGCTCTACTTAACATACAGAAGGTAATAGTGAAATTAGACATGGATGAAAAGCTACTAATTATTAACAGTAATCAATTAATTAATAATTAGGTGTAACAATTATAAGACAATAGTAATGTAGCATCTCAACTTAATGACAATTTTACAAACTTACAACTGTCACTTAGTTTAGCAACAGACAAAGGTAAATTGGTTTTCTTTAGGTAAATATAAAGGTTTAAAATAATACCATATGTGCTAATTTGTTGTGTATTTGATCAGTTTTAAATCGATACAAAAAATCATGACAATGACAAACGATACAATCAAATATATCAGTACAACACAATACGGAAAGTATACTATACCACCAGATGGTGTTTGCCATATTCACAGTATAGAGTACTGCATTTGTTTAGCAGTTCACACTAAGTTAACTTTCCTATCTGGTTGTTTTTAGGCCATCGTTGGAGAATTCAGAGGATTGGAAGGGAGAAAAAATACAAATGTCTAGTATTTTCTTTTGCAATTAACTAAAAACGCGATTTGATATTCTGACAACTCAGAAGAATCCAGAAGCTCTCCTGGATGATCTACTGGATGATCCATATTTGTATTATTCATTACAGGGAGTACCAGGTAAAATGTGTAAAGTTACACAAGCACAGTAACAGGTATTTGTAGAGGGGACACGCCCCCTCCTTCTAAAACGTGAGGAGTTAGCTTAGCCCAACCCAGCATCTTAGCTAACACCTCAACAAACAACTTGTAGTGGCTGTGAAGTGGACACGTGGACATGTCTGTGTTCAGTCTCCTGCTCACAGAGCTCAGGACCTACCTGTCTGTCTGCCTCTACCAGCCTGTCTGTCTGCCTCTACCTGTCTGCCTGACCCCTCGTCGGATGTGTGTTGCAGAAGTCGATTGCCCAGCCGGGGCCGACACTAGAAAAGTGTCTGCTGCTGTTCGAGGAGCCGGGCCCTCGTCTCTGCTCTGGACTCTGCTGCTCCGCTGGTTCTCCTGTCAGAGGAAAGATGGCGTCCGTGTTGTTGTTGTTGTGGTCTGCAGTTCCACCGCCATGCCGGCAGGGGGCGTGGGGGGTGGGTCACTCTGTTAACTTCCAGCTTCAAACCATAGACTATGCTTCAAACACATGAATGGAGGATAATTATTTAAAAAATAAAGGTTTTAGTTTTACATTTTAAGGATAATGTTAAGAACATAAAGTCGAAATGTTGAGAATAAAGTTGACCAACGTGAAAGGAGATTACATTTTTTTGCATGTCGAAAATTAGGGCCATATTAGAGATTTTGATAATAAAGTAATATGTAAAGAATAATGTCGTAATTTAATGAGAAAAGGTAATATTTACTGAAGAAAGTCATCATCTAGTTCTAAAAAAGCCATAATATTACAAGACAAGTCGTTTTTAATTAGAAATTAATTTAGCTAGAATCCAGTCATAATATTGAAAGAATCAAGTCACAATATTACAAGGATAACACCATCATTTAATTGGAAAAAGTCATTATATGAGGTATTAGAGTAACAATTTCGTTGTATTTATTAGCCTTCATATAACAAGAGTAAGGCCACACATTTACAAGAATAAAGTCTTAATTTAATAAGAAAATTAGTCGTAAATTCAAGAATACAATTTTTGTTTAATGAGCAAAACAAATAATTATAAATTATAAAAAAGAACTATCAAGGAGAACCTATGCTCACAGTACTCCCACTCCTTCTGGATCCAAAATCTTTATTACTAATCTCATTGTTTCTTGAAACACACAGATGTTACCAACCAAGTTGAGGCCTCACATGTGCACAACAAGTGAAAATATCCAATTACCATGCTCCAATAATAAAGACAACAAGAATGGCTGCAGATCATATGGAAGGATAAATAAAGCTATTCTGATTCTGATGAAGAGAATGTCCCATGTTAAACACAAATAATTATATTGTGCATTACTATATTAATATTCATGCATCAATGTATTTGGCGGCTGTTAACACTAACCTCCTGCGGGTTTCCATTGTGGATTATTTTGCTGTGCAGATGGAAATAAATTCATGGATCTTGATGTAAAAAATCCAGCACATTTAGGGGACTGATATTTATGAGTGTGAGCAATTTGGTGCCTGTCCATATAAAAATCCTGATCAAGTGAATTTGAATGTGGTTTCATAGGGAGACTGTTTGGCTTTGGTGGAGGTATCTGCTCTCCTGAGTGCCATCCTAGTTTATGGTGTATTTACCCATGCGTCTTAATTTCTGTCTGTAGATAGTACAATCATATGACTTGCTGGAAACTGGACAACTGAATTTAACAAGTGGATCAATGTATTTTCTATCCATCCATCCATCCATCCATGACATTACAGCTGACAATCATCATCACTCCCATACACAAAACTCACAACTACCTGTGTGTCTGGGATTTAATGAGCTGATACACAGTTTCATGTTTATTAAAATGGGACGGATTCACAGTTTGTACACATCCATCCACATTGGCATTGATTAAGAAAGCAACAAGTACAAATGCAGTATATACACACCAGTATACATATATAAATACAATAGTTGTTTTTTTTAAGAGCTTTACTGTATTTTTTTTAATCATTACTTGAAGTCGTTGCTAGGAGGACTTTAAAGCAAGCTACACTCAAAAATGTTTGGATAGAAGCTGCATAAGCTGTGAACTTCAGTCACGGATGGAAAAGGAGTCGCCAAACCCAATCTACAACAGATCAGATCAGATCTCCATGATGGAAAAATCGTCCCATGTTTCACAAACTCCCCAACAGAAACGTGTTTACCGTCACAGAAGACGAGGATCAACAGCACCGGCACCGGAGGAAACAAGCAAAACCCACAACAGTGATGTGTTTCAGTCGGGTGCAGAGACGCATAAAAGTTAAATAATAAACACTTGGAGGATTAGATTGAGGGATACTGACAGATTTGTTTTTCAGAACTCAATTGGATTCTTAAGGAGTTTGCCGTGTTTAAAAGGTGAGGATTTGTATTAGTGGAGAGAAAACGGCAAACGTTTCTTATTTTTACTTTAAATCTGAATGAGCATCTTCAGTGAGACGGACAATGGCACATTTCTAGGACAAGAGACAAATATGCAAACATGGCTCCACACTGATGTAAGAGTGTAATCGGCAGTCTTGTATAAAAGTTTTTCAAAGTGAGATAGTTTGCCATAGTTGAGAAAACTACTGCTTTTTAGCAAAGCATCCCCTCCAGCAGATGTTTAAGAACACGTCCCTGATTGTGACTGCTCTCACAATTTAGCAACACAGACACATTATGCCCTGCTATTAGTTATGTCTGTCTAGGGGAAGAAACCTTTACGAGGTCCAAGACGCACTTTATTGTTTTCTGACACGAACATGACGTTTGGAAAGAGCTAAAAGGAAAAGGCAGTGCTTTGTGATGACAAGTCTGTAAAGAATTTAAGGGCTTCATTATGATACAATGGGGCCGACTTCCGTCTCTGCGAGAAGTGTCAGGAGTAAAAGGTTAAAGCCGTAACTCCAGCACTTGGGGGGGAGACAGTCATGAAAGCTGAGATGCATCAAGCCATATGTTCTCGGGCCATCAAAGTCGTGGGTGATAAAAGTTTTTGTCTTCGCAGTTTCATTCACAACTTTCATTAGGAATGCGGGAGCACTGCATCCTCATCAAGCGTTTTATTTTCATACCAATGCTCTGTCCTGGTAGGTTGTTATTTTTCATGACTTCAAGGAAGATATTTTTAACAGCACAGTTCTAAAAGAATTTCACTTGAACCAAGATCAGGGTGTGTAATAAGAGATGGAATAAAATTTAAACAGGTTTGGAGGATTTGTTTCAAACAGGTATTTATGATCTGTTTCTCCATAACAAAAATACCTATTCAGATCCAGGGCAGAATCTTAGTAAAGAACATTTAATCATTTCCACAAAGTACCTGTGGTTGATTGCGTTTGTTTTTCAAAAGATTACACCACACTGCCATCTAGTGGGCAGAATCTTTTTTTGCAGCTTAAACAGAAAAATAACAATTACAAGATAAGAATAAAATAAGTGAAATACTCACAGATAACATTGACAATGTTTATTCACCTGTTTGGAACAAATTACCTCTTTTACTACACATTATAGAAGATTTCCAGCCGCACATTTTGACAGGACATTTGTTTAGTGTTGACAGAAGCAGGATTCAAATTAACTTTATCTATGTTATTGTTTGTACTAAACAAACAACATGATGGCAGGTGGACAGTGACAATCCCATTCAGTAACTTGATGTCAAACAAATATATCTGAAGCTTGATTTCCACATTATTTCACAATATAACTGAGCCGTAACATTTGCTGCCATGTGTACTGATCAGTAGTTTATTTGATTTGCGCTTTGTTTTTAGAAGGTCTCCACAACTGACTTGTTAATGATTTATGGAGCCATTGTAAGATTTCGCATAGTGTTTTACGTTGTTGTTGCTCCACAGGCGATAATCTAAACAAACAGGACATTCAACATGGAAAAGGTTTGGAATAAACTGCTGCCGTTAAGTCACTGACTGAAATACTGTGACGTTAGCATTGGACCACCCAAATGGATGAGGGAGAAATTAAAGCAGCACCGAGAGCAGATCTCAGGAGTAAGAGACGGAAACATAACATTTCGATGAGCAAGTTAGGACATTGTTAATACATTACCCATATGAGTTGATCAGCCGAAAAACATACCAGTGGTGATACTATTCATGCTTCAATAATATTTCTAAATAATTCAAATATTGTGAGTTTTCTGTAATTCTGTTTCTTAGATTCAGGTGTAAAACTGTACGTGTGGAGACAAGGACGGACACAGTACTGAACTCACAAAAAAGGACAGCAGCCCGTCTTTGTTTAAATATATTAAAAAGGGCAAGATGACTTAGATGTTGCGTTTTTTACTTCTATAAAAACTTGCAATCTGAAAGTGTGGTTTTATTGAAGCACAGGAATAAATAGCTGAAATCATCGGTTTCTCCCTCACACATACACATACAAAGGCCAACACAGCGTTGTTTGCGTCTCTCATTAACTCCACAGCATATTCTTCAATGGCAAAGTGTGCTCTGTGCTTTTTTTGTTGTTTACCCCCTCAGTCCTCAGCCATCCCAAATCTCAGCATGTCCTGCTTTAGTTTGGTGCCTCTGATCGCAAATCACATGACAGGTTAAAGGATCGAGTCTCACGTGTGGTTACTGTTATTAGTTAACAGTCTCTTTGTGGGAGAGTCTCTTACTCTCTGGGCGACGCAGTGAGTGTGGACAGGCACTCCACCGGGCAGACACACCACATCGGGCTCACTGAAGGTGTTGTGGCACAGGTGGCATCCTTTCTTTTCAGACAAAAAGATGGGTTTCTTACGCTCTTTCAACTGGAAGAGAAAAAACACGACAGAAGAGTGGCAATGAATCAAAGCAGCAATGGACACGAACGTGACACACTATATGTTAAAGTGTAGTAATTATAGGGTGTCAAAGTTAGTTTTTATGGACAATACTCATCACTCACTCCTTAATTTGCTTTATAGTTAAACTTAATTTTGACAAGATTAATAATGTCTGGCAATCGGATGTAATTCAATTTGCCAAATCAAATGTTAAAAAATAATTATTATAATATTTCAACCTTTAACATGATTTAAATTTTTTAGAAAGGTTGTCAATGTTCCTTTGATGACAGCATGTAACAAAAGTTTTCATTATGAATTAAATTGATTGTATTATCAACTGAACATGGACTTGCCCATGGAATTGTATTAATCTTCAAATACAATTATCTTTAGTTGACTTATGAGAATAGAAATATCATCTCCCACATGAGTAGCTGGAACCAGCAATTTTTTGTAAAATTACTATAATCATTCAATGATAAAAAATTTAGAGTTTAAAGAAACAGCTTTATTTTTGAATTTCGCTTATTCAAGATTGCTTCATCTATTGGAAAAGTTATAAAAAGAGTAGGTAATAAGAGATTTTAATAATTGTTGCACCTCATGCAACAACCTTGGTCGCATAACTAAAAACTGTATTTTTTAACTCTAGCATCTTAAACTACACATGCATTTATTCATCTAATTTGCACATTTATTAAATCATTTATTATGTTATGCATTTCTCACCCTGTCGTGCAGCAGTTGAAGGTTTTCGGAGTGGGCAAGCCCCACAGCGATCTGAGATGTGCGGCGGGCGTGCATACTGGCCCTGACCGCTCGACCCAGAAAGGGCCGCAGCAGCTGCATCGACCAGCCCTCCGGTAACATGCGAAGGACACGGGCGGCGTCGAACACCTCACCGTGGCGGTTAAGGAGGTCCACCGCTGCCATCTCCAAGTCTCCACTGCCACCTTCTGCTGCAGTCTGGGATTTTCCGGGATGGCTCGTCGTGTCAAGATAAACTCCCAAGAGCATTTGAAACAGCTGCTGCTGATAAGCAGAGTCCCGGCAAGACGATGCCCATATGCAGAAGGCTTCGGCGGAAGGGAAGTCTCTGAGCTTGTGAACCAGTATGTGCAGAGCTTTATCGTTCTCCTCCAGTTTCCCATGTAGTGTTGCACGCTCTAGCAGCAGTTGTTCACAGTTCTCCATCTTACCTACGCAGAGCAGAGAGCACAAAACATCAGCGGTCAAAACCTGCACGATGACTTTACAAGCCAATTTGGAAAAAGGTCATAAAGCTTTGGAGGATTTCCTTTTCACCCAGCAGTGCACTTAAGTCTGCATTACATTTAAGCCAAAACAATTTTTGATTGTACTATGACAAGCTAAACACCAGAACAATTTAGTCACTAAATAAGTGATGGTTAAAATATTGCAAAAAAAGCTTTCATATAAGTTTTGACAGCAACAGAAAGATCTCTCTTCAGTCACATACAGACACGTGTCTCACCTAAAAGAGACTGTGCTCTGTAGAGGTTGGACTCCCTGAGCAGGGCCTGGAGTCGGTCTCTAGCACTGCTGAGCTGCTGTTCATCTGTGGGCGACTGTGAGAGCAGTGACAAGACCCTCTCCAGGTACAACACAGCCAGGTGTGTGTGGAACTTCTCTTTCTGCGTCCAAAAACATGGAGAGAAAAAAAAAGATTACCTTTTGCCGATCAAGCTGCTTTGATGTAACAAATAGAAGTTAAATCCTCAAAGGGCAACTTGGAGGTATTATCTTGATTCATTTCTCTGAAGAAGAAATTGAAGAAGAATCCTGAACCAGGCGGTCCACCTTTCGGTTCTCACTCCAAAGCCTCTCATGCGCATGAATAGCAGATTTTTCATCCTTTTATTTGTACCTGTATCTTCCTCTCCAGCACCAGGTGTTCCAAGTAAAGAAGCAGCGCCTGGCTGTGCTTTCCAAGGTAAGTGATGACATCGTCAGAATTCAACTGTGGGTGATCTTTACAGACAGGTCTCTTGGTGAAGATGTGGATGCCTATCTACAAACAAAAAGAGGCATGTTAATACCACTTTATGCACAATATTAGAAAATATGTTTAAAAATCTGCTTAATTACAAGTTGACTGGCACTAATAATCTTTGACAGCAGTTGCTGAGGTTATTTAATGTACAGATAACCTACGGTGGGATTCTTCAGCAAGGCCCAGTCTGCATATTTCCATACGAGGTCCGGATTGGAGCAGGAACAAAGGAAGTCCACAACGTACTCATAAAGATCAGATCTTGTCGAGTCTTGCAGATCCCCATCGACCACACGAATCCACAACTGTCACAAACATACGAAAAACAAATAAGTTCACATTGTCAAACATAATATTGGTGCTGATTCTTCTGTAAGAATCAAATGATGGGCAAATGTGTAGGCGTACACACCTGAAGCGCTGCTGAATCCTGACCATTATAATGATAGAGCAGCCCAAGTGCAAAATATCTAAGAGAGGGAGAAAGAAGCATGAATGAGGCAAAGCTGATCCCTCAAGACTCAAATATTGTAACACGTAATTGAAATGGATTAACTAAACTGGGCACAGAGCTGGAGCTTTACCCGGGTGGCAATTATCAGTGGGTGGAAAAAAAAAAGTATTTACCCAACAAAGCCTTGTAACCCTGTAAGACTTCAATAATTAGTGGAAATTACACTGATCCCCACAAGAGTATTCCTCCTCCAGTTACCACAGTGTTAAGAAAAATAGGAGATGATAAATTAAGACCCCTACTTTACTAAAATCTTCATAAAACACTCAAACCAAATTCACATAAAAAGACGATATTTAACAAGCTCAGTCCATCTGGATTCAAAATAAATGGAGTTTGTTTCACTTCAACCGTTTGCATGTGTCAATGCCAGTATTAGTGTTGAAATTCACTGATTTTCACACTTTTTAAATTATATGAACTTAATAAGGCGCATGTTAAATCAAAAATGATGGCATACATACTTGTGATATTTTTCGAGCCACGGGACACTGTCTGCCATCAGGCAGGCATTGTCTGAAGCTACCAGGTCTAGAAGGCTGTCGTGATCTTGTTCAGCGTAAAGCTTTAACAGTGCCGTGTCCACGTCCTCTCTGCAACCATTAGCCACCTCTGTGCTTCGTACCTGTGTGTGAGGATGAAGAAAAACTTTTTGTAATACATTAACAGTGCGATAAGGACGTCTGTCGTGTGAACTCTGCAAAATCTGGTGTAAACTAAATCAGTTTTTCCCCATTTACCTCGCCCAAATAACTGATGAGGAATCTCTTGCACCGCAGCACTTTCTCCTGGTCGCCCTGTGCCAGATGGTTGAGATCGGCGAACTCGTGGAGAGGAGGGTGGCAGCGAGTGAAAGGAGAGGAAGATGGCAGCAGTAGAGGGTAGAGAGATATCAGCTCTCGCACGTCCAGCTGACCCTTCCTGAAAAAAAATATATTGATAAATAATCAAGAAATGCACACCACAACTCAAAACAGCTTGATCCTTAATATTTGTTATAGTTATAATACCATAAATAGCTATACAGCTCATCACTTAAGGGTTGTTGAGGTGACTGGAGCCCATCCTAGCTGAGTCTGAGGGTAAGAGGCAAGATACACCCTGGAAAAGTCACCAGTCTATCTCTGGGAGGTTTTTAACAACGGAAAATCTTCATATTCTTTTTCAATTTGGATTTGTGTGATATCTAAAAGAATTATACCATTATGTGGATTCAGATTTACACCAAAAGCAAATTTAAAGTTTCTCTGTCCGTGGCCAAACCTTGAAACAGGAAAACACACAGGACAGGAAACATGACCTCCTCGGCAGTGGAATGCATAAAATTATGAAGTCGTAAATAAATCACAAAGAGTTGGAACTAAAGGTTCAACTACAGGTGCTTTAAACATCAGTTAGTGCTGAAACAGTTTGGACTACAATGGGGTATCAGCTTTGGTCAAGTCTGCAAAACCACTTTATACAGAGACAGCAAAGCTCCTGAAGTCTAAATAAAATATGTGTTCTGAAAAGATTGTAATGAATAACCCTGTGAATTGTATGACTGCTGTTCAAGAGTTAACAATTTATTTCAACTTTCGATTTGATTTCAAAACCTTGGTTATGAATGGTTTAATTTAATCTCATGACCCATCAAATTATGTTTTAACAAAAGGTGGTAAATGATCAATGACTCTTACCTGAAGTGTTCTCTTGCTTCTACAAGCTGAAGTTGACCGAACTGTATGAAGCCCGCCTGCTGGAGGATTCGTTTGTGCAAAATCTGTACATATGGAAAGCGACAATATGAGAGTTTGGTTTAGATAAAATACTTTCAATTGTGTGATTCAGATAAATTTAAAGTTATAACATCTTTGAGTAATATGATACCAATATTACCGTAGTGACTATGACTCATTTTTTCAATACAGCCATTCAAATCTAAACAGACAGTTTGTTACCTGGAACTTGTCTTTGGGAATATTTCTCTGTGCTCCCTCAGTGAGGGTGAGCGCCTCCTCCACTCTGTGACTGGCCAGTAGGTCCTGGATCTGTCTCTCCAGTGGCAGAGGCACCAGGACGTACACTCCCTTAGTGGAAGCCAGGATTACCTTCCCTAAAACACACAAGGCTCACAGGTCAGTACCTCAGCAGCGCTCTCACACAACCAGAAATATGTACCGTGATATCACAGGTGGCTTTAATCTTCAAACATCATTTTTGAATGATTGCAGAAACACCAGAGGTAACGAATAGCATGTTAAAACACTCTTACAGGGTTTCCAGAGCTTTTATTCTGAGCATCCACTATGAGGATGAATGTTGTGTGTCTGTTTTCCAAAGCTTATCATCTTTCAGCTGCTTTTTTTTTCTCTTCAGATATTTTATGCGCATTTTACGGCTTTACGTTATAGATAGGACAGTGAACAGAAAGCCTGAAATGGGAAGAGAGAATCGGGGAAAGATACGCAGCACAGGGCTGGATCGGAAACAAATCGCGGGCGCTGCCGGAAGAGACAAGCCGCTGCCGGAGAGTCAGTTTCAAAGAACTGCAGATATTTTAAAAAACAAGTTGAGGAGTTTATCAGTGCCTCCCAGTTGCATGTTTTTTTAAAGCTATGTAGTGTAATATTTATTTATTCTGCCACTGCACTGAAAGATGTGTTCTAATAGAAAAAAGCTTGCCGTGCTTTAGATCCCATGAGGGAAGTCAAGATCCAAGTGTACAGCCTGTCACAGCTTTCTTATAAAATATTTTGGTGGCTCAGTCCAGAAAACTTACTTTTTAATGAGAGAGCCTATTTTCCTCAACAGAAGCACATCGCTGTGAAAGAAACATCTAATTTGAATGATCTCCTATAAATTAGATGGACAAGGACAAACTCTTTCAACTAAAAAGTTGTCAAAGTTTACAGGTCCTGGAGAATCTCTGCATATATGAAACAAGTTGTAAAAAGCCTATTGTGGCACCACACCTGTCAAGTGAGGTTTATGAAATCAAGTCCTAAACAGCAACAAGGTTAATTAATGTTAATTATTAGACCTGCTGGAGGCAAGACCTCTTTCACCTTGTTCTTACATCATTTCACACAAGTGTGTATTATTAAGGGAGCTTGTTGACTATTCATCATTAAACCTGTCACAATGTTTAATGAATAATGTTAAAAAGATTATTACTCTTTCATTTGTTTAATAAGTGGTTTGACCAGACGACGGGTTGATTCCCTAGGAAAGCATTATGTGTTATTACCTTCAAAGTCTTGCAGAATGTGTCCATCCCTGAATGAAAGGGTCTGTTTTAACTGTTGGTCCAACATGCTGTGGATGGTGATGAAGCTCTCATCCAAGGCCACCACGTATGGAAAACACACAGCGGCACCAATCACGCTCTCTGACCAGTTGACTGGAGCCCGCTGAGATACTCCTTCTGCATTGGCAAACATTCCTGGAGGGAGCAGGGGACAAAGGTTGTGAACATTTTTAAATGTTAAAATGTATGAAGCTTGTTTGGTTTTGATTTACTACATTATAAATACTGTGCATAGTAACTGTGGGTTGCCAACACTGACCACACATAAATGCTGGAAACGGGTTAATAATTAAAGTTCAAGACACAATTCAGCAGGGTTCACCAAATTAAATTGAAGAATTGTTTTTGATTGTTTTAATGTCAATTATAAAGCATTTTCTCTGATCATACAGGTCAAAGAATAACAGAAAACCAGTGGAGACTAGAAAGTACACAAACTGACACTTTTGTCAGAACTTCCCAGCTGTGTATAAAAATAATTCTTTGTAATATAATAAATTAGTAAGCGTGGAGTGGAGCTAGATAAGTGGCAGATAATTGATGGACGGTTTAACCAATTAAGAAATAATCAATCAAATTATTAAAGATCTGCCATAACTTCTGTTACCATCCATGGCAGGCCAGAAACATAACCAGGACCATTGTATATGAAAGTTAAGACTATATAAAAGCTTCTAAGGATCTTTAAAGACTTCTTAAGATCTGCAGATACCTCGTTTTTGTTACTGACTTACCGAGACCACCAGGTGCTGCTAAGAGGAACTCCTCCCTGCCGATAGTTTTCACAAGGGGCCTCCTCTCATCGCTGTTGTAAGGGAAGAGGTCTTGAGAAGCTCCCGTGTTGTAGTTCAGGATCATGTATTGTGTAGCGAGGGCCAAGCACAAGAAGTAACCATCGAGACTGACCGCACACGGCTGCTCAGGAGTGGTCACCTCTTTGACCAGCTGGACTCGGTCCTCGTACACCATGAAAATCTGCACCGTCCGCCGCTTGGAGGAGAGAACTCCCATTTCCACACAGAAGGGATCCCCATTCACCGGGTTCTCATTAATGCAAAACGACGTAACACCTCGGATCTTGGCTCCGCCTCCTGCAGCCGAGGGCACAGTCTCTAACGTCACCATGTCCACGAGGAACACGATTCCATCACAAAGTACTATCAGGCGCTCCAAAGCAGAAGCGGCACGCAGCTCAGCAACTGGTTTCTTGAGGCCCAGGTATTTGTGCAGCAGCTTCTGAGGCGAGTAACTCAGTTTCCCTTTGGAAGACGTGACCTCGTCCAGCAGGAAGTGGTGGATGAAGCAGTCGTTGGTGCCCACGTACAAGTGCTTCCCACAGCATTCAATGCACTCGATGTTGATCCGAGCTTTGTCGCCCATGAGGAGATCTCGCTCCACAGCGGGGACAAGCTCAAAAGCCTTCACACTCATCTCAGCCAAGGCATCTACACTGGATGATACAAAACAGACAGGCATCAAGAAAACTGCAGTCGAGTCAAAACAATCAATATAAGAAGGTAATGCAAACCATGAACTGGATACATTAAGAGTTTACTGGCAATATCTGAGTCATGATGAGGTATGGACGCTTTCAATCTGCTTCAAAGGAAGCTCAGAGTTTTCCTTGTTTCTGACTGATTTACCTCTGAATAAAGACTCACGTGAGAGTGAGACTTTAAAATGCCAAATATCATGAGTATAGGTTAGAAACCTTGAGCTCTGGGAGAAACATTTTGCATAACTTTTAGGACATCTTAAAGTTCATATAATTATTTACCTGATAAATAAATTGAAAGATTTGTTTCCAGCTTTATATACTGTATCAACTCACCAACACACAGGTCAGCTTATGCTCAGTTAAGATCAAACATTTTTGCCTTTGACTGTTACCCGTTTAATTTAGATGAAGCTGAGAATTAACACAATAATTGTAAATTATCCAGGCATAAACTATAATGTGATCTTTTACACTATTTCTGTAAACCAGTGCCAGACATCACTGTGAGTTTGAAAAACACAGGTGACTGTCACAACACTGTGTGTTACACATTAGACATATGACAGGGTTTAATAACTTCCTGTCAACATTCAATTGTGCTTATTGTTTAACAGTTAATAATGTATATGCTCTGATATACATGAATATAAATTGCATTGTGTGTGTTTTGATCAGCTTTTTATTTTGCCTATGAAGGGACCTAATTTGACGTATTACTTAAGGGTCAAGCCCTTCTTCACATCTGTAACTATTTATATCTAAGATGATAGTAGGTTTCTTTCATTACCAAATATTATTAAGGGTGTCTCATCCATTTCTGTGCTGGTTGGGTAACTTGCTTTTCTTTACATAGAAGCGGATAATCCACTTTATTATCATTTCCCAGGGGTGACAGCTAATAGCATTAACGCTAGCTAGCTTGTCAAACCCACAAAGGCCAACAATAGCAATAAAACGAAGTCCACTGGTTGACACCACCTGTCAGGAGGTGGAATCAACTGAGAGTAACATATATTATACATGTGAGGAAGGTGTTGTCTGTTTTATACTTGATTAAGCTGCTCCTGGGCCAGCTAGCCGAGTAAGTTAGCTAGCTAACGTTAGCTTACAGAGTCTGCTCCCCAGTGATGTCCATGCTAGCAGGCTAATGAAGCTAGGCTAGGTTTCTAGGGTGGCTAAAGGATGGGTTGTTACTGGTGTGAACTCAGGAGCTGTGTTGTTGGATCACCGAACAGAAACAGCGGCTCGTTGCCTGTCTCCAGCCGGCCTCTCTCCCCCTGAGACGATGCTCTCACGCCCCAGCTTCCTGACGACTTTCCCCGGGAGCTGTTAGCATACCTACCGCTGCAGGCAGCGCTCAGGACGGCAGGCGGGTTCCCCAGACGCAGGCGAGCCTCTCTACTCCACAAACAGCGGCCACGACATAGATTCACACATGAGGATGACTTCTCCCATGCTGCTGGGGGTCGACACCGCACCGAAAAGCGGGAATTACAGCCTGAACGGCGGCGGAGGGTCCTTCCTCGTCCCGTAGAAAACACCCAGTGACACCGAGGAGCCGCTGCTGGCTGCAGGTGATGCTGCGTTCAAGACCGTCGAGTGGGAGGGGGAATTGTTGACGATTTGTGAACACATTCAAAAATGGGTTATACATTTATTTTATGTTTTTTTTATTCATTTTTTTCGAATCAGATTAGAGCCATGGATCTTTTTCAAGAGACAATGTACCAAGAAATAAACACACAATGAACAACCAGAAGTAACATAACCGAGATCCAAGATAGTAAAGTGTTAAAATCTTTTTTATGCAGTTTGCATTTCATACCAATTAAAAGCTGCACAGTAAAAACATTAAGGTTGATTACACAATAACTTTGATTATGTTTTATTTAGTCTCTGATTCTAACCGAGAAACCAGGATTTTAAATTTCAAATGATACACAAGATTGTCATGTGACAGTTGGCTTTTAAGCCATTTGTGTGTCAAAACAAGAGTGATATGGATTCCCATATAACAATGGGTTCTAATGGGATAGTGGTGGAAAATATAATATGATAATAAAATACAAATGTGCTGTGAGTCTTTATATTCAAAATGAAACGTGTTGCAAAAGTAATAACAACCCGGGTCAAATTATATAAAAAATAAATATGAACAAATAAATGAACGAAAAAATTAACAAATAAATAAATAAGTAAATAAAGCTTGTGTTGGAAAAATTATATATCTGAGTTTCTATATTTACTTATTAATGGACTGATCCCTGAATTTATTCCTTAATTTATTTATTTACACAATCCTCAATTAATGTCCCATTTGTGTCCTCGTGTTAAGCCAGTGTGTCCAAAAAATCAGAAAAACCGCTAACAAGCTGTTAAAAATCCCGAACTGTCCCTGAACGTGACACCACCGCTTTTCACCCAGGATGCACCTGTCCAACAGAGCTGCCTGAGAAAAGCCATTTTGTTGTGCTAGCTAGCCACATGCTAAAGAAAGCCACCAACAAAACATGGATCTGATGTGTCACCGCTGAGTGTGTCGCTGTTGTGTGTTGCTCTACTGTCGCAAAACACAATAACTGAACTCGCTAAAAAACGTGTAAGTAGCGGAGCCTAGCATGGACTAGCCGGGTGAGGCTAACGGGGGCTACAGTCTCAGATAACACACTGCTAGCTTGTTTACGTAGCTGACCGCAGTTATGTTTTCTGTTTAATTAACCCTACGTGAGTCCGAGGTAGTTTGCGAGTGCGTTGTTGAGCCGACTGCGAGGGTCCGAGCTCCCAGTGCTCCCAGTGCAGGGACCGTGCTGTGTCACAGGAAGACCCCGCGGTTACTTAGCATAACACTTGGACCCACACAGCGTTTAAGCCATAGCGCTAATCTGATAATGGCAGAGGACACTCGACAGGACAAGAGAGCCAGCTTCTCTGCCATAACAGAGCACAGCACCAACGGGATGGGCCGGACCTCCGCCGTGGCCTCAGGCAAAAGTGGTGCCTCCAAGAAGATAACGATCAAAAATTTCAAAGGTATTGTTGGACGATCCATCTCCTCCCTTTACGTTGTCTTATCGAGCAGAGCATGTGAGCCAAGCGTTAGATCGTACAGTCCAAAACAAAAAAGTTGTGGTTTGAGTTACGTACGTCAAGTGTAACATGCTGTCTGATGTGTTAATTAGGTTGTTTCTTAGGCTTTTACTCCAGCAGTTATTTTAGCTTTGAAGAGTCTCTGACGACATCTGGTTTTGGCAAATCTGGTTTTAGACGTAGCCAGTGTGTAAAAAAAGCCACTGCCCTCCAGGTGTGGGTCAGATGAGAGAAGATACATAACCTTGTTATATAAGAGGTATTCACCCAGTTTGAGCAATGCAGGTGGCACTGATGACCCTTATTGGAAATGTCTCATGTCAGTTAAAAATAGTTAACTTGAAGATCAAATCAAACTTAAACTAGGACGTTAGACTACACACCACCACCTAGGCCCAACAGTCCTCTCATGAAACCACATTTAACTTCACTAGAGCTGGATTTTTATTTGGATCTGCCTCAAATTACACACACATACATATCTGACCCCTAAATATGTCAGATTGTTTCTTCTCATCAACTTCCATGAATTATTCTATGAGAAATTAACAAAAAGGCAGAATTTCGCAACCTTAAAGAAAGTAAAAAAACAAGCCGTGCAGTCCAAAGTACCAGACGTCTATATCTAACTACATGTAATATGATTTAACAAAAACTCATAAGAAATTAAAATGGAATAGCAACAGTGAAAAGTTCTGTAACTAGCATAATTTGCTTTTTGCACCTCCCATCATTAAATTTTTGTATTTACCAACTTATCTGAGGGTCCAAAGTGTAAAAGTGTATGATGTGCTCCTGCCTTAGTTCATTGTTCTGTATCCAGGTAAATTTAACCAAGACAGATATAATTTTGCCTTTGACAGCAGTAGGTTTGAAGTTGTTTAATTTTTTTTTAAAGAAATAGAAAAGTAAGTGGAAAAAGTTGTTCAAAAACTTCGATTATTTTCATTTGCATGAATGGGCTGTTGTTAGTGTGTCTGTCCTGTTGTGGAGTGGATGTAAATGAACATTATTGCTGACTTTTTGAAACAGAAGGGCCAAAACTAGCAGAGACCTACACTGAAGACACATGGCTGAAGCTACGAGATGCGGTGGGAGCCATTCAGAACAGCACCTCTATAAAGTACAACCTGGAGGAGCTCTATCAGGTTTGCCGACTTTCTTTCTTAACCCATTCTGTGTGATGATTTTTCTCAGGCCTCCATTAACATTTTGAAGTGTTGGATTTTTAGAAAACTGTCACTGCAAAACTACAGAACATGACATATAGCAAATGCTTTGTAGTTACTTGATTTTCAACACATGATCGTTCAGCAGATCATAATACACAGACTTGTATTGTATGCTAGTGTTTAATTTCAGGGGCTAAAGTTCACCTGTAGAAATCTGTGAGTTGCCTGAGTTCGGTCATCTGTCTGAAGAGAATCTCTACTTTTATGTTTGTTACTGTTGTATGGGGACATTGGCTGTTTGCATAGAGCTGTTAACAATCTTTGTTTTCTGGAAGGCGGTGGAGAACCTGTGTTCCTATAAAGTCTCCCCCACGCTATACAAGCAGCTACGGCAGGTCTGTGAAGATCATGTGCAAGCCCAGATCTACCAGTTCAGAGAATATCCTTTTTTGTGAATAACTATTCTAAGTAAGATACTTATTAAGCCCACTGAAACATGTATAAACCTCCAAGGTGATTATACATTTTTCCTGTGATGAATGGTCATTCAGTATTTTTGTTGAATGACTTGAGTGAGTGACAGATAATTTCCTTAACATGGATCTCACAGAGTCTCTGGACAACCTTTCCTTCCTTAAGCGAATGAATCGCTGCTGGCAGGACCACTGCAGACAAACTGTAAGGTTTGATGTTTGCCACATTCACATATTTCAACAGCACTTTGCAAATCATCTTACGCTTAGACTGTTTTCACTTTTCCCTTATAGATAATGATCCGAAGTATCTTTCTCTTCCTGGATCGTACCTACGTGCTTCAGAACTCTCTTCTCCCCTCCATATGGTAAAACTACAGTTTATTCAAATCACTCTGTTTGTTAAGGTGTTCTGTGGAGGCTGATGTTAGGTGTGCGTTGCAGGGACACTGGCTTGGAGCTGTTCCGTACCCACATTGTGAGTGACAGTGCGGTGCAGAAGCGGACCGTCGATGGCATTCTGGAGCAGGTAGAACAGGAGCGGAACGGGGAGACAGTGGATCGTAGTCTGCTCAGGAGCCTATTGGGCATGTTGTCAGACCTGCAGGTACCTGATCCCCTGGTCAGCATTGTTAATAATCAGTAGATCGACTGAACAAGTGTCATTTAATCTCCTGATCCTCTCATGTTCAGGTTTACAAAGATTCCTTTGAAGAGAGATTTTTGATTGAGACCAATCGTCTGTACGCAGCAGAGGGACAGCGGCTGATGCAGGAGAGAGATGTGAGTGACAATCCCAATGGATCTATGTGTCATGTGGTCACATTAAGTCCTCAGGGACTCGTATTACACAAAATGCCAAGGATGTGTTTTCAGCTGACGAACGTACTGAATACGTGAGTTTGTATTTGTCCAGGTGCCCGAGTATCTGCATCATGTGGCTCGTCGGTTGGAGGAGGAGAATGATCGTATCTTGAGCTACCTCGACCAGAGCACTCAGTAATTGTTTTCTTTCTTAATATATATATAATAATAATAATTAATGTTCAACTGTGTTCCTTAAATAACATCAAATAATAACATCCATCTCATGTGCAATAAATTCTCAGAAAGTAAATGGAAACACTTTTTCATTTGTTTTTAACAAATACCTGATGAATAGGGATGCTAAGTGAAGAGCTTGTTGTGCAGGAGCTTATAAATATCTATGTATCTATTGGACTTTTGAACATGCTTGCTTATACCCTCCCACTCATTCTCTTCTTATGATTTCACAGGAAACCTCTTATTAGCTGTGTGGAGAAACAACTTTTAGGAGAACATATGACAGCAATGCTACAAAAGGGTATGTGTTTGTGTGGAAGAATTGAGAATTGAGAAAGTCCTTTTCATTAGCATGTGTGTTTGTTGCAATATGAATTATATTTATTTAACTGCGCTAGAGGAATAAACATTTCAAAATAAACAATGCAGAATTTACTTTGCTGTTTGAAATCTTATTTAGGCTTATTAACTCCTCAGTTTTGTGGCTCTCTGGGAACTGTGATTAAAATGTACCCGACCACTGTCTTTGACCAAAGCAAACAATTCTATCTACCCTTCTTGTGGAGCTATAAACATCCTTTAATTTTCCAACTTTTGGATTTGATTTTTAATTATTATTTATGACATAGGGGCTTTTTACTTTTCAGTATATATATATATAAATGAATGTATGCAGTAATTTGCAACATTTTGGTGGCAGGTCTGAGCATCCTGCTGGATGAGAACCGTGTGACTGAGCTGGCCCTCCTCTACCAGCTCTTCAGCAAGGTGAAGGGGGGACTTCCCACACTACTGCAGTTCTGGAGGGATTATATCAAGGTAAACACATACTGTAGATCAACAAACATACTCTATGTTGGAGAAATACATCATATTCACCTTATTGTAAACGGTCTCTGCTCTCAGACCTTCGGTGGAGAGATTGTGTGCACTCCAGAGAAAGACAAGGACATGGTGCAAGAGCTGCTGGACTTTAAGGACAAGATGGACAACGTGGCACAGAGCTGCTTCACAAGGAGCGAGGGATTCATCAACGCCATGAAGGAAGCCTTTGAGACCTTTATCAACAAGAGGCCGAACAAACCTGCAGAACTCATTGGTAGGTCAGACAAAGAAATTGTACATCACGGCTGCACATTTTAACATGGTTGTTGTGAATTCTGTGTCTTGATAACAGCGTTTTTGTTTTCCTATCCAGCTAAATATGTGGATTCTAAGTTAAGAGCAGGGAACAAAGAGGCTACAGAGGAGGAGCTGGAGAGAATCCTGGATAAGATAATGATAATCTTTCGTTTCATTCATGGTCAGTTACACTTCTCTATCTGTGGGTGTGAGTGCTTGGGGTGTTTATGTATATGTCACTGATTTTTCTCTATCAGTCAATTACTTTAATTAACCACTTTGAAGCTTGTTACGCTTTGAGTAGAATTCTTGATATCTGTTTCCTTTTTTTCAGGTAAAGACGTGTTTGAAGCTTTTTATAAGAAGGACTTGGCCAAACGCCTGCTTGTCGGCAAGAGTGCTTCTGTAGATGCTGAAAAGTCCATGCTCTCCAAACTCAAGCACGGTAAATCAGTAATCCAATCTCTTATAGCTTTTATAACCAAGTTGCAATTAATCATTTCATTTCTCAGATTCATAAGGGCAGTTTAAGGAAATGGATATACCTGCAGTTTATTGTATTTAATGACACTTAAAATTTGAATGTGGTTGCAGAATGCGGAGCAGCATTCACCAGTAAGCTTGAGGGGATGTTTAAGGACATGGAGCTGTCCAAAGACATCATGATCCAGTTCAAACAGGTACGAGGAAAACAAGTGCAGCTTGAAGAGGTTGATGCCATGTTTGCAGTGTGCGTGTTAATTCTGCTGTACTGGCTTAAATGCATTTTTCATTCGTAGCTGACATGATATCTTTCCTCAGTATATACAGAACCAGAGTGAACCCAGCAACATAGAACTTACAGTTAACATCCTGACGATGGGCTACTGGCCGTCATACACGCCCATGGAGGTCCACTTGCCCGCAGAGGTAAGAATCTTTATGATTATTTGTGCATGAAGTCAAGTTATTGAGGAAAACAGTCAAAACTAAATATCTGTGTTCATTGTATGTTGATGATAGTGATGTTGGTCAACAATTTGGTACAAATGTAATCTCTCTTGTTTTGTTAGATGGTCAAACTGCAGGAGGTGTTCAAGCTGTTCTACCTGGGGAAGCACAGTGGGAGGAAGCTGCAGTGGCAGCCAACCCTGGGTCACGCTGTATTAAAAGCAGAGTTTAAAGAGGTAAGCGCTTGATATATTCTAATGGGGCATGAAAAAGAGAGAGAGACAGTTTGATAAACGGCAGTTACAATGATCACTTTCTCCTGCAGGGCAAAAAGGAGCTGCAGGTCTCCCTGTTCCAGACTCTGGTGCTGCTGATGTTTAATGAGGGAGAGGAGTTCAGCATTGATGAGATCCGCACTGCGACCGGCATAGGTTATACATTACACTATGTCTTTGAATTTGTTGTACAGCTATTCTGTGGTGGAGAGAGTTACCTGCTGTATCACACTGTCTGACATTTGTCTTATCGTGCACAGAGGAGGGAGAGCTCAAGCGTACACTGCAGTCCCTGGCCTGCGGAAAAGCAAGAGTCCTTAACAAGGTCCCTCGAGGAAAAGATGTGGAGGACGGAGACCGCTTTAATTCCAACAATGATTTTAAACACAAACTGTTCCGCATCAAGATCAACCAGATCCAGATGAAGGAGACGGTAAAAACACTCGCAAATTTCTTTCTTTCTTTCATCACAGACTCCTCCTCAACCTGGGAACACTTTTCCATATTTAAAATCCCATTTCCCCTCACAGGTAGAGGAGCAGGTGAGCACAACAGAACGTGTGTTTCAAGACCGACAGTATCAGATTGATGCGGCTGTGGTCCGCATCATGAAGATGAGGAAGACCCTGAGTCACAACCTCCTCGTATCAGAGCTCTACAACCAGCTGAAGTTCCCTGTTAAGGTGAGGCATCTCAAGATTCTCATTCCTTTTGATTTTACACACACACACACAGAAAGCTCATCACCTGCTTTATCTTCCTCTCCCCAGCCGGGCGATCTTAAGAAGCGCATTGAGTCGCTCATAGACAGAGACTACATGGAACGTGACAAGGAGACTCCAAACCAGTACCACTATGTTGCCTAAAGGGGGCTCTACTGTCACTGCCATGCTTCTCTCACAGCATGCGGACAGCTGCCCCCCCACAAAACAGCATTACAGCCCTTCAGCCACCCGGCTCTCCTCTGGTGCCCACCGTTCCCTCCATCCACAATCCTGGACACAGCGTCCAGATCACACAGAGCTCCAGTGAGATGAGAGACACTTGGCTGTTCAGTTCCCACCCTGCGATATCTTTTTGTGGGACTGTGAGACCGGAGCTGGAGGAGCGGCCCGGGTGGTTGATGGTTGGTTTATGTGACTTACAAATCTGCTAATGCAAAACTCAACTGAAAATAACGAGCACTTTCCTCCTGTTTTTGTTTTGTTTTGTTTTTCCCTCCTCCGGGTTGGGATTTTTGTTCTCCCGCATCCCTTTGTTCTAAAAATCGCTTATTTTCTACTGTAGTTGGTTTGTCATGAGTTTAAAGAATTATTTTTTTTTTTTGTTGGTTTTTAATTTCTGTTCAAGGTTTCCTCCACATGAATGGCTGCATTACAGTGCCGAGTTTAAATCTGATTGGTTGGTTGCGTGATTTGGCAGAGAAGCAGCTGTTGAGGACACGAGGATGGATGAAGGGGTCCAGAGGGGCTGGGTCAGAGGAGGGAGGGGAAGACGGGGGGGTTAAAACTTGTAACACAGATGCTAAATGATTTGCAGACAAGCCACTTGGGTATGTCTTTGGGTTTCTTGTATGTTTTGACCAAAATGTCCAAATGTCCAATGTCATGTGCTGATGTTTTTGTAGATCAGATTGTATTCTATGTACGAGTGAGAAAAGTGAACTTGAATAAATGGATATTTAATGATTCAGATCGTGATTTGTAGGTCATCAGTTGATGCTTGTCGCCTCCACTGAGGAGGTGAACTCTTTGTCCGTGCTTGTTTATTTGATCAGCAGGATTACAGAAAAACTACTGGACGGATTACTACGAAACTTGGTGGAAAGATGGGTCAGGAGAAAACCCATTCTATTTCGGTGCAGATCTGGATCAGTGGGCCGATCCAAGAATTATCTTTCACATTCTTGAACAGTACGAGGGCAAAATTGTTGTTATTTTCTCAGAGAATAATTCAAGGACATTGATGATCTATTGAATTTGAATTCGGTTTCATAAGGGAACTGTTGGGCTGTGGCAGAGGTTTAGTTTAGTTTCGTTTTCTCAGCCTACACTGTGATTGATTTGCCTATCAGCCAAGCGGTTACTCATGCTGACATCTCCTGCAGTCTAACTGAATTTAATCAAATCCGTTTTTGCTAAATGAGAAAGATAAGGAAAATAAAAAATCTGAACAAATTAATAGTAATGAAATCATGACCAGTCTAGGCAAGTGAATAACAAGGAGGATTTCAGTCTTTTATTGCAATTTTTTTGGCATGAAAACATAATATAACGAATGTCCCTCAGTAGATGAAATAGCAAATACCTCCGTTAATGCCGAACAATCTTACACGTGATTTTGTAGTTCTTATTGTGGAAATGAAATAGAAAATAGGAAGCAGCCTCGTGACCAAAAAACAATGTAACGTGTATTCCTAATTCCCTGCATCAGGTCAAAATAACTAAACATAACACAGGTTTACATAGCAACACAAAATATGGCAACTAGAGAGGCACCAGTTAAACACCAGTTGTACAAGAAATTGATAAAAATGGATCCAGGCCAAATTGTACACACTTATAAATATCAGCCCACTATATATGACATTTACAAAATCAAGATATGTGCGTTATTCCCTGACAGATCAACAAACGCATTGCAAAAACAATCTGTTCAAGAAACTGACTTATACTTAAAGTTACTGGAAGATGGAACTGAAAATAAAAGAGGGAAATTTTCAATACTTTCATTATCACAGCAGGAAAAATGCAGCTTATCCTTTACTTTAGAAAAGGATCTTTAAAAGCCCTCGGGCGTTGTAGTCTGGATTTAAGACGACTAAACTGTGTGTGTCTTTTGTTGAAGAGCAAGGGGGAAGTATGCAGGGAGAATGTGGCAGGGTCCTGACAGAGTCTTGGACAGCAGCAAGTGAGCAGCCTCTGCGTTCCTTCAAGGGTTTTGCACCCCCTCGTGAATTGACGAAGGTGTCAGCTGACTGCCCACAACACATGCACTTGCAGCCGACACTGTACCATGTGTGTGTGCGTGTGTGTGTACTTGTACTTATAACTCTGTGAGGGCCACCTTAAGTATGAACCTTATGAAGTGACGACATTTTGAGGGTTAAGTACTTGCTTTTAGAATTAAGTTTATGTTATGATAATGGTGATTGTGAAGGTTAAGGTTCCAGATGAGGTTGTTCACAATGAATGCAAGTTAATGCAAAATGTCAATTGTTGTCTTCAAACGTGCTACCCTAATGTAACCCCCCTCACAGCTTCTCTATTATATTAGATAAATATTGTATTTTAAATTCCATTTTGAATATTGAACGTAAGTGCAGGGACAAATGTGTCAAACCAATCAACTAATGGAGGCCGATAAATGTTATATCAGCATCTGGTCTGTTTATACTGTCCCTCCCATATTATTGCATTTTAATCACTTTAGATTTTAATAAACTTGACATGCCACTCCTGTGAGTTCCCTGGAAAACCACAATTTTAATTGTAATATAATTCCTGGAAGCTCGTTCTTTTCTCACTAGATGTCTCTTTACACCTTGTTGGCATCACCTACATTATTGAAGTCTGTACAAATATTAGCTACGAGCATTAAACATCTCTTTACACCTTGTTGGCATCACCCACATTATTCAAGTCTGTAAAAACATTATTCACAAGCAAAAACAAAACAAAATGTTTCTCACTAGAAGTCTCTTTACCCCTTATTGGCATCACCTACATTATTCAAGTCTGTAAAAATATTAGTTACGAGCATTAAACATCTCTTTACACATTGTTGGCATCACACACATTGTTCAAGTCTGTCATAATATTATTCCCAAGCAAAAAAAACAAATATGTTTCTCACTCGATGTCTCTTTACTCCTTATTGTCATCACCTACATTATTAAAGTCTTTAAAAACATTATCTATCAGCAGCAACTCCATGTTTTACTTGCAGTTCCTCAGGATGAGTCGTGTGTGTGTGTGTGTGTGTGTGTGTGTGTGTGTGTGTGTGTGTGTGTGTGTGTGTGTGTGTGTGCGTGCGTGCGTGCGTGCGTGCGTGTGTGTGTGTGTGTGTGTGTGTGTGTGTGTGTGTATCAGTGTGTGTTACCGCTGCTGTGAATGGAGCTCATACACAGCCAGGGGGGGGAGGCCTCTCACGTGACTGCTCAGCTCTGACTCTCTGTTCACATGACCAGACTCTAGACCAGACCACAGACCAGAGGACCAGAGCTGGTTCCTTCCGTCACCGTCTCTGCCAGACACCAGCTCCGCTCCCCGTGGTTCAATAGAGAGACGGAAACCAGAAGAAGAAGGAGAAGGAGAAGAAGAAGAAGAAGAGGAACAGCTGCTTCGTGAAGCTCTCGCTCCTCCGTCAGGTCAGGTGCAGCTGGTTCTTGCGTCAACCTGTGACGCGGCGGCACGACGACCCTGCTCCCCGGGCTTTCCCTCGTCTTCCCCCGGCGATCATTAGAAGTCAGGTCCGCTCCGTGTGGCGTCTGGAGTCCGAGGATGGAACTCTCTCATGCGGTGGTCGCGGTGCTCCTCGCCTGCTCTGCCTGGCTAGGTGAGTGTTTCCCGGGCTGTGGAAAGCTCCATGTCGAGCGACGTCATCCAGAACTGTCGTCGGTTAGTCGAGTTCACTGTTAAACAAGTCGAGCATCGATCTATTAGTCGATTACACTTGATCATACAGCATCAAGCTGTGGAATCAACAAAGCAAATTCGAAGCTGGCATCTTTCTTGTTTTTATTTGTTTACTTTCCTGTATATTTTCATATAGATAAATAAAATAAACAAATGTAATCAAATCATATAGTCTTTGACATGTCCTTGTTGTTAAAATCAAAAGTCCAATTAAATATTTTTTTTGCATTACATTTAATTTTTAAAGGTTTAAAGGTTTTTTCACTACAGAATTATTTTCAAATATGTAAATATAGTCAAGGATCAATTTTAAAAATGCAATAACTTTTAAACATCATATTAGTCCATGACGTTTATTATATCAGGTTTATAAAATATATTATTAAGTATTTTACTTTTTAGAAAATAGAGGAAATTCATGATGCTCCAGGTATTGTACATGTAGGTTGGTAAATTAATCTGAAACTATTTAGAATATGGTTCAAACATAGCAGTATTATCATATTTCAGGTTTTGCGTCATTCTCTTTTTATCATTTTAATAATTGCAACAAACAATAACTTGTTTTCAGGTTTGTAATACTGACTGGAAAGAAAACTATCTTTGTAAAAAATGGGATCAGTAATTTTACTTGTATTAAATATTAAGTATTTTTTACAATGTTGTATTAGTGGATCTGAAGATACTTACACTGGTCTCCATATAGTCTTCAGTGATAGTCAACTTAATATGATGGAGTTTGGACACTTGTCAAGATGCCATTTTGGGCGAGAGGCCAGACAGATGGACATTCTTGAGTGTAGACGTTTGTTACAGTCTTTCATGACTTGACTTTACACACAGATTAAATGTGTTTATGATTAAACGAAAGATTTCCTGGTGTTGTTCAATAACCAGTGGAAACTAAGGAGAACTCACTGCATTTCAGAATTTTATAGCTCTGTCCAAAGTCCAAAATCTAAAGGTCAGCAGTCCTCAGGTATTGATGTCAAAACAGACCTAAGAAGTCTCTGGACTTTATTATTTTCTATTCTATTTTATTCTAATCTCTTGTATGATCCCTGGGTTTTGTCTGTGTTTGGGAGCAGCAGATTGGTCTCTTTGTTGTGTCATTTGAGAGCTTTGTGTGACTGCTATGATGGCTTTGTGTTGTACACTGGGGGCTGACAGTGTTATTTTATGACCTGTTTAATTGGCCTGAACACACACAGACAGCTGGCTGCCAACAGGAAAACAGGCCGTGTTGTTGTAGTTCTCTCTCTCTAAATGCTCATTATAAAATATATAACTGGATTGATGTTCTTTTAGTAATCTCAAATTATAGTGGGTGGTCTGTTTCATTTTCCACTCACCAACATGTTGAGGCTTTAGTTTAGACAGAATTTAAGTCCACCAGAACCAGAATTTCCTGGTAGTATGGAACACTGTTTGAATCCTTTTTACGTTATTCTCTCCGCACCGACTGTATTATACTTATATCTGCAGCTTAATACTCTGCACACACAGACGCTTTTACTTTGTGATCAGATTATAGTGTTGTGTAAACTGTCGGCTGTGTGTATACAGGGTGAACTGAGAGGTGACGCTGGGGTCAAGTTTCAAAAAGGCACTCGGGAAGATGGCATCTGATTGATGGACTGAAGCACAGATTCCCATTAGGATCAGTAGATTGTATAATATGGAACACTGGAGACAAAGGGGAAGTGAGGCCACTGTGAAAGAGAGAAGAGTCACTGAGCTGTGTCATAAGTTATGAAATTACTGCCAGTAACATGGGGGAAGGCAACTAACACCACCAACAAGCCAAAAGCTGAATGAACTTCTCATCGATGTGAGAGATTTCAATTTGGACTCAAGTTTAAACTTATCACAATTGGATGGTCAAAGTTGAACGGTCAAGGTCGCTGTGACCTCACTAAGCACTTGGGAACACAATATCTCAGGAACGCCTCCAGGGAATCCTTTCAAATGTAGTCAAATTCTCACTTGGACTCAAAGATGATAAGATGGGCTCTTGAGCATAATATCTCAAGTCTGCCATTAGGACATTTCTTCAACTTTTGTCACTTGGACGCAAAGAGGAACTAATTAGTGCTTAGCGGTCAAACGTCACATTGCGCTCATACAATCTGGAAACAAATCTAAGTATACTGAAGCTTTAAAGAATTTTAATGATCCCAAACATTTGAGAAGTACTTAAAAATTACAGAAGTAGAATAACTGTCTGTGCTGATGGGAATCAACCACATTTAAGTTGTCTGTATCAACATCTTTGTAGACGTTTAGGGAAGTGAGAGTTGAGTGGTAAAACTCCAGTGTTGCATTACTGCATTATAACGTGGGTAAGAAAGTGTTTTTTTAAGGATATACGATCAGTAGGGTGGATGAGTACAGGAGTCCTGAATAGCCACTGTGGAAGTACACCCACTATGTCACATGTATGGACGCACAACAGTGAGTTGGCAGTTTCTAGGGCACAAAGATAATAACAGATAAAAGTGTATATAAGTTGCCAAGTCAGCTGAATGCTTTATTTGATCTGCTCAGAGGGGCCACATCGACTATATGCTCACCTCCATGCAGTACAGCTGTCATCAGTCATACAAATTATTATTGTTGTTTTACTGTTGTCATGTGACAACAAGTCTTTGGTAACATAAAAAGTGGCGAAACAACCAGGGAGAAGTTTGTGGTTCGAGTCTGTCACTCTCTGCTGCCTATAGACCCCTGCTGGTGGTTCATGTGAACTGCTTTAGCGTACATCATCATCATCATTTTTGCTTTATTTCTTGGAAGTGAAAGGTGCCACACAAATTAATACAAGTGTAATTACTTAGGTATTTGTTCAGATTATGGGAGAAATGCAGCTGAAAGAAAATATTTATTACTCTTATTGACATATTTTTTCCTATATTTTGATATTGTACCTCCTTGCTCATTATTTTCTCGCCCTCAGGTGGTGTTCAGGCTGTGACTCTGGAGGTAAAAGAGGGGAACTCCACCTGCATTAAGGCGGAGCTTTCTGCATCATTCTCCATCGCATACGACTCCATCAGCGGCACGGTACGTTCCGGTTTCCATCTCTGAGGGAATTTAAAACGTGACATATACCCTCCAGCTTATCGAATCCCTCGTGTCTCCTCAGAGTACAGCGCAGTTTCCTCTGCCCGACTCCGCCGCAGTCGACCCCGGCAGCAGCTCGTGCGGCACAGACACAGACAGCTTGTCGTGGCTGGTGGCGGTGTTCGGACCCGGCCATGCTCTGGGGCTGAGCTTTTCCTCCAACGCGAGTCTGTACAGCGTTGCCAACCTGACGCTGCAGTACAACCTCAGCGATTCCACGATCTTCCCTGGGGCCAACAGCTCCGGTAAGCTCCTTTTATGCCCAGGGGCCCTAAAGTCCCTATGAACACCCCTGCATATAAGACAGAAGATATATTTCAGATGTAACTAAATTGTTATTTGTTTGTGCGATTGTGTCCTAGGTGTGGTCACAGTGGTGTCGGCTTCCGTGGGGATCTCGGCGGCAATCAACACCACCTACCGCTGTGTGAGCCCCGTGGCTGTAAGCGTTGGTGGAGCGACTGTCACCTTCTCTGGCATGAGGGTGGAGGCCTTCATGCCAGGAAATGACCTAAGCCCAACAGGTAGGACTCTGATTTTCTTGTCGTGGCTGCATTTCCTGAAATCAGTGACCTGCTGCTCAATGGTGGAGTTTCTATTTTATTCTTGTCATAGAAAGCGTCTGTTTGGCGGATACTACCAGTACTACAGCTCCACCCACCACCACTGCTGCTTCGACAACAGCAGCTCCAGCACCGACGCCTGCAGGAACACCCGAACACAAAATGTACTCTGTGAAGAACAGCAACGGCACGGACTGTCTCCTGGCTCAGTTTGGACTTCAGTTCAACATCTCCTACTTCTCTAAATCTCAGAACAAGGTAATTTAAAGCTTAACAAAAAGAGGCCACTCATAGTAAAAATAAATAATAAAAATAGTCAAATAGAAATTGAACTTTTTTTTCTTTACTTTGTTAGACTGTTCAGGATTTGGTAAACCTGACCCCTAGTCAGACAAATGCATCAGGATCATGTGAAGCCAGCAGAGCTACCTTGGTTTTGTCAGAAGAGCGAGACACCACACTCAGCTTCACCTTCACGCTGGTAAATTCATCTCTCATCACTTTGTTATTGTGGGTGTGTGCGGTACACGTATCTATTCAGCTTCTCTTCTCAATCACAGAACTCCACCACTAAGAAGTACCACCTGAGTGGACTATCTCTGCTCGCCATCTGGCCTGATATGACAGGTAGAGTGATTTGTTCTGTAACAAACAAAAAGCTGTTATTGATTTGCCTTGACTGGTTTGGCTTAAGTAATAATTCTCTAATAATTCTGTCCACAGCTCAGTTCTCCGCCAGTAACACCAGTCTGGAATACCTGCGGAGTACACTGGGCCGCTCGTACATGTGTAACGCAGAGCAGACTCTGATTGTGGCACCAACCTTGTCTCTCAACACATTCGGACTGCAGGTCCAACCGTTTGGAGTCATCACAGACCAGTTTGCTACAGGTACATCTGCCATCAAACTCCTCTTCTATCTCCGTCCTCTGACCTCTATACCAAGGAGGTTATGTCTTCATTGCTGTTTGTCTGTCGGTCACCAGAATTACTGAAAAACCACTGAACAGATTACCATGGAATTTGGGGTTAGGGGCATGTCCCAGAGAGGAACCCATTACATTTTGAAGTGGATCTGCCTCAACACTTTCCTTGCTTTAATAAATGCGAGACAGGGTGTTAGCCTTGACAGAGGTATACGCTCTCTGACTGCCCTTCTTCAAGGAGATTATATCTTTGCCCCTGTTCATTGTTTTTTTTGTTTATCGGCAGGATCACAAAACTACAGAACAGATTTCCATGAAACTTGAAGGGACAGATGGGACATAGGCCATGAAAGAAGCCATTATATTTTAGTATGAATTCAGACAAAGGGGCAGATTCATAATTTTTTTTTCCATTCTTTAACTTTGACAACAGGACATTTGTTGGGTATTTTCACCAATTTCCAAGGGAATAATTCACGGATCTTGATGGAAAAAACAATAACTGTGTGTCCATGCAATGTGGAGCAGCTTGGTGAATTTAAGGGGACTGTCAGTCAGGCCCAGTGTTAATTCCAAGAAGAGCTCGGCTGTTGCTGGCTGTAGCTTCTTGCTCGTGAGAGTGTAATTGATATTCTCCTCTCACTCTTCATAAGGAGGTGGCAAATTGTTTATTTCAGAGTTGCTATTCCCAGAGGCCGACGTACAACAACTTGTTTTGCTGCATCAAGCTCATCCACACTCGCTACGCACTGAGTGTCGATTATTCTGTCAATAACAGCCATGCAAGGAGCACACTCACACTAGAACCATGCAAGTTACTGAAATAAATTAAATTGGAGATAAGGATCAAGATCAACAGTTTAGAGACACCCCTCATCAATCCATCTGTCCAGGCTCCAGCGGGTACACGACATTTACTGATTCTGTGACATAACATTTGATTCTCTTCTCTTGTCTCCAGCGGAGGAGTGTCAGATGGACCAGGACCAGATGCTCATCCCCATCATTGTCGGGGCAGCGCTCGCTGGCCTGGTGCTGATTGTGCTCATTGCCTACCTAATAGGTAGGAAGAGGAGCCATGCTGGATACCAGACCATCTGAGTGGCGCCTCCGCTGAACTTGAGCCTGACGGACTGAACAATGGAGAGATGAATGTGTGAATGAGCAGCTGGACACGAGCATGAGCGAATGGAGGTGGTTGTTTCGATGTGGCGAGTGCATGTTTTTTTTGCATCCTATGTGATCTCTGGACTTTTTATTTTCCTTTCACCGTCTCTGTGGAATGATGAGAAGCGATATACCTGCTGAGTACGGATGCTGGTGAAGCTGATGAAGCCGGAGAGGACAGTTTGAATGCTCGATAAAGTTGACCATCAGCTGCTTTGCTCTACTCTTATGTTCTAGGAATCAGTTGAATTTGCTTTAACTGCTGTTTGTTGTTGTTCCCCATGTAAATCTATTTTGTTAAACCTATTTAATATCCTGTGCAGATGAAAAAGAGGCAAATTAACGGTAGGAAAAAGTAGTTTTTTAAAGTTCCGATGTATAATCCACTGATGTATAAACATTTCAACTTGGGTGGAGTTTTATTCTTACACGTGTTCTCTTGTAGTTTTTTTTTTTTAACTTAAAAGATGAATGTAATGATTCTGAGAAGGGAGAGCTCTGAATCTTTTCCAAAAGCATTCCTCCACAGTGGAGACTGATACAGCTACCCCATCACTGAGGCACAATAAGGTAACTGATACTTGTGAAATATGTGGATTGCTGCTCCCTTTAAAAATGTAGCAGTCGGGCGATGTATCACTTAAATACTTTTTACAGGACAAGTGAGCAGGTGCCTGGGTTAATTATCTCTTTGCTTTTTGCCAACATCCCCTAAAGAAATCTTAATATAAATTGTTGTGATTTGATCTTTTATAGAAGATGATGTGATCTCGTTTTCTATTATGCATCTTACTGAAAGTTAATAAAAATCTTAAAAGTCCAGGACAGACATTTCACATTTACGATTTGTTTTAAAGGAGGTTCGATGGAAAATAAACATGGTTGTTTACTCAGCGCTGTTCAACCAGGTGTAAATAACACAGAATACCCAGAGCTGGGATCAACACCAAGGTTATTTTTGTCCAGAGCAACAAACTGATATCAGTGATCCTGCAGCAGCTTGCAGGGCAACAAAACCCAAACACACAACAAACTTGACAAACCATTGTTAGAAAACGAGAGCAGCCCTTTAATTGCTTCACCACAATGCAGAAAGAATGAACAGCATCAGATGAAGAATTGTTTAAAAGATGTTTCTGTCCTGAAATCAATATGATTCACATTGGATTGTGCCAGCATAGTACATCATACCGCTCTCTAATATTCATTCCAGACAAAATATTGTGAAATGTTGCAGGCAGATTTCTCTGTTGACACGTTTTATCAGATCAGGCCATTTTTCACCAAACCAGCTCTTCAGTGTCTCTGACTTACCAGAGTAAAGTGCATTAGTCCCCAGTTACCAAAAGAAGATAAACTACAGCACATATTAAGTTGAAATAAAATTATCAGCTAATACAGCACATGACTAATATTCTCAAATGATCATATATAAAACATGTAGATTGTATGGAAACACATGTTTAAGTCAAAAACTACTCGGAGTAGTTGTAGCGATATTGAGTCTTTAAAAGGTGCAAACAAGCGGCTGGGTTCTCCTCCCAGTGGAATTTGTTTGAGTTTAAGCAGCAAGTGAATCAGTCTGGGTCAAGATTCTTCTGCAATGATGCGAGATCGACATGTCGCCCGCAGCTTAGTCAAGGTTGCCATGGAGAGACTTCGTGGTTCCGTGAAGATTTTCTGGGAAG
This sequence comes from Limanda limanda, assembly GCF_963576545.1. Taxonomy (NCBI): domain Eukaryota; kingdom Metazoa; phylum Chordata; class Actinopteri; order Pleuronectiformes; family Pleuronectidae; genus Limanda; species Limanda limanda. The sequence goes on from NC_083638.1 coordinate 11,561,537, forward strand.
GCCGAAAAAAAAACCCAGCAGGATTATAGAAATGAAAGAAAGCCAATTATAAAAAGGATCCAGTTTGTTCACCTGTTTTTCTTTTACCTGCATGAAAGTGTGGCATTCATCCACAAATGGTCCATGGGTGATCTGCTTGAAGGTCTGGCAGACGTCTGGCATCGACTGGGCCTGTTGAATCAGAGTCTGGTTCTGGTTGATCAGAGTTAGAGCGACGCGGAAAAGGATTTTCGATCCCTCGTAGAACAGGCAATCCCAGATCCGCAGAACAGTCTGCAGATGTGACAGAGAAGTAAATCCCACGTGTGAGGTTTAACATAGGGATCAAAAAAGTTATTTCCCTAACCTCCGCTGTTGGCCACTAACACCTGCTTACATCTACTGGTAGTTGTGCAGAAGACCTTCAAACGTAAAAGGGATATTCACCATCTTGTTCTATATTCTAAAATTAATGACTTTTCCAGTGCACCGAAAAAGCTAAACGTAAAAGGTAGAGGCTGTGGCAAACTAAGAAGAATAATACTTACAATTATTTTCACAATTGAAAATGAAACACTTTAAACAATTTCCATATATCCTACCATTCAACGTTGCACTACCTTGCCAGCTACTATCAAACATGTAACTTGGATGTTTGTTTCAAGAGGAGCAAAGAAAAACTGTGGTGGTGACTCTGAATCAATCTGGATCTGAAATGAGTGGTTAGCCATGGCGGCTGAGAGTGTGGGGAGGGTGACATCTTGAGGGAATAGCTTGAATATATGCCAGGTTTTACATGGAACACCCTCCTCTGGCCAACAGAGGGAGCAACAACAGGGACTACACGTGGTGGATTGGCCATAATCTGTGTATGGAATGCATTTAAAGCAGCACGGGCATAAAAATACACAAATGAGTTCAATGAATGGTGTTTTTTGCCAAAACGTTTTGTTAAAAAAAAATTGGATAAATTGCAGTGAGGTCACGACAATCACCTCTACTGGCAAGACGTCTATGTAGAGACAGATGAACCATCGGGAGACCACGAGGGTCCACATGACGTTATGATCCTCCATGGTCTGCCACACACCAGGGATTTTAATCTTCACCAGCTCCCCCAACACCTCCTGGTCCGTTTTCAGCCCCAGCATGGCTGGACTGTAATAGTCTGTAACAACACACACTGTGAGTTCAACATTGCCCTTAAATAATAACAAATCCATTGGAGTAATACAAAAACTGGATTAACGGGTTGAATGGAAACATGATGCATGTGTTGACTGACAAACAACTGCTGTCTGAATCATATTGACATTCACTAATTTGAATGAGTGTAAATTCTAAATGAAAACATACTGTAGGTCTTAAGCCACACACAGATAAAGACCATGTGACCTCTTACAAGATTATTCTTAGCCGAGAGCAAAATAACAACCAGAGAATCTGTACGAACACACACACACACACACACACACACACACACACACACACACACACACACACCTGTCAGGAGAACAGAACAGTGTATGTATACACACACACACAGACAGACACACACCTGGTAATATTCTGCTGAGAAGTGCATCCATCAACCAGAAGGATTTCTCTTCATCTTTTGTGATGATGAGCAGATAGCCAGCTACGAAGTTCATCCCCTGAAGACAAAAGAGAGACACACTCAGGCTTCACATGAAGAGAACATGAGGAGCTCGAGATTAAAAGGACAGAGACCATGAAGTGGACTAGGGACATGAAATAAGTAGACAAATAACCATTCCAACTAGCACAGGCTACCTGAGTAGGATTAGAGATGAAAGAGTTCTTGTTTTACGACATGATGTAACCATAGGCAACCTGCTGCCTGTTTGAATTGCAAAACAAGCTGAATAGGGTTCTAGTGTAGGAAATTACCCTTTCAAATGAGTATCATGATCATTAACATATGACGCACTAAGTTTACACAAAGCAAACTGGCTGCCTGGAAGTACCAACTAAAATGACTGGTAAGGTTGACATGACAGCGCTGTAAAAAAAACAGCCGTTTTCATACATAATTGTGTACTTGAGTACTCAGTAAATGATAGAGAGACAGATTTGTAATGTGTAAGCATAACACATAATCCATTAAGCAAAAAAAGTATTGTTTACTTAATTTAGCTGTTAAAGATTTGACGGCTGATTTGAAAACTTTAATTCCTCAAAACAAAAAAGATGTGCATTTATGTTTCTATCTTACATCAAAATACATTTATTTTGTTGTATTTGTGTTGTTATTTTTATTCATATTATATATTTTTTGTAAAGTTTATGGTTCAACTTTAAAATATCAAACCTCAATTACATTTCTTGCATATATATATATATATTGGCTGATTTATCAGTGTTGGAAATGTTTTCACTTCAGTATCGGCCCCAAAAATCGATATCAGTCCGGCTATAATACTTTTTGTCCTATAATCCACAAATAACAAGCTGAACCCTTCACTGCATTTCAGCACTAAACAGAACAGTGTGTCATTCTAACACTACAAACAAAAAAACATAACAGTCTTTGCCACTACTGAATATGGTCACAGTAATCATATTGAACTTCATGAGAATAGGTATATTTTTGTGTTAAAGTTCAGTATTACCTGGCAGTAGCCCACAGTGGGATTGTGGTGACCACTAGCCACTAGCACATTGAACAGATCTTTCTGGAGACATGGGCTGGACGTCTTACGGAACTGGAGGTTGTCTGGAAATGTTCTGTTCAAGTCTGAAAGACACCACATACACGCTGATCACGCTGACTCTGTGCTTGTGTGTATACAAACAAGAGGGTGAGTGCCAGAGAAGCAGGACAGAGACACTTTCTGTTATCTCGTCTCTCATGTGGAGATAACAGTAACTCGATTATGTGAACTTTTCCAGATGCTTTGAGTGTAGGTTAAACTGTAAGGACTCCACACCACAGTGGAAAACACTTAAGCAGGTACAAGAGCCACAGTGTAAGTGAAACTCTTTCTGTTCACCTTTCACTTCAGAGAGAACGATCAATTTACTGTTTTTTTCCATAAAGGATGAATTTTTTGTTTACAGAGCTGAACAAATAAATATGATTTCCTCATAGAATTAAAAAAACCACAATGTACCTATCACTCTAATTGATTATCCTGTACTATACTTTATGATTTCACCAGTTTCTCACAGAATTCATTCCCATCCCTGGGGTTCTTTCACTGCTGTGCCGTTTCCAACCTGAATACCCAGAACACAACAATATCCTAAGTGAACATCCGCAGTTTATCTGCTCTGGCTGAAGAGAAGTATACAGTACTCTATTTATAGTACGTCACGATGAGTTGTATGAACTCTGAAAAAACAAAATGTTGAGCATCATTGTGGCCTGTGTAGCTCACAGTAGGTTTTGCAGTGTATTCAGGACCATAAGCTATAGTCAGCATAACCTGATGAGCTGAATCAGCCTCAGATGCCGTCAATGATGAAGAATTCCCTGACGGTGAGTTAAAAAGAAATCTCTTTTTCCACTCATTGAGGCCAGCTGGTCTTTTAGCTATCTGGCTTTTTTCTCACTAGCAAAGAAAACTGCATGATACTAAAGACATAACAAAAAAAAACCTTTATGGTATAAACTGCAACTTTTTATGAGGCTCACACTGATGTGAAACTAACTGGCTAATCATTGGATGAGGAACTGTTTTCCCCCTGGTTAGTGTTTACATGGAGGTGAGTGTGTAACAGAAGACATGAGGTGATCCACCTATAGGTGCTTTCAGACATGTACTGATGTTAATACAATTTCCTGAAGAATTCCAGAGGGGCTGTCAGTTGCTCTGGACATTTTCCTTCTACTTCCTGGTAAAATGACCAGGGAATATCTGAGTGAGCCCATGGGAGGATACAGCAGCAACATGTTGTTGTGAACACGTCTGAGCCAGATAAACTCCTGCTGTGCTCTTTATATGTGAACGGCAAACTCCAGAAAATGTCTGGACACAATTTTCTGGACATTTTCTGGAGTTCACATCTGAAAACAGCTTATGGTTCTTTTCCTGGTGCAAGCTCTTCGCGATTTGCTTGATGTGTACCAGGGCGCACAGCTGATGAGCCTATCTGCAGCCTGACCTGTGCAGATGGTGTCCACCAGTTTAGGATCATGTTTGGCTCCAAGCAGCGACTGGTAGTATCCTGGGTTCTTCTCTAACTGGTCTTGAGCCCCACTGGCCGTCATCCAGATCAGAGCCCGGTGCTCATTGGGAATCCCCTTACGCACATAGCGCTTTACTGAGAACAAAGAAGGGAACATTTAAGGTCAGTCGCTCCGTTTTTACTTTACAAGAATAGGTGTGCTTCAGTTTTCACACTTACATTTTACATTCTTCTGCACCTTGCTTTTGCCCTTCAGCAGCTTGGACCACTTGATTGACCGCTGGGTGAGCACAACGAGATACTCGGACATGAGCTCCTCATATAGCTCGTAGTCGAAGTCCTCTGAGCGCTCAAAGCCATATGGATCCACCCTGGGCAAAAACAAGCATAAGGTAAGACGCTGTAAGAGCTGTAGCATGTGTATCTACATCACCTAGGTCTACAGTCTGGTTCTAGATGAAAAAGCTGTGTATGTGTGTGAGTGGCTCCACCTAATGCCTTGAGTAACACGATTATCCCCCGGCAGCTTAACCCTTTCATGAGAGCAAAGTCATCCCTGGAGAAGAAACACACACGAGCCCTCACAGCCTGTTAACCCCCCCCCCACCACCACCTCTTTTACGTACCAAAAACAGTCCAGGCTCTACCTGGTGTGACTGTGTCAACACTAAAAGGTATTATTAGGTAAAGTTTACGTTCCTCATGGGGGGAAAATGTCCTTGTTGGCAAAACAAAAGCGAGGGCACACCTTGGCTGTATCAGTGTGGAGCCTGTGAATGTGGCAGCTGACTGCAGGTTGGTTTGGGTTATCACCATTTGTTTGAACAGTGCGACAGCCAAACTTCTCCATGGAAAATATCACTATACATATACGGAAGACTAAAGTATCGATGTCGCACGTCTGCAAAAAAAGTCAACATGCTTCCGCCTGTGTCTACAACTGCACTACTGTAATAAAACTTTAGTCCAATATACACCTGATGTCAGTTTATTTACAGAGAAGAGAACCGCCCTGCAATAAACCCAACCCTTGTAAAGGTCATAACATTGAAACTGCCCTAGGTATGTGATGATTCATCTTTATTATTTTAATGACTGTATTTTGGGATGTGCTGAATTCCATTCAGTCAATACAACAGAACAAGATAACAGAATTTGAGTGTAAGAGCAGCAACCCATCTGGGGATCCCTTAAGAGGAACCCTGTGTCCACACATGTTTTACAACCTTCACTGTTCTATTACCTCCACCAAGAGGTTTGTTTTCACCCCTGTCTGTTTGTTTGTTTGTCAACAGGATTAATGAAAAACTAACACAATGGATTTACACAATACTCTCTGGAAGGTATTTGCTACCGGGGTCCTGGGCTAAGAAATAACCATCAATGTTTGCGTGGATCCGCACAGAAGGGTGGCTTCTGAAATCTTGAATTACTTTCTATAACTATGCACAATGGGAATTTGTTTTAACATTTCCCAAAGATGAATTAATTGACCTTGATGAACTATATCTAGACTTATATCTTGAAACCAACCAAACAATTCCATAGTTAATACAGTCAACAGTTATTTATATTTAACAATTAATTGATTGTTCGGTGAATAAAATACTCTTCAATGTTCCCAAGTTAGCAAATTGCTTCATTTTGTCTGATGGGAAACCTAAAGATGTTGAGTTTACAGTCATCAACAATGGAAACTATTGACAATTGACAACATGGTAAAAGTGAATCTGTAGCATTTGTGTAGTTGGGTTCATTAGGTTGATTAATTGTATTAATAAAAACTATTTTATTAATTTGATAGGGTAAACAAAATACCACTATCATACCCACCAGAATTTATACTGATTTATTAAAAAATTGTGAAATAATTTACATTGCGACTACAGTTTTGGCAATTTACTCAAATATGTGGAAGTTTTTTTTTAATAGAAAGTTGTCATCAGTGAGTGTGTATGATTTGTAATAGTTCATAAGTTAGTAGTTTTAAGAAGCAGCTGTTAGATGCAGCTCCAGTAGAACCAGGAGCTCAGGCTGCAGCTCACATCTCCCACGAAATGAGGATTAAAGTCATTAGCTGCTTCCAGGAAAGTTCCTGAAACACCGCTAACCTTTTTCAAAACATGGAGTACCTGCGTTTTATATTAATTTAATGTTTCCAGGTTGGGTTAGCTGTCGTTACCTTTCCACCCGGTCTTTAGCTCTTCCTCCGGCGGCGGAGCGGCTTCCATTCTCCGGCCGGTACTTCTTCTCCATCGCCTCCTGCATTCCGGTGATTTCCCCCAGAAACTAATTGAATCTCAGCTTCAGTCTCACCATGGATCCACCGAGCTGCTGTGGGTTCTTCTTCCCGCTCAGACTCCACTACGGGCCGGGTAAGGGACTTTAAAGTTTCCCTTCACTTTCTCCATGTTTGTTTTTCTCCACATGCACCTGCTGCTGCTCCCGGTCCCTCTTCCTCTTCTTCTTCCTCCTCTTCCTCTTCTTCCTCCCGGAAATAAACTCTCGAGTCGCCCCACTAATACAACCCGACCTCCCCCATGCTCCTCATGTGTCCTCCTCCTCCATTGCTCCCGTCCAGACTCCTGCTCCGTGGAGGCTTCGGGACTCGTGACGTGCGCCCCTGGGACACCCACGTCAATCAGACCTAGTGGTGCGTTCAAGCGACTCCCGTGAAACACCACCGACTTCAGAAAGGAAAAGCGAGGTAACTCAAAGGGAGACAAAAGGAAGATCAGTCAATTTAGAATCAGTTTAAAAACAATTTTCAAGTAGATTTGAATAAAATGGTGGTTTGAGCTTCTAAGAGAGTTAAGTCGAAGGCACTTTTCAAAAAAAATGTTAGTAATCAGGTTTTAAAAACTCAAGGGTGTGAAGTGTGGCTCTTGAGTTTGCAGCTTGTCCAACACATGCTCATAACTTGTTGATCTGAGAAACAACCAAACAATATGAGGTAAAACCACTACGTAGGATAGGATAGAATTAAATGCAATAATAAATAACTATAACATGAATATGACAAACATTTTAAAAATCAGTGAGGTCGTGCATAAACCCATTTAAAAAGAAATGAGGACGATAACAGGAGAGTGGTTAAAGGACTTATGATAGCTTTTACAACATCTAGTTTTACTTGTATATTAACTGTAAGGCATACGTAAGGCATTTCCGAACATTTTGTAAAAGTATTCAATATTTATTTTGCAAATAATGTGTTATATAACTTCCAACTGTTAACACAGATAACAGCCTGCAACCCCTGATCCTTACATTTCTTCAGGTTCCCTCATTTCACCTGAACGGTTTTAATTTGTCTGATGACACGTGAAGGCAGCAAAACAAAGGCTTAGCAGCCGACGCCCTCTTCAGCACAGCCACGTGGCACAGGTGAATAAACATCGACTCACCTGGGCCTCTGCTGGGAAACTCAAACATATGGCACTCAAAACACTCCTTCTTTACCAGCATCTGCAGTTTCACATCTTCAGGGAAACATGACAAATTATGAATAAATGACTGTTTCAGTTCATATAATAAAATCACATATATGAACAGTAAGTAAGTAAGACAGGTGGACCTTTATGACTTTCTGGAAAAGGTGACGAGTATGAAAATGAGGCAAACCTCAAATGACGTCACAAGTTTTTAAAATTTGATTATGAGCAAATGAGAGAAACTGGAGCAGAACTGCAGACACTGTCCCAACACTGACATCCAGCTCCAGGAAAGTCTGCTTCACAACACTGACGCTGTTCATGGAGCCTGTTTCTTGTAAATTATGTTTTTTTTAAAAGCTGGGGGGGAAAGGAAGATAATGTGATCTTATTAATTTGTTTAGATTAAGTTACTTACGATTAAGTACTGAAAAGAGGTTAAAGGACACTTGTAAAGGCTGAAAAACAATCGCATACATTTTTTGGGATGTAGCCCATTTGGAGTATTGTTTTATACATGAAGGAAGCTGTCAGAAATATATATTGAGTATAAATAAAAAGAAAAAAACACAAAAAAACGTTATTGATATCGACACCAAGAGCCACGCATAAACCACATGTATCCTAAATCTACTTTAAATCAGGTATAAGTGTTGCTACCATACAAACACACACTATTACAACACAAAACTCCTGACTGGACAGACCAAGGTTCCATGAGGCTTCATTCTCTCTTTGTCTTGTGAAAATACCACACACTTATGTTTCTGGATGAACTTATCACACTGAAATTGTTGGCACTGATGTGTGACCAGTCGTCTTCTCAGCACTCGTCACCACGTGCAAACACTACAGTTTGGCGTAGGTGTGTGCTAGGCACTGTTCCACAGGCTGCCAAGGTCGTCTGAGTCCAGATAATCAAGTGTTGATTGAAGATTAACAAAACTTACTTCCTTTGAAACAACCTTCTAACCACTGTGACCATGTATTTCATCACCAGTTCCCTATAAAGTGATTTATAAACACACAATCTGAACCAAAATCACATTGGAGCTGTTTCATGCAGAATAATTGAGGTCAATACAAAATTACTATATTCCACTATGAGTGTGCTAATGTTTTTTATTTATTTATTACCTATACAGATAACACTGTGTTACCGTGAAGAATACACAGAGGCTGAAACGCAGTGCAGAGTGGTCCGTTTATTTTCTCTCAAGTAGAGAGAAAACTGTTTTGTGCAGAAAAAGAAACAGTAACCATGTTGACAGAACCGTTTTCAACAATTCAACCTTGATAAGCTCCTGGTCAAACAGTCTTACTGTTGTAGGTCACTTTGAGGTCATCAGTGTTATATTATTACTATTAATGATCCTTGTTCTTCTGTAGAACCCCTTTATTCATGTATATCGTATTCACTCAAAGGAATTTAAAACAAACATACTACAATGAAAGATGTTTTTTGAATCAACACTGTTGTGACACAAGATAAAAGTTAGCAATTCCTTTTTCTTGTGTTTTTCTTTATTGTAGAGACAGACCAACATACAGTATCCGCATTGGCATTTGTTTGCAGATATAAAACGTTTTACTTTACAGATTAAACAATGCAATGCATGGTTGTGGAAAGACAAAGAAAGACACCAGTGTTACTTGTTGCTGCTGCAGCTGTGATTGTTGTTGATGTATAAGTCAACATTATATCTGTGGAAGGATCAGCAAACACTGATTCTAGTTCTATGACCGTACGTCAACGTGCATTCATTGATAACAACCTAAAAAGTGAAGGTGTCAGTAAAACGTATGATTTTGGGTTTATATTTTTGTTTGACTGAAGGATCCCCGTAGTTGATTGTTGTATACTTTGGCCTCTGGATTGTCTCGTATTTCTCAGGTTTAATCTCAGGTAATGTTACATCGATGGTCTTATTGTCTTCAACCTCGTTGGCAGTGTCCTCAGAAAGTCTTTGCTGCATTTTAGTGTCTTCAATGTCCACTAGTGTTACTTCTTCTTCTGCCGCTGCAGCCTTCTTGTCTTTTTCTAGTGGTTTAGCCTCTGCTGGTTTCATCTTTGTTATACTATGATTGTTATGGCTTATATCAATGTATTCAAAATTCTCTATTTTCATTAATGCATCATTAGGAGCAGTCGTAGAAGTATCAGACTGTGACGGTGGACTTACAGTTTCTCTATCTGGAGCTGATTGAGAGTAAGAATTAGATCGATCAGGACCTTGTTGATGACAGTGAAATCTGTGAACACGTGGGATGACATATTTACGCAGCAGTCTCGGAATGTCATCTGCTCTGGAGTGAATTGGATCCTCTACTGCTCTGCTCTCCATGGAGTCAGGACCTGTTTCTGGGGATAGTCCCTGAACTTTAGGTTTTGTACGTCTTTCAGCTACTAGATCTGCGAGTTCAGCTGCAGCTAACTCGCCGTGACAGTATGTCAGCGCTCCACTAGGACTGTTTTTCTTCACATTTGGTTTCGTCTCTGAGGTCTCGGGCTTGGTTTCTTGCAGATATTGTTTCGGAGAGGAATCCAAACATGTGGACCAAAAAGCAGAGGTCACAATGGCCGCCACATGCCTTTTCAATGAGGGTTCGGATAGCGGAGACAGCCTGCAAGATTCTGGTGATGCCCACTCTGAGACAGATATTAAACAAAGCATCTGCTGACGTCCATATTTTAACCTGTTGGTGATGTACTGGGTTTCATTAGCTATGGTCCGAATTTGACCACATTCCCCTCCAGACATCCAGTCCTTTACGTCATTATTGTTAGCTTGACTATTCGTAGCTTGACTATCGCAAGTTTGACTATCCGTAGCTTGACTATCGTAAGTTTGACTATTCGTAGCTTGACTATCGTCAGTTTGACCATTCGTAGCTTGACAATCGTCAGTATGACCATTCGTAGCTTGACTATCGTCAGTTTGACCATTCGTAGCTTGACTATCGTTAGTTTGACTATTCTTTGCTTGACTTTTGTCAGTTTGACCATTCGTAGCTTGACAATCGTCAGTTTGACTATTCGTAGCTTGACTATCGTCAGTTTGACCATTCGTAGCTTGACAATCGTCAGTATGACCATTCGTAGCTTGACTATCGTCAGTTTGACCATTCGTAGCTTGACTATCGTTAGTTTGACTATTCTTTGCTTGACTTTTGTCAGTTTGACCATTCGTAGCTTGACAATCGTCAGTTTGACCATTCGTAGCTTGACTATCGTCAGTTTGACCATTCGTAGCTTGACAATCGTCAGTATGACCATTCGTAGCTTGACTATCGTCAGTTTGACCATTCGTAGCTTGACTATCGTTAGTTTGACTATTCTTTGCTTGACTTTTGTCAGTTTGACCATTCGTAGCTTGACTATCGTCAGTTTGACCATTCGTAGCTTGACTATTGTTAGTTTGACTAATCGTGGCTTGACTTTTGTCAGTTTGACCATTCGTAGCTTGACTATCGTCAGTTTGACCATTCGTAGCTTGACAATCGTTAGTTTGACTATTCGTAGCATGACTATCGTTTTTTTGACTATTAGTAGCTTGACTATCGTTAGCTTGGCTATTCACATGTTTTAATGAACAGTGACGATCAACCTTTGGATTTGGAAGCTGATAACCCATTTGTCTCATTTGTTCTACTTTCAAATAATTTTTTTCTCTCAGGTTTGTGTCTGATTCTGTTAGATTGTCCACTGTCGGCTCTGGTCTTTGCTCTTGCCTATTGGCAATTTGATTTCTCTTCAACTGCTGTAGAGGTTTACTTTTCATGACCTTGTGACGGTTTTGTTTGTGGAGAGTTTGATCTGCTGCCTCTCGTTGACCTCTTTCGTAACAGGCCACCTTCTGTTTTATACTGCCTGACACCGCCTTGTCATTTCCCCCAGAGGATATTTTAAGTGAACATTTGAAGTCTCTTCCCCTGCACACTGTGGCAATGCTCTCAAACCTCTCCATCAAAGAAGATAAGAGGATCCCTCGCCCAATGACCCCTGGTTTGATTGGCTGATTCTTCTGCATATTGAGTCCCATTTCTTTATGCTCAGCTGTTGCAAACCTGGAAACTATATCCTTCACACTGCCTCCCCTCTTCAGTCCTTTTTCTCTTTTAGCTTGGTCCGTCTTGTGCGTCTCTCGCTCACTGTCATGGTTGTGGCTCCTTCTACCTGCCACACCTCTGCTGGAGGACAGGATTCCTACCTCCCTCTGGTGGGTGATGGGAGGTTTAGGTGTAGACCTGGTGAATTTAGATTGGAGGAGCTGGAATGTGGTGAGACGCCGAGGAACTACGTCTTCTCCACACCTGCTTAGCAATCGGTCTATCCCCAGGTCCGACCGGAATTTTTTGAAGATCTTGGAACCGGTCTCAGTGTTTCTCTGCGTCTTTCGATCCTCCTCAGGAAACGGAATCATTGTGGAATTGGTCTGAAACTGAGAATGTTTCATGGAACCTCTCGTTCTCTGACCAGGACAATCTTTTGATGTGTTTCTGGCTGCCACAGTTCCAGACTCCGGCTTCTCCAGGTTTCTGTTTACGGTGGACCGCCCGGGCAGACACTGTGTTAGGTAATGCAGGAGAGTCTCAAAAATCCCTCGGAGCACTGGACGGCAGTTGCGATCTCTAACCAACTTCCTCAACATACCGGCATCAGGGCTGATAATGGTGTTCCGAGAATCTGGTCTAAGGAGAATAGAGGACATGTCAAACTTAATCCCTGTAGCCAAAGTTCTTTCTTTCTCTCTGAAACTAAATAATACTAGTAGAGTAAATTTGGCTGTTCACAGCACAGAGACCATATAAAACGAGCCACTGTTACTCTGAGTCATCTCTAAAATGTTTTCCTCTTCTCATTTTTCCTTATTAATCAATTACACTTGAGATGCAGCAAAGTACAGTACTTGAAGTGCAGTGTTTTAGCAGTGCCGACGTGTTACGGCTGATTAGTTCAGGGGAGTATAGAGGACATTTGTGCAACAACAATAGGAAATCTGGCCGGAAATTAAGAAGCAATCTGCAGTTAAGATAAAGAGACAGGCACGTCATGCGTAACAAATATCTGAGTCAATTTTAATTGTCATGTCATATTAATATTCACCATGTCGTGGTGCTTTTACAATAAAGTGTACCTGATAACAGCATCACAGTGCAAACAGTGATACATATTAAAAGAAAACAACTACTATTCTACAACTTCATACTGGTCAGCATAATCATTTCATCATTTCAACCACATTTACATGCACTGATCAGCTAAAGATAGATATACAGTAGGGCGCCTTAGATTCAGTTAATATTTTAGATAAAAGCATAAAATCTAGTTTAATGAGCCTAATGTTGAGAGCTTAACAATCAACTGTCAGAAGCCATTAATTACTAAAATTACTCCACAATACAACTTTGTGCTTAATGTTAATACAGGTTAGCCTAAGAGAAGGAACGGATTGGAAGGAAATTATCTTCTGGTTGTTAGTGCACAATTCTTCATTAACTGTTTTGAGAATTTTCTTTCCCATAGTTCTGTTATTAAAATTTGAAGCAAAACTATGCAGCTTTTTTTTAGTTTTACGCTGAGCTGTAGATTAGTTGAAAAGACAAAGAAGTCCTTAGCATTTATCTCCAATACTGAGTTTGATACTGCAGCTCTTAGTGTTCGGGAAAAAGGAATATCCATCTTTCAGTTGTGTTTCAGTTCAGTGTGTGGGGACTACTCAATCCGACCTGAGCCCAACAGAATTAGACGGCACGTGTGGCTTCAGAGGGCGCTGTTGCTCAGTAAAAAATACACAGTGTTGCTCTAAGCGAGATGAGTCTTTGCAGGATTAAGTTGTCCAAGAGGTTGAACTGGGCCAGATCCCCTTGCTATAAACTGACTCCAGATGTAAGAAGAGAGTCATGATCTAGTAGAAAACATTCATGTCAGATGTGTGGACAGTGGGCTGCAGCAAACACAGATGAGAAGAGGGCAAGATAGGTCAGAAGAGAACAGAAAGCCTATTAAGATAATTGAGACACTACCAAGGAGGACTAGAGGGTGGTGTGGGAAAGAGGGAAGCAGTTTTAGAGTCATATGCAGTTCCGCTGATAGCCAGTAGGATTCAGGCCAGCGAAGATCAGGATTACTTGTCTATTTTCTCTGTAGCTGCTGCCTTGTACAGCGCCTCCCCCAGCTCCTCCAGACGCTGTCTTTTGTCCAGATCCTGGTAAAGGCCTGGGGGAACCTGCTGGCTCAGGCCGTGCATGAGGCCATAGAGACAACCTGCGATCAGGCCTGTGGCTTCACTCTCACCTGAAACAACACGCAGTGAGCACACAGTGAGCAGAGCATGGGTTAAATGAGTTTTTAAAATGTCTCGCAGGTGCAGAGTGCTGTGTTTCTCACCTCCATGGAACATGGCTCGTTTACACAGCTCAGACCAGTCACTACCAGCAGCCAGAAGGGCGTCGTAGGCTATCATGGGGGCATCGTGACCCCTGCGACCCGCAAGGCCCTCTGAGCTCCAACGCTTATATATCTGTGCAGACAAGGATACAGATAATAGTAGATGTGAAGGTGAATCCATCCGTGTGTGTCTTGGTGTTTTCTGAGTCTGAACTTACCTTGTCTGTCTCCTCAGCATTATAGTGATCAGCGAACAAAGGTTTGTTCTGTTCTTCTGTTTCTATCTGTCTCTCTTCAAGGTAAAACTGCCACTTGGCCTCAAAGTAGAACCAGTTTTCCTGATACTCTGCATAGAAATGTACAATCACACACAGAACTGACAACAGCAGACACAACTCTGACTGAAACTGAAAATTACTGCACTGTGAACAAACACATTGTAATATGTTGTTTTTTACACTGGAGCTTCAACTGACTTGGATTAACTCAACGAAGCTGTCAAACGAGGACGCCTCCTTCACTTTAACACAGAAACAGAGTCTAACCTGACATGTGTCGGATAGTCTTCCTGCAGTACTCCTCTGCCCGAGGGATGACCTTCATGAGCTCCCGGCCCCAGGTCACAGGGGATTTCCCCTGGATCGCGTAGGAGGCAAACAGTGCTGTCGTCATGGAACCAAGGAAACCTGAAGACAAGGGAGATACTTCAAGTCACAATGGTTCTGTCTACTGACACGTCAAAGTCACCAAATATTGAATTAAGTATTAAATCAATGTTCTGAAAATACAACTAGATGCTTGACAGTGAATCAGCAGCACAGTGATATGTCTGTAGTTACTGGATTCTTTGAGATATGTTAAAAGAAACACCAACGCTGTCACCTGTGGGATGGTTGTGTGTCATTCTGCCGATTTCAATGCTGACCTCCACCAGGTTCTCTAGTCTCTCCGGCTGCCAGTATCTCATTCCAACACACATGGCCTTAGCAGCTGCCCCGAATCCAGACCCTGGACACAGGCACAGCATGTTCATGTGATGCAGTCATGTTGGAGCGACTAATATTATCTAATATAATTCAAAAATGTTCAATAACCTTTTTCATTGAAGGGTGTGTGCCAGGCGAGCAGGAAGTTGTGAGGTTTGAGGTGAACACATCCCTCCACTGTGGCAGGATCAGGGGCTCTGCCCTGGAGGGACACCATGGCATCCACATAGAGACGCACCAGCTCCCGGTACAGGTCCTCCAGACACCAGTAATCTGGACACACACACACACACACACACACACACACACACTGAGGATCATTCATGACTGGCATGCAAGGCGAGATGAGCGGGCTAAGTTTAGCCTCAGCCTGCCTCACCACAGATTAGGACCAGCATGCCTGTGGGGCGAGTGGAGTCAGTTCCACACACCATGAGGTAAATTGGGATCCAGGGGCAGAATCTCCAGCTCCCTGCCAGAGTTTGTTTATGTGTGTACTGTGTGTGTGTGTGTGCGTGAAAGAGAGAGAGAGAGCTGCGCTGACAAAGAAGCCTCACCAGATTTAGTGGTTAAGCGTTTTGATGAAAGACGGGAACTTTCATCTTAGTGACTGGACGGTGGTTCAGATTGAGTTACACAGAGGGCGAGGCAGGAGAGAACTGGAGTCCTCCATACATGAAGAGGGAGCTGAGAGAAGAGTAATAATGTTTAAGACCAAGTCCCTTTAGTTGAGTTCCAATAATTCCTTTTAACAAAGGATCCAGTTTGCTTTTATTACCTCTGCTGAGAGGGTTTCTCCATTAGTGTGTTTGCTTGTTTGTCAGCAAGATTTCCACAAATCCTGGTGGACACGGAGGCAGATTCAGGGTCTTTCAGCTTTGGAAAATAAAAGGCACATTTAGGGAACTGATATCTATGAGTGTGTGAAATTCGGTGCAGCTTGATTGATTTCAAGCAGGTCTGCTCTCTACTGAGTGTTTTGCTCGGTGGAAGGATAGGACCTGATCAAAGACTGAACCCATTCAATTGTGGATCCAGATCCGGGTCTAATCCAGAAATGCTTTTTTACATTAATGATTTCCCAGGGAATCATTAATGGATAATTTAGGGGATTGCTGAGTTTCGAATTTTGTGCAGTTTGTGGTTTGTGCAGCTTGTGGACGGTTGGCGGTGGTATGCTTTCTACTAATTGCCAAGTTTTTGCTATAGCATTTATTTGTACATGCTGTTTGTCTGCGTGCTGGTATGAAGAGTCAGTGTTTACAGTAACAACATTTATTCCACTCCATACTCTTTGGGCTGACTGCTGTCTGGTGTGTGTGTGTGTGTGTGTGTGTGTGTGTGTGTGTGTGTGTGTGTACAGGCATGTTGAATTGTGGCTAAATAGGGCCTCCTAATCTCAAAAGATGTCACCACCATTTCTCTGGACCACTGTCACTGGCTTTGAGCCGCACCTGCAGCCGAACATGATAGCGGCAGATTACGGAGTCGTCTGTCCATTGTTCGGTGACGGAGAAGTGGGGATCAGCTTTTCCAGAGTGGTCTATTTTAGAATATTCTGGCCTGGTAACTCCTGATGGTATTTGGGTGACGGTATTCATACAAAGGATTTTTAACATAGATTTTGTCATTGACGTCCTGTTTCATGGTGCGTCAGGTTTGGTCACCCAGTACAGGGTCAGCAGCCTACACTGACTAGATGGAGCCATTCTGGTTCTTCTAACTGTAGAAAGATTCAAAGCCTAGTGTATATATTTTAGGGATGTGATGGGTTGTGGTGATACATTTCTTAACAGCTAAGGAAATAAACATGTAGGTATAGCTGAGGTTACAATTGTCGATTTTCATTTCAAACATTTTAAAAATGAGAAAGAATCACATTAGTTGCTGTGATTTTCACTCAGTAATCTGCCTCTTAGACTATCTAAAATCCTCTTTATGACATTATTCCTACCTGTTATCAGACCTTCTGCTGTGGTCATGAGCATCAGCGTTGCATCACTCAGGGGCCAGCTGTCAGGGACCAGTTTCAGGGCCCCGAGTCCTCCCAGGGAGGCCAGCTCCTCCTGGATCTTCTTGCCTGAGATGCAGCCTTCCCAGCGGCCCTTCCTGTAGCCCAAGGCATCGCCAACAGCACCCAGAACCATGGCTGCCTTGAATTTCTCCATGATGTCCGGGGCTCCACTCCTGTGAGCTCGTCCCTGCTGATCAAGTCAAGATCTCTCGAATGAGCTCTCCCGGGATTTGGACGACTCCTGGTCCAAACAGATCTGAATCTTAACTCCTGTAGAATTCAAACAGCCCACTAAGATTCCTACTAGACGTGGAACTACCAAAGACTCTGTCTCTTCTTTGTATTAATCTTCTGTACTTCCAACCATCAGAGCTCTCTGCGTGTCTCTAATTAAGGGTGGACTCACACGCATACACAAACACACAAAAGCATCTCTCTATCAGCCACAGCTTCTTTGTGTTGGGGCGGTGGTGACTTCAGCAGTGATTAGGTGTCTCCTAAAAAGGCAATCCCCATGGCCCCAGGGGCTATAAGCTGGGTGTGAAGGGGTAAAGGGAGGGGGCTGGATGCACTGGAAGAAGAGATGCTCATGTGCTGCTGGGCTGGTCAGCTGGTGCCGGACTTTGTTGACATCCCACCCGTCCCGTAAGAGGAGGGTAAGAATGGAGCATGATCCCAGTTGATGCTCCTCTACAACCACTCTAACCACTGAGCCTCTCTAATCTGTACCTCACTATTTAAAACTTTTTTCATGAATCATCTCCTGCTCTGACATCAGCTAATCAGCATGACAGTCATGTGCAGCACATCCGGGAGTTTCCCTCCTTCCTTTAATCCTCAGATTTGACGCAAATCTGTTATTCACGACCTATTATGCACATTTCACTTGGCCCTTCACCTTCTTGTATGTGGCCCTTAACATAGTCAGAGTAACAGTAGACAGTGCGATACCATGAGAGCCAACAATGATGACATGGAGGAATTTAGCCGATAAGAGGCAACTGTTAGCACACACACATTTTACACACACTCTCAAACACACACTGAAGGCCAGTGGTAGTCTATAGGAAGATGGAGATTTTTTTTTCATGTCCATTCACTACTTATGTCCAAATTGCGTATCTCTTAAATCAGACCGTTTTTGTGCCTGGATAAAAACCTGCTGCACTTTAGCAGTTTTACAAAAGACTTTTATCGAAACGAAATTAAATATTCATGTCAGACCAACAAAAAAAGTGATGGAGTGAAGAGGTTTGTTTTGAAACCCAAATCTCAGCATTTGAATAATTCTTTCTTAGATTTTTAGATTAGATTACACAAATACTGCTCAACCGATTTATGTTAAATTCTGTGGGGGGGTGGGACCTGGCCCAAGAATGAACCCATTTTATTCTGGAACAGGTCTGAAAAGATTATCGATCCAGGACACATTTGTATTTGAAATCTAAACCAATCAGCAGGTCACCTTGTTTCAGATCTACCTTGTTGGAATGAATGAGACGTTTTAAAAACAACATGCTTTATTGACAACTTTCTGAAAGAAAACAATGAAAGGTACGTTTCTGTGACAAAACATAATATTCTGTCAATAGGACCTACCAGTTTCCTTGCTGGTAAATATAACACTGTTCTGATGAGAATGATTTGCATGACTAAAAACAGTTGATCACATATTTGACAAGTAGACTCGTCGGTAATGTACCATATTAGCACTGAATACTGAAAGATGTCACATTTTCTTTCTTAGCTCTCACACCACATCACTGTCGTCCTGACTGTGATCGGTTTACACACATTTCAACAGAACTGACAGATTATATATCTCACTGAAGCAACACTGAAGTCTTTTCTGCCGTCATTGTGAAGATGACATTCAATCTGGGACAGAAATCATAATTAACTTCTATCCAGATTTCACTCAATTTCATGAAGGCTACATTCATGATCACCACTGTGGTTTATCAGGGACTCATGTCTGCATAATAATGAGAATTGAAAAGTAATAATCTCCCCCTGCAGTTGGCTGTTGAGAGGGAACTCATCCACCTATATCTCACATGGCAAAGGTTTGATCATGATGACAACACTTGGCTCGTCGCCAGTTAGAACAGAAAGCTTAGGTAGGGTTCATAATTGTGTTAGTACAGGAGGCTGCCTGCTGTGAGCCGACTGGTACCTGAGCTCTTTACCTTCTGTAACACTCTGAATCTCGGAGAATGGATGGAATTAACACACACACTTGTTTAGTGTTTATAATGACACTGAAATGGGAGAAGCATTGCTGTACTAAGCGCTAAGGGTAACAAGGTCAAATCATGTGACCCCTATCTAGCTATAGCCCATTGATGGCAGAACAAGCAGTGTTCTTAAAGTGGCATGTTTTTCTCATATATATATAGATGGACGAAATGAGTGCTGCCAAAAGTGAAGCCAACGTGTCTCGAACACCTCCTGGTGGCTGGTTGCAGTATAGGTCCTAAACCCAGCCTCTTCCATGTGAGTGGATGGGAAATGGACCAAACTACAAAAGTTAAAGTCATATCAAAATGGGGTGAAATGCCATGATTGACAGCTCTAAACCACGATCCCTATAACGCAGACTGGCTCCAACAAGATGGTTTGCATCCTGGATATTCTGACTTCATGATTATACACAGGGTGGAAGTGGAGATGCCCTGTCCAGCTTTATAAACTCTGTTCGTCTCTGCATTAGCTCTATGGAGATTTAACATACCACTTCTGCCCTACAATTGCTAATAAAGACTAAAACCTTAAAGCTGTGTAAACAAACTTATCTTGGATGTGGATTTTGATTTCAAAAAGTCTAAAGTGTAAATGAAACCTACTGTCGTGTAAACTCATTAAAAACTTAAATCCTAAAACAACAGAAAAAGTGTAAATCAGTGCAGTTTGCAGAGTTGGCAAAGTCCTTATTACCTGGATTGTAGTAATAGAATAAAACAGTCAATGTGCCAGTCAGTTTATGTTTGTGTACAGCAGTTTACACACTGCAAAACTAAAGGAAACCAACACTAACAAATGTAACAGCATTTAAAAAAATGTAGGATCTTAATCTAAATGCTTCTCATGTTCCAAAGATTATAAACGTCATGACCTGTTTTCACAGATACACATTTTTGTTCTATTCTTATTTCAGTGAGAACGGTGTGTTACAACTGTAACAAGTCTGCTGGTGCTGAGCTCAAAAAGCATGCTGCTCCATCCAATCCTCCGTCTGAGTACAAAACGTGTCTCTGAACCTTTTCACCATCACTTTAACTCTTATATTAATTAAAACAAATCAAAAATATTTCGCATTGTATTGTAAAAGAGGCAATCTGTTTAACTCCCTGCCCCAAACACACACACACACACACACACCCGTCACACACACACTTTCTCTACTCGCAATGTGATTGTTAGAGATCTACACATTCACAATCTCCGTCAAAATAATGTAGATTACTTTCTCTCTCCTTAGCGTCCACGGCACAGCTTCACACGAGCCGACAAAAACATGCAGATTTAAAACAAACCGTTCCATTCGAAATTTACAAAGTGAGAAGCAACGTCCTGCTACTGCATCTTCCACTGAATCCCCTGCATGTGCTGGACGCTCACTTTGACTGCCCCTCCTCACTGTGCCGAGGGTGGAGGTAAGTGAGCCATGTCCACAGCAGCAGTTCAAAGCTGCACCCATCTGTGATTTACCCTTGAGTGTCGAGTTTTTTGGTACCCATCATATGCATATTGCAAATACAGTCTGTCCCTGTCAGCATTCATCTCATGTTGATTTCCCTCCTTGCCAGGTCACTCCTCACCCAAGGCATCATCTGCAGTTTGGAAGAACAATCTCAACAACAAGCCACGGACGAGCTTATTGAGAAGTTTAAGTGTCTTTTTGGCTCATTTGTATAAAAATTCTCAGTCAAAGAAAAAGAGAAACTGGAAGAAACACAAAGTCCATCCGCTGCATGAAGCCGGGACAAACATTATGTGAAGCTGCGTTTAATCCCCGTCACGATCGGCCGGGCAAACTCCACAAAGTCATCTATGAGGACAGGCCATGCCCCTGAGGAGAGGAGACAGGATATTAATTCTAGACGCAATCTAATACAATGACTTTACAGGATGCTGGGGTTATTAGCTTGTTTCCCTCCACAATAAACCAGCAGGTTAGTTTTAAAAAGAAAATCTCAAACAAAAGATTGTGCTTCGAACCAATAGTCTTCACAAATGAACCTAAACACAATCGTTTACAAAGTAGATCATATTTTGGAAAAGTGTGAGTATAAACAATACTACAAAGAGCACTCTCTTTTACTATGTCATCTTTGAAAGATTTTTTCAGGTGTACGATAATATGACAGTTTAGTGGTCTTGTGTTTCCCCAGTGGAAATTGTATTCGTTTATGTTAATGCAGAAGTATGTTACTGTTTCACCATGATAGACTGAGTGAGGTCTTTTACTACAGAACATTTGATTAGATCACATTCACTTGAGAATCTGCTCAGACAGGGAATTTAATATCACTTCAACAGTCTTTAATAAACTCACCTTCCTCGTCATAGTTTGACATGTCGTCTGCAATCATATTGCCAAAGTCCAGGAGGAGGTTCCATGTGTCCTTGGGTATCGACCGCTTGTGATGCTCCTGAATGCAGCGAAGAATCACGCAAGTCTAACATTATAACACATATTAACTTAGTGAAAATTATAATAATTGTAATATTGTTGTTGACATCGCCAGACTGATGTTGGGCATTTTGGAGCTGGGGTTGTCTGTGTGAAAAGTTTTTTCTAAAAACTTCTGATCCTTAATGTGTTTAAATGAGGTGGAAGTAACAAACATCTAAATAGAACTGTATGAATCTAGTCATAAAGTTCAAATAACATGCTAACTAAGAGACACACAGTTTAAATAACTTTAAAAGAGTGAAAAAAATAAACCTCATTGCATATGTGACAACACTCACCACCAGGAACCGGTTCCAGAGATCCAAGAACTTAAAGCGATCTGTGAGAACTAGATTCCAATAAGCCACAGCCATCTCCAGGTCTACAGTGGAAAGTTATCAGATTAGATTTGGTGTCTTTTAGATTAAGACACAGGTGAACTTTCGAAAAACAGCAAGATATTTTTGGGTGGAAAAATCTATCAAACAGTTTTACCTAAACCTTTCTGGCCGGGGTTCTTGGCAAAGCTGAAGGTAAACTGGTAGAAGTCTCGGAACTTTGCTGTGTCTTTCAGCTCCTGCTCCAGTCTGGGAAGGATAGTCTTGAGCTTTTCAGGACTGTCACAGCTGCGGGAGACAATGAGGACAAACAGACGATTAAAAAAACTTAAATCTTCTCATAGGGAGAAGTAGAGATGTGTACACAAGAAATGAGCCAATGAAATCTGAGGTTTGTGACCATTTAAGTTCATAAGTAACACATTCAGTTTAAGATCCAATATATTTTACTCGTAGAAACAAACGGCAAAGTTACACACTTTAATAAACTCTGACATTAATGTGTTTTTCTTAACTACAGCTATATAAAGAATGCAGTAGCATCCCTGATTATTGTAGGTTGCAGTATCCGTGTTGCTCACCCTAGCTCCGACATGCCGTCCACAAACTCTTTCCTGCTGAACTCGCACTGCGTGGCCGCCCGGAACTTCCACGCCACCACAAGTATGCTCATGCTAGCTGGGTCCAGGATCAGGTCGTCGCAGAACTGCTGGATCCCATCAATGCCGATCTTATCGTCATCCTGGGGGTCTGAAGGGGAAGAGAGGGCAAAACAATGCACAAGTGCGACAGACGCGACAGAACAAAACTGTCCGACGTTAACGTTAGGGTCGGAAACACTTGCCTTTATATCGGGTGTACAGCTGCTCCAGCCTCTTGCGGTCCACCAGGGTTTTCATGGATTCTTTGTAGTAGAGGTCTGGGTTTTGGAAGTAGTTGTCTGTGGCGACTTCTAGTTTCCAGTCATTCTGCGTCAGGCAGTACACGGCTGTCCTCTCCCCAGCCTGTGAGAAAGACATGAACTGCCGAACCTTGTCCTTCTGCGATGACCTCAACTTGTGCTGTAAAAGAAGACACGGGGTTGGAGTAACATGTTATAGGACAAACTATGGCCTCCTATTAAGGAGACACTAACAGAAACTGTAAACCTATCATAGTTCCTGCACTGGAATATTAATTGCATTGGGTGTAATAACTTTTTTATGTCAATAACTTGTTTAAGGGTTCGTATCCATCTGCCTTAAGAAGCGATAGCAGCCTGTGTGGGGAATAAAGTGACTGATGTTTGTTCACAATTTACTTGATTTGATATTGATTAATAACAAGATATATTTAAAATCAATTTTCCAAAAATAAAAGTGGAATAATTTTCTCGTTTCTATCAGACAGGAATCCTGAAACCACAAAATCTTCGGGAGGGATCCTCCATCACTCTTTTTTCTCCTTTTTCCGTCTCCTCCTCCTCTATACGTAAACTGCAGTCCGTGAGATGACGGAGCCATGAACTGCAACGTTATTTAAAGTACTGTCAGATTTTTAAAAATAGACTTTTTTGTGCTTAAGTGGTGGACATTAATAAACAGTTTGCACATAAATAAAAGTACCATAAAAAGGGATTGCTAATCACAGATGACAATGGGGCCCAATCAGGTCAAGGGTCCCGAGGACAAGTTATATGAAAACATGGGGTGCAGAGATGTGCACGTCGAGCTGAGGCTGCACATCAATATTCACAGCTTCAACTTTCTAATGCATTTGAATAAGAGATGGAGGATTTTTAATTCAACTCTCCTGACTGACTGCAAACCCGGAAATACACACTAATAACAGCTGGATGTTGTGTAAAACGTGTCCTGACTGCTGGAGTTGTGAATGAAGAAGTAAAGACTCCTTCTGACCGCAGCAGCGTGAGGGTTAGAGGAAGTGGATCGAGGGGAAACCCTGACACCTCGTCCTGATCCGGATCCTGATCGGGAGGCTTGCACGTTGTATGCAGAGCAGCGGATCTGATCCACCCGGGGATCGGACCCTCGGTGACCGGTGACAGGCCGGTCGCTGCTTGGCGACCTCCGTGTCCCTATGAGGAGTGAGTGGGAGGAGGAGGAGGGGGACGTGTGATCCTGCAGCCCCTCTCTCTCTCCCTCCCTCTCTCTCTCTCTCTCTCTCTCTCTGACCCCGGGGCTCCAGCTACCATAAAGGGAAAGGTACGTGCTGCTCTCTCAAAATACCAACAACTGACCTTCCTTCCACATCTCTGCCCCCCCACCCTCCCTCCACAGCACCGACACACATCAGCCCTGACACTGCGACACTTGGCTGAGGACACTCGGACCCCCCCCCCCCCCCCAGCGGCTGTTCCCACCAGTGTACCGGGGCCATGGAGCCGGTGTGTGGGATGGTTTTATAAAAGATCACCTACCATTTTATCACCCGCTGTTATTGCCCCAAGTTGATATATCCAATTACCGCCGGTGCGCATGCGCGAAACGAATGCGCTACTGTTGCGGCGCCGGTGCTCATGGGAAATGTAGTTGAGAGACGCTGCGAGCTCACAGGCCCCAGTGTTACAGATCTAACTTTAGCTTTCTGCATTTGTAGTTAACACTTTCGGTATAACACTTAATTTAAGAGCGATCAACCCGACCTGTGATTGGAGGATAAATATGTTTTAAATAGCTCGGGTATAACTAGCACGGATTTTCTGAAGGTTTGACCCAGTTAACTCCGTTAAACTAGTTCAAACAGCGATGTTGTGTTAACAAAAAATAAACCACCTGATGTGTAACAAGTGATCCGACGTGTTCCAGGCAAATGAACCCGGTGACAGCCTCTATTAAACCCCCCCACACACCTGAAAACTACAACTCCCAATATCAAACCTGATCAACATTAGGAAGTCATCTGTGCACGGATCCCATTAAAAACCAGTGTTTGTGATGATGATGATGGTGATGATGATGGTGGTGACGCGGTGCTAACGCTAGCTCCCGAAGTTATGCTAGCAGCTGTCGGGTTGTGTTACAATAAGTGTGTGACAGCCCGGAGCTAAACCACCACTAACTTCACAACACACCGGCTGAGCTCCGGGAGGCTCGATTCAGCGGTGACACGGTCGTGGTCCCCCCCGGGAGAAGTGGTCGCTCACCTGGGTGCTGGTGTCGCTAGCCTCCCCCTCTGCTAGCTGCTAGCTGCTGGTTCCCGGAGTAAACACTGGAGTTGAGTCACCGGAGTGAACCGGTGAACGCCTGCATCGCCTTCAGCAGCAGTTATGTGGCAGAGGAGGAGGAGGAGGAGGGGGGGAGTCACCACCGAGGCACAGCCACATGATTGTTCTCCTCTTCTTCCTCTTCTTCTTCTTTCGGCCTCTTCCTCAGTCCAGGAGCCGGGACACAGCTCGGTTCTCCCCGGTAGCTGCAGCCTCCTCCTCGGGAACTTTCACTCCTCTGTCAGACATTGATGTGGATCCGTGGAGGGAAGTCAGGGATCCGGGATTGAGATTGTGAGTGATTTCCGGGTAAGTCCGGTGTGTGTATGTGTGAGTCTGAGTGTGTGTTTTCTTTGCACTCAATTTGAAAGGTCTGTTTATGTTTTATACAAATGTGTGCATGCAAAAGTTTGTGGAAGAAAACACATTACATGACAGTTTTACTTGATTGTTGTCATTTGTTTGCATTATAAACTTGTACTCCACCATATTTCAGCCAAATATTACACTGTTGACAACAACCAAGAATTATGTCAATACAATATTAATCTGCTGATTACTTAATAAAAAGTACATCCTTGACATTCCAAAGTGCAGTGATATTTATGTTGTTGTCATGTTTATGCTTGACTTAATAACATGTCAAAATGATTAAGATTCATTGATCAAAATAGCGAGCAATTAAAACCTCTTTCTGCTGATTTAATATTGATTAATCTTGAGAAAATAGTTATGAATGCACAGTATTACACTATGCAAGGCATTAAATGTCTTATCTTGTCCAAATTCTCACATATAAGATCCTAGAGTAATCAAATGTTATGTATTTATGATAAATGACTAATATTGACTATTGATTTCCCTTCAATCAACTAATCTATGAATCAGCTAATCACTGCTGTTCTAAATTTTACACCACATTTCTACAACTATAGTTACTTTTTAGATTAGGTTTTTACGTACATGTCTGTTTTAGGATGTTTTAAGATCAGCATTGTGACACAAATCCACCAACAGTGAATGAAACACCAGCATTACAAACTAACATGATTTAAAGCATATCGTACACACACACAGCGTGACACCACACGTACTAACTTCCTGAAGTAACTTCCACTTGAGTAAACTGAGGATCCAGGATGTTTACCTTTTAATGGGTTGTTTTCATTACCTCGTATTCCTACTTGTATTTTTACTGGAGCAGATGTTTGGGCTCGTACAGCAGTTTTGTTAAAGGTGAAAAGAGAAACTGGGAAGATAAATATTTCTGTAATTTGAAAGTGTGTGTGCCCTCAAATCTAATAGGTTTAAATATGACTATATAACATTTATAACATTTTCAAATTGAAGGAACTGAGGTTATTTCTCTCTATGTGTCTGTTTCTGTGTGTTTGTGTGTGTGTTTGTGTGACTGTGTGTGTGTGTGTGCTTGCTCTTTTCAGGAGCCAGATCCCAAACAGAGGTGCTATTGATTTCCAGCAACAGTAGCAGAGTGGCGGCCGTCCAGGGAGACGGACAGAGGAGGAGTTTGGAAAGTTAACATCACCATCACTCAGTGGGACTCATGCTCACAAAGGTCCAGACCAGCTTGGTTTTAAGTTCACTACAGATATTTGGTGTACTCAGAGATTCATGTGTAACCAAGCAGCAGCTTCTTTAGTTGGCACAGCTCTTAGACATTTGAATTCCAAGCTTGGGCAGAATTGCCGCATAGAGTACAACAGGAATTTTGACATGTGACGTGCAGAGTCAAGTGAAGTGGCCCTACAGCTCTACAAGGTGCTGTCAGCCACTCACAGCACAGGCCACAGGCGTGTGTCCACAGCTGTTGTTAAAGCTGTTCCACAGTAACCACACCCGGCCCAAAGACTAAAGCCTCTCTGGAAGTGTCTCGCAAAAGCACACAGTGGCCCAGATAAAAGAGATTTTCTACATGAAGCCTTTTGTCGAACATGAAAAGGAAAAATTACTATCTGTTCTTTAAAGGGGACGAAGGGAATTTACTGTGTTCCTACATTTTTACTTTTTCACCCCTGTCAGCTTGATTGTTGGTTTGTTTGTTAGCAAGATTACACAAAAAACTACCTAATGAATTACCACGAAACTTGGTGGTGGTATGTGGTACTGGTCATACAAGACCCTATTAAATTCAATTGCGGATCAGGATCAGGGGTCGGATCCATAGACTTTATTTTCTCTTTCTTTAAAGTTGCAAGATACAGTAGGTCAGTTTGAAACACTTCCTTTGTTTTGTCAGAAAATAATTAATGGGTCTTGATTTAAAAAAAAGAACAGACATGTTCAGGGGACTGATATCTATGAAAGTGTGAAAGTGTGATTGAATTTAAGGGGACTATTGGGGCTTGGTGGAGGATCGTGCTCTGCTTAATGACGTTCTAGAAATGTCTGTTGATTATTGTAAGCACTGTGCCCTTCAGACTGTAATTTGTCTCGCTCTGTCTCATCCACCCCCCAGGTCTCCTCCTCCTGATCACACTCTGCGGAAGGCAGCAGCAGAGGTTTGGATGCAGGTTGTCTATTGGCTGCTGTGCCTTGGCCTGGCAAGTGCAGCCGCTGTGCTGCAGAGGGACCAGGTGGCCAAGAATGCCATCCACCTCTACCGGAGCAAGGGGGTCAAACAAGGCCACAGCTGGGTGGCCAACAACTGCAAGCGCATGGTTGGTCTCCTGCGTCAGAAGAATGTGGTTGTCAAGAAGCTGGCTGCCGCTGCCGATGCTGTTGGAAGAGACCTGGCGCTGTCGGAGTCCGAGAGGCACTTCCAGGTACCAGACTGAAACTAACTACCAGATGCAAGAAAGGGCCTTTGTTTAGATCAGTTAATGTCTGTATATTTATTTTTATAGCCCATCACTCTGGTGCAGTTCTTATAATGTGTTACACATAAGGGGACCTCGTCCGGGTGGTGTCTTTGTTTGTGTTGTTGACACATACGGTCAACACAAAAACCTCACTCCAGCACAAGTTCATATTTCATACTGATGGTTCAAAAAGACGAGGTTAGAGTAACTTTAATGTTTAATTTCACTATGTATTACCAGTGATCTATTTTTGTGATTAAGAAATTCAATTAAAACCAACTGATTTACACTTACAAATATCCAAACATAGAAAAAACAGTGATTTCTCACACTGGAGAACAATGGAACAAGCATTTAGGTAAATTTGTGACTGTAAAGATAAATAGATGAGTTCAGAATTGTTGCTGATTCATTTGATGTCAATTGATTAATTGACTAATTAATTCAGTTGCGGTTTAGACAATGGGCTGAAGGCAAGGCAAGTTAGCTCCTTCTTAAGTTGCTACAAGCTGCTGGGACACGATAGTTGTTCGAGTGTTCCTTGGAACTCTTTTAAATGACTAAACTGCTCTTATCAACTGCTCATAAATAAAGACTGTATACAGAGGCTCCAGTAAAAGAGCATGTCACATACTTTACAGCCGACTGACTGGTATTTCTCTCTGTGTGCATTCAGGTTCACACTCTGGAGGTTTTCCAGAAAGAGCTGAATGAGAGCGAGCACCTGGTGTTCCAGGCGGTGCACAGCCTGCAGAGGGCGCTGCAGGGCGACTACAAGGACGTGGTGAACATGAAGGAGAGCAGCAGACAGAGGCTGGAGGCCCTCAGGGAGGCGGCCATAAAGGTGAGGGGTGAGGTCACCTGTGTTTTCATGGGCACTGTGTCAGGAGTCTGGTTCATACTTTATTCTGTAAATTTTTACATAGTACTTATAACAAAGAGACTTTATATTGTTAAATAAAACAGAGAGCATGTGAAATCAAATATGTGCAAATATGAAAGTATCAAAATGAGTCAGTAAAGTTTGATTTTAGTTATATGTTTGGATCCATTTGTCATATTTTGATATATGCCAATTTAAACTATATCCCTAAGCCCTGCATCAAGTGCAGAGTAATATCTATAATTGTATGCTTTATGCCCTATGTGTGTATTCAGTTTGTGTTTCCCTGGTTTGTCAGCTAATGCTTGTTCTCTTCTCTCCCTTCAGGAGGAGCAGGAGTACATGGAGCTGGTGGCTGCAGAGAAGCACCAGCAGGAGGCTGTGAAGAGCGCTTTGGCCCAGAACAAGACTCTGTCCATGCTAGATGAAATCCTGGAGGATGTCCGGAAGGCAGCAGACCGACTGGAGGAGGAGATCGAGGAGCACGTCTTCGACAACAACAAACAGGTCGGAAGCAAAACCTTTCACAGTCATCAAACAAGATTCCACTTGGGAAAAAAATAGTCAGGATGCTAGAATCAGCACAAACATGATACAGAGTTGGTCCCAGCTTTTATACCTCACATGTGTAAAAACTTTTTAGCTGGCAGTTCAACACACATGTTATCAACAAAGCATCCGATTTTGTCCTTTCTCACTCTGGGTTTTGTGTCTAGATGAAAGGAGTGAACGTAGAGGCAGTGCTGAGAGTGGAGGAAGATGAGGAGAACGGAGGGAAGAGGAAAAACAAGTCCAGGCACAAGGAAGTGGAGGATGACATGGGGCTTAGCATGCTCATCGACTCGCAGAGCAACCAGTACGTTCTGACTAAACCACGAGACTCCACGATGCCGAGAGTTGACCACCACTTCATCAAGGTCAGTTACTCCTATTTCATCCTGGCTATAGGTCAGGAAACTTGTGATTTATTATTTAATAATGGTCGGAGTAAGACATATTCTACCTCTTTAATACTATTTCACCTTTTTGTTGCTTTGTGTTTGTGCAGGACTTGGTGACCGTGGTGATGCTGTCTTTACCTTGCGGCTGGATCTGCTCTTTAGTAGGTCTGCCTCCAATGTTTGGATACGTCATCTGTGGGGTCCTGCTTGGTCCTTCTGGCCTCAACAGCATCAGGGTGTGTGTGACTGGGTGTCTGAATACGAGACCAGTCTAAAGTTACTCCTGGGTTAGTTGTTGATGTCATTGTCTCACTCTCTGTTCCAGTCGATGGTGCAGGTGGAGACTCTTGGGGAGCTGGGTGTGTTCTTCACTCTCTTTGTGGTGGGACTGGAGTTCTCACCTGAGCGCCTTCGAAAGGTAAACAAAAGGGATTTACAAGTCATTTAAATAAACACCAAATGTTTTGAAAGAGACATGAAAATGCAAAGAAATGTAGTTTTTTCCGTCTCTTTTTTCTGGGGGTCCTGTTCTCATTGATTTAGATTTAGAATTTCACTCTCAACATTTTGTGGTTTATGTAGGATGCCTGTTTGACTTATTATTTTTAGTATTTTAATTTGATACATCGTCGACTTTCTCTGACATGAAGGAACTTCATTTCTGTTTCTTTCTTCAGTAACTCCTGCTTCTCTTTCTTCATACTTTGCGAAGGTACCTTCCTTGTAATATGGAAATCGTTACCTAATAAAGTAGATGAAAGAAAGCCTTCTCATCAAAATACTTAAATGTCCCTGAATGTTTTAGTTAATTACATTTTTTATCCTGTTCGAGTTTTCATACTTTTAAGTATATATACCTACTAAAAGCAGGTATAAGTATGAAAACTTTTGAATACTGAAATTCTGATTTTCAACTGTGTGTGGGTTTGTAGGTTTGGAAGACGTCAGTTCAGGGGACGTGCTACCTGAGTCTGCTGATGGTGGGGGCCGGTTTGTTGTGGGGACAAGCCTTGCATATTCGACCCACCCAGACGGTCTTCATCTCCACCTGTCTGTCCCTGTCCAGCACTCCACTCGTGTCCCGCTTCCTCGCAGGAGGGAGCAGAGTGGACAAAGAAGGTAATCAACAGACACCATGAATCAAAAGTGAAATCTTTCCAGATTTAATTGAAATTAAACCACTTAAAGTCTGGTGGATAACCTTAAATGACATAAAGGTAAGCAGTGAACTGATTCCTGTGGTTAGAAAATTGACTTACCTCACTTGGCTCAGCCTCATTTGCATATCTAACATTGAGCATAAATGAGCTTTAAGGGTTGGAAATGAAATGTTAAGTATATATTATATTATATTATTATATATTGCCCCCAAGAATGACCAAGTGTGTGTGTGTGTGGGTGAGACAGGTGACTCGGACTACAGCAGTGTTCTTCTTGGGATGTTGGTGATGCAGGATGTTCAGCTCGGCCTCTTCATCGCTGTCATGCCGACTCTGATCCAGGCACAGAGTGGAGACATGGACAGGTCAGTTAGCTTTTGCTCTTGCGTGTGTCATCTTCCCTCTAATCACACACACACACACATGCATGGACACAAACACAGCTTTGTAAAACCCATTGTTACTTCTGCTCTGCACCACAGCCTCCTGTTTGAAGGCCTGCGCGTGCTGTACCTCCTGCTCCAGGTCCTGGTGTCCCTCGCTGCCGTGCTGCTGCTGTGTTTGCTTCTCAAGAAATTCGTGATTGGTCCGTATTACAAGAAGCTGCACGCTGAGAGCAAAGGCAACAAGGAGATCCTGGTGCTTGGGATGGCAGCGTTTGTCTTTTTCATGCTGACGGTATGTTCTTTTCTTCAGATTTCCCAAACTCCTTTGACAAATGTCTGATTTTAGTTTTTCTCTCCTCCTGACGGGTTCCCTAGGTAACGGAGTATCTTGACATTTCTATGGAGCTGGGCTGTTTCCTGGCTGGAGCGTTGCTGTCCACACAGGGTCACATGGTCACCACAGAGGTCACGGGATGCATCGAGCCAATCAGGGATTTCCTCGTTATCATCTTCTTTGCCTCTATTGGTCAGAACCAACATTGCCATCTATGACTGATCTTACTTTTATTATCGTGAGACTTTTGCAGCATTAACAGTGAAACTTGCTCATTGTGTGTGTTTTTGTGTCGCTGCAGGTCTCCACGTGTTCCCGACGTTCGTGCTGTATGAGCTCACCATCCTGCTGGTGCTCACATTCACTCTCGTCATTATGAAGGTACAACTCGTTTGTCGCATTTGCTCTTTTGATTTCCCAGAGTGCACCATGACGCACTCTCACTCCTTCCCGTTTCTCCTTTACCCCTCATGTCCTTCCAGTTTTTCATGGCTGTGCTGGTGCTCTCAGCGATCCTACCTCCGGGCTCTCGACACATACGATGGATCGTCTCAGCCGGACTTGCGCAGGTCAGCGAGTTCTCCTTCGTCCTGAGCAGCCGTGCACGTCGAGCTGGCATCATCTCCAGAGAGGTCAGTTCTGACTTTTTTTTTCCAAGTTTTTAAAGTTATTTTCCCCCAGTGCAAATTTGAATTATTTAAAGGTTCAGTGTGTAGAATTTAGTGACATCTAGTGGTGAAGTTTCATGTTGCAGCTGAACACCCCTAAACTCACCCTCAGCTTCCAAACATGGAAGAGAACCTGTACTAGCCTTCAGTTGTCATAAAAACTCAAAAGGTGTTTAGTTTGTCCAGTCTGGACTACTGTAAAAAAACATGGCGGCCTCCGTAGAGAGGAGCTGCATAACTTTGATGAGAGGATTAATGGGAGGGGGTGGTGTCATGTGTAAGTTGCAGTTTTCCTGTGTTTTAATGTGTCTCCCTCCGCTCAGGTGTACCTGCTGATTCTCAGTGTCACCACTCTCAGTTTGCTGCTGGCTCCGGTGCTGTGGAGAGTAACCACACACAGATGGGTTCCCCGGGTCGAGCTCAAAACAGTCCCATGAACAGAGAGCGACCTCAGGGCCCCAGCGGCCCCTGTGGGCACTGACTGTTACTCAGCCGGCAGCAGCGTCACGAGGAGCAGAAGTCAAGTCTTATTAGTCCATTCAGGAACTCTCTTATTTTAATGCACATGATATGACGCAGACTGTTGGACCAAATGTTTCTCTTTCTCGATTCAGCAGAATCAACCCTCTTCATGCAGGGCGAGGATCTTCATCAGTTCCATTCTGGCATTGTTATGAAGGACATGTTCTTCAAGCATGTACACTAGGTACAATAGCGATGAGATTATTGTATAAGGTCTTATTTAAAACACATAACGTGTAGTTGTAGGTTATATTAATGAAGCCCTTCACTGTTCAGTCAACAACCCTGAAGCCTTTTCTTAATTCTTAGAGGAGCACAAAGAACTGGATAACCCCCCCAGCTCTGATGCTTTTAATGCACCTGATCTTGAAGATGTGCAAACGAAAGAAAAGAGAAAAAAGCTTCACTCTCTCTGTTGACACTCATTCACGTTTGCACTTTGAACCTCACGCTTGCCTTTCTTTAATTGTGTCAATCACATGGACCAAATCTGAGGTTTCAACTGTAAATGGTGTTTTTCTTTTTATGTGTTGCTACATTTCCTTGATAGGAGGATTTAAGACATCCTCCATCTTTCCTTTAGTTGACACTACAGCTGACTCTATTCAAATTGAGCTTATTATGAATGGCAGATTCAGTTTCTGATTGAAGTGCAAACCTTCTCTCTGCTGTAGTTAATAGAGGATACATGTATTTTAATCCTGATTCTATGTCTGTCCATACAGGTGTGATACCTAAAATCTGCAGTTACTCTTTTTAAATATCTCTAATGTCTCGTTGAAAATCATGGTACCAGTCGCATCAGTATTAAAGGAATGAAGTTAATCAAGTAATCTGAATTTAGACAGTACCTCACTTAATGATTTAAATGTCATGTGAATTTATTAATTTGCGTTTAAAGAGACATCCTGCACTGGTTACCACTGAATGTCAAAACGAATAAGCTAGCTCATCACTCTTCTGCAGCAGCAGAGGAAAGACTGTAGGGGGCGTCATCTCACCGTTAGAGCTCCTCTGTGCTGTATCTCACACTGTACGTGTCCTTGTCTTACGATTCATAATGTGCAATTTTAATGTGTGTAACACTACCACATGTTACAATTTTTTGTTTTCTGATATTTTCCTGCATTAGATTTACATAGAGGGTATTTTAGTTTACGTGTGTGTGCCTGGGCACAAAGACATGTTGCAATCAAAATGTTCATGTATTTTTTAAATTATTGAGATTAAGTGATTTATTTATTAAAAAATTGAAAAAAAAATGTTTACTTCTCTGTTCTTTACATGTAGTTCTTTCTTTGGGGAAATTATAATTATTTGAGTAGGCGGAGATCTAATTTCATGATTAACCTCTATCGATTTACAGAACTCAGGCTGTGCTACTATGACTCAGCCTCCTCTTATTAGCAAGTTTTTCTTCTGTGTATTTCTTTTCTTTCATGGGCCTCAGATGGGCTTGCAATATGAAAAATGTTGGAAGTCAATGGCACATTTAAAAAAGATAATGAGTTTAAGCTTTGATTATAAGTAACTGACTTCTGTGTGCTCCATCACTTAGACTGAAACAGAACCTCCTCATGTTAATTGAGGGTCCTGATTCGTTGGGCTTGGCCAGTATCTGTCGAGGTTTCTTTGACTTGCATTAAGGGGATGAGCACCAAAGATGATTGACCAGAATTCTATAATAGAAATAAAATCAGAGGTTTATGAAAGAATTGTATTTTTTTCTCTTTCTCATCCCTTGTGTAATTATTCAATAACCTCTTATTTATGTTCACTTCTTTGCTCCACTGTGTGTGGCCCAGATATTGCTTAAGTTGTGGGGACAAAAGCAAGTCCCCATAATGTAAATCATTACACTCTTAAGGTTAAGACATGTTTTAAGGTTAGGGTTAGGCAAGTAGTAGCCTCAATGTAATGTAAGTCAATGTTACGTATGTCCTCTGAAGTCATGAAGACATGGCCGTGTGCCTGTATGTGTGTTTGTGTGTGTCTGTGTGTGTGTGTGTGTGTGTACGTCTGAACTGTGTAAGCTGATAACCTTCACACTCTGCAGTCAGCAGATTTATGAGAAACCTTATCACCCCTATCATCCTATTAGTGAGGATACAAATACAAACACACTACACACTCTGCTTAGGTAGAGTTTTAGAAACACAGCTTCATCTTTCTTTCTGAAGTGAGAGTTTTGCCTAAAGCTTGAGCTGCTGGTAAAACACACTGATGAGACCAAACCGAAGAGGAATTAATTTTTATTTAGAAATGGTATTATTTTGTTTAGATACATTTGTCATGGCCGTCTAAGGACACATTTAGCACTTCAAATAAAATCTCAAAATCACAATTAACCTCAAGAATGTAGTCATAATGACTCCACTGGAGTTTTCCTCACTTATCCTTTAGGTTTATAGATGTAACTGTTTAATGCGTTGGCAAAATCTAAAAGTCAGTATACAAAGAAGTTCATGAATCACACATGAGAAATCACCTGAAAATAAAAGCACCACACAGCACAGAGATTAAAATGTGGCTGCAGTGTTGGGTTAAGTTTAGGATTAGTAGTTGGAAGGTTGTTGATGTGTTGACACCTTCTCGGTCTGTCACGCTGACAGGCGACACGATTATGAGATATCTGAGTATTTTCTCTTCTGTTTCTCATTTCACTGCATTCAGGGAGAAGAGGACTTTTCCCTCGTAGGGGTCGTGGTAGTTCTCGTAGCTGATCTGCTGGGAGACCACTCTGCACTGGATCTGGGCCGACTTCTCTCCGACCAGGTGGAAACGAACGGCCACCAGTGGGTTGACATACAAAGGCTGAGGAAAAGGAGGAAGGAGGCCGGGCAGACGGCTGGTTAGTGCTGTTTTCATATCATTATTTCTCATGTTTTTTAAATGTATTTATTTAAGAATATGTAACATGTTAACGTTTGTATCAAGTTGAATATAAACACAAAATTACTCAAAATGATTATATAACAATGGGGAACACTATTTAAAAAAAGGAGGCTTGGGCTGCTGCAGTAGTTTCCCACTTTTTCCCAACTTTGTCTGCACTACAGAGTTGTGTTTGGACATGTGAACATCGAGTGGGGGATTCATGCTCACCTGTGCCAGTTTTCCATAATAAGGAAAGTAGGAGCGATCCATAATCCCCCCCTCAGGGAAATACTCGATTCTCTCCACATTGCCATGTCCTTCCTATATAAATGGACACAAAATATGTATATTCAAGGAGGCGCTCATTAAAAAATGGTTTACTTTCTCCTCGTGCAACAACTGCTGTGTCATGTGAAATGCTTATTGGAGACAACTTGTTTATAATTGGCTTAAAGGACAGGGTTGAAGAATCCACTGTTTTGGAGATTGACCTGCATAAAAGTCAGCTCCCAGTCATACCTCTGCATCATTACCTCCATTCAGGAGGTTCTATTCCTTCCTGTCCATTTGCTTGTTGCTTTGTTCGTTTGAAAGTAAAATTCAGCAAAAACTAGTGGATGGATTTCTACAAAACCTTTGTTGTGGATCTGGATAATGGGACCAATCCAGGAATTTCTTTCTCTTTGTTAACCATTCTGAGATAGAGCATTTGTTTTTTGACATTTTTACTGTTCTCCAATGGAATAATCATAAACTGATAATGAATTCATCTATGAATGTTGGACATTTGGTGCAGCTTGATTTAATAGGATTTAAGGGGACTCTTGCTAACCTTCCAATATTGTAAATCACTGACTTACCCATTCAACTAAAATACTATATTTCCAACTCATTTTCTTTAACACATGCTGTTACATTCAGCACAAGCAGATGTTGCTCACCAGTATCGTACAGTTGACATGTGGGGCAGGCTCAGAATAATTAGATGGCAAAAAGTTAATGATCTGCAGAGAAGAAACAGAAAAAGTACTTTTTAGTCATGGTGATTGAAAGTGATATGTACTTTTATGCTCAGAGGGATGTTTGTTATTAATAGAACTTACCCTATTCATCTTAATGATGACACACGGCATGCTGCAGTTGTAGCCAAAGGTCGGGTCCTCTTGTCCTGAGCAGTCTCCCAGCATGCTTTTGGTGAAGGGACATGCCCACTTTGTGTGGTGAGGGGCAGAGAAGTCGTTCTGGATGTAGAACTTTCCCTTGGTGCAGTTATGGTTGTAACATTCTTGTTGTGCAGTGTCATTATAGGCTGAAGGAAAGAGAGAGAAAGATTTACAGTGTGTTCGTTTGCCATCGGTCTGTTAGTTAGCAAGATTACGCAAAAACTACAGGATGGATTAAAGAAAAGCTGTTGGATTCAGTTGGAAGGATGTGGTGTTGGTCAGGGAAGAGCCCATAATATTTTAATGTCGATCCAGATCAGGTGGCGGATCCAGGAGTTTTTATTTGACCTTCTTTAACATTGTCAAAAAGGGCATTTTTTCAACATTTTAAATTCATGGATCTTGAAGAAAAAATGAGGCATGGTCAGGAGACTGATATTTGTGAGTGTGCGCAATTTGGTGCACATCCAAATACAAACAAAAGCAAATTCTGACATATTAGATATTAGCGTATTGTCCGATAAATAAATACTCACGCTCCAGGAACTTATTAAGGATGTTGGTCATCTTCATCCAGCTGCACTTGTCTGATGTGTTGTAGTTGATTTCAACGTTCTCCTCTCCATAAGTGTCCGGCCACACCATCACCCCTGAGCAAGTAAACAGAGAGACGGTTCAGAAGCTCTGAGCTCGAGTTTATTGTTATTGTTTATTGTCATGCCTCCTTGTTGTTGTTGTTGTTTTACCTGGGGATTGTAGCCGATCTTGGTAGTCAGGCTTGTACGTATCCAAGGTGTACATGAGCACATAGATGGCCAAACAAAAAAAGCTTGTCATCACCACGTAGAACGCCACGTAATACAAGCTGATGAACACTGTGAAGGAAAGAGAAATAAATCATTCCTTTAATTACAGTAGCAAGGCAGTTAAAGAGAAAACAACAATTTTGGTTTGATCACAAAGGCTTGTGTCGTTATTTCCGGAGGTCAAGGTGTCCTCTGTCAACGGAAGGGGAATTTAATCTGTGAGATCAAACACAAAATAAACACAGTTTATCTCAAGACACCAGCCTTATCTCTCCCCGTCCACATGCTGCAAACATACAAGTCGCGCTGGTGATTTTGAGAAAGGACAGAAAAAGTCACACACACATTCAAGTTCATCCAGCGTGACTGAGCTCTTTCAGGATATATCACATTTATGTTGCAATAAATACTTGAAAATGTGTTATTCCGTTTTAGGAATTGATTTTAGATTTTTGGACTGGAGACATCTGGCTTAAGGACAGATAGGTAAGGTTAAACCACCCGACAATATATAAAGTATTTCAAAATTCCTCCACATTGACCAAGTCCAAGTTTACATTTCTGCTTAGAAACAATATTCACTATAATATCATACTGACGGGAGCCATCCCTCTGAAGGGAGTACTTTTAATATTTAAAATAAATGTTACTTTTACTACGTTTACATTTTGAAAGCCGTGCTCTCACTTGTAATGAAGCATATTGATCTTGAATTATTGCTTATTCGACCACAGACTATAAATCACAGTAATTGTTGTTCCTGTGCATATTGGTCAGGATGATACGTGACTCAGATGTAATATCCACTTAATATAAGTTGAAGTTTAGAGCGAATTAATCACTTCAGGGTTAATAGAGACGAAATAACCACGACGACCGTAACTCAAAGGATATACAGTACATTGGGCCATGTTGTTTTAAGATACAATACTCAAGGAATCTATCCTTTAACTTTAATTTGACCAAATATTTACACTTTTGGGAAAAACTAGATATGGTGAAGTACAATTTCAGGTTTTCCAGATGAGCATGATAACATTTGACACTGTCTCTTCTGTCGATATTCAACTTGTGTCTTAAAGAGTTGTTCAATTAAAGTCCCGGAAAAGTATTTCTTAGTCATTGCTGCTGAGATAGCTATTGCATAAATGTTTGGCAGCTCTGCTCACAATGAGTGAACAGTGATGCAACATGGAAAAGAGAAAACGATCATGACAACATATGTTAAAAATACAAAACTACACTGGACCTTCACCAGTAATGAATACAACTACAGCCTCATAAATAATTAAATATAATAAAATACATCTTTCTGCTAAACTCTGGATATTTTCAAGATTTATTACTCTTATTTATTCCTATTATTTCATTCCTACCCCATTTCACTGGTGTCCTCCCCATAAATGTCCCATTGTCTGAGTTCCAGACAAAACGGCCAAAGTCTTCACATCGCTGCCCACAGGTCCTCTTCTCCTTCAAGGTGGCCATGATGACGCGTTGTGCTGACCGGGATCCACGGCAGAACTTTTCCTTCCTTTATTCAACTCTACCCTTTACTTCTCTTCTTCCTTCCTTCGAACAGTAATACTACTTTTCTCCTCCCTCCCGAAAAAGACTGTGAGGCCCTTTCAGGTGTGTGCTGTCCGTCTTGTCCCCTTTCTCATTCTCTACCACAGCGAAAGCTCAAAGTGACTCCCTGGATGTCGCTCCAGAGTGTGATGCATGTCTTATCTCTTATTCACTATTTATAAGGCCTTGATAAAAGTGGGTAGTGAAGTTGAGGTGGGTCAACGTAGAAACTGGTGAACTTCCTCCTCCACCAATGACGTCCTTTACTCCGTACATCAGGATCACCTTGAACAGCCAGCGTACTGAAACCTGCAGGCTACATCTGCTTGAAGGTAACAGTACAGGTACAAAGTTGTTAGTTGCAGCATGAGTACAGCATGACGGCCAAATTTCAGTATAGCAGAAATATTTGTACTCAAGTGGCAGACACGTATTGGATGCGAATAAACCAAATTCAAAGTAAAACTGTGGGGAAACTCACAGTTTTCAATTAAATTATTGGAGGCAAACACAATAAATTTAGCACTACTTGTATCTCCAAGAATTCACAATAGCCTCCCTTTGAGCTTGACTCATCTTAGGTTTGGAGGTTTTATAAAAATTAAAATATTCAGGAATTTATCTCCATGAAAGCTACAAACCTCAACATACATACATTTTGAGTGGAAGCATGTTGTTAACTCCAATGAACACGTTCTGCTTTTTTCTCTTTTCTCTCTGTAACACTGCCTCTTGTGTCACTCTGTGCCAACGTCACTGCATTCCTGTCATTACCAGCCCACTACATGCCAGCACATCTATCCCTCTCCTCCCTCTCTCCTTCTCTCTTTCATTTTCTGTCTCCCCTCTCCACCGTGTGCCATCACTTCGCTCTCTTCTTCGTCTGCGGCGTGCACATGGGTCAGCACGGGATAAAGCATTACAGAGACACGGAGTGGATAAATCCCCTTGTGGAAAGATGATGAGTCAGGAGGATCTGCATGTGTGTCTGCATGTGGCTGAGAGGAAAGAGAGGGACAATGTGGGAAACGGGTCGCTCTCTGTGGGTGTCTGTAGCTAGCAAGTGGCCGTATGCATGACACACCCTCCTTCTAAATCATTTGAAGGAGGAAGAAACCTATATCCCATCTGATCCAGCTTCTTCTGCTGTAGTCAACTTCTTCTTTTGTTATCTCGTCTTCTCTTCTATATCCCTGTAGTACCTTTTCTCTTTTGGTCCATCTCACACATTGTTCCCGTCCCTCCTCACTTTTCCACTGTGTCTTCATGGATATTGGTGGCCTGACGACAGTGGTGGCCAACTCTGCCTACATCTCAGCCCGTGGGAGCGTGGATGGAACAGCCAACCCTGCATCCAATCGAGACAGGAGGTACCACTCCCACCTGAAGCTGCCTCACATCACGGTTTGCGAGGGTCTGCAGGAGACTTTAGACCTGGGCTTCCAGACGGTTTGTGTGGAGCAGCCCATCGGCAAACGTCTCTTCCGAGAGTTCCTAGACTCCAACAAGGAGTATAAAGGTCCCTGCCGTCTGTGGCAGGATATCGAGGAGTACAACATGGCAGAGAATGAGGATCGTGTGCAGAAAGCAAGTAAGATGTTGTCCCGGTACATGGAGCCTGGCACCAAGTATTTCTGCCCCTCCCTGCCAGAAAACGCCATCACAAAGGTCAAAGAGAAACATCAGGAGGCTGGGGATGATCTTTTCAATGAAACCATGGACAATGTGATGCACTTCCT
This sequence comes from Limanda limanda, assembly GCF_963576545.1. Lineage (NCBI taxonomy): Eukaryota > Metazoa > Chordata > Actinopteri > Pleuronectiformes > Pleuronectidae > Limanda > Limanda limanda. The sequence goes on from NC_083638.1 coordinate 11,602,581, forward strand.
CAAGGAAGTGCCCTACACTTTCTTCCTGGAGAGCATGTATCTGAAGAGGTTTCTGCAGTGGAAGTGGCTGGAGATGCAGCCAATGGGAGAGGACTGGTTTTTGGATTTTCGTGTGTTGGGGAAAGGGGGTTTTGGGGAAGTGTCTGCCTGTCAGATGAAGGCCACGGGGAAACTGTATGCCTGCAAGAAGCTCAACAAGAAGAGGCTGAAGAAGAGGAAAGGCTGCGAGGTAAGAAAGTACATTATGAAAAGTAGTTGCTCATTCTGAAAAGAGTGAAACTACCGTAGAGGCAGATTATTGATCTAGCTACACAACTTGAGTTATGGGTTGATGAGTTTATATATCTTATCTTTGTCATCTTTTAAATTTTCCTCTTTTAACTACAGTCACTAACTAGATTGAGCCTTGCCAACAACATCAGGCATCTTTGACTTATATACTTATTGCCCAGAGCTTTATAACTTTTTGTTCTCCTTATAAATTGCCAAACTTGCCATGTTTATATTGGAGAAGTTGTGGCTTCACTTTTCAGGAGCAGTCATGTCCTCCAATCTGTATATACAGTCTATGGTTATTGTTGATCATTGTTATGGCCTTGAGTGGTGTAAACATAAGAAATGTTTACTCATTTTCCCTTCCTGTCCTGTAGGGGGCAATGGTAGAGAAGAGGATCTTGGCTCGAGTTCACAGCAGGTTCATTGTTTATTTGTCCTACGCCTTCCAGTCGAAAACTGAGTTGTGTCTGGTCATGACCATCATGAATGGAGGAGACCTGAGGTGAGATGTAAGTCTCGCTTGGTAACATTCAGAAAATGGGGAGAAATACCTGTTTGCTAATTTGTTATATTTGGTAATAGTCAGTTTAGTATTCCACAACCTTAAGGTATCAAATTAGTATCATATATGGCAACAAGCATCAAATCCTGACATTTCAGAGAATGGAACAAGGAGATGTTTGGTTATTTTGCTTGGAAATTAGCTGAGATGATCATTTGATTATCAGAATAGCTGTCAATTATTAGTCAATTAATCGACTTACCAGTTAATCGATTATTGTCGCGTATACTGTGCATAAAGAGCCACATAAGAGCACTACCTATATCTCTTTAGAAAGGGGAAAGAGTAGTGTGTATAAAATAAATGTGTGTCACAAACCTGTGTCCTCTCTTACTGTACCTCCAGATTTCAAATTTATAACGTGGATGAAAACAACCCGGGGTTTGACGAACCACGGTCCTGCTACTATGCAGCTCAGATCATCCAGGGCCTGGAGCACCTCCACCAGAAGAGGATCATCTACAGGGACCTCAAACCAGAGAACGTGCTGCTGGATAATCAAGGTCAGAAGGTCACGTACTGGAAAGAGACAGTCTTCAGTGTTCTAGGTTTCTCACTGTTGTTGTGTATGTAATTGTAACTCTACAGATGAGGCCCATTTCCATATTTAAAGGTTATTAATGCATTCAAGAGACCATATCTGGGTTCATTTAGGATGTTTGTGTTACTGTCTATTATTTAAACCAATGTAATGTTTAGTAAAAACATTAATTTGACATTTAAGGAGGAGTTAGATGAGGAGATTGGTACCAAGAGATGATTAGCTCAGCTTAATGTTGTCATCATGATTGGAAGTAAGGGCAAGCATGTGCCCTGGCTCCAGCTAGGCTAATGTGTCCCGGCTGCAGCTAAGCTAATTGAACAAACTTAATTAATCAGCGTGTTACAAACAAATTTTTTTAAGTTTGTAAAGATTTAAAATTTGTCAGTGTCCAACAGGATAAACCAATTTATTGGACTGTAATGAAACCTCTCACTTTGACTTTTAAAGAATGTGTCTCATTCTTGGCCTCCTGAGATCCAACACACACAAACACACACACACACACACACACACACACACACACACACACACACACACTAAACCCCCTACAGTACACTTTGCGTCTTACATACAAGGACATCTTTGGGTTATCACTCTACAACGGGTTAATGAGTTGGAGACGTAGTGGGCCGGTCAACATCGGTATCTGTGACGTGCACAGCTCTTGACATTGCTGTGGTGTTTGCTCTCGCAGGTAACGTACGTATCTCTGACCTTGGTCTGGCCGTGGAGCTCGCAGACGATCAGTTCAGAATCAAAGGCTACGCTGGGACGCCAGGTACAATCCACAATTTGCACTTATCTGGTGACAGTTATTCTCACAGCAGTGAACACAACCACACCCAGAAAGGCCACAGCTCCACAATGTTCTCAGAGAAAACATCAGATTAAAATAAATGACACATTCTGATATTCTTCCACATTAGCTATTTGAAAAGAAAAATCCATCAATCCAAAAATGCTTCCATCACCGGAGCTCTTTACTAAGCACCATGTCTGACTGCAGACTTTGTTCAGACAAAAGTCATACAGAAGAATCCTTAATTAGATTTTCTTTGCTCAGTAAGTCCTGGAGGCAGACTTTGTGTCAGATGAGGTGATGTTATCTCACCACAGTTTTTATTCCTATACTACTTTAGTGCTACTATCAATAGTGGTTCTACTATGTTGATAGTTTAAAGTCTTTTCATTTGCAGTATTCCTTTCTTAAATACACTCTGCTATAAATATTAAGTTGTAGATACATATAAATACTCAAGTAGAGTACTTCAGATCATATGTGTATCACCTGAGTAAATACATGTGTCACTAGCAGCTGTAGTGAAATCTGATGACTCGACTCTTTGGTCTCAGGGATTTAGTTTGAACAGATACTGTTTACAGATCTTTAAAAATGGATGTTTCATGTTGTCCACTGTCACCTGCAGGTTTCATGGCTCCAGAGTTGCTGAAAGGGGAAGAGTACGACTACTCTGTAGATTATTTCACTCTGGGCGTCACTCTGTACGAGTTCCTGGCTGCTAAAGGACCGTTTAGGACAAGAGGGGAGAAGGTAAATTCATTGTGTTGAATAAAAATGTGTTTGTTGGTTATTTTGGCTGCAGTTCCTCCGCCTCTTTTCCTCTTTTAACGCTCCCCTGTCATATAATCTGTTTAAATTTATACTTACAACTCAGTGTCACCTCCCTGTGGCTTGATGCTTATCAAATATGAAGCACTGACCCCTCATGTAAATTCAAACAATTTGTATTACACTAGTCCATATTCATAACTATAGGTATTTACTTTATCAAGGTATCAAAGTTGTATTGGTGTAAGCATGAACATGAACTTTCATTTCTGATGCATTTGCGGACACTTACATGTTTTAAACGAACATGAGATATATAGATTTGATTGAGATATTCTCTGCTGTTTGAAGGTGGAGAACAAGGTGGTGAAGAAGCGGATCCTGAACGATGCTGTGACGTATCCTGAGAAGTTCAGTGAGAACGCTCGCTCCATCTGTGAGGCTCTGCTGAGCAAAGAGGTCGACAAGAGGCTCGGCTTCAGGAACGGATCATGTGACCAGCTCAGGGCACATCCCTTCTTCAGCGAGATCAACTGGTGGAAATTGAACGCAGGTCAGTTACATGTCAATACCAGTTAATGACTTGTCACTACTGCACTGTTTAATTTGCATACTGCTGTTGTTTTTGAATATACTCCAATGTTTTCAATTGCTTCTGTATGGATTTTCAAAACATATTTTAAAATATTTAATCCAATTTAGTTAATTTAATATAAAATTGCATGCATTTTATGACTTTTCAAGACCTACATTTACCCTGCATAGCTTTTAAAAAGAATTTTATTGTAAAAATGCATTAGAACTACCAATGTTTTGCCGCCCAAATTAGATTTTCGATCATATTGATTGGAAACCGAGCTGAGTGACTGTTAACCACTTAATTATAAGTTGTTTAAATAAAACATATTGAATATTTTGTGAAGAGTTTGAGTTTTGAGAGGGACTTCAATACTAAAAATTCTCATTTCGAATTCTTCAGAGGTGTTCATCTATGAGCCCAGTTATATAACTGACACAAAATCAAACCCGTTGGTGAGTTTATGTATTATTTGTTGTAAAGAATATAAATGAAGGGAAGGCCCTGCACTAAGAACAGACTTTGACTTCCAATGAGCCATTAAGTATTTAAAGTTAATCAAATCAAGACTTGGCCACTTTTTTATATTCATATTTGTGTAAATATTTAATGTAAAACAACATGACAATTCAAGTTGCTTCACAAAACATAAAAGCCTTTAAAAAAAAAGACAATATAAAAGCTATAAAAGATCAAATAAACCTTCAGCTGAGGGGCAAACAAAGAAAAGGGAAAATCTGAAAACTTCACCTCAAAATGTCAGACATGCTCATCATCCTGTTGTTTCTCCTCAGGGATCCTTCCACCTCCTTTCGTTCCAGACCCGAAGACGGTTTATGCCAAGAACGTAGACGACGTCGGGGCCTTCTCCACAGTTAAAGGTGTGCAGCTGGAGGACAAGGACATGGTCTTTTTTAATGAGTTCTCCTCAGGGAACATCTCCATCCCCTGGCAGGAGGAGATGATCGAGACGGGGATCTACGGCGAGCTCACAGTCTGGGGCCCGGACGGCGCTTCGCCCAACGACCTGCGGCGGGAATCCATCCTGGAGCAGCCGCCCAAGTCGTCCACCTGCACGGTGTCATGAGGAGCTGCAGAACTGTTTGTCTATCAGGGAATCGAACTGCATTCCATGAGCACTTTATGGGTTTAAAGGGGAATAAATTAATCTGTTTATAGATCATGACGATGCACTTTTTCATGTATTTTCCTCAAAAATAGCTGTCTTTGTGGAAAATGTTGAATTTTTGCAGACAGCTTCAATCTGGAACGTTATTGTTTGTTTGTTACACTTTCTTACAGTTTTATTTAAGGTGTGAATGATCAGTTTTGAATGTGAATAAAGTGTTTTCTTAACATTTCCTAACATTGAAGCCCAGTATGGTGCAGATCACTGGTTCTGTTTAGCGGCTCCCTGAGGCTCAGGTATTCATAACTCTCTCAATCCTACCTGGATGACAAATTCATGGAAGAAACATGTCTCTGTAAATTTCTCTACTGTGTTTTAACCGTTTCTCTTTTTGTATATATCTATTGTGAGATATTTATGAATTCATATTAAATATTTTGTCATTAAAATCACACCCATTTACATTTCATGATTCAGTTGCTCCACCTACAGCCAGGCATTAGATTCGATAAATGCATGTGGCACACAGTATGCAGAAGTAGCCTATACACACACAGGTCTTACCATATTGTTAGAAATGTTTTAATGCTTATATTCCATCTAAATGTATGTGAGCATGTTTACCAAGGAATTTATTACTTTATTTACTACTCTTTGATCTTTACATTTAAAGAGCTGCAAATGATTGTTATTTTCTTAATTGTCGCCACGTTGAAAATACTTGATTTTCTTTGTGACCAAATCTTTTATCAGCTCAACTCTTTTCCCCTTTTATATTAATCATGAGGGAGGTTAGAACATACATATTTATTATATTATATTAATATTTATTTTAACAAGAAAGAAAGAAAAGGCAACATTTTTCATTTGACAGTCAGTGAAATAAAAGATGTGCAGTGGATCTTGGATTCAAACTGTGTAAATGGCTGATATGTCAAGTGTTGGCCAATGGGGGGCGCTGTAAACTCATATTACCACTGACAACCTCCATATTAATGCTGCAGCAAGTCAACCATAAAATAAATAATAAACACGCAGTAGAGTTTAGTCACATACTGTAAACATGTTTAACATGAACCTTGAATACAAGCAGCATTATAACTTATGTGCGGCTAATGATTAAATAATCGAATAAACAATAATTTAGCACAGAGGTGAAAAAAAACAGAGTCTCTCTCTCGCTCTCTCTCTCTGTCTCTCTCTGTCTCTCTCTCTCTCTCTGTCTCTCTCTCTCTCTCTCTTTCTCTCTATTTCTCTCTCTCCCTCTCTCTCCCTCTCCCTCTCTCTCAGAAGAAAAGTTGAAGCTGTGTGTGAATCAGCTGCAGCTCTGAATGAATTTATATATACATCCAAAAGATGTTTGAGTTATAAGAAGAAAAAGAGGAAACGTATTTCTTGCAGCTCTGTGGAGGACGATGAAGACTCTTTCCTGAATCAACATAAAAAAGACTGAAGAAGAAAGAAAAAAAACTCAGCTGCTTCCTGGTGTTTTTATCTGTTCTTCCTTTTAAAAGCGGATTCATTGAGACTGAGTGGAGATGCAGCCTGAAGCTCAGCAGACAGCTCAACAAACAGCCACAGACATACTGGATCCTGCAGGTAAACTATATCATCAACACTCATCCTGAAATACTTTAAAGTTTAATATTATCAACAAGAAAACACTTAAAAAACTATATGCATGTGATTGTTAGTTGCCTAGGTCACTGTTTATAAATGGTTTATAAACTGTTATCGATTAAACTATCCATATAATTTACTAATGTTTTATAAGACAAAAATTAGAGTGTCCAGGTTGTGGCAGCATGACACTTTGCTTGTTTCCTTTTATACCATGTATCATGTTTAAATAAAGCTGCAGGACATTATGGACCAAAAACTAATTCATAAACCTAGATATATGACAATAGACAATTTATTACGTCTTACAAAGTGTTTGAGTTGCTCCTGATCTGCATGCAGAACTCAGAATAATAGAAAAAAGGAGATTATGTTGTTTTGTTTGAACAATGTCAAGTTTAATGTTTACAGTGTGTGTATATACTTTATATATTCAGCTGTAATGCAGATTTAAATGTTGGTAAACCATAAATAAGTATTCGGGCTTCGTATGACAGTAATGAAGGTTACTGGGAGACGTCTACCTGATGAATTTTCCTGAACCTGGCAACTCAAAAGGTTGTTATTGTTATTAATGGCTCATAACTGACCAATAAAGTGTGAGTGAATAATTTATCAACCGATTATAAATCCATTAATTACAGCTTGTGAGTCCTTTATGAACGATGCCTTGCCAGGAAGTGGTGCCGTTGTTTTCCTGATTCATTGAATAGATTTTTTTCTCATCAGACATTTTGACATGTTACATAGGGAGAAGCACCTGTGGTGACTGATAATATTAACACGGCTCTGTTGCATTCAGCAGACGTGACAGTGGCACAGTGATCCAAAAAACATTTAGACCTTGAAACTGAAGCAGCTATATGGAATCCAGCCGTCGTTATGTTGTGACAGGTGGAAATGCCATCAGGGAAAAGTATTCAATCAGAGCTTTGTGAGCAAAAGGTTGCAACAAGTCTTATGAAGCAAACACACGTAGCTATTTAAATTCTACTACTTGTACTTATTTAGTATTTGAATTTTATACTTCGACTCCACTAACATCCAGAAGAAAATGTTGTACTTTTACTCCACTGTTATTTGTCTGCCATAGTGATACCTCAATATTTACGCTTCCTAAATTGTGTAATAATTACATTAGGTTCTTGGAAACTAGCAAGTAAGAAATCCTGCATATGTCTGATTAATAAATACACTCTAAGTACACAAAGTATTATTCCTTGTGATGCAGTAAATAAAACCACCCAACAGTACAAGGTAGAATCTGTCCCAACATAACCTGCTACTTAAATACACACTACAAACTATTGTCTCCTGGTTATTACTGGTACATATATTGGATTAATTTATTTGAATACTTCTCTCATCAATGCTCATCTATCAACAACAAAAAGGAGAAATTACTATAAGAGTATACTAAAATCAGGGGTGGCACAGTGATGCAGAGGTTCTTAGCGGCAAGAAGGTTCTTGGTTTGAATCCCGTTTTGTCCGAGTTCTATTTGTGTGGAATTTGAATTTTCTCCTCATGGGTTTTTCCTGAGTACTCTGACTTCCTCCCAGAGTCCAAAGACATGTAGACTGGGGTTAGAATTGAATAGTTGGACACTGAAGCTTGGATTGGCTCAAATGCCCCTATAATGCTTCAATAAGGAGATAGTTTAGATAATAATGGATGGATGGTAAAATAATGCCATTATGTGCTTGTCTCAAAAAGCAGGTTAGAGATTTAGCTTTCTGGTCAGAATGACATTTCAGAACAAGGTGGATTGTTAGTGATGAAGAGGTCCTCCTCATGTTGCTCCTCAGATCAGTACCTGCGCCGGAGGAGGACGGCCCTGTGGGTGACTGTGTTTCTTCTGGCTCTGTCTCTTGTGGTGCTGACGGTGGGTCTCCTCTCTGCCACCCGCACCGACAATGTGCCCGTCGCTGGGTATTACCCAGGCATCACCGTGAGTGACAATCACCTCCCGTCTCACCTTCACACGTCCAGACGCAGACGATTCACTGTCATTCAATCCTGCAAATATGATTGTGACCTGGTGTCTGAGACCTAATGTTTCTCCTTGTTTCTCCCTGAACCTCCAGCTGAGTTTTGGAGCCTTTCTGGGAATTGTCGGCCTCCACCTGGTGGAAAACCGCAGACCCATGGTGAGTCTGTTCCTCTGACTGTCAGAAAACTGTGACAACATATATTTCTGGTCTTTCCTGACACCCCCAACTTTATATCAGGCTTCAGGACACGTCATATTATTTATTGCATTCGTACATAACTTGAAAAATAGCATAGAAGCTTTTATACGATGACAGAGGAAGTGTGCCAACCTGCTGGATCACTGCAGACACTCAGGTAAGAGGATAAACCTTCTCCAGTCACTAAACCAATGCAGAAGAAGAGGAGGCAATGAGATTAAGTCACAAAAGAGTCTCAGACAAACCCAACCAAACCAAACGCCCCACACTGATCTGATGTTGTTGTCTGCAGCCACTTTCTTCAGTCGTCACATGCGTCATGCACATCATGATTTATTCAATAAGTCTGATCTCATTACACTTTGTTTTTATTAATTCAACATCTCCAACACCTCAGCCAAGCATGTAAACTTATTTACTGAGAGATGGCGTCAGTAATGTGCTGTGACAATGCAAACTAAGATGTCACCTATAACTGAGGAAGAAAGTTTAACAGCTAAAGGTTCAAGTCTTTTCCCACCGGTTTGCAGACACCAAAACAAAACTGAGATAAAAGGATGAACCAAAACAATCGACCAGTGAACGGATCCAAATGATCAATACTGTTGCTCAGGTTCTGCTGATGATATGAATCTGTTGTCGTCGCAGCTTGTTCTACCGCAGCCGAGGGGAAGTAACAATTGTTTGTAAATGTAAGAAAATTCTTTCATCTCGATAGTTGGCCCTCATTTGACCTATAGCCCTATGTTTATTCTCTCTCAAGGTGACTTGTCAATAAAATTCATTTTCTAAAAATGAGACATTGTTCCTGGAAAACAGGACACACACATATAAATAACCAGGAATCAGGGGATCGTGTTACAGACTCTGTAAATCCACTAAACTGGAAATTGCTCTGTTATGACCAAGAAGCAAATGTGATTACTCGAAGGCAGCGTAATGTGTTCTTGGTTCTTGAGCCCGGGTCAGTGTAACATGACTGGATCTGTGGTCGGGGGAAGTGAACATCATCGGCTCTGGATTTCAGTGACATGAGGGGACAATGACATTAGTATTGGTCGGTCGCTCACAGGGCTCCTTTATTTCAGACAGGGACACAGATAGAATATCATCAAATACCTCTCTGTACAACAACATATATAGTATTATACAAAATATAATCGTGTCCATGACTCCAGAGTAAAGAGACAATTAGAGGAACAGGCCCCCAGACCTGCCTGAAATTGATTATTCCCGGAACTTCCAATCAGCTGATTTCAACCAGGTTGAGACGACAGTAACACAAACGTTACTCAAGTTCCAGTGGGAACCAGAAACTGACCCTCTCCCTGTGTGTAATGTAAGTCGTATCATCAGTATCACATTCGCAGTGTATCAAACCCAGCATGAGACTGACTGAGTTAAGTTCCTTGAAGAAGACACCAGTGACACAGAAACCTCAGTCTTTTCACCTCTGCATTTGTCCTGATTACCTTCAAGCAGCTTCTGTTTTACTCCCTGTCCATTGGTTTGTAAGTAAGATAACATCAAAAAAACAACTAAACCAATTTTCTTCCACAAAACTCTGTGGAAGGAAGCAGTATGTGTCAGAGAAGAACCCATCTAATCTTCGGGGTCACATACGACTCAGCTGGCAGATCCAGGATTTTTTTATAGGAGAGATAGGACCTCTTTCATAATTGTTTGTGATTTCAGTGTAACATTTTAAATAATATCTTCAATACATTCTATTTACATAAATTATTTTTTGATTCCAATTGTTTTGAGTCCTTATTTAAAAGGAATATGAAAACACAAACAAATACAGAAATTACATTTACAGTACTAGATCAAGACTTTTATTTGGATCTGCACCACATTGCTGACTCATAAATATCAGATGCCTGTTTTTTGTCATCAAGAAATCCATGAAACTGCTGAAAAATATCCAATCTCACAATGTTAAAGAAAGTGAAAATAAATTCCTGGATCCAGATCTACAACTAAATTTAATGGAGTCTCCCTCTGACTTTTACCACATGCTTCCACCAGTGGTCCAGGCCTCTGACCTCTGACCTCTACATAACAACACCGCATCAAGATCCTTGAGGGTCATTGACAGTGAGCACCGAGCTTCTCTTACGGATTCTCTTGCTCCATGAAACTGAGCAGTCTACAACTCTGAGTATAAAATATCCGGGTACTTCAGTGTCCACGCACGATAAGAGAACCCTTCCTCTTATCGTGCGGGAAGGAGGCTTCCAATATATGTTTTCACTGGTCATGTTGCCACAACCTGGCAACCCAATTTTTTCTTTATGTCTTCTCCACACTACAGTACCTTTACATTAACTGCCTATACCTGTTGATCATGTTGATTGGAGGGTTAAACGTCACACAAAACTTTCCCCAAATTATAAAAACCTGCCCCACTATATCTCTACCTGTCCACTTAAAGATAAGGTAGCTCTGTGTATGTCCCCTGTCTCCATGACTGTGGTGTATCAGTCTGTGTTGTAAATATTTCATGTGGCGTGCAGGGTGTTGTGTGCCTGTGGTCGGATCATTTTGTCTTACCTTACACCACAGTGTACTGTATATACAAAAAACAATGATGTGTCCGTGTTCATGCAGCTGACAAAGGACAATTAAAAGCATCATTTACCAAGGATGTACACATTCTTCATATTTAAAAAGTTCTGTATTTAGGGCCGGTTCTTGTTGTTTCACTTCTCGTGTTGTGAGTGGAGGAAAAATGTGTAAGACACCTGTAGTATCTATTTGGCAAAAAACTTCTATGAGACCTGATAAAAACTATTTGTTGTTACTATCGACTCTCACTGCACCATTTTGAATATTTCCCCAGATACCCATAAACTGACCAGTACTCCGGAGCTGAAATGATCAATTGATCAGTCAGTAGGTTAAAAATGTTGTATTTTTTTTAATCAAAATACAAAACAATCACCGGTACCATCTTTGTACCAAAGTTAAGAAAAGAAATTTGAATGTTAACTTCAAATAACCCGAATCCAACCCCAAAGAAAATAAGTGACTTGTTTATTGATAATGAAAACACTCGTTGGTTACTACTGGGAATAATAATCAATAATGTGTGAATGACACTGATAAAACACCATTTTAAAACAAAGCAGCTCAAACTTAAAAAGTTCCTCTTTCAGACCAGAGCCAAAGGATGGAGGATTCAGGACCCGTCAGTAATGACCTGAGGTTTTTAGGCCCCACTTTGCCTGATAAACCAGCCTTGGCTGCACATGTCGGCCTCTCTGGCATCGCTCTCGGCTCTGTGGGTGTTAAACTTTAATGGCGTGATCGCTGCCACACAACCAGTGGTCTACAGAATCTCCTATGAGGAACATGTGGCACCACGTTGGCCCTCACACAGGTGTCTTCTTCCAAGCTTAGCACTGTAACATGAGCGCCAGCTGGCAGGTCACTCATTAAAGAACAACTGCGCTCACCACAATGCCACACTGACATCTGAGAGCTCTGAAGCTTCTCCTGCTTCCTGTGGCTCACAGCTCTGTACTCCTCAGGCTTTGATGAGAAAGGAGTCAAGTGCCAAACAGAAACGTTTCCTGTGTGACTGGCCCAAATACCATCCTTCATACCAATTTGCTTTGTGATCCGTCCATTAGCTTTTGTGTAAACTTGCTTACAAACAAACTAACCAACCAACCAACCAACAAATAAACAGGGTTGAATAAACAATTCCAATAATAATTTCATAATCTAGTTCAGTGTATTTATTTTCACTTAGTATTCATCCTGCACAAGGATTTTTAAATGATTCCCTACACTTTACTTTAATAACTTTATCAAAATTGCAGTGATGGTTTAGGTCCTTTGTTTTTTAGTATAAATGTGAGTAATATTTGAAGGTAAGGTTTTATTTGTAGTTTTGCTTACCATGTAAAATATGATAATCTGAAATTAGTTGTGAATCATGGTGTAACAAGGAAACAAAAGCGTGTTTTTTGATTGAGAGAGTAAAAATCCACAGCTTTACATATAATTAGCTCGATATGATTATTGTAATAATCACCTTTGAAAACAAAAAATATTGGAAAAAATGGTGATCCCTCAATTTTCCACCGTACAATGCCACTGTCTAGTACTTCAGTGATATTCTGTTAGTCGTTAATACTGCAGAGAAACCAGATCTCTTTATGAATCAGAAACTTGTTGCAGGTAAAACGCACATTCACGCTCCGTCGACATTTCCCAGATAAAGCATTAAAAACCTGAACGGCTCATATATCTGCGCTCTTCATTTCATTTTATCCTCAAACGTTCAAAAGCACCGTGGAGCATGAAATTCTCTCTGTGAAAGGGCGAAAGAGGAAAATCTGCACTTTCACCCTGTCAGGCTTCACTGCTCTGAGATTTATTCATCACTCTGTATGAACCAGCTTCACGTCGCTTCAGCTCTCTGCTCCAGCAGCCTCTTGTAGCTTCTGCCTGTATATCTCACAACCCTGTCGTCCTTCTGGTCACCTTGCAGCGCACAGAGCAGAACAGAGAACCTGCAAAAGGTCGTATTTTACCCAACAGGTTCCGGGACGATCGGTTCTCATTACTGCTGTGTCCAGATGTGGTTGTGATCGCTCACCGGACCACTGAGCAGGAGAAGAAGACCTTGCAGTGGTCAGCGACTTTAGTTACATAACCTGTTAGGTATCTTGACCAAGGCTGATGAGTTTTCTTCTCTAAAACATTTATCCTCTTTGTCTTTTATTCCCAATTCTCTGAAATAAGTATTCAGATTGTTTACTTAATGAAAACACATCATTACTATGTAAGAACAATGGGATAGTGAGATTATCACCTGAACAGCAGATAAACACAGTGAAGAACATTTAGCAGCTAAAGAGACAGATATTTCTCTCAGGGGTTTAAACAGAGATTAACAGCAACATGAAGAAAGTGAATATTGGACCTAACATCCATCAGGTGGCTACAAACACATCTGCAAATTACAGCTGCAGTAAAGTGTTTCAGTGATGAAGAAGACTAAGGTGGACCTGTAGTTTCAACAAATAAATAGACAGAGGTTATACAGGCAGAAACTACAACATTTTGCAGTCAAATCCAATCAAATGAAAAGAAGAAGAGCCTTAGTAACTGTATTTTAAATATTAAATATTTCTTTAGTGAATCGACTCCTGAGAGCAGAAACTGTCTTTAATCTGTTACACCACTTGGTTGTTCTCTCTGCTTCAGTTGCACCAGGGGAGGTTTTGGTGGTTTGGACGATGGAGTGTGTTCAGGTGTTTTATGGGCTGGCAGCCGGTGCTAATGTGAAGTAATGCAGTTGTCAGGCTCTATTGTCTCTGCCTCTGGCCTCATCTCCCACTTGCTGGCCATAAAAGCAGAGTCATTTAAACCGCTAATGAAGTGGAGAGTCTGGACCAGTGGCAGATAAAACCCAGTCAGAAAAAGCTCATTTTCTCAGTTTGACTCTGCTTCACCTTACTGGGGGGAGTTCTTTTATAATTCCCTTGTTTTCACATCTCTGTCACTTCAACTTGTGTTGTGCTCTCACACACAGCTCAAGGCCTTTTATTCATAACACACAAGACATTCGCTCAGGTTAGAAATCTTAGATCTCCAGTTAGGAGCGGTGTTCCCCAGGGCTCTGTTTTGGATCCCCTCATATTTATAATTTACCCACTAACTCTATCTGGGTACGAACAGGGTTATGTCTGATTTCTGACTGCTTACCAGAAAATAGATTCTAGTCCTCGTTTGTAATTTACTTTGTAGTACACCAAGACTGTAATGGCTGGGATCCAATATTTTCTCCTAAAGGAGGAAAGTCCCAAATATCAATGCAGAATCACACAGTTTTTTAGAAGATAGACATTATTACATTAATTGTTAATTTTTGTGACAAAGAGCTGAGTCCCAGCTGTTGCTTCAGGGAGATGAATGCAGCAGCTGAAAGAACAAAGTGTGTGTTTAATCTGATGTTTGAGTGCAGGAGGGTTTGGGTCCTGGAGGAGCTGTTGAACAGACAGGAAACGATGCTCAGGGATAAAGTTTATGATCAGACATCTGTGATCAGTCAGCTGCATCCGCTCTGCCAAGTGTGTGTGTGTGTGTGTGTGTGTGTCTTATGTCTTATATTAGTAGTTTTACAGAAGAACCTCCTTTGTTACATCATTCATATTTTGGTTTGTTGATCAGTGATCAGTTTGTTGGGGTTATTTCACACAACTGAATCTGTGCGATTGTTTTGCCTTAATCCTGTGTGTGTGTGTGTGTGTGTGTGTGTGTGTGTGTGTGTGTGTGTGTGTGTGTGTGTATCTCATGGGGAGAATTAGATTGACCTTGCTGGTACAAAAGGCCGTCCCTTTGTCCTGTGCGTTGCCTTTTTTCCCCATAAATAACCCACAAAGCACTTTTGTGTTGGCAGAGTAGGAGGCCGTACATTTCCTTTATCGTCCTGCAGTCGAGACGCCGCAGACGAGGACACACACCAGCACAGAAACTAATCCTACGAGTTTTAACTTCAATCAGGATTTTGCCTTTATGTTATACAAGTTGCAACATATTTATAATCATTCAGAAGCATATACCAAACACTGGGATGATGTAAAAACATTTGAATTGAATTTTTTAACTATAGCAGCACTTATGTCTGAAACAATTTCAATCTGGAAAAAAAATAACCAGAAAATTGAAAAGGAAAACACCACTTTGTTACTGAAGTATAGATTTCTTGGTATTACTGGAAAAATCCTGTACCTAATAAATCACTTATACCAGTTTGCAATGTATTATGTTCAATCCAACCTTATTTAAATTACTGCAATATTGCTTGGTTAAGATTTGAGGACAACAGATTTTTTTGTATGTTTATTCATATCCTACCAGACAGTCTCATCCTCTTGTTCCTGTCATGTTGTTTTGTGTAATTTAGACACAAATAAGCTGTTCAGTGGGATTAACTCTCATAAACATCATAATTTATCGTCTTTATTTACTTTTCAGAAAAATCGTACAATTTAAGAGTCAGAACTTAATTTGCCGCGTGTAGTTTTTTCCTTTAAAAAAGGCTGCAGTTGCACCTTTCGTCTGGAAAACATCTGAGAGGTCTGAACCAACTCTGCATCAACAGCTGTTGCAGAATTGATGAGATCCTAGAGTGTGTTGCACAGTTAGAATGACTTCGATCTTTAAAGTGTTATTCTTCTCCTGCTCGTTTACGCAGATGATGGCTTCTGATGCTTTTTTACTAACGACTGTATCCTCTTCATCCTCCTCCTCCTCTCTTTCAGCTTGTGGCAGCGATCATCTTCATCAGTATCGGAGTCATCGCGTCTTTCTTCTGTGCCATCGTGGACGGGATCATCGCTTCAGAATTCATCGTGAGTTTCATCTTATGTCTTGTTATTTATGGTCTATAGTCTGGGAGGGGAGAAAGAAACACAAACTAATTCATCTTTCTTCCCCGAGACACTCGCACATCACATTTGATCAGACATGCTCAGGTCTGCAGAGACGCGGCTCAGACACAACAGAAAGATCAGGAACTTTGCAGATGTAATCAGACAGAATGGAGACAGCACAGTTAAACCAGTTGGACTCATCTCAGTGTCTGCTGGGTCACCAGAGGAGCTGTGGAAAACGTTCAGCACAACAGGGCTGATTAAATCTTTACCACAATTCTCTACGGCACAACACCTCTTTGTCTCCCAGGCTCAATCGGCATGCATTAAAAATCACATGTCTACATATACCTGCATTTGTTAGGGAACTAAAAACGCGTAGAGGTCAGATAAGGTCAAAGCCGCTCCCCTCCTGCACATCTTTAATGTTTCTACACATGCACATACACAAACACTTCAGTTTGTCACTTCGGCCTAATGAATTTTAATGAGGTTTTTAATGAGTATGGAGCAGGAGCAGAGTTTAAAAAGCTGGAGCTCTCAGCACCTGGCACCCGCTCGCTGATATCGATCACCAGTGCAATCAAAGCCCTGCAGATATGCTTTTCTTTCTCCACTCGCGGGACAGTAAAAGTCCCAGTTATTGCACCTTCAAGCTCTGGACGATGAAAATGATTTTATTACGTTTCACACTGTGTCAAGTCGAGTGAGGTTTAGTGCTGGAGGTTGTTTTTTTGCTGTCCGGTGCAGGGGACGAGTTGTGAGAGCAAACCTTCACTGCTGCAGGGACAGAGAGACAGCTGGAGGACGGACAGACGGACACAGGGCTCCAATGCACACAAAACATTACTGAACCCTTTAAATCAGAGGTTCTCAATCTTTTGCACTTCAATGATTCCTGAACTGACATAAATCAGCTCTTTTAGAGGTTTTATTACATTGACGTGTATGAAATTCAGGACCAAAGTCGTCTAATAAACTCGTCCATCAGCTTCTCTAAACTGACATTTTGATATTTCCAACACACAGGACATGAGACCCCTGCAGGAGGACATGTGCCACCACACCAGTGGATCGGCCTACGCCTACGACAACTACTACACAGAGGTGATTCTCACTCCTACGATAAACAACAAAAGCCTGGGCCAAAATTCAAAACCGCTGCATCATGGCACAATAATCACATTTTAAGATAGAGTGTCGTAGGGTGTTTGATCTAGCTGAATACAAACAAGTCAGATGGACTACCTGAAGATACAGGCCACAGAGTACAACCTCAAGGCAACACAAGCTATTACAAATTATAAAAGTACCTGTGAAGATAACAGCTTCTTCAATTTGGCCTCTGTGGTGTCTAATGCAACATGTGTTCACATAGTAAGGAAACTATCAGAATAAGTCATTGACCAGATTTCATAAAGATGGGAGAAGGAACAACCGGTGTTATAAAAGAGATGGACGAGTGCTTTTGATGCTGCACAAAAGGGAACCATCTGTGGAAAGTGGTGTGGCGGTGACAGATCAGCTGCATGAGTGCAACATGTGCAGGAGAGAGATCATTTAAAGAGGAACAGACTGTGAATTTAGGTTTGTCATCACTGATAATGAATGAAATGATGACGCCCAGTCTCAGGACACAGATGAACAGCAGAGCATCTCTTCACATATTTGAGAAAGACTGGTATATCGTCCATGCCCAGGAGGAGGCGCTCTTACAGAATATTGAATAGAATATCTATTACATTCAACAAATCATTAAATTTCACTATTGTTAAATAAGTCAATCAGCTTTGTTTTCCCCCCAAAATAATAAACTGATGGTGTAAGGACATCTAGTGGTCAGATGATGCTATACAGAATATATTTTTTTTTTAGAGCAACAACCAAATGTCATGAACTTACAGGTTACAATAGACATTATGGATATGACAAACATATATTTACCTTCAGTTCATGTATCTCTATCTAATGTGTTCGTCCAGCTCTTGCTTCTCTGATGACATTACAAAATGTTAAGAGAATCTTTACCCTGCAGGTGACGTGTCGCTCATTTGACAAATCCTGCAAGCTCAAACTGAGGAGCAACACCTGCTACTGCTGCTACCTGTACAACTGTGATAGGTGAGCAATGCAACTTAACTTCTACTTACTCATGTGACTCACATTTCTGCTCAGAAACATATGGAAACAGGAGTATAGGCTGACCCTTCATCAGACAAAATTACAAAATGACAAAAAAGAAAATTGGGGGAAATTCCGGAATTAGCATAAATCTATGATATATGTTAATACGAAATCCTGCTATTGGTAGATGAAGTATGTCAGACAAATCAAATAATGACAACTAATATTTTCATAAAATTTCGTTTTCACAGAATTCCCAAGTCCAACTTTGTGACCATTCCTGTTTTGTTTTCAACGAACAGAACAAAACTCAAAAATATTAAAATTAAGATAAAACACAAACAAAGATAATCAGCATATCCTCAAACTAGAATCAGCAAATGTTGATCGGATTGTTTCCACTTTAGAAATAAAGAGAATTCAGTCCCAGGATGACGATGGCGATGAAGATGATTGACAGGCATTGCAAATAAAGTCGATGTCAGATTCACAAATACAAAAAAGAAAGGGAAATCGAAACAATCAAATGTTCAAATGCAACTTAAAGACTTAATATGAACGGTAATTTGAAACATAAATCCTTTGGGATTAATGTCCTGACCCATCCCCGTCCCTCCTCCAGCACAGACTACCACACACAGTACTTCGAGTTCACTGGTGTGAGCAGCTGCTGGGACGCGATCCACCTGTACCGGCTGCTGTGGGCCTCAGTGGTGCTCAACGTGATCGGCCTGTTCCTGGGCATCATCACTGCCGCCATCCTCGGCGCGTACAAGGACATGGTGAGTCCAGAAAAAGACAAAAAACTGAGACTAAAGCTCCTCTTCATCCTGAGTAAAATAAACATGACCCTCGAAGCTTCCAAATTTTACTCAACACTTACAATGAGTTAACATTTTTTTTATATCGGACACAAAGCAACTGACTGTTTCTTTCCTGTGTTTAAACCAGCTCCTGTGTTGAACTAATAGAATGTATTATTTTAACACTTTGAATATCTCTCATTCGAGCTTGTTTCAAAGCTTCCCTTTTGTGTTTTAAGTTTGGATACTGAAAGTTGAGACACATTCAACTCATTGAACAAGATAGATCTGTCAATATCTGGCATTTTCTAAAGTACAATTAAGTTTCTCTGTCATCTTTTTGTTTCCTGCCGCAGAAGCCTAATCCTCAACTGGCTCCCAGCCCTGCACCCCCACCCCACATCCTGTACAACCCCACCCAGCACATGCTCACCTACGCTGGGCTCTGTTCAGGACAGAGTCTGCCTGCCTACCCCAACTATCCAATGTCCATGCAGGTACGAGCCAGGAGCAAAAACAACGGGAACTATCAATGACCAGATTAAATTGTGTGACTGATCATGTTTCACAGATTGATTATCGATTATGTCTAATAATTGCTGATATTTCTTGACTTCTACAAACTACACAATCCCACATCTCCCATGACGATGTGTAAAATAATGTCAAGTATCTTTGGCTCTATGTTCACAAACCACAGCACCACTCCCTCTCCTCTCCTCTCCCGCAGCATAACAGCAACTACCAGGCACCTGCTACGCCCCAGATGAACCCCGACGGAGGCCTCTCCTCCGGCTCCTGCCCGTCGGAGGAGAACCAGCCCCCCTCTCAGGCCTCCACCCAGCCTCAGGGAGCCACCCAGGAACCAGGCGGCTACATGCTGACCCCCAACGCTCCCGTCCTCTACGGACCCTCCTTCGGCTCCTTTGAGAAACCTCCTCCCTACGCCTGCTGATCCCTCAGGCATGTTGGGATCTGATCTGATCAGGCGGAGTGTAGCATATTTTCAGACATTTCTTAGGTGACCTTATAGAAGGAAAACCCACCAGTGAGTTTCACCAATTCTGATTTAAAAGCTGTTTACTGTTTCTAGTGGACGTGAACTGAACAGATTTATAGTGTGAATATATAGACATTATTTATATATATATATATATTTCATGTGCATTCATTGAGAGAATCAGCTCTGGAAACACAGACAGTTCTTGATCGAGAAAACTGATTCCACTCACACATCTATAGGTAAATATGAGCCAGCAGCTGTTTATCTTAGCTTAGCGGAGCATAAAGACAGCCCCCCTCATTCTGTTCAAAGGTTAACAAAGTCTGTCTGAATAATTTCCTTGAACCCTAGAGCTGATCTTCAGATGCTCAGACATTACATAAAGAGATTGTATAAAATCAACTGTGATCTGACAGTTTGTTTCTGTTCTACAGGTGTATGTGTGTACTGTCTAACTAAACTATCTACCGTAGAGTAAATAAAAGGGCTTTCTTGTAATGTGAACTGGAGAGTAAATGACGTTACTTATGTTTGTGTGAATCATTTAATGTGCACTTTAGAGTTAATACACTGGATATATTATTTATGATGCATGTTCACGGCTGTGGGATGGGGCGGCTGTAGCTGTTGCCACGAGATAGATTGTGTATAGAAAAGGCACCTGTAAGAAATCCATGACGTATAAAAATACATGTGGAGTAAGGGCTTTATCATTTTTTGGGGGGGAAAGTGTATTTGTTGAGCTGCTGAAAGTCAGGTGAGAATATTGAAAGATTGATATGGTGGCCCACAAGTGTCAATCAGAATTTTAAAGTCACAACACAAATATAAAAGCCACAACACAAAGAAAGTGAGTGACAATAGATGTTGATCAGATGGCCATGGCAATACTAACACTGCAGACTCACTTCTATCGTTAGTGCATCTTGTTTGACACTTCTGGGCCATTGTAGTTACTCTAACAAATACTACTCATTTGTTAGAGAAGTTACACGCCAGCCACCAGTTAACCTAGGTTAGCATAAAGTCTTCAAATAGGGAAATGGAAAGTCTGGCTCTGTCTGAACGTAATAAAATCCACCTTCCACATGTTGTGCGTTTGTTTACTGACGTTGACTCAGCATCAGTGTAACAGCATCACTCAGTGCTGCGCTACATTTACCTTTATCCCCTCATTACCACTCATGGTTATACTGCTAAACTTTTAGAGCAATAACAACATGTCACACACGGAGCAGGAAATGAAAAGTTTATCTTGTAACATAACCACATAGCATACAAATCCATTGTTGGAAAACACATTTCATACGACCGCTTTTATTTTTGTTTTTTTTTAAATAGGATTTTTCACTGTCGAGGGAAGTTTAAAACTGAAAAGGCAGACTTCTCTCAGCATCATACACATACTGGCAGTTAAAGTGAAAAATAAAAACTAAAGAGAAGTTCAATATACAACAACAGATATTATAATAAAAAAAAAAACATAACACATCAAGCTCTATCTTCCGGCAGTCATTCATCAGAACACTGGAAAATGAAACATTACAGAGAGAAGTCAAATAGCACTGGAGCCCTTTTGGTATTTCTCAATCACAATGCTCCTGACATTCTTTATCTTTATTGAGTTTTTGATTTGCTCAGCACCTATAAATTTAAATTTAAAACAGAGCACCTAATGATTGACAGTATTTAGATCCCTGGCTATTGCTCTCAGTTGCAAAAAAAAACTAAATCATTTCAAGAAATGAAAAAGGTATGGATTTGTTGCTCAACCTTTTTTTTTTAAAAGCAGATGAAATGAAGCGACTCAGATTACGGTTTAACTTTGGATCAACTCAAAATGTGCAGAAAACCTCAGTGAGCATAAGGTAGTGTTTGTTTTCTGTCTTCTATAAAGCATTGTACAGTCACATTATTTACATATTCAGTATTTTACAGCGCACTCTTCTCTTAACTCTCAGTAGCTTGTGTGGTGCGAATGATGCAGTGCTCTCTCTCCTTCATGGAGCGGGCCCCTTCCCGTGTCCCTGTGCTTCTGAGACTAATCTGTCGTCCGCCGCTCGTGTATGTGGCAGGTTTTTAACTGTGAGTGGGGGGGGGTTCTGAGGGAAAGAAGGGGCCATCGTGATGAAGTTATATCGACTGATTGTTGAGAATCGGGATGTCGAACAAGTTCTTTAACAGACTGTAATACTTCCAAAATGCATAGTGTGTTAACTGCTCTGTTTGTGTGTCGCAGCACTGCACCCCCGTGAAACGGTCGACCTGTCGAGAAGTTTGGGTTTGCTTGTTCTTGGCAGGCACGTGGTCGGTTTTTAAGGTTGCAGGCAGACATGGAGCGCTGCTTCGATCGATAAAATGGCTTCAGGTGGCAGTCCATTTCTACCTGCAACAATGTGCAAGGTTTTCTTTAGAGCACTAAGCTGTGCCTAGCCTGGTAGAGGATAAGATTGTCTTATAAGGAGCAAATAATATTTATTTAGTCCATAATCGACTACTCAAACATTACACACCAAACACTCATGAAGATCCGAGCACCTAATTCCGCATTCTCTCGGCTGATTTCTAAACTTTTTATTCAGTGCCTGTGTTCTTCCCCTATTTCATCGGATTCTGCATGAGGCTTGGATTATTTGAAGCTTTGTGAACGTGGGCCTCAGGTGAGCTGGATGTAAGCAACATGACCTCAGCTCTATCAGCTGAGATGCTGCAGCTAAGAGTCATTTCCAGTCAGATCTGTATTTTGAGCACAGGATGCCAGGCGCAATAGGCTGACCCAGGTCCAACCAGTTAACATATGACAGATAAGACCCTGTATGTTCCTGTGGGCTGACAAGGATGTGATACACGGGCAGTTCTGAGGCAATGTTGTGCAGCATTTATTCCCATATCTTCTGCCTAGTGAAGGGGATGTTGACCACCGGGTGACTAACAACCCAACTAAGTGACAATACTGTGAAGATCCCTGCACACACCTCTAGGCGGCAGTGTTGTCACAGTGGAGGGACAGGCTGATCCTGGGTTAAGGCTCAGTCTGCACCACAATACCTGGTCTAGTTTTTAGTTTTTTTACATTCCAATCTAAAAGATCTCCCCCACTGGTCAAAACTTTTATAAACATATTGGAACTCATCCCCATTGCCTCAATCAACTGCTAATGGATCAGTTTTGGCAGACTGGCACGCTGGTCACTGGTGGGAGTCCAGCAGGGGGCAGGAGTGTGAGCGGATGTCGTTGTGCTTATGGATGGCCTGGTCCAAGTCCAAAGGCCGGCTGTTTACGCTGACCTCCATGCAGCCGCTGTAGGGGGCCGACACCAGCGTGGAAACCAACAGGACGTCGTCTGAGGGATGAAACAACAACATGTGAACGAGTGTGGTGACAGTTTTTTCAAAATAACAATTTGGCAAAAAGCACAACATCCTTATTATGTTTTCTTTCCAGTTTGAGGAATATTGCACAGTTGTGCAGAACGAAGGAAGCTGTGACTGAATTTTAAGTTATATACAAGAATAACCAACAATGACAAAAGAGAAAATGTCTGACAATCATTTTAGTTTTTCAATGTGCCTTTAACCAATAACCTAATTTCCACTGACTATAAAATAACTTAGACAAGCTTGAGATGGCTCTACTATTTCAATAAGTAGAATTCTAAGTACTGATCATTTGTAAGACTGTTCTGGGTTCATCAAAATTACTCTGCAGCAGAGGTTCCTCACAGAAGTGAGACCAACCAGTGTGTGACAGAAGTGCGAAATTAAGAGTCCTCTCTGAAACTTATCATCCTATTGTCACAGTTATAGTTGGCAGTGGGTGTTTATATTGGATTAGAACATATGAGAGAAATTCTGCTGTCGGGGCAAAATTGGAGCAGGAGCTTGTCTTGGGTCTTGATGAGCTGGAGCATTTATTTACTGACTAATAACTTGAACTGCAGATTGGTCTGTGAACAGGCAAGATCATTCATGGGACAGGACCATTTGTGAGATCAGATATAAGGAGAGATATGGCTTCCACATCGGTATTGTCCAACTGAGCATTAACGGGTCTTGCCCAGCTTGTCTTAATGGAATGCCACTGCTATTTATCTTAGAATAACATCCTGCAGAGTGTGCACATAACCATGTGGGCCCTCACCAGGGATGCCTCCTAGGAAGGTGGTGGATTGAGAGAAAAGGTCGGTAGGAACTTCAGTGTCTTCACTTCTTCCAGCCTGGCCATCGACCAGCAGCAGCGTCTGGTTGCCCGTGATCGTCACCTGGATTTCATGACTCTCACCGTCACACAGCGGAGCGGGAGAGCTGGCGATGATGGCATCACCGGTAGACACCAGAATAAACTGAAGACACACAAAAGAGGTAAGTTTCCAAAACAGACATACAGTTTTTATACAAACTAATTTTGCACACATCTACTCACATCTCTCCATTCATCCGTGCCAGGATGGTAGTTGGCCAGAGCGATGGAGAGAGGGACTCTGTCCTGGTAAACAAGTGCAAACAGCACGCCCATAGCGACAGTTGGACGTAGGGTCAGCTTGAGGCTCAGATTCTGTGATTCTGATGCGAGAACAGAAAGTCATGAACTTTGTCGAAAAACAAGACGGTTTACAAAAGTGTAGGCAGTAATGTAAATCAACTTATAGTGATCCAAACAACTGAAACATTGACTAACTACTGCAGGAAGAAGGTAATTAAACTGAGTTATGCAAGCTTCAAACACGCTAACACACACGCTGTACCATAGCTGATGTTGAAGAGAGCGAAGCCAGTGCCGGGGTAATAAGCTCCAGGATTCTCTGTGCTGAAGCACTGCATGTTGTCGTTGGACCGAATGGTCTCTTGTATGGAGGAGTCTTCGCCCGTCAGCCACCGCCACTCCCTCATGCAGCCGTCCAGACGAGGGTTCACCTGCGACATGAACACCATATTCGAGGAATATGTAAAGAGCGTATGGTACAAATTCAAGAAAACACAAGAGCACATGCAAATACACACCTGATTGACGAGGCCATCCTCTCTGAACGGGACTCCGCCCACGGTGAGGTTGAGTTCGTGCATGCCTTTCTTCAGGGTAAACAGATCACCATTCACTGCGATCTTCATGACCGCCTCCCTGTCGATCTTAATCACCAGACTCCGCCCCTGCTCCTCCACGGAGATCTGATGAGAAAACAGGACATTTGAGGAACTTTGGATCAGCTAATGAAGCTCCTGTAGACAGCGTTTTATTTTCCACGACGGCTGAAGCCTCCAACCTTTCTCCATTGGCCGTCATTGACGATCGGTCCGCTGCTGGTCACCCTGCTGACTGTGCCATACTTAAGCTGCAGCTCCAGCTTCCCCTGGTGCATCGCCAGCACGATCCAGGAACTGTTCAGGTGACCACCGGCAAAGAAAATCACCCCCTCGGGATCGTAGGTACGGAGGTCGAATTCTGCTGAGAAGCTGTGAAAAGAGTTGGAGATTGAGGGGAGTGTAGGTATGAGCATGTGTGTTTAAATGACAAAGGTTTGGTGGGAATACATCAGAAATATAAGGGAGAAAGAGTCAAACAAAAAATGTTAGTGACAAAAATAGTTTTATCTTCTACCCACTCTGATAATGTGGGTGGTATTTTCCTTCCCGCTAATATTATAAATTATTTTTAGAATGAGCTGATTCAATTTCTCACGGTGTCTATGTATGGTAAAAACAGGTTTTCTTTTAAGACCTGTGATGAACTGTTCACCCCTTAATTTTCACTTTACGATAAACACTCATTTAAACAAGAACTTATAAAAGGTTTTGCCTGAAGCATTTTGTTTGAACTGCATTTTCAAAGCTGGTGAAAAAGAGTCAAGTGGGAGTATATTTCTGGTAAAAGGTTAATCCCCTTATCTTCTAAGGCATTTTAAAATCAACAAACATGCAGAAACATGATTCAAGGTCAATACTTTTCTAATCGCAGTACTGGGATGTTTTGTTGCCAGAGTAATGTGAGACACTTCCAAACTAATTTGGCAAAAAGTTACATTACTGGAGAATCAATTTAGTTCATTATTAGTTTAAGTTAAATAACCAGAATCATGGAACTGGAAAAGGTAAATCAATTGTATTTTGATCCTTTCAATCTTTCTACTCAGTGAAACTTGTGAATAAATGTGGAAGAGGTCAGACATGTTTGTCAAAAGACATAAGTTGAGATTGATGAGCATCAACACAGAACAATTTTCTCACCCAGTTTGAATCCTCCTACGGAAACGCAGCCTCACCACCGGAACGCCACTGAACATGCGACCAAGGTAAAGAGAACGAGAGTTCCTCTTCAGAGACGGCGACAAACAGGGAGTTATGTTCTAAAGGAAAAAAACAGACAAACAACAAACTGAAGATCAGGCACGCTGCCACATCATGAGAACCACACAAGTTCCCCAAAGCTGCATCTTCACTTATACAACAGGTTTCTGCAGGTTCACCGAGTTCAATTGAAGACTTTTTAATACAGGAAAGGATCCAACAACGTGTTTAATGACCCTACCAGTCAAAATAAGACTGTGACAACAATCCTTCTTTTACAAGAGTGTGACATTTCCCAGAATCTGGCATTCGCTCATAAAAACATTTTTACCTTCAGTGCTGCCAATGGCAGGCAAGAGAAAATATCTCAGATCTCTAAGACCTCACCTCTCCGAATTGTATAAAAGATCATGAAAGTTGTTTATAGTTTTATAGATCTTTTACAACTGGAGTGGAAGCTGAAATCTGAAATGGCTGCTAAATATACAACAGTCAGTGTATTTCACCTTACAGCCCCTGAGGTCCTGGCCCAGCTTCATGCCCTGTCGACCATCACAGAAGCATCGGAAACTCCCGGGAGTGTTCAGACACTCCTCTGCACACACACCTGTCAAGCACTCATCCACATCTGAAGAGCGACAGAGCAGGATGGAGGAAAATTAAAGAGAAGGAGAGATGAAAGTGACTACTGAGGTACAAAGAGTTTCAGAGCAACAGACCGTTCTGTAAGTTAACAAAGTCACATCATTGGTGGAATTAGTCAAAACATGACCAAGGATCAGAAAAACATCAGAGGAATGTATGAAAGAAAATCTGTCTTATCAGGGAATGCAAACAACACTCGAGTCAAGTGGTCTTTGACGATGACGGGTTGAGTCTCTACTCCGTGTATAACCTTACATGGCCATGAGGACCTTGTCTATAATTACTGTTATTTCTCTGAGGAGAGACATGGAGGTTATGAAAAGTCTGGTTTCCACAGCAGAGCACGACAGGGCACAGAAGTGACGGATGACTTTTCCATGTTGTCAGTAAAAAATATTAATTGTATCTTTCTGTTATCTTATTGAATAAAAATACATGGCTTTTTCGTGGGAAAACTAAATCCTCCTTGTGTAATTAAATAAAGACTGAGCCTTTAATGTTTACTACTATTTATTCTGTGGAGAATAAGTATTTATCCTGTTTGATATATACAAGAACAGATTTGTATAGTTTGAGCTCCTCATTACACCCAGCTCCAGAATATGGGTAGAGAGTGGTTGTAACTGTAACATCAACATCAATGTCAACTTTATAAAAAGATGGACAACATCTTTCTTGGCCGTGCTGATTGGGGGATGGATCCTGCAGATACCTGTGCTTGACCAATCATGAGTCAGCTGTCCATAGTGATGTGTCACCCCATTCTTATAGCATCAAATAACAAAATAAACACCAGAGAGATTACAACTAACTCAAATAACAGAAACCATCTTTTGAGTAAAAATTTATTTGACATACTATGACTTTTGAGTTCTCAATGTCCAATAAATTAACATGGAGATTTCTGACCCATACTGCAGCCATTGCAAATTGAGCCCAAGGAGACATTGACCTGTTACCTACTTAAACAGTGTCTGCAAATGTCTTCGCATTCCTTTCCTGACCTCACAACACAGCTGCACGAGTTCCCGCTGAGCCTGAAGCTGCTCCTCACCTACTTTTCATCAAACTGTGTGTGACTTTCTTCTAATGTGTGTGTGTGTGTGTGTGTGTGTGAGTACACTTACCAACACACGTCTTGGTTTCGTTGTCGTAGACATAGCCGGCATCGCACAAGCACTCATAGCTGCCGTCCTTATTCTCACACCGAGCTGTTCCACACACACCTGCGTCCTCACACTCATTCACATCTGAAAGACACAAAGTGTGGTCACAGCTGCACAAGACCGATGGAGACTCAATAAAACCAAGATGACCTTAACATCAACCTCTCTGCTGGAAAAACATGATCTAATCATTTGTGTGTATGAAAAAAAAGGAAACCTACCAAGAAAGTATTAGAAATAACAACCAAAGTTATAGGGTAATAATAATGAATAACTCTGAGACTGAAGTCGTAAATGTACAAAGCAAACTCTGCAGGACCTACATGAATACAGTTGTTAGGTTATGTGCATCTGTGGTTTGTGGCTTACCATTACACATCTGGCGTCCCACCAACATGTATCCTTGGTGACAGGAGCAGCGGTAACTGCCCATAGTGTTGTTGCACTTGTGATCACACCCTCCGTTTCTCTTGCTGCACTCGTCGACATCTGCGAATAGGATGGTAGTGCTGTCAGCGTGAGCGCAGGGAAAAACATCATCATGGGTTGTGCACAGCATTAGGTTGTTAGGCGTGTGTTGAGATTTCCCATAGCAGGCAAATTCATGATCCAAATGTACTTAACGAGGCCAGTTGTAAAAGTTCATATTTGACATTTGGAATTGTTAGTTTGATACAGGTTGAAAAGCTGACATAAATATCCTATGAATTAGTGCTTTGTTTAAACGACTTACAAGTAACTGACACACTGTGGCCGAGTGTTTTAGGAGCAGTGTGGTTGTCAAGTGGAAAAGGCTCGGACCGAGTTCGGCTGAATCTGCTTTGGTTTCCTCTCACGGTAAGGTGGCAGGATGAGTCAGAGTGGAAATGTGTGGAATGATGGCCGTTGCTATAAATCAGACAAAAATATTTCTCCCTCACAGAGTGTGTGTGTTTTTAAGTTTTGTATGTTTTTCCGTTTATACACTTAATATTTGAAAAGTCTTTGCTCTGAATTTCACTTTTTCTCAGAGGAGATACAGATTTACATACAGAGTAACTAGCTTTGACTCTCCACAGAGACTCGCTCGGTTTCTGACGTGAACTCTGTGACCACAGTTCCCGTTCATGGAGTTCATATTGATGTGACACACAATTCACACATCATTAATAACAGCGGTGTCGGCAGCAGCAGCAGCAGCAGCACTTGGTTGCTAAATATTCACTTCAACAATAACAGCTGCAGCAATTATAATAAAACAAAAACTAGAAAGCTAAAAGGGAGTTTAGCAAGGGTACATAAATGTTAGCACCACTGACATGTAAAATGATGAGAAATATAATATATAGGACTAATAAGAGAGAGGGATAGAGCTCCTTCTCTCAGTTGACAGGGCAGGGATTGGCTGTCAGAACCAAGGTCACAGTGTTGACATCCACCCAGTGACGCTGGACAAGACACTGAATGACGCGGCAAAAATTCAACCTCTGCTCCTCTCTTGCACGCACATTTTTTCCTGCTATATATTTTCTCTATCTTTTCAAAGTCGAGGATGACGGTACCTTTCTCACATCTGGCGCCCATCCAGCCTGTAAAACAGTGACACAGGAAGTCGCCCTTTTTGTCCTCGCAGCGCACCGTACCTCTGGCGTTACAGGGGGAGGGAGAGCACTGGTCTGGAATATCTTCAAGAGAGAGGAAAAACAAAGACAGACACATGCAAGGAATTAAGTGTCATCATTGTTTTGTGGTTGGTACAAACCGGATGCGCTCGGTACATGTGATTGTAAAGTGATACCAGATAGACAAAGGGCATCTCTGATGTTCGGGCATATCAGGACGTCAATATAAATAGCTTTATGCTGGCTAAGCTCTCCTGCCACTGATGCCCTAGTTCAGTCCTTCCCAGCATACCTGACCTCCAGCACTCAAGAAGAAACGGATGTTTGTATCTGTATTTAACAATCTCTTCATTTAGGTTTGTCCTGTTTCTGTTAAATAGTGTCACTTGAGTTCTCTCCAAACTTGTGTAAGTGAGCTTGTGTAAATCTTTTCTTTCCCCCTTCAGTTTCTTTTTCCTAGAAGAGGAGTTTTGAGTGCTAGACAAGTCTGGGCATGTTAGCTGCAGCTCAGAAAGAGAGAGTTACAGACAGGGACAGAGCCTGGAGAAAGTGAGGGGAGCAACAGAGCGAGAGTTCACATCAGCAAGCAAATCCTTTTCCATTGGCTGATAATACATTGTTGTATCTTAATAAATATATATTTATACATATAGACAATAGATGTAGTGAAAATGAGCATCAATTACAAGAAGCAGGTGTATTAAGTTGCATTTCTGCCAGATTTTACTGCCAATTTATACCAACAACAAATGAATGGATACTGAGTTATGTCATTTAGTAAGTGCAGATGATTAATAAAATTTATATTTTCAAAGGCATCAAATAAATGCAATGCACAGTGATAAACAGTAATATTGGCAATCAGTGAATGAAAGTTCTCTCGACAACTACAGCAATGAAAAACTTTTGTTTAATTGTATAATCAGATTTAATTTTAATGATGCAGAAATCTAAATTTATTTGTTGATGTCAAATGTCATTTGCCATAATTGTGATATGAAAAATATGGATGCAACTTAGATAGGGATAGCAGATAAAAGGGGATGGATGCCGAAAGTATTGTTAGAATAAACTCTTTCTGTTGTGCCTACAAATAATTACACTTTTGTGATGTTGGTAGCATGGTCTATAAAATCAAATAATCTGTATTCGTGGAATCTGCTTTTTGACACTGGTTTACCACCCACCACTAAACAGATACTGGTTTACCACCCACCACTAAACAGATACTGGTTTACCACCCACCACTAAACAGATACTGGTTTACCACCCACCACTAAACAGATTCTGGTTAACCACCCACCACTAAACAGATACTGGTTTACCACCCCCCTCTTGACTGAAACAGGTGACAGGGGGACAGAGATTTGCAGTGAGAGAGAACGATGGTGTGCTGAATGATAAGCAAAAAAAAAGAACCACCGTATCTTTAAGTGCCACAATGCTGCAGCTGAGTCATAGAACCAACACCCCCCACCCCACCCCTCTCCCGGCTTCCTCGGCCAATCGCAGCGAAGCCGGGTCGGTGCCGGTCTATTGTATCCTGATGCAGCAGAAATCCTGTGCTCCACTCACGGCCGACGCTTGTTTCACGTCACTCTCGCACGCTGAGCCAGCTGACGGAGGAGCTGGTGCAGTCACCCTGAGCGTGAGGGAGGGAGTGTGTGACGTTGTGAGGGGTGTGTTGCTCATTCACCAATGTGCGGCATCACTGTGGCAAAGTGCTGCAATGTTACCGATAGCGACCTGCGTGGATCGAGCACATAAGGTACGCTCCCTTCAACGTCAGAGACACACACTGCAGGAGGTGACGCAAAAATAATCCAGCATCATTTAATCATCCTTCCTTATTTCACCTTTTTTACACTTGGAGAGTGTATGTGCTGGCATGAGACTGCAGAGCAATGATACTGCAGTGTAGCCCAGCCCTGCACTACATCTAGGTAGCTCCCTCTGGAAGCACTGATACTTGCACAGTGAAAAATGAGAGGGGAAGGGTGAGGGGGGAAAAGCAGCATCTATAAACTTCTATAATCAGCCTTAAGGTGAAGTTGATAGACAGATAAGTAAGGGTGTGAAAAAACCTACTGTGGACACACGTGACCAGATCCTGTTTCTTCTTTTCCGAGTCTCCAAACTTGTCCATGCAGGCTGGAGAGAGACAAAAGTGAAGAAATTTAATGACCTGATTACAAACGTATAACCAGAAAATCTGGCTGTTATGAGTAGAGATGAAGGGTTTGTGTCAAAATGAAAACTTACCTAAATACTTTGGATAAAAGTAGTCCTAAATCAGGGAGAAGAGAGGGATAAAGTTACTCAGGTGCATTAACAAGAATCTAAACAGAGCATGATAATCCAAACAGATGCTTACAACTAGAAGGGAGGTCTCTGCTAATGCTTGACACAATCTTGGGATTTGGTTTCGTTTTCGACCAGATCTCTGGACTCATTCTCTCACAGCAGGGAAGAGCAATTCCTAAATAATCATTAATTTCAAGTGTGGCATTGGTCCATGTCCCGTAGGTGTCTGTGTGTTATATCGAGACAGAGCTTATAGAGTGATTACTGTAATCTGTGTGTGTGTGTGTTCTTTCTCTAATGGGTGCGGCCTTTTGCCAGGGGCTTCCTGAGAATTCTCTGCATTCCGGATAGTTGTAGCATCCCTCTCTCCTCCTGGCTGCAGTTTTCAAAGTTTTGGGAGAAGGAACAGAGGAAAGAGACTTCAGGGAGTTTATGCTGCAGTAGGAGCCAGATGCAGCAAGCCGAGGTATAAAAAAGAGTCAGCAATCGGAGGAAAGTTGAGCTAAAGCCAGACACATGAAGCCTGATTATAACCCCAATGGGATTGCTGATTCGTGACAGTAGTAGAGCAAATTCTGGGTGATTAGAAACCATAATACTCAGTTGGGACACCTTATTATTGATTATCTGTCCCTCTGGAAAAGTCAGTTAAACAGATGAGAGTCCAGGAACTTGGAGTAATCGCTTTTGTTGCCAGTATCTGGGAACACCCCCCTGTCTCTCTCTCTCTATCTGCAGTAGGAGAACTGCAGTAGAAGAAAATGCAGAGTCAGAGACGGGTTTTTTAGAATGAATAATGCAGTCTATGGATGAGACTGCAGCTTTCTGTCACGACATGGTAGAAAAGCTACAGGCGTCCAAACGCTGCCACGCTGGTGATGTGCGTCCAGCGTCACCTAGCTTCACCTTTTCCCCTGAACCCAGCTCGACTCCACGTTTAATCCTCCCTCCGACGGCTTCCATGTCTCCGCACTTGGATAATCTTACGAATAATCTGAGTCATTGATTGCCTCATTCCCTCGCTCTCTGCCATCATTCGCAGTGTCTAAAGTGAGTAAAGGCGACCGTTAAAGAACGGCGGAGGCTTCGCCGGCACTATGCTAACAAACACTCCCTGTGCGCACAGTTTAAACTTGTTCTGAATCCCTGACTTACAAATCATGCAATTAAACTGACAAAATGCAAAAATAAAAACATTTAGCACTGCCAGAATTTACTTGTTGCTCATATTTCTTGACAGCTGACATTCTGAAGACGTTCGGGCAGGAGTCTGCACCGTAACTTATCCTGTTGATTAACAAAACACACACACGCTGACACATGCAACATACCACACACACCGACGTCTGCTTTAAGAATTAAGAATTAAGAGTTAAAGGTCTTAAGCTAATGAATGTTTACACCTCTTGGCCCAAAAGCTGTTGCATGTTTTCTGACACACTGGGTTATTTATATCTCTGGATCTGATTTGCATAATTAGCACAAGTAGTATTAAGCAGGATTAGGTTTTCACATGGACAGAGGCTGATTCACACATTCTTGAAACCAGAAGGGAAACTAATCGGCAGTAAATATTCCTGAGCACACAAGGCGTGATGGATTTGGTTTGTTGGTAAAACGGAAATGAGAAAAACAGGGTGGGGGGGAAGCATGTATGCAGATTAGTGAGAAAACATGCATTAGTGGGAGTTGAATGAAACTGCTAATCAGCTCCTAAAGAGACCAATCAGAAGGGTTTGTTTGCATCGTTCACGCGCCCTTGTGTGTAAGGACATGAAGTCGTGGACATGTGCAGACGCTACAGATGTTGAGATGGAGAAGAGATATCCAGGGGTTTCCTATTTTTGGCAGGAACCTAAGCCGAGCAGATCTCCAGCAGACGGAGCCACTTTTAGCAAATGGAAGACATAAGTGACTATGTACAGGGAAAGCAGTGTCTTCACTAATACTGTACTTTCACAAATTCCAGCCTAGTCACACTGACTCAACGTCTGTCACAGAAACAAACTGAGAGGAGACGACAACAACGTCCCAAGTCCTTGACACGGACATGTTATGTGCACTGATGGCTATCAGCGATCTGGACTTATTGGAGCATGAACATCACCAGCCCAGACAGTGAATCATTAGTCTAGTGTCACATTGCATTCATCAGTTTGACGTCAATATGAAACCAACCAACCTCGCAGCCTTATGGTAAATGACAAATACAAGGTTTTTGGTGCCTAAGGAGACGAGGGGGGTGTGATGCTGTGTCGGTTTGGGGGTCATCGGAATCTACATGCAACCTTGACTGAAAAGACCAAACATTTAAGTCTTGTTTTGCGATACACACAGGGGCGGATCCAGATTTGGGGCCAGGGGGGCAGGTACACAATGTCCTTGAACGAGGAACAAGTTTCAAAATCTGTTCAATGAACGCCAACACAATTGGGTCCGGACTTTCTCGGGAGCTGGCCTTTGTCAAAGGAACAAGGCTCAGACGTGTTCACAACAACACAGGACTGGCCGGAGTGTTAACGTGACGGGTGGCACAACGGGCATGGGCAGGAAGTAACGCATCAATTCTGCTCCGGGGTTCACATTTTTGTTTACAGAACATCGACACTGCCGTTGAGTCTTATCACCAAAAGCTCTATTGACATCTTTGTCAAGGTCTTCTACGTGTGTGTCATCTGCTGAGTTCACACATCTACTTCTCCTGGACTTCTACAGACATTATATTAGTAGGTCATGCGAATGAAGTCCAATGAAACTAAGGAGCGTCTCACTGAGACACCTGCGTTCACTCATGCATCTCCTCTGGAGAATGTCAGGAGATTATCCAAAGTTCAGTGCATGTCTGAAAGCAGCTTCAGACATTTGCGTTCTCACCTATGGAGAATGTCAGTAAATTATCCGGAGTTCAGTGCATGTCTGAAAGCAGCTTCAAACATTTACATTCTCACAGACAGACTCTCTGGAGAATGTCAGGAGATTATTCGGAGTTCAGTGCATGTCTGAAAGCAGCTTCAGACATTAGCGTTCTCACAGACAACCCCTCTGGAGAATGTCAGGAGATTATCTGGAGTTCAGTGCATGTCTGAAAGCAGCTTCAGACATTAGCGTTCTCACAGACAACCCCTCTGGAGAATGTCAGGAGATTATCTGGAGTTCAGTGCATGTCTGAAAGCAGCTTCAGACATTTGCATTCTCACAGACAGCCCCTCTGGAGAATGTCAGGAGATTATCCGGAGTTCAGTGCATGTCTGAAAGCAGCTTCAGACATTAGCGTTCTCACAGACAGACTCTCTGGAGAATGTCAGGAAATTATCCGGAGTTCAGTGCATGTCTGAAAGCAGCTTCAAACATTTGCATTCTCACAGACAGCCCCTCTGGAGAATGTCAGGAGATTATCTGGAGTTCAGTGCATGTCTGAAAGCAGCTTCAGACATTTGCATTCTCACAGACAGCCCCTCTGGAGAATGTCAGGAGATTATCCGGAGTTCAGTGCATGTCTGAAAGCAGCTTCAGACATTAGCGTTCTCACAGACAACCCCTCTGGAGAATGTCAGGAGATTATCCGGAGTTCAGTGCATGTCTGAAAGCAGCTTCAGAATTTTGCTTTCTACAGACAGCCCCTCTGGAGAATGTCAGGAGATTATCCGGAGTTCAGTGCATGTCTGAAAGCAGCTTCAGACATTTACGTTCTCACAGACAGCCCCTTCGGAGAATGTCAGGAGATTATCCGGAGTTCAGTGTGTGTCTGAAAGCAGCTTCAGACATTTGCATTCTCACAGACAGCCCCTCTGGAAAATGTCAGGAGATTATCCGGAGTTCAGCGCATGTCTGAAAGCAGCTTCAGACATTTGCTTCCTCACAGACAGCCCCTCTGGAGAATGTCAGGAGATTATCCGGAGTTCAGTGCATGTCTGAAAGCAGCTTCAGACATTAGCGTTCTAACAGACAGACTCTCTGGAGAATGTCAGGAGATTATCCGGAGTTCAAAGCATGTCTGAAAGCGGCTTCAGACTTTTGCATTCTCACAGACAGCCCCTCTGGAGAATGTCAGGAGATT
Organism: Limanda limanda; assembly: GCF_963576545.1. Lineage (NCBI taxonomy): Eukaryota > Metazoa > Chordata > Actinopteri > Pleuronectiformes > Pleuronectidae > Limanda > Limanda limanda. The sequence goes on from NC_083638.1 coordinate 11,638,429, forward strand.
ATCCGGAGTTCAAAGCATGTCTGAAAGCAGCTTCAGACATTAGCGTTCTAACAGACAGACTCTCTGGAGAATGTCAGGAGATTATCCGGAGTTCAAAGCATGTCTGAAAGCGGCTTCAGACTTTTGCATTCTCACAGACAGCTTCTCTGGAGAATGTCAGGAGATTATCCAGAGTTCAGTGCATGTCTGAAAGCGGTTTCAGACATTTGCGTTCTCACCGACAGCCCCTCTGGAGAATGTCAGGAGATAATCCGGAGTTCAGTGCATGTCTGAAAGCAGCTTCAGACATTAGCGTTCTAACAGACAGACTCTCTGGAGAATGTCAGGAGATTATCCGGAGTTCAAAGCATGTCTGAAAGCGGCTTCAGACTTTTGCATTCTCACAGACAGCTTCTCTGGAGAACGTCAGGAGATTATCCGGAGTTCAGTGCACGTCTGAAGCGTCCTTACTGAATCAGGATGGATGTCTCTCATACAGTTGCCCTCTCTGAGTGCATCTAGAACAATCCTAGATATCTAGAGTCCTCTGGCTGTATAAAGAAGTGAAGTACTCACAGTCTCCGGGTCGTTCTCGAACACCTCCCTGGCCTCCTCCTTGCTGCACCTCTCCTCCACGCACTCCCTCTCCAGGTGGCCCTGCTTCGTCTCCTCGAACACTTGGTTGGCTCTCCGGTGTCTGCTCAGGAACTGGTTCGCCTCCTTGGGGGACAAGGAAACTAAAAATAGAAGAAGAAGAAGAGGAAAACTAAATACACGGTGTTCATAAAGGCAGCAGGGGGCAAGGAAGGGGTCAAACATCTGCGGCTCCACAAAAACAAAACATTGGAGTTGAGGTTGCGACACATCAGCAGTTGATGACTTTGATAAATCAGCTGCAACACAAATGTCAAAGGGGGAATTAGCAGGGTTAGCTAGCCACCTAGCATGTGGGTGTTTACTTACTGCCGTGGGAGCAGCGGACCCCCAGCAGCAGGAGCAGCACGGCGGCCGGGGAGAGGCACTTCTCCGGGGTCAGCCGCATTGTTCAGCCGCTGTGTCTGCGCCGAGCTCCGGAAACTTTCTCCTGTTGTCCCGGTCCCTGCCTCCTCCTCCTCCTTCTTCTCCTCCGGTTCTCCTCTGTGTCTCTCTCCCCCAAAGCGTCTCTCAATGTCCCCCCTGTCCGCTCCCGAGGACACACTGCAGGTATTCAGGTGGATCCCGTTCAGGTTGCGGGCTGAAGTGTGCGGTGCTTCTCACGCATTCACTACCATCGACCTCGGTTTCTCTTTGACTCTCACTTGCGGTTCAGCTCGTCCCCCATGGCGGGCTTTCCTGAAGTGTCCCGAGCCTCCTGTCTGTCTGTGTGTGTCTGTGTGTGTGTGTGTGTCTCCGGTGCTCGGTGCTCCTCTGTGGCCGGACTCGGTCTGCACTGCCTGGGCTGCAGCTGCCTCGGGAGGGGGAGTGACTGTGGGCAGGAGCAGCCCCACTGCTACCACTCAGGGCCGGAGCCACCTCCAAGCAGGGGTCCTGGGGCAGCAAATGTGTGGTTGGGCCCCCCACCACAGATAACTTGTTTTTAAAAAGTAGAAAACTGAGGGGAAAAAAATACCAAACAAGGTAACTTATTCCTGATTCTCAAGTGGTGGCAGAGAGAGCCACAGAAATTCACATTCTTGTCATTTTAACAAAAATTTGCATTAGCTGACACCAAAGCGACTTACAATCAGTGCATTCAACACTCAACGCACTTCAATTAAGAAATGATGTAGATTTAATATTCATCCAATTCTGTGTGATTTGTTTTAATGCCACTATACGTAGATTGGTGTATAGGTATTTATCCCCTTCCTTCCTGCAGCCACCAGGTGGCGATGAGAAACCTTGGCTTCACTTTTGGAGAGCCATCATGTGTCATCCGTCTTTATGTAAAGTGTATGGTTGCAGTATTAAAGTTATTTGGAATGTACAATAACACAATTGAATACAATAAAAGACAACGTATGCTAAGATATAATATATATTGCATTGATTGATTTGAATGAAAGTATAATTAGTGACTGGTGTGTGGACTCATTGTTCAGTATGTTGGACTATCAAGCATTAGTATCACTTTATTTTAAAACCAGGTACAAATATAAAGTGACTACCTTTAAGTCATTTTAAATACAATGCCATTACTTTTCATGTCATCCTCTACAGGTCTGCTCACCATCCTCCATAGGAGCCTGAGAAGCTTTATTGACATTAGGTGTGCCACCCTGTGAAACTCTCTCCAGATCCGCAATGCCTCATCTCTGGATTCTTTAAAAAGCTCCTTAAAATCCACCTGTACACAAAGGCTTTTTACTTCTAATTTCATTTGCTATTATTTTCTGACCTTGGCTAGTTTAAAAAAATAATAATTCTTAACTCTTTGAAGCGGCCTTGGGTACATTGAAAGGTGCAATATAAAAAAGACCCTTTCTTGACTGGCCTTGGTTCTGGCGCGAGGGCAGAAATGTAAACAGTATTAAAATTCAACAGCATCAAAATGAGATAGCTTGGCTCAGTTTTATTTTAACAAACAAACAACAATGAACACCTACATTTAAGTTATATATTAAAGATGGCCTGTTTTATATACAAGTCAAATAGTGTACACAGGAGAACTCTGAAGATGAAGACAGAAATAGAAGAACAGCTGAGGTTTTTACAGCCACAATGAGAGGTGTCTACATCTGGTGACAACAATGGTGGGTTCTGGGAACGACTAAATCATAACACATGTTTCTTAGGGATAATGATTCAATCAAGAAATTGGAGCAGAGTTGGATCGAAAGCCAGGAGGCTCCACTTACTCCTCTGTGGTTTTCCCCGCCACAACCAACCTGCACAATTTCAGCTGGTTTTCTCCAGATGTCTTCCTCAATGAGACCAAAGTGAAAGAGAATTTAGACATCGTACTATGATTCAACAGTAAGGAGAAAAAAGATGCAGGTGGTCTCACAGCCTGGTCCAATGTGACCATTTGTTTATTCCTCTACACAAACATCACCCATCTCTTGCTCAACACACGGGAAGTGCACTACAGAGCTCAGCTCTATTTCAAAGCCTCTTGGAAAGAATTGAATTCATTGCAACAAAGTGCTATGACTACGTCATCCAGTTTCTGAGTAGGTCACTGGCAAGCCAGCTTTCACTGTGCCTCACTAAGAAAAACAAGAACACAAAAAAAACTGAACGAAATGCTCCCAGAACAGGAGCAATAATACTGTATTTACCAAAAGCTTAAAATAAACCGATCTGAGAAAGTCGACAAAAATGACTATAACCATCTACCTCTATTTCCTCTTCTTGCCATTTCTCAAACCCCGCTCCCCCCGCCATCCCATATATATCTCTCATTCCAAAATATCCCAGGAAGTGGCCACTGTGGGACGCTTCCAAAAGTGACACTGCAGTTAATTAAGGTCACTTTCTGTACGGGTGCGGTGGTTCATGTTGGATTTCGGGGGGAGAGAAGGGAGGACAGGAATGACTCTTGATACTGTTGTGTTTGCCGAGAGCCTCGTCGAAGTCCAGCTGGCGGCCTTTGACAGAGATGTCCATGCAGCCGTGGTAAAACGCCGTCACAGGGGTGGCAGGTAACGGGACTTCGTCTTAGGAGAGAGAGAGAGAATGTGACAGTCAGTGAGAATGACAACAATGAGAGATGGAGAATAACACAGCCCTGACCAAGGTCAAAACATGGTATAATAACAAAAAGTAACAATAGAAGCCAGCGTACATTTCACAATTGGGGAGAACAACCTTGTCTTGGGATTTTTTCCTTGAATATGAAATCTAAAACTCACTCTATTAAGATGTTTATAAGATGGAACGAGTTGGACTTGACCCTTTACCTCTCAAAGATTAAAGTTAACAAACACCGATGAAAACATAGCCTACTTGGCAGAGTTATAATAGTAACCTTGAATGTTCCAGCCCCCCCACCAGGACAGACTGACATCACTGAATTACTTTGTTTATTCATACAATCAAGAACATATCTATGAGTGTTCAGGGGGGATAAATCAACTTAGGACAACGTTTTGGCAATGTGAGTCTTTTGGTGGCTTCATCACTTTGGTCCGGACTGAAATGTCTCAACAACTATTAAATTGATTTATGTAAACATTTGTACAGATGTTCATGTTCTTCAATTTTAATTTAGTGACATCTCTGCGACAGTTCCCACACGTTGGCCACATTACATTTTACAGCTGATATATATTTTGCTCAAAGTTAACTTGTACTTGTTGCTCTGACGTACCTGGTATCCCACCAATGTATGTGCTGATGGGTTTCTGCATGGTGGTGTTGAGGCGCTCCAGTGCCACCTGCAGGGCGTCAGAGGCCATGTACGTAACCGTGGAGGAGTTGGCTGAGATTTGGATTTCTGTGGGAGTCACACTCAGCTGCAGTGTCAGCCGCTCAGGATAACACAACATCAGTGAGTCCAGCTTCGCCACGGAGACACCGTCCAAGAACACTTGCAGGTCCTGGAGAATGGAGGGCAAACACATCGCAAAGTTTAACTTATCTTAACTTTAAGATAGATATGAGCTGATTTGTGAACAAAATTAACTCACAGCCTCTCCTTCACCCTTCGTTACTACAGCGACCGATAGGGGGACAATGTTATTGGAGACAAGAGCAAAGAGGACGCCTGTGCTGCTGGACGGACGTATATTCAGCTTTATATCCACTTTCCAGCTTCCAGAATCACCTTGTTAAACACACACATACACACAGAGAAACACAATTTAGTTGCATATATTTTGTCAGGTTGGACATTTAGAAAAAACATGTAAATCCCATGATTCTAGCTTTACTTAATTAAAACATTTTCTAAAAATCATAGGGTTGCAACGCTGAAGAAAGTCTGTCTTCCTAAAGCCATGATGAGTTCTGTCATAATGTGAAATGATATGGACTATATTGTCCATGCTGGTTCTACATTGTACCTGTGTGGGTCTGTTCTAGAGTCCCGAAACAAGTGAAATAAAATAATATGTATTAAGGAAAACTAAAAAGGATTTAAAGTAATCTTTTCTGCATTATTTATTCTGGAATATAAAAGTTTTTGTATCGGTACATATCTGCAAACATACACAATGATACCAATGTGTCTGTGAAAGGTTATTTTTTCTCGGCCAACAACCAAAATCGGTCGGGCTCTTGTCTGCACTTCTACATAAAATAAGTCTTTGTTCAAAATCCACCAGGACAATCTGGTGTGGAACATTTAGCTTCTTAGTTCATCAATTTCCCTCCCACTCCAAAAAAGAGGCATGTTTGTTAACATCTCTCTTTGAATCAAAGCACTAAGCACAAATAGGGATTAATAATGTATAACTTAACTTACTCACTGTAGTCAATGTTGAAGTGTGCCAGTCCTGCCCCAGTGAAGAAAGACCCTCGTTCCACATACACAAAGCAATGTTTACTCTTCTTCTCCTGGATGACCTCCTTCACCCCAGATGCTCCTTGATTCATCAAGTTCCAGCCCCTGATGCAGCCGTCCAGTCGAGGGTTGATCTGACAGAAACACAGAGTGCAGCAGTTTGGGATTTCTGGACTAAAGCCCAGTATCTTAGTCAACACTTTATCCAGATTGTTATTTTAGCATCCACCATGTCAGCTGGGTGATTCAGTAGAGTGTGTGTGTAGCTTACAGGTTTGATGATGTTGTCTGTGCGGTTGGGCAGACAGGCGATGTAGACCTTGGTCTCCAGTTTGCCATTAACTGAAGTAAAGAGCCTCTCGGGGCTGTTGATGCTCATCACAGCTTCCTTGCTGATCTTCACACTGATGCTGCTTTCCAGTTCATCCACAGAGATCTGGATGTAACACATGATACTTTACTCAACACAGTTTGAAACTACAACGCACAGTTATCACAACAAAACTCCACTTTTAACAATTCAGTTTACTGAATTTGTGAACTATAGCTCTTTCTCACCACATGCCACTGTCCATCATTTATGGCTTTTCCTCCGCTGGTGACCTTGAACGTGTGCTGGTTCTTGAACTGGACTTCGATGCGCCCGTCCCTCAGCCCCAACATGAACCATGAGTCCTGCGAGGACTCGGCATACAGAACAACTCCCTCGGGGTCGAATGTGCGGAAGTCAAACTCTGCTGCAAACCTAACGACATCAGCAGACAGAAATATCAATTCACACACTATGAATGTAACTGCATCGTCTCTATGAATGCTTTAGCATGTTTTCACTAACAATCTTCGAACCAACATTTGTTTTACATTTATGGACATTTGAGTTGGTTTTGTATTTGTCGACTTCTACTTCTACTTTTTTATTGCATTTCCATACAATGACAACTGACATAGAAGATGCCTACTGTAATTAATCATAGATCTCGACCATCAAGTCTAGTGAACTATATTATGGGGACTTGTCTTCATAAAGGGGACATAAAGCAATTTCACATAACATAAGAATATTTGATTTTAGGTTGAGGTTAAGGTTAGGCAAAATTAACACGTTGACTTGACTGTGTGTGTGTGTGTGTGTGTGTGTGTGTGTGTGTGTGTGTGTGTGTGTGTGTGTGTGTGTGTGTGTGTGTGTGTGTGTGTGAGATATATAGACTCACTTTGTGTTCTCCGGCAGACGGAAAAGCAGGAAGATGACCGGCAGGCCTGAGAAATGCTCCCCCAGGTAGAGCATCTCTGAGTGTTTGTGGTCGTACAGGTCCACACAAACAGGGATTCTCTCACAGAACCGGTGATTCTCAACCAGACGTAAGCCCTGGCGACCATCACAGTGACACGCAAAGCTGCCCACTGTGTTTATACATGTGCCGTCACACATGCTCCACTCACACTCGTCTACATCTGCAGCAGTGGGAAAAAAAGAAACATGAGCATGCAGTGATGTTCGGCTCAAGTGTCTGTGGCAGCTGGTTGATGGAAGTAGTCTTAGACCCTAGGTGGTCAAACAGGAGCAATAAAATGAAGTCTCACCATTGCAGGTTTTGGAAGTGAAGTTGTATTTAAATCCCAGCGGACACTGGCACTCATATATCCCAGGCGTGTTGACACATTTAGCTCGTTTTCCACAGATACTGGGATACATGAGGCACTCGTCGATATCTGGAAAACAGTGACAATGGACACATTGTCTGGTGAGAATTTGTACTATGATATATCTGAGTGCTGATTTATACAACAAAAATCATCAAGCTGCATTTTGACAGCTTTCTTTTCATGCAGATTTTGGACACCTGCATATTGTTGGAAAAGCGACAAGAGCATTGTCCCATAATGGAGTGCAGAGACTGTTTCGGGATCGAGGAAGCTGCTGAATATTATTACTTTATACTTCAGATGATTCTTATCCATCGGTAAATATCTTCGGGGAAACTTCTGATCGGTCCCTGAATCATAAAGAACTATCTTCAGTAAGGAAAAACAAGGAATACTGCAATACATAGTCCAGCCTCACAGAGGCCAGATCTCAACGCCTGAGAAGACACGAAGAGACAATAGGATTTAGGTTTTCAGTTTTTTGCACAGTTTTTGCTGCTTCTGACTTCATTCCCTGGTTTTCTGCTGTGTGTTATAGTGAATGCTAAATGCTGCTAACACTTATCGCTAGAAAATAAATCTCTGGTCTTACTCTTCACCATTTCAGTTTGAGCTGTTTGTTTGTATTATTTTCTGTAACTGAGTAACCGACAACAAATAGACAACCTACTTCCTGTTTACACACACTCTGGGTATGTGTATAGTCATGTGATATATGTTTTCAGGTGTTCTTCCAGTTCACCAATCTCTCACCAATTCATCTAAACACCTGGGCTCCAGAGTCTTATCCATAACAAGACATGGCATTTTATAAGGACAGGCTCCACCAAATTGAAATGCGTCGGCCCACCACTCGGCCTTTGTTTGGGAACAGTCTTACTTCCACCTGTTCGTACAAATCTGACCCCTGTTGTTTTTGCCTTTGCTTAGGATAACATACGGTTTGTGCCTTTGCAATAACCTCCCTCACTCAGCCAGCCCCCTCTGCCATGTGGTCATGTTTGAACTTTTGTCATCACGCTCACTTGACTGGATGTGTACTCTGAGTAGCAAAATGGTTGGATTATCAGAACCCGGGACATTCTCCGTATAGATTCGTTCATTCTGGTTCAGAGTTCCTGTGCAAACGACTAACACTTAGTTTGATTTGTTTGTGCACAACCCTCTTTATGGTCTTGTATCTCTTAAATCCTATCAAAAAAATAGGAGAAGGTAAATTGACCAAATTGACTCAGTCTATGTTTGTCAAGACTTTGAACTCCATGAGCATTTAACCCACTCGAAGACAAACACTGACTCAACACAAAAGAGGACAGACAGTTCGGTTGTAACAGCTCATAGAAATGAGACTGGTAAAAAAACAAGGGCCAATCTTTTTAGATGTTAAAAGTTTTTCACATTCAGGTCAAATCTGGTCAGCTTTAAAAAAAATCACAAATACTCCGGGCCCCGGGGACGACAGCTGGGAGAGCAGTTTTGTTATGAAGTGCGCAGGGTTCCACCGTCCAGATGAATACATTTAAAAAACTAAACTTATCAAAAAGAATAATACACTGTACAGAAACATATGTTTTCTCAGCTGCTTAGTCCGACTAAATGTTCCTCTTCCATGTTGACAGTACCACAGCTGGATGTCTTTATATATGTGACATAAGCTAAAGCCACTTATACACACACATAGATAGGATTCATGGACTTTGCGTACCGATCCGATACAAATGCATTTAAAGAAGTACCAACTTCTTTAAGGTATTTTTACAGCTTTCTGTTACTATGTTGCTCTTTTTCTTGTGAGACTTTCAGCATGAAATATCTCAAAATTGCTGACATTTCAGCTAGTTCTGGCTAAAGCTACTCTACCGGAATTAACTTCTTGTTCTCCAATCTAAGAAAAGGATTCACCAGTGTAAGCACAGAGGAATAGTTATAAAGAAGAAAAAGTGATTTCCAGAAAAAGAATACAGCAGTTGTATGTGCTTTTAAGATGTGGTATTGTCAGCATTTTTCCGTAGGCATTTCTGATGCTGCTATCTGTATCAGAATCTATATCTCTAATTAAACTTTAACATAACACAATGAAGTCTTACCCACGCAGTTGATTTTGTCATTGATGAAGTAGCCCTCTTCACACAGGCAGTAGAAACTGCCGGGGACGTTGATACATTTTTGATTACATCCCCCTGGAAATTCAGGATCTGAACACTCATCGATGTCTGTCAACACATCACACAGAACGCCTCAGCATTTCTAACAGCGAAATATATCAGTCTTAGGTCCAATTCTAAGTAAAAACCACAGGATGTTTATGCTCAACATTTTGAATCAAGACTCACCGTCCTCACAGCGAACCCCCTTCCAGCCGGGCTTACACACACATGTGAAGGTGGCCTGGCCGTCCTGGCAGCTCTCTGTGCCCTCCTTGTAGCATGGATACGGTGTGCACTGGTTACTGATCTCTGCAACCAACAGTTTAAGTCACTTACCCAGAGGATGTCATTGAAAATATTTCATTCCTGAAACAGAAAGTAATTTGGGATCCTCGGGAAAGCCCCTCACCGTTCACACAGGTGCGGAGGTCCGCTGGGATGGAAGAATCCGAGTTGTGGTTGTTGATGCCGACACGGTGTGAACCAAGACACACTGCAACAGAGAGTGGTGTTCATCGGGACAGGCTAGTAAAGGCTAAACTAATTTATATCACAATGTCTTGAACTATACAGTAAACCCAGAAAACTTACCGACATATTTGGGATAGAAGTATTCCTGCAGGAAAAAAATTGAGATTCAACAAATATTCACTTCGGGGAAAAAAACAATCAAACAAGAGAATCCGGGACGAGAGGGTGAGCAGATACACACAGTCTTCTCCGAATCAGTGAATCAGTCCAAAGTAAAGCTTCAGTAAAACATGAGGTGGCATCAGCATTTCAGGTTTCTAAATTTCACTGTTAGAAAACTGAGTGTTTTTAAGATACAGCATCTGATCTAAAGCTGACAAGACTGTAAGATATTGAAGTAAGTTGTTATTAAATTCACTTCCGCCTTTTCACTGGCTTTGTAAAACCTCTCTGATAGTAGATGGACTATATTCCAATTGTTTAAAATGTGTGTCTGACAAAATCATAAAGAATTTGAGGAGGCCAGCTCGTGAGAAATTTGGCCGTTGCTTTTTGAACTGCTTATAAACTCAAGAATGTAGTGAACGATTATCTTTCTTGTTATGTGTTGAAGATCAATCAGACGCATTTCATGACACGACCAAGGCACTGGTTACCGTCTCCGGCTCGTTCTCAAAGATCTCCCTGGCCTCCTCCTTGTTGCACAGCTCCTCGATGCACTCCCTCTCCATGTTGCCCTTCTTGCTCTCCTCGAACAGAGAGTTGGCTCTCCGGTGCCTCCTCAGGAACTGGGAGGCTGAGGTCTGGCTCAGGACTGGGAAATTAAACATAATGTGTGAAGAATAAAACAATAGCAATAATTATCATCAACAGCAATATAATCGATAAATTGATGGACCGTTGTGAAAGCGTAGTGAGGAGGTATAACACATAACTGATCCAGCTCACATGTTTAAAATGTTTTGCTGTTTATCAAGTGTTTGTGATTCTCTGCTCATAAAGAAGAGTTTAAAATCCACGACCTCAGTCTTCAAACTTAAAAGCTGTTGTGGTCAAATAATCCCTTTTGAGATACAGTGGAGCAGAAGTAGAAAGTTGCATTAATGCCAATATTAATGTAAACTACAAGTAAATCAAATGTGAACTGAAGTACAAGACCTGAGTAAATGCACTTAGTTACTGCTTATGTGATATTATTGTGATAATTATCGATATCGACTGATGTGAACATTGTGGACATATTGTCCAGCCTCAGTATTAATCCATCTATCTATCTATTGCAGTGTAAAGTAAGATATGGACCTTTTAGGCATAAGGCTAACAACAACAACATCAGGTCTAAACCTATCACAGATTACTCTGCTCTCACTTGTGTGATTAATACATTATAACAACACATGATCCCAGCAGGAATGCCAGTGCTGTGTTTCCAGCTGATAGATTCGAGCTGATGTGGCTGAAGTGGACACAACCTAATTACACTTCTATGAAACCTGACTGATACAAAATACCCAAAAATAACACGCTCGTTGCGAAACCGTTATTTCCCAGAAATGACCTGGTCCTGTTGTCACGCTGTTCAGAGGTTCCGCGAGGAGAAGTCACGACACTTTCTCTGGTGCTCGTCCAAAGTTTTTACACAAAAAGCTGCGGGTTTCTGACCAGGACGCTGAGCTTCGTGTGTTCACCGTGTTAAACCGCGAAATGTCCGAATCACTTACATCGATGGGCATCGACGAGCGTCACAAGAAACACCAGACAGGCCAAGGTTTCCCCGAGAGGACGTTTCTTCCTCCTCCACATAGTCGAGCCGTTCTGCGTGCGAGGCCTCGTCTGGCTCTGAGCTCCTGTGACTACAGAGAGGGAGGGAGGGAGAGAGGGGGGGGGGGGGGGAGAGAGAGAGAGGGGGGGAGAGAGAGAAAACAACAAAACTTAATTCTTCCCGAAAGTGTTTTCATGGAGAGGGAGAGAGAAAGAGAGAGAGAAAGAGAGGAGGGGGTGGGGGTGATGGAAGGCTGCCAGGAGAGCAGATATAGAGAGAGGGGGGACGGGGGAGAGAGAGAGAGCTGCAATCACACACATTGTTTACTCAAATCTGTCCATCCACCTGTCTGTCTGTCTGTCTATCTATCTATCCATCCATGTATTTATCCATGTATCTATGTATCTATGTATCTATGTATCTATCTATCTATCTATCTATCTATCTATCTATCTATCTATCTATCTATCTATCTATCTATCTATCTATCTATCTATCCATCCATCCATCCATCCATCCATCCATCCATCCATCCATCCATCCATCCATCATCCATCCAACCATCTATCCATCCATACATCCATACATCTATCCATCCATCCATCCATACATCCATCCATCCATACATCTATCCATCCATTTATCTACATCTATCAGCCTAACCACTGAAACTGTATCGCTCATCTTAACCCTGACCCATCCATGACTAACTCTAACCTTAACCTAATAGTCATGATCTTCACTCCGACATTAACCTCACACCTGACATTTAGCCTCATCAGGACCATGAGGTCTACTGGTCCCGACCATGTAAGTGTTTCTGCTGGAAAAGGTTCTGAAGAGACTTCCAGTCTACACACACAAACCCCCCCCCCCCCCCCCCCACACACACACACACACACACACACACACACACACAGGTCAGTGGCTCAGGTCACAATGGCCGGCATACAGCCTCCTGATCTGCAGCCAACCCTCATGTTGTCAGGATAATGAGCAGTTGCTATGCGACGGACAACAAAAGGGATGTTGCTGCTCTCTGGTCGAATATAATGTTAAAAATGGTTTTGTGTTTCCCAGAAGTGTCTTCACTTTAAATTGGAGCTAAATCAATTTCCCCTGCATCTGCTGGACCACACACGAAGACACCAGTGAGGTCAGCTCATGGCCGGAGTGAGGAAAATGAGCCCCTGGGTGAAGACAGACAAAAGCCCCCCCACCAACATCACAACCCCACTGAAGGCCCCCCACCACCACCACCACACAACTGAGTCTTTTCTAACTGTTTCAGTCGCATCGCAAGTAGAGTGAGATTAGTGTGATCAACAGGTGTAAAACAGCAACACTGATGCATACAATTATTCACCAACTAACTACCACTAATCTTTTACCTAAGTCAGTCTTCCAGAACAGCAAATGCTTCAAGAACAAAGGAAAACATTTAATTAAAACTGGGAGAAGGATTTTAATAATACGTGAAAATGTCTGAGAAATTTGATTCATCACAACATCCATTTTAAAATCAGCTGATTCACTGGAGATGATAGACAATAGCTGAAAATAATTTGGAAGGCATTTGTTTGAATGCAAGTGACTTTTAAAATACAGATGCAAGTAATAACAATGATTGAATGTCTGTTCCATGTCGATATCTAATTAAAACACAACAGGAAAGTGCACGTTGATGTATGTCCCCTTTATTCTTCCTGCCACATCACAATGTCATGTTTGCTGTGAAAAACATCTGGATTAAAAAAAAAAAGAACAAATGACACAGACTCCATGTTTGCATTAATATCGGTTTCATTTAGTTATTCAGGAAAAAAACAAACACAACACATTTTCACCATTCACTCAGCTGCTTTATGTACACAAATAACAGGCGTACTGTAATACTTTTAAAATATTTGTACAAAATACACTGTTCTCCCTTTATGATAATCACGTGTGTCTCCGAAGAGACATATTTTGCTGCGAGAGGTCAGCAGATGTGCGCTGTTAATTTGTGGGGTCGGGGGGGGGGGGATGTTTGTTAATATTATTGCATGCTGAAACACAATTATTGCATAATTCATTCCTGTATAGGCTGCAGGGGGGAAGGGGGGAGTTTGTATTACTGTAACTGCCGTTACACCCCCCACCAACTCCGCTGATGTTTCTGGGAAGGTTTGGCAAAACTGAAGATCAAAAAGAAAATAAATACGGTTTCCAGTTTGGGGACGAGAGACAGAAATGTTTTTGCTGTGTTTCATGTTTTGGAAGAATAAATTGGCAAATGTGTCTCGAAAAGGATCAGTGGTTCTATACAAGGAGAAAGAGGAGAAACTTCCTATGAGGCCAGAGCAGAGCAACAGCTTCCACAGGGCGACTAGAGAGTCTTCAGTAAAAGTACAGGCAGTGATTTTTTGTATTTTTTGTGGGATGCTGCCTTTCCTGACCTGTAACACTGGGTTCATTCAATTGGCAATACAACCCGTCTTTTCAGTCACACACACACATACACAAAACACACACACACACACCTCAGTCACTGAATTCAGACGCACAGCAAGATTCCTGTATGACAAGACAAAGATAGAAAACAGAGTCGAACCATCTCTCCATCCCCTGTACGCCAGATCCACATATTCAACAAAGAAAAGAAGATGTCCTCTGAATAACTGCTGTCCGTTTTGAAAACAGTTATAGGTTCTTAGATATATAAAAAAAAACATGTCTAAACAATGATATATTTTTTTGTTCGTTTTTTTTCTCAAAAATAATTTTTGAAAAGTGATGACTGGCACTGTTTGAGGGGGATCTGGTGACCACCAGAGCAGCCGGTGAGGCTACACAACCATTTTTGGGGAAAATACAAAAATTTTATTCATTGGTTTGTGGTCACCTGGTCGCACAATGCGGAGGCCACCGACCCTGTGTGGCTACGACTAAACTTCACATGCACAGGTTTTGGCGAGAGAGTGAGTGCTGATGAACGTTGGAAGCCAAAAGAGAGAGGCAGTTGCATTTTGGGGGGGGCGGGGGCGTCAAACTACACAACCCAGCCGGGTTAACGACAAAAAATCCTGCACCTTCAACAAAATCCTGACCGGTGAGATTCACAGCGAGCAGTTTCTCAGAGAAGTGCACATAAATAGGTTTCAGGCTAAAGGGGGGGCCGCTTCTTCCAAAAAAAGTAAGATGGAGCTAGGTCACTAGAACAGAAAGATCATCATCAGGCAGCCAACTGGGCAACACAACCAGGAACACACCATCCATTTCACAAGCATAACTGGAGACTGGTTATAACGTTAGTACATGTAATAATTAGGAGTGAAGCTAAGAACCACAGCGCATGAGCCGGACTCACACAGATTCTGCTTTGTGTGACGCTTGAAGGGATCGTTTGTTTTTCTTTTTTTTTCTCTTACGCAGAGTTTAACAAACACCTGCCTTCATCATGTCTGTATGCTGCTTGACATGGAACATGGAAAAGCTTCTCCATGCAGATCCTGTAATAGTTACTCATTTATTCTTATTTTAGGGTTAGGGTGGTTGGGAAAAGAGGCTACAGCCCAAAGGCCCCAGATCTACAGGGGCCCAGAGGCTCCTGGTTCATGTTGCAGTTTGTTAATATTCAGAGATGTTTCTCTTATTCTGCTTTAAATTTTGTGGAGGGTTGGGACATAACGAAAAATTGAACCCATTACACTTTGGTGCAGATTTAAATCAGGGTGTGGATCAAGAATTTGTTGTTGTCTAACACATTGTCATTGATTTCTCAAAACAACTTTTCTTTGAAGAAAAAATATGAGTTTGCAATTTGGTGCAGATCCCAAAAAAAAGATCGTTGGGCCTTGGCAGAGATTTGCACTTAATGCATAGGTGTAATTCTAGTTGAATTTATAGATTCCTGACAGAAACAGGATCATTATATAAATTCTAAGAGCAGAATTTGATGTAGAGCTTTTGTATGGAATATAAATATACAGAACCAATGGGTGTATATTATGAACACATTGTTATTTCAGTTTAAATTGTGGTTACATGGTACATTTTTCTAAATAAAGTTGTGCTAGTGCACAAATTCACAAACTGTGGGAGTTAACAGGGGCCCACAACACTGTTTGAAATCTTTTTGAACTTGGATACGATCTAATGTCTTCATTCAAAGATGGAGATGAAATAATCTTCCATCCAGGATATTTATCTTTACTCAAAAGTGAAGTTGCACCTTAACATTCGGCGACTTCTTAACACCCTTCAATCAGCATACAGAGATAGAAAAAGACATCTGTGAGTTTGTCAGACTCAGTGTACGCAGAAATAAAAAACTTTAACTTAAATATCCAAGCTAATTGTATAAGCCAGGTACTGGTTACACAGGGCACAACTAAGAGTGTAACCACAACATACCAAGACTCAAAACGTGAACTCTTCAACCTGTACACCCGTTAGCATGATGATGATAAGGGTTTTAAAAAATGAGGGATAAAACTGCCCGTGGAGTGATTTTCTCATGGCAAACGTCAAGCTGTTTTCGGGCCGTGCTTGGTCCGGATAATCCCTTCTTGTATTCTCTCGACCTTCGCAGCCTTCCTGAGGAGGTTGGGGACAAAACATAACGAAAACAAAAAAACACCCCACAGAGGGTTCAAAACACGGTCCTTTCCTTCTAGAGTTTGGTCTGGTCAGACGTGAAATACAACGGAACATTTCAAACAACGTTTAAAAACAAATCAAACAGATAAAATAAGCTTTTTGAAAGTGTGCTGCGAGGCTTGTTCATCCACAGATCTGGAGACGATTAAAGTGCGTGTCGCTCACTGTCAGAACTGTCCAGTGAAAACGTTTGTTTGTTCTCTCGTCACATCAGGGAAAGGAGACTCAAACAGACTCGTGGTGTGATTATCTTCTTCAGACGTATCCACGTCTGTTCCTCTCTTTCTGTCCTTACTGATCTGAGGTCTGTTTCTCCGAACCTGGTGTGATGCACCACGAGGTCCTGCAGAAAAAAATGTCCATCCACACAGCTCGTTCAGCCTGGCAGTGGGTTGAGAGATAAATGATCTCACCTTCTTCTTTAGTAAAAAATAAAGTTTTAAAACTCAATGCTAGACCCAGAGCAGTGTTAAGATGGATTTTTTTTTGCAGAAGTGAAAAAATATGCTGGTTCTGGGCATCATGGAAACAGTCTACAGGACCATGGCTAGATGGAGTAGGTGGAGCTCTCAGACTGCTGGCGGATGTAGCACTGAAAACTCTTGTCTCCAATCGGGTGCTCTCTGTGGAAGCAAAGAGAAAGATGGTGGCAGAGGTTAGAGAATCGTCTCATGAGACAGAATAGAGCATAAATTTAATAAAAGTCGATATTCCTGTTTAAAGAACAGAGCTGGAGGAGAACTGGACTGAAGAGAAAATCCAGCTCACAGTTTTAAGTTATTTAAAATGTTGGAATTGCTTCGTTCAATCTCCAACATCCTTTGCACATGTTAAATGAATAACACTGTACCAGAGCACCACCTGCAGGTTGCTCAGTGTTGATTTACAGTTAGAAATCTCCCATTTTCTCCACAGTTCTCACCCAACAATGCATTAAATACAGTATAGTACAATAAACCACGTACTGGCTGCCGATCTTTGTCTTCTTGAACTTGTCCCGTTTGTACTTGGTGTGCTGCTGCTCCAAAGTCTGCACGGCTGAAACGATCAGCTTCAGGGTTTTGTAGGTCTCCTGCGGGCAGTCGATGACAAAGCTGGAGTACTCCTCCTGTTCGGGCCCGTCGTACACTGACTTACTGCCACAGGCCTCTGCGGGGGGGACACCAGGCGGCAGAGTCAGGGACAGTGTGCAAATGATCACAGGAGATAAACACGCGACACATGAAATCCTGCACACCTTGCATCTTGATCAGTTTGGTCATGTACGTGCTGAACAGGGAGTAAATCCTCTCCGTCTCTCGGTCTCCGTCCACGTCCAGCTGAATGTTTGCCGGGAGGCCGCTGAAAACGCAGGCAGATGGAAAGATTAGGGAGAGACATGGGAAAGAAGGTGATGCTGGATGGATCTGGACGAGTTCACTAACCCGGTGCATGGCGTGCATCCCGGGGCTGTGTCCGCCGAGACCTTGCAGCAGAGCCAGTGGCCGTTGAGGTAGGCTGAGGGATGGTAGGTGCTCAGGCGCTTGCGGTTGCACTGGCTGACTTTAGTCAGGATGTCGATCCAGTCGCGCGCCTCCACACAGTTGTTGGCCTGGATGTAGAGGGCTCGCTCTGGCTGAATGACCTGGAACATCTGGAGGAGGGAGAGTGGAAAGGAGAAGTAAGCGAGGGAATCGAGATACATGTGGGACAGATTTTGGACAAATATTAAAGGCTATAAAGTTTGTGAGGTCCTACATTTTTCATTTTGAAAGACTCCTCCTCCAGCCGCTCTACAGCCAGGATGTTTTCTATGGGAATGCTGCACAGAGCGCACTCACCTGAAGGGAAGGGAAACACATAAGACATGAGAAAGAAAAACAGGCTGTTTTCACACATTAACTCATCTGGAAAATTGGGTCCAGACATTTTCTGGAGTTGGCCTCCCACATATGAAGAACACAGAATGAGATTTTTCTTGGGGTCTTGCAGGAAATGTGTTGCAGAATGTCCAGATCAACTAATTCTGACATTTGCATCCTTACATACAGCCCAGAAAATGTACCGACTTCAGTGCATGTCTGAAAGCAGCTTCCGTAAAAGGCTGATGAATGTTGTTTTCATGTTGTCGGGATAAACGCACATTCAGCTCATCTTAACACAAATAGACGAGGAAACATTGTAAATGTGAGGAGATCCTGAGAAACTTTGAATCGTACCTTTGGTCTTGTGGTAGGTGAACTCGTGGTTCGTGAGGCGAAACCATCTCTTTTTGAAGTTCTTCATCCCAAACCTGTTTCTCCCCTGTGCTCTCTTTATCATAAATCTGTGGGGTAAATGGATGAGAGAAAATAAAAACCACTATAAACCTTGACATATTTTGATATTTCACAAACTTTAAATTTCTCTGGCAGAATACATCTTTTACACATGTGCAATATGTAAATGTTTACTTGCATAAAATTAATTGCTTCATATAAAACAGTTGGTATCCAGCACTTTTTTCTGGTTAAAGGAATCTTGTACAGTCAGTAATATTTGATCATTCCAGTTGCATGCTGTCAGTTCTTTGGATTCATCTCTGCTGAATATTTAAAAAAACTTCAGTACAGCACTCAAAGATTTAAAAGTCTATGGGTTTAAAAAGGAGACATGTCGGCAGATTAAAAGGTATCTAGTACCTAGTGTCCACTTTCTTTCAATACAGATACCAGAGGTGTTTTTACATATTCTAACTAATCACCTATAATTTGTATAAATCAAGAACTTGCAGATACTTGAGATAGTAAATCAATAACACTATTTACAGTGTGTGTCATGTATGTTGTGTGTTATATTAGCATGTCATGTGGTTATGCAGTTGTCGACAGGAAGTGTGTGTTGTGGTGTTAATGAGTGTAATGACCCTTTGAGTGTTGACAATTCTATTAGATGCAAAAATATAAAGAAATTCTTAAATGAGAAGGTCCTAATTGAAAGTTAATCAGCAACTATTTATAAATTATTAAGACTTTCTCAATTTTTCTATTAAAAATTGCCAAAAATATTTGTTTTTCCCCCCTAAAAATGTATTGATTGATCCAGAAAAAAACTGTGGATTCCCTGATAATGAAAATGACAGTGTATTAATGTTATTTTCATATTTACTTCTTTTAAATCTCTTGGTTTGCAGAGCTTGTCAACTTGCAACATGTTAATGATAAATAAATGTATAAATAAATAAATATGACTGTCTACTAAGGTGGATAAGCTGTATCAAGGAAGCTTCAAATCTCTGTAAGTTCATTTTAACACTCTGATGAAATACGTGGGATGGGATGTGAGATATATTTGTTATTAGAACATATAAAACCACCACCATGGTCCTTTAAAGAATAGTAAACGCCAAGATGTCTTAGTTTTTAAAGTTTGAAGGCCACATAATACATGGAATTCAAAGTACCAGGGTTATAAACACCAACACTCTCCCACAGGAAAACCCGTTCTCATATTTCACTACTGAGCCCAGAAAAAGAAAAAACGTGCTGGTTTCACATCTGCCATGACGCCTGGCGCTGTGCTGGGGTCTCTAATGTGTCCGGTTGGGATATGGTCACAGTCTGCACAGGAGGTATTGTGGGGTCAGGATGCGGGCAGAAATGAAATCTAAGAAAGGTTTGCACACTAACCAACCCCTGCTGCCGCTGTCACACCAAGCATGTGTGGCGTGGCGAGGGGCGAGAAGGACAATCAGCGTGAGAGTCATCTCCTCAGTAAGCAGGCCTTAAGGTGAACACTTTACTTTATACCAGTAGTGAGGCGCAGTCCACAGCCACAGTGTCACCGTTCAAGTTGCTTTCACTCAGGCCAGATATAAAGTAAAGTGCAGCAGCGTCTACGGCAGCACGGGAAGTCGGTGGGGGGAGAAAATGTCCGGCTCGGTTTGGATGGGGGGGGCACGGTGCACACACAGGAGGGGGGCGGGGTCACAAGGGCGAAGCCTTTATACAGAGAAGCTCTTACCTGCCCTTTGTGCCTTTTGACCCTCTCCCATCAACCCTCTTTATTGTGAGTTTTACACTCCTACGCCCGGTAGCAGAAACAAAAGAGGGGTGGGGGGGTGTTGATGAGCGAGGCACCGGCACAACCACCAACAACTGGAAACTCTCCGAAACTTTTGCCATTGAAAACTATCAAAATAAAAGCCCCTATTTGCTTTCTGAATAACAGTTTGGTGTAATGATTGATACCACTCTCACTCTAACATCTGCTCAGTGTGAGTCTGCAGCCCACCGCTGGTTAGCGTAGCATTAAAACAGAGGAAACATGCAGCCTGGCTTCATCTGAGATAAACGTAATCTGCTAACCAGCACCAGAAAACCTAATGTGAACCAGAAGCTAGTAACTTCCTCAAATCCCTTATGATTCTGAAATAGTCTGAAGCTGAAGACATCCTTCCTATTCCCAGATTACATCCAGTATTTGTAGCAAAACAGAATGAAAGTGTATATCTCCTTTACAAGTGGCATAAGCTGCAAAGGATTGCCAATAAAATGACACAGGCAATTAAACTTAAAAAGTATAAAAATAAAGTAAAACATTAAGGAAGCACAAGTTGAGCAGCTGATCACAGACCTTTAGCGTTATATTTACTGTACAGATGTGAGTGGTATCAATCTTCTCATTTTACTCTCCCAGGAAGTAACAGTTTAAAATGTAAAAGTATTAGGTAAAATGCAACCGTAGAAATCAACTTGGCTGTTTTGTCTGAAAGAAACGTCATTAGCAGTAAATTTAAGTGACTGGTGTTGTGGTAGAAGCCACAGTTGTATTAGACTTGGTTATTACAAAACCAAGTCGTGTGGAATAAATTCTCTATTTGGTTTAGGGTGCTTCTTGATATGTGGTCTGTATTTTTTTTACTTGTATTAGTTTGACAGTAAATTGGTTTCTCACCCCTCTTTGAGCATGATGGGTGTTTCAATGCTCTTCTGATCCCATTTGCCAGAGGTGGAGATCAGGTCCAGGAACTGCAGAGGGAAGAGAAGGATTTTATTTGTCTGTTTGTTCACTCTCAAAAGAAACCTTTGTTGGTTCTTTGTCCAAAATAGTTAAAATAATTTAACCCTTTGATGGGAGTGCATCTAGATTCACTAGATACGCAAGACAAAAAGAACATTTGATCAAGATCTTTTGGAAGCAACAAGGTAGGAAGCCGAACACTCACATTCTTCACAGCGTCCGCATATTTCTGCTCGTTGAAGTAGTCGTAAAACGCAGCCATGTAAGACTCTTTGAAGTTGGCCTTAAAAGGATGGAAAGACAGATCAGTGTAAAAGTTAAGATAAAAAAAAACGATAACATAAATGAAAATAGGAAAATACACTTTGAGCGACGAAACTCACAGATTTAGACTTTGCGAGACTTCCCAGGGTCTGAATCGTCTTGGAGATGAGGGTCAGGGTTCGTGAGGTGGGGGGATCCTTGGGACATAAACAAATTTGAAAGGTTAACGGTAGAAAACAATATATAAGAAAGATATAGTGCTATTAATTAAGGTTATATATAAAACAAATTTGGACTTGAACTTGAACAATATATATTTTTGTGAAGCAATACAAGCTCCACCTGCTGAGGAAGATCATGTGACACATAAAGCTACCGTTTCCAGGTCATTTTAACATTCTTAAAAAACAGCTCCTATTTCCAGAGTAATGAGTGTTCAAGAATGAAGACACTTTATCCGTCAAAACAGCAGATCCACAATCAAACACACATAATATAATCATAAGAAAAAGGTTCAACTACGGCCTCTGACTGGGAAGCCAATAACAAAAAAAGCAATATTGTAAAACAAGCACAAGTGTTATGTATTTATCAGTCTACTACACACAAGGTAAAGTGATACTGTGGCTGTGAACTAAGTGGCTTTTGGTATTTACTGTGTTTGCTTTACAGGCACATAATCTGAAACACATCTCTGATAGCATTAACTCCAAGTGTTCAACATTCAGACTCACTGGATGGTGCGGCCGTAGATGGAACAAGTTGGGGGAGAGGATGGCTGGAGCAAAGAAACGCAGGAAAATGAAACTGCTCACTGCTGTGTATCGTACATCCTGGTCGACTGGAGAGCAGAAAAACACAAAAAAGGGTTAGCTGATTAATATTACACCCAAAATATTACTTATAGTCATTCTGGAAAAATGCTCTGTCTGAATTAGAAAGTAAATTAGTTCCCGTTAGTTTTTTATTGTAGCCTTTACTGGGAACAATGGAAAGCTAATTTGTGAATATGGATGATATAGAATATGTTTTCTGTTCACATGTGAAATATTTAAATGATTAATTACCTTTGAGAAGCCCTGGGAGATATTGAAAAGGTCTTTATCTGAATATTTCTCATGATTGGGCAGTTATTTTAAATATCTGCATAAATATGTTATTTAAACGCATATAGAAACATTTATGACCAATGTTTTTTATTCCTTTATATGTATTTCAAGAAGATTTTTGTCTTGTAATCAAATTGGTGTGGAACCACTTTTATTTTTAAACCCATTTTTATAATATTTCTCAGCTTGAACCTCCTGTGACTGCAGTGCTTCGTGGTGGCCAACAGGAGGCAGTGCAGTATATGATAATGGGTGCACATAGACACACAGGCATAATAAGTGCGCAGGAGGCTTAAGTGGTTTCAGGTTTGACACAAAGAGCTGAGCACAAAACAGAAGAAAAAAACTTGCGATCCTGAGCGAACTGAAAAAAAAATGTCCTTGGACATCTTGCACATCCTGTTCTTTATTGTCTGTTTCCTGTTTGTAATTAGCTGCTTTCTTTCTTTATTTGTTTCTCTGTTCTTCCTCTTTCTCTTGTATTTTGTTCAGGAGGCGAGTTACCTTGGAAACGAGTGGCAGCGGACTCTCTCAGAGAGAAGAAGATATCACACATGACGGTGGGACAGCGAACGCCAGAGGTGGTGATGACGTTGAAGATGCGGTCGACATACTGACGAAGGTTTTCCTGAGGAGAGAGAGCAGGGCGGAGGTGTCACACAACACGGCAATGATCAACCCAACACAAACACACACACACACACACACACACACAGGCCTTCTTACCCTGTTAGTGTCCAGGTTCTCCGACTCTTTGAGCTTCACCGGGTCGATTTCACAGGGTTTGTGTTCTGCGCAGATCTGTGACGATTTAGAAAAAGCGTTTAAACCTCCGTTGGCAATTGATTTTCTAAAATATCCTCAGACCTGCCACATGTGTGACGAGTTAAAATACAGTGGAAAAACACTGAGAGCGAAGGAAAGGGCACGGGAGTATCGCAGCGTCATACCTCATCTATGATGGGTTTAAGTGTGACCTGCAGATAGTGCATTCCTGCCAGCTTCATGGTCTCATCAATGCACTTAGAAGTCAGCGAGTTTCCCCGGAAAATGGTATTTGGATCCCTGCAAAAAGGAAGCAGAGGGCGATTGTGAGCACAAACCGAAACTAACTAAATGAGACGACAAAGCTGAAACTAAATTAGAAAAACCTGACGTCTGACAGTAATTTAATATCCAAAGTTAAATAATATTAGAGAGGTAGAATATGTTTTGAGAGTCTGATCAAAGTAGTTCATGATGGCGACTGTAAAAAAAAACGAATCATGACCTGTTTTCAGACATGCACTGAAGTCATGGCTTTGTCCTGAAATATTCCAGAAGGGCTGTACGTGAGAATCAGATGTCAGAGTCAGGTTCTCCCTGGAAATTAGTTGGAACTTTTCCTGGACAACCCCCTTGTAAGATTTGTGGACAATGCCTGAGTCAGCCCGTGGGACAATGCAGCAGCAAACTTGTTTAGAAAATTCACAGTGAGCGAGTCAGTGTGATGATGTTTTTAAGATTACAAATATCTCTAAGGTAAAGTACAATTAGAGCCCATCGACAAGGATCTTAGCTAAGAAAGATAAGAAGATTTAAGAGCTTTAGCTGATAAAGGCCGACGCTAGTGTCAAATGTATACGTCATGTTCTGCCTCCTGCATGTTCTTTGTAGCGGCCACTCCTCGACTGAATGTTTTGAACATTTTCTGTTGTTCTGAATGTGTCTGACTCAAACCATCTCCTGCTGCATTCTTTATATGTGACAGAAATATCCTGAACTTAACCGGATCCAATTTTTCAGAAGTTGTCCAGACTTCCTGTCTGAAAACGCCTGTGGTGACACATCTGCAACTGAAATAGCAGCTTAATGAAATCCCTGATATATAATACGCTTATAAAAAAAAGGAAATCTACTCATTCTACTGCAAACAAAGATAAAAGCTGCACTCTGAGGTCAGACTGAATCGTGTTTTAGCTGCTGAGCTTGTTTCTGGTGTCTGGTGTCAAAGTGAAAAGGTGCGACGTGACACTCACTGTGTGCGGTTGACTTCAGCGTGAGCGATGCAGCTGATGAAAGGCACGATCTTGCCGTAATGAAGGAAGAGACGCACGAGGGGTATGGCGGCTTCTTGCTTTTCTCGACACACCTCCCCCAGGGTGTGAGCGGTGGACGCTGACACGGGCTGAACAGAGAGGACGAGGAGTGAACAAGAGGCGATCAGACAGCTGCGTGTGAACGTCTGAGCTGAGACACGCTAACATGCTCGTTCTGTACCTGGACCATAGCAGAGTACAGCAGCAGATCTCTGAGAGGAGTGTAATGTTCCGACGGGAAGACGTGGTCCTCGGTGTAAACGATGTTCAGACGCAGAGAGCCGAGCTCCTCCACCTTCACTGGCTTCCCTCCGTTCTCCCTTGGCTGGAGAAAGTACCTGAAGGGGAAAAAGGGCAAAATATCCCCAGTGTCACTGATTAGTCTTTGATTTAGATTTTTTTTAATAAATGAACGATTTTCAAACTAAAGGAGATTTAAAACATTAGTTTGAAGCTGCACTGAGCTATATTTTCATCGACAATGATAAAAATTACAATGCTGTGAAAAGTGTTGCCAGTTTCCCTCAAAGACTTTACTTTTTGTGTTAATAAGTACCGTTTTATATGTTTCCTTATTTGATTTTATCTTATCTTCTTTAGCCGCCTCATGTATTAATCGTGTATCTTTGCTTTTTATTTTAACGCACACTTAGTCTATACTTGTCATAGTAAATGTGCTATAGAAACAAACTTTGACTGATACATAAGATCATTCAACATATCAATGTTGTTTTCACCACTGACACTGACTTTGTGTTTGAGGGGTTATATTAAAAAAGGTTAACAAGCACGTGTTTAATCTTTATAAATCTGTTTTTTTGCAGTCATATTCAAGTATTGAGTTAAAAGTAAAATATTTTCACCTGAAATTTCAAGTAGACACCAGACATAAGTACAATATTTTCAATTTAGTACTTCAATACAGTAAAGAGTAAATGTACTTAGTTACTTCCCACCCCTGGACAGAACATGTTCCTCTCACCATGCGTCGTGAACCCCGACCTGACCCAGGACTCGCAGAGGAACCCGCACGCCGCCCAGGAACTCATCCCCGAACTTCAGGTTGCTGGCGTTCCACAGATCCACCCTGAACACAGACCACGGGGAAACAGCTCAAACATTGGAGAAGCTCTAAAAGACACAAAGTTAAATTCCTTTAAGACCGCTCCTGGCTCACCTCAGGGCCAATTTGTCCACGTCCTCTTCTTCGACATCAAAATGTCGCTTCGTGTAACTTAATGGTCGTGTCACCTAGAAATGGAGGCGGAGAAGAAGTCAGGATTTTGGGGCTGGTGCCCTACAGAGTCATATGCATCCTGAGCAATGTGCTGGTGGAAGAGTTGGAACATTAATCAATCTGCAGATGATTAATCTGAAACTATTCCATCTTTTTTGGTATCTCAGTTTTCACCATATAAAGCAAGCAAACTGAATATGTCCCTTCAGAATTAGGATTCCATCAATTATCTATTCAGCTTATCACAGGGAAAACATGCAAACTCCACAGAAACGATGCACGTGAACCAGGATTTGAGTCAAGAACCTTCTGCCCCAATTTGACTTATATGCAACATTTATATATTCAAAAAATCTATAGAGAAAACTATTGGTTGATAAATAAAACACAAAAATAATAATGGTTAATTTCTAAATTGTAACTTTTCCTTATCTAGTTTGTACGGCAAGAGTATAGTATTCTCTACAGCAGTAGTCACCAACCTTTTCACTTTTTTATTCTAAACGTAAGCCGAGATCTAGCACCCTGATGTTCTCCAACAAACCCACTTAGGAAGGTTATTAGTTTTAGCAATTTCTGTTAAAGGCTGAATGTACAATAAATAAATATACACAAAGGGCAGTTGTGCAACTTTTTCTCTTCATGCACAATATTCAAATCAATTCGTATTTACAATAAAATACAATATGTAGCTTCTCAGTTCCACAACATGTTCTGCAGAGGAGCTGCTACTGCAGCACAATGGTTTTACATATAGGCTTTAATTTGAATATGGCCACTTTATTGCCCTGTATGAAAGAAGTCCCTTGTACTCAAATAAATACCAGTACTACACAGTATGAAGCCTTGCATCTTACGCTCCTGCAAATATTTCACAATAAAAAAAAACTTTGAAAAAAGGGAATGGATTCCATCAACAGAAACGCTGGAGTCCTTGTATTTTGAAAAGGTATTTACAACACTTTCCAAACCCGTTTCTAAAAGCACTCCAGCGTTTCACCTTCTGAATCCACTCATTTGTTCCAACTGGACTTTGATTGTTATCGACAGACCGTAGAGTCCTGACATTTACTTTAGTACATAAACCAACTTGTTCTTGAAGGAAATATGTGTGATATTGGGCTACATAAATAAAATTAGCTTGACACAACATCATTTTCTGGTGTGGAAAACTCTAGTAACTGCTCTAGAGAAGAACGTGTCATGGTTCATGTGGGTTTGGAGCAGGAACACATGACTGAGGCATGATTAACCTCCTGAGTTTGCATGTGGACGCGGAGCTCTGTGTGTGACACACAGGGTGGGGGGGGATCGGGGGGCTGCAGGGCAGAAAGCACCACATTGGGAATAAATGAGAGGATCTTGTCGAGGCAGAAATCAATGGGCCGGATTGTTTGGTGGTTCGTCCGCATCAATCATGCTCTTGTCCCGCTGAGTCCTGGAGGCCAGAGGGAGGAGCCAAACAATAATGTCCGAGCAGTGTTGCTGGAGAGCGACGGTTAACTGGGGCAGTGATAGACTCAGAGAGGTTGTATGACGTTATATGAACCAATTTGTATAAATAGGAGCTATGATGTGTAATTAAATCATTACATTGGTACTTTTTATTCAAGTAACTTGGGGACAATATCAGTCAAAGACATAAAACTGCTAACTTTAATGTTTTCAGCTACTTTTGCAAATTTTTGCAGCTGATTTTTCACATTTTTTCTGATTTAACAAAATAAGTGAAAACGTTCTGGTCCAGTCCCTGTGTAGCAAATGCACTTATGACCATCACAGACCAATAGTTGGCCAATAGTTTCTAATAACCACATGAGTGTACTGTTCAGGTATCACATGCTTTTAGCCACATAGTGTGTTTATGACCCCTCATTGTCTCTTTGGATTTGACTGATTCTCGGCACGAACGCACAACTTCACATCAAAGGATTTATTTTGAACTAAACAAGTAAAATGCAGGAAACATTTACCTCAAAATAGAAAACCTCCTCATACTGCGGATTGTTGGTTTTCCTCTTCACCTTGGTCTTTTTGGCATCTGACCTGTGGAGGCATGGAGGTCAAATCACATGTTGGTGTAAAAGTCAAACATGAGAAATCAAAGGTGTGGAGGGCGACTGGTGAGGTCATCACCTTGAGGGTCCGAGTAAGGAAACAGCAGCGTAGGGATCACATTGGCCGTTGACTATTGGAAGACCTTGGCACTCCAACACTCTGTAGAAACACATAGAACCGACATAGATGAATTATGATATAGTGTGTCAGCACATGCATGGACATACACACACACACACACACACCTGTAACATGAACATAGTAAACGCACCATTAACACTACATGATCTCATCCTCTCCTATGATTGCCTGCCCTTATTGCCCAGATGTCAGGGATCATAACAGTAAAAGTTAAGTGGTAAATAAAACCATTTTATTCAATACAAACGTTTATAAGACTAAGTGAGATAAGTCATTGTTTCAGCCTATTTCAAACTATTTGCCTGAAACAATATGTGTTGAGCCCCTGCAAACTGCAGAGCGTTAGCAGATAATACATTTGTGCTTGCAGCCTTTTTGTGGCTACAGGAAACTTGTGGCCATCATCCAATAGATAATAATAACAGTGGAGATGCATAAAAACACAAGTGATAAAAAGCCTATTTAGCTTTAGCATTTAATCCATAAATCACCTGAAAGACGGCATTGTACAAGTGGCAGCCACTTACAATCGCTTTTCTGTGTTTTTGTGGATTTTTGTTCTTTTCGTGTCTTTTACCACTGCAAATTACTCAAGATATTTCTATACAAAACAAGATTTCCTTAGTGAAAGGTGTACAGCCTATTAAGTAAATATTCTGTATTTTCTTTCTTTATTCTCTTTTACCTCATTCTGACATTATGTCTGCTGCTGCTGAATGACCTCAGTGTGGGATCAATAAAGTTTTATCAAATTTTTTTAATTGGTGAAAATTAAATATTACTTAATTTGAGAACACATGTTGTTTTTTCAATGTACAAAAACGTCAGCATCATCTCAAGTTAGTGAGCTGCACCCTTATCACAGATATATAACAACACACTGTACTCACTGCTCCTGAGTTTAGAGCTCTTTGAGTTTTTTCAGTGGGAAGTTACAAAGTACATTTTCTTTCAGTTACTCTCCTTTAGTAGAAATTTGATAAATGGAGGGAAGTAACTACATGTGAGCAGTTGGCAAAGACTTTTAAAATCCTGAATGGTCCAGCAACTTCAGATACAGCACAAATAAAAAGCATATAGAAGAATATAACTTGTGCTTCTGATCACTGAATTTGATTTAACTTTCACATTTTCAAACTGTGTATCCATCTCTGATCTAAGGTCTGTATTTTCAGCTAAAAAACAGAAGACAAACATTCATTCTGAAAGATAAAATATAGTTGCATAACCCTCCATCCACCCCCTCCATTCGCTCATTCATCCGTTCATCCATCCATCCCTCCATTCGCTCATTCATTCGTTCATCCATCCATCCATCCCTCCCACCATTCATTCATCCCTAACCCTGATGACATCATGTCGTAAGGGGATTAGCAAACCAAACAGGACAGGACACCCAGTAGGACGAATCACTTCCTGTGTGTCATGGTGATGCACTACTCGTCACTCCACATGATGTATTACACAGCAAATCACAGTGCTGCCCACACACACACAGACACACAGACACACAGACACACAGAGACACACACACACACACACGCACACACACACACACACACACACACACACACACACACACACACACACACACACAAGCAAACAAACACACGCTCACAGGTTCCTAATAAGGAATAAGGAGTGGGCTGGGTTAAGCATCACTAATGCCAGAGTACTTCCTGTCCAATAAGCTTGTTTATATAACCCCTGCTTGGCCTACTATCCAGGCCTCACTGTCCCTCTCCCTCACCGCCGCTGTTTGCTCTGCCGTGCCAGACAGTGGTGGCAGGAGGCAGACGTGTTGTTGGTTGACATTACTCATATTAGGCTAATGTGCTTCTTTTCTGCGCCCACGCATCCTGTCCAAAACAATTTCCCTCATAAACGTAGGAAATAAAGTACATCACAGTCACCCCGACCCCTAAAGAAACACCACATAAAGAAACCAAATGTGATCATGAGTCAGTGTCACGGACTGATACATTATTTAAAATAAGTACGATTTAATATCAAGTTAAATTAGAACACGGAATTGAGTATTTACAAAAAGGAAAGCATGTGTTTTGCCATGAGACGCCTCAGAAGTTGTTCATGGTTTTGCAAAAACGACTGCGTCCATACCACAAGTAAACATATTAGATAGCATTCAAAATATTAGCCTCTAGAGGGCGCTGCACGATTCTGAGTTGCCTTGAGTGATATCACATGGGTCAGCAACAGTGCAAGTTTGAAAATAAACCAAATCTGAAGATTTTAAAAATAATTTATATATATTTACTTCCAACCCATAGACTGCATATAAAGACGGACCGCGTGTCTCCGCTTCCTCCAACTATCTAGACATGAGGCTAAAATTTCATGGATATGAACGTCGCCATCTTGCGTATTTGGAGCCAGAGTTCGCACGCTAGCGCTCAGGGATCCGGGGATGGAGCCGCAGTAGTGAAGTCCCACTGATACACACGCTCGACCAACAACGAGTTAGTCTCAGCAGTCAATCATGATGTTTCACACCGTTTTTATAGCTTCAAATAACTAATTAAATCCAAGACTGTGTGTAAAGATGGACGAAATGCCGGCTCCCCAAAAGTGAAGCCAAATCATCAGGATCACACCCTGGTGGCTGGCTGCAGTAAAGGTCATAAATTCTGCCTCCTCCATGTTAGTGGATGGGACATGGGCCAAACTAAAAAGCAAAAGTACACATCAAATGATTGTTTCCCTGATTAACAGTTGAGACGGACATTTGACATATGATTGATTTGAGCACAGATTTAATCTGCCGTTGTATGAGATATAGAATACACTGCAAATTACCTTAACCTTGACATGAAACAGTAAAAAGAAGTGTGTAGTGTGCGATTTCTTGCAGTCGATCAGTTTGATGTGCGGCCCTGAGTGTACACAGTTAGTCCCATACACACACACAGGTCTTTTCATAGAGATGTGACTAAATGACCTTCTGCTCAACACTCTAAGCTCCTTACCCACAGTGTGCTCTATGAGCAGAGCCCTGCTGGCTCATCATCAGACTTTACAAGTTACAGAAGAAGAGCTGGAGAGCAAACAAGCACACACACACACCTACACACTGAGTTATCCATCCAGAGGCATATCATTGATCCCCTGCAAACACATTTTACACACACAACAACACACTCACACACACGTAAGAGCAGATTTACAAATTCACGACTTCCACTTCCAGAATGTGTAAATGAACACAGTGATCTGCAGTTGGCAGCAGTGAGGTGTCAAAGGTAAAGAAGTAGACTGCGTGCAGCAAAACATGAATTGCATATTGTGCAATTAAAGAAAACTGCAAATGTTGGCAGAAGAAACACAGGAAACACACAGGGATTTGTTTTCTTAGTGACTAAAGTAATGAGATCCCAAAAGACGATGGTTTCACCAAAATCAGTCTGTTAATCTATCATGGTTCCGTCATCCTGTATTTCAACACAAGACCGTGTCATTGTATTGTGGTTTTGGTGTGAGTTTCATATTGTGACACCCCTGATGCTCTCAGTACGTTCTGGTCGGAAACTTTGAATAAACAGAATTTTCTTGTTTGCGTACAACTCAACACTTCAGACTTTCCCGACCTTCGACATTGGGGGAAGTTAACCTTTTGTTCATTATTATATTATTTGTTTTGACACTGTTAATGTTACACTGTTATCATTATAAAACTGTATTTCCAAGTTTAAGTGTGTATTTTTTATTATTACTTTTTTTTTAACCAGCAGGGTGAGGGCAATAAATATGTCTTTGTCCCAATTGTGTGTGTGTGTGTGTGTGTGTGTGTGTGTGTGTGTGTGTGTGTGTGTGTGTGTGTGTGTGTGTGTGTGTGTGTGTGTGTGTGTGTTGCCTCACCGTGTGGCTAGTTTATGGCTGATGACTCCGCTGTCGGTGATGACTTCACTCAGACGAAGCTCCAGGTGCACTTTTCCCTGCACAACACACACACACAAATAGACACTTTTTTATTCATCACATATTTTTCCAATGAGATAACACACAGTTCAAAGTTCTGGTCGTTAACGATTAGTTATGAACACTTCACACGGCCAAGTGCCCAGTGACCAGGAGGACATTCACTATCCAGTGAGAACCACCCACTAACACCAGTGTGTGTGTGCATTAGAGTCGAGTCTGACAACAACCTAATCCAATCGAAGATGTCAACTTTTCAAACTTTCTCCAGTCTTGGTGACGATCATGGAAAATAACCAAATGGGTTTCAACTCCATGACTTTTGAAGGGATTCAATAGACGGTATTAAGTTTATGTTGTCACAATAAGCACGGGATTGCTTGAGTTATGTGTGGTCACAGTTAAAACGTCCCTCGAGGTGATTCTCAGATATCATGTTCGCGAAACCTAAAAACCTGTCTTGTGACGTCACACTGACTTTGACCTTTAACCTGATTCTTATCTGTTTATCCTTGAGTCCAAATTATTTTATTTCAAAGCAGAAATATGGATACATACAGAGACACATGGAAAACCTGAGCGCATCTACCTACTGTATCTATTTATCCATCCTTCAGTCCATCTATCATCTATTCATCAATCTACCTATCCATCCATCCATCTATTTAGCTATCATTCTACCCATCTACATAAGATAACTATTTTAAATAAACTTTCTTATATCCTGTATCTATTGTATAAGGTCAGATATAGTTGGAACTGTTCTCCAAATGTTGTTCTATAGTCTGTATTTTGAGCCTAAAAACAAACAGATAAACATTAAACCTTAAACATAAGCATAAGCATTATTCCTAAAAAAAAAAACCACACACATAAAAGAATTGGCGACATCCCTCCACCACCAGAGACACTGTATCTGTGAGCCTGAGCGTCATGCTGAAGTTATTCCTCCTCTGAAGTGATTGGATTAATGACATAATGACAGTGTAGCGGTGCAGCTGTCGAGAAAAGCTCCATTAATTAACAGCATCAGTATGCAAACTCACAGGCGCAGCTCTTTCTGGGCCCGATCGAGCAGAGGGAACAAACACAAGCACTTATACATGTGCACACAGGTCAAACAATGCGTCCTCTATTGAAAAGAGAAGAGAGACACTCTATCTTCCTACTTCATTTGATCCTTCTCCCTCGCTTTTCTCTCTTCTCTGTCACTGTCTCACACATCCTTCCTCTCCCCAGCTCCTCGGATGAATGTGTCTCTGTTTCAGATCCCTGCTCCAGGGCTACACACACCCATCTGTCTGCAGATGTTACTGTTCACTGTTGACTGTGTCGCTCACCCTGTGTGTGTGTGTGTGTGTGTGTGTGTGTGTGTGTGTGTGTGTGTGTGTGTGTGTGTGTGTGTGTGTGTGTGTGTGTGTGTGTGTGTGTGTGTGTGTGTGTGTGTGTGTGTGTGTGTGGGGCACCATTTGCTGGGTGTGTGCGTTCCTCTTCGTGTGTGCATGTGTGTGGGTGAGTGAGACTGCTGAATAGTGAATAGTGTAAAATATTTGATGTATTGAATAAGCATGTAGGACAGGACAGCTCTCCATAGCTGATTACTGGAATATTAAATTTTTTTTAATTAATGAATCACTGAGATCAATGTCATTAATACATTAATACAGCTCTGCCTCTAGGTTAGGATACAGATTTAGATTACTCAGATTGCCTTTAGGGTATTTTATATAACTGTTCATAGGAATGTACAGTTATATTCACTGAGTTTATCCGTGGCTGAGCAAACCCTCAGTTAACATACCCAATGGAAACTGCGGCGAGGGTGGCATCTTATTTCAGTAACATCGACCGTGTGACAGTTTCACAGCTTTTACCACAAGTGTGTGCAGCCAAGGAAAACAGTCAGACAAAAGTTGAAGTCTAAATGGTGCACGCTCTATTTCAACCTGGAAGATGCACATTGCACGGATGTGTTCAATTAAATGTATTAATTTAATAGCGGAAAAAAAGGTGTCTTCACTTTGACTCTTAATTAATAACGGAATGTGCAATAAACCAATCACAGTGCCATCTCCTGTCCTCTTTGAAAGTCAGGTGCTCTTACACCTTTGTGGAGAGATGGCTTCTCTGCAGAGGAAGACCATTGATGCCAGTATACATGCTTTTGGCTAGAGGTAGAGCAAGAGTGTGTACAATATAAAATAGTTGCACGCTAGAAAATCAACAGGAAGACGACACCCGCGTCAATCTGAAACTGGAAAAGACACCCGGTCACTACTCTGTGTGTCGCTGTGCAGTATGTGTAAGATCGGAACCTGAAACTGAACAATCTACATCTGAGCATAACATTTCAATCAGGACGGTCTACCAGCAGGACAATAAGGTACGTATTTCTGTAACACTCAACGATACCCTGTTATCATTACTTTCCACAATAAATTAAAAGCACAACCTTCACCTTCTATCAAAAGCAAGTGTCATTAATTAATGACAAGTGAGAATGTAGAAACTGTAGTGATCTTTATGAAAGTTGTGATCTCACTCTTTGATCGGCTGGTGACAAACTGAGCTGTGATGGGGGTGAACACATTGGTTTTTTTAACCGTATACACAGAAGCAGCCGGTGACTTTGACCCTGCAGCTCAGGTGTTTTAGGTGCACACATGCTTTGTTTGTTAGGGGTCTGCACCACTGCAAACATGAACCTGCAGACACACAATCACACATATACTGCATGCAGGGGAAGTGTGAACGTCTGGGCGTCGCTCAAAATATTTTGATATCAGTAAATTTACAATACCTGAATTTGATTATACTTAAAACAGCCCTGTTTTTTAGATCACGAGAGATGTGTTGTGCGCTTAATTGTGTGTGTGTGTGTACGTGTGTGTGCGTGTGTTTGTTTGTGTGTGTGTGCTTGTGCACGTTCTCTCTGTACTGACCTGCACCTCTGAGTCAGCGCTGACAGGTTGAACCTGGAACCAGGTGTCTTTGCCGTGATATTTCTGCAGGTCCTCTTTCTTCACTGCAACCTTGCCTATGCACACGACACAGATAAATGGGATGAAGACACAGACGTGTTTTTTCATTTTCCTAAAAAGACAGAAAGGTTCAGACGCCAGCAACAACAAACACCCACGCACGCTCACATGCCTGCTCACTTACTGTTAATCCACATGCCACTCACTTGCATGTGTGCACCTGGTGCAGAAACACTGGCAAAGTCACAGTCAGTGAACTGGAAATGACCCTGTCATGTCTACTCTGAAACTGAGTTACACCCACGCACACACACACGCACACACAGGGGACCAGTGATGGTGTTAAAGATACAAATCACACCCAAGAAAGATTTTTGCAGTTTGTGGTCACTAATCACATCAACAATCACACACACAAACACCATATGAAACTACCCCACCCTGTTA
Source organism: Limanda limanda (assembly GCF_963576545.1). Classification (NCBI taxonomy): domain Eukaryota; kingdom Metazoa; phylum Chordata; class Actinopteri; order Pleuronectiformes; family Pleuronectidae; genus Limanda; species Limanda limanda. The sequence goes on from NC_083638.1 coordinate 11,673,729, forward strand.
TACCAACAAAAACATCCGTCCACACTCACACAGAAACACAGCCTTCTTCCACTTGGTGAAGTATGTTGTTCTTTTCGTCTGTTTAATACAAAACTACAGCAGCCAGCAGAGCAGCTTAGTATTAAGATTTTATTAATTTAAATTATATGTTGTAGCTGGAATTTTAAATCAGACATTTTAGTGTTTGTTACATGTTGCTTTAACCTTGATTTTCTATAGCTTGTTTGCATTAAAATTGTCTGAGGTTCACCCACATGTTACACGTGACAGGATTTATACACACAAACAAGAAGGCTGCTGTTTTATAACACAATTGCAAGACTACTGCTGTTTATCGAAAACATTTAAAAAGCCCGCCAATGTGCTTTAGTAGCTGTGGAATCATGGTGAAGCCTGTTGAGGCTTTTTTTTTCTCTTTCCAAACAATCAACATAAATAAAGCAAATCTAATTTTATCTTGCAAGCTGCGTTGAGGCCTCGGTGTGAAACACAACAGACGGAGCAGCTGTTTGCTCACCAATGCTGGAGTCCCTCCTGAACACATCCCTGTCGAAGATGTAGAAGGAGAGGTGTCTGAAGCTTCGTGGGATCTCACAGTAGAAATCCTCCCCGTAGAACGGACTGAAGGGGGAGAGGAGACACAAGTCAGATGAGATTAGATCTGATCTGTCGTCTGATAGAACATGTTTTTACCACAAATTCAGTTTTACAACTAAAGAAAAAAAGGAAACACCCCCTCATGCGTTTTCAAAGGCCTTTCTTGAGGTTACTTTTGAAAAAAGGTCTTTGACCAAAATGTTGTATTAAACGTGCTTCATCAAGAAACTGTTGGCAGCTTGCAGGTGTTTCCTCTTCATCTTGTTTGGTTGTGTCTGCTCCGCCTTCTTTTGGATGTCACACTCAAAGGATTCTTAATGAAGTGCCACATATTCAGTAGCTGAAAGAAGTCAAGTGGCATCTTGAAGCAAAGAAAGAAATGTGGGAGGATCAAAAATCCCCCATAGAAATTAAGCTGCTAATTATGTGAAAAGACGGATATTTCAGATAAAAACAAAATCCTCTCAAGTCACATGTGTGTAATATGTTTTGATCGCAGCAGCATGCAGATCGGAAACATATTGTTTACAATGTTATTATACAACCCAAAATCTCAAATTCATGGAAACACATAACAATTTAAAAAAGAGACCTTATCAATTAATTTTGAATTCAGCGTCTGAATATTAAGATGTACTACCACATAATTACATTTGAAGTTTCATAACAGGGAGAAGGCTATTAGAAAAAAATTCAGGGCCAAAAATGTGTTCTCCAGAAAACATAATTACTTATTTATTTAATAATTACAGTGTGGTTGTACCCTAACAGTCTGTTATGAAACACTGTTTTAGATTGAGGTTGATCCATTATGATTCCTCATTAGCAAGAAATTAGATGTGACCTATTATAAACCTGTCTATCAACACAGTGGTGTGCAGCAGTACTCAGTGTGATGAGTACATATGTACATAATAAGTTCATAATAGTACATAATAATCAGTTATGTGATTGCCCTCTTGTTCCTGTGCTAGCTCTGTCACTGTTTGATTGGTTAATCTGTAAACTGTTTCTGCCTCTGGAACATTTGTCTGTTCTGTTTGTCCCGGTTACTGAAACATTCAGGTTTCATTTCACCTTCACGCAAACATCACAGACAGAAGCCTTCCTCCCAGACAGAACCTAAAATAGAGACCACATGTGTCCCCATCTTGCCACGAGTCATGTGGACTCTGCTACAACAATAAGCCTGTTTGTGTCCAGTGGCTGGAAGGTTCGACCATCGCCGCACACAGCGCTACCTAAACCACGACCATAGAAATCACAGCAATGAGAATCTCGTGAGCCGAGGCCTCGGGGCCACCGCCAACAATTAATGAGTAACTGAAGAAGTTACTGAGTGGACATGAAGACAGACAGAGACCCGACTGCATTCGTAAACAATACCACAAATACAGGGCGCTTGAATCAATCTAATTCAGTTTTGTGCTGTAATGAGCTCTTCATTAACCCGGAAAAAAAATTGAAAGCTCGAGGCTGGAGAGTCACAATCTGTTCAGACAAACGCTATCTACAAATAACACTGGGATAAAAAACTGGATCTGCTGAGCTGCGTATCCTGACATCATTTCTGAAAAGTGGCAGGAAGTGGAGACGTGTCCTCCATCTTTATATACAGCGTATGGACTGAGGCTAGCTGATAGCTAACTTCCGTAGAATAAAATAATGAATAGAACCAAGAGGTTACTGAGTTGAATGAGTGACTCAGCTCTTGACGAGTAGTGGAATAAAACCTGACAGTTGTCTTCTAGACAAGCAAGTAAGTGCAAACCATAAAAGTTTACGATAATGACAGTCCCCCCAAGTGACACTAAATCATCTTTATGCCTCTGGTGGACAGCTTCAGTATAGGTCAGAAACCCTGCCTCCTCCCTGTTGATAGATGTCACATGGACCAAACCCCAAATGGTTTCCGTCACTTTAAGTTGTTGATGTATCGAATGTTTACTTTTCCAGTAAGTTGGGTTCTAATCAGTTATTTGACGGCATCAAATCGTGGCAAGATCTAGGGATTTACAGCTGAGACTGACTTGTGATTGGTCGAGCGAGTGTATGCAGTCTACGATGCTGTAGCTGCTCAGTGGTGTCTTTATTTATCTATTTAGTTTATCATAGAAAAGCCTCTCTGAGCGTCTCAGGGAAATGTAATTTGAACGTTTACGCTATATCAGCCTTGAGTCTTGATTTGACTTTCACTATTGCCCATGTCTGTATCTACCCAGTGAAAGGATGAGGAAGAAAGCAAATGGGTGAAGGGGCCGCCAGCATACCAGAGTGACTTCTCCACAATCTTGGTCCTGAAGACCTCCTCTTGGTCCAGGTTGACGGTGCAGTAGCAGTCCCTCATCCTGTTGGGCCCCGGGTAAGGAGGGAGATTTTTTGCTTCTCCTACAAAAAGAAACAGGAGTAGAGGGAGCAGCAAGGAGGGAGAAAGAGAGCAGATATTATTTAGGGACGCTGTTGTAAGCAATAACAATGTTTATTCATGCATGCTGCTATAAATGATGAATTATTTAAGAACACTGAAAGTAGGCAGATTCAAAAAGGGAAGAAAAAAGGGTTATGCAAGTTTACACCTGTTTTAGCTTTGCATGCATCAGGGCACACAAATATCAACTCATGCTCTCGGAAACACACATGAATGTCAATATAACAAGTGTGTGTATATGTGTGTGTGTGTGTGTGTGTGTGTGTGTGTGTGTGTGTGTGTGTGTGTGTGTGTGTGTGTGTGTGTGTGTGTGTGTGTGTGTGTGTGTGTGTGTGTGTGTGTGTGCACTGTCAGATCTGTGAATGAAAGAATCTGCGTGGGACATTTCCTGCTGAAGCTCAATCTGTTCATCACATGTGTGTGACAGATAGCACTCCCTTTCACAAGAATGTGGTTCAACCACCCACCGAGACACACAAACACACCAGGTCACACACACATACACATGACACCACACAGGCGGTGCTCCAATCCCACAGGAGCAATATATTCTCCATTATGATCCGTGGATCCATGTTAGTCACTGCCATGTCCCTGACTGTGTTTCTCTTCACCCTGGGGACCCTCGGGACTTTGTGGTCTATAGTTACACGTGTGTTAACCCAATATTGTGTCACTTTTTTGTTCCAAAGCGCTCAATTATCTGCACAGGAATCGGATGCTGCCATTCAGACAACAAGCTGAGCCGTGGTAAATCTTGTGCTGTTATATTTGGCTTTTAATGAGTAACTTCTTCCCAATTAAAGCATGGGACGGTGGGTGGGTGCTGCTACTTGCCAACAGAAACTTGCTGTGGCCTTCCCCCACATTTTTGGTTTCAAGCTCAGGAAATTGAAATTAATATTCTACTTTTTTCGAATTCTTCTTGCATTCTTTCAGTTTAATGATTTTCAGGAGGAGGTTAAGTGTCTGGTGGGTCATGAAAATGAGTAAGGGTCTGATAAAGGTCTGGAAAAAAAACTTATTTTAATTTTGTTACTCCTTATATTTAATTTGGAACACAAGATTGTAAAGGCTTAATAGGATTTACATAATGTGATTATGTTGCTAGGAATATTTTATTGAAAATGAATACATTACTTCAAGCTGCAGCAACAACAAATTGCCAGTCACTAAAGAGGAGCTCTCTAGTAGCCATAATGCATTTGACATATGAATTGTTTTACATTAAGGGGCGACACTGTGACTGCCTCTCTGGATACTTACAAACTTACTTTCCAAAAATTCACAACACAACATTTCCTCACAAAAGAGTTGGAAAACATGGTGCACATTCTTTTACTTAGATTTATTTTGACAGACTCTGTGTTTACATGTGAGAGCAGAGCAATGATGTAAGTCACTCTTATCTACGCCTTTATCCCTTCACTTCCCTCTGTTTCTTGATCTTCCTCCTGTTTCTTCTTTTCTCTCTCGTATACTCCCCAACACTTATTTTATCTCCTGTATTCCTACTTGTTCACCCGACACACTCCTGAGTTCCCTCCAAACTCTTATTCATGACATGTGTGGTCCATGAGTGGAACGCACCATCATCCAGGTAACCAAAATATCATGGGATTACTGTGTGTGTGTGTGTTAAGTGACTCAACTTGCAGAGGCATAAAACTTGGCATAGTTACAGTGAACGTCCAGTTGTCTTTACATTTGTAAGGGAAGCATGAATAATGCTTCCACCATTCTGAGATGAGTTATAATAATATATCACACAAGTGGAAACTGACAAAATGTAAGTCTTGTATTCCAATGGGTTGAAGAGGGAGCGCTAACAAGTAAACAAGATAATTCCAGAACCATAACCCTAAATCCTCTCATATCCTACAATTACTTGTATTTTTATAAATTGATTTATGCCATGGATTTTGTTAAGCACTTTGTAACCTTCTTGAGATAAGTGCTATACATATAAAGTTATTATTATATTTAATATTATCTGTATAACTTGTTATTATTGTCTGTATGTGGCGGTAAGTGTTTTAACTGTGTTCTCTTCTTTTTTTTAGTTATCGTATGTATTTTCTTTACTGGTTCTCTGTGCAAGATCTACTCAGCACACGTCCGCCAGAGTTGTCGTCTTCTGTGTTAAAAACATGACGCAACAGAAAACAACACACTAAGTTAACAAGTCGCCCAACCTACAGTTTGGAGGAATCCAGCAGAAACCTGACTACGCATTACACAGTTCTCCACGTGTTCATAAACTTTAAATAAAACCAGGTGACTCCTGTAACCGGTGTGAATCAGCAAAGAACAACCGAACACATTCCGTTTACAATAATATGACAAAGAAAAACAGTGAAGGTTCTCATTTCCGAACCTAATAAAATAACTATATATGGATTAAGATGAAATCCTGTCTGCAAACTGCACTCATCAGGTGGTCGTCTGTATGAAACCGCATCTGTCCCTTCATTGTCAAGCATAGTATCAGTCTAGAATGCTTGATAACATAAAAAAAATATTTCATCTGCTCTTTATCCAGCCCAGTTACTCAAGGAGCATCAGCCCAGTCACTATACACAGGAGTGACATCTCGCAGCTTCCTGTTTAGGGGAGAAGGAAGTGCTAGAGAGTCGTCTTGTATTTCTGGACGAGTTGATAAGAAGCAGGGACTGGAGAGTTTGTCAGTTCAAGGGAAGTATGACAATAGTGATGTTTTTTGTATAGAGGCTTTTGTTTTGTGTATTTGTCTGTGAGTTTCCAGTAACCTTCCATTAAACACGTTATTCTCTGTCTCCTGCTTCTCCTTCTCTGTTACTTTCTTTTCATCCTGGTCACTGAGCTTCTCTTTTCTCTTTTGCTCTCTGTCTGAAGCTCGTCTTGCAAAGTCACCGTCCTTTTTACTTTTTTTTTCAAAATTAGCTTTCACCTAAATTTCCCTTCACTCTATTTATGGTTGCTTCCCTTCTTTCATCTTTCCCTCTTTTACTTTCTCCCTCCTTCCTCTTTTACTCTCTCCCTCCTTCAAGATTCATAACAAGCAGAAAATAAAAAACAACAACAACAACAACAACAACAACAACAGCAACGACAGCAGTTTTCTCTTTTCATCTAGCATCACTGCAGCTGCCCTTGGAGAATATCTTGCCCTAGTATCTGAGCAAAACAACACAGTGCAAAGACACTGTGGGCACGTGTGTGAGCGCTGTGTGGTGTGCATGAGAGAGCGGTGAGCACTGATGATGACAGGAGGATCACCCCCGAGTGGCAGAGAGTGAAAAATAACACATCAACACGTTAGCAAACTTGACTCCTCGTCTCAATCCTGATCGCGAGTTGAGAAAGGGGGGGGGGGGAGAAATGAGGAAGCACAAGTGTTTGAAAACGCCGTTATGGACACAGTGAACGTGGAGCTTTGTTCCTCCTCCTCCTTCTCCCCCTCCACTACTCAGCTCCAGCTCTGCTCGACTCGTAATCGTCCCTGACATGAACACATTCGAGGAGACGCGGCGTGAAAGAGAGAGAGAGAGAGAGAGAGAGAGAGAGAGAGAGAGGGAGAGAGAGAGAGAGAGAGAGAGAGAGAGAGAGAGAGAGAGAGAGAGAGAGAGAGAGAGAGAGACGTCAGCCAGATAGAAAACTGGAGAGCGGTTAGCTTTGGAGAAAGTACAACAGGAAATGAGATGAGGAGAATGGAATTTCGACTGGATCCAAGATGTAGCTTAAAAGCAGCGAACAACCCAGTTACCCCTGACAATGTGTGTGTGTGTGTGTGTGTGTGTGTGTGTGTGTGTGTGTGTGTGTGTGTGTGTGTGTGTGTGTGTGTGTGTGTGTGTGTGTGTGTGTGTGTGTGTGTGTGAGCTTGTAATGCAGAGAGAGACCCCGTGAGAAAGGACAAGGAGTGAAACGTGTACAATATAATCCTGCTGTTAATTATCATCTAAAGAGACAAAACAAGAACTGCTTCTCTGAAAATCAAGAAACATGATAACATCACACACACACACACACACACACACACACACACACACACACACACTCACACACACACACACACCGACACACATCTACTCTGTTCACAGTTGTGTTTTTTCCGAACCGCTGTTCTGCTTTGACCCTCAGGGTCGCCGCATGCCTCCTTCCTAACTTTCCAGAGATGTAAATCCAGGCTGTTTCTCAGTGTTATGGCATCTGACGCATTCATCTGTTTTTCAAATGGGACTTTCTGGATTCTACATGTTTTTTTTCTGCTTGTGCGCCCAGTGAGCAACTTTTCGTTGACATCATAGACTATTAATAAGATGCATCCCCACTTCCTCCTACTATCCAAAAGTGAAGTAAAAATATCACAGATACTGACGCTGTCCCCTTCTGCATTTGGAGCCAGAGTCTGCCCAGCAGTGATCGGGGGAATGGAGCCGTAGAATCAAGGTCCCGCCAATACATGTGCTCGACCAATCATGAGTCAGTATTTGCTGGCAATCATGGTTTCTGTATTTAGGGCTTCAAATAACCAAAACCAAACTTGATAACATAACTTCTCCCAAAAAGTGAAGCCAAAGCCTAATGATTGCCACCTGTTGGCTGGCTGCGGTATAGGTCATAAATCCTGTGTCCTCCATGTTAGATGATGGGACATAGAAAAGACTAAAAAGTGAAGATGGTTTCTGTAATTTTAGGTTGTTCATTTCACACGTATTCAATTGCTCATTGTTCCTGTGACTCTGGTTTTAATTGTTTAATTAATGATTGACAGCTGAGACTGACTCACAATTGGTGATTGACAGCTGAGACTGACTCACAATTGGTCATGTATGTTAAATTGACGGAACATCGTTGCCATGGCTCCATTGGCTGATCGCAAGATGGCAGAGTTCTTATCAGATAAATTTAGCTTTATTCAAGGAAGCTCTGACTGATGTGACATAAACAGTTACAGAAATCACTGAATCTATTCGTTTCCTGGTTCACTAAAGTTTCATTTACGTGAGAGCAGGATACTATTTTATAGCTACACCATAAGAGCATCATTAAGAAACATGTCTCTGAATTTTAATCAAGCCTGACGTATTAACCTTTGGGATCTTGCCGACAATTTTCTAATAATGTTCTAAGCACTACTTAAAAAGCTGGAGAATACGATGCGTCAAACAGAAAACAGATGAAACGAAACACATCAGGAATTGATAATCCACACATTTCCTGTCAGTGTCATTACTTGTGATTTGTCTGGTTTAGCAGCTGATTTGGTTTATTCGTTGGTCACAGTCAGCATTTATACCCTGCTGGCTATACCAAGGAGGAGTAATAAACCACCACTGAAACCGGCTGAGCTGCTGAGGTTTCCACACGACCACAACAGTTGCTGGAGCAGCATGAGAGTCAGAAAGCTGAAGGCGATAAACTGATGTTCGGTTACTGATCAAACTCACTCTCTGCCCGGTGAAGTCCGGAGCTAATGTTCACACAGATTCGTTAGTCTCAATGGAAAACTTGAGTAAAAGTAAAATACACAAACAGGCAAAGGGGGCACACGCAGAGAAGTTACACTGTGTTGAGACAATCAGCTTTGTGATCTGAAACCTGGTATGTTCACTCAAAGATGAGGGAAGTTAGAAGTACAAGGAGAGGCTCAGCGGACGAGGTTGCTTCCTCAGGTCTGAACGTCCCGATCAGGACAAGGTTTAACCTCAACAACCCCCCCATTCTTTTACGTAATTCTCAAAACATTCCTTTTACTTTTTGACTCCCAGAAATAAACGCTTAAAGTTGTAGAGTAAGGTCAACCCGGCCCTTATTCTCTGCTCCGTACAGCCGCACTCACAAACAGGCCTGGCACACACAACGGTGACACGATACGATATCTTTTGCAATCATAGGAAAGAAAGCGCAAGCCGAGTCCCTGTAATGTGGCAAGCTGACATTGCTCATGTCGCCAGAGGTGAGTAACACGCTTGCAAAACCTGATTTAATCAGCACTAGTGGAGCCGTTTCCTTCAGAAATGAAGTTTTGAACGACTTTCTGCTGCAGTTCATTTCTCTTTTTTAACTGCTTCTCTTGCTTCTTGACACTTGGATTCCTCCCTCCACTGCGCAGCCAGGTGCACGTTTTCACTCTCGTGTCATTGCCAGCAGGTAGAGGTCGTTCCGGCCAGGGATCGAGTCGGCGTCTCCCACGGGGGGAACCTGAAGGACATCCTGAAGGAGCGGCCCTCCGCAGCCCTCTATTTACCCCTGCTGACCCTGCATGCTGGGCCTGTGGTGATACCTCCCCATGTTTCCTGGTACTGTGTTCTCTCCCACAGCGCTGAGTGCAGGAAGAGCTGCTGAACGCAACCCGGATTATTCCACCGGCCTAAAGCTGCGTGAAGCGAAACGCGCTCGGCATCAACACACATGTTTACAGCAAACTGCTTCCCAGAGAGCCGGCCTTCCAGGACAAAATGGAGAATATATACGCCAGACTTCCTCCACAGACAAACTAATTACCGACATAACGTAATCATTATATTACAGCCTCATATGCAGCTTGTTATTACTCTCGACTGAATGCAATCTGAAGCCTAAATAAGAGCGGGAGTCCTCCACACACACACACACCCACACAGATGAAGCGTTCAGCACCCCATCCCCCTGCCCCCCCCTCCTCGTCACGCCATGTCTCCTATTCAGTCTGGACGGGAGGAAGTTTGGGAACCTCTGTTGGCCAGCTGTCAAGGGAAGGAGAGGGGGGGGGGCACTGTCACTACAAACTGACTTTTCCCTTCCAGGCTACTCGCCGTGGCCTGACTCATCCAGCCGGAGCTGCCCAAATTCAGCCGCCCACTCCTCGCTTCCTGGACCCCCAGCACTTCACCTCCTCCACATGATATGCAATCTAAAGTTTCTTTCCCTCTGGTCCACTCAGCCATTGAACGCTATTCCCACTACGTCCAAAAATGACACTTTTTTCTTTTGTTGCAGCTATGGCGTGGTGTCACGCCAAAACAGGCGTCAGCGGAGAGGATCAAGTAGCTTACGAGGAGAAGTGAGGCCAGACGGTGCCATGTGTGGAGGAGATATTCTCTCAGGCCAATCCAATAACTTATCCCGGGACAAATCATCTGGTGAGAGGCACCGAATGAACTCTGGAAGGTTCTCAACTATTCACTTGGAAACAGCAAATTACACAGAGACAACGCTGCTATAGCTAAGAAACCAACCATAAGAGATTTATCCACAGATACATCATCTAGATTATAAAATACACTTTACCATTACCTCTAAAGTTTCCTATGTTTAAATAAGTATCTTTAAAGCTGCTGTAATATGATATTTCTAATAAACAAAGAGTAAAACTGAATATGTGTAATGTGGAACAGGTTAATATGACAAACTAATAATTACCACCAAGCTCCACAGCTTCCTCTCATCTCTAAGAAGCCTTTGAGGAGTTTTAAGCTAAACTGTTTTTGTTTCTGTTTCACTGTTTTGGTTCATTCAAACCGCTCTAATTAGCATCATAGTAGCTATATCCAGGGAAGATCGGATTTACCCCTCAGGTATATTTGGAAAAACTAGGTTCTCTATTAAAATTTGTAATTAAATGTGCCCTGTGGCATTTTCTTGTGTAGCTCCCAGGTGTAAAAGGCATCTCGAATGGATCTTCTTTCTCATCTTAAATATCCCTATGAGATTTTCTTTTTCATCGCCTTTAATGGAGCAATTTTTCTATAGTCAGGGCACTAGATCAGCAGAATAGTGTGAAATACAAACGAATATGACACGTGTTGTGCACGGACATGTGTGTCGTCATATATGTGTGAGATGTTAACAAAACACTGGCCCACTAAAAAAAACATTGCTCCACAGGGCTGCTGGTGGTGAAGAACACTGCAGAGTAGCTTTAAGTTTGAATGAGCTCATGACCATTGATAAACTGACAGTGGGATATAAGATATTTACGTCATTTATTTGAATGCATCTCTTCCAAGGAGTGGGGATCGAACCGTGTTTCTCGCAGTGACAGAGACGTCCGCTGCACATATGTCGTTGTTAATTAGGGCAAAGTCCCGACTCCAGCTGTGCCCCCGTCTCTCAGAGCAATGACAGACGAAGCCCAGCCGGCTCCTGAGTGAGAGACACCACCTCTGTCCCCGGCTCAGAGTCCCTCTACATCTGCTTTGTATTAGCGTGTTGCCATGCAGGAAAAAACACAATTCTTTTGTAGCCTCGTCCAACCAATCAGGAAGTGAATTGGGGGTAGTTTCCTGTTTCCTGTGTTCCCCCAGACAGTGCCGACTCGGGGCCTGCAGGTCGGTTTCCAAAATCACGTGTTCCTCCAGGAAACTGAGAGGATTCATCACCTGGCGGAGCATAACAATAATACACCCCCCCCTCTCTCTCTCTCTCTCTCACTGTCTCTCTCTGCTACAAATATGTGGCAGATTTTCAGCTCTGAGTCATCAGCCAACCGCAGCCTCATGCCAAAGGACAAGACTTCGATGAAAACAATGTGATGCAAGGGTTACAGAGACATTACTGGGAGCAGAGCACCATGGGAATCAGACTGACAGCCAGTAGGACTGCTGCTAGGCAACCACACAGTGTGAACTGGACTGTCGTCACCCTGTGACAGGACAGAGGAGCCAGGACTGAGTGTGGACCTGGAAGTGACAACAGCATGAATATTTTTAATGAACGTCAGTCAACTGTAAATAACAGATAATAACAACTGTTGTCCTTGGTAATATGAAGTCATATCGCCAGCGGAGGAATGTAGCTAAGTACATTTACTCATGCACTGCACTAACGTAGAAATTTCAGATACTTATGATTTACTTTAGTAGTACTTTTATCTGATTACTTTTCAGAGGTTCCACTATGCTTATTTAACAGCTGTAAATTAGCTATGACGACTGAATAACAGTTACTTTATGAATTTATATGTTTGACTTTTACCTCAATTAATCAATGATGTTTTGTGGTTAAGTCCACGGTTACGTCATCGAGTGTCATAATGTCCAAACTCAAATATATTCATTCACCTTAATATAAAACAAAACCAATCAATAAATCTTATTGGTTCAGCCCATTCACAAATCCCAGTGTGTTTGGACACAGCGAACAGTCGCCACCAGGCACATACTGATCATCCTGCAACATCTACACCCTCAGACCCGTTACTACCAACCAGGAAACCTAAACAATATAATTCAGTGTCAGATGATTTGTCGGCATTTCTGCTTGAGAAAAATCGTGAAGCTACGAGTAACATATGAAAAACCCTTGTTATTGACAAACCTCGAGGGCATCGAATGAACTGTGCTTTAGAAGAATTGGATTTATAAAGCATCATATTACTATATCTTAAAATATAAGTTTACATGACTGAACTAATCAATTCACATCACTTGATACATAAAATGTTATATGATGCAATAGAAATATTGGAAATTAGGAAAAAACTGCTATTAAAGCATATCAATTCCTTCACATTCTTCACAAATAGTTCTTTAGGCAATCCACTCACTGATTAATAAACTACAACATTAAAATGCTATTTATAGATGAATACATTAGAACTAAATCATTAATATAGGGGTCATTCAGAGTCCATGTTTTGACTATTGACCTGTTTGATCATGACACTTCTGGATGACTTCTAATCAGGTATTGTACTTTGACTTCATAAAAGGATCTGTTACTTCCTCTACCACTGTTTTTGAAGTGGTTTGTGTATTAGGAAATAAGTGGGAGACAGAACAAGGTCTTCCAGTCATTCGGTTTCTAGTTTCAGGAACTCGATGGCCCTGCATGACTGAACATCCATTCACAAAGTGCAGCAAACTAATGAGGCCTTTGTGATCTGACTATTACAACTTTCCCTGGAGTTACATGTCTGGGCATATTATCTCACTAGGGCCGGGCTATCTGATTAATTCCACTCAGGCTGGTTCTTTCTTACAGCTGTTTGCCAGGGACTGCGCAACCGAATTTAACAGCAGGTAAGGAGCTTAAGAACACGGCCTAACTTTGTTATATCAGCTCAGCAGAAGAAGAAGAACTGGCCACCAGAGTGTTTCTTTCTGATGCTGGCTGGCATCACCACACAGTCCCACAGCTTGTGTGTCTGTTTGTTGTCATTTTTTTTTCCTAGGCTCATCCCTTCTGTCGCATGTTTGGAGTGAAAACAAACCAGAAAGCACAGCCAGGATGAAATGGGTGCCAGATGTCAGAGAAAGAGTCACAAACGTCCCACAGTGACCCGAGATAACAATTACAGCCCACACAGAGGAAGTGACAGTTTGCTTTGCATATTCAGATGGATTCTAAAAAAAATCTAAAAGTTGTCCGACAGGTCAGATCGCATTTGAAAATTATTCCTCGAACAGAATAGTATAATCCAATAATCCACATATTAATGACAATAATCATAACCTGTAACCATAACTTGAATAATGTACATGCTATGTATATGTAACCGAAAACTGAGCTTACAGTCATGTTATATGATTATTATCATTCCCCCTTCTGCAGGGAGGACAACAGATATTGAGTAACTAATAATAATAAATTATACCAACACTATATACAATACAACTGCAATATTATTCTATTTTTCTTATGTGCAATATTATTATTAATGTGAAACATGTAATATTCTTTCATCAAATAATGTCATTCTCATGTGCAATATTCCACATAACTTACTCCAATTATCATCACAAGCTTATTGCCACAGTTTAGTATTTACTGTCTCATGTAACTCGCTTATTTTATGCTCTATTGTTATTGGTTCTTAATTACTCTTTTCAGACTTTAGACTTAGTACTCAAGTGTTTTATTCACTGTATCTATCTATTATACATTGCGACACGATAGTCTTGGAGCCAGCTGGCACAAGAAGGTCTCAAAGAACGATTAATAAAGTCCTATCCTGTCTTATATTATTTTAGGATTAGAAATATCTATAACAATGTGTGGGATATTATGCTAGTATTAGTATTAATGTGCTGTTTCCACTATGCAATGTTTCTACTTTTACATCAGGGAGATTTATTTCTTGTGGTTTCTGAAAAGACACTTCTCCCTTGAGCCAACATACTCGTGGCTCCATTCACAAGATATGCATGCCTGCTACAAACCAGGGGTACCCACTGGAGACCAGCTACACATCTAAATATAGAAATCTAGGCTAACAATCAATAGCAAGACAGTCGAGCATGAAGCAGTTAGGAGGGGGGGGGGGTGAGAGAGAGAGAGGAGAGGGTGCAATAGCATGAATGAGAGTCTGCAGCCGAGGCGGAGCGAGGCTCTGTGTGATCTGCAGATTAGAGACAACAACGCATCTGGATGTATCTGCAGCTGTGGAAGCCTTTATGTGAGGGATCAGCCCAGTCGGGCCCCAGTCTCCATATGTAAACCAGTCCAGCACATGATGTGGATCCCAGAGCCAGCTGCCAGATCCCCAGTGTTCCCACAGGACTGTGAAACCCTCCCTCCCTCACATTTCCAGTTTTACAGGAGGCGAGCGTGTGATTTGAATTACAACAACACATCTGAGCCTGGGCCCGTTAACATGGAGCCCATCCATTCAGCCTCTAAACACTGGGGGGTTGGGGGTATTTTTTTTTTATTCCTCTTACCTATTTTTATTTTAACGCTCTGGAAAACCCGGAGACCTTCCTCTTCCACCGCCATGCTGTGGCCGGGGCTCGGTCCCTCTCGGCGGCTACTCGGACGCGCGGCTCCCCGGTGCTCGGCTCCGGCCTCTCCAGGTTACTCCAGCGGTTCTGAGCATCGATGCGCTGCGGACAGGGATCGCACTCCTCCGGCCCGAGCTCCGCCGCTGCTGCTGGCTGAGTGCAAGCGGGACCTCGGTGTCTGTGCAGGGGGGAGGTGGCTCCACAGAACACCGCCCACACAGAGGAGTACGGAGGGCGATCAGTGGCGCACCACCAGGGAGAAAGTGGCGTCATTGAGGAATGTGAACTGTAGACAGAGTCCCGCCCACTCTCCCAACCAGACACAAGCTGGATGAGGCCAATTTTTTAGTTTTTGGTGATTAAAGGTCCAGTGTGTACCAATAAGGTGAAAGGGATCTATGGGGAGGAATTGAATATAAAATAGTGTGCTTCAACGAAATTGTACAAATTGTTTTCATTACCCAAGAATGGGCATTTTATATTTAAATACTTTATATCCACATCGGGAGCGGGTCCTCTCTAGGGAGGCCGTCATGTTTTTTTTACAGTGGTCCAAACTGGACAAACTAAACATCTGAAGGCTACCACAGGCTCTCTTTCATGTTTGGAAGGGGAGGGTGAGGTGGCTTTCTGTAAAAAACTTTTTTTTCTTCAAAATAAACTTAAAACAAGATGCCACAAATGCACCAGTTTAGTTGGATTGTACTCTGGCAATTAAGAATTCCATTGTTCAGGCAAGAGGGCAAACCTACATGTGTTCCTCTTGCGGCTTCTCTTCTTGCACTGGTAAAAAAAAGAAAAGTCCCTTCCTGGTGCCTCCCTGACATTAACCCACCTGCTCCCTTTACTCTAAATCCTACCTGGTCTGATGCTTAGTGCCCCTAGTGTCTACCAATATAGAAGTTACACACTTAACTTTTAAATGATGTAACACTCGTCCAAGCAGAAATGGGGTGTATAGTGATGCCAGGTTGGCCACAGGTATTCACTTAAGTTCATGGCCATCATCGGAGGGATTGCTGATGATGAACGAGCAGAGAAGCTAACACTTGTTGACGGAGCTCAGAAATGCTATTTTGGGGGTTATTGTTTTACCTTGTTCTACAGTATTGGAAGTGACTACCATTGTGGTGAACAAATAAAAATATGCCATACTTAAAGTATTGGTTTAAGTAGAAAAATACTCTTTTTAAGGAGTACTACTCATAATAATCTCCCTCATCAGCAGCCAGTAGCGGCTAAAGTGTAGGACTTGGTCACTACACAAGCTGGTTATTAATTCAGCGGCCTCATCCTGCACAGGACTCAGAGGCTGTCATCGGCTGCATCCTCAAACGGCGTGTAAACTGCAGTAGGGAAATGAGATAGTCTGGTCTTATTTTTGCATCACAAGATGCAAACCACTGTTGTTGTAACCACCGTTACAGCCGTCGCCTGGCAACAAAGCTATGGGCAGTTAGGATCTTCAGTTTATTAAAAATGTTATTCTTTTTATATCTGTACCGTGAGCTGTTCAGTTGAGTACTTACATTTAAAAATAAATTCCCCTGACGTTTTAACCACGTGAATCATGAGATATGTACACTGCCAAAAATCACACAGCTTGTCTTCTGGCCCATGCCTGGCATTAATCACCCCTCATACATAGGCTGCTATGCTACTGGATTTCCTAGGCATTAATCACCCCTCATACTTGTCTACAAAGTTCCTGCCCCTCTTTAATCTCCTCATGAATTGGTTGGCTAAATTCTGAATTGACAAGAACTGGCCTAAAATGTTGAATGATTAAAATACATTTATGAATACAAGCATTGGCTGGCAATTCCTGTGCTTCGGGATTTATTTGTCCCCCCCACCCTCTCTGAGAACTGACAAAACCTCATCTGTGTCTGTGAGCGTTCTCCCCCTACATGGGCCCCCCACATGCTGCAGTGTGGGCCCCACTCCACTGGATCGCCCCTGATTGTTTCCTGTCTCAGATACTGTAGACCGCAAATGCAAAAAGCAACAAAACAGCTTGATACCGTTATTTATATCTGTGGAGTGAATGATTAACTATTGCTATTCCTAACATCTGAGGTTTAAAGACTGTGAAATGCAGAGAATTTGTTACTAATTTACAAATTCTGTTAATACTAAGTTTGTTAGCAAGATGATTTAATTGGTCATGTGTCAATCTGTGCCTAGATTTCATTCATGAACACACAAAGCAATACAGTATCAACCACTAACTGAGCTTTGGAGAGATACTGGATATCGTTGTAATGTGTATTTCTTAGTTTCCCTCATGATTAGAAACCAAGTTTGTGTCTCTCAGAGATCCACAGAAACGTTCTTTAAGGCAGCCACCTAACAAGACAGCAACAGCCAAGCAAGTATATGTGGTTCTCTTTTTCCTGCCTGGGCCAAATTTACCAGATGGATGAATGGACGAGGTGCACGGTGGGACGGATGTCTGGACAGGCTTTGAGATCCATTCAGGTGAAAGGAGCAGGGTCATCATCTGCCCACGCTTGAGCCTTTTGAGCCACACCTCTGAGATCACCATGACCACATTCCTCAAAATAACCCAACTCCGGTTTGGAACACTGCACCAACCCGGCTGGCCAGGCCCAACCCAGCCGAGAAGTGGGACTTAGAGAACAGCCGGGACAACTGTGTCTACCAGGGACGAGCTGCAGTGCGTCTGCTGCTGTCCGAGGTGTTGGGATTAGCTGCGACTCCTTTAGAACAGCTCTAAATCTAATTAGGTGACATTAGGTCTCATCACTCCTGTTGCTCTGTCACACTTTTGTGACGAGAAATCACACAGGGCAGCAACTCTGCCGTGGACTTCAGCTAACTGAGGGCAGTAGTGACGAGTAAAGTATGTTTACTCAACTACAGACTTAAATACATATTGGAAAGTTGAGTGTTTCTATTTCATACGGTTTCATACGGCTTTGGTTTGTGTATTCTGGTCAGCTGTGGTACTGTACTGAAGTGCAGTACTTTACAGATACTTATTCTTGAGTTCAGTCCAGTTTTCCATAAACATTTTGGACTTTTGACCACTTACAAAAAGCAGTGTCCAGTGGAGGCCTATGTACACAGGTTTCAGATGTCCATGAGTTGTATGCAGTTCCACATAATGTCAAAATCATTTCCCATCTTTATTAAGATCATCTGAAGTCAAATGATCCAATATTTCACAAACCTCAGTAAAGACTAAAGAAATGTAAGAAAACACGAGTACAGGTTTGTGCAGCCAAACTTTGTCAGATCCTTGACCAGCTACAGCAGTAAAATTTGTTATGATGCGTTATCATAGATAAACTACCCGACAATCCAAATATATTATATAGAGTTATGTAAAATAGGCCATTCTGACAAGTGAGCAATTTAACCTCTGGTACTAAGTATATAAATATATTTTAATGAATTGATGTAACTTAGATTTGACTTTGACTCGGGAACTTTTTCCACTGACTGAGCATATTGTGCCTGTGTATGCATATCAGTGACGAAGTTTGTGTGCATTGGACTATCTCTAAGCTATTTCCCTAGATAAGAACCGTGGCATTAGCCATGCTGCATGAATAACCTCTCCAGGTTCCGTTGCGATGAAAAACCTGATGCTAGCATGTTGGGGCACCGGTGATGATGTTGGCCACATCCTGTCAGCAGAATGTTTGTGCAGCTTGTAGAAAGACGGGAGTGGCCTTTTAGCTGGAACTTGATTTCTAGATGATTTAGTACAACAGGTAAATCCAGAGCTCTCCTGTTTGCTTTGCATTTAAGATCCCCATAATATTGGACTACTGTGCAACAGTCAAGGGATGCTCATATCATGACATACCACTGATATCTGCAGGAAAATACCGTTTAGTTTTTTTCCAACTGTATGCACAACATCACATATAAAGCTTTAAAGATTTTGCTAAAGTGACTACGCCCTGTGGTAAACACCAAACCTCAAGCTTGTGTATGTGTGTATATGGTGTGTGTCTTGTGTCATAAGCTTCCTTTAGGGACACATTGCAGACAAACAACCAGTGAACAGCTTACCCTATTAGGGACAAAAACATTGGACAAAAGCCAATTTGTGGGTCAGTAGTTAAGGTGAGGGTTAGGTTCACGTTAGTTTATGGGCTGGGGTTAGTGGTTATTATAGTCATGGTTAAGGCAATGTCCCCAAAAGCTGTCCATGACTGCCTGTGTGTCTAACCCTAACCCAAAACAGAAACAGAGAAACCTCTTGTATTTTGCAGCTCTCATTTATTGACAGCAACAAAAAAAAAAATCTGAACAAAGACATACAAAGTATTGCATCGTGTGTGTGTGTGTGTTTGCTTTATAATGCACAGCCACTGACAGAAAGAGGAAGAGAAAGCAGATACAGATTCTAACTAGATTAGTGTAAAGGATGCTCACTATTGTTTTATTACCCACAAAGCCACAGCCACCAGGGTTTGAGGGCGTCGGCACACTTTGAATAACTGTACTCTAACCCGCCCTTCTGCAACTTGTGCTCTTTTTTCCCCCTCGTATGAGCACATTCTGTAACATAAAGAGTACGCGTGTGAATGCATATGGTGGACACAGGTATGAACACTGAGGGGAGCCTGTTGGCGGTTGAGATGCGCAGAGTCAATCATGTTATTATGGGACAAACGAATAAAATCTCTATGAATAAAGCATGAATCGAGTCGACAGTGCATTCGAAATTAGTCCGTGTAAAAATAGTGCTTAGTAACAATTAATTCATCCAACTCATATAGGCAGAGCATTTATGTTAATCATATTTTAGTCATTAATTTAGCTGTTTATACACTACATTGGTGGAATGAGCTCACAATCGACATCCGGACATCAGAAAGTTTACACATCTTCTGCCGCAAACTAAAAACATACCTCTTCCGACTATACCTTGAATAAAAAATGTACTAACAATTTTTGAAACTAACAATTTAGTAGCATAAATGGCACTTACTTATAGCATTTTGTAGTTTTGCTTTATTTTTGAAGAAATTGTACTTTCTTGATTCTTGTTGTTTTTGGTTTGTTCCCTCGGGGTTGAATGCACTTATTGTAAGTCGCTTTGGATAAAAGCGTCAGCTAAATGAAATGTAATTTAATGTAATGTAATTGCATCTGTAGACAATAAAAACATGCAGCAGTCTGTAAGTGTGGTGACAGACTCACACATGAACACCACATGCGGGTATGGAGACAGTCCTGTCACCAACATTTCAGTTAAACTAATTACTCAAACATTTAAACATCACCGTCTCTTTATGTGCCACAGCCTCTGATTGTGATTAACAAATAATGAATCTATATGTGTTGTGTTTAATTTATTATATATCAGATTTAAAATTTCAATCCAGATATGATGTGAGGTTTAGATGAAGAAAGAACTGAGCAAACTGAAGATCTATTCTATTCTATGTTTAAAATCCAAAATATTTTTTGAAATAAAGCAGAAGCACTGTTCAACTTTACTGAGAATTACCTCCGATCAAAGAGCACAGCATGACTGCAGCAATCACAAGACTTTATGTATCATAGCGCCATCTAGAGTCCTCATCCTGCAGCAATTCCAACTACAAGATTTACAGGATGCGAGCAAGACTAGTATGAAATGAAGCTCATGGTGCTTTACAACAAATTAATTTACGTAAAAGACATACAATGAATTTAAAATAATTGCAGAAGAATGTTCCTGATTTGAAGGGGTTTATAGTCCGGTCAAAACCAAAATTTGCCTTTGAAACTTCGGTCTCAAGGTATACTACAATTGGAACGATACAGAGACGATTCGCATGGTGCCAAGGGGCAGCCAATCAGAAACACGGCGTTTCCCGTGGTTTTGCCGGCGGGAAACAATTGGAAGAAGGCAAAGCTTTAACAACACAGTTGACTTTACAGTACACACATTATTTCACAATGACACACGACAGAAACACAGCACTTTTCTTTAGTGCAGAGCAATAGCATTGTAATGATATTAAGGGTAGGGGAGTCTAGAACACCCCCCCCACCCCCGGGAATCTGCCGCCCCAGTGAACAATGAAGCAGATCTCTCAGAGTGATTGTGGGTGGAGCCGTTGAGCTCTCGCCTGTAGTCAACCAATCAGACTGCCGTGACGAAGGGCTCATTTGAATATTTCTCCCATCAGCCCTGTGAGCTTGTGAACAATGTGGAGTTTAATAAATAAATAAGGTTGAAAAAGCAGATTCCAAAGAGAGTGTGAGTCTCCAGTTGTGTGTCTGCCTCTGTGTGAGCTACACGCGAAGTCTCAAAAAATAAAATTTCAGCACCATGACTAAGGACTGGTCCTGACTCGACGGGGTTTATATTGCGGTCCCAACCATGTTCTCTTTGTGAGACTTCGGTCTCACATATACTAAAATTGGAACGATACAGAGAAGATTAGCATGGCCCCTGCGCAAGGATGACACGCAAATTCGTGAAGCGTTCCTCATTTTGTTCTATTTTTGTCCCAATTTTGTCCTCTTTGTCCTCTTTTTGCTCAAAATGGAGACGGGACCTGCAGGTGTCGGGCTCCCTCTTGTGGTGGACCAACAGCATCACAGCCACCGAACTGGCCCGAAGCAGACGCTAGATGGCGCCATGACACAAGAGAAAACCCTGGTGCAAGCTCCGTTTCTCGGATAAATAACTAAAAGAGGAACATGTAAGAGGCTGTTTATCAAGATTACGAACATTGAAGAGTAGAATTATGATTCAAACCAGAGGGAGGTTAAAATAAATCATGAAGCTGAGTAAAGACACACAAAAACCGGACAACACATTTTAAATTATATTTAATCATAAATCATTCACACAAACACACACACAGTCATGAGGTTGCTTCAATTTCCAGGACCAGAAGTAAGTCAATACTGAATCTGCCAATCCAGTTAGTTTATTTCGCTGTGTCAGAATTTCCTGATTTCTGAAAGTCTTCTTGGACATAGGTCTGAGTTTCAGTGTTTTATGGAAGCGACCTCACACACTAAGTTTAGCTTTTGGTGCTGCTTTCAGCTGCTGTCGAAAAAACCCAGACACTAGTTAGAGGACGACCAATTTAGTTTTTCCCCTATTTGGATATTTTTTAATTCTAATTCCAATGTCAGACTGTATATTCTTGAGAATTAAAAGTTCATTGCTCCTTATAAGCGTTATTGTTATCATACTAGAATGTTATCATTACACCAGTGGAATTAAATGGTTTAAAAATGATAACAATAAAATAATTTATCACAATCATTTCTGAGACACATCGTCACAGACCTACCTTCATATTTTTAATAATGCACCAAGTTAGAGCTTTCCTTGCACAGTTTACAGCTTCAGTTCTCTGAGAATTTATTTCATATCCAAGCTAAATTGGTTTTGTAGACATATCAACAGCTGAATCGATATTGAATCAAATCGGATACCGAATACTAGAAACCTTGTTAATCGAATTCAAATCAATTTGGGAAATCAGTGGACTAGTTGGACAGTATCAGTAGAAAAAAACGCTGTTCCCCGTGTTCATTCTGCATGCAGAGCATTTGTACACTAATCATACGAGACATTGGAAGCCTATTAGTATTCTTATTAGTATTCTTCTTCTTATTAAAGCTTGTTTTTGTTTAAACTTATTTTATTGTTTGTTGAAGTGATGTGTTAATAGGATCACATGTCTCCTCTCATACAGGAGTTTTTTTCAGGTCAGTTCATCATTCATGGTTTGATTTGATTTCTCAGAGGTGTGCCTGTTCATCAGACTAACTTCCTGCTGTCCTCTCTGACTCACAGACGGCCTCCAGTGAACTAAGTGCCCTGAGGGTCAATGGTCCCTGATCCGCAGCACCAGGTGTATCCAACCCACCTTTTACATTTGGTCAAGCAGTCGCCCTCTCCATTATCACATTCATCTCACTTCAGGTGAGGAATGACAGATAAAATGCATTATTGTCAAGTAGAATGATATAAAGGGAACACATTGTTAACAGGCTGTAACCACATGTGGTTTCAAACAGATATTCTTTGTGACTGAGTTCCGAGAGACAGCCGCCTCTCACCTGCACATCCTTCGAGGTCCTGGGATCTGGCTGTTCGTGCTGGTCGGCTGTGCAGGTCAGCCCACATAACTAACAATTTAGCAGCACTTAAATGGCACTTACTAATAGCATTTTGTAGTTTTGCTTTATTTTTGAAGAAATTGTACTTTCTTGATTCTTGTTGTTCTTGGTTTGTTCCCTCGGGGTTGAATGCACTTATATTAAGTCGCTTTGGATAAAAGCGTCAGCTAAATGAAATGTAATGTAATGTAATGTAATTGCATCTGTAGACAATAAAAACATGCAGCAGGCTGTAAGTGTGGTGACAGACTCACACATGAACACCACATGCAGGTATGGAGACAGTTATGTCACCAACATTTCAGTTAAACTAACTACTCAAACATTTAAACATCACCGTCTCTTTATGTGCCACAGCCTCTGATTGTGATTAACAAATAATGAATCTACATGTGTTGTGTTTAATTTATTATATATCAGATTTAAAATTTCAAGCCAGATATGATGTGAGGTTTAGATGAAGAAAGAACTGAGCAAACTGAAGATCTATTCTATTCTATGTTTAAAATCTAAAATACTTTTTGAAATAAAGCAGAAGCACTATTAAACTTAACTGAGAATTACCTCCGATCAAAGAGCACAGCATGACTGCAGCAATCACAAGACTTTATGTATCATAGCGCCATCTAGAGTCCTCATCCTGCAGCGATTCCAACTACAAGGTTTACAGGATGCGAGCAAGACTAGTATGAAATGAAGCTCGTGGTGCTTTACAACAAATGAATTTACATAAAAGACATACAATGAATTTAAAATAATTGCAGAAGAATGTTCCTGATTTGAAGGGGTTTGTAGTGCGGTCATAACCAAAATTTGCCTTTGAAACTTCGGTCTCAGGGTATACTATAATTGGAACGATACAGAGACGATTCGCATGGTGCCAAGGGGCAGCCAATTACAACACGTCAGAAACACGGCGTTTCCCGTGGTTTTGCCTGCGGGAAACAACTGGAAGAAGGCGACAGCTTTAACAACACAGTTGACTTTACAGTACACACATTATTTCACAATGACACACGACAGAAACACAGCACTTTTCTTTAGGGAGTCCGCTCTCTCTTTGTCTGTGTCGCTCTCTCTCTCTCGCTGACTTCCTGTGTCTAAAACCGGAAGTCAGTAACACAACGGAGGGAGGGAGCGAGTGTTTGATAGTGTTACTACTTACAATTATTTAAGCATTGCAATGATATTAAGGGTAGGGGAGTCTAGAACTAAGGTTGAAAAAGGAGATTCCAAAGAGAGTGTGAGTCTCCAGGTGTGTGTCTGCCTCTGTGTGAGCTACACGCGAAGTCTCAACAATTTGAGAAAAAGCACCATGACTAAGGAATGGTCCTGACTCGAAGGGGTTTATATTCCGGTTCCAACCATGTTCTCCTTGTGAGACTTCGGTCTCACATATACTAAAATTGGAACGATACAGAGAAGATTAGCATGGCCCCTGCGCAAGGATGACACGCAAATTCGTGAAGCGTTCCTCATTTTGTTCTATTTTTGTCCCAATTTTGTTCTCTTTGTCCTCTTTTTCCTCAAAATGGAGAAGGGACCTGCAGGTGTCGGGCTCCCTCTTGTGGTGGACCAACAGCATCACAGCCACAGAACTGGCCCGAAGCCTACGCTAGGTGGCGCCATGACACAAGAGAAAACCCTGGTGCAAGCTCCGTTTCTCGGATAAATAACTAAAAGAGGAACATGTAAGAGGCTGTTTATCAAGATTACGAACATTGAAGAGTAGAATTATGATTCAAACAAGAGGGAGGTTAAAATAAATCATGAAGCTGAGTAAAGACACACAAATACAAGACAACACATTTTAAATTATATTTAATCATAAATCATTCACACAAACACACACACACAGTCATGAGGTTGCTTCAATTTCCAGGACCAGAAGTAAGTCAATACTGAATCTGCCAATCCAGTTAGTTTCTTTCGCTGTGTCAGAATTTCCTGATTTCTGAAAGTCTTCTTGGACATAGGTCTGAGTTTCAGTGTTTTGTGGAAGCGACCTCACACACTAAGTTCAGCTTTTGGTGCTGCTTTCAGGTGCTGTCGAAAAAACCCAGACACTAGTTAGAGGACGACCAATTTAGTTTTTCCCCTATTTGTCAGACTGTATATTCTTGAGAATTAAAAGATAATTGCTCCATTATAAGTGTTATTGTTATCAAACTAGGATATTATCATTATACCAGTGGAATTAAATGGTTTAAAAATGATAACAATAAAATAATTTATCACAATCATTTCTGAGACACATCGTCACAGACCTACATTCATATTTTTAATAATGCACCAAGTTAGAGCTTTCCTTGCACAGTTTACAGCTTCAGTTCTCTGAGAATTTATTTAATATCCAAGCTAATTGGTTTTGAAGAGATATCAACAACTGAATCGATATTGAATCAAATCGGATACCGAATACTAGAAACCTTGTTAATCGGATTCAAATCAATTTTGGAAATCAGTTGACTAGTTGGACGTTATTAGTAGAAAAAGACGCTGTTCCCCGTGTTCATTCTGTTTGCAGAGCATTTGTACACTAATCATACAAGACATTGGAAGCCTATTAGTATTCTAATTAGTATTCTTGTTCTTATTAAAGCTTGTTTTTGTTTAAACTTATTTTATTGTTTGTTGAAGTGATGTGTTAAATAGGATCACATGTCTCCTCTCATACAGGAGTTTTTTTCAGGTCAGTTCATCATTCATGGTTTGATTTGATTTCTCAGAGCTGTGCCTGTTCATCAGATTCACTTCCTGCTGTCCTCTCTGACTCACAGACGACCTCCAGTGTACTAAGTGCCCTGAGGGTCAATGGTCCCTGATCCGCAGCACCAGGTGTATCCAACCCACCTTTTACATTTGGTCAAGCAGTCGCCCTCTCCATTATCACATTCATCTCAATTCAGGTGAGGAATGACAGATAAAATGCATTATTGTCAAGTAGAATGATATAAAGGGAACACATTGTTAACAGGCTTTAACCACATGTGGTTTCAAACAGATATTCTTTGTGACTGAGTTCCGAGAGACAGCCGCCTCTCACCTGCACATCCTTCGAGGTCCTGGGATCTGGCTGTTCGTGCTGGTCGGCTGTGCAGGTCAGCCCATGTGGCAAACATGAAAAAAGACTTTGTGAGAGCCTTCCTGTCATGCCCAGTGTCACCTTTGACTGGATTTGCCTTATTGCAATGTGTTATGGCTCTTCACTCATTCATGTGCACTTTGACTGGTAGAGGTTCTCGGAGGTTCGGGACCCCTGCCAGGTTTTCACAGCCACCGAACTGGCCCGAAGCAGACGCTAGATGGCGCCATGACACAAGAGAAAACCCTGGTGCAAGCTCCGTTTCTCGGATAAATAACTAAAAGAGGAACATGTAAGAGGCTGTTTATCAAGATTACGAATATTGAAGAGTAGAATTATGATTCAAACAAAAGGGAGGTTAAAATAAATCATGAAGCTGAGTAAAGACACACAAATACAAGACAACACATTTTAAATTATATTTAATCATAAATCATTCACACAAACACACACACAGTCATGAGGTTGCTTCAATTTCCAGGACCAGAAGTAAGTCAATACTGAATCTGCCAATCCAGGTAGTTTCTTTCGCTGTGTCAGAATTTCCTGATTTCTGAAAGTCTTCTTGGACATAGGTCTGAGTTTCAGTATTTTATGGAAGCGACCTCATACACTAAGTTTAGCTTTTGGTGCTGCTTTCAGCTGCTGTCGAAAAAACCCAGACACTAGTTATAGGACGACCAATTTTGTTTTTCCCCTATTTGGATATTTTTTAATTCTAATTCCAATGTCAGACTGTATATTCTTGAGAATTAAAAGTTCATTGCTCCTTATAAGCGTTATTGTTATCATACTAGGATGTTATCATTATACCAGTGGAATTAAATGGTTTAAAAATGAAAACAATAAAATAATTTATCACAATCATTTCTGAGACACATCGTCACAGACCTACCTTCATATTTTTAATAATGCACCAAGTTAGAGCTTTCCTTGCACAGTTTACAGCTTCAGTTCTCTGAGAATTTATTTCATATCCAAGCTAAATTGGTTTTGTAGACATATCAACAGCTGAATCGATATTGAATCAAATCGGATACCGAATAGAAACCTTGTTAATCGGGGTTGAATCAATTTGGGAAATCAGTGGACTAGTTGGACAGTATCAGTAGAAAAAAACGCTGTTCCCCGTGTTCATTCTGCATGCAGAGCATTTGTACACTAATCATACGAGACATTGGAAGCCTATTAGTATTCTTATTAGTATTCTTCTTCTTATTAAAGCTTGTTTTTGTTTAAACTTATTTTATTGTTTGTTGAAGTGATGTGTTAATAGGATCACATGTCTCCTCTCATACAGGAGTTTTTTTCAGGTCAGTTCATCATTCATGGTTTGATTTGATTTCTCAGAGGTGTGCCTGTTCATCAGACTAACTTCCTGCTGTCCTCTCTGACTCACAGACGGCCTCCAGTGAACTAAGTGGCCTGAGGGTCAATGGTCCCTGATCCGCAGCACCAGGTGTATCCAACCCACCTTTTACATTTGGTCAAGCAGTCGCCCTCTCCATTATCACATTCATCTCACTTCAGGTGAGGAATGACAGATAAAATGCATTATTGTCAAGTAGAATGATATAAAGGGAACACATTGTTAACAGGCTGAAACCACATGTGGTTTCAAACAGATATTCTTTGTGACTGAGTTCCGAGAGACAGCCGCCTCTCACCTGCACATCCTTCGAGCCCACATAACTAACAATTTAGCAGGACTTAAATGGCACTTACTTATAGCATTTTGTAGTTTTGCTTTATTTTTGAAGAAATTGTACTTTCTTGATTCTTGTTGTTCTTGGTTTGTTCCCTCGGGGTTGAATGCACTTATATTAAGTCGCTTTGGATAAAAGCGTCAGCTAAATGAAATGTAATGTAATTGCACCTGTAGACAATAAAAACATGCAGCAGGCTGTAAGTGTGGTGACAGACTCACACATGAACACCACATGCGGGTATGGAGACAGTCCTGTCACCAACATTTCAGTTAAACTAACTACTCAAACATTTAAACATCACCGTCTCTTTATGTGCCACAGCCTCTGATTGTGATTAACAAATAATGAATCTACATGTGTTGTGTTTAATTTATTATGTATCAGATTTAAAATTTCAAGCCAGATATGATGTGAGGTTTAGATGAAGAAAGAACTGAGCAAACTGAAGATCTATTCTATTCTATGTTTAAAATCTAAAATAATTTTTGAAATAAAGCAGAAGCACTATTAAACTTTACTGAGAATTACCTCCGATCAAAGAGCACAGCATGACTGCAGCAATCACAAGACTATATGTATCATAGCGCCATCTAGAGTCCTCCTCATGCAGCGATTCCAACTACAAGATTTACAGGATGCGAGCAAGACTAGTATGAAATGAAGCTCGTGGTTCTTTACAACAAATGAATTTACATAAAAGACATACAATGAATTTAAAATAATTGCAGAAGAATGTTCCTGATTTGAAGGGGTTTGTAGTCCGCTCATAACCAAAATTTGCCTTTGAAACTTCGGTCTCAGGGTATACTACAATTGGAACGATACAGAGACGATTCGCATGGTGCCAAGGGGCAGCCAATTACAACACGTCAGAAACACGGCGTTTCCCTTGGTTTTGCCGGCGGGAAACAACTGGAAGAAGGCGACAGCTTTAACAACACAGTTGACTTTACAGTACACACATTATTTCACAATGACACAAGACAGAAACACAGCACTTTTCTTTAGTGAGTCCGCCGCTCTCTCTCTCTGTCTGTGTCGCTCTCTCTCTCTCTCGCTGACTTCCTGTGTATTCGACCGGAAGCGAGAGGGAGGGAGCGAATTTTAGATAGTGTTACTACTGACAATTATTTAATGATATTAAGGGTAGTTAATGTAGAACACCCCCCTCGGGAATCTGCCGCCCCAGTGAACAATGAAGCAGATCTCTCAGAGTGATTGTGGGTGGAGCCGTTGAGCTCTCGCCTGTAGTCAACCAATCAGACTGCCGTGATGAAGGGCTCATTTGAATATTTCTCCCATCAGCCCTGTGAGCTTGTGAACAATGTGGAGTTTAATAAATAAATAAGGTTGAAAAAGCAGATTCCAAAGAGAGTGTGAGTCTCCAGGTGTGTGTCTGCCTCTGTGTGAGCTACACGCGAAGTCTCAAAAAATAAAATTTCAGCACCATGACTAAGGACTGGTCCTGACTCGACGGGGTTTATATTGCGGTCCCAACCATGTTCTCTTTGTGAGACTTCGGTCTCACATATACTAAAATTGGAACGATACAGAGAAGATTAGCATGGCCCCTGCGCAAGGATGACACGCAAATTCGTGAAGCGTTCCTCATTTTGTTCTATTTTTGTCCCAATTTTGTCCTCTTTGTCCTCTTTTTGCTCAAAATGGAGACGGGACCTGCAGGTGTCGGGCTCCCTCTTGCGGTGGACCAACAGCATCACAGCCACCGAACTGGCCCGAAGCAGACGCTAGATGGCGCCATGACACAAGAGAAAACCCTGGTGCAAGCTCCGTTTCTCGGATAAATAACTAAAAGAGGAACATGTTAGAGGCTTTTTATCAAGATTACGAACATTGAAGAGTAGAATTATGATTCAAACAAGAGGGAGGTTAAAATAAATCATGAAGCTGAGTAAAGACACACAAATACAAGACAACACATTTTAAATTATATTTAATCATAAATCATTCACACAAACACACACACACAGTCATGAGGTTGCTTCAATTTCCAGGACCAGAAGTAAGTCAATACTGAATCTGCCAATTTATTTCATATCCAAGCTAAATTGGTTTTGTAGACATATCAACAGCTGAATCGATATTGAATCAAATCGGATACCGAATACTAGAAACCTTGTTAATCGAATTCAAATCAATTTGGGAAATCAGTGGACTAGTTGGACAGTATCAGTAGAAAAAAACGCTGTTCCCCGTGTTCATTCTGCATGCAGAGCATTTGTTCACTAATCATACGAGACATTGGAAGCCTATTAGTATTCTTATTAGTATTCTTCTTCTTATTAAAGCTTGTTTTTGTTTAAACTTATTTTATTGTTTGTTGAAGTGATGTGTTAAATAGGATCACATGTCTCCTCTCATACAGGAGTTTTTTTCAGGTCAGTTCATCATTCATGGTTTGATTTGATTTCTCAGAGCTGTGCCTGTTCATCAGATTCACTTCCTGCTGTCCTCTCTGACTCACAGACGACCTCCAGTGTACTAAGTGCCCTGAGGGTCAATGGTCCCTGATCCGCAGCACCAGGTGTATCCAACCCACCTTTTACATTTGGTCAAGCAGTCGCCCTCTCCATTATCACATTCATCTCAATTCAGGTGAGGAATGACAGATAAAATGCATTATTGTCAAGTAGAATGATATAAAGGGAACACATTGTTAACAGGCTGTAACCACATGTGGTTTCAAACAGATATTCTTTGTGACTGAGTTCCGAGAGACAGCCGCCTCTCACCTGCACATCCTTCGAGGTCCTGGGATCTGGCTGTTCGTGCTGGTCGGCTGTGCAGGTCAGCCCATGTGGCAAACATGAAAATAGACTTTGTGAGAGCCTTCCTGTCATGCCCAGTGTCACCTTTGACTGGATTTGCCTTAATGCAATGTGTTATGGCTCTTCACTCATTCATGTGCACTTTGACTGGTAGAGGTTCTTCGAGGTTCGGGACCCTTGCCAGCTTCCTTTACTTTTGAGAACTCACATGTCAGGCTTTTGCCTTCGGACGTCCTCCTTGAATTTTTTCCCAATGTCCAGTAAATTACATGCCTTTCAAAGTCAGGGACAGCGGTGGGGCCGCTCACGTGCATATCAGACCCTCAAGCAACAATGAGACAAGGGGCCGACGGGATTTAAACACAGGAGGAGTGCACGCCCGCTCTCTCTCTCTCTACCAGTGTCAGCATTCATTCATGGGATGGAATTATCGAGCAATGACAAACACAAATAAAGGAAGATATTGAACTGCAAGAGGGAGGACCCAGTCTGGTGTAAATATTAACTATTTAGATATAAAGGGCCCATCATTTTGTACAATTGAGATGATACACATTTGTGACAACTTCACTAGGATTATTTGATAATCAATTGCTGCCAATACCTTTCTTCACCTACATCTTACACACTCACTGGAGCCTTGAGGGGCAAATGATGACAAATAATAACACCTGTGCAACATGTTAAATGAGCAGTCTGAGAAGAGTGTAAAGTGCCAAATAAGGCTTTTTATTATAAAAAAAACACCACAACCAACAACAACACACAAAGAGATCAGTCGTTATCCTCCTCCTCCCTCTGCTCCTCCTCCTGAATAAAAAGGAAAGAGACTGTCATTCCAGTTCAAGAAACGTACAAGATATGAACAAAACACACACAAAGGGTTGGCCAAGTCTTTTTGATCTGATGCAGAGAGGTGTCTGTTTGCATAGCTTGTGTGTGTGTGTGTGTGTGTGTGTGTGTGTCAGAGAGAGAGACAAACACATTTTCAATTTAATGAATGTTGTTTATATTTCCTGAGTAACTGAGGGTTAAATGTATTCTCTGTGAACTGAAAGCATCTTTTGTCAAGACCTGTCATTCGGGTGCGAGAAACTTGAAGAAAACACACAAGCATGCAAAGTAAAAAAGGAGAATACTTTAACGCAGACAACAAGATGATCGACCCACTTAACGAATGACAATGATGTGGGAAGCGTGTCGGGCACCGTGCGTGGCATCGGGTCACTGACCTGTTGTCTCTGCCACTCTGCCACCTCCTCTGCCCTTTTCTCCTCCAGCCAGTCCTTTACTGAGCGGCCCTCCGCACTGGAGCAGAAAAACTGGGATCTGTAGCGACTGTGGCCGTATTCACGGGACTTTGGCTGGCCACAGCGCTTACAGGTCAAATGTGAAGTCTTCTTCCTGCTCTTCGTGGGAAGGCCCAACGCCTTGCGCCGCCGCTCCTGTTCCTCCCGGACCTTCCTCGCCCAGGCAGTCGTTTTGGGCACGGCAGCGGCGGGGGCAGCAGAGGCGACAGCGGGGGCAGCAGAGGTGGAGGCCACGGGGTGGGAAGCAGAGGTGGACGCCACGGCTTGGGAAGCAGAGGTGGAGGCCACGGGGTGGGAAGCAGAGGTGGACGCCACGGCTTGGGAAGCAGAGGTGGAGGCCACGGGGTGGGAAGCAGAGGTGGAGGCCACGGGGTGGGAAGCAGAGGTGGACGCCACGGGGTGGGCAGCAGAGGTGGTGGCCACGGGGTGGGAAGCAGAGGTGGAGGCCACGGGGTGGGAAGCAGAGGTGGTGGCCACGGGGTGGGAAGCAGAGGTGGACGCCACGGCTTGGGAAGCAGAGGTGGACGCCACGGCTTGGGAAGCAGAGGTGGACGCCACGGCTTTTGAAGCAGAGGTGGAGGCCACAGGGTGGGCAGCAGAGGTGGTGGCCACAGGGTGGGCAGCAGAGGTGGTGGCCACGGGGTGGGAAGCAGAGGTGGAGGCCACGGCTTGGGAAGCAGAGGTGGACGCCACGGGGTGGGCAGCAGAGGCTTGGGCTGCAGAGGCAAGGATTTTGAACAGCGGCGGTGCCAGGGGCTCTCTTCGCGTGACAGCCTGACCAGAGGCGTCCTCTGGCAGAGAGAGCACGAGAGGCCGCAGAGGCTCCTGCAGCAGAGCCCTGGCCGGAGGAAACGGCTCCGCTGCTGTTTGCTGAGCGCTGGGCCCCGGCATCCCCTGGCACACCGTTTCCACCCTCCTTCGCTTGCTCCTCTTGTGGTGCCTGATGGGAGTGAATTCAATGATATTGATAATAGCCTTGCAGGATGCACATTTTACACATCGCACGCAAAAGGCGCTCGCTCACCAGTGCAGAAGGGTCCATTGGTTGACCTCGAGGAGTTGGACTGGGGCAACTTTTGACAGCTCCCGACTGTTATACAGGTTCTCCCTGATCCGGGAGTAGTCACGCCTGATGAGACCCCAGCGGTTCACCCGGACCCCAGCGACGGTACGGCCCCCCTGGTGAATGTTGCACAGCTGCAAGAAGACGGCCTCCATCAACCTGCTGGCATCCGGGAACTGTGCAGCTGCCCTGCCCTGCCCGAGATACGAACTGCACACAGAGAGAGAGAGAGAGAAACAGAGAGAGAGAGAGAGAGAGAGAGACCATGGTCACATTCAGCACTATCAATCGCATATCCCACGCATAATCAAAAGATGAAAATGGATATGATTATGTCCCAAAGAGTAGAAAGCGAATTTACCACGTCACGCTGTCAACGCTGGGCGTGGTGCTCGTCTTGGAGCCGCGCCTTTTGAAGCGACCCTTGGTCAGATGCTTCTGGTGCCGCGGGAGGAAGGAGATAGGGGCCTTGTCCCTGTCTGACAGCTTCTGCCAGAGAGCCCCTATCTCCCTCAACTGCCCCGGCGTAACGTACAGGTGTTCACGCAGCCCCACCAACGCCAGGGCCAGATGGCAGACATGCTGGTACCCGCCGTGTCCGTCTGGACCGGGTACATCCTGAAACAGACAATGGAAGCAACCACAGAGGTTAAGCATTTAATAGGCGCGGCAAACGGCCCCTCCCTCCGTCGGCCAACTTGACGAGTCTTACTTCCTCCTCCTCCTCCTCCGCGACAGCCAGTTGGCGGGGCTCGATCCGCAATATGTTCTCGATCCCGGGCAGCTCCTCATGAATGCCCTCTTCCTCCTCCTCATCGTCTTCCCACTCCTCTTCCATCCCGTCGGCCGCGTCGGGATCGCGAGCCATTTCCTGCCGCAGAGCACCGTTGCCTGTCTGGGCGAAGAGGTACTCCACCCCGATGAGCTCCCCTGAGTTGAAGAGGAAAAAGAGAAATGGGGTTTGTACCCGGAAAAAAAAAAGCCTCAGAGCATTACACCTCTGTTATATACGCACGTGTACCTGTGTACTCCCCAGGCTGCGTGAAGTTCTCTACAAGCGTCTTCCCCATGTATTTCTGGCTCAGCCTGCTGACAGCGCTTTGCAGCTGGGCGTCGTAGCTGCGGGCAGTGGATTGCCGAGCATCACCGGCCACCGAGGCCCGGGCGCGGTCTTCGTTCCACCGCACCAGGCCCTCCAGCAGGTACACCTGGAGGTGGAGGGCGTTGGCAGATGTTCCTGCGAGGGGACACACAGAGGGAGCAGGACGTCAGTAAGTCAGTCTAAAGGAACACGCTGGCTCATCCTTAAACACACACACACACACACCTGGGATGAACCGGCACAGGTGGACGTGGAACGAATCCAGGGAAGTGGCGCCTCGGGCGCAGCGGTAGACAGGAAGCACCATGCCGCCCCTGGTCATCTCCCCCGTCTTCGCATACAGCTCCACTCCCGGCGGGTCCTGGATACAGCAGAGATGGCGACGCTGCGTGCTCCAGATGTCCTCCATTTTCGGGCGGTCGATAAGAGGGACACCCATGACGTCAGTGGACTCCCACATGGTGTCCAGCAGCTCCTGGATGAGCCGCTCCGTCTCCTCCGCGCCCCTGGTGCGTTGGCGGCAGTGACGGGCCAGCTCTCTGGACGTGGGATCCAGGGGGGACTGCCTGGCCTCTTGCAGGCGTGTCACGTCGTCGGCGTCCCACTCAAAGATGGCTAACGACAGCCGCGCCATGAACACGCGGTACAGCGGGTGGCTGACGTTGGTGAGGCCCCTGGCGAAGCGTCGCATCAAGTGCAAAACGTCCAGCCTCACCACCAGCTGCTCCCACTCGCCGAACATCTCCGCCGTCTGAAGAAGAAGAAGACGACATTTGTTTTAGTTGGATAAATCAAGCAGCCTGTAGGTGTCGTCATTGATGTTGTATTCTTTACCGTGCAGCGTCCGACGACGGAACAGCAGTCCCGGTCAATGTACAGCACCCGAGGAGGGGCCTTTCCCGCTGCTCGGTAGCGCCGCACAAGCCCGGCGGCCATGGGAAACAGCCCCTCCCCCTCTGACTCGGTGAGAACCGACATTAGCACCTGCCCGTGCTCGTTGCCCACATTGGTGACCCAGGCCGCCGTCCCGGCAGCGTCGCCAGCGAGCTTCTTGGTCATCTGAAAATGAGAACCGAAGCACGTCACGTCACGTGTGTGAGTGTGTTTCCAACTTATAATATCATATATGTATTGCGCTTGCCTTCTTGGTGGACTCCATTTTCAGGATGTCCCCAAAGACGGACGTGACCCTGGCTTTCGTCTCCTCCAGACGCCCGAGGGCCTCCTTGGCGTAGACTGAAATCAGCCAGGGCACGTTGGGGACAGGTCTCAGGGGCGGCACCGTCACCTGCTGCGGAGCCACGCCGGGCAGCTGGAGCTGGTCCAGCACCGACAGGTAGCGCAGGATCCGCACCAACCAGTCTCTTGAATGCTGCTCCGCCAGAGCGGCACGGAGGCGAGATGCACTGTTTCCCAAAGTGCGGGCCTTCATCATACCCACCACCCTCTTATCGCAAGACAACCTGCAAAGGCACGAGGAGACTAGTGTCAGCTGAGAAACACACACACACACACACACACACACACACACACACACACACACACACACACACACACACACACACACACTAACATTGCAGCTTACTTGTAGGTGAGCACAGCCGGAAACTGTGCCCGGTGAGCCAGGTCCAGCTGACTCATGATGACTTGGCCCCACGCTGCGTACTTCCTCTTGCAGGACCCGCCGCATTCCAGGTACTCCGTGCCCATGAAATACCAGCCGTCGATGTCCAGCACGCGGCGGACGTTCTTATAGAGGCCAGCACCGGTCAGCTTCCGCTTGCAGTTGGGGCAGGAGAGCTTGTAGGCCCACATCCTGTAGGGCGCCCAAAGGAAAAAACGGCTCTGGAAGAAGGTGTGGACAGAGGGGATCTGGGTGAAGAGGAGCCGGGCTCCCGGAGGGTTCCACCAGAGGCGCAGCTCGCTGGTGAGGACAGGATGCTTGCCCGTGCCGGCAGTAAACAGAGCCCGGCCCAACCACTCCTGCTGCTCCTCCGGCAACGTCTGCCTCCAGCCCTTGGGAAGAAGCTGTGTGGACAATCGCATATCCAGATTAAACTCGAATGTCAGATGATATTGACGACTACACACAAGTTGTTACTGCACTTTTACCTGCGCGCCGGTGACCAGCAGTGGGGGATGACGCGGTGCATCGCCCACAGGTCCAACCCGGTTTGGTCCAGGCCGGGACGATCCAGCCAGGGAGGGTCCAGCCCGGGAAACTGTAAAATACACAATCTCAAGTTGTCACAGTGATAATATATATATATAGTAACAACGATGTTTAAAGTCAAATACACTCACGCGGAGTGTCAACCTCCATGGCAGCGTCGAAGAGGTCGTCGTCGTCGTCCGACAGCTCGATCACAGGGTTCGCAGATGCCGCACCTGCGCTTGTGCAGAGGAGGGAAAATGCATGTGCCTATTAACATTTGAACACACTACTCATTAGCTATAGACAGACAGGCAGGCAGATCTTACTGGATGCAGGCCGCGTAGCGCTCTGCTGAGCCAGGGGAGCAGCTGGAGGAGGGGCAGAGGCCGACGACCCTGCTGCTGACCCCTCTTTGTCCCGGCCCAGCATGTACACCTGCACGGTGTGCATCAGCGACCCTGCGTTGACCTTCTGGATCCGAACCCAACGCCTGTATCTGCAGACGGGAAAAGGAACAAAGTATATGTTATAACACACGTCCGGGTGCATCCTCAACTGCACCTGCGGCCGAAATACTTACATTTGACACTCTTTGCTTGTGGACTCATACAGGGCTCGGAGCGACATGTGGGCGTGCGCTCCGAACCCCACCAGCGTCTGGTCCATGCCCCTCACCGACACAAAGCCCTCGCACATCCGACGCCACTGTATCACCTGCACCATCTGTGGTAGCAGCTGTGCGTAGGAGGCGAGGGCGTCCTTGTGGACGGCGAGGGACGACTGGGAGGTGTCCCCGGCTTCCCTCTCCTGTATGTGGGACACCAGGATCCCACAGGCGTAGCCCACATCGTTCTCTAGGAGCCACTTTAAGGTTTGACCCCGGTACTGGCCAAACTGGAGCTGGCTCTCACTGAGCACCAGCTGCCAGCACTCGGGGTCTCCTCCGCCCAGGAGGATGCGGGCCTTGGCCTCCTCCTTCACCGCCTCTGGACCCTTCAGGGCGAAAGCTGTGGTTGCCCTACGGTTGCGCTGGGCCACGGTAAGTGCAGCTGCTGAGGCCTTGAGGACCAGGGTGTTGGTGGAAGGGACGTACCGAAAAACTGGACGGAAATCCATTCTGCAAAGACATGAAGCAGACAACCAGCAACGTTAGACGTGTCAGATTGTTGTGTTGTGATTGACAGACAGATCCATCTATTGATATTGACCCCCAGGAACATTTATGCAGGCACAATAGACAGTAGCAGCAGCACACAAAACAGTCAAACACAAAAGCATATGAGTTAAACCAGTCCATGGAGATAATACAGATATTTACAGTAGAAGGTGATTGAAAGATCAATGGCTGGAAGTGTGAAGTTGGTTACAAGTGTGCAGTAGATGCAAGTGATACAACCAGAGATGGGCAGTATTTCTATTACTTGTATAATGTGGAACATGGCCTTCATTTTGGCCATGTTCCACATTTTTACTTTGATGTACTTGTACCAGGGCTTTCATCGGATCAACTTCAAATTGAGATGAGTGTCATCACAACAAGATGGAGATAAAAACTGACTGAGGGATTGATTTTTCGTCACACTGTGTTACCGTGGCGTCAAAGTTTGATTACATGCCAATAAAACATGATGTTCTGTAACGCAGACATACATGGACCATGAATCCTTTGATGCTTTGATGAGCCGCAAACAAACAACTCCACTCCTGCAGTTTCAGTCTTCCTAGATCAAAGGAAACGTTATGTCTTGCAAAGGTGACGTCTCTTTCTCTCTCAGAACTGGGACATCTCCTCAAACTGTGTCAACGGCGAAGGTTCATTTCAGTGTGTTTTCCGTGTTTTAACATATTAATGGGTGCTTGCATATCAATCATATTACAAATGAAGATTGTAGTGAACAAATGACAAAACATCACTTCCGTTAAGAATGTACTCTGTCAGTAAGGGGTTTTAATTAATCTCCCTCTCACATTAAAACTTTTTTTAATCTCTTCATATCCGCTAAGAACTCTTCTGGTTGAAATATGTATTTCAATTGCTTTTGAGTGTTTTGTAATTTGTAGTTGATAGGGCCGAAGAAAATCTAACGTAATTTGTAACAAAATACTTAAGAGTGGAGTAATTTTGCGTCACTTAAATGAGTCCGCAAATACCGTATAACCCACTGTATATGCGCAAGTACATTAAACAACCGTCTATGACATTAACAACATCCAAAGAATGCAATTTTGAAAAAATACCTTTTTTTTTTACTGTGGTATCGAAATTGGCATCGAGAATCGTGTTATTTTACTGGTATTGACACCGACTACTGAATTGTTAGTATCGTGACAAACCCCTAGATACAACACATGTACACCACTTACAGCGGAAAAAAGAACATTAAGCATGCAGATTGCTCGCGGCTACTCACATCTCGCTTGATAAGATTCACTTTATTCTCCCAGGAGATGTGTCTCTTGTGAAGTTCACAGGCAGAATGAACTAACCTCCCCCCCACCCGGCTAATTCTACCTGGGCAGCCAGCCAATCAGAGGGCAGTTGTTCTAAAAGCTACAGCCAATCGAACGTTGGGAAAAATTCGGCCATTTTCTGATTGGCTAAAGAGTTAGAACAGGAAGAGGTGGGTGGGACTTCAAAGGAGTCCAGGATCTGAAGCGGAGCAGAACGAGGCTGCAAGATGATGCAGAAGTGGTCAAGAAACCGTCGATCGCCATCTATCGGTCGATCCCAGTAACTCTCTGGACTCACTGCTGGGGAGCTGCTGATTTATCGTGTGCATTTCCTTCAATCCAAGTTGGATTCTATACTAAACTAAATGTCAGGACTCTGCGGTATGAAGACGTGCATATTCCGGTCTGATGATAACAGTCAAAGTCCCTTAGGGGTAGAAGAATGGACTTAGAAGTTAAAAACGCTGGAGTTCTTTTACTTTGAAACGGATTTGGGAAGTGTTGGAAATACGTTAATTTGTGAGAGACATAAACATTGTGTTTCACAGCAGAATAAACAATGATAATTATATTTCACCTGAGTTATAATATTTGAACACAGCGTTTTTGTGGACCGAAGCCATTCTTTTGTTTGAAAGAGGTCTTTATTGTGAAATATTGGCAGGAGTGGAACATATATTCGGCTTCATACTGGGTAGTACTGGTATTTATTTGAATACACAGGACTACATACATTTTAAACAAGACAATAGTCATGTTTGTGGGCATATTCAAGGCGAAGCCAAGTCCCCCCCCCCCCACACACACACTACTGTGTTCTGTCAGACCGTCACGTGACTCAGCGCCGCCGGCCAGGCAAACAAGCGATCGGAGCCCCCCACCCACCCTCCCCCCGTACAGCAGTACAGCTCCCAAGCAGCACAGAGACGGAGCAGAAGAATGGAAGAGGCGAAGTGTATTAAAACTGAAAAGTGTGAATATGATTCTGTTCCTGAGCAAAAACCCTGAACCAAAACCTCTGTTCTGCACAGGGGGCCAGGGCCAGCAGGGGGGGGCTTCTGGGAATATGTTTTTGAACTCAAGGCTTTGGGGGTGGTTCAGTTATTTACACTTTGTTTATTGTACTTTCAATAATAGTTTTTCATTTTCAATTATTTTTTCCAAAGCCAAAACAGAAGTGCACTGCAGGGGAGAAATTTGTTGTATTTTTATATCGTATTTCCTTAATGTTCTACTTGAAAAAAATGCTTTGTACCTGTTCTGTTACTGTAGTTTCTGATCTAGTTTTTGCTGTGTGACAGAGGCGGAGCGGAAAGATTGTAAGTGAACATTTAATGTTTTGTGACTCAGGGGATGTAAAACCATTGGATTTAAAATGAATGTCTATGTGTAATTGCGTCAGATACAGATACACACACGCACACACACACACACACACACACACACACACACACACACACACACACACAGCCACACACACACAGCCACACGAGTCACACAATCAGATCTGTGCAAAGCACTTGGCCTGGGCGTGGTGTGAATTGAGAGGTCCGTTTCAGAATTGAGCCATCGCCGGAAACCGACACCTCTTGGTGTGAACTGCAGGGGGCGTGTTCAGAGAGCCCCTAGAAATTCAAACAGCCAGTGTTTCTCTGAAGTGTGTGGGAACTTCCTCTCGCCGATCTGATTAAAGTTGAGAGTAGTTGGTGGCTGTGAGTCCTTGGTATTGGATCAAAGTATTGGTGGAGGTGTAAAAACGTTGACTGTTGCTGGTGACCTTCTTCTAATCCCCAGATCAAACCTTGTCCCTATTTCTGCGTTTGCATACAAATGCACAATAATGTTTTGCACAGTGAATAATACACACTTCAATGTGAGTTGAAAATGTTGTTGTTATCAATATTACTGGTGAAGAATGTCATCTAAATGCTACCACGTGACATTAGAAAAACATGACAGGCATTATTATCACTTACTTTGTCGTTATTAAATCATGTGGGATTGTAGTTATAACCGTTTGTTGTTTGTGGAATATCAAAGTGTAATTTGATATGTAATACTGAGATTTAGTCAAATGAGTGGATATAGTCAATTTCCAACAAGAAGTACTTCATATATTGGACTGTTTTGGAATGAAGCAGTTCATATATTAATAGTATAATTGGTTTATAAAGTGATCAATTGTCACACTCACAGGGAGAAAGTTCAAATACCTAGTGTGTCTAGTCATATTTAATATGTCTGTGGTTTTCTCCTAAAAAAAATCCTCATAGACTAAATATGAATTTGAGATAAGGTTTCAAGTCTATGAAATAAAAACTGTAAGCACATGTACTAATAGACAGCAGTCTGGACTCTTTAGTGAAGAACATTGTACCAATAGCATTGCATCATGTAGAGAAGTGCAGTTTAATGTTGTGCATTGTTGAACAAAAATTCTACATCAGGAATAAATGTATATTATACATGTAACCTACAACCTGCATCCTTTTAACAAGGATATTACATTATTCAAATGAAATGTACACACAACAAAATAA
Organism: Limanda limanda; assembly: GCF_963576545.1. Lineage (NCBI taxonomy): Eukaryota > Metazoa > Chordata > Actinopteri > Pleuronectiformes > Pleuronectidae > Limanda > Limanda limanda. Next base: position 11,714,760 of record NC_083638.1, read on the forward strand.
CATAACATTGTACTGACTAGAAAACCAAGAATCACATGAAACCAATGAAGCTGTACAGATTTATTTACATTATAAAGAAAACATAATTTAAACAGCCACACTAAACGTTTGTCTTTCTCTGTCTCTGCAGGTTTAGATACATATCTACAGTTTTTGAAAGCAGTCATTTAACTACTAAATTATGCTTCTGGTTCGCTGGTTGTCTCCTCAGCTGTTCCTCTGTTTGTGTTGAGGTTTCTGTCATATCTGAAGGAATGAAAAGTTGTATTATTCAGTGTGAATTTTATATAATATGCAATGTAGATGAGTGATTTTCTGTTCAAAAGTAAGCTTTCATTAAATGTTATCAGTGTCCTATAATAATACTGTCAATGTAGCATGTTGTTGAAAAGGTTTTGTGAAAACATTAATATTGAGCTGGAAATGTATACTGGATATGTCTTGTATTGGATTGGAAATAGGATGGAACCTGTTATAAAGCATTGTAAACAAAGCACACTAAGCAAATACAGTACGCAGAGATAATACAGAATGCAATGTTTCAAACAAATCAACAAAGTTACCATCTTGACAAAATGCTGCACAGGATTGCAGCACCTCTACTTCTTGCAGGGCATCCTTTTACTTGCTCTGTGCAGGATTCAGCTGCTGCTGAAGAGAAGCAGCTTGTTGGTGCGCAGCCTTCTTCAGCCTGACAAGCTTCACCACAACTTGTGTGCATTTGTTGTGTGCCTCATATGTTATGATCTAGACATGCATAATACAAAGAAAAAGATACAGAGATATAAGGGTGTAAGAGCAATATGATGAGGACATGAACAAGGCATGTCATGTCATTCCTTGAGCCATATTATTAAGAATGCAGTATAAAGAATCAGGTAATTAATATAAACATAACTATGGACATCAGCAAAGGGTTTTACACTTAAATGATTTCATTTTAGTGGCAGAAACTTGGACTACTGGCAGAAAAAGGTCTCTGGTTCGATGCTGGCTCGACTCCACGGTTCGACTTCACTGAGTTTCAACAAAAACTTACCTGGATAGAATAACAACATAAAGACGAACCTGGATCTGTCCAAAGGATCAAAAGACTGTTCTCCCTACCCTGTCTAGTGCCCCTGAGCAAGGCACCTTACTCCCCCAACATCTGCTCCCCGGGCGCTGTACATTGCTGCCCACTGCTCTGCTCTGTGTGTCTGTCCAAAGATCACACCAGATGGGATAAATGCAGAGGACTAATTTCCCCATTGCATGAGTGTGTCTATGCATGTTTGTGCATGTGTGTGGGATAAATAAAGTGTATCTTCTTCTTCTTCTTCTTCTTCTTCTTCTTCTTCTTCTTCTTCTTCTTCTTCTTCTTCTTCTTCTTCTTCTTCTTCTTCTTCTTCTTCTTCTTCTTCTTCTTCTTCTTCTTCTTCTTAAAACAGTAATGTTTCAATTATATTCAGAATATGTCATTGTGATGTACAACTTTTGCTTGAACATGTTCAATGAAACCTCTTATGAGATGCACTATAGGTTGGTATTTCAAAGAGTCACACAGCATTGTCTATCAATATGTTTTGTGATCCATGCTCATGTAATACTAATGAAACTTAAGAACGTGTTGGTGTCTATTATTAGATTATAAAGTTAGAGAGATTTTTAGGAGTGTGGGAACCAACTGAAGATTAGTTTCAGAAGCTGTTTGATATATGCATCCTTATGTGGGAGTGGGGGGGGAGGGGGTAGTGCCGGTATCAGGACTATTTGTGAGTGTGAAGTCTGCCTATTTAACAGAGGTGATGAAAGGAAGCACACTTACATGTTCGAGATGCAGTTTTCTAGATGCACACATTCCCTGTTTGCAGTGAGATATTAGCATTTCACAAAGTCTTGGTGGCATGTGTGTATGTGTGTTGTAAATATGGATTGGCTGGCGGTTCTCCATTCCTGCCATATGAACACATGGACACTGGCAATAACTTAATGAGACATGTTCATGAAGTTACATTACCAAGGGTGCAAAATTGGCTGTAATTCTCTGAAATTGTCTGGTACTGATCGTATATGTTTTGTAACATGACTCAGTCGCTATTAATATTAACAAAACAAGCACTTAGTGAAGTTACACAGGAAACTTGGAAGTCACCTTGGAAGTTCTTGGAGGTGTGTGTGTGTGGAAGGGGGGGGGGGGTCATTCACCTCCTCATTTGAATTTCAGGTGTCTGGGTATAATCCTCAGCTTCCCCTGTTGTCACCTCTGAATGACCCGTTCTTCTAACGATGGACCGTTTTGTTGCCCTTTGTTAGCCGTGGCTTGTTCTCTGGGAACAGCAGCCAGTCTTCGTTGGGACAGTACAGGCCACAAAGAGGTTTAAATAATTTTTGATCCACACTATTAACCCATGAATGTCCTGTTTGTGCGGCTCGCAGAGTGCACTGCAAATAGTCACATTAACACAGGCCTGCAGTGCCGCATACGTTTCTTTGAGCATCTCCTTATTGACTTTGTGATCATAGGCTGGTGGTGAGATGTACTAAGTTATGATAAAATGCAGATTTGACATGTATTACAGATCAATGCGATTAGATATGAATATAATGTTGGTTTCGGATACGGAGTTAATTAATTCAGTTGTTGTCACAATCCTAGCTCCAGATTTATTTCGTATTTTTTATTCATCTTAATTCATCCTGGTAGCAACTGGTTGGGGACTATCAGTTTCAACAAGACTGCTTGATATACAACATGTCTACTCAGATACTATTGATTTAGTGTCATACCGTTTTACGGCCAAATTTGTGTTGTGAGTGGTGTAACATGTGAATATTTTTTTGTCCTTTAAAAAGATTTTCAAACCCCACAGAGATAATTCACATTTGTGAATTTGAGCAATGTGAATACAATTTGATTGGTTGACTTGATAGTATTTGAAATGCTTATGTGTGGAGTTGTCAAACTATTATTTTATGTGTCATTTTTTATGTACACATGTATTTATACTTATCGAAGTATTATTAATTTGTCTATCTATTCTTTTGTTTATACTTGTTTGTGTTTGTATATTGATCCTTTGTGTAACCTACTGGACAGAACAAAATAAAATTGTTAACTGCAGTCATCAAAAGACAGAGGGTGGGTTAAAGGTTCTAATTGGTGAGTGAACAGTGTCACCGACCGACCCAGCAGGCTGAACCAGACGATTGAGCTCTTTTAGATGGAGATACGAGTTTGGTTTGCACTGAAGCTAAAATCCTTCAGTAGGAGATGAGGCAGGAAGAAATATGTTTTTTTGTTGAACAGCAGAGAGTGCTATGTCAGAATGTTGTTACACACATGTAGTTTGTGGGAGAGTTAACAATGAACAGTGGAGTTATAGCAATTTCGTGTGTCACACTTGAATTGATGAACTTTAACGCCACCCCAGTAATACTGCATTTGACGAAAGCTCACAGTAATGTTATGTTTACATTATCAATGTCTTGAGACCCTTTGACACAGTTTGACATGGTTGCGGAGGAATAGTGGTGTTACTGCTGCCTGAGAGACGATATGCACAATTTAATTCTGACCTGTCATAAATACAACACCGTCAGAATTAAATTGCAGATGTCTGTAATACATATAAAAAACGCATTGTACAAGAAGCTGTAAAGGTTTTTATTAATATTGAATTAAACTGCACTTCTCTACATGATGCAATGTTATTAGTACAATGTTCTTCACTTAAGAGTCCAGACTGCTGTCTATTAGTACATGTGTTTACAGTTTTTATTTTATTGACTGGAAACCTTATCTCAAATTCACATTTAGTCTATGTGGATTTCTAAGGAGGAAACCACAGACATATTAAATATGACTAAACACACTAGGTATTGGAACTTTCTCACTCTGACAATTGATCAGTATTTAAACCAATGATACTATTAATATAGGAACTGCTTCCTTCCAAAACAGTCCATATATGAAGTACCTCTTGTTAGAAATTGACTATATCCACGCATTTTACTTTATCTCAGTACTGTGATTATTACACTTTGATATTCCACATACAAAAAACCATTATAACACAATCACACGTGATTTAATAATGACACAGTTGGTGATAACATTGCCTGTCATGTTTTTCTAATGTCACTAGGTGGTAGCATTTAGATGACATTCTTCAACAATCACATTGATAACAACATTTTCAATTCACATTGAAATGTGTATTATTCACTGTGAAAAACATTATTGTGTAGTGATTGACCAAACCTGAATCATATGCTAACGGCCTCTCATCCTACAGAGATAAGTTATTACGCAGAGGGCAGCGGGCAGCGACATGCACTCACATCTAAGCCTCACGCATAGATCATTTAAGCACTGTTTAAGTATGCAAATGCAGAAACAGGGACAAGGTTTGATCTGGGGATCAGAAGAAGGTCACCTGCAACAGCCAACATTTTGTAGCTTACACCTCCACCAATACTTTGATCAAATACCAAGGACTCAACAGCCACCAACTACTCTCAACTTTAATCTGATTGGCGAGAGGAAGTTCCCACACACTTCACAGAAACACTGGCTGTTTGAATTTTTAAAAGGGCTCTCTGTCACACCCAACCCCTGCATGTGTTTCACCTGTCTATGTAAGTCTCTGCTTCCTTTTGTCCTGGTCAGTTCATAGTCGGCTTACATGGCTGTTTCCAGGTGGTGAACATTGCCTTCAGGTGTGCGCTAGTACACTTTAACATGAATCCCATGCATTGTTTAATAAATGAGACCCCAGGTACCTTAACTTTAAACTGACTGAGTGTTGGCAAACTGTCAAATGCTAAATAATGTGGCTATATGTGATTGCTAGCTATTTATCTAATAAAATAAAATTACTAGCAGCAACCATAACTATTTAGAACAACGAAATATTTTTTTTCTTGCGTTTGACTTTTTTGTTTGCTGCTAATGTTTTTTATGCCTGGCTTAATCTCCCAGGGGGACAATATCAAAAGATGGATCTGTCTATTACCCCACAACAAGCCGACATGTCTGTCTGTATTCTGAGCGGCGTGCGTTAAACAATAATAATATTGCTTCTTGTCTGCTCAGTTTCTTTGCAGAATGGATTTCCGTCCTGCCTTCCACAGGCTGCCTACAAGCGCTCCACTCCCCCTCCAGCCCTCAGCTGAAGACTCATTTATAAAAGAGAAACGTGTCAGAAACTACAGTAACAGAACAGTTACAAAACATTTTTGTCCCCATAAATTGTCATGACGGTTTTTTTCTTAAACAGACAAAGTGCACTCCACAACAGATATTTTTATTTTGTATTTCAAGTAGAATGTTAAGGAAATACAGTATACAAATAAAAAAAATCTTCGCCCACCACTGTCGTCCTCGTCACGTTTATGACACAATGTTTATGTCTGTCACAAATTAACCCTTCCCAAATCCGTTTCAAAGTAAAAGAACTCTGGCGTTTTAACTTCCAATTCCATTCATTTGGTCCTCAGGGGCTTTGAGTGTTATCATCAGACCGGATTATGCATGTCTTCATACCGCAGAGTCCTGACATTTAGTTTAGTATAGAATCCGACTTGGATTGAAGGAAATGTACGCGATAAACCAGCAGCTCCCCGGCAGTGAGTCCAGAGAGTTACTGGGATCGACCGATAGATGGCGATCGACGGTTTGACGACCACTGATGCGTCATCTCGCAGGTACAAGTCACTCATCAGTTGATCTTCCATCCTGACGGTCGACTCCGGAGAACCACACGACAAAGAGATGTGAGTAAAGTTTCATGTGCAGGTTTAATGTCATTTTCTGAGGCGGCCTCAACTTTTTCTCTTTACCGTAAAATGACGTAAAGGTTTCTACGTGTTTCTTTTACGTGTTCCTGTTTCTGTCATGGTTGATGGTGAAATAATGTGTTTACATAACGGCCAAGTTTGCCGTCCATGTGGGGGCTGTCTTGAGAAGTTTTTTTCCGCCGGAGAAAAGCTGTGTTGACAGTGAAATAGTGCGTGTACATTACGGTAATGTTGCTGCCGTCTCCCATTTTTTTTCGCGTTAAAAAAGTCGCCTTTCATGTTGAAATGATGCGATCACCGTGATCCTTTGAAGAAACACTGGCCTCATGTAAAACCATAGAGTTCGGATGACGACTGGAATGCAGTTAATGGTGTTTGTGTTTAATTATCATCAAATACCGGGAATTTACATAAAATACACTTCATGTACTGTCCACTAATTTGACAGGATAAGTTCAATGCCCAAAGTAGCTTGTAGCCAAGTTATAACTTCCAGTTCTTGATCTTTCAAACGTTCATATTTTTCATGAACGCTGAACTGAACGAATCAGTTTTCATATGATGAACGATAACATTCAGTTTTTAAATCATCATCATATCAGGCCTGTAGCATCCCCGGCTGAATGACGGTCGGACTCTCTGAACTGATGGTTCACAACCTCTTCATTTCCATTTATTTCCATCCATTAGGTGCTTAACAACTAATAGTAATGATTTTCCATACAACGAGGAACACCTACCATTTTACCGATCATTACCGATTTTCAGGAACTACCTTTTCAAAATAAAAGTATAACATTTCTCATTCCGTTTACACCATTTCAAAAATAAATGCATCAAAACCAATAGTGGCATCTATTTGCACAGAATTAACGCAGGATTCAGAATATGAATCTATATGTCTCTAAAATATATTCTAATAAAAAAATCATGTTTAATCGGTCATTTACAATGCCATCATATGAAATACCAGGAGGAGAGAAAGTGTGCGTGCGTGCTCCCAGACACACTCAGTGAGATCAGAGCTTGTTCACGTGAAGCAGGAGGTCGGTGACTTTGTTGGAAAACAGTGCAACACGGAGTTTGACACAAGTGAACTGACACAACACTGTTGTCAACATCCCCATAAGTAGTGACAGCATTGTACTAGTAGTTCAGGTGGTGGGTTCATCTCTCTGCAGTGTACTTATTCTGGATTGGTATGATTATGATCTTCTGTTTGACTGTTTTGTGTGCTGCTAAAATGTTCCTGGGGATCAATATCAATTGATGGATTCTTCTATCACACCACAACAAGCTGACATGTCTGTTTGGATCCTGAGCGGGTTGTGTTAAATAATAACTAATATTGCTTCTTGTCTGCTAAATGTCTTTGCAGAATGGATTTCCGTCCTGCCTTTCGCAGGCAGCCTCAGCAGCCAGCTTCACGGCCTGCATTGAGTAAGATCTGTCTGTCTGTATACCAGAGGTCACGAGTAGTGTTTCCATATGTTAATACGCACATTTATTTGTCCTCCTCCGCACAAATGCAGGTGCAACACCCGCGGTCCCATCTTCGGAAGGGTCTGATGTCCTCCTCGTCACTGCAATGGAGGTTGACACTGAGCGTGAGTATATTTTACTTTAAACATCCTCGTTACTATATCAGTGTGACAACTTGAGAGTGTGTATTTTCCAGTCTCCCTGGCTGGATCCCCCTCGCCTGGACCCTCAGGCGATGGACCGGTTCAACCCAGCCCCCCACCGCTGTTCAACGGCGCACAGGTAAAAGTGTTGACATGTGCGCAGAATTGTCTGAGTTGTCCATATTGTCTGCTTGCGTTTAATCTGGATATGTGATTTGATTATGCGGCAGCTGCTGCCCACAGGCTGGAGGCAGACGCTGCCAGAGGACCAGCAGGACTGGGTGGGCCGGGCTCTTTTCACCAGCCGCAACGGCCAGAAGCCTGTCCTCACCAGCGAGCTGCGTCTGTGGTGGAACCCCCCAGGAGCCCGTCTCCTCTACACACAGACCCCCTCTGCCCACAACTTCTACCAGTGCCGGTTCTTCCTGTGGGCGCCCTACAAGATGTGGGCCTACCGGCTCAAGTGTCTTAACTGTGGGAACAAACTGACCGGCGCTGGGCTCTACAAAACCGTCCGTCGTGTGCTTGACATTGATGGGTGGTACTATATGGGCACAGAGTACCTGGAATGCTGTTCTTGCAAGAGGAAGTACTCGGCGTGGGCGCAAGACATCATTAAACAGCTGGACCTGGTGCACCAGGAGCTGTTTCCAGCTGTTCTCACGTACAAGTAGGCAGTGATGTGAAATCCTGTGTATGTGTGTCATACAATGTTTAGCCCTCAGCTGACAGTAGTCGTCTTGTGCCCCGCAGGTTGTCTTGCGACAAGAGAGTGGTGGGCCAAATGAAGGAGCGCACTTTGGGCAACAGTGCGTCTCGCCTCCGTGCCACTCTGGTGGAACAGCACACCAAAGAGTGGATGGTGCGGTCGATGAGTTACCTCTCCGTGCTCAGAAAGCTTCAGGTGCCGGGCGTGGCAGGGCAGGTGTCTCTGCCGCCCATGAAGCCGATCCCCACTGTGCCCTGGCTGATTTCCATCTACGCCAGGGAGGCCCTTGGCCGTCTGGAGGAGATGAAAGCCAGGGTCACGTCCATCTTTGGGGACATACTGAAGCTGGGTTACACCAAAGAGGCAAGCTTTGGATCATTTGTGAATGATTGAGAATACACACTTTGATGATTGAGGATGTGATCTCGTTCTCATTTTCAGATTACAAAGAAGCTTGCGGGTAACGCCGCTGGGATGGCCTCAAGGGTCACCAACGTGAGCAACGAGCACGGGCAGGTGCTCATGTCGGTCCTCACCGCCTCTGAGGGGGACGAACTGGTTCCCATGGCGGCCGGGCTTGTGCGGCGGTACAGGGAAGCCGGAAGGGCCCCTCCTCGGGTCTTGTATGTAAACCGGGATTGCTGTGCCACCACCGGACGCTGTAAGGTAAAAAAAACTAGTGCTGTCAAACGATTAAAATATTTAATTGCGATTATTCCCATTTATGTCATAGTTAACTAGCGATTAATCGCAATTAATCGCACATTTTTATCTATTTCTAAATGTCCCTTCATTTATATTTTCTACAATTTTTTTGTTTTAATGCTCTTATCAACATGGAAAAGTGGATTGGCTTGCTTTATGCAAATGTTTTCTTTTGTTGATAAACAACATTGCCAAACAGGGCGGTACAAAATAAAATTCTAAATTGCACGTTTCAGGTAAACAAGGACTAGTGCAGTTAAACCATGGCTTAATATTTTATTTTTTTCAAGTTAGCTGTGAACATAGCACTCAGGCTTCTTATTTCAGAAACAATGAACCAACAGTTAGGTTACCAATAAAAGGTAAGCCTACTACTTCTTTACTTTCAGCCAGCTACTCAAACATACAAGCAACAAAATAACAAACAAACAAAATACACAGGCAAGTGTCGGCCTACTTTGAAATAAATTAAACACAGAATTTTGTAGGGCTATTTGAGTCCTCCCCATATTTGTGGAAAATGTATGAAATAAGAAGTACCCTATTTTGAAATAAATAAAAACATATTGATGTTAAAAAAATTGACGACGTTACAATGGGTTTGTGTAAACGCCGTTAAAAACGCGTTTAACTGACAGCACTAAAAAAAAAACACATCAAGAACAAGTCCACTGGCCACTTTATTATCCCTCGACTCAAACTGAAACAAATGTCTTCTTCTGCTGGTTTTCTCAGGTGGCAGCCTTGTTCAGCGAATGGGAGCAGCTGTTGGTCAGGCTGGACGTGCGGCAACTAATGCAACGCTTAGCGAAGGCCATCACTGCCGACAATCACCAGCATTATGGCCCATTTATGTCCCGGCTTTCGTTTGCCATGCTTGAGTGGGATGGCTCTGACGTGGCCCGCCTGAAAGAGGCCAAACAGTCCAAGAAGGGGAGGGACGCCCACGTGAAGCTCACGTCCAAGGAGCTGACCCGCCACTGCCGCCGCCACACGAGGGGTGTAGCGGAGACGGAGCTGCTGGTTCAGAAGGTGCTAGACTCCTTCTCTGAGGTGAACGACACCATGGGCGTCCCACTCTTCGACCGTGCCAAGATGGAGGCGATTTGGAGCACACAGCGTCACCATCTCCGCTGCATTCAGGACCCGCCAGGAGTGGAACTGTATGCGAAGACAGGGGAGGTGACCAGGGGGGGTGTCAAGCTCCCCGTCTACCGCTGTGCCCGAGGCACCAGTTCCCTCGAGTCGTTCCACAACCGCATTTGCATGTTCGTTCCAGGTGAGTGTCTCAGAATGAGCGAGTTCGTTTGTGTGTGAGTGCGTGCGTGCGTAACTAATGTTCTCCACCCTCTGTCTGTCCCATCACAGGCACGTCTGCCAACGCCCTCCACTTCCAGGTGTACCTGCTGGAGGGCGTGGTGAGATGGAATGAAGACTGTGCCAGAGATGCAGTGGAGGGCGATGCCGGACGTTCGTCACTGCGTTGCTACAGCGCCCAGCTGCAGACAGGCCTCGCCCAGCTCACCCAACAGTTCTTGGGGAGGACGCTGGTAGAGAATTACACCCAGCCTGGGGAGTACACAGGTATAATACAAACAGCTGTATTATATATCACAGGCCAAATGTCGAAACCGCATTTCCTTTTTTTTCTTCTTTTTTTTCTTTATGTAGGGGAGCTCATCGGGGTGGAGTACCTCTACTCCCAGACAGGCACCGCCGGTCTGCAGCCGGACGCGGGCCCAGATGATGATGATGATGCTCTTGATGGGACGGATGAGCTGGAAGAGGACGAGGAAGAGGACGAGGAAGAGGAGGAGTATGAGGGCTTTGAAGAGGAGCTGCACCCTTTGCAGCCCGCTGTTCCCACACAGCCGTATCATCCACCCGCAGTGGAGGAGGAGGAGGTAAGCGATGTCGAGTCTGATGATGGACTTGAAGGGGCTGTGCGTATTGAATACTTGACCTCTGTAGTACCTCTGTCTATTGCAGGAGGTACGGGGTCCAGATGGACACAGAGGCTACCAGCATGCCGTCCATCTAGCACATGCCCTCGTAGAGCTGCGTCACAACGCCTTCGTTACGCAGCGGCAGGTGAAGGAGATAATGGCTCTTTGGCAGAAGCTGTCACACAGGGACAAGGTGCCAATCTCCTTCCCCCAGGGCCACTGCTCCAAAGCTGCCTGCACGCCTGGAGGGGACAGCGGGACAAGGTAAGTGTAGCGTGTACAATTCAACCTCAGCTCATAGTCCTTTTTTTTATATTGGTCTATTTTTATATTTCATTTACTCCACAGCAAATTCATTGTTTGATTGTGCTCTACGTGACTCCAGTCTGTAACCCAGGACACGTCTTTCTCCTCCTCTCTCTCTCTCTCTCTCTCTCTCTCCCTCTCTCGCTCTCTCTCTCTCTCTCTGTGTGTGCAGTTCGTATCTCGGGCAGGGCGCGGGAGCGGCACAGTTTCCGTATGCCAACAGGATGCTCGAGGCCCTCTTTTTGGAGCTGTGCCGCGTTCACCCTGAGGGTTGTACCATCGCTGGGGTCCCGGTGAACCGCTGGGGGGCTGTCGAGAGGGACTATTCTGTCATCAGAGACAATCTGTACAACAGGCCGGACCTCTTGGCAGATTCCCCCATCCAACTCCCAGAGATCAACAATCGGACCCTTCTGCAGTGGTGAGCGCCTTTTGCGTGAGTGCTATGATTTGGAGAATGTTCATACTGGACAGAAGATGCTAATAATCAATATCATTGAATTCACTTCCGTCAAGGCACAACGAGCGGAGCAAGGCGATGATGACGGCCATGGTGCGTGCAGCGGTGCCGGGGCCCAGTGCTCAGCAGACAGCAGCAGAGTGGCGTTCTCCGGCCAGGCCTCTGCTGCAGGAGCCTTTCTGTCCTGACCAGCCTCTCGCACTCTCTCTCCCCGAGGACGCCCCTGGTCAGGTTGTCACAAACAGTGTAGCCCTGGCATCGGCGCTGTACAAATTCATCACCACCACTGCAGCCTCCTCCTCCACACCGACCACCTCTCGTGCCTCCCCCTCTGCTGCCCCCCCTGCCACCTCCACCTCTGCCCCTGCTGTGCCCCGAACCACCGCCTGGCGGAGGAGCGTCCGTGAGGAAGAGCAGCGGCGGGCCAAGGAGCTGGGCCTTCCTGTCAAGACCAGGAAGAGGTGTGAACATTTCATGTGTCAGCGCTGTGGCCAGCCGAAGACCAAAGAATATGGTCACAGTCGCTATAGAGCAGAGCACTTCTGCTCCCGTGCCGAGGGATCCTCGGTGGCTGACTGGCTGGCAGAGAAAAGGGCCCAGGAGGCCAAACAGAGGGAGAGACAACAGGTCAGTTACCTGATACACACAGCGACTGAGACGCTTCCCTCATCACTGTCATAAACCATGTTGTTCATCTTGTTGTCTGCAGGCTGAAGCTGCCCAGGCTTCACAGAGCCCCTCCAGCCAGACACAGAGCCAGCAGGTAGGACAGTTAATACAGGGGAGAAACGGCACAGTCAAAGTTCGGGAGTATCAAAATATCAATGAAATGCTAAAGTGTGTACATCAATGAATCATGCTATTGTATAACTAGAGGTGGTATTTTTTTCCTTCTCAAAAAACAGTTAATTCAGAACAGAAATTAAAGGTCTAACAAAAGATGCTTTCAGTTCACAGAGAAGTGATTTAACCCTCAGTTACTCAGGAAGTATAAACAACACTCATTAAATTGGAAATGTGTTTGTCTCTCTCTCTGACACACACACACACACACACACACACACACACACACACACACACACAAGCTACGCAAACAGACACCTCTCTGCATCAGATCAAAAAGACCTGGCCAACCCTTTGTGTGTGTTTTGTTCATATCTTATACGTTTCTTGAATTGGAATGACAGTCTCTTTCCTTTTTATTCAGGAGGAGCAGAGGGAGGAGGAGGACAACGACTGATCTCTTTGTGTGTTGTTGTTGGTTGTGGCGTTTTTTTTAATAAAAAGCCTTTTTTTGTACTTTACACTCTTCTCAGACTGCTCATTTAACATGTTGCACAGGTGTTATGATTTGTCATCATTTGCCCCTCAAGGCTCCAGTGAGTGTGTAAGATGTAGGTGAAGAAAGGTATTGGCAGCAATTGATTATCAAATAATCCTAGTGATGTTGTCACTAGTGTGTAATCATCTCAATTGTACAAAATGATGGGCCCTTTATATCTAAATACTTAATATTAACACCAGACTCGGTCCTCCCTCTTGCAGTTCAATATCTTTCTTTATCTGTGTTTGTCATTGCTCGATAAATCCATCCGAAAAAATTAAGGAGGACGTCCGAAGGCAAAAGGCTGACAGGTGAGTCGGCAAAAGTAAAGAGAGCTGGCAGGGGTCCCGAACCTCGAAGAACCTCTACCAGTCAAAGTGCACATGAATGAGTGAAGAGCCATAACACATTGCATTAAGGCAAATCCAGTCAAAGGTGACACTGGGCATGACAGGAAGGCTCTCACAAAGTCTATTTTTGTGTTTGCCACATGGGCTGAGCTGCACAGCCGACCAGCACGAACAGCCAGATCCCAGGACCTCGAAGGATGTGCAGGTGAGAGGCGGCTGTCTCTCGGGACTCAGTCACAAAGAATATCTGATCCACATGTGGTTTCAGCCTGTTAACAATGTGTTCTCTTTATATCATTCTACTTGACAATAATGTAATTTATCTGTCATTACTCACCTGAAGTGAGATGAATGTGATAATGGAGAGGCACACAACAAATGCACACAAGTTGTGGTGAAGCTTGTCAGGCTGAAGAAGGCTGCGCACCAACAAGCTGCTTCTCTGAAAGGAGAAAGGATGCCCTGCAAGAAGTAGAGGTGCTGCAATCCTGTGCAGCATTTTGTAAAGATGGTAAGTTTATTGATTTGTTTGAAACATTGCATTCTGTATTATCTCTGCGTACTGTATTTGCTAAGTGTGCTTTGTTTACAATGCTTTATAACAGGTTCCATCCTATTTCCAATCCAATACAAGACATATCCAGTATATACATTTCCAGCTCAATATTAATGTTTTCACAAAACCTTTTCAACAACATGCTACATTGACAGTATTATTATAGGACACTGATAACATTTAATGAAAGCTTACTTTTGAACAGAAAATCACTCATCTACATTGCATATTATATAAAATTCACACTGAATAATACATCTTTTCATTCCTTCAGATAAGACAGAAACCTCAACACAAACAGAGGAACAGCTGAGGAGACAACCAGCGAACCAGAAGCATAATTTTGTAGTTAAATGACTGCTTTCAAAAGCTGTAGATATGTATCTAAACCTGCAGAGACAGAGAAAGACAAACATTTAGTGTGGCTGTTTAAATTATGTTTTCTTTATTATGTAAATAAATCTGTAAAACGTTATTGGTTTCATGTGATTCTTGGTTTTCTGGTCAGTACAATGTAATGTTTTTTTGTTGTGTGTACATTTCATTTGAATAATGTAATATCCTTGTTACAAGGATGAAAGACAGGTTGTAGACTACATGTATAATAAACAATTATTCCTGATGTGGAATATTGTTCAACAATTCAAAAACTTAAACTGCACTTCTCTACATGATGCAATGTTATAAGTACAAGGTTCTTCACTAAAGAGTCCAAACTGCTGTCTATTATATGTGACAGTTAATATTGACATTTAATACTTTTTTCATTAGGGCCCGAGCACAGACATCAAAGGTGTCTGGTGAGACCCTATTGAAATTGTAATGATTATTATTATTATTATTCAGGCAAATGAATTGGCTTTTTGAGGGCTTTAACATGCTCAACTTCTTACCAAAATTTGCAGAAAGTTAGAAAGTGGTGAAAATTTACGTATTCTGAAGGAATTTTCAATGGGCGTCGCAAAATGGCTCAACAGTGCCCCCCGAGACCCCCGGAAGGTGTTCCCATTGACCTGTCTTCACAAAAATCGATATACAGGTCTATCATGACCAAACAAACAAAAAAGTCTCTGGGTGCAATTGTAAAAACAAAACAGGAAGCCTGATATTTTGTATTTAGTGGCCATTTTGGCCATATTCCACATTTTTTCTTTGATACACTTGTACCAGGGTTTTCATCGGATCAACTTCAAATTGAGATGAGTGTCATCACAACAAGATGGAGATAAAAACTGACTGACGGATTTTTTTTTAATCACACGGTGTGACCGTGGCGTGGTGTCAAAGTTTGATTAATCGCCATTAAAACACGATGTTCTGTAACGCGGACATACATGGACCATGAATCCTTTGATTTCAGTCTTCCTAGATCAAAGGAAACTTTATGTCTTGCAAAGGTCACGTCTCTTTCTCTCTCAGAACTGGTTATTTTTGTTTTTTCAGACAAAAAGCATGCAACGCTTCAAAATGGATGTGCTCGGGCCCACCCAGTGCTGCTTTGCAGCCCTAAAAATGTTAGTTAATATTAATGTTGTATTGTCTTCTTTTCTCCATCGCTTCTTATCTTCCTTCCTTGTTTCCTCCTTGTTCGCTTCCTTTCTTTTTATTCAAATTTCAATTAAATGCAACAAAACCAAACTGAAGTTTTCCTCCGTATATTTTGTATTTATTATTATTATTTATTTATTATTAGGGCCCGAGCACAGACATCAAAGGTGTCTGGTTTACAATTATAATCTCATAAACGAACCCAGTTAAGGGCAATAGAGCAAAAATATATTTGATCTTTATTTATTATTATTATTATTATTATTATTATTCAGGCAAATGAATTGGCTTTTTGAGGGCTTTAACATGCTCAACTTCTTACCAAAATTTGCAGAAAGTTAGAAAGTGGTGAAAATTTATTTAATCTGTTTCCTCTTATTTTCATAAACACACAGTATGTGGTTTTCAGTTTAACATGGTCTTGATTGGTTGAGCCTTTCTGTCAAATGTTGCTGGGCTTGCAGGAGCTCAACCCGAAGCTTGTTAGTTATGCAAAAAGCAGTAAGTGTTCGTTTTAGGGATCTGACTCCTTGTGGAGTTAGCACTGGGTTCTCCATCGTTTGGGGATGGGGTCGTTGTAAGTGCAATTGGGGGGTGGGGGGGTGGTTCAGTGTGTTGTTTTTTTTTTTTTTTTCTTTTCTTCTTCCTTCCTTGGGGATCCGCATTCAGTCTATTCAATCTATTTCTATCTCTGGGGATTTGACATATGGCCACCAATACTAATACTTCTGTTGTCCCACTTACTGGGTCCTCTGTGAGATTCTTGAGCTGGAATATTAAAGGCATGGGGAGTCCAATTAAGAGATCAAGGATATTTGCTCATTTGAAACGTCTTAAAGCGGACTTAGTGTTTCTGCAGGAAACCCACATGCTCACTAAAGATCAGATCAGACTTAAATGTCCCTGGGTTTCTGAGGTGTTTCACTTTAATTTCAACTCTAAGGCCAGGGGGGTTGCTATTTTAATTAGTAAGTCGATTCAGTTTTCAGCATCTAAGGTGATATCAGACAAAAATGGCAGATACTTAATTGTTACAGGTACGCTATTCTATATTCCCATTTTATTAGTTAACATATATGCCCCCAATTTCGATGATCCACACTTTATGAATAAGCTATTTGAACGTCTTCCCTCATTGAATAACAGCCTCCTTATAATTGGCGGGGACATGAACTGTGTAATTGATCCCAAACTAGACCGCTCCAACCCACGAACTCTGACCCCTTCTTCAATGTCGAGGTCACTTTCAGATTTTGTGTCCAAGAACGGTTGTACTGATCCTTGGAGATTTTATAACACTCGTAACAAGGAATATTCCTTCTTTTCTCAGATGCATCAATCTTTCTCTCGGATTGATTATTATTTTATTGATGCAAAACTAATTCCCAAAGTACTGTCTGTTAATTATCATCCTATTGTCATTTCTGACCACGCCCCTCTTTCTTTAGATATTCAGTTCTCTTCACAACCCCGGTACTCAACACCTTTGAGGTTCAATACATTACTTCTCCCTCAGATGATAAGTTCACCAAATTTATTACAACTAAAATTGATGATTATATCTCTCTAAATCAAAATGATATGGAACCAGTTTCATGTTCACTGCTGTGGGAATCATTAAAAGCATACTTGCGGGGACAAATTATTTCCTACTCTGCCCATTTGAATAAATCCCGTAAAGCTAAATTGCAAGAACTCTCTATCAATATCACCAAATTGGACCAACAACTCGCTACTTGCCCCTCTCCCAGTTTAATTAAACAGCGTGTTGATATACACTCTGAATTTGATCTCATCACCACTAGTGATGCAGAGCGACTTCTTTTACGATCACGCTCCACATATTATGAACATGGTGACAAGGCAAGTCGGCTCCTGGCTCATCAACTACGTCGCCAGGCAGCCTCACGTTTGATCCCTCAAATAAAAGATTCATCTGGCTCATTGCATAAGGATCCCGCCACCATTAATTCTGTCTTTCACTCATTCTATCCCTCTTTATATAAGTCTGAATCTCCACCTGACACCACTGAATTGAATTCATTCTTAGATAGCCTCAACTTTCCTGTGATAAGCTCAGATGCTGCTAAAAAACTTGAGTCACCATTAACAGTAGAGGAAATCACTCTCGCTGTGAGAAATATGCAGAATAACAAAGCTCCTGGCCCTGATGGATTTCCAGTGGAATTTTTTAAGAGATTTCAGGATAAATTGTCCCCTCTACTACATGCTGTTTATAAGAAATTACTGGAACATGGTAGCCTGGGTGCCAGACGAACTTAGCCCCACCCACGACATTTGTTGTTCGGGAAGTTCGGTCTGGAGTCGCTCCGTTGGGGAGAAACTATGCTCAAAACCGAAGCGGTTCGATCCAATCAGATCGTCAGGGCGGGCTTTATACGATGATTGACAGATGATCTACAGTGACGTAGTCAACCACGTCAGCAAAGAGCGCTGGAGAGCTGAGACGTATTTAGACATAGTGTTTATATCTATGAGCTGAGATGTGTCGATGATGCCATCGAGTCTGTTTCAGCAGACATCGACAGCGCATTCATTTTGAAAGAGGAACAGAGGAACGTGATCAAGGCTTTTGTAGATCGAAAAGATGTTTTTGCCGTCCTCCTACGGGATTCATAAAAAGTTTAATTTATCAGCTGGCCCCGATGCTGCGGCCACACAAGCAGTCATATACATAAAAAGAGAGTGGGGGGGCGCTACGCTCCTCAGCACATATGAGACAAAAGACACATGTTGGGACGCTGTTAATGTTGGAGCAACAAGGAAGTGAATGCTTGAAAAAAACGATTAGCTGCCGTTTCTTCTCCTCGCTGATGCAGAGCCATGACGGCGGAGCTCTGCAGCGCAGCGTGCGGATCAGGAGCTCCGTGGAGTTCTGGTAGCGACGGATCTCTCTCAGAGCCTCGGTCCCGGGCCGGTAACGGTGCCGGGCCGGTCGCGAGGCTCTGAGAGAGATCCGTAGTGGGCTTCTTCACGCCGCCGGCGGCCGGGGCTCTCACGAGCAGCCCTGGCCTCCAGCTGCTTCCTGGGGGCTTTGCCTCCGGTGGAGATACGAGCGGCATTTGCAGCATTTCCATTGATTTATTTAGAGAGTGAATAAACTCGTGAAACAGACAACTGATAACAACTATGCCAGACAGACGTCACATACTACGTTGCTCTGATTGGTTGTAGGTCTATCCAATTGAGCGAAGAGGCACTTGGTTTCCTGGTTCGGTTGAAACACACCCCATAATCACAGCCCAATGGAGCGGTCTCAGACTCATATTCTGACTAGAATAATGAGTCTGACAACGTCAGGCTAGGAACATGGCACTCTCCCTCCTACTTTAAGGCAAGCCTCCATAAGTCTTCTTTTAAAAAAAGATAAGGATCCGAATCTCTGCGGCTCATACAGACCTCTTTCATTAATAAATGTAGATGCTAAGATCCTTGCTAAAGCTTTGGCCTATCGCCTGGAGAACATTGTACCAACTATTGTCTCACATGAGCAAACTGGATTTGTTAAGGGGCGGCAGTTATTCTTTAATGTCCGAACACTCCTAAATATTATTTACTCTAAAACTGCCACAACAACACCTGAGGTAGTGATCTCGGTCGATGCTGAAAAAGCATTCGATAGGGTTGAAAGGGACTATTTATTTACTGTACTAAAGAAGTTTGGACTGGGTAATGGGTTCATTTCGTGGATACGTCTCCTTTACACATCTCCACAAGCAAACATTTCCACTAATGGCATTCAGTCCAATTTTTTTACTCTAACCCGTGGCACCAGACAGGGGTGTCCCCTATCTCCTCTATTGTTCGCGCTAACTATAGAGCCCCTGTCAGTCTTTCTGAGGTCCTCCTCCACTTTTACTGGGATCTCACGATTGGGCACAGAATTTAAGTTGTCACTTTATGCGGATGACTTATTAATGTATGTCTCAGATCCTGTCCTTTCGATTCCCACAATTTTATCTGCTTTCCAGAGATTTGGATCATTCTCAGGCTATAAAGTGAATACTTCTAAAAGTGAATGCTATCCTGTCAATGCTTCAGCATCACAGCTCACACAGTCAGATGTCCCTTTTAAAATGAGCCTTACTGGCTTTAAGTACCTCGGGATCAGCGTAACCAGAATAAACTTTAGAGATGAGTGATTTTTGAAGATTATTGAAGTGGAGCGTAAACTCTCTTTTTTCTGCTAATTTCTCACCTTTAATGTCTAAAATTAAATCTGACCTCCAAAAATGGAGGAGCTTACCTCTCTCGTTAATTGGAAGAATTAACGCGGTTAAAATGAACATTTTGCCCAAATTTCTATTTTTGTTCCATTGTCTCCCACTTTTCCTGCCAAAGCAGTTTTTTAAAACAATTGATCAAACTATTTCTGACTTCTTGTGGTGTGGAAAGGCTCCTAGGATCCGCAAATCCACACTTCAGAGATGTAAATTCAATGGCGGATTGGCACTTCCAAATTTCCAACTGTATTATTGGGCGACACATATTCAAAAAATGTCATTTTGGTTCAAGTCTGTGAATCTGCCATGGTTTCACTTGGAGGCACAGTCATGTGTTTCATCCTCCTTACCTGCTCTACTTACCTCTTCTATTCCATCCAACCTCTCTGGCTTTACAAATAATCAAGTGGTTCACTCCACACTTAAAATTTGGTATCAGTTTAGGAAACACTTCAAATTTAAGTCAACATCTACTTTAGCTCCTTTACTGAACAATCATTTATTTCGACCTCCGGTAACAGATTCAACCTTTCTTGCATGGCATAATAAAGGCCTGAAATGTTTTGAGGATCTTTACAAGGATGGTATTTTTCGCAGCTTTACAGATCTCTCAGGAGAATTTCATCTCCCACCTTCTCATCTCTTTCGATACTTTCAAATTAGACACTGCGCTAAAGCTTTGTTTCCAATTTTTCCCTCCTCGCCGCCGACCCTACAGTGGGAGGTGCTTTTAAACCACGATCCACTTCAAAAATCACTCATCTCTAAAGTTTATAATGAACTTCTGTCTTTTGATTGCTCTCCAGTTACTAAAGTTAGGGCTGCCTGGGAAGATGAACTGGATCTAAACTTAGAGGATGACTGGTGGGACACTGCTCTTAAGAAAATGTACACTAGTTCATCCTGCGCTCGTCTCACACTTATACAGTTTAAAGTACTGTTTAGAGTCCACTTTTCTAAAGCTTGACTGTCGCAAATCTATCCCAGTATCACTGACAAATGTGACAAATGTCATGCCTCATCCTGCAATTAAACCCATATGTTCTACTCTTGTCCACTACTCTCTCGCTTTTGGTTGAATTATTTTGACACCATGTCAAAAATACTTTCAGTAACTATAAAAGTCTCCCCCCATGTTGCCATATTCGGGCTCCCAGAGGACCATAACCGGTTTACCTCTACTCAATTAGACATTTTAGCTTTTACTTCCTTACTGGCAAGACGCCACCTTCTTCTCCACTGGAAGTCGACAGGAAGCTCCCTCCAGTACTCAGTGGCTCAACAACACCATGTCTTTCCTAAAGCTGGAAAAGATCAGATATTCAGTGAAAGGTAGCTCTAACAAATTTTATAATAAGTGGCTTCCCTTTCTTACATTCTTCCACTCTCTCCAGTCCCTGCCCCCCTGATTACCTTTTTATTTATTCATTTACTTATTCTTTTTTTATTTTATTTTTATTTATTTATGCTGTGCAGCTTTAATACTTAATTATTACTTAATAGAATTTTCAGTTATTTTTTATCATTATTATTCTTATTTTCATTGAATTGTGTAATGTATTGTTCGCAGGACCACGTTCATGTGGTCCTTTAATTAAGAAAAACATCCAAGGAGGTTGACTGTATCATTGATTCTTGTTCTACTGTGCCTTACCTCCTAATAAAAATATTAGACTTTTTCTCACAATTTAACAGCCCATACACTTTGGCTTGGTATCGACAAGAAAATATTCATCACATATGAATAGCAACACACATTAGGCCTATGTATACTATAAAAGCAAAATATAGAATTAAAACCAGTTGTACACAGGTAAAGAGCCTAAATAAATTACTGTACATTTCTGCACAGAAAAATGAATAAAAGTAAAAGGGAAATAGTAAATCAATTCAAAAGTGAACAGGTAACTTGTGAACTCGTGAACTAATTTTTTATTTGTGGAGAAAGTATTTTGAGTATTTTAAATACAAAATTACTCCACTCTTACGTATTTTGTTACAAATTACGTTAGATTTTCTTCGGCCCTATCAAATACAAATTACAAAATACTCAAAAGTAATTGAAATACATATTTCAACCAGAAGAATTCTAAGCGGATATGAAGAGATTAAAAAACGTTTTACTGTGAGGGGGAGATTAATTAAAACACCTTACTGACAGAGTACATTCTTAACGGAAGTGATGTTTGGTCATTTGTTCACTACAATCTTCATTTGTAATATGATTGATATGCAAGTTCCCATTAATATGTGAAAACACAGAAAACACACTAAAATGAACCTTCGGCATTGACACGGTTTAAGGAGATGTCCCAGTTCTGAGAGAGAAAAAAACGTCACCTTTGCAAGACATAAAGTTTCCTTTGAACTAGGAAGACTGACACTGCAGGAGTGGAGTGGTTTGTTTGCGGCTCATCAAAGCATCAAAGAATTCATGGTCTATGTATGTCTGCGTTACAGAACATCATGTTTTATTGGCATGTAATCAAACTTTGACGCCACGCCACGGTAACACAGTGTGACGAAAAATCAATCCCTCGGTCAGTGTTTATCTCCATCTTGTTATGATGACACTCATCTCAATTTGAAGAACATCAAAGTAAAAATGTGGAACATGGCCAACATTTTGGCCATGTTCCACATTATACAAGTCATAGAAATACTGCCCATCTCTGGTTGTATCATCATCACTTGCATCTACTGCACAGTAATTTTCCAGTCTGTAATGTAGCTTGTTATCAAGTTCTCACTTCCAGCCATTGATCTTTCAATCACCTTCTACTGTAAATATCTGTATTATCTCCATGGACTGGTTTAACTATTATGCTTTTGTGTTTGACTGTTTTGTGTGCTGCTGCTACTGTCTATTGTGCCTGCATAAATGTTCCTGGGGGTCAATATCAATAGATGGATCTGTCTATCTGTCAATCACAACACAACAATCTGACACGTCTAACGTTGCTGGTTGTCTGCTTTATGTCTTTGCAGAATGGATTCCCGTAGGGCCACTGCTGCATACGGCGTGAAGGGACCAGAGGCGGTGAGGGAGGAGGCCAAGGCCCGCATCCTCCAGGCCGGAGGAGACCCCGAGTGCTGGCAGCTGGTGCTCAGTGAGAGCCAGCTCCAGTTTGGCCGGTACCGGGGTCAAACCTTAAAGTGGCTCCTAGAGAACGATGTGGGCTACGCCTGTGGGATCCTGGTGTCCCACATGCAGGAGAGGGAAGCCGGGGACACCTCCCAGTCGTCCCTCGCCGTCCACAAGGACGCACTCGCCTCCTACGCCCAGCTGTTCCCACAGATGGTGCAGGTGATCCAGTGGCGTCAGATGTGCGAGGGCTTTGTGTCGGTGAGGGGCATGGACCAGACGCTGGTGGGGTTCGGAGCGCACGCCCACATGTCGCTCCGAGCCCTGTATGAGTCCACAAGCAAAGAGTGTCAAATGTAAGTATTTCGGCCGCAGGTGCAGTTGAGGATGCACCCGGACGTGTGTTATAACATATACTTTGTCCCTTTTCCCGTCTGAAGCTACAGGCGTTGGGTTCGGATCCAGAAGGTCAACGCAGGGTCGCTGATGCACACCGTGCAGGTGTACATGCTGGGCCGGGACAAAGAGGGGTCAGCAGCAGGGTCGTCGGCCTCTGCCCCTCCTCCAGCTGCTCCCCTGGCTCAGCAGAGCGCTACGCGGCCTGCATCCAGTAAGATCTGCCTGCCTGTCTGTCTATAGCTAATGAGTAGTGTGTTCAAATGTTAATAGGCACAAGCATTTTCCCTCCTCTGCACAAGCGCAGGTGCGGCATCTGTGAACCCTGTGATCGAGCTGTCGGACGACGACGACGACCTCTTCGACGCTGCCATGGAGGTTGACACTCCGCGTGAGTGTATTTGACTTTATACATCGTTGTTACTATATATATATATTATCACTGTGACAACTTGAGATTGTGTATTTTACAGTTTCCCGGGCTGGACCCTCCCTGGCTGGATCGTCCCGGCCTGGACCCAACCGGGTTGGACCTGTGGGCGATGCACCGCGTCATCCCCCACTGCTGGTCACCGGCGCGCAGGTAAAAGTGCAGTAACAACTTGTGTGTAGTCGTCAATATCATCTGACTTTCGAGTTTAATCTGGATATGCGATTGTCCACACAGCTTCTTCCCAAGGGCTGGAGGCAGACGTTGCCGGAGGAGCAGCAGGAGTGGTTGGGCCGGGCTCTGTTTACTGCCGGCACGGGCAAGCATCCTGTCCTCACCAGCGAGCTGCGCCTCTGGTGGAACCCTCCGGGAGCCCGGCTCCTCTACACCCAGATCCCCTCCGTCCACACCTTCTTCCAGAGCCGGTTTTTCCTTTGGGCGCCCTACAGGATGTGGGCCTACAAGCTCTCCTGCCCCAACTGCAAGCGGCAGCTGACCAGCGCTGGCCTCTACAGGACCGTCCGCCGTGTGCTGGACATCGACGGCTGGTATTTCATGGGCACGGAGTACCTGGAATGCGGCGGGTCCTGCAAGAGGAAGTACGCAGCGTGGGGCCAAGTCATTATGAGTCAGCTGGACCTGGCTCACCGGGCACAGTTTCCGGCTGTGCTCACCTACAAGTAAGCTGCAATGCTAAAGCCCATGCATGCATGTGTATGTGTGTGTGTGTTTCTCAGCTGACACTAGTCTCCTCGTGCCTTTGCAGGTTGTCTTGCGATAAGAGGGTGGTGGGTGTGATGAAGGCCCGCACTTTGGGAAACAGTGCATCTCGCCTCCGTGCCGCTCTGGTGGAGCAGCACACCACAGACTGGTTGGTGCGGATCCTGCGCTACCTGTCGGTGCTGGACCAGCTCCAGCTGCCCGGCGTGGCTCCGCAGCAGGTGACGGTGCCGCCCCTGAGACCTGTCCCCAACGTGCCCTGGCTGATTTCAGTCTACGCCAAGGAGGCCCTCGGGCGTCTGGAGGAGACGAAAGCCAGGGTCACGTCCGTCTTTGGGGACATCCTGAAAATGGAGTCCACCAAGAAGGCAAGCGCAATAAATATATGATATTATAAGTTGGAAACACACACACACACGTGACGTGACCTGCTTCGGTTCTCATTTTCAGATGACCAAGAAGCTCGCTGGCGACGCTGCCGGGATGGCGGCCTGGGTCACCAACGTGGGAAACGAGCACGGGCAGGTGCTAATGTCGGTCCTCACCGAGTCCGAGGGGGAGGGGCTGTTGCCCATGGCGGACGGGCTGATGCGGCGCTACAGAGCGGGTGGAAAGGCCCCTCCTCGGGTCCTTTACGTTGACCGGGACTGCTGTTCCGTCGTCGGATGCTGCAAGGTAAAGAATACAACATCAACGACGACAGACTGGTCGCTTGATTTATCCAACCGAAACATATGTCGTCTTCGTCTTCTTCTTCTTCTTCTTCAGATGGAGGAGATGTTCGGCGAGTGGGATCAGCTGGTGGTGAGGCTGGACGTCTGGCACCTGATGCAACGCTTCGCCAGGGGCGTCACCAACGTCAGCCACCCGCTGTACGGCCTATTTATGTCACGCCTGTCATTCGCCATCTTTGAGTGGGACGCCGACGACGTGACACGCCTGCAAAAGGCCAGGCAGTCCCCCCTGGCTCCCACAGCCAGAGAGCTGGCCCGTCACTGCCGCCGACGCACCAGGGGCACGGAGGAGACGGAGCGGCTCATCCAGGAGCTGCTGGACACCATGTGGGAGTCCACTGACGTCATGGGTGTCCCTCTCATCGACCGCCCGAAAATGGAGGACATCTGGAGCAGGCAGCGTCGCCATCTCTGCTGTATCCAGGACCCGCCGGGAGTGGAGCTGTATGCGAAGATGGGGGAGTCGCTCAGGGGCGGCATGGTGCTTCCTGTCTACCGCTGCGCCCGAGGCGCCACTTCCCTGGAGTCCTTCCACCTCCACTTGTGCCGGTTCATTCCGGGTGAGTGTTTGTGACTCTGTGTGTCGCTGTCAGGATGAGCCAGCGTGTTCATACTGACTGACTGACGTCCTCCTCACTCTGTGTGTCCCCTCGCAGGCACGTCTGCCAACGCCCTCCACCTCCAGGTGTACCTGCTGGAGGGCCTGGTGAGGTGGAATGAAGACCGCGCTCGAGCTGCGGTGGCTGGCGGTGCCAAGTTCTCCACCGCCCGCTGCTACGACACCTGGCTGCTGAGAAGCGTCAACAAGCTCAGCCAAAAGTACATGAGGAAGACGCTGGTGGAGAACTTCACGCAGCCTGGGGAGTACACAGGTACACACCTGCGTACATAACATCGGTGTAATGCTCTGATGCTTTTGCGGGGTACAAACCCTATTTCTCTTTTTCCTCTTTAACTCAGGGGAGCTCATCGGGGTTGAGTACCTCTACTCCCACACAGGCAACGGCGCTCTGCAGCGGGAAATGGCCCGCGATCGGGGCGCGGACGACGGGATGGAAGAGGAGTGGGATGAGGACGCGGACGAAGAGGGGGAGGAGGATGAGGGCTTTCAAGAGGAGCTGCCCGGGGTCGAGGCCCTTTTGCGTCATCTCCCGCCCGTGCAGGAGGAAGTAAGCCTCATCGAGTCGGGCGACGGAGGGAGGGGCCTTTTGCCGCGCCTATAAATGCCTAACACAGGGTTCCCACGGTCAGGGAAAACCTGGAAATGTCATGGAATTTTAAAATGTGTTTTTCCAAGCCTGGAAAAGTAATGGAAAAAAATAATCTCCCAAAAGTTTTGGAAAAGTCATGGAAATTTGTTATATTCATATTTTCATGTCGTTCATTTTAGGGATGGGCATAATTAATAGACGATCGATTAATTGATCATTAAGAATTTCGTAAATTACATTTTTTCATCAATGAAAACTATTGCATGTTCGCAATGAGGCAGGAGGTCGGAATATCCGAGTTGCCCTGAAAGCAGCACAGTGAAGTTGTTAGTAGCTGAAGGAAGCAGCCCGGAGATAAGCCTCCGCTGCTCGGCTTCATGTCCGCACACCGACCCTCAGTCCACGGGGAAGGGAGCCCTGACAGAGCCGAGTCTGGGTGAGGGGTTCCGGGAGTGAGGGCGTGACAACCACCGGACTGAGATGTCGAGACCCGTCAGATCGAGCTAGCTCTCAGCGGCTAGCTGATGCTCTCATCGGGGCTTAAGAGTACAGCAGCGCATATTTTCCAGTGTAACCATTGAACGGATCCCGTTTAACTGCCACAAGAGTTGTTCATATTCATTTTGTAATAAATCTCTTTCACTGCATTTTAATATAGCCTATAAAGAGTGCATTTTAATATAAAAATATTAATGATTAATCGAAAATCGATCGTTAATTCTCCCAACGATCGATTAAGACAATTTAATCGAATGCCCATCCCTAGTTCATTTATACTGAGTTTTAAATTATTCATATGCTTTTAAAGAAATACGCTAAAAATATAGGCAGGCATACTTGGGTTTGTGTCATTTAAGGTATACTGTATGCCTTGGAATACAGTTGTAAGTTTCATTGTAAGTTTGAATACTACATTTTGTCACTTTTTCGCGTATACACCGAGATTTCACAAAATGTTCGGTCATGGAAATTTGGTTTAAAGTTATTGAAAAGTCATGTAAAAGTCATGGAAATCCATTGGTCAAAATGTGTATGAACCCTGTTAACCTCTGCGGTTGCTTTCCTCTGTCTGTTGCAGGATGTACCCGGTCCAGACGGACACGGCGAGGACCATCAAGTCGTACGTCTGGCCCACGCGTTGGTGAAGCTGCGCAAATGCTCGTACGTCACGCCGGGGCAGGTAAGGGAGATAGGGGCTCTCTGGCAGAAGCTGTCAGACAGGGACAAGGCCCCTATCTCCTTCCCCCCGCGGCACCAGAAGCGTCTCAGGCAGGGCAGGGCAGCTGCACACTTCCCGGATGCCAGCAGGTTGCTGGAGGCCGTCTTCTTGGAGCTGTGCAGCATTCACCATGAGGGCCGTACCCTCGCCGGGGTCCGGGTGAACCGCTGGAGGGCCATCAGGACGGACTACTTCCGGATAAGGGAGAACTTCTACACAGCTTGGGGGCTGTCAAAAGCTGCCCTGGTCCAACTCCTGGAGGTCAACCAGCGGACCTTTCTGCAGTGGTGAGTGAGCGCCTTTTGCGTGCGATGTGTAGAATGTGCCTACTGGAAGGAAGATGCTGATAATCAATATCATTGAATTCACTCCCATCAGGCACCACAAGAGGAACAAGCGGATGGTGGAAGTAGTGCGCAAGGGGGTGCCGGGGCCCAGTCAGCAAGCAGCGGCGGAGCTGTTTCCTCCGGACAGGGCTCTGCTGCAGGAGCCTCTGCGGCCTCTCGTGCTCTCTCTGCCAGAGGACGCCTCCAGCCAGGTCAGCCAGCAGGAAGGGCAGTAAAATACACACAGCAGCACAGTTTGTGAGTATGAAATATCAATGCAATGATAGGGAGTGTACGTGCTGGTGTATAACCATGCATATAACCGCAGTTTACACTGTTGCTACTTCAAAAAAACACTATCGCGACACAAAGGACAGAGATGGGAAATAGCTGGATGTAATAGTTGCCTAATAATTGTGTACACAGTGTATTGTCGGCGCGCCCACAATTGACTCTGCTTTTGTTTCATCCTTCCCGTATAGCATGGAAAAGTCATCGTAGTCGTCGTCGTTGACCTCTGCTGCTGTACGTTAAAGAATTCTCTTTTTTTACTTTGCATGCTTGTGTGTTTTCTTCATTTTTCTCGCACCCGAATGACAGGTCTTGACAAAAGATGCTTTCAGTTCACAGAGAATACATTTAACCCTCAGTTTCTCAGGAAATATAAACAACACTCATTAAATTGAAAATGTGTGTCGATCTCTCTCTGACACACACACACACACACACACGCACACACCCACACAAGCTATGCAAACAGACACCTCTCTGCATCAGATCAAAAAGACTTGGCCAACCTTTTGTGTGTGTTTTGTTTATATCTATACGTTTCTTGAACTGGAATGACAGTCTCTTTCCTTTTTATTGGTGGTGGCGTTTTTTTATAATAAAAAGCCTTTTTTTGCACTTTACACTCTTCTCAGACTGCTCATTTAACATGTTGCACAGGTGTTATGATTTGTCATCATTTGCCCCTCAAGGCTCCAGTGAGTGTGTAAGATGTAGGTGAAGAAAGGTATTGGCAGCAGTTGATTATCAAATAATCCTAGTGATGTTGTCACTAGTGTGTTATCATCTCAATTGTACAAAATGATGGGCCCTTTATATCTAAATACTTAATATTTACACCAGACTCGGTCCTCCCTCTTGCAGTTCAATATCTTGCTTTATTTGTGTTTGTCATTGCTCGATAAATCCATCCCATGAATCAATGCTGACACTGGGAGAGAGAGAGAGAGAGAGCGTGCACTCCTCCTGTGTTAAAATCCCGTCGGCCCCTTGTCTCATTGGTGCTTGAGGGTCTGATATGCACGTGAGCGTCCCCACTGCTGTCGCTGAGTTTGAAAGGCATGTCATTTACTGGACATTGGGAAAAAATTCAAGGAGGACGTCCGAAGGCAAAAGGCTGACAGGTGAGTCAGCAAAAGTAAAGGAAGCTGGCAGGGGTCCCGAACCTCGAAGAACCTCTACCAGTCAGAGGCTTTCGGCTCCAGAGGCTTCTCCGCCATGAAAGTGCACATGAATGAGTGAAGATGAGTAGGAGGAAGCTCAGTTGATCAGCAAAGCTCTTTCTGCAGTCCCCCTCTCGAGGTTACACACACACACACAGGCATAATTATACAGCAGTGCTCGTCTGCGGCTGGGGTGCAGATACTGCCATCATCTGTTCACCAGCACGTCTTCCCCAAACACAGCACTCCGAACAGCAGCAGTGTTTTCAGTGACAAATGCGTTATCGGGCAGGACGCGCCAGTGAAGTGGCCACAGAAGAAGAAGCATCATGGCCGCTCATCTCACCTACATCCAATCATCAAATCACCCCACCTGTTACAGATCTCTCATCAACCCTTCCCCTTTAAATAGTCCTGTGTTTGTTTTGTTGGCGAGAGGAGGCTTTTGTGGTGAGCTGTGGCAGAGCTCTAATTGTTTGGTTTGGGCTATGATGTTTGCTGGTGTATTGAATTAGTTTTACCAGTAGTATTTAAGTTGTAGCAGCCTACTTTTGTTTTGTCTTTGTTAACTTTGTTTGTTGTGCACACAGGGACTACAAGGACAGGTAAGATACTCCGGGGTCTACATATCACACACGTAGGTTTACTGCTTGTTAATCCCTTAGGTTAGAGTGAGCACCACCCGCTGTACTTTTGGGTGCTAAGCACCTGTAAAGGGGGGGATTTCTTTGTGTTCTTTTTCTTTGGTGCCACTGATAGTCCTTGCTGATCCCTGTGTTGCTTTGTTTAAATAAATATTGTCTTTGTCTAATATCGGGTCTTGTCTTCTGTGTGATTGCACCCTCACTTATTCAAACCTGTTGCATTTATGTTATGTCCTGCTACGAGCCACCAGGGGGCGTAACAGTTACGCTGCAACAACAACAACTTACGAGTAGAAAAACTGCTACATTAAGTGGATGTGACATTTATTTGAACAAGAAGAATGTGTTTTTCCTGGAAACATTTCTGATGCTCACTGAGGTCTAAACGAGGACCGAGCAGAGCCTGTAATTATAAAATACAATATTTTCTATATATTTTTTATCACAATTAAAATAGTTAAATCTAAGTTTTGTAATTGTTTAACACTTTTTGAAAAAACAGAATATGCAAAGTGAGCTGCATGTTTTTTAGTTTCCCGTAATTATTCCAAACATTTACCCTTTTACTTTCCTATTCCCGAGTTAAACATATTCTCAATACTGTGTGGGAGTAACTTATATGCTTTCTACATTATTTGTACAATGTTTGACTCAACTAAATCTCAACATTGGAGGGTATATAACTATAAAGTGTTTCACAATAACCACATCAATTGACAACTCTCCCTTTCTATATCTGTGAGGTTCCCATGAGAATTGACCTTTGACTTACGAGTCGAGACATTCTCAGTAAAACACACCATTCAGAAGCTTTGTATAATGAAGCTAAAGCTACTTTTATTTATGTCTATGTGATTCCTCCTTGACGACTGAAGTGACTTTTGAGAGTTTTTAAATAGCCACTACAATCGTGTCGCCCAGAACTGTCCTCACTCAACTGAATCTGGATCCACTAACAGATGTCCAGGTGTCGCGTCACAGCTCGTCCTAATATTTGGGGCCAACCTTCCACTTTCAATATAAAGTGGAATTTAAGAGAAATGCATATTCAAGATATTTCCTGCTCTAGTTTTTTTTGACATTGTTAGATGTAAAATTTCAGTTAAAGAATAAAAGTACTGAATAATTTGGTTAGAAAGCTAAAAGTTCTTGAATGTGTAACCTACATGCGTTTTTTTTGTTTTTCAGAACAGAACTAAGGGTTTGAACTAAAAATGAAACATTTGCATAAATACTAAATAATCCATTTAGAACGGGTTTGACACAGCAATGACATGTCGCCCTTGGCAGCCTGCTATTGGCTGATTAGTCAGGCATGAGAGGGCATGTTGAGGTGTTACCGCAGTTAGTAATGGAAAAAGAATCAATTTGCTAAATGTTGCCTTCAGCTTCTTTATACAAAGATGTTATATAAATAGTAATAAGTTAAAGGTTAGGGTAAGGTTAGTGTTTTATCCACACTGGTGTGGAGGGAACTTGGTCATATCGGACACAACTGAACACCCATGATGCAAACATGTGGAAAAACAGTTTATTTATACAGTTAAGTTATACACTCCTTAACTTCACAGATCAGGCAGCAGCAGCAGCACGGCCATGTTAGAGATTCAATCCCTGCTCGGTCCAGTGATATTAAAAATGGATCAACTCCTGCTACTGTAAGACACTTTAAATACAACCCTGCACGAAATGGCACATGCTAATGTCAAGTGGAGGGTTTTAATGAAAAGCAATTGATGGAGTTGTCACATTAATTGTTGATGATGAGCAATGTTGTGAAACAGTTTTGGATACTCAGTCCCTGGTTTTTATTTCAATGCTTAAGAGTTTAAAGCTTAATTCGCCACTCACAGATTTCTTTTTCTTTTACAGCTGATGTTAAATATCTCGGATGAGGGATATGATGTATTTTATCCGTTGCACGTTTTGACCTCTGACCCTTAACGTCCTCCCCATCAGTAGCTTATCATGCAACTGATTAATTTGCTGAAGTCAGAGTTACAGCTGACATCTCTATCGTTCTGGTAGCAGAGCCAATCACAGACAGAGACAACAAACCAAAAACATGAAGATTATGTAGTCAACTCGTCTGCGTGACCTCTTTATTTCTTAGCACAGGATTCAAATTTAAAACCACTCGTACAGTGTTTGTTCTAAATCGTCCTGTTTGGAATGGACTGTTCTCTCGGTGTTAAAGCTCCGGAGCTACTTCGTCCTCCTTAAACAGTTCTACAATATGCTGTCACTTTTTATTGTTTGTGTGCAGATCTTTTCATAAAGCTTGGGTGAAGGTAGAAGCCATCTGACCAGGTTTATCTGTAATGTTTTTTATTAAAAAATGAAACAGAACTAGTTTTTATCACTGTTCACATGTGTGGCTTGTATATAAGAATGGTTCACTGAACTGATGTTATTTTTCCATACATTGCATGTTGACTATTGCAGAGGTCTGCAATACAGCATCAAACCAACCTTGGGCTTTTACTTTGAAGACAACTTGCTAACCAGGAAGTGGCTCTATGAATGTTGTTTCCATGATGAAGATCAACACCTGTGATTCCTGTGAATGTCTGTGCCAGTCTGGTAAATTGAAATAAAACTAATGGGATCATCAAAATGATCTGGTGGGACATTATTGGCTGCAGGCTGCCAGTTGCTAGTTTATCTGAGGACGTAGAAGAAGACATGTTGCTCTCGGTCCACAGACTTAAGACACACTGCTCGGCCCTCATTGACTACAACAGCACCTGGACTCCACCTCTGTGTATCAAATGTGCTTTACAAATAAAATTGCTTTGCCTTCCAGAGCACTATTCTCTCGTTTATTAAAATTTTATTTATAGTGAACGAATTGCTTGTCCACATGACACCAAACTCTGTTATGCACTTCCTGGGGCAATTCACAACACACAAGCCAAAAGTGAAGTCGATAAAATTAATGGTTTGCAATATGCATTCCACATGTAGACAGACATTTGTGGAATTAATAGTAAACACATAAATAAAACAATCTAATATTTACTTCATACCATCATGACTTTCAGATGCTGCACTACGTGAGGGACAAGCTTAAGCTACGACTACTATGCTTTTCTGAAATTCACTTTCCAAATGCGTAGAAAATCAATCTGTTTTCAAATCCACTCAATTCAAAGTGAATCAACTTCCGTGTGTCCGCATAAAACCATATGCGTCATATCACAGTGTTACATTAGCTGCAAGGTGCAAAATGACAGGGTGAGAGAGAAGGTCTGCAGCTGTTATGACGAGCGGGCCGATGGGAGGAGGTGGGATGAGTCCGTTGAATATTTCAAAGGGTAGTCTGCTCTTGCTGACTTTTCCATGATTATAATGAAGCTTGAACGTGTGCGGCCTACACAAGTGGCCTACAATGTTGTGGGCCTTTACACTTGCGCACTGATGAGTTTCACTCATCTGTCAAAATACATTGAGTCCACTAATCGGAGGGTCAAGACACTGACTGTAATTTGCCACCTGACAACTGTACCGACAAGGTGGTGAGATGTCAACTGCACTTTAATATAACAGTTATTTAACTTTCCTCCACATATTTGCACGCACACATTTTGAGGGGCTTGGAACTCTCCAGTAGTTTGGACGACAATCATAAATATTCTAAGACTATGTAAACAATGTATTTGCGTGGATGTAGACTCAGTGGCAGTGAGGGTTCCACTGGAGGTGTCACAGCTGCTGCTGCTGCCACGATCTGAAGCTGCTCCTGCTGTCAGACTTCCTGAAGCTAGACTCATACTAGGGACTCTCTCCGTCGCAGTCGTTGCCCGACACATAGAAGAACCGGAAAACTGACGAAGCCCGGTCTTCACTGCCACTGTGCTCCTGGAACAGGACAGAAACTTCCCCAGAGGCCGACCGGCCATTCCTACACAGGGCGCCGCCATCTTTTTCTGCTGTGTTCAGAGCACAGGCAGAAAAATTGTAACGATGGCGGATTAGGTTGAAATCACACGGAACGCGGGACTTTCATTCAAATTACTTCCCTTGCAACCCAAGAATACTCAAAATAAAAAGGAGATTTTCCTGTGGTAAACTATTGTCCTGTAATAAATCTGGAAGAAGAATACAGATTTCATATGGAGCCTTTAAACGAGTGTTTTCAAAGGTATGTTCATATTTACGAGAGTTTGCGAAGAACTTGAAAGCACCATATTCCTATTTCCTACCCACAATCCTTTGTGGAAGAAAGAACAGACCATTCTGATAAAAGTGGGGTACGGTGAAATTAGAATGCCCTTTAAAACACACAAACCACACCGTTACGTACTATTTAGGTATATTATAGTGTTTTTTAGCTTTACAATTGTATTTTACGATCTATTTTGCAAGTTAAACATAAATAATGTTTTGGTAACTATAACGTTATAACTGCTTTGCCACCCGTCAAAACCCAAAGCTTTTAGTGGCACGGTCCGTTCCGTTAGCATCTTCAATGTCACGTTTGTGTTGTTAGATGTAGCTGAATGTGGCTGCATTAGTTAAAGAACCCGACAGAAGATGTATAAATTCAACAGTTTATTAGTTGGTTCTGTCGGTAACGTGTGTCGACAGCTGGCTGCCTCCCTGAACGGGAATGGAAGCTCCCTGTAAGTGTGTTATTGATCCAGCGTGACTAGCATCATGCTAGCTGTCACAGTCTGCTGTTGGCTTGCAGCTGTGCAGCATGTGTTGTGTTGTGTTTTCCCTTTGCGGTAATGAACGGTGCTTAGTGTTGTTAATGAACTAGTGTGTGTGTGTGCAGATGCGGAAGCCTGCGGACACTGTGCAGCAGCGCGGTCGGACTCCAGCAGACTTCAGCCTCCCCGGACTCTGGGAAAGCGACCAAAGACTTCAGGTCACATCTCTGCTGTTAACTCCTGTTCAACCTGCTGGGAACACTGGGAACCACAGTAGAAATCAATCCATATCTTTGTGTTCACACCTGCAGCCATTTCCCTCCCCTGCCTGGTCAGGACAGTGCGCTGAGGTGGGCTGGGAAGAAGTTTGATGAGCTGCCCATCGTTCACATTAAAGCCACATACAACAAGTAAGTGAAGCCAGTGACATCAAACTGTAAAGTGACACATCCTCAGTTGTTATAGAGACATAAGCATGTTTCCATATTGGATTCTGTTCCCAGATAATCTACAATACTGTGCACATTAATACCAGATGATTGACGTTTACTCTGATCATTTGATTCCTCATATTATGTAGGTGTGGTAATAAGATACCAAACCAGGGTGTGCATGATGAGAAGGGAAATTTTAGAGTAGAAATAAAGTCAGTTTTTTGTCACTTTCTCACAAAGGGAACTTTTGATTGAGTGCAACTTATAATATCATATATTATCAGTGTTTTAGTTCCAAATTGATCGAGCTAAAAAATAAATTCGTATGACTTTTCATTCTTTATAGGAAAACTACTAGTGACGTTTATACGTTTTCAGATTTTTAAGTTGCCACCTGACTGATTCCTACGGAAGCGTATTGCATTGACTTATTAAAAAAAAAAAAAAGCCTTGGGTAAAAAAAAAAGAAAAAGTTCTTTACAAAAGTTATTCCTGTTTTTCGAAGTTTTTTCCCCCCTGTTTTTCGAAGTTTTTTATTTTCTGATTTTACGAGATAAAAATCCTGTTTTTCGAACTTTTTTATTTTCTGTTTTTACGAGGTAAAAATCCTGTTTTTCTGAGTTACGTTTTCTCCGGAAAAGGCGTTCCCTTCACGAGAGATGGTTAGATTGGGACATCACACTCGTTTATTTTCCTTCACACTTTTCTCTATCGATAGAACCCCTTTTCGTTAGAACCCCTTTCAAAACAAGAGTCCCAGGAAAAACAGGATTTTTATCTCGGAAAAACAGGGGTAAAAAAAGTTCGAAAAACAGGATTTTTATCTCAGAAAACAGGGGGAAAAAAAAAGTTCTAAAAACACGAAAAATCCTGTTTTTCGAACTTTTTATTTTTTTTACCCAGAGCTTTTTTTATTTTTTCAAGTGATTGCAATACGCTACCGTAGATTCCTGCAACACTTATTTAAAATGTCAGCTTTGTATATGGATAACAAAACAAGTAGAAAAAACAGTATTTTCTACTAGCTAGCTTCAGTCCCCTTTAGAAAATGCATCATACAGTTTGTACAAGTTTCCTCTCAATAGAGCTGTGCAATGTTAAATCATCTTCCATTTCATATTATGCTCTTTCATTCACACTCTTTATGTAAAAATGGACGACACTTGGGTCTTCCACACGCCACTAATGAAGAGATGTGCCTCAGAACAGGGTCATTCTGAACAGGGCAGGGATTCCAGTAGGAGTTACAAGGAACAATGTCCATCTGTTAGGACCTGAGATTTTATTGATAACAAAATTGTCTTACTTCAAATGCAGAAATTCAAACACTGAAAAAACAGACTGAACATAAACAGTAAATTATAAGTCTACATTGATTTTGTGTTTACTAATTAATAGCTGTTGTGAATCTGACCCTGGTGAGATATATACAAGTGGCAGATGCATTCTCAGGAGTCTAGTGAGTGTTGATCTGAGAACAGAAGCAGATTTTGCTGAACCAAACACAAAGCAGAAGAATCCGGTGTAGCTGCAGCTCCGTACAGAGGATTACCTTCTTATGATTTTGTGATGCTGTCAGGTATGTTATGGGGAACATTAGGCTAGTCATCAGTGTGACAGTGTATGAAATTCAGCCTTTTTAGTATTCAACAAACAAACTTTCCAATGAGTCTGGAGTCAGTGGCTCAGTAAACTGTTGTGTCCTGTGGCAGCACACACATACAGCTGACAGACAGCGCCGGGCAGTCCATGGTCAGGACGTCTTGCGGAACAGAAGGTTTCAAGAACATCAAGAAGTCGACACCCATCGCCGCTCAGACTGCGGGCATTTCTGCTGCTTCGGTAAGTTCTCACACGACGCACTGACACACACTCACTGTGAGACAGCAGGTCGGAAGCTCAAAGACACTTGGACAACAAGGCCACATGACAGGAGAGGCTCTGTGTTAAATGTTACAGGACGGATTGGAGCCGTCATTGTTAAAAAGCTCTTTTAGACTTTGTGTTGGCCTGACTTATAAAGACACAGGCACACCAGGTTAAGGTTGTAGTTTTCTCCACAAAGAAAACAGACTGGAGAAATAAGGTTTTATTATAGGGCTTCCATAGTCCTCCTGTATTGTTAACTAGTTTTTCAAATAGTGAACATATTGTGACCTAAACTGTTGTCGCATTTTATTATTTTTTACTACAGTTAAAGATAACAATATAAGAAGAGCTTTAACAAGAACATTGTCGATTTTATTGTCAGTAGAGCGAGTCTCAAAAGTAATACTGGTTATTTTCTGCTACAACGATTTATTTCTTGGTCCAGAAAATATCACAAAATAATGAAAACCACAGCTTGTGAAAACCCAGTGTGATTTGTCCAATCACTAGTTCTTTCTCAAACAGTCTCAAACCAAATGACTTTCAGTTTAACTTTAACACAAAGACAAAAGCAGCAAATCACCACAACTATGAAAGTGGGATAAGCTAATGTTTGGCCTTGATTAACTTGATTGTTTCACCTCTACAGTCAAACCTTTTTTTGTGCTGTTTCCTGTTAATCTCAAAGTAAAAAAATTGGCTTAAACTCATTACTAATTTGTTTATTTTAGTTGTATCAAGAAAAGTGCTGTGAAATAACTAATAGATGTTACAAACTGTTTATGTATGTTAATTACATCTGTTAGCCCCCATGGTCTGAAGTCCACACTCCTTTGAACTTTTGAACTGACTGTTGTGAACAGGCAGTCAGACAGATGCCTCACATTCATCCTCACTGTCTCTTCCTCTGAATAGAAAGCCACAACAAAGGGAGTAACGTTTGTTCGAGTTGTGGTCCAAGGTCTTGGTCCTGGACGTCTGGTGAGTACAAGAAAGAAATCCAGTGTATTACTGCTGCTACCATGAGTTGTTGGCTCGTGATCCCTGTAGAGAATCAATGTACCACCACAAAGTCCCTTTGAGTTATTGCAAATCTTGTTATTCAACCTTTAGACATTTTTTATGTTGTTGCTGCTACACCAGTAATTATTATCTGAAATGTCAGAAAACAGTGAGATTATCCAGTGCTTAATGCAGCCTCCTTGGAGGCCAATGGTCCAAAACCCATAAAGGGATAGTTCACCGAAAAATGAAAATGAACTTATCTACTCACCACTAAGTGTTTGAGTCCACAAAACACTTTCTTTCTGAAGGAGTCCCTAGTTACTTTAATTGTATTGAATTTGGCTGCAACACTGTTTACCCCTGAAACTCCGAAAGTGTTTTGTGGACTCAAGCACTTCACCCACCCCTCCATCTGCATAGTGGTGAGTAGATTAGTTCATTTTCATTTTTTGGTGAACTATCCCTTTAAGAATTTGTATGTGCATTGATTTACAATTTAACAGATTTACAGACATTTGAAAAGCTGGAACCATCAAATCCTCTGTGTTTCTGTCTGTTTAATTTATATTGATCAACTAATTGCTTAAAAAATAAATTGACATTAATATTCCAAAAATGTCCATATATTGATGTCATCAGTTTCTGTTCTTGGTTATTGTATTTGCAGCAATGGTTTGTACATTTTTAGAGTAACAGAGACATGAGTGTTGATCAAGTGCAAATGGGACAAGTGGAATGATCGACATGTTTTACATGTTGTATGACCGACCGGTTTGTGTTGATCTAATGATGGGTGGCAGAAAAAAACAACCTGTGACTGTACCGAGAAATTATCCCGTAATTCATATCTGACTTTTTTTACAATGAGGCTGTCAAAGGAGCCACATGCAACTCGATCTGTTCCTGAGAGTTTCAATAAGGAACAAATGGCTTTTATCTGTGTTGTGCAGTCTGCGATCAAAGGCTTGACGATGGGAGGCCTGGAGGTGGTATCGATCACCGACAACACCCCCGTGCCACACAACGGATGCCGCCCGCGCAAAGCCAGAAGGACGTGATCCTCTTGTACCAGAGCGAGCAGCAGGATGGAGATGTTTTGTTGAAAGATTCTAATAAAGTGTTAAATTGTGTAACTGCCTCTGAGCTGTCCATATGTTATTAGTCAGTGGAAATAATGGCAGAGCGTGTTGTTAATGAGCTGAGAACAGGTGTGTCTGTCCTCTGCTCACTGCAGACAGCGATATGATCATATGAGCACTGATGTTTACACACACACACTCTTGATGTTGCCAGATGTTTTTAATTAGTTTGAGATATACACTACCGTTCAAAAGTTTGGGGTCACATAGAAATGTTCTTATTTTTTCAAAGAAAAGCACTGTTTTTTTAAATGAAGATAACATTAAATTAATCAGAAATACACTCTATACATTGTTAATGTGGTAAATGACTATTCTAGGTGGAAACGTCTGGTTTTAAATGAAATATCTACATAGGTGTATAGAGGCCCATTTCCAGCAACTATTACTCCAGTGCTAATGGTACATTGTGTTTGCTAAACGCCTTAGAAGACTAATGGATGATTAGAAAACCCTTGTGCAATTATGTTAGCACAGCTGAAAACTGTTAAGCTGGTGAGAGAAGCTATACAACTGGCCTTCCTTTGAGCAAGTTGAGTATCTGGAGCATCACATTTGTGGATTCGATTATACTCTCAAAATGGCCAGAAAAAGAGAACTTTCATGTGAAACTCGCCAGTCTATTCTTGTTCTTAGAAATTAAGGCTATTCCATGCGAGGGAAAGGGAAGTGGGAGGCCCCGGTGCACAACTCAGCAAGAAGACAAGTATATTAGAGTCTCTAGTTTGAGAAATAGACGCCTCACAGGTCCTCAACTGGCAGCTTCTTTAAATGGTACCAGCAAAATGCCAGAGTGGCAGAGAAAAAGCCATATCTGAGACTGGCCAATAAAAAGAAAAGATTGATATGGGAAAAATAACACAGACATTGGACAGAGGAAGATGGAAAAAAGTGTTATGGACAGACAAATCAAAGTTTGAGGTGTTTGGATCACACAGAAGAACAGTTGTGAGACGCAGAACAGGTGAAAAGATGCTGGAAGAGTGCCTGACGCCATCTGTCAAGCATGGTGGAGGTCATGTGATGGTCTGGGGCTGCTTTGGTGCTGGTAAAGTGGGAGATTTGTACAAGGTAAAAGGGATTTTAAATGAGGAAGGCTATCACTCCATTTTGCAACGCCATGCCATACCCTGTGGACAGCGCTTGATTGGAGCCAATTTCCTCCTACAACAGGGCAATGACCCAAAGCACACCTCCAAATTATGCAAGAACTATTTAGGGAAGAAGCATGCAGCTGGTATGCTGTCTGTAATGTAACTTGCGGGAGGGGCTTCAGGAAGCGTGGGGTGAAATTTCTACAGATTACCTCAACAAATTAACAGCTAGAATGCCAAAGGTCTGCAATGCTGTAATTGCTGCAAATGGAGCATTTTTTGACGAAAGCAGTTAGAACAAAATTTATATTTCAAATAAAAATCATTATTTCTAACCTTGTCAATGTCTTGACTATATTTTCTATTCATTTTGCCACTCATTGGATAAATAAAAGTGTGAGTTTTCATGGAAAACACGAAATTGTCTGGGTGACCACAAGCTTTTGAACGGTAGTGTAATTATTGTATGTCTTTCTTTTATGAATTCCACAAGCTTTCAGTTATTTATTCATTAATTTCTATAAACTGTCATAATAAAATGTCTCATCTTATTTAACTTGACAGACTGGGGAGAGACCATTCAAGTCTGGAGGATTTTAATAAGAACTTGCTCATGCATCTCCTG
This sequence comes from Limanda limanda, assembly GCF_963576545.1. Taxonomy (NCBI): domain Eukaryota; kingdom Metazoa; phylum Chordata; class Actinopteri; order Pleuronectiformes; family Pleuronectidae; genus Limanda; species Limanda limanda. The sequence continues at coordinate 11,755,351 of NC_083638.1, forward strand.
TCTGTGGACATTTAAACCTTTTATTTCATTTATGGTGGGATTTTAACCAATCAAGTTGGTGTTTATAAGGTACATCTGCCCTCGTAGCAATAATTTAGTGTGGTGTTTTTTAAATCAAATCTCACACTCAATATACCCAGCCCTGATCTAAACCTAACTTAACAAACAGCCCACAATGTTCCCACTCTGTAAAGTTTTTCCTCAAAACGGTCCTCACAAAGATATAAGTACATGTACACACACACACACAATGAACAGATGAAGCAACTTCTGGTATGAATAATTTCTCTATATTTAACATGAGACAGTCAAGCATCAGTTTAATATATGAACACAACAGAATAAAGCTTTGGGGGGAAAGCTGTCATTTACAGATCAGTCCAGTATGACAGATGATAAGAGAAACCACTGCCCCTGGTGTTGAGTATGTGTATGTGACAGATGAGTCATCATCACGACAGACTTCCCTTAGCGTAACAATCTTCTGGACGTACGTTCTTATGTAAAACCTGGTAGATGTGTGTGATGAGAATATCACAGCCATGGTTAGAGTGTTAATCAGAAGCTCTATTGGTTGAAATGTGATTATGGAGCCTTGTACATTGGCTGAACAGAACATTTGGAAATGTTACATTTCAACATCGGACAACAGTTCAAGTCCAATGTGGCCATTTAGTGTCAAAGAGACAAAGCGGAGCATCTCTGCTGTAGGGAGATGTTGGTTCTACAGAGCAGAGGTCAGGGTTGAAGCCTCATAGTGAACACACTGACATAAAGACTCCTTATAATCCACCAGACTCTCGCATGCAAACGATTCATTTAATATTAAGTGCACACACAAACAAAATTAGCCCTTTATAAGCAATGAACCGACTCCCTATTGCAGCTGGAGATGAACAGAAACACGACACAAGACACACATCTTGTGCACTTTCTCAGCCATGTTGTATAGTGCACACAGCGGCCCTTTATCGTCCCGCTGCTGAGACGCCTCTGCTGCCAAACAGCTCGCCAACCACACCGAACATGTCCTTCATTCGTGCTTACATCCGTTTGCAGAGGAAAAGCCTGAGGTGGTTCGAAAACAGAGTCACACTCACGTCAATGAAGATTTAATGAGGCCGTCCATATTCTCGTTTTGTCAACACTGCAGCTGCTTTCTGGAACATCCAAACTTAAAGTGGCTGCAATCTACTCTCAGAGGTGAAAGTGCTTCAGACGGGGCTGCTGCTACTGCTGCTCGAGTTTAAGAGGATTTTCAGGGAAAGAAAATAAATAAATCTCGTAATAAATCGGAGCAAATCAATTCATGATTGTAACAATAAAGTTGGAGAAACCGTAAATAGAAAAATAAGCAACAGCCTTAAACAAAATCAATAACCATGAACATTTATTTAGCTGTTGCTCTCAGCTTAAATGTATGTGTGTTCTGTCAGTCAGCCGGAGAGAGGTGGGTGGTGTTTACTTTACGTCTGGATCACAGACTTTGCCTTTAATTCTACCATCCACCCTCCTCAAGTCAGGGCACTCAGGCAGAGTATGTGGCTCCCCCACACCAATTTATATTGTAGATGTTCTGTATTCAAACACACAGGTTGGAAAACCTCGAGCTGCGGCTGCATGTTGGGAATATTCTGGAAAGCATTTGAATTAATCCATGATCTGAAGGACGACTGCAAGGACGAAACTGCTCAAACTGACAATTCATACGGCCGATATAACTTAAAACTGACATAGAAAAAATGTGCAGTACAGAAAATAGAGATTTTATACATACTTGCTATACAAAAATACTTTGCTTTATCTTAAATGGAGTCCTTCCTTTACATAAATGTCTACACTCTGAATCAGGCAAAACTCAAATTGCCAATGTAAGAAAACGTGGACTCCAGTCAACAGGTCTGGGATTACAGCTCCGCTTGCAGCTCTCCCAGCCTGGTTTCACCTTATATCTGCCACGCATTCAACAGCATCAATACGACAAAACATCAGCATCAGAGGAGCAACGCTGATTCGAAACAAGCACAGAACATAAATAACAGGTTGGATTATATTACCGCGAACCTCACAGCAAAATAACCCCCAGAAAAGTTGATGGTTAATAGGGTTAAAGAAAATGGGTTGAGGCTTTTAGGAAGCGTTTTCATCAGGAGTGCAAGTGGCAGTAATGGGCGGCACACAAAGCAATGGTTTCATAATGATAATATCAGGCCTTTTCCCCCTGACTGGGGAGGATATTTTCCTGTTGTAAGACACGTCACATCACTCGCATTCTTTAAAGCAGCAAACGTTTCAATTTGAGGAACAGAGTCAACATCTACACACACACACATCAGCTCTGAATTTCTTTCAGACTCGTAACAATGACAGAAACACCACTGGAGTAGATGGTCGGTCAAATGAAAATTACATTCTGGACGAGTTAAAGTAAACAAAGTGAACAAAGTTCTCACGAGCTAGTGTTGGTGTTGCCTTGACAAAGGCACTTTAACTGCAGGTTGTCCCAGTGAAGGAGGCTCTGAGACTGTGTGGACTGTGTTGGATTGTTAAGGAGGAAAGGACTGAAAACAGACTTACATGACACAGGAGCTCAAGCACTTGGCTCATGTTAAATATTGCACTTTGAAAGAGGGAGATGCAACGTAGAAGTTAAACATTAAAGGGACCAGGAGTGATTGTGCAATCAGCCCTCTGAGCGGGAGCCAGAGAAGGGAAGATAGGTTGGCACTGTGAGTTAAGTGCAGGAGTGGATTTGGTGAGCTGAAGGAGTATCAGAGGATTTTCTGTTTCTCTGCATCACTTCCCCTGGAGGTTGCTGAGCTCAATGTCTTCCTTGCGGCGTTTTTGTTGAGTGAACAGGGAGCTGAAGGGGTAGAGTTTGGCTTTGGCTGGGTAGCGCTGGCCAGCAATGTCCACCTCGTAGTCTCCACGGTTGATGAAGTCCGGGGTGATGGGTGTGGGGAGCCCCTCTCGGCCTGGTGGCGGAGATACAAAGCCAAGGCAGACGTGGCGCTCCAGGGTGTAGCTATAGGCGCTGCTGGTGGTTGACCCGGCCAGCTGGCCGTTACGGTAGATGGGCTCCCCCCACCACGGCCACAGGTCTAGCTCAGTGTCATGATCGTCGAGAACCAGCATGACAAACCGCCGGAACACACCGTCCTGACGCTGCTGCAGCAACGCTTCACGGCCAAGGAAGTCTTTGTCCTGATGGTAGAGTGAGACAGGACAGAGGTACAGACACAGGACAGGATGGGAGGAGGATGAGGAGGAAACAAGAAGGAGTGAGGGAAGTGGACAAAAAGTGGAGGGGAGGAAGAAGAGAAGAGGAATATGTAAAAAAAATGAGGAGAGATAAACAGGAGAGATTAACAACAGAGAACTGTTAAGCTGCTTTCAGACCTGCATTGAACTTCTGATAATCTGACATTCTCTAGAGGGGCTGTATGTGAAAACGCAAATGGCCGAGTGAGAGGCTCTGGACTTTCTCCAGAGTTGCTCCTGCCAGCCCCCTAGTAAAAACTCTGCTTTACACATAAAAGACGCAGACGTCAATTTAAGCTGCCTTCAGACATGCACTCAACTCTGGAACTTCTCTGCACTTTCTCTGAAAGAGGAGCATGTGTGAACGCCAATGTCGGACTGAGAGCCTCCAGATTGGCTCTGGACTACTCCACCTGGCTCCCCCGTATAAAGTCAGCATCAAACCAGAAAAATCGGATTTCCTGGAAACTGAAAATCATCATCATATCCAGATGAAAAAGACAGACAAAGACTTTAACTTAGAGAGAGAACACATGATCTCAGCAGCTGAATGTATGTCCTGCTGTGCAACCTCTCACTGGAATGCTCCAGAGATTTCTGGGTTGTTGTGAACAGGTCTGAGCGAAGAATCTCCTGCTGCATTTAAGGCAAACTCCAGAGATAATCCAGCCCCAATTGAGCAGACATTCTGCAGAGTTACTGACTGAAAACGGCTTTAGATTATGAAGCCTGCCCTACAAACAAACAACATCCTCAAACATGACACTGAGCTGTGTGAATATAGGAGCGACAGCAACCACAGCTTTTTGATCTTACACATTTCTTCGTTAATATAGACTGATCATCGGAAAGCAACTGAAACTAATTTCACACTGTGGGTTCCAGTCTTTAATACTTTGACTCTGTCATTATACTTTAGATGTGTGCAGCAGACAGTGTCAATGTGAATGATGGTAAACTTCAGGTGGCTCTGAACACTCAGTGTGTTATGCCTGCAGGTGGAGTCTGGTGACATTTTTTTTTCCATCCTGGCAAAGCAACCCATATGTTCAAGGCTTCAGTACAGAAGAGCCTGTTAGTATTCTGCTCCTCTCTCATCTTTAAACCAATTCAAACTTAACAGAGAGCTTCAAAAAAGCATTTAGTACAATACTGAATATAATGCATCAATACTGATATTGTTGAATCTCTTCTCACCTACATCACCTTGGCAACACTAAGGTCTTGCCGTTTAATGACACTATAAGAAAACAGCTTTGTAATGTGATGTGGTTGCACAGCCCGAGTGTTTACTGACCGTGTCAAACTTAACCCTGAACTCTCGTCCACACTCCAGCGGGGTGGTGAAGGCGTCCAGGTCCTGACCCCAGAAGGCAAAGAACTTCTCTATGCGGAGGCTGCGCAGCGCGTAGTACCCTGCGTTACGAATCCCGTACTTGTGACCCACTGACATCAACTCGTTGTACACATGCAGGGCGTACTGTGGGGAGCAGAGGAGGAGAGTGATGAACTTCTTGTACTGTGTAATAAAAGCTTAGAAACCATCCTGTGACTACATGTTAGTGTGTGTGCAGGTTGAACCTCTATGGGGATGTAGAGCATGAAGCCGGGCTCTCCAGTGTGAGTCATACTCATCACTCTGATCCCGTTGGCGTAGCCCACACTCATCTCCTGTAAACACACACAAACACAATCAGCTACCATTCATGTCAACGTGTAGACAATCATATAATGGTACTGTTACTAGCCGTTGTTTCTTACCTTACAGAACATGGAGGGGAAGTGGTCAGGTGTCATTGAAACATATGACAGCTCAGCCAAAACATCCATTGCACGAGGTCCAATCAGATTTAAAGCTGCGGGTAATAGAGAAAAAAAGATCCCCTGATTAACAAACCTCAGCCCAGGTCAGGTTCGTCCTCCCTCCATGTTTCCTGACCTGGATCACAACCAGTAATAATATTAAAATGTACAAAGGAGCTGAGAGGGACTCAAGTCAGAGGTGAAGGTGCTATTTTTCTTTTTTTAAATAAAAAACCTGAGCTAATTGTACTTGTAAGCTAAAATTGAATTATTAACTAATAAAAATAATTAGTCTTAGTTACCACCAATAACATGTGGATCATTAGAGTTAGCTGCACAGTGCCTGCACAGGTTTTGGGATAGCTATTGTTGGTTGGTGTTTTATTTTGTATACAGAAAATGTATATTTACCTGTTAATGTTGCTCACATTTCAGACAGTTATGGTAATTACATTACAACCATACTGATATTTTTTGAATGTGTGATTAACCACCCACTTAATCACACTAATGTCTAACAATTGCCAGAATCAGGTCATGTAATAGGGTTCTGAGCAGATATCTGATGATGGTGCATTGCTTCCAGTGTCTAAAACAGTGTGGCCAGCTGGCAACATCACTGCAGATCAAGTGTGCTGCACTTACCTGTGTACTTCCAGCTGACATCCTCTAGGTGGAGCTGTGGTTCATCAGGCATGTGTTTCTTCATCCAGGACCAACAGTGGACCTGCTGGTCGGTCGGAGAAACGATGAAAAAGCTGCAAAGGAGAAGAAAAGTGTGAGTTATTCCAAGTGAATCATTATGATCTACAGGTGTACAGTGTTATTTGTGGTTCAGACCTGTTCTTGCTCAGGCGGACAACGCTGCAGTCGTTCTCGTAACCTCCCTTCTCGTTCAACATGCCGGTGTGGACGATGTGTCCAACAGGGACATCCAGGTCGTTGGCACACAGATGCTGCAGCAGCTCCATAGCCTGGTCTCCTGTTGCCTGGGACATCAGGACAGAGCAAAGGGGTTAACTTGGTAAACACATGCTGACGTCACTGACTGGCTGTGACCAGAGGGGAAATATATTATTCTAAATATGAAGCCACAAATAAGGGCAGCAGCAGTTTAATGCTTTATGAGATCCAGTGTTGATTAACAATTATTAGCTGTCATGCATCATCACTCACAGTCAGTTCAAACTTGGTGAAGGAGGACATGTCAATGACACACACGGCCTCTTTGCAGCATTTCACTTCTGCTCCAACAATGTCAAACCAGTCTGGTTTGTAGAAGGTCTTACTCTGGTCCAGAGAGAGCAAATCTACAAACACATTCAGTAAAATAAAACAAATAATTCAGGCATTAGAGAAAATACACTTGCTGCTGGGGACATGTTCTAACCACATCAAGACATTTAATTTATCAGAATTCATTAGATTCAAAATCCCCACTTGCTACTTTTAAATCTACAATTAAAAAGAGCTCTTTAAATGGAAATTCTCTCAAGATTATGAGCAGCATTTTTCAAGAGACTTCCCCGATGTGACAATAAGAAAATTAAGCAAAACTGGAAATCATCTGCTGATAGAAGCAATAACAGTCTTTCACAGTCCTTCCCAGTGTACAATATCAACTGAAATATTGATATCAATCATATAATATGATTATCAACAGATAACTTATCATAAAAGTGTCATGAAATTGTGTCATTTCTAGCTGCTTTATTCATTGCTGTATTATGATTCTCCTTCTTCGGTCGTGTCAGCTCCGCCTACACATCTGCCCCAAAGAACACTCAAGCGTGCGAGAGATCTGTGATGAACGGTTGTTACCAGGGAGGAAGAGTTTTCAAAGCTGTCTTTCTGTCTGTCAGCAAGATTATTAAAAAATTACAGAACTAATTTCTGAGAAGTGCAGGGAGGAAGAAATCATGACACATTGGGTGGATTTAAAGATACAGGCAGATACGGATTTTGTTTTACTTTCATTAACTGGGAGAAATATGGTGTTGGCCTTTGCAGAAGTATGTGCTCTACAAGCATCCTTCCTAGTTTTATTAATTACACCTGATGAACTTCATCAAAACTTACTGACCTGGCAGTTCTTCACAAGTTTAATACAATTAATTGATTTGTGAAGCTCACTCAAAAATGTAAGATAAAGTGAATGTAGATTGTATGTTTGCTGTTCAGTAACTCTTACCTTTCCCATGAGGAACAAAGTATTTGGGCCTCTCAAAGCCATGTTTCTCCATCCAGCGTGCTCCCTGAGTGTCCAGGCGGTCATACAGAGGACTGGTCCTTAGCTGACGGCCAGTCTGAAAGTCCCAGCGAGGAACCTTCAGTTCATACAGCAGAGCTGGACCCAAACACACACAGACACTTTGAAGCACCAAAGCAAAACTGCCAAAAACAGTTTACATTCATAGAATTATAAGCACAGGAAAAAATAAATAATGACCAAGTACATTTTTATTGTGTTTTAGGCCATCAGCGCTAACTACTTTACCAAATATCAACATCTGTCAGTTATTCTGATAAATTTTGGATGGCAAAAAAGTGAATCTTCCAATCTGATGCTTTAACTCTGTTCAGTTACTGGTTTCATGCCTGAGGGAGAAGTTTTTTTAATAACAAATATTGCTTTTCCCTTGGCATCACCTATGATATGTGAATAATGGGGAAATAACTAGCTTCTCACACTAGAGAGCTTGGGTTAATTGAGAGCATCATTTTTTTATTATCTTTAACAGAAATATTAAAATGGTTAAAAAAACGTAACCCTTAAAAGTATATTACTCACGCATGACTTCCATTACTCTGTGTCTCAGGAAGGTTCGGCTGCTCTGCAAGTTACCAAAGCGTTTGATGTCCAGTGGCCACACGTTGGCGGTGGGGTAGCCGTAGGTCATCCACTCTGCCAGGTACCTTCATAACAAATCACACACAAACACACACCATTTGTGCTTCATTGTAATGCAACCAAAACATATCACAATTCTGATCGCTGCCATTTAGAAACCGATTAGTTTCTGTGTCAGTCCCAAACCTAAATACATTAAGGTGTAGAATAAATTTCAGTCTGGTCTTCAAACCCATTTGATTACGTTCATTCACATCTACACCACAGGCTGTGCTCCAGCAAATACATTTAAATTTACACATCCTTACTTGCCAGCTCCTCCAGCGAAAGACAAACCGGAGGAGTTCATCCCTGCCAGCACGTAGTATCCAGAGAGGCCCGGGATCTCCCCCATCAGGCAGCGCATATCAGGCGTGAAGGACTCCGGACAGTTGACCAGCTGATGGATCTCAGCGGTCTCCAGACCAGGCATCCTCCTCATCAGAGATGTGAGCATTGGCTCTGGAGGGAAACAAGACAATGAGGTTGATCTTTTTAGAAAGTTCATAAAATATCCACATCAATGTGTAACATTTTAAATGATTAACAAACCAGTATATGATAAAGTTTACTATGCATGCCTCGTATTTCCCCATAAACCACAGACTTCCTGTCACAACACAAGGCGGCTACTTGTCTTTTCGACCTTCTCTGTTGTTTCTAGCATTACAAAAAAAAAATAGAAGAAATACTGGACTTGGCTTAAATTGCCTTTTGATTTACCTCCACCACCAACAGCCCTGTACAACTGTGAAATATTCCACAAGCTCAAGCTCCTTCTGCACAGCAGGAAGTGTAACCTTATCTCACATTGTGCCATAAACAGACCAGCAGGTATTCTTTCATGAAAGACGAACCTAAGGCAACAGTGTTCAGTGCTGTGTCAGTAGAAACTACATTGTGTTATCGCTCTTTTCTGTCTGTGAATTAGTTTGATAATTTAATTGATTTCATGGGTTTCCTAGATTTGATCACAGACTAGAAACACAGCGCAATAAAATGGAAAACTCGGTGGTACGAAAAATAACTGTGATTACAGTTGTCGAACCAGCCCTAACAGCTTGGTCTGACTCAGTGTGTTGCTGCAGTCCAGGGCCAGTTGTTGACACACTGCTGCCTTTATGACAACCTGTCAAACTGAATGAGGAATCTCAGATTACCAGTGCAAGGCCAAGGCCAAAGGACAGGTGTGCGTGCTTGTGTGCGTACTTGTGTGCGTACTTGTGTGCGTGCTTGTGTGCGTGCTTGTGTGCGTGCTTGTGTGCGTGCTTGTGTGCGTGCTTGTGTGCGTGCATACGCCTGTGGGGACATACATACATACATACCATACAATTAACATTTCAAAAGCATACAAAAAAGATGCCTGCACTGACCCAGTTTTTTTTTTCTTCTATCAACAAGGGATAATTATAAACGTATTAATAAATAAATAATAAATCCATGAGTATAGCCTTGCCAAAAAAATAATAATTAAATGAAATAATACTTATGATATGTATATACTTAAGAGATAGAGTGCAGTTGAACATCTGAGAAGACTTTGACAGCCAAGTGTCTCGAGTGATGTGTCTGCCTCGTCTACCAATAATCTCTCGATGTACAATTGCTCAAAATAGTATTAAATATACAAAATAAGTTTAAATGTGCAAAATAAATCTTTGTATGCAAAATATACATATTGCCTGTCCATCTCCCATCCCTCCCTCCAGCTCTCTCCTTTACCAAAGTGGTCCCAGTCCTCCTGCATGTTCTGGATCTCCAGCTGGTTGCGACCCTCTGTGAAAATGGGTTTGGGATTCTTCTCAAAGCCCCCCGACAGGAGACCACCCTGCCACGGCCGTGCATATATCCTGCCGTCCATATCGATCACCACTAAAGACAAGACACAAGTCAGTTAGATCACTCTCTCTCTCTCTCTCTCGTTTGGAACAAACCTGCAAAAAAGCATTTACATTAACACAAAGGATTATAACATTTTTACTGTAAATAATTATACATTTTCTGAGTATATTATCAATTATAAAGGACTGAATCTAGTAGCATTAAATTCAGTAAAATAATACATTCATTACATACACCTTATACTCTCACTCTCAACCAATAGTTTCATTCCTAGATGTATTTTTAAAGTGTGTATTCTCCAGTTCATTAATGCATATGACAAAGTAACTGCTATCGTGCTATCTGACTGATGTTTGTTGTAATATTACAATATTATAGATATGACTTTTTGCAGGAGATTAAATGATTGTAATTTACAATCTGTTGGTAAATGTGTATCTGTTGCAAAAGATGGTTCATTTTCCTGTGAGGTTAATGTGAGAGACCTGGGGTGCCGGGGGGAAGTGGCTCCTGGAGAGGTTTTGTGAGAAGGTAGAAGTGTTCACAGCCATGAAGAGGAACCGAAACCTTCGTCTCACTTGCCTGGCCAAGCTCGTAAGCCCACTGGAGAAGAGACAGGCATTACAAATGTGTCTATGTTGCTGGTAAGAAAACAAGTATATTGCTCAAAACAGCACATTTCACATAAAACTGACTATTTGTACAGTCGGGCAACACTCAGATCTAGCATGTCAGGCTAACTTCAGCCACCCCCATTCGAGTAATACGGATATTTGCTGTGCGAAATGCTACAGTCTGATCTCAATCTTCCCAATGTTTAGTTATATCTGGTTAATAATGTAGGTAAAAAGAACAAGAAATTGACATGATTCCCAAACGCTGACAAAGCTCTTCCCTCACAGACTCCTTGATTTAAGATGGCCCTGCGATTCATTGATGCGGACATGTATTCCTCAATTCCACTCAAAGGTTTACCTGTCCAGCACAGTTGACGAAGTATTCACACTCAATTGAGCCCCGGTCAGTCTCCACTGCCATCACATGACCCTTCTCCACCAGAACCTGCTGAACAGTGGTCCGCTCCAGGATTTGAACCCCTGGATAGTATGAGAATGATGAGGGGATGAGAAGAAAGGAGGAGGGAGGGAGGAGATGACAATGAAGAGGATGAGCAGAAGGTGGCAGAACAGTAAAATGGCTTGAATTAAAGATTAAAGAACTACTGGGTAAACATTTCTTAGAGTGTTCCATTACTGGTCCATCAAAGGTAAGTTCTGAGCTACCTTGTCCAGCAGCAGCCGTAGCCAAGGCATGGTTAACTTCAGGTGGAGACACCACAGCATCTTCAGGGAGGTAGAGCGCTCCTACCAGGTCATGAATATTAACAAGAGGGTGGAGTTTGGCCACTTCCTTAGGTTTAATGATGTTACAGCTGATCCCCATTACCCTAAGGATAGGAGATACACACAAAGGCTTAAAATGAATAAAGATTTTTAAACTTGTCCTTCGCATCAGTGTGACACCAGCTTTAAATATAATGACAAATGTTTGTGTGATAACAATATCAGACAAACACCTGGAGTGGAAGACAAAGATATAGCAGCTGTGTGATCATAGTTTTGATTTTCTACCAGTAATAAAATGGTCCAGTTAAAGAAACAAGGTAATCTGTCTTGTTTATATGTTAGAGCAACATATTACCACCAGGCTCAGAGTTCAGGCCCTGGAGTGACAGAGTCAGACAAAACTCAGTTACAGTATATCCACCAACTAACTCAGACTGGTTTAAATATAACTCTCTATATATCATGAGTTTCCTCAATGGGCAAACCATGTACTTTGATAATCAGCCAGCCCATGGATGTGTACATTTAAGAGTAAGTTTTCTATGTTTTGTAAGATTTGCTGTGTCGGCAGCGTTGTGTTTGATAATCAGATGTGTTGAATAGTTCAAAAAAATATCTTGGCCGCTTGACAGCGACCCCCTTCCATATATAAAATGTAATATTGACTTGGGGTTTTCAGGTCTTACTTTAGTCGGGATGCCAGGCGCTTCAGAGAGATGAAACGATCCTGATTTTGAGCCAAACACAAAGACCCCGTCTTCACATAACCTAAAACACACGTACACACAGAAAACAAGCAAACAACAAACAACAAAGTCAAAATGATTGTCCTCAAACTCAAAGTGATCATCATTCAAGCAAAGACTGTAATATGGAGAGATACAATAATGAAACGAAAAGCATATTAATCTTGAGAATATGTAAGGGTTGAAGGAAATTTATAAGCCACATGGACAATAATTATTCACAACAATGAGACATATCATAAACCTTGGTAGCATCATAGTTTGGGTCAATATGAGTCAGACATGACCGTGTCACAGAGGCAGACCTGTTTTGATCCCAGTGTCCCCCTCCAGCTGCTGGTAAAGGCTGTTGGAGTAGTTGGCCATTTGAACCTCTATGGAAATAGGCTTGGCCACACTGACGATGCCAGCACACAGTCTGGTGGTTCCTGCACCAAGTCTGTTATCAGGACAATAAAACAATAAAACATTATTTCAACATTCCCCAGGTTTCTCCAAAAGCTAAGAATCTGGCGCCCTATGCCAGACAATGAAAGAAACAGCACAGACTGCAGAACCCGGAACAGGGCCGATGGAAATGGATCAACTGAGGCCCAAGATGTGAGAGACACACACACACATCCAGGTCTGATCAGCGTGTGGTGGGCCGGCCTTAACGGAGGGTGTCTTCTGACTAAAAGGTTGAAACACCGGATGACACTAAGGTAAACAACTGATGATATGTCCCTTACAGCCGTTGGTTGTCGCCATTTTCCTGTTTTAAAAATAACAGAGCAATATCCAACCAACTCTTTTTACTGTTTCTATTGCCTCCTCACTTAAAGACTGTCTGTTTCTGCCCCCCCCTCCGAGAGGCCTTAAGAGGTCAGAGTTGGTGGCAGTCAGAGCTGCAAACTTTGGGGATCCGGTGTCCTAAAGGCCAACCACAAAACTGGGTCTGAAATATGATTCATTAAATTGCAACTCTACAATATTAGTGGTGGGGGAAAAAATCGATTCTGTTCAGAATCGCAATATTTTGCGCCAGCAATTATATCGATACTGTAGCACAAAGTATTTTTTTTTTAAATATTTATTTACAATTATACATGTAACAGCCCCTGGCTGGCAAAGCATGACGAGGAGAGTTTCAGAGTTTAAAAGATACCTAGTGTGTATGCGGAAAGGATGTTCTCCACTGCAGGAGATATAGTAACGGCCCAGAGGAGCACTTTAACATCTGAGCATGTTGACCAACTCCTTTTTCTGAACAAAAATGCCAATATTCCCAAATGAATTTAACATTTTGGGTCATGACCTCGCATGTCTCAATTTGATTGAAGCTCTAGGTTACTCTTATTTATATGATTGAGCTCAGTGTTCATGTGAGAGGTCTCCTATTCAGAAAATAATTACAAATGTCCTGTGTCCTGAATGTTCAAGGACAAAGTTTTTGCACTACCCTTTCTTAGTTTGTGCACTTCAGTTAATGTGTAGAAGAAAATGTTGTTCACAGAATTAAATGTGACATTTGAAGTGAGTTGAGCAGTCTTATTTTCCTCATTTTTTTGTAATGCCTTTGAATAATATGGGGGACACGAATCGCAATATATCGCAGAATCGAATTGCAATACTTGCAGTATCGCAATATATTGCAGAATCGCAATACTATTGAATCATGGCCCAAATATCGCAATACTATTGTATCGTCACATTTTAGCCAATTCCCACCCCGATACAATATCACCTAAAACTTTAAAGAGATGTATCTCACCTGCCCTGCTCCAGGAGCACAATGTCAGTCCAGCCCAGTTTGGCCAGGTGGTAAGCTACCGAGGTCCCCACTATGCCTCCTCCACAGATCACCACCCGGGCCTGGCTGGGCAGAGGCAGCAGCTGGGAGTCTCCATTGACGGCCAGGCAGTGCGGTGAGGTCCAGAGGGCCCTGCCGGACAACCTGTAGCCGGGCTGGGGCAGCAGCAGCCTGGGGAGCAGGGCAGGGGACAGAGCCCTGGAGCTCCGCACACAGCTGCACATAGCTGTGCTCACTGCACACAAACAAACACACAGCCTCACATACTGGTCATGTACTCACGATCCAAGGTTAATATACAGTACATGTCAGTACTGCACATGTCAAAAATCTAACTCCCTATAGGTTGTAAGATGATGAATGTTAATCTGCATTGAGTGCAGTTGTTAGGAGAGCCCAGGGACTGCTGTGTAGCTGAGCTAACAAGCTAACACTGGGTGACATTAACCCTAGCATCCAGCAGTGTGGCTGGTGGACACGGGGCCTGAGAGGTCCACAAGGTTGACTTGAAATAGACCTTGAGCTGTCACACTTGTATTCCTCTCTGGTGCTAGCTCCCAGCCTTCGCTGCACCTACACTTGTAGCAGCACAGCTAGTTTTAGCTGGTGTGACGTTTAGTTGTCATTGAACATTAGCTTAGCTGTACAGAGCCCGTCCTGACATGTGCGTCGTTAAAGTTTCGAGGAAGTTTACTGAACTGAAATTCTGTTTTTTCTCATATAGTTGCAGTTAGCATTGCAGTTAGCTAGCGACACTAGCTTCGGCTATGGGACAGCTAGCTACTGTTGGTTATTGAGCTGCAGCGGAGCTAAGCGGTGAAGAGACAGTGCTGTCCCGGGGTTTCTCTCACTGTCCACGGCGACAGAAACTCACAGATCCGATCAGGTCCAGACGCTGTTATTGTCAGGAGTCAGGTTCAGAGATACGACACAAACAGCAGCAGCAGCAGCTCCACTGTCAAATGCCTTCAGCACCGAGAGGAACATCCGGTCTGAACCTTCACAATTAAATCTTACACACTCAAGTGTGTTTCCTCCTTAATACGTCTCCTACCAATCAAGTATTATTAATGTGTTGAATCATTTAAACTGTCTTGTTCATGTTTGAGGTAAATTTTGTTTTTAATAAAATAAAACTGTCCATCCCTTTACTGGCTATACTAGCCCCATGCATGGACTTGCACTACATATTCTTATATATTTATATATGTATATATTTTTGTTGTTTTATATATTTATATTTTATTGTACTTTCCACTCCAGCAGTACAAGAACACTTCCCTACTGGACACTGACACTATCACATCATTGCATCCCATTCCTGTATCTGTATATATATTCTCCGTATGTGATTTATGTATGAATGTCAGTGAGGTGTTTAAGTGTTAACTGTATAAGCTACTGGATGATCTGAATTTCCCTCGGGATTAATAAAGTATCCATCTATCTATCTATCTATCTATCTATCTATCTATCTATCTATCTATCTATCTATCTATCTATCTATCTATCTATCTATCTATCTATCTATCTATCTATCTATCTATCTATCTATCTATCTATCTATCTATCTATCTATCTATCTATCTATCTATCTATCTATCTATCTATCTATCTATCTATCTATCTATCTATCTATCTATCTATCTATCTATCTAATGCAAATGCAGAAATACAGATGGGTGTGTACACCAGTGACCACTGAGGGGCGTCAGAGGACTGGGTTGTCTGTAAATTGGAAGGTTTGCATGGTTGATGCAGTGTTTGAAGGAAAGTTACAACAGCTCCCCTCCACCAATACACATTGTAGAAAATAGGATATGATCAATATCCCTTGCACGTCTGAAGGACTACCAGTAGATGTTATCAGATGTTAGGGACATAAGTTCAGTTGTGTACCTTAGTGTCATCAAGTGTTTTCAATGATACAGGCCAAACGCTGAGGCTAAAGGTAAATCTGACCGGCTACTGGCTTGTAGGACAGTAGGCTACTATGAAAGCCATGGGGACGCTCAGTAGGTCAGACATCATTACCTCTATGCCTTTTTAGAACATAGGACAAGATCGAGAATACCCCTTGTATGTTCTACCGCTCTTATTGATGCCTAACACCAATTGATGTTATTGGATGTTAATGACCATCGGATGTTAGGGACATATCTTCAGTTTTGTACCATAGTGTCATCTGGTGTTTGAGCCTTTTAATCACAAGACACCCTCTTCTAAGGCAGAAATACACTTCCTGTTTTCATGAAGCCTCAGAGTAGAACTAACACACCATAACAAAGTAGCATGGAAGAGTGAGTTGGGTGCAAAATAATGAATTTCAAATCATTAAATAATTCCAGTTTATAAGTTATACATTCTAAGAAAAGTATGAATTATAATATAGTTATGAATTGTAAGTTCTTATAATACAACCATGAATATAACATGAAATGTTTGGACCCCAACATAAACTATATTCAAGGTTTTTTAAAGGCCACATGGAAACTATAGATAGCAGCATATATCTATAGACTTTATTTGTAAGGCAGTGACAAATTAACTTACCAAATTGCTTCCACTTTATAATCAGTCATCCTTTATAACTAAGAAACTAGTTGGAATGATGGATTTATTATTGATAAATAAGATATTGTTATTAATGCTTCATAGATGAGCAATAAGTCATTGATAGTTATAAGCCACTAATTAGTTTATCATGTAGCCCAAAAGAGCATTTGATCTCTGAGCTGGTCGAAAAGAGGTCTAGGCATCAGAATACGCCGTTACTAAAGGTTCATTAATATTCATATATGCAGACTTCTTGTTGTATGAATATCAATAATTTTGAATGAATTGGCAACAGTTATAACTGCTTTATTTTCTAATATCAGAATCAGACACTAGTCAAAGAAGAATTACAAAACCAAAAGCACTGTCTATCGATAAAAGGAGGTAAACAGATTAATAACTGACTGTTAAAAATAAATACTTCAAGACACAGAATCAGTTGCTGCATGACAGGTCACAAAATGGAAATAGCAAACTATTTTTATTGACATTAAATTAAGCTATTTACAAATCCCCATAATGGGCAACAAAAACATTTCACACCGTTACAGTTAACAGAAAATATCAACTACTGTTTTTACATAAATGAATCTGGCATCTGGACACAGGAGCCAATCAGAGATGATGCCCACTTGTACATATCGTCGGTTTGGCAGACAGATTAGTAGTTTACTGTATAATGCATGAAAATTAAGTGTTGTGTAGTGTGTCCGTCCATCATAACACCAAACTGTGGGAGGTCTCTTTTACTTAAACCTGCCCCAGGAGACATGTTTTTTGGCACAGTGATAAATCAGTGTGTTTTTAAATTTTTAAAACAAAACACATACATTATACTCTATATTACTTCTGACATTGCCTAACCAAAATGCCAAAACATTAAAAACAATGGTATTTGTCTTTTTTCCTGGTGGTTTTCCTGATAGATTTAATAATGGAGGTTCTTGCCCATTTTTCAAGGACCCGTCCCCCCCACACAGCCAGAGACCTCCATGTTAGAAAATTTGGCACTTTTTACACATGACCCAGCAAAGAAATGATTATGTAAAGTAAAGCTACTGAATGATACAGGGGATTTTTTTATTGATGACTTAGCTCATAGATTACACTAAATATTGATATTATCCTTAATTTTGCTGTAAAACACACCAGGATTCCCACTTCGGCAGCTTTCAAATCTCATAAAGTGCAGCTATGATCAAATAAAACACGATTGTTTAACTGGTACAGCCATGTGAAGTCAATGCAAGTTTCAGGGGGACCAGTGTTTCTAATTACTCCACTGGAATCTTTGCGTTTTGTTTAATATCTGAATTTGAATAGGTCGTCTTTGGCAACGCCAGTTAGAGTTTGACCCATTGGTGAGTAAAATACAAAACAAGATTGGTGAAAATACATCTGTTTTATGTCATTGGCTTAAAGGTGCACTCTGCTAAATTTCATTCTGTCGGGTGAGGTCCTCTGACACACTGTTGAACTCAGTGGCCCGGCTGCTCATGCCCAGATACTGCTTCAGAAACTCGCTGAAACGTTTTTGGTTGTTCCACTTGCGGGCCGACTTCCGGATGCCGATGAAGCCACCATATCTCTTCTGGTACGATCTTCCCGGAGTCATCAGCTTTCTGTAGGCGTGCCTCCCTTTGACGAAGCCACCAAATCTCTTGGAGAAGCTCAACCCTACATCACTCTTTCCTCTCGCTGCCATGTCAGCATTCCCTTCTTCCTGCCCTTCTTCCTCTTCATACTCATCCTCGAGGGACATGGCATTCTGGGAATTGTAGGCAGCGTTCAGCTGGCTGTCTTTGCCGCCCAGATCCCTCTCATCCACCCCGAGCGCTTTGGTCACCTGATCGAACCTTTGCAATGCTATGGGCAGAACCAGACCTCCCTCCACCTGCTCCTCCTCCTCAGGAAACAGGGCCTCCACCTCCTCCTGAGATCTTTTCCGCAGCGTGCCACTGAGGGAGGACCCTGGAGACGACAGCACCTTACGACAGAGGTCCCAGGAGAAGGCTGGAGAGATGCTGCCTTCACATTCAATGAGACACACCTGTCAGAAACAAATACAATCCTCTTTATTTCCTCTTTGAAATCAGTCCAGGTCATTTAAATCACATTGCAAAACAGATTCAATATTTATAAATAATGTCATTGATTTCTCAGAGAATAGAGAATAATTTATGGATCTAGATTTTGAAAATCTGACTTATTTAGGACTCTAATATTTATGAGTCCAATTTGGTGCAGATCCAAATAAATATACAGATCTAGTGAATATAAACATCTAGGTGTACACTCTGCTGAGAGCCATTGTGATGTTACGTAACTCTGGAAGGGGAAAATAATAAAACCTAAGAGGGTGGGGAAGAAAACGTAATTATAAATTGTATACCTTAAAAATGAACATGAAGTACTCATAGCCTCTTGTGAGGGCTGTTGGATAGGAAGGTCCTTAGCTCATACAATACAAAAATCAATATGACAGAGAAAGATCGGTTGGAAATCCAACCGATCTTTCTCTGTCATTTTGAGCATTGAACCTACGTAGCGAGGACATTTTAGGAAAAGGAGGCCATTTTTGTCGGTTCTCACTTTTTAACCTCTTTAGGCTGTTTGAGGTTTAGGTTGATGCTAGGTAAAGCTAGGGGCATTAGGGTGAGGCATTTAGTTGTGATGGTTAAGGTTAGGGTAAAGGGCTAGGGAATGCATTGAGCGTGTAGTGTGTAGTGTAGTGTCCTCACTAAGATAGAAGTTAGAACATGAGTGTGTGTGTCTGTTACTGTGTATGAAAAACCTTATGCTCCTTTGAGGATTTACGTAAAGCACGCTAATCATAGAAACCCTGGTTCCTCATTGATCAAAGCAAAAGTTAAATTAATTTCATCTAAGAAGCAGAGATGGAGATAAAAGAGAGCAGAAAATATAAAAGTAGGCAAGTGAGGTATTAAAAATAAGGGGCATAAGTCAGTATGGCAGTATAGCAGTCATGTACATCCACACAAGGCAATAAATGCCCAGTCCCATTGGTTTACTTCACGTTCCCTTTGAATAAAAGTGCCTGGCACTATAGAACAACACTGACAGAGCCACACTTATGTTTGAAGCACATGAGCACTTAAGTGTCTTCTTGTTCTTTCCCTGCCAAAGTGCTCGCCTTTAACCAGAGAGAGACAACCGGCAGGCACATCCACAGTGAGGAGCAACACATCATCATTTAGCCACAACAAATTAAAACTCAAATGCCAAAAGGGTCATTTGTTGAGTAAGAGGAAGATGGAGAGACAACAGGATGACTACATGAAGGTGGGGTGAGGGTTTGCACTTATTTGATCTCCAAATTAAAAGAGCCCTGTGGACAGATTGTATTAGTATGAGTTTGTATATTTATGTGGGGGAACTGTGTGGTTTTGTCTGGATGGAGAGTATGCTCATTATTTAGAGTATGATTTTTAAGTACTGGCCTATCACTTTAGACATAGGCATAGGTCTGTTTCCTTCATGTGTTCCTGTGGTGGTGGTGCATTAAAAGACCAAAACCCAAAAGCAGCTAGTTTTATAATGACACCTGTGCTCTTCAATGTCTATGATATTCAAATAATAAAAATGAAAATTCTAATGGAGGATGAGGAGCAATGTTTTAGGATCTTTTCTTCAATCCACATATTTGGTTCCAATAGATGCGATAAAGTTGTTTCAATTTGCATTCATGTAGTCTGTTAATACAAATATGCACAGGAGTACCACTCTAGCAATCTGCAAGTGTGTGTGTGTGTGTGTGTGCAGACTCCTCACCATGGTGTTGAAACTGAGCTGTTTTGGCAGGACGTTGCTGCAGGACAGGCAGTCAGTCTGGCAGTCACTCTGTCCAGGATCACACAGACAGAGCAGCAGCAGAGCCACCAGAGTCTTCATAGTCCCACTGTCCGCTGCACAACACGGGACACATCAAACACATGTTCAGCACAACAATGCAATGCAATCTTTAGTATAATTTGAGTATAGACAGCATTGGTATAGTGTAGTAGAAGTTAATTGTAGTAAAGTGGTATTGCAGCTTGCTGTACAGGTATATTGCCTTTTACATCAGAGGTCATCCCTCCATTATCAACATTGCTTATCCTTTGAGGGTGCTGACCACAGCTGACACGGGGCAAGAGGTGGAGTTCCCCCCTGGAAATGCTGACTTTTATAGCAACAGACAATTTACAATCTCTAGTTAACATAAGTCCAGAGGAGACATTCATTGTGCTCATATCAGAGTTAAACTAAAGTTATCTTTTAAATCCAAATAGATGCATTCCAGATCATTTTTTATTGTGGGTAAAAATCAGCAGTCTCATACAGGAGAGACAAAACAACTTAGTCAGATGTCTCGTGCTCATTCAGAGTGCAGCAGCCAGAGTCCTTAGACATATATGAACATTTGTACAATACACTCGTTTTCAAAGCAATTAGTACATTTCTGACTGGGTCACTGGTCCCACCCCAGTCAGACCTCTCAGATAAGCAGGCAATGCTCTTCTAGCCGTACTCAGAATCAGTTCAGGTCTGGCGCCTTCAGTTATCATAGTCCTGTTCTCTGGAACAAGTTGCCTGCTGACCTGAGGTCAACTTTCACACCTCAACTGTGTTGTCTTTTTCAGCTGCTGTGTGATTGCTGTGAGTGTTATTGTCAGATTGATTAATGGACGTGTGGAGCATTGATGTATGCTTTATTTCATTATATTCTTGTATTTGTCGTTGTAGTTTACGGCATAACATCTGTTTATATGTATAGTTTTAATCCATTCTCTCAATGTGAAGCACATTGAGTTTCTTTGAAGGAAAACCCTAAATGGTCAGAGTACAATAAGAGAGCAATAATGGCAGGAGTGATTTAAAGAAGAACACCATGTGAGACTGAAGAACAGGTGGAGCAAGTGAGCAAAGCAGATATTTGTATTTCAAAAATGACAGAAAAGAAGATGAGAATAAAGACTTAAAGACTACAAATTTGTTTGACCTTATTCTGGGAGGAACAGCCCAGACTGGTGAGTCTGACGTCAGAAAACAACCAGAGTTTTCATCTCATTAAACAAACTCGTTAACTCTTTTAATTGATGCCTCAAATAAGGCCTGGGGCAACAGACTGACTCACTGTTGCTGCCAAACACACAGTCAAATGCAAAAAATACACACAATCCTCATACACAGAAACACACACGACACACATGTATACAAATATATACACACTATGTATACCTAGCACACACACTACATTTGTAGACACTCAAATACACACACATACACAATTACTCTGCTCTTTTGGTTGTCATTAAACTGACATGGCAGAAAAAAGTGCAATTACAGTCCATTCCAATTTCATACTCATAAATTCAGGAAAATAATTTGTCTTCCTGTGAAAACAATGAAAGTGTGTGACGTGCATTCTTAATTTGTCTTTCATTGGAAAAAGGATGTGTTTGTCAGTGAAGGACAAAAGAGCAGTAAAGTCATTTTAGACAGGAACATTGTAGGATAGCTGAGTGCGAGACACACCTTGACGATTTAGACAAACAACTTTGGTGTGTTCCTCTAGTCACATCTCATTTTATTGTCCATCCTGCTGCCAGTGACTCCATGCTTCTAAAAATTAGCTACTTTATATGCACAAAGCTAGGAACCACATGATGATGATGATGGTAGTTAATGTGATATACATAAACTTGTAAACCTATTCCCAACATGTCAAACCTATCAGCTTCACACTTGGCATGTGTCTCATAAAGGGAAGGGCAGTTTTGAATGTTGTAATATTTGTAGTCCTTAAAAACAGACAAGGAGCTCTCTGTAGCAGCAGTGGTGTTGCAGCTTTAGGGTCATGCAGCCGGTCTTTTCTTGACACAGCTCAATCACTGCAGGTCACTTTGACAGTGTCAGAAAGAAAAGCTGCAACCAGCATCACCACATGCCAAACAAACAGCCCATTCCAAACAGGCACGTTTACAATGGGCACTGCACTAGTATAATAAATTGGTCATCAACAAAAGGTTTGGAGACATCAACAATTTGATGGTGCTATAAAAGATTTAGGAATTGCAAAAGTTATTAGACTTGATCCCTAAAGAGACAAAACTGTCTCCACCTAATGTCATGGGAATCCATATAGTGATGGAGAATGGAGAAAAGGGAAGGGATCACCAAAGACATTCAGATTTATCTTCACAAAATCCTGAACATGTGCACCGCACTTCTCTCATTTAGCCCAGCACCTGTTGAGACATGTTTGGACATCTTTAGGCCAAAGTGGCCACTGAAATAACCAGCACACCAATCTTGCCCCAGAGCCACGCTGCTGGCTTTGCTAGAAATAGGTTTTAAAACAGTTTGCTAAGTGTTAGATTTTATGTTTTTTTGCAAAAACAGCAGCGCAGTTATCCATTCCTGTGAGTGGGATTTTTACAATAATCTTAAATTAGTCAAACATGGTCAAACATAACAGCAGAACACATTTCGACAGGTATCACTGGAGGCTCAATACTTCACATGAGAGTCAACGCAGGAAACAGTCAACTGCCTTGGCCAAGTTGGGCACCGGCACAATTGGATACTAATTCTTTCACCAAAACAATAAATGTCTACTTTTCTAACTAGAGCAACATAAGAGTAACAAACATATACTCTTCATAAGTTTGTCCTCTAGTCAGAAAGTTCTCTGTGTTGTTGAAAGCTTGATCAAAACGAGCAGGACTTCTCATGACTGATCTTTCCAGTAATCCTTCTCTGACATCCTCCAGGTTCTCTTGAGTGTCTTTAAAACCTAATTACTTTGCTTTTAATTAACTGATTAACCACGAAATAAACCAGTTAATTAAGTCATTACTGTCTGTGCTGGGGTGCAGCTGATGGAGGCTTTATGGTCCAGTGGATGATGAATAAAACCACCCTTCAGATGAAAGGAAGTATATATCAAAAGAGCTACTGCAAAAGAAAAATGCATTATCTGTCATGGAGGATCAGCCCGTTACCTGTTACTATGTGAATATATGATGCAAAACATCTAGTCCAATTCAGGATTAGCAATGGAGCAGTGAAAACCAAAAACCAGCAGTATGTGGTGTCATTCATGTTCTTCAAAACTATAACAACAACAATAACTCATACTCAGGTAAATAAGTGAAACAACACTTCAGTTAGTGGAAACATCAGCAGTCCAAAGTACAAAGAAGTAGTATCTTTATGATCGGTGAGCCTTTTTGTTGAAAAGTCGAAAAACTGTTCACCATCACAACCATCTCCATGTTACTGATTAAGAAATACCTCTACAGTCATGCAGCATGAATAAGTTCATTTAACATATTCAGTTGTTTGTTCCCGTCTGATTCCTCATCCAACAGCAACTGGTTCTGAGAAGGAAATCCTTACACCATGTTATCAACCCAACTCCACATTATTTTCCCCCATAATTGCCCTTTTCTCATCACGAATGTGAAGTATGAAATAAATCACTCCCAGTCCAAGAGCGACTTAAAGCCGGATTATTTGCGCATGGTTGAACAGAGGAGCAGCTTGTATCCACCCTGGTGTTCGTCTTTATTTTTAAAAGCTGAAGTGCAGATTATTACGTCACTAGAATGTTATAACCACAATATTGTCAAATTCACGTCGGTGCACTGTGTACTTTGCCAGGGACTTTTCAAACCTGTCTGGCAATTGGATACACAGTAGTTGCACAAATGCAAAAACAGCAAGAATTGCCATTTTTAAATGTTTTTTTTTTTTTACACAGTGATGTTAGATTGCTTCATGAAAACTTGACTGGAAAGTACAAAAACATTTTTTTATAAGATTTAAAGTAAGCAAATATGCACTACCAAACAGCATATTTAGATGTTAAAGTCTGATGGATGAAGAAACTGAAGAACAGGGCCCATATTCAAGAAAATAAAGCAAATATTGAATAATTAGAGTGTATTCTTGATGTTGGTGTTGTTATTTGTTGAGTTGATGAGAGTTTGACAGGTAATTAAACGTTATTTATTCTTCTGCCTCGAGCCAGATGGCTATTATCTGTCAGAAAAGTCAGTTTGATTGACAACTTGTCCCAGGCACAGTCAAAATACATTGTGCTCTTTGTTTTAATATTGATAGCTCAGTGGGAAAATGGCAGAGTGGTCATTGATTTGACACATTTCAGGGCGTTACATGTATCCCACCAATCAGTTTGATTATAATGTCAAACAAATTTATTATTCATCCCTGTCGCTACCTACATACATCAGCTTCTGACGGACTCATCTGTCTTTACCCCTCCCCTCACTGACTCAAACTGTCTGTCCTCAGCTTTCTGTCTCATTCTTTGTCTCTCACAGATGTATGAAATGCAACACAACTACTACTGGCATATAAGTGCACAAAGAGTTTAAGGTTAGGAATCCACTATTAATAAACAAAAAGAAAATACTGCACAAAAACAACTAAATTCAATTTTAATGAACTATAAGAAGTTACTTCACCTTCAATATTTTACCTTTATTAGAGCAGCATCCATCTTTGCAAAACATTAAAGGTTGAATCCTACATTAAATGATTTCCCATAATAGTAAAGAAAACTAATAGTCACCTCATATTAAATCATATATCCAGCCTGAAAGCCTAAAAATAAATATACGTGCCAAGGTAGTAATGGTGCAGTTGATCTTCTACTGGCAAAATATATTATTTCTTATGATCCAGCTCTTTGTTTTAAGGTCAAAGGTCTTTTCAGTTAAAGATGTGTCCACAGAGACACATATCTCCAGTTTTCCTTCTGACTGGAGATATGTCTTTACAAGACGTTCCCTGTCAGTCAGACGTTGAGTGTGTGTGTGTGTGTGTGTGTGTGTGTGTGTTTGTGTGTGTCTGGACATGGCAATATATTATATGTTGAGGCTATTACATGCAGACACACTAAGCTAAATCAATTTCCCTTCTCCATTCATCTAATAACCTAAGGTCAATTAATGGTTGGGAGGTGTGCCCACACGTTCTTCCACAACCACACCAGATCCCTTTCATTTTCATTTCATATCGATTTTTTTGTTTATGGTTACAGATTTGCAATTTGGCTTTCTTGAAGAAAATTGTACTTTCTTGATTCTTGCTGTTCTGGGATTGTACCCTCATGGTTAAATGCACTTATTTAAGTCTCTTTAGATAAAAGCGTCAGCTAAATGAAATGTAATGTAAAAGACGAGGTGGTGTCCTTTAAATGTTTACTTTTCTTAGAAAAAGCAGTGCACACATAAATCCAACGGGCCTTTTATCGAACACAGGTGCAACCAAAAACAATTCTAATAGCTGCATTACCTTGAGGTGTGATTGACTCACTAATGCACATACATGAAAGGAACCATCAATAACATAATTTATTACACCTTTGCCTTTTCTGTCGTGACGGGTCGAAAGAGATTCAATTCGATTCAATCACTGACTTATTGAATTTCAATAAAGTATAACGTATTTCTAGAGGTGTGGTCTATGGTGGTTTGGAATAGGATAGATGTATCCTATTGCTACAGCCTATTTGCACTAATGTGGTAACTTAGACTAGCATGGGGGTTGCCTAGTATGGTTTACAATAGGTTAGATGTATACTATTGCTACAGCCTATTTGCACTAATGTGGTAACTTAGACTAGCATGGGGGGGTTGCCTTTTTTCATGTTAGAGCAAAGGCCCCTCAAAATATATTTGTAGGTCCTAGTGTGACAATGCAGTTTAAGACTCACACAATAACCCACAGATAGCAAAGTGTAAGTCAACACATCCGAGTAGTTTAGGACATCATGAAATGTGTGTGACTGAACTTGCAAACCTTATAGTTTGCACTTTAACCTGAGCTAATCACATACATTTCAACAGATGTCGGTTACCATCGAGTTAATCTATGGTAGAAAGGGTTTGTGTGCATGAGTGTGAGAACTGCCCACAACTGGCTGAACACAATCCACACGCTTCAATCCCTAGAAGTCAAAGAGCTTGAGGAAAAGACAGGGCCTGTCTGCTGTGACATTTTCCATGATATTTTCATGTTATCATAAATATGAGTCAGAGTAAGAAAATATATATACGCCTGCCTCAGAATCATAATGAGTGCATCATCCGGTAGGAGTCAGGTCTCCTTCTGACGTGGTAAAAAGAGGGTAAAGAGGAGCACTGGAGGCAGTGAGGACACACGAAGAAGCATCTGTGAATCTTCCTGCACAAAAGGATAGGCAGGGACCCTGCTGCTCTCGGAACATTGTCTATCTGGATTAACTCCACACGTTCACAGCCAATTCAGTGCAGCCACCAGAGATGTATACGGCAGCACCGTGCTGTATATAGCCTTTGACCCGGCCCTCCTTATCCTCCCTTTATTTCCCCTTATCCTGCCCTTGGATGAGAATGGTTTCACGGGGTCATAGAAGTTTATCCATGAAGCTAATAAAGTGTGTGTTTACTGTTACTGAGGAGAAGAGGAGCTGGTTTAAAAAGGACTCTGAATTCATGAGATGCATCAGCCCTGGACTGTGGAGTAGCAACAGAAACTGAATAAAGCTGAAGGTGTGAATATTATAAATAACACAACCTATTCAGTTTTTCTTTGATATTATTTTGACATAGTTTGGGTTTTTGTAATTTTTTTTTTTTACATGTTAGTAACGTCATAGTAATTACAAGATGAATTACTAAATTTACCAAATTACAAATCGTTTGATATACCTCAAAATGCCATCACTGTTAGATGTAGAAATGCACTGCACATTTTCTATCACAAATATAGTGACCAAAATCATCAAAGTTATCACTATTATCACGGAATTGTTTAAATATGTTGAAAATTTCAAAAAGTACTGATACACAAATTACATACATACAATGTATATTAATTATCGATAAAAATAATGACAATATTTGACTTATTCATCGAAGTGAAGGAGAGAAAGTTAACAACTCGTTACGTTAAATGTAGATGTCAATCCCAAACATCAGTCTAAACAAAAACTGAATGTTTGTGAAGCATAATTTGGCGACAGTGGATGCCGGCAGTGGTTAGCTATGGCCAGAGCACTAGCAGCTCTCCAGGTGTTACAGCCCCACCTGCCGTCCGTCCGCTCCTTCCGCCATGTTTTTACAACCCACAACAAACGCATGGCTTGTTGTGTCTGCATCTCGGAGACTTGCTTACATCTGTTGATGCTGGAGGTATCAACCACATCATCACAGTATTTACGGTAATCTAAGCTTAAACGGTACAACTAATGGGAAAATGGGAACATTTGGAATTTTACAGGTTATACTGAACTTGATGGGTTCAGCTACAGGAAGTGGAACTCCTTCCTCCAAGCATGATTTGTCTCTTCTTGCTGCTGTGTGGAGATTTCTGTTAGGAAAGGGATCTTGACCTGTGCGTCTGATAGACTTGGACCGAAAGGTTTGCAAGAGATGTCCCAGAATTTTTTAACTATTTCTTCACGTGTTAAAATATCATCCAGTCCTACATGTCACCGAAGGGACCCAATGAAAATATCCCACAAAACAAGAACATTCATCACCAGCAGCTGTCATTTTTCAGTATAATTTTACAATCCAGCTGCAATATCTGAATATAAGGAATCTGTAAACAAGGGATCACGATTTTGGGGATGGATGCCTTTTGGTTTCTGTTACTAGTTCGACCAATCACGTTTGAGCGACCCTTTAGTTGCCTGCAGGTAGACAGTCCATGTGAACTCATTCACTGAAATGCTTCAGCTATCAGACGTTTCATTTACTGCGTTGGCATTCACATGCAGATAGCTGTTAGTAGAGATTGGCAAAAATATAATCTGGGTCTTAAACACCTACAAAAACGTTTGACTCGTGTGATAAAATAAACTAGTTTGTCTGTTAAGAATGTACAGCGAGCAGAAGACGTCTGGTGTCCCCTGTTTACACCAGGAGCCCCAAAGTATCACCCTTTGGCCACAGAGGATAATTCATTGTCAGAAATAGGTGATGGGCCCTGAGACCAAAAATGAACTTTACATGAGAGCATTCAGTTTTCAAATATTACATTTGTATTTAGATACTGTATTCATTCGGATTTAGGTTTCATTATTTCCTCACTGAAGTCAATACTAGCCTTCTTTTACGCAGTCAATGTAGTCGTGCCAGAACATGATACAAAGATAATCAGATCCTGAGTTAATCAGAGGTAAATTTCACAGTGAGCTTATATCTGTTGCTTTGAACATTTCACCCTGAGGAAAGAAAGCGCAGCCTCCAGATTTCTCTGAATCTGTTAAAACGGTCTTTGTTTCAGACTGAGCGTGACCTGCAGTTCTACGTCAGCCTCTTTATGACGATACGCAAGAAGCTTTTGTCACGAACGTACTTACAGCTATTTATATTTGTACAGGGATTGAAGATAAGTTATCATCAGTAGTTGTTGAATGAGGTGGTTTGTTGTAGCTCACATCAATAATTTATTTTGCAATGAGCCTGCATAAGGAGCTTCTTTCCAAGATTGATTGAGAAGTTAGCCCCGAGCTTAACAAAAACACTATGTTGATTATTCAATGTAAAAAAATAAATACATAAAAGGTCACACACAACCTTAAAGTTTGTCATTAACTTCCTAAATGTTTATTGACATCTCTATAATGAGTTTTATTTATAGATGCCTGAGGGCAAAAGGAGAAAAAAATTAAGAGAACTAACCCAGACAGAGCTACACCATTAATACCACCAGCACCACCACCACTTCTACTACTGCTGCTACACCTTTCTATCGTTTAAATTTTCAAAAAACTAAAACATTTGATTTTGAAATAAACTTGATAAAAGATCTGATCACAATCCCAGCACATTTCGTCTGATCCTTGTCCATTACTCCAGCCTCAGAACAGTTTGCACGGTTCAGGCTCATAAAGATCATAGAAAACCGCAGCACAGTTAGGGGCCAGATGTGACCAGATGCTTTATATGTGGTCAGTAAAAACCAGTGACACCGTTTTGTCTCTGTTTGGCGCATTCTTCCTCAGTGGGGGTCACGGTTTCTTAATGTCAAGACCAAAACCAAAAAAAATAAAAAATCTAAATTATCATCATGTTTTAGATTAAACTCAACAAACCTCCCCACGAATAATTTCCATATGTAAACTATGATAATTCGGGAATTGTTAAAAACAAAGCACATCAAAAATATTGCCACCGTTACATACTGTTGAAAATCTATCAATAGGCCACCTGATGAATGGAGCTTGGGAGAATGTGACCCCGATTAACCTACATGCACTAACCTAAATTACCTTTGATTTCTCTGTCTTGAGCGACAGTTTATACAGAAACCGTATCTTCTCCCCCTCCGTTCATGAAGCCCACCAGAGCACAGCAGTTAATCAGTCCTTAATGATTCAATCAGAACTAAGAATTTTCTGACCTTTCCCTCTTTACTAAAACACCAACACAATGAAAACACAAACTGCATGTGCAGAACGTCGTCACCTCGCGCTCTTTGCCTGATGCATTCAAACATATATTTAACCTGGGGCATTTCAGGTGTTAGGAGTCTGTCATTGCTCCTTTAATTGCACTGTTTCTGCAAAAGGCAGAATTCTTAATCGGAGACATGGTCCTGCCACAAGTGATTTATCCATGCTGCCTGTCACAGAGGCTGGCGGTTGTTTAAACTTAAATATTTTTGATCAGTATTTTTGATTTTTGATCGTTACAGGCACTCAGCCGTTTGGAGCTCAAAGGTCAGAGGGTCCCAGTGACAATAACTGCAGCAATTATCCTACAGCGGCAGTGGATGATGGAGTGATGCCGTTGTAAATGATTCATCTTGACAGGCCTGACAAATGTTGACAAACATGTCATGCTTTATCCTCACTTGTGTCTAGATGTTTTTTCTTTTATCAATAAACGATTAATGTATTTTATTAACTTTAGAATCAGCCAGTTAGGAGGTAAAAGGACAAAAAAACATTGCCCCACTTTCTAAAAAGTGTGACGGCAAACAGGTATTTGACTTATTTCGCTCCCGAGGGTGAATGTGGTACCAAATGTAATAAAATGTCAGTTGTTATTTGTATGATAAAAGTGCAAAAGATTCTGTATCAAAGGTCAAAGGTCACACCATCCCTCTTCCTTCCACCCCCTCCACCTCACCGGTTTCCTCTTACCTGTGTTGGCGTGAGCTTATAGCCTGTAGGGATCCCTGGGTTGCAGGTTGTAGGTTTCGTCAGCGTACGTTTCCCTCCCTCGGATCTGAGCGCAGTTTTTCTTTCTACGTTGAGGCTGGATTCAGCCGCTCTTATAGGGTCCCACCCCTCCCCTTCAACCTCCTCCTCTGATTCTCTCTCCCTCTCCCTCTCTCTCTCTCTCTTTCAAAACTCTTTTTTTCATCTCAGGGAGAGTCGAGGAGGGAGGGAGGGAAAGAGGGACTCACATCAGGGAGGAGAGAGAAGATGGGGGGTGAGCAGGGATAGTAGTGGGAAAGGAAGGTGGGAGGGAAGGAGGGAGAGGAAGACGGGAAGAAAAGTACACAGTTAGAGGAGGGAGGCCAGAGAGGAAATGGTGGGGTAAAAAAGGAGAGGGGGGCCAATGATTAAAAAGGGACAGGGAGAGGGGAGGTTGGGAAAAGAGGAAGGGAAAATATAAAGATGGAGATGTGCCCATCTATCCTGGTAGACATTTTAACTCTTCAATTGTTCTAGTTGATAAAAACAGCATTAACACGAAAAAATAGTAAAAATAAATAAATAAACACAGTGAGGTATGGGGACTGGGTTACAGGTCCCTCCCATCTTCATTTTAATTCATAACCAGCTGACAAACGGCTATAGCAACAGAAAATCCATATTCTTTTAGCATAAACATTATTTCTGTCGTGTGTTACATCTCAATTTAAACTTAAAATGAAACAAAACTATCAGAATGTGCGATTTAATGAGTTCAGCAATTACCTATTGGCCATTTCTCCAGACTACAGCAGTCGGGTATTCTAACTTTCCAATGAATAAGTATTGTGCTTTTCCCAGACAGACGTGACAGTCCATCAGTAGTTGTATCATTGCGGAATTAATATGTTTTGAAAAAACTACAACTTTTAATTTTAGTTTTCAATTGAAATATTTTCATGTCCTGCCTCCCTCAGTCCATTGTCAATCGATGTGACCTGGATGTTTTGTTTTTTAGTTACTGGAAAATGTTGTGATCAGCAAATCAAAGTGAAACTGTCTTCAACAAGGTTAGTCAAAATATGCAAAGAGGGACTCTGATGTTTTGTACAGGTGCTTTTGGACTTTATTTATTGTGATCAGATTTTCCACAGTGATCATTACAATGTCAATATCACGCCTGACTTTATTCACCAACTCACTGAAAACGTACATCTTTTAAAAGTGCCATTAGAAAATGTAGTTATGTTCATTATACTGGGCATTACCTGAATCACAGTATGATAGAAAACAAGTCCTTTTTTCCTTTGAATTTTTCTGTGCCTTTTATTATGATGAGAATTCCTACTAATTATCTATAACCAGTTATTCTTACCCATGTAAATACACACACATTTTAAACTGCCCTGTTACCTCCTAAACACAGAAAAGATGCCATATTTATCTTGTGGAAGTTTTGATGGGAGGTTGTTTGACACGTAGCTGTCACTCCTCCACTACACTGTGGGAGGGACAGTCAGATGTCCTCCAACCTCTCGTCTTCACAGTGGCAGGACTTTATTACTGTCATTCTACTCACAAACAAAACTCTGAGATGGAAACAAACAAATCCCGACAAGCGTGTGGTCTAGAGATTCATTATCAGCATATGAAAGATTCATCATCAGGGGGAGCTCTGATCAGGGTTACTGCACCTTATATATGGATATGCAAGTACATGAAACAAAAGTTACTCCCACCTGAGAAAAGAAGCAGGGGTTTCAAGTCATGTGTGGTTGTAATACATTAAATCAAATAATGTTTTCTGTCCTTAAAGTTAAGTTTAGCAACTCATTCCATAAGAGAGGGGAGTTGCTGTAATTTGACAAATGGCAAATGGCATCACCAAAAAGATCTATAACAAACAAAGTCTTTTTAACAAAGTTGGACACTAAGGTTGAGAAAATGATCACGTTATTGTTGGTGGATCCTTCATGGTCTGCTGAAGCTTATGTCATGGGCATGCATGAGTTTCAAACATACAATGTCCCGGCCCTTGGTTCTGAAAAGAGGGAATGTCACAGCCAAGTTCAGCTTCAGGGTGGGAGAGGTCCAGATACCATCCATCACAGAAAAGCCAGTGAAGAGCCTCGCGAGGGCTTCAAATGCAGCCTGAAGGATACTGAATCCATCAAGGCCACCAGTGCCGACCTGGAAGGATGATTAAGAACTGTGGACAGGTCTGGATCCCTGGAAAGTTCAAGGCCTGGGTCTACCAACACGGGATCGTCCCAAGAATCCTCTGGCCTCTGCTCATATATGAAGTCCTGATGGCCGTGGTGGTAGGCAGCTGCCTGTGCAGATAGGCGTAAGCTAGTGCAGGAGGAGGTGCGTATTTCCCTGGAGAATGAGCCAGCTAGCAGAACAGCGGCTATATGGAGGGCGGCTGTGGCTGAGGGGTAGAGTGGTCGTCCTCCAACCTGAAGGTCGGTGGTTCGATCCCCAGTCTGAACCATCTGCATGCCGAAGTGTCCTTGGGCAAGATGCTGAACCCTCAATACCCCCCCATAGAATAACAAAGTGCTGCAAGTAGATGCACAATGAATGTGTGTGTGAATGGGTGAATGTGAAACTGTACTGTAAAGCGCTTTGAGTGGTCTTCATCAGACTAGAAAAGTGCTAAACAAATCCCTTTACCAAATCCCTATACGTTAACAGGGAGCTTGGATGAAGTGGGATGATGACGATGGAGAGCAACATCACCTGGCATGACATCTGGAAGTGGAACCCCAAGAAGTTTAAGTTCTTGATTCAAGGGGTCTATAATGTCCTTCCAAGCCAATCTAACCAGGTTATATGGGGCAGAGTAGACACTTCCACATGCCCCCTGTGTTCGAGAAAGGGACCTTGCAACAAATATTAAATAGCTGCTCCAAGGCACTTGCTGAGGGGTGCTATCGCTGGAGACATGACCAGGTCCTCAAGTCCATCGCTGAGGCAATCATTAAGGGGATCAGCAAGAGCAGACACTCCCACACCAGAGCAAGAACCATCGTGTTAGTCAGGGAAGGTGAACTGCCACCGAAGAGCTCCTGGAGAAACTCAGCCGGATTGCTGACCACAGCCCGAGATGGTGACAGTAGACCTGGAGAGGCAGTGGAAAATTCCATCAAACATAACCCAGTCATCGCTGAGACCTGACATCTTCTTCGTCTCGGAAACAACAAGGCAGCTCATTCTACTGGAGCTAACCGTACCCTGGGAGTAGAGGATGGAGGAAGCTTAAGAAAGGAAAATAGCAAAATACAAGGAGCTGGTGGAGGACTGCCACAGGAACAGATGGAAGACCATCTGTATACCAGTGAAGGTGGGCAGTCAAGGGTTTGCAGGCCATTCCCTCAATCATTCCCAATGGATTCCTAGGGATCAGAGGACAGAGCAGGAGGAGAGCCATCAGTGACAACATGAAGGCAGCTGAGAAAGCATCCAGGTGGCTCCGGCTGAAAACGGGTGACCACCGAGGTCAGAAGAACGCCCCTGGAACACAGGCTGAGACAAGATCAATCTCGGTCGGTCGTCTGGATGAGGGTGTCTGCTGGAAGACCTGAAACTGCACAATGACTGATGATGTGTTCAAGTTAGTGCATCAGAGGATGTATGCATGAACAAATGCCAAAACGTGTCCTTAAATTTATCTTCATGAAAGAGGTATTCATAGATTTTAATCCTCAGTGGCCAGAGGTTGCATGTCCCGCGCTCTCTCTCCCCCTTCCACAGTCTGTCCCATGAATAAAAGCAGACATGACCAAGAAATATCTTTAAAAACCTTCCCCTCATAAAGTCAGATTTAAATAATGGTATTCTCTTTATTCCACAAAAGTGAAGTCGAACAATTTTCACTATTTCATCATCAACTACCTGTTTAGAAAAGAGTAGAAGTTCATACAGCCACACAAATGCTGATAGATTCATTTAAAACGCAATCAATTAACCTTTCTCATGCAATTATATACTGTACATAGTACATACCCATCAACTGCTGGAAGGAACAGGTTTTCCTTGAAGCCATATAATTGTATTCTTTAAAACATTCAAAGTTGGAAAGAAAAAAAACAATGATTTAAAGGGGACATTTTAATTTGGGCCTCCTGAAAAACTTTTCCAAATCTGAGGAAACTCAATTGAGATGATGAATAGTATTTCTCCAAAAGATAAATCCTGATTTAGTGTTCTGATGCTGATTGTGAAGAACATGTTAATCCCAAATCTCTCACTGGTGTCCACATGGAATGACATCTCCAGACTGTGAAGGTCATAGCCAAAGATTTATATTTAAATTTGAATGTACATCAAACCATTTAGTGATCCACTGTGCGCTGTGCAGAAGCGTTTACTGTATTTTCTACTAAGTTAAATATCTATGTTTTATTCCCCCATTAATATACAACTTTAATCTTGTTAGTTTTTTTCTCTCTAAATGCCTGATGTGTTAGCCAGGATGCAAGAGCTCATAAACACGTATCAACAAAGAAGAGGGAGTATAAGGGATCACCTCTTTGAATGAACTCACAAATCAAATTGAAGGAGCTTTGTTAATGAAACTCTCTGTCCTCCAATAAGACCTTTGAATTTGGGGCAGTGTAAATGCATTTCACCAGCAGCTTGAGTTAGAGGATTCACAGATTCATGTCAACCTGATGGCTTAGTTTGCTATTTCAAGAATATTCTCTGCCTCAGGTTGTTTGGGCATTATATCCGATTTTCTTCAGTCGGATGTCATCTAAAAACTGGAGAAGGTTTGCTACTTTAGTTCACCTACACACACGCACACACGCACACAACACACACACACACAGGTTTGTTGTTGTGAGGTTGCCATACAAACAGCTGAGACGTCACTGCTCAATACAATAATCTGGTACATCATCCCCTGGAGTCTTAGACAGATAGCACCGGGCTGTCACCAGTCCTAATGCTAAGCTAACTGGTGCCTGGCTCCAGCGCCACGTTTAATGAACAAAATATTTATATTTTCAAAAATGTTGTTTTATTACTTTAGATTACATTTGAACATATTGAGGCAGAACTATTTTGTTAAGTATATTCACAATTGTTGCCTTTCTAAGACCAAGCCGCAGAGCAATTGTTGAGATGGGGTTGTTGCAGCAGTAAAGACAGCCCTCTGGAGGTCAATAGGCCATTACTGAGTTTGTCTCATCCAGTCAGTGGTTCATTAGCAGATAACCATATATAGTCCAGGCAAAGTAGCCCATTTTGGAGCCAAAAATAGAAGTAATTGTAAAAGAATTTTTTTCAGCATAGATTATTTCTATGAGGTGTCCAGAACAACATACTAAAAGTCCTAAGAAATCCTAGTTGAGGAAATATGTTTAATTCTCATCAATGTGTGCCAATAAGGCCCGGCAACAATGGACCCCAAAAAGACTATTTTTTTCCTTTACTCCTATCAAAATGAAACTTTACACAATGAAAGTAGCCATTTAACATTTTTTGTATTACAGGTTTCTTTGAAAATTAATTTATGTATGTATTTGTAATACATATGAATGGTGTTTGCCTATGCAAATTAGGACATATTCAATAAGTGTGGAGCTCATGTGCTTGTCAAATTCATTTCAAAAGAAACTTGTAATACAAAAAATGTTACGTTTCATGGTTACTTTCATTGTGTAAAGTTTTATTTTGATTGGAGTAAAGGAAAAAAATAATTGGGGTGTATTGTTGCCGGGCCTTATTGGCACACATTGATGAGAATTAAACATATTTCCTCAACTAGGATTTCTTAGGACTTTTAGTATGTTGTTCTGGACACCTCATACAAAATGATCTATCGTGAAAAAAATTATTTTACAATTAGTCGGTCGTAAAACGCTACTTTGCCTGGACTAATAGGACAGACTACAGCTAGCTCAGGTAATCCAAAAGACTGTCCTAAAGCAGAGAAGTCTCAGGTTCATCGCCCGCTCGTCCGATATTTCTGTCCAGCACAGTGTCCACACAGCATTTGATATCATATCATATTATGATACACCTACCAACATCAATACAGATATCATCCTAATGGATGGGAAAATAGCACTGACGAGATGATTGGTAGTTTTACAGGTGCATTTCACACACACAACAAACATTACACAGAGTAAAAGACGAATCAAGACAAAAGAAACAAAGAGGGAGAGTCCAGCTCAGAGAAGAGACGCAGCACATACACTATGTTCATGACACGGAGTAACAGCATGTATGAAAGCTAAGAATTGGACAAAATGGCTGATAACACCCATGATATAGCACAGCAACAAAACCTTCCCCATCCCCTGGCCTTATTTAAATGTAGAATACTTCATTCAATACATTGTTTTGAATTTACATTTTATTGCTTTAACACTGTTTTAGTTCATTGCTTTTAATGTCATTTGATGTAAGAGTGGTTTGTGTTAAATAGTCTTTTAAACTTACATATATAGTACATTTCTTTGGAGTTCTGAAGTCCAAAAAGATGTTTTTTTTTCTTAATAAAAGTTATTATTTTGATGGAACAAGATATTTATTCTAAGAAAATGTTTGTGTTTTATTCACTCAGATGCACGCAGTCACAATATTTGTAACAGGGACAAAACAATCAAGTTTCAATTTTACCTAGAAATGTCATTCAATGTAATTCTTGTTGCTCTTGCACACAGACACAAGTCTGTCTGTACCTGTGTCCAACTGAAGGACAAAAGGCTCGGGGGACAGAAAGACTATGTTTCAATCATAAAACTTGAGAAATTAACAAACTCTTTGAAGCGACAGTAGTGGTAGCTCGACTGTCAGAAATGGGTTAGAGAGAATTGAATAATTCAACCCAGCCCAAATTAGCTCAGGACTCACACACTAATTAAATCAACACAGAGCAAACATTAACAACAGAGACAAGTCATCTGATACACATCTCTTTCAGTTCTTAGTTTCACTCTCCTCCATCTTCAGTGACCTAACTAGATGGAAAGGGTGAACCACGGCAGCATCACACGGCCACGCCCACAATTATGATGGTCTACAATGCTGACTTATTTGCCTGGCTCATCGAGTTTCCACCCATGATTCAATATGCTGGTGTTTAGGCAATCGGAAATACGACACTAAATGCAAAAGGAGAAATTTGCTTGTATTGTGGAGGCTACTTGAGCTAGTTAAACTGCTACTTAAGCCAAACAACACCAGAGAAACATACTTTCCACAGTCCATCAGAAAACAGTCAGAATAAAGACATGTAAAGAAACAGTTTTTTTTTCTAAATTCATGGATGATTCAGTGACTGGAACTAGGTCTGAGAAACAATGAGACACATCACTGTGTCTGATCTCAGCGTCTGATCCATGAAGCAGATTTTCCTCCACCAAATGAATCAATGTCATTAATTAAATACTCGTTAGGACTTTTCCTGTGGGAAATGGCTGATAGCTAAACAGTAAATTAGACAGAACCACAACAGATGCTAAATTTAGTCTGATTCAAAACAACCACAAGACAAAAGCAATATCCTTTAAACCACAATTGTGACTGTGCAGCGTGTGTTACATATATTGTCCCCCTACTTCTAAACTTTTCATATTAAAAGATACATATACCAATTTATCAAACTGTCCACTTTAGCCCTTCATGATATAGGTATATCTAAACTAGAGAAAAGGTTAAAATAACATACATCAATAGCAGCCTATCTTTTCTTCTTTATTTCATTTTATCATCATATTAGAAAATGTAATTTGCTTTTATCATTAGTTAAATTGTCGTGAAATCATTATGCTCCATCGAAAGCCATTCAGACTACACAACATGCTGTCTTTTAATCAGGAGTATTACAGTGATTTTTAGTTCATACTACGCGACTACACAATAACAGACTACACAATCTTTCACCAGGAGAGACCCCAGACAAGTATGTTTAGTCTGCTCTGATAGGCTGAAGTTGTTGCTGATTTGTCTAGATATTTAGCTTGATCAGTGAACAACATTCAACAACACAGTCCCTATCAACAGACATTATTTGTCGACAGGCAAGACTTTTTTACTTTCTGTCTATAATGTTCAAATTAGCAAGAAATCCTCTCCAATGCCACCTCTGCTTACTGCTGGTTACAAAGTTAGCATGCGTTCTCTGCTGGAAGATTAAAATGAGTAAGTAATAAGTAATACGTTTTAGTTCAACATACCGCTCCAAGATCTCTGTTCTGCCTGATTGACACTATTTTGGGTTATTTTGCTTTAGATTTCTACATCATATTTTTGCATCTTGTATACATACAAATCTCTCTTTAATCTTTCTTTTCTTCTCCTTTCCTGTGGTCCAGTCATGGGGAGGACAGAGGGAGGTTGCAGGCTTGTTGGGAAAAGATAACAGGTCTTATCTTCTGCCTGCCAGACGCTGGGAGGCCTGATCCAATCGAGAGCTGGTTAAAAGAATTCATTGACTTTTACACCCAAGCCTTAATAGTAGGTTTGCTGGAAAACAAAGGTGTTGATGGAGGGTTGGGAGGTTCTTTTAGTTAGATTCCATGTCATCTTTAGTGGAAGAGGTGGAGAATTAACGTGAAGTGAGATAATTTATGGGATAAACTTCAAGAGCAAACTAAAAGTAAATTTGAGTTATTCCCTTTATATAACTGGGACAACATGAATGTATTACTCATCCAGACTTGATGTGGCACAATGCCATGAACCAAGTGCTCCAGAAAGAATTCCATGCTGTACAATGTTGAACTGTTCTTCGAGCCTTGTGTTGCAACACCCCCACACCGTGTGTGAAAACATCTATAGACCACATGTCCTCGATGCGGTTCATCCAGGAGGCGTCAGACCTTGTCATTTTCCTACGCACTGAGACGACAAAAAGGTTACTGTGACGTCCCCCTTCCTCTCCACTTCAGACAGCTGCCATTCTTTCCCATCTAATTAAGGTGCTGTCTGTTAAGGTTAATGGTCATCCTCCTCCTGATGTAATGATGTGTAAGTGTTTGTCACTCCTGAGACAAGACAGCTTCTCTGTACATTATTTATAGCAAACTGTCATTTCTCGAAAAACAATATTACCAGACAAAGTAAGTCCACTTTTTAATCTTTAGTGAGAATTCTGCATTTGAAATTCTTTCAAATAAATTAAAAGACATATTTTATATAAACCTACAAGCATGAAAGCTCTTGTGGGTCAACTAATTTAATATTTTGTATGAAATGAATAATGATTTTAGTGTCATTTCAGATTCGCAGAATTAGCAGTGTTTTCTAAAATTGTATGGCTTTCTATAATGAGGGCAATGGAATTAATAGACCACTCCATGAGTTTCTGTTGCTATACCTTTCTTGGGTTCTGTTCCTTCACATATAAATGTAATGCTGCCAGAGCACACTAGAGCAATATGTTGCACCACTTTTCCCCCAAAGTGAAGAAATAGAATATTTGCAGGTCACATTAACCAGTTGAAAACCAATAAAACCCAATAATTTTCAAATCCATATTGACAGTGAAGGTGTATTGATTGAGTTCTATACCAACCCTTGCATTGGTAGCGCAGAAGAAAACGCTAAAGCTTAAAAGTTGCGAATTGCAGTCCTAATTCTGCGGTCAGCAAGAAACATCACAACAGCAGGACAGTTTGTGGTGTATCCCCAATACTGGAAGGTAAAGCTATCATAGCTGTGTTTTAATGGACTATTGATGAGTGTGATCTCTGCCTGCACTGCACACTTTCCTCACAATGCATATTTCCAATGTGGCCTCATTTTCTCAAAGTATATGAAATAATTCAAAAGCAACTACCAGTTGTATTTATTCAACTTTATTGCTTAATGCCGTGCCAACTTTAAATAATACTTCATTAGATCTCAGCACGATGAAACCGATCCTAAAGTCAGTCTAAAGTTTGGTAATACGATCAGTTAGAGTTGACTAATATGAAAAATTTCAAGTGTAATTTTCTATATGAGCCACAACATAATCACAGATTATTTTTCTTGTGCACACGTTGTTGTTTGTCGGCCAAAATAACAGCTGTGGCTAGCAGATAGCTACCTATTAAACTAAACATTAGCTTCCTGAGTTGGTAAACATGCTGTCACTGACTTTAAAAGGCCTACACCATACTAATGTTAAAACAAGAAGACCATAAAGGCAAAAAGTTGGCGACCCTTTTCACCACGCTGCTCTTGCCTTGTTGTGAAGAGCCATACTCTGACTGTTATTTCATACTGACACAATATTTAACATTTAATCGATCACAAGAGAAAATGTTGTTCTAATGAGCAATATAATAATATGTCACATACGAGTTTGGCCAAATTCAGTATCGACCAGCACCATGCTGTTAACATTTATAGGAATCTGTAGTAGCTTCTGGCTTCCAAATCGGGTTCCAAAATGTGTTAGTCACAAATAACTAAGGATTTGTAAATGTACTCCTCCATGGAAAGGGCTTTGACAGGTGAAACATTCTAAAGCTTAACATGCCTGCCATGCCTAGTTATGGTTGCTAAGCTTTGATTGGAAAAATTACTATTTGAAAATGAGATTAAGCAAACCTTTGTATAACAATTTATACTAATAAATTATTTTAGCAGTGGTGCTCATTTGAATGATTTCAAAGGAGTTTATTTTATTTCATGTTCCTTTTCACATTTTTCTCCTCTCCTATTGATCTTCTTTGCTGTCACCACACATTGCGTTGATTCTAATCGAGTTATTTTATCAGTCAGTGACATCAGAGCAGGAATCACAGGGGAGGAAGCATCACGCCTCATCATCTTGGTCCTGACTGATACTTATCATGACGACAGTGGGGATCAAAGTTAGTTTTTGTTGCTCTTGTCACTGCTTCCTTCAGCAGAAGATGTCAAGGCTTAAGCCAGTTAAGCACGAAGCCCAGCTGCACCACCACGATGGCTGATTTATCAGCCACTAAAAGCCACATCCTGATGGCCACATCAGGCAGAACTCATGAGCAAAGGATTGAATAAATATATTTCTCCATCTCTGTCTTGTGACGGCCCGTTGCAGCCAATGAGTTTAATGATGACAGAGAGCTTGGGTGGCAATGTAAATTCAATGCAATACCCTTCACTCATAGCAGAGAGTCATCAGCCGCTCGTTGGGGAGAGCGTCAATAATCTAGCCATTGGTTGTTCAATAGAACAGGGATGGAGGAAACAAGATGAGTAAAAGGAGGAGGGAGCTCAGAGAGAGGAATTTCACACTCCATTATATATGACCACAGGGACACATCTGGGATTTCTACGTCAGATGTGTGTTACCTAAGTCCCCCTTACCAGGATGGAAACGGATAAATCATAGAGCTGAGGGTCTCTATCAATAGGCTGAGGTGGATGTTCAGGCTGCTGTGTTAAATAGGGGAAGCAACTCAAAGAGAGGTCACCTGGTGAATTTGGAGGCAACTGTGTTGTACCAAGATGAGAAAAAGAAAAAAATGTTCGTTGAAATATATGTAGTCACTGCAACATGATAGAATGAAGATATGAAATGTGGATTTCTATTGTAGAGCAGGTGGCAAATGCAGACATAGAAAAAGCCACAAGTAAAATTGATTCAAAAAATAAGCAGGAGTCAGTTGGCAGACAGGTAAAAAGAAGAACATTCCAAAACCTCAAACTCAGCTGGAGGCTAAAAACAAGTGACACTAGAAACACTGAGGAACAAGCAAGAAGCAAACAGGACGTAAACTGAACAGACACCAAAAAGATGATCCTACACACAGGTGAAACACAATTGGGTGAAGAAGACAATCTCAATGGTGGGAAACCAGACAAAGAGAGACATTCACTACGTTTACATGATGGCATAAACCCGATTTGGGCTGAAGCCCGGTTTCTCTATCCATGGGGGGTTAACTGCTCTATCTCAGGGTACATGGCACTGAGAAA
Source organism: Limanda limanda (assembly GCF_963576545.1). Taxonomy (NCBI): domain Eukaryota; kingdom Metazoa; phylum Chordata; class Actinopteri; order Pleuronectiformes; family Pleuronectidae; genus Limanda; species Limanda limanda. The sequence goes on from NC_083638.1 coordinate 11,797,667, forward strand.
TCCGACTCTTGTCCGAAAGCATTTCATACCCAGCTACGATAGGTGGCGCTGTTTTCATTACAGCTAGTGGTGATACAGCGCGGGAGGGAGGGGGGAGGCAGGATCTCAAGCATGCGCAAAGACGTCATCTCCAGTTGTTGTCTAGCTTCCAGAGTTACATGCACGCGTTGTCCGATATACAGCCAAATCCGATCGCTTATCTGGGGGTGGTTATCCGACTTCAGTCGGACACAAGAAATCTAGATTTGTGGAGTTACATGAAATGGATCTTCGATTGAAACCCGACAACGCCAGAAATCGGGTTTCAATCGGACACATGTAACCGCAGTGACTGGCAAATTATTTTCAAACAACTGAAAAACTGCTCTAAAGACTACAAATACAAATATGGACCAAAGTAAATTAAACGTCCAGAACGATATATCAAATAAAAAGTTAATTCAGATTCTAGCTGAAATAGGAAAATTGAGCAAAACGTGAATATAATCATGAGATCTTTCTAATTTCCAATAATGAACTAGTCAACATCATGCATTGCTAATTATTGTTTTTTCTATGGCTCCAGTTCTGCAAATGCTCCAAACAAACACACTGTTATCTGTAAAAATTGAAAGGTTAGAGTGTTGGTGTAGAAACTTTCATATCTTGTTTGTTCACAAGTTATGAGATCGACTATGTAGGCAGAGGGAGAGGGAAGGAAAAGACAAAGCTTTAGTTTAGACTATGACTTGGAGAAAGGTTGAAGGAAAGTTGCCATGGAATAACTGCCACCATGAAACATACTATTAGGGTGATGTACATTTGAAAAGTGTTGTAAGCTTCAAAAATAAATGTCTCTCACTCTCTTTCTCATTAAATTGCAAATTTGTGCACTGAATCATACAACAGTTTTTCCATCAAGAGTTGTTCTTAAACTGTTTTATTTTTAGATGCACGCACACGCACACACACACACACACTCACACACCCCCACACAAACACACACACACACACACACACACACATACAAGTACCTGGGTGTCACACTGGACAATAAACTGGACTGGTCCACCAACACAGAGGCCTTCTACAAGAAGGGCCTGAGCCGGCTTTACTTCCTGAGGAGGCTCAGGTCCTTCAATGTCTGCAACAAGATGCTGCAGATGTTCTACAAGTCTGTTGTGGCGAGCACCATCTTCTTTGCCGTGGTGTCCTGGGGTGAGGGCATCAAGGCAAAGGACGCCAACAGACTGAAAAAACTCATCAGGAAGGCAGAGTCTGTGGTTGGCTCTAAGCTTGTCACCCAAGAGGAGGTGGTGGAGGACAGGATGCTGGCAAAACTGCTGGCAATCATGGACAATCCCTCTCACCCCTCCACAAAACACTGGACAAGCTAAGGAGCAGCTTCAGCCACAGACTCATTTAACCCCGCTGCTCTAAGGAACGATACAGGAAATCGTTCCTTCCAACCGCAATACGACTGTACAACTCATCTACCTCTGTCAGAGCCATACACAGAACTGCACTAAACCTGTCTCCTTGCACTGTGTACCCTGTACAACACTGCGCTCCATATACTGGAACACTTACTTCACATCATATGTGATATGTGTTAATATAAACCATATTGATATTATATATCATTTTATACAATAATATTGTCTTTTGCACACTCTGTCTACATATTCTTACACTCATAGTATATTATATTATCTATTGTATAGTCAAATACTTATATTTATACCTCTACTATATATCATATATTATATCATACTCTTTGTATATTCTTTGTATATGTAAGTCTATATACACATATTTATACATGTGTACATGTTATTATTATTATTATATTTATTATTATTATTATATATACTGTTGCTGCCATTATTACTATATACTGCTATTATATTGGTATAATTACTATCATATATAAATATATATTATGTTATATTATATACTATATATACTGTACTATTTTTATATACTTTCTAACAATAACATTACCATCATATCATCAGTACTATTACCATCATCTTGCCACTGCACCTTATCTACCTATTTATCTTGTGTTTCTGTTTTTATTCTTTCTTCCTCAATATTTTTTATTTTATTCTATTATATTGTATTTTTTTTTTTTCAAATATACCGGCCTTCACCCAACCAATGATAAGGGTTGATTATCAGTTATAACTGTCCGATTTGATAATTTGTCTTCCTCATGAGCCTGAATCTTCCTTTTCAGGTGACGTCCGAACCATCAGGACACAACTCAACACCTCATGGCATAATATATTAATTAGACCAGCATTAGGCAGTGACTGACTTGTCCTTGTTTTCACAAACGATGGCTTGCTTCACTGCATTTGCTTTCAAAGCAACATCCGTTGTCACTCACTTTCGTTGTCTTATCCACTTTGGCAGTTGGATGACGCTTTTTCATTCGTGTTTTTCCGCTGATGCTCTCGTGTGAGACACATCACTGTGCCAAAACCTTGTGTTTTTTGTGCCATATTAATGGTTTGATCCCCCTCAAGTGTCATAATGTCCTGATCCATTCCTGATGTTGCCAACAGGAGGGTCAGTGTCATCCTTCCCAGATTGGTAGGAGAAAGGATAGTTGAAAGGAAACGGTGCATTTAAGGAACAGGGGGAACCAGGAGCTGAACTGAAGGAGAGTAATGTCTGGAGGAAGGTGGACGAGATGAGTCTGTGACGGAAAGGGGCACTAATAGAGGTCAGCACCATTAGCTAAGAAATCTGGACGTGGGCAGCAGGCCAAAGCATTAGGGACTGAGAAATACCCAAACCAATGGTTTGTAGGTTTTTATCTGCTGCAGGGTCATTACAAACCATGATGAGAAAAGTGACTCAAGGACAGCTGGATCAGCACAACTGCAGAAATGTTTAATACCAGACTTTTAAAGCAGTTCATTGTCACACATCCCTGCATATACAGAAAAACAGACTCACATACACACTCACTTGTCTATTTTCATTGCTCTGGGCTTTATCTGAAAGAGGAAGTGATTGGTGTTCAGCAGAGCAGAGAACAGAAACACTGTTATCTACCAGTGTTCCCCGGACGCTTTACCCTGCCACACACACACATACACACCCACACACACACCCACACACACACACACCCACCCACACACATACACAAATCTCACAGTCTTGCACAGCTCGCACATGCACTCTGATGGAAGCACACACAGCCAGCAGCAGCCTGAATTCTTTAAACAGCTGAGTTACACTCAATGTAAAATATGAAAACACACTCAAACAGGGAAGTGAGTGGAATTAAAGGGCTGAAACAAGGTCTTGGGAAAATTCAATAATAACAATAAAAGTTGTAATTATTATTATTATAAGTCAAAGCTTCAAATATCATGGAACTGCAGAGCTGATGCTGTGTATTGACTGACAACGCAGCAAGTGTCAAATATGAGAAACAGAGGAACAGGAGAGTGTGAAAAGAAGATTAAAGTCAAATCCGAACCCTGCAGACTTTTAAATTTAAATTTCAACTTTATTATCGATATTTTGCAAAATCAAAAAATACTCTCCTTTAATTTAGTTCCTCTTTATCCCCTACATTTCAACTTTATTTTAAATGCAAAATGGAAAAAGAAATCTACCTCTTCTCTTATAACTTCTTATGCCTGCCCTTAATGCTCCTGTGTAGTTACCACGCCCTTCAGAGATGTTCTAAAGTCCTGATCACACCCGAGAGTCCACTTCTACATCCCGGCAGCAAAGGTAGAAGTAAAACCACTGAAGGTCACTAAAGCACCATTTTCAACTCCTGCAGCTCTGTGTTGAACGCTGCAGAGCCAGGAAGCACCAGGCTGCTGAAATGATGCAGGGGCAGTCAGTGACGATGCTGCTGCTGTTAATTATCACTGCTTGTCTATTGGACGCCATCTACAAATCACGAGCATGCACACTGTATATCCATATATAGACACACTTCTCCAGCCTGTAAGATATTGTCAGTGTATGTCCGTCACAGGGTCTTGCTGGCATGTGATGTCCTTGCCATCGTTAAAGCTCATGAGCACTAAGTGTTCAGGAGTAAATGTATACTGCATGTATGTTAATGTATAATGGTGTTCTGCTCTTAGTAAGCTGTTTCTGTCTCCACGAGACAGATGAGTATAGAACATACCGAGAGTATCTCCCAGGCTGCACAGGGAAAACCCTTTTTTTACCCACAGACCCGTCGGTGGGCTCCAGTGGGGCTGCCGATTAGATTGGCCTCTCTAAGTAATGAGCTCATGGCAATAAAGCTGCTTAAGTCATTAACCTAATAGAGCCCGCTGTAATGGACGGCCATATTTTGACGTAGACCTCCACCACCGAGGCCATAAAGAGCAATCTCCACTGTCTCCTGACCACGGCTCTGCCAACCCATACCTCCAACCCCCACCTGCCCCCCACCCCCCTTCCCTGCGCACACACCCAACACTGACTGCAGTCCCAACCCCCACAATGCCCTCCTCACAGGCAATAGGCAATAAAGACAATTGTATTAAGCAACCATTTGAGATACCATTAAGGTTTGGTTGGCTGGTGCCTTTTGGTCCAGGTTCCGGCAGACGAGGGAGGTTTGCTTTGCCTCTTGTAACAGATAGGATGACTTCACATCACTCAGGTCGTGACTACGTCCTGCAGGTGGACTGGTCGCAGATCATATCCAGACGTTGAACATCACAAACAGTGGTGCAGTGAGTAGCACAGTACTTTGACTTCCTCCCTCAGTGCAAAGAAATGAAGATTGGAGTTAAGTAGTTTGGAGACTTTAACTTAACTCTACGTGTGAATGTGAGCATGACTGCTTGTTTGGTTCTGTATGTTGTGCCATGTGATACCCTGGTAACCTGTCCAGAGTTGATACTGCCTACCACCCAATTTCAAGTGGGATTGACCCTAGCTCCCCCCACAACCCTCAAAGGATAAGCAGTATAGATAATGGATGGATGGACAGATGGATGTTAAAGTTTCGGGATGAACAAGTCAGTCTGATTGACAATATAAGTGTCCCACAAGTACTGTGTGTCTGACAGGTTTTTAACCTGTGTCTAACCTTTACTGAGTGGCTACAGATGGGAAGAAGTAAAACAAGTTCTCAGTAACAGACATCATTATCAAAAAAAAAAGCCCTGAAACAGTGTGTGCACAGTGCACTGCTGGAGGGAAGAATCACTCAATTATGCTTCCATCCCGCAAGGATTTCCCCGGGCCTATTGGGAATTTAACCGATCAGCGCTTCAATCACCAGAAGGCTCCTGAAACCTGTTGAGACTGTGGAGTGTCTGCTGCAGGCCGACAGGGAAACAAGAAAAGCTGGTGAATGTCTCCATAGGTGGAACATTTAATATATACATTATCACTACCTGCCCAGGGAGAACGCCTGCGTGGTGCCCTCCTGATTGTTAAACGTTACTTTGAGCAAGGCTCGTAAACTCAGATTGCTCGAGACTGATGGATAACACAGTTAAAAAATAATATATATATATATAAACGATTGACCTTTAATGAAAAACAGTGGATCCAAACTAAACAATACACAATAAAGTGTGATATTCCATGCAAACACTAAAACAACCGGAAATCATTGATTACAGCTGTGACCAATCAGGTTGCTCAGATGAAATGAAATATGTTTAGCAGGGCAGGCTGTGGACTAGCTTAAATAATGTTGGGAATCTTTTAACAACAACACACACACACACACAGACACACACAAACCATCTCCTGCTTTCGTCTGATTAGGGTCCGGAACAATTACTGTAATCGTGTCATCGTAACGAAGCAGCAGATAAGGAGTCAGACCTTTCCCTCCACCCCTCCATCGTTATCACTCACATCGCCACACCCACATCAACACACACACACAAACACACCCACATACACACACACGCACACACATGCACACACACACACACACACACACACACACACACACACACACACACACACACACACACACACACACACACACACACACACACACACACACATACACACACAGGGCAGGTGCGCACTACCACTTTCAAACTAAATTTGGATGCATAAACATATCATATCAGACAATATTATTTAAGGGTCGCTCTGAGAGTAAATACTTTTGTCAAGGCTAACCCCCTATCTCCTTGTAAAAGCAAAAATAATTCAGGACCCCCCCTTTAATCTGAATCCACTCCAAAATGTAATGGATTTTTCATTTGCCATAGTTTTACCCTTTCACCAAATTTCATGGAAACAAACAAACTAACAAACAAATGTAATTTGAAAGCTAAATCTCCCTGGCAGATGTTAAACTATACAAAGTAATAGAAATGCAATCCATTTGCCATTTAATAGTATACTAGCAGGCAAATACAAACAAGGCCAGCATGTAGAAACATTTGTCATATTGTGTTCAGTTCAATAGCTGAAACACTTATAAACGTAAATGTATGTTCAAAAAGCAAATAATGAAACACTTGGGTACAGCATACTTGTGACACTAGATGGTGTTGTACTGTACATAAATGTGTAGTATTCTAGTACATGGTTTGCAGTTTTCGCTTCTATGGAATTGGATATATCAGTGTTTTATATCATGACAAAGGTAAAACTGCATAACCACTAAGTTCATTTTTGATATCTGTAATATAAAATTGTATGATCATTATTTTAATGTATTTTACCTTTTGATATTTGTCATTTAAGGTATGTTTTAAATGTTTGATATCTGTATGTATGTCTTAAATGTGGACCCCACTAAAAGTAGCTCGGTATTAGGGTAGAGCTAATGGGGATCCTTCTAAATAAACAAATAAACAAATAAACACTTGTAGGTTCTATGATACACCTCTAGGTGCAACCATGACACATTGGCAGTGATGAACCTTAGTTAGGCTACCTTATATTGTCTAAATTAGGAAGCTTTCCAGTATATATCATCCATCAAAGCCTCATCCATTAAACCACACGAGCAGCATGAGTCTTTGGATGACAGTCCGGCAGACAAATCCCACAGATGTAGGAAATCCAAATACTTTTTCTCTGGCAGCATCGTCAGTTGGACATTTTCAGTTTTGGAAAACTTTATCTTGAAAACTGAATTGCAATGAAACTGCCTTCAACCATTCGTGTTCCTCTTAGTGTGGAGTGTGATAACTTGATGAAGCCCTAAAATGTACAAAAACTAGACTCAAGTTGAAACAAAGCAGAATTATAATTTGACTGTTGCCTGTCTCCCAGCCCTGCTCCACTCTGCTGACTGCTGACCTCTCATCTAACATGTATTAATCTGTGTGAGGGAGATAACAAGAGGCTAATTCCTCATTACCCAGTGTGGAAGATGTTGATTGAAATTGTATAATATAAACAGCAGGAGCGTCCTTAATATTCTTCAAAGCCCCTGCCCTTTGCGCAGGAAAACCCCATGGGAGTTTTAATCATCCTCAGCCCTCCAGGTCTCCGTCAGTTGTGGGCTGCAAACATTTACTTTAAATTAACCAGCTTGAAGGAAAGTAAACAGACCTGTGGGAAATTAACTAAAAAAATGTTTATCCAGTCACTGATGTGTCATGGTGACAGCTCTGTCATCATTCTCTGCCCCACATTAATTCTGTTCAAACATACTATTTCCAGTTCTCAGAGTGGCACCATTGAACCGTGTGTCATTCTAGCGGCAACGTGCAGAGCAAGGGGACGGGGTACGTGTGATGAGGACTGAGAAATGAAAAGCATTTGACTTTGAACTCCATTTTCTGTCGTGCAGAGTCAAAATTGAAATGTCACATTGAGTTCTCTTAAATGTGTGGCTCCTGCATGGGTGTATGTCATTGTTCACTCACTCATTCGGCCTCAAAGAGTCAGTCTCACTGAAGTCCATTTGACTTTTCAGAAACATCAGATGGCGATGAGCATTGCCACGAATCGCCCTCGGGATGCTTCCCGCTCAATCACCCGATCCCACCTCCTGCTTGCACCTGTTCCCCATCAGCTCTTCTGCCCCCAGTTCAGGGGCTGGACGGTGGGACATCTGCATGTTGCAACCAGATATGTCTCAATGAAAAGACAAGGTCTCTCCCATTACATAACCACTTCCAAATTTTTGTTTGCAAATGCTACTTTTGTTTGCCAGAAGATGGAGGATACACAACCAATGTAGCATCTTTAATTCAGAGTATCCCAAAATTCATTGCGAATATTCACGTAATCTTCATTGCATGATTATAGCGTCAGTAAATATATCACATACATTTAATCTAATAGTAAACTTTATTCATATAGCACTTTCTTAACAGTGTTTTACATGCCTTGACTTCCTTAACAAACACTTAAACCTCACTGGCATAAGTTGTACAGGTTTCAATGACACAACATTTACCTCTGTGCTTTTTTTATTTGGACAGAGAGTACAGTAAGATTTTGTACAGTAGTCTCAAAAGTAGTGTGACTAAATTTCGTTTTCACTCTTCTATAACTTTAATTTCTAAATCTCTGTACGGGGTATTATTGATATTGATAAAGTACCACAGTACATTCACACTGTGAGTCATCAAAAAAAGAATTCTGACAGCCAAAAGCCCTTCAGTCGTAAGCAATGACAGCAGACTGGTGAGTGCGTGGTTCCTGTGATGAGGGGCACGGTGCCATCTCCACCATCTCCCCTCTGCCTACGCTCACAACACTGTGACGCGTGAGTTCTGTCCTTCCGATCATCATCCTCCCTGATCGTTACAGATCACATGAGGAAACTAGTAAAGTTGTATTAGGGTTAATTCAAAATGAGTGTGAGTTATGACCTCCCTTACCATTAGTCATACCACCACTAATAGTAACAAAGGTAATCATATTTCCTGAAAAACAAGTGGTGTTATTGGTTTGATGTAATTTCCATTAACACATACTTTCAATGTATTTCATAAGAATTATAGTTTGTGAAAGTTAAATGTGTGATAAATTTTTACTATAGGCAGTGTGTGATTTCTTTAAACAGGCAGTTGATGCTGGATCCACTTTAGACTACAGTGTCTCTACATTGCAGAAGAGTGTCCTCTAGTGGTCTCAAGTGTCCCACTGATTATATCCCAGCAACCGACAGAGAGTGCTGCTAGTTCAAGAGACCCCAGACAAGACACAAAACCCACTATTATACACTCTCCTAACCTCTGACCGCTACACTGAAATTGGCTGTAATAGGCTCTCTTTACAAGGAACAATGCAACAATCTGTGTGTGTGTTTCCTTTAAAGGGCAATTTGGTTTAGACAGATTTTTACCCAGATTTTATCTTGTGTTTCCAAGCATCAAATATTTTCTGTTACCTGTGCCTAGAGTATCCTTTAACTGCAGCTAAAAGTACACATGGTGTTTAATGTGGCCACAGACTTCCAGTGGGAAAAACCTGTAAGGCAAAATGAGAGAATAATTACCCAGAATACTTCACTTTTGATAGTCTGAAGAAGCTGACTGAAATTTTTCTAAGCCTTTACATTGTATGTGTCTGTTATTCTGCACATGGCTGTCAGCATTAAATAGGAATAATGATAATAATTTTAATAGAGTAAGACATTTCACGTGTATTGTTGTGTGTGTGTGTGTGTGTGTGTGTGTGTGTGTGTGTGTGTGTGTGTGTGTGTGTGTGTGTGAGTGTGCACATGTGTGTACTACTTGCAATCATATTAATAAAGTGTTCCACCCACACATCATAAAGTACTTTTTTTTTGCTATGGTCCAGTGCTCCTCAAGAAGCTTAAATCCATCAGGTTTGTCAAATCCATTTCACCACAGCACATTCCTTCATCATCCTTTCCCTCACTTTTAACCTTAATAAAAACCAGTTCCATCTGGCTTCACACACAAACACTCCTTCACACTCACAGTGGGAGCGGCTCGACTGGAGCTTGTGGGGGTTATACGACCTTTGCCCCCCCCCCCAGTTTCTCAGACAATGCACTAAATCCCTCCCTCACCACATAATACCTGGATAGATAGATAGATAGATAGATAGATAGATAGATAGATAGATAGATAGATAGATAGATAGATAGATAGATAGATAGATAGATAGATAGATAGATAGATAGATAGATAGATAGATAGATAGATAGATAGATAGATAGATAGATAGATAGATAGATAGATAGATAGATAGATAGATAGATAGATAGATAGATAGATAGATAGATAGATAGATAGATAGATAGATAGATAGATAGATAGATAGATAGATAGATAGATAGATAGATAGATAGATAGATAGATAGATAGATAGATAGATAGATGGATACTTTATTAATCCCGAGGGAAATTCAGATCATCCAGTAGCTTATACAGTTAACACTTAAACACCACACTGACATACATACATAAATCACATAAAGAGAATATATATACAGATACAGGAATGGAATGCAATGATGTGATAGTGTCAGTGTCCAGTAGGGAAGTGTTCTTGTACTGCTGGAGTGGAAAGTACAATAAAATATATATATATATATATAAAACAACAAAAATATATACATATACAAATATATAAATATATAAGAATATGTAGTGGTAAAGTCTGTGCATGGGGCTAGTATAGCCAGTGAACGGATGGACAGTTGGTTGGTATATAATAAGAGAGTGACATATATTGTATTATATGGTATATTATGCTTGTGTATAATATACAATTAACTCTATAGTCAAGAGTCCTGAACCAGAATCCAAACATGTTTAAAGAAATTCTGTGTTATAGCCTGCACTTCTACCAAAGTCCAGCAGGTGTCAGAAAACCTCCACTCTTCGATCAAATCAGAGGCTTCATCAGAGGATGTGTCTGCAGCTTCTTCTAAAATAATAGGTTCTCAGTTTAACAAAGATTATAACGAATGCTTTCGTATTTTAACTTTACTTTATTGCAGTCAATGGTCATTGGTAAATGTTCACTGAATATTAATTGCGGCAATTCCCGATTAGTAATAAATACAGGAAATGTATGACTAAATTGCGGTGTATGTGAGCTATGAAGCAATTAATAACTGTTTATATTTTTTTTTAAAACTGTTTGTCTGTTTATGTGAAATAAACAATACAGACGATGAATTACTTCTTAATCAATTCAGTTTGTTTCTTCTGCTATTCATTAACTTTACCATCACCATGGAGCTGGACACAGATAATTATAAAGTATAAACTGATCCCACTGTTCATTTTTAGCAGGTAAGGACAAAGTTGTTGTTCACTGATTCTAAGCATTAAATGAATGTCCAAGTTGATCCTGTTCTCTTTAATATTGCAACACTATTTCATTAAAAAGCTGTACGTGTTGTGTAAGGTTGCATAAAAATGTATTGACAATTCTATCAAAATTTAACCAAATTTACTTTAATTTGTAATTTGCAAACTATTTGACAACCAAATCCATCTTTTCAATTCTTCACAGTTTTCAAAGAAGACTGATTCAACAGCAGTTTAAGGCAGGTTGATTCCTGTGCAGTTACATTGTCGTTGTATCTAAAACATGTAATAAATGGTGTGCATTCTATTTTTAAATATGCATTTTAACTTAGTGCCATGTATTTGAGTTTGTTCCACTGTTGTGTTAAATTTACTGTGTAAAAACGTGTTGTGGTGTGATCTGAACTGAACCGATCTAAACTGAGAGAGTTTGGTTGTAAGGTGACTGAATCTATTTTGGTAGGCATAATTTATTTAGCTTTTTGCACAAGTTTTTTTATTATTATTTGCCTTTATTTAACCAGGTCGGTCCCGTTGAGATACAATGACCTCTTTTCCAAGGGAAGCCTGGCCAAGACAGCAGCATACAAAAAAAAATTTCAACAGTCACAAGACACACAGAAATCACATAACACAGATAAAATACATTTAAAAAAAAGATAAGGCAGCAGGACTAAAGCTCCGGATTCACGCCAAAACAAGAACAAGTGCGGTATGAAGCCGCTCCAATTTCTCTCACACGAGTCTTCAAAGTTTCAAGGTTTATGAGCTCCTTTAACTTTAGAGTTTTTTGCAGTGCATTCCAAGCAGCAGGTGCAGCGAACTTAAAACAGTGCTTACCAAATTCAGAGTGAACTTTGGGCATAATTAATAAATAAAACTCATTTGAACGTAAGCAGTAATTGCTCTGGGATTTAAAGATGTAATTACATAAGTAGTTTAAAGATTGTATAAATGAAGTAGTACAACTACTTGGTATTTTTAATTCTCTCTCTAAGGAGGATTAATGTGAAAATATTATTGCGAGTCAACTTTATTTTCAACTCTGCCATATGTACAGGACATAGAGAAATAAACATATAGTAGACATATAGGTATTACAACATAAAAATACACAACATATGAGTACACGACAATAAGTACCCTTTAAATCCGCATCTACCCGCATAAATAAAGTACATGTCTGCTTTATAGTCAAACCATGTTATAGTCAAAACGTGTAATAAATGGTGTGCATTCTATTTTTAAATATACATTTTAACTTAGTGCCATGTATTTGAGTTTGTTCCACTGTTGTGTTAAATTTATTGTGTTAAAACGTGTTGTGGTGTGATCTGAACTGAACCGATCTGAACTGAGAGAGTTCGGTTGTAAGGAGACTGAATCTATTTTGGTAGGCATCATTTATTCATTCATTTATTTATAGTATAAAGATTGTATAAATGAAGTAGTAAAACTATTTGTATATTTAATAATTTCTCTAAGGAGGAATAATGTGAAAATATTATTGCGAGTCAACTTTATTTTCAACTCTGCCATATGTACAGGACATAGAGAAATACACATATAGTAGACATATAAGTATTACAACATAAAAATACACAACATATGAGTACACGACAATAAGTACCCTTTAAATCCGCATCTACCCGCATAAATAAAGTACATGTCTGCTCTATAGTCAATACATGTTATAGTCAAAACATGTAATAAATGGTGTGCATTCTATTTTTAAATATACATTTTAACTTAGTGCCATGTATTTGAGTTTGTTCCACTGTTGTGTTAAATTTACTGTGTTAAAACGTGTTGTGGTGTGATCTGAACTGAACCGATCTAAACTGAGAGAGTTCGGTTGTAAGGTGACTGAATCTATTTTGGTAGGCTTCATTTATTTAGCTTTTTGCACAAGTTTAAAGTTTGTATAAATTAAGTAGTACAACTATTGGTATATTTAATAATCTCTCTAAGGAGGATCAATGTGAAGTCAACTTTATTTTCAACTCTGCCATATGTACAGGACATAGAGAAATAAACATATAGTAGACATACAAGTATTACAACATAAAAATACACAACATATGAGTACACGACAATAAGTACCCTTTAAATCCGCATCTCCCTGCATGTATAAAGTACATGTCTGCTTTATAGTCAATTTATAATTCCTGGGAATAAAAATATATTTTGAAAAGTTTGTTGAGGAAGAGAGAAGTTTATTGTTTGGTTCTGACAGCGGACACCGGAAGTGTCGTGTGACTCTGGGGTCGTGGACACATCTGGTAACGGGAACATTTCTCCACCTCGTGTGTTTTCAGGAGTAAGATCAGAGTCGTTATCGATCGGTTATCGATTGATCGACTTGTTAAATCATAACCCGGGTCGAGGCTAACGGAGGCTCACTCAGCTGGTGAGGGGGAGGGAGGATGGGGGGGGGGGGGCTGGTGTCATGAGCTCCTCTGTGGGAACTGGTCGCAGTGACCTCATCACCACACGTGTTCAGAGGAGACGGCACAAAACAACGGAGTTCAGCTCATTTATAAAAATTTTTTTTCTAGTTTGAGCTTTCAGTGGACTTTAGATGATTTAAAAGTGAATTTAAAGTAGAAAATGTAAACAAAGGCGGATGTTATTCACTTAATTGTCAGAGTGTGACAGCTCTACTGTGAACGGCACGGAACAATAAAAGCATCCGGGGTAAAACAGCTACGCTTTAAGCTAGCTGTCAAAGCAAGACAACTAGCTATCGAATAACTCTCACATCTTTTATGTCGACGTCTGATTATTATATTATATATATTACACTGTATTACATTGCATATTGCAATTTGACACTGTTCACTGTTTTGCTTTTTGCATTGGGCATTGTGCATTTCACCTTTTACTTCACTTTTTATATCTTTTATATATTTTTATATAGATATGTTTATGTCTAAATAAATGCTACCATGTATAAATATTAGAAAAAGTGAGTAAATAAGAAGTAAATAGTGAGTAAATATATATTGTTTTTTTATTATTACTATTGGTTTTCTTATGTGTGGTGTATTAATTGTGTTTTTATGTTTCTATGTTCATTGTATGCACCAATAACCAAAGCAAATTCCAGGTAGGTGTAAACCTACTTGGCAATAAATACCTTCTGATTCTGACAAAGTTGAACCGTCCTGCTTTTACTTTGAAGCAGAAGCCTGGAGGCGGAAGGGCGGACTCTGCTCGTTGCCTGCGCCTCGACACACCCGGAGAGGAGGACCCATTCCGCCGGGGAAGCTGCACATCATCGCCGGGCGGTTCTCCGGAGATCTCTCCCCGTCGTACGCCTAGGTTAACGGTGTCGCCCCCTGGGATGAATCCGCCGAGGGACGTAGCTCGGAGGCTGGCTGGTGCTCGGGGGGTGTTACGTCGCTAAGATGGAGGGACGGAGCTGAAAAGAGAGACCCCTGGTTCCCCCCTGCCGCTGCTCCCCTTCACCCTGCCTGGCAAATTAGCCCTGGCTAGCCCGGCGCTGTGTTTTCCACCTCGCAGATAGCAAAGCGTTTGTTCAGTCCCATCCACCAGCTGCTGGGACATTCCACCCAGTTCAACCCATTCTCCTCCAGCCTCCACGGATGTGAGTTAACCGGGAACATGAGCAGGAGAAGCGGATAAGGAGGTCGGCTTCCTGCGTTGGGTTTCTGCACAGGCATTCTCTCCTTGGTTGTTCTTCCCGTGGACATGCCTTGTCTATGGAGGAGGGAAGCTGAGCGGAGCTAGCTGGCCGACGAGCCCCGGCTAGCGCAACGTTTCCTGGGGTGTTTTTTGGATGAGTGTTCGGCTCCAGCTGATTAATTGACGGATCAGCCCCGACTTTCCCATCCCCTTCCCCGGGCGAGGAGGCAGCATGGGGGAGCCCAGCCTGGACGAGGCCAATGTCAAGGTGGCAGTTCGCGTCCGGCCCTTCAACAGGAGAGGTGAGGAGGGGGCTGCTGTCTGCTGCACACACACACATGACTTCAGATTGTTATTGAGACCCTCACTCAAAGGGCACATCTGTCACGTTTCCGGTTTACATGTCACACACAGGGACACCCACACAGAGCGAAGGGTCTATCACCGTGAGTAGAACAATGCAACATCAGTGGTGTTATTCCAGCTCAGACCCAGATGATGCACAGTCTCCCTCATGGTTTTGCTAATGCCCATCTCAACAGAACCATTGTCCACAGGAGACTGGCTTTGATTTACTCTCCCCCTGTTTAATGTCCAGTTCGGTAAAGTTGGCAAGACATTCACAGATTCGGACTTCCCGGATCAATAAGTCTTAAGCGTAACGTTGTTAAAGCACAAACGCTGCATAATTCCCACCGTAGTAATGTGGACAACGGGCTACAGGCGGGTTTTCATCAATACGAGTCGTCCTCCGTGATGGACACATAACATGGTGGTCTACGTACAGCTTGCTGAGAAACGAGTGAGCAGGGACCATCTACAAAGTGCAACACCGAAAAGAGATATTACAAAAATATTCAATAACCTCATTGTAATACTGTATATTCCCACCAAAATCATGTCACAGGTCCAGTGAGTCCTGCTGACTATGCTACACTACAAAGTTTTAAAAAATGTCATTTATCATAATTTTTGGAAATATTTGAAGGAAGATTATTCAATAGCTTCACTGTAATACTGTACATTTTCACCAAAATCACTTCACAGGTTCAGTGAGTCCTGTTGGCTATGCTAATCTTCATTAAAATATTTACAAAAATTATGATAAATGACATTTTTTTAAACTTTGTAGTGTAGCATAGTCAGCAGGACTCCCTGGACATGTGACGTGATTTGGTGAGAATAAACAGTATTATGGAATTACGGAATTATGCAGCGTTTGTGCTTTAACAACGTTTCGCTTATGACTTATTGATCCGGGAAGTCCGAATCTGTGAATGTCTTGCCAACTTTACTGAACTTTAATTTCCTCGGTGCCATTCAGAATTGACCTCTCCCATTAGTGAATTGAGCTGCTGCAGATTGAAGAAGGATGTGGTCTGGCTGGCACATGGTCGTACAGAGCTGCTATAGGGCTTCCCTTGTGGCCGCCTGCCATCTACAGGGATTTAAAGTCGACTTGCAGTGTGAGATCTACTGTCCAAACTGTCTAGACTCGGCCTCCTCTGCTGGCTGATACAGATGCAAATAACTTCTTCTTAATCCTTCACTTGCTACAACATCAAGGCAACTCGTGTGCTAAAAATAGTGTTTTTTCCCTTTGGTCTTTGCTTTTCCACTGTCATCACTTTCCTCCCTAACATTAGACCAACGCACTCATATCTCCAGTACTTCCCCCCCTGGGGAGATGCATGTCCACTCACATCCTCTACTCTAATTTTAAAAGCCGGGGTAACAAAGGCACAGTGTTGGACAAATCTGTATGCACGCTCAAATGCTCCGGTCAATTATATTCCAGATTTTCACTGTCATGGAGGAAGACAAGGATGACATTTCCTGGTCAATTGCCAAGTTGTATTTTTTTCTGGCCGTGGGAGACCATGTGTCCCATGAAAGGAGGAGGAGGAGGAGGAGGAGGAGAGCTTCCGAGGCTGAGTGGTTGACCAACAACTGACCGAATAAAACACGCATCCCCTCTCTCTCTCTCTCTCTCTCTCTCTCTCTCTCTCTCTCTCTCTCTCTCTCTTCCCTCTGAGCCACAGAAGTCGGTCACAAGACCAAGGCAGTAGATGTTCCCATTGGCAGCGGTTTACCATGAACTCAAATGTCGTAAAAACTACAGTGGCAATGACATTTTTGGGTGTAAGCTCTTTGCAAGGTCAGACATTTGTTTTGGACACACACAAATCCACGTGTATCTGTGAACATCAACCATGAGTCAGTATGCTGGGTGCTTATGAAGACAGTGGTGACACAGAGAAGTAGAGCACAGATGTGCTCTTTCAGAATTAGCTCTCAGATCAGGTGTATTTGGTTTAACAGAGGTAGAGAGTAACTATTAATACATTTTTTCCCTGTCGAAGGAGTAAAAGGGATGTGGCTGACTGTTTGCCTTTTTGTTGGTCTGTTTGATTTTCAGCAGGATTACACTCTTACTACAGAATGGATTTCCACGAAACTTGGTGGAAGGATGGGTCATGGTCCTAAAAAGAACCGATTACATTTTGGCATGGTTTCAGACAGAGATAGGGAGATATCTCTCTAAATGTCCAGATAGGGTGTTTAGTTTTTTCCTAATTTTAAATGATTTCCCAAGCAACAATACCATTAAAAATAGAATATAAAATTAGTTTCTCTTTCCGACTGGTCAAAACCCCCCCACTAACATCTGCTAACATCTGCCTTTTGCCTGCACTGGGAATGGATACAATCAATACTCACTCTCCCAGGTCGAATGACTCTGCTGTAGGCACACGTTTTTAATGGCTCTTGCTCGGATAGGCAGTTATGGAAAGAAGACACCCGGGTGAAAGTGCTAATTTGGCATTTCCTCTACTGGCAATGGGAAAGGAGTTAGTCACCTTTTTTAGCAGGTGTATGAGCATTAAAAATTAAAAAATAATAATTTTGGTGTAAAAGAGTGTGGGTAATTTTGTGCGGCTTGATTGCATTTAAAGGGACTGTTGCGTTGTCAGAAGTACAGTATGTGCTGTTCTGAGTGTCATTCTAGTTTCCAACAGTTTCTGTGTCCCTGATGCCTCTTCTCTCCTGTCAGTGTGTTCTCTGAGGTGACGGCAAGCTGTCAGCCAGAATCATTTAACTTATACCATCATCTCCCCTTTTTAAGTGTCCTCCCAAGCTAGTGTGGGACAATGTTTAAAAAAAGCTGAATTACAGCGTTATTAAACACTTTCCACACAGATGAGAGTTTACTCTAAGATTAAGATACATTTATTTGTCCCAAACACATGCACAGACATTCACAAGCACACTGGAGGGAAATTTAACCTCTGCTTTTAACCCATCTGGTGCAGGACACAGAGCAGTGGGCAGCCATGTACGGCGCCCGGGGAGCAGATGTTGGGGGAGCAAGGTGCCTTGCTCAGGGGCACTAGACGGGGTAGGGAGAATCCTCTTGGATTTTTTTGGACAGATCAATCCAGGTTCGTCTTTTTGTTGTTTCTCCGTGGAGTCGAACCAGAGACGAACCAGAGACCTTCTCTGCCCATAGTCCAAGTTTCTGCCACTAGTCCACCGCCTCTCCGATGGCAGCCTTGAATCAAGTTTTTAAACTAGTTTAGTATCAAACCTAAAGCAAATTTCAGAGGTTGAAGTGATGCTGGTTTGAAGAAAGCTGTTGTTGTTGCTTCATAAAGATGAGCAGGGACAACATGGTGTTTGCTGACAGTTGTATGTGCTTGGTTAATTTTTTTTCTCCAGGCTACAGTTCTTTTTTTTTAAAAGTTGCCTTTATCATGAGCACCTGCAACACATGACCAAGGTATCAAACATGCAAGACCTCCATCAGCATTGTGCATTTTCCGTTGCTCAGCATAGAATAATTAAACTGTGATTTTGGTACCAGAAGGAAAATTGATGGCTTCCTGTAGCCAGTGGGTTTGGAAGCAGCAGTGCCACGTTTCCAGCCGTTCTGAATTGCTGTCTTTCTAGTTTCTCTGACTGAATAGGACTTCTGTCCACATCTACCAGTGTTGAGACTTGAATGATTTGAGATAACCAGCCAAAGGACATGTCAGCTGAGAGAAACAAATATAAAAAAAATCGTCAGTCACATTTACCCTCTGATAGGGTAACACTTAAAAGACAAAAAGAAAATCTCCTCGGCCATTAGGGATGTTGTTCTCCATGCTCACATTCACACCTCTGCACTGCTCAGTCTTGTCCAGGCACCTCTATTCCTTTCTCTGCTGCTGTCAGTTGCTTCAGGACACAGTAGCCATGGTTGTGGGTGGGGTGAAGATTACTCATTCACTTTCCTCTCTCACATTTCCTCAGCAGCGGTAATTCAGACCTGGGACACTGTAATATTAAGCAGGCTTCTTTTACCTCGAGGCCACTGTCCCTGTGTATCCCAGGTTGAGGAGGAGATGTGGTGTAGCTGCCTGGCCGAACAAAGGCAGGAAGGGAGTGAGTCTGAATGAATATTTGCTAATGTTGCGTAATGCCCCTTGTTCCCATGGCCGTGGCCTTCGAAGAACGGAGCAACCCCAGGCGTAGCAACGGCAGCACTCTGGTCAATCGGCTGATGTCAGGGCTTTTGTGCCAAAACCTCAGCACCGGTAGCCCAGGGAAGGACCGGAGAGAAAGCCAGTGGAAAGTGGGAGCTGCTTATGGAGCAGGGAAAGGCAGATAACAATGGGTACATTTATCCTCTCAACCACACCGCATCACACTTTCCCTACTGCTGAGGAGGAAGCCCAGCTGCAGAACTATGGGCATGTGGGTAATGTAGGCAGCAGCAGGGCAGAGAGCAGAACAGAACGTTTCCTCCCTCATCCCCAATTTGTCTGTCTTGCTCTCCATCTTTTTTAACTTAATCTCTTTCTTTCTCTCTCACTGTCCCTTCCTCTCTGGTTCACTTCCCATTTGAGCTTTCTAGTGTCTGACAGCTGAAGACTTAGAGGGCGATTCAGGTCTGTGACCGTTGACACCAAGTTTCCATTGCTCTACCTCTTTTCCTGCCAGTAACAGCAATGTTGAGGCTCTTTAAATAGATACTCCAGCCCTAAATCCCCTCTCGTCCTGGTTTGAAATGGCATGGTTAACCTCAGATATATGGAACTGCTCTGGTTGAGATTCGCTATAGTGTCATCCCCAATCAGACTAATGGTAGTGAAGTTTGACTGTGGCTGGGCATTTAAGCTCATCATTTCTAGCCATTCAGAAGAGGTGGTAAACTTGTGAGCCAACTGTGTACAGATAAAGTGGACATTTGAGATTGTTAGGAAAACAAGATGATAAAAACACAGCCCGTCGACCACCTGCAAAGCCGTTCGAAACCCTCTTGGCAGAAACAGAGGGGCAGTAGTGTGGCCTGGTACCGTTCGGTTACGATGGCTTCTTGCAACAGCAAACACATCATCAACAAATCAATAAGTTGTCGTCTGCTGGAATCCGAAAAGGTTTATTAAAATATTCACTGTCTATAAACTGTCACGACCAAGCCTGTGTGGTGCATTGATTATTTAGAATAGTGTAGTATTTCTTTATCAAGGAAAAAAGGGACTGTACTCAACTGACAAGTTACTGATCATTTTGTATCTGCGTTTGTTTGTTAGTTTGCATAAACTAACAAACAAATGAAATCACCCAAGGGAAACCCCTTAAATTTGGTATTGATTTGTGATCCCCCCCCCCCCCCCCCACTTTGTTTAACATTGAGAGATTGGGAGTTTTCCTTCATTTCTCAGAGAGTAATTCATAGATACTAATGAAAAACAATCTGGCATCTTTAGGTGACTGATATTTATGTGTGTACACTTTGGTGCTGATCCTATTAAAATGCGGATCCTTTGTATTTAAATGTGGTTTGAGAAGCAGACTGTTGGGCCTTGGAGGAGGTATGTGCTCTGAATGCCATTCTAGTTTTCTCTACATGCAAATCTCTGCTGCAGAGACGCCAGGTAATATTGCTTTTGAAAGTTCTTGTAGAAGAAAGGGCTTAAAACCACAGCATATTTGTCCTGTCTCAGCGCATTATAATTATCAACAGCCATCTGGGGCATGACTACCTGACACAAATCCTAAACAGTCTACATGTTTATATGTATCTACATGTTTATACTGGGCACATGGTGATGTAAATTGTGGTGCTAAGATACAGAGCGTACTTGGCAGTAATGATTCACCTTTGGGAAAGAATAGTCAGTTGGTTCTGAGTGGACATTGAGCAGGAATGGTTACTTGTTTACATGTGAGCCCTGAACCAGGTCTTACATTTGAAGGACGGTGGTTATTATCAGAGGGTTTCCTCACTGATGTTGTGTCCTTGAGCAAACGCTGATTTGCAGCGCAGGGAGTGCTGTGACCTCTGACCCCCTTGTAAAAGGGGTCACAATGGAAGAGGATATCCCTACCAGGGGAAACACAGGGGGCAAAGATTCCTGAGATCTGTCTCTAACTTCTCTCTCTGGGCTTTATTGCCTGCTTTTACAAACAAGCTTTCAAATGAAGGACAAAATCACGAATTGTTATGATGTTTCTAATGTTCACACCCAGTTAAAAAAGTTTATTTTTGAAAAAAATCCCTGTCAGGCCTTAAAAATCCCAGTAAGGCCCTAACACATACTTTGTTTCACTGTAATTAATGGACTTTTAAGTATTATAGTTGCTGGGGCCTAAAAAATAATGGTAGCCTGCAGCCGATACATTTGTCTGCTTTGCAAGTTATTAAAATACATTTATTTTTTTGTTTGTATTCTGAATGACCAGTTCTGCCAAATACTGGATGCCCAGGATGTGTTGGCAGCACTTAGCCTGTGTCGACAACCATCATTAGGTCTCATTGGCAAAGACAGATGAATGGAGAGTCTTTGCAGCTTCATGAATTTACAGTGCGGTCCATGTTGATATTTTCCAAAGCTTCTGCTGGTGACTTACACAGCAAGACTTCTATTTGAATGTTATACGACTGAATCTCCTACGAAAACAACCTAAATATGCAACAGTTAAAACGTGAACACTGTCAGTTATCTGTTTTAAATTTGAAAAGTATTCAGCTACGCTGTTGAAGTCTTTCTTAAATTTCTATCAGAAACGTGGCATTTTTTTCTGATGGGACAGCGGAATTGTAAAAGGCAAAACTACAACCTTGATGAAGTAGCCTTGATGATCCACATTATATAGTGTCTTGTGATTTCACATAAATATTAGTGGACAACGCATTAGCACCACTCCTTAGGTATAAAGCATTTGGTGTTTTGAAGGCAAAGTTTTTTGTCATGACACAAACAGGTCAGTAAAGGACATCCTTAGGTGTGTATGTGTGTGTGTTTGTTTTGATAGACTGTCTTGTATGTTAGCCTAAAGGTCCATTGCAAAGGAAAAAGGTCATCTTTAGAGTCACTGTTTCCAAGTCTGCTCTCACTATTGTTTGAGGTTGATGTTCAACAGGAAATCATTGTGCTACTATGCCACTTTTCACTCATGCTCATTCTATAATAGCGAGCTGGCTTAATCACGGTCAGATGTATGATCCTAAACGTTTGTGTCCTTGAAGGTAATGAAATGCTTAATATTTCAAATCTAAACATCAAGTAGAAAAAAATGTGGCTCGTCAAATTTGGCAGCTTTATTTCCACCATGGGAAAGACTTTGGGGAAGATTCATGTTGCTGTTTTGGGAATGCTGACTACATCTGTGGTTACATGACACATTCTGCTCCGTTTCATGAAGTAGAGCTGGACCTGTTGAGGTTGTTGTGAGGTCCAGTGATTTTAAAACTAACTGTGTGTCGTCTGATCCACAGAAAAGGAGCTGAACACTAAATGTGTTGTGGAGATGGTGAAGAACCAGACGATCCTCCACCCTGGGGCAACCAACCTTGGCAAAGCAGACACTAGGTATGTTTGTCGCCTGATGACATTTTGTGTCCAAATTAATTCATTTATTCTTTTCATGGACACCCCGTTATCATCTAACCATTCAGTGCTTATATATACATCCACCTTCCTTTTGATATTTTCCCCCTGAGTTGTTCAGTGTATTACAGCATATTGCTTCTGTAGCACCATATGAAGACCCGTTGAGGTTTTATACATTAAATGTATTCTTTTTTCTACATTTATCAAACATAAGATGATTTACGTGTCACAGTGAATTTTCAAGCTGCGACCCACCCTTCCTTCGTTGTTTCTTAGAATTGGTGTCACATCTGCTGGTGCACGTCCGTCACACAGCGTTGTTTCAGCTTTTTGTGCACCTCCTAACTTACTTGGCGCAGGCCAGCACATACACAAACATGGACTGAGCGTGGACGTGTTACCTCTTCTTGTTACCTTTTTCTAGTGGTGTGGTTGTGGTTTCTCAGCGGCGATAACAATCATGCCTGAGAAAAACTTCACAGAGCAAAACAGTTCCAATTTGCCAAAATGTGAATGGATTGCGATGACGACAGGGAGTGTTTGGGTCTTGCAGTTATCTTGATTTTATCTGAGGGGGAGCCCACACTGTCAGACTTCAATAACCCTCTCTAAACTACAGGAACTACTCACAGCCATGGGACTTGTTAGCTTCCTATCAGCTGTCACAGGTCACTTTCTATTGACCTCATCACACCCACGCAGTTTGTTTTTGTTACAGATATTCTGTAATCCATACTGCAAACCTCAAAACATTTCTTGTGTCCATTCCCTGACCTCTTCTTAAAAGGCTTGTGTCTAATTTGTTTGGAATGTCCCCTTATAATTATGACGTAATGACCGACCAGCTGCTTACTAGAGACAGGTGTATTCCAACACAAGTCACTTGTTTCCCCTCTCTTTCACTCTCACCTCCATGTTGTTAGTCAGCGGCTGTTAGTGGGTAATGAATTGTGCTCAGGGTCTACTGTAGAGTCTCTCAGTGCCTGCATTGAAGAAGGCCTGAGATCCTGTTAATTGTGGTTGCATCTGGCAGAACAGGAATGTGTGCATGAGTTCAGTGTGTCTGTCTGAGCGAGGGAATGTTTCGGCAGCGATCACACCCCGCGAACCAAATGTGAAGTTAATCTTCTTATCTATAATGAAAAAGCTCTTATGAATTACAGTTTTTGTTCTGATTAAACCAGTAGGCTCTGCTCCTCTGTCGAGCCACTATCTTGGAGGAGAGGGGCTAAGTCGGAAGAAAGATCTCCTTGTGATTGGTGGAGATGATCAGAAGTGGTGAATAATGTCGGCTTCAGGCAGAGGTTCAGGAGCAGACGGCAGCAGTAATGCGTGTGTTTTTCAGAGGTGCCTGTGTCTGGAAGAGAGACACAAGAAAAAACAGACTCCACTTCCCTCTCTATCATGCCATAACTCCCACTGCCTAGCTTCCTCCCTTTTTTTCTTAACTCTTCCGTTTCTGTGGCAACACAGGGGGAGGTTAACCCAGGGTCGCTGTCAGTGACCGTGAAGCCCCTTCCTTGAGTGAGGACATGATGGTAGAGGGGGAAAAACCCTAATTTACTCAAGCATCTGTCGACCATAAACTTCTCCCGGTGACTTTTATGTTGGACAGAACAAGAGCGAAGCTGCAGTGTCTCAGTCTGTGTCTCGGGGACAAAAGAGCGAGGAAGCAGCAGGAGGATGGGCTGACTGACTGCTGCCCTCCCGGTGCAGATGTCATTTTCCTACATTTACACAGTGTACAATTGGATCATTATGTTTTTAGGCAGCATTTCACTTGGTTTTTAAAAGTTGAGAGTTTGCCATGCATAGAGGAAGTGTGCTTTAAAGTGAGGATGTTGCAGTTGCAAGTTGTTTGCTTAAGCTATCTGACTTACCACAAGAATGGCCTTTGTTTGAAACTTGGACGACATACACCAGCAGTTCACCTCCATTCTACAAGTTTTATTAAGATTTCAGTCCAAGTCCATTGAATAATCGTAAATGTTAAAAGTTTAAAAAAAAAATGATATTCATTTTATTTAAGTAAACAACCACTGAACAGATTTGCACATAACTGGTGGAAGCATGGGCCAAGAAATGGGCCAACTCATTTAGCTTCAGGGTGGATCAAGGATATATGACATTGTGGGAAAGGGATGTTTTGGGACATTTCCACAGATTTCCAAGAGAATAGTTAGGCCAATTAGGGGACTCGTATCTACCAGCGTGTGCAATTTGATGCAGCTTGATTGAATTTAAAGGGACAGTTTGACTTTGACCAAGGTATGTGCTTGAGTGCCATTCTAGTTTGTTCTATGCTTTAGTTTCACCGATACACTGACACATTACATTTTGTAGATTCAGTAACAACTGGAGTAACTGGAGCTAACTGACTTATGATGCATCTGTGGCTTAAAGGGATAGTTCACTGAAAACGTATACACTGAATACACTCATCTTCTCACCACTATGCCGATGAAGGGGTGTGTGCAGTTTGTGAGTCTGCAAAAAACCTCCGGAGTCTCAGAAGTAAACTTTGCAGCAGCCGAATCTGATACAATTGATGTAACTGCTGACTGAGAATTATATAATAACAACAGAAAAAATTTAACATGCCTCCGTACAGCTTATGTGGCTTTATCCAATTGTCTGCAAGCCCCGACATAAATATTCAACTCGAAACAAGGTCATTTACACCATGTTTTAAGCCTAAATGTCCACTGATATTTTCCTACTAGGTGCATTCACAGACCCTCAGACACACCATCGTGTAGCTAAATCCGCTAGCTTAGCCACTCCAGTGGACTTTTAGGCTTAAAACACCCCACGAACAGTATGGAGGCATTTTACGTTTTTCTGTTGTTTTATTATGTAGTACAGGTCACCATTGACTTCAATTGCATCGGATTCGGCTGCTACAAAGTTTACTTCTGAGATAAAGTGTTTTCTGGACTCAAACACTTTACCCACTCCTCTATCATCTTAGTGTTAAGTAGATAATGAGTCAATATCTATCCCTTTTAACGATTGTCTGACTGAAAGATTATCTGTTAATTTAACCAACAAAACAGATTTTAACCAACAAAATGATTTCCTATGAACTGATTGGATTTGATAGACAGATATTTTTCAATAAGCAGCAAGACTTCATGATTGTTTTTCACTGTCGCACAGCGGCACCAACATTAATAACATTTGACGCCAGAGGCCGAAAGTTGTCTGTTGCCATGTTCAAATATCATAACTCTCAACTGTCATAACACAGCTCAGAACTGTGGTGACACTCAAAACATCCACAGACTATTTTTGTAGATGGATTCTAAAAAATGAATAATTTGAAATGTCCTCATTTTAAGGTTGTTTACTTTTACTACTTTTTTCAAGTTAAGTTTTTCCTTCTTGCTCTGTGTGCTCTTCTTGTCGGTCTGATTCAGTTTTTCCTCCAGGAGCGCTCTGTGGGCAGGCCAGATTTAAGTTCCTCATGCTGCCACCCTGAGTGACTCACCACACTGCTGACATTAATCCTGTCTCATGAAGTATTTTGATTCCTTTAAGCACTGTTTAGAGAAGACATGGTTTACATGGTTTTCTTTGCCATCTGGGGATAGAAAATCTTGCATTGCCTCTTAAATCGTATTCTGTCTCCTAACTGTTTTTCCAACTGCCCTGCCTGAATCACTTTGGATAAATCACTCACCTGACCTCCGGGGGTGTTTTAACCTCCAGAGTTGGAACTGCTGGCCTAGGTCACTGTGTGCTAGTGTGTCTGATAAGCAGCAGACTGATCCCCTCTGTGCAGCTGTGTGGTTACACACTGCAGTCTGCATGATGACCTGAGGCTGTTTGCATTGGACTGGGGAAGCTGAATGTTGACACACTCTCAAGTTCTGTCAGATGTCAATGAGGCAAACACAAGTGCCTTGGTTGCCGAGACGATGCACAAAAGGGACTGTGTGGCCTTGTATCATGGACACGCACATTTTTCTGTGTATCAGCATGTGTGTGAGGTAAATGTGGTGTAATAGTACTCAGTTATACCTGTGTTTAAAGTATACAGCATATCTGTGAATGAAGAAAGGTGATATTGAGGTCAAGTGTTTGACCAGTGCAGTCTGAAGCAACCATGTGAGGCTGTGAGTTCTTTACAGGCCTCTAACATAATGGCAGCGTTAATTAAAGAGTGATAATCACTGTGGCATGTTTTCTCCAGTATCTTGCTTGCTTTGAATTTATTTTATTTGACTAAGACACACTCAACAGTGCTGATGAATCCAGGAAACCTGAATTTACAAAATCATAATGGTACTGCAAGCATTCTGCAGCACATGCCTGTAAGTTTGTGTTGAGTTCATGTGCATGTGGTAACTTGGGCATCTGAGAATCGTCATACGAGCTGAGCAACATTTAATCCATTCACACTTTCACATATCCAAAGTCAGATATAGAGGAGAAAATGCAAGCAAAATGTGTGTTCTGGTAATAAGACTGATGACATTTTTTAGGCTGTTAAGCAGCTCAGTGGACATTGGACTTTCAATAAACATGTTACCATGGGCATAAACTGAGTTTGTTCAGGCTTCAGTGAGCAGATGTATTGGGCTGTAATGTAAACACATCAATGTTGTCCCTGACCATAAACCATTGAAATATTTTAATTGGTTACCATAGTCACCACTGCCTGTAATGCAAGGACCATTTTCAGCCATGGATATCGATCCTTCATAGTCAGACAACAATATCAGATCCAACTAGAAGAGCAGCTCAGGAACTACAGAGGTCCCCCAAGGCTACCACCCTATCTCACCACGATAAAGAAATGGGCTTTTTTTTTCAGACTAGTGGGGCTGAACCCTGACTGTGTGTTATGGTGTGAGTGTGAGTGTATATAATTAGCACCAAGCTCAGGTTGGCAAGGGGAAGGAAATCACTGTGTGCTGTTTGGCTCCGGCCCGAACATCAGGACGTGGCTAAAGGATGTGGACTGATTGTAGACTAATTGTAGACTAATGTGTTGCTCATCTTAAAAATATTTCAGCAGGATGTGAGTTTACACTCCAGAATGCCTATGCACTGTTCTCTTGCTCGCTTCAGTCAGACATGCCCAACATTTAACTTAAAGCGTAGCTAGAAAATGTCTTACTTTTATGAAGTGCTTCACTGCTGGTAATGGGTATAGGATAAATATTAACCATGCAATCTATATATTTTCCCAGGTCAAGTTGTCTGTTCATTTTCTGTGAAGAAAGTCCAGTTACTGTGCATCACATCTGATCGAGGGGCTGAATGTTGAAGACACATAGATCATCGATTTAAGTTGTTCTTAAAACCTCAAACTCCCCTGTCATCAGCTTGGGCAAAATCTGTTGGTGAAATAGAAATTTATGATAACTGCATAAATATTTGACTGATCTTTTCAGAAGGATTAGATTAAGTTTTGTAATTTTCAGGTTATCAAATAAGAATTTAAATAAATATGCTTGCTTTTTAATTTTCTCTGAAATAAATTGAAAATAACCAAATTGGCATCCTTATTATTCCATATTATTTGAAATGATACAGCAAAAGCCAATGGTGCTCAACCTGAAGTACAGTAGCAGTACGTCGCAGCTGGTAGTTTGTCCTACTGGTCCACTTCTCACAGGTTTGATCCCAACCTGAAGTTAATGTCTTTCCACAGATAGTCTATTGGTTTAAGACCAGGACTCAGAGGTCACTGATACCCTGCAGAGATAAAATATACCCTGTTAACCTCCTCCATTTGTCAGTGTGGGGGTTGTGGTGTTGATGTTATTTAGCAAAAAGCTATTTTTGTTTCAACTGTCCACAGGAATTTTCTCCGAGGCATTTTCAGTTGTCAAAATACAACGTCAAGTGTTTTAGAAAAGTCCAGACAACTTAAGTCCAGTTAAGTTTAAAGCTTCTTTTTTAAACATGAGCTCTTCCTGGTGCTTTTCATTTAGAAAATTCTCTTCTTTTCTTTATTTTGTACATTCTTAGTTTAGCAAAAACAAGGATACTAAATACCACGATTTGCATTCATCTCCATTTGAATAGGCAGCGTAACTGATCATAAGATTGGAGATGTGATATTAATTAAAGACAATAGTGTGCTTATTTATTACTAGTAATCTTGTCCAGGGTGAATTAGAAGACCTTTGAAGAATAAGCAAGAATTCCGCTCTTTTCTCAGCTTCTTTGTTTTGTTGTCAAACCAAAACAAAGGCATGCAGGTATACATGGAAAATAAGGGTTTAATTAAATACAGTGCATTGTTTCAGTGAGGTGTGAGAGCACTAACACTTTTGGACACTTCTGTACATGCAAGTTAAAACAATTGCCTGAGCAGATTTCTGCAGTATGAACAAAACAAGCCTTAGGCTAGATGTTGTAACTTTGAAATTATATATGTGGCATTTCGATTTCTTTCATTTAAACGTTAGTTGCCATTTTTTCCCTGGTAATGGATCTTCACCCTATTTATCACTTATATTTTTCTTATATGTAAATTGCATTTTATATATACTGGAACCTACGCTTTGTATCTGTAAAATATTGCATAGCTACTGCTCTACAGCTGTCATCTTCCATGTATGTGAAGACCTATGGTCCTTTTCCATGTCCGTCACCACGTGCTGAATTCAAGCATTAGCCTGTTACAGTAAATGTCCTGTTGTCCTGTGCCATCAGTATGTTTCAGCTTAACATTCCAGTCTCGGTCCCAGCCTCTTTCCTTTCTAACACCCCCTGGCTACCTTCAGCCTCCTTTCTATCCTCCATTCCTCATTCCTGCTTACATGGCAGTGAATGGTACAGTCCTAGAGAGAGGAAAAAAAAGAATGCAAGAACAGTAGAGAAAGAGAGAGGAGGGGGGAGAAGCAGCCATGCATTAAGTTATTTTTTAAATGATGGTGATCAGAGCAGAGGAGCAGGCTGAAGGGAGGAGGGACAAATCGTGTTCGAGGACCTAGGAAGGCGGGTTCACAGCTCTCCTGACCGCCTCACTCTCCCCTCTCATTGGTCGTGGTTCCTTCTAGCTTCATTAATGGGAGCTTGAGCGCAAGACATGGGTGACCCTTCTTGCCTGCAGCCTGTGAAGCAACCATGACAGCTGTCATCACTATGTACGTCAAAACCCGCCATGCTGATCTCACCCCTGAAGTGTTTGGAGGCATGATGGCAGGCATGTAGGGAGCTCTTAAGCCCCTGAGAAGAGCGTTCAAAGAAACAAACATCGACAAAACATGGAGTTAATGTCAGAGAACCTTTTAATGGTAACATGTGGCATCAGTGTTTCTAAGAGGAGGATCTTCTCTTCGTGTTTAGATGGTGAAAACCACTTCAACACATCTAGATGATCCTCACTGATTGCTGGAGGTCTTGCATATTTCAAATCAGTGCTGTGGAGAACTGGAGGTCCTAATTGTCCATGGGTTTAAAGAGCTAGTGGAATCAATTAAGCTGCAGATGAGGATTATTCTGCATGTATTCGCTCTGCTGAACGCAGCCCGTCAGCAGTGGAATGTCAGTGAAATATGAAGTGTTGCAGATTGGACGGGAGGCTGGCGGCTTTGGTGGTTTTTAAAGAATGCACAATGGTAAAAGGAAACAGGTGTTTGTGTGTGTGTGTCTGTGTGTATACTTGTACAGATTTCTTTGTGGGGACCATTTTGAGCCTACTATCTACAGAGTGAGGACATTTTGGGAAAGTGATGACACTTGTGTGGCTGGGCCTCACATTTTGACCTACTTTTGATGGTCTGTTTGTGTTAAGACAAGGGTCAAGTGTTACGTTTTGATGGTTAAGGTGAGGGTAAGGGGCTAGGGAATGCATTATGCCAACGGGTGTCCTCCCTAAGATAGGTGTGTGTGTGTGTGTGTGTGTGTGTGTGTGTGTGTGTGTGTGTGTGTGTGTGTGTGTGTGTGTGTGTGTGTGTGTGTGTGTGTGTGTGTGTGTGTGTGTGTGTGTGTGTGTGTGTGTGTGTGTGTGTGTGTGTGTGTGTGTGTGTGTGTGTGTGTGTGTGTGTGTGTGTGTGTGTGTGTGTGTGTGTGTGTGTGTCATCATCTGACTTTATGCAGCTCTCTGACAGCTGCCCTCCCCCTGTGGGCAGATCCAGCGATGCACAGATGTAAGAGGAAGATGACAGGAGGTTTCCAACAGTGAAGAAGACGTGAAGAGGAGCAGACAAGGGCATAACAATTAAGTCTGTGGAACAAAAATGTCATTAAAACCCTGACAGGAGATGTCATTCAATGAATTGTTGAATTGAGAGGATCAGGACACAAATGCTGCTGGGGTTATGTATTATGCTCCCTCAGGGCCCATGAGTCCCAACAGTGACATATTGCAGTAAGTCTTATGTGATTTGTGCCCCCCAAAAATGGCCTGATGACAGTAATATCATGCAATCACAAAAAAAGCATGTCAGTGACTTTTATTCATTTTAATACCAAATCTCATGACATATTATTGTTGACCTACTGATCTGCAACAAATGTTTATGTGCTGGATATGACCTCCCAATGTCCATTTTGAAGTTGATACTTTTTAGGGATATATGGACTGGTAAATCAGGAAACTAGCTGTATGCAAACCAAAAAAACAGTCTACACACTGGCTTTGATGCCTGGGACTCAGCTGAGACCTGGAAACACTCAAGTGAACACAAACTAGCAAGCAGTGGACTGGTTTTCGCATTGCCAGGGCAGGCAGATGGGAAACACAAAAACAGTCTGACCACTTCCTTGGTATGTGTTTGTGTGAGGACGCATTATTTAGCTTTTTGAAATCCTCCAGGCATTTTGCTGGGGGTGTGTGCATCGTGGGGAGTTGCATCTTTAAATATCCCTGCCTGTGTTTTGTCCACAAGGTATAACAACAGGACCCTGCTTGTGTTGCTATGCCAGCACACACGGAAACAATTACAATGGTTTAAAACGTTTACAAAATAAAGACAACTGACCAGCAGTTGTAACCTGCATGGTGTGGGTTTTCCACTCAGAAGCATGGGGTCAGTATCGAGATTTTAAAATGAAACATCCAGTCCCAGCTTGGTATCAGAATCAGCTGATGACAGTAAAAATTACTTGGTGCCAGGTAATTACGCTGCTAAAACGAGTTAATGGCCATTCAGATTTTGCAGGGTTCCAACCCTGTGCCCAACACTATAAATTGAGATGTTTTATATCTGAGGGATGTGATCTCTGAATACCAGGCTCTGTGCTGTTGCATGTTTTGGATACAAATTAAAGCAAATATTTTAAGGTATCAAAAACTGAAGTTGCACAGCAATATGCATACAATTGTGTGAAATAGATTGTGTGTTCAAATACACTGTTTTCCATCAAACAAAAAAAACATCATCTTAGTTTTTCCCACAGCCTTAAGTGAAAAGTGTTGCAGAGTTTATGTCTTTTTTAACTTTATCAAGTCAAAGTCAACTTTATGGTAAATCCTGCCATATGTACAGGACATAGACAGGATTAAAATGCTGTTTCTCTCTAATCCCCAGGTGTACCCACATAAGTAGACAGAACATATTAAGCACTCAAAAAAAAAGAACATGATACACAGTCAAAAGGCGCCCACGTATATGTGAGAAGTGGAAAGCAGAATAGAGCAAAAATGCATTGAGAAGTGACAGTACACCCACAGGATGAGTAAAATGGCATGTTATTGTTTTATCATTTCAAAATTATTTTTGTAACTTTTATTTATTAGTTATTTTAGACAGATAAGAAGTAGGTCATGTGTTCTAGAAGATGTAGGTGTAGTTTTATCATAGCAGGGCAGTAGGGCAGTTTACCTGGGGCCAGTGTTCTGTTCTGGCCTTTGTGTTTGGGCCAGCTTAATTTTTAGGAAGTATTTCAGTTGCTACATTATCCTGTCCTGATCGTGGTCTGATATTTCCTAACATGCTGAAATAGCCCGATGGAGTAATGGTCTGAGGAGTCTGAGGAGATCCGTATTAAAGGACATTGCTACTGGCTAAATGCTCATAATACAGACATGTTTGTGTGTGGGTTCATGTGTGTACTGTTCGTGAGTGTTTGGCATGCACATGTGTTTCCCTAGTTTTTCTTTAGAATATCACGCTGAGACTGTGGGCAATCCTAAATGTCAAATATTCATTTTTAGCTTTCAAAGGCCTTTCCCCCACATGTCAGTACATTTCTGAGCGTGACCTCGACACAGTAACCCCTCCTCAGCACCATCTGATTCACACACTATCTCAACACTGTGCCAGCTTCAGCACCAACACCCTCCACCACCCACTCATCCCACACACACACACTCCCGCACGCATACACGCATTCTGGAACGCACACACTAACAGACGTTCCCACAATGTCACCAAGTTCCAGAGATTTTTTTGTCTCCCCGAGCCATCAAAGACGAATGCCCTTCCTGACATCCACAGACAGACACCCTCACCAAATCCCCCGAGAAGTTGGTTTTGTCATGTGACAAACAAGATATGAACAAGACACACACACACACACACACACACACACACACACACACACACACACACACACACACACACACACACACACACACACACACACACACACACACACACACACACACACACACACACACACACACACACACACACACACACACACACACACACACACACACACACACACACACACTCCCACACTCACACAAAAGGTTGATATTGTGTTTACTAAAGTGAAAAGAAGGAAGGCTTGAGGCCAGTGACTGTGACTCTCTCTTTGTCTGTCTTATTCTCTACTTTTTAATATGGAAAGAAAATCTGACAGACACTGAGATACATAAATGATTCCTGCTCTCGATCTGGAACAACATGAGCCAACATTCAGAGTATGTTGACTCTGAATGTCTAGCATACTGCATCCTCTCTGACATCTGCACTAAATGTTGTTATCTCTCTTTCCACATGCTCCCCTGGACCTTGAACCTCCCAACTTCATCAGGAATCAGTCCAAGGTAACGGCACACACAAACGCACACAGACATTTTTAACACTGAGCTAATTCCATGGTAGTGAATCACCTTTGTCAAACAAAGAAGCCAATGTATTTCTTCAACTTAGTAGTTTATGATGTGTGCAACTGTAAAGGTAGTGCTATAAAACAATAATTTGTTTAAATACATTTTCCAACAGAGCCTTTTTTAAATTAGCATTTAACATCTCAGGAAAACTTTTTGCTAAGAACCTTCTCTTATTTACTTTACTATATATATTGATATTTCCCTAATGTGTTTTTTTCTTTCACCTGAAAATGCCCACACATGCTACATATCTAGATTTAATTTCTTGGATATTTAAGAAAAGCATTTATTATTTACATGTACAAACAAAATTCATATTTGTATTCTCTCACCAAAAATAAACTATGAATATAAAGTAGTGTTATAATATTACTTGAGAGTAAAATTTCAATATTATGAGAATTAGGTCATGATTTTATGAGAAAAAAGTTGTATGATAGTCATAATTTGAGGCTTTGTGTTATAGGGTGGATATCAGAAGATCAGCTTCTTAAGTTATTCCTTAGTACAGGTTTCAGAAATAAAAATATACTTAATCTTTTGGCACACCAGCATCACATTATCATAAATATCAGAGCTTTCAAAAGATTGAGCAACAAACTGAGTATATTCTGAAGTAAGAACTCATGAGACTCCAGAGGAGGAGGAAATGTTAGTTGATTGTTCGTGTTGCTGTGTTTCAACCAGCCTGCGTGGCTCTCATGCTGGTATTCTTTATGCTGTGTCTCCAGGTCTTTGCCTACGATCACTGTTTCTGGTCCATTGATGATACCGATAAAGAGAAATATGCAGGTAGGTTTATTAACACTGTTATTGTCATGTCATCATCATCCAAGCTTTGAATAGAGATGGTTCACAGTTGCACAGGATGACATTCTCTGTGTGTTTGTGTGTGTGTCTCCAGGTCAGGAGGTGGTGTTCCAGTGCCTTGGGGAGAGTCTTCTCAACAATGCCTTCCAGGGCTACAATGCCTGTATATTTGCCTATGGACAAACTGGTAAATTACTGTGATGTACCTCACTGTTCTGAGCTGTGCACAGTACGCACATACCCTGACTAAGCCCTAATTCTCAATGTTAAATAAGTGAAGAAAATCCTGGATCCACCCTTTTGTCCAGATCCTTGCCAAAAACTAATTGCCTGGCCCATGTCCCATCCTTCCACCAAGTTTCATAATCCTACAAAAAATAACAACAACAAAAAAACAAACAAGCAGGGATGAAAAAATAACCCCCTTGGCAAAGGTTAACATGTCTATTTCCCATTAATGGCAAAGGGCCTTTGTTTAGTTAAATGATTAAGAGGAGCGTCAGTGGGGATGTGTTGGGGCAGGAAGCTTGGTCAGCCTCTCCTTTCTCCAGAAGGAACAACATGCCAAAGCTCAGAGCCATCGTAGATATGCAAATTGTTGCTGGTACTCAAACACGCATCACCAATGTCAGGCAGACGTTGGAGATATCTGCAATGGCCTGTTTTATTGCGTTAGGCATGATTTGCACCTTCCCTTATTTCACCTATAATAAACTATCCCCACCTTACAAATATGTCAAACAAGTTGGATTAATCAATGAGGGCCAGTGTCAAGATGAGTTGTATAATACATCAGGTTTTATTTGACAGTCAATGACTCAGAGGGAGTAGCATGACTCAAAGTCTGTCATCATATAATCTCATACACCTATTATATCTCAGGTAGCAACATTACATCACATTTGAGTTTGTGCATGTGTGTGTGTCTGTGTTGTCTGCAGGTTCGGGAAAGTCGTACACAATGATGGGTTCAGTGGACCAGCCAGGTCTGATTCCGCGCCTGTGCAGTGCTTTGTTTGACCGAACCCAGAAGGAACAGCGGGAGCAGGAGAGCTTCACTGTTGAGGTCTCCTACATGGAGATCTACAACGAGAAGGTCCGGGATCTGCTTGACCCCAAAGGGTATGACCTCAACCTCTAATTTCAACAGATTGAACTGAAGGCCACAGTGGCCTAAGCACTACCCACCTGCAGAGCTGCATTTGTTTTTACATTCCCTTCCACAAGCCAAACTTTATGCAGGTTTTTATGCAGATTGTGTCTTTGTTATGTGAACACCCTGTTAGAGCAAATTTAAGTTATTGTAGGTGATTGAAATATAATGCTTGGTGGAAGGATTTTAATTTAATTTAATAGAAGCTGGAGCCTTCTGCAGCGACCCGGCCCTTTGCTGTATGTCTTCCCCATTCTCTCTTTTCATTTCCCGCTTGCACTGTCCTATTAATAAAGACAAAAAGGCCCAAACATATCTTCAAAAACAGTTAAATGTTGATCCAGAGTCATATTAGATTAATTTACAAATGACCCATGGACAGGAGTTTCATTGCACTTAATTTGAATTTAGAATGTCACAAACACTGGGGCATTAACCTCAGATATATGTTATCCCTATAGCTGCTTTCAGACATTTACTGAACTCCGTAGTTCACCCATATTTTTACCATTTTGATTAAGCAAACAGACAGTATCCTGAGTCATTTTCAATTTTCAACTACATGTTAGTTGGTAGAACAGAGAAAGTCTATGGTCGACTCTGTTATCACCAGCTGCTGTGGTCAGTGGATAAAAGGATCATCATCCTGCCATGCAGTCACTGACTGACGCCAGTTCATGTCCAGCAGGTCAGCAGTATATCAGCAGCACAGGCCTGTGTCTGCTGCCCCAGACAACATAACCTCTGACCCTCACTCGCTACATGACCTCCAACCTCTGTAAAACAGGCCAAAGAGGAGAGGACCATCTGACAGCCATATGGGCTTTGCAGTGGAGCAGAGAATGATTAAGTTCTCAGGCCCACAGCAAGTTTGAATCAGAGTCTGAGAGCAAAGTGTCAAAAAGTCTATGTGAACTGGGGAATGTTGTAGTGGTCGCCAGAGCCAGAGTTTATTTAGTCATTCCTACTATTACAGCAGATAAAGGTGTTTTAAAGTGTGACATTGTTGTTTGTCTGTTTTTATTAACCTGTTTTTGGTTTCTGTCCAGGGGTCGACAAACTCTGAGGGTGAGGGAGCATAAAGTGTTGGGTCCTTATGTGGATGGCCTATCTCGACTAGCAGTGGCCTGCTACAAGGTAAAATACTTTTCTCAAATAGTGTTTGTTACACGTTAATTTTAGCGATTCCCTCAATCACACTCCCAACATCTACTAGACAGAAAGAGGATGGCTCGAAAAGTGTTTGAATTTATAACATTTTGTTGTTTAAACAAGGCTTCCTATATAGGCACTCTTTATCAAATACAATGGTCAGCAAATATACAATCTTGGAGGCCATCAGCTATTGTCTGATGATGAATTAGCCTCTTGGGGGCAAAGGACATTATTTTGTGGCTCCCAGTCTCTTTCGTTTTACGCACACTGTTCATACTCATAGTTTCACTCGAGTCAAATGTTCTTCCACACAAACACTGATACAGGTGTTTTAGGTACACACAAAAACAGTCCAGTCTAAATGGGAAGACATTATTATTACTTGTTAATCAAGGTGTGATTTCTGTTGTTCTGACAGGACATTGAGTCTCTAATGTCAGAGGGGAATAAGTCTCGGACGGTCGCTGCAACCAACATGAACGAGGAGAGCAGTCGATCACACGCTGTCTTCAACATCATCCTCACACACACACTCACGGACTTGAAGTCTGGGGTAAGACCTAATAATACAAATCACTGTTTGCCACAGAATTGGGTTCAATCTGCGGTGTTACTTGCCAGGAAGGCGTTATGGATGTTTTGACGGCCAACTGACGCGGCAGGATTTCTCCCGGTGCTGCTGATGCTGCTGAAGCGAGCTCTCGTTTGTTCTAAGTGTGTGGTTGATTTAGTTTGGCCATCAATCATGTGTAATTGTAAAAGTCCACTAGATAATTGGCTTTTTCGCGGCCTCCACAG
The DNA here is from genome assembly GCF_963576545.1 of Limanda limanda. Taxonomy (NCBI): domain Eukaryota; kingdom Metazoa; phylum Chordata; class Actinopteri; order Pleuronectiformes; family Pleuronectidae; genus Limanda; species Limanda limanda. The sequence goes on from NC_083638.1 coordinate 11,835,344, forward strand.
GGAGTGGATCCTTCTTCGGCTGCAGGGGGTAGGTCTGGGATAGTCACGGGGTGGGGATTGCTGCTGTCACAGTTGGAGTTAAAGGATCATGGTCACTGCAAAGGGATTGTTTACTCTCTGCTTCTACAGCCACAGGGCGCAGAAAACAATGGCTATGGCACCTGCATGGGGGTTGGAGCCCAGAGAAGCCTTTGTCGTACTTGTTTACTTATTCCAGTATTTTTAAAGAATAAGCTCTTTCTGTTGTTAGAAAACAGTAAATAAAGTATAGAAACTTAACTGTAGCCAATTCAGAAACATTATATACAATATGTGATCGTTAATTTCCTGTAGGCTCGGGTGCAATACCATAGGCCCATAAAGTGCATGCTTTAAACTGCAAACCGCCATTCCATCAGAAATTCATGTAACAACAGAGATTAGACATGGTCTAACACATCTGAACAAGTTTTTTCTAAAAACTAGGTGGGTCTAATTCCAATAAGGATATGAGTCTGGCCTGAATTGAGAGGCAAATACCCCAGGCTAAGGTGCAACACTATGGATGGAGAAGGAAAAATGTTTTGCCCACACCGCGAGAAAGCAGGGTGGAGGAATGGAATTACCAGCGGTGCAACGAACATGAAAATATTGTCTCTCACTGAGCACAGTCAGTGCAGTGACCAGGCATCAGCTGTCAACATAATCTAACAGCAAGCTGCAATGATAGGCCACAGCGTGACGGCTAACGAAACATTCAACATGAAGCTGCACTCTCCGCTACAAGTTGTTCTTACAGCAGTTAAGGCTCCATTCACTGTTACAGCGACTCTAATGACACAGTTAATAGATAGTATTGACCGTGATTTCTCTCGTTTGTCCGGAACGCTGAACTGTTCCAGGACACGTGAAACTACTCTCTGGTCCTCTGTTGTCCCAGACTCCATCCGTGTGTCAATTTGTGCACTTGGTCTGTACAAACAGTTGTTGATCAATCGGCTGCTGGAGGGTGATGTCAGCTCAGCGGTCTGACCAGAACTCTGAGGAAAAACCTAAATGGCTAATTCTTCGTCCCCGCTGACCCACTTAGCCTCTGCTGCTCTTACTCTTTTTCCAGACCAACCTGTCACCGGTGAATCCTGTAAATAATTCACAGGCTTGACTGTGAGACCGTCAGCTGATACAGGATGATCTGTTTTCAAGGAACTTCCAGAGTCACAAAGTCTGTCAGTCAGTAGATTCATCAAGCAAACAGCAAACACTGTGTAGTCAGTGAGGGAATCACTCAGCTGACACATCCTGTAGTTGCTTGTATCAGTTGTTTATTTTTCTCTGGGTGATTTGTATTCTCTCCACTTTCTAAATAAATTTATTTTTAATTCAATGTATTTAAATTTTAAATTAACTGAAAATTTCAAATGAGCTCATATTATTTAACAGAAACTTATTTATGACCGGTTCAAGCCCCTGTCACGTAGGACACATGTTCTTTTCAGTACAGTGTGAAATAATGTTCACAGCCTATATTTGGGCACGTCATGTGCCGGGGTTGTTGTGTAGTTCAGTTGCCGGTTTTATCTTCCACATTGTGTTGCTTGTTGTTACTAAGAAGTTGCTGTGTGGAGGATGCTAGACCTGTCTTCAAAATGCTAAAGAAGCAAGTGGACAATAAAAAGTGCTCAGTGTGCAAACTTCTGAAAACAACAGTTAATAAGTTGACTGCTGAACAATGAAACAATGTTCCCAAGGCAATGAGAAGTCGTACTATCGTCCATCTGGTTTAGTCCCCAGAGTGTTGGCTAAATCCATGCACAGTGTGTATGTAAACAGCCACATACAGGGGAGAAAGTGAGGGAGAGAGAAGAGAGGGACAGCTAGAGGAGAGCTGTTGTAGTTAACCACTGGCACACTGGTTGTTCTTATGACAGCAACAGTACCCAAAGGTATTAATAATAACATCAGAAATAACAGCGCCAGTTATTAATAGCAACAGAGACAAAGGATTTTCCACTGCACTTACTTCTCATCATCCTGATCAGTGGTTCTCAAATGCGTGTCCGTGAAAAGTTGGAAGATTCATCCATTCAAATTATCACAGACATGCCTCTTTCCTACTGATCTTTACTCTGGGTCAGCAGGAACCTTACCTGGATCTGAATCTTTTTCATTATTTCACTGTTGTTTTCATCTATGAAGCCCTGCTGTAGTCTGCTGTAATATCACTCCCCTTGTTTAGCCATGATGCTTTTGCCTTTATTTTAGCATATGACAGTGTATTTCATCAGTAACATGTCTTGAAAATGATAACAACATGTAAAATGCATAAATCTCTCATCCCGCTCTAAAGGGAGAAGTACTGAAACTTTGCACATTTCTCTTGTGTTGTTATTTTACATGACTAATTGGATGTGTATAAAAATAGGCTATGTCAAAATATCAAAACGAATTGCTTTAGAGGATTGACTGTAGATATATAAGTGGAGCTCATTTGCACCATCTACTGACTCAGGATCTGTGTGAAGCAGACAGCAGAGTCACTCAGTGCTGGATGAGTCATTCTGCAGCTCGACAGCTCATCAAAGGGTTTCCTTTCAGTTGCATGGTGTGCTCAGACACTCCATTCAAAGTTCATTCTCTTAGTACTTTGGCCCTGTTTGTCACCAAACCCTCAGTTGTTTGCTGTTTTGATCCCTGCTTTGCTGACTCCAGACAATCTTTTGCATGTTTATCAATAATGACAAGCATGGGTAGTTATGATGCCCTGACGTTTGTTCTGTGCTAAAACCTTAAAGCTGCCAAGGCTGACGAGCTGAATGTCCTTCCTGCTGATTTGGTTACTGACCCTGGTGTCATCTGTCCCGGTAACTGAATCTTTTATTTGGGAAGACGATGCCACAAGAGCTGGCATTTTCTTCTCCTCACTATCTCACCAGCCAAGATTAAAAAAAAAGGAAAATCTGCAGATATAGACACAGATCATCACAATACATGTCACATTATTATTTTTATTTTTTTATGGGCAGAGAATGACACTAGACAAAGTATTATTCATCTGAGGTTGATCATCTACACGTTATACCTCCTGCCGTGAAATGCAAAAGGATTGTATATATATATATACTGGACCTTTACGTTTCGATAATTGTTGATTTTATTACCCGGCACTAATTAAATAAAACCACTTCTTTCAGAGTTTAACAGCACCAGGTAAATGGGCCTGGTTCTGTACGTTAAGGTCCAGTCACTGGTTATTGCATTAAGCAGTTGTTATAACTCAATTACAGTAAGTTGTTGCTTCCCACTGTATGTGCTGATGTACACAATCACCAGCTTTGCCTCCTCTCCATCTGTTTGCCTCTCAAATATTATTTTACAACAACAACAAACAACAGGTTTTATCTGTCTTCTGATCTCATTTTGCTCAGAGTTACAGATACACATCTCCTGTTTGTTTAATAGTTAGCTTTACTCTCGGCCACAGGCTTATCTTTACCAGTACTCCCAGAGGTTGATCTCTATCAGTTCATTTCATGACTGGGTCTTTTCAGCGTTGAGCTTTTGAGCTTTTGGTTTAAAAGAACTTTACCAGGGGGACCAAGACCCCTTTTAGGAACTTAAGAGCTAAAACGGTTTGGCGAGTGGAGGAGCAAGGGACTAATTTTAGCTGTTGTACAACAGTTTCTGGTGCTTAAAATAGACCCTGTTACTGATGTTGTAACTTCCAAAGGTTTAGGAACAGACAGAGACAGGGTGACAGGGTTTTCAGAGTATTATTGATCAGTCAAACACAGATACTGCTTCAACTCACGTACCACTTCACACATACAACAATGACTTACTCCAGTACTGATTCAATTAATTTCCATGAAATTTGATTACATTTTTATTGCACAATATAGATCATCTCAGGGCACTTTGCATTGCAAAGTGGAGACCTTACAATACCACCCAGCAGCTACCACATGAGCCAGCACTTGGCAAAAGTGAAGGATGAGTCAGTCATGGTTCCTGACTCGTTTTAAAAGAAGACTGAGAGAGAAGAAGTGAATGAGAAGGAGGGGAGCAGCAATAAAGATAGAGGGAAAGAATGAAAGAGAAAGTCAGCTTAATTTGCAGATTTGATTTATGTAGCTGTGTTTGTAAGCAGAAATAAATAACAGTCTAGAGTTGGCTTTTACATTCAATCCTCTTGAGACTTAAGGACTTAAGGATTTTTTTTTTTTGCTTGATATTATGAGTAAATCAGTGTCAGAGGTCACTGGGTTGTTATTCTTGCTGATATATAATAATATTTATATTTTTCTGTATAACACCTGAGTAGTTCTTTATCAGATATATTCAACAGCATAGCCGGTTACCGGTCCAGTGCAGACACAGGACTGCATCAGCGGACATTCTGCTCTGGCTGCAGTTGTAGATCGGGTGTTACATTCAGCTTTGTCAGCTACTGGCTTGTCACGCTCGACCTGAAGGGAATCTGATCTGTACAGTACAGATGGGGAAGTGATATCTATATCCTCAACAGCTCTTGGAAAGACACAGAGCGAAACTGTCAACAAAATACTTAAAGATGGGAAACCAAAGCCTTACAAAAACAGCATTAGCTGTTAAAGACAGTGAGAAAAGAGCGATAATGGACCAGAGCTTCCAGCCCAAATTAACTTCCCAGCTAATTAATGAGGGGAGGTTTCTGATGAAAAGTAAATGCCTCGTTATTTATTATCTGGGTTCTGTGTTGCTCTGATGCTCACAAATCAGGGCTGTGCTCGGTTGAAAGCTGTTGGAAAAGTCAGCAGTTGATTGTCTTGGTGTGGAGTCTCTGGTGATTAATGTCCCGTCAGAGGTTGGTCAGACCTTATGTAGATGCATAGCTGCTTTCAGGAATATCAGCACATAAGATCTGCATAAATGTTCCAGCTCCTGGATATTTGTATCTGTATATTTGTATGTCTTAACACCAGGCTGGACATTACATCACTCTTTGCCATATGGAATCCTACCCTGAATCAGAAATGTGTGGCAGCTGTTAGAAGATGATCAGGCGAAACATGGACAGAATTGAAAATGCTCAACCACGTCACACTCCCAACTAAACCAACAGAACATGCCCTGATGATAGTGGCATTTATTGCTTTGAGTTACATTCAGAATGTCAGTTTCAAGTTGGTTGGTGTAATTATTTGTCGGCAGTAGTATTTCATGTTTAATATATCCTGTTGTCACTAGTTGGGACTAAAAGAGACAAAGTCTGAGGTAGGATTAACTATACATTTCCACCAACATGAATAGAAAAGTGCATAGTTTAAAATGACTTGTGGACAGAAAAAGCTTTTGATGAACAGTAGGTTACAGTGAAAATGACATACAGCAAATTTTAAGTAAAAGATGACGGCAAGTTTGTCAGTTTAACTGTTCTCTTTAACATTTAAGTTAATAATCTGACGTTTCTTTCTCTGTCTCTTTTTCTAGACGAGTGGTGAAAAGGTCAGTCGGTTGAGTCTGGTAGATTTGGCTGGGAGTGAACGAGCAGCAAAAACTGGAGCCGCAGGAGAACGACTGAAAGAAGGAAGCAACATCAACAAGTATGCAAAAACTGACCACACATTTACAAACTCATGATTGCTTGTTTCCCCATTTAGGCTGTTTACTTGAACCTGAACTCCAAGATTGTTTACAGACGTGTTACATTTATTTCCCATTTGTATTATTTCAAAAGAGAGTTGTCAAATCACTCTGCACGCGCACTGAACCTGAAAATGTGTAAGAAATCATAGAGATAATGTTACAGTTTTAGTGAATTTGATGTTATTTACCTCCAGATAGTCGTACTGCAGCAAGTGAAAAGCCCCTTTTTTGTATATTTGTGTGTTTCAGGTCTCTGACGACTCTCGGCCTGGTGATCTCTGCGCTGGCTGAACAGGGGAATACCAAAAACAAGACCAAGTTTGTCCCTTACAGAGACTCTGTTCTGACATGGCTGCTGAAGGTACAGAAACATAGACTTGCATGTCCACCACAGAGAGGAAATACATTATTTTGTGGATTTTTCTCATTGTCTCATAAACGCAACACATCTAATTAAACTACTCCTTTCTCTCTCCCTGCCCCTCTCTCCTGTGTCCAGGACTGTCTGGGGGGCAACAGTCGCACAGCGATGGTTGCGACCGTGAGTCCTTCAGCAGACAATTATGACGAGACGCTGTCGACGCTGCGTTACGCAGACCGAGCTAAGAGCATCGTCAACCATGCTGTCGTTAATGAAGACCCCAACGCTCGTATCATCAGGGAGCTCAGAGAGGAAGTAGAGAAACTGCGAGTGCAGCTCACACAGGCAGAGGTGAGACAGCTTCAAAATCTTAGAAATCTGCATGTTAAAGTCTCAGCTTTCCCCCGCGCTCATTCACAGTTTTCTTTCTCCAGTCTTTAAAGGCTCCTGACCTGAAGGAGCGCTTGGAAGAGTCTGAGAAGTTGATTCAAGAGATGACCATCACATGGGAGCAAAAGCTTCGCAAAACGGAGGAGGTTGCACAGGTCAGACAAACAAAAATCTGATAATTGAATAGATTTTCTGAATTTCTCTTTTTAATCCCTACGTGAGTATGATGTTTGTCCTTGTGTGTGTTTGCAGGAGCGTCAGAAGCAGTTAGAGAGTCTGGGTATTTCTCTCCAGTCATCAGGGATTAAAGTCGGAGATGACAAGAGCTTTCTCGTCAACCTTAATGCGGATCCTGCTCTTAATGAACTGCTGGTGTACTACCTGAAGGTACATACACACTGTGCTCCTCATGCTCTCGTCTTCTTAATTATCTGTTAGGTTTTCTCTTATTGACCAAACATCAGTGGGACCAGTGGGACTAATCATTTAGCGTCTGTGTAAGACTCAGATTCAAAACATCACATCCCTGCTGAAATAGAAAATCCTTACAAATGCACTGTTTGCATTATACAGACTGAAGTTGCTTTTTAACAACTAATCGGCGGGTGTAATGTGAATGACAGTAGCTGCTGGAGTGGAAAGCATCAAACAGCTTTCAAGAGAAAATATATTGATGTTTATTGGCCTGGATAAGAACTGATAAATGAAATACAAACTTGTAGGTATAGGAGTAAACTTAAGTATTTGTCTAATTTTCTTTAAATGTTGTGTCTCAGGAACACACCAAAGTGGGTTCCGCAGACTCTCAGGACATCCAGCTGTGTGGGATGGGTATCCAGGGAGAACACTGCATCATCGACATTACGCCAGACACTGCTTTTGTCCTCACCCCTTATCGCAACGCTCGGTAAGTTACATAACAGAGCCAGGCTCCAGTGTTGAGCAACTCTCTGTTTTTAGGGAGGAAAGCAACACTGCAAGGATCAATGATTCGTTAACAATAAGAAACATCGGTTTTTAAGAGTAAATCCCAATGACACTGTTGTTTCCATTGTGTTGTAGGACATGTGTTAATGGTTCTCCAGTAACCAGCGCTCTGCAGCTTCACCATGGAGACCGAATCTTCTGGGGAAACAATCACTTCTTTAGGTAATTTTATACAATCCCTTAAGGTTTTCATGTTGTTTGGAAAATAAAGTTCAAATGTTGTTGTTAATTTCCATCGTTTTTTCATGTCATAGGATATCCCTCTATTCTATTTGGTGTTAATTAGTTAATCAAGTATTATTTTATATCACAACATTTTTACTCAGTTAATTTAACAAATTGAAGATGGAACAATCAGGTTTTGAGCAAATTAACCAAATGAAACCAAAGATCAGAAATAATAAACCTGCGTCCTACCTGCAGGATCAACCTACCTAAGCGACGTTCCCGTGGAAGTGAGGAAGAGTTTGGTGAGGGAGGAGTAATGAAGAACAGTGGCAGCAGTGAACAGCTGGATGCAGATGGTGACTCAGCCAGCGAAGTGTCCAGTGAAGTCAGCTTCTCTTACGAGTTCGCCCAAACAGAGGTCATGATGAAAGCCCTGGGCAATAATGGTAAGGACACGTTGGGAAAATGAAATATCTATTTACTGCAATGTTAGTTCATTTTCCTGTGTCTGTTTTCTGACTCTTTTGTGTTGTGTCCTGTCAGACCCCATGCAGGCCGTCCTCCAGTCCCTGGAGAGGCAGCATGAGGAGGAGAAGCGCTCTGCTCTGGAGCGGCAGAGGCAGATGTACGAGCAGGAACTCCAGCAGCTCCGCAAGAAGCTGAACCCGGACCGACTGTCCACAGGTCAGTCTGGAGTCGCGACGCCCGGCCAGCAAGTTCCAGGACAACAGTCACACTACCGCAGCCTGGAGAGACTCAGCATGGGAGGGATGAGCCATTCAACCAGCGCTCAGAGCAGACTGAAGCAGTGGAATGAGGACAGGTGAGTGTCTGTGACTGTGTCGGCATGTGCATGCTTGTTTTATTGCAGATTTAACATTTCCTCTTCTACCCTGACACCCCCTGCAGGGAGGCAGTGTTGGTGAGGAGTCTGAGAAGGTTGAGGGAGCAGATCGTGAGGGCAAACCTCCTGGTGCAAGAAGCCTGTTTTATTTCCGACGAGCTGGAGCGAAACACTGAGTACCGAGTCACTCTGCAGATCCCATCAGACAACCTCAACGCAAACCGCAAGGTACACAAACACACTCATGAGCAAGTCTCCTTTCTTCTGTTCGTAATCCATAACCTAATCACATCTGCATGTGTCTGTGTGTAGAGGGATGCTGTGCTCAGTGAACCAGCGATTCAAGTCCGGCGTCGTTGTCGAGGGAAACAGATCTGGAGCTTGGAGAAGATGGAGAACCGACTGGTTGACATGAGAGAGCTGTACCAGGAGTGGCAGGACTACCACCAAAATCACCAAGACAACCCAGTGAGTTAGCACCGCAACTTTGCCATGTCAAGTCTTCAAATAATAACCTTGCCTGGTGACAATGACATCACCATCAGTAGCAGGAGTGTACACATAAATGACTGTGTTGATTATGTGACTTGTGATTAAAAAGTGCTAAAACTTGCATTTATTTAAAAATAATTCTCGGTTCCTCTTGTCTAGGTGATGCGCTCATATTTCCGTCGGGCTGACCCGTTCTTTGACGAGCAGGAAAACCACAGTCTGATCGGCGTGGCCAATGTTTTCCTGTCCTGTCTTTTCTACGATGTCAAGCTGCAGTACGCCATTCCCATCATCAACCAGAAGGGAGAGGTAGGGATACTGTTCAGTTACACAGAATATAAAAGTATAGAAATAGATGTATCCCCCATCCATTTGTAGTGATCCCTCTGACACCTGTCTAGAGTGACTCATTGATCAACTGAAGAAGATTAAATCAGTGGGTCATCACCATCACAACAGAGGGAAACATGTCAGGGTCAAAGGTCACATTAAGACCATAATGTTGTTACCACAATGATTATGAATTATTCCAAAATTCTACGAAAAGACAAACGGACAGTAGGATTATTAAATGTTAAATCTTCCATTGTGTCTTTGTGTTCCCTCCTCTCTCTGTGATCAGGTGGCAGGGCGTCTCCATGTGGAGGTGGTGCGGGTGGGAGGCGGCTTAGAGGACAACATAGCTGGAGGAGACGAACCAGAAAACAACCAAGACAACGAGATCCAGGATCGCAAATTTATATGCATGGTAAGACTAATACATCATCAGAGTGGCACTTTCTCTTGTGTCTACTGTGATATGGTAGAAAGAGCAAGATTTGGAATTTTATTTTGAATTATTAATATATTTAAATGACCGTCGGCCTGTGCATCCTCTGCAGATAAAGATCCTTCAGGCCACTGGTCTTCCCCAGTACCTCTCCAACTTCGTCTTCTGTCAGTACTCCTTCTGGGACCAGATTGAGCCAATCATCGTGGCTCCTGAAGTCGACCCATCCTCCTCGTCACCCAGCACCAAGGACCCACACTGCATGGTGGTGTTTGACAGCTGCAAGGTGAGCACTGGAGGGGGAGGACAATCATGTCATATAGCAACAAACTTAACAGCTTTCATAGGTCATTTGTGGGAAGATTTTTATAACAGTGGTGGGCAAGTGTTCACGTCCAGGTTGTGAATATGACATTGGTCTCTATGGGCACCGTAGGAACTGGCGGTGTCAGTGACTGAGGATTTCATCGAGTACCTCACAGAAGGAGCTGTTGCCATCGAGGTTTATGGCCACAGGCAGGCAGATGCAGGCAGGAACCCCGCCCTGTGGGACCTCAGCATCATCCAGGCCAAGACACGCACACTACGAGACAGGTAGACACTCACCTGAGTCTGGCTTACGAGACTAGTTTTCCAGCAACTGATGCAAAACCAGTGTCTTATTGTTTCCGAGATGTGTTGATGATGTTGTTTTTTGCAGATGGAGTGAGGTAACACGTCGTCTGGAGCTGTGGATTCAAATCCTGGAGATAAACGAGAACGGAGAGTTTGTCCCAGTGGAGGTGGTTCCTGCTAGAGATATACGGACCGGGGGAATCTTCCAGCTTCGGCAGGTAGGAACAAGCAAACTCCTGCAAACATGCCGACTTCTAAATATTATTAAAATGTTTTAACTTATGTCCTATCCTCTACACTTCCTCTCCCTGCTCATCTTCAGGGTCAGTCCAGGCGGATCCAGGTGGACGTGCGTTCAGTTCAGGACTCGGGCACCATGCCTCTGATTTCAGAGATAGTGCTTGCGGTGTCGGTGGGCTGCGTTGAGATCAGGAACACTGCAGCAAACCTGGAAGAAGATGAGATGGACAGTTATCAGGTAGATCAGTGGAATATATATGTCTGTCCAAAGTGTCTGTTTACCTAATTTCAGTAAACCTTAAATCAATGTGCTGCTGAATTGACGCCAAAGATGATTAAGTGACTGTTTTGTTGGACAGGAAAGAGATCTGGAACGTTTCCGGGGGCAGTGGTTAGCCGCTCTCACCAAGAGACAGGAATACCTCGACCAACACCTGCAAAGCCTGGTCAGCAAATCAGGTAACACACAATTGCTCCCTTAATTCTCAGGGATGTAGTCGTCCATAGTGTCTTCAGAGGGGCTTGTTAAATGTTTGAGTATTGTTGTGTGCACAGAGAAGACAGAGGATGACATGGAGAGGGAGGCTCAGCTGCTGGAGTGGCGCTTGACTCTGACAGAGGAGAGAAACGCCGTCATGGTGCCCTCTGCTGGCAGCGGCATTCCCGGAGCGCCTGCTGAATGGTGCGACACATGGCAGGACGGGTTCCTGTCTCTGATTTATTGAATGTTTCCTCTTGTTCAAACTACATCACTTGAAGGTACAGACAAATACTCGTAATGATGACGAGCTGCTGCGCATGTGTGTTCACAGGGTTCCTCTGCCGGGCATGGAGACTCATACTCCTGTCCTCTTCCTGAACCTCAAACGTACGTCACTTCTTTGGGTGTCAAACCATTTAATTCTGATCCATACACCGATAATTATATTAGATCATATTACGATCTATATTGAGAAACACTTTTATTGGTTGAGTAATTTATGCTTGAAAGAGTGTTGTTCTACTCTCAGGCTGCGTTACAATGTTTTTTTTTCTTGTTACTCCAGCCGATGACCTCAGCTCTCAGGACCAGTTTGAGGTTCCTGAGGCCGGAGGTTTGGATGCGCTTCTGAGTGGAGAAGATGAGGATGACTTCTTTGACCTGCAAATTGTCAAACACTATGATGCAGAGGTGAGCATCAGGGATGAAATGGTGTGGCATGAAGGCTCAGTAACACTTTGATCTAGTGCGTGCGTGTGTGTGGATTAGAATTGTTATCTCGTGATGCTGCCACATTCGTCAGACATCAGAGTTTGCAGATCAATGTTATGTTCCCTTGTGTCATCAGGTTAAATCTGAAATGTTGCAAAATAGGCGCTTTTTCCTCCCTGGGGTTCCCCCTTGTGCCACTGTCTGTCAATTCTCCTCCCTCCTCCCACATGATAAGACTCCGCTTCCCTGCGGCTGCACTGAGCAGACACTTTCTATATATAACTATAGCGTCAGGCTAAGTATTGATATCTAGTATTTTACAAATGAAAGTTTTTATTTGATTGTTGTGGGTGCAACTTCTGATCTGCAAAAATCAGCCAAATGGGTTTTTGTCTATAAAGTTATATAATCAGTATTTATTTGAACGCTGTGTAACACAGATAACAATGTGGCAACCCTAGTGAGGATGAACCTCCATTGCTGGAGTCCCTATCTTCAACAACTTCACTGACAAACTGTGTGTGTCGATTCCACAGGTGAAAGCCGAGGCATCATGGGACTCCACCATCCATGAATGTCCCCAGCTCAGCCGTGGTGGAGCATGGCCCGAGCAGCGGGTATACCTGACTATCAGAGTAATGGTCCAGCTCAGCCATCCTGCCGACATGCAGCTGGTGCTGAGGAAGAGAATCTGTGTCAACGTCAATCCCGGCCGCCAAGGCTTTGCCCACAACTTCCTCAGAAGGATGTCCACCCGCAGCACCATACCAGGCTGTGGGGTCACGTTTGAGGTGGTCTCCAACATCCCCGGGGTGAGGAAATGAAAAGATGTCAGACATTCTGTGTTCAACACAGTGGATTACTGAACATGTGTTTTGATATGTTCTGTCCCATCAGGATGCCCCTGGATCAGAGGACAGGGAGATGCTGGCCAACCTCGCCGCCAGCGCACACAACAGCCAGTCAGGAGATGAAGAGGCTGCCATCGAGAAATACCTCCGAAGTGTCATGAGTCTGGAGAACATCCTGACTCTGGACAGACTAAGACAGGTAGATAGAGAAACTGATAGAAATGCATATAAACACACACAAAACGATAGATATGATATATTTAGAGCTAGTATAAAACTACAAACTATCAATGTGTGTGTTTGTTTGTTTGTTTGTTTGTTTGTTTGTTTTAGGAGGTAGCAGTGAAGGAGCAACTGGCTGGCAGAGGCCGGAGCAACAGACGGAGCATAAGTTCTCCATCTGTCCACAGGGTAAAAATCACAAAGACATTTTCAGCCATGAACTCCAGAGAATGTCCACAGAATTGGGCCCGGACTTTGTTCCCTGTTTGCTTTTCACATATGAATGCAGTGGGAGATTCTCAGCTCAGACACATTCACAGCAACACAGAAATCTCCCTGAGGGAGTTTTTTGTGCTGAAGAGATCACTTTTTTCTGTCTACAGCACATTTAAACCAGCAGTGGTCCTCTCACCAAAAGCTCTCTTGACATCTTTTTCGGTTCCTCTATGTGTATGGCACCGCTTTTTCATCCGGAGATATTTGTTTTCTTCAAGTTTATTTTAGTTTTCCGTCTTCCATGTAGTAGAAAAACATCATCAACAAACCCACTTGCCCATGATGAATCCTCTGGAGGGTCACATGCTGTTTTCTCACATTGGCTAATACAGATATTATCTGGAGTTACTACACTGGCAAGAGAAACGTATTCGTACATTTGCATTCTCACATGCAGCCCCTCTGGAGAATGTCAGGAGATTATCTGGAGTTCAATGCATGTCTGAAAGCGGCTTATGAGATGATACTCGTATATTGTAATATGATCTCTGTCCATCCTCAGCTGTCTGGAAGTAGGCAAGATTTATCCACAACCTGCCTGCTGGACGATAAGGTAAAATACTTTTTGTAGATTTTTCTGACATATGGTAAAAAAAATTTTTAAAACACATATAGTACATATATCTGATAGTTATTTCACCTTTTTCATGCTTCGTCCTGTCGTCTCTGCGCCTGTCTCCTCCTCAGGGCCGATGGGAGAGTCAGCAGGACATCTTCATGCCTTCTCAGTTTCACCGCACCCTCCCCCGCCCAGCCTCCTCCCCGTCCACCTACTCCAGCTCCCTTTCTTCATCCACTACTTCCTTTGCTACAACCCCGCCACAGAATCAGGAACCAGAGCAAGGTAAACCTCCTCCCTTTAACCCCCCTCTGTCTCTCCTCTCCCCCCGTGACTACCCTGTACTCGTCCATCTTACTCTCTTACTCCTCCTTCTTTCATTCTCCTCTCCTCTCCTTCTTCTTTTCTTTTCTGGGTTAATTCATTTCTTCTCTATGATCCTTTTATTTTGACGCCCTCTCCTCTTGGTCTTTCAACCTCTTCCCTTCTTCTGTCTGATGTTTCCATAAAAGCGTATTTTACTACAACATCCCGTGTGTCACTGTTTACATTGTAAGACACTGGGTCTATTCTCTGTTCCCATCATTCCCAGCAAATGTGATGTGTAATATCTCTCCTCTTACTTCCCTCTCTTGGTTTCATGCTGTGAATGCCTTTTCCTCTCTGCTCATATTCATGATTTGAGATTAGAGTGTCTAATCAATCTGTTTCTCTGTCAACTGATTCTTAGTGATTTATTTTTCCATGTCAGTCACATTCCCTGGTACTGTGACACATGTTTGAGATTAATTCTGTTTTCAAAATGAACAGAGTTAATTGATTTTTGATTCATTTCTCATTCCAGTTAATAGACTGCTCCTAGAATGTTTTTCATTGTAATTGCTCAAACAACCATCTCCGCCTGCGCCGGCGGAAGTTTTCTCTCGTCAGTCTTTCACTGTGTTTGGGGGTTTTGGCCATTTCCTGAACTCGCTTTTCAACTTCCTGTCTTAATCTTTCACACGTCCTCTACCTCCCGTACCTCCTCCTGTTTCCTTGCCTCCTTCCTCTCTTCTACTTCCTCTTCCTCCTCTCTCGTCTCCCCACCCCCCTCCCCCAGGTCGCTTAGGACTTGCTGCCTCTTATCTTTCAGTGAAGGCGCTGGTTCCTCAGATGCCCAAACTGCTAAAGTCCCTGTTTCCTGCACGAGATGAAAAGAAGGAGCTGAGACCGTCGCCAAACAGCCAGCAGGTCAGCCGAAACTGGGTCGTAGAGCCCAGTGACACAAACCTTCTCTATTGCTTCCACAGTTACAGTCAAGATGTCCTTGAGCAAGGCACTTGGATTTCATTTTCAGTTCACTTCAATCCCGATTTTCATAGTAATCAGATCACTGCCCAGTTCACAGCTTGTCTTGTTAGTCTCGCAGTCGTTGTGAGGTCTCACTACACGATTGACTGACGACAGGGAGTCACACCCTACCCCAAACTTTGTTTAATCACTACATAACGTGCAAGAAGAGACATGGTGAGTCTGACTGATCCTCCTGCTGATGCCTGATGTGTCATCCTGCCACAGAATGACACATCAAGCTGGAGGAGGTGAAACTCTTCAGTAGAAATCATTTTACCGTCCAAACTTGTCCGAGCCCGAGATAAATAAACCCGAACCCCGAAAGGCATTTAGTTTTTCATGTCTGAATCTGAACCGAGTAGTTCAATAGTAATTAAGTTAATAATTTACCTCACACACACGGATATTGTTTGATTTACAAGCCAAATCGGAGAAAAAAATTGTATGACGCTTTAGTGGAACTTTGAGTGGAGCTTTATTTGATTGTGTTAACATGTGCGTGGTAGGATCAAGGTAGCGCTGGTGGAGATAGTAAAACAATATACTAGACTGTTACGACAAGTACATTTCCAGTATAGTGAACATATGTGCATGCATACATGTACCCTTCTTTCCTATTCCTGACCTTGGTTGTTGTAACCCAGCAGCATGTGCCTCGCATTGTGACATCACCCGGAGGCGACGACAACAGAGTCAAGACAGAGACGGTGAGATTGTGCCCCGTCCTCCCTCCCCTTACATGTTGACTTCGGTTTGTTTTATCACTTCTGTTGGTTAATCAGTAACTTCAAATTGAATTCACAATTTTTACTATACCAATAAATTTAGTTTAACGTCTACTCACCACTATGGCGATAGGGGAAGGGGGGTGAAGTGTGATACTTCTGGAGTCTCAGGGGCAAACTTTGTTTGAGCAGAATCCAATACAATTGAAGTCAATGTTGAGTTCTACTTCAGACGTAATAAAACAACAGTGAAAAACATAAAATGCCTCCATACAGCTAGTGTGGTGTCATCCAAGTGTCCGGACATTTAAATTTGACTTGAAACAAGGTCGTTTACACCAAGTTTTAAACCGAAATGTCTGCTGATATCTTCCGACAAGGTGCATTCAGGAACCATCTTTTGGTCTAAACACGATGTAAATGACCTTGTTTCAAGTCAAATATAAATGTCGGGGCTTGCAGATACTTTGATGACACCACACGAGCAGTATGGAGGCATGTTGTGTTTTTTCTGTTGTTTTAATACGTCTGAAGATAGGTCACTAATCAGCTACACTGTTTACCCTGAAACTCCAAAAGTGTTTTGTGGACTCAAGCACTTCACCCACCCCCCCCACCCCCCATTTGGCATTGGGGTGAGTAGATGATGAGTGCATTTTCATTTCTGGGTGAACTACACCCTTGAGTCAAGTTTATTTTAGTAAAACTCTTACATGCACATATTCACATTGAAGCATTATTGGTCCCTTGAGTTCCATCCGTCCATACTGGCCTCAGACTTGTTTAATAGGGGAGTTGCAAAGAGAGAGGCAGAAGCATCAGAGCAATTCTAACTCTTAAACCCTATAATGGAAAAACACCCAATTGTATTTTCATTTTTTTTATCGTACTATAAACACAGCAGCTCTGGAGGACACGCACCAGATCTGACTAACTCAGACTGCAAACCTCTCATAGTATCTTTGCTTGAACAGTGTTTTTACACAGAATGAGGATTTACTTGCACTGAAACCACTTTACGAAGGAACTAATTGCGACCAGAAAGGAGAGGAGGAACAATAACAGTGATGAGTGGACGTGTCAGTATTGTAATAAGACACAAAATGTGAATCTTTCCTGTAATTCTAAATTACTGCTATCAACTTAATTTATTCTTCTGGTTCCACTTTGGTTCTTGATCAGTTCCAGAAGTAAAAGGCAAATGAGGGAAATTAATATAAATAATACAACCACATAACAGACCACGCACTTGTTACCTTCCTTCCTTTGGGCTAAAAAAAATATTATAGCATATATAGGGAAGTTGAATAGTAGTGCTGATTTATTTTTTTATTTTTTTGCCTTGTCTGCATGTTCTCCTCTCTCCCTCCGTTCCTGCGGCAACTGTGGGTTTCCTGTAGACCGTTATTCTGCAGCCCCCAACCAAAGACAAGCGGGCAGAGTTCCCAGAAGTCCCTCCTCTTCCTGTGCATGACCCGCATGACATCACCCCCCTCAGCCAGTCGTCAAGCGGCTACTTCTCCACTAGCGTTTCTACGGTTACCCTGTCTGACGTCCTCCAACCTTCCTCCTCGTCCTCCTCCCTCCTGGCGGCTGAGACCGTGTTACCCTCAAATCCCCAGCAGCAGCAGCAGCAGCAGCAGCAGGGGGCTGACAGGAACGATGTTGTGACCTCTCCTTCTCAGTGTGCCGCCAAGATGGCCGTCATCGCGCCACCCTCTTCAAACAGCTCGGCCAATCACAACAACGGCAAGGCGGAAAACTCTTTCTCCAAACCGAAGCTTGTAAATTCAGGAGGAGGAGGTGACGGGTTTGAGCGGCTAGAAATCTTTGTGGACGATGAAGAGCGCAGCCGTGTGGACATTCTGCCTGATTGGCTGACGGACGGGTCGTATGTTACAGTCGGAGGCAATAAGGCGGGGACAGTGCGCTACATGGGAATGACGCAGTTTGCTGAGGGCGTGTGGGTGGGGGTGGAGCTGGATACGCCTGTAGGTAAGTACACGATTAAAGGTTTAACCAAATTACACACACAAACTAGAATGGCACTCAGAGAGTTCAAACCTCTGACGAGGCCCAACAGTCTCCTTATCAAACCACATTTATATTCACTAGATCCACATTTTTATCTGGATTTATATTTACAAACTTTAGTACTTACATTGGGAGCAGGTCCTCTCTACAGAGGCCGCCATGTTTTTTACAGTAGCCCAAACTGGACAAACTAAACACCTTATTTTAGTTTTTATGTTTAACACTTTTTATTGGTTTTCTTTGGGTAGTCAATACAATTATACAATCATAAACACAAATCTGATGGATATGCCCCTACCCACAATACTACCCACCCACCCCCGGCCAGCCTACCCCATGCAGCAGAAGTACATAGAATGTATATATATATGTATATAGGGATCAGTGGCGGTGTGTCAATACAGGGCGCTGGGGCGCTGCCCACCCTACAATTTTGAGATGAGAAAAAAAAAAAAAAATGTCAAAAAACATCTATATATATCGATATATATCAAATAATTTAATAAGAAATGTACTGTTTTAAAGCGTTAAATGTGTGCCGGAGACCGTAAGCCCCTGTCAAAAACCACTTAATATATTATATTTGGTCACATTTAAGTTAAATTTGACCAAATATAATATATTTGCCATTCGTTATCACTGAGAGAGAAGCCACTCCTCCCTGTGGGCGCCGGCCAAGTGGAAGTCTATGGAAGCCAAAAAAAGGGGCAGGAACATTTGAGCAAGGACAGCTTCTCATTGGCGGATGACAGTTCGAGCCATGGGCGCACTTCACTTGCGCCCACAGCCAATGAAAGGGTTTCTTATACATCATGCTGACAGGACTGTCCAATCAGAGACCTTATCACTGATCTACAGGAGCTGCATAGTTAGCAGATACTTTTAATCTGCACGGAGGTGCAGCTCCGGGCACCTCCGTGCCCGGACTGGGGACGTCCCCGGAGGTGCACCGAGGTGCAGGTCCGGTCCCGGAGCACCTCCGGGGACGTGCTAGCTAGCAGGGCACCTTTTTTAGTAACAGGTTATTGTTGTTGGATAGTGTTGAGCAATGTATGTTATTGAAATAAAGCTATGTTTTTTTTAATATTCTAATCAAAACCTCAGTTTTTTTTCTCTCATTGCGGTGGGCTATTTAAACCGTGCCGCCCAAGTGCGCCCCCCCCAAAAAAAATGTCACCAGCCTCCACTGATAGGGATATTAGATTATTACAATACAATACAATTGCATACATTACTGCTGCAAGACAAGGCAGAGAAAAGAAAGAAAGAGAAAAATTAAATTAAAGAAAGAAAAAAAAAAAAAACTTATTTTAGGTTTTAAGACAACTGAGGTCTCATGTTTAATAGGGGAGGGAGAGGTGGGGGTATTCAGCTGCAACATGAAACTTCACCACTAGATGTCACTAAATTCTACACACTGAATCTTTAAAAAGAACAAACATGGTGCTGTAAATGATGATGATTATAATGTTTGTGGTTGTGTTCCTCCAGGTAAGAACGACGGATCAGTCGGAGGTCACCGGTACTTCCACTGTAAACCGGGTTACGGGGTGCTGGTTCGCCCAGACCGCCTGTCCTGTCGCGAACGGACCAGTCGGCAGACGGGAGAGTTTGCACCTGCCGCCCACGTCCCCATTCTGCGAGGAGAAGCCATTGTTGCACGGAGGGGGGAGAACCGCAAGTCCTGGAGCAGTTGAAACACAGAAACAAGGAGCTCGATGGGAGAAATGAACTCCTTACAACCCTGCTCCACCTGCTCCTCCTGCTCCGGCGCTCAGCTATGCAACCGGCTTACGCATCAGAACTAACTTACTGCCAATGCTCCTATTGAGGGAAACAACACTCACATCCATTCACTGTTAATGGGTGGAAAGAGACAATTCAGAGTGAGTTGATGAAAGACTATGCAGAGGTCTATGAAAGGACATCTTGGAACGTAAATTGAAATGAATGGCGGTCAGTGGGACGACTGCTGAGAGTGAATGGAAGCAGATCTTCTCATGTTTGGAGCGTCAGCCCGGTTGGAGGGAGTGGACTCGACGCTGCAGGCGCTCTGATCTGTTTTCTCTGCTGATACACACGGATGCAAACTACTCACATTTAACTATGTTTTAAATCTGGGGCAGGTAAAAAAACAAACAAATGCTGTCAGCCCTCACAGTGGCTGCTGACTTCTGCTGCATTTCCAACCTGTGATGTGTTTGCATCCCTGGATATGAAGTGCAGACCTGATGTCCCAGAATCCCCTGCTCCGGCTGCCACTTCCCTGAACCCTCTGGGTCCAGTTTGCAGACTGACTGACACTTTGACTCGTCAATGGAGACTCGTCTCTCCCTCCCCCTCTGACTCCTTTTCTTTTCTCTCGAAGATGAGACTCTCCCAAAATGTGCCTTCACCACGGCTTGTTTTGCAATTTTTATTTCCGTGTATTTAATTTCCGTCGGCTGTGTTTGTGTCGAGGAGAAAGCCTTGTGCTACGTGTGAGGTGATCTCAGGGACTGTAGTGGGGAAAGGTTAAGGATGGGCGCATGTGTGTGTGTTTATGTGTGTATTTGTAAATGTTGTACAGTGTTGACATGTATGCACAAGATCATGTTGTTGTAGTCGTGTTGGTGTTGACGATGAGACGTGTAGAGCAGGAAAAGTGTGTCCTTGTTGGACAGAGCCACTATGGGAGAGAGTTAGTTTGTACTGGGAGGTTTTAAAAGTCGATTTTGCACTTGAGATGTTGGATAAGAAGCTTCTGTATGTGAGGCGGTCGAAATGGAGAGGTAGGGGACATGATATCAGACAGAGGCTGGTGGAATGTGGAGACAAGCCTATCCGGGCTCTCTGGGTGTCTGAATTTGACAGGGAGTTTTGTGGTCGTCCTCTGAAACCAGGAGGTCTATAGAGTAGTACTGTGGGGGTGCGTTGGTGGAAGTAGACACGTGTGCACATTGAGGAAAAGAAAGTAAGTTATCCTGCAAGGAGCTTCAGGCTTGAGAAGAGGAAGGATTTGCTTTAATGCATTTTAATTTGCTTTTAAAAGAAGTTTTAAAAAAAGAAATTTAAGTTTTATATTTTATTTCTATATGACACACAAATGGGAGATGAGCTGAGATGTACGTTTTGGGAAAGTTTTAAAACACCGAAGCAGTTTGGACTGATGGAACATTCCTGACACATCTGCTGGAGGAAATGAAGACGAACTTTGGGATTTTTTAATTTTTAAATTAATGTTTTTATTGAAATTCCTTGAGGGACTTTTAACGTTTGATACTGACCTCATTCCTGTGTAATAATTTATAGGAAAGCATTGGCAGTGCACCGCAGCTGTCGGATACTTAGCATTGGTCATAAATCCATGAGGAATGTTGACAGAATACACATGCGCTTGAAAAACGTTTCCATAAGTTAAAGGGCCATTCCAAAACTTTTCCAGATGAAGTTCAGTTTATTCCTCCTCAGCGTCTATAAACAGTGGTACTCTGTCTCGTCTGGTGTGGCTCTGGAGGAGCTCTCTGTCCGGTCTGAGAAAATAACCCTGTGATGTCACCAGGGTTACGCCCATGAAGACTACAAGAAGAGCAGGGAGTGCAGAGTTTGACGAATGTGTGTTCATCATGTGGGAGGGGTCTAATGAAAGAGTCACGCAAGCCGTTTTCAGAAATGACCTGCGGGTAAAATCCGACCAATTGGCTACGGAGTTGACCCACAGTTTGTCTTTCACTCATGCACAACACAGCGGGAGGTTCTCTGCACAGACACTTTCACAACAGCATCAAATCCTCTGCATTATTCAGACGATAAGTGGAGCAGCTGGGTGCAGCAGGCAGAGACAGGAAGTGACGTTAAAACTCCGCTGCGGAGATCACGTGATCATACTTTACTAAAAACAGACAGCGGTGTTGGTTCTTATCACCACAGACTCTCTGGGATCACTCGAAGTGGTTTATAGGATACACACTTCCTTTACTCTTTAAAGAATTACGTACTAGCTTGTTGGCCAGTTTTTTTCTGAAAAGTCAATGCAGAAATTGAATTGGAAATTAATGTTCGGAACCAGAGCTGTTGTAAAAGTGGGCGGTCACCGTTGCGCTATGTGGTCAGTGGGAAGTGTCCGAGTCATCCTCTGCCTGATTGGCTGAATCTGCCACGTTCAGTTCATATCCTGATGACGACGAACCTTAATATGTTCGTGGACATGTTCATTCATGTCCACTGACTCAGGCGTTGTCGTCGTTGGCTGTTTCTATGGTAACAGTTAATTGCATTCAAAAGAATCTGATCGATTTCAGATGGAGATGATATAGCAACTTGTATAAATACATTATATGGAATACTATATGTGCATGTAAAGGCACCGAGTATTTCCAAACACTATCGTCTTTATTGATAACATGTGTTTGTTTTTCCTCATTCCTGTATATCATGTGTTTCTTAATTCAAGAAGCGAGATCTTACTATTTATATTTAAATGCTCGTACACATGCCTTTATCGCATGAAAATTGATAAAGCCTTTTATTTGAATAAATCTTGCACAAATGGTTCCATGAAAATTGCTGCTATTAGCATTGTAAATTTACCTGTAAATGGATCAATTGATTTATCTATCACTCTCTGTGTATCTTTCTGTTCACGAGATTGGACTTCTATATTTGTCTTTTCTTTTTCAATCCTGATGGAGAAACTAATGTCAGCGCTTTGGGTTCAGTGACCAATATATTTTTCATGAAGAGGTAACCTTTAGAAAACGAGGCACTTTGTACAGTGAGCCTTGAAGAAGAGATGGCTAGAATAAGAAAATTCGCTCTGCATTGATTTGAAAGGAGGAATTAAAACTCAGAGGTGTGTTAAAGCTGAAGTGTGAGACGAGGACACGGTGTGTCGCCATCTTCTAGTTATTGCCTGTGTATTTATTTCTGGCCTTAAAGCCCCAGGACCCTGGAGTTCTCTGATTGGTTGGTTACTGTAGGTCTGGAATGTTATTGGTTGGCAGGTATGTGAGGTGCTATGTAGTGTGGACTCGTTGGTTTAGTTTTTGTTAGTTACATGGTAAATGAAGAGTGGGAGGAAAGTTTTTGTGTGTGCGTGTGTGTGTGGGGGGGGCTACAGGCTTTGATCCAGTTGTCAGCGAGTTCTTTCCGAGATGGGAAGCGACCAATGGCTGCGTCTTTCCTCACGATTCTTGTTGCTGTGGGTGAGAGACGCTCGCCCGACCCCCCGTCTCTGTGGCCGGTGGTCTTTCCCGTCCTGGTCTCAGCTTGCTCACTTGGGTTCGGGGGGTTAGAGATCACTTCAGGCTTCTGGCTTCTTTATGTTATTGTGCCTCTGAAACCACGAGACCATGTATCTTCCACACACTGTTTTTCATATCAGTGCTTCAGTTCATTTGCACAAACGTCTCCAGAGGGAATCAAATAATTCATCTCTGGAACAAGTAGGAAGAAAATATAACCAGATTTCTATCATTCAGATGTTTTTTTTTATTTTTCAACTTTCATGTCAACATTGAGGTTTTTTGGAGCAATATTCCTTCACCCACTGTTCTACTGCCAGTCATGTAAAAAGAGGGAAATCAATAATACTGCAACACAGTATTTTACACCAGAGCTCAGCTCAAATGTAGTGGTCAGATCACTTCCAGCAAACCTCTACTTGTCTCAATGCAGATGCAGCATCAGGTGAAGTGTGACACTGACATCAGATGGAAACACATGATCCACTTCAGTGATGGTGTCCAACTGTAGATTAGAGTAAAGCCTTCAGTATTATTCATGTGACTGTATCCACCATCAGAACCACGTTTTGTCATTTTACGTATGTGTCCAAGAACTTTCACACCGTTTACTGATCTGATTCTTCAGCCCCTCACAATTTTTTCGCTTTTTTTATTTGACTGTTTTATTCTTGTTTCTTTCTTTTATCGTAAGTGCTCCTGTTTTGCTCAGATTTCGGTTCCATATCTTTTGTGTTGGGACCTCTGGTTCGGAGCAGCGTGTCTCCTCTCTGCCTTAACGTGGCCTTTTAAACTGGAGCCAGACCGGTTTTAGCAGGAATAATCCCAACTGCAAAACCCTCAGTGTCCTGTGCGGACTCAGTGTGAGTGTTCTAAACCCATATAAACCCACTTTACCCACGTTGGTTTGACTTTGAAACAATAAAGACGTCAAAAACCTACAATTTTTAAAACCTGGAGTCATTTGGTCACCAGAGGGAAGGCCCTTATGTCGCCCCCTGGTGGCTACTGTCAAACTATAAATATTGCATCCCTACACTGCCCCCCAGCAGCGTGCCTCAGTGTCTGCCTGCCCGGGATCACATCAAACCTATATTCAATCTTCCGTTCCTGCCTCCATAGCGAGTTTCCACCTTGTGACTACCTCTGTCCCTCGTCGCGGTCGCCAAGACGATGATCTGACAACTTCCTCCCTGAGGCCTTTCAGCTGATAAAGGGCTGAACCTTCTCACTTCTCAACTGTCTGCATCCAGCTCTCTTCCACACATTAGCAATACACGGCTGCGAGGTGATACGGCACAACCTTTTTACAGCTTTATTTATTTTTCCATTGAGAGCTGCGGCTGCTCCTCGTGGTGCATTTTAAAGACAGTCGTTAACAATATTCCTCCCAGGTACCTGCAGCCATAATAAACTGAGCTGTGTAATAATAGAAGCTGAAGTGGAGGGTTTGGTGCTTTTAAAGGCAGGGAGATATTCCTGCAAAAAAAAAAGAGAAGAAGCCCTTCCTGTATCCTGTCACACATTTACATCATCAAAATGGTTTTAATGTGGCCTCGGCCTCGTCTACATTATCAATATATCTCCATCATCCCGACTAATCGATATCTATCATTGCTACTGTTGATTCTGTGGAGCAGGTTTGTGTTGATGTGTCGTTTGTGCGTGCGAGTGCACCATCAGAGTGGTAGTTCAGTGTATGTGTGTGTATAAATATGCGCATATTAAGACTTATAAAAACAACCATCTGAGCACAAGTTTGGGTTTGTTGATTAATTTAATGGTTTTGTGTAATTCTATGCTGCAATCCAAAGAATAAACCTGTATTATAATACATTTATCATTTTCATTTTCTATCATCTGAACAGTAATCTGGTAAGAAAGAAATAAACAAAAGGAAGATTAACGAGAGGATTTGTTCTTTTATTTGTACCGAGAGAATAAATGTTTAAAGACGTGCTGAGCTGTGGGAGACTGAAGCAGAGTTGTTCTGTTATAACTGCAATTTACGTGAAGGTAGGTGGTGAATAAAAGCAGCTGTAAGTCGATTTGTCAGAGGAGGTGTATCACATAAAAGATTTTGAGTTGTTACCCGTCTGAAAGATTTTTGTACGTGCTGATCGTAAATCTTCTACTTTCTTGAAACACAATGTTCACATCACATGGGATCATCAGCGGATGAGGGTCTCTCCGTTGTCATGGAGACAGATCGGCATGCAGTCACAGTAGCCAATTTCTCAAATTGTCATCTTGTGAACTTCACCCTCTGATGATAATGATGAAGGCTCAGAAAAACCTGGTGAGTGGACCTTGAATTGGGATTGTTTCATCCAGTTTCTCTCTGAGGGTTTGTACTTTAAGCAAGATAAACCACCTCATGGGATAAATCTCACTGCTCGTTTAAGGTGCTGTTAGTAATATGGGGGATTCGTTTTAATACAAATTTAATTCAGACTTATTTTTATAGGTCCAAACATTTCCTGCGTTGGAATCAGCTTCTTTGAGCAGACATCCCTGGAACAAACATTCACTATTTCAACAGTGTTTGTTTCACATGATTAACACCAACCTGAGCATATTTAAGACCTATCACATCATATTCATAAGTTCTAGGGTTACAATACAGTATTAAAATATTGAGGGACGTTTAAAATATTCTCACGTAAAAAGTTTTGAAAATAAACTTGACAGTTATAAGAAAACAAAAAGATCTGATATAAACTTTCCAGGGCCTCAGAATGCACCATGGTTTTATGGTCAGATGGACATATGGGAAGCAGCTGAAAGTGAAACCTCAAACCATTTATGAAAGAAGCTCTGGCTTCTTCAAGCTGCACTTCCTGGTTTTCAATGATTTCAACTTTGCCTTACTGTTTTACATGTAGTGAAAGGAGCGTTGAATGAACGTCTTTGCATAGCTCCAGCTGATCCTTTACATATTCTACGAGACCTGCTGGGACAGACTTCATTTCCATGAGCAGCTGATATAAAAATGAGCAGGACAAACCAAGACACACTGTGTGGACTGATCAGTTTTTATTCCCTTGTAAATATAATATCAATAAAAACACACCTTAAAAATAACAAATAAGGTTTATCCAACAGATGAAAAAGTAACAAAAGGCATATGTAGATCTTCTACATAGCGATTACAGAACAGTCTACCGTCCAAAAAAGGCACTAAATCTTGAAATAGAAGAGAACGAGAGGGGATTCAAAAGAAAAAACAGATTCAAACTGCTACAACAAACATCCTGCTGAGGGTTCGATACTTTTCTTATTACACAGAATTATTCAAGAGTTTATTTCCAGAATGAAATAGCAGATCAAATGTGTATAGTCGCATTTCCAGTCATTGGCTGATTAAATGAACATTAAGACGGAACATTTTTAGCTGGATGCCTTCACAATAACTGTCTTTTTCCCAGTTAAATAAAAGTTCAGGCAGCAGATCTCAGATCAGATGGAGCCTCTACAGCCCAGTCTGCTTTACTGGGAGCCAGTGAGGACATCTCAGATCCTGTACATATTTACTCTGCTGTGTTTATTGAGAAAGAGACGACAATGTGTAATTATGAATGTGATCGAGAAAACAGTGAATGCCTGGACACACATACACATGTTCCAGGACCTGATCTGATTCAGCACTGAAGGATGCTCGCCGTTTCAAAACAAAACAGAAAGGCAACAAAGGAATGAAGGCTGAAGATAGAACTGCATTTAAACGAGAGAAGAAGAAAACGCGCTGTTGTCAGAGACAAAGTCTGACACACTGCGGACTGGAGCATGAAGAGCAAAATGCTTTGAGTTTTTAAGGGAAATATAATATGATATAACTTTTTTATTATATGAAAAGACATTTTCAATTTTATAGATTGAGATTTTTTTTTATGTTGAAATGTACATTAACGCAGGTGGATTAAACCCACCTACAGAACATGTGCAACAAACAAGGCAGGAAGAAAATCTGAGAGCAACAACTTTTCAACAAAAAAAAAAAAAAGACAGCAGCTTGTCTCAGGTTTTCATTTACAGTTTCATTTAGTTTGTGGTTCCTCATTACGCATGCGTGTCAAATCTTTTGTTTTTAATTTGTTGAATTTTTGCTTTCAGATTTCTTGGCTCTGTAATGACACAAAAACAAGGATATTGACAATCTTTCAATTTTCTGCATCAGAGCTCTAAAGTACAACTTCACGATAAGAACATGAAGGCAGCAACTTAAAGCATTTCAAATGCTGAAATAATCTCAGAACAGCACTTTGTCTCAAATAAATCCACAGATTCACTTCAGAAAGGCTTCTGCTTGGCAGATTCAAAAGAAGAAAAAAAAACATTTCCAACCCTGGGAGGGGTTGGTACGATATTTTTGGTGTAAATAATCATATATTGATGACATAGCTACATAAGTGATGCCTCAGAGTCTAACTGCTTAAAGCAAAGACACCAGGACAGCTCTGCTGCCGCACAACTAAAGAGACATTCCACCACTAAGTTTAACACTTTCTCAGACGCTCGGTCTGAAGCCAACACTAACTACGTGTTGGGACTCCACCAGGATGAGGAGTAAAATAAACTATTATACATTTATTCCATGGACTCTGAGCTGATGAACAAATATATGTTTTTTTTCGGAGTGGAACTTCCCTTTATTTTCCAAATGAATATTTATTGGCTCGAGTTTGAGGGAATTTCCCTTTAAAAAGGACACTGAAGTTTGTTATTAACCAGCGTGTGCTGTCTTTACAGCTTTTTTAATTCCCAGCGGCCCGGGCGTTGATTCACATTACAGCAGCTGCGGAGGAGGAGGAGGTGTAGCTTATACTGTAGCTTAGGGGGGTAGTTTGATTGTTAGTGAGGTATATGTGTCGAGTGTTTAACTCTGAACTAGTAGCTGAGCCTGTAAAGCACCTGGTGATCAACAACGATGAAGCCACTTCACTGTTCGTATGTAGCCTAGCTTAGCATTATAATGTGTTTACAGCCGCTGTAGGAGACCTCCGGCCTGCACTGATCCTGTACACTGTAAAAAATAAGGCACTTTAACTTAAAATCATCCAGTACATCTCATGTGCTGAATAACTAATGTCACGTCAGGGACATGGTTCCATGGAGCTGGATCCCAGCTGACGTACTAAAGAGAGACAGCTCTTTCTACCAGCTGCCCCACAGCAACACCTGGGTCACACAATAAAACAGAAGTAGCTGTATACACTGATAACAACACAATCAATTATCAAAGATCAGCTGCTGAAGTTGACTAATAATCAGCATCATTAAAATCTTTTAATTAAAAACCTCATCAGGGAGCCAAGCTACACTAATTGATATAGAAACAGGAACCAGCGTGTGGAATACTGGGACCATCCCACTCTGTAGTCTTTCAGCCTGTTTTAGCTCATTGTTTTGCTTCTGGCTCACTACACCCTCAATCTCTTTTACACCAACATTAGCAGGTATAAATAGTTTTGTTAGAAAACAGGTAAACCCGTTAAAAAAGGTGAATGACTTCTTTCCCATTGAGAGGAGGGTTTTTTTTCCATGTCATTTTCGAAGTAAGGAGGGCACCAACAACTGAGGCGCTCTCTCACTTGCTGTGTTGCCAAATTACCAAATTAGCAGGTTCACCCAAGTGTCTCCATAACTACCGATTGGAGTCAGAACCGATTAAACTGCAGAGTCATTTGACCAGGAAGTGAATGCTGATTGTATCCATTCACACTGCAGAAACCAGATGTTAGTGGATTATAGGGGAGATTGTATGATTATAGAAATAATAACAATGCTTGCTGGGGGACACAGGGGGGCAGTGGTTCGCACTGTCACCTCAACGGCAAACACATGTGCAATCTTACCCAAACAAAAGTGTTTTGGATGAGATGAATATCATGGACACAAAAGTGGGATGAATAATGATGAGATAATCATGTCTCCTGCTAGTTATTTAGTATTTTCTCATCCAACCAGTAGTTAGACTCTGGTCTAAAGGGCTAACCCCTGATCAAGGACCCATGAGGATTTTATTGTAAAGCAGAGAACAGATGGGACTTCTACAGCGGCTGTACTGGGATAAATATTTCTAGATGTGACTCGTGTGATCAAACATTTATATATTTCAGATAAAGACGCCTTCTCGTTGTGGTTGTCTGTAAAGAATCTAACTCTGAGCTTTCTCAGGAACAACCTCAGTTTCCCTAATCTTTTTTTTACCTTCGGGCTCTGGGTTCGGTCACTGACACTGACCATGAAGTGTTGGACGAGCAGCGACTCTTAAGCACCATGACATTTATCCAATAAAGTGTCATTTGAAATGAAAACTGAGTTGAAACGTGAACATGTGTGTTTAGAACACATGGCATATCGGGCACGAACACAGATATACCTACAGAGGAACACGATGCATTTAGCTTTGCGATAATGTGACACATCTGATGCATCATTGATTAGCATATCTCTAATACATAGTTCCATCCAGGACGATCATACACTCAGGAAATACAGAAACTTTCAACTTAATACTTTGGCTAAAGCTTCACTCACCTTTTGCCAACAACAAAGACTCATATTGATAGTTTCTCTCCTTTGAAGCTAATATGTTTATATACTGTAAATAGAAATGGATCCGGGCACACATACACACACCCTCACAGTTTATATCATATATATACTGTATATACGTATGTGTGTACGTATGCGTACATACGCCTCTTTTATATTCATGTATTCACTTTACACTTGAATCTGTAATATCGAAACAGTTTGATTAAACTGTTGAACCCTCCCAGCTGATTCTATTGATTATAGATGATCTCACAGTGATCATTCATTCTGCCTGAGCATCCGACACGGAACAGGGCACAAATGAATAGAAAACACTTGGTCGTCTGGACGCTCACATTTCTAGTTTTTACACAAATCTGTATTTGGCGACATGTGACATTTGTGTTGAGTCACTTTTTCTTTCTTAATCATTTGATATTGATATGGAAGCAAAGAGGCGATAACAATTTGAATTCTCTGCCGAGGAGGTTATGTTTCCACCTCAGGCATTGGTTTGTTTGTTTGTTTGTAAGTAAGATAACACAAAAACTACTGAACAGATTACTACACAACTTAGTGGAAGGATGTGTTATGGGTCGGGGAAGAAGCAACTACTAAACTTTGTTAGGATCAGGATTTTTTTTCTCCACTTTCTTTAAAATTAGGTATGCTGAGTGTCATTCAGCTTTACCGCCTGATTTAGAGCAGTGAAGTACGGTGCTGCTCATGGGGCTTGAATTCCTTTTTTTAAATTTCAGTAGCTCATTTTGATTTGTGAAATGTAATAGAAAATATTATTTTCTACCATGTAAATTGGAGAAACCTGAAAAGAATTCTGAAAATTCTAAAAAAAGATCACTCATTATTTCATAAAGTGGAAAATTCCAGTTGCCCATTTTCACTTCCACACTTGGTGTGAATAAATAAAAAAAGCCTTTACTAATGCATGGCAAAGATTTCATGTCGGGTTATTTCTATCTTTGTCCTGCATTAGCCACACTAATAAAGGCTTGTTCATTTTCCATAGAGTGCTTTGGGTTACTTTCTTTCTTTGTATCAAAATCAGTCACTTTAGCACCAAAAAGCACCTTTTGATTTTTTTTACACATACATTTCAAAACAGAAATTTAAATTCAAGCAGCGAAGACAAGGAAATGAGGTTGTGTTACATGAGGTTTGTCGTCCAAGGATGAGACGCTCAGACAAGTGACTGAAAACCTGGACAGCTGGAGTTATATCAGAGTTTGTGACCATAAAAACATTGGAGTAAATGTGTTCAAATTCAAATGATTGTACCCATTCTTTGCTTCCATATGTTGAGCTTATTTCATCAGGGTGGGGGACAGAGGAACTGGTCATTTTAAGTCATCTGGAGCTGTAACGTGACCTTGACCTTGAAAAAAACTAAGCTTATTCTGCTGTTCTCTTCACTGGAAGGAATCAACAGCGAATGTGAAATGTAATCAACTGTGATGACATGATTTACATAACTCTGATTTTAAAACAAGCAGTTAAAATGAACTTAACTGTCAAATCATGTATTTCGTTTTTTGAGGCTGTTCAGTTGTGTTGTGATCACAGTGCAAGACCCTGAAATCTTTTGAATCCCGTGATGAATACAGTGTCTGTAAAAACGCAGTTTATCAAGGAAATCTGCACAAAACATCAAGTCCTGTTACTAAGTCAGTCTCTTCTATGGAGGATTAAAAATGCCTTAATAACAAAGAATAATGCGTGAAACAACACACGTTACTTTTGAGGATACTCTGGATTTTCGGCCTCATAATTGAGTGATTTGTCATGTTTTTCAATTTCTTTGTTTGATTTTCTTGTTATGAAGGCATTTGAAATATTCACAGTCATCTGACGAGGACTTTGACAGATAGAAGTTAATCGTTATTATTATTGTCATTGTTATAATACACTAGTAATGCCTATAGAAGCATAGCAGAGCAGGTTGATGGTTGGAGGTAGGGTTGGGAGGTATCTCAGGGTTGGCGTTTACACGACTTTTGGTCATTTTTTTCCACTTATTACATTCCTATAAAATCCGCTTGCATATTAACACACCTGTTTTCTGACAACTCCAGTATCAACCACCCTCTTCAGTCATCCTCAAGCATTTCCGTCTTGATATCATTCCCCACGCTGCAGCCCGCCCCTTCCACCAGATTGGCAGCCTTCTCCAGCCCGATGGGGTCCTGGGGCTCGGACAGCACGCTGTGGATGCTGGGTTCGTCCTGGAGAGAAGGGGACGGCGGAGACCAGGACACGCCTGTCAATCTGGATCCTTCTGCCTGCGGACCCGTCCCGGTCACTAGGGAGCGGCCAATCAGAGACGTGCCCCTCTGTCCGGACAAGCCTGCTCTACTCAGAGCGGAGAACCAGCTGGGGAGCAGTGTGGGAACCTGAGCAGGGAGAAGAGGAGAGAATGACTTTTGGCTCAATCTATGTTTGTTATTTAATTTGAATCAACACTCTTTCCTTTAAATAAACCCTCCTCTCTAAGGCTACATCCGTACGACTTGAAAATTAAAACGATCTCTCCACACAAGCATTTTGGCTAAATATCAAGTTTAATGCCGGTCCATACTAACACGCCTGAAAATGCATATCACATGACCTCTCACATACACTCGGTATGCACATGTCAGTGTAAACAGGAAGACGTGCATGTGCTATATACCTACCTACGCATGTAAGCAGTTCTACCATTGTAAAATGCAGAATTTTACAGCACAACATCTGCTTGTCAAAAAAAACAGGGTCAGCAACTATTTGTATTGATTGTCCATGTTGTGTTCTCTACTGATAGCTGAGGAGAATGCTGGTGGTTTTCTCTCAGAAGGGGGTCATATGATGGAAGCCTGATGAATTAGCTAAAGCAACGTTGTGACTGTCGTTTCCAAGCATCTCTGTTTCTGCCTGTCCAGACGTGTGGACAGCCCTGCGGTTTTAAAACTCCTCCTTGTTAGTGGCTCTAAAACTCTGGAGTAGTGTGAACATCAGGCGTATCCATAGCAGAGTTGATGCGTTTTAAAACAAAAACGTGGTAGCATGGATGTAGCCTCAATCTGAGACGGAAACTCAGTCGAACTGTACCTGTGTTGGAGATGAGAGGTCGGCTCTGCTGAACCCAAACTGCCTGGCTGAAGCTCTCTTGTCAAATAAAGAAACCTCACATCCCTGTAACAGAGCAGCAAGCAGGCTATACAATAACCACATCCTCATACTGGCAGATAAACAGTATCACAATGCTGTGACTTTATAACTACATATCCATAATGGTAGTGATGCTGTTTTTACTACTGACCATACCAAGTCTCTGGAAAGATCGGGGGAAATTACTTAATGTATATTTAAAACAGGCAAACATTGTAAATTTTAAAAAAACTAAAGTAGATTTTAGAAAGTTTCATGTACTGTTGAAAATAGTTTAGGTGGCGTTATGATACGTGTTCAATTTGATACATTTTATAACTTTGGTAAAAACAAAAAGTGACTCATCTAAGCTGTTGGGTGTAAATCAATCTACATGTACTTTACCTGGTCAGGGAAGTCGTTGCCATCCACCTCGTCGCTGTTGGACTGACCTCCAGGACTCTGAACCTCGATGCCGTGACTCTCCAAGATGGCTGCTTCTTCAAAAACACAAACCTGATCATAGCATATCGACCTGCATCAACAACACACTCGGATGCATTCAGAAGCTGCTCCTCTACAGCAGAATGTCATCTTGCTGATGCACCTGCTGGTAAAGATGCAAATATGCGTTTGTCACTGATACCCGGGTGTGTGTGAGATTCTCCAACTGTGTTGTGTTGTTTTGTGTAGAGAAGGTGTGGGTCTACAGTCAACAAGTTGGTTAACAAAGATGTGAGTTAAAGTGAAAAGGCTCCTTCATGTGCGTTTATTGATTTATTTAGAGACTAATAAATAAATCTCTGCACAGCATGAAAGATAACATGCATTAAGTTTGTACCTTTGTCATGCTGAGTTCTACAGTCCCACTGATTATAACTACAGACACCACACACAAACACAGGTAGACATTACCAATGTTGGCGCGCCTCTTGATGTCTTTGCGTCTGTTGGCAAACCAGTTGTAGACCTTCAGAGATGTGACCCTCTCCAGATCAGTCAGCTTCTTTCCTGTGACACACACACAAACACACACATGGCTTAAATAAAATAAAGTCGTTAAAAAACAAACAGAACAGAATCAATTCTCCAAATGTGTTAAGACAGATGTACTCTCCATGACAATGGAAAGAAGTCTAAAGTAACTGGATGACATTTTACAGTCTTGATATGTTGACTTTTAAAATCGTGACCAGACTTTCTGATCAGTCTCAGTACTGGGCAGGGAAGAGAGAAAACCACACGTTTTTCCTGTGTTCCCCTTCCCTTCATTATCATATATTTCCACTTAATCGTTTAGAATATAGGACAAGATGTTGAATTCCCATTGTACGTTTGAAGGTCATCTGCACAATTTAAGTTACCATCTACCAGTAGATGTTAGCCTGTGTTAGCGGCTGCCAGCAGGTGTTAAGGACATAACTGTGCACATTAGCGTTATCAAGTGTTTTGGCCTTGTAATCAACTTTACAGGCCGAACTTGAGGGCATCCTGAGGCTAAAGGTAAATCTGATTGGCTACTGGATTGTATAGCAGCACTTTTAAAGCCATGTTGATGCTCAGTAGATCACACATCATTACCTCTCTGCCTTTTTAAACTAAACGTTAATTTTAGAATATGGGACAAGATGGAGAATATTCCTTGTATGTTCTACTGCACTAATTAATGCCTACCACCAGTGGATGTCATCAGATGTTAGTGAGCACTATCGGATGTTAGGGACATGTCTTCAGTCAAATATATAATTCATAAGTAGCTAATTTGAACAAATATGCATGAAGTTGCATTTGAACCCTGCGAACCCTGTTTGACTTGTTATCACAGATGAGCAACACAATGAGACCTTGTCCTCTCACTCATTAAACAAATGTAACTGCTTACTTTGCATTTGTGAGTCAATAAAAGTTCAGACTGACCAAGTCAAAGTTTACTTAGATTATCATCTACCTGGTTTATGAATGACGGCGTTGCAGGCAGTGGCGATATCCTCTCTCTTGGCTTCATCAGGGTACTGGTTATCACTGAAGTAGCTGGGAAACACACACAATTCAACAATATAATTACGATGCCAATCAAACAATTTACCATGACACTCCTGTCCATCCACCCTTCCTCACCACTCCTCCTCCTCACCTCTCCATGACAGCCAGACACTCCTTCCTCCAGGTGAATCTGCTCCCTCGCCGAAGACGGAAGCCACCGGGGGCAGCGCCAAATGGGGGCGGAGCTTGTTGCCACTCCATCATGTCCTCCAGAGCCAGTGGGGCAGCTCGCATGGCCAGAGTGGCACCTTAAATCACAAATACATTACTCAATTAAAAATAAAATACATAGTCACTTTCAGAACCGAGGTCTTTAAAGTGGGATGATCTGTGAAGAAAAAAGAGCTGAAGAAACAGTACGCTAGAAGATCGTGTAGAAAAGCCTGAATATGTGTGATTTGGTTGAAGAGAAAAAGTCGTTTTGGGAATTTCACTGTTTTAACGTTTCTATAGTCAGTCACTAATAAATATCTTTGGAAAAAAAAAAAATTTCTGTCAAACAGCAATATAAGCCTAACTTTCCTGAATGTCTATGGGAACCATGAGTTGAGTGAAAGTAAGCAAGTAAACTAATGTGGAGTGATGATGTGTCTTTTTCCGAGTTGCTTCTGAGGGTAGGTTCACAGTTACTTTAAAATCCCTGCAGCTAGTTTATATAAACGTATACATTCAGTTCCTCCACCTAAAAATACTGTACATCTAATTTATAATCATGAAAAGAAATCGTTGTATATTGCAAAGTTATATATAACTTAGACTTTAATGTCAGCATCACATTGTAAAGAGTGACCCGTCACATCCTGATGTACAGAAGGGGTTATTATTAAAGCATCACTCCAGTCTTAATTTTCCAGGCGAAGACACAGACTCACTTCAGTAAGACTGTTCTCTCTTTTCATACTTTACATTCCACTCAGCTTGACACAGTGTATTCATTGTTCAATGACAGCCAAACAGCTTTCTTTTTCTGAGGAGTAAAATCTCAAGATGATCATAAAAAACGCAAACATATGCCACTGCTTTTGCTTCTTTTAATAAAACATTACATCTGCGACTGTATGTGTATGTACTGTTTTAACTTCATTTGTTGCCATCTCAACGTCTATACATTACATTATTCATTGATCTTATCCTTCAGACTTATTTCATTTCACATTTAACTGGTATTTATTTACATTTTATTTTCCTTGAATTATCTAATACTGTTGTGACGTTCATTGTGTCTTCATGTCTTGTATCCTCTCAATTAAAGCTAAAGAATATCTCTCTCTCTCTCTCCCTCTTTATCTTCTAATTGCAGTCATAGCTTTGAAAACCAGTGAGCTGAGGGACAAAATTTATTTTCTGCGCTGATGAAATCCAGCTGACAGAACAGGGTGTCCAGGGTCCTACCCAAGGACACACTGACAATATGCAGAGGACATTAATTGTCCAAAATAAACTGTGCTTTTACAGATTAACCATCCTTTTCTCTCAATACAGCCGTTTTCAGACATGAAGTCCAGACAATGTCCATACATTATCTGGACTTTGGCTTTCACATATGAGGAATGCAGCAGGACACTGGCAAATCTCTGGGACATTCAGGCGAGGGGGGGCATAGGGGTAGATCTTACTAGAGGCAGAACATAATGTTTAAATTCTGCTGCGGTTGGCCCTTATCACCAAAAGCTCTCGAATCTCATCTTTCCCAGTTGAAATCTATGTCTGAGTCCTCTACACGTATGGCACCTCTTCAGTTTTCTTCTGTCTCATACTAGAAACATGACACGTTGCTGCTGTATTCTCACATGGAGTCACTAGCAAATTCTCCAGAGTTTTAGCTAGGACACTGGTAGTAAAAACTCCACAGACTGTTTGGAGCAACAGACCCAGACATTTGCGTTCTCACATACAGCCCCTCTGGAAAATCATATTTTAGTGCTAGTCTGAAAGCAGCTTCTAGGGAAAGACTTTGTGCTCAGTCAGGGTTAAGAAACTGTAACCGAAGGCAGCAGTGTTCACAAGTGGGAGAAGGGGCAAGGTTATGTGGGAGATGGGCAGTGGTGTTACCCGGGTTAGTCTTCTCCAGCTGGTACCAGCGGAAGAAGCCTCGTTTCTTCTGCTCGCTGAGGTCAGATCCCTGCTGCAGGAGCCAATGGGAGATCCGACTCTGACTGATCCCTGGGAGGAAGCGGAGCGGCGTCAGATCGGAATCCTCAGTTGGCAGGATGCTTGCTGATACACCATGCGGCTCTGGTAGTGATTTAATGGGCCTGGTTGTCAAAGTACAGATGAAGCTGATACTCACCCGTTACCTGAGCGACCACGGCCTGGGAAATCCGCCTGTTCGCCAGAAAGGACTTAATCTCCTCTTTGATCAAAGAGCTGTCCCTTCTACAAGCACAGAGAGTATAGTGTTCACACAGAGTGTAATAAATGGCAACATTCCCAACGGTCAGACATTACAGACACACAATGCACAACACAACAGTCACTTTGCTCTAACCCGCTGTAACTGTGAGTCACAGTGTGTGGACGACAGTATCTGTTGCAGCGGAACATGTGCAGGAATTTAAACCTGATTCTGTTGGAATATTCTCTGCTCTTCTGCTTTGATTTCATCTTCACACACATTCAGATCAATAACAATGATTGCTGCTGTCTGGCTGCAGACTACAAATGAGAGGCACTGGAGGGTTGGTGTGTGTGTGTACGTGTGTGTGTGTGTGTACAGTCTCTGTGATTGTAGACAGTAATACTCGTATCATATTCACATTCAGTGTGAGCTATAAGCAGCCTTGTCAAGATTTTTGTATTAACACCTGCTCTCTTGTGTCAGGACCTATACCTTTTAATGTGGTTCAAACACCACATACATTTCATTATTGGAATAATCATAGTTCTCCACACTGATTAGTCGTGGTTGTCCAGTTATTGCTGTGCGCTAAGTTCAGACTCCTTTTTTTATACAGTCAGCAACAAGGTTCTTGGTAGTATGCCAACTAGTGTAAACTAGTTTGTGTTTATGGTCTTTTTGTTGCCCCTATCGCTTTGTTTACAACTGACATCTCACCAGTAACTAAGAAGCTTCAGCTGTTAACACTGAAGCTTTCTCTCAGCTGTTGTGTCCATGTTTTGATTTTGTAGGGTAAAACAGTCATTATTTTACGGATAATAGAAATCTGAAATAAAACCACGGTGGCACAAACACATAAACAGAAAACACAAAAATCAAAAGTGACATCACAACATAAGGTGCTATGTACAGGTGCTTTTAGAATACAAAAACAGTTATGTAGAATGTTTGAGTTCTTCCTTTCAGGAAGAAAACGAGGAACACAAACTTTCACTTCTACCTTATTCAGGGGAAAAAAGGATAAACACAAACTCCATTCTTTTTGGGAGCTACGAGCACTTGTACCGTATCACCGCATATAAACAAGCATCAAATTTTAGCAGCTACTGACTTGACAAATAATGGCTCAATGCAGACTGCAGCAAGTATCTCTACCGTATAAAACAAACTGCTTAGCTGGGTTTCTACCCCATCAGTGCTGGATTGTACACTGAGGTAAAGCGTTCCTCTATAATGTCCATTACTTTGTCATTATATTTGACCAGTGGAATGCTGGTCTATCCCTTGTTTAGCCATGTGTGGAGCTGACTTCTCCACTGGGGGGAGGAAACATCAGTTTGTAAAGCTCAAGGAAGAGGATGCGCTGCTTTATTACAAGAGACCAATTAAAGAAGAAATACAGTTGCCAAACAACAAAGTTAGTCCTGATAATTGAAGCCTCGTCTCTTGTTAAACCAGCATTATGTTAGAAAACAACTTATAACCATCATCTTTGGTGGCTTAGATTTGTTTGATTTCTAATGGGCTCACTGCTGCCCCCTTGAGGTTGATGAGAAGTCGCCCATGGACAAAATTGTCCCCAGCAGGTTGACCTGGTTCATATTGGTTTAGTCAGTCCTGGCCTAAGAACAGTCCAAGTTAAGACAAGTCTGATCTGCTCTTACCTCATCAAGTCCTCCACCTTTTCATCAACATCTATGTCTTCTTCACTGGCCTCAAACCCGTAGCCTGGTACAGTCACACTGCCGCCAACCACGCCGAGAGGAAACCGCGGCGGTGACAGCCTCCCATTGCTGACGGCAACCAGGCCGTTCTGAGCCACCGCTGCCATAACGACAGGTGAGGCTACTGGAATCGGCAGAGGCAGGGAGGTGGTGTCGAAGTTATTGTTGGGTGACATGGAAAGTTGGTTGTCAGGGAAGCTCGTCTGAGTGGCAGCGGAAGTCATGGATGAGGAGGCGGGGACGGTACTGGAAGAAGACGAGGGAGGCATGTAGGAAGGTTTGTGGCTCAACTTATGTCCATGTTTCCGGTCCAGGTGGTCCAGGGTTTCCAGGGCATGGAGGACCTCCGCCTGGGTGATCCCCGTTCTCCTTAGCCTCTGGAGGAGGTCGATCTGCTCGATGGTGAAACGAGGCTCTTCACCCTGCTGGAACATCCTGAAGGACATCACAACAGCAACATTAATACCAAAGAAGATTGACTGTCTCACTTTTCAACACTTCGCAGTAAGACCCCACACGTTGTGGTGAAGAGCACAAACTCCTATCAGAGCAAAACAGGTTGGTGTCTGAGCACATCCATTCATTTCTATGCTTGACACAGTCATAAACACTCAAGATCTCCAAATCTATTAATCTTCAAGTCTCCCAAAAATGTTTTAACAAAATTGTAATGAAGATATAGATTTTAAAAAACAAACAAAAAAAGATCATTTATTCTTCAGATCAGCTGGCTGGTGATTTGGCTAAGAGGGGAAATAAAATATTGCCTAAACATGCAGATGATACAGTAATTATAGATAAAAGGTAACCGGTGAGACACTTAAACCTGAGCAAAAGAAAAGACACAAGAAGAAGAGGGAGATAAAGGGATAAAGTGTCAAATGTAGGATATAACTGGTTAACACAAAACATTAGAAGTTAATTTGACAACAGTGTATTTAACTGTTGCTAACATAATGAAATGCATGCAGTTATATGCCAAAGAAAACAAAACACAAAAAGACTGGGCCAGCTGTAGTATATGAGGTAAATGTGTAGGCCTAGTTGTATATTAGATGAATATCTCCAATCTTTAAATTTAAAATTTCGCTTTCATGAAGAAAAAAATATGAAACAAAGGGAAAGTTTAAAACATTATTCTAACTTTGCTTCAGACATCTAAATAAATGAGTAGGTTTTCAGTTCAGTGGTTTAAGGACATCTGTCTGAGATATACATTTGGTGAACCCCCACAGGGCAGGGAAAGAGGCAGAATGTAGTTTAAAGGAGTTGGGCATCAGTTATTGGGAATTATTGCTTGAATCATTTGACTAATCATCAGGGTAATCCTCTCTCTTTTGTCAGGTTGAAAAGGTTTGTGGGGACCAACAGTTTCTTATGCATTTGTTTACTGTCCGAAATGGAGTGTTATGGTATGAGGATTGGGTGCAGGTCAACCTGCAGAGGTCATGGGGTTTATTTGTGGTCATCCTGGCTGAGTAAGGGGCCAATGATTGATGCCAGGCAAAGAATCTCTGCTATAAGAGAAGCAGGAACACGTCAAATAAATGTAGGAGGCAATATCTAAAAATGACCAATTTTTGAATTAAATAAAGATTTATTCAGCATATTTCTAGACATGGATGAAAAACACTGCATGTAAACATAACATTAGATTAGAGGTCCAGAGGGAGCATTAGCTTTGAATACAGAAAAAGGAAATACCACAGAGGACAGGAACTATATGAGGAGGGATTCATGAAGCATCACATTGATTTGAATGAAGGAGACTGGAGAAGACAGGAGTAATTTTACGCATTGTGTGAAATGCAGTTATGCACAGGCTTTCGTCTTTCATGTCACGTCTGCTGCATGCATTGTTTTCAGGAAATTCCTTGTGTGCAATATAAATCACACATTGGCCCCAGTGAATATTACTACACATGGCAGAGGAGATTAAAGAATATGAATGTAAATGTTATCAAAATGGGGTCTGATGACAGAATCTTTAATTCGAGGGATTATAATTGAAGGGATTCAATTACATATGCAACTTTCCATTTGCTTAATCTGTTAAGCTTTACATCCCCAAAAAGCACCGACAAGGAGACGATCACACAGCAAAATGAGGCAAAGTCACGTCTGCTAGCTTCCTGTCTGCAGATTTACAACACACACACACGAGAAGACAGAGTGCAGCAGCTGCTATCCAGATCTGAAGTGCATTCCTCTAGGTTAAATAAGAATGTTATTACAGTGGATGTTTTTAACCCCAGTAATCACATCATGTTACCGACATGATGCTGCAGACACAGTTTTTGAATTGTAATTGTATGTGGTTTTAGTTTTACTGTCATTTTTTCCGACATGACATTTTTTCCTAAATGTGCTCTAATTCAATGTCATTTCATAATCATGGTCACTGAACTGAAGTTTTTTATTTAATGTCATTTCTAAAAAAGGTTCATAATCATAGTCACTGAAGTGAAGTGAAGTGAAGGGAGGGAGAAGGAGATAAACAGACAAATGATGTAGCACATCTGTCTCTGTGCTTTTCTTTCTAGTGCCAAGAAGAAAAACAGGACAAAGAATCAAAGTCAGCAGACATGTCAACACTTATAGAGAGGGAGGGTGAGGTTTACTGCGTGTGTGTATGTGTGTGCCTGGAAAAATGCCAAGAAAAATTTACATTTCAGGCAGCCAAGCGCCATACTTTGTGTCTCTGCTGCAGAGGATGAGTCATACTGTAGACTATTAGACAGTTGGAATGATAAACATTATCGATAACAAGGCGACAAAATCATGGTAAAACGATTCACTAAACTATTTTAGTTAACAATTTATATTTAACTGATCAAAATGATTTGCCTTTAGTTGTGTCTTAACTTGTAGACGCCATACATGTACATACACTCAATTACCCTCACTGACAAAAGAGAAAACAATAGAAAAGCTGGATTATCATATCGACATAAGAATGAAAGACACTTGGGAATTAGCTCAGGTTACTTATGATTCTCTCGATCATCTCTGAGATCTTTGATTGGAGCCCACCTATAGTTAATTCATTTGACTGGACATGATTCAGTAAAGCACACAACTGAGGTTTCATGACTGACAATGTATATCAGAGCAACAACACAGTCAAAGGAGCTGCCTGCAGAGCTCAGAGACAGGATTTTGTGTCGAGGCGCAGATCAGGGAAAGGCCACAAAAACATTTTTGCAGCATTGAAGGTTTAGGCTAGAACCACAGTGGCCTCTGTGATTCTTTACTGGAAGAAGTTTGGAAGCAAAGGCCAAACTGAGAGATCAGCGAGAAAGGGCTTTTGTGAGAGAGGTAACCAGGAACCCTAAAGTCTCTCTGGCCGAGCTCCGGAGAGACTTTTGGGTAGAGATGGGAGACACTTCAAAAAGGGTAACCATCACTGTAGAAGTACATTGATCTGGGCTTCATGACAGGGTGTTCAGACGAAGGCCTCTCCTTAGTGCAGGAAATTAACATCTACTTGGTGTTTTCAACAACGCACCGACAAGACTCTCGGTGTGTGAGAAACAAGATTTGCTGGTCTAATGAAGCCAAGACTGTGTCGAGACAAGACGCCCAGGTTGCCATTCTGGATTTCTGTTTGAGAGAACTTGCCTGGTTCTTGCCACAGCCTGTGAGGAATGTATTGCATGGTTCTTGTACATCTAAATGATCTGTACAAGTTATTGTGAATTGTACAAGGCCTGAACCCAAATACAGTATATGAGATCCTTTGTAGGACTTATAATGCCTGTGTAAGGAAGATGCCAGCCTGTCTGTATGTCCAGATAAGGCAGACCTTGAGTCTGTGGGGGGACCGAGGTGACGCAGGCTAATATATTTTTTTCCTTCCAGAGAGTATAATACTGTGAGGCATCTGCTGTACTCATTTAGCTTTCTGGTTTGAATCTATGCATGTACGTTAGACCGAGAATCTTCTCTGTCAACTGATCCATATCATAATAAACTCATATATTCAAATAAGAACTGAGCCTATAGTTCCCTTTTTCAGCCTGTATCATTATCATCATCAGACATCTGTGCAGAAGACATTTCTTCATCAACTACTAACGCTGTATAGACAGATTGTGCATTTCCAAACCGTGTCCAATCAATTGAACTTCCAACATCTCAAAGGTGACTTAAAGCAATGGGAGGCACCAGCTACATTTCCGGTGATGTTATCAGATACATAATGTGAAGTAAATGAGATTGAGAATAACGACTGGTCAGTGGCTGGCATCTTAACGCCAGCTCTAAAATGTTTTCATTCCATTACTTACAAACCAGCAGTGCTGCAGATGCTGTAAACTAAAATTAAGACAAGCAGAGGGTGACCGACAAAACACTGAGAAAATGGGACTGAAACTCATACCAGTGAAAATCTCATTTGAACTATGCTATGCTGAAGACATTCTATGACACTCGTGACTAATGGCTCCAGGCTTTTTTTATATTAAGTAGAATTAACTTAATTCTCATAAATACGGAGAAATAAGCTCCACTTCCAGCCTTTAGAGTTTACAGTAGACCGCTGCAAACAGAGACAACCAGCTGTACACAAGTCACCATCTTTAAATAGTCCACCAGGCCTTGAACTTGAACAATGTGTGACAAAACTCAGCAAGAGAACCGCTTGACTTGAAGATTGGTTAACACGGGCTAACTTATACAGTATCTCACTGATTTGATTGTTTTTTTGCATACTTTCTGTAGAGTGCGGTAGAAAATAGAGCACATCCTACTGCAACAGGAGCAGGGTGGGACGTCTCAGTACAGCCGCGGGGCAAAAGCAACAATGTTTGGCCTAATTTATCTGCAAGGTTACCGTCTCTACCAGCCACACTGGCAGGAAACCAACTTTCCTCTTAAAGGTGTAACTATTGTAACAAGACACAATGACACCATGTGACTCGGAGGCAAACTGGACTTTTCCCCTTCCTGTCCTGAAAAAAGAAATGGGCAAATTATGTATCATAAGACCGGAATACAAGAGTGTTTGCCATCAAAACAACCAAATCAAGGCAGGAAACCGACTTTTATACTTTTATACAGTGTTTGCCACAGTAGCTACCAGACCACTTTGAGATTCCCTTTGTGCGCATCTGTCTGGACTCAGGACCCAGTCACTGAAGCTGAGCTGATGATCACCAAAGTTTCTCACCCTGGCTATACCAAATCAATCGTCACTGTCTGGAGGCTGCACTTACTCTGGTCGAGACAGGGTTCTCACTGTACCTTTAAAAGAAGTGGTCCAAGTTTTCTCTTGAAGTTACTGCCTCCACCAAGGAGGTAAAGTGTCCCTTCTGCATTTGTTAGTCTGTGTGTTAGTTAGTAGGATTAAACAATAACTACTGGATGGATTACCATGAAACTTGGAAGGGTGTGGTATGGGCCAAGAGAGAACCCATACAATTTTATTTCCCCCCCTCAGTGTGTGTAATTTGGTGCAGATCTAAATAAAATGTGGCCTAAGTAGTGAATGTAAATGTGATTTCATAAGAGGACTGCTGGGCCTCAGCAGAGGTATGTGCTCTACTGACTACCATTCTACTTATTATTTTATAGGAGGGACAGCCTCAACTAAAATGGACAGAAATAGTCTGGAAACTTTAAAAACATGT
Organism: Limanda limanda; assembly: GCF_963576545.1. Classification (NCBI taxonomy): domain Eukaryota; kingdom Metazoa; phylum Chordata; class Actinopteri; order Pleuronectiformes; family Pleuronectidae; genus Limanda; species Limanda limanda. Next base: position 11,879,643 of record NC_083638.1, read on the forward strand.
ATCACATGGTCTAGTTTTAAATGGATGTCAGTTGTTCTGGTTGTGGTAAATGACAATTGACACTTTGTCAGAGTTGTGTGTATGTAATGTGTAATTACTGTGTTTCTGGTACAGAGGAAGGACTAGTAATAATCAGATTGTGGTGTCTCACAATGCTGAAGTCTTTGAGAGGAAATTACAAAGCATTGGCAAATGGACATTATGGACATAAAGAAAGTGGAAATAAAATATATAAACCACAAAAGCTGAAGTCACAACCAGTGCAATACTTCAACAGTTTGACTCTAGACCTTGTGTTTCCTTCACACAATCCTGAAGCCCTTGACCTCTGGCCTCTCCATGGAGAGGATCCCTTTCAGAATAAGACTCTGAACCAGTAGCTGTTTTACTCCTCAGACTGATATGTCACTTTCCATACATCTGACACAAGTCTAGCATGTTAAAGATAACCAGGACTTTTATAAATGAACCCGGTGACCTGCCTGAGATCCCAACCAGACGTGGCACCGACTGTCTCCTGGTTGCAGCTGAGCACTCGGACAAGTTATAATTACAGTAACAACTTTAATAAGTGCAGAGTGAAATCCAACTATGAACGAGCAGCTGGTGCATGTGCTCACAGACTACATGGTGGTAGACCCCAAAGTAAAAGGTAGCCCCCAACTCAGATCTGTATATACAGTTCATCTACTTGCACGTTGAATTACATTGAGAAAGTAATGTCTTTACTGTTGCCCTTCCTCCAGCCAAACAGACATGGACGCCAGATGGTATCTCAGGACGTTCTGCTGACAATGAAGAACTCCTCTTCAATTCGGCGTGCACGCCACAAACCAACACAATCAACCCACAACACACTGGCTCATTGTATCGCCGCTTCCTCCTCCGGAGTCCAGCGTCATGATCGAACACGACGGAACCACACGGTGGATCACAGTGTGGACAAGCTGGGAAAAGTTGACATTGTGTCTGATCGAACGGTTCCCGGTGAGCCAGGTGAAAGCCGAATGACAGCCGGACATGTTAGTGACCGGATGAGCCCGACAGAAGCAGCCGAAGCGGAGAGGAGCCGAGCGGACGAGTGAGATGCGACAGCACTGGCTTGCCTTTTTCTGAGGAGTTTTCAGTAGTGAGTCTAGAGGGAAACGTCTCCGGAGCTAACAGCAGAGCCGAGTGAACACAGATGTAGTTTCAGCTTCACCCACCTGATCATTCCAGAGCCGGAGCCTCCGCAAGCCTTCACTCCGACATGTAGCTGCTGCCTGGCGGCGCCACGACTCACCCACACTGACAGGCTTTTTCCCAAAATGTCTCCTCTGTTTCTAATTGGGTTTCAATCCGCCGTCAGACAGATTCGCCTTTTGTCCGGCAGACAGGCGCCATGTTGACACCGCGACGCAAGGAACCACGGGAGTCGCAGTTCACAGAAGTTGGAGTGAGAGACTACACGCACTCCGAGCTGCCGATCACCTGAGCTCAGGGCGTGGAGTGGATCTGCTGTGGACGACTAGTGAAGCCAGAGAGTTGAGGACATACTAGGACATACTAGGAAGTTAAGTTCTGTTTTGTTGTGACAGGTAAATTATTTTTTTAGCTTCTTTGAATGGTTTGAATTGTAACTTAGATACTAATACATGGATGTGAGCGGCTTGTGAAAGAGTAGCAGATTATAGAATACTATTCCTCTCTCTGCTCCTTTTCATTCGATACGTCGTGTAAATCACACATTGGCACCAGTGAATATTACTACACATGGCAGAGGAGATTAAAGAATATGAATGTAAATGTTATCAAAATTGGGTCTGATGACAGAATCTTTAATTAGTGGGATTATAATTGAAGGGATTCAATTACATATGCAACTTTCCATTTGCTTAACCTGTTAAGCTTTACTAGGACATACTAGGACACACTAAGACATACTAATACATACTAGGAAGTTAAGTTCTGTTTTGTTGTGACAGGTAAATGTTTTTTTGAGCTTCTTTGATTGGTTTAAATTGTAACTTAGATACTAATTCAGGGATGTGAGGGGCTGTGTTATGTTTAATTGCTTATTTTATTGAATTATTTGTTAATCAATGTCTTGTGAAAGAGTAGCAGATTATATCATATTCTTCTTCTCTCGGCTCCTTTTCATTCGATACGTTGTGTTTGCATTTCAATTGTTTTGTTTGGTTTACTGATGAAATAAACTTATAGATATTAATATTTCCCAGTGCCTGCAGCCAACCTGTTTTGTTTTTTTTTAAGTTTATTTCTAGGTGTTGAGGATATACTAGGACATTCTAAGACATACTAGGAAGTTAAGTTCTGTTTTGTTGTGAAAGGGAAATCATTTTGTGAGCTACTTTGAATGGTTTGAATTGTAACTTAGATACTAATACAGGGATGTGAGGGGCTGTGTTATGTTTAATTGCTTATTTTATTGAATTATTTGTTAATGAATGTCTTGTGAAAGAGTAGCAGATTATAGAATATTATTCTTCTCTCGGCTCCTTTTCATTCAATACGTTGTGTTTGCATTTCAACTGTTTTGTTTGGTTGACGAAACATGAAATAACCTAAGATATATTAATTGTTCACAGTGCCAGCAGCCAACCCGGTGAGATGTTTGTACTTATTTTTTTTAAGCTTATGTCTAAGGACAGTTCTAATATGCAGCCTCAGCTCTTCAATTTTGTCGCCTACTATTTTCCTCATCACTTTGTTGTGTGTTGTCACACAGGTTAACAATCACATAAAAATAATTTGCAGGGAAGCACCATTAAAAGTTAAGAAGCCAAAATAAAGGAGGTGAGTTATAAAAACCAGAGTAGTAATACGTTTGAATAGAAAGTAATAGAATCAAATTATTATTTACAAATAAATGTATGTAAATAACTTAAGTATATAGCAGCAGGTAGACGTAAGTACAAATTAATACTAGAATGTATCTCAGAGTACACATACCTTCACAAAGGCCCTACAGTCTCCTTATGAAACCAGAATTTCTCTACAAAATGGCAGTAAAAGATTCAGGACATCCTGCTGAAGTGAACATTACACATAATAGTTTATCAAATCTCTCCTCATCCTCCACCCACAGACCTGCAGAACACTGGAGTGGACAGAGATCCACGCTGTTTATCCTGAGACATTTGGGCAACAGGAATCTCCAGGTCAATTTCTTTTTTTTCCAATATTGTAGCAGTCCGTGTGACTTTGAGGCAAAACTGTCTCCTCAGGCCACTGACATATTTAATCCCAGCAAAACACTCATTTTGAAGGAAGGATCTTAAAAGCAGGAGCACTTATCCTGTATGAGCCCCTCGTGGAGCCGACAGCGGGACCCTCAAACTCTTCTAGCAGCTGATGTGTCAGGAACAGAAGAGAGGCGGCCCTCCCTGCTCAGTGGTTCTCTGCTCATTACACAGAACCCTGCTGCTGTGCGTCCAAGCTGCCTAATCACCAAGTCATTTGTAAAACCAGCATTGCTGTAGGTCCTGACCACTAACACTGAGAAACATCGCTGTGTCAGGCATGAGGTGAGAAAGAAAAATGAGCATATTAAATTGTATATGTGATTAAAGTTATTCAAATCTGTTTATATCCATGATTAATATGAACGTCAGGAGGATGAATTTACTGTATGACAATTTAGATTTGAAAGTCAACTCAGTCTGATATTAAATCTGTGCATAAAGTCAGTGTATGACCTCAGGAAGCACTTCAGGAGACATTGACTCACTTGGATAATCTGATTGTTGATACATAATTTGTTTGTTGCTTGACGATTTTATGATGTTTCAACAGTCGCACATTATGGGATAAAAATTAAGATTGAACTAGAATGGCACTCAAAGCACATACCTCAGCCAAGGCCAAACAGTTCCCACACAAAAAAACACTTATTTGTCTTCTAAATAGGCCAGTTTTTTTTTTTCTAGATGCATGAATTATTCGTTGAGAAATTAAGGCAAATGTTGATAAACGCAGTGTTAAAGAAAGTGGGGAAAAGCCTGCCTTGATCCACACTAAATTTCAATGGATCCTCCCTTACCCATTGCGCATGGTTTCACCCAGTTTCATAGTAATGCTTCCAGTAGTTTTGTGTAATCTTGCTTTCAAACAAACCAACCAACTACTAATCAACATGCTTAACCCAAACTAATGAGTTTGTCCTTTTCAAAAATCCTGTTGCTACATTTATAAAATAGATATCATAAGTGGATAGTGTTAGATTTTTTTATTTATTGGTTAACATGTGTCTACAGTTCAGTATAAAATATAAAAAAATAAATGTTACTGACAACTAACATCTAGAAACAATACTGACAGTTACAAAAACAGTGGTGTTAAAGTAAGAAAAGTGTGTGTGTGTGTGTGAGATCAGGAGGGAACCCAGATGTTGCCATGTGTGTCGGGAGCCTGGTTGTACGGAATGTTCCAGATCCAAGGCTCATCTGAAAACACAGAGAGAAACAAGGCCAGTGAATATTAGAAGAATATTACGTTTGATAAATAAACTTGCAGCATTTGTGCTGAGACAGTGTTTTCATTCACTGACTAAAGTGGGAGAACGTGCCTCACACAAAGCTGCATATCTGAGTGGTTCCTCTGGCATCTCATTTATTCTTGGTTTTCATCATTTTTGAATGATGCTAATTCAAATGCATTGAATTGCTAAAAGATTTTAAATTGAACGGCTTTGCTTCAGAAATAATCCATGAATTATTTGAATAGAAATAATCATAAAATAGGACTAATTATTCACTATCATTTTACCAGAATAGGTATAAATAATACTCTTTCTTGAGGGGCTTCAGAAACAAAAACGACCTAACTATGCATTTAAAAAATGAGCACGGCAGACCGAAAATGAAATGCCATGAGATATTTAACAGGTCAACCCAGTAAAGCATTATAACAGATCATGTGGTGTTTGAAGCTGTACCTTTAGGAGAGTAGCATACAGGGGGGAGGTCAAAGGGCACAGGGAAACCAGAGGAGGACGAGGAGACAGGAAATGGATCCTTGAGAACAGGGAAAGTCTTCATGCCCTGTAAGGAGACATCATCACATCTAATAAATGATCTATACATCATTTAGAATGCAGAATGAGACTTGTAGTTATCCAGCGGGTATAAATACTTTTTTTTGTATGGCAAATGTACTTTTTGTAATACAATCACTGCAGCGTTATATCTCCAGCATTCATTCATGTGAACAAAGATCTACAAAGTTCACAAAGTGTGTCTATGTGTGTTTCTCTTACAAAGGCGGAGGGCAGATAGAGGACTCCCAGCTCGTACGACCGGACCATCACCTGAGTGTTGCTCTTCTCCAGTGCACCCCATGCTGCTTTGGATAAGTTGGAACTGAAGCACACACACAGAACACACAACAAGGTTTAATGTACATCTGTGTGATAAGGGAAGGATCATTTAGTCACAAATATATCATGACATGATCATTTCAGATCATTTTCAGTGGTGTGGACGTTTTTCGGGAACACTCCAATATAACGGACTGTTGTTGGGAGCTGTTATGCGTCTATGAAATAAAAACACAATCATATATACTGTACGTGCAAATAAAGAAGCATAAATATTTCCACACTCACCTTGTGACGACAAACCAGGCGAGCTCAGTGAAATCTGGTGAGGCCCTCATGTATGTCTTGATGTGTGGCATGGCATGACTTCTTCCTGTTGTGTTTGCATTCCAACGGCTAATTTCACACACACACAAATATGATATGTCACTGATCTGTTCAATTAAACTTGAAAAAAGTAGTTATATGGAAAGAGCTGCGTTAACTAACCAGTTACAGTATAGTTGTAATGTGTAAAATTGTAATGTGTTGCTTCATTACAACACATTACAACTACCGATGAAGCGGTCACCTGTATCACCGTATACAGTGGTAAAGATGTCTAACGGTTAGTTGTACAATTTCAGTCTTTAATCACCATGATTATTGTGGTGATTTGGTCACTGGTTTAATCACAGCTCCTCCACAGACTGAGCTGAACATTCTCTAACAAGCATTATCATGATATTCAGAAATGAGAGGATATTACACTTATAAGACTTCTGAAAAAGCAATAGGCATAACTTTGCACATTTGATTTTCTTATTTCAGGTTGTGCTTTAACAAGCTAAACTTTCTTCTTTTAATTGTATTATTGATAAACATATTATTTAATTTATTACATGAAATAACATTTTTAGGAAATTCTAATTATACCACAATTCTGATAACTTTAATATTTTTGGTGACTATAATTATGGTATGACAAATATGAATTTTAATAAATTACAACAATGTTGATATGTCTCTCTTGTATCTCTTCACCATTTACTATGCATTTAACAACAAGTCAAGCACAATGAGCTCCTTGGTGTTGTGTTGGAAAATGAAGGAAAATAACATCTAATTTAGAGGCGGCAGCATAAAGAAAGAAGACTGCAATAATAATATACTACTGATGGTGCCCTACCAGTGAATGTTAACAGTGGGACTGAATTTGATGAGCAGTAGAAATGAACTTACTGAAAGTACGAGTGGAGCCAGAGCTGTTTCTGAGCTGTTTGGAGGCTGTAGGGAAGAGAGCCTCCCGCTGGAGGAAAAAAAATATTTATATGACAACCAAATACTCACCAGTCACCAAATAATAACAGTCTGACTGTATAAAATATATTAGATGGATAAAAGAAAATAAATAAAATACTTTTTTTAAGTGACCAACACCCCTGTGGCCAAATTTAACCTGCATTTCTAGAAATAATTTCTCGTCAAATTTATCCAATATATATATATTTGAGCAAAATCTAAATGTGTAAATGTGTAAAAAGCTTCTTACCTGGATAGCCTTCTAAACTGGTCCTAACATCGTCCACTGATGGAAACAGCTGCAAAGATATCAACCCATTAGCTCTTCACTTGATTTGTGAATTTAGCAGTGATGTGATCTTTCCTACAGTTTAAGATTGATTCGGCAGAGCTCTTCCATTAGCATTTGCATTACATTGTTAGCAGGACATACATTTTCATCCAGTTTTATTTTAAGTTTCATTTTGAGTCAAGGGGTTGGTAAAAAGCACAAAATGGTGAGATACAGCTTTCAAAGAGATGAGGATGGCCGTGGTCCCTGAGCAGCTTACCAGCAGTTTGTCATGATGGAGATTGGAAAAGCTGAAGCTGTTAAATTATGAGGAAGTTGTGGCCAAATGAAACCTGAACAACCAGACCAGACTTAATTTTGTCTGCAGTCCAGATCTGCCTTCCAACCCCAGCGAGCAGTTCATCATTGCAGCGTGGCTCATCAACACTGCCAGGAGGTGGTTCACAGAGGAGAAGGAGGAACCCAGTCCCACAGTGTCTAACATCCTGGCAGAGCTCAGGGCTCTTGATGCTGCGGTGAATTTCCCACCCTCCAAACTAAAATCATGTTCCGGCGAGTTTCTCTGCTTAATGTCATCTTATTGGCAGATACCACAGCCTGTGAAGACTTTTTATATCACAAATAAAAGTCTCTCCATTCTTGGTTTTATCTTGGAGATCACTTTAAACTAAAATTCAAAATTTTAGGCTGCCTTGCCCGGGCAGAATGTCCAAGATCCAACGACAGATTCTCAGTTTTCTGGTCAGGGGACAATGAGAGACAATCTAAAAGCTTCCGCCAGTGTTTGTTGAAGGCGTTCATAAAAGAGGAATTATGGAATACAAGATTAATACTAACTGATTTGGCTGATATTCAGTAGAATCCATTCTTCCCTGTGCACACAATGGGATATTGTTTCACCCATGCTTAATAGATGTCAAAGGGTTGTTGTCATCAAATGCTGCTTTTAACCATAAACAAACTTCATAATTTTAAATTAGGCCAGTTGTTACCAAAACAACTGATGTGCTGCACCAACTCACTGAACACTATATGCTGCATCACTCAAGCAGAGGACCACATTCAATTCTTGCTGGAGGAACATACCAAGTGCACAGGGGTGTCTGAACGAAGAGAGGATTTCCCAAGCGTGGTCAAGGTGCGCTGAAATTCCCCTGCCAACCATTTGGTCTTATCCAGTCCCATGGAGCCAATGCTGGAGAACTGGCCAATCACAGGCCACCGCTCCTCCCCGGGAATTGGTTCAGTGTGGTCATGCAACAGCTTGAGAAAGACCAGGAATGGAAGAAAGATATTAAAAAAAAAAAATTACAATTAGAGACTACATGATACATTTCATTACATCTTTAGAGACACTTAGAGCATTTTGGTATTATCTTATTCATCGGGTCCTCACAGTGATACTTACACCTGTTCTCACCACTACACATAAAGTAATGATGCAGTATTGACCATTCATGTGATCAATAAAGGAATATCCACTTTCAGATTGTTACTATAAATTCCAGCTAGTCTAGGTTTGAGCAATTTCAGTTCATTTCAATACAATACAAGAATGAATGCACAGAGGCTTCAAACTCATCACAGATATCACAGTCAGTGTCAAGTTTCCTTACTGGCTGGTAATGCTACATGGGATTGTTTCGTCTTTGTGTCTTCGGTTGCTTAAAGGAAGCTCTGGAATTTAATAAAAATCAAGATTTATAATATGAGACAAGCCAAATTCACATTGCCCTTTCTGAAGCATCCGTGTTTGCTCATTGATTTATTGCATTGATTAACCGCTTTCACTTTCTTTCTAAGTCATCTGTGTATGCAAAGTCCTTTAATAGCAAACTGTAATGTCTGTTGGAAATTCCCACAAACAAAATGTACGGAGGAGTTTTTAGTATGAGTGCGTGCAGCTTCCTGCAGTACCGTTCCATTCGTGATTTGTATTTCAAGGACATCCCTTAGGTAATTATAAATCTTTTTTATTCTCATATCCTTTATGTAACACGTACCAAAAAACACTGCACTGAAACAATGAATAACTCTGCTCATCTCTTATTGCAGTGAAAATATAATCAGATGCGGCTATATAAAACCAAAGGTCATGATGAAGTTACTGTTTACTTTTCTTTCAGGGATGACTGTAGATTAGATAAGATAGCAAGAGAATAGTGAGATGAGAGAGAAAGAGAATTATTTTTTACCTTCCGCAGTCTCAGGTGGCCCCAGCGCTCCATGTCTGCACCAACATACCTGCCTGGGGTTGAGCCAAGCAGATACACCCTGATAAGAAAACAATAATGTGAGTTTAACCTGCAATCCTATTATATTCACGATCACGATAACTGTGATCAGTCATGTACAAGATTCTGCAGGTTCTTCCCATTTACCTGGTCTCAGACAGGTCATGCTCTTTGATTCGTTGGATCCACTCCTCTAGTTCTTGCGCGCGGTACGACGCCAGGTATTCCAGCAGGTCCCTCTTGAAGAAGGTGGGCGACTCACCTGCACTCTCACTGCTGCCCTTTGTTAGCAGTGGAAACAGAGGGCTCATCCACATCCTGGTTGGGAAGTAATAGATTCAGGGCTACATCCACGAACAAACCTTATATCTGGATATGGTGCAAACAAGATGAAACGTATGATAATGTTCAAAGGTCGGAAGAGTTTTCAGACTCACCCTTGTGTCTTTTGGTACCAGTCGGCTCTGATTAGGTTGGAGGTCAGAATGACGACTCGGAAGCCTTCTTCATACCACAGCAGCATCATCTTGCTGCACAAAGACACACACAAGATAAATAGATAAATAACTTCATAGATATAAAACTTTTCAAATTAAAGTTACGTCATGAAATAAAGGTTAAGAAGATAAAATACAATTAATACCATACCAGAAGTGTTATAGGAAGAGATTTAAGAAAGAGAAACGCAGCTGAGGGGCCGAACAGGAAAAAGTTCGATCACATTTGGTTACAAGTGGATATTTTAGAATAGTAAGTGTGGAACCCGGCTTGAAGATATTAGGCAGCGATTAGGCTCATGGGGGATTAGCAGATCGCAGATGTAGGCAGGAGCAGTAACGTCTTCAATCAGTTCTAAAACTCACAGGTAACTAGTGAAGGGAAGGATTGGTGAGATGTGGTCACTTCTCGTACTACATGTTATGACAAGGTCTAGCAAAGGCCAATGCTCAGCAAATATCAGAGGTCGAAGTTCACCAAAGTTGTGGATTTGCTCCTGTAAAGGAAGTGAATGCTTTATTTGCTATTATTATAAATTATAAATGTTGTGTGTTTCGCCGGCTGATACCAGTGTAAAGTGTGATAGTTAATAATTCATAATTTCATGTAGAATGTACAGAGTGGCATAATGATACAGGGCTGCAACAATGTAATAATCATAATAGTATTATTATATGTATTTGTAGGATGTCATGTTTCAAAGGAATTGATTCTTTCTTTTCTTTTCTTTGTTAGGTTTATTGGCCGGTTGCAACCAACGTCAAGGTGCATTACCGCCATCTACTGGTCAGTTGGCAGTGGTTTTATAGTTCTTGATCTCTTATTTCCAACTTAACCTGCTCCGGAGCAGGTGAGCCGTTCAGCATGAGTTACCTCAGTGAGTAAACGAGATTAATAGGACTGAAAACCCTGAAGTAAACCTAAAGTTTATCCGAATAACCAAAAATCCTGCTTCCTAGCCAAGTCCTCAGGACAGGTATGATGAGTTAGCAACAGCAACGTTAAAAAATGGCAGCTGAAATACAAGGCAAGGAATGAAATACTTACGTGTGGTGAGTTCCAAAAGCAATGTCCAGCTTGGCCTGTCACAGAAAGTCACAGAGGTTAAACAGAAGAAGAGAGTTTAGGGTTCTTTTTTCATAAAATACTCAAATGGTTATTCTGGGATTCCAAAGGTTTTTGTGTGTACCATTCATTTACATGGTCACATTATAAACATATGGCCAAGGCTCTACGGACACTGAAATCACTTTTGCTCCACTCTCACCAAGATAGCGCATTTGCTGATATGTGAGTATTTTTTACATGACATCACACCCTTGATTTCAAGTATGAGAATGATCCTTGCATCAAATCTGCAATTCTATAAGTAGAATTTGTGTATCTGCAACTAAGAATTTCAGAAGGCGCAACTGTTCTACAAGTTTGCAATACCTGAGTAATTTTTCTCCATGACTCAGTTGTTTTGCACTAAACGCACCTTAATAGAATTTGCAAATATAACCTGTCAGAGTGTTAATACTTCAGAAAAACCTTTGCTACACTAACTCCTTTTGTGTTGCAATGATTGTGTACCTGGCAGAATCGAACATGTGGGAAAGGTTGAGCCTGCTTGAGCAGCCGGGCCTTGGCCTCTCTCTTATCTCCATGAACGATCAGGACTGGAAGATCCCTGAAAACACAACACAGTGTATCATAGTGAAAACTGCAAACAAAATTTTAACAAATCATTCAAATTTAGGCTTGGAAATCGTTTTACCTAGCCATAAAATCTACCTCCTAAATGCAAAGAAAGGATGTTGTTACAAGAAAGGGTTGTTGGAGATTTTTCTAATTTGTTCTATTTTTTTATTCAGTATAATGAGAAAGCAGCTCATGATAATACCAGTATAATACCAGCCAAACTAGACACAGGAATCTGAAGCAGAACTTACCTGAACTCTGGTGGGAACTGATTTACCATCCAGGGAATATCAAAGCAGTAGTTAAACTATGAAGAAAAAGAGAATATCAATGAACCATATCTGTCTACTCATTTAGCAACGCGATGTTAACTAGAGTCTACAGCCATGCTAGCAGCTCTGAGAGGCTGTTTGTAAGCGCAGCAGTACTTTGAACTAAATGCTAATGTCTGCAGCTATAATTTTCACAATGTGTTCCATCCTCAAATACAGCTGAGGCTGATGTGAATGTAATTCATTTGACAGAATACCAAATAAAATTTGTCAGAATTGTCAGAATTCTGAATTCTTGAGTTATGGGCAAAACTGTGAGGTCACAGTGACTTTGACCTCATACCACCAAATTCTAATAAGTTCATCTAAGAGACCAACTGAATGTTCGTGACATATTTGGAGAATTTCGCAGGAGAAGATGGGCGTGCAGACAAAAGAACAAGCAGAGGGACGAACAGAATTCCTCAATACATAATCCCTCTTGTTATTGCTGTCACCAGTGCAGAGGCATGGAAATTGTTACTCACCTGAACAGATTCTTTTAAGGTCCCAAATAACGGGGAGAGAATGTCTAGATGAAAAGATAAAAGCAAAGATTACTTAATGAAACTAATTCATAAAGGATTGATGGTGACAAATGTGAGCAGTGTTTTTGAAAGCATTAACTTAAAAAGGATAGGGACCAGACATTCCAAATGGTCAATTTATTGTGAACCTGTGCTCATGTTTTCCCTGCATGAGTCTACCTCAGTCTGCCCTCCCCTTCTCTACTCTACTCTTCTCATCTCATCTCATTATACCAACCCACTGTCCATCATTGCATTCTGTACCATAGGGTCAGACCCATTCCTGTATCTGTAATATGTTCTCCCTATGTATATGTGATTTTTTTATGTATGTCGGTGAGGTGTATAAGTGTATAAGCTACTGGATGACCTAAATTTCCCACGGGATTAATAACTATCCATCTATCTATCTATCTATGTTTTGTTTTTATCTTGAAATGTCAAAGCAGACACCAGAAAACTTAAACAAGGGAGAGGTCTCTCACCTTTGATGTGCAGCGCTCCATTGTTGTACTTCCTGTCCAGGCCTGTGACCTTGTTGAGGTAAAACCTGTAGGTGTCATTCAGACAGGGAATACTGGATTCGAAGAAGTCCTCTGGCTCGTCGATGTAGTAGGTGCGGCCGTGGGGACTGGGAGGCCGCTCATCCTCCACCTTGGCTTTCTTAGCTTTGGGAGCTGGAGAGACCTTCTTCGGTAGGTTACTAACGCTGTTCGCCTTCACGTCCCCATCATCATCATCGCTATCTGAGAGCGCCCAGCCAGAACCATCTGACACCTCCTTCTTTCGCTTTCCAGCCAACGAAGGACTCGTTTCATATTTGACTGGATTCAACAGGTTCTTCGCAGCCAATTGTCTGGCCTCAGAGCCGATGGCAAGCGAGGATACAGAAGGTTGGGCTGGTTCAGCTTTCACCTCCACAGGGGCTGATGCTGGTTCTAGTTTTGGGACAGGGGGAGAGGTAGACCGACGTGGGCTGTGACTGGACGCCGCGGGTTGGTCGGGATTAGATTGTCGAGTCCCAGAGGGAGGAAGAGCCTCATCATTGTCATCATCGCTGTCTGAGATGGTCCACTTGCCGTGTTGACTGTCCTGTGACATGCCTGAGCAGATACACAGAGTTCAGACATGAGCTGATCATCAGGATGAGGGAGCCTGTGGTGGCGCCACTGGTCAGTCATGTTTAGAATGAGGAAATATTGATACAGATACATTTTTACCCTGATGCTACCTGCGTTGTTACCTCTAACTAGTCACTAAATGTGTTAAATATAAAAACAATATTGACATTTCAGTTATTGTTAAATATCTATTAATTATTCTAGTAATATAAAGATGACAATAACTGTTTATAACCTAATGGAGACAGGTTTCATTAGCAGAGTGAGGTTTGCAGCTGAGAAATCAACTGGAGCCTCTGACTGAAATACACAAATGTACAACATCTAAGCGGGAGAGTTATAAGATCGTGCCATAAACCGTGTAAAATGAAAGATTATGCAAAAATGCAAGATAATGCGCAAAGACAAAATGTCAGGCATACGTTAAAACACGTGTTTTGCTGCACAGATACACAGCGATGTGTTAAATAACCAACATGCAAAGAGAAAACGAGATAGACAGATCGTGCAGGTTAAACAATGAGAAACTGATAGAAATGACATGATTCTATTGTGACGAGTCCGTTCGAATAGTGTACGTGTTTACTTTACCACGTTTAGATAAGAGACCGCAGGGCAAACTTCATACAAAACCACAGTTTGTGTACGATACACTACAAAGGAGGAGGTGAACACGGAAAATGTGTCCGGGTCAAAACAATGTCTCTTCGTTAGTTCCGTTGCATCAGCGGGCTCTCAAAACTTTCTGCTATATACAATTATCTTCTTTTTGCCTTGATATACAAAGTAATACATATATTGTTACTTGCTATTTAGTTATGTGTAGTAATATATACATTTATATAATTCTTAATTTATTATATAATTATGGCCCGAGCACTGACAGGCACTGACAGACAGTGAGACCCTATTGAAATTGTAAGAAATTAGCTACTTGAAGCTAAAAATGTGTGACTTTTATTTTGTAAAATCTCTAAATTGATACAGTCAAAATGTTATTCATAAGAATGACACGTGAGACGATATATACTTCTTGTGAATATAATCAATTCCATTTCCTTTTTCAATTATTCATTTTGTATATGGTCCATGTCAACAGTTTATTTGGAAAAAACGCTTTGGATGCGTTTACCATAATTGTCAGTATATGTGCGCAGTAGAATTTCTGTGTCGGCTGATTTGACCACAGAGACGCGAGTGTCGGCTGGCTTGAGCGCAGTACAATGTAGGGGTTCGGGGGAAATGATGATGGTCTTTCTCTGTGTGTGTGATTCCTACCCCTAGAAAAGGATACCGAACAGGGAAATCCAGCAGAGGGCAGTGTTGATTCATTGGGGAAAGTCACTATTACCTCAGCTAAAGAAGTAAATCTGCTCTTTCTGTTAATATGACCGATTAATGGTGTCACCTAAGAAATCATAAACAAAAATTTTAAGTGCTCACATCAAATATGTGGCTAGACGTTCCACATCACTTACACCATCTGCTGTTATCATGAGAAGTGTGTGGACACTTCTCATGGGCCTGGCGGAAATACTGATATTATATCTTCAGTTAAAATCGAACATGATCACTGATCTTGTGTACTCTTGAGCTTGTGGTACAATTTGCCCAAGACGTAGTGAGTGTGTTCCTCAAATCCTTCCGTGTGTGTGTGTGTGTGTGTGTGTGTGTGTGTGTGTGTGTGTGTGTGTGTGTGTGTGTGTGTGTGTGCGTGTGTGTCTGTGTGCGTGTGTGTGTGTCTGTGTGTTCTTTCATCGAGCAGCCTGAACTACACTGCAGCTCTGAGTGGAAGTTTTCCAGGAATACAGTGGATGTTGCAGCACATGGGCAGAAAGCTCACTGCAGTAAATAATAAGAGTTGACAGGGCTGCGTCCACCAACTCTCATGACCAGGGCTGGACTGGGAGAACAAAACGGCCCGGGCATTTTTTGGCTCAGACCGGCCCACATAATTAGCCAAGCACATCTGCCATTAAATTGACGTAACTTATGTCTTCTAAATGTCTTAAAGTAGCTCATATCAAAAGTACTTAAGTATCAAAAGTATCTGGTGTTGAAATGTACTTAAGTATCAAAAGTACAAGAACTAAAATTAAAAATGCAAAGTGCTTTTTATAGTAGGTCTATACAGACACAAAACAACCCAAAATGTTTCTCCTCAAGATTTATCTCAACTGACTGAAAAATTACAACAACAATATGCATATAATGTATAATTTTACCAATTTTGAACCCTAGATGCTGAGGTTCAAATAGTAATGTACCAGTGCATCTGAACTTCTAATTAACTATAAACAAGTGCCTCTTGTGTCTGCCCAAGAACATTAATAAACCACAGTATAACCACTATACTATAGGCACACAAAATAAGACACTATCTCTATTCTAGAGGAAGTAAAAGTCGTAACAAGATTTCTGAAGGTGAACCTGCGGAGGGATAGACCAACCTCTCGCGCTGCATCCACCCCCCCGACGGCAAACACGCCACCGGACCTGCACATCTCAGGAGGGAGGGGGCAGCGAGTGAGAGAGAGAGAGAGAGAGAGAGAGAGAGAGAGCGAGAGAGAGAGAGAGAGAGAGAGAGAGAGGGAGAGAGAGAGAGAGAGAGAGAGAGAGAGGGGGGGGGGGTGCGCCGTGGGTAGAGGCGTGCGACGCCAACCTCCGCTGCTCAAGTAACGAGCCAGTTTGGAGAATGTATTGAAAATTGAAAATGTGCGCTCACATGTCTGCCTCCACTCGCTCATCATTGTCGAGTCCTCCTCGCTCGTCTCCCGGCGCACCTGCTGCTGCTGGGCTGGTGAACCCGGCACCACATAGGTCCGTCAGTTTGGCACATTTAGCAGCCTCCACCTCCAGAGACTTCAGCTTTTTTTCCCGATGCTTCTCAGCGCCACCCGGGCGTTTTTTTACTCTTATTATTCATTAAGTTAGGTTTCTGTCTCAGCAGCAGCCCGTCCCGTGACTCCCCCCGCCAATGCCATGAGGTCCCGCCCCCCCCTGGTTTGTGTTGTGATTGACAGCACTGTCAGGGCTCTCTGAGCCTGTCAGCCCATGATTGATTGACAATGACAAACAATAGACCAATAATATGTGTCGATGCTGGCAACACACTGCTAACCCTCTGTAGCCAATTGGCCGGCCCAATTGGAGGGAATTTAGAGAGGAAGAAGAGAAAAAAAAAAACACAACAACATAGCGGACCAGACCGGCCCACATTGGGTCAACGGCCCACCGGGATTATGCCCGGTATGCCAGATGGCCAGTCCACCCCTGCTCATGACGCTCCATGGACAAGAAGAAAAGGATTTTATTATACCAGTTATCTAGTCTTACTCATAGGATCAGACCAACACTCTGGGTGAAGATGCTCAAATCACGTGAGTGAACCGTTGCAAGTGCAAGATATTCAGAAAAGACTTTATTCCTGCAGATCATTCATTTACTCTCCTGAGATGCAAAGTAGAATAGAGCAAAGTAGTGATTTTTTTTCTGCTTATTCACAAATTTTGGTATTGGAGTGGGATTTGACAAATGAAGATAATGGGGCCAGAGTCCAGTTGTTTGTGGCTCCAGGTAAAGGATCCAGAAAAATTTAAAAATTGTAATAACTTTTATTATTATCAAACGTGATATTGAGAAGTAAATGATGCACTTGTTCAGTGTTTTTTCTCTTATTTATGTTTTATCTTAGACTCTGACATTTATAAAAAAAAAATTCAAAGCTAATCAAGAGGACAAACTATATGTACCTTATCTGTACAAACAGGTTATTTTTGTCATCTAATTTGTTCACAAGTTTCCCACTAATATTTTCCTACAGTAGACGATACCTTGTGCAGTGGAGGAGGAGGAGCCAGACCATCCTGTGTGATAGCTGGTCGTCTCTTTCTGCTGTAAGGGAATGATCAAAGGCATCATAGTGCTGCTGCTGCTGCTGTGGCTCCTCATCCAGATCCTCTTCATCAACAATTTGGAATGTAGTGTCACTTTAATAAATGCAAAGTGTTGGTGTGAAGGTAGAGAGGGTCATCCACTAACTTCAGTTCTTTGAATCCCTGGCTCCTCCTATTTGCCAAAGTATTTTGGCAAGACACTCAACCCCAAATTTCCACTAACGGCAGTGTGTACGTCAACATTGATTAAACCACAATGCACAATGTAATGCTTAATTTTTGTCGATCTAGTGGCCACAGAAAGTTGTATTTGTCATCTTAGTCCATGTCAGTGTGTGTTGGAGGGAGGAGAGGTGAGCAAAGTTCATATAATTGACAATCTATCGAGCTGTTTCTTTTCAGGACAAATGCAAATATCTACTGTAAATGTGATCTACAGTGTACAGGAAATACTTCTACGACTGACACACAACCACTCTGAAAAATCAACAACAACAACTATCTAAAACAAAGTTCTTCAACAGGGGGTCCGCGGAGGTACTGCAGGAGGTTGCAAAATTTTGGGTTGATTAGACAATTTTTTATATTTTTTAAAATGTAAACAAAAAATTCGACAAATTTAAATTGTTTTAAATACACATTAACATGAATCCAGCATATTTTAGTGAACAGATTAATGGAGGCAGAAGACGTCATCTTTCATTCAGCGACCATAATAAAAACATGGATATATGAACCTGTATTATTTGAATAGCTTAGTATTGAATGCACAATAACAGGGTAGCTATGTTTATACATGGGCCCAGTTTAATATAAAACACAATTTTTTACGATACATAGTACGGGGTCCCTGCTCCATCTCTCCATCAGTTTGGGGTCCTTGAACTGAAAAACGTTGAAGACCCCTGATATAGAACATATAAAAAAACTAGAAGCACAGTTTCTTCGGAACTTGATAAGTAGATTCTGTTTCATAGAAATAATCAGCATGTTGGAGCAGAAATGCAAGTTAAACTTGTTCCAAACAAACATATGATTGACCAAACAAACTGTGGCTCTGGTAACAGTGTAATGAATACTTACAAACTTAAGGTTATATAACCTTTGCAAAAGCAAAAACTTTAATATAATCCATTCAATTCAGTGAAGCCAGGAGAGTTTCAACAAGGAGACTTAGCTTGTATGGTTCCTCCAGGACAGAGGGGATCATGTTCCAATCAGAGCAGGTTAAATGTTTTTTTTATCGACAATGTAAGACACTGACATTGTCGTTTTTTGGGTAAATGTCTGTATACACAACCCAAGCATGTAATTACGTCTGTATCATAGTTATTCTGAGATATCAATACATACAGAGGTCTGGCATTAACCTCCAGAAGTATCCGTGAAATCTATCTAGAACAGTTTGCTGTGATTTCTGAAGCTCAACCCACTGATGGGGGCTCATTCATCTAGATTGAAACCAGTGGATATCTGACCCGCCTATGCAAAAGCAAAAAAAAGAGGAGTGACCTGGGGTGATGTTTGGTTTAATCAGGAGCGACATAAGTCTAAGTGCCCGAGGACAGCCATATTTATAGCATAACACAGCCCAGGCTTCATGTATAGTCACTGTTTGCCAACAAGGGTGTTATTCCACTTCAGTTTCACATGCTCCAAGGACGTACTTTGTTTTTTTGCCTCAACAGGTTGAAGAACATGACAGGGTGTTGAGACAAAAAGTCATTTCATCTCCTATTTAAAGATGAAAATACAAATGCTTTTCCGTCTTCCTCTATGTTCACCAGCTAGTTGCTAAATATATCTCTCTTTCTTGTTGGTAGTGGAAATAAGGTTGATGAAAATGGAGGTGTGGCCTAGAAAATAAGAAAAATTACCCAAAAGTCGACATCCTATACATTCCAAAATGAATATGATTGTCCACCTCTCCAACCTTGATTATATATGTATCACAAGTTGCAGTGCACAGACAGACCTAGAGCGTTTTGCTGTCCCAGAGCTCAGACTATGAACCAATATCAGTGTGACACATGGGAACCTAAAATATAGACTATTAGTAAAGGAAAAATACAAACATTAAAATTTTTCCATCAAAGTGAAAAAGTGTCTTAGTGTCAAACTAGCGGAGCATAATCAACTTCTAGTTCCCACAGGTCGAAAGCTCCAGTATGTCATGTATCAGAATTGCCTTCGTGTTGGACTTTTAGATTTTGAATTTCAGATTGGCACCTCTTTTTGCACTGAATTTTTCATTTCCTGTTTTATTTTTGAAATGTCTTTCCTTGTGTGTCTCTTGCTTCACTTCTTATCTTTTTCCAGTTTCCCTCTCTTCTGTGCGCCTGTCCTCATGTGTCTCACCTGTGTGGTCTCCCCTGGGTTTCCCTTTGTGTTTGTCAGGTCCTCAGTTCAGTCCTGTTTCATTCATGTTCCTCCTCCATCACCTCCAAATCACCTCCAAAAGACTGTAAGTGTGGTTTATTCAATTCTCCTTTCATTCTACCTTGTTGTGTGTCTGGCAGTGTCTTCATGTAGGTCCTCACCTATGTCTACATGTTAAACCACTGGATCAGATTGGCTCTAGTAGAAATAAATGAGTTGTTTTTCAACCGAAGCTCTCTGTAAACCACACTCCATATGTTATAAATGCAAAGCCTATAACGGAGGAAAAGAGCCAGTGTGTATTAACAAATGTCGCCTATAAGAACCTAGTAGAACTACACACACACACATTATGGACTGCCCTTTAATTCTGGTTTCACTCTCATAACTGTGCAATATTAATGTCTGTCTAATACATTGGCTCATGTGCAATCCTTTCACTACACATTCTCACACTGCACATATTGTGTTCTTTTTTTGCACTGTGTATAATTATTTTTATTCCATTTAAATATCCATATTTTTTATATTTCCTTACACTTAAGTATTGCATGTTACTTATTATTACTTACCTACTCATTCCAACTCCGACACCAGTGAACATTCAGGGAACGGACATTGACATTGTGAGATCATATAAATACCTGGGTCTTCACCTAAACAATAAACTGGACTGGACTGATCACACACAGGCTATCTACAAGAAGGGACAGAGCAGACTCTATCTGCTGAGGAGTCTGAGGTCTTTTGGGGTGCAGGGAGCACTCCTGAAGACCTTCTTCGACTCGGTGGTGGCATCAGCCATCTTCTTTGGAGTGGTCTGCTGGGGCAGCAGCATCTCGACAGCAGACGGGAAGAGACTTAATAAACTCATCAGAAAGGCCAGCAGTGTGCTGGGGTGTCCACTGGATACGGTGGAGGTGGTAGGAGACAGGAGGATAGTTGCTAAGCTATCCTCCCTGATGGCCAACTCCTCCCACCCCATGCGGGACACCCTGGCAGCTCTAAACAGCTCCTTCAGCCACCGGCTGATTCACCCCCGGTGTGTGAGAGAGAGGTATCGCAGGTCCTTCCTTCCCGCTGCTGTCAGACTGTATAACCAGCTCTTACCCCATTAACACACAACACAATATTTGCAATTTAATTTATTTAATTATTTAATTTAATTATCTAATTATTTAATTGTATTGTTCAGTTGTTCTACTACTTACTATTTATTTGCTTATTTGACTGTTTACTTTTTCTTTTTGCTCATTGTTGTTTTTTGTTTCTTACTTTGTTGTTTTGCTCTTTCGTTTGTTCTTGTTGCACTGTGCCTGCGCTGCTGATGTAAAACCCTCAAATTTCCCCACTGTGGGACTAATAAAGGATTCTATCTATATATCTTATCTTTGTGTATATAGTGAGGAGTGAGTCAAACTCTTTCTGTTATACAACCTTGTGGTGAATGTGAAGGAGGCAGTTCCACGACAGTGATTTAGACCTGCGCGCACTATATACATAATGGGCCTTTTTAATTGGTAACTATTTATTGTAGATTCAACTTTCTGTCGTGATGCAGGGTAAAGTGATGGTGTCTTATGATATACTGCATAATGTTAAAATCGATAGAGACCCTCGACCACTGTAGAGTCTGACATTATGTTTCTACGATTAAAATCCTTATAATGGGGAAAATAAAGCCCAAGAGACACAGAGTTGTTAAAAGCAACTGCACCTTTGGTTCATGGTACACATGAAAAGGGCCATTTTTGGCAACTATTTTAATATAAATATTCTTTATAAATATTCTTTTATAATTTGAACATTTAAAAACTAAATTGTGTGTATATAGTAGCCTGAGTATGCAGCCTATGTACAACATGAGCAGGCTATGCGTCACCTCTCGGTTGCTTTTCTAACTGAGCTCCATTTGTCCCTGGCGGCTGTGTGTAATTGCTGTGTGATAAAGTGCTGCACAGTGTGTGAATGGAAAACCTGCACTGTGTCATCAAGACTAGAAAAGTGCTACATTAATATAGACCATTTACCATTTGGATAGGGGGCGCAGGATGTTTGTTATTGTAATTAGACGTCTCTTTAGTTATAATGATGCTCCTGTGACCAGAAACAACATTGTGGTATTTTGCCTGTAGGCAACCACCTACGTCACAGACATCAAAATGCAAACCTAAGTGTGCACTCTGAGATAATGTAGAGGCAGCTCTCCCCGACAAGGCGGTCAGCTGACAATAACCGCAGTCAGACGTGCCACCAGATTAGCTAATCGGTTGTGTCTGTCACTCTCACCTTGCTTCTCCACAGCCTTCCTTTCCTGTCGCCCTCCTGTCAAATGCTCAAATTTCAATTTGTTGGAGAAGTAATTTCATTTCATTACTTGATTTTATTCATAAAATCGATCTATCTATGTCTATTTTGAGACAGATGTCCATCAATTGTTTGGCATTTCAGTTTGGTAATAACTAATCTTCCACGACTCTTAAATAGGACCTGTAGAACTAATGACAGTAATAAAGTGACGGGGCTCCACATGCAGCGCTGGTAGGTTGAACTGCAGTGCAGCCTCTCTGCCTCCCTGCCACTGTGAAACAAAAGCTCAGTCACCCGATGAAGCTATTGGCTGGAAGGCTTCAGGTCCCTGCGCACTGGCGGTGGAGCACTCTCATAAACAGCACTCACACCGACTCAACTCCACACAACATATCAAACTGTGAGGGGCCATGTCGCAGTACACTCTGGGAGGTAAGGAAGCCTTAAATCTTCTAGTGCCTGTGTGTGTTTCTTACTTTTACTCCTTTTGTCTTCATCTGTAATCTCGTATTTTTCTTGTTTGGTTTAAAATTTATGCTTTTATTGTGGAGCCTGCACCTGCATTTTACTGCAGGGAAAGAAATCTGCTATTAGTACCTGGTAGAGATTTTATTAAGGAATCATAATGGTGCTAACTTGTCCTGTAAAAGTGGTAGGGGGCAGTTAGAGAAGCACATGCACTTTCAAGTGAAGCTTTCGCGGCTCACATGGAAGGTGTCCCCAGTCCTGTTTGCTTTAGATAACTTTGTATGAACAAGGACCAAGAGTTATGTCGACAAACAGAACAGATTATTTCAGCCCGAGGTTAGAATCGGCTCCGCACTGCAGTGTGTTCTCTCATGTTGTCATTACTGCGTGCATGATTAAAGTTTACCAGCAGCCGTGTGTACAGAAAACAGACACATCCCTCTGTGTTAAATGCTGAATTTGCTCCGCTCATGTTTCATCATTACCTCATTTGGCCTGCGATCATCAGAGTCCAGTGGCTGGTCAGTCTGACTCATATTTTAGAGTGATCCCCCTCCTCCTCCTCTAAAACCCACTGCAGCAGTCAGCCCATCTGTACTTTCATCTCTTAGAAAAGGCTGAGGCGCTGCCCTGCTCCTGCACACACTGTTTAAAGAGGCTGAGGTGGATCTGCACTGACAGTTATAACAGCAACACTTGCTTCGATAGTGATCTAATCATTTAAGGATGCACCTCCTGCAGTGTTGTGTGATTTTACTGTCTGATCAGCCTCTTGTGATGATGTGCAGATTCACATATGGCTTTTATTAACGTCACATCCTCAGTGTTTAGCTCAATACATCTGTTCCTATCAATAATGTGATGCACTCAAATGAATATAGTGTATAACTTAGGCTTATTAATGAGTAAAAACAATAGCATTCCTCCCCTTATCTTTATATGGATGTATACTTATTAAACCTCAAAACATTAGGTTTTCTCATTAAATTATTGTCGTTCTAATTGTTGGTTGTTTGCTTCACTAAGGTCACAGGCTGAAGCTCACAGCTCTCTGACCTTGTTTTCACCACTGTCCTCCGATGGGTGTGTGTGATGGATGAGTCATCTCAATACACCCTCAATGTCTGACATTAGATGAGGTCCATCAGGGTCCAGCAGCGACAGCTTCAGTTTCTGTACCTCCGTCATGATATCAGTCAGAAAAGTAATCAAATGACTGCAACCAGCGATATTCAAGATTTCATGTCAGTTACTTATTTAAAGCAGTATGTGGATATTGGAATAAAATGGTACGCAAGTGTATTGTTGGTGTGTAATAAAATGTTTATCCAACTTTTACTGATACAGAAAAAACAGAGATTAGACTACACACACACACACACACACACATACACACACACACACGTACACACACATGATTTGATTGCCGAGGAAATTGATACCAAGGCATTTCATATTCTCTGCTCCTGCTTCGGATCAAAACAGCGACTCTGACAATGTAATAAATAAAATTATGATTGTGACTCCGGGACATTTCCTCTTTAATCTCATCAAGGACATATAGTGTAGACACAACGAGATCATGTTTAGAGTCAGATGTCCTCAGATCTCTTGTAATGCCTTTTCTCTGCTCAGCTTGTGATGATCTGACCAACTTTATCTCTCTTTCCTTGTTTTCCTCCATCTCTATAGTCCACCTGCAGATTCTGCTGGCTGTGGGTCTGGCCGTGTTCTGCTACTGTCTGGTTCTCGGTTGCGTCTTTTGCTGTCGCAGGAGAAAGAGTGTTTCATCGGAGGACAAGGAGGCAGTTTTTCTGTCTCCTCATCCTGCTGAGAGGGTGACTGTAACATTGACTCCATCTCCGTGCACGCAGCCTGTTAAGCAGCAGTATGAGGAGCTGGATGGAGACGTGTTGGAGTTTCCGTCCTCTAAGAGCAGCTCTTCTCCCTCTAAGGATGACGTCACTGCCCTGCCCTTTGACCCCAGCCCCACCAGATCAACTGAGCTGGTGCAGTCTCGTGGATCTTCTTACACAATGCGGCGCCTCAGCTCCCCGGCTGTTCCCTGCTTACCCAGAAAACCTCAGAGTCACGGCAGAGCCTCACTGCCCACCCTCACTAAGCTGAGCCTGGTGTCCAAATCTTGTCGGGCTATGGGTCGGCGAAGCACAGTGAGCAGTGAGAGTTTTCTTTACAGCGAGAGCAGTGGACTGACTGCTGGAGCTGCCGCAGCCCCCACCCTGCAGGGGCTGCATTGTCTATCACAGTACGGCTCTAACTCTCTCTCCATCCCCACAAAGCCGGCTCTCCTCCTGAACTTCTCCCTGCACTTCTCCTCTGCCTGCGGCACCCTGGTCGTCAGCATCCTGGGGCTCTCAGGGGCCAGTCGGAGACGCAGTGGGGTGTTTGTTCGAGCCAGCCTCCCTCCCCTCTGCCCCTCCCCTCAGCAGACAGCCTCTAGGCGCCGCAGCCTCAGCCCAGACCCCCACAGTCAGAGCTTTGTGCTGCAGGTGGGCTCTGTGGAGGAGCTGCGCACCTGCACCCTGAGACTGGCCGTCTACAGCAGGGACTTCTCAGGCCTAAGAGAGGCTGCCCTGGGGGTGGTGGAGCTGCCCTGTGAGGAGATGGACTGGGCGCCTAACGTCACCACCACTCACACCAGGCAGCTCAGCCCGACTAAAAGCAAGCTGAAAAAGGTAAAATGGTGATTGTATTTAATGATTTGATGTGTTAAAAACTGCATTAAATAAGCAAACAATCAAAAGGTCAATGAAAAACAGTCCAAACACAGCAGATTTCAGTGTGAGGGTACTCTGACTCTTACCCAAACTCACCCCATCAGAAACTGGGCTGTCAAACCTGTGCAGTGTCTGCACAGTCAAGTGAAAGAGCCGACAGGCAGAATCCAAAACCCCACATAACTTGATGCCTTAACCAGATCTACACCAAACCCTTATTGATTAAATACGACTTGACCAAAGTTAATTGGCAACTTGTGATCAGAGTTTGAAATCATTACGGCGATGGCCAGACACAGTTCATTAGCATGGGTTGAAACTCAAAATGCAGATGCTTTACAGGAGTTTGATATTCATCCATTAGCTGCACAGCTTCATCCTCGAAGGTCCCATCTCTACACAGAAGCAGAGTGGAGGACCAACAGGTTTAAGCCTTCTTGTTGTGAGGCAACACTTCTGACCTCTGCTGCACCACCCAACTGGTTAGCTTAGCTTAGCATACAGACTGGAATCAGGGAAACATCCTGGTTCCGTTCAAAGGTATTGAACCTGCCTACCACCACATATGAGCCTCAGTAAATAATGTCATGTCTTACTTGTTTAATCCTATTTGTGTTTACACATGGAGTAACGTGCTGGAACATTAGTTGGCTCTGAACAGTATTTTCCTGAAGCCTGTTTTCTTATGTTAAACTAGATTGATTGCAATCAAAGTCAAACACAAACACAAAACAAAGAGCTAAGAAGTGGACATGTTGCGTCCTTGAGTTTTCCATGCGTCCCAGAATAAACTAAAGCCCTGTGGACTTTCTGTGTGTCTGAGTGGGGGGGGAGCATAGTACTTCTAGTACTATGCTTCCGGGTGACTGACCACTCTTCCTGTTCTTAATGTGGGTACTTTGTTATTTCTATGTTAAAAAATCTTTTTAACAAAGTTGACATTTTCAGTTGATTTAACAGATAGATAAACTACGCACGCAGGCCTATAAATAGCACATAATCCTGTTTTATCCATGAAGGAATGTAGCATCTAATCAGTTCTCCCATTAGCCACTTCTCCACGGATGTTTGTCATGGAGACACGGTTGTTAGTGGCTGCAGAGCAAACAAGCAGAGTGCAGCGAATTGGCAGCGTGCCCACGCCGTGCCCTCTGCGGCTCTGTTGAAACACTGCCAGAGGGCATTAATAACAGGCCTTTAATGGGAGGGGGTCCTGATGTTTCCCTAGACATTGGTCAGTCAGACAACGTTCATCTGTGCTTGGTGAGAGGGCCAGAATTATGTCTAGGACTTTACAGTAATGTGAAGATTTGTGTCCAGTGCACACATCTCCACCCCTATGTCCCCTACATTCCACACACACCAAGCATCCCCTTCCTCATCCTCAGTGAGAGTGTGTCACTGTGTGGATGTGGAGCAGGAGGTTTGCTGTGAACGAGCGCGGGTTGCTTAGCAAACCGAATAATTGTTTAAAGAGTGGGTGAGTGTACGGAGGCTGTGCAGTAGTGACTCCATCTTTTAATATATAGCCTCTTCCTGGATTCATAGGAAAACACCAGGTTTTTTAATCTGTGTAAATGGACCAGCTGGAGTATTGCTGTTTATTCATGTGTGTCACGTCTCATTTCAGTATTTCAGTATTCAGCATTTTATTATAAGCCAAAGATAATGTGAATAACATTTGGAATACATCAAAATATAAATTACTGTAAAATCTTGAATTCATCTAGACTGGTGATAGAATGATGAAAAAGGTGAATCAGTGTAGTCTTATGTTCCCTGGGTCTGGGAAGAACCCTTTCCATTTTCATTAACATCGTGAAATAGGTCACTAATAATTCATGGGTTTTGATAGGAAAAATTCAGGTGGAGTCTAATATTTAATGAGTGTGTGCAATTTGGTGCAGATACAAATAAAATTCTGGATTGAGTGAATTTAAAAGTGGTTGTGTAAGGAGGCCTTGACATATAGGAATGTTACGTTTGTATTTGAGTTTATAACATAGGTTTCAGTCACCATCACTATTTCTCTAAGCAGTGTGCAGTAACCTTGAAGTTATTATATCTGTGACTGAAAGGTTTGGATCTGGAGAAAGTCTGAAAGGAACATTTGAATGGATGCATTATACCAATGTATGCTAAGCTGCTGCAGTGCCTGATAGACGGGGACTGTGGGCATAAGAAAAGAGCAGCGGTATATTGAGTAGTTCGTATAAATCAGTGTTAATGTTCAGTCAGCGATTCCTAAATACATGAAGGTTAAATGAAGTAAAACCCCAGGGAGAACTTTGTCAGCATTATCATTTTTTCCCCTGTGGAGACTACTGGATGACTCATAATCAGTCTGCTGGGTTCAGTTATGTAACCCAAGATATCTAGAGGGAACAGGGTTACCAGATAATAACAGCAGAACATGCTTCTACAGTCCAATTACAAATAAGTTTCACTTCCAGCTGTGTCGTGCCTGAGGATACGCTCACAGTATTAGACAGTTTCTTCCATTTTTATATATTCACATTTGATACAAGAAGATCTGGTTTAAAAGTAAGATACCATGCTATAGTCTCAAATCTTTTAGCCCTATAGGGATGCATTGCAGTTCTGTGTCGGGTTTGGAAATACGTGACTTTTTTAATTTTCGGCAATATCATATCAAATCACCGTATCTGCTGCCTCCACAAAACACTGGTGTACATAATGTGTAGAGAAGATACAGCATGGTTGGAATGTCTTAATGTGTAACTTCTCCTCAAAGGAGGTCAAATGGTTGTAGTTTCTTAAATATTAGCAATGTTAAATGTATGCACCAATTCTGAGCTGTCCTTGCAAAAAGAAGTATAACAATCTCCCCATTTTACAGAGGCCACATACCATTACTCTTCATGTGGCACTACTATTTTTTTTGAAAAATATATCTAAACCTTGACTCATCTCACCAAACCAATGATGTGTCTTCTCTGTCTGTCTCCAAGACAGTTGGTGTATTCTCACAGAGATATTATGTACCTTCCTCCAGTTGTTATCTGGTTTCCTAATTCAACCTTTGTTTCTACAAATACTCAGAGGTGGGAAGTATCACTACTGGGATATGTATTGTTCTGATAACTTTATTTTTACTCGTACATTTTAATATTTTATGTAATTATCATCCTTACCTATTCAAATCATTACTGTTGCTTTAATGCATTTTTTATAATTTGAATCATTGAGCGCTGCCTTCCCAACATTAAGACAGATTTTAAACTAAGTAAACAAAAACACAACATGTATGTTTGTCGATCAGCAAAAGACATATTAGGACAAAACAGACGAGAAAGGGAGAATCAACCGCTGCAGAGAGACGTAGCACATATATGTGACAAATTATCTTTAATAAGTGAGCTTCCTCTCACTTTACTGCAATCCTTGTTTAGCGAGGCCCCCAGAAATAAGACACTGCATACAAAATAGACCTCAACAATAAAATGTTTCATTGCAATTGGGAAGCTGCATCCATTAGCAGCCTGTACGTGAGCAGTACCAGTTCAAAACTTAGGCAACTTCAAACTTTCCTGAAAACAAATCTCTATCTGTAGCTCCCAAGTAGTTCACACGAGGCCAGAGGTCTTTGTTAGAAAACGGGGTTTTATTTCCAGGTCGAACCAACCCGTGAGAACTGGGTTTAGAGAGAAAAATAAATGAAAATAAATACAAATTCACAATATGCAAATGTCCGTTTTTACAGCAGCACAACAGGTGTTACATTACACCAAAAAACACTTCACACACACCTCACATACAGCCCGCAGCTCAATATTAACTTGCACATTTACAAACTTAACTTACATAAACATATTCACAACTTTACATAGTATGCAAATCACTATCACGCACAACCATGCAATTGAAAGCAACACAATAAAATCGTTCACATTCTTCTTAGATATAAATAAATGATAAACATACCTCGTCCACTGCTTACTACTTGAGGGAATCTTATCTTATTGCTTGTCCTTTATAGTTTTTTCTTCTTCTTCTTATGTGCTTTTACTTTTAACTTTAATTTATAGCTTATTGATTGTGCTGCTTCTTTCGCGCTGTTTGGCTAGGTACGTCGCTTAAAGGTGTGGTGTAGGAAACATATGACGGCGGCAATTAGTTCCGCCCCAGTGCCATTATAACCAGTAGGAACCAAAAACGGGAGGTTAACCAACTAAACAAACTGCCAATGTGCGGCAGTTACACTATCTGAAGCTTTAAGGTTTGTTTAGAGATGTGTGTGTGTGTGTGTGTGTGTGTGTGTGTGTGTGTGTGTGTGTGTGTGTGTGTGTGTGTGTGTGTGTGTGTGTGTGTGTGTGTGTGTGTGTGTGTGTGTACAGAATAGCATCTCCTCCTTTAAAAGGCAGTGTAAGTGTGAGTGATGGTCTCTGAGGCGAAGAGCAAGTGACAGACAGTCAGTGAAGCGGAACTCACTTGTTGGGTGAAATCGCCTTCACACTCTCAGCAAGTCGCCGGCGGGCCGACACTCACAGACTGTGACTCACCGGACGCCAAGCAATGCAAGCTAATGAGAACTGACATCAAATCAGAAATTACTATTTCTGTCTATATAGATATGATATAATAAATGTCTATTATGTATGACGGGTGGTCACGTCAGAGACAAAACATACTTACCCTGATGATGACAAATCAGCTGTAAGGGATTGAAATTGTGATGCAGATTAAATCCTGCAGGATTATTTGTGATTAAAAATAGATGATATTGTGGAAAAATCCTTAAAATGAGAATACTCTACAGAAGTGTAGAAACATGTTGACGAGCACATAGAGCACTTTACGGACATTACTTGCTCTACTCTCTTGTTATTTTTCCCACTGGATGAAGGGAAGATCTGCTCGGTGAAAGAAGACTTCCCCCTCTCTCGCTTAATCTCTCACATTTTCTTTATTTTTCTGTCATTTGTTTGTCTCCTTCCCACCTTCAGAGTGCGAGTTCTCTAGAGGCGTTGGGCCACAGGAAGAGCTCGGTGAGTGTGCCTCGGGCTTTGGGCCAACTGTTCATCCTGCTGCAGTACCAGACGCTGGCCCAGCGCATCAAGGTGATGGTCCGGAAGGCTGAGAATCTGGCCAAGCTCACACGGATCCCAGGAGCTCCAGGTGAGCAACTCATACGTAACACAACAGGCTCTTATATGATTCAACGTGCTGCACCATTACTCAGATTAAAAAGTCACATTAGACCTAAACGGTTCCTCCTCTGTGGTCAGTGTATGGATACGTTTAAGCGGCTAAAATTACTTGGATATGGTTATGGAAAGAGTGTGGTCATGGTTGAGAAAGAACCAATGTTGACTATTGGAAGCAGATGGGCTGTGAACACCAGGCTGATGTGTGAAAGTTGGACCTTTCTCCTAGTGAAGAAAAACACTAACACCCACTAACATCTGGCTTTTGTCTGCAATGGGATGAATACAATCAGCATTCACTCTGGGGTCAAATGACTCTGAGAGTGTCTCCATTTTCAATGCATTTGTGACGTCAAACATGATAAACGGAGGGAGAAAAAACAGAGATGCAAACTCCTCTACTGACAATGGGAAAGGAGTCAATCGCCTTATTAAGTGCATTTACCCGTGTTTTAGTATAAAAGTGGTAGAACACAACTTTAGCCAAACCCATCCCTCAGAGCTGCTCCCTCTGTGGTTTTCTGGTGAGACAACATCAAATGATTATGCTTTTTTTCTGAGAAACAAAATTATTCTTCCAATAAACTAAAGAGTGTGCTTCTCTGAGATAGAAGTGTCATTATTCACACTACCACAAGAGGTCACATTATAATTCATCGAGCAGTTACAAGTTCTTTAACTTCACTTTTTGGGTAAAGTTATATTATATAAGTATGTAAGCATTAGTATATTTAAAATTAGTAAGCTGGTACTTCAAGTTGCACTGCACATAAACACTGGTAAACAGCTTGTGTGTATTCTCCTGTGTATCTCCAGCATCAGTCACTCCGACAGGATCCGTGATTGGTTTGTAGTGTAATTAGATTAGGAACTGATCGGCCCATTGTCATTTCCCCTCCTGTCCGCATCACATCTCACTGCATCTAATTTAAGGCTCAGCTGTGATGATCCTGCTGAAGAGAGGAGGGAACACGAGCTCCTGTAAAAACAAAACAACTGTGATTTTGTTTCACACTCCTGACCTGACAGTTTGAGGCTATGTGGTCTGTTGTGTGTTCCTGGTGAATTTCAATGGTTCTTAAAACTTGTGTAAACGAGTGCTGTCTGCAGAGGCAGGATTCTTATCTGACAGAGACACATTGTTTTTTTCATTTCTGCAAATCCAATTAACATGCAAGAATGGAATTACACGGGAAATTATATTTTGCAAGTGATAATCCTGATTTACAACAGTGATAGTGGAGAGGTTTTCAGAGATTTATGAGGGTTTAAATCAACATGGGTAGACCATTTATTTCCTAAAAAGAAAAACAATTATATAAATAGATAAAATCATGGCTGAAGATGTGATTGTTTTCCACAGACCACTACGTTGTCATCAACCTGCGTCAGGATGGGAAAGTTATTGCTAGCAAGGAGACCAAAGGAGTCAGTGGACCAAGCCCTGTGTGGAACGCTCCGTTTCTGTTTGACCTGCCCCCTGGTGACATCACTCAGTTGCCATTGATCCTTGAATTCATCATCATGCAGGTACCACGGTCTACATCCTTTTCATACAGAAAACAGACTCTGTGTTAATATGATGCAAATGAATATCTCCTTATTTGTGTTATTTTGAGTGCAATTCTCTCTGTGTATCTACAGGGCCGCCTCTACACTAAGAGCAGCATTTTGGGTTGTGTGCTGATTGGCAGCGATGCTTCAGAGGCGGGACAGGGACACTGGAAGGAGATGTGCAGTCGGGGGCAAATAGAAACGGCTCGCTGGCACGCCATCCAATCAGATATGCTATAGGGCCGATGAACTGACTGCTTCTCTGTTGCCTCATGAGTTTCCCGCGGGTGGAGTTATTGCACACAGGAAACAGGCTGTATATAAAGACGGACGACATGGCATCTCCCCAAAAGTGAAGCCAAAGCGTCTATCGCCACCTGGTGATGGACTGCAGTATAAGTCCTCCATATTAAATGATGGGACATGGATCAAACTAAAATGTCGATATTTTTTTCTGAAAGATGATTTCTATAATTTTAGTTCTTATTAAACTGCTTAATGTTAAAATGTTTTGTTTTTTTCCAGTAAGTTTGGCTTTAATTTGATCTTTGATGCTATAAAAGTGGGCTGAAACGTCATGAATTACAGCTGACACTATCGTGGGTGGAAGTGGAGACATGTCGTTCATCTTTATTTCCAGTCTATTGTAGTATTAACATGTAACTTGGATCTAATTGCACCCCCCCGGTTTTCAAGGTTCTTATTTTAGTCAGTTTGTTAGCTATGATGTGTATTTTTTTTTGGTTTAACTTTGGTTTAATGTTATTTATAAAAATATGACGTGTATTACCATAATTAGTGTTTTCAGGGGGTAACCATATCCAGATGGTCCATGTGTATCTATAGGTCTGTAGAGGAAGAAGCACTGACCACTAGAAGGTGCGAGGAGGGATCAGCAGCAGTTTTCTCCATATCAACAGTAATCTGCATCCCTGCATTGCCTTTGTGATGATTTCCACTGTGACTTCTTAAAACTGTAGTCTATAAAGTATACTATTCTGGATGTACTGGATGCAGTCTGTTCTAATGTTGTAGTCATGTTTATATTATGTCCAGAGGCAACACAAATGTTAGTGTGCAATATAAGATGAGTTTGTTGAGTTACAGTGCATTTATGTTGCCACTCTGCCTGTGGTTTGATGTGGTGTATTAATGTGCCAGTATTTGTCCGCCTCTCCTTTCTAGTATCTTGCATTCTCATTCCATGCAGAATCAATGTTTTATTTTGTGCCACGACAAAAGGGATATAAATGGGTCAAAACTGTTTTTTCCTCATATTCAGTCAATTGATGCCAAACCAACACACATAGACACATCACTGAGAAAAGAAATATTACTTTTTTTTATTCTTTTTTAGACCTGAAACAAATATAGAGTTTCCTTCAGAGCACTACATTGATGTATGTCTGGTATCCTAAAGCATTAAAAGGATATCCCACACTAAAGATTTGGAAAATATATTCATTATTCATTCTTGATTATTATGTGACACCCTTTAAAGCATAACCAGAAGAGAAGTTTGGGTTTAAAAATATCATGTTTTAACATTTATTTGGCAGGTGTCACGTATTTTTTAATGCTAACACTTAACATTCTTTTTGTTTCTAGAAATAAATTGCTGTGTTTCTATGTATTGACTATTGAACATGTTGATGCCTGCCTGTGGCATGTATTGTCTCAACTGTACATGAATGTCCTTGCTTATGAGAGAGAATCATTTCAGAGAATTTGAAATAAATAGTTATATTATTAAAAGATATTTTGTCGAGTGTGTGAGACAATTTATATTTTATAAGAGATATTTACTAACTAGGGATCTTTTTAGTTATTTTGATTTATTTTGAGTAACAGTACATAAGGTATAGGTGTAGACGAAGGATGGCTGAATTCCATTTAGCTTTTCCATTAAGTTTAAGGGTCTAGTTACTGTGAATGCTGTCTTGCTGTCACGTCGTCATGACCTGTCGTCATGGGAGACTTACTGCATATGAAACACAGCCATAACATATAAAATACATGTTTAGTAGGAAAATGATGACTCCAAATTTCAAGGCCTGATTCATATACTGGCTTTGAGTTTCAACATGTATGTAATTAACGTGCTTATTCTATTTTCTTTCTGAAAAAGGTCTTTTACAGGGCTATATAATTTAACAAAATGTATATCTGATAAAGTTATTTGGTTCATGTGGTCATTTTATGCATTATAAATCTCTGGAATCGTCCTAAACCCTGCTAACAGCTATATAGCTCCATTTAGTTTAATGATGTTGGTTCAACTGTTCCAACTTGACATCACAGCTTGTTGTGTTTACCACAGTAACCGAAACCACAGCGAGGTCAATGAAGAGCAAATTATATGGTATTTGTGTTCCCAGAATTCTCTGAAGTGAAATAGTGGAAAAACAGCCTCTAAATAGAAATATCTGGCCTGGGCCAATGTACAATAAGTTAGTAGTTAGTAAAAATGGCACGATAATGTGTCAGTGTAGCAGTGGGCCTGTTAAAAGTACGGTCTAGCTATAGCTTCTCTGAAGACTAATGCCCTGTCCCAAATCCTCTCCC
Source organism: Limanda limanda (assembly GCF_963576545.1). Taxonomy (NCBI): domain Eukaryota; kingdom Metazoa; phylum Chordata; class Actinopteri; order Pleuronectiformes; family Pleuronectidae; genus Limanda; species Limanda limanda. The sequence goes on from NC_083638.1 coordinate 11,913,985, forward strand.
GTGGCCCAACCCTGTGTTATGAAGTGACCCTCACTGGGATTGTCCCCTAAGACCAGAGCCACAAGGGAGAGGGCTAGAAAGTCTTCACGGGACAACTGCAGGACAGACAGGACAGATTGATTAATATACATTCAGTCAGTGTGTTTACATCAGATACTTCGATGTTACTCCAGTCCTGTCCATAGAAACTTCTGTTTGAAACTGAAAACGTTATAAGATGAGGGATTCAGTTTTTTTGCAAACTTCCCATACAGGAAACAGGAGTGATGAACGTTACTTGTTTATCTCACTCAGACCGGTTACATGCTTATTTTCACAGAGTGAATAGCAATTTCCCTGAAACGCTTGTCATGGCGACAAGGAGCAAAGGATATTCAGCTGGATTTAAACATTATTTCATGGTTATTTTGCAAGATTCATACAGCATTTTACCAGCAGGGATCACCATGTTGATTCGCTTCGTCCTTTCGCAAAGTATTTCGTCTACCTCCTGAGCCAATTTACTCCTGGGTCCTGAGCACACTATGGCTGAAGGGGTGTTTAAAGGGGTAGATGCCCACTAGCTAAATGGGACAATGCTGCCCCTTTACGTCCAAAAACGAAGGGATAGGGCTAAGGACTATTAGACTTCTGTCCATCCTGGGAGACGGATCCCTCACATCTGCATGTTGCACCTTGGTAAGCCCTATGAGACAAATTGTCATTTGTGAATATGGTCTATATCAGGGGTCAGCAACCACCTAAGGCCAATGAACACAGGCGATATCTTATTAAAGAAATGTTCAAAGGTTTTGCCGTCACGCAGCCTGTTTTATTTAGCTTGATTGATGTTAACATTTCCCAGCCACTATGTGCTTGCATTAAATAATAATAATAAGAAGCCTCCCAGCCGGCACTGCTCGCATTTCCCCACATGAATCTCTGTGAAGTGCAGCCGTTCAGGTGTATTGGTGATGGCATATGCCCACTAGCTTAAAAAACGAAGACACAGGCATGCATTTCCGCCCTCACGGGCAGAAGACTATGGCTTTGTTTTTCATAAGGACCATGCTGTGTGCACGTTATGTTTTGAAAAAGCACGAAAGAAGTTTCAAAGATCAGGCAGACAAGGGAGAATCCATTAAACGTGCAGTGTCCAGGTATGAGAAGCCAACTCTCTCAATGTCTTAGACACTGCCAAAAACCATGCGACTGAATCAAGCCTCCGCAATTCTGAATATGAGTGTGGTTGGTGGAGTTACTGACAAACTTATTATTGCAATCATAATGAGATAAACATGTTTCTTTAGAGTGTTGCTCTATATACAGCCAATATGGATGGAATAAAATGACATGTCTGTTGGAAATATTAATATGGTTCAATAATGAAATATATAAAAATGTTTATATGGCACACTAATTAACAAGAAAATTTCACCTCGTATATATATAAATAAAATTGGATTGATTGACTGACTGATTGCTTCCGGTTCACAATGGGTGACATCTTTCCCGCTACTTATAACTATCCATAGGATGTACACCGCAATGCTGATGTAATCTCACTCCTTGGATGATCTTTGTCATATCAGATCACCAAACAAATGGGACTACTGCCACACAAGCACACATAGTGATAATGCACACACTAATGCACACACGCACATAGAAAGTCACGTCACGGTTGTTGTTGCAATGTGTAAAATGTGGAAATTTGTATATGGGCCCAGTTGGATGGAAAGCACATTCTTGCACTTAATTGCACTCATCATGTTAAGTCATTCTTCCATTCAGCTTTTTTTTTTGTCCTTTCAATACAAATTCACGGCTTCTTTCTTCACTTGGAAATCTGCACCGTCTCCTGGCTTCAGCACTCACTTCTGCATACACATACATACATATACTAAACATACACATACACAAGCCCATCCAGAGAAGCTCCAGATGGGCCTGAGGTCACTACAGAGGAGTAGGTGGTCAAGTGTGTGTTTTCTCTCCCTCACCCATCAACTGAGAAGATCAACTTTAAAAAAGGCTTCTCTTAAGGTTGGGGGTTAAATCCTTTACCCATGAAAGCACAAATACTGCTCACTCTGTGAGTGTAAAGGGTATGAAATGAAAATCCTGGCAAGAGGCTGCAAAGCATTTGATACAGACACACGTCCCTTTCTTCATTCCTCAGATCTGCCCACTCTCCCGGGGGAGGTGAAGAAAAGAGATTTTGTGGATCTATTTGCAGTGGGTGGTTTCCTCTGTGTGTGGGCCTGATTCAACTCTGCTGCTCTCACAACAGGTTTCTAGCATCTGCTGGTGAGAAACACATCATTTAGCAACTATTATTTAAAATGGCAAAGTTTCAAGGTGATGAGAAGTAGGAGGCGTCAATGAATTACCAGGTATTCCAGTAAACCCCTGCAAAGGGCCTCTGGCATCTGGACCAAAATCCATTTATTATCTTTCTAACAACATTTAAATGTATGAAGGAATATGAGGTGATTATTCAGATATGTGCAGATCATTAACTTTGAACAAATATTTCCAAAGATAGAGTTGAAAAAAAACCAATACTCTTATTACCTCCACCAAGGAGGTTATGTTTTCACCTGCATTTGTTTGACTGTCACTAGCTGGATTATGCAAAAAATACTGTGTATTTTATTTTCGGGAGGAGTGGGGCATGACCCAAGAATGAACCCATGTGAACATAGGGTAGATCTATCGTACTTTGGAGAAAACCCCAATTTGTTTTGTGGATATTTACATCTACTAAGGCAACGTAGTGTCATGACTAAGGAAGCCAAAGAGGATATGTCTTCATCACCCCTGTCCATTTGTTCATGAGCAAGATTAGGGATTATAGGATGGATCTCCACAACACAGTGGAAAGGTGAGATATGGGTCAGTGAAGAACTCAATAAACTCTGGTGTGGTTTTGGATCAGGAGGCAGATCCAGCAATTTCCTTTCACTTTTTTTAAACATTGCAAGATGTTGTTCAACATTTTTGTTGATTTCTCAAAGAATGATTAAATGAAAAAAATCAGGCATATTTATGGGACTGGAAGTGTGTGTAATATGATGCAGATACAAATAAAAACTGGATCTAGTGAATTTGAGTGTGGTTTCACAATGGGACTTATTCGGCTTGGGCAGAGGTATGCTCTTTGCTGAGTGACCTTCGTGTTATTTAATTAATTTAGGAGCATTACATTGTTGTTTTGAATCAGATGACGTATTGCAATGTAAGAAATTAATGGGCTTTTTATGAATGCCTTCACTAACATATGTGATCACCAATTTATAAATGACTGTTTTTTTAATTAGTAGCGTATTAATAACAATCAGTAAAAAAAATTATTTTCAGATTTCTATGTTATCCAAAATGAATCTACCTGGACACTGACTGGACTGAAGTATTAGAGTATTCTCATGCAAAAACAGAAAAATATAACTAACTAGCTAACTCTGTCCAGTCCAGTGAGCAGCAGTTCCCGACTCATGGTCCCTGAACAACCCCTCCACTGGTCTGACAGCCAACTGTGTTTTGGCACTATTGATCCACATGTGCCTGCCTGTCTAAGTCTGACTGCCCAGTGGCAAGAAGTCAGTGATAATTGCCTCCAGACACAGTGTACAAATAACACCGTCACATCGTTTGTAGGAGGACAGAGGCATCACTGACGACTTGTGTGGGAGAATATCCTGTGATGTTTACAGACGGTAGACCATTAGCGTAGAAACTATTCGTGTTAACCATTAAATGTGGCTTAATGATTCAGGAAGTCATGATCTTCAGCCTTGCAGAGCTCTGACGTCCTCCACACTGCAGGATGCATCATGACTCACTCTGCGAGACTGATGCTGCTTGGTTGCCCTCAACAGGCCCACGGTCTGACATTTACTGCCTGTCACTGTGCACCTGCTTTCACCTGAGGAGACAGCAGAGCCTCTCTGTGCTGGGGTAGAGGGGGCCGCTCCTCCTTCTCTGTGATCACCAGGCCAAATTGGGATGCTGAGGCCTCAGTGAGACGTACCGTCCACACATGCCGACCAATTGTTTTGTAAGCAACTTTTTGAGACGTTAAAAACAACTTCCCACACATGCTCTCATCACTTTGTATTTACCACTGCCTTCCTCCAGACTGTTGGAATGGAAAAATTCCACTGATCAGTGTCTTGACTACTGTTTTCTGTGCACTTAGCGGATGCAACCTCAGAGTTCATGCCCTTACTTGGTCATGTCACGTCCTGTTGACCTTGATCTGTGCAACTGGGTGCTGGGTTTGTTTCCTATTTCTGTAGCAGCAAAGCCAGAAGGCAGAAGTGTCCTGTCTGCTTTCTGTTATGTTTGCTGTTTACCACAATGTATAAAAAACCTTTCTTTTTAACTATTCGAGGTTGCACTCCGAGCGTTGATGCTGACCAAGTAACCCTCTGCAGAGCTTACTATTAAAACTCAAAGACAACGGTCTGAGAAACTCTTTATTTCACATCTCGAGGTAGATTTCCACTACACTGTCGTGAAGGTTTAGTGATGAACAGATTACCATTTAATTCTCTATCTTTTTTTAAATACATCAATCTTAGTGCAGGGATTGATAGTGATTGATGCATGACTCACAGCAAGAGGGATCCCAGTTCGATCCACGCTATGATGCAGTCATTCTCTGTGGAGTTTGCACGTTCTCTCTGTGTCTGCTTGGGTTCCCTCTGAATACTCACTGAATGGCTTCCTCCCACAGTCCAGAGACATGCGGACTGAGACAAGGTTGACTGGAGACTCTAGTGGGTGTGAAAGGTTGTTTGTCTGGCCCTGTGATACACCGGCAACCTAGGTGTACCCCACCTGTTGCCCAAAATCAGCTGGGATTGGCTACAAAGCTCTAGGGTTGCAAAGGGGCGGAAAGTTTCCGGTAAATTTCCGGAAACTTCCGGAAACTTTCCATGGGAAGTTTAGCTCGGGAATTTTGGGAATTTTGAAAAAAAAAAAAAACTACGCAAATTAAACGCTGAGCAATAAAAACATCATTCAAAACTCTATTTTAAAGATGTATGGAATGTAGCACACGCTGCACGTTGAGTTTCAACCCTCCACTGTGCATTCTTCCTTCACATGCACAGATATCTCCCAGCATCCTTCACTCTACAGCAGGGCTATTGAGGCCTGCTGTAGTGTGCAGGACTAGTCAGGTAAGTTTCCATGATATTACTGGGAAAATATATTAGCATGCTGATTGAGGATTGTTCATCTGTTCATCTAGCCTATTTCCATTCATTTGTCCATCAATTTTAAAATATGTTTACAGATGATTCCAATTGGTTGGCTAACTATTTATATCTCTAGCATTGCATTAGTGTTTTTTTACAAACTTTGTTCTCATCTTATTCTACAGAACAATGCCACATGCACTATCTCATGTGTGGAGACATTTCACCTCATCCAATGTAGAAGGAAAGGCTGTGTACATTAGCAAATACTGTGCAAAGACCTATGTTAAGAATGACGCAACGATGCAGAAGCATATAGTCAAGTGCCCAAAGTTTCCTCAGGGCTTAAATCAGCCTATGACACAACAAAATGTTTATATTTATGTCTGTATATGACAAGGTAAATACAGTTAGTATAAATTACCCACAACATTTCCAGTTTATTCCCGTTAATTCCCGTATATTCCCGTTTATTCTCGTTAATTCACGTATATTCCCGTTTATTCCCGTTAATTCCCGTATATTCCCGTTAATTCCCATGGAAAGTTTCCAACTTTGAATATTCCCGGAATTTTGCAACCCTAGATAGAATCAGTCTATAGATACGTAATAGTTTTTTGTTAAACTTTTTTTAAACTTCTTAGAACTTTTCTATTTTCTATCTATTTTGTGTGTCTTCTCTTTCTTCTTTTGGAAGGAGAAATCATGCCATGTAAAGTGTAATGTAATTGTAAATTAGGGATGTATTTCAATGCCAAGAGGGCTGGGCTTAATGCATTGGTATGACACAGAAATAAGAGGTAGATGAATCATTTTCAGAGCTGTACATAGTACGTCAGTATTTTCTTCCGCCTAGACGCTGATTCACCTCAGTGTGTCTCACTAGCTCTTGGCCAAACATATCGATTGTGTTCTGCCTCCACCCAGCAGCCAGATCAATAAGAAAGCTGTATCTCAGGAGTGCAGCGGCCGTCAGTAACCTATCCTGTCATACCGGTTTACAAAAATAGTCAACGTTCTGTGACCCCACTTAGGAGTGATTAAACACCTTACTATTAAAAACTATACACATAAGATCCATATGCTGTTTTTAAGCTGTTCTTTAACTTTTCCAAAGCATTTCTTTTAAATATATAAATAGTCCCTGAGTACCGACCAGAGATTTAAGATATCATTTTTGGCCACTTTTCAAAATCAGTTTCTTCCGATTTCCCAAACCTTCAGGCTGAAGAAAAAAAAAAGACTTCATCTTGACTGCTACTCTCCTACTTCAGAAACAAATTGAGGTGAGCAGAATATAGTGGAGGTCCGTCAGTGTTTCTCCATGCTGACAACTGTGTAACTCAATATCCTCCCCAGTGTATTTTAGCATTGCTCCATTAGAAGGTTGATGTTTAACATTCACCTCAGATGGGATCTTGCGTTTCTGCTCGAATCTCAAGTAGAGCCTGAGGCCTATATATTTATCGGTAATGATTCCTCAGATGTTGTTATCAAACCCTTATGACAAATAAATGTAAAAACTTATAGAAAATGAATGCTTTGTTACTGTAAAAGACAAATAAACATATTTTCTGCAATGTTTAAATGAAAAATATACTGATGTGTCTGTGTGTGAAAGACTCATATCAAGTGATAGTATTTGGCCAACCAGTAAATCTTACACCAACAGGGCAAAATGAGGTCCCTTTTGCCTGTGACCCCCAAAGTCCCTTAAACGTGTCTGTGTGGATACATGCCGCTGTAAAGTATAGTAGATCTATAAGTGTAGAGACTTAATGTTACTGGCTATACTCGTGCTTATTTATTTATATAGTCTCATGTATATACTTCAAGCAAAACACACAATTTCTTTTCAATTTTAAAGTATTTCAAATGATTTATTCAGAGGTTTATAACTCTTTTATAACTGCTCAAATGTTTCCCTCTTGTGGATTTCTGGAGTAATGCACATGGAAAACATTTTTTTCACAGACATTTCTGAAGCAGCCGGGTCACAATAGCACAAGTCTGATTCAACTCTAGTGTGTATGTGTGTGTGTGGACACAATTAACACAACTGATTCATCTGAGAGAGGAAAACTGGTCTCAATTTCTGGTTTCCTATAACCACACACACACACACACACACGACATGCAGATGCCTTTGAAGTAAATAGCATCAAAGCCCTGGCTGTCGCTCCGAGTCTCCAGGTGAAAGCTGCCATCCAGTACTAATACAATAAAACCACATTTCAGCTACATTATGTCAAAACACATCTGACATCTGGCATAATCCCGCATGATTGTGATGTTACATGCAAGACAATGTGTGTATATGGAGCTGTGTGTGTGTGTGTGTGTGTGTGTGTGTGTGTGTGTGTGTGTGTGTGTGTGAGTGTGTGTGTGTGTGTGTGTGTGTGTGTGAGACTGTCAGCGCTCACATCTGGAGCCCAATCCTGGTGAAGGATCAGAGAACCAGAGCTGAGATCAGATCTGCCTCTTTCTCTTTATTAGAGTTCTCTTCTGACCATGATTAATGAACGCTCCGTCTCGGTTTGACCAGCTTTCACGCCTCCTTGTGCCAGCTCAGAACTTCAGCCCATCCATCTCCAGTTGCTCCGGGCCTTGAAATCACAGCATGGTCAGAGGTCTCGAGTCCGTCATCACCAGATCAAATGGCTGCTGGATGGAAACGGACAGGGATGACGTTCAGGCTGCAGGAGCAAGTAAGGAGGGACACAGGCAGAAAAAAAGTGTAATTTAATATTATTTTTGAGGGAGCTGAAACTTCACTTTGATTTTATTTGACCAGCTCAACATAAAATCGACTCTTTGTGTTTGTAAATTAGTGAAGTTAAGATCGCCCACAAGACCCCAATCCAGAAATGTATGTATGTATAATGTATGTCAAAATATTAAAATTGAAATTGATTGCTATGGTTTGTTTAGCCGTAATATTCCTAATAGGAATCCAATTAGACCATTGGAGACCCTGCTCTCCAAGCCAGACTACCCTCCCTTTAGAAAGCACTTGAACACTAAGACACTAAGGGCATGGTCACAAATATATGAATGCAAAGTGAATATCACGGGTAAGTTCCCACAAGATAAAGTCCACAACTGAGTCCGAGATCACACCACTCATTCACTAGGCCCGACTTACAATATAGGGTCTTCTATATAGAGCAACATGTAGTGATCAGAAAAGAAAAAAACACTTTCAGACACTATTGATTAATGAAGTCTTTCTCGCAGGATTAGGATTTGCAACAATAACAATAATGTCAGCCGGTTCAAAATCCCATAATATATTTTAAATGTTTATAATACACTCGGTATAAAGACTTTCAGGTTAAAAAACCCTGTTGATTGACCATGTTTAAATGTAGAAATTATCGGTCTGTTCCCGCTGAGCCCATTGCATGATGGTCCATATTGTTTGGTTAGTGACCATCTGTTGTAAACGATTTTTCATGATGCATTATGGGAAACAGTTAGTGCACTATATAGGGTATTCGAAAATTCACAAAAGCTTCGGACCACCACTACAAAATGGAAAACTCACAATATTGACTCAATATGTGACAGTGCCCATATTTAAACTCAAGCAAGTGATGGGAATTTCATACGGTCCGTTTCACACATATATGAACGCATCAGTGGCTTCCTGGTTAAATTCCAATCAGCCTGAGAGGGAAGGTGAAGAAAAACATACCCTTCTTGTGGCAAAGCAAATCGCAGAGAGACTTTGCATGGAGAGTTCAGTTTTGGTCAACTTTGACCCGTGATAATCGCTTTTGCATTTGTGCATGTGTGACCATGCCCCTAAGAATGCACTGCAAGCACGATATGAATTGAGCAGCATATCGGGACACACAGATCTGCTCTCCACCACGCTGTCCCTGCTGTGCATTTGCAGGGACAGCGTGGCGCATGGCTGCAGCTGCACGGAGGACCGGTGAGAGCTACAATGAAGATGTGTTAAAGACCGCGAGGCCCAAATACTCCAGAGCAGCTGTACTCAGTGTGCCTCTCTCTTCTCCGCGTAAACAATGGGCCAGGCCACGCTAAGCAAAAACACATGACACTCGTTCCTATTCAAACTATCTCCATTGTTGTGTTTGCTGACAGGCCTTTCTGCACGACACACATTTGTTTTTGAACTCCACAAAATGTCGGGAGAGTTTGAGGATGCTGTGAAAGGCTGCTATTAGTGGTGTTTCAACCCTGGAGGATTTCAGAGCTTTCAAGGTCCACATTTAATGTTCTGTGCTTTCTTTAGGAGGATATAAAAAAGAAAGTGGGCACGTTCCCAGTCCAGTCCAGATTAGAGCTATTGTCTGAACATCGCAGAGGCACTTTGATGTTGAAATCATCAAAATTAAAGAAAGTTTGTTCCCTCGACGTTTATAGAAGGGACACAGTTTTCACATACAATATATTCTGAGTGGAGAAAACCACAGTTACTCTACAACCTTTCTCTGTAGTTCCTCTCTTATTTTTACTGTGCATGGGCAGTTTTGCACAGGATTTCAGGCAAATATGGCCAAACATGTGTGATATAGACTACAGTGTAATATAGATAAAAACTGAATGTCACTCAGTAGACAGCATTTAAATTCACTAGATCCAGACAGTCGTATGGATCTGCACCAAATTACAAACACTCTAAATATTTCATGATGTGTTTTTAATCAAGATAAATAAATTATTCTTCGAGAAATCATCAACATTTTGAAAAACGCCCTACATCATTGTCAAAGAAAGGGAAATGAAAATCCTAGATCCACCCTCTGATTCGGATCTGCAACAAGATTTAATGGGTTCTTTCCTGACTCAATTTCCATGGTTTTCCATCCAGTATTTTCTTGATAATCTTGGTTCCAATCAAACAAAGAAACAAACAGGGATGAAAACATTGAAAATGTGGGTGTCAGAAATATAATTCAGCATATAAACTCTAAAAATCCAGAAAGAAGTATCAAATCTGAAATCTAAGGGGGCATCAGACCCTGGAGTAGTGCGGTGAAGTTTACTGTTACCTATTCTTACACCACGTTGGCTCTGTTTGACAGTTAAGTGTGAAAAAAAGCCACAGGGGACGGACAACACAGAACCACGGGCTGATAACTTGGACCAACAAACATTGATTCACACGCACATTGTCTCTACTTCTTGAATGACTACAGCATGAGCCATGTTTTTTTCTCCTCTGCCTGGCATTTGTCCCCAGTCCTAACAGGCTGCTGCATGAACTTACGCACCACTCCCAGGCAGCCAGCCGGCAACGTCGACTCTGCATCACCTCGGCTCTGTTCGCCTGCCAGGGGAAATAAATAAATAGGAGTAAACCAGTAATGGAAGTCAGATGATTATGTGACAATGAAGTTACGGGAAACATTTCAGCCTCCACATGTGATACACAGAAAGCAATCTGTAAATGTTTCCCAGGTTTTACACACTGATTTAAGAAGGATGCAGTAAAGCATTAATTATCATTTAATATCTCCAAACCAGACATTATTAGGCCTGTGAGGACTTTATTATTATTTGCAGCCTTCTTCTGGCAGGAGGTTGTTTTGAACTAAACAAAGATCCCAGCTAAGTATGTGTTTTGGCCAATCCTCTTAGTGAGGATTCTCAGATCACAGTCATGGCAGAGTGACCACAGATGATGTGACAAATATCTTCAGCCAATTATAAAAAAGCCTCTTTCAATTGTGCTGGGTAAGTCAGGCCCTTTGTGCGACAGACTTTGTGTTTGTTGTCATGACTCTGTACTTATAGAGCTTAAAGAGTCCGTCCTACATCCTATTAACCCCTTTGTTGCTTATTCACCCTTCTCCTCCTGTGCCTGCGCTTCGCACCACCGTGGGAGGCGAACGTGAGGCAGACCACACAGATGTGTCTATTCAATCACAGTCCTGTACCACACACACACACACACACACTCACTCCTGCCTGTTTCTCATAAGTGGTGCCAAACTCTCTACACCACCTTCTGTGATGTTTATTTAATCGACTTCACACAAAATCAATCTACATGTGTGAATGGCTGTCTCAGTTCGCAGAGGGAAAATCCCATCTTCTCGCTTCCATCTTCTCTGCTACTAGATACAGAAACTTCATATAAGGAAACAAGTGTGTAGAAACCAGCAACAGGTTGGAAATTGACACTGAAAGATTTGTCATTTGTCTTTTTTTCAAGCAACTGTTCCCGAATTACTCAAGCATTAATTATCTTAATCTCAATCGTCACTACTGAGAATCTATATTAGAGAAAACATCAACAAGCTGATGCAGGAGGTATAGATGTTTCAAATCTTGGGGGATGACAAAGATTTATGGACAAATTATCTACATTTCTTCTGAAACATCGCTTTAAACAAAAGAGCAGAAGATAACAGCAAAAGCAATTATACAATACTATACAATAGAATAAAGTTTAATAGAATTACAATTATATGATATATGCTTACACACTGATATAGTACTTGCTGAGTTTTGGGCTCTTGTCACAAGCTCAAAAACATGATCAGTGTTCATATTATAATCGCTTATATAACAACTCAGTCAGACAATGAACACTATCTCTTGTCAATATATAATATTCTGTAATATATAACTCTTGTATATACAGTTCTGGTCCATTACTATAACCTCTTAGCTTTTATCCAAGGATGATCTGTCTAAGTTTTCATGAATGGAAACATCTTATTATACAATATAAAAAAAGTCAGTTTCAAAACTCTTCAATTGTTGTTCCAAGGAGATATTGAAGATTGTGACTCAATGAATTCTTACAGTAAACCAGAGTATTTAGAGGAGTATCCGTGTTTTTCGTGCCTTCCTCACTTGAAAAGAAAATACTAAAGAAGATAATCATATTGTGTGACAGACTTTTGGCTTTCAGCAGCTGACAGCCACCTCGTCATCTCCCTCTGCAGTAGACCAACTCTCGCTCATCACCACATGTTTCACATTAACAAGATGAAATGCGTCCATTCATCCCTCTTTGTTCAAATCATTGTTTGCTAATGACGCAACTCAGTCGGCGGTCGCATTCTGCATTTCACCACGATGACGGACAATGTTCAAAAGCTCCAAATTTACAGGGAACAGTCAAGAGCACTAAATAATGAAACCAAACATTTACACAGAGTAATTTGAGGCCTGTACCACAGGAGGGTCGCCCACTGTCCCCATCTGCTCCTGCTTACTGCTACCTTTACAGTTTAACATCTGCACAGGCCAAACCTTTCCAAGCCGCTTGTTCTATAGAATAAAGCCCACCTTGTGGAAGAGAAGAATTTATTTGTTGCCTGGAGTCCAATTTGTCAGCGTTTTGTTTATATTACATCTCACATATCTATGTTGGGTCACAAAGCTTTGACCTGTAGGCTACAAGTGCCTGGTCGTCCCAATAAAGGACATTATGGTGGGGGGCTTTTTATTAAGGTCAGCGACCATGGGAACACTGCAGCTCCGTGGTATATGTGCAGCATGTATTCTGAAAGCAAGGCGAGTAAACGGAAATTGTAAAACAACAGGTAGCTTCAACCAAGCAGCTTGATGGGCCGGAGAATTGTTCCAGTCGCACTGCTAATTCCTCATAAACAGAACTAGTGTTGCCTTATGAACAAGAAAGGGGATCCAGGGGGAGGCAACCATGACACCTGTGTGGATTTTAATGTGGACTGTTAATCCGCTCTTAGATCAGCCGTCCTGTCGTGATTAGAGAGGCACTTTTTAACTGAATGTATAACGACGAAATTCGGTTGTTGCACAATCAGGAGAGACTTTATTTGAAGAATCAACAAATTTGGTAGGAATCGAAAGTGATGTGATATAAATTAGTCTATTTGGTGCTTGGACCCCTTGTGATGTCATCAAGGTTTAAAGGGGGTTAGGCTGCAGCGTATAGGACAACCCTCGTGTGTAGACACTATTGGTTGTTGACAGAGAGGAGAACAGATTTCAAGTTTGACAGCCACGACATGAGTGGCTGATTGAGATCATGACAAACTCTGATTGGATTACTGCAAACACCTGTCAGTGGATTAGCAGAGGAGGGGGGGGGGGGATGTGAATGAACGGGACAGAGAGATAGTCTTCCTGATTGAACTCGGAATATCACAGGGTTTGATCCAGCTTCGTGTACAATGAGATTCAACTACACTGAGGCTGTAGGTTTCTGTTGCGATATCAGTTTGTTTTCCCTGTCTCCTGGTCTGATGAAGCAGCTGGGAACTCTTGAGTCAGTGCACAAACATGATTGTTCTTTCTCAGAAGCTATTTGGTGAGTTGAGCATGTCGTCATTATGATGCTGTGTGGTTTAGGGCAACAAAGTGTGAGACATGTTTTGGCTCGCTAGTATCTGTTGCCTACAAACAGTTACATTTCATGACCACAGTCTCTGATGTAACATATGGTAAATTAGTAAGCAAGGTCTGGCAATAGATATTTGGAATTAGAAGCAGGATGGAGAAATAGACGGTAAAATGGAGTTTTACTGTTTGAAATTTTAATAGCAACAGTCTCTTTATGAGAGTGCAGTCTGCAAGAGATATCACAAGTAGGACTGCAGAAGAACATAGCATCAAGAGCTTTTCTAATTACATACACAGAACAGGAAAACACATTAATCCAATGAAACAAACCCCAAGCCTGCATCCACTCCAAAAAATAAAAAGATGAATAAATGATTACTTTATAAAATAATTTATTTTTCACATTAAGCCAATGTTAAGCTAGATGGTTACCAAAGTGTGCAAAAATCTGACAGAAATGCCAAACGTTTAGACCTCTGGTCAAACCAGGCTTAAAAGGGAGTAGGTTTTAAAAGTCCTGATGAGGAGGTTTTACAGACAGATTTTAGAAATAGGTTAACACAATTTGTTAAAAAGAGTCAACTGATCCTGAAGGTGTGAACTTCATCTTCTCCAGATGAAGGAAGAACAAAGTGTCACTGAGCCAAGTAGCTTGTAAGGGTGGAGTGGGAGACTTCAGGCTAAAAGAGCCCGTCCTCTGGCTGGAAGCGATAGAATCAGGTCGGACACAGCAACACTCGAGGGAAGTAGAGTTGGAGATGCACCAAAAGTTGCTAACAAGCAAATTTAATTCCTTGCTGTGAACACAACTGACAAAACTCACATTGATCAAGTTTAATTCTTTGTTTCCTGTTTTATTTTGAAACTTTTTTCCTTGACCTGCTCCACATTAGTTTAACCTGGCTCTTGTTAACCTGTGTTTCCTCTTTGCTAGTCTGTCATGTCAGTTTCATTGTGTTCTCCTGCTGTATATTCCAAGTGTTTGTAGTGTTTGACTGTACCTGTAGTTTTTTCGGATACCACACACTCTGGATATGGACATTTCTCCCATATTCCTCCATCTGTCATCTGCATCTGGGTGCTGACCTTGCGCTGGACATGATGCTCTTGACATTTAGCGTTGTACTGAAAACATTAATTACGGTTCAGTAAGAGCCATAATGTGTATGGTCAGTAACACCTACTTTGATTTTCACGTTAAAATAGCCGCTATGGGAAAAAAGAGAATGAGGATATGTACGACTGTATTTGAAATAGAACAATAACATCTGTAGATTAAAATGAATGTCCTATATTTTAAGGTCTGTTCATGCTGGCTCCCTGTCGCACTGTCCTGACGCACTGGGACACATCAGAGCCTGTCAGGTCAGAGCTGGCAGGGATCTGGGCTGAAAAATCCTTAACAAAACAAGGTGGTATCATCATGAGAGGACAGTGGATTTTAGAGAGACACTGACAAAAAACCTATTGTTCATATTTGTGACTGCACCTGTGTGTGAGAGGAAAGTATGTGATGACCACAGTGTGGGAGTTGCAATTCAACAATGTGAAGAGGCTCCATTAGCAGCATTCAAAGTCCATTTTTAGAAGCATTACCATAAAAATGTGGACTATACTTCTTTGGACCAGGGGTCAGAGAGGGTTGTCCACTAACCAGAAGTTAAGTGGTTTGATCTCGGGCTCCTGTGTGTGTGTGTTGGGCAAGAAGCTTAAAGCTCTGATAGCTGTGCATTACCGGTGTGTGATACTGTATTTAGAAGCAATGTGTGCATGGGGGAAATTGACCTGAACTATAAAACTGAGCTTTGAGAGGTTTACACTGGAAAAGAGCTATAATAAGTCACTTTACTTATTACTCAGTTTACCTGTTGGGGCGTTGATTATTCAAATGAATCACTCTTAGAAATGTAAAGGAAATATCTCTATAGTGCATCAACCCATGGACATGAAATATGGTAAGTGCAAATTAAGAAACAGAGCTTTGATAGATTATTATTGATAGATGATCATATGTTGTTATGTAAGACTTACATACTTTACTAGGTACTTTACTCTTACAGTAAGAGTAAAGTACCTTTATCTACCAGATTATGCCGTGGAGCAAAATATAGCTGCAATGCTTTTACTTTGAAATGCAGGAAAGTAAAAGACTTAAATAAAGTGTGTGTGTGTGTGTGTGTGTGTGTGTTTGTGTGTGTGTGTGTGTGTGTGTAACTGCATCTCTTCCATCAATTCACCTACTCAGCTGCTACTCCTCATCCATCGCCACAATCTCATCCCTCCTGTCTTCTCCTCATCATTCAGTAGACCAGTGTGGTTTTGGCAGACGTCCTAGTTCTCGTTAGTCTGTTTCCTTGTGAACGCCTGTTCTTAGTTAGCAGAGTTTTTCCCCCCAAGATTCTGCTACCTGCTTCTCTTGTCGTTACCACACCGATCCCTGGCCTTGTTCATCGTCCTAGTTTGATTCCCAGGTTACGTCTCTGTCTGTCTCGCTCAGCCATCAGATCTCATCTCCTCGCTCATTGCCTGCCCGGCTCCTCCACACTTGCTTTTTGCAATATCCGTGCACCCGTTTTGGATGACACCCTCCGAAGCTTCTTCTTGTATTTCGTGCTCCTCTTGTTCCTCCATTTAAAATTTAAGAAAATTGTGCATTCATGAAACTTGTGCAGTGCCCATTCTAAAGCTGTCTGGAATGGTCTGTTCTCTTGGCCTTTGTTAATGTTCTGAAGAACTATTCAGTCAGTTTTTATTGTTTGTGTGCTGGACGTTGTGTGCAGAGCTTTGATATACTGTTTGTGGTGCAGATCGAAGTTAGAAAACTTTGTGTTCATCCTGCCTGGTTGATCTGCAATGAACGCTGTTGTGCGGCTATTCACATATTTTATTGTAGATGTTTAAAATTAATTTGCTTTATTATTGCTCATGTATGTGCTTCGTATACGTTTGAATGATTTATTTAATTGCTGTTATTTTGCCATACATTGCATATCGGCTATCTCATAGGTATTTAGATGTAGAGGAAGACATGCTCAACTTGGCCCACAGACAGAAGGCGTATAGAGATGCACTTTCAACAGACAGACGTTTGTGGAATTACTATAGATAAACAGATGTTAGAAAATGTTATGTTTTCATTATTCCCTTTATTTCTCTCTGTGATTGTGTGAGGCCTTTGACACGCTTACACACTGTAATTAAAACAAATGCCTTTGAATGGATCTATTACCTCAGAAGGAGTTTGTTGCAGGGACTGCAGCTCTTGCAGGCGATCCATACATTGTGCAGCTGTCTATAATTGATGCTGTGAGTGCCAGTTATTTTTCTTTGTGCAGTTTTAAAGCCCTTGCAGTATTTCACCTGGTTGGTCTAATAAACCTCCCCCCACACACATAAAACACATGTGCTGACACTGTGTGGTATAGACCTCACATACAGGGCATACAGTAAGATTTAGTGTACTGCTTTGATTAGAGCTGTCATCATACTTCACCCAGTCGATTTGATTGGCTCTGGGTTTCTAAGTGTGGCGTTCAGCTTGTGAAGCCTGGTGCTGGGTGGACAGTGAGCAGACGTCTGCTTTGGCTCAGTGTGTCATTACTGAGGGAAAAATCTGGCCCATGCCCCATTAGTCGCCATGTCTCTGCTCCCTTTGGGACAGCGTCACCTCTACAGTCAGTTCGGACGTAAAATATTTCCCACGAGTGCGACTACAATGATGAATAATCCTGTCCTCTCCATTGTGTGTGTTCTACAACCACCTCTGCTTTGTGACTTACTGCATTCAGGAATGATTGTCCCAGGCCACACAGCTGCACTAAGGTACAGTATGGTGCTGCTGCCTGATTCACGGCCAAGGTTTCACATTATCTTTTCAGAGCTGTTTAATTCACAGGTTCACCGAGCAGATTTACACATTTCCCCCATTCTGTTCCCCGCCTCATGCTGGCAGGGTGTAAATTCCGAGTCAGCCAGAGAAATAGAGCTCCAACACTTTTTCCCTGTCGTATGTATCTGACTTTTGTGTGCATGTGGTCCCCATTTAGCTAAAGGGTCCCTGCCAGGGGTTGGGCTCTGATTCCAATACTTTGATGATGCATGTAAGAAATTCAAAGCAATGTGTTATAGTGGGTTTTAGATTTCTGAAAGCTCTGTAATGCATTTGCATGTATTTAGCCTTTTCTCTGAAGGAGGACTACATTATAAAGACCCTCATGCACGGAAATAAAAGCTACAGTTTTTACACCCTCCTAATCCACAGTATTTGCATGGTCACACAGTCGGACCAGCGTCACCCTGGGGGTCTTGTAAACCTTCTGAAAGCTGCATGTGCAGAAAGCTTGTCGAGGGCAACACCTCCAAACCACAGACCCTTCCCCTTTGTGGCCTTGTAATGTTGCTAACCAGCGGGTCTGACCGTAGAGATCTGCCCTCTGTGTGAGGGAAGAGGCTCTGTCCTCTCCCACACAGCGTGTTAATCCCTCCCGTCCGAGGAGGTCATGGCCATGTATGTTGTGAGGCATTCCAGACATAGCCACCATTTGTAGCCCATTAAACCAATCACTGTCAGCCCTCGCTGCCCGGCTGGGTAGCCTAGTGTGACGGATTAGGATATAGCTAAACATAAATCTACTTTACATCACATTTAACAGCTTTTGTTTACATTTACGTTAAGTTACAGTAGCACTTCTTTGATTTATGGAGGTCACACATTGGACGGGGATTTTAACATTTTTGTTTTTTAATTTTTTAGAAATTACAAGATAAGAAGAAATAATTCGTGCTTAAAATTTGTTTACATCTTAGGGAATGTGTTTCCTCTTTTTCTTGCAAGAGTTGAATGATATAATTGATATCCTCTATGTTTAAGTACTAAGATGTTGCAGTAAGTTTTTGTTTAGCTTTGCTTAACGTAAAGACTGTAAAAATCAACCTAAAGCTCTGCCAGAAAACCATATCATATCCATGATAAAACTGATAAGGAAGATTCATGTTCATGCCCAATAATGATGCTGGCCAATTACTAGATTTTTTTCTACTAATACTAAGTATGGATTAAACAAATGTGGATTTTGTTTTTCCGCTGGAAAGTAAAAGGCCAGATTTTGACCCTAGTCTGTAAGAAAATCTAAGCATCGTCTGGTAGTAACATCACCTTTAACTGACATGAGAGTGGTAACCCTTCTGAAAATGTCCTGATATATACTGTTAGTGTTACTTATGTCCCTGTGTTACTATAAAGGGATTATTCCCAAATGGTCCTGTTTAATTTGTTTCCTTATTTTCTTCTTATAAACTTTTTTGTTGTCCTTGTCTCCTTTTATATAAGCTCCTTGATCATATCATTATCCGGCAAGCTGAGCCAAATCTATCAAAGTTGACAAAGTTTAGCACATGGTCGCTGCTGCACAGGGTGAGGTGTTAAGGTCTGAGACGTGTTAAAGCCAGAGAGTCTGTGTTTTCAGCTGCTGACTGCTGGGTGCACCTGTGAGAGCGAGAGAAACTCTCCCCTTCAAAGCCCTTTACAAACTATAAATCATGAAGAGCTTGTGCAGGTACGGTAGTGAAGGCAGAACTCAAAAAGAGCAAAATAGAAGTTTAAACAAAACTTTTAGCCGGAAACCAGTTCTTGATTAATGCAATTTGTTCTGGCTACAACTAATGTTATTTAAAAATAAGGTAACATTGGCAGGAACATGATATGTTCTCGACTGAAAGCCAAAAGTCTGCACCTTTTTCAACTGTCACCAACATTTACACTAATCACCACGAGCCCGACAAATGTCTGCACTAGTCAACCAGCAGTCATACACATGCAGAGATAGTGAGCTGTGTCACCAGTAAACCTGCATTTCTTCTTCACTAGAAATTGATATAGTTTGAATATTACAATGATTTTGATTCAGGAACCCAGCCAACATATGAATATTTAAAATGTAATTTCCAGAAGAGCCCTGCGTGGTTCTCAAGCTAAAAGTCAGACGTTGAGCAGCAGTTTGAAGGGGGGGACCAACCCTTGTAAAGTAAACCTAAAAATAATTTTCCACTGGCCGCTCTACATCTCTAGAGCTTTTTATAAGCAGGAAAGAAACCTATGTTTTCCAGCTTGAATTTCATGAAACAATAAGAGGTGATACCGCACTGTTTTTACAAGTTCATACTTAGTCCCACTGGAGAAAAGACCCCTGCAGGTCCATGTTCGTGTGAGACCAGTGGAATAAGGCATTTACTCCATGACATCCTGATCTCAACTCCTGCAGAAATGTAATGAGACTCAATAAAGAGATGTTTAAGTGATTGTTAAAAAACATGTTCGAC
Source organism: Limanda limanda (assembly GCF_963576545.1). Classification (NCBI taxonomy): domain Eukaryota; kingdom Metazoa; phylum Chordata; class Actinopteri; order Pleuronectiformes; family Pleuronectidae; genus Limanda; species Limanda limanda. Next base: position 11,933,802 of record NC_083638.1, read on the forward strand.
TAGATCTACTGCTGTAATAGAACCAAATAATTGCCAGAAATAGTGAACTCAAGAAATCAGACATTATTATTTTTTGAAAGGTGAGCCAAAATGTCAATTTATCAACTTTTGCCTCTGCTGCACACAAACCAATAGTGAAACGTTGTGCAATGTAAATTCATATTAGAGGCCGGGTGACATTGATGGATAGCTTCTGTGTTATTTGGCTCCAACAGTCAGGTGTTTACTGCGATAAGAGAGACATGCAACACTCACATTTCTGAAACTTCCTCAGTTTCCAAGCAACAGGAGTCAAGACAATAATAAAAACAGAATTACAGCATATTCGCGTAGAGGATGTTCCAGCTGAGGCCGGGTTTGCCTCAAACGTCTTGTCAGTATTTTATGGCAACAGTAAATGCGACTATATGGCTAATGGCAATGGAGGACTACGATTATTAATAAATCAAATAGAAACATGAAGAGCCTGGTGTATAGAGGCTGTAAATATCTATTTGTCTTCCGAGCACACTTGTAAAAATAAGTTATGTCCGTGCAGCACCGTGACATTAGGTCACCATACTTTCAAAGATGTCATGAGGCGAGAGAGATTTTCACTTTTTGCAAGGGCTGGTAAATGTTTCTTATTTAGTGTGGATGTCATGATGGACTGTGAGGGATAAAACCATTACATTGGTCAGAGTAGTTCTCTAAACGTATGTTTTTGTACTTTCTTCAGAACTGATCTGCAGTTGTTTCACCAAATTAAATATAATTTAATGCCAAAAAATGTCTGTGCAGCATTATATCTAATAACGTTGTGTAATATCCACAGTGTATAAGACTTTTTATTTAATTCTAAGAAGGGGAAACCAGCTCTTATAATGACTGACACATAATCGAAAAAGGTAATGGTTGTCTAAAGTGAGGTTTGAGAGAGAGTAAGGGAGTTTATTCAGGACATAGTTTTTGATACAAATCTAATACATAAACTATAAACTTTTTGAAAAAGAGGAAAAGCATCTTTATCCGTTTAAGACTGAAATGTGGAAGAAGGACCCGTGGACATGCTTTTTTCTGATGAGGAGAATATGTTCTCATTTCCATACAAGTGAAGGCCAGTCAGGGGATAAAATAGATTTATCACCAGAGTTTGTTTTCCTTTGGGTTTATCTGTGAAGGTTTTCAATCATCCAACATCGTCATAGTATCTTCGGAGTTTGTAAATGTTTACAGAGCAACTGGACCTGCTTGTGTGAAGACTTTGTAATTTCCAGGAACTTGGATACTTCCTTGAGGACTTCACTGGAAAGATGTGATGAAAGTTCTCCATGTATCTGGTCAGCATCAATTCATAAATGCTGCCTCACTCTCTCATTTAGTATTTGCTTCTGAGCCTTAATTATGCAGGTGTCCTTTAGCTTGATGGCCTTTCTCAGTTCAGACCAAACATAAGGGAATTAATTAATTAATGTTTTTTTTTGCCCACATCTCAAGTTGAAATGCAGTCTGCAAGTTTCTCTCATACATTGACACGAGTTGAAAATAATTTGTGTGGCAACATGTCTGTGAATCATCCAGATACGATGGAAGTTGTGAAAGGTTGTCTGCCTCCCTTTCTGCAGGAGGCTCTGATGCTCTGATTCATCTGAAGTGGGCTGTTGGGAATTATCATTTCTTGGCTGCATCTCAGGTAAGAAATACAAGTAGTTCCTGTTCTCTATCCTGTCCTCTATCTTAAAGATGAAGAAGACTAAATTTATCCCAGTAAAAACAACCTCAATATGATAATAATGTGAGAAATCTGTGAATCCTTCATGTTCAGATGCTGAGCCTCCACTTGTATAGACATGTCTGAAAGAGGAGACTTGAAGACAAGACAATCTAGAGAGGCAAATTTCCCCCTTATAGATGGTATCATGGACTAGGTAAATGTAGGGACGGACTCCTGATGACATTAGAGTGATGGTGTGTTGATGATAACTCAATTTTGGGTCATTGAAGGGAAGGAACTTCAAAGTCTGAGATTGTGTCACCACAATACATCAGTAGAGTAGTGTGGTCAGCTCTTTCGAATGCCTATCTGTCAGCAGTGCTGTGACAACTTGGCTGTGAGGCAGATAAAAAGATGGTGACATTGTTGGTTACCATCAGAAATAACTGGATTGTATGTATTTTAGTGCACAGTTTTTAAAATACATTTCCTCCCTCATAAAGTACCTTCAAAGAGTCTGTGAAAAGATTTCAGAAATTTTCTAATTTCTAGTCTTCCTTCTTTTTACATGAAATATTAACAGAACTGGGCTCAAAGATCAAACTAGTGCTCTACTGCTCTGGTTTAAAAACTCAACAGGCTACTTTTATTGGAGGTCCCATTCATTATGAATCAATCTCAAATTAAACACTTGCATACTTTACTGATTAGGACTCACACGAATGCATCAAGGCTTCAATGGAAATGCTGCTCATTCACTTAGACCAGGATGATGTCATGCGTTGTTGAACTAGTGTGTTCATCTGGTTGTGGATTTTATTTCCAGTGTACTTCTCTTTAGCACAGCTTGGCATGTTGGCACGAAACGTGTTGTATGTCCATGAAACTGATTGTTGACGTTATGAAGATCACGTCAGCACCAACCAACCAAGTGTTAACATACATACATGTGTCATATGTAGGTGTTTTCATCAAATCCGTATTCCCTCAAGTAAATAGAGCTTCCGTTATAAAGTATGCAAATGTATTCTTTGTGGGGCAATATGATATTTATCCTATTACTGCCAGTAAATAGTTTGTGTGCCTTTAAAAAATTATAAATTAATGATGAATTCCATATAATGCTGAGGACTTAGTGGTGAAGACGTACAAGTGTATTCTCAGCGGCTAAAGGTGACAAGCAATACTCTGTGTCCGTTTTGTGCTACAACTTCAAAATCTCCTCTAACTCCTTTGGGAAGCTGAGCATTATTTCTTCCCTTTTATGTTTCACAACTTTCATCCATGAATGACAAGCAGTTGGTAACGATGAAGAATTTGGCCCGAGCCCTCAATGAAAACCACATTTCTTCCAGTGTGCTCATAAGCAGATAGACAAACACCAAATAAAAACCACAACCTAAGTAAACCAAGACAGGAGACGATATCCTTCGTGGGAACAAGAGGAGCCGTGGCCTGTGTGGTCGTAATAACGGAGCAGAGGCCTCCTTTTCAACAGCCACCTTTTCCTGCGGTTCTCTAATAATGTTGCTTTATGTATTTTATGAATTTATTTGATTCTGTGGGGAGCGAGCCAAAGGAGACTGTAGGATTTAATTTGACACAGTCACAGTGCATGTACGCAGCCCGTGTGTAAGTGAGTGCAAGTGTATTTTTTGCATGATTCATTTATGGTGAATAAAACCAGCTGTTTCTATTGAGCAGTGGCCAAGAACTCCACGCACCGGGGGGAATAGACGTGTAAGAGACCAAACATCGCCTGACCAGCCTCTGACCACTTTGCCGTGCTTTCCACAGAGGTGACTATTGGTCAGACCACTGCTCTCACAATAATGGAATAACCCGTAACTTCATCATAGGGGTCGTAAGAAACAGTCATATTCATAACCTAACCCTCCCTAATAATTATATCATAAACAGGACTGGAATAAATCCCCCAGAATGTTGTTATTCTGATAAAGACTTGTGCTTCGGGTGAGATACCTGCTGTGAAACTATGACCTCATGCTACTTTATGCTGTATTGTGTCATAAGTGTTCTTTATAATACTTAATACATCCACTGATTTGTAGTGACGTATGTGTAATACACCACAAATATTTTTTACAGGATTTGTTCCCTCATCAGGTTCTTATAGAGAAAATATTGAGCAATATGAAACCATTTGGCTCCGTTTTCACTCCATTACTCTTCCAGGGGAGGTTCTAATTTGTATTAATGGTATTTTTTATTAGTGTTATTTTATATAGATTGTATGTCAAGCAGAGGGATAAAGATGCAGAATCTTGTTTTACAGGAATTTTTAAGAAATTAGGCATATTCTCTTCAGCGCTGGTAAAAACAAACAAAAATATAAAGTTAACAAAACTTGTCAGTTCATTAATGTGGTTGTTTTTTTTTATGTTAACATAGATATTTGCCTTCATCACAATATTGTAAAAAAAATACACTTCCTGTACACAGTTAATCAGATAGCTGTAGGAACGGTCCAATTCCTAAAGTCCATGGCAAACTTACAGCTCCGGTAATGATGCTGTGATTGCAAGTAAGATAAAAAACAAACAACTACATGAATAATGAGCGAGCATTATTTATACAAAAGTGACCTCGGTATGGAAACTGTTTTTATCAATCCCTCTGTCCTCTCTTCTTCTGTTTTAAGTCCTCCTCTCTTCACGTTTATCCTTTTTTCTCCTCTAAACTTACGACTTTCCAACATTTTTCATTTGCTTTCTATGAAACAGAATCCAAACTGGCAAAAGAGCAAATGCAATGACACATGGTGAATAGATTGTCGGCACTAAATTCAATGAAAGGGAAACTGTATTTGTGTAAGAGTTTCATGTTTTCTGTCTTTCTAATGTGCATGAAACAGAGCAGATATAGATGCTGTGACATGCGATAAATGAAAATGTTATTTCTTCAGCTGTGACACCGGAAGCATCTGCAGTGAGCAGCTCTTGGGTGATCCAGTGATTATCATGTCCTTAACCTTTTCTTCCCTTATCTGCGAGCTCGTTGCTCCACCAGTATTGTGCAAGTTGTCTCATGATCAAGTACACACAGTGATCAGGGATAAAGAGTTCCCTGTCTTTTGGGAAATTTGGGACACAGCTGTGGGGAAAAGCTTCATGACACATGCTGTTACAACAAAATACAGATAAATCAACAACGCTTTAATGATGCATCTGGCTCTCTTGTTTAAGTGCAGTGACCTGAGTGCCAACATCTCCATCAATATAAATGGATGGATAAGTTAAAATATTAAGGTGGCAAAGAGACTTGACCTGGATGTACCCACCTTTACCTAATGTCAGCTTGGATTGGCTCCTGCTCCGTGCATCCATCAAAGGATAAGCGGTTTAGATGATGGATGGATGGAGATGAAAGACGGAAAGTCAGTCCTCATGCCACTGAATCATATTGGATTTCAATTTTAACAGTTTAACATAACTCATTAGTACGTCTATGCCTTCATATTGTTCTTTCAGACAGCTTCGGTTAACTGATCACTGCTCAAGTCCTAACAAGGACCATACCACCGTGACTGTCAAAGCTCTGCCATGAATTTCCATTCTGCCAAAGAACTAATCCTGCATCTTTATAAATCACACTGTTGTTCATGGCCAAAAAAAACATCTTGGATCCTTTGCTTCAGCAACTGCACAGTAGACTAGAGGTTGGCACCGGTCTGGCTGTTCACAAAATTATATCCAAACATGGAGAAACTGCTTTTAGCTACACATATATGGAACCTAGATGATCTGAGACTTAACTGAAACTCAAAAAAAAAGCATCTGTTTGTCATGCTTTGTTTGTATAACCTCCACCAGGAGGTTGTGTTTTCACCTCTGTCCATTTGTCTGTTGGTTGGTTTGTGGATGGATTTCCATGAAACTTCCTTTAACATTGTCAGATAGGATGTTTTTCAAAGTTTTCCCCGGGAATATTTCATGGATCTTAATGAAAAAAGATTTAGTTAACTGATGTCTCTGAGTGTGTAAAATTCGGTGCAGCTTGAATTAATTTTAATGGGACCGATGGTCCATGGCAGAGGTATACATTTTACTGAGAGCCATTATCATTGTTAAAGGGTCAGTGCATCAAGTAAAACGGTCTGTTTGGCGTTCTGTACTGTGCTGTTGTGATTTGGGATTAATCAGCTCAGTAAGGTGGCCCTGAAGTGCAAATCCCACGACAAATGGGAAAACACAACAGCACTTAAAAAATTAACATCAACATAACACAAAGCAGCCTGGTACCAAAGGTATATATTTATAGGGGCAGTGCATTCAAAACAGCAGATACCTCAGTTAAATCAGTCATATTTAGCTAATGAGAGTTTTTTTCCATTTGTTGGGTTTTGTAGTTGTTCTTTTGCTGTGTTTTGTAATTTGTTGTTGTGTTTTCCCAACTTGAATCTAATTAACTTAATGTTTCACATGTTGCAGCCTACTACCTCCCTGAATTCCTTCCAGCTCATGTTATGAAACTGAAGTTAGAAAAGTGTTTTTGACTTTCAACATATCAGAAGAGCTCGGTGGTGATCCTGTGATTAAGTTTATTATTATTATTGCTGTTGTTTATTTTTATTATTATGTTGGATTAGGCATGTTGTTATCCGTCATCACAGCGTTGGGCAGCGAGGCTGTCTGCTCAGTTGCGGTATCTTCTTCATCAGGAATGTAAATCCAGAGGGATTAGTGAGCGGTAACAAACTGAGTCGTAAACCCTCCAGTAGCTCTCCAAGGGGTCTGCCCCTGCCTCAGTGCGTAAAGTTGGGCTCCGGATGCGCAGCGCAGCTCTCACTGTCCGCACAGGCTCCACCAGCATCCACTCCGCGGGATACTTGTCGAGGATTTCTGAGGTTTCGGTGCCACCACCTTCTTGGGTCAATGACAGATGAAAACAGAGGCGACCTGTTGATGTGAGGGCGTTTTTATCTTGAGCAGATCGTCTGTCCTGGAGCGCAGAAGGGGACATGGGTCAACTTTATGGTGCGACTCTTTTACCGTTTGGCGCAATCTGTGTGGTTTTCCTGTGGGAGTCCGGTGCCAGCTCTATCAGGACGACGCTCGCAGTGGACACATCGAGGTGAGTCCTGACAAGTGGATACGGAAATATATCTGTGGTTTTTGTGAATGAGCTGTAATATCAGGACAAACTCATCCAGGGATAATGACGGGTTTTTTTTAATCATGACGCATAACGCTTCAGAAGCTACATCCATGTGTATGTATTTCAATTCATGTCACAATTATTGAATTGGTTTACTTGTGATTATAATATTAAAGTGACATTAAAACTAGGTAAACCTGCTCTCCACTCACATCGCAAAGTTTTTTTCTACTGTTAATTTAAACCCTAAACAAGGAGTTCCCTGTCTGATTTACGCACGGTGCCAAAATCCATAATAGAGTTTAGTCTGTGTTTAATTGGATGCTGTCAAAGAGGAGACCCCTAGATGAACCTCTGTTGCTCGTCTAATCCACTGTGATCTTCAGGGAAATGCAAAAAAGGCAACAGGGGGACTCCAAATGGTTGGAGTCGCTGCGCAGAGCCAAATGTTACTTATGTTCAGACACAACATGACAGATGCTATCATCGTGCCCGGAGAGAGGAGGTCAGTGTCAGGGGATGTGAGGGGAGCACATGCGCCCAATGTACCGATTAACCACTGAGGGGCAAACCGCTGAGCAGCAGCTTCAACCTCAGATAATAAACCAACAGTAGCCTATTTTTGTATTCCTATCTTTATTCTTTTCGTCTTGTCCAATTACAAGGAACCACATCGGGTTAATTTTTTTAGAGCTTCAGTTTAAATTCAGTGGGTTGTGTTACAGTGGGATGAAATCATCCACTGATGCCCCCAGTTAAATAAACACATTCAGAAGTTAATACCTTCAAGAGCCTGGACATGGTTTAGTTGAAACAAATGTGTAGGCTACCACTGCACTGTAACACAAATCAAATGAGGAGCTTGTTTGTTGTTAGTTTGGTTTATATCTTGAAATCTGTATGACATCAGTTCTACAGCTAGATCAATAAATCAGCTTGGCCATATCGGTCACTTCTAGTATTCTTCATTTTCTTGGTGCTAAATTAAATAAGCCTAACCAGTTTGAGCACCAACCAATTTTCATCTGATTCTTTACTTGTAATAAATCTTAATTATAACTAGTTTGTCTTTAACAATTATTTGAGTTATCTGTTAATTTCCTCAAGAATCGATTAACAATTTGGCCATAAAATGTCACAAAATGGGGAACAGTGCTTGTCACAATTTCACAGAAGCCAAGATGCGCCATTACATTTCTTGCTGGGTCTAATAAACTGTTCAATAAAACCCATATCCTGATATTAAATTATAAAGTATTAAATAGGGAAATCTATCATCATGCTGAAGAAGCCATCCTTTACCTAAACCATGTATACTACTTAAGGACTGCATGACTTTTTTAAATGGCTAAAGCCAAACCCAGCTCAAGCTGTTGCCTGAGCAGTGGTGGTGAAGACCACTCCAATAATCCAACACTGCTTCAACATCATTTGTTATTGTTAAAGCCAAAGTTATATATTGTACATTTAAAAACATTGAACTGATTGTGGAGAATATTGCGAAAGTTTAATTCATCAATGGGCTTATCTTTAATTTCTGTATCAATGTCGATATTGGCCTGAAAACTGCAGTATCAGCAGGGCTCCACTATAATATCATATATATAATATTGTGCAATGTCCAGGGGCATTTAGGTCAAACCACTTTTGGTGTTAATCTTCATGGGACACTCGTCACCCACCAGGTGTAAGTGTTTAAACTACGAGCAGGGGGGAGCCCTGCTGGATTAGAGGTTAACGTGCCGACCATGAACCTCCAGCCCACGACCTCTGTTCAGTGTCATTCCCCATCTCTCTCTCTCCCCTTCCAGTTGGAGGCAAACTGTGTAACAACTGTGTAAAAGAGCAGATCAATTACATCTGTTTCCGTGTGTCTTTGTTCTCTCAGAGCGGAGTGTCCAGAGAGTAAGATCCTGACGGTGGAGTATCCCTGTGTCAGAGCAGGAGGGAAGAACAGCACTTGTTTCAGGTAGGACATCAGGTCTCCCTGAGCCACTGATTGAATCCACAGTCACTGTACATTGTGTATTTACATTTTGATACTGAGCTGACTGTCCTTTCCCAGAAAACGACAGTCTTGACAAGTGGCAGCTTTTCGGGAGAATTGAACCTGAAACATTCTGGGGTTATGGGAAGATTTCCTTAACCACTAAACCACACTGCCAAGTCATTTCCAGAACTCCACACTGTAAATCCCACTCTGGGAAACCGAAATATCCTCTTCAGAGAGAAAATAGTAATTTTCTGTAAACCATTATTCATAGAGGGAAGATGCACTTGGTATAAGCACCATAATTTGTCCACCCACAGCAGCTACTACCCCCTTTTCCCCTTATCTTTTATTGCTAACTCTTTTTAATAACCAAACCAAAGTCTGAACATGGCCAAAGACACATTCATTGTAGAACCATTTATTCCAACCTCACTTTGTAGTGTGCTGCAAGGTCCCTTTTATGAAGACTTATAACTTTCCTTTGCACTGCAGTTTCCATCTGTTCTGAACTGAATCCCAACCGCCTGGCTTTGTGACAGTGAAACAAAACTTGAACTTGAACTTTCTCAGCTTGGGTCCAGAGCTCAAACATTGAGGGAAGGAGTCCCCCCCCCAGGGAGTCAGGCCTGCATCATAACCTAAAAAGTAGAAGTAGTCTGAAAGGAGAGGATGTGATTAGTTATTTTTATTCCATTGCATCCATCCAGGGGAAGCTAAGGACAACAGACTGTTTATAGTCATTTCCCGCAGCAATTTTTTTTCTACTATAGGCTCACAAGTGATTAGATAATTGTGTTCATATACATTTACAGACATTAGAGGATAGAAAATCTAAAGGTTAATTTATGCTGCCGTCTATTTGAAAAGAGAGAGGCTAATTTCAAACCATGGAACCATAGTTCCAATGTGTCCTTTACAATGGCATGGTTGTTTATCTTTAAATCCACTAGAGGGACCTCAGCGTAAATTGTGAGTGTCTGATAGTAACAAACATGTCGATGGTGGAAGAGGTTGTGATAATGTACATCTTAAAGCAACACAATGCAAGATTCTCTCTCGGCTACACTTGGGCTTCCCCTACAGGTGGGATCTGTAGTTCATTGTTGTAATTACAAGTTGTTTCCAAGCCTTCCGATGTACGCACCTCTTCACGGGTGCGTTTTTTAACAAGCTGACAAGAGAATAAACAGGGGACCTCAGAAGACACAGAATCGACTGAAAAAGTTTTTCGGGTGTTTGTCTGGAATCAGAGAGAACAGTAGCTCAAATCAAATCAGAGCGAATTGTTTGGCTAATTTCAAAATAGGTTTGCCTGGCTTCTGTTGTAGTGAGAGAGTCGACAAATTCAGTTACACTCCCCATCATCAAGCAGAAAAGCACAAGACAAAGCGAACAAGCAAAAGTTATGATTTACCTAAATAAATAAAACGCTGGGTCGAGATCAGTCTGGTAAAATATGCTCCGCTATTCACTCTGTTTTGGTTTGTTACATTTTTTTGCTTCTTATCTTCTTCTCTTCTCCGTTTCCACCGACTATGTCCTCTTCAGTTTCTTTGGTGGCTCTACTGGGATGTCCGTATTGAGAATGGCAGCTAGCTGCCTCTCGCTGCTAGCTCTGGCTCCGATTGTTGGTGTATGATGTATGCCGTAAAACAGGCTGTTCCTGGACGGAACACCATTATAATTTGAAGGTATAGAAACAACTTCAATAAAGAGGCAAATTATCTGCATTGTTAACCAAGTTACATCATAATGACGCCTCTAGTTTCTTTCCAATTCTCAAAGTCCATATCTAACCATGAGCATAAATGGGCCTTAAAAGGGGAATCTTGGGGCAGGGTTTGAAAGATGTGACATATTACTTGAAGAAATTGGTTTCTTCTTGCTCTTCTTTGAAAACATTCACAGTCTCAAGGGGTGTATCATATTGCTACTCCATCATATCATATGAGCTTGTTGAGGTCAACATACGTTAAAGGTAAGTGATGAATCCAATGCAGATGCAATGACAGGCTGTAAGACTTTGAGCCCGAGATACATCACACACAACAGGAGAAATTCCACGAAAATCGCTCATTTTGACATTTTGACATAACTTTCTTTTTAATCCAAATGCCTGGAGTTGTTTTTTGTCATAAGAAGATCCTTTAATAAATGAGGCACCAGGTCTGGTGTGAGGCCAGACCATTTGATCTGTTTACCTTCAAGTTTAGACTGGAACAGGCTCTGTGTCTTGTTGAATTTCTGGTTATATAAGAGATGTACGGTGCTCGAGGAGGTGGGTTAGATGAGGCTGTATTTTTCCTTTTACTTGTTTCTCAAGGCGGTTAAGCACAGATCTGGATCAAATAGTGTTTGCAATTAACTACAAGGGAAACAGATTGATCTCATGTGTCGATGTGTAAGTGAATATTACATTTAAGTCAGAGAGGAGCACGTTGAAGAGGCCATCGCATTTTTTCATTTGAACAAGTTTAAAGTTTATGTGGATTGATGTGTACTTTTTAAACAGGTAGCCCTAAGGCCTATTGAAGAATAACGGTTACGGTGTTAGCTGGATCGGATTCTAACTGACCATGTTGTTCTAGGTTTTCTGGATAATTCATCCTGTCTGTCAACAGCGGACGGAAAGATTAACACTGGCAGAGAATTTTACTCAATCCCAGGCCACCATGTTCACGCAGACCACCAGACCACTAATTTATAAGCCAACTTTGTATGTTGATTTAATACCAGACCAGTTATAAATCTGGCTGCTAATGTAAACATTGGGGACAGACCAACAAGTAGCGTACTGAGGTTTCAATGTATACTATAGCTATTCATCAAACCTCAAAAACCATCAGGAATACATTAATCACAGCTATTATAAATCTATATATACAAAAAGACTGACAAAGACTATGAGATGGAGTTATCTGTAATGTTTAAAGTATTAACTTTGATCAAAACATTAAGAAACCATAGGATTAAAAAGCTTAACATCACTGAACATCCAGATCTCAACGATGTGGGTTTAGCTGGTGTTAATGACTGTTGTCGTGTGACACTGCCTACACTTTAATGCCGTTTGTTTCTAACATAGTGCTTTTTTTTACATTTCCATTGATTTCCCAGAGAATAATGAATGTGTCTTAATGAAAATCAGGCCCATTTAGGAGGCTGATATCACAGAGTGTTTGATTTGGCGCAGCTTGATTGCATTGAAGAGGACTAGTGAGTGCCCTTTGAGTTATTTTAGTTATGTGCTGGCGGTCTACAGCAGACCAGTCATCTGTTTCCTTTGTTTTATAGACTTTTTCTTTAGGTAATTGAGGGGGGTGAGCTGTGTGCCATGGCCCACTGCATGGCTGACTCTGTGTTTTCCCCTCTTTGTTCCTTTTGGTTGACACGACTCCAACCCATTTTGTTTCTTGATTTTCTTGTGATTTGAGTTTGATTATTGTTTTGCTTTTTTTAATGGCACTTCCATTGTCTTGGTGTCCTTTTTCATATGTGTCAGTCTCAAACTGAGCCTTTGTCAGTAGAGTGAGGTCATAACAATGACTGATCAGGTCTCTTATTGGCAAATATTTTGTTTTTTGCATTATTTAGCTGCATCTGTGACAAAGAGCCTTGATTTTATATTTCCTTTTCTCTGCTCCATTTTTCCTTTTTTCTCTTCTTCTTTCACAACGATTTTCCCATTTCCCTTATGTGATTTAATTCTTGACACTCTAGCAAGAGTGGCGCCTGATGAGGTCTGTTATCATTGTTGACTCTTAGCTGCGCATGAAATCGTTGACCCTCAGGACAACAGGAAATGGGCTTTTTTAGGCAATGGTTTCTCAATTTCATGCAGATGTAAAAAAAAGCAGGCTTCTCATTTCTAGTTAGTGTACAATAGTTTAAGTGGCTACAGCAATGATCTCTGTCAGATTTGATCACATGTTGCCAAACATCTTATTTAGGCTGAAGCTTCATGAATCGGTTGAAAGCACTATTTCAAGAAAAGTATTTTATGAAAGAGGTAGAAGTATCCCCTCGGGTGGTAGGTCAGACGAAAAAGTAATGTACTTGTACAATGTACACTGGGGCTGAATAGAATAAAGCAAAGAACATTACTTCAAGCTGTCAATAACACTGACTGCATCAGTGGGTTGCATCCAGGGGCGGCTCCTGGCATAGGCGAAGTAGGCGGTTGCCAAGGGCGCAAAATGCCGAGAGGGCGGCACAAGGGACTGATTTATCATGACGTGACACATGCAATAAAAACCAACACATTCACATCAGAGCATCATCTTCTAAACCCGGGGACGCGCCGGAGATATAAGCGCCGCGAAGAGCCACGAAAGCTGTCCGCTTCCTTTCCGCGCCCATGTTAAATAATTGGGCTGTTCGCACCGGCAGCGTCGTGCCGGGAAGCTGCGGGATGCGCCGCGGCCGGCTCGCGATCTGCAGCGATGGTTTCGGGGTCTATTTTTTTCGCTCGCTGCGAGCAAATCGGGCCGGAAAACACACTGAAAATTGATATATTTCATACGATATAAGTGATATATTATATCCATGATTAAATATACATCCCATACTTTCGATTTCTCCGCTGTTCTCCTTCATTTCCCTGTTTATTGCCGCCACATGATAAAAATGTCCCCATCTTCAATTATGTACTTAATCCCAGTGTTTGGAGTGTAACGCGTTACTGTAATTCCACTACTTTTAGCGGTAACGAGCATGTAACAAAGTATTTTTTTTAAATCAAGTAACACAGTTACAATTACTGAAATTTAAATGAGTTCGTTACTCGCGTTACTCTCTTTTGTGAAAAATGAACACTTGCAGACAAGAAGACAAGGTTGGACGTCAGACTATATTTTCACAGACCAGCCGTTAAGGTTCGGCTACGGAGCCTCACTACGGAGTCCCTCTGGTACGGCCTCTAGTGACATCGGTAGATTTTTTATTTATTTAACGAAATTAACGAATTGTTAATATGCGGCCTCAAATTAATTATTGCGCGGTAAGTTACCAGATAGACGGAGACGAACGGATACCAAAGCTCCATTACCCACACGATGCGCTTCTGTGCGCTTTGGAGAGGTTGTTTTGTTATTTAAAATAAACATTAATTCGTGAAAAATAATTCCACCGATGTCACTACAGATATGATGTCGGAAATGGCAACAGAGTTGTTAGTGCTGTTGTGGAGATCTCAGGGTATTCTGCCGTGACTTTAATCCAGGACACCGGTAGAGTTGTTTTCTCAAACATACTTTTAAGGCCGCCGTCATTTGCGATCTCCAGCAGCTGATCTTCTTCTTAAACAGACATGTTGGATTCACCTGGTTTGTTGACAAATAAAAGTAACTTAAAAGTTACTTTCCCTAGTAACTAATTACTTTTGATATACAGTAACTGGTTGGATAATTCAATTACTAACTGTAACTAATTACTAATTTTCAGTAACTTGCCAAACACTGCTTAATCCACACATTTGTCAGTTGTGTCCAAACAGACAGAAACACACAAGCACATACTCTCTTGTGTGTGTGTGTTGGGGGGCGTGTTAGACTGTGAGAGTTGAAGCTGAGTCAAAAAAGGATTAAATTATCAGGTGCACGATTCAGAATGCGCAGCAAAGTAGGGGAGGAGAAGAAAGAACAATATAGAGGTAGAATCACCCCGATTGCAGACATCATTAATGTTTATTTTTGTCGACATGACATGATATGCTGTCAGTATAGCTGATTTCAGACTTTTTATATTTTTATATTTTTTATAGCTTAGAATTTTGTCTGCCTGTGTGTGCATCTGTATACAGTCCAAAAGTTCTTGGGGATGCATGACAATTTGCGTGTGTATGTTGGGGGGGGCGCCATTCTGAAATCCCGCCTAGGGCGCCAACATTGCCAGGGCCGGCCCTGGTTGCATCCATACAGTGAATGTGGTCCTTGGGCGTAGAAGTTACATTTAGTTATAAAAGCTTCTTAACCTGACAGGTTAACAAGTGATTTGATTATGGTTTTGGAGAGGAGATTAAAAAAACACCATCCTCCCGACATATGTAGTGTTGTTTTTACTACATGTGAAGAAATCCAAGGGTTTTCGATGACTGCCATTATGGCTGCTAAGTTTGGATTGGACAATTGAAGTTCGTAAACTGTATTTGACCCAGAACAGGTCGCTCTAACCACAGGTCTGCCATGTCGACAGGCTGCATTTTCCAATAATATCTGATTATCATCTCTTATTTCTGCACCTGGCACTATGTTCTCATATTCAAATAATCTGGGAAAAGTAATAGCCTGCATATATCTATAGAGTTTTGATTGAATGTGGCATGTTAACGATTTGGAAAAGTTCACACCTTCCCAAAGAAATTGGGCTCAGTTGCAATGAAAACACTGAAGCAAATGATGGTTCTTAAATTATGGTAACACTTAACATTAGAGTTTCTTTTCTCTGTGAGATTCCAGGAAAGTGATCCTTTTATAGAAAAGTCCAGCAATCCTATTATAGATCTATAGATAGATATACTGAATTTCTAATGATGTTGACTTTGTCCAAGTAGAACCTGCCGTTTAGAAATGAATCCAGATTCCACAAAACCTGTTGCCAGCGCACTACGCTAAACTCTTTTCACTTCTTTCCCTCAGTCGCTTTTGGCTTTGCTGATCTTCCCAATGTCTTCGCATGCTCCAATCAAAATGCTTTTATTGTGGAGAAGATTGTTTGTTAAATGTCTACAACATGATTGTGTGTCTGTCTCAGATGGTTTTGGGGTGTTGTGCAGACGTAAACCTTTTGCTGATCTCACAATCTAAACAGAGGCCTGGCGAGCCGCAGGTCTCCTACCCCCTCTGCTGTGGCTCTCACAATGATGACGTTGAATCAGCGCAATTTCTGTTGTTTTGCTTGTTTTGCGTTTCTTATTCCGTCTTTGCTGGAGGTCGGATTCCAGTCTGTGCCAAGCCAAATATACATAGCGTGTATCGAGTATCTGTGTGATGTGTGTGCGTGAGCTTGCATGTTTATTTATGCATCAGAATGAAATGTCTCTGTATTGTCTGTGCAGGAAGTTAGAGCAGTGGATTTTCTGATCCTTTCTTAGGCCTTTGTCTCTCAACAATCTCAGCTGTTGAGTCTGACAGGACCTGTGGGCTCCAGTAATAGGAACCAACCATTCACTCGATTGGCATAATGTTCTGGTTTGTGCCCATATGATGACATGTGTTCTTTTCCATTCCTTTCGTTTGCCACATTGGTTTTGATGTCTCTATGCCGGCAATAGACAGTGGCCTGAGGTGTTATGTTGTCTGCTTCTCTGTCTGTCTGTCCATCACATTTTTGTGAACATGCTATCTCAAGAACGCCTTGAAGGAGTTTCTTCAAATGTGGTACAAATATTCACTTGGACTCAAGGATCAACTGATAAGATTTTGGTGGTCAACTACTTTTCCTTCCAGGGAAAGGCTCTCCCACGCATCTATTGACAAAATAAAACCTTAAGTCTTGTTTGCAAAGGTAGTTTGGGTCTGTGGGACAAATTATGTTTATTTTGAACATAATAGCATATTAACCTATTGTTTAGCCCCAAATAATAATTATGAACCTCTAAATGGCTCATTACTGCAGTAGATAACACGTATAACACCACTTTACAATATGAGATCTCAGGATCTTACTCTGTTAAAGTAAAGGGAGGGTGTTACATGTCATGCAGATATGATTGATATCATTGTGTTCATACTTGATGGTACTTTTATTGCCACAATGATCCAACTTCCCCTGTGGCACCATTATTCCTTTGTATCCTAGCTGATCTGTTTCTACAGAGGCAGTGGGCATGGTATATAAGTGATGTCTGCTGGTAGAGTGATGAAGTGAACACAAGTGGTTCATATTGCAGAGAATAGATTTATTGTTTGAGAGACTGAACTTAGAAATGGCTCTAGCTGATAACTGTAACTCACATTCAACCAATGAAGGGCATATATCACATGCAAACATTTAGCAGCAGCACAGCCACACTGGAACCCACTGACTGTTCTGATTTCTTAATGGTAACAGCAGTGCTCGCTAAAACCAGTCCTCAGTGTTCATGGTCAAGCTTATTTTTTGTTATTCTCACACCTCCATTAAATATTTTAAGTATTCTGTTGTAAAAACCAAATGCTAAATATTACTGCTTTGAAATCTAAATTATGGTCTGTAACACAAATGTCAAAACACTGTTGAACTTCCACATAGGAATTTAATATGAAGCAGCAGCAGTAGGATGTTCAGTTTACATTAACAGAAACTTAATACGACTTGACACAATGTGACGAGAGTAAACACTGAACAGTGAGGCTATTATCACTGACATAAAATTGGACTGGATTACACACTGAATCGTTTCCAGTGAATCCCACATGCTGAGGAAAATCTGAATCCAATGCAGGACTGACAGACTCTACCACAACCAATAGAAACTTCTATGTCGAGGTAATTAGTGTAAACTGTAAACACATAGCCGAAAACACGAGACCATGAATCAATCTATCTACCACAAATTCAAAACCCATGGCTGGACCGATGTGGGTGCGTGAAAATGAGAAGTTAGTGAAGAACTATTGAGACACTAATGTAAACAGATGCTTTCATTGGAAAGTAATTAAGTGCTGCTTGAAAAGTAACTAAATGTCACCATATGTATCTGCTAATGATCATATCCTTTGTCAAGTGTCTGCTGATCTAGCCCTTTACCTGTTTGCTTCTCTTCTACTCTCTATCCTCACGTCAGGGCTGGACTGGGAGAACAAAACGGCCCGGGCATTTTTTGGCTCAGACCGGCCCACATAATTAGCCGAGCACATCTGCCATTAAATTGACGTAACTTATGTCTTCTAAATGTCTTAAAGTAGCTCATATTAAAAGTACTTAAGTATCAAAAGTATCTGGTGTTGAAATGTACTTAAGTATCAAAAGTACAAGAACTAAAATTAAAAATGCAAAGTGCTTTTTATAGTAGGTCTATACAGACACAAAACAACCCAAAATGTTTCTCCTCAAGATTTATCTCAACTGACTGAAAAATTACAACAACAATATGAATATAATGTATAATTTTACCAATTTTGAACCCTAGATGCTGAGGTTCAAATAGTAATGGACCAGTGCATCTGAACTTCTAATTAACTATAAACAAGTGCCTCTTGTGTCTGCCCAAGAACATTAATAAACCACAGTATAACCACTATACTATAGGCACACAAAATAAGACACTATCTCTTATCCTATTCTAGAGGAAGTAAAAGTCGTAACAAGATTTCTGAAGGTGAACCTGCGGAGGGATAGACCAACCTCTCGCGCTGCACCCTCCCCACGGTGGCAAACACGCCACCGGACCTGCACATCTCAGGAGGGAGGGGGCAGCGAGTGAGATGCTTCTCAGCGCCACCCGGGCGTTTTTTTACTCTTATTATCCATTAAGTTAGGTTTCTGTCTCAGCAGCAGCCCGTCCCGCGACTCCCCCCGCCTATGCCATGAGGTGCCGCCCCACCCGCCCCCGGTTTGTGTTGTGATTGACAGCACTGTCAGGGCTCTCTGAGCCTGTCAGCCCATGATTGATTGACAATGACAAACAATAGACCAATAATATGTGTCGATGCTGGCAACACACTGCTAGCCCTCTGTAGCCAATTGGCCGGCCCAATTGGAGGGAATTTAGAGAGGAAGAAGAGAAAAAAAAAAAAACAACAACATAGCGGACCAGACCGGCCCACATTGGGTCAACGGCCCACCGGGATTATGCCCGGTATGCCAGATGGCCAGTCCACCCCTGCCTCACGTATATTTTTTTCAATGTAATTCCCCATCAAAGGAGACGTATCTCATTTACACCACATGTTTACCAGGGGTTACATCCAAGCCATTTACAATCTGATGCTCTGCACTGATGAAATCCAGATTTCTGTAACACTCCGTGTATCACGCTGTCACATGACATCCGGCTGACTTATTGTGTAATGTCATCGCTCACTGAGTGAGTTGCAGACATTTGTGTTCATAGGAGTCTTCTCTCTGTGCTTGTCCAGTCATTTTGCCTTCAAAAGATTATGGAAAAATGATAAGACAGTAGAAATGATAGGACAGTGGAAGGCCGAATCAAACAGGCTTTGGTCATTTTTACAGAGTTTTTGTCTCAGTAGCTTCTTTGTGGGAGTCTCTGATATTACTTCACTGTTGGCTCCATATCTGCTGATTTATAGCATGAGAAACTTCCAGAGATTCTCATTCACCAGCTGTTCACATCGACGAATCTAACGATTTACCATTTGCCTTCAATTGATAGTTGCCAAGACTTTATAGTTGGCATGGAGGCCATGTTCCTCCCCCCTATCATTATTCAGGAGCGTGCTCTTTCAGATGGGAGAGCAGGCCTTATTGATTTCAACATCAGATTTTGTAATGCTTTCACTTATATAGCGCCTACTTATTTAGATTTGGTCTCCTTGTGCGCAAATTGTGCGTAAAATATTTTTATGCTTGGTTGGATTTCCTGCTCTCTAGGTTCAGCTCTTCTCCTCACGCTCAAGCCTTCTCTTTTCTCTCTTTTTGAGTGAAAGCATTGCAAAATCTGAATTTGAAATCAGACAGGAAAAAAGTCCAGCCCTCACACTGAAAGAGCATTCTCTTTAATAAAGATAGGAAAAAAACATGTGAATATATACATTAAACTCTTCCCCATCCATCCTGTGTAATATGACCAACAACTGTAACAGTACAAAAGAGCCCCGCTGGTCAAAGACATAATGCAACCTTTAATAATGTGTGTGTTTGGTTTCAGTCAACCACCTCCTGTCTTGACTCATTATACTTCTCATGTGGGCTTTAACTCTGCAGACGTGTGATCACATGCTGACTGGTGGTCAGAAGGAAGGAAGGCCTCTTCACACCTGGCATTCACATGCCTCTTACAAGTGTATTGTGTTCGGAGCAGATTTATTGCATAAATTTCCTCTTTCCTTTGAACAAATGCAGTTTGAACTGGGGTTTCCGTTTTGATTTTCATACTTTAAATCAATACACATGTATCCTGAAAATACATTAAGTAGCAATCCATCCAAGTTGTGTTCAGTCACAGTAGTAGCGTGGCTCCGCTGGGACGACAGTGTTGGCCTGTGGATTGGCAACAACTCTGCTCCTATTATTCAGCAAGTATCTGATTAATCACCATGAAATGTGGTATTTAATTTATGGACTCCAGAGGATAATGCACTGAATGTTCCTTTAGCGCCACCAGCAGGCCAAAGTTGAACTTCTCTTCCCATGTCTTATCGTCCACTGGAGATTGGTACGAGAGTATTCACTGCAGAGAGTAATGGTTGTCAGACCACAAAACCTAATGAGGTTTACATATGTTGTTTTGAGTGGAATGTTTTGACAACTATTGGACATGTCTACACACAATGATGTGACCCACAGGATGAACTGTTGTATCTTTGGTAACTTTTCTCTCCTACTACCCTTGTGCCAAATTTGTTTCTTCCAATTCTTTGGTTTCTGACCAAATACTTGCAACTAATTACATTCCCATATGCTTTGTGTTTAATGCTAATTAGCAAATGATTGTGAACATTATGCCTGTAACCCATTAGCATGTCATTGTGTACATGTTGACCTGTTTATTTTGGCTTTTAGCTAAAACCATCAAGCTTAAAAATCTTCTATGTGGTTCTCACTCTTGTTTGTCTGTGCCCTCTGCTGGATGTGGATACGTTTGTATGTGTCTATCTGCAGTATGTATTGTCTGTATGTGGTCTGATTACTCATTCAGTCTCCTCAGGGATGAAAACAAAATGAAAAACTCTTCACATCATTTGTGTGATTAATCGTAGCTCATTTAAAATCAACTAAAGCTGTTCCCCGAGGATAAAATCTGGCTCCCACTTGTTGTCCTCAACAACTTCAACCAAACACAAGGAACAATTATCGGGAATTATTATTCCCTTTCATGAAATGTATAACATTTATTTGAAAAACATGGCGCTAAAAGAGGAAGTGATTAACAAATTGAAAATGTGATTCTGAGGTATGCTCTCTGTCTAATAATTCTATAAATCTCTGCCTTTATGTGTAACGTATGTCTCGAGAACTGTTCATCTTACTGGTTTCAGACTTACAATGTGAATTGTTAAGGGCCAAAGGAAGTGCAATGTTGAATTTGATGCAATTTTCACTCTCTGTATGTCTAAAATTAACAAACTTTGAAAAAACAGTGCAACTATTACCACAGGCCAAGCAAACAGCCCATTCCAAACAGGCAGGTTGAGAACAGATACTTCACTAGTATCATCCTTCTTGTTTAACATGTGTAGCCATGACTTTATAAAGATCATATAAATATCAGTTTTGCATTCTGTTGCTTTCAGCCTGTGAACATTGTTGTGGTCTTGACTCAGGGACTTGAAATCGTGGCTGGTTTGAGTTGTTAACTGTACAGATGGGATCTGTTTGTTCCACCAAGTGAACCACAGTGTGGGTCTCTGCTGTGTTGAGTTAGTGGTCCACAGCTCTGGTCTTTGTTTTGTGTTTTATGCAATCGGACTTCCTCAGAAGGGTTACTGAAGGTTACCCATTTGTTGTTACTCCCTTTCTTCCAATAAAGCACTAACTGATCACACAGACCATGACAGGACATGTAATCGTGTTCTGTCACGGACATAAAGACCTGGAGAGTGATACCAGAAGTTTTGAAGGTTATGCCACTGTGCATGATTATAGCAGGATTAGAATATTCTGCCAAACAAAAGTTCAGAAGTTATTTTGTTCCTTAGGTTAGGTTTGTACATGAAGATTACAAATATACTTGGGGATGTGTTAAGAGTCAGCGAGAACCCATGCAATTTTAGTGCAGATCCAATTCTTTTTTCACTTTCTTTATAATTTTTAGTGTTTTTCCCCCCATGTTTTCTCTGAGAATAATTCATGGATCTTGGTGAAAAGAAATCAGGCACAGTTAGGAAACTGATATCTACGTGTGTGAAAGATTTGGAGCAGCTTGATTGAATTTAAAGGGCCTGTTGGGCCTTGACGGAGGCATGTGCTCTACTGAGTGTTATTCTAGTTTTGCTGTTTGGTCGGAAAGGATGAGGAATAACTGTAAATGACCTTTTGAGTGTTGTAGAATCCTTCACAAACCCCTCCACCCACCGACTCACCCAAACCAAACTTGCCCCATATGTCACCCAGAAACATTTAAAGTGTTCATTACTGAGACTGACTCAGATGCGGGCCTGCACACCATCTCCACCTCCACTCCACAGCTTCCTCCTCCTCTCTTGTTTTCTTGAGCCTCTGTATTTAGCTCTGCAGAGACAGAAGCCAGGCCTCTGTCTAGTAGCCTGAGTATTAATGCTGAGGGTTGAGGTCAGGTCGAGTGGAATAAACATGTTTCTTACACGTTAAATGTTTTTTGAAGTGAACTTTGACAGCGCTGTGTTATCCAGATAAGGTCAACGAGGTCAGTGTTGAGAAATTGATCCTGTCCTTATCCTTGTCAGAAGTAATCATGTGTGATCGTGTCAGGTTGTTTCAGGGCAAAATAAATCAGTATGACATGAAACATTAATGTCAGTCTTGATTTGAGCTGAGCACCAGCAGCCATTCCATGTCCTGTTTATCCCTCCCCCTGGGAAAGTGGTGCCCAGGGATGGGACAGGGGATTGTCTCTCGCGTCATGGTCCCCCTGAGAGATGAGGATGTGTAGACTCTCAGCAGTTAAACCTCTACAATAACACTCAGCTGGGAGACAGAGAGTCTGGCTTCAAGGTGAATGACACCGTGGCTTCAAACCCTCACACACTGCATGATTGACAATTTTAATGAATGAACAAACGGACTGATTGACTGGTTTGATGACTGATTAACTTACTGACAGCTGTAGGCTGGGATCCAGGTATGTGATGAATGTGTGCGTGTGAACTTTGCTCGTTGACACCTTCAGTGCAGGACCACAGATAAAGCCGCAGTAGTATATCAGAGTCTTTAAGTTTCCTCTCATCTCCTTTGTTTCCTTTTGGATTTATGACAGTACACTTGGTTTCTACCTCCTATGTGGATCTTACATAGTCTTTGTACATACTTTCAAAGCTGCTAAACTTTGCCCCACACACTCACACACACATACACATCATTACGCTCTCAGCCAAGCCCTAAAATGATTGTTCAAGCATCATAAAATTGCACATTATTCAGTGTAAAAGAAGGTAATACAGGCCAAACAAAAGTTCCCAGGGAAAAGAGCCAAAAACGTTGTTCAGATCAGAAAAGAGGAAAAATCCGGAAAGTTGGATGTAAAGTGAGGTTATCCAGCTAAGAAAATGCTGACAGTCCCTGAGGTTGACACAGCACACAGATGGAAAGCATAGATACAAAGATAAAAGCCAGAGACGTCATGCCATAGAAATAAAAAAGACACAACATGGTAAACTGCTGTACGGGGGTGCACCACAAACACCATGTCTGCTGTTAATGCACTCACCAGCCAATTACTCATTTACTCGACACAAAGCATGTGTAACAGTTATTTCAGGAATTCAAGACCAGCAAAGTACAGACGCATTCATCTTTGAGAGTAATCTGACACTTTTAACACAGAAAATGTGAAACTGAGGAAACAGCAGGAGACACGGATGAAAGAATAACTCTGTTAACTCAGTCCTCATCCCAGAATCGGTTGGCACTGGCTAGTTCAGATTTGACTCCATATGCAAAGTTAATACACAGTTTTGACAGTTTCTCAAACACTAGGCGCTGTGGGGTGATGCAGATGAGATGCAAGATTGATAATGTCTCAGACTACAGTGAACATTATAGCAGCTTTTAAATAACCTCTAAAACCTCACTTTTTCTTTTTCTATATTTGTACTCTAATAATAATCACATTTTATTAGATGTTCTATAATTTCTATGCTCCTCATTCTATCACAGTTTTACTGTACTTTCATATTTGTGTTATCTATGATTTTAGAATAGTTGAGCTGTGTCCCAAGTGATGCCTGCATCCTTTGGAGGCTGCCTCAAAATAGCGATTGCGGCACATCTATACCATCCCTATACCACAGCCGAACCGCTAAGGTTACACATGTTCAAAAAAACGTTCTTGTCATGTTCAACTGCGGTTCTGTTGCTTGGTTACAACAGTAAAGGCCGGCGCATGCTTCTGCAACTGCGTCTGCGGCTTTTCACGCAGTTGTGTCGACGGACTCATTTCAATTTATGGTTCTCCTTCAGAACACTAGGCGGAGTAATGTTTTTTGTTGAAGACGACCTTAGAGACGCCTTCTTTGAGTGTGGCAGCACTGTGGCTCCTCATAGCATTTTTCTGGTGGACAAATTTGTCCCATAACTTCCGTTATACAAGTGGTCATTCTTTCGGATCTCTCCTGCCAAACGCTCTTCTATATGGTCCATATTCCGGTATTATGGGGCATGAAACCGGAAATGCGACTCAGGAAAGGATGTAGTTAGCAGACCAATCACAGCCTTGCTGGCTGCGTGAGGCTGGGGATACCAATCCCAAAAGTCCTCCATAAACTAGACTAGACTATTTCATTTTGAATTTACCTTAGCACTGCATCCTCTGAAGGAGGCAGCCCCTGAATTGGGACATGGCTCATGCTGAAGTACTGTGTAAAATGTTTGACATCTCATGAATTGTTGGAGACTAAAACTTTGGAATTTAAAAATATTTATACAATTTTTACCCAGCAGGTGTCTTTCTTGTCCTTCCCTAGATTCTTTGACATTTTATCTCTCATAAGCAGAAAAAGATTGAGCAGTTTCTTCAAAGTGCGAAGAAAGTAAATGTTATTCCATATGATTTACTTTTGTGCATAATCATCCATCTTCTACTTAGCACATGGAAGCTCCTGGGCCATTGAAAAACAGCACAGGGATATTAAAACAAAAATATAATTAAAAAAAAATACAAAAATATTCACAGCAGGGAGAGCTGCAGGAAGGTGGCAAGGAAATAAAGTGAGGCAGGGGGTGGAGGGGGGGTGGAAATAGGGGTGTTTTATTTGATCCAAACGAAATAAAGCTGCTCCTCTCAGCGGGGGGGGGGGGGGGGGGGGGGGGTTCGCCTGGAAAACCATGTGAAGGTCTATAAAAAGAGCAGGAAGGGGAAATCAGAGAAACTGATGAGTTCTTTTGTTCACCCACTCTCTACTGTAATTGGCGTCCCACTTTGATAAGTACATGTGGGGGGGGGGGGGGGGGGGTACCGACAGATGCTGCCGGAGAATCAAACCTTCAGCAGGAGACCAGCAGCTCCGCTCAGCAGACATGGACGTGACCTCTACCTCTCTGATGATCTCTCCTCAGTGTTGTCTAATTGCGTCCAGTAGTGTCACTTCCCTACTCTGACCCATCCACCCACACTACATTGTGCGGTAAATTGAGATTGTGTGTATTTGTATTAATCCACACATGTTACTTTCAGATCTACAGGAACAGCATGACACTGTGGGATTGTTAGCAGAGTCGTTTTCATGCAGTGGACAGATGTGTGTAACAGACAGATGCAGTTAGGAAGTGGGAAACAGGCAGAATGTATCACATGGCTGAAGAGCTATTCATCTGTATCTGGCTGAAAACACAGAGGGCTGTTTTCTATGGCAAGTGATGAGAGGCAGGCGTATGCGTGTCCACATGTTCTGTAGGTTGTGTTTGCGTAGCTCGTTCACTGCAGAGCTGGACACTCGGGGCCTGCTGGGATCTGCAGTCAGGGGTCCCCCTCTTACGAGCCATAAAACAAGCTATTGTAGCGGTGCTGTTGCTGGAAAAACAATCCTGCTGCAAGTACAAGGTTTCAGTTTTTCTGACTATGAATGAAAATGTGCAGTTTTATCCACATATTGCGTGAATTTCATCATCTCTCACAGTCCATAAACGGCCCTGTCTCCCCTCCTGACAAATCTGTTGCTTGTACACGCGGTTGACTTCATATTTCACTCGTGGTGGGTGTAATACAGAAGTGGTCAAACAGGAAGCAGAGAAATAAGGTTTAGGTCAAACAGTAAGAAACCTCTGTCTAAAGAATGGAAGGTGATTTGACTTTGCTCTGAAATGGATAACAAGGACCAGATGCCTCTGTCACTGTGTGTGTCGTGTGCTTGGACACGTGTTTATGAGTAGCATGTGAATATGTTTGTGTAAGTGTCCACGTGTATATGGTAATGTTTTAGGGATGTCTGGACTAAATAGCACAACCTGTGATACTTTTATGTGTGTCTGTCTTTGTGTACACACAAACACAGGTTGCACATGGCCGACATCATCCTTATTCCTGTTAGTGTGTGTTTGAATTTATTTATTTATTTGTGTGTGGTCTAAGTATGGTGAGAAAAACTTTGTCATTGCATAAGCCCCCAGGAAGTTAGTCTATGTCAACTCTCAGGTAATTAAGGGTATCTAAGTATGTGGGAGAGTTCTTTTTTTTTTCCTCTTTAGGACCTTAACCAGCATAAAATCTGAATTCATCAGAAACAGTAGACTTTACAGGGACTCATGTGGCAAAACTTCATCTCTGAAGTCCTGGTTAAGGGCAAGTTGTGGATTGTTTGATGGGTAAAGGTTAGGAATGAACTAGTCATGGTTAAGGTTAGGGATGAGGTTTTGACTGTAGGCTGTCACCAGTAATTCGATTTCAATGTGAAAACCTAATAAGGAAATGACAGACAAGCGGGCGCGGGCATGTGTGTGCGTGCGTGTGTGTGGATTAAGCTTACTAAACTTGCTTTACTTTTTAGATGCCTGGTGCCTGTGTTTTTTAAACTCACATGTGCACTGCCTGCATTCTTCTGTTTATCATCTAGAGAGGATTTAGCTGACTTACTGACAGCTCTGTCTTCAGCTCAGTCCTCATCATTAACACAGTGGATAAAGTCATTTTTCACCTTCAGCTCACGAGCTGGGATCATAAATTGCTCAGAAATGTCGCCAAGGGAGAAACTAATAGTCAACTCGCTTTAAGTTCAGCTCATTCAAACTGAACGTGCTCAGCTCGTGGATTGTTTGCATTGCACCCAGGAGTCCTCTCGGGCGTCCTATTCAAACTATCGCTCTCTTGTCTCCCCGTAGCGATTTCCCTCTGTGTACTTTGGATGGTGATCAACAAAGCTCAAGCTGTGGGAACAGTAACCTGTTCATTTTTCTCACACTTGGATCAGCCACAAGATTCTTTCAGCTGAGCTATACCGCTCGTTCTGCTCTTTCATTACACTCAGAAGCACTTAACGCTGTCCCCATCTTCATCTTCTCAGAGAGGACTTTTATGAGTCCTTCGCTTCCTGTGTTTAATGGATGTATAATTGTCTTCGTAGAGCTGTTTAGAGCAGAGATGGACCTCCCCAAAAAAATTCCAGTCATCATCTTCCACCTTTTACTGATTAGCGTGCACCTGAACGGCCCTCTGGACAAACACAATGGCTGTTTTTTTTTTTAATAAAGTCTGCGATAGATTAGTGGGAGCTTTTTTTTTCCAGCGCCTTTTTTTATGGCTGCTCTGTCACTGTTAATACCTCAACAAAACAAATCACTGGCCAATTGATAACAGACTGGAACGACATCGTTGTTGCGCCCTTGTTTGAAGTCGACGAGCCCGGCGCAAAACTGAAAACGGAGAATATAGAGGAAGTGTGCGCAGTGTAACAGCTGGGGCTCTACAACTGAAAACAGTTATGAATGTCTCACCTCCAGGATTTTCCGACATCAAGGCACTCCCGGAGCCATTTAGAAGACTTGGAAGACCTTCTTTGTCTTGAAACAGCCTTCCTGTCTGGCATGAAAACTTAACCAGACGCGTCATTATGAGGGATCTGTCGTTAGCTTGACCTCACGGCTTAGCTGCTTTCACTCACTGTTATCTCGCACTTACCCGTTCCACTTCAGTCCCTCTTTGGCCTCCCCTCTGTTTCCTTATCGCCACATCGGACCATTCGTCACTGTCTCCTGCTCAATCCATTCAGTTTGGTGTGTTTTATATGCATTACATGTAAATATAATTCCCCAAGTGTTTTTCTGTGTCACACACCCATCATTATTTAGACATTAATTCTAAATAATGTCCAGAAAATGGAATCTGGAAATTATCTGGTGTTGGCCTCGGGTGTAACAACACTGCCGATGATCCTTATCACCAAAACCCTTCGAATCTCGTTGTCTTTCCAAGTTGACATCTTCGCCAGCATCTTCTACACGCATGACACCTCACTTTCATCCTGAGATATTTTTATTCTTTTTGTAGTTACGAGCCCTCTTGTTCACGGTGAATTTTCTGGACATTTCCTGCTGTATTCCTGCTATGGGCTCTACAGAGTTTTCCCATGGGGGCTGGCAGGAGAAAAAACACTAGAGAACGTCCAGAGGAACTCAATCAGACGTTTTCATTCTCACGTTCGCCATCCAGAGTTCAGTGAATGTCTGAAGGCAGCTATACAGATGTTGCACATTGGTGTGGTAAATAGTGATGTTGCCGCTATCGTCACAATATAAGCAGAGGACACTAACATCTGGTCCTAGACAAAACAATACATCTGAAAACATCTGACAAAGAGTTTTTCTGACCTGAAGGATCAATACTAATCAATATATAACCATATTCATGAGGTTAATGTGTTTTCTCGTTAGGTTGTTCATGATTATGTAAACAGATTTGTTTGGTGTCATGTATGATACCAAATCTCCAGATCTTTGCAAAAAGAGGAAAGCACGTGTGTGTCTGTCACAGAAAGCAGCTCAGAGGGTCAGAGATGCCACATTCCTGCAGTGACACTGAGCCGGGACGGGTCACAGAGGCCAGAGACCACTGGGAGAGACTCTGTCAGACAGAGACACACAAAGAGAAACACAAACACACACGCACACACACACACACACACACACACACACACACACACACACACACACACAGCATCAAAAAATCCTCAGAATGTCCTCAAAGCAAGTAAAACACAGGCAGCAGTAAACATTAAAGTTCCAGTCCCATAACTGCAGAACACTTTGACCTGAAACAATAGTACTTAAAAGTGTGAAATTGCAGCTTTCGCCTCTGGTTCATTAAACTCTGCTTAGCTTTTACTTGGAAATCGTGCCTGACGAAACGAGGCAGGATCATTTACAAAATGTCACGGTGATGTGGTGAGATGCTGCATCATTCTCCATCATCAAGTCTAGATGGAAATCTGGTCTGTGGTGTCTGAGGTTTCCTGGACGAGCAGGAAGAAAGAGGCCTGGTCTCACTCTCACTCTTTTAACAACCATTCCAATGAGATGATTTCACTTGTTTTGCTTGTTATTCATCTTATTTTAAGACTTAAGTTTGTAAGGTTCCACCAGCTTTTCAGTGGAATAGCAGTCGGGATGTTTTTCTGCTTTGTTCTGGGACTGAAGTCGTGTTATCATATGGTTGACAGATTTGGTACCACTATGTTTGTACAGACTAAACCTGTAACTAAACTCTACCTGGAATCTGGCACTTTCGCCAGAATGCTACACAAAAGTGATGGATGGAAACTGTTGTTTGTCATATAATCTGCCAATAGGATTATATTTTTGTTTTGTTTGTGCAGGATTACACAGACTCTGCTGAGCTGATTTCCACGAAATTTTGCTGAGGGGGCTATTGTCCATAATGTTTTGATCATTAATGCAGACAGTCACACCTTAGTTTCAAGGTAGAAGTGGCATCCAATGCAGTTTTCTCTCTCAAGCAACGGTCATTCTGTGCAAAACACTGTAAAGAAAATGAGACTAAATTCCTGCTTCTGCCCATTTATTCTGATGCTTTATGAAATGGAACAGGTTCTTCCTTTGGTCATGAACGAACACATGGCCAAATGAGTGATCTTTTATGTTATTATGAAAAGTGTAAAATAAAAAATGTGTTCATCATGAAACCGTGGCAGGACAAATTGGAATATGGAGGTAATTAACACTGCTTAGTCTTGGTGGAGGTTTCCAATTTTGTAGCTCCTTTTAAGATTAGCGTATTTACCAAAATGTTTAACTACTCCTTTAAGTTATCTTTAAAAAAATCCTTTTAATCGTAGAAAAAAGGGATATTCTAAATAAGTGAAAAACAAATTTGAGCTATACCGCTGGATTGTTTTTTGACAAATTATCATTTAGAAATATAACCAACAAATTGATGTAATACTTTTTTTCAGGGTTACTCTTTCCTATTGTTTTCAGTCTTTATGCTAAGTTAAGCTAATCACCACCTGGCTCCAGCAACCATAAATTCATCAAATTGAACTCTCTTTATGAAAGCAAATGATGAATCACCTATAATACTAAACTATACCTTTTAAACCTTAAGATACCTTGATTTGGTTTTACGTTGTATAAAACCAAACCCCCCCCCCCCCGAAGGGATCCAAGGTTAAAGGGTGTTTTTAAAGAGGCGATCAGAATGGGAGAATGGTAGGAGAAGTAATGGAAAGACGAGGCGAGAGGTGAGGCATAACATAGAGGAGGAGGCGGAGGAAGGGTTCAGGTCAGCCTATGTTCTGGTGGAAGTGGTTCAGACCTCCTGTGTTCCCAGTCAAAGCTTTCTCTGTTAGACCAGAGCTCTGATGTTTCCCCTGAGGCCTGGGACCTGGAAGTGGGATATAGCTGAGCAAATAAACAGAGAGGAGGTGCTCACACTCGCCACACTAACACCTTTACATATGTATACTCACACAAGTTAAAACGAACATACACATTAACGCTATTACACGCCAACACCAGAAGGGTTTAACATGCAGCTGTACACAGCACTTTCGCACCTTTCGAAAAAAACTGATAGGTTTTGTCTGGATTGTTTTTAATTTAGGATATTTTGATACAGGTCAAAGTAGGAAAAGTTGTGTTTCTTGGTAGTATTGTGGGATAAATGGTTGGAAGGTACTATTTAGTTAAACTTCTTTATAAATGGACTTTCACTGAGGATTAAAAAAAAAACACAAACTCTGAATGGATAGAACGCCTGTTGAAAAAACTGTATAAAACTCCCTCTAGTTCGAGCAGCAGCAATAAATTCAACATCAGAAATGAACAGGGCTTACTCCCATAAGAAAATATGCAATAAATGAACATGTGTTATACCAAAGTTTTAGTGTTGGATCATCAGACTAATGTGTTTCAGTCTAATCCATCATCACACCGTCATATACAACACGACCAGCCAAGTTTCTCTAAACTGCTTTCAACTGTGAGCTCTGCAGAGCAAATAAATCAATTACAGCATGGTAGATGAATGCAGCATGCTGTAGTTGTAACATGTATAAGCCACTTCAGTGAGAAGCATCCATCAAAATGAAGGAACGTACACGCACACATGGCCACTCTCCTGTCTTGGTGTGTCAATAGGCCATTGACCCCCACTAGGCTTCACTTCCTGTGTTCCTCTTACCAGAAATGCCCCAGAGGGAACACTCTAAACTGACAACAACCTTCATCCGTGTCTTCAAACCATCCTCCTCTTCCTCCTTCCAGTGTCCTCCCTCATTTCTTACTTGTGGCATTTCCTCCCACTTCACTCCGTCTTCACATCATCCAACATTTTTGCTGTTAAAGACGATGCACCGAAAAAAGAGAAGGGATTTGACAAGAGACAAATACTGAAGTTTCTCATGATCATATAGAAACCCTTTGGAACCATAATGGTTCCAAAGGGTGTTTCCATCCAGAACTATTTGCGTTTAAAGGAACTTAAAAATAAATCCTTACTGTCAATCAGTTGAACTTGGGTTCTGTCATATTTTACATCATTGCCATAATGTCATGCCTTGGGTGGATGCGACATGAAAACCCTTTAAGGTGGAAAGGTTCTTGATAGAACCCCCTAGGGAGGGTTCTTGGTGGAACCATTACACTCCGGAAAGGGTTATCTATAAACCTCACACAGGTGGTTCTGGGTGGAACCTTACACAGTTCCTTGTAGGTGTAAACCTTTGTGATGGGTCTTTTCTACCATTTGAAAGGGTTCCCGATCGAACCTTAATAATAAAGTTATACCGGGAACCAAAAAGTGTACTCAGATGGGGACAAGCTGAAGAACCCTCTATGGTTACATTTCTACAGTGTAGATCTGTAATGTGAGCTGGATCCATAATGCAGAGTGCCTGCAGTATAATGCATCATCCATGCTGTGCCCTGTTCACTGGAGGGGCACTGTCTAGGTTGGGGACTGAGGATGTATTGGGGGTTGGTGGGGTTATCCCATCTTTGTAGCTCATTCCTGCTTGCAAATGCACAAATAAATCACAGACACACTGAATTCGGAAACCTTAACAGTGAGCATTCCCCCTCTGGATGGAGACCCCTTGCTTAAGAATATAATCTTCAGTGTAAGGCGATCCAGGCCCAGGCCTGCCTCTGGACCCTGTCTCTGCGTTTCCTCCCAGTGCCTCTGTGCTGATTTTGGCAGCAGCTGCAGCAGCAGGCTGGGGTTGTATGTGATCCTGCCTGCACCCCTGAATGAGCAGGAAGCTGCTTGGTCATCCACCAGCACAACAATTGACTGGTTGGTGAAAGTTGGTACCCTATGTTCAGAGAGGAGGATGAACAGAGGTGAGGTTTATGATGCTATGATTGACAGGTCAATGTCAGGATCCTTCCAAAGGGGACTCTTGGTATTGTCCTCTATATTGCTTTTGAACAGAAATAAGATTCCGAGTCATTCCACAGTTTTTTTTATAATTTCAGCAGTGGTACGAAAAGACAAATCACTGGTTGTTACAGTTTTAATAAAGTCCCCATCAGCCTCTGCATCAGTGCCAATCAATGCCTTTTTAGTGGATCAGTATGAGTTTTGTAAAGTCCAATACATTTCCACTTCTTTGTAAATTATAATCTATTACACTGGGTACAGAAGCTGTCAAAAACAGCAGCCAGCAGACACATTTTTTGATATCCACACTGAAAGAGTGTTAGCCAAAGCCAAGAGGGGCCGTTCAACCCCTGTCCAAACCTTTCTATCATCATGCATTATCTAAGTCTGCAGCTAATCAGCACTGAAATGTGCAAATTACTACACACATGAATTTGAATGTGGACTTACGAATCCAGAAAAGTTGATACAGTGGGACAGCCTATTAAAAAGTAGCACTTTTAGTCTGAACCATTGCTGACATGAGCTGAACAGGGATAAAACAGATAAACTGCCAACAAACTGTGAAGATAATTATCCTGTTACATGTCTGAATTGTGAACTGTGTTATTTTGGTCAAAATCCTCAGATTTTAAGACAAATTTAGGATGGTCACTGTATTACCAACACTTTGCAGCTCTGCAGCTCTCAGAGGCAAAAGGTGAAGCCAAAACAATTGTATTGCTCCCTGGTGGCTTGATGCAGTTTAGGTAATGAATCCGGCTTCCTCC
The DNA here is from genome assembly GCF_963576545.1 of Limanda limanda. Taxonomy (NCBI): domain Eukaryota; kingdom Metazoa; phylum Chordata; class Actinopteri; order Pleuronectiformes; family Pleuronectidae; genus Limanda; species Limanda limanda. Next base: position 11,967,002 of record NC_083638.1, read on the forward strand.
ATGTTAGTTGATGAAACATGGACCGATCTAAAAAAAAATAAGCGAAACACAAAATGCATTTCTTTCCCAAGATTGTTTTTGTTGTTTGTTGCTATAACAGTGCGGTGAAACATCATGATTGAAAGCTAAGACTGACTAGTGATTGGTCGAGCATTGTATCGGCATCACCTCAATACTGCAGCTCCGCACCGTGATCACAACTGTGCAGACTTAGCAGATCAGTGCAGAACAGCACAAAATGGCAACAGTCCTATTTGGGATTTTTTTCATTTAAAGGGTGTGGGAGGAAGTTGAGATGTGTCGTCCATCAGTTAATAGGCAAAATGTTAATATCGGCATTCTAGCATTCTCACAACGCTACCAGTAATTTAACAATGTTTTCTGGTGTGTAGATGGTGATTAGTGAAATAACAAGATATCAATGTCATAGTAATTTGCCCCCTGTGGAACATGTGCACATCTGTAAAGTGCATTAAACGCAACATAAAATGAAATTCCTCAGGTAGTGATTGTTCTCCCTCAGCAAAACTTTATTGACAGCATTTGTAAACTAAGGAAGAGCTTTTGATCGTGGGAGGATCCACATTTGAAGCCTTGCAGATAGATACTCCTGTTTAGTGTAAATACGGCTGTTTGCGGCTTGCAGCTTTTTGGCCTCAGCAAAACTTCAGAGGACAGAAAACTATCCCTGTGATTGAAATAAAGATGGAAATGGCCGACACCTCATGGACTTTCATGGACAGGGGGCAACACTGAGGCCGACAACATGTCAGTCTGCGGAGAAGAGAGCGAGAGACGGACAGAGATTATGTCAACAACCAGTGAACCAATGGCATCCGCGGTAAAACGAGGGGCCGATAGGACGACCTGAATATGAATCGACATCAGATGCACAGTGTACGGCGAGTGAATCAAAGTGCACAGAGAGGACATGGAAAAGGAGAGAGGAGGTGAGGGAGCTTGCTAACGTCATGCATCGCTCTCACTAATAAACCATGACTGACATTAAAAGGCTGTACCCAATTACTGGATGCTGTCCCAGCCCTCACACAGACTCCCTGACACACACACACACACACACACGCAGTTAAATAGTTTGGGGTTTTCGAAGGCAGGTTGTTAGCATTTTCAATCTTCAATGTGCTAGCACAAAAAAATACACACACACATTCTAGATTCAATGGGTGTAATGGTGTGTGTTCTAGTGTCATGTTGACCGGGCCTGTTGCCTGCCTGACCAACATACTTTCACATTCCAAAACAAAAACACACGGGTCACTTCTCCCTTCACCCTCATCCGCTCGTCCTCCCCTGTCCTTCAGAGACACCCAGGGGAGAGCTGCTGAGGCCGCTGCATTTCTGACTGACTGACCTGTCGATGTACGTGGATCTTCTGGTCTTTAAATATAAAGTCTGTTACCCTCTGCAGCAGTGTGCAGGATTGTAAGCCACACTAGCAGCACAACTTGTGGGATGGAAACATCTGGACTGAAATTGATCTACTGGATGGATTGTCATGGTGCTCAGAGGAAGTTGACTTTGATGATCCTCTGACTTTGTGCCACCAGAAGTATTTAGTTTATTTAGGGATATAAATGGGACTCAGGATGGACTGTTATAAGACCTCTATCATGGCCGTAGAGCACAGGGTTGGATCATGCTAAAAAAAATTGATGCAAGATGAAGCGTGACTACTTACAAGGGCAAAAGTGTTCATAACTGTTGTGAACAGCCACACTTAAAGATGGACAGTAAAGGCGACTCAAGAAGGGGAGGAAGGAGAGACATTTCAGTCTCTCCGTTAAGAGTTCATAGTGATGCACTTGGTCAAGTTAAAAGAAACAGCAACAGTCCCCTAAAGTTTACACTCTTTACCAATCATTGCTTACATTTATTAAGCTTTAAACATGGTTCCACTTTCTTACAGCATCATTTGTTGCTCATTAGAATAAAACAGACATCAGTCCAAATTTGTCACATGTCTCTCGTGGTCTAAATGTTCTCCAGAATGCTCAGCTGCAACACATTTATACTGGGATTGCCATGAAATCAATTTCTGTTCCTCAAAAAACTTAATCCAGCCAACATGTAATTAGATGTTAGTCATTTCACAATAAAACACCTGCTTTTAATGGGGATGATGTTATGACATCAATGCTCATTTTTCCCTGTTGTTGAAATCAGTTCAACAACAGGGGAAATATTTACAAAGTAGCTAGTTTAGATCAAGCCTTGTGCCACTGACGTGCTGTGGCTGCATGTGCCCCGTCTACCTGTCTGTGCTACAACTCTCAGTTGGATGATGTCATTGACAAAGACACAAAGAGACACCACATCATGGCTGATTCCCAGACTTATGAACGTAAAGAGCACCTCCGCAGGAAAGACCTGCATCTGCAACACATTATCCCCTTGATAGATGACTGATGGATTGATTGATTGATCATCTGACTGACAGACTGACGGTGTTGGTCTCAGTCTTCACTCTCCTGTCTGCACCTCAGCTCCGTGCGCTGCCCTTTCCGTCCCTTTCTCAACACTCTCAGCTAACAGGCTGCAGATTAAAGCTGCTCTCATCTGGATCTCATCAGTTTAGGCCAAGCTTGACATTTTACAGGTTATTTTTCATTCAGCAGGAGGAGGAGGGATCATAGAGTGATTTAGGGTTTCGATGCATGGAGGCTGGAGGAGAATAAAAGCAACTTGTTGCCTCGAGGGCACCGTGAATGAGGCAGCATGCTACATCCCCTCCCGTAACAGCATGCCATTTTTTGGACATTTGCATTTCTTGTGCATGTTTGTGTGTCTGTCTGTCTGTATTAGAGTGTGTGTGTGTGATATTTGTTGCGTGGCTGAGCCGCTCCAGTTTCTGAGCCATTTCCTCTCTGTTTTTCCATCTGTGATGTCTGTAACATGTGGTGAATTGTTGTGGGATGGTTGGATAAGTGTCGCTGCCAAACACCATGAATCAATTCTGGGAGGAATCTTTGCCCAGTTTTTGTTGCACAATCCTGTACTTGAAAAAAATTACATCCACCAATGTGTTAGACCACAAAGCAGTTTCTAATAACTTCACTTTCACTGATAGTTACTTTCGTGTTTATTTGGACAGAGAGCAAGTACTGTGCCGGGAACAAGAAGAGAAATTCAAAGTTCACTTTAAATTGCAAATGCAGAAAAAATAAAACAATCATTCAAATCAGCTAGTTATTATTTTGTTTCTTTTAAGTATGCTATTCTTTTGCCATTGATTTTAAATATATTGTATTATATAATTTGCTGTCTTTGATTTTAATGTTTTAATATATTATTGTGTGTGCTGTCTTTGGGGTTATGTTAAGGCGTGTTTTTTTTATCCTATATAATGAGAGAAGCCGATCCAAGATTTTGGTTCAATCAAATGTTTTATTTAAAGATACAATGAAAAGTTATTCATAGCTATGGACAATTATCACAGCCTATGCTAATTAAGTTAGCAGTAGGAAGATGAAAATGGCCCCGAACAGAAGGGGTTTGATATAGTTATAACAGTAGATTTGATGTGATTGGTTATGAATATTTGGAGGGGAGTCACCGCAAATCACTTTGGATCTCCCTTATTGGTCCAGCCGCAGTCCCACGCCTCTTGTTACCGAATCCAGGAAGTGACAGCGAGCAGCTCTCCGTCATGCACCTACGCTACTCTACCGGTTGCTAGGGCAACTCTATCTACCCTGACAGTCTGATGTTGTCTCGTAATTCAGCCTTGAGTAGAAAGTGTCTTGCTCTAGCCATCTTGGCTGCATCAACTTAACCATAACAAACCTACGACTCTCCTATCAGGACAGCTGTTAGACTGGCCATCCTTGTGATGTACAAACATTATTAGCAAATTCCAAATATTAAATATGATAAGCGAAAGGTTGAAAATAATGATTTGTATAAGGTAATGTAATTGACCCACTGCTCCTACCTCCCCTTCCGCCTTTATGAAAAGAGTCATTCATTATGGTTTGAGAAACTATTATTGTGTTATTGAGTGTCTGCTCCATCAAAACAATCTTGACTGTGAATGTGTAAACATTCGCATCCTTGAAACTAAACAATGTCATACTGACTTTGCCCCAGAAAGGACAGCTCCTTGAATTCTGTCTGATGTTGAATACAGCTAATGAAAATATGCTTTAATATCCAAGAAGTTAATTATGAGGACAACTAAAAGATACATTATTGGCACTAAACAGCAACGGTTATTAAATTAATTTGTATGTGCATTATATCTAGCTAAAACTACCTCTAGCTTTATTATTAAGAGTTCTTTCAGACACAACCTATAGTTAAAAGTTAGAAATTCCTAACAGACCCTCTTTTCACACCGTTCAAATCGGTGTGACCACCTACTGGGAATTTCAAGCACTCCGCAAACCCTTCATCCCATCCAGTGCAAACCCGTCCTCATCCTCATCAGATCAGCTGGGGGCATGAGGCATGTTTTCCTCCCTCCGAGCCTTGGTGATCTAGTCAGAAATGTCAAAGTCTACTGCCATGTCATGTCATGGTGCGTAGAGGTGGAGAGGGCACTGGTCACCCAGCCACCAGGGGCAATGATCTGGATCTAAGCCTTGTAAAGATCCTTTTGTGGAATTGATACTTGCCAACAGGCCAGGTGTTTTAAGCTTGCACTGTACAGCCAGGCGCAGGGCGTAGTCGGTCGTGGTGGAGGAGGTGGAGTTCACACTGGATGAGAGTTTGGTTGTGAAGACATGAAGCCCAGATCCCAGAGTTTGAAAGGAAAACAAACAGAAAGATGATTAATTTACTGCGATGCGTAATTTAGATTAAAGTTCTATAAGCTTATAATTAAAGAAACAAACTAAATATCGAATCAAAACATACATACCCTCTTTTGGTATTCAACAATTTCATAAAACTTTTGAGGAGTGGTCGGCCAAATCAGTGGACATTAAAAATAAGAAATTAAACAAGTTGAATTTCAATATATGACAGCAGATATGACAGCGTTTGAGTATTTGTGTTCAAACCATTTTCCAAAATTCATTGACTGCTCCATAACACGATAATTCAGAAGCTTTGACGTCAAACTGTCCTGTGATAAAACAGGAATCACATACAAAAAGGACAAATGTATGAGACATGAGATTCAATTCAAACATTTCAGAGTTTACAGCTGAAACAGTTCAAAACAATTTAAATAAAAGTTATTCTCACAATTTTCTTCATGATGAAATAGAAACAATAATTGGAGCTTAACAACACCTTTCAAATTAAGAGCCTTAGATGTTAAGTTAACTGGTGAAACAAAAACAACAAAAAATAAAAACCCTCTCGCCTGAATTTGAAAAGTTAAAGTGTCCAAAATAAATTTAAATATGATTATAGATATGACATTCTATAAACTGTGTAAACAGAGGGGCTTGTATTCTGGCTTCTGTATTTCATTTAAGATGAAACAGGCTATGTGTTAAAGTGTATTTGACCTCTGACCTTTAACTGAATTTAGATTTATTCTTCTTTAAAAATGGTGAAACATAATTACTTTTAGGACTCTCAAGAGTCTTAACAAGAGTTACTTGGGGGGGAATCAAACTCCTATCTTAAAATGCCCTGTACTCAGTGGTCAGCGCTTTGAATGGCCTATTTACATCTGTATGATCATTTAGTGTTGTGAACTGCATGTATCTTACCCATGTTCTAAGTTCTCTACCAGTGCTGTCGTGTGTGGATGCCACCAGTATTTCTATGTTATTCTGAGTCTGTTTCCTACTGATGTGTGTTGGTCCATTGGCCGCTATATGAGAAATATTTGGGCTAGTTTGGATTGGAGATTTTTCTGAGTTTGATCTCTTCTTCGGAGAGGGCCTCACAGTTATGTGGGGCCTGTGTGTCCGCTGTCATTTCATTGGCCATGTTGACAGGTTTAGATTCAAAGGTGATGTCAGGCTGTTTGAGCGCCTGAGAGATTTGGATTCGGGTTGGTGAAAAAGAAATTGCCTTAAAGTTCAGAAAATACAGTGATGCCGTGGTCCGAGTTGACTTTTAGGGGAAACATTCCTGGTTCCTGGTTCCCTCTTTTTCTTGAACCAGAACTCTGGAGTCGCATTCACCACCGCTCCCGATACTGCTGCTCCTGTGACGACCATGAGGGGGATGGGCTCTCCATTGATTTTACAGGTCACAATGGGGTCTGGTTCGGGGGGCATGACGTGACCTGCGGTAGACATTGGCAACTTCATTGGTCAAAGTCGTTGCCGTGTTCCCCGGTGGCAAATGGCCTCTGGTGTGGCTGCGGAGGCATGCCTCTTCCTCTGCCTCTTGCTGGGGGGCCTCCGCGGTAGGGGCCTTGTCCTCTGTAGGGGGCTCGTGGTCTTCTTTGTTCCTCATTTGGGCATTCTCGGGCCCAGTGGTCAAGTTGGCCGCATATGAAGCATCTGGTATTGGAGGTTCCTCTTGTTTGACCTTGATACTGAGCAGGGCCGTACCCTCCTCTTGGTCTGAATGGAGGGGGTTGACCAAATGGAGGCATGGGTTGATTGTCTCTTTCGATCCTCATAGCCTGCGCTACTGCCTCAGCTATTTGTAAATTTAATCCTGACACAGCAGCCATCTGATTAAGGGGCTTGTCTTTCTTGTTGGGGTTCATGTCGTGCGCCATTTCGTTCCGTTGGGCCTTCAGTAGCTTTCTCTCGCATGATCGCCAGCAAGACTCAGACTCCATCAGGCGCTTTTGAATCAGGGAAAGCTCTTTTTTCAGAGATTCTCGGTCTGCTTCAGCTTTCTTCAACTTCTGTTTGAGCACGAAAACCTCTTTCCCTCTCTCCTCCTCTTGTTGCTCCTCCACTGACAGACGAGTCTGCAGCTCTTGGAGTTCTCTCGGAACATTCAGTCGTGATTTTTCCACTTCGCTGAGGTTGCGTTGCAGCTCGATACTCACTCTCCTGTGGCTTTCTGCTGCATTCTGAGCTTGGTTGAGATGGCGCATGCCATCCATCACCTCGCGTCTCAGTTGGTCTTTACTCTCCTCGGCTGCTGCAAAAGAAGCTTTGCACTTGTCCAATAGTTCAAGCGTATTATCAGCACGAGACTGAAAAACGATACTCATCTTTCGTAGACTCTGGACTTGACGTTCGTCATCACAGGCTGTGTCTTCCAGCTGAGAGAGAAGCTGCATCATGGTGGTGGGGGTCTGGACAGGGGCAGCGGCCATCTTTCGGGATAAAACAAACTCTTTTCGACAGGTTATTATTTATTTTTCTTTAGCCTGTTAATAATAATACCTCCAGACCAGCACACTTATCAGTATTTCAAGCAGAAGGTTCAGACTCAGAATATACCTGTTCATCCACCTATTATCCACTCACTGTTTTTCTAGCGCTGTGACTCGATGAATGTGTGTGTATCTTGGTGTGTCTGTCGTATGGGTATGTCAGGGGTGTTTATCTCTAAGTGTAAAATAAATAAATTTCTTAGTGGATGAGAGAGAGGAAAAATAAAATAAAATAATAATTCCAAATATAACAATAATAGTAATAATTCAAAATCAGAATCAAAATTTAAATTTAGAATAATAATAATAAAAAATTTAAAATTTAAAACAATAACAAAACAGAACAAAACAAAACAATACAATACAAAAATCAATACAGTATTACAAAGATTAAAAAGATTGAAAAGATTAAAAATATTAACGAATATTTGTAAAATATAAACTAATTAATTAACCAATTTATCAATCAAATTCAATGATGTCTACACAGTTGTAACCCGAGCATTAATGTTCTTTAAGTTTCCCCAGCTACCAGATGGCAGGCTGAAGCCTCTGGTTGTAATTACTTTTATCTAACCCCAGATGGTGTATTGAGTCAAATGGCAAACATAAATTCAAAAGATCTCAATTCTGTATCTTACTAATTCCAGGCAGCTCGTAAACAAGTTTAAAGCTTAGGTTGACATTCTCATCCGTTCCTAGCAAGCAATTGGATGACTTCAGTTAGTAATAAGAATCAGCTTTACAGCATTTTTATCAAAAAACAAAACAAAAAACACACTCAACATTCCCTCCTTTGACACAATTATCTTAACTCTTTCAGTTGATATAATCGATAATTGTTTCAAAATAAATTTTATGGAAAATATACTCTAAGAAGAAAAAAGTTGGACCATAGATTGATATTCTAAAGGGGACAGAAATATTTCACCTTTACCCCCATTCTGAGGAGAGCTTAACTGACCACTGCTATCTAGTTTCACTGTGCCCATTTTATCAGAGCTTAGTTCTCCATAATATAAAACAAAGACACTGTGAACTTATTCATTATCAACAAAGCCAAGGTTGAGGATGAAGCTTTGTATGGGTCAAATGGCTTAGATATACTAAAAAATATTGACAGAAAATGCACTTAGTGTGAATAGTTTTAAAGAAAAAGACATCAGGAAAAAAAACAAAATACTGCCAATTACTATCTTTTTTAATTACTATTTTTTGAAAGGCACTTTAATGTGATTTTGTGTTTTCGTTAATCACTTTTCCATGGAGTTGTATAACAAATCAAACTAATAAATTGTGTAGTATCATACTGGTGTCTACTGTAATCCCTGCTGTAGCAGGACTAACATAGTAATAAGATATTTAAATGTTTGGATTTTATGTAGAACTTTAGAGGCCAAAACCTTTCTCCTTTCCTCTAAAAGATTAGATGTATTGGAAATATCTGAAACAACAAAATTGTGCCAAAAGGTGTAATTTTAACAATTCCTTCTGGAATTCTTTACTTCTGAATTTAGCAATAGTAAAAGACAAACAAACAAACAAACAAATAAACACAAACACCAAGCCTCCTTGTGATCTTAACGCCAGATGTAAGCTTTAAGGTTTCTGGCCTTCCCCAATAGCTTCCTCTCCCTCAATACCCTTGTCATCTACCAAGTACAGGGTAAATCTCTGCCTCTGTTTCTCTCAATCCTGTGACCTTTGACACACTCTTTCTCCTCTCTTCCGTTTTCAACACAACATACATCAGATGGCAGACATATACCACTTCTAATCTAATTCCTATATATTTCTCTAGGAAAAAGTCGTTTTCCTGTCAGTTAGTTTCTTCTGTCTTAGTCAGTTTGTTCTGTGTCTCAGTCAATCGTTTGACCTTGACTCTTTTTCCTCTCGTTTCCTCACACACAAACACTCCTACTCCCACACACACTGGGAGTTATCTCCCTGCACACAAGCACACGAACATTCACAGCCAAGCGTGCTCTGCCATGTTTTTTTTTTTAATTTTCAGGCAGAGACCGGACTCCCTCTTTTGAGATACGAAGGGCCGCGCCCCAACGTTTTCTACCAGTCACTCAGTCCAACAGCCACACACTTCCATTCATACTAGTTACTTCACATCCTCTCTATTTTATATAATCAATAGTAGTATAATAATTTTTATTTAAGTAATTTCCTCTTTCAAATCCTTATTCGTAACATCCTTCCGTTATTTGTGTCCAATTGAAACGATGGTGTGTATTTTGGGGATTCCAGGCAGCACCGATTAATAACTGCCCTTCTACCTCTGAATCAGACAAACCCACATTTAATTAAACCTCTATGGTTTCTGGAAATCTTAAATAGTCTCTGATTTCTAAAAGTGAAATACACAACCCAATTGTTTTTACAAAACAAAGCCAGATTCAATCCTCTCAGGTCTTTGTGTCCTGAATGAGAAACAACCAGATAATCCAGCCAATTTTTTCTTAAATCTATATACAGGCTGGGCATAGAAACCCCTGTTTCAGCCTCAGTGCTGTGTCACGTATAGCTTCTTTACATAAAATACTTTATTAGGACAAAACACTCAACTCACATATAATAATATTTTATGATCTAGGCGTCTTTAAATGTTTAGGCTTGACACATGGCAACGGTAAAGTCTGTGGTCCCAGCTCCAGTCTCGTCAGTACTGATGCTGGGGCAGACTTATCATATATGATTACTTGTGTCGCACGGCGAATTTTAAGCTTGATCCAACGTTGCACTCTGGTTATTCAGACCCGGTCCCGTCGAAAGCACACGTCTGTTACAGAATAACAACATCTTCACAGCCGTTTTATCTCTAATCTAAGGGTCGATCCAAAAGCTGTGTCTGAATTCATTAAGCGTCTGGTCTCGTCATAACAGCGCTCATGCCTTCAGGTCACATTCTCTTCACGGATCCCTTTTTAATATTTGCTTCAGGCTCGCTTCTACAGTGTATCTGGATCCGATAAGCACCTGTTCCCGTCAGAACCGGCACTCTTTTTCTTTTTTTCTCTTTTTTCTTTTTCTCTTTTTTTCTTTTTTCTCTTTTTTGCTGTAACAAGTGAATTTCCCCGTTGTGTGGATAAATAAAGAAATCTAATCTAATCTAAGATTCCACTGCAACCCTGCTACCTGAATCTCTATCTTTAGGTCCGATTAAACAACGGTGTGTTTGGCAGTTCGGTCCCTCACTCTCCTAGTGCAGGCCGGCCACCTTCCTCTAAAACCACACCCTAAAAAGTTTAGGTTGCAATATTTGCAACCTGTTGTTTAAATCGTCAGTTTACGGTATATGCGCCAAGATCTGGGACTCCTATTCCATTCTCATCCCTTTTTCATTGTCCCTCTATTTTACTCTTATTTCCTATGGTTTCTTACATCACTTTTCATTGTTCCTATATTTAATTCTTATTTCCTATGGTTTCTTACATCACTTTTCATTGTATGTTGACTCACTTCCTCACAACATTTTCATTGTATGTTGACTCATTTAGTTCCTCCCAACACTTTTCATTGTATCTCAAAACACACAGAACTTTATTTATAAATTTTACCTCCTATCTCCTCTCCGCATTCTCATATCTATAGCAGTGACTATCTAAGTAATACAGAATTTGTTTTAACTGGTTTCTGCGTACCTTTTTGTTTGGACGTCCAATGAGAATGCGAAAAATCGATCAGAGCAGCTTAGACTTTGAGGCCTGCTGTCTGGTCCAAATCTTCCTTAGGAAAAAAGTCGGTCAAAAACTCTCATAGGATCACGTCCGGGGTCACCATCTGTTAAGGCGTGTTTTTTTATCCTATATAATGAGAGAAACCGATCCAAGATTTTGGTTCAATCAAATGTTTTATTTAAAGATACAATGAAAAGTTATTCATAGCTATGGACAATTATCACAGCCTATGCTAATTAAGTTAGCAGTAGGAAGATGAAAATGGCCCCGAACAGAAGGGGTTTGATATAGTTATAACAGTAGATTTGATGTGATTGGTTATGAATATTTGGAGGGGAGTCACCGCAAATCACTTTGGATCTCCCTTATTGGTCCAGCCGCAGTCCCACGCCTCTTGTTACCGAATCCAGGAAGTGACAGCGAGCAGCTCTCCGTCATGCAACCTACGCTACTCTACCGGTTGCTAGGGCAACTCTATCTACCCTGACAGTCTGATGTTGTCTCGTAATTCAGCCTTGAGTAGAAAGTGTCTTGCTCTAGCCATCTTGGCTGCACCAACTTAACCATAACAAACCTACGACTCTCCTATCAGGACAGCTGTTAGACTGGCCATCCTTGTGACGTACAAACATTATTAGCAAATTCCAAATATTAAATATGATAAGCGAAAGGTTGAAAATAATGATTTGTATAAGGTAATGTAATTGACCCACTGCTCCTACCTCCCCTTCCGCCTTTATGAAAAGAGTCATTCATTATGGTTTGAGAAACTATTATTGTGTTATTGAGTGTCTGCTCCATCAAAACAATCTTGACTGTGAATGTGTAAACATTCGCATCCTTGAAACTAAACAATGTCATACTGACTTTGCCCCAGAAAGGACAGCTCCTTGAATTCTGTCTGATGTTGAATACAGCTAATGAAAATATGCTTTAATATCCAAGAAGTTAATTATGAGGACAACTAAAAGATACATTATTGGCACTAAACAGCAACGGTTATTAAATTAATTTGTACATTATATCTAGCTAAAACTACCTCTAGCTTTATTATTAAGAGTTCTTTCAGACACAACCTATAGTTAAAAGTTTGAAATTCCTAACAGTTATGAATTCTTGTTAGCACTTTTAATGGCTGTTTTGAAAGGTATTATACAAATAACGATGTCATTATCTTTATCAGTAGCATTATTGATTAGTAAGCTTCAGAGTTTCTGGATGTTACTTGTGTTACCTGAGCCAGATCAACTGTTTCCTCCTGTTCCGAGCCTCTCGACTGGTCAGAGAGTGATATCAATCTCCTCCTCTATCTCTTATCTACGCTTTTTTACAAACTGTGAATTGAAAATGGCGCTATAAACATCTGATTACACTCTCTTTGTTTTTTCAGGAAGAAATGCTGTGAAGGGTTCAGGTTTGTGATGGGCCAGTGCATACCTGAAAGTAGGTAAACCATACACACTGACTCTTGAACTTGACATGCTCTTAATCTGACAGTGGTTGATTAGAACAGTCTGCAACACGATATAAACATATTTGTAATTGTGGACCTACAGAGATAATGTTTTTGTTCTTAGAGCTGATCTTTGTCAGTTTGAAGTTTAAGGAGTCCTTAAACATTTCAGAGTTTACCTGAGCCAAAAAACATTCTGCCCATAGTTTTGACACAAACAGCTGCATCATGGTGTTGTGGTCATCGATATAAAAGCATCTTGTTATTGTGATCATTGGACTTATCATGATCAACTGTGAACATGCCGAGACAGAGTGACAGCGACTTACTCTGACCACTAGAGGGCACTGTACCCCACCTTGTTTAAGCTGGATGTTTAAAGAGCGTCAGCTGATGCTTATAGTATAATGTAAAAACAGTTAAAACGCAGAACATTTATTCAGTATACAGTTTAAATAGGCCACAGCTCACATACAATAAAAACATTTACTATGAATATGTGTTTTCCGTTTGATTTAAAAAGAACTTAAGTCTGAGGCTTTAATCAAGACACGACAGCCCTGGATTCATGAATGATTGAATTTTTTATGATGATGCAATATCATTTTTCTTTTTCTTTTAATCAACCAATAATTTAACTTTGTAATCATTCTAATAGTCCTATTTCACACCATACATGTTGGCTATATGATTGAGAGACGGAAACCAGTGTAAAACGTCACCCTATAAAGATTGGGGTGCTGACATGTGGAAAGCATTTCATAGTTGAGAAAAATAAATTACAGTCCTGTGACACTTAACCCGTCGAAGGTAGCAGTTAACAGTTTTTTTTAGCCTGTCATTTTAGGAAATGCACCTAAACAATGTCTTTGTTTAATTATGGAGGTATGAGTGTCCCTGTGAGCTACGACTATGTGAGAATGACCCAGAAACCAGCACCCGAAGCAGCTGAAATTAAGATTTCATTTAGTTATTTACACTTGTGCTGTTTCTACTCTGACACGTCAATATGTCTCTTCACCAAAGCAGTAGAGGCTGTATTGGTCAGTTTCCATGTGGATGTGGAACTTTCTGAATGTAAGGAGGTGGTAATTAGAAAGCAGTTGCAGGCGATTACAGTTATGTTTTGATCCTGAATAACTTTATGATACTTAGTTCACGCACACTCGTCCTTTTCTCTCTGTCTCTGTAGGTGTAGACATGTGTGATGCATCGCCCTGCGAGCAGCAGTGCACTGACAACTTTGGACGAGTTGTCTGCACGTGTTACCCCGGCTACCGCTTTGACCGGGAAAGACACCGCAGCCACAAATCTCCTTACTGTCTGGGTCAGTACCGCACCCACCCCATCTCTCAGTCAATGATTCTGACTACCATGTCTACTACTGGTGTGGTAGAGAGATTATGTCTCCCTTGTCCCAGCACCCCACAGGGCTTTTTTTATCCTTAAAACAAAGATAAAGTGGACATTCTTCAAAAGAAAATGAAAAACATAGGTGTTTCTTCAAATAGCATCAACACATGAAATCGATTTTTCATAGTTGTGAAACACTGGCCTTCTCCTGTTTGATGCAGCATAAAGCAAATCAGCAGAATTCCTTCCAAATCTGCACCCTGTATTTACATTATGTAAATGCTATTGACCTGCAGTCATACTATGTGATGTCTCAGCAAGGTTCTTATTGCTCTAGGGTTTATCATTTCCTAAGATATATACAATTAAATATTCCTGCACCTACTGTATGTCCAAGGGGTGAAGATTACAACTGAGATCCACATGAAAAGATGCATGTGAGAATGCAGCTGAAATAGATATACTACATGTACTGTGTCTTCTACCTCTTGCTCTCTTTCTGCCTGACTGTCATTTCAATTTGTGTCAATGCATGAATAGTATTTATATCATAACAACGAATAGATTTTAATTGGATGGATCATCTCATGCAGACATTGATGAGTGTGAGCACCAAGGCAGCAGTGTGTGTGACCACGACTGTGTGAACACAGTGGGAAGCTTCCTGTGTCGCTGTCGCAGCGGCTACATACTGGCACCGGACCAACGCTCCTGCATCCCTGTACACAACTGTAAGTTCCTGTTGGGATTAATAAGTCTAAGTAGGAGACCGAGTCAGCATCCAGCCATAATGGTTCATTGATCTGTGAAGGTGTTTGGCTGATACAAGATGATATGGATAACATTGTGAGCTCATTTATTAGTTTTTCCTTCCACCTGCTTAAAGTCAGTAAGAGGTTGTTTTAGCATAACTAGGTATAAGACTTTTACAAATCAAAACCAAGATGTTAATTGATCAGCTCTTGAATTTCAGTTCATAATGACAACTGCCGATTTATGTTCTTTCAGTGTAATTGTCAAGCAGTGACTTTTGTTAGAAGAGCATTTGTTTCCCTTCCTGAATTTGTATATAAATATGTTTTTATGTGAATGTTTTGTCTTGCAGTGAGCTCATCTGGGAAGTCAGACACCTTGATGAGTGCTGGTTCTTGTTCATTCACCTGTCAGGATTTTATGAATATGAAAAACAGTTTGCTGCAGCTGAAACTGAGGCTGGGCAACACACAGTCACCGAACCAGGTAACGTGTTCACTTTAGAGCAATATTTAATCTATGTTTCCCACCTTTGACCAGTAAAGACAGAGCAGATCTAAAGGTTAATAATTCATCATAAATGTTAATGCTAATAATTTATTTGTTTATGTCTGTTTTGATTCCACAAAGTCATTTTTTATGTTTGCAGGTGCCGGGCCTGGCTAACAGGAGTGACAAGCCGTCTCTGGGGAGGGCAGGAAAAAGTCCAGATAGTCATACTGGTCTACCCGGTCCTCCAGGAGCTCCTGGGGTCCCAGGTAATGTTGATATAATAGTAATATGAGACACAAAATCAAATCTACTAGTCCAAAAGTATGAAGAGGGAGAGTTACTGGTTAATGCACTTTACAGAGCTTTAGTCTCCTTTAGACTATTGATTTCTAAAACCAAAGTTTTAATGTGAGCAGTGTAACATATGACCAGTCCAAGAAGATATTACGGTTTTCTATTATGACATTGCTATTATTTTATATGTTAGACTGATTTAATTAATTATCTAATTTTGAATGTTTCCTCCCCACTTATCTCTTTAACCACCTGTCCTCACCAGGACACCCAGGTGAACCAGGAAAGCAAGGCGACCCAGGGGACAGGGGCCCGCTTGGTCCTCGGGGTCCTCGAGGGGACATGGGCCCAATGGGTCCAGAGCCTGACTTGAAACATATCAAAAGAGGCCGCAGAGGGGCAGTGGTAAGAAGAAAAAAAGGGTTGTAACAAGACTTAGTTCCCACTATCAACGTGACATAAGGACAACTCTCCCAAAAACCTCTTTAATACAACATTTCAAATCATAATAGTATATAATCATTTTGAGAGTTTTACCCAATACTACAAACAACAAAACACTAAGATCATATTGTCACCAGGTAGATTTTCATTACATTCTCTTACCTGCTTTGTAACCAGCTGCAGTTGCAGTACACAATGAAAACAATTACCTACAGCCCAAAAACCATTTTGTCTGTAAATCACCAATTTCAAAGAAGCATCTGCAAAACAAGGTCAAATACTACTATTATGAATATGTAAACCATACTTGTAAAACCGTCCCACGGCCTAGAAAAGCTCATTTTATGTGTGTGAAGTCAACCCATATGCCATAATAATGACTTTATAATAATGGACATGAACACATGTTGCTCTAATTACAAACACATCCACTGCTCTACACGTGTAACATCATACATGAATGTGTAAACAAGTGTACTTATTAGTCTGCAGCATGAAGGCTAATTTCTCCTCATTTAGCCACTGTCACAGCTTATTACCCATGTCCTCATTTCTATCATTTCTACAGGGACCACCTGGAGCAACAGGAAGAGATGGATTAAAGGTCATTATAACATAGATTTATTTTCTACATGTTTTGGACTTCTTGTCTGTCCGTGTGTGTGTCTGTTGAGCTCCACTAGTGCCATCTAGTGTCTGAAGTACATTTAAACATGCATCATTTAGTGTCTTTAAATCTACAGTAACTTTGTCCTGTTTGCTCCTCCCCTCCCAGAGGATTCATTGACAAAGATCACATTGTAATGAACAAACCCTAATAATCCAGTAGTAGCTGCAAATAAATACTGTCGTTCACTTGAACCTGAGTAACTGTGTTCAGGACAATATATAATAATATTAGGGCTGGGCAAGTTAACTCGTTTTAATCGAGTTAACTCAAGTGATGAGTTAACTCGATTGTTTATCCGCCAATTATTTTCTTTTTTCCTGTTCTGCAGCATTATTTTCTTTTTTCCTGTTCTGCAGCATTATTTTCTTTTTTCCTGTTCTGCAGCAGTCAGCAACAGACTTTCACAAAATAAAAGCCTGACTTTCAAAATAAAACAATAAATAATCAAACCTGAATGAATGCGAGATAAAATAATTAATCGAGTTAACTCATCACTTGAGTTAACTCGAGTTACCATTGAAACGAGTTTACTTGCCCAGCCCTAAATAATATAGTTAAATACGTGTGCTTGTGTCCTGAAAGTATTTGAATGGTTCTGACACTTGGGAAGCTCTTCATATTGAACTAGGGATAATTTGTGCTGTTTGTCATCTACAGGGTGAAATGGGAGTTCCAGGTCTGAGAGGCCCACCTGTGAGTTTATGCTGTAGTAAAAACATGTATTCATATTTTACTTCCTGAATGTATTCAAATTTTACTTCCTGAATCTAGATAGAAAACTAGGAGGGACAGTGTGTCTGCCATCAGGGCTTCAAGACTGTAATAAATTGCCTGAGTAGATAAGGCTGTCTGAGACAGAGTGTTATTTTAAGGCTCGGCTAAAACATATTTTCTCAGAAGGTATTTTGGTCTTCTATCTCTATTTGAATCATTAGTATTACTATTATTTATTTCCTTCTGTCTGTATTTAGTTTTTATTTCATTTTATTTGTTTTCTCATTGTGCAGCACCTTGTGCCATACTCTATTGCAGTGGTTCTTAACCTGGGTTCGATCGAACCCCAGGGGTTCGGTGAGTCACTCTCAGGGGTTCGGCAGGGGTCAAAACACACACAGTATAGCCCGGTTCACACTAGCAATGTCTGGCCATTTTTGTCGGCCGTCAAAAAATTGGCTGCCCACAATATGGTAACACACAATTTTTTTTCGCCGTGTCAGATTGCAAACATTTTGTTGCTTGGTAAAAGTGTGTTACACAAAAGAAATTAAGGCTACTCGTATTATTCATGACGTCACACTCCGCAGTGATTAAGCTGGTTGCAGCTGATGATTTGAACACATTGATTTTGTGTGCAACTGATGCATGGTTCATTTTGTGCACTAACAAATTATATACCTATGTTTTGAAGAAATAATATTTTATTTTTCCAATTACGAAGGGTTCGTTGAATGCACTGATGAAGCTTGCAGGGTTCAGTACCTCCAATAAGGTTAAGAACCACTGCTCTATTGTTTACATTATGGTTATTATTTTTCATATATATTGTACTTCTAAACCTCTAAAAGAAAAAAAATGTTTTCTAATAATGTGCGGCTTCTTAATCAATTCCTGAACTTCCCATCTGTCTCCAGGGACCTCCCGGCTCCTTTGACTTCCTGCTGCTGATGATGGCGGACATCCGTAATGACATCATCGAACTGCAGGAGAAGGTGTTTGGCGAGCGGCGAGGCATCTCTCTGGACACTCCTCCTCAGTCCAGCGGGGATGTGGATTTTGTAGATTGGGGCTCGGGCCAAGATCTGATGGTCAATACTTGACCTTTGACCCCGGTCACAGTAACGGTTACTAAAGCCCAGCAACAAAATCACCAAACTTGACTCTTTTCTTCACTGATAAAGGACATTGGTGGTCAAAGAGCCAAAATGTAAATAATTCTTAAAATCACAGCTGGGATGAAGTGGGCAGGGAGCCTCAGCGGTTACACCCTCAACGTTACCACAGTCTGTAACACGGGGAGATCCAGGGATTATGAAATGAAACGCATTCTCTCTGCAAGCGAGCGAGTCTCCTCGCTGCCGTTCATATGCTCATATGTGTGAGTGAGGGAATTGCGTGCGGGACATAGAGTGAGAAAGACACAGTGTGAGCCTTCATGTCTGAGTCTCTGAGCTGTGCCTCTGAGCTGAACCACTTCAAACGATAAACTTTATCGTCTACATCTCTTCCTGTTCCTGAGTCTGTCCGTGGAAGCCGTGCAGCCGCTGACAGTGTGCCTGCAGGGCATCGGTACAAAGACCCAGGACCCGCGCCCTGAGCCTCCCCTGCACCTGACTGCAGCATTCAGCCCTCGAGTCAGAGATACTTTCCACTCCGAGGCACAGACTTCAGAGACAAATTCAAAGCAGACAACCGTAATAATGACAGGAACAGTAACGCCTGATGTAATGTTGATTATGCCTTCAACATCTCAATTCAAGTATGATTAAAGACACATTTACTGCAGCAATACATTCATTTAAAAATAATATCAAAAATGTCACGTGTACAACAGAGTCAATCTTGTGACAGTAACGTTAACATAAGCAGAATCTGCTTCTTATAAAACAGACATAAAAAAAGCTTTAAAACTAAAATGAATAAACATATAATAACTGTAATTGTCTAAAGGGAAATGTTTCATGGAAGTTGGTTTACATGTTTTCATACTGCACACATCTTTCTGTCAGTGGTTTGTCAGAAACATGTTCGACATGAAGAAGGAAGGAAACTTTAAAGTTTCTTACTGTGAAGCAGCAGCTGCACAGAAGGATCAACCCATTGCTCATTAAAGGTTTTGCCTAATATAGATTTTAACTGTTTAATGTGGATTTTTATTCATAATGCTCAGAGTTATATTGTAACGTTGATCGTCAAATTGCAAATTATCAAGATTATAGATCTAGTTATTGCATCAAAAACTAGATTGTCAGTAGAGAGCATACCTCCACCAAGGCCCAGCAGACTTCTCATGAAACTGAATTAGTTAAATTCACATGATCCAGATTTTTAATTGGTTCAAATTCAAAAACAAATTCCTGTACCCGCCCCCTGATCTTAATCTGCACCAAAATTGAATTCTGGTAATCCGTCCAGTAGGTAATACCGCTGAATAACAAACAAAAAAATGCAGATGAAAACATAACCTCCTCGGCGGATGTAATTAATGTTTGTAGCTGTACTAGATGCTTTTTCTAGGAAATTATAATAAGAAAGATGGAGACTTTGTAACAGTTCAAGAGTTGGAAATGTGATTATTTGCCTCTCATCGAGCTAAGATTTATACGACTCATGTCAATGAAATATGAAGTTATCATCGGGACCAATTAAACAAGCTTTGCATGAAGACTGAAAACAGGCGTCTGTACAATAAAGGAGATTTAAAGTCATTACTCAGCCTCAGAGGAGCTGAGTTTTAAACACGTAGTCAGAGCCAATTGGATTCTCTTATTTTTCAAAGCAGAATGAGAAATCAAACCTTGAATATCAAAAGCAGGCAACAGATCCCTAAAATCTGAACAGATTCAAAACCCAAGACAAGCGGTTGAGGAGCAATGTGCTGTTGATAAGCCCTGATGCAGAATTTGTGTAGAGTTCCCAACCATGAGGTGTTTTCTACCATATCCCTTTTCCCTGAATGATTTTTTACTCAGTGCCACCAGCAGAGGGTACTAATACACAGATAATCCGCCCTTCTAAAGTTAATCTCTGTGAACACAAGCAAGGTAAAACAACCAGATTCTTGAGTTCTCACAGCACTATGTCCTTTATGAGTAATTATAATAACCATCCATAAAACATCCTAAAAATATTCAATGCATCCCAAACATGCAACTTATAGAAAATAAGTAAATCATCCTAGCATTTATGTGGGAGGCTCATGCCCCCTCCTCATTGGACTGCCACTGACTGTGGGACTGTAGCGTGGCTAGGTGTCATTATAGGTGTAAGCATCAGAGGTCAGAGGTCAGAGGTCAAATGCCTGGGCATAAACAGCTGGAGGGATAATTATAGGCCGCGGGCTTTCTGAAGGGGGCCTGTCTGGGCTCGTACCCACCACCAAGCAGAGGGTGTTCAGAAAAGGAGAACACACACACATGTTTGATCTGTTGGGGCTGAGTTCACTCTCCCTGGCCTTACTGATGCCTTTGAGTCTTTGATCCTGACGCACAGGTCTCAGTGAAACTGTGTGTGACTGTGGGTGTGTGTGTGTGTGTGTGTGTGTCTGTAAGTGGGTGTGTGTGTCTGTAAGTGTGTGTGTGTCTGTGTTTTACTTGACAGGCTTCTCACCTAACAGCTCCGCCCCCTGTCGTGCGGTCACTGGTCGTTGCCAGGGGAACCAGGATCAGGAAAAACAACATGAAACAATTTAAGAACCATGTCAGTGAGAGAAAGAGATTATCTTATTTCCTTCACCACTTGTCATGCAACTGGAGGCGCTGCTCTCAGCCTGTAGGGGACGGCAGAGAGGAGGTCACCAGAGTCCAAGTGGAAGCAAAAAGTTCACCCGCGTCAAAGTAGTTGTTCATTATCAGATCAGCACTCAGAGCAGAGACTGTCTTACTGTCAGTGAGGCCGGCGTACCGCACACGTAGAACTAATATCTCATGTCAGCTTGTAAGAGTCATTGTCTTTTATTAGCTATAGAGTGAATGTAAATGTAGTTTCCTTTTGCTCCTCATATGATCATAACTGTGACTGTCAGTTCCATCCCATCTGAGGCAGTTGTGATGGCAGCCTCACTGATGTTGCACTGCGAGCAGAGTTGTGCAACTATTTGCTGGCATCTTCAGATGAGAATAAATACACAACAGATCAAATTTGGCCAGATATTTCCGAGTATGAGGGGAATTTCCGTACTGGCACACAATGGCCAACCATAAATACACCTCATGCACGACAGGGCTGTCACTTCAAACAGTCTGGGCCTCACTGTGTGTGTGTGCATGTGTGTTTATGTGGGAAGCAGCTTATGGGAGCGAGCGAGTTAGCGTGTCTGTGAGTGGGTGTGTGTGTGTACTGTAGTGTTATCGGGAATACAATTGAGTGCATTTAAGTACACACTCAGCTCAATTAATGCAGTTGTTATGGGCTCCCCTGCCGATTTGTGTCTGAGTCTTTTTGGGCTGCTTTCAGTTCAAGTGCATTGTTTATTTTTCTCCATCTCACTGTGCACCAGTTATTATTAATGTAAAAGACCAAGTCTAAAATATACTATGAATCACCCATAGTTCAAATTTTGGGATTTATTTTATTGATTCCAGGTGAGAACTGTTGTCTGCAGTAGTAAGCTACTAAGTAAAATCAACACACAAAAATGACACTGAAAACCTGTGTAATAGATTGTTATAGATAATCCAACGTAGTGATATTTTTAAATGTTTATTTGTATATATTTGTTACGCCACAATAACAATGTGATCTAGTTCAAGCCGTTTAAATCAGTCACACTTTTTGCCGAATTACAATGTAATTATTTCTTTCCTTAGAAAACACATTTAAAATGTCGGTGTCCTGTCATTTCATTACTGTTAATGATATAATACGTATGTAAAATACATTAATCACATTATCTGGAAAATGTCTACATTATACAATAATGATTTTGTTCTTCTATAAACACTGGTTGATCGTTCCTCTTCACTTCATGCTCAAAATCAGATGAGGTCATGTTAATATCTATGTGTGGGCTTTCTGAAACTTCCCTGCACTGTTCTATTAAAGCCTCACAGTACTATTAGGTATACTGTCATATGTGAGCCTACGTGAGAAGTATAAAAATTGTTTTCAGAATGAATGCAGGCCTTAGTAGCAAGTCAGCAGAGCTGCAAGTTTATCATCAATCGTTTCTTTGTAATACATGAATTCAACGCCTAGCGAGAGAAAGAAAAGATAGATTGAAATTGTGCTGATCTTTCGAGGAAATACCACAAATGTATCAGGCACATCTAGGTCAGGTTCCCGCTCATCAAAGGTCCAACACACATAACAATGTTACAGTTAAAATCTTCTATTCTACTATATACAGGGGGTGTCAGGGCGTCTAAGTGACTGGTTGATTGACACTTGAGACCCCCTGAAAGCCTCAACACCAAAATTTATGGTGGCTTTGGGAAATATTAAATAAATTGTCATTAATATGTCTTTTTAAAGCGTACTTTGTCCAAAATTTATTGAAGTTTACTTTGTGTGTCATTTCGGTTGACTTTTACTTGAGTCATATTAGCTTTGCCCATCACTGCTGTAACCTTCTTAGGAAACAAAGTATGACAAAGGAAACTCACACTGCTAGCCAGTTAGCCAAATAGCCAGTCAGCGTCTTTTTCCTTCCACTATTTGAATTTGTTGCTTGAATGGATCCCTATTATTTGCTGAATAACATTTAATATATTACCTCATCAGCGAACATTATTTGTGCCTGAGTCACATAAGGTAGATTTTCATCTGCAATGGTGGTGAAGACAACAAATCCTCATCATCAAATAGGTCTTTGTCCTGATTGAGAGACCCATAGCAGCTGAAGTTACATATTCTACACGTTCAAAGCTGCAGTAATTAATATTTGTTGCATTATAAAGGCTCAAATTACAATGTATAGGCCAAATAATTGTATCATTGAATATATGTGTAATATATGTAATATACATGTAGTCTAACAACAAGTACAGGTGACATATGGAAAACCAGCAACTAACAACAGCTGCAGACAGTTCTGGTTGGTGCAGCTTCAGTCTGACTCCATGACTAAAATTGGAAAAGATATCGTGATAATCGGCAATTGTGATATTCAGAGGTGACAACCTCAACGTGTATGTAATCAGATTTAATGACTCAGCAAAAGGGCGAGGAAGTTGCCTGGCCCAGCAGGGGAAGCTTTCCACTTCTTTTGTAAATACCTCAGGGTCCGCAGCCATCGCGGGCGTTAGGTAAATCACATGTGTCCATCATCGCTGGGGTATGCAGCTGCGTGCAACAAGAAAAGGAGCACACACATATGAAAACATGTCTTACTATCTAACATGCAGCCTCGCACACACACATATGATCTCCCGCACGAAACACAGGCATGCCACAGAACACCTGACAGGTGCAGGCGTGGTCTGCTGCAAGACACGCTATCTTGACACGCTAACTCATTCTTAAATCTGAGTTACATGCCTGAGGCAGAGTACTGAGAAACCTAGTTTACTCTCGGAAGCCTGTTCCTCTTCCAGTCCTTGTCTCTGGGCACACCCTCTTCCGATTGTAGGCTAACTTCTGTCACTCCGCTCATAATGGAGCTGCTAAGAGGCCTGAGAATATGAGCTCGTCTGATGAGTAATGGCCTTATTAGCTGTGTCAAAAGCATGCCACCAACCCCATGATCAGTATGTATTTACTGTTGTCCTGCAGGTGTCTCTTCAAGAAGCTACTGGATGAGACTCTTTGAGAAGCATTGATATCTCAATCAAGACCTGACCAGCGGTGGCTGGACTTAGGCATCCCAGTGCCATAGGTGGTGCCTTAGAGGATTTCTTTGCAGGTCCCTCTGAGGCACATATGGAAGCTCATTGAAGCTCAGTGGGTAAACAAATGGTTAAAAGACACAGTTTTAAAGTAAAAATGTGTGTGGTTTAGGCTGCCAAACCGCAAGCTTCCCACATTTTCTCACAGTTTGAAAAGCCAGATTTATTTAACATGTGAATAACACACATGACTTGATTCTCCAGATAGAACATTAGTACTATACCATATATTTAATAACGCATAGCAAAGAGTTTCCAGGAGGTTTCACTTTGCTTCACAGGACAGTTGCACTTGATTGGCATTGTTATTGCAGAATTGGAAAGAAGAATCTGAGAGGGCGGATTGATGGCAACACGCTGTGTAAACTCCCCTTGCCCGAGGCACTTGGTCTTTATACACCTTGGCTTCCTCTGTCATTAACAAGCTGTTTTCATGCGCGCACCAGAGCCAAGAGTGTGAAAAAACCGGATGAGCGAGTCCACAGGTCTCTTGTCTTTTGGGGAGAAGGAGAGCGTTGCCTCTGGTTAAAGAGTTGCATGCTTGCGTGAGGACAACAGCTTCATCATTTTAGACCTCCTGACCTGGCCCGTGGCAGCACGTTTACACCTTGCTTTTCTTCTTTTTGCAGGCTCAGAGGCATACAACTTCTCAATGACAGGTGTTAACGTGCATGTATTTCAGTTACACGTTGACAGATGCACATTTGTCGTGTGAGCAGCAACCCATGCAACACAACTGTGGAGATGTTGTTCAATGTCTGAACCTGGTCAAAAGTTTACAGTAGGCCCTCAGGGCCCTTATTGAGGGTGTAAAAACAAATAAGGTCCCAGGACAGCCTTCCTCAAAACAGAAGGGACACTACTCATTTATGAGAAGAACCAGGCTTGCATCCTAAAAAGGCTGCACAGACATTAGGTCTGCTGTTGCCCTCTGCTGCACAAACAGCTTTAGTGACTTTTAGCTAATTGTTTTGATTTTATGGGCCATTACGCTGCTATTTACTATTGTTTAAATTGTTAACATGTTTCCAGATGCAACACGCAGGCATTCTAAGCTAACCAAACAGTTTCATGATTAGCCAAGCTCAGAGGCGATCAGCTAGCGTCTGACAACGAATTAGCCTCTGGGGGCAACAGCCAGTGTTTTAGGGCTTCTGGTGTAGAAATCTAGGCCAAGACCATACACTTTTAACCATCCGATTAATTCTGTTTACACAAAACACAAAAACTGATATTTTTTGTAAATGTTTTAGATCCAGGCAACATTTTGGCTAATCTCTATTAGTCCAGCCTCCCTGGCTCTCCTTACATGGACTACCAAACCAACTAAAGCCTGCTCAAACGTGATTGGTCAAACTAGAAATTGAAACTTTCAGCCTTCTGCCAAATATCTTGTCCCTTGCACTAACTTTGTCATATGTGACCTTTGCTGCGAGGTCGCATTTGATGTCAGTCCCAGGATAGAGGAGTATCTAGGACCTGACTGTGACTCGGTTATACAGTAAAGACAGATTGTTACTTAATCCAATCAGAAGGTCAGCTGAGGGAGGCCTTTACCCTCACATTTACACTCTGAACTTGTTTTTGTTGGATGCAGTAATACATAGTTAAGTTGCACATAATCACCTATCTGCAAATAAGTTAAATGAAAACATGCTTCTCTTCCACTTCAATCCATCAAAACATCTATTAGCCTATTTCACAATGTCACCAGTGTCTTGTGCACATGATGAACACTGATTCAGAGAGATCAAGAGAGTTCCCACAGCCGCAGCCACTCTTTGCAGTCTGTCAGTCATTTTGCTGTCAGCAACATAATAGGAGTATTTTATACTGGCTTGTTTTATGATTATGAAAATGGCAATGTTGCTTTGATGACGTCTGTTCCTAAAGCCTTCACATTCTTCGAAACAAATGCAAGTTGTAACATCTCCTGTCAACAGTGTTTCGCTTTGCAATGGCAGTTAATCTTTTGTGTTCTTCCCTGTCAGTTGTTCTGTGAATTTGAGGATGTGTTGATGTGCTTGGGCCAAACCACAGCTAGATAACTGCGGTGGCATGCTGACAAATCCCTAAATCAACCTATAGCACACATGGAGGCAATACGAATTATCTGTATAAGACACCTGAAGCGTTCAATCTCAAATACAAATCACCTTGATTGTCAAAACTGATACATCCACAGTCATTCATCCTGCTGAGAGTGCAGACAAATGGACACAAAACACACACACACACAATACATAAAGACCCACCACACACAGCGCAATATCCCTGACTGTTGTTTTTGGCTCAAGCAGGCTGGGATTTTTGGCATGATATTGGTATCTATAATAATGGAAGTTCCAAGTGGCCTCCTTTTGGAAAACTGGCTGATAATTCAATTTGAACTTGGCAACCAATGTGCAGTCACTAGTAGCATTACGAAATTACTCCCACCATAACAAAGGTCTTGCTTAGGCAGCAGTTGGAGAGTGGCAGAGAGTCTGGAGCCTATAGTGCCTCTCTTTGAATCTTTATTTATCCATACTGCCAATGCACTGTCTTGTTATGCAGTAGTGTTACAGGTTGTTGACGGCTTCTTTTACCTGCCAGGCAGTGGTTTCTTATGAATCAACTTACAGAGACTTGCCTTCGGGTTAATCTAGGACTTCCTATCTTGTTAAAATTTTAATTAAACTTACCTTACTGACACAATAATTAAAACATGCGATAATGAAGATGTAAAAAAAATATGAAAGGTCCTTGGAGACAAAAAGCAGTGCTACCACGTGATAAACACGGATATGTTTAATGACAACAAAATACCATCAATATTAGAGCCAATAAAGAACTCAACACCAAACACCTCCAGTTTCAGTTGAATGTGTTGGTATAGGTAGATAGGTAGGTATATGTGTATGGTTTCACACATACTCAAAAGTAAGCACACAAACAAACACACACACACACACACACAAAGAGAGAGAGCTTGCCTTTCCTTTTTGCCTATTAAGGTAAAACAGCGGATGGCCTGCTTGGTCATGAAAGTTTGTTAATAAAACATGACCATGTAATTAAGCCTGGCTCTGCTCTCAATGGTATTTTTGTTTTGTGCTTTCTGTTATACTGCAATCAGCCACAATGAGGTGTAGAGCAGTGACTGAGGGTTAAGTACAAAACCTAAATGCCATTCACAGAAACAGGATACATTCATCATCTCTGTTGCATAACTGTGATTCACACACACTTGTTGTTGACTCATACAGTGAAGGTGATAATTATAATACGTTTTTTTGTTTTCGGCGGGAGGAAGTAGACAATTGTCGATGTCCTGTCCCTTGAATAAGGTAAAATCTGGTCCTTTTCACCTTTGAAATATTCCAGGTCTCTGATACTTGTTTGTTCTGGGCACCATGTTCTTGGGACCTGAATCTTCTGTCAAGGTGAACCAAGGCAAATGAGTCCCAGTTGACGGACCAGACATGATGATTCAGGAACACTTAGTACAGTACAGTATGAACACGCCAAAAGAGGCTGACCGCTTTCATTCTTGTTGTTATGTCACGGATGACACATATTTGTGGGACAGTGGCCTCAGATTTGCAAAGAAGACGGTGAAATTAGCGTTTACAGACACGCCAGAGGCCACGTGGGGATGCACGTAGACACAGGAAACAAAGATTTAATGACGGCAACAATCAAACAAAAGATTCACATACTGTGCTAATAGCTCAGCACAATTTTAATTGAGCGTCTTTTCGATCTACCAGACATTTTCATCAGGCGGTATCAAATCACCATACATCACGTACAGAACAAGGCAGTATGTATAGATGCAGACACATTCATCACGCACGTGTTTGGAATGTGCATGACTGGTAAACAATTAACTCTCAGGGTGGACCAATCAGAGCAGAGATGGACAACAGTGTCCTATACTCCCACATGAGGGACAGAGCACGCCACTATGAATGGGGCAGAGGCCACTAAAAACATCAAGATCAACATTATACAGTCAAATATAGGTCATCAGACATAGTAGGTTAATAAAAAGACTGATGTATTTATTTATTCTTTACCTGTGTGATTGATGACCTATGTTTGATTGTAGATGCTGAATATATGGGTAGAAATAGCTGTAGCTAATTTCATATTCACATTCATTAGGTGTTGAGATATTTCAGTTTGGACAGAAGCGGTTGAAGTGTGGGATTTACCGGCGTATACTGAGGTTGCTGTAGCAATACATTAATTAACTGGGTGTTGAAAGTCAGAGCTTTATGTTTACATTCTTGGCAGGAAGTTGGGCATGTCGGGAATGGGCACTGGATTCTGGCAAGGTTGTCACCTCTTTAATATGTGATATTCATACAGTCATTTGGTCAGGGCAGACAATACTTTAATATTTTTGATTCTTACCACTATATAACACATTGGACTGTCACAGGCGGACACATCATCTGTCAGGCTCAATCAACTTTTAGTTCATTTTCTGCAGTAAAAATTGATTTCATTTGCTTGTTTTGCCTCCCTCATCTGATGATTACACCATATAAACATGACTTGTTCAATCAAGTATGCTACAATTCGGTTTTTTTAATGCAACACAAGATCTGGGTTCAGTCTTGTCTGCAGTGCCTCCAGCTCCACATGGGTACAACTGGTGGTTTTTATTGCGGGCAGGCCCATAAGAGACAGTGTTTTTGTTGCACCAGTCACTCCCGACTGCGTAGCAAATATGAAAGCGCTTAGCATTGGCCAGGTGAATTCACATTGATAAATTGATTGCCCAACTGTGTACAACTATAATACCAGTGTTTTGTATATCCATTTCACCTAAATCTTACACATCGAAATCTTTCAAACTAAAATAATTACATAGTTAATCAAAGGCTATATTTCAAAGTGTTCCCAATCTTTATTGCCTTCTGGTCCTCAGTGAAGAAGCAAAATGGAGATGTATCTATTTATTTGTTCCTACATTGTACCTGCGTCGATCCAGACCAACATTACAAAACCTGTGAGTGCATTTTTTTTTTTGTTCCTTATGCAAGGAGAACCAGTTGAACTGAATTAACCTACTCGAGTGGTTAAGACAATAACAATGGTAAACAGCTCTCATGTCTTTACTGGCAGAGTTCTCCTCTGCCCTACAACTGCCAAATAAAACAACTTGTAAACAGTGCGAAAGATCCTGAATGACAGACAGAGAGAACACTTTGTCAAGCTGCCGCTGTCATTCACAAAAAGCTTTTTCATTCATCTGTTCCTGGGAGTGGCTCCAAGATTGTTTACATGCTCACTGCGGCGCTTGGAACTCCGAAATTACAAGTCGACTGTTCTGTTCGATGCTTAATTTATTTTTCTTTGATAAAAATAAAAACACAGACATAATATATTGTGCATTTTACCAGGTCAATGTATCTTTGTTAACCACATCATTAGTCTCTATGCAGGTTATCATCCTATATTTTACAGAACTTTTGTTGCAGCTGCTACCACCTCCATTCATAAGTTACATGTTTCCCTGACAACAGAGTGCTGTTTGCAGGATGGGAGTATTTGTTCTGATTGCTCAAAAGTGTACGTACAGTTCAGTTACACTGTGGCAACTGGACGGTGAAATAGCATACCTGCACATTGACTCACATGTCTTTGTGCATATACACGAAACTGAGGCGTATGCTTAGCAAGGACATAGTTTGTGCCACACCCATTCTTTTACATTTCTCCTTTTTATGACCTTACTTTATTGCCCTTGCTAAACTCACTACATTTACAGATATTTTGCATTACAATCCCAAATATTTTATATTATTTCAAGGATAATTCCTAACAGTTGTCTTGGCCTTTATTTTATCAATTTATTTATTTTGTTTTATGACAGGGACAATGCAGAGAAACCTTCCCTTATATCAAAATAGTTTTGGCCATGAGGTGGCCAACTCTGCCACATCCGGACCACATACTGCGTGGAGTGATGGCAATTTGGCAGTCCGCTTCTGATTGCCAGATCTGGGCCACAAGTAAGCCTGCATGTCAACCAAAGGTGGCCAACATTTTTTTTCTGCAATTTGGGCCAAATTCACCGTGTTCCACTTGAGCCACACATTAGGTTCATATCCAGCTTACAACTTGCCTACACCACCGCGTGCGTGCATGCCAGAAAAAGGCCCAAATTGGTTTGAGGATATTTGGGCAACATTTGCTATTTTACAAGTGGGACACTTTAGGCTCACATCCATTATATCCTGGGACACAAGGCGGACTAAAGTGGCCCACTTCAGGACTTTTCAATTTAAAAGGTCAAAGGCTGCATGATCAGTGACTGCAGGCTTGATGTAGTTTCAGCGTTTAACTCTTATTTTCAGCTCAGATCAGTTTGTGTTCGTATATATGTAGGTAGGTAAGGGAAATGTTTAGGTAGTGAATTGCAAAAATGATTTTCTACTATTGAGAAAGATGACTGACCGAAAGTAGTTTTTCACTGTGTCATCCTGCAATTACAGGTCTCCGATCCTCTGGGGGTTTACACATATACAAGCCATTTTTACTGGAAATGATTTGTTGTTATATGTGGATACAAATTTAGGGAGATTTCCAGTATTTTCCCAGGAAACACGGAATGTTATCCTTTGAAACAATCGCCGGCCTTTTAGGAAAGGAATCTTGCAGGTTTCAGTCGGACACTTTACTGTAACTCACACATGATTGTGTTGTGTCTACGTGTACAGTCACTTTATCGCTCCATACTATAGCTGGATGTGCTGTATGATTGTCGGTTGGACAATTCATACTGGGTCATGTTGTGTCATTGTGGCGTGACAGAAAGTGCAGTCACTGAGACTATAGACACTAATTATAATCATGTGGGAAACATTTGCTACTTGTGGTGGGATCACACGCAGAGATTGAGCTCACAGATCACAGAGACTGTCCTGCACTCAGTATATAAAGGATGTGATGTCATGGCTGCAATGTGAGCTCATAATTGTGTATGTAATTTGTTCAATTAAGTTCAAGTTCAAATTTGGCTTGCAGCAGCGCATAGATGAAACAATGAGAATATTGACATGCAACATAACACAAAACACAGCAATACAAAGAAAGAATACAAACAGTTTTTCATTTGTAAGCACAAGCATAACCTCAAATTTAGTGCAACATCTGAGGAAAAAGTTGGACAAAACCATCGGCACCATCTGCTCTGCTGCTGGTCGCTGCTGGCACAGTGTTTATAAGCCATGTGATGAGATTTAACACAAAGTCAATGCAAATATGAGGATACAAATGCACCAGCACAGAACTTGGCAATGCTCTTAAATGAACAACCTCTCCATTTCCAAACGAAACTGCATCAAGGCCACATAGCTCATATTTTGAAAAAAGGTTCAGTTTGCCAGAGCCGTCCAGGAGCTTGCACCAAAACAGGAAACTCATTCTTGACCCCGAGCAAATATTTACACAGGCTAAAGCTTGTGACTTCTCTACTTATCTCACTATCACAGCAGCTATAGTATCCACCTTTTCAGCTGATGTCAGCACTGGGTCAACAAAAGGTCTAGTGTTTATTTGACACATCAAATGACACACAACAGCTGATACCAGAACCTCTTTACAATTTAAGTGGTTAACATGAAAAGGGAGCATTGATTGAATGACAGTCTACAAATTATCTTTGAACAAACCTACATGTACAACATGTATGGGTTTAGATGACATACTGCACTATTTTAATGCAGCAGGGAGCTTGTAGAGGTATCCAGAATGTGTCAGTGAGCAGAACACATTATCATCAAAAACATCAGAGGCACTGAGTCCGACAGTAAAACGCTACAGTATATTCACCTGAGGCCAGGCAGTTTTTTTTGTAACTGCTACAATTATGATTGCTCATAAATTTCATTTGAAAGTTGAGAACTGGCTTGAGATCAAATCACAATAATTTCTCACTTGACTGGCAAGGTAATGGGCTGTTGGCAGATCTATTTGTAACCTCATTTGATGTGGCACTGGAGGGTAGACTGTGTGAACTCTTCGCCTGTCACCACACGTAAAATGACATAAGCAGCCTTTCTTCGAGTGATGGTCTTGAAATTATCACACAGGATTTCCATATCATTCATAAGTTTCTGTGAACCACATTCGCTTGAATGGAGAAGGCCTGCAGAGTGTAGACGTAGAAGGACTGAATGTGGAGGAGGAGCTTAAAAGTAAGCAAGGAGAATATTTCTTTGTTTCGATAACTACGAGATGTTCACATCCCAGAGAGGGGTGGATGACAAGCAGAGCTGCCCGGCGAGGAGCAAAATTTATTTAAGCAAGGTTACACCCATTGGTGACAAACAACTAGATTCTCGCCGCTGTCATTTTCACACACTCAGGTTTGCCTTTTACACGCATCTAAACCTTCACACATATCTACATAGACGATCACACACACACACACACAGACAAGTATTGCGACATATACATGTCAGGTGTGGCAGTTCCTCATGAATAACTCCAGTATTTTTTAACCTTAATTTCCCATGGGTCTGTACCTGTTAATGGGTAAAAGTGAAGGTGAAGTAAATGTACAAATAAATATACAAAATGTACTCATATAAAAGTCAAAGTACCACATTCACTTTTCCTCTCAAGTAAACGTTAGTAATACTTGCGTTAAGTAAGTGCTTGCTTAGAGAAGACTATTCCATAATGGTCTAATGCATCATTAACTGTGTCTCCTGTATATTATATATTTAATACAACAATAATACAGACTGTAAATTATTAGAATCAGAATTCTTTTATTTGCCAAGTATATTTACAAATACAGGAAATTGCCTTGGTGTGGTTGGTGCATTTGTACATAAAACAACAATCGGACATAAAACAACAATATATACAGTAAGAACAATATTTATAGTTATGGGCATGTGCAGTACTAAGGTGCAGTTATTGGTTTCGGGATAGTGCCAATAATATATAAATTATGTCCTCTTCCCCCATGATGCTGCTGCAGCAGGAGGCGGGGTCTAATGTTACCTGCCGGCTCTAATTGGATCAGTGAACCAATTCCACTCTCATTATTGATTAGTTTTGAAGATATAAAACAATTATGTGAATATGAAAGGCAATGCACTGTATGCTGATATATGTTGTGGAGTAAAAGTGAAAAGTACCTGAAAATATATGTACTTCAGTTAAGATGCATGAAAAATGTACTTAAGTACGGTGAAAGAAAATGTACTTTGTTTCATACAGCCACTGCTGGCAACAGTGAGATGCAATGTGATCTCATTGAAGGGTGAAAAAAAAAAGGTTCATGTTTGTTCATTTTGTGGTGACACAGTGACCCAGGACACAAAGCTCTCACAGATGACAGTTTTTACGGATAGAAACACAAGTTGTGTTACAAATGTTACACTGCACCTTGCTGACTATTTTGACTATGTTGAGCAGGATGAAGACCAGTTGTTGAAAAACGGAGAAGAAATCCTTCACCAAAGAACTTTATTCATGTAGAAAAAACAAACTGTTCAAAGAGCGAAAGTCCTGCTGCAGACGGAGCGCAGCTAATGCTATTAGCAAAAGTTATTGATGTTGTTGACCTGGCATCAGTACTTTGACACAGAAAAATGCCTCATGGGATTATAACGCAACCATTTCTCAGTTGCTGGTTACAGTGCTCTCTCTCTCTCTCTCTCTCTCTCTCTCTCTCTCTCTCTCTCTCTCTCTCTCTCTCTCTCTCTCTCTCTCTCTCTCTCTCTCTCTCTCTCTCTCTCTCTCTCTCAATATTGCGCTGATTCCCAATGTTTTTGTCCCTAATATTACCTGAGAAGAAAAAGACGAGGAACAGGGAGCCCAGGTTTAAAAATACCAGATTTTTCCTTTAACATTCCTGTATCATGATCAACATGTTTAATCTCCTGCTGCGTGAGGGTCTGAGAGCTAGCAAGCTGCTGGATTACTGCCTTTACTTATCACACATGCCGGCACAGCAGCCAGCGGAGTTATGTTACCTCCTCTCCTTCTATCTGCTTCTGTCTGGACTGCATTACATTTAAGTGCATAATACATATAAGATCACTTCTCCTGATCTAAAATAATATGTGAAACTGCAAAAATACACATCCACAGACATGCATCCTTGCAACACACACACAAACCTAAAGGCCACATGAATCATCCTTCATAAGTTTTTTTGTGTTTTTTTATTCACTTATTGTCATAAAAAGAGCACGTTGAGCCTAAAAGGTCCACATTTGCTCCACAAAGCACACGATAAACTCTATTCCCACAGGTACGAAAATGGGGCCGGCAACTGTAAATTACGCCACCGTCCAGCCGCTAAGTCAGCATTATCAGGCATGGTGTCATCATCCTGCCTCTGTTTTCCCACTGCGTGTAATGAATCCAGTGTGTCTGAGCCCTGGCGTGCACAAATGATTAACTGGTGGCAAAGAGAACTGATTAAGGAGATAAAGCTTGGCACACAACCGCCTCAGTGCTCCACGTGTACCTGCATAACTAGAGCTTCCTCACGCAAGGGAATTATGCATCTCTGCCAATCTTCCTTGTCGGATTCTTACACCCTGTACGACCAAGATTCCTTGAATGTAGAGGACAGAAAATGTAGACACTGAGATATACATGGCCAGCTCTCTTATTCACTAAGTCAAAATATACTGATCAGATTGGTGTGTAGATCTACTATGTATTGTCAAGAGACAATGAAACCAGAAAATGTAAAAGTACAAATTATTTTGCAAACATGTAGTAAAATCAATATACACTCTGTGGTATGATACGCAATACTCACATGAGTACTTACACTATGTTCTCCAGACCAAACCTGATAGTGTTCATCAGTAAAAATGAATTTTAGTCAATCAGAGCATAGACCACAGTGAAGCCAACAAAGTACAACGTGCAGCTGACTTCTGGTAGCTGTGTGGCTGGGGCTGTATGGTGCACCCGTGGGCGACATGGAAACGAGGTGGGCTTAGGAAGAAACCATTATCATACATTATCAGTGGGTCTGTTCACAGCTGGTTATAATCACTGACATTCACAGGGGCTTCTCTCATCTCCTTAAAAAGCTGAGCGTTCCGTCATGATGTAAGTTCGGTTACAAGAGAGGAGAGTCCAGACCACCTTCATTTATACCACTCTTTCTTTATTATGATGCAGTCGCAAGTATAATTATACAGCAGCTTAAATATGGTGGTGGTTGTATCAGCTTGATGGTGGTTGTGGACTCAAAGAGGGGGAGTTTGGACCCTTAGTCTCCACCAGTAACGTGGTGCTATCAGGTTCAGAAAAGTCACTGTATTGTAATTCGAATTCTAGATTATTGAAGATAAGAAAATACTCATTTCATCTCCCTTGAAGAAATTCCATTATCCAGTAGCTCACACATAACATATACCAACAGTAAGGCAGTAGGTTAAAATCAGGGGGAAGAGCATCCTCCCTAAGAAAGCAATCCTGATCCTCTTTAAGATGAAGCCATCTTCCCCCTCTCTGCTTCTTTCATTTTCATTAACAAAAGCACATACTTGTATCTCATATGTTGTGAGATCGTAACCAACACACGTGTCTGTGTCATCACCAACGAATTCGGACATTTGTTCTGTAGCTTCATACGCGTGAGCTTGTTTTTAACCTTTGATTTATGTTTTAACTCAGTTTTTATAGCTCACCCTTTTGTCTTTTCATCCTCAATCTAGGTGTTTCAATCTCCTTTTTTACTCACATCAGATTTCATTGTAGCTGTGTTATTATCTAAATTATGTGTGACCTTCTAAATCCTCAAAATGTTCCGTATGAATATCTATTCATAAAGTAATTGTGTTTGCTGACCATGCTGCTGACCAACCATGTTGTACTGGATATACAGGACTGTTGTAAATATTATTATTTTGTTGATGGGCTATGTCACATGAGACATCTATGGCACTTCGGTCCTGAGAGAGGGATCGCTCACCTGGGACTCTCCCTGACGTTTCTGTGCTTATGCTCTGTGGAAAGGTTTTTAGTTCAAGGTGCGACAGAGGACATCACACCTTGAACAGATGATTAAGTCCCAGGACAATTTAATTTGATTTGACTGTAGCTGCATTACTGGTATTCTCTGGGTCCAAATTCCATATGTACTAAAATATAAATAGCTGATTATTCATCTCCCTAATGCCAACAGAGGTGTCTGGCCACAGAATCCTATTGAATTCCTCCTGCAAATATAATTGTCAAAACCAAGTTGTCTGCAGGTTTCTGAAACCAAGATAGCCGGCAAATGTACATACACATTCCAATCACATCAAGCTCTCTATAATCTGAAAAAAACAAATAATTACCATTAGTCTGACAAGTAGGACGCAGTAACAAGCATGTTGTATGGATGTGTGACACGTGTCTTCCAGTCAATGCCTTCCGTTTACTGCCTAATTCAGATGCAAAACTGTTCATGAACCTTTGGCCAGCCTAAATCTCGTCACCATTTAATGAAGAGGTTTGAAATCAAAAAAGGATGGGTATTTTGCACTACTGAAACTTACTTTGTCATTTGTTTGTGAAGAGTTGCATTGAAGGAGGCTTTCATTTCTTCTATAGCATTACACTGTTTTTGGTTTGTAATGTTATGCATTAAAACCCATTGACGGACATGGAGAAAAGACAAGACAGCCTGGAAACCTATAGAAACATGCACTATAGGCTCCAAGGCACATCCAGTTGATATAGAACAAATGAGCTGTTGGCCTAGAAATGCAAAACTGCAAACTTTTTTTTTTTTTTTTTTCTCAACTTAGCGTGCTGTCTAAAAAAACGGCGGCTGATTGTTATGATAGAAAAGGGTGCCCGATACCTCCCTCTGCTCTTTCTGTACACAACCTCCCGACCCTTGGCTCTGTCCGAGCAAACACAGTCTGCACGCAATGCACAATGATTAACCCGCAGATCGTCTAGTGACTGAGGAGTCACTCGGTGGGCAGAACAAGAGCCGCTCGTCTGTGCACGCACACTGCTGCTGCTCTCTCTCTCTCTCTCTCTCTCTCTCTCTCTCTCTCTCTCTCTCTCTCTCTCTCTCTCTCTCTCTCTCTCTCTCTCTCTGTCTTTCTTTCTTTATCTTCTCTTGCACATTTTTCTGCATTTATCGTTTTAAAATTCTTATCTGAAATGTGGAAATAGATTTTTCTGGTACAATTAGATTGCACACGGCTCCAACTATACACTTGACAACTATATCACTCTGTGATAGTTTCAAAGCTAATTTGGCCTTAACTTCTGCTTTAACAAAACGACCTGGGTCCATTTTGATATGAATCTATAATTGATGATGTATCAATTGACTTCCTCAATTGATAAATTCAAGTGATTAATAAACGTTTTACATTTATGGAAATCCTCTGCAATCAAATAGCATAGGCCTACCATGTTCCGCTCCTTATAGTCTTCAAAAAACGTGTCAGAGTGAGACCTCTTTGCTGAAATCGTTCCCTGTGGATTAACCCGTAGATGATAGGCTGGTTGACAGCCCGTTGGTTTGCCTTGCAGAGAGAATGAAGGTTGTTGTGGGGGCAGTGTGTGTGTGTGTGTGTGTGTGTGTGTGTGTGTGTGTGTGTGTGTGTGTGTGTGTGTGTGTGTGTGTGTGTGTGTGTGTTTGCGTTCGTGCGTGCGTGTGTGTGTTCAGGGGGCACGAGGGGTTAACTTGTGTCATGCATGACTTCTTTTGCGTGCCAAGCTTATCCATATCTTATTTCCCAAAAGAAAAAAAGGATTGTATAGCGGCGCAGAACTATACACTGGTATTTATTCTATAGAGAGTAACTAGGACATGAGGCAACAGGCATGTCAGTTAACTGATGCAACGACCCACTGCTCATATA
Organism: Limanda limanda; assembly: GCF_963576545.1. Taxonomy (NCBI): domain Eukaryota; kingdom Metazoa; phylum Chordata; class Actinopteri; order Pleuronectiformes; family Pleuronectidae; genus Limanda; species Limanda limanda. The sequence continues at coordinate 12,004,811 of NC_083638.1, forward strand.
GATGAACATGGGAAGTTGTTATTACTGCTGACAGAGGCAATCAAACTACAACTTGATGAAGTTTTGACCGAATTAATATGCTTTATTTCTTATCTTTATGTGTCCCGAGAATCATTTATTTTTTATGTAAAAGTTTTCGACGTGTAGTCAGACTACATGTAGCTGTTTTCAAATCAGAGCCGGACCATGTGCTTTGCCAATGTGCACATACATGCGGGTGATAAATCCCACCAACATTTGGCACAATTTCTCAAATCTACAGGTGGTTTTAACACACCAGGGTGTTAAGAAGAAGAAGGCTGCAAGCTATCCACCAAACAACACAGGGATTTAAAATATGGAAAGTGAGCTTTTCAAGTATTTTATGAGGAAGAAAATACACATGTACATATAACTATATGTTTTAAAGAAAACTGTACAAGAATTTGCCTCATAAATCAATATAATCAGACAGCAGAAGAACAAAACACCAGTCATCAGAATTGCTTTATAAGAGGGACCACTCCAGGTGTGTCTTAAATCTGCCTCTCATGCATCTGTGTTTCTTTCCACTGTTTGTTGAATAGGTAAAGGTCAAATGTTGTCAGTAGTTTAAAGAATAGCATAAACATTTTTATTTTTTATTTTAAAATCAGTAAAGACAGAGAAACTGATCATCCTGCAATGGTCTCTATTTTTGTGCTTGCATTTATAAACATAATATATATATATATATATATATATATATATATATATATATATATATATATATATATATATATAAGTAGCTACAGTGGATCTGTGTGGCCTCTACACTGATGATCAGCCAAACCATTATAGTCTGGGATTGGTTTCAATGTACAAGCAGCAGAGTCCCTTGAGTCGATGTCTCACTGATGCTCTGAGCTCCATCACTTGATTGATATTCATTCTCCGTGTTAAGCTGATAATGAGGCAAATGTTCACACACGCACAGCGTGTGGGTCATGACTCTGCGCTGACACGCATCCTCAGGGGTTCCCCTTTATGATCTGGCCCTCCCCGGCCCGGACTATTTACAATTGGCTATGACACCTTCGTGCTCCGGCGGAGAGGGAGAGGTGACAGAAAGATTGATGACCGAGATATTTTTGCACGCAACTATTGTTATTGCAGCGCAGCTCGAATACATGGCTTGCATAAGGACAGAGCAGGGCTGTGGGGATGGGAGGAGGGAGGGGAAACCATTAGCTCAGTTACTAATCTGGTGTTCACGCCTGGTCAGGAAGGGAAGGTGATCCAACACCCCCACCCACCATTACATTCACACAAACACACACAGGCATACAAACACACACACACACACACACACACACACACACACACACACACACACACACACACACACACACACACACACACACACACACACACACACACATAGTGCTGAACAGTGTGTCTGTGTGTGCTCGTTGGTGATTCAGCTTATTTTGTCTCTTATGTGGCGACCCATCCTGACCCTGTTATCTATTGATCGTACCTTGTGTTCTGACCTTAAATTTAACTCTGTCCTTTAACTTAATGCAATCACCTATTGCAGCAGCCACTGGTGTTCCAAATCATACAGTATTATTTATCCTGAGATCAATTAAAACGAGAATGAACATCCAGCAGTTTATTGCTTTTAGACTTTTTGAAAACTCAACCTTATATCTTCCACATAATTTTGGTACTGATTTATAGCTAAAAACAACAACACAAAAACAATAGACTAAAGGTAATAAGATTAATTCAATATGAAATAAACATTATTGACCAAACTGACAACATCTAAAATATTGGTTGTAAGCCTAAAAATGAATGGAATGACTAAATGAAACCTGGATACTTTGGCAGCAAAATGAATTTGTCATGCTAAACTTAATACTGTTGTACTGAAAAAACAATATAAAAATCTGCGTGTATTACATAGTGTATTCAGTAATGAATTGAAATGACACCATTATTCCCTCACTGAGCTGCTTATTCAGTTTATTTCTTCATATTTTAACTGGTGATGACAATAACAACTTTTTGCTCTGGTCTGAGTTGATTTATATTTTATTTAATGTTGGAGGATTTCACCCATTCTTTAAGTATCATTTATACTTTGAGGGCTGTAACAATCACCTGACATTGGGCGAGAGGCTGAGTACACCCTGACCAGGTCGCCAGTCCATCACAGGGCCGAAATAGGACAAACAACTAACCAAGCTCAGAAGTAACTCCTATCAGCAATTTAGAGTCTATAAGTCTTTGGACTGTGTAAAGAAGCCGGAAAATCCATACACAAGGAGTCTGGATGGCCCTCAGGTTCAAGCCAAGATCAATCTTGTTGGGAGGCAACGGTAACTACTGCACCACTGTGCTGCCCATGGAGCATGACAGGGAGAAGAGAAAGAAGCAACTCCTAGGTCAGGAGAGGACTGAAACAGTAATCCAGGATTTTCCCTCCTAGGCCCGACGGTTCCCGTAAGGCTGATGTATTATCAATCCCGCATTTTCTGGGATAAAGTTTACAAAATACTAAATTTTTGTGACTGACCAGCAAGTAGCCTGTATACTGAGTTTTCAAGTAATGCAATGTCTATGGGTGACCTACGATGCAAATTAAGAAAACAACTTCATCAACATCAACAGCAAAAAGTCACAATACATGCAAATACAGAAATGCGCTGTAAATACCTAATATGCTTTGTGAAGTTATTAAAGTCTGCTACAGGTCAGTGGTTATGGAACTTCACAAAGCATTGAACTACAGCCAGGTTCATCACTTTTTTGGGTTCCCTGGAAACATTTCCGGTTTGATTGACCCTATTACACATTTTCTGCATTTGCATGTTGTCAAATTGATGAAGATGTTTTCTTATTTACATGGCTTTTCTTAGAAATACACCAATTACAATTCAGTGATATATTCTGTAAATTTGCATTAGGGGTCATCTGCAACATTCATGTGAAGTGTCATGACCTGCAGTCCAAAATAATCCCATTAGGGTTTGCTCGATTGGGCACAGGCAAAGGCATGAGCCTGTTCACCGTCGTCTTCTGGTCAAGCCATTGTTTTCCCCCCACTCTACGTATTCTTATTTTTTTATTTCACAAAGGTTCAGAATTATTGCATTACTAGACATCAGCAGTCACTCTGTGTCTGTAGAGGGAGCTTTACAAAGTTTGCCCAGAAGAGGAAGCAGGGAGGGTCCTGAGAAGAATTATGCAGAGTTGCATTATGGGAAATGTAGGGGCAGAGAGCTTGGCCCATTCTAGTGTTTCTGCCTCTGTTTCTTCAACTTTGGCAAAAATTTTTTTAACCAGCTTTGCACGCAGTGTTAGGCAGTTTGGAAGAATCAAAATTCCTTCAGGTCCAAATTCTGTGGCTGGTGGCCGCTATTCACTGCACAGTCGAGACAGCGTCACAGCAAGGCAACACAATTCTGTTTACTGGTTAACAGTCAGGAGAGAGTTTATACCATCAAATCAAAGGTAATTCTATTTCAACAGAAAGAGGTCTGCATGAACACAAAAGGTGAATGCAGTTTAGGATTTTAGGACAATTAAGTGTTCTTATGTCTCTTAAACCCTCAGCTGACCTGACGTCTCTGCTGGTTCAGGGGGGTTCTGGTAAATTGAATACACATGTAGGGAAGCAGGTTTTCTTACAGGTCAGTTGATTCTGTGGTTTCACAGGTACCTGATGTTGAAAGAAAGAAGTTTGTCTCAGCGCAGACCTTAGTGTCATATAGGGGAATAAAGGAACTGGATCTCCTTGCATTAATCAAATACAATTCAGAAGAAAAGAAAATATTGGAAAATGGAAAAAAAGGGAAACTTATGTTGTACATAATTGTTTTAAGATTGAAGGAACTATACGCATCCCATAAGCCATTGCGAATGATCCCAGTTTTCCAACAACTTGCAGCATTTCTACCTGCTACTTGTTGTAGTGATTTTCCTCCTTTTGACCCTTTTCCTCATCACCATCTATATAATCTGTGGTGAACATAATGTAATGCTTAACCATCCAAACATAGCCAACATGACTTTCAATGTTGTGCTAACACTTCTATGGTAACAGTGCGCTCCACCAATCAAAGACGTCTTCATTAAATCTGAGGATTGTGAGTAGTGTACTTGTCCTTGTGAATAAAACCCATTCATCTAAAAACACAGTTGAAATAATTTGAAGTTTTGGCTTGATGAAAAGTGAATACAGTACATAGGATGAATGTGTTTGCCCTGAGGCACTTGGTCGTGACTGATAAAAGAATTTAAAACACTACCTTTCCAGTCAAAGAAGCTCTGAAGATGGTCACAAAGGTACTTTGCATTCAAATTGTCAATTTGAATATAATGCACATGTGTGAGAGTCCACCTACACTGACAATTGTGATAATTCTAGTGTTCGTCTAGAGTCGTAGTGTCTATTACAGTAACAATGGTGAATAGTAAAAATGCTACAGAGAAGGGCAGAAGCACAATGTAGGGATTGAGTGAGAGGCAACTAAGACTTAAGTATGTTATGTTTTTTGGTTCGGGAGAAAAGAAAGAGACCAGAACAGATGGCCAGAAGGCTAGAGGAGCACCCAGCTCCCATGTCTCTTCTATAAACGGATATAGGATTGTTACCCAATCTCGAAACTTGTTGTAAGTCTACATCGGATGGTTACAATATAATGGCTAATAATGAAAACTGATGGGATTTTTACTTCTGGAACCATGCTGTTGACCTCTATAGACTAATGTTATTACCCTTTCTATTAGAAATGTGGAGTGATTAATTGATTAAAGTTTTGAAGTAACTTGCCATGCACTTCTTATGAATTCCCCAATTTTATCAAAGTGTAATAGTGATTTCCTGGTGTAGCCCATTAATTCCTTACCCAGGTAGAGTGACCACTACAGGTAACCAGTAAGTACAGCGGGCCAAAGGTCAAATCGTTGTTTTACCAAATTTTGGCATCTAAAGTAACTTGAGAAATGAGGTTGCTTTACCTGGAAACATAATGAGGATGCTTTACCGGGAAACATGTCTGTGTAACTTACAAAAGAGGCCTATTGTTGCCATTGGTTACCAGGGACACCGCATCACATTGCAGGAGCAGTAAATGTAATGTGATACGTGACAGATAATTAAAGGTTTTCTGTTTGTACACGTTTTCTTTCCTACTTCCTTCAGGTTTATAGGTCATCAGTCCTGGATCAGGTTGAGACTGTACTGTTTCAATATGGTGTTCCGTCAGGAAGGAGGTGATAGTGCTTTAATGAAGTAGACACTTCAAAAAGAGTCGTAAAGGAAGTGTAATCTTTGCCAAACAGACTCCGGAGTACATCTTTATCACGGAATTTTGATAATTTTTTATTTTAACCTTTCAAAAGCAACAGAAAAAGTATGTTCATATCTATAAACACAGAAGAAGCAACACTGACTATGTGTTAAATGATGCAAAATACAATGAGCCTCTTCTGTTTGTATTTGGCCTGGGAATTTTAGATTTGTTTTAAAGGTTTTATTGCTCTATGAAAACTCGAAAGGAACATTGGTTCTTCCGCTAATCATGAAAACCACCACAAAGAAAATGCCAGCCTCGGACAGCAGCGGTATGCAGAGAGAGATATTCACACAGTGGAGCGGAGGTACACACCTGCTCTGAAGGTGTGTGCGTGTCAGCCTTTGCGTGAGTAGAACAACCTTCACAGTGATTACACCTGCTTTTATGTCCAAGAATTCTTTAAGAGGTATATGGCTCTGGGCAAAACATATTTTCCACTTTTTTTTCTTCCTACCTGTTAAAAATGGACAAGGGCAAAAGCCAACAGACCCCCAGGCCAGTGTCCAGCTCTAAATGTGGCCCACTCTTTACACACGGCTTGGGATCTGTGCAGCAGCACTACTCCCTGTAGTAGCCTTTAATCTCTTTAATCGTTTTAAGAAGTTAGCAGACTACTTCACCAAAGAATCGGCCCACTGACTCACATCCGATCCCCCACATCTTTCCTCCTCAGTGGAAACAAAAGATCAGTATCACTTCAGTTTTGAGAGTTTTTTTTATCTATTGTTTGACTTACACGAGTCAGGTTGACTCTAGCTGATCACAAGAATAATTGCTAAATGCCTAGAACTTGAAATTAAAGGGCGGGGTGTATGGTTTTCAGTCCCTTGTGTGTGACATTTACAGTTACTCCATCTCAAGCTGTGGGTGCTGCTCACCTGTAGGGATCTGACACACACACTCCTGCAGCCTGAACGCTCGCTGAGAATGCAGCCATGCTCTCGCCTCAGGCAGTCCACACACGATCACAGGGCACGTTCATCTTTAATCAGGTTCAGTTTCATCCCTGGGGAGCGCGCACACACAGACACACACACACACAAACACACACACACACACACACACACACACACACACACACACACACACACACACACACACACACACACACACACACACACACACACACACACACAATGCTACAAACTGAACAATGTGACTCACAATCCCTTTGCTGAATACAGTAGCCGGTGTTTATTTAGACATGATGCTGAAGATTTCCAGTTTATCCAGGTTCAATACAATGTACTTCACTTGTTCTGTATACTGTAATGCTCAGCTCATTCATATATCTGCAACATGGGTTTGCCTTTAGTGAATCACAAGAACAATAGGATGTCGTATAGAATGCACAGATACTTCCCATGTATCCTTCTAACCAGTATTTTACTCTTATGTATGAACAACAATGTATTATATCACTGATGAAGAAATATGACATATATACTAACAGGAGAAACAATCTTTTTAAATTCACAGTAATAATAATTAGACCCAAGTTCTCTGAGCTACAGCCTTATTATTATATATATTGGATAAAGAGCTGGGTTTTATTTCCCATAATAGGATTCTCAACATATATGTATAATAGATGTTTTATATAGAGAGAGAGAACAGTTCAGAAGGTGAAGCAATGACAGGCATTGTTGCCACTGCCCTGAGAAATTGTATTAAAAACGTAACATAGTCTTGTATTAAGGAAAATAAAAAAAATAAAATGTTTTAATGACTGTGTGCACCCTCTCTACCATCATGTTCCATTGTGGGACCTTGGTGCGTGAGAGTCAGGGTGGCTGGTTCACCTTGTTTTATAACTTCCAGTTTTGTAACTTGTTTTGCCGTTTGGTGGGTTCTCGCATGTGTGGCTGCTCAGTCTGGCCCCACCGTGCTGCATGACTGCAAAGAATGAAGCCTGAGTGGCAGATTGCATGACTCCAAAGCCCCAAGATCCTCGCATTTACAGAAGCTATAGCGCGCAAATATGTGCACCTTCGTGCCCAAGCGGTGGGGGAAAGGGACTCTCGCGTCCTGCGCTCTTTGTTCTGGGAGTTTAAGACCCTTGTGTCTTTTCCAGAGGCTGCTGCCTTCGCGTGACTTGACCAAGCAGATTTAGGATTGTCCAGAAGACCGAGACCCTCCCCTCTGGACTGAAGCTCCGCTTCTCACGCAACCTGCAGCACCAGAGGCGCAGCGCCGCGGCGCACGGCAAGAGTCCCCCGAGAGTCCACACACAGTGCGGCAGGATCAGTGCGGATTACGCACAATAAATGAGCAACCAAAACGTTACCTGTCGGACTTTTTTGTTATGAAACTTATCTTGGCTGCACAGCTTCTCTCTTTTCTGGTACATTGTTGAGCTGTGGTAAAAGACGCGTCTGGCGCCACAGTATCTGCCTTTTACGCATTTCTACATTTGCTTTGTTTTTGAAGTTTGTAATGAATTTTTTTTTTAAAGTCCAACAATATTAATGATAACCAATAAAGTGACAACAGTCATTTAACCCCAATGATGAAAATGGTAACAGAAAAAGAAGAACTTGTAATTGATCAATGTTAGAACTACTCCTCCAACTGGCTGCTGTTATTGGATCTTTAAAAAAAACATAATGCAAACATATATCTTGGACACACATGATCTTATATTTTTATTATTGAAATAAATTTTGAGATTGAGGCTGTGAGGGACAGTTTTTAAAATTTCAGGAGACGTCAGGATAATTGTGGCTCCGTCAAATTCTACATCATGAAAATAAGATGTACAATTCAAGCACAGTCCCACAACACCTGCTGGATATTTTTCAAAGCTCATGTGTAAATTTTAATATATCTATACATTAACTCCTGTGCACTTTTGCCCCCTTTACCACAATCTATCTGACAAACTGTAGAAAATGCTTTATTCGTTTTATTGTAAAAGCACTGTGACATTTGTAATAGAAATAAAGTTACATCAACTGTTAATGAATAAATATCTTTTTTTAAAGATTTTGACAGTGACTAGTGTCTAGTGGCCTGCTGTCTGCTCTATTGTATTCAATTGTCATATTGCTCTGATCTTCAGAATTGTATAGTGTTCAAGTCCAATAAAAACCCAGTATCCCAAGTGTCAACATTTTTAAAGGTAAAATAAAAAATCTATCAACTTTATCTGAAACACCTCCGATCTTATCTGAAGAGAACACATTAACCAGTCATCTAGCAAAGATGAGACAAGTTTTAAGAATGATTAAAATTTAAAAATAACATTCTTATAGTTGTTGAAAAGCCTACAAAGAAACGTTTCATGATTTAAATTTGCAGCTGAAACCAAGTGAACGTGGACAAATAAACAAAAAAAAAAAAAACAGTGCAGATTAGAGAAGCATGTCTACGCTAATATTGTATTTTACTCGAATATATAGTTGGGGTCAAAGCTGCTATCACCATAACCGACAGCAGTGCTGGCGGAAACTTGGCCAGTGTGGCGCGTAATCCTGTTTTTAGAGCCATCAGTCTTTTCCTGCTCGTCCCACAATCTGAAACAGACCACAGATACTGTTGCACAATCCAACTATAGGAGCGACTGTGTCCCATGTGTGGTGAAGTCTCCACAACACAGTGGTTTGACAGATGTGGGATTTAGGTAGGAGTTTGAAAAGTCAATGCCGCCACAATTTCAATATTTTAAATCAAATTGTCATATACTTTTATTGCGATGCTGATTTTCTGCTGAAAATCCAAACCTGTCTTTTCTTTTATTAGAAATAAAGGGTTGCATGCTTCCAGTGGAACATGTGTTTCTTTTAAAGTCCAGGAAGGTTTATATATGTAATGAAACGATCAGAAATGTTAAACCCCAACAATCAAACCAGAGCAATGGCACATATTTCACTTATATGTGAGGGAGTGCTGTGGGTAGAAACACAGAAACTGATCTGTCGGTCTAAAAAGGTTCAAAAGGGTAAAAAAAAAAAAAAAAAAAAAAAAGACAAAACGGAGGAATGGTCATGAACTCATCTACCCTTTATCTCCAACAGTGTAGCCTGATCACCCCCTCCCTCCCCAGCATCCTCCTCAAAGGGGAGGTGAGGGTTTGATCACTGCGCTCTCACGCAACTGGTCAATCTTTAACTCCAGCGGAGAATCAACAGGTACAAGCACGCAATGGCATTTGGCTGTTTTAGAAGGACTTGGAGCTGTCCTGGTGGCTACTGCGAGTGGCATGTTGTCACAATCTCACATTTTCACACCAAACCTGTTGCATGAGGACGACTGAGGTCAGAGAGTAAAACCCCAAAGAGTCTTAAAGTGGTTAAAGTTATATAAAGTTATAAATATAAGCTGTGTGTGATTTTTTTTTTAATTAAATTATTTTGAATCATCTCCCTATTTCTCGTCTTAAACTGCACTAAATTAATACATATGTTCCCTGATATTGAAATTCATTTCCTTTAAAGACAATTGTAGTTTGATTTGTCTCATGAGTCGAAAATATCCATGTTTCTGATTACTATTTAAAAACCATGCCGCATGTTTAGCATTGATTCGTTGCAATGCACTGAGGAAATCTCCTTTGCATTTATTTATAGATCAATGAAAGATCATTAATCAATATTATGGTAAAAAACTATTTGCACTACACACGTTACTCTGCCAATTTGATTACATACGAGAAAGTTGTCTGAAAGAAGATTCCTGCCTCGGTCAAAGCGGTATTTTGAATATGGGCAGCGCATAATTAAAATAATATATAAGCCATATTTTATTTTATAGTCCAAACATGGAGTAAAACACAGAAGGCACGAGTGACGGCGGGGCATTGAAGTAAACAGTGCTATCGCCGATTTCAAACGGTTTTATAGTGGTCGAAGTTATACTTGTCCTTTATGGTTATTAAGTCTTATCTGTCCATAAAAATGACACATATACACCGCAGAGCTATTGAGTCCTGAAGGTTTCAAACTTTGCTTTAACAACTCGGAAATTTACAAATTGTGCGTGAGAAGGTATAGTTTCAAACTATTCCAGTACTCACTTACGCGCGTACACACACGCCACACAGACACACACACTCACACACACACACACACACACACACACACACACACACACACACACACACACACACACACACACACACACACACACACACACACACACACACACACACACACACACACACACACACACACACACACACACACACACACACACCTCCACTTTCCCCCTGCACTAAACTTCATTCATGACAACAGAGGGAGAGAGAGACAGAAAGAAAGAGAGAGCTTACGTCATGTGCAGCAGCCAATGAAGCTGTGGAGCGCACTATAAAGCCAGAGCTCATTCTCTGTTTTGAAACATTAAGAGAGTAAGCTCCGACAATAACTCAACTGAACTTTATATATTTTTCTGCAAAGCACCTTTTTGGGGATCACGTCATCGTTCCTCTCTGACCGTTTCGCTGAGGTAAGCTCAATATGCGCATGAATTAAGACGGGCTGCAGAGTCATAATGTCAGAGAAAGGAGCAAAAGTGCTGAGATAAGTTCTGCAAGAGAAACGTGTCTGAATAGGATTTTATTCTTTGCAGTTGCAGCTTTGAATTTGCTCGTTATTTTTAAATGTGGTTTTGTATTCATTGGTTCTCCGTGCGTCAATGTGTCGTGGTCATAAACGTAATCACTTTGCATGGACCATCACCTTTAGATAAGTGTTGCATGTAAGCTCATAGAGTCAGGTTAATAACAAGCAAATGGTTTGTGACAGAGTCTCTAGTAACTTTAAACTTCACGGTGCATATAGTCAACATGTTGCACAACACCTTTTCTCCTCCCTGCCTTCACTACTCTAATGCCCCACCTTTTTCATTTCCAGATTGGGTTGAAGGCAGAAAAAAAAAGTCGTCACTATGATGCTAATGATGCTGCCGTTCATTGGATCTGTGTCTGTATCTGAGAGTTTGGTGGCCATGACAACGGTGTGTCTGGTCTACCTGATTCTTAAGTTTTTCCAAACTGAGATTCCTGAAGGGCTCCGTCGGCTTCCTGGGCCAAAGCCCCTGCCTATCATTGGCAATGTGCTGGAGATGGGCAGCAGACCTTACCTGAGCCTCACTGCTATGAGCAAGCGATACGGCAACGTCTTCCAGATCCAGATCGGCATGCGTCCTGTGGTTGTGCTGAGCGGCAGTGAAACTGTTCGACAGGCGCTCATCAAGCAAGGGGACGACTTTGCAGGCAGACCCGACCTGTACAGCTTCCGCTTCATCAATGAAGGCAAGAGTCTGGCCTTCAGCACGGACAAGGCCGGCATCTGGCGTGCCCGCAGAAAGCTGGCCTACAGTGCCCTCCGCTCCTTCGCCACCCTGGAGGGGACAACTCCAGTACTCCTGTGTTCTGGAGGAACACGTCTGCAAAGAGGGGGAGTATCTCATCAAACAGCTCAACACTGCCATGACGGCCGATGGCAGCTTTGACCCATTCCGCCACATTGTTGTGTCTGTGGCCAACGTGATCTGCGGAATGTGCTTTGGCCGTCGCTACGACCACGACGATCAGGAGCTGGTTGGCTTGGTGACCCTCAGCGATGAGTTTGGCCGGGTGGTGGGCAGTGGAAACCCTGCAGACTTCATCCCTATCCTTCAGTACCTGCCTAGTGCAACGATGAAGAACTTTTTGCGCATTAATGGGCGCTTCACCGAGTTCGTGCAAAAGATCGTCACCGAGCACTACACCACATTTGACAAGGTACAACACTCGGTGTAACATTCAAGAAATCATATGTTTTTCAGTCACTGTGTAATCAAGCTTTATTGAGATTGTCTAACCATTCTTTCAGGACAACATCCGAGACATCACAGACTCCCTAATTGATCACTGTGAGGACAGGAAGCTGGATGAGAACTCGAATGTCCAGATGTCAGACGAGAAGATTGTAGGAATTGTCAATGACCTGTTTGGAGCTGGTAAGCCATATATGTTAAATGATGTGATCATGAGTGACCTCTGCTGAAATGAATGAAAAAGTCCTAACAGAGGTTATGTTTCTCTATCTAGGTTTCGATACCGTCTCTACCGCCCTGTCATGGTCGGTGATGTACCTTGTGGCGCACCCAGAGATACAGGAGAGACTTTATCAAGAAATAGGTAAGTACTGTTGTTTTAGGCAAGATACTTCCTCAGATGTTCAATCTTGCTTGATTCAAGGGTTCAAACAATTAGGAGATAGGACTTCAGTCCTCATCCTGAATTGTATTCAATGGATTTTTTACTTTTCAGAGGACAAAGTGGGTCTGGATCGCATGCCTCTTCTCTCTGATAAACCCAATTTGCCTTTCCTGGAAGCCTTTATCCTGGAGATCCTTCGCCACTCTTCGTTCCTGCCCTTCACCATCCCACACTGGTGAGGTTCATCTCTTTTAGATGATTGACTCTACCACAAATGATTTGTTAATGACATGCTATCATGGAACCATACAGGACAGACACAAAGACAAGGTGTTCACCAGTATGATAACATACACAGATCAAACTTGTAAATACACAATACACATACGCTTTGTTCTTCTTTTTCAGTACCACTAAAGACACATCTCTGAACGGCTACTTTATTCCCAAAGACACATGTGTCTTCATCAATCAGTGGCAAATCAACCATGATCCGTAAGTACTAAAAGTTACATTATATTTGTTTTATTAAAATATGAACTTTCCTGATAGAAAGACAGAGATAGAATGAGATGCTAAAGCTGTGGAAGGTTGCAAGTCTTGCTCAAGGGCACCCTATTTCGAGTCGTAAAGGAAGAGACATAGCAGCCTTCATTCATTTCCCTAATTGTCCAGACTGAATCAAGAAAACAAACCTCTAATTCATCATTCTTTCAGGGGCATGCATACACCTTTTTGTAATCGTCTTTTTCTTCATCCGCTGCAATTTTCAGAGAGATGTGGAAAGATCCATCTTCCTTCAACCCAGATCGGTTCCTGAGTGCCGACGGCTCCGAGGTCAACAAGCTGGATGGCGAGAAGGTGATGGCTTTCGGCATGGGAAAGCGGCGCTGCATCGGCGAGGTCATCGCACGGAATGAAGTCTACCTCTTCTTGGCGATCCTCATTCAGAAGCTGCACTTCCTCCCGATCCCGGGCGAAAAGCTAGACATGACACCTGAATATGGTCTCACAATGAAGCACAAACGCTGCCACCTGAAAGCCACAATGCGCGCGAGGAACGAGCATTGAAGCTCATCGTCATGTACAATATGTGACTCAGCAGGTCACAGTCAGATTAAGAGTCAGTGGAGAAAGAATAATCTCTCTCTGAATGTAAAAGGCTTGATTCCAGATTTGATGTTCAGAGCGTGTGGCATTGAAGCATTTAAGTGACATGTGTCTGTTGCGGAGTTTCAGAGGTGTCTGGGTTTTTGCGACCATATCCCTGCTATGATTTAAGTCGAAGAGATATTCCTGCACAAGGCAGATTCTTCTCAGTGAAGTATAAGGAGATCCTTGGTTCTTCTGTTGTGTTGTCCACTAATCTGCTTCCATTAAGAAGTTGTCTTGTTCAACTTTGGGACAGAGAGTATACGGTTTAATGGATAGGCATTATCATTGCAACATATTTTTTTCTATTGAGAACAAATATCCCCTTATGACACCATTTATACTCGTAAGCTACAATTTTTGAATTCCATTATAATGTCGACGTAAGACACTGAAGATATATTTGTATCCCAGAATGTGATTGTGTGTGTATATCAAGTTCTTTCGTATTTTTGGAAAATAACAATTTTTTGTGCCCAGTGTTTGTATATAATTGAGGTGAAAGTGTTTTTCTGTGCATCTACATGATTTATGAGAAAACCAAAAGAGTTCCAGTGATGTTTGGAATATATTAGTAGGCTATACATTTTTGTATTTCTATCCCTAATGTATTGATGATTGTCTGTGCAATGTAAGGATGGAGCATTCTTTAATCAGGCATACAAATAAAGCAAAACAAATGTTTGAATTAATCATCTTCCTAGTATTCTTTTGCTTAATTTAAAAAACAAACAACATCCCCGTGCATTACAGTCATGGATCTGCTTCTCACCAAACCACAAAGAGGATCAGGTCACAATGATCCACATGAAGTGACTTAAACCTCAGAGGGGGACAAAATCACAACAAACCCACGTGGGAGATGAGGGAACTGACGTCACGCAGCAACCCGGAAAACAGCCCAGACAATAAGAGCTGCAGCTTTGGCCTTCTTGACACCTCGCTACTGACTTATCGACAAGGTATTTATATCCGTTATCGATTATTATACTCCGGTTGTGTGTTGGGATTGTGAAGCATACTCTCCGAACACGCTTTCACAACTCTCCGCTGAGATCAAATCGAAACAAACAGGGCGGACTGGAGGGAAGCTAACGTTAGCTGCTAAGCTAACAACACTGTTTACTGGTTGTAAAGCTAACCCTTGATATCTGCTTCGTGTTTCTGAAACGCTCGCCTTTTAAACAAGTTACACTTGAGGTCACCCACTCGAATAAACCAATAATCATAATACAAACAATAAAAACAGTCCTCTCTAACCTAGCTATTAGCTAAGTTAGCTTTAGCTTGTATTTTTAGTAGGCTCGCTTGCGAAACATAAACCAAGACCTTATAATCAAATGATTACATTTTAATACGCCAACCGTTCATAACATTAACTCCTGTCCTAATGAAATTACACCTTTTAATTCATTATGTGTCGTTTATCCACCGGTGGGAGAAACGTGGACCTCATGTAACATCCTGAACAAAACCACACGTGTTGTATAACGAAAACTCACCTGTAGCAGAACGACACATTCATTGTAAACACGTCTTCAGCTTTCTTCAGGCGGATGGGTGCTTAGCAACAGTGAACTGGCACAGAGTTTGGTTTGAAGCTTCACGTCTGGGAGGCCAGATGATCTTAGCTGTGGACATGAACACAGACATTCTCTGGTCTTCTCCAATCCATAAACTTGTATTTACGTTTTGGTCTACAAGTATTCACAGTTCAATATGAGTCTAAATTGCCTCAATAAGCCTGGGTTATGTGTAGGGTTGCAAAATTCCAGGAATATTCAAAGTTGGAAACTTTCCATGGGAATTAACGGGAATATACGGGAATTAACGGGAATAAACTGGAAATGTTGTGTGTAATTTAAAATAACTGTATTTACCTTGTCATATACAGACATAAATATAAACATTTGGTTTTGAGCCCTGGGGAAACTTTGGGCACTTGACTATATGCTTCTGCATCTTTGTGTCATTCTTAACATTGGTCTTTGCACAGTATTTGCAAATGAACACAGCCTTTCCTTCTACATTGGATGAGGTGAAATGTCTCCACACATGAGAGAGTGCACGTGGCATTGTTCTGTAGAATAAGATGAGAAAAAAGTTTGTAAAAAAACACTAATGCAATGCCAGAGATATAAAAAGTTAGCCAAACAATTGGAATCGTCTGTAAACATATTTTACAATTGATGGATAAATGAATGGAAATAGGCTAGATGAACAGATGAACAATCCTCATTCAGCATGCTAATATATTTTCCCCAGTAATATCATCGAAACTTACCTGACTAGTCCTGCACACTACAGCAGGCCTCAATAGCCCTGCTGTAGAGTGAAGGCTGCTGGGAGTTGTCTGTGCATGTGATGGAAGAATGCACAGTGGAGGGTTGAAATTCAACATGCAGCATGAATGATGTTTTTATTGCTCAGCGTTAAATTTGCGTAGTTTTTTTTTTTTTTTTTTTCAAAATTCCCAAGCTAAACTTCCCATGGAGAGTTTCTGGAAATTTTCCGCCCCTTTGCAACCCTAGTTATGTGTAGAAGTTGCCAGAACCATTTAAATCAATGTTGTCAACAAGGGAAGCTACTCGGGCTGAGCAATATCTACAAGACCTATAACAAGATAAACATTTTCAAATTTGGTGATATCGATAATTATCACTATAAACGTCGTATTATTTTGTATTAAGGATTTTTGCTCCTATATGAAGGTTGTGCTTTTCAAATCAAAATCTGTTTATTGAAGAATTTTCAATATATATAAGTGCAATGCTAAATGGACGTTACAGAGACAGGAGGTAAACATGAGTACAACAATCAACACCAATGTGTCCAGACAGACATGGATTGGGCAATATAACTTCAGGAACAAACAAAAAAAACAAAACACAAGGTAACAACAGAAAAAGAAAAACAGAAAAAAAAGCAAATGCAACGTTTTACAGAACAGAAAGAAAATATATCAAATAAAATCTTCAAACGTAATCCCAGCCGTAATAACTATAATCATGGCTGAAATGTACCTAAAGCAATTGTTACACATATGTATAGCTTTTGACATAACATTGATACATTGAATATAATTAGTTTTGTTTGTGTTTTTGAACCACAGGATCACAGTGAGCAGAATGGCCAGCGACTGGTTGGGTAGCGTTGTGTCAATAAACTGTGGGCTGACGTTGGGGGTTTATCAGGGAGAAGTGTCATCTGTCAATCACGCCAGCCAGACCATCTCCCTCAAACAGCCTTATCATAATGGCACCAAGTGTCCTGTCTCTGAGGTCACGTTCAGGTAAGAAAGAAGGAAGATTTTATCAAATGTTTTCATCCAACACAGCCACTTTCACTTTTTTTTTTACCCCCCCCCCACGCAGTGTTTTAAGACGTCATTTTTAGTGGATATTTGTTTTGAACTTTTCCTCTAACAGTTCCCATAAAGAGCCAGAGGCCTTGAAATTATCACGTCAGCCTTGTAGTTTGTAGGTCTAAATGACATTTGGTGGGAAGTTGGATCCAGGTGTGCAAGGCTTCAGTATTTCCCATGTGAGACAGGCCATTACACTTATGAGAATGAGAAAACCCGGCAAAAATATTTGGAGCTCTTGCCTGCTGTTATTTTTGTTTTTAATCATATTAGAATGAAATAATCTCTCAATATTTTCTGTATGACAGTACAGTCATGATAGAGCTTGGAACTGGGACTGCTCTGTGCTTATCTTGAGCTTAAGAAGAAGTCCTTCAAATGTGCAGACAATATAAAGTGGATGAGAATTAGACTCTTAGTTGAAGCGTAAATGTTATCTGAGACATTCCAATGCTTCCTGTGGAGGTAATTATGGATGTGGCTGGTCAGAGAAAGTTTTGTTTGTAGCATCCATGGCTGTTCCAGAATACATATTCATGCATTTATATATTAATGAGTATTTTACACATTTCTACATGAATAGATATAGTCATTCACAATTGGAATTAATTTAACTTGGGTGTTGAGTCTTGTTCCACCGAAAGACCAACACAAACCAAATCTCTGCATGCCTACTGAAAATAGAACTCATGTCTAGTGATTTGTTGAATTAGAAAATAAGTGAAAAAGATGTGTAGTAACCATTGCTGAAGAAAAAAACTATTTTAGGCATACAGTTTCGCTTTGTATAAATACTTTAAACATTGATACACACTCCATTTATGCAGAGGAAAATGTCTTTTCTCATGAGTGTTGTAAATATAGTTTTTTTTAAACTTTTGTCCATCCTGGGAGAGGGATCCCTCCCTTGGGACTCTCTCTGAAGTGTTTATGTTTTTTTAATCATTCTAATCGAGGTTTAAGGACAGAGGATTTCACGCCTTGTTAAGCCCTATGAGGCAAATTGTGATTTGTGAATATGGGTTACTTGGATACATGTAAATTCTGATTCACTATTTCTGCAAAAGTTAAGCAACTTGTCTGTTTTCTAGTTCCATGGATATCAAGGAGCTGAAGTTCCTAGATATCCAGAATACAGTCAACAAGCCCAGTTCTGGTCAGGGGGCTGCAAGAGGACCCAGCCTCACAACAGCAGGACAGCGTGGTCAGAGTAACAGAACCACTCGGCCTCCTGTTACAAGCAGCAGCACTCACTCCGACATTCCTCCAATCACCATCCTAAACAGAGGTAGGTAGACGGCTGGCCTTGCGTTTATTCACCCTGCACTGAAAAGTATTTACAGTGTTTAGAGTCACAACAGTCATAATGGTTGATTATGACTAATAGTTAGTTATAATACCTAATAACATGGGATGTTTTAGAATGTTCTATGACTATTCGTCATTAGTTGAAAACAGTTTGTCAATGTGTCATGTTTTTCTGGTTAAAGAAGTTAGAACACGCTGAATTATAATCCATTTAATTTAAGACAGGCAGGACTGAACTGCTCCATAAACACGAATACAACAAGAAATATCTGGAGCGTGATTTACAACTATTGGTTAATTTACCCATGTAAACTGTGCTCTTTGAACAATGAGTTAATTTGGCTATTCACATCTGCAGCAGATACCTCATGTTCTGTACTGAAGTCCAAGACCTTTACACTCTACATGGCAAGTGCTAGTCAAGCTACAAAAACACAGCATGATTTTGCAGTGGAATAGAGGAAGACTGACTTTTACAATTGTCACGAAATATGAACACATGATATTTGTTAGTAGGGAAAGCCCAGTTTATTTAAGGCTTGTGCCTATTCATTGTGAAGCTGCATTTCCTTAGTGTCATATCACAGAACAAGGCTGTGGTTGTAGATTTCATATTTTCATGTTGAGTTCATTGACCACAGCTATGGTCATACAGTACTCCTCTGTTCAAGAGCAGAAAATAGATTGTTTTGTCATTTTAAGGAAGTATGACTCGAAAGTGTCACATATTACAAAACTCCATTCTAATCCCCAGATTGTTGTCAAAGTACGTATGCACCACGAGGCACAAAGCATAAAGGTATATAACAGAAGTCACTCAACATCACTGTTTAAGATTTTTCTGAGGTAAAAATGTGCAATGTTTTTTAAACCACAAAAAGTTTACACTGCATCAAACCACAGTACTCTGCTGCCACCAAAATAATGTTTCAAGCTATAAAACTTGTCTTTAATGAATAAGGCTGTCAGAATTTTAGGCTTTTGTTATTTTAAGCAAGAGCAGTGTAAATTGCTCTTAACCCCATGCCCAGTAATAATAGTACAATGAGCTTTATTCATACAGCACCTTAAAAAAACTGAGTTTATGAAGTGCTTTGACAGCAAGGTAAAAAGGCAAAGAGAGATAATGAGATAATTAACAATTGCCAGGATGAAAGAAAAAGAAAGGCAGACAACAAAGTTGAGATGGTTTAAAACTAAGTAGAGGTCATATTAAATAAATCAATATAAGACTGTGTCACATAAAAACATAGTAAATATTCCGTAAGTAAGAAATTCAGTGGAACACCAGACTTAAACGTGACATCCTCAAGATAAATATATGTCAATATCAATCGTATCAATCAATATCAGTGTCTTCTAACAGAGAACAGATGAAATAACTAATATATTACTAATATCTCATAACTGAAAACATATATTTTATATATAACTGTCCTTATATGTATGTGTGTATATATATATTATATAAATAATCATATATTACATGTGATGCCATTGATTATGGTGTTGGTCATACAAAGGTGTCTGGTCTGGTGTCTTACATTTTTTAGTAAATGTGACAAATCTTACTCTTTGGCAGCTGAGAGACATTTTCATTCATCTCTGTCATTGTAACTGTACCTCACATACTTCATATTTTCTATTATATAAATACTTTTGATATTTTGGGCTCTGCGCCTGAACAGATATAGTTTTACTTTTTATTTTATTTTTTACAATAATTTTAGGGTTAGGATTGATAAACCCCTCTACCCGAAATGTGATTTGATGAAAACATGATGACAAATAACAACAGAATATGATCAATGAGAATCAGTCCTGCTGTGATGAGATGAGGAGGTCACAGAGGTCAAGCACCTCTGTACTCTCCTGTCTTAACCCGCAAATGAAGCTGTAAAAATGAGAATGTCACTCAACCCTCCTGATTAGATAAGGGTTAAAAGCGGCATTTCCTCTCATCAACATCCAGTCAGCAGGAAGTCTGCTCGGACAGCTCTGTGGCCTTTGCAGGAATCAGTCAAAGTCTATTCACTTTCACACCGAGGATAGCTGAACAATGGCAAAGTCAGAGGCCAATAGACTTGGCTAATGGACACTGTGTAATAGTCTTCAGCCTGGTTGTAAAAATGACCTCTACCTCAGTGCCTTTTCCTGTGCATGGAAGTTGAAACTTGCACAATAGGAAACCACATGTTTTTGGTTTTATCTTACAAGAAAAAAAAACTCAGCTATTAAAAGAAATATGTTCTGATCTGAGTCTGCATATTTCATCATGTCAGTAAGGCTCGTCTAACACTGTCTGTTGCTCTTTCCTGTGACCACTAGTTCATATAAAGAAGCTTGAGCAAGGGACCACACTCAGTCTTGCCGTGACTCCCCCAGAGATTCCCATAGCGTGCTAAAGGCCTGTTCCAAAGTTCCTCTTTACAATATGTGTGTGACTAAGATCAATAAACATTCCCTCCGCCCTCTCCGTGTCTGCTCCTAAAGAGAAGGTTATGCAAAGCCTGGCTTTCGTGTCTCAGTACCCTCCTGTGCTCCCTCTCTCTCTCTCTCTCTCTCTCTCTCTCCAACTCCCCCCATATCCACTGCCTCCCTCGCTCTTGCTCAGCACAGGAAACCCCCTGCCCTCCCCTTCTCACCCCCGACAGGAAGCCATGTTGTCCCAGTGAGCTAGGAAGGCCAAAAGCGATATCAATTGTGGAAGCAATGTTTACCTTTGCAGTTTTTATTTTAATCTCCTGCTCGCAGGCTGGTGGCCTGGGAGCTAATGCCCAAATTGCACAGGGGCAGCGGCTGAGTGGCTTGGGCAGGGCTGGTCCATTCACACGCAATGCCATGCTTCCAAGATGGTCCCACTACCCCCCCGCCAACTACCCCTTGGCCACAATGAAGGGAAAGCAGGGTGGCCCATTGCTTATACAAGATCACGGATTCCAGAAATGGTTTCTGAATATCTGCACTGATCTTTCTGGGAGAGTAGAATGGGAATTCAGAAAAGGGTTGATCTTGTAAATAATGCAGAGGCATCCAGGTTCTGCCAGATTCTCCATCAGATCTCAATAGAATGGCATTTTGGAAGACACTGTTCCCATAACCAGTATTATACCTCTGTATATGGAGTGAAATGATGTGCAATGATGTTTGTTTTTCTCATGAACCTTAAAACAGTCACGGAGCACTTTAGGACCACCTGCTTATTCATGGAAGTACCTTTGGCACAAATCGGGCCCTTAATACCTATCAGCCATCCTTTGAATGTGTCTCACTATATCTGATATTACTTTTGACCATGTGCTGCCCCTTGTGGCCAAGGTTTAGAACCCTCTAATGGCTACTTCCAGCTTGTAGTGCTCCAAGTCACAAAGCAAATGTGACTCGTTTTATGAACTGGATCTTCAGTTCAGTGACCTCAGTTGGTCTCACCAGTCACCAGACCAGAATCCACTGACTGAAAAAATTCCCATGAACACCATCTCTAGTCAGAACAATTACTGATGTCACCAGTTGTATAAGTATAAACATAATTTTACAATTAACAAGAACTTGTCAAATATTGCACTTTGGCAGAAGCAAACTGTATAATAATTTCTCACAACCAAATAACAGCACTTTTTAGCCAATTCAGACGACTGATACGAGATATAATTTAGAAAAATGTCCGTCACAACTGATCCTTCTTTCTTCGGTATTCATTATTATGCAGTTGTTGGAAATAGGTGTCATTGTGTAATGTGATGTAATTAAATCTAAACATAAAAATATTTGCAGCATCTATATTCATGGACTCACTGAAGTCAGAACGATTTCTTAACATTTGAACTGGGACTTTCCGAGCACCCGCAAGTATAACACCTGTGTGAAGTAGAACAGGAGATTGGCAGCGTGCACATGCAGCTGATACATCTGCAGAGATGATGCAGTCGTGTGAACATAGAGCAGAATCTCAGAGGAACATTTCCAGAATCCTGTGGAATCCAGGACACAAAACTAATTTAGGCCCTACCTAGCGTTAGCATGGTGTTCTTAATAAATTACTCTGAGAGCTTCGCCATGTGCTCTAGTTTGTGGCATCACAGAGTTACTCACTCCAGTTTACTCTGTGTAAACTTAAATCAGTGAAGTTCCTGGTGTATTTTCATTAGCTTGTTTGTCTTGGAGTTCTGCCCAGTTCATTCAGATTTTTCAATCAAAGCAAAACAATTTCCTGTTAATAAAGACATAGCTGCCTTGTGGTTATAAGCATGCTGTCTTATCCCTGTTCACACAGGTGAGTTCACACACTAATCCACCAAGGTATAATATCAAAATCAAATCAAAAATATTCAGTAGAATTATTGTCTGTTACGGAGGGAAATTAGGCTCATTAATATTACTTAATGTCTTGTTGACGCACCAGCTCAACTGCTGAATGAAGCTAGGAAAAAAAGAACTAAATCATGTCTTGTGTCTCTGAGTGGTGGTTGTACGGTCGTGTTGTGGTGTTGAGTCAGGTCTCAAATAGACTCATAGCTGGCTAGTGGTTTCATATTATGACTGAGCCTCCCACTGTTTTGCGTGAGAGTCCAAAGCACCTTAGCTGTCACAGTGACAGTAGCGTGTGACTGTGCCTCTCTGTCTCCAGGTTAGCGTGAGAGCTCAGGGTGATTGGGGTTGAAGGCCAGGTTTTTCCGGTTTTTCTTTTTTTTCTATCTTCATTCATGGTTCATTTTAATTTCTGTTTGTGCCTACATGTATGTAAACTTTATTCAGCGCTGCTCAGGCGGCCAATGTATGTTTAGTGTGTCAGCTGCGTTTTCTTTTCAGCAGGTTAAAGTAACTAACTGTGAGAGGAGTTGCCAGTCAGAGTTACACAAGATAAAAAGCAGTTGCGAGCATCCCGTCGCAATTGGTGACAGCTAGTACTGAGTTCAGGAACTTTCTGTGTATGGAATACAGCGTTTACAACTCCACGATGTATAGTGTGACAGTTCATTGCTCATTGGTAATTAGGATGTGAGCGGAGCTGAGAGATGGGAGGATTTCTGGGTATCCTTGCATTTTTGGCTTGAGGGGTTGATTAGTCCATGCACAGCAGAGTTTCGCACTCTCTGTCTTGGACCCTCAGTTTATATAACTTTGTCCCAGAAACTCATACTAAGATTATGTTTTATTAATTTAGTATTTATATAGCTGGAGGCACTGTATGATTATGTTTCTCAAACTGTAGTGTAGATATATCTTTTTTAATTAAATTTGGAGTGATAACATTTTCAATGGGAACACTTTCCCTGCTTTTCACTGTCCTTTTACACTCTATATATTATTGCTTGAACTAAAAAAACAAGCTCTTTTTGTGTTGTCACATCTTGTACTCTGGTTTATATCTAAATCTTCTATTAGCGATATACAAACATTTGATATACGATTAATAACACACTTGAATGTTGTTGTATCCATCTCTAGAGATTTGAGGGTTTGTTAATCGACAGTTATTTAAGAACAATTCTAACTTTCCCATTACTTGTTTAATTATATAATCCTTCATATCTATTTATACACCAAATCCTCAATAACTTGAGTTGAAGGTAAGTTTTTCAGCTGCTGGTAGACATTGACTAGACTGTTCATTATTTTCTCTTTTTGATTAGAATTTCTAGGTCACCATGTTGTTTAGTAACTATTTTAAAAATGAAGTAAAACTGACTAAATATAAAATAATGTCAGATTATGAAAAAGCAGGTCAATAAATAATGATGGAAACACCTTTTATTTCTATCTCTAGTAAGATCGTTTTTTGGTTAATATGCAATAATATGCAAGTCTTGTACTGTAGAAGTGTTTATTATTTGTAAGGAGATAATACAAGGTTCACATTATGTGAAATATTTTACATGAGCAGTCACCAAAATGAAGAAGAAACTTACAATATGTGTTTTTGAACCTTACGTACAGAAACTTTCAGCTCTTGTGAAATTAATCTTTGTGTTTTTCAGCCTCTACAGGTTCATCCAAAAATAGAGGGGTGACACAGTCCACACCCAAGAAGAACAGTGCAAGAAATGGAAGCACGTCAGGGTTGGTGAGGCTAAAGGACGACGAGTGCTTCGGAGGTGGGACCGATGAGGATATGGAAACTGACTTTGACTTCGAGGGAAATTTGGCTCTGTTCAACAAAGCCGCTTTCTTCTCCCAGATCAATGGGACCGGTGGCCATGGCAGCAGGTCGCAACCTCCCAGCACACAGGTCAACCAGCATTCGCCCTCCTATCGCCATGATGAGAATGTCCTGGAGGGGAAGCCTGTCATATACCGACAGATAACAGTGCCCCAGCATGGGGGTAAAGAGTACTGTACCGGTGAGAGCAAGATGCATTCGCACCGGGGCACAAACACAAACAAACACAAATGCACATTTACATGCAGTCTATTTTAAAGATGTATGGAATGCAGCACACGCTGCACGTTGAGTTTCAACCCTCCACTGTGCATTCTTCCATCACATGCACAGATAACTCCCAGCATCCTGCACACTACAGCAGGGCTGTTGAGGCCTGCTGTAGTGTGCAGGACTAGTCAGGTAAGTTTCGATGATATTACTGGGGAAAATATATTAGCATGCTGATTGAGGATTGTTCATCTGTTCATCTAGCCTATTTCCATTAATTTATCCATCAATTGTAAAATATTTTTACAGACGATTCCAATTGTTTGGAACTATTTATATCTCTGGCATTGCATTAGTCTTTTTTTACAAACTTTTTTCTCATCTTATTCTACAGAACAATGCCACGTGCACTTTCTCATGTGTGGAGACATTTCACCTCATCCAATGTAGAAGGAAAGGCTGTGTACATTTGCAAATACTGTGCAAAGACCTATGTAAAGAATGACACAACGATGCAGAAGCATATAGTCAAGTGCCCAAAGTTTCCTCAGGGCTCAAATCAGCCTATGACAAAACAAAATGTTAATATTTATGTCTGCATATGACAAGGTAAATACAGTTAGTATAAATTACCCAAAACATATCCAGTTTATTCCAGTTTATTCCCGTTAATTCCTGTTAATTCCCGTATATTCCCGTTAATTCCCGTTAATTCCCATGGAAAGTTTCCAAGTTTGAATATTCCCGGAATTTTGCAACCCTATATGGAAGCAAAGCAAAAGTCGGTGAATCACAAGTTTTTTTTATTGAACACTCAGCTACAGTTTGCCACAAGAGGACTTTGTTATACACTTAAACATAGGGTTGGTATTCCTGGAAGCGCTCACAATAGCAGGCTACACTTTGAAATTATGCAACAGATACATCCCACCCCCTTCCATCAGCCCTCTCTTCGAAGCTACATCTCAGGACGGTTAGAAAAAGTCCAGGGCAGCTTACTCCGACATTTGCATTGTCACATACAGCCCCTGCAGAGAACTTCAAGAAATTGTCTGAACCTCAGTGCATGGCGGGAAAGCAGATGAACACTAGGTCAAGGATGACAGTCGATGGGAATCTAGCTAGACTCTATAGTAGGTGACTGGCAAGTTGCGGTACTGATGGTGTTTCTAGGACTTACATTGCAGACAGTCTTGCGGTAACACAGCGTAGCTCAGTGGGGGGGGGGGGGGGGGGGGTCAACCAATCAGCAGACAGCTGCCAAGCAGAGCCTCCTTTTCTTACCATGCAGGCAGATCTGCTTCCCAGGGTTGTCATCATAATCCCCATCCTCTGCCCTCTGTAATTAGCATGCCGCTGTACAGCCTTACATAAACAGCACCTCCAAAACAGGAACAAACTGCAGCGCTCATGACCCGGAATCTCTGCCAGTATACAGATAAATCCACCATACAAGAATATAGTAATGAAAACAAAGTGCCTGACTGTATGTTTGGGTTGCCATAACGCACAGGCATATTGGAAGTTTGACAGGCCTGTTTCTATAGAGCATTGTTTATTGTGTAGGTTGCAATCTGTGTAAGTTGAGTTCTGTTATTGTCTCGCTCTCCTGCAGGGGGATTGAGTCCAGATGTGCAGTCTACAATGCTAACAAGCCGGGCCGCAACACAAATCTCACAAACATGCCAAATATCAGCTGGTCTTCCAAGTTTTTTCTATTTTTTTTATTATTTTTTAAGGCTTTATCGCTTTTCAGAACGCAAACTTAAAAAATGTTGTCCTCATAAAACATTTCAACTGATCTTTTCCAGTTCAAGAGAAGGCCAGTATTGGGGAATTAGAGACATAGGGCCCACAGGAGACATGGGAAAGTGATGCATTTTAAGTTTATTTTTTTTTACTTTTGATCCTTAAACCCTGATCGAGGCCTTGCTTACAAAACTGTTTTTCCTGTGAATGAACCAGGACAAGCCATATTTCCAATGTCTCAATACTAGATACAAATATTTTTTTGTAATGACAGTACACATTTGTGCTTTACCCTAATGAAGGAATCAGTATCAAATGGAGTCAAAGTCATCTATGCGCAAGATTCTTGGTTTCTTCCCAGTCAATAGCTCGTGAACTGATGCACCTGTCAAAGAGATTTTACCGTTTGTAAAATCTTTGTAGGACTTTTCCAGCAATATCAGCCATAGGTTGTTTGGACATCAGCAGTGGTACTCACGTGGCTGGACACACAAAGTGTCAATATTGGCACCTGGTTTGATTGATAAGTGATTTGTGCAGTAAGCCACAACAATGAAATTACAGACTATTACCAGCTCAGGAATCTGACAGGTCACTGCATTGAGCTCATTTTCTATGCCCTAGTGATTCAGTGGCCCATCTTGCTCCCTCTGCAGCTCCTGCGGTGCAGCAGAGAGGAATGGAAGCGCCTCGCCTCACTCTCCCTACTCTGGCGCGAGCCTTAGTCACACATGGCCTGCATCCAGCCAGCATGTATTGCTTTCAGTCCCGTCGGTTTCCTTGTCATGCTTGAAGGATTGCTTCCAGCTCAGTTTATTTTAGATGCATACTCGAAGCTACCCGGCTTAGTCCGTTGACTCTTGAGTTTGTTTTCACACCACATCGTGAGTGGGTGTGTGTGCGCGTAAATCATTGCATGTGTGAGAGTGTCAGAAGGGAAGAGATGGCGTGAGTGTGTGCGGAGAGTGGTTTGTTCTTGTAGCGGCAGACTTCAGCGAGAGGGTTATTAAGAGGTGCACCTGGTGGGATGCTTGAAAAGCAATTAGTGCATACTAGTGCAACACCCACTTCCTCTGAGCGAAGCAGTCAAGGCAGTCGCTTGCATGATAGGAGGCAGTTAACCTTGCTGTGCTTACACCTCACATGAGGTTTGGCATGTTCCAACATATTAAAAACATATTAACAGTTCTTTGTGCGGTATCGATAAATGAATAGTGGGAGGGGTGATGGGCCACCTTAAATATAAACCAGAATTTTAATAAGGCACGGCACAAGTCTCTGTGTTAATATGTCTTGTGAGGGCGTGTGTGTGTGCGTGTGACTCTGTCCGTGTTGCATGCCACTGTAAAAAGTTTGGTGGGTGGATATGCGTTTGTACCTTGCCGTGTCGTGAGTGTGATGTAGGATGAGGTGTTTGTTAGCATGGGTGTGTGTGTCAGTATGAATTTGTGCATGCCAAAGAGGCCTCTAAGTTCTCAGCTACCAGGCCAGAGATCTGTTGGAGGCCATTAAAGACTTAACTGCCTCCCAGTAGCTTTATTTATCAAAGGGATCCTGAGCCGCGCAGTACCCCCAGCTTGACTTTCATTACCCCTCTAATGTGCCACTGGCGATATACAAGCCAGAGATTAGCACATGGCTCTTTAATGGTTTCCGCACACTTTAGTTTGCGCTGTGTTAAAAAGGCTGAATTGTCATTATGTAATAGAACAATACAAAAGCTACACAAAAGAGAACAATTCCGACAAAGGTTAGGTTACTTACTAACAAAGGGGTTTAAGCCTTTTCCTTAAAAGAAAGATGAAGACAAAAGATGAGGTGAACTCAAACAAGAATCTATTCTTGGAAAATGAGAGGTAAAATGTTGGAAGTGAGTAGAAATGTAATTTGTTTTCATCAAAGATGATATCTTACCTGCTTACAACATTATCTGTTTGAAAGCTAAACATCTAGCTTAAAATTGGCCCTTGACACTAAGGATGTCAGGCATCCTACCATACAACTGTAATAATATGGCTTTATATGCATAATTTATTGAATAGGTTATAACAAAATATAGATATCGTTTATGTATGCAACAAAATATAAGATAATATCGACATTAATCCCAAAACTTTTATTTTTGTTGAAGTGTAAATCCTGCACATGCTCTATAAATGACAAATTGAAAAAAAGTTGTGCATTGCTTTACACATTACTACATGTGAAACTGAGCTGACAAAAGTTCGGGTGACATGTCCCAACTAAAATTAGACATTTCAAGAATTACTATGGTTAGTTATCATTGGCTGATGAGTCAACAGTCTATTTTCAGATACTGAGTTGAACCCATAGTTTCTCCCGCTCACCTCCATACCTCCCCCATGTTTAGTCCTCCCCAATCTCTCACCATGAACCGTTGGGATACAGGTGCAGGTGTTCGTATGTACATGATGTTTTTTCCCCGTTTCCTGTCACGCTAACCCGCTGCATGCGTGTTTTGACTGAGACGGCAGCCAGTGTGGGGGGTCCAGCCCAGTGCAGCCCTGTCTCAGAGCTAGGGGTTGGAGAATGGTCAGAAAGCATGTGATGGTGCGTGTGAACTCAGGCCCCGGTGGGGAATAGGCGTCTCACTCGAGCTGCCTCATGTTTGTCATGTTTTGTAAAGGCTGCCAATCTTCCCTTTGTTGTGGCAGACAGCAGTGACAAACAGGAGAGGAAATGGAGAATCTTCCGTGATGGGAACAAGATCAGGTCATGAGGAGGAGGAAGGGCTTTTCCCTGAGGAATGGGTTCCTCACATGAGAATCTGTGTTACTCCACATAACTGCCAGCCCCTCAGAACCTAGGAGCGTTCTTATCTTTAGACCAACGTTTGTCCTTATCTCCGAGGTCAGGTTTCTGGGTTTTTACTTCAAGTCAATCTATTGTGTTTCAAGCTGCACAGGTGAAGATAGATACATATAAGATTGTGCAATTTGCTTCAGATCCACATCATAATCTGGATCTAGGGGACTGTTGCATGGGCCTTGGTGAAGGGATGCACTCTACTGAGTGCCCTTTTAGTTTAGAGTTGCAAACCAGCATGCAAGTGTGTTTCTGGAATCTGTCGGCCCATTATAGTGAATGCAACAATATGAGAGTAGAAAAATGTATATGAACATTATTCAGCTTTTTAATTCAAACATTTCCTCTAAATTCAATACCTCCTCTGTGTTTCAGAGAGAGAGTGTGGAAGTTATGAAAATATTACATTGCCCTGTTGGTATTTATTTACACCACTGATCAAAATAATTGCAACTCTAAATTTTAACTAGCAATATTTAGAAATACATGCTTTTTCTAATAAAATAACAGGAAACACAATTATTGGAATCTCATGGATGAATTTAAATTAATTTCACAATCAAAATATAGAACAAATTGATACACCTGTACTTTTGTCAATGTTTGTATCACCTGAACGATGATGGTTATCCTGTTAAAAAAGGAACTGGTTGTTTCTTATTACTTTTTCATAAGACTGGAGCGCATCAGAGATATTATTTGGATACAGGTTTCCTGTTCAACAGGAAACTTGCTAAAAGCAATCACCAAAGATCTTGTAATCCATGCTTCAACAGTTTGTAATGTTATCAAGACATATGATAATCATACAACTGTCAATGTTCTTGGGTGAGGTACTAAGAATAAACACAATGAGAGCTGTCTGTGAAGGCTGGCACGCGTTGTGTAAAACACACCACACAAGAGCTTCAGACAGACCTGGAGCAATTGGGTTTGGTGGCTTCATCCGGAACCAGATGACATACTATAATAAGAAATGCTTCATGGGCCAAGGACAAAGACATAAAAAGGCCAGACTTGTGTTTGCAAAAGAAGAATTCACTAGAAAGGCACGTTCTTATAGAAAATCGAATGGATCTCAAATGAAGCCCTTAAGGAAAGGATAACCCTGCCCATAGTAAAACATGTGCAGGCTAATGCTGTAGGGCTTTGACTTAATCAAATGAATGATGAAATCAGAAAGTAACCTATGTGTTACCCAGTTTCAGAAAACTATATTCGAGAAAAAGGTCTAGGATCCTTAGCACACATCCGACAGACACACATCCGACACACACACACACACACACACACACACACACACACACACACACACACACACACACACACACACACACACTAAAAGGATAAAGGAGTCCAGTAAAGTGCATAGAGAAACATATAAATCACTTCAATGCCTGTTTAAACAAGTACGTTTTTAACTAGTTTTTGAATGAATACACCGAATCATCAAACGTTGAAAAGATCCAAAACAACTTTGGATCTTTTGTCTCAAAAGCCCTGTCAACACAAGTCTTAAGACGAGTGCCTGGGATATTTAACAGTTATTGATTGTCAGATCTGAGAGAGCGAGCAGATGAATGAGGGTGGAGTAGATCTGTTAGATATGCAGGGGTTCCAAGGTGCAGTGATTGATATGTGAGAGTGAGAACTGATGCGATATGGGACCACCTGTTTGACCTAGTGAGCAGTCTAGTCCAGCATTTTCGATTGCTCATAGACGATCAAGGAATGATTTATGGAGCGAGTAAATTTAAACGAATGGTTATAAAGGAAAGGATGGACAGTGACTTCTAACACAAATATGAAATCCTTTGATGAGAGAGCCAAAATCTGTCATTGCAAAAAGTAGTCCTGCAAACTTCAAAGAGATAGAACACATAGCAGTGGATGAGTTTTCCGCGGAACATTTTATGTGTTTGTATAATTCAAGTTTTGTTGAATCGTGGACATGAAATTCAGGGCTGCCAATAATTTTGACCAGGACTGTACCAACCTACTTGCCACTGTGTCATGATGTCAGTAATACTGTGCAGTTCTGCAGAAAGTCAGAAGTGGACTACATTTACCAATAAGCAAGTCAAAGCTCAGCTGCCTGGTTTTGGCATGGACTGTGACGTGACATTGATACCTATGCAAAAATGTTGATGACTAATTAATTAGTCACAGTGAAACTCTCTGTCTTTGCCTTGTGTCTTTCTTAATTATCCA
Organism: Limanda limanda; assembly: GCF_963576545.1. Lineage (NCBI taxonomy): Eukaryota > Metazoa > Chordata > Actinopteri > Pleuronectiformes > Pleuronectidae > Limanda > Limanda limanda. Next base: position 12,036,262 of record NC_083638.1, read on the forward strand.
CACCTCATTTGGGCAGATGTTTTGCCGCGTGATGTTTGTAGTAACCACTACACCCCACTGTCTCACACGTTTTCTGCTAACATCAGAAATAACACAAAGTAAAGACACCTAATTCTCTGTCTCACCCGATGTTTTCCCTCTGCAGACTCAGGCCTGGTGGTTCCCAGTGTGACCTATGAATTTCATCAGCATCTACTAGCCACTGCAGAGCGTTGGGGCCTCACTCTTGAGCGAAGGCTGGAGATGATCGGTGTCTGCTCCAGTCAGATGGCTCTCACATTGCTGGGTGGACCCAACAGGTAAGGAGCACCAATCTGGAAAGTGGTATGGTTGTGGAGAACAACGGAGTATTAGGGCCATAGCAAAAAAAGGAAAAATACTCAGATTTCAAAAAAATTGTTCTGTAATATTACAAGAATGAAGTCAGAATATTACGAGAGTAAGGTTTAAAAGAAAAAAAATCTTTAGCAAATAAGCAGCAAGGACAACTCGTGCTCGCCAGACTTTCCATTCTTCTGTATCCAAAATCATTGTTTCTTTTTCTTGGAATAGACACAGTTTCTTACACAATCTTTTCAAAGTCCTGATACTTCATGATAGTGTGGTGATGTTGTGCCAATGGATCATTACTTGTTAGACCTACACTGAAGTATAAGGTGAGAGGCAGATCTTTTGATATACACGTTGTTAAATGACATGTAGCTTATGGCTTTATTCTCATATATTTAAAACTTTTATATCATAGCATTACGAGTTAATTATGGTTAATTTAAAACTTTTCTTGTAACATTTCAACTTTATCCTTAGAACTTTACAAAATATTTTGGAATATTACAACTTTATTCTCAAAATCTCCAATATTAGCAGCAGAGCTACTGTTATTAGTATAAGAAGAAGTAGAAGAAGAAGAAGAATTTACAACAGTGCGCCAAAAATCCCTGAGAAGTTGTGCAATCTCAAGAGCTGGTCTGTCCAACTGATTGTTGTCGTGTAATGTTTTCCAGTTTACATGGCAATCTTCTTTACTACCATGTTTCTACATGCGTTAGGTGATGTAAACCTTGACCCCCCCCAGGGGTTTATAGAGGCAGAACTGCGACCGGTCAGGTCGAGAACGCCCTCACAGACTGACGACTACGGTGCTACCTGTGATGTTGTAGATCTGCACCTTTATGAGTAGTGGAGTCTCCTTTTCAGATCAAAGAGCCTCAGTGCAGGGGCTCATATAACAAACTGGTTCGTTTTCCTCACATCCCTTCTCTCCAGTTTACCACTGTAATACTTACGAGTCTCAAGTTTACTCTCTGGATCTACCAGGAGTTCAGGTCAGGTTTAACTTTGTATTGTAATACTAGGATCAGAGACACTACAATGGTGTTCCTCTATTTGTATTTCATCTGTTAAGTCTACAGACACTCAATCCTTAAATCAGGCTTGCAAAAAAGTCTTGCTCATACAGTATGTGCAGTTATTCATGTCTAATGGGATGTTTGAAAACTGATGGTGAATAGGATGGTGACCATAGTTTATGAGCTTTAGCAAAGTGCCATATTCATTACTAAATTTCCCATAATCTCTTTGAAGAACTTTCTGGTAGGATGCATCTTTTTATAGCAAAGGTTCACGTGTTAAGATGATAATCTTTGTTATTTGTAAAAGAAAATGTCCAAAAACAAAACAGGAGGAGATTAGGAAGATCCCCAACTGGCCTGGCAGTTACAGCAAGGTTCTGCATTACAACTCATTTAGTCTTTGACATTGCATGGCTCCTTGTTGAATATATCACAGCAGTCAGACAACAAGTGTCTTTTTGAATCACTCTGAACCAATCTAAAACTAATTCCTGATCAATCTCCAATATATCAACAGCTTTTCATTGTTAACTAGAAGTTTCTTATTTCCAACGACTGTCTGATGTAGCTCTGATAAATTTAAGGGAGCAAAATTTCCTTTTTTTATCTGACCTCTCTTTTGCCTTTGATAACCTGAAAATATGTTTTACCTCTAATAACAAAGACTCATTATTCCAACCAAGAGCAGTAAATTATGACAGGACATTGTTTTGGCAGCCAATGAAAGGTTTCAAATCTATCGCAGTAGTTAAATTGGAGACTCTTTATTTGGGTTTGGTAAGAAGGTGGCTAAAACCAGAAATACCGATTAAATAATCAATCATAGGATTGAAATTATTTTCAAATGTGTTTCAAGTATTTTATTTTCATGCAAAAGTTCTTTTTTTTAATAGTTTCTCAGCTTTATTTTCCTGCAACAGTTTTAACAAAAGACATGGACAATCAAGGTTTATAAGTCTTTTAACGATGTCCATCGTACATTGTTCCTTAGCACCTGGGTTGATCTCAAAGAAGGAAAGACCCAAAGACTTGCTGTGACAGAACATTCAACACACATCACCAGTGTGGATGTTTGTTAACATTTTCCAAAAGGCTTTCGATAGAAAAGTTATATGTCTAATTTGATACAGATTATGTGGTTTTGTGCATTTGTTGTTGCCTTTAGTTGTCCTCTTGTGGCTGAGCATCTATGTCGTCTCTAAAATGTCCCCAGACTCACCCCAAAGAACGTCCACCAGCGGCCCACTGTGGTTCTCCTGTGTGGGCCCCACCTCCAGGGAGCCCAGGGCATCAGCTGTGGCAGACACTTGGCCAACCACGGAGTGGAGGTCATTCTTTTCCTGCCCAATTTTGTCAAGAGCCAGGAGGCGGTAACCAGTGAGGTCAACCTCTACAGCAGGACCAGTGGCCAGCAGGTGGCAAGCATTAAAGGTACAACACGCAACAGAGGACACTTAGATTATTAGATCCCTGTCTACTCAGGATTCAGTGACACAGATAGAAAGAACCAAGTTTGTCTTAGAAACTGAGACAGAATGAATTCATTTTGTCTTGTTGGAAATGACTTGCACAAGCAAATGTTGCCCTCTAGTGGAGTAACAGCTTTTTGATTAGCTAAAAACTACAGATATGTTTGAAGCATGTTTGTAACATCTTTGCAGAAGAGAAAAGCTGATAGTGATTTATGATTTGTTATTATCAATATGGTTTGGACATGACAGACCTTAAGACTCTATGTCATTAGATAGAAAAAAATAACTTTTACCAAAAATACATTCTTTTGTGGTTTTGTGAGGCACTTTGAAACACTGTGTTCACCATTTGTTATTGTTTTATTTCCCCCTCTCTTTACGCTGTGTCACAGAACTTCCCGCTAGCCCAGTCGACCTGGTCATCAACTGCCTGGACTGTCACGAGAAGCCAATGCTGAAAGAAAAGTCCTGGTACCAATCAGCAGCTGAATGGGCCAACCAGAACCGGGCTCCGGTCCTCAGCATCGACCCTCCGGTCGGCGAGCAGCTTCAGTCGGTCGAGGCGAAGTGGACTCTCTCTTTAGGACTTCCTCTTCCTTTAGCCGAGACAGACAGCAGAGTCTACCTCTGTGACATTGGCATCCCTAAACTGGTGTTCCAGGAAGTTGGAATCCGCTACCTCTCGCCCTTTGGATGTAAATTTGTCATTCCTCTGCACCGAGCATAACAGAATACCCTCTTTCTTCTCGTTACTTAGATACAATTGTATAGATAACTATGTGACCAAAACAATTATACATTTTTTACAACTTCATGAGAGGGTGAGGGGAATCATGTGAAACACAGATCTGTACTTGTGCTCTGTGTTTGTCCTCTTAATGTGTTGCCGCATGTTGCGTGAGACACCTTGTTTTTGAAAGGGGAAAGGTTTCCTGTTCTTTTTGGTGTTTTGATAAGGGCTCTGTGACTATGTGATTATGTTTACAAAATGCTGACCACTGTGGGTCTGTCTGTGACCTCTGACCCCCTGACAGCAGCAGAGACTTAGTTCCTGTTTCCTCCTTTAAATTGCATGTGGAGTCTGGTGCTGACCCGGGGAACTGAAACAAAGCTCAGACTAAATGTGCCAGTCATGAGCCCCACAGTTTCTCTCCATGTCCACGTCTTTCAATTTAACAGATTTTCACTTTTTAATAATCACAAACGGATGCGTTTGTAGCATTTCACTGAAGATATGGTATTATATGAAATTTATATTTGTATTTTTTTGAATATACCTCAGGGCTTTTGTTTCGAATTCTTTATATTTGCATTAGATTGTCCCCTTCCTGCTCTGCTGGTCATTTGGAATTAATACCCACTGACACAGAAAATTAGAAGTGGCAGCAGACACCGTGGAGGATTTAACATGTGAGATTCAGCTCCACTAAGTGACAAAACCACTCCAACCAACTTCCTCTTTTCTGGTCAGCTGTGAATTTGTGTGAAAACTTATCACCACAATGTCAATATCATAAGGACAAATGAAGCAGGCTTATTTTTAGAATGGCAGCTATTCACTAAATTGCACTAGTAGGGCTTTGTTAGGGCTTTTACATCTTTGTGTCATGTACTTTCTTTTTCTTATCACTACTTTCATTAAACGCCTGAAAACAACACTGTCGTCAGTTATGAATGACAGCGCTCATCTACTTTGCAGGGTTCACACTTGTCGACCTCCTTCACCAAACAGCAGTTTCTGGACACATTGCTGTTCACACTCTGTTAATGTGTGCTGGTCAGATTTAGTGACATCTAGTGTTGAGGTTGCATGTGGCAGCTGAATACCCCTCACCTCATCCTCCCCTCCCAAACATGAAACAGAACTTGTGGAAACCTTCAGTTTTCTTAAAAAAGCTAAGGGTGTTTAGTTTGTCCAGTCTGGGCTACTACATGGCAAGAAACATGGTGGCCTCCATAGAGGTCAGGTCTGAAGATTGAGTCGATTGCTTTGCAGACCTCTGAAATAGCCGACATGCAAGTATGGAACAATAAGACCAGTTAAGCAAATTATTCAAACATATATTTGAGCCCCACATGGAACAAGAATAAAGCAAATTCAGTTTAGTTTGAGGTAAAACATCGATTACAAAATGAACAACATAATATTATACATTATATGTGTTATGACTTCACTCTACACCATGGACTGTTTATCAAAAGGTCTGCACACAACGTCCAGCACACAAACAATGAAAAGTGAGAGTATATTTTAGAGCTGTTTTAGGAGGACTCACTAAGATGGAATAATTCTGTAGCCCTGGAGCGGAGTCAGACCAGTGATCAGCAGGGATGGGGCACTGGCACACCTGGGGTGACCACTACTTAAGAGGCCTGCAGACTGGGCTCTGGTCTCTCATTCACCGGGTCAACCGCCACATGGACATGTGGAGGTTGTCGTTGTATTTGTTCTATGTAGTATATGTCCTGTAGAATAAATACTGTAACTGCAGAGCTTTTGTTCCCTGCAGTGTTTCTTGTTGCACCCATGATCCAAGGTGTAACATATGCAAAAAAATGATCAAATGTAAAGGTATGCATGTATAAATGTATATATAAATGGATGTGAAATCACAATGAAAGGTATAAGTACACTAATTTGCTAAATTACTTTTTCCTTAAGAAATTTTGAGAGTCATGATTAAAAGAGTGACATGAGAACAGCATTGCAGTATTTTACTTTTCATTCTGAATGAAGTTTGCTGCTGAAAGAGCTACCAATTAATAATAATAATGATAATTTAAAAAATGTTATTATCCAGGATATCTCTGATTACCCAAGGACACATTGCAATATATCCTAACTAAACACATGAATCATCTAACTAAGAACAAGCATTGAAATCCGATTAGGACACAAAAACACCCACCAATACAAAATATGTGACAAAAGAATAAGTCAAAGTAAAACCACATCCCCACTTGATAACAGTAATACTGGATGTCCTGGTATAAAACAACACAATGTATTCCTGGTATAATACAACATATTGTATCCATGGTAAAATACAACACACTGAGTACCTGGTACACTAAAACATACTGTATAGCTGGTATAGTACAACACACTGTAAACCTGGTATAATCGACAATACTGTATACCTGTTATAATACAGAATACTGTATACCTGGTGTAATACAACATACTGCATACCAGTTATTTTACGGAATACTGTATACCTGGTATAATAGACGATACTTTATACCTGGTATAATATAACATACTGCATACCAGTTATTTTAGAGAATACTGTATACCTGGTATAATAGACGATACTGTATACCTGGTATAATACAACATACTGCATACCAGTTATTTTAGAGAATACTGTATACCTGGTATAATAGACGATACTGTATACCTGGTATAATACAACATACTGCATACCAGTTATTTTAGAGAATACTGTATACCTGGTATAATACAACATACTGCATACCAGTTATTTTAGAGAATACTGTATACCTGGTATAATAGACGATATGTATACCTGGTATAATACAACATACTGCATAACAGTTATTTTACAGAATACTGTATACCTGGTATAATAGACGATACTGTATACCTGGTATAATACAGCATACTGCATAACAGGTTTTTTAGAGAATGCTGTATACCTGGTATAATACAACATACTGCATACCAGTTATTTTAGAGAATACTGTATACCTGGTATAATACAACATACTGCATACCAGTTGATTGATTGATTGAATATTTATTTAAGCCTCGGAAGACACATTGAGGGATAAGACCCTAATTTTCAATGGTGCCGAGGGTACAATAAAAAAGTTGATACATTAAAAGTTAATACATTGAATAAATAGGAATGAAATAAATATGCATATATATATATACACAGTAATACAAGGTATAAAACAATTCGTCAATAAAATACTGTGGCAAAATCAACTAGCAGTTACAGTCATTGCAGGAGAAGTCAGCTGTACATGAGACCAGACACGAAAACTCTGTCAATGAAACAAATGAGTGCAACTTTAATTATTTTATAGTTATATAAATATTAAAGTTATTTTCGAGAATACTGTATGCCTGTATACTGTATGCCTGGTATAATAGACGATACTGTATACCTGGTATAATACAACATACTGCATACCAGTTATTTTACAGAATACTGTATACCTGGTATAATACAACATACTGCATACCAGTTATTTTAGAGAATACTGTATACCTGGTATAATAGACGATACTGTATACCTGGTATAATACAACATACTGCATACCAGTTATTTTACAGAATACTGTATACCTGGTATAATAGACGATACTGTATACCTGGTATAATACAACATACTGCATACCAGTTATTTTACAGAATACTGTATACCTGGTATAATAAAACACACTGTCAACCTGTTATAATACAGAATACTCTGTGTCCATGTCCTGCAGCAGTAACCAGTCCTCCACCTGTTGGCCACACGGCTGCGCTCACACACCGCTCGCCCCCGTGGCTCTGCCTGCTGCACTGCGCATGCGCGGTGCGGTGACGGAGCGGAGACCATTTCCTCCAGCAGCAGGCCCTAGCTGCACAAACACACACACACACAAACACACAGTCACACGCTCACACACAGATGCAGACAACCGGACGACCGTCGAAGCGAAGCCACGTCTGGGGTTGTGTTCTCTCCCCGCTGCCCGAGCTGGATGCGCCCGCAGCGCCTGATGGGCCTTCGCCGCTAGTCTCCAGCCTCATCTGCCCGCTGCTGCCCGCTGCTCGCCGCTGCTCTCCGGGTGAGTTGACCACAGCGAAGCCTCTGTTGTGTCTCCGTTGTTTTCGCTGCTTTCTGTAGAGCCCGCGGAGCCGGACGGTGGAGAACCCAGCGGCCGGGGGTCTCTGTTCGTGGGGACACGGTGTTTGCATCCCCGCCAGTAGCCGAGGGGAACTGGTCCCATGCTACTCTGGGGGGTTTCTTCACAGAAATAACGTGAAACCCTGTTCGAGAGCCTTTAGCCTTAGCTGCTAGGTAACGTACAATGCAACGAGATCCATCATCGGACATTGTTTATTCCCAACTCCCTGGAGGTTGTAGCCCTTTTATTCAGGACACACAAAGTGAACGCGGCTGTGGCTCATCCACCGTTGTCTCGTTCCCTTTCATGTTCTCGTATATTCTTGGGAGATTTTTGCACAAAAGCCCCCTTTCGCTCACCTGGTTCCATAATCGGACACTTCGATGGTGGCTAAACGCCTTTTGGTCTTGACCTCCCACTGTGACTCCCCTCTCTACCCACAGTGGGTCTGGGGTTGTGGGGATGTGCAGCCATGGAGCTGGGCGTCAGGAGAACAGGAAACCTTGCAGCTTTGTCTCCCAGGAGGATGCACCTTTTGGGGGTTTCAGTAAAAGCTGGCGGAGCTGGCTTTAGAGAGGCGGAGAGCATCGAGGTCCGAGCCATGTGCATGGTAGAGTTGTGACTCTGCTTTGCTGTGGCCTTGTTCATTGGTTTGGATTTGACTGGGAACTGAGGACAGTCCCGTCCGAAAATAAACACAGGGCTGGAGCTGAGGGTTCAGCCTTCTCACTGATCTTGGTTGCTGGAGAATGTGTGTCAGTGTTTAGAACTGCGCATATGAAAGTGCTACACACAAGTCGTCCTGTTGATCAAAACAGCAGATCATACTGCCATGTTATGTTTTGACTCCAAAGTGAAATAGTTTTTCTCTTGCACTGCTCCAGGGGGAGGTCAGAGGTCAGGTTAAAATACGGAACACCATCCTGGAGCAGGTAGAGCTCCATGGTCTTGCCTAAGGACACTTAGGCAATGTGTATGCCTGCAAACACAGAGGTATTCAGGTTAAGGGACATGAAAAAGATTACATCCATTTTCAGACAGGACCTGAGGCTAAAATCCAGAGAATTGGCTTCGGAGTTGCCTTTCACATATGCACCACACAATCCTCCGCCTAAAGACCGATTCGTTATTCTGCGTTAAACCCTACGCAGAGCTACGCCGTGCTCTGATGTGCACCTCCCCAAAAATGTAACCGTGTCGAGCAGTCCACAAGAGCTGTGATTGGCCCACTTGGTAACATCCTATTTCCAGCAGACTCTGCGCCACTATTGAATTGAGTTGAAGGAACGAACATAGATGACGTCTTTTTTTTCTTCAGAAAAAGTTAAAGCTCTTCATTATCTGTAAGGTCCATCACGATGCGCTTAGTAACGCTTGCCATTGTTCCGAAGTAAACAGAGTGGCCAGAGAATTTGTAATAGGTGGACCAGAAACCGGGAGAAACTCCACACCAGCATAGAAACTCTACCACCAATAGTGCTTCAGTGGAGTAATTCCAGACAAACTCTCTTGGCATCTTCATCGATGTCTTCTGTGTTTGTGTCACTGCTTTTTCACCGGGAGAATATGTATTCTTTATATTTTTTAAGTTTAACGTCTGTCGCACATTAGAAGCGTCATCATCCCTCCCCAGTCGCCTGTGGTGAATCCAGTGGGGCATCCCCTGCTGGATTCACACATCGACTTCTCCTGGATTTCTACGGACTTTATACTAGATACGCAGCTACTCTGGAAAAGATACAGAGGAACCGCGGAGTCCAGTGCTTGTATGAAAGCTATTGGTTTTATCGTCAAATGTTATTAGTGTCAAATGTTGCTCTGGCCTTGTTTATGTTCTCCGACAGTGTTTGAAGATAAATGTCTGAGTGAAATGCTGAGATGTACATACCGATACAAGCTGTGGCATGACTGACCAAGCCAAGTGGGGTCTGCAGTGTATTGTTACATAGGGACGCAGCTAAGCACTTTCAGTCTCACTCCTGGGTTGTTTTTAAGGGAGGGAATCTCATCATTTGCTTATTAAAACAGTGGCTTTACACGTTGTGTGACATGCTACTGCTCAAAATCTAAAATACCAACCCATCAGATCCCGCAGCTATTATATATCTCTGATTTCTGCCGTCAGTTTGAAGGTGATAAGCAACTGGATTTTGCATGATAACTTGGATGAAGAAACAATTAGAAGAGATGTTATGATAGATAATTGTGATATATTATTTGCTGTCTCGCTTGCACAAATTTGTGTTCAGAATTGCAACTAGATTGTATATTATTGTTTTTAGGTTGATAACAAACCCAACCAACAATCAGCTATAAAAGTTGGTACTAAATAGATCTTATATTGCAGCCTATCGGTCTTAAATGCCATGTTGATCCCAGTGAGAGCTGATGTAGCAGCAAGGTGGATTTGTGTTTTCCATCAGAGAAATCTGATTGGTGCAAAGTGGGGGGTGTGAGAGCTTTGCATTCATTATCCCCAAAAGAATCTGGTGAACCAGACTGCAACGTGTTAGAGATCCATATGCTGCGTCTGTCGGCTCTAACCTGCTGTCGTCACGCTAGGATGTCCAACATAATGCCTTCAGGGTCTTTAATGAGAGAGGTGGCAATTAAGGCCATTTGTGTGAATTCACGTCTTCTATATGCAAAAAGAAATAGCTCTAATTGTTTAATTTCAACCCACTGTCCCAGTCCTGTAAACACCGTGTGACTCAGCTCTGTGTAGTGAGACCAGACATCCCTCCATCTGTGAAGTCAGTTCTTTCTCCACCTGTCCTCTGTTTGTCAATAGCTCTCTCCGTCTCACTGACTCACTGATGGCTCGATCGGAGTTGTCTTATCGAGGTGAAGCCTGACGTGGACTAGAGGTGACGGGACAAGTCTGAAGGCCTGGCTTCATGTCTGTTCTCTTCCTTTTTAGTGATGAGTTGTGTTGAGGTGGGGGAGAAAAATCTAATCCCTGTCCGGTCGATCCTTGAAGCTGCTACTGTCTCAAGCTAAGCTCTGAGTGTGTCCAATGTACTCAGCTGGGAAGTGCTGGTTCCTCTGTCTGTACACTGACCATCTCATTGCACATTTGAAGCCCGTCCAAGGCCCTGCTGATCTCAACACAATGCCGCCATTTAGATCATTTTTCCCCCTCCAGCCAGTTTTTCTCCCATGCCCACTGTCTCTTTAATCAGCCAGCACAACAACAGTGTGGAGATTTATCATGGTGCCTTTGGTGCAGAGATTAACAGTATATTGACACTCATGAGCAACAGGACATCACAGATGGTGCAGGACTTAGACTCTGCACTGTAGGCTGTGTCCCTCTGCGTAGAGGCATTCAGTTCACTCACTACATGATCGTCTGCATTTCAGCAGCCTGGGTCACTGTGTTTAATACCTGTAAAAGGTTATTTCATTTTGTCGTTAGTCTGTAGCCACACACAAAAAACACAGTGCACTATCTGCCACTGTGTATGATAGATAAATGCCCACTCTGAGCTATGCAAGTTTATTCTAGACATTGCCCGATGCAAAGTCGCGAGCACTGCCACGGTCTACTTATTTAGGAAGGGTGATGGAAAGTGGAACTGACAGCAGATTTGCACTGCACCTGCACTGCTTCCTCTTTTTAAACCACTGTAGCGACAGAATAGGTGCATCTGTAGCACCGTACACACACTTGTTGTGGACTGTACAACAGTTGCATTGTGTCAGCTGATTGATGATCAAAGCGGTCTTTGTAATTTGCGTATACCAGACACCACTGTCTCTCTCTCTCTCTCTCTTTCCTGTTAGGCAGAACCCTAATAGGCCTACTCCTAATCAGATTATTGTCAGTAATGCAACTAAATGATTATTAATCTGCTTATTTACTGTCTTTATTAGTCAATGACCTGTTTATAACATGAAACGTCAAAGTAATTACAAATGCCGGCTATACTTTCCCATAGTTGATGGGTTTAAATTGCCTGTTTTGCTCACATTCCATTTCAAAACTGTGCTCAAAACTGTAAATACTCACATGAGAGAAGTTAGAACCGGTAAAATTGAGTAATATATCTTAAATTAAGTTATGAATTAATCTATTATTGAAATGAGTAGTTGTCTAATCTACTCACCAACTCATTGTTTCTGTTTGGCCATTTAAACAGAGGTTATAATCTTTAAGTCTCTCACAGTTTGGTTTGAGTTCATTTGTTGCATCACTGATGATTCCATTGGAATTATATCATTTGACAAACATATTTAGTGCATGCCTGTTTTTGCCGTTTGTTTTTTGCCCATTGTTTTAACTACATTGACCACTTTTTGCACTGTAACAGGACTCCAAGCAAACACTTGTAATATTACTGGAAAAGTGTACATCAGATCATAAGTGTTCATGATTTGTTCTTTCTTAAAGTGTCATTCCAACATCTTTGTTCCTGCCCGGCGCCCGCTGAGCTGTGATCTAGGCACCCCCCCTTCACACCCTCCATCCTGGTTATCATGCTCCTCAGTAGAATAGTGGCATTGTAGCTGCCATCTTGCGTGCAAACTCGGGGTGGCCTCTCCATCTGGTCAGCGAGTGGTCAGTTCGGCAGCCCCTTGAAGGCCAGGAAGTGTCTGCCGCCACGCCTGCTGGCTGGCTGCACAATGTAGGCAATGAGCAGAGCTCGAGGCCTGACACATGCCTGGTCTTGCACTACACCCACAGCATCCAAAAGCTTCCTCACTGAGAAGAGCTTCACACAACGACATTGTTAATTCAAGAATTTGGCAAATTCAAGAATGTGCCATTTCAGACAAATTCATGTCATGTTTTTGTTTCCTGTTTTTAAACTGTTTGATGCTGGTGAAACTGTTGGTGTTTAAACTGCAGAGACTCCATCCCTGCATCAAGGAGAAATGTACTTGTACACTTTGCAAAAACTTTTTAAGGATCATGCAACTGTCCACAAAAACGAGTGAATAAAAGTCAAAGTGTGTTTTTTTCCCCCCTTAAAATCCTTTGGTGTGGCAGCATGCCTTCTGTAATAATAATAACGTCTGATCTGTCAGGCAACAGCCAGACAACCCCCCCAAGCTCCTGTAACCAGCTGAAGTGGTTTATTATCCACATAACCATGTTCTACCTGAGGTAATAATTTAGAAATGGCATAGTGAGGAATTCCTCAGGCCCATATCATAAATCACCCAAAACTGCCAAATCACCATGCAACTAAGTTATAGCTTATTGGTCCCTGCTCGTCCTTCACTAACCACCCTGCCTCTTTTCCCAGAACCCCCCACTGTGCGAACCAGCACCACACAATGGACTCTTATTTGAATGACAGATTAGCAGAATTCTCAGTATAGTGGGTGCTTAAGAAAAAGCAGGGGGAAATTTGTGGAATTTATTAAAACACCAACATTTGGAACAGTAAAGAGAAGAACACAAAAGAACATGTTGGACTTGAATTCCCATTTAACTAGATAAACAAAAATAACTAAAGAATAAGAAAGAGGTGATGGTGTGTGTCTCCCAGAGTCTCCACATCTGTTTCAGCCCCCCCCCCCCCACAAGCCCAACATAGTTCAGTTCAATCCAGTTCTTACCACGAAAAACAGATATAATCTGCTCCTGAGTGGTGACAACACGCTTTTGTAAAGGTAAAACAGATGATCCTTTCTGACCTCGTTGCTCTGAAGCTACTATAGTCACTTCTGTGTGTGGGTTGAGATTACGTGGGGTTGTGATTTGATTGGAGTGTGATTGGACACACACACACACACGCACAACAGGCTGCACCTGCTGCTGTGGCAGCGAGTGGGATTGGGCGCCCCTTACGGTTCCGACTTTGTGTATCTTGAACCAAATCCGTATACATTTGGATCCTGATTTGGATTTCGGCTCGAGAAATCGTTACAGGGCGATGAATTACAGTTTGTGTTTTAGGGCTGTGCGAGAACTGACTGGAAATAACGAGCAGAAGGATACATTTTCAGTGTAGGAAAACAGTTGGACTACTCTACAACTACCTCCTATATAATTACATGCATATACACACACAGTAAAAGACACATCTGTGCGTCATCCACGATCAAGACCACCTTGTAACACAAGATCATTTTATTGCATTATTTGTGGAGAACTGTGCTCTGTCACATACACACTGTCAGGTACATACAGTATATGGAGGATCAGGTATCTCTGAATTTTAGACAAATGTTCATTAGCCGAGCAGGAAGTAGAAAGTACCAAAGACCTGTGTCAACATGTCATGTATATTTGGGACTTCCCCGGCTTACCCCCACTGTCTGATCACCTATTCCTATTTCACTGAAGTGCCCAGTGTGATCTTGATGGAATTTGTGTCCGTTTATAGAGAAACAAAACCCTCCTGCCATGATCGTGACTGTCCTAAAAAGAATACAGAAGGAATCGCTGATGATGATGATGTTGGTGACAATGAGTTCCGTCTCAGCGGGGGGGCTCCAGTGGTTCCTCTTTTATCTGCTGCTGTGTTTGCTCCAGAATATTTTTGTGCAATTGAGCCTTCAAATCGACTTCAAAGATACGGTGACAGCAAACGTGTCTGCTCTGATGACGTCACAGAGGGTGACCTGAATTAGGTCTACTTTAACACTGGGTTTTCCTTTTTAAAGCACGATTCCATTTGATCATATCTATGCATATAACTCCCCTCAGGCTTTCTTTTTCATAAAGGCAACTTTTTCCCCCTGCTGTTTTTCAGATGAGAGATTAAGGCAGAAGATCTACGCAGTGTAGAGATGTTTATTGTTGACTGTGTCCTACATCTGCGCATATTTCTCATACACCAGTTAATGAACCCAGAGTTACTGAGAGGTATGTGGCTGGATATGAATGCATAAATAGCTGCGGAATGATTGATTTAGAAGTACACAGATGTGCTCCTCTTTAGGCCCTCTAGAATTTTATTGCATACAGAAATCCTATTAGCACCTGAATCTTGTCTGATTATTATGGCCCAAACCTCTTTACATGGCATGGGAATTTAGAGATATTGTCTTTATTTTCTTGTTGCACTTACCACTTCGAGGAAGAGTTGCTGCTAAAATGTAAATGTTTTGCTCACACTGAAGCAGCTGTGCATTCTGTGCCAACCCATGAGAATCAATACTGATGATTGAGTGCAAGTGCTGTTTCCATAGAGGTGCGAGTATTTAAGTAACACGCCATCAATGAACTCGGCAGGACTATTCAACAACAATCTCCATCTAAACAGCTCCCTGGAACAAACTGTTTACTAGGAAAAGGAATTTGCATGAAACAACCAGTAAAGACCTTATCCAGGATAGAGCTCTGTGTGAATATCAGTGTGCATGTAAACACACAGATTCTCTCTATCCTCTGCTTAGTGTACGCCTTGAAAAAATATCAATATCGAATTGCCACCTGATACAGGCTTTGCTTTATCTATCAAGGTGAATCTCAATACATCTAATTTCATGATGAATTTAGATGTCAGGTGACAGCCTAAATAACACACATGCTTAATATGTGACGTGAGGCTTTTGTTGGCTACCAAAATCCGGTGCCAATCAGGCACTGGTTCCTATACGGCTTGTATCTACTGAACCAGATCTCAATGCAGATTTTGGTACCTCATTTTGGGGAGCTCTATGCTGAAATAGCTGTCCTGCTTACAGTTGCGTGTGTCTCTGTCCCTCTTCACACACGAAACCGATAACCACATGAATTTGGTTATTAATGAATTACATCAGGTCAGGAGGGGAGTAAGGAGTACAGAGACTCTGACACCGGACCACCAGACCTTTTAATGTATGTCTGTCTAGTTCTGAAGCAGCGCTGGTTATTAATTCTTCAGCGGTGGGACATCGCTAAAACAATGAACGCAGAGGAAAACATTATTAGATTTATGTTCTGTCTCTGCATCGATGCAGAAGCGTCCACTTCCGCATCTAAGAATCAAGAAATTTCTCCACCTATGATGCGGAGCACATCGTCTGGGAATAGTGGCATTCATGTGGAAAGACAGTTGATGACAAATTGGGAGCTATTTGCTTTATTAAGCATTGACACAATTATTGAATATTACATTATTTGGGTTAGGTTTAATCTATTATATGAGTTTGTTGTGTAAATGTTGCACTTATTTTTATAACTGTAAACCATCAAAAAGTTTTATGTCCTCTTTATAATTTTTGCAAAATTATAGCAGGCATCTCTCCTTGCCTCTCAGAAACTTCTTAGTTCAGTTCACACCGAAAATTGGAGTGAGGAAGTGAAATTATTGCAGTCGAGTGTTTTGCAGTGATTATAGTTGATGGAGGTTTGCTAACCTCTTGACTTGAGCTTGTTTTCTCCCCCTCGCTCTACATTCACATCTGACTTTCCCACAACATGTCTCATTCAGCTCTCTAACCGCTCTGAGTTATGCGCACACATGTCCAGTCACCCACACCCATTCAGGTCCATATACTATTACTTGGTCACTCACTCACATACACACCCACACAGAGATTATCTGCTATTCGTGGCGATGTCCAAGCATCTGAGTAGACCACGCTGGGGTCAGTGACGGAGGAAAATACAACCACCCATCTCAAATTTCAGCAAAACTCCATCTTGAGTCTCCTGGGAACGTAAGAATGTACCAACCATTTAGGATACGAGGACCCCTCCCTGCATATCCCTCGCCTTGTTTCAGTGGTAACCTCATTGTGTCAAGTACTGGGCAGAGATTGTATATAAATTGGGTTTTAGATTAATTTCATGGTTGGTGCCAAATGACCCTCCTCCATTCAGCTTGGTCGGGTAACCAGAGGACTGTGTTGATATTGGCAGAAGAGCCTCTTAATGTTGTCAACTTGTCACCGAGATGTTATTGCATTAATAGGTAATTAAACGCACAAACAAATGTTTTATTCTATTGTCCAATCACTGGAAGTTCATGTTTTTTCTTTAGGCAAATCAGTGCACAGTAGTCATGTCAGGTGAAAGACAAACCTAACTTGTCTTGGGGGCCTTCCTTTTATTTGTGTATGTCTTTGCTGTGTTAGCCATCCTAATGCTACCAAGGGACTAGGGGTGCAACGATTAGTCGACGTCGTCGACAAAAATCGATGACCAAAATAGTCGCAGACGAATTTACTCGTCGATGATTCGTTGGTGACGTCATAGCGCGTGTTTCTCATGCCGCGCATCGGAACTAAACGTCGTTTTACCGGAGGTGCTGATGGAAGTAGCTGAGGAGTGAGCCATCTCGCTCCCTTCCTATCTCTGAAAGTCGCGCATGTGCAATAGCGATAAAACATGGACCGATGTCGGCGTCCGCTGCCGCGCGCAGTCGCGCACCAGGAAGTGAAAAGTTCGGGAGAACTTCTCTCTTGACATGGCCCGAAAAAAACTACCTGCAGTATTTGTGCGGCGGACCTGCTCTCCATGGAAGCAGGACACGTGCATGTGAGGAGGAGGCACGTGTGACATCGTAACGGAGACGATGCGGACTCGCCTCTGACAGACGTTATATATACACGTTTATACCTGCGCGCAGGATTCTAGAATCCATTACAAAAATATGGTTTAAACTTTTTATTAATGAGTTTAAAAACGTTATGTTATCCTATTGCCTGACAAACGTCTTTTTTTAATCAAAATGATTTAGTCCGAAGAAGACTAGTTTCGTTTGTTGATGTTTATATTAATGTTATTTTCCCTGTCCTTTTTGTTAACTGGAAAAATGGATACTTGATTTTTAATTTATTTTTAGTACCAGCTGTTCTTGGTTCACAGTAAAAAGGGAAACTTA
The DNA here is from genome assembly GCF_963576545.1 of Limanda limanda. Lineage (NCBI taxonomy): Eukaryota > Metazoa > Chordata > Actinopteri > Pleuronectiformes > Pleuronectidae > Limanda > Limanda limanda. The sequence continues at coordinate 12,053,720 of NC_083638.1, forward strand.
AATTTAAATTAATTTTTTTTATTAGCACTTTGCCAGTCCTTGGTTTTAAATGGACAAAAACTTGATTTTTCTTTGCCTTTGGGTCAACAGTACCCTTATATGCAACAAAGTTTATTAAAAGACATTTTTTTTAATGAAGTATCAATCTTTATTGTCTTTATTTTCAGTCATCACATGCCTCGAACAACCTCAAGCTAAATTTAAAAGCTGTTTGCTAAATAAGAGCAATTAAGAATTTGTGTCATTCATAATCCGATTAGTCGATTAATCGTTTCGATAATCGGTGACTAATCGACTATCAGAATAGTCGTTAGTTGCAGCCCTACAAGGGACCCTGCAATGGTCCTTAAAAATTAAAAAACTCCCAGGTGACCATGCAAATTCAAGCAGAGTGAGTAGGGAGAGGTACCCTCGTGCAATATGATCTCATCCCGATAGAGGTTATATCAAGATTGAGAAAAGGTCTTTGCAGATGTTACGGTCTCCTCCTGTCCTGGGTTCTTTGCCATATGTCGTGTCACAGGTAAAATCTTCTTGCAACATCTGGGTTTGTTCTGAGCCCTCGACTGCACTTGTGGCTCTCACTCATAGACTCTGTATGTTTTGACATGGTTCTTGTGTAGGTCGTAAATGAGATTCATAGTCTGGTGTTGGGACCAAGCTGCAACATTATTTTCAAACATGAGTTTCCTGGTCTGTGTCAAACAAACCACAACTGTGTTAAAAAACTAACCACGTCTACAACCTCTTCATTGTGTCTCGGCAGAATAGCAGAATATATAACCATAAAGAGTGTGATTAGGAAATGTAAACGATAGACAATAATATGAAACCATGGTTGTTTTTTATTTCTGTGATGGCATGATATAAATCATCGTACTGCACAGCCCTAGGGAGAGGTTCATTCAGTTAAAGTACGTTTTCTGCAGTGTACACATTCTACACTAATGTTAAGTTCCACAGTTGCCTATCGTGAAGTGCACTATTTAATTACTATCAAATATTGAAAATGAACTGATATGTGAATTCCAAATCATACTGCCTAGCTCCGTTTGCTCAGCATTTTCTTCCCTGGTGCTTCGAGAGTGACCGAGGCTTATCACTGCACGCACTGTGTGTCTGGTGTGCAAGTTTCCGCGCGTGTGTGAGAGGCTTCTGTGAATTTACTGAAGAAATCCCGAAGCTGTGTTCTCCGCAGGCAAGATTAGCAAGAGCTGCCTCTGCAAACACTGCCTCTGCATTCACAGATACTCTCCTCTGTGATGCCTCACGTGTGCCTCAGTGTCCACATGGGGTTTCTCTCCCACATTATTACCATCACCTTATCACCCAACGTCCTCATCCACAGGTGAGCGCAGGCTCTGGATTTGCTGTTTTTCAACCTACACTTGAACACAGCAGAATGTTCTTTTAGTTTATGTGCATTTGTACATTGTAGGCAGGAAGTGTTTGAATTACACAGTGGATTTCAGGAGACTCCTATTTTCTGGTGAGCATCTGTCTGTCTGTGTGACCTTCATGCAACAAACAAATCCGATCCAACTTGTTTTGTTGAAAAGAAGTATAAGAGGCAGTGTAATGTGATGGGATGGCCATGCAGGAAGAGGCACAACTTTGTATTAATTAGTGGAGACATTTGTTGAAAATTGTTGTTTCAATTTGCAAATAACACACAAGGACAATATGCATCTACATTTGTTTGTTTGTTAGCAGGATTATTCAAAAAACTATGAAACAAATTTCACTTTTTTTTATTGTGGCATTCTAAAACATTTTTTGGGGATTTTTCATTGAATAATTCATGGGTCCTGATGAAAAAATTATGAAATGTTTAGAGGACTTGTATTTTCTGAATGGGAAATTTGGTGCAGATCCAAATAAAAATTTGCATTTACTGAACATAAATTTGGTTTTATAAGGTGACTCGTATGTTCTCTGAGTGCCATTCTATTTTGAACCGCACTGTACAGAAAATCTGAATCTGTAACCTGTAACAGAAATGGGCAATGTCTCAGAGTTTCCTCTAAAAAGGTCATGTCCTTTTCAAGGGAGTCAAGATCCTCTTAGCTCACCTGTAACTCAAACCACCATTGTAGGCTGTTGAGGATTAAATATACATGCCTCAGTGTTTTGTCTGCGTATGTTTGACTCTCACATATTAAAGAATCTTTCAGACATGCACTGAACGCCACAGATCTTCCATATTTTCTCCGGAGGTGGAGGAGCATGTGTGAACGTAAAAGAGAGAGGCTCCGGATTATTTGCAGACTTTCGCTGCCTGGCCTAGTCGTACAAAGTCTGTAGAAATGCAACAGAAAGTGAAAAAGCAGTGTGACACACGTAGAAAACGCACAGATGAAGATGTCAAGTGTTTGTGTGTTGTCAAGAGAATCACGTGATCTGGGCACAGAGTTAACATGTGCTGTACCCGGCTGCTCCACCTCTCAGCTGAATAATGCAGAGGATTTGATGCTGTTGGGAAGGCGTCTGGGTAAATTCCGAACCCAGTTCTCCGGACTAACCCGTAGGTCATGTCTGATAATGGCTTTAACCTTCACATTTTCACTTTTACTGATACAGTGTGTAACATGTCAAAGCAGTGTCAGGCAGATCTCCTCTCAGCTAATTAGGCTACAATTCTTAACGTAGCCTATTAAAAGAAACTATTGACCTAGTTAACATTGTGTCAAGGGATTTACTATTGTGGTGGAAATGGTAATGACTATTAACAAATTTTATTGCTACATATTGAGATGACAGTAGTTAATCACTCTGATCTCATATAAATATGGGGAAGCAAATACTTTACTACTTGTATTTTTTAGCACTGTATTCAGAATATCTGATACTGTCGTTAAACAATTTAATTTCCCATCACTTAGTATTCGTGCAAAGAGGAATCTCCTTGTGTTAAATGGCTTTGTTCATGTTTTGTAGACACACGCATGGTCACTTCCTGTGTGTGAGGATGCACATGTGGATCGCTCTAAGCGGGCGTACAGCATGTGTCTGTGGCCCACAGTGGAAAGTGCCCCACACCGAGTGCTAATGCAAGTCTGTGGTTGTGAATTAATAATTCAGAGAGCTGGCACAGTTGGGTTGAGCCTCTATTATTCATGCTTGGCATTGGAACTGACAGATGATGGCTGTTAATATTAAGGACCAGCAGATACAGTCCTCCGCCAAAGAAACCAAGAAGTATTGAACACTTCCATGTTTGTCTCCATCCGCCAGCCACTACACCCACCACTCCCCTACACTCCTCTATAGCATCTCTTTCTCCCTCACTTTGTGTCATCTACATATCTGTCTCTCCATCCCCCTGCATGCCTCTGTCTCACCGTGTCTATCTCGCGTCTCCTTTTCATTCCATCTCCCTGTGAAGTCTTGATTGAAATTCAAATGTGCTTCCTTTAGAACAAGATGTCTCTTACAAGGATGAACAAAACACCGAAATGATGGGGATAATTTGCAGTTAGAAAATGTTATGTAACAGAAAAGATATTCATCAGGGCATGAAATATAACTCGAAGACGATAATGAATGTGCAACTATGAAGGGTAGAGCGCTTCATTTGTTAAAACACCTTTAATTGAATTTGTTGAAATACTTTTCATATGCGGATAGTCATCAATAAATAGTCGTCTGGAGGAAAAAAGAAAGAAAGACAGTTTCTGTGGCCATCGCCAAACTGTAATAACCAGTACTAGTCATTTCCATTGGAACGAATGAAATGATTGGCTGGTGTACCTGTCAGTAAGCGACCGGCCTGCCCTTGCTCTCACTGCTCATGATAAGAGTCGCGGATAAGTCGTCTTCTAGCAGTTGTCAGTCCTGAGCTTTGACAAGAGGGCTGATCTGAGGGGCTGGGATGTAACCGTTGCATATTTTCATAAATATAGTGTAGCCTGCTCTTGATAGTTTTTCCAGGATTACCAGCCAAGATTTAATGGAGTGATCTGCCAAAACTTTGGTCTGGTTGATAAGACCAAACACTGTTATGTCTCATTTTCCCCTAAAAAAAGTACAGCTCTGTTTCAGGTTTGTCAGTGTCTACAACCGCTCAGTCAGCACAGAGGCCATTTCTATCTTAGTCTAGGATTACTTACCGCTCAGGTAATCTCTATGATCTCTATTTTGAGCAAAACATATTTTTCAGTGCCATTTGACACCAAGATTTTGCCTTGAGCCTCTCCTGCTTCTCTTTGCGACTTATATCCCTCGCTCATCTTTTTAGTCCACAGAGTGTGAATTTTCTCCATGGTGTCAGTGCGGCTGCCTCCGAATGCATCTTTTATTAAAGAGATTCGGAGCTCCAGTCACCACTAATGCCGCTGCCATATTGTACCAGCACCCTGCTGTGGCTGCTGCTAATGACATTCTTTGTGTCTCCATCCCAGTGCATTGCCTCCCTGCGTCCTCTTCCTCCTCCGGTCTGCAAAGAGGAGTTTTCATGTGTGGCCTTCAAAAGGAGGAGGGGGAGGAAGAGGAGGAGAGGCCATGAAAGGGACAGCAGACAGCTTCTCCTTTTCCTCCTCACTCATTCTCGCTCGCCCATGGGATGTTTGAAGCCAGTTCAGTAGCTGTTGGACGGCATACATATCAGGCCACGGTTGAAGAGTGTACATGCATATGTATGAAAGTGACGGTATATACATCAGGGCATTGTGTGTGCGCCTCTGTGGTTCAGGGAGAGTTCAGTGACATTGACAGGATAAGCCGGGGCTGATAGTGTGTTTGTGTGTGCGACTGTGCGCGTGCACATCCAGGCAGATATCCTGTCAGAAGAGCATGGAGCTTCCCAGAATCCCCAACACTCCGGCTCTGCATCCCCTCCCCCCTCCGTGTCACCACCTTTTTTGCGTATATCTGCCTCAACATACCATTTTGTACTTAAACCATAGTCGTCTTCACTTACTCTATCCTTCTGTTTCGTTCAGCATTTCAACACACCCCTGCATACCTCTATCAGCAGCAAGACTTCCTCTTAATCTCGCTTGTAATAGCTAAAAGATAAATGGAGCCAAGTCTGTGCAGCTACACGCACACCAGCATCTACAGTACATTTGAGAATGATTCACTTTCTCTGTTAATTACTTTACTCTCGCCAGAAACGCTCATCATAAGCTTGTGTGACGAGCTTCATATCCTACGATTCAAGACATGGGTCTAATTTTCTGTTAATCATAAGCTAATGTGCTCGGATAGATTAACCTGCTATTTCTGTATTATAACCCTAGAAGGACACAAACCAGTGCTCTTTTTATCTTTTAATAGTCACCAGCACCAGCCAGCAGCCCCATATTGGCCATGTTACACTGCACCGCTAGTTCCATGAGCTGTGTGGATTTAGTACAAAGGTCTGTAGATTTTCAAAGCTTTATTTTCCATGTGGACTACTGTGGAGTTAGCGACTCAAACAAAACCTAAAGGTCATGTTAGATTCAGGATTCAGGATCCATCTATTTTGAACTTGATCCCTACGAGGGACTAAAATCCTGTATTTCTCAGTCACGCCTGCTTTCATTATTTGATCTGTCTTGACAAGGCCAAGAACTTGCAAAAAGCAACGATACATTGCTTGTGCTCGGATTAACCACTCCCACTCCTAAGCTACTCCTATATTCAAGTAGCACTAACATTACAGAAAAATTAGGGATTTCAATTAGACTGTTTTAGAAGATTCATCTGTCTTTACTTTATATTAAAAAACACAGTGTACACTACGGTTGTGTAATAGGCACCCATCGCTGTGCAAATATGAATGGTGAAATTGTGTAGGAAAAGTAATGGAAGCCGGAAGACCCCCAGCAGGCAGACTCTTTCTTGCAGCGTCTCCATAATATATGCAATGATAAAAACGACTGCAGCCTGCCTCCGCCTGCACGGATATTGAGAGGATATTAATAGCCGGGGCTGGATGAGTGTGTGCGCTGAAACTGGAACCGCAGCACACAGAGCTCAAACAATAAGCTTCACCACAACCTTTCCTCCCCTCTGCTTTCTCCAGTCCAGCAGCCTCCCAGAGCTCAAGAGGGGGGGGAGCACTTCTCTCTCTCTCTCTTCCTTTCTTTTTTCCACTTCCTGCCTCCCTGCTTTTGTAATCTCTCATCGGTGGCGAGCCCAAGTCCGTCACTTGTTACGTCAGAGAAGCAGGAGAGAGGAAGAATGGCTGTCTACCCACCTGTCTGCCTGTCTGTCTGTCTGACTACGGTGGGAGACGCATATCTGTCACGCAACTCTATTTTTCATTTACTTAGATAAAAATAGGGCACAACTGCTGTAGACATGCACATGACTCCTCTGCTCCACCCCAAAGAAAGGGTGTGATGTGAAAGGCTGCCATTGTGTTTTGTTTTGTTTTCTCTTGTGTTCTATACAGAATTTCAGTGTTCTTTTTTTATTTGAACTTTTGTTGTCTGGCATCATTTTAAACCTTCAGTGTAATGCAGACATTTTGCCTGCAGAAGGTTAATGTTTGCAGCCTTGTGTGAGTTTTTGTTTGTCTGCTTATACTTTATTGCATGAACAGTCTTTCATTCTGTAACATAGGACTTTACATTTATAGTTTATTATTATTAACCATTAGGCCTCTTGGGTGTTTTTTGTTGGTGTTAATTTGTAACTGCATTGATGATTCAAAATGTTCCGATACCGTTTCCCGACCCGATACCGATTCTCACAACTACCTTACCTTATTCCTTCAACCGATGCCAGAATGGGAACATCTCTGTGGATAATGAATGATTTATTCAAGCAGATTCTCAAACTGTGCAGCCATCATGTCTTATAATCGTTAGGGAGAAGGAGCAGGACAAATTAATACCTGGTTCCATCTTTAGTCTTAGGATTGTAGAATTATACTTTGAAGGTTATTAGTTCAAACCTCTGATCCACCTGCTTAATCTGCGTAAAGGAAACTCGCACTCCTCTCCTCCCGCAACAATTAACAAGGTGACACCCTCTAGTGCAGCGGCTGGGGGATGCTAGAAGTCTATGGTTGTGCTGGGCAGAGTTTTAGTGTGCTAAATGTTTAAATAATTGTTTAAAAGACCGCTGAAGAACCTCAACCCAGGGGACTGCTTCCATCTGTCTCTCTGTTGAAGAGAAAAGCCGAACGGGGAGAAGAGTTTCAGTGGGACAGTGGAAACGGCACCACAGCTTTAAAATAAGGTGAAGCTCAGGAGAAATGTTTCATGTGGCAGATGGCAGAGGCAGACTCACACAGTTGTACTGCCTGGGTAAGCCACAGACTCCCTTAACTTCGTTCATGCCATTACCATCTTCTTTATTATTTACCATCCCTTGCAGCTCTCTCCCGTCTCTCTGCTCTGCTTGAGGTTTCAGTGTCCCCTCCATGCTCCTGTTCCTACCAGGGTACTTAAACAACTTTGGTTTCCTACTTCAACTTTTCTCTGGTACTATCCTAAAAATATGTTTCAGGAGCAAGAATCGGTCCATACTTAAAGTATTCTACTTTTTTATTTTTCTTGTAGGTAGTGCATTTTGTATTAAGTTGTATCTGATGTCTAAATTACCAGCACAGCATGTACTTAAGATTTTAGAGTGGAAAGAAAATACCGCAGCATATTTTTAAAATTGCATAACAGCTGTTATCTATTAAGAAGCGAACAGCACTGTTATACACACATATAGGAGTATATATTTAATCCTCTGGAACATGGTTTAAATTAAACATTAGTGTCTGTAGATATGAATGACCAGGGGGCAAGATTTAGTTAAGTATCAATCCACCTCCTACAGATCTCTTTTAAACACTGTATTGTGATCTTTTAGTTTGTTGTGGTGGAGAAACGGTGTTGTGTGGTCGTTTTTGCTTTATTCCTGTAATGATTACTCTTGTCAGAGTCATGTGATCACTGAAGCATGTGGAGGCTCCAGTAGCGGCTACCTGCTGTGCGAGGAGACAGCTCATCCACATGAAAAGGACATGAGGCTTATTAATAATGTCTAGGGACACTGCCTCCATCTTTGGGGCACATTATCCTTCTGCATTTGCATTCATTTGAAGCCTACTTCCTGCTTAGTTCCTTGATGCGGCTGGCTTGAGACGTGGTGTACGCAAAGGCTGCCATGTCTGCTTGTGGCCACTTAGATGTAACCATGTGACTGTTCGGGTCACGCAATCGCATTATAATGTCGTTTGAACGTTTGATTTATTTTTACTATTTGTGTGTAAGAGAAAAGGCCAGTGACAAATGAAACGTATCATTTAAAAACTATTTTAAGTGAATTTACAACACTTGCAGTTGCACAGTTGTGCAGTAGCTTGCCAGCTCTACCTATGTGTGTTGTGTGGGATTTGACCAGGTGCTCCGGCTTCCTTCCACAGGATATGCAACGATGGGTTTGGTTACTCTTAGTTAATGGGTAAATTTTCACCAAGTCACCTGAAAGGCTCTGTACTGGACCTGACTCTTTACCCGCAATAATCTTGTGATCCCAAGTGAAATCTGGACCTGCCCAGACCCTTGTGATGCATTAGTTGCTTTGCTGTCAGTAGTAGTAGTTATTTGAGCACATATGAAGGTGGTGTCATAGGCTTTCACCAAAAAAGGAATCTTTCCAGCTGACTAGACAAGACGTTTTTTTTGTCTGTTGGCATTGTGACAGGCAGGCGACCAGTCCTGCCACTCAGCCAATATCAGCCTCACGCTACCCTTCTAGGTATAGATAATGAATGGAAACCGGGTTAGCAAAAATAGACCGACCGCCTACAGATGTAGGAGTGGTGAAAAGAGCCAGGGTCACGCGTGGTTCACAGACCCAATAGATACAAATGTACACCAGTTAAAATGGCAGGGGATCGTCTCCGGCAGCTGCAACTGAGCAGAAACGTGACGTTGCCATATGCTGTAGAGATCGGAGAGAAGTTGTATAGAGAAGAGAGATGAAGGGATTTTGTCAGATTGGGCACAACACTTGGAATTGGCAGAAAGATGATAGCTTTTAATTGATTGCTTTAACTAAAGGACCAGAGATCATCATCATTGGTCTCTAATAGGAGAAGGAAAAAAACAATAGACTGACTTTTTAATCATTGATTTGGCTGATTGTGTTATGTAAAATAAGTATACCTCCACTTTTTCTGCTCACTGCAGCTCAGCTTCAGCCTCCGCTAAATGTCTGACATAATTGTGAAACAGTGAGGGCTAGTATGCAAATTGTGCAGAATATCAAAACTAATATATCTTACCTCACTTTTTAGCACACATCTGTATTTGCATATTTCCCAACTGGGTATCACTGTGCCATGACGACCGCCTGATAAACCGTCATGCTGTATACGGTCATAATAGTCAATATGCTGTTGCAAATTGTGTTTGCGCTCAACTGCTTTGCATATGGCAAATGATATGCATTCACAAGTCCTCTGTTGTTGACAGTTCCATGCTGTCCTCTTTGCAGAGCATGCAGGCCTGTGAACGTCTTCGTGAGCTAATACTTTATATTTGCATACCCAGTAGGTCACATTTCCATATTTCCCCCGTTTCTTTTAACTGCCAGTTCACTCTACAATACAAACTTTGTACTGATGCCTAACTGGGGTTGAATGTGACGACGTAGGTCAAAAATGTCATTCTCAAGGAACCAACACGAAGATGCAGTGTAAAAAACGTAAGCGCAATGTAAAGTGCTCTCGCTGCAGCATACAAAGCACTTGTGTGGCATTGCTTGACCAACCAGCCTTGGAATTTGATGGGAATGCTGTTTACTGGTTAGCGCTGTCCCTTGTTTAGTGGGATTGAAGCTGTTTTCCAATGCTGGTTCGGTAATTTGAATTTTGCTGAGGACTGATGATGACATCCTGATGTAAACAGACATATATCTCTGAGACAAGCCAAGTTGTGAATTTTTTGAGTTTAGTGTTGACTTTTCACTAGTAGATGTTGTGCTAGAGGCATTGCAATTTGTGAATGTCCACCGGGCTTGCCTCAGAAACTTCTTTTTACATCACCCAAATCTTTGTCAGTAGTTTTAGAAACTGACAAGAGTCTCAGTTGAACACTTTTGAAGATTTTTTGATGCAGGGGAAGCTGACAGAGCAACAAGCAGCTGAACATTCTCAGTTGCTTTCACACAGAAGTCCAGTACTAACAGCAGTGTGATTCTTAGATTGACTGTGAGATAATCAAACTTGGATTTGAGTTGAAGCTAAATGTCAAACTGTAATTTAGTACTCAAGCAGAATTATGGAAAGCAGAGGCTTTAATCCATCAAGTAACAAATCCTTGAATCATTCCCATATTTTATAAAATAAAGATGGAGGACATGTCTCCTTATTCTTCCCATTGGACAATAATGATTGAACAAGCAATCGCGAGTCAGTCCCAGCTGTCAATCATGATGTTTCACCCTGTTTTACAACAGTAACCAAATAAAAACTATCTTTGAGAAAAATCAAATCAGTCCCTCATCCAGCATCAGAGCAGTTTGTTTGTGCATGGTGTAAAATTCTAAAAAAGTAAAACAATTAATGAATGAATAGATATGATGAGCACTGGCATGAATCAGACTCCAGCGTAGCTTTCTAAGGGAACCCAGATGGCATATAGAATAGACGCATTACTTCCATTCCATATGGTGCATTTTCATTGATTTGTGATGAAAACAGCAACATTCAGGCTCAGGAAGTTGGATGGTGGATCATTACAGAAACACAACTTTAACATGTCAAGTTCCACATGATTTTGGACACAGTGATACTGAAAATGGCACATAAGACACAAACAGTAGTGATATCACTGTCATCTGGCATAGCAAAGGACAAGGCAGTGCTGCACTCTGGGAGGCGTTATATCAAAAGAGGACTGTTACATCACTGGGTGTGTTGCCATGACAGTGTCACCAGCCGCTCCTGTCACACAGAGAAAAGTAGGAGCCGAGCGGAGAAGGAGGTGACTTTCACTTGTGCATGGAACATCTGGTAGCTGTAGACTTTGATGTGTGACGTTAACACATGAAGAGCTGTGAAGTTACTTTTTATTATAAGGAATCAAGTGCTGGTGTCAAGTGCTCAGCAAGTCCTTGATCTTGGTTCGAATACGAATAATACGGCCGTGTTCAGACTCGTAATAGCTTTGTATCGAGAATACAAGCTCCTGGTTCATCTAATTGAGGCCATTAGATTCATGCAGTAGGAGTTCCACTGCACACAGCTTGGGATAAAATAAAAAGTATAGTCTGACAAAAGAGTGGATTCTGGCTCCATGTATTCCACAGCGCTAGGGCTAAATAAGCCAGCAGAGCATTCTCTCAAATCCAGTCTATGCCAGCACACACAGCTAGTATTCCCTGCACTGAGAAGAATGATGTTGAGGCAAAATATCATTGCTATGATAACTTTCCACAGTTGTAAAATCCCGTCTCAAAGGGGATATAAACTGATAATCCTTTCAAAACTGACTCACTGCTTCAGATTCCATCTTTCAGCATGCGACTCCAGCAGCACACCCAAACACACTCTTGTTTATTTATTTTTTGACGCAGTACCATTATCACTGATCACAGCCCTGGGCTTCTACATAGATATTCAGCAGGAGTTATGTTGATGCAAACAGTAGGATAACACCCATTGCAGGAGCACCACACCTTCTTTCTCAGCAAACGCACTGCATATTAATTTCATTGTGGGCGTTGCAACTATATTCTTCTCCGTGAGAAATCCGTGAAGTCTTGTGCCTTCATGTTAACAGTGTCATTGCTCCACAGTCTGCGATGGAACATTGAATTGAAGACTAACTCTTCAGTCGACTCCTTTACTGTGCAAGGTCTTCAAGTTCGAACAAAGTTTGAATGACACGCAGTTTGTTCAAATGAATTTGAATGTGCAAAGACAGTGGTGGCCCTGCTGAGTACCACTTGACTAACTTAAGAAGAGTGATGTGAGCAGCATGGTGCTGAAGCTCTTGAGTAGCTGGTAGGCATCCGTCAGCACTGGAGAGCACTAAGAATAGCACTCACTTGTCTCTCTCCTATTGTCCGACTAGTGCCTGTAGCCTTGTGAGCGTGGGGCTGCTCTGTTTCAGCAGCACTGCCTTAGACCTAAAGAGTGTCTTTGAGAAAATAAGCAAGTGCCCTCCGGGTGCACCAGAGCAGCCTGGCCGTGGATATATTTGTCCCTGTCAGTTTGCATGCAGATCTGCAATAGTCTGCAATTATGCCGTTTACTGTTTGAACACAGGATATTGAAGTGCAGTGGAGCTTGGCCATAGATGCTCTCAGAGAGCATGCCAGCTAGTAGCCAGGCCCTCTGAAGGAGTTGCATCATTTTCATGGATCTAAAATTACACAGTGCACCAAGTTACTGTGAGAGTGCTGGTTCGGAAACAACTAGTGTTTGCATACTGGATCTAATGTGAAGTACTTTCTGTTAAGATCTATAAGCCCTTATTTATAGAATACAGCTGAGACATGCAGGGCAAATCAAACTGTTGAAAAGAGGCTTTTCAGTTGGGATAATTGAGCTATGAATTATACTCTGGTTGTTTGTTGCCCTTTTATCATCCATGTTTATTGATTCTATTCTGACCGGACTCCATTAAGCTGTAGTCAGTCAGGGAAAAAGTGACGAGTGAAGCTATGATCACACTGGACCTCCAGCTACAGCCCCTCCTATCCTCATACAATGCACTGGAAAATATGCTTCAGCTACTTCCTCCTTCTTGCTCACCTCCCTGCCCATTTCCATTTCCTGTTCTCTGAGCTGGTCGGAAGTGAGATCCTGTTAATGGAGTCTTCAGCAGGGCGCCTTTTTCTCCTTCAGGAGAATCAGGATGTTGTCAATTCAAACCAAGTCCATCCATATTCAGCAGCAATTCATAACAGAAGTGATCTCAGGGCAGGTCTAGACTGTACTTATACAATATTATTTAGAGAGACTCACATTCCTTCATATTGTAGAAACCTTGAGCCGATCACAGCTCGTTGAAGGGCAGCAGTCTGCCCCGGCTTGTAGGGTTTCATCAAAAGAGGAGAGGAGGGAGGAGAGAGGACATAGCACAGTGAAGGCTCCACAGGAAGATGCATAATGGTAATAAGACTAATGAGACTTGAAATAACAATTGTAGTAATGGGTGTTGAGTAGGCTCCACGCGGCAGTAGGTATCCTGCAGATCAGTTACAGATCCAGATTCTTTAGCTCAAGAGAACCCCCAGAAAGAGAGAGAAATGAGAAAGTACAAACCACGGAAAAGAGAACAAGCAGAGTTAGCAATAAGCATTAATGGGATATAAATATGTATAGATGGCAAGGCAGAGGAGGAGGAAGGCCCCCGTCAATTGTAGACCTATGGCAGCAGTACTACGAGGTGGTTCAGGCCAGTCTGAGCCAAACTTAATTATATTGGCAAACCTGCATGCAATTCAACAGGCTTACTTATGGTTTCGGTCTGTATGCTTGGATGCAATTTAGTACATGAGTTCTACCAGGTTGAATGGATTTTACCCTTAAACATTTGTTAGGCCCTCATGGAAAACAATATTCATGATGCCTCCAGTCAAACATGTGCTCAGGGTCATCTAAACATTGAATGTACCAAGATGGAGAAGTTTGGGTGAAAGATGTAGGATGGAGTCAAAAATATGTATAGCAATGTTTGATTCAGTGGAATACTAATCTTATACAAACCTAAAAAAACATGTAAATCTTAACCATCCAATCCTGTTGGTGCTCGTTTTATTTATCTTGTGCCAAATGCTTGATGTATTTTGTATTGTACAATGAAATATCCTTAACTGAATCGATATTGAATCAAATCTGAAATCGAATCTAGACCTTGTAAATCTGAATCAAATCATTTTGGGAAATTAGGGGCGATACCCAGCCTCAAATACGAAATCACCAATGTTTATGTGAATTGGCAAGAAAAGGAATAAAAGGTATTTTAAAACAGGAAAAAATTGTAGGACTACCTAAATTATGTGCTGGTGCACCTAAATGAAAGAGCTCACCAGTGTGACCAATGTAAACAGTTAGTCTAGAGACCTGTTTAAGCTGTGGGACCGTGTTTGAAGCTATCGGCTTGGAGCTCGCCAAACAGAAAAATAAAGATATTTGGATAGCAATGCTGTGATCGCTGGCATACAGCTATAGCAATTTATTAATGGGAAATATTTACACATCCACATGTGTTGGAAAGTGTCTCTTGAGAAAAGGTCTAATATGAGCAAGAGCAATGTGATACATAAACGTTATTTGTCAAGATTAAAACAATCACATAGGATATTTTAGGGCTGTGTAGCATTGAGGAGACACAAAAAGGCCACATGCATATTCAGTTTCCATCTGCAGGAAGAGACAATAGATATACAGATGAAGGTTAATGTACGCAAGCATGGAGAGACACACCCGCAAAGGCACACACTTTCACCCACACACATGTTGACACACCCAACTACACATTTGTCTCCCTCCTCTTCCTTTCTCTTCCTCTACATCTCCTTTGTCACTGGATCAAGGTCACATCTAAAACACGAGTAATTGGAGTCAGAAATGAGATGCTCAACAGACTCGGCTTTTAACAGAGAGAAGCCTTTTGCTAATTTACTGTTACATTATTACTGACTATATTATCCCTAAAAGCATAATTAAAAAGTTAAAAAGCCAACTTTTAACTAGCCATGCATATTTTATTAACAGCTTTGTTTTTCTTTTTGAAAGAAAAATTTGAAAGGAAGATGCACGTGTATTTCCATGTGTAATTCTCTACTTAAAACCTTTTATTGCAAAAGGTTTTTACAAATGATTGACATAATATGCTGTAAAGTCGTTTCTAATGTTCATTCTACTGCCTGTGCAAGAGGAAATGTTAAGTTCAGTTGAGTTTAGCTCTGACTTGCTTTCTGTTCATTTCTTCTTTGTCTATACATACATATATTGCAAAGACATATCTGTTATGTATTTGTTTAAGATTATAACGTACATTACTTTACATTAACATATTATTGGTGGTATTTCTAATGCCTTACTCCTTTTTATTTACAGCTCTGATGGTACGAGTTGAACAGTGACCGCTTCCTGCCTGAGGAAACCTGCTGCAGAACTCCCTTCATCATGTCTGGGATTCACGTAAGTGCATATTTTAGTGTCGTTTATCTCATGTAAATGCAATTTTAATAAGTCTGAATATTAGTATCCTCTAACGCCAGCAGTCCTATACGTACATATTGTTGTTTTAATATGGGATGTCAGAAATAAATAGTGAGCTTCACTCTTGCCCAGCTCAGTTCTGGTGGTTTCACATTTCCAGGTTGACTCAGGGGTTTGACTAATGCCTCAGAGTAGGATTACTGTCTCTCCTGTATCCTCTGCCTTCACATGTTCGTATTGATCCAGGATGTTTTCATCTGTCACACCACAGCACTTCACCACAGTCGGGTGAAAGTCTAAAAGAAAAACACCTTTTTTTTAGGAATTTAGAAAGAGGCTGTGATCTTTGAATCGGTTTCAGTGTCGACTGTGATTCAAGTATGGAATTAATTCTTCTCGTTTGTTCCATTTTGCCTGATTTCTGGAGTTTCCATGATGTTTTATCTATAAATCTAAGCTACAAGTTACATTTTGATTGATCAGGATGTTTGAGACATTAAACCCTGCGGCTTGTTGCAACATACATCTATTGTAGATTTAGTGTGGTTCTGGTGACCCATTGATGGCAGTGTGGTTCTAAAATCAAACAATGGATTTCTGTGACAATGGCATAAGGTCATGGGTCCTTTCAACCCAGGATTTTAAGGGGCAGCAGTGTAGTCTATTGCTAGTGTTACCAAGTTACAACTAAAAGGTTAAAGATGGAGTAATAACTTATATGCACCCATCAGCACTATGTGTTTTCTCACACATTACTTAGTTCAGCTCCTTGTCCTGAACTAAGTTACATCTCTGTGATTAAATGCTGGTTCCTCCTTTTCTCTGTGTGATGCAGGCACCATGGTCGACTGGCGCAGAGTGTGTAGCCAAATACAACTTCCAGACTGCCAACGAACAGGACCTGCCCTTCTGTAAAGGAGACGTACTGACCATCATCGGAGTCACCAGGGTAAGCAAGCCAGTGGCTGAGTGCACACCTGTAAATTATGGACATTATCCTAGATAAACATAACAAACTTTTATCCTGCTCAATGTTCTGAATTTGGCTAAAGTGTAAATGCCAATATTTGACCCCTGTCATAATTTTAATGTTGATATTCATGCCTATATTCATTGGTATTCAAACATTTTACCTCTGAAGCCGTTCACAATGAAAGTGAGATGCTAAAAGACACAGAAAGAAAAGCTCACCCCCTCATGTTAGGATTCAAATAGATAAATATCACGACATGCTGCAAACAATCATATCGAGCCCAGTACCAAACAAAAAAGCCTTCATGATAAAGTATGTAAGCGAGATGCGAGTCCATCAAACAGCTTTGTAGCACCAGTCAGTGTGCTTCTCTTTTAGCTGGAGGCCCTCTCTGGCTCCCATCGGTGCTTTAGATAATACAGCAGAGCACACTGTTTGCAGCAGCTTATTCCCACTCATATCTGATTGAGCCAGTGGTGTTGAAGTGGACTGCAGCATCCATTCTGCACTGTGTTCTGTGGGTTTCTCCAGAATGACTCTGATTTATGTAGAGATGACAGCATATCGTGTGTTTGACTGTTTCAGGATCCAAACTGGTACAGAGCGAGGAACACGTCGGGCAGAGAGGGCACCATCCCAGCCAACTATGTCCAGAAAAGGGAAGGAGTCAAGTCAGGAGGCAAACTCAGTCTTATGCCGTAAGTACCAGAGGGGTAACAGGGGAGGCTCAAACCATATGTTCAAAGTTTTGTGTATATCACCGTCCTAGTGTTTATGTAAAACTGAGAAATGTTCTGACATTGTTTAAATCCATGTAATGTTTTATATACTGTAAGTCCTGACTAAATACACAAGAAGAGTAAATAAAGGTGTAATACGTAGTGTCTTTGATGAAAAGGTATTTAGAGAGAACATTGTATGAACATGACACTTAAGTGAAGTGCATTAAAGAATGTGACAGTATGCAGCCGAAATAGAAATAAGAACTGTAGATATAGTCGTGTGTCTCTGTTCACTTCCACGTGTGCTCTTCATCCCTCTGAACAAGATGATGTGCCACCACTTCACTTGCATCTGATTCAGAAGGTTCAAAAGAAGGAAATTCTTCATTCTTCACAGCTTCTGGTTTTTACTGGGTTGCCTCCTCTTGTCATTTTGATGCTGCCATAGAGGCCAGGACCAGCCGTGCACTTCCTTTTGAAACAGGCATTTTGAAAGTGCTGCTATTTTTAAAAAAAAAAAAGGAAAATGTAAACATATGCAAATGAACAGAGATGGGAAAGCTGAGAGCGTACTGGCTTCTCCAGGGTTCAAATTTTACAGATTAGTATAAAGTTTTTAATTCTAGTGGGAAATGTCAGATGATGTGAAGTCAGAGGATGGACTGCATTCATTGACCTGAGCTGGATTTACATATTTATTCCACTGTTAATGTGTTTTTTATTGATTATTGTATGCTGCATCTATATTACATTTAAATACAATGAGGTGTTTCATTTTAAAATGCATTAACTCTGCTACAGTTGCGTATGGCGTCCACACTACTCCGAAGTTTTAGAGCTCTTGCTGATTGGGTCTTTTGGGTAATGACGTAGCCTTCACTGAATCGTCAGGTTCCTATCACATGACCAAAACTTTAGCATTAGACTCGGTTACCAGTTTAGAACTCGACATGGATCATCTATCACAAGCGCTGCTGACCATGTGGGTCTTGCTAACAAATGTTGTGCAGTTCAATTCTGCATTTTACAATATCACAACTTGCATACGTAGAAGACATGGCACATGCATGCTCAGTTTACGTGTTCATGTGCTATAGTTTTCAGGCTTGTTGATATGTTATTAGATGGTCATTTAGACATAGTGAATGTATGAAATCCCTGAACAGTCATCATAGGAACCTTTTTCCCATGAATGAATAGTGATAAGTATGACAGTCTAACTGACAATGACACCGTTAATGGAGCTCACAGTAGTTGGTGGTATGACATACTGTATTAATATCTTGTCAGCAGGAATCGTTTAAGTGGACCTTTGACCCTCTTTGTCTCGCTTCATCACCTGCTGCTCAAAGCTTTAACTCTCTTCCCCTCTACCGTTCAGCCGACCTCTCCACACCATGTGTCACACGCTTTCTATAACAGTATGAATTACTCGGGTCTATTGCCAGCTACAACTTTGCGATAGCACCGATTTAAAAATACTTTGTTTTAACAAGAGTTGATATACTTCAGAAAAAAACTTTTTGCACCTGCTTACTTCTGTCATGAATTTTACGATACATTTCACTTTTAAGGAATGAATACTATGTTATAACCTATAACACAAGATTCTCTTGCTGATCTCCTGGCCTTCAAAATGCTAAAGCCGCCATCACAAGTTGTTTCTGTGGGGGAATGAGCTGTAACCCTCAGTGACTTGTTGACTCTGTTATGAATGACTAACAGATGTTTCAGAGAGCTCTCCCTCTCCTCTGGTTCACATGAGAGTTCAGTCGTAGTCCTCTGTCCCCACGGTCACTCTGACTGACTGATCCTGACCACTAGATACAAACATCACCGCCCTCATTCGCAGATAACAGCCTGCCCTCTCTGCCGCCCCCCTGTGGCAGACATCTTCATCAGATTACAGCACCACCCTCGAGAGCTGGGGTGTTGAACCCTGCTGTCCTTCTTCCTCGTTCACTGTTGTGTCCACCGAGGTTGTTGACCACATCCCCCCCCCCCCTCTCTTTCTTCTTTAAGTCTGTCATTTGCACAAAATACTGCACTTAATTTCTATGGACTGAACAACCAGTGTGTCAACCAAGAGGGGAATGTATCTCTCTGGCCAACCGCGCTTGGCGCCTGCTCTCAGATTAGTGGGAGTTAAGGAGCTGCTGTCCATCGGAGAAGCAGCCCGCACTGATCTAATCAACTCAACCCATATTAAGCTGCTTTGCCACAAGGGCTGCGCTGTCTGAGGATGAAGAGGAGGGGGAGGAGTTGGAGCACGGAGTGACGGAGGCCGCCACGGGAAAATGAGCTAAATCAATTATGGCTGTTGATTACCACCCATGCCCCAGCCAAGATGGATTGAGAGACCCTGTGGGCTGCTACTGTTTGCAGCTAATACAGCCTTTCACACAAGGAGTGTCATGAATCAATGGGATGTGGTGCAGTGTTTTGTGGTTTTGAGGTTGCTTGGATGGTTGTTTGTTAAAGCTCACAGGTCCACAGAGGTAGAAGAGAAGTGATATCACAATTCTGAATCGTGAGAAAGAGGACTCATCATTTTACACTGTAGTTTATAGTAAGAGGCTACATTACTTTTAAACAGTTTCATATTACTTGTAACAATTCATGTGCTGTTTTTTCTTTTTCTTTAAAGACACTGAGACATTTATGTTGGCGTAGAAGAGATTGGTGTAAACTATGGAGCAGGAGATGACAGTATAATCCATCCATTAGTGGTCTATAGATGTAACCACCAGGCCATATGGTGAGGGTGAAGCAGGGTTAGACAGTGAGCTTCTAGATCAGGAGGCAGGAGCTTTTATAGTTCTCAGTTAAAAGCACCAGAACTATTAAAACCAGCATTAATGTGTTTCGTCAACGAACAGTCATATAATTCCGTTTACAGCTCAGATTTAAGTGTGCTGTATCTTTTTTGTTGGTCTCCCTGAGTCAGTGGGTGACTTGGTTGTGTCCTACACTCCACCTCGTCTGAGCACTCTTTGCGTTTTCCTGTTATTGCAGAGTGCCTGTGTGTCAGTTTCCGACTCTGACCCCCGGCTTCTCGTGTGTGTCTGTGTGTGTGTGTGTGTTTTGGAGCAACATGCTTCCTGTTGTTTGGGTTCAGGTACTTTCTCGGTGACTCCTCAAGGCGAGACTGCCCCACAGCCCTGCTCCGCTTCAGTTGAGCAGACTGGAAATGCCTCTCCAACCTTCCCATTACCACTCCGCTGTTGTTTTTTTTACTTCTCATTTCAGAGCAGGCTGCATGTCTCTAATATGTGGAAGTGGATCCATTTGTGGGGTTGAAGTTGCAAATGAGATTCAGGAGAAGAAAAGGATGTGTGATCCGCTGCAGGAGCTGTTGAAGGGTGTTGAATAATCTGATGCTGTTATCACCGACACAAAAGAAATGAGAAAGTTCGGTCTCCACAAAAAAAAAGGCACATGTGAAATTTCCATACATGGAGCAAACTTGTCTCCTGATGCACACCACCAATGTAGCATTCACTTTTATGTGCAGTTTGTTTTTGTATATAACACCAACTCATCACCTGTTTTGGCTCTCTGTCCTCTTCTTTCCTCACTCCCTTTTGTCCTGTCCCTCTCCGCCTGCCTCTCTTCCGTCCCTGCAGCTGGTTTCATGGGAAGATAACTCGGGAGCAGGCCGAGCGGCTCCTCTACCCTCCGGAGACGGGCTTGTACTTGGTGAGGGAGAGTACCAACTACCCCGGCGATTACACCCTGTGCGTCAGCTGTGATGGCAAAGTGGAGCACTACCGCATCATCTACCACAACGGCAAGCTCACCATCGACGAGGAGGAGTACTTTGAGAACCTCATGCAGCTGGTGGAGGTGAGGGACGGTACCGAGCATGGCTTCCATTCAAGCTCCTGTTTTCTATTCTTAACAGTATAATACTGATACGCATAATAACCCTGTTTTTACCATGGCAGCTGAAAAGGCTGATCAGCTGTTATTATCAGTGCCAAATAAGATAAGGTCATCCTTTTATTGATTTCCCTTGGGAGAAATTGGGGTTTTACAGCAACCCAAGTATAGAACTAGAATGGCACTCAGAAGACTTAATACCTCTGCCAAGGCCCAACAGTCCTCTTATGAAAACACATTTAAATTCCCCATATCCAGATTTTAATTTAGATCGGCACCAAATGTCCCCTAAACATGCCTGATTTCTTTTTGTCAACAACCAGGAATTATTCTATTAAGAAATCTGTGAAAATGTTGATTCACACTTCTCACAATGTTAAAGAAAGAGAAAAAAAAAATACAGATTCTTGGGACCAGTGCAGTGGTTAGTGGTTGCACTCTTGTGTGTGTGTGTGCACATGTACTTATACCTTTGTGAGGAGCATTTTAAGCATAGACCGTACAAACTGAGGACATTTTTGGAAAGTGAGGACATTTGAACCGGTCCTCACGTTTTAGTGGGCTCTTTGAGGGTGAAGACTTGGTTTGACGGTCAGAATTAGGTTTGGGTTTGTGTTAGGAATGGGCATTTGGTTTGGATGGTTAGGGTAAGGGGCTAGGGAATGTTTAATGTCAATGAGTGTCCTCACAACGATAGAAGTACAAACACATACACATTTTATACACAACAAACATTTAAGATATCTGGTATCCGTATCGACTACTAAATGGTATCCTGACATACCAAGATGCTGGTCATACACTCTGTCCTAAGGTTGCAGCTTTTGCAGGAAATGTGAATTTCCACCAACTTTATTTCACATCAGAGTTTATATAGCGCTGAAACAGTTTAGCAGAAAACAACTGGTTATTTCTTTAATACATTTTTTTATTTAAAAAAATACTAGATATGCTTTAAAATGTTAAGGTATATGCTGTGATATCTGATACTAAACTGAATATATTTTAACGGACAAAACAGAGGTGCATTATTCTATTTATCAAATGACAAACCAAGAAAATACAGTGTAACAAATTACAATTCGAACAGACCGTAGTAAAAACCCATTGTAATGTGAATCAGATTTTTCTGATTATGTATTGTATTCATCAGCCCACTTATCCATCACCAATTACTGAAGCCTGGTTTCACACACTTAAGTTACCAGTTTGTTATCAGGCTCTTATATCAATGTTTTCTATTCACACAAATACTGTCAATAACCGTCAGTTTATTTTATTCTTGATTAACTATATACGGTATCTCAAAAGGATCCATCTTCCAATTATTTTATTTAAGTATTAAATGTAATTTATGTGATTTAATTGTGCTGCAGTATGATTACATAACTCCATGAACACAAATGGAACACAAACACATTCAGCGTCACCCGGTGAGTTTCTGAAAAAAACTAAATCAAGTACATTCTTCACCAAGCCGTCTGATCCTCCACCTCCCTGCCTGTTATCTGAAGGCCGGTTCACAGAGTGTGGACAGGGGAAGACACGATAGCAGAGGGAAGAAGAGAGGGGGGGCTGGGGTGCTCATCCTCTCAGATAAAGAGATGGATTGGCGGCTATCACACTTTTAATTGGACTTCATCTCTTTGCCTCGTGGGGCGTCGGAAGTGGACGACAGGAAAGTGCCAACTGGCACCGAGAGCATCTCCGTCCCCGGTGCATTCTTGTTATCTTCAGCCACCCAATATCTCTGTCTCTCTATCCCTCTCTCTCTCTCTCTCTCTCTCTTGTTCACACCCTCAAGGCATGGATCTGCCTCCACTTCCTCTCTCCACCTCTGTCCATACCTCGCCCTCTCTCTCTCTTTTTTCCTCGTGGATACCTGGCATATTGCTTCTTCTCCTCCTCTCTTTGTTATCCATTTCAACCTCTTACTTTGCTTCCCTCTCTGTGTGTCTCTCTCTTTCCCTCTTCCTTCTTCTCCTCCGTATGCATTCCCCCGTGTCCCCACTCTCTGTCTCTCTCTCCCTCCGTCTCTCTCTCTCTCTCTATAATAGCCTATGAGAGGAGGATTCCTCACATTCTTGTGTGTTTTCCGTCTCGCTCTCACTTCCACCGCTTGTGCAGCAGCTTCACATATACCTTCATATAGACACACACACACACACACAATATGCATATATGTAGACTCACAGACCCAGGCCCCCTTTGTCTGTCACATGCGTGCAGTGAAACAAAGATGGCTCCATGTGGTCTTTAGAGGGTGTAACAGCACAGTGAATGTGTTGTCAGCTACAATGCCTGTTTAGTATTTTTACTCACTAATTACAGCTTTCTATGTTAATTACATACGGCAAGATCCTGATTCATCTTTTTCCATTGTCTCCCTAAAATATCGATTTACGTGCATTTTATGGTAAACATTCTCCAAGGTGTTCAGATATGATGATATCGAAACCTCGCAGGTTTGATAACAAACGATCGTTTACTTCAACACTGAGGCACGCTTACATTTCAGTTGTTTATTTGTTGTTATTCTACATTTGTGGCTTCATTTATCAGCTGCTGTGCTCAATAATGTAGAAGAAGCTGACCCCTCTCTTGCATTATGCTGCTCCCTGGTGGCTGTAATGGCAACCTACACTCTGGTCAATTTTACTATGGTTTAGTTGATGAGAGAGAATTTTTTTTATTATTATTATTTTGTCAGAGGTTTGATGCCCTACTCTGATTCAATATTTTTACTTTACATTATTTTAATATTTTGATATATTTCCTTGTACGAGAATGTCACTGACACAAGACATCTGCCTGATTGTTGCTGGGATCTCAGCGGGTTTTATAATGAGCACATATCAACTAGGTCTAATATGGTTCCTTGTGATTCTTGGGGTGAAAGGTCAAAACGCTTTGCCCTCTCCCACACCCCCACACTCGTCCTCTGCTTCCGGTTCCCACAGTAAATGCTCACCAGCTCCACACCTCCCAGCAGGGGAGATACTCCACAAGCTTTTCTTCAGATGCTTTAAGTCTAGGATGACACATTGACATTAATACTGTTAGTCTCCAGCAGAAGTAAGCTTCATATGTTTGATCCCGTCTCCACATCTGCTGTATGATTGTGCTGCAGGTGCCTGCATTTAATCTCTCCATGGTTAGTTTTCATTGACATTTTGATTGTAGAAATATTTCAACAGTTATTCCACGTTTCAGGTGAATAATGTTACAATAGTGAGGTTCACTCTATGTTGGGATCTATTCGTCATGCTCACAAACTGAGATTATGATAAGAACACAAAGACTGGATACGTTTGCTTGAGATCGTTTTTTCTCAATTAAAGGCCCTTACAATGTATTAAAAAGTTAAATTCCATTTACAAAAAACTGTTTTCCTAGTTCAGTTCATCATTCCAGACCTCAAAGATATTTCATTTACAATTTTTCTCTTCGCAGGAACATATATTGGAATAAATATCTTATGCACTTGCTGTACAATTGCTTTTTTAAAATACATATTCATTTTGGTTTTCACCACATGAAGGTAAAGCAAAGCCTTGCTCCTCCTCCTGTTTCCCTCGCCTCTCTTGTATGGAAATGAGGCAGGGATTCTGTTTTCCCTCAGGACAACCCTACATCCCTTTTAACATTGATGCGTTGTGATAAAAGTTAAACCTGCTGTGCTTCATCTCTTTGTCGGAAGCAAGCACCACTGATATCTCGTTCATATTAAACAGGGGGACCTCCTCGCATCTAACTCCCAGCACAGTCTGAAGCTTCTTTTCATCGCTACCTTCATGTTCCGCTGTCGCATGCGGCTGAAAACAGCAGCCACGGTTTTGTTTTATATTTCAAAAGCTTGTGTGCGGACGCACCAATCAGAATTCATTCATGAATGTCAGTCCTGATCACTCATCACAGTTTAAAGATGGTAGAGGGAACTACTTCATATTTCAGACTATTACGCTTACGATTCTTTTTAAAATCAGACATTCAAATTTGTATTCAAACTCTTAACAAGACTCAAATATGAATTGTCATTGTTTGCATTAAATATTTATGTTTGATCTTCTCTCCCTCTGTCTCCAGCATTACACCAAAGATGCCGATGGCCTTTGCACCAGGCTGATTAAACCCAAGTTGATGGAGGGAACAGTGGCAGCGCAGGACGAGTTCTCCAGGAGTAAGGACACACTGAGCTCATTACACTGCTCTACAGGGACACTGGCACACAGGGGCATTACTGTGTGTGTGTGTATAATGTCACGCTAACCTCTCAAACACGAAGAGGATTATAGATGTGTACACACACCCACAGTGTACAGACTGTATACTGCATCTCCTTCAAGTCTCTGCTATCATCCCAATCCTAATAGCATTAATCAACATAGGGTAATTAATCTTTGTGTCTGGGGACGTCTGCTGGGCTTCACCAGCTCTCAAGGTCAATCCCAAGTCTTCATCCACCCCTGTCTCTCTTCATATCTCCACATGTACCAGTCTGACCCGGTTAATTCCTTCCCCAAACAAATTAAAAAAGATAAATGTTTCAATAAATCATTACAACTTTTTCCCACATGAGAGATTCCTCAATCAAATAGTGGGACCTCTACTCTGACCAGAAGATGACTGTCAAACTAATATGGTTTACTACTTCTTCTGATAACAATATAAATCATGAATTTAGTTTTTTTTTTAAATCATTTCCCTGGATCACACGATACCTCTTTTACACCCAAATTATCTCTCGTCGCTGTCTTAACAAAATAGCTTGTTCACCTGGGTGTCGTGTTTCCATCGCTGCGGCTCGGAGCCAGAGACGATTAAAATCTCTGTGCTGTGTCTACAGCAGAGTCATTTGACCTGGGTGTGAAAGCTGATTGAAGCCATTCCCGTTGCAAACACAACCCATATGTTCGCTGGTGTTAATGGTTTTCTGACCAGTGAAAAAAGGGCCTTACGATTTATAGGTCGATAATGAACCAGACGTTTTTATTTTTCCTCTGTGACGTCTGCTCACTGCGTCTTCTGTCTTCTCTTGACAGGCGGCTGGGCCTTGAACAGAAAGGAGCTGAAACTGATCCAGACCATCGGCAAAGGGGAGTTTGGAGGTGAGCAATCGAGCTTTTCATCGATCAATCGCAGCATTTAATTTCATATACGGGAGCGTTAATAACACGGGCCAAGGTCGTCTCACACGTTGTCCTGAAACTTACCCTGTTTGTGTCCTTCACAGATGTGATGGTGGGAGACTACAGAGGGACCAAGGTGGCGGTCAAGTGTATCAAGAATGATGCCACAGCGCAGGCTTTCATCGCTGAGGCGTCTGTCATGACGTAAGATCCTCCAGCTCTTCTGTCTTCGTCCTCCACACTACCTATAAAATACATCTGTCCTCTTTCAAATGTCTATGCAATCTTATAATGGGCTCTTGTGGGTTAACCCTCTTTCTGTTTCTGTTTCTGTTTCTGTGTTTTTCCAGGCAACTGAGGCACAACAACCTGGTGCAGTTGCTGGGGGTAATTGTCGAGGAGAGGGGCAGTCTCTACATCGTCACAGAGTACATGGCGAGGGTCAGTCCCATTTAGTGTAAACCCTTCCTTGAATTTCCCCCAACATTGACACACATCGTCATATTACAGAAAGTGGTGGAAAAGAATTGATCCACATTCCACACGTTCATCGGGATCTGCTCCAAAACTGGATGGTGTCTTTCTTGGATCACGCCCGACCACTTCATAGAATTGAATGGCAATTGGTTCAACAGTTTTTGTGTAATCCTGTTAACTAACAAACAAATGCAGATGAGAACATGACCTCTTTGTACTGCTCTCTTACAGATGCTTGAGTCCTCCAGCAGCAGTTTGGTTCTGATCCAGCCCTTAGCTGCGTGTCGACCCCTGTTGTCTCTCCCCATTTCAAGCTCGCTGTCCATTTTCCTATCAATAAAATAAAGATGACAAATGTCCACAGAATATATTTTAAGTGGAGTGAGGCTCAGGTCGCATCCAAACACTTCAGTCAATATGTATTTGGTCCAAACCCCGACCCCGAGCCCGATGCAGTCAATATAAGCAGCGCTGACTTTGTGTCACCCTGTCCCTCACAGGTCGTTGCTGTTTTATCACGATAACAGACATGTAAAGTGTAAAGAATCAGCCCAACCAGGCCCAAATCAAAATATAATTTCTAAATTTGTTTCTGATTCCAACCTGCTTTAATTTGTGAATTAAAAAGCCTAATGTGGTGCCAGGTAGCTGGGTCTGAGAACACATTCACACTTTGAGGCTCAGGGATTTGTTCTTCACTGCAGCATCACATGGTTTAGTTGTGTCCTCCACATGATGTGTTGATGATGTGATCTGTGTCACAGGGCAGCCTAGTGGACTACCTGCGCTCTCGAGGACGGACCGTGCTCGGCGGAGACTGCTTACTCAAGTTCTCACTGTGAGTCCTCTCTCTCTCTGTTTGTTTGTTCAAAAGACTCGAGTCAGCACAGATCAGGGTCTACAGCTTAACGGCTGCTCTTCAGCTGCCAGGATTTCAAATGAATTTCAAAAGAACAGTGTCAATGCACTTGACTGGCAACATGAAAGACCCATTTGTTTACACAAGCAGCATCATGCTGGGGCAAATGGCTGCTTTATCTGCGAGTCAAGTGCCTTAAAGTGTTTTTTTATTTTTTATTTAACAGTCATGGAGCTCAGAGCTGCTCCCTCGCACAAGCTGAAACTATTATGACCATTACTCTCAGATCAGTAGGCGTAAAATCATGCATTCACAGGGAAGTTTCATGATTCATTTCAGCATGAGCCACAAAACTTGAGCATTAACATCTTAGAGAATCATGAAAGATTAAAGAAATAGATTTCAACTGGACGAACGTTAAGCAAACAAAGAAGATCCGAGTCAGTTTTTCTCCTTCCATTGTAGCCACAGATACGTCCGTGTAGATTAAGAAGCAGACATCGACCTATGGGCTGACATCAGTTGTCTCACTCTTTATCTCCCCTGCCAGTGACGTGTGTGACGCCATGGAATACCTGGAGGCCAACAACTTCGTCCACAGAGACCTGGCAGCTCGTAACGTGCTGGTGTCCGACGACAACATCGCCAAGGTCAGCGACTTCGGCCTCACCAAGGAGGCCTCCTCCATTCAGGACACTGCCAAGCTGCCTGTCAAGTGGACCTCCCCCGAAGCACTTAGAGAGAAGGTGAGAGGACGGAGGGTGGGCAAGTATCACACTTATGTGTTCTTGCTTTTGTTGCATTTGTTTCCACCTATTTTAACTTGAGCACCGGGCAGGTAACAGAAATCCGGTGACAGAAATAAAGTGGTTTAATAAAGCATGTTTCAGGGTTCCTACGGTCATGGAAAACCTGGAAAAGTCATGGAATTGTAAAATGTGTATTTCCAGGCCTGGAAAAGTCATGGAAAAAAAATTAAATCCCCAAAGTTTTGGAAAAGTCATGGAAATTTGTTATGTTCATATTTTATGTCGTTCATTTACGCTGAGTTTTAAATAATTCATATGCTTTTAAAGAAATACGCTCAAAATATAAGCAGGCATACGCTATTATACTAACTGAGTTAGTATGAGAGCGTATGCGTAAGGTATACTGTGTGCCTTGGAATTCTCATTGTTAGTTTAAATACTACATTTTGTCACTTTTTCATGTATACACCGAGTTTTCACAAAATGTTTGGACATGGAAATTTGGTTTAAAGTTGTTGAAAAGTCATGGAAATCCATTGGTCAAAATCTGTATGAACCCTGATGTTTATTATGTTTAATTTACTTCAGATTAAGGTATTATGGCTCTTCATTTATTATGTAAAGAGAGGAGACTATCAGTGCATGACTCATACAACAGGTTTTTATAATTTTGTTTGTACTAAAGAAGAAATTAAGTATGAAAGACTTGGCAAATGAAAATTCTCTTAAATCAGTCAGGTTTGCCAATAAAGGGAGGTTCTCTTTGGTATTAATGGTTCTTTCATTAGGCTCACTATAAAATACATTTGACTGCTTTTAGCCAATATTTCGCTCCTGGCAGGTTCAGGTGGACTGAGCTGACTCTACTCTCTGTTATGAAAGCAGTGTAACTCATTTGGAGATTACATCTTTACATATCTCCAGTAAAACCTCTGTCACTTTGCTCCGCCTCACTTTATTTGAGTAGAATGTGGCACACATACTGTTCAGATGTTTTGGGCTTCAAATTAATGAATTAATTTGGGACATGAAATCTTTATTTTCTATACTTACGATCCATCTCTATTTACTCTGGTCCAGTAGCATCTATACTGATGCTCACACATCTGCAGAAATCTCATAAGAGTTACCTTTTATACAGATACCAACATTATTCATTTAGACCCTATGGTGCAGAGATATACTCGACTCATTTTGGGCTTGTAGTTTTCAAGCAGGAGCCTGAGAACAGACCTGATTTTTAGGTGTTCAACTAATCTTTTTTTTTCTCCCACAGAGGTTTTCCACCAAGTCGGACGTGTGGAGTTACGGGATCCTGCTTTGGGAGATCTACTCGTTTGGGCGTGTGCCTTACCCTAGAATTGTAAGTAAAATGGTCAATGCTCTGTATTTATATAGCGCTATTCTAGTCTTGATGACCGCTCATTACTTAACAGGCACCTGAGCAGCAGGTCTCTCTGGATCTAGCAGGCTTTAGGTTTACCAGCAGATGGCAGGCTTCATTTGCTGGGACCCGTTTTTTACATTTTTTTTATTAAATTTATTTCAGTAGAAGATGAATGAAATGAAGTCTCGTGCGTCAGAGATGACCTCAAAATAATTAGATTTCTGCCCTTTAACTGCCGGAGCTCACGATGAAAATGTGATGTGTTGCGTTCTGTAAATTATGAATTAAATTATTTCCTCCATGCCTCACCACTTTGTACATATTTCCCATTAGCATACTTATTATAACCTTTTGTTGAGTCATTCTTTTGCATCAGCGACCGAAACTCGCTCCCGCTGAGAATCTGACGTGCACTCTCGCCCCGTCTCTGTGTCTCAGCCGCTGAAGGAGGTGGTGCCCCGGGTGGAGAAGGGCTACAAGATGGACGCCCCGGACGGCTGCCCGCCCGTGGTGTACGACCTGATGAAGCAGTGCTGGACCCTGGACGCCGTGGTGCGGCCCTCCTTCCGCATGCTGAGGGAGAAGCTGCTGCATATCAGAACCAAGGAGCTCTACCTGTGAGGAGGGGGCACGGGAGAGGGTGGGCTGGGGGGGAGAGAGGAGGGGGGGTGGGGGGCGTGAGACGCAGCCGAGCACAGCTGTGAGGCGTCAGGAGGAGGGGGAGGAGGAGATGAAGAGGGACCACAGCGCCTTCCTCCTGCCCGCCCCAGCCTGTTGACCTGTGGGACTGCCGCACCGTGCCCCCCCCACCACCCACCCTCCCTCCACCTCGGACTTCCTCCACATCCACACACGGACTGTTTCCTGTTTGTGTTGTATAGCTTTGGCCAGTTTCCTGGTCTCTCGATGGGCCAGCACTCTTCCCTCCTGCTTTACCTCCCACCTCACTCACTCGCTCTCTCTCTCTCTGTCTCCTCTATCACGGTTCTTCCTCTTGCAGATCCCTCTTTCTTTATTGTTTTCCTCCTCCTCTCCTGAACATGGCATTACCTGGAGGGGAGGCTGGCCTTTTCCTCCACGTTTGTCAGGTGCTCTCTCTTCCTCCCCTCATCCCTCCTTCATTCCTGGTTCTCCGTGTCGCCGTGTGGCTCTGCATGCCATTTCAGCCCATCTCTCTAGTCATTCCATCCTTCCCTCAATCCCTCCCTCCCTTCCCCCCCCGTCGGCGTGGTGTCAGGTGTGGGGCCTTCGCTCTGTGCCAAAGTGCCTCCAGTCTACAGAGCTCCAGACCTCCCTCCAGCACTTCTTTCAATGGACTTTTTGTGGTTTGCTTTTTTTAATTACTTTTTTTATGAGAACTTTTTTTATTGCTTTTTTTTTTTTTTTCAGGGAGGTTATCAAACCAATTTTAGTGCTTTCTCCCCCACCTCCAACATGTCCCCATCAGACTGTATGCATTTTTTTTTTTTAAATGTCCAAAAAGAGAGAGCGTGACGAGGAAGAGGGAGGATGTGGGGACCAGTATCATGTTTGTCCTCCGGTCGAGACAGTCCAGAGGAGCCGGGACAATACCAGGAGGAGATGGGGGGAAAGGCAGTTCTCAAACATGGTCAATTCATCATACGTGGGCTTGTTTTTATATCAAAATATATTTAAAGGATTAAAAAAAGAACAAGAAACAACTGACTGGGGCAGAGAGTGAAGACGAGGAGGACTCTAAGAAGCCAGGAGTCTCTTGGCGTTAGGAATGTTCAGTGTCTCTGTGAACGCTGGGGTCAGGGTGGTGCATGCTGTGTGTGAGAGGCCTTGGGTTCAACTGTCAGTGCTTTCAATGTTAATTGTTTTATTATGCTATCATGATTATGAATAAATCATTCCATCTGAACTGTGTGTGATTGTGTGTGTGGGTATGATTGTGTGTGTATTAATACTGGGATGATGATTTTGAGCTTGTGGAGTGAGGACATTAAAAGTGAGGACAGTGCTATGAGGGGCACTGGCACGTGGCAACTGTGAACAGTTTCTGACCCTAATCAACCATAAAAGAAAATAAATTATAAATAAGTAAATGAGATAACTACATCAGAGAAGGTTCAAACGACCACAGATGGGAAAGCGGGAGTTTTCGTTCTAATAAAAGTTCTCCTGAACTCCAAGGCCTTTTCCGTGGCATTTTAATTAAAAAGATAAGTCATTTATAATTAATACTAATAGTAAATAACAGCAATTTGGAGATTTTGAAATCACTGCATACATGCACACCAGTGAAAATCGATACTAGGACACTAAATATTTGGCTTAAATGAAAACACTTGTATTCCTATGTTTGATTTGACCCTACTCACATTAGTCCTCATCCACACTGCAGCTCCACAGCTGCCGGTCAGAACCACAGGTCACTCTGCAGATCCACTGGAGCAGCTCAACGTGTTCAACAGCACCAGGATATGATGGATGTTCACTTCCTTATCATCCATCATGTCATGGGAACGGTTCCTTCATTCTCTCCCACCAGATGTTTCTGGCCCATCCATGGTTTTAAAATAGAGACCATAATCCCACAGGTGACATTACTCTTGAATAGAATGGAGATATGAAAGTTGTATTCCTCTGTGACAGCCAGTGGCTGAAGGCATTGTGTTTTTGGGGTTTTCCGTCACATTATTACTGCTGGTTTTTGGTGGCATAGAACTGCAGGGAGGTAATTCTACTTTATATGTTTACTTAAGTATTCAATAAAAATAGTTTTTTTAGCCCCTTCTATAGCTCTCAAACTAAGTGTCTGTCCCTTCAGTGTTGTGAAAGATCATTGTAGAACACCACCAAGCAACCTGATTTAACTTTGTAACACTACATCATCATCGTTGATTTAAAGACGTGCGTCCTGCATCTGTCTCCTAATCTCTTCACAGACTATAAATAATCTGCTGTGATCATCTTTGGAGAACACGAGTGCTGTGAACAGGTGGGGAAGTGTCAGCGGAGCCTCACAGGCGTGAAGAGCTGTTTTCGTGTTATATCTTTTTTAAACTGTTCTCAGCACAGAGTTGGCTTCACCCCCCCACCCACCTTTGCTCTGGTAAAGTCGGTCCACTTTCCTCCCTGTGCAGTGACTTACAGGCTGAGAGGGATCCTGAATCTGATCCCTCGGATTCAATTTAAACTCATTCTACTCTCATCTGTTAGACTTTAGACAAAACCTGTCCTGTCTGTGTCTGCTGCCGCTGCTGCACCCCCACAGTTGTGTGGGGGCATAATCACATGAGATTCCTATGGATCTTAATGGCAGTGACAGGGCGGCAGCACTGGGCCTGGTTACATAAGCAAGGCAGTTTGTGCTCATGGCCAAGACTGTGCTGCTGTCAGGACCTATCATGCCAGCGCCGATTTACCATCCCGCCATGGCTGCACGAGAGCGGCCTGCTGCAGAGAGACCACCTCCCACCCCTCATGCACACACACACACACACACACACACAGTTTGTCTCTTTGGCTCACTGGAAAAAAGTCCAGCCCATTGGGTGTTCTGGGGATCATTTGTGGATGTCGCCTGGCGGCCAAATGACACCACTGGGAGGCAAGGTTCCCAGGGGAGCTTAAAAGGAGCTTTGAGTTTAGATGGAATTTAAATTGGAAAGTTTTTACGAGACATTAAAGTTGTGTCTGCATTCAGGGGCTGCCTTCTTCAGAGGACATCCTTCCGAGGGCGAGGTCTGCTTAGACCACGAAGGCAGCCTCCTTGATGGACCACAGAGACAGCGAAAGCTGAACCAATTCACCAATCTGGTCTACAGAGGATTTGCGTGATCTGCGTCACCAGCTTGCCCCCCCACACTGCTGTTGCATAGCAATAGAGCTGACGTCAGAGAACCTGAGAAAGTTGGAGAAGCCTTTTTTTTTTTTTTTTTTTTTTTTTTTACATATTTACCATAAGCTGTTGGGTTGAGTTGAAGCGTGACATTCAAGCATTGGACATCTTACCGGTGTCATTACCTCTTTGAATAATGATTTGTCATTGAAGCGCAATGGACCATGGGATAGGTAGAGGTCAAAGGTCGTGGCATCCGGTTTAACGATGCTTGGAAGATCAGTCAGAAAGCTGTGATTCTCTCTCGCCTCTGCAGCATCTGCCTCCACCTCACTACATTCCCTCCTTTATTTTTCACGTTTACAGAACAGTAAACCATTATAATGTTGTGAAATATGATGAATTATGATAGTACATTTCAAAAATGTAAAGCCCTACTTGAGGCTTGTGGTGAGAGGAGGGAGAGTTAATGCACATCTCACACGTCTGGACGGCTCGCTCCTCCGCTCACACTTAACTAATCCTGACAACCACCCAGCTTCACATTCTTAGCGGGAGGATTGATGTGTTAATCAGCTTTTGATGAGTTATGAATCTGTGCTACTGACGGCAGCCAGGCACATATTAATGTGATTAAGCCAACACAATATTTTTGGGGGGTAAGTCCGAGGAAGAGGAAGGGCCAGGCACATTTTTATGGAGTTGACATGTTGCATTGTCCCCCTGCACATCAAGCCAGACCTGACAGATGTACATGTGTGACAGAATGAGGGTAAGGGGGGGGTTCGGTTTATATTTTTATTTCTTTATTTCTTTACCTTCGGCCCTGGCTTCATGTGCTGCTGCTGGGTAATGTGATGGCTTATTTTCTCTCCACCATGTTCACGCCGATGGAAACTCTCCATTAAAACCAGTTACCCTGCAGAAACTGGATTATACAATGAATTATCAAAAGTACCTCAGTGCATACTAACACAAGTGAGTCATTTTGGCATTTGACATTTCTGACAAATATGTAAATCCATGAAACCGACTCCATGTTTTTACACCCAACACGTTCACAAAAGATTTTGAATGCGGGTCTCCTTAAGTATTCACCAGCAAAATGAACCCCTCAACAGTATGTGATCTAAAGGTTTGAATTTAAGTAGATATATTGGATGTTGAGGGAATTGACTGGACTGTGAAGAGGTTGAGGTGAAGCTGTGTGTTGTAGATTGGTCATGAAGGATGCACTGGTGGCAGTGTCACATGCAACAGCCTGCATATGCACCCCAAAGACAGACAGAGAGAGCGGTATCATCCCATCAAAAAAGTCAAACAACAAACTTGTCCCGTGGGCTGAACCCTGTGATGCAGCAGACTGCAGGGGGGAGCTACTGACGCACACTGAGGGGTTTTGCTGGTGCAGCCCCACAACTCTTACTGAGTGACCCAGGGTCTCTGCTGTTTTCAGGCCATTGCGGTGACAGGGAGCAGCCGTGGAGCCGAAGGAAAATAACATTGACGTTATCAGGCCAACGCAGCCTTGGTGACAGAGATCCTTTCACAAGGACACGTTTTGTAATTTTGTCGATGTGTTCAGTTACACAAGACAGCTATCGCACTTCTGTCCGGCCTGGGAGAGGGATGGCTCACATGTGGCTCTCTCTGAAGGTCTCTACGTTTTGTTCCCTTGCTAATAGGGTTTGGTTGAGGGTCAAGGACAGAGGATGTCGTGCCTTGTTAAGCCCTGTGACACAAGGGCCTCTTTTCTTGCTGGATGTGCCACTCAACATCTCGCTGAACAAACCATAAATGAGCGGTTTCCTGCTGCAGGTAGCTTGTATTTGGGAATGCTTGGATAGATGTTTGTCAGTCATGGAAAACACTCTTTTGTCCATTTGCAATCAGGCCTAATTGTGCTGTGTCACAGCGGTGAAGTGATGTAGGCGCCTGAATAGGGTTGCAAAGGGGCGGAAAGTTTCGGGTAAATTTCCGGAAACTTCCCGGAAACTTGCCATGGGAAGTTAAGCTCGGGAATTTTGGGAATTTTGAAAAAAAAAAAAAACTATGCAAATTAGACGCTGAGCAATAAAAACATCATTCAAAACTGCACACTACAGCAGGGCTATTGAGGCCTGCTGTAGTGTGCAGGACTAGTCAGGTAAGATTCGAGGATATTACTGGGGAAAATATATTAGCATGCTGATTGAGGATTGTTCATCTGTTCATCTAGCCTATTTCCATTCATTTATCCATCAATTGTAAAATATGAGCACAGACGATTCCAATTGTTTGGCTAACTATTTATATCTCTGGCATTGCATTAGTGTTTTTTTACAAACTTTTTTCTCATCTTATTCTACAGAATAATGCCACGTGCACTATCTCATGTGTGGAGGCATTTCACCCCATCCAATGTGAAAGGAAAGGCTGAGGACTCAAATCAGCCTATGACAAAACAAAATGTTTATATTTATGTCTGTACATGACAAGGTAAACACAGTTAGTATAAATTATCCACAACATTTCCAGTTTATTCCCGTTAATTCCCGTTAATTCCCGTTAATTCCCATGGAAAGTTTCCAACTTTGAATATTCCCGGAATTTTGCAACTCTACGCCTGAATCACGGCCCCCATCTGTCATATACATACAGACCTTATTCCACATATATGAATCTTATTCTCAGTCACTGTTTTGTTTTTGAGTTTCTGATTCTTAAGTGAAATAATGAAGCATATGACTTTTGGTTGTACCAACAACTCAGTGTGTGTTTTAATGTCAGACAGCAGGAGGCGTGACCTCGTCCGCTGAGCTCCTCCTCCGCAGAGAGACAGAGGGCGTCATCCTGTACTGCAGAGGGAAGGAATATGAAGCTACTAATTACATGCATGGTTTTTCTACTTTTTAATTTCCTTTTTTTTCATGCACAGATTTTATTTGGTGCGTTCTATTCAATTATAGGAAAGGTTATTTTCTTTCCCCGTCAAAACCATATTCACATGTCTACATGTG
Organism: Limanda limanda; assembly: GCF_963576545.1. Lineage (NCBI taxonomy): Eukaryota > Metazoa > Chordata > Actinopteri > Pleuronectiformes > Pleuronectidae > Limanda > Limanda limanda. Next base: position 12,089,817 of record NC_083638.1, read on the forward strand.
CAGTGAAACAGTTTTTAATGGTTGTTATAATTTCTCCTCTCTATATTATCTGTGTATAGAGATCACTTCCTCCCAGCTTTGTGAAATGGAAGAGGGACAAAATCCACAGTCTTTGGTTCTGCAGCCAAACCTAATATGAGGCTTCAGCTTCAGCCTTTGTTCAACAAACTAGATGGAAATCTTCCAAAATCATCTTTTTATTAGCACTTTGTGTTTGTCATGGAGTGTGGCTCCTGACTGAGCTGCAGCCGAGGGAGAGGAGCACACACACATACAAACACACACACACACACACACACAGACACGTGATGACACCACATACTAAAGGTGCACAGGCACGCTCGCAGCTCTGTGAGGCTGTTCTCAGGCACAGCAGTGCACCGAGCTTAATGCGAACATCAGCATATTGTTTGTTTGCTGATAGACTAGAAATGTCAGCCTCACGGTGGTGTTGAGTGGAAAGTCATGGGAGAGTCAGTGGTGTTATTCATCTTCTGAGGACCATAAATGTCTCTACAATTGTTACTTTTACCATTTGTTTGTTTGACAGTTAGCGGCACTACACAAAAACTACCGCACAGGTTACCAGAGAAACTTGGTGACAGGATGTGGTGTGAGTCATGGAAGAACTCATTGTTTTTGGTGTGGACCAAGATAGATCCAGGAAATATGTTTTACCTTCTCTAACACCACAGGCACTGTTGGGCCTTGGCGGAGGCATGCTGAGGTCTGTAGTTGGTGATATTTTCAGTCCGGAGCAAAGTACAACACATGTACATTGCTTATCAGAGTTTAATCATGGTAAATGATAAATGGACTATATATAGATATAGCACTAATACATGCTGCTCTATTTTTTCCGTCCAAACACCATGGAGACACAGCAGGACGTCAGGAGCAAACTGCCCAAAGGCTAGCAACCAGCACTGCAACAAGAGCTCACAATGACATGTATATTGTAATCAGAAAGTAATTTGAATTATTAAAGCTGGAGGTTGAAACTGGTTCTTAAGAATCCGTGGTGTCCCGCTGCCAATCAGAGCTCCAGCTGTGGGCCGCACAGCGGGTTTGGCGAGCTGGAGGCAGATAACACACGGCTTGTGTCCGACGGCGGAGCTGGCAGATGAGAGTGTGCAGCAGCGATGCCGTGATGAAACGTAATGTGAAGCGGTATGTGTCTCCTCCTCCACTGGCCCAGCCTGGCTGCGTCTCACTCTGAGAGTCGGTGGTGGCTCACAGACAGAGGGAGGCTGGAGAAGGAGGATAACAACCACAACAAAGGCCAGTCTTGTCCGCTGAGCTGCACACAAACAGTCCCCGCTGCCTGTGACGTAACACCAGCCGGCTTTCTGAACCTCCTCTTTAAATAACCCAAAAGTTGCCCTGCAGTGTTGGCTGACATGTTCATTTGACTTTGTGAAATATCAAGGTTCCCTGAGTCGCAGAGAACATGTTTTCTGCACCGCTTGTCAGCATGAATTTGCATTTTGCTTTTGACATTTCACCTCCCCCCTGCCCCGGGCCCCTGGCCTACTGGTCACCGGCGGGGGGGAACTGTGCCAACACACATTCCAATGAGGAGAGGGTGAAGGGCCCCGCGGCCCCTGGGAGCCACCATCATGATACCACTGCTCTCCATGTAGGAACTTTCCTGTGCACATTATCCTCTTCACTGTCTAGAAAGAAGGAGGACGGTAGAAACTTAAGAGAAGAAAAAAATGCAAATCTGCACCAGTAGAAAAAAAAATAGATTTACATTATTAGGGCCATATTAAAAAACTAAATTCTAAGATTTCTAGAATAAAGTGTTATTACTATATTACGAGAGTATAAGGTCATAATATTATGGTATAAAACAAAATACCTAGCACAATCTACTTCAAAGTCAAAGATTCCCCTCTTCAATATGTAGCCTAAAATAATGACTTTATTGTCCTTTATGATTTTTTTCCTTGTTGTATTACAACTTAATTATCGTATATTTACAACTTTATTCTCTTATATTATGGGTTTATCCGCGTAAAATTACAACTTAAAATTTCTTACCGTAACTTTATTCTCAAAAGCTGCGATTTCTTTTCCTTTTACGTGACCTGAATTCTCTGCATCGGACAAGAATTTGATGTCATCCAATCTAAGTGTTGTAGATGATCTCTTTAAAGCTGCTGTAATCAGTAACTGCATATTAACAATGAAACATGTTCACATATGAGATGTGTCGCTAATATTTGTAACTGTGGCTTTCCGCTCATCTCTATGGAGATCTGTAGCAGCTTTGACTGTTGTGGTCTCAAAGGCTGCAGTGGTTTCCCTTCAGCCAGCCTTTTCTTATTAACCTGGTTTTCTGGGCAAAGCTCCTTCACTGAAAAATCTCTGATCAACCTGCTGCACGGCTAATACCAGCCGTTGTTAACATCCAGTGCTGATGAATATATTGGATCAATTAACAGCTGAAGATGCAGACTTTTCTCTAAATAAATAGGAGACAAAAACAGAGCTAAAATAAAATGTAGCATTTTGCCAAACCAGGGTTTTGAAACTAAAAAACATTTTTTTCCCAAGGGCGACTCAATGCCGTTTGGAGACTCAACTGTGCAAAGCTTGAAAATGTCTTTTCCCCCCGACGGGCCTGGCAGAAGATGAGAGGTTTTATAACGTTGTATGAGCAACAGTGTGACACTGAACACTTGTCATGCTGTCAATCAGCAGTAGGAGTTTGTTATCACTTTTTATAGACAGGCGACAGGCTGTGTGACAGGCTGTGTGAGCGGATGGCGTCCTTGTATACCATTTATTCGCAGAGTGCTAAACACCGCACCATGATAGAACCTGCTAAGATCACGCAGAACTTTCTATAAGTCATCCCATACAGGGGTGTCAGCGTTCACAGGCAGAAGTGGGAACAGCCACGGAGACTCAGTGTCCCTTCCGACATGCCTGGTGTGACAGTTGTAGAGATAAAATGATTAACTGAAGAGGAGGAGGCGTCTGAACATTTCCTGTCTCGGGAAACAAAAATGAATGTTCCGTCTCACAAATGAGCCGGGCTTTGTTTTCGGCGGCGCATAGCGAGCATCCGCAGAGGACAGACTCTAAACTGTTGTGACACATGAGGAGCTGCAGCCAACCGGGAGTAATTTTGAGGTTCATGAAATGCCTTGTAGACTCCAAATAAAACCCCGTGCAGTGAAAAGGCTTGTCACAACGACACGTTCACGGCCACATTCTTAGACTGTGGGTTTTTTGGGGGGGGAGATGTGGGTAATTGAAAGTTTGCCTGAGAGCACATTATCACACCCCCGCAGCAAGAATTTCCTCAGGTCTGGGTTATTTAGTCTCATTAAAGGTAACCAAAAATATATTAGCTTTCAGAAGAAGATATATCACAATAACGATGGAACAACAGTTGTTTCTCCTTTACCAAGCAAGGACCAACTATATGGGATTTAAAGGTTTGAATGGAAATTGATATATTGCATATTTAGGAGAAATGAATGGATGTTGAGGTGAAGACGTCTCTGATCGGCTGGTGTGCGAGGACGCACCGGTGACAGGGTAGAGGCATACTCCTTCCCCAGACAGTACCAAGAAATAAACATGCAAGAGGTACATTAAATTACATACACTTTTATCCAAAGCGACTTACAATGAGTGCTTTCACCCCCGAGGGTACAAACCAAGAACAACAAGAATCAAGAAAGTACAATTTCTTCAAAAATAAAGCAAAACTACAAAGTGCTATAAGTGAGTGCCATTTAAGTCCTACTAAATTGTTAGTTTCAAAAATTGTTAGTATATATATTTATGTTTTTATGTTATGTTTTTTTTATTCAAGGTATAGTCGGAAGAGGTGTGTTTTTAGCTCATATTAAATATTAATATTAGCTCATTCCATCATTTAGGAGCCAGGACAGCAAACAGTCGTGACTTTGATGAGTGTTGAGCTCGCAGTGAAGGAGCAACGAGCCGATTGGCTGAAGCAGAGCGGACACACACTAACTGAATAAGAAGGGATGGGTGAGGGAGGGAGGGAAGAGAGGATGGAGGAATGTGGGTAAGGACGAGGGATAAAGTGGTATGTGTAGGAATGAAGGTAGGGATGTGGGAGGGAGGATGAAAGGATGAGGGGAGAAACCAGGGAAAGAGGATGGATGGATGTGGGAGGAGAAGATGAAGTAACGAGGGAAGGAAGGATAAAGGGATGAGGCAAGATGGATCAAGGGTAGTGATGAAGGATAAAGGGGTGTTGGGTTGAGAGAAGGAGGATGAAGGGAGAGGGTGATGGGTTGACCAGGTAAATGTGGGCTGGAGGTGTGGTTGAGGCGTGGCCTTGCTCCTGAGCCGAAGTGAACCAGGTAACCTGATTTGTTTCGAGAGCTTTAATGGCTTTGAGAAAAACAGAGCCTCCATCCACCCACCCAGAGAGCTCAGGTCGAGTCCTGTGAGATTCATCTTGTAGCCTGGCACAGGGGTGAGGGGGGGGGGCGGAGGAGATGGAGACACAGATCGGGGCTAGAAGGCTGCGCCGGCTCGGTAACCAGCCCCTCTTCCAAACACAGGAGCTAATGAGCGCAGCCAGAAGTCAGTGTGTGGCTGAGCAGCTGCAGCTCCACGGCTCAGACCACCCCACCCCACCGAAGATGCGCCAAGAAAAAAAAATAAACCGAAAAAGGGGAAGGAGTGTCTCACGGCTCACTGAGTGAGTGTACAACAACCACGGCGGAGGATTGTCTCGGAGAACATGATTACAGATAGATAGGCAGGAGAGCATGTCTCCAAATAGCTGTGTGTGTGTGTGTGTGAGTGATGTAACAGCCTCTCTACCGTGGGCAGGAATGACCCCGGGCTGCTCCGAGCACATTCACATTAATTAAGTTGATGCATTGTGGCAACTCACATGTGAGCAGACATGTATAATCACATAGCCGCAGCAAAGCAAGCTGTTAGCAAGCGTACGCATACACGGTCACGGCCGGGGAACGAGGCGGCACGCAGCAGTGCAGTTCGGACGGGAAGCGTAAGAAAGCTCGTGTGGACATAGATGACGCTGCTGTGTGGGTCTGACATGAACTATCCACTCAGGGCAGAGCTTGACCCTTTCACTCCGTCCCTTTGTGTTCTCATGTTAACGGATCACTGCCTCAGTCGCTCCTGATGCTGATGTATTTCTGTGCTGCTTCCTAGGCCTCGGTGCTATTTTATTAGAGGAAACTGTGATGATGTGACCATGATGCAAAGCAATTATTTAAAATCGTGATGCTGATCATTACGGCGTGCTAACCACACTGCAAAGGTGTGTGTGTGTTTATAGTTAAATGTTGTGTAATTGCATGGTCATAACTATCCTGATAGGACTGATTATTAACTGCGCTTTTTCATTGAGATTTGAGATTTGAGAATATTCTATTGAAATCCCAATTAAGCAGATATGAAATGCAACTACCTTCTGATACATGTTAGGACTGGTTATATAAAGGAGTCTAATAGTAGAACAAAGGAGCTGAGACTTATTTTGACATTCAGAAAAATAATTACATATTAATATTTAGAAAACGTATTCAGCTGTTGCTCAAACACTGCAGTGGCTGGTGATCTTGATTGAAGGATGAGGTGTGTAAGCGGATTGGTGGAGACGAGACAACTAACCAGGGCCACGCCCAGTAAGCAGCACACAGGCAGGAAGAAACCGACTCCTTACAATTAAAATAACAACTGTTCCCATTATTATTGAATAAAGCTATATAATCTAATCTGAATACAAAAGATCTCCGTCTGTTGTTCTGTTCTTCAATTTTCTAAGTGGCTGGAGCCTGTGTTTCTGAGGAATTATAATCTGACTAATGTGGATTTTTGGGGCCATACCCATACTAATGTCTGAGGATAAAAACTTCAAGTGTTGATTTATCGATCAATATAATTATAGAATATGATTACTATAATATGTCATAATCAGAGACTTATGGCAAACTAATGTCACATTTTAAAGTTAATAAATAGAAAGAAAAGACAAATACAACCTAAAAAACTAGTATGAAGAAAATATACATCTTTTTTTAACATCTGCGCTCTTTATTCTGTAAAATAAAAGTTTTTATAGTGATGGATAACAGCAGACGAGAGGGCAATATCTTGAAATTGAATTAAATGGCAGGGCTCTAATGTGAACGATTCTCCAGACCCCCACCCAAACCCCCAGTATCATTTCACCTCTGTTGTATTTTATTAACTGTCACATCCCAACCTGTGCTAAGTGATGCCCGCTGCTGCTGTGGGACGTCAGATGGTTGAGTGGTTTGGACCGGCTGCCGTCTGACCCTGGATCAGCTGATAGCAGCGAGCTCAGTGCGCTGATACACTTTATGTAAGAATTACGTGCAAACCTTTGTTGTTCATGCAGCCAGGGGCCGATTTGACATCAGTGCTGCCGTGTTCCGGCAGCTGCTCTGTGCCGGATCATTCCTGCACAACTCTGACGTTTGGTTCAGTGAGTCAAGAGTCAGGACTCCATTCCCCTGCTCAGCCGGATGTAATAAAGAAACGACTGTCCCATTAATATATAATTAAGACATTAGCTCACTGAGACTGAGACAGTGAGCTGTGCAACCTAAACAGGATCAAATCTGCACCGCATGGCATCATTTTTGACCGAGGTGACTGCCTCACTGTCACTGGCTTCAGATTTGTATTAGCACCATGTTTAGCCTGTGCTTAAGCATTTCCCCTTTCTGCTGAGCCTCAGCTTCAAAGCTTCCTGCCTCAGTCCAAGCTGGATTACTCATCAGTCCCCACACACAGACGTGGGCAGCGACGTGGAGCGTGACTCACATGGCTCTTACGAGTGTTGATTTTAGCACCGCACTGCTTAAAAAAGAGGCGTTGGCATTAGCTGTGGCCGAGGTGAAAAACTTAGAGGTGGATGAAAGATGTTTGTGACTTAGAAAAGACTCCTGAGTGAACCGGGGAGGCATTAAAGGTGAATCACTTGGCCTGGTACATTCAGTCACTTTGTAAGTATATGAATTAGAATCATCTACGTCACCACAGATGTACAGCAACACCTAAACACAGTCATACATCAACAATGACTGTTACCCAATAAGACTTATTCACATCCTCTCGAGTGGGCACATAACAGCACCACCCGGGAGGTTTTTAAATGGATAGTTTAATTGTCAGGGCTTAAGGACACTTGGATGACACCACATGATTAGTATGTATGAAAACAAAAAAAATTCTGTTGAGGACTCGGTAGCCAGTTACTTCAATTGTATTGAATATGGCTGTTTTTTGGATTCTCCCATCGGCATAGCAGTGAGTAGATAATCGTTGAATTTTCATTTTTCAGTGAACTATCCCTTTTTTACTTAAATAAGTACATATTTAAGTCCATCTTTTCTGGTCAGCATTTTTTTCTGTTAATTCACAAAAAAAAAGTGTTGCTTCATTACTGGATGCTTCCTTAAAATGCATCATGTCATCTTCAGTGTCCAATTTTTTTCCATAGCAATAATGTCTATAACAAAAATACAAGCTCAATGCACTTGTAATTGGTTATATTGAGCCCTTTTCAATGGTGCCTCAGTAGATAAATCAAGTACCTGCTTCTTCCTTCAAACTGTGAGTCATCCTTTGTGCTTTGTGCCGTATGAACAATCTGTAAATTGAAGGAGGACGACAGCGGGTTGGATCAGCTTTACACCTGAGGAACCCTGAGAGAAAAAGAGCGAGAGACTGTCTATCATCTTAACTGACATGTGAGAAGAAAGGATGTGAAAGCTCTGCTGCTGTCAGTCACATTACACCGGTAGGAACGAGTAAAAGGTGCCTGATAAAAATAAATAACATATAAATTATACAACAAACGCACACCAGTGCAGAGGAAAGACACACAAGTCCTAGATGTGATGTAGAAGTATATATCGTGATAAAGAATTTGCCCAATCCCTTGTCTGTAATAACCTCTGTCAAGGTCAGGAAAGAACTCATTGAATTATCTGTGGATAATTCATGGATTTTGTTGAGAAAATCTGGCACATTTAGGGAGCTGTGTACCATTCAGTGCTGCCTGAGTGAATTTATTTAAATCTATTTCATTTAAGGGCACTGTTGGGCTTTGGTTGAGGTTTACTATCTACTGACTGCTATTCAAATTATTCATGTTGTGATGCTACTGCTTGTGACTGTGTGTGAATGCATTAGGTTCAAGATGTTTATCTGCCGTGCAAAACTCAATACATCCATGATACACACAAGGAGCAAATGTATATAAACTATATAAAAGCTTGTAAAGCCGACCACTCCACAGCTCTGGTTTGTACCATCCACTCACTCATATGCATTCATTAGATGAAAAGTGAGCACATCACAGGTATCTGGGGAGGATCTACTTTCTACAACTCTTTGATTTAAGCTGATAGGAGGGGGTGGGAAGAATGTTATTTTTTCAAAGTGGAGCCTGCTCTCATGGATTACCAACTCTAGCTATATTTTCATGTTCATGTAATGTGCTACACCTTTACATGTCGTTAGTTTTCTTGATTCTTAATCAAAGTGTGTCTCTATTACAGTTTTAAATGGTTTGCATCATGCTCATGATTTCTGCAGCTTGTCCTCTTGTGCTGTGTGTCGTGTGATGTGTCAGGCCAGGTGTGTCGTGCCGGAGCGTGACAGGTTGCATAGTTAGCGGGGACAGGCCGTGACGGACACTCTCCTGGCTCCGAGGGAAACATCAAGGCTCTCTATATGCATCATGTGTCACGTGGCACGGGGCCCATCGCCCTGGTGAGGTCCATGACGCCCAGGAATGCTAACGTCTTCGGGCAGCCTGTCACATAGATCCAACATCCTGTCCAGCCTCCGGAAGTTTGATGACTCCACCGCTCGGCCCTGACTTTTCAGACGTCAACGGCCTACTTTGGCTCCCCTTACCTTTGTGGTAAATTCAGCTATATAGATCCCTGTAACCTGGGTATGAACCAGGATCACATGTTTAACCATGCAGCCCTCATCTTTAGCTTCTCAGTAATTCCTCATTATATTTTTAGTCAGTTCTCGCCTCTAGGGAATGATCTCTGACCTGTTAATGGATAAGCATAGAACATGGGTCTTTGTCTTTCTTTACGAGGCATGTTTTTATGGATACACCATTTCATTAACATTATATGCTTGGACACATGCAGTTGTGTCCGGCTGAAACACGAGATTTGGGATGTTGTTTTGCCTTGGGTTGCAACCTCTCTATATAATGTGGGCTCGACTCCTGCAAAGGCGGGCTTCCACTATTGGCGTGTGGATGTCTCCGGATCTCGAGAGTCCGTCCTGACCTGCAAGACTTTTGTGTAATAAACTTTAAACTATACAAGCAAGTTTTGGGTCCGCGGAGAATTCTTCCTTCAAACATCAACTTCACCATCATCGACACCTCTCGGCTGCCCGAAATAGACGATACCTTCACCTTCAGCCGCGCCGCGTGCAGAGACGCTCTGATTGAGCCCGAGTTAATTGAATTTGGTGAACAACGGTCTGAGGGAGGGGAAGAAGGAGGAGAGGGAGGGACGCCAGCGCTCCAGCAGGGACGAAGATGATGAATTTGCCTTTGGGGTGAGGGCTTGATTCAGTAGAGCATATGAGCCGGTTTCAGTGGGTTTCATCAGAGCTGGCCTTATGTTGGCTTGGTTGGGTAGAGGGCATGGGAGGTTGGATGGAGACATTTACCAATACACAGGGTCTTATGTAACTCCTCCTCGTGCTGCACTGGGTCAGTGGCTGCGGAGAAACCTGGTTTGAATGCTGGAGGAGAGAGGGAGTTCTCGTATTCGGCTATCTCAATTTACAGAAACACACAGTTTCTGAACAACCTCCACTGGTCTCTACCTCCATCCATCTATCAACACTTGTCCTTTTGGGGTCATGGGAGGGCTGCAGCCAATCCCAGCTGACTTGGAGCGAGAGACCCTTGACATGTCACCAGTCCATCACAGGGTGGACATACAGAGACAACAACAATTCACACTCACATTCACACCTACGGGAGATTTACAGTCTCCAGGCTCCATGGCACTGGACTGTGGGAGGAAGCCGGGTTACTCAGAGAAACCCCACAAAATAAAATCCACATAGAAAGATCAATTTTTGTCCAGGTTGTGAGATTTCTGCCTCCAACACAACACGATGGAACTGAACAGATTGTCCTTTGTGAGACTCAAAGCACTGAAGCGACATCTCATTTAAACGAAGTTAATCCTCAGTCACATTCCATTCTACGAAAAACTCAACTGGTATTTCTGTGCTGAAATATTACTTGACCGGGGCTTTACTATGTGTCATAGTTTGTGATAAATTGACACTAATTTGTTTAACACAATGCGAGAATAATATCAACTTGAATATTAAAGTATCACAAGACTGTAGATTTTGATACAGACCTTATACAAGACAGGGCCTGGAGACTATTTTAAATCACAGGAGTCTGATTGAGGTCATTATTACGGAAGTTTATCATTAAATCAATTAATCAAATCTAGATGATCCAGAGCAAGTAAACAAAAAAAAAGAGAGGAAAAACTGCTGTTCCTGCCTGGCTAAATACCAGTCGAGATATCCCAGGTATACTGGCCCTTTGGTATCTTTCTCCCATCAAGTTTACTGCATTTGATATCCATAACAATCAATTTATCATATAAAAAAATGTATAGCTTTATTTCTCATATGTATTTTTAATTATAATACATTTAAATGACAACTTTGTTTTATATCATGGTTGTTATTAGCTTTGATTCCTGCTCTGCAGCTCTATTCCTTGTAGCTTCTAACTTGTTGATGTATCCAACAAATGTGTTTTTTTGAGGAAAAACAACGTTGAGGTCCCGGAGCAGCTGAGGGATTCGTCTGTGGCTCTATAACCTTCTCTCTGTCCGTCGTCTGTTGTTTCTCCGTGCAGTCGTTCCAGAACCTGAGCAGACAGAGGAACAGAGGAAGTGACAGGATGAGGACGATGAGCCCCACCTCCATCCACCCTACTGCACGTGCACACAGACACACACTGACTCACACTTCCTCCGCACATGGGGAACAACACAGCCTCTCACCAAATTACTGTGCATGTGTGTGTGTGTGTGTGTGTGTTTGGTGTTTACACATATGAGTTATCTAAGGATAACAGGGATTCAGAGGCAGTGATGTGTGACGGCCGAGATCAGATGAGGTCATCGGCGATGGCGAGCTCAGAGGAGTTTGTCTGTGCTGAGAGGAAGTCAGCTGTGTGTGTTTCGGGTAGAGCAGGGGAAGCTCTCAGATAGAGCATATGTCAGAATGTTTTGATTTTAGCGTCGGCTGACCGTAGAAATGATTAAATTTGTGCAAATTTAGCAAACAACAAAAACAAAGTAGCTGTTTTTCAACCTGGCAGTTCAAATGAGTGGATATGCACATTTAATCTGTTTTGTTCCCCTTGTAATTGAAAAAGGTCAAAGTCTTCATGCTTCAGAATATTCAGAATTAAAATGCACAATTTTCAAGCTGTTGTTAATAAGCTCACAGAGCACCATTTGCATGAGTGGAAAAACAAATGAACACCTATTTATAGCGTACGAGGGCACATAGGAGAGCATTAGCATCGAGCTGTTACTGTGAGAACACACACGTTGGCACATATAAGCAACATGCCCCCCCCCTCCATCCGAGGCCTCACGTTTGCGGGGGTTCAGCTGTTTCTCAGATGGGCCGCGTCCAATGGGACGGTGCGAACATCAGCGCTCGCAAGCTTCCAGTGAGCAAACAAACTCTTGGAGCTGGGTCAGTGTGGCAGACAGCAATGGCTCCCAGCTTTGCCATACCGGTCGGAAACAGTACAGAACATCACTGACGCTTCCTCTCCTGCCCTCTTTTGATTTGAATCTTGGTGTCGAGCCACTTGAGGGGAGCAGGCCGGGGTAAAGACGGGTCAGGGGGCCGGGTTTCTGAGGTCAGACTGTGGGAGTTGGTGCTCACAGTGTAAACACACAGAGAGCGTGTTTATTTGAACGTAGGAACAAGCCGTGCTCTGCTATGACTCAACCGTCACGTCAGCGAATGTGTATTTAGTGTGTGTGTGTGTGTGTGTGTGTGTGTGTGTGTGTGTGTGTGTGTGGGAGTGTGTGTGTGTGTGTGTGTGTGTGTGTGTGTGTGTGTGTGTGTGTGTGTTTGTGTGTGTGTGAGTTATGGCAGCAGATGAAAAACGTGAGTCTCCACCATCGTAGCTGCCGTTGCTTCGGTAGCTAGTTGCCAGAAGATGTTTTTGAGACTTGTTTGAGTGCATCTGTCACTATTTCTCAGTCTGTCTGTCTGCTGTCAGTGTTTGTGTGTGTGTGTGTGTGTGTGTGTGTGTGTGTGTGTGTGTGTGTGTGTCTGTGTGTGTGTGTGTGTTTAAGAGAGAGAAAGAGAGACACAAATTAAGCTGCAACTCTCAACACATCATAGGAAACAGATGGAGGCTTCTAGCAGACCCCAGGGTCACAACAAGATGGCAAGATGTATGGATAATATGTGGCATGTTGCATCTTGGGAAATATGAAGTAAATATGAAGCATACAGTGTTTGTGGTGTGTAGCGAGACCACTGAGAATTGCCCTGCACAATAACAGCGTATTACGCGACCATGTGAAGGGGTCACGTTCAGGGCAGTGAACATTCATCACTGATCTGATGGACGTTCAGCACCTGCTTGTGTTTGTAGAGAAACAGGGAAGAGTCTTGTAGACATATAAAATCCCAAAGCTCCATGTGACACTCAAAGCAGAGAGTTATTGAAAGTATAAGGAAAAGGAGGACCTTGCACAATCTACAGTGGATTGTTAAGCCACAAATTTAAGTTCACAATTTGTGGTGGAAATGACTTCTGGAATTAAAAACTGTCATCGTTTTCTGTCACCACCCCTCCACTGACCTTCACCCCATCTCCAACCGTCACCTCAGCAGCCATCTCTCTCTCTCTCTCTCTCTACATATCCCCGTATCTTTCCTCTTTACTTCCCCAGACGGATTTATCTCATCCCTCTCTCCTCCGTTCACCCTCGCACTGCCAATTGTTTGCATCTATTCATGAAAGAGAATTTTCCGGTTTTCTCATTCCATTTAAGCTCAGCCAGCACTAACCCATTGTGCTCTGATGTTCCTCTCAGGCAAGAGGTCTAAATCAGGCAGGGGCAGACAGCGAGGGGGGATGTGAGGATGTAGGGAGGGAGGGAGCATGGTGGGGATTTGAGGTTAGGGTTAGAGGAAGGGGAAAGCAGAGAGGGAGAGGTGTAAAAGATCTAAGAGGGGAAAGAAAAGCTAAATAAGCAGAGATGTTACAGCGCCGACAGGCTCAGCAGCCATATGCTCAAGTGAACTTAAATTTCTCCCATGACCTCTGCTGCTCTCCGTCCTCTGTCTCTCCTGAAAATGTCAATTTTCCTTGCATGCTAATATCTCTCCGCTTCTCTCTTTTCTACCACTATGCATAATTTTCCTTCTCCTAATATCAGTTGTGGATAAAAATCCGCTCTCATGTTTTTTATCACTTGACATCCAGCGCACAGACTGTCTCACAGACCGTCTCACTGTGCGGTGACTTAGCCCACTTTGCAGCATCCTACAAAGCTCCAGTGCTTATGAGGTTTTAAAGCCACCACAGCTACTTCCACTAATGCAAGTCGGATGTTTGAATGTAGAGAAGTGGAGCGGCTGTGCAGACATGGAGAAAGGAGCTTGCTTAAAGTAGATTTACAGGATGGGAGCAGAAAAAGAAAGAACAGTTAATTCACAGGATGTGGATTAAAATATAACACTGGATTGAGAACAGCGTTATTACAGTCACCAGAGATCACATGTAGAGATGAATGCAAATTATCACAGCTATCAGTACTATCGTGGTTTTGTTAAAATGTGCCGAAAAGTAGTGATACGCCAACTGAAGTAATGCCATTAAGTATTAAACAATATATTTATTAATAAAATATAATAAAATAATAAATAAAATAAAATGTATTAAAAAAAAAACACAAACAGGCAGAGCCGGAATGGAGGAGAGTCAAGACAAAATGTCTGAGCTTTGGAGACAATGGATGTTGCTCGCTGTTGCCAGAGCAGGAGAAGCTCATTATGTTACAATAACAACCAAATCACCATGGCGATCCCAGAAGATTGACAAGGAATATGATCAGAGGAAACCATCAACTACTAATCAGTCATGATTGCCACAACACGAATACCAGTTACTGTTTGTAGTGTTTTGTAATGTTAATGTGATTATTCCACGTTGTTTAAATATATATATATAGGGTTGTAAAAATGAAGCATTCACTTAAATGAATTAATTGTAAAAAAAAAAAATAAAAATAGTGCACAAATTAAGCACACCCTCTTGACCTTTGACTCCATATGTGAGCGTCCGGGAACATCTGCCCTCTGGGCTCTACATGACCTGCAAGACAGTTTGATGCAGCCTGTGAAATAACTGAATCAAGGCAAAAACACAACTCAGGCCCACAAATAAGTTTAGCTTTCTCTGTTTTGCTGCTATCAGGGACAATACTAGACTCTCGTCCTTTAGCTGTTCACACATTCAGTTTATTTCAGTCATGATTTGTCTTTTCGAGCTCTGCGTTACCACCCCAGTCTGATTGCCATTTTGGAGGCGGACAGGTCTGTTTCAGCCAACTCTCTGAACATTTCAGTTTTATCTTTCTCACTTTAGCTCGGCTGTGAATGCTGTCGCCGAATGTGTCTCTAAGCAGCTGCTCTTCACACGTACAACAACGCCAATGTGTAATTTGAATCCCAGTCTGGGTCCCTGTTTACTGTCCACACATTGTCCTGGGAAAGTATTTTTTTCAGAACAGCCATCCATCCTAAGTGGATGGATGATGGATGGATGGATGGATGGATGGATGGATGGATGGATGGATGGATGGATGGATGGATGGATGGATGGATGGATGGATGGATGGATGGAAGGATGGATGGATGGATGCATCGATGGAAGAAAGGATGGATGGATGGATGGATGCTTGGTTGGGTAGATGAAAGGATGGAGTGATGGATGGATGGATGGATGGATGGATGGATGGATGGATGGATGGATGGATGGATGGATGGATGGATGGATGGATGGATGGATGGATGAAAGGATGGATGGATGGATGATGGATGGATGGATGGATGGATGGATGGATGGATGGATGGATGGATGGATGGATGGATGGATGGATGAAAGGATGGATGGATGGATGGATGGATGGATGGATGGATGGATGGATGGATGGATGGATGGATGGATGGATGGAAGAAAGGATGGATGGATGAAAGGATGGATGGATAATGAGGAAATGGAAAAGCTCTCATAGTCTCACATCATTTCATTTTCATATTGGTGCACTGCTAAATGAAAGATGAAAGGATGGATGGATGGATGGATGGATGGATGGATGGATGGATGGATGCATGGATGGAAGAAAGGATGCATGGATGGAAGAAAGGATGCATTGATGGATGAAAGGATTGATGAATGGATAATGAGGAAATGGAAAAGCTCTCATAGTCTCACATCATTTCATTGCTAAATGACACCAGGTTGCTGAGCACAAATTATCATCCACAGAAACAAGTGGATAATTCTCATACAAGTTTCCTGAAATGAGCTGAAAGAGAATCAGAAAAAGTTAATTATTTTATTGTGTTTTTATTGGTTCATGTACTTAACAAAATAAAAGAGAAAAAATTATATTTCCCAGCAACACTTCATTCCCAGAAACGTCATCCCAATTACTGTGGATAATCCACAGACTTTGCTGTCAACAGTTTTCATTTGAACCATTTTCTGCTGAAGAAATAGTTGCTCTGAAAATGCTCTGCAGTGAGGGCTGTGGATTATCCAGACTCATGGAGACACTGATTTTAAAAAGACGTGATGCTTCTTTCACATGTACTTATTCAGTTGGTTTCTCTGTAATCTGGGTGAGCATGAAGTTCAAAAGTTTAAAGGTCCAATATTGAAGAATGTGTGATTTCCACATCTAATCTGATTATAAAACACATCTAGGTGCTAAATACAGAGCACATATTCAGAGACTGCTTAAAAAAAAAGGGCTGTAACTGAAGTCGTTTTAACGCATGAACTCTGGAAATGTCCAAATATTTGTCTTCCGCATATGAAGAATGCACCAGGAAACAGTCCGGTCAGATGCTATTGCAGCAACTGGAAAAGCTCCTGAACATTCAGTTGAGGGGTTAGTGTAACTAGAGCCTTGCAGGAGGAAGGACATAACATATAAATTCCACAATGTCGTTTTCTCTCCAAGTGGAAATCTCATTAGTGTCTTCTACATGTGTGGCACTACTTTTTCATTTTGAGATATTTGCATTCTTCCAGTTTCACGTCCAGCGCATATTAGAAATGTCAACAACACGCCCACTCGCTCTCTCTCATGCTGACATATTACCAGTGGGCTGCAAGGACACGTTTTTTTTTATTCGATCTCTGTCTCTCATTGTCTCTTATTTATGTCTCATTCTGCCTCTTAAATGATTTCCTCTGCTTCTAATCTTTTCATCATTATTCTTCTGCTGATTGGTGGATCGCCTTCATTTAGCTGTTTTAAGCTTCCTGTTTTACCCATCACAGTGAGTTACATGGTGTGAAAACCAGCTGCCATTACCACAGTGTGTGTGGTATGAAATCTTGCTTACTCAAGGGATGAAATCCAATCGCCTGGAGTCAGGGCTTTGAAAAAAAGGATAAGCTGCTTGACGGCTTTGTCTCCGTAGCTGCTGCCCAGGCAAAGCATATTTCTGATATTTTCCCTACATACTACCACCTTTCAAACACTCGCATTAATTTCACTGTCAGTCCCTCGACACTTCTTCCAATCAATCGCATTCAAAACTCTACATGTTCGGGCAAGGAAACTATTCCTTTTCCTTCTGGTAACCCACTCACTATATTCCACTCTGTCCCAACTAACCGATTGTTCACCTCCATGAAGTCCACAATGGTGATGATGCTTCTGTGACATCTGGGACAACACACACTCCCCTGGCTGACCTCGGTGCACACTGGCACTGTGCTGGTCCGTCTGGAAAAGCTGGAGGCAGGGGCAGTGGGCTCTGCCATTATTGCATTGGAACGGGACCCCTCTTACCCCCACACCTCCAAAGGGGTAACCAAACTGTAACCAAACCCAAAGGTCTGGTTCTTCGATGCTCCACACCAAATCCCACCAGGGCATTTTTAGCACAGAAAGCTGAGGCGCAACTCACTGTCTTGGCTAATTAACTCGTTGACCCCGGGGTTTTCCATCACTGCCAATCAAAGCAGATTAAAACCCTACTACTGCAGAAACATCATCAGGCTCCACCCCCGTACCTGTGGTCAGCCTGGCCAGGTGTCGCTCAGATAACTGACCTTTTCTTATTTAAACTCCAGTGAGAGATGTGGGAGAATAGATGTGAAACAACATCATCTCAAAATCACAATTATATCTTCTTATGGAAAACCAACCCAGAAATGAGTAAAATATGTGACCTTTAAATCCTCTCTTTTTTTTCCTCTGGATCAGGGCGGTAATATTCAGGTCACGGGGAAGCAACTGATGTTAGCTGGGGGGACAGTTGCCATTCTGATAAGTGGTGTAGTTCAACACCTCCTGGACAGCCTGCAGGGCGTCAAACCACCTCTGCCGGGGCGACACGCTCGCCACCATATGGTGCCATCCCGCGACCCCAGCTGTCTGTCTGATCTGTGGTCAGGACCTGACCACGGTCGAAATTTACCTCAGAGAATCAGCAGAATCTCTAAACGGCCTCCAAAGCTTTCCTGATGAAGAGGAAGAAGTTTCATCCTCGAGTGCACAGAGCACTTTTCACTTCTAATGAGATTAGCGTGATATTTTGTCATCTCATGAGGGGGTCGCCTGCCACACACACACAATCACACACACACACACACACACACACACACACACGCATGCTGCTTTCCTTAAAACAGGCATCCCAGTGACTTGCTAATGGCGTCATCTCCGCCCGTGTGAATTAAAAAACCTCCCTCAGTGTGGATATTGTGTGCTGCAGGGCACATGGGTTTGATGAGTCTAATCCCTTGTCTGAAGAAACAAAAAGTGTTAAGTGTAAAGTGCTGAGGATCAGTGTGAGTGATGGCGTACAGAAGCCCATCTCTCCCAATCCCACACAGGCTCCTAATCCGAGAAGATCAAGTGTAACCAGGCTGGAAATGTGACTGGGCGGGAGCCAGTGTGATGCTGTCGGTTGTGTTGACTCACAACGTGATCACTCCTGACGCACGACAAACACAACACGTCATGCCTGTCTAACCTTTTGTGGCTTTTTTCCACAGAAATGAATCTCACTGAAATAGGAAATTGACTATATCAAATGCACAATCTGCATTTTTATGTTTTTCCTACATCTGAATTCTTTTCCCACATTCTCCCATTAGATAGTTGAATCGAAGCAGTTAAAACCTTTAATATTTGTGAGGAGTAAACACAGATGTTTGTGCATGGGGGCAGAATAACGTGCCAGGTTCATGTGCAGCCATGCATGACCTTTTCCATAAACATCTGGGTGAATACTCTGCATGCTGATATGTTGCTATACATGCTCAACGAGACCTCAACTGTTAATTTTCACACTCCAACGCAGCATCATTCAAAGCCGAATGGCAGTGGAATTAACTGAGCAGATGCAAAGAGCGTTTACATGAGTCTATTTTTAGACCAGGTGTGAATTGTTTTTGCTTTGAATCTGTCAGTGCCACACGCTCTTATTTAATAAATACAACGGATTGCATTCACTCTAATGTTACACTTTACATGTCAAAGACTCAAAAATGTCTCATAATGTGGAATAATTTTACTGTTATATATTGTTTAATTAGACAAAGGAATTACAGGGCAGTTGAGGTCAGTCTTATTTCTAAGATTGGATTTGTCAGAAATCAGTTTGTAAGAACAAAAATTTAAAACACAAGTTATTCATCCATCATCAATACCATGTCATAGGGAGCTCAGTTTGGGGTGAGAAGCCCCTTCTTTTTTCGGATCAGGTTGATTCTTCTGTTCTGTGAGACTGTTACTACATGCAGTGTGTAATTGTCTTTATTGATTTTTTATTCTTAATTGTATGGATTTAGCTATAAAGTATGTGTGTGATAAACATCATGTTGCATTTTATCCTTCCTGCTGTGTAGCTGCTAAAGCAATTCCAGTCGAGTCTCAGTAAGAACTCATGAAAAAGTGAGTGAGACCTGTGCTGGGAACAAATCCCATCGGTGTGAACATCGAAAAGCAAAAAAGGTGAGAAACTGATGTTGAAACATGCTGTTTGGGCAAACTCTTTCTTTATTATTCAATTTCACAGAGATTACAGTTCTGATCTGATTCACCGGGTTACATTTCCATCTATTTACCGCTGGCAGCTTTGAAGTGGGAAGGGGGGGCTTCAGAGTGCGGCAGGTGTAGGCTAACAAGGCCTCGCTAAGCCTGCGACAAAGAAGACACAGAGATGTGTAGTGTCACTCCCGCTCCACAGGCACTGGGGGAAAAGTAGGCCAGGCTCGGTGTCAGACTGCTGCGAGGATCAGGACGCTGAAGTTGTTGTTGACTTGTGATCAAAGTTCCTTTTCCCACTTTGGATGTCAAGAATCTCATAGAGAGGAAGAGCGAGAGAGAGATTTTAAATATTCTACACACACACACACAGGTGATATTTTCTAGCAGTGAGGCTTTTCCGCTGAACACTGCGTCACACACGGTGTCACCCAGTATTTTAATTAACCATCTTTTCTGCTGATGAAAGCTGAACTCTTCACCTCACCTTCCCCATTAGAAGACACAGCAACACAGAAACATGAGAGGACGGAGCACAGAAGCATCCTCTCGGAGACCAAGGAAGCAGACACATGAGTCACTGTAGGAGTATTAAAGTGATGCAACTGGAGACAGCATTTCTAATTTTAGGATGTCAGCTCCAGTCCCTGAAAGGGGCAATGGATATTTACAAGGGCACTGAGTACGACTGAAGCAATGGATATTTTCAGGTTTTAGAGATGCTTCATCATTTCAGTCTCCTCTCATCTTCTGGGAAGGAGCTCGTCCATGTACATCACACACACACTCCCATGGAGAAGACACATCATTTCCGACTGACTAGGCTAATGAATGGATTCATGCCCGGAGTTCATCGACAGCCATTTGACTCATTTGCAATTAGAAGGCTCTTTTGTGAGTTGACAAACTGTTCGGCTCCAGCGCGCACACACAACACTGGAAGAGACTGAGGCACTCGAAACAGCCATGGGGGGGCTGAGGCTCGTCACGTGTTGTTTGCCCCCCCACACCAGAGTCCTGTCTGACTCCATCCCGGGTTAGAATCAGACGGCGAATCACGGGATCCCGTGAGAGCCCCGAGGATGCCGACGCGCGCCCACCCCGTCCGGCGGTGCCTGGGATTGGGTGGTGGGGGGGGGGTTGCAGCGGACGCAGGGTCGGGATTGGGTGGAGGGGGGAGGGGGATGGGGGGGCGGACGCAGGGTCGGGATTGGTGGAGTTCGCCGCCAAACTTGTTGACTCATAACCGCGCAGCTCTCCATCCAACCTGCACGGCGCGGAGCTGTCCGGGGTCCAGTGGTGCTGAAACTCTCACCTCCCGACCGACGCGCCACAGGAATAATCTCCTCTTCTGTTTTTCCTTCTTCTTCTTCTTCTTCTTCTTCTTCTTCTTCTTCTTCTTCTTCTTCTTCTTCTTCTTCTTCTTCTTCTTCTTCTTCTTCTTCTTCTTCTTCTTCTTCTTCTTCTTCTTCTTCTTCTTCTTCTTCTTCTTCTTCTTCTTCTTCTTCTTCTTCTTCTCGGTGTCACGTGTTCTCAACGAGCTTGTTAAAAGTTAAATCGCTCTCTCTCTCTGCGCGACACGTCCAGACGAGTCGTGTTAAGCGTCACCGCTCTCGCCAGGAGCGAAACCCAAAAACCTCAACTTCTTCCTAGCCGCTCACAGAGAGGAGTCGCGGAGGCGCAGCCATGTCTTTCTTGGTGAAACAAGTGGTGGGGGGGCAGCTGAAGAACCTGACGGGCGGGCTGACGGAGGAGAAACCCGAGGCTGAGAAGACAGATGCCGCCGCGCAGGGGATGACCCAGGAGGAATTTGAACAATATCAGCAACAGTTAGAGGAGGAAAAGTAAGGCGATGATTGAAGCTTGTGATTGTGAAGTTTTAGTGGAAATGTAGAGTCTGTGTGTGTGTGTGTGTGTGTGAAGCGGTGGAAGCTCGGCATCATATTTAAACTGTGTGTTTTCGTGGGTAAATAGCTGAGCGCTCCCAGTGCGCCGTGCGCTTCTCTTTACGCATCAATGCAATAACGCGGGCGCTCCACACGCAGCTGCTCCTCTCGCCCAGGGAGCTCGCTCTCTCTCTCTTTGCTCCGGCAAATTATGGAGAGTCGTTTTTAATTTGGGATTCCTGGAATCATTCTTCCATGGAAATGTCCACGGGGATTGGAGCCTGGGGACAATTACGTCCCCATTGCTGTGCATGCGTCTAAATCATGAAGAAAAATATTTGGATAAAGAAGGATGGCAAAAAAAAACAACAGAAACTGATATCAATTATTATTGGCTTTACTTTCTTAACTGACTTTCATCTTTCGCTCATAAGTGTCTTTTGAGATGATTCAATCAATTTAGAGGCTATTATATGAACAAATGGCTAAACATAGATTGGCATTGCTTCTATTATATCTATCTAAATTTCATTCATATATTCACAGCTATGAGCCTTTTAATTCTTTATTCTTTATTCTTGAAGTCATTTAACTCTTTCCTCTGTGTGTAACGTACAAAAGTGGACTATTTCAACATAATTTTAGATAGTATGTATTTGTTATGGTGTTTATCCCCTGAGCCTATACTCGCGGATAATTTTACACAACAACAAGGTCATTTGGCAAAGACTTCACCCAGCAGACATAACTCACTATTGATTAGTGTGACGCTTCCCTTACAGCAGGACTCCACATCCCATATCAGATGTTCTCCATCCTGAGATACCACTTAAATTATGTGAAAAACAGAATCTCCCAGTTTTGAAGAATAATACGGTAGATTCAGATTATAGCCTAATCGTACCATCCGTCCAACAGTTTCATTTAGAAATGTTGTATTTTGGGACACGTTGTGTTTTCATATTGTCTACTGTAAAATGTCTTTTCAGAAATGTTGTATTTTCTGAAATGTCATGTTTGGTCCCTTGGGGCCACCGTAGGTTTCAGTTTGGTATTTTACAGCTTAATTTAGGGTTCATGATGCCCCAGGTTGTAATTCCCCTTGTTTTGCTTATGTTATGATTGAAGACAACAAAAAAAACATGTTAAATTTAGGAGGTCTAAATTGTATCTTAAGCCGCAACATGTTTGTGTATAACGAGTATACGTTTAATATGATTTCATGTGATAGGAACCAATTTAATCAATATATGTCTGTGAGCTTATAAACCCAACCTAGGTTTATTAAATGGTAAATTGGCATGAATTTATAATCCCCCTTTCCTAGTCTTATTGATCACTCAAAGCTCTTTACATGACAAGTCACATTCACTAGGGGGCTGAAGCCAATCTCCCTGCACCATGTGCACTTTAAGAAGGAGTGGGAAGTGAAGTCCTAACTCCAGCAGCATTAACACTGACTCAGCTCGGCCCACTGAGCTCCACAGGAGGCTTGGCAAGATGCCAAGCCTCTGCTGTCGGAATGTGACCTTCGGTGGAAGTGACTTATTAGTCAGAGGTGCTAAACATGAGCATAGATCACCGAGACGACCATACTGCTCAGATTAAAGCAGAATAAGGTTTGGGGGGTGGAGTTGTGGGGGGTGGTGTACTGCTCACACTGGCATCTCACATGTAGAAAATACATTTTATCACCTTGAGCACTCGGGCAACAGTGACAACCCAGGTCATCTGATGCCCTTGAGAGGGGAAGACACAGAGCTCAGCTCATTGGCTGCATCACTGAGCTCAGTACGGGGGCTGTGTGACGTTCTTTGGTGCTCGGCCCGTTCATGTTAATACAAAGTGAGCTCACGCTCACACGGACGGCACCATGAATACTGCATCCTCACATAATGTGACCTTGCCCTGACACAATGGGTACAAGCACTTCAGACCAGACTTGTGTTCCCAGCTGCTGATCTGATCCTTGCAGACGTACAGTGTGTCCTCGAGCTGCCACCGTAGTTCTGCCTTGAAGATCAGCATCCAGGGTGTGTGAGAATAAAACTGTGGCCTTGTGACATCATGCTACATGTTTGGCCTCGGGCCATTGCAGCAAGTTTAAACAGCGTTATGTCATGTTGTTGACTCTGATTTCAGTAAATTTAACAATTCATGAGGAACAGTTACCAACCACACTGAAGCAATAAATATTCCAGTGATGTTGATGGGAGAGATTACTTCCGGCAGCCTGCCCTCTGCTGGAGGCATCACATACTGTAGGCTGGTGTCTTCACACAAGTGACTTCTATGAGACAAATTACAGAACACAGATTTCAAAAACCGGACTTACGTTTTAACTCACTTCTTGGATAGTTTAGCCCACACTGCCCCATGTTGCAAAGATACTTCCTCCGCTATTTTGAGGATTTCCGGGATTAAAGGATGAAAACACAGTGACGCTTAATATTAGCTCTGCACAAAGGGAGTTGAGTCCAGGATTTGTGTGGAGTGGGGAATGGGGCAGCTTGTAGAAGCGGCGGTGAGTCAGCAGTTAGATTCGTCACCTCCGGCAGTCCACATCCCAAAAGGCTTGAAATCCCTCAGAGGAGTGTTGGACTGACAGAGTGCTGCATCTGGGGCTCCTGAACATGAGCAGAACATCTCTCTCTGCTTTTTGACCCCATGGCATCACTGCTGCTCCACCTTCTACGAGTCAAGATGAGAACACATGGCAATGCTCTGCTTCAAGGGCCTCCAGGGTCCAGAGCTCATGATGCCCTTTAGCAGATTGCCAGTGCACATGAGCAATGCAATGAGGAAAACTGATTTTCGTCATGTGTGGTGCTCGGTGTTAGGAATGTTACATCGAAGCTTAGCGTCGGTGCAAGGTGATTCAAGTCATACAGTTGATTGGAAGCTGAGATGATCTAAAGTAATTGTTTTCTCCTTTCTTGCAGACAGGAACGAGAAGCAAACTTTGCCCAGAAGAAAGCTGAGAGAGCTACAGTTAGAACTCATTTCCGGGAAAAGTACCGGTTACCAAAGGTAAACTAATCCCGCTCTGCTTTTGTAAAGAAATGTTAAGTCACCAAGAAAATTAAAAAAAATAAACAGAATAACTGCATGAATAAAGGTTATTCTTGTAGTGCACCCCTTTAACTGTGGAGGAATTTGAGTCCTTTGTTTTAGTATTAACATGCATGTATACATATGTCTTCTGTGTGTCTTCAAACTTGTGGACCACCTCAGAACGAGTTGGATGAGACCCAGATCCAGCAGGCGGGGGATGACGTGGAGCTGCCAACAGAGCTGGCCAAGATGATCGCTGAAGACAACCAGGAGGAATCGCACAAGCAGTCCGTGCTGGGCCAGCTGACCAACATCCAGAACGTGGACATGGACCAGCTGAAAGACAAAGCCCAGGCCACGCTGGAAGACCTGAAAAAGCAGACCGAGAACTGCAGCCTCATGTGATCCTGCAAAACTCCCAGAAGCTTAGAGTTTGACTTGTACAAATATTTTTTCAGAGGCAGAGCTGCTCTAGAGATAGAAATATTCGTGTTGCTTCAGTGGAATGTCAGTTGGCAGAGCCACATAATAACAGTTTTTGTAGCTGTGCAAAGTTGGACAGATGCCCCCGTGGAAAAGAAAGGAAAAGCTGATATTTTGAAATCTTGGGCTCATATTACAAACTGGAAAGAAAGTAGTTCTAGCTACAGTGTCATCTAGGGAATTTTCTTGTTGACCCTCAAATCTCCTATAAGTCATGAATGTCATTCACATATTTTTATCGAATCAGCTAACTTGCACTCTCAAAGACTGTGGTTCTTGGGCTCCTCCTATTGATTTAACACATGAGACTATTTCTGCATTTAGAACAACTCCTCCTCTGAGAAAACGTTATCTCGTGTATCAAATCCTTTCGTTCCCAAGCCTCCCTCGGTGTCTGTACCTCACGTGACCGGTGATAACACGATACCATCCTGCAGCAGAGCGCTCAGGTATTTGTGCAGGTTTTGTTGCTTCCGAACACACAGCACAGCGTCTGATTCCTCTGATGCATTAACAACAAGAGAGAGACGGCACTCATCGGTAAAATCACTCACAAGACTGATCTGGCTTGTGTCAGGAAGGCATATATGTGTGTTTAGTTGGATGTAGGAAATTTGGTGATTCATTTCAGGGTGAGTAAAACAAAAGAGCCATTTGTGGGGTTGTTTAGATTCCACGTTCAAAAGCACAAAATCTTAAAACAGGCAATATTCATTTCAGGGCAACAATTCAGGCAGATCTTTGTTGTAAGTAGCTTACTAATGTCGGCGCCCTGGTGCCCAGACTAAAGCTCCCTGTGAGCTGCGTTAATCTTACTTTCAATATTTTGCTGAACATATCATTTTACAGGCGTTTAAAGCCTTTTCCGTACTTCGGTGTGCCTCTGACGTCCGTACAAGGTTGGCGTCTTTATAGCTTCAAGATCTGTAAGCTACTTTTTACAAAAACAGGCTTTTTTGTTTGCTCCTCTAGGGAATTTCAGTTTTTTTTTTTAAGTTGAATTAAAGGCAAACAATATATAGTCAGGCACATATGATGTCTTATGTTTGCTGCTGTAATTAAATACAGCAAAAAGTGTATTATAACTGCGTTCCTGAATTTAACCTGGCAGCAATATCAAATACATAATGAGTAAATCTGTTTTTGTGCTGCATACAGTAAAAAAAAAGAAAGAAACGAAGGCTGCTCAGATGAGAGAAATGTAAATGCTTAAGAAGTTGTATGCCAAAGGAAATGGCGTAAATATGTCAAACTGTGTAACCGAAGTGTGTGTTTATGTGTATAAATCCACATACAAACATTTATGTTGTAAAAGATGTAAATGTATCTCCTGTTTGCCTATAATGTCAACAGCGGGTCATCACCCACATCGCTCTCTCATCGACTCGCTGGGTCTCGTAGTGTTGTGGACCGCCTCGTGTGACCTTTGACCCTGTCCTCCATCTCACCGACCCCGTGTGTCCTCGGTGGCTCCCGTTGTCGTGGTGGTGGACTTTGTGATGTTTAGACGATGTGATATGTCGAGTGGTGTCTTTGTATAAAAAACAACCTGGTCCCGTGTGCTGAGGGTGCTGCTGGTAGTGTTCCACATGCAGCACAGCCACGGGGGGGGTTCTGTCTGAGCTGTTTTCCGTGAGGCGTGACAGCGTGGGCGACTAAAGAGGGGGTGTCGTTGGTGTCGTGTTACGTTCATATACATTTTTGCCAGTGTTTGAGTTTACGTAGCAGTGGTGTGGAGGGTGATGTCAGCTGCCCCCTACTTTGATTCCCGTTATGGTTCAACTGCCAAAAAAGTTATTATAATTTATCCTTTTTTTTTTACATATTATTTACATATTTTATTTTAGAGGAAATAAGGGAGAAAACAGATCTTGCCTGTTTCTTCTAAATTTGTTGGCAATTTCCTTTCTGTCGAAGCCACACAACTGCTGAATGAAACCTGAGGCAACCTGATTTCGACATTTTCAGAACAGTGGTTAGTGCCCTGTGATAAATAAACAGTTTATTCATTACATTTCAATAATATGAAGCAGAGGAAAAGTTGCAATAAGTCCTTTTAGGATAAACTATCATGTTTCATGATAAGACAACATTGGTGGGTGGAGCAGAAGCCATAAAGCAAACTGTTTGCTTTGTATGAGTGTGTATAACCTGAAATAAGAATTCAGAAACTCAATAATACTACTGCTAATAATAGTGATATATAAATGTACGTTTGTGCTGTCATACTGAGCAGTTGATTGGTTTTTCTTTCAGGAAATGGCTGCAAAGACACAGTCTCTCCTCCTTCTTTGTTTATCTCTGTCATTCTCTCTCTGAAAGGATTTCAGTGAAGTTTGAAATGCAATAAACAGATTTCTAGGATAATGTACGTCCTCTGTGTTGTGTGGTTTTTACAAGGGGCCGCCTCAGATTGTGTTCACTCATGTATCAGTGTTGTTGCATCTGCAGAGGCTTGACCACCAGGTGGAGACAAAAACACAGTCAGGACAGTTATCCAAGAGAGAGGCTGTAGAGTGACGTATCAAGAAGCTGACTGATGGTTATGACTGACAGCATCAAAGATTGGATGCTGCTGTCAATAAGTATTTGTGAATTACGTAAATAATATATATATATTCATATGGAGGAAACACGTTAATTCTGAGAGAACGTGCACAGACTAAGTGGAATAGTCCATATGCATGTGCCCAAAGCCTTCATAAAGTGAAATAAATATACATGCTTAGATGTATGTAAGTGGATATGATGGATGTAATAATAATACAACCAAATATGTCTTTTATTTTGTAAATGTACTGCCCACACACCCAAGACCTTAGGCCAGCTCTATCAACACCCTGCATTCTAAAACCCATGTAACAACACAGCTATCTTTCCTATTGTATTCACGAATAGACACCAGGTTTGGGCATACATCTGGTTCTGTGCAGTTAAACTGGCACAGCCTTGGTGTTTGGGGGGGTGCAGGGGGAAATCAAGTTAGTTACCATTTCAATGGAAGGGAAGCCTGAGCTATTGGTAGTCTTCAAGTGTTGTGTGAAAGGGGATGGCTGTAAAATATATTGATGCTGAGACCCCTCTCCATTCATAGGCCGCAGTGCGTGAACAATCTCCAGCCCGGGGACACACACACTGGGCCGCTGCGTGGACACGCTGACACAATTGGGGTGAAACGGGCCAGAAAATACTATTCTCTCCCATTCTCCTCCATCAATCGAGGCTTTAAAAACCGGTGCAGAGGGAGAGAGAGGGGCAGAGAGTGACAATTAGCGAGGGTCTTGGAGAGAGAGAACCCCTCCACGGTAATCACCCCCTCCACTCTCTGTGTCTCTGCTCAGTTTATGGCTATAAAAGAAACAGATTTGTTTTTCCGCGCTGAAAGTTGGAGCCGTGAAGTTGCAGATGTGAGCTCCTTCCAGAGGAATGCAAGCCCCCCCCCCCCCTCCTCTTCTTCCTTTCTCACTTGTGTTTAGCTCCAACAGAACAGAGAAGGATGGAGGGAGGGGGGGACCACACAGATGCACGATGCGAGGAAAATTGATAAACATCTTCATCCAGCCCATCTGGATGAACATGTCCTCCCGTCTCTCGTCGTGCACCCGCGAGGATTTGTGCGTAAAGCTGCAGGAGATGGGTCCCACGAGTGACTCTCCAATGGACGACCAATCCGGTGGCCAGGATTGTAACTGAGGGGAGGGAGGGAGAGAGAGAGAGAGAGAGAGAGAGAGAGAGAGAGAGAGAGAGAGAGAGAGAGAGAGAGAGAGAGACTTTTTTTGACTTTCTAAGTTAACTTTTATTTAAATCATTTCATGAAATAAATGTAATAAATAACACTTCGATCATATCATATTTTACAAAAGACTGACTCTCCAATGGACGACCAATCCGGTGGCCAGGATTGTAACTGAGAGAGAGAGAGAGAGAGAGAGAGAGAGAGAGAGTTTTTTTTTTACTTTTAAGTTAAGTTTTATTTAAATAATTTTTAATGAAATAAACGTAATAAATAACACTTCGATATTATATCATATTTTACACAAGAAATCTACATGTCACACACCCACACAGAATTTAAAAATGAAGGATCAGTGAACCGTCCTCCTCTACACACACACACACACACACACACACACACACACACATGACCACAGAGAGAGGGAGAGGGAGAGCGAGAGACTTTTTTTTTACTTTTAAGTTAACTGTTATTTAAATCATTTCATGCAATAAACGTAATAAATAACACTTAAATCATATCATATTTTACACAAGAAAACTACATGTCACACACCCACACATGACCACAGAGAGAGAGAGAGGGAGAGCGAGAGAGAGAGAGAGAGAGAGAGAGAAGGGGGAGGGAGGGAGAGAGAGGGGGAAGGAAAACTTTTCTTTCTCTCGACAGGAGGAGGGGTGATGTGTGTGTGTGTGGTGGGGGGGAATGCTCGGCGGACCGTGAAGCGTAACCAGCAAAGGAGGGGGGGGGACAAAGACGGACATAGCGGGACGAAAAGGCGACAGATAGAAACCCTGAAAAACAACACAACTCCACAACAAGAACACACCGGGATGCGTGGATCGGTGTTTGTGGAAGTGGCAGAGCTGCAAGGGACGAGGACTCGGAAGTTAACAATGGAAGGAGAGAGGAGTTCAAGTGTGCAAAGTTGTGGAAAACTGCGATGGTCGGACTGCGCGTAAACTTCGGGTAGCGCTGCGGTGACGCGTCGCGGTGTCCTGCCTCGGATCTGCAGAGGACAGGAGAGGACTGGAGAGGACTCGAGAGGAGTCGAGAGGACAGGAGAGGACTGAAGAGGACAGGAGAGGACTGGAGAGGACAGGAGAGGACTGGAGAGGACAAGAGAGGACTGGAGAGGACAGGAGAGGACTGAAGAGGACAGGAGAGGACAGGAGAGGACTGGAGAAGACTCTAGAGGACAGGAGAGGACTGGAGAGGACAGGAGAGGACTGGAGAGGACTGGAGAGGACAGGCGAGGACTGCAGAGGACAGGAGAGGACTGGAGAGGACAGGACTGGAGAGGACTGGAGACACCGTTTCCTTGTTTTCCACAGGACATGCGTCCGGGATCACTTCTGCTGCTGAGCTGTTTCTCTCTTTTGCAGCCACGCGTGGTGATTTCCCGGAGTCCGGTCCCGACTCCACCGGGAGTTCGACCAATGCACAAGTTTGTGGATCACCTCTAAATGGTCGAATGTGTGTTTTTTTTGCGCTTTTAACAAAACTGATCACAAAAGAAACTCATGGAATACTCGTGTGAACCTTATTCTGTGTGAACTGCCCCCCTTTTCCCCCCCTAATGTGCTGGTGGTGGAGAAAGTGCACGTCGCCGAACTAGAACTCCATCCAAGCATGAAATGTGGGTGCAGCGCCCTGGCTCTTCTCCCCTGGGTGCTGGTGGCCATCGACGCGCAGTACATCTGCTGGCAGGCCATGCTGCGGTGCCACGACGAGCCGGAGTGTGACCTCGCCTACGGCCAGTACCTAGCGGCCTGCGAGGGGAACATCAGGGGCACCCGGAGGCAGTGTCCCAGCCACTGCATCAACGCGCTGATCCGGCTCAACCACACCCGCAGCGGGCCGGACCTGGAGACCTGCGACTGCGCCCAGGACCTGGAGTGTCTGAGCGCCAAGCGGACCATCGAGCCGTGCCTGCCGCGCCGGTACCCGAGCGACGCCGGCGGGATCGGCTGCATGGAGGCCCGGCAGCGCTGCGAGGAGGACAGCAGCTGCCACACCTCCCTGGCGGCCTACTTGTCATACTGCGGCCAGCTGTTCAACGGCAGGAAGTGCTCCTCCAAGTGCAAAGCCACCATCCAGCAGATGCTCTTCATCCCAAACGGCATGCTGCTCAACCGCTGTGTGTGCGACGGGGTCGAGCGGCCTTTCTGTGAGGTGGTCAAGGAGAACATGAGCAAACTGTGTTCCATAGGAGACCACAATGTGATCTCGGACCAGCCTGAGGTGGATGACATGTACGAGGATGAGGACTATTACCCTAAAGGTGACAGAGAGGAGGTGTACACTGACCACTCCTCGGCCCAGAGGTTATCCAGCTGCATGGGGCTGCTGTTCCTTCCTCTAGCACGGATTATTTACTGAGATGGTGGGTTCTCCCAGACACCTGTTGGGTTTATGAATGACTGTTCTACAACATTTATTGTGTTGCCAACACAGAACCTGAACCTGGGTCTGCTGGATAAGGAACTTCGCCCACAGCAGGACTTCCGGACATCCCAGTATAGTCGCATGGAGACAGAGCACAGTAGTGATTTGTGTAGGACCTTCCACAATGTTACAATTGACATAGCAATTCTCCTTGATGCACATCTCCCTCAGGAATACTGCTCTTCTGATTTGTGATTCTCCTGTTGCCACGGATGGCCTTGTCGTTCTCTGAGTGAACTGCTCGTTTGCTAAGTAGAAGAAAGCCTGTCGTCAAAAATAGAAATACATACATCCAGGAGATAATGAGAGGAAATGAACCAAAACCAGACTTCCTTTTTTTTTGCAGGGCCATTACCCTTTTGTATGTCTTTAAAAAAAAAAAGCTCCTGTTTGTTTGGTCTGGTTTCAATGCCACTTGGAGTGTGTGGCTTTATTAAGACCTTGGGCAAACATTGGACCCTTACAGTCTCTGTTTGCTCTGCTCTCAATTCCAGGGGCCACATGCATTGTTGCAGCAAAAGCACACTTCAAATATTTGTAGGGAATGGTCTGAGGACGGGCAAGGGTGTGGGATCAACTCCTTAAATTAACTGAAGTGCCTCTGTAGCACTCTGTCTGTTTGAGATTGTTTTATTGAACTTTTCCTGCGACCCTCCCTCTCCTCACCCTCCCCTCTCTGCTGCCTGCCCCCCTTTCACGCCGTTAAAGGACCCCCGTCTTTATTACTGTTCTGACACTGAAGCTATAGGGAAACCTGTCGGCTGCTGGTGTGAACGTGTGAACACATCGTGAGTGAAGTTTGTTCGCTCTGCTCATGACAGGACGTCTGTTATGTGGATATTCGTGTGTGAATGCAGCTCTTAATGAATGTGTGTGTTCCAGTGTTGCAATGAGTTTTCAAAAACTACGTGAACAAAGAAAATTAATTTTATACACATTAAAGATTATTAAGGTAATGATTGAATCTCGTGCAATCAGGGAATGTGCTTTTTTGTGCACAAATACAAATGAAGGTCAGAAGGATTGAAATGTTATTGAGTACAAATTCCTCTTAAACTCTACGAAGGCTTTTATTTTGAGTTTTAACTGTTGTGTTGTTGTTACCTGGTCCCACAACCGACATACAGGGATTCAAACCAGCAGCCTTTCAGTCTCATATCTTTCTTCTACTGTTCCATGTGAAGCTGTTTAGCAAAATGGGAAAGTAAACAGTGTTTTTTTTGTTAGTTTTCATTACATCTGTAACAAAGCTGCCCTGTTGTGTCTCTGCCAATGGAACAAAACTAATCTTTTTCGGGTTTTTGTTTTAATTTCTTGAACAGTGATACATGTTAAATTATGAAGCTAGACTATAAGGAATGTTTATTTACTTCACAATTATATGCAGTTAAATGAAGCCAGTGCATAGCCACTGTTACTTACAGCAAAATGCATTTAATACACTATTGTAATGTAGCTCAGATTTTGTCCACAATGCTTGACATGATTTAGAGTTTCAAACTTTTCAACTCATCTTGTGGGAACATAGCAGTAACCACCTCAGAGCAGTGTCTCTCATGTGGGAGGGTACGTTTATAATAAAAATGTTTATGAGCTAAAGTTGTGTGATAGTGTGATTTGAGCTCAGAGAAATCATGAAAGGAAGAAATGTGAACAACAATGTGTCACTAAGAAGCTTCTAAAGAATTGAGCTTGATTTTTGTTGATCATACATCTATAGTTCTGAAGAACTTGTGAAACTATGAATATGTCTCATGATTTAATGAAGGAGCTCAGTACATGCTTCAGTGGTGCATGGAAAGTAGATTATTATGGTTATATTGTGTATATCTGAATGTACCTGCCCTTTACAACATACAGCTTTTTCCTTTATTGGCTTTCTGAATCGAGTACCATTTCTTTACATGAATTTTATATCATAAACCAGGATGTCACTCAGTCGAGTGAGAAATAAATGAACATGTTGCAAAAACGCACTGTTAAAGAAAGTTCAAAAGAAAAATCCTGGATCCGACCCCTGATCAAGATCCAAACTAGAATTTAACGGGTTCTTCCTGGGGTCATGACCCACCCCTCCACAAAATAATAAATAAATAGTTTAAGTATTTTTTGCATCATCCTGCTAACAAACAAACGCAGATGAAGATCCAAACCTCCTTGGAAGAGGTAAATATTTAGTTGACGACATGTTACAGCTGCAAATTGAAATCCAAAATAGAGTTATTGTTAAAAATGTTTAAAATATTGTTTTAAAAAAGTCTCCGTAGTAAGCTCTGCATGTGACTGTCTCACTATCTAATATCCAGTGGATTAGGTCAGTGGAACTAAAAACCTAGTGAGGAATTTGAAGTGCGAGTGGGAAGCCAGGTACAGGCAGCTGTGGAAACACCTCGATTCATCCAACTGAGCTGGTATCAGGAGGAGTTTCCTGTAATCAGAGGACCCAACTTCACCTTCTGTGTATTCACAAACTTTGCTAATGATCAGGAGCCATTTGGGACTTGTTCCACACCTACGTTGGTTATTTACAAGTCATAAACAAATTGTAAAAGAGTCATTTAGTGTTGCTGATTGATGTGAGGTGCAAACTTAAGTCACGTTAAAGGGGAACAAAAGTGCAGAACAAAACAAGAGTTGAAAAACAAACAAATGATTACTGCTGCTCTTCTTTTATAACAGTGAATCTTACACGTGTGTTTGTCCCCATCCTTGCGTGATGAGAGAGGCCAATGACCTGTCCATTAGAAGTATGTTACTTGAGTAAACAGGTGGCCGGAGCTGCAGTTCATACTTCTGCAGCTTCTCCTGTTTTTTTCTTTATTTCCAATCGTCCATTGTGCCATACAATGTAAACGAAGTGGACTACAGCTATAGATTAGCTGGATTCCATCTGGTTTAGTTAGATTGTATTTGCTCCAGTCGGTTGTAACCGCTGCCGTACACCTTCAAATCCTCCAACCTGCCCCCGTCCAAACCCCCTCACCCCACCTCCTCATCCAGATTCTGGGAGCAAAATCAAAACAAGCACGAGTGGAGCAGCCTCGGGGAGCTGAGTGTGCAGAGGGAGGAGAGGGGGGGATACAGAGGCAGCACTGTGCTGTAGCCCATTTTCTAAATTATCTTTATTCAACATTTCGCTGAAACAACCTCCCCCCTCCGCCGAACCCCTCACTCTATCTTCACCGCTCCAAAGTGGGAGTGACCCTGCAGGATTTAGGAGGCTCTTGTCTCTCGTAGGTACAATGTTCCATTCATGATAGCCATCAGTGAATGGGCTGACCTGCTCTCTGTTTCCAGGGCAGGGGGGTGCTGGAGTCAGGGCCACTAGGGTTCCCTCAGGTCTAGAGCACAGAGACCCCTTTTGTAGACCACCGCCGCATTAAGAGCATCAACAGAGAGAGAGAGAGAGAGAGAGGGAAGAGCCTGAAGGGGGGAAGCCCGATCGAAAGTGTTTTTGGATGTGCAACAAGATGGAGGCTGATTAAAGCCACAATGCTGTAGGTTGCGGTTCGGATGAGGAGGGGGGGGGGGGGTGTCTTGGAGGAGGAGGTGGGTGAAGTTTTTCCATCTCAGAATCCCCCCCCCCCGTCTGGGTTGCATTACTGTAATGATATTCTGTGCACTTTTTTGGAGGCAATATAAATTGGCGGTGCTCCCGGAAACAAGCAACATAGCGAGCGCAGGGGTCACAATTGCATCCAAAGTTTTCCCGGGCGGCCACATGCGTTACACCGGGGGCTCCGTCAACCAATTAGAGCCCCCGCCACAGCGCAGCCACAAATGCAGCACCCAGCGGTTCTCCATCCTGTTGTTCCAGGACCCGAGGGCCCGCTGCTCTCTGTTCTGGCACGCCAGGTGAATGTGATTACCCAGATTGTCGGGGAACAAAACAAACATTACTCCGAGAGGAAAAAAAAACACAGTGTTTTTTTGCTGTTTTATGGAGAACTTGATGTGTTTTACCCCAAATCAGTGATGATTTTCCACAGGATTTTATTGTCTCTGAAGTATTTTAAAGAGACTCACAAGAAAGAGATTAAAAAAACATTGCTCAACATGGAAAACCCACAGAGCAGAGATATCCTGGATTTGAGTCCCGAGTGTGGATCAAGCTCCCCAAACACTATCACACAATGACTATGATGCAACTGGACAGTGTCTTTATTGAGGCTACATCCATACTAATATGTTTTTGTTTTAAAATTAAAATGATCTACGTCCACATGAGCGTTTTTACCATAGATATATATAATAAAGACTAGATGTCTCGTTCGACGGACCTGGACGTCCGCACATGGCGGCCATCTTGCTAGGGGGCAGCTCGCTCACCCATAACAATTTGTTGGTAGTGGTAAATAACCATAACTTGCTCAATTTTCAACCGATTTTTAAACGATCTGGTTTGTTATAAACGTCAGAGATGTAGTTATGACACTGAATAAATTATTCAATTTTTTTAGAAAATAACGTAATAATTCATAAGTATGCAGTGTCATATCTACATCTCTGACGTTTATAACAAACCAAACTGTTTAAAAATCGGTAGGAAATTGAGCAATTATGGTTATTTACCACTAACAACACATTGTTATGGGTGAGCGAGCTGCCCCCTAGCAAGATGGCCGCCATGTGCGGATGTTCGTCTCTGTTGGCCAGCAACGCAGACGAGACATCTAGTCTTTATATATATCTATGGTTTTTACTATCTCCTGGAATGGTCGCACTTACAGCAACTACTGCAAACAAGTTGTGAAAACTAAAAGCAGGGTTTTCTTAACTGACAATGAGGTTGAACTGTTATTAAAGCTGCTTTCAGACTTGCATTGAATTCCGCAGATCCTGCATATCTGATGTCTGAATGAAAGCCTCTGCAGTTTATGCAGATATTCTCCCCCTGGCCTTCTAGTATAAAGTCTGTAGAAAGTAAGGAGAATCCGATTTGGGAATCCAGCATTGGGGTCACTCGATTCACAGTGAGCGTGTGGGGGGGTTGATGACCCTTCTAATGTGCGACAGACGCAAAAATGAAAAAGACTAAAAGAAAACAAAAATCTCCCGGCGAGAAAAAGTGGTGTCATACATGTAGAAGACACTGACAAAGATGTCCAGACAGTTTGTGGTGATAAGAGCTGAAGATGGTGTCAATGCGCTCTCAACAAATAAACATTTTAAAAGCAAGAGAACCCTGGAGTAGTTTGGACCCGATGACATCACTATGACATCATCAGGGTGAATTGTTTTCTCACAGTTCTCCTTTAAAACTGTCTAATCTGTTAGAGTGACATGGATCAGCAGGTCGTCGTCTAATAATCCGAAGGTTAGAAATTCGATTTCCAGCTCCTCAAGAGTGAGCTGAAGTGTCCTTGAGCAAGATGCTGATACCTCGAACTGCCCCAAATGCTTTATTATCAGTGTGTGTGAAGGAGGTGAAGCACTTTGAGGGGTAGAGAGAGTAGAAAGGTGCTATATATATACAGTACTTGATCCTTTTCATAATTGTGTTAATGTTAATCCAGTGATGATCTGTTTTTGACATTGTATAATGGTTTACTTTTAAATATCTCTCTTAACTTCCCCTTAATATAACGTTGGACTAGTGGCAGAAACTTGGACTATGGGCAGAAAAGGTCTGTGGTTCGTCTCTGGTTCGACTCCACGGAGAAACAACAAAAAGACGAACCTGGATTGATCTGTCCAAAAATCCAAGAGGATTCTCCCTACCCTGTCTAGTGCCCCTGAGCAAGGCACCTTACACCCCCAACATCTGCTCCCCGGGCGCCGTACATGGCTGCCCACTGCTCTGTGTGTCCTGCACCAGATGGGTTAAAAGCAGAGGTTAAATTTCCCTCCTTGCATGAGTGTGCTTGTGCATGTGTTTGGGACAAATAATAAAAATGTATCTTAAATGTATCCATCCATTGAGTGCTACAGTATTGGTGATTGTTGAGCAATCAGTGAAAGAAGTGTGATTGTCATGATGCAGTGAAACGAGCTGGATCTATCATGAGCAGCAGAGGAGATAGTGGCAATGAAAGGAAACAAGATAATATTGTTTTAATAAATTCTTTGTTTTCCTCAAAGTTACGGAGACCTGGACATTTTCAAATTTAGTTTCCATAGTTTCCCTGACATTCAAATCATACAATTATAAAATGTCCCTACTTTCCCCGGAGTGCCTTCCTTTCTCCTCCCCTCATGAAGCCGAGCCAGCTGTTGCTGCAGAGCGGCCTTCCAGATGATGACGACGCGCTGCTCCCACGACAGCACATTAATCTTTCCATAGGTTCTGAAAGCGTTTGCCCTGTGCTGTTGACAAAACGCCTGAAGAGGTTTCAGACTACAGAGACGTCAGAGACTGCCATTTTATTTTCCACTGAATTTCTCATTTAATAAATACATTATAAAATCACAGCTGTATAAACATTCAAATCAAAATTAAAGTAAACAGCAGGGTTGAAGTCTTGTCAGGTGACACATAGTATTTACACCTACCCTCATTTGACTTCAGCTTCAGGTATTTTCTTCAAATTGATTTTCACAAAGTAAAGCTCCCTTTTCACAGTTTTCAAGCACTTTACCTGTCTGAAATGAAAACAGTGCGTGAAGACCGACGACAGCCTGCGACCACTGTTCAGCCTTTCACCATTTCACAGAGGCCCAGTTATAAAGCTTTCCTTGAGCGCCACAACTCACTGTATCCCTCAAATCCCAGTCCACTGCCAAACCTAAGAAAATGCAAGTCTAGTGTAAATAAGGCAGATGCCGCACCTCTCCCGTTTTCCCCTCATAGTGGTGGAGAGGGCTCCATCAGCGGAGAGAGCATGGTGAGCCTGTGGTCGACCCACAGTAAAGGCAGTGGGGGAAAGTGGGGGTAAGGGAGTGTGTGCATGTTTGCAGGGGCCTCAATATAATATACTTAATACTCCTGTTCAAAAACCTCATGGTACTTAACATCACAATTTATATTTGATTGTATCATCAGGGTTTTTTTTACAGTTTTGTCTGACTGACTTAATTTTCTGCCCTAAAACAAAATACAAGGGTCTCAGTTTAGCATGTTTACCATGACAGTGTGGTATTGTGGTACAAGCTGTCCAGCATTTACATATGAATGGTGTGTCAGGAGGAGGGATTTGAGGCCAAGCAGTGCACCAGTGCAAAGTAAAGAGCCGGGAACTTTCACATTCACCTCAGTGTGCAAATCCAGAATCCAAAAGCTATTTGCAGAAATGTACCAGCTAAACAGTTGTATTCCTCCGAACAATAATAATCTGGTAGAAATACTTCCGGCAACTTTGACCACACTTGGCTGTTGACTGCAGGATCCCACTGGCACACATCAAGTTGGTTAGGGTGAGGTGTGATGCAGATTGGATTTGGCTCCTACAGAAACCTGGTCAGGTGGAAGTTCTGAGACCATGAGCATCCCCACTGGTTCCCATGGTCCACTTCAAGCTCACTGCAAACAGCAGGCTGAGGACACAGAAGAGGTCGATGTGTGTTAGGTTTCACTTTTTAAACAGATTCTTTCATGTTTACAATTTCAAACTTCATACTATATTTTAAATAGTAAAGAAAAGGTAGAAACCAGAAACTACACCAGTCATTCTGTGAAGTGCTTGTCTGTTGTACAGAACAATATTTTATTAGTTTAGGACAAATTATGTCCCACTCCTTTCAAAGACAGGTCAGTCCTTGGACTCAACATTATCATACTTACTATTATTTTACTGTGTTCCTTTACATATAATGTGAATTAAAACTGTTTGATATTTTCTCTTAACCTACTTTCTCTCAGCTTATTCTATTTTATTCTGACTTTCAAATTCAGTCAGTGGTTTTGTATATTTCCCAGTGTACCATTTGAAAACAGAGAGGAGCACTAACTTCATACTTTCTATTAATTTGAACATAAATACATATAAACATGGCCAGCAAGGGTTAGGGTTAACTCAACTCAACTCAAGATACCAGCAGGTAGATGTATTGTAATTAACTATATATATATATATTTTCTCAATCAAAAATAATTCCTATATAAATGCCATCATTATTATAAAGACATTTAATGTTTTAATCCTTTTCATGTGTATTTAATAGTATCCTGCTAAGTTGTGCATACAGAATGTGGTAAAGGTGCACTCTTCAAATACTGCACTAACTAGACAATATTACAGTCCTTTTCAATGAGCTATAAACTATATGGTTTAACTGGTGGGCTCTGACCTTCCATAAGCTGTTACATAAACTGAAACTGTGAACACATTGCAACGTGAAAACGCCTCAGTCTTTGCTCCTCAGACCCATGAACTGATCATGCAGTGATATTGATGTAAGTCTGGGAGGGTTAAATGATTCTGGGACATTTGAACTTGGCCTGCAGTTTAACATCAGAAAGGTACGCGGTCTGATGTTCTCAGCATAACTTATCATCTTGTTTTGGTGTGGTCTAAGGTCACCAGTTGCAGAGACCCTCCCTCTCCAGTCTGACTGCTGCTGGATCAGTGCCAGCTAGCGTGGCTGACTGTTCTGCGGTTTTATTAAAATAACAGCAGCAGAATAAGAAGCCACGTTCTTCAGGAAACCTGAGCAGCCTTGAGAGTCGCTGGTGCCCTTCCCCCATACCCTTTTTTTTTTATTCACAATTCCCCAGGAATTTCTTGCTGAGAACAGGATATTGTCTGGGCTTTAGGTATCCTCTAACCATCTAGAGGCTGAGGCAAGAAAATACTGGGAACAAAAATATGTGTATATAGGTTACAACTAGGGAAGGGTTTTAAAAAGCAATTCATATAACTAATAAAAAGGTTTTAATACAGTTTAGTATTTCGTTTATAGTCCATAGACCAGGAAGTTCAAGTTCATTTACCTTTTACATTAATGATAGATACACTTCATATTGTTAAAATCTTTAAATAATGTGCTGTGTATATGTGAAAGGAATAAAGCCTCAGTGTGAGCTGTTTTTGTGTTAAGTCCCTTTTTGCTCACACTACGTCTCACTTTCACAAGATAGTCTTTACAAGAGGGCAGAGGACAGAGCGGCCCCGGGCTGCACTGAAATGAAATGAAAGGGCCAGACAGTCCTGCGGGGGGGCCGCCACAGAAAGAGAATGGCTCATATTTTATTAGTGGAAAAATGTTCGCTGAAATGACATCTCATTATGACTTTAGACGACCATTCCTCACTTAACCTCCACCAGACGTCCACATATTAGTCACATAAATGCCTTCAAGGTTCAGCACGCAAGAGGAAAAGTTTGAACAGTAGGGAAACTCACAGCTTCTGACGGATTCAGCAAGAGATTCTCGATCCAGAGACACGTCTCGCTGAGTCTCCTGCATCTGGTTAAAATAAACATATGCAAGTAAATCCACATATAACTAACAAGCAAACAGCAAAAACATTTTGCATTGAATATCACAATCCTTGATACTTAAACACAACTTGGGGACACATGCTTACCTTGAAGTGTTTTTTGAGGTATTCAGCTCTGCTCATAAGACTTTTAATCTGGTGAGAGATAGAAAAGTCCT
This sequence comes from Limanda limanda, assembly GCF_963576545.1. Classification (NCBI taxonomy): domain Eukaryota; kingdom Metazoa; phylum Chordata; class Actinopteri; order Pleuronectiformes; family Pleuronectidae; genus Limanda; species Limanda limanda. Next base: position 12,130,319 of record NC_083638.1, read on the forward strand.
ATAAATTCATTTTATTTTACAGTTTCAAGTGTTTGCTCAGGCTTTATTTGGCAATATGTTTCCTACCATAACTTGGTTTAGCTAAGCTTGCTGTGTGCCTCTAGGGATGGCTCTGTTGGTAGGATGGTCAATCACTCTCCAAACAACTCAACAACTATTGGACTGAGTGTCATGATGCACAGATATTCGTGGTTCTCGGATAGTTTGTTGTGCAAATACAAGGCCGACATTCTCAGGTTGTAAAATGTGTTGTAGTTAGTGAAATATCAATCTCTACTACTGTATATGTGTTGCAAACTGGAGGCTGTGGCCACGTACACACCTGGTGTTAACATGTGTTTTTTGTGATCTGATCTCAAGTGGAAAGCTCTAAATACAGATGTGAACACACTCAGATTGGATATAGATCCAATCACACCAGACCACATATTAATGGTGGGATGGGACCAATCAGATGCTTCCCTGAAAGTATTGTGATGACAGTGTATGTATTAAAGACATAGAGTGGATCAGATCAAATAATGAATGCACTTGATTAAAGAAAAGTAGCTTTAGAATCCTCATTTTTATTATTCTGTCCACATTTTCCCTTTTTTAAATAGTGAAAAAACACCAGATGTGTTTTCTGAGCTGAGTTTGTTTACTGTCTTTGCGCAGCAGGGAACAAAAAAACTTTAAGAAGCATGTTGACATAAATTCCACATCCAAATCAGATTAAACTGATCAGCTCTGTTTCTTGCTCTTTCTGTAATTTTTTTAAACCATTTCATATGGTACACATTTGCAAGTAGTAACTGCTGTCATCATATGCCTCATGCTGCCCTTTTTACTTTAATCAGTACTCTGCTGATGATGGAGGTTCTTGGCTGAACTTAATACCTAGTTGTATCTCTACTATGTCACAGGATGAAGCAAACCCCTCTCTGGGTATTACTGCAGCGACTTCTGAGGTCGTAATAACGTGAGACCTAAACTGATGGCTGAATGTCCCTTTAACAACATGTCCTTTGTGGCAAATAATCATTGTGACCACAGGTTTTTAGTATCCAGCCCTGACCCCAACCTCATGTAGCCACAGCGCTTTAATCACAACTCCTTTAATCACCATGTTCAATCAATGTGGAAGAAATCTACAAGAGAGAGCGGGACACATTGATAACATACAGATCCACATGGAACATCATTGGGGTGAAAAGTCTGAGACCATTTACCATCGTCTCAGGTCTTTACGACTTCTGAGACACAGGACAACATGTATTATGTTGACATGCGCTGGTTCAATCAAAGCCGTGTCTCACATATGAGAAGTCAAGACCCTGATTTGCAGCTTTGAAAGGCTAAAGTGAGCTCCACAGTTGATATGAACGCACATGGAGGCCAGACATGGCGGCATGTGTTGGTTCTTTTGGGTTCTCACATACACACATGCTTTTGATTACACCCCCCGCCCGCCCGCCTAATGCTGTGTTAGATTATTACAGACGCATCTGAATTTACTTAAGACAAGCACCCATAAAACTTCAAATAGGGAGGTCTATGAGGCCCACTCAACCCCCCCGATCCCCCTGTGGGGTTTGTTGGTGAAATACTGTTGTCTGTTATAGACTTAGATGCTGGTTAAATAATGCACAAAAACAAAAGGGCTAGAAGCATTAATGTCAGGCACGCACCAGTGTTTGACATGTGTTTGTCGGAATAAAATATCAATGCTGGTATTCAGGGTCTTGATTTCTGGAAGTTCATCGAGTAGATTTACTGGACCATCAAAATCGGAGGTTTATAGAATACGTTAAGGCTGATGCACAAGCATAAGGACGTAGTCTACAGAAGAGTTCCTACTAGCGCAACAAAATGAGAGAAGGCAGGATTTTACTGCTGTATATTAAATCTATTCATTTCATTCTTTAATTAGAACATAATGTATATTTACAATATATTATGGAGTCTAAACCAAAAATGCTTTTTCCAACATTGTTTATCAAGTTACGTTTGTCAGATAACTTCAATATCAACTGATTTGCAACAACTTGCCAAGACAACACATTCAGTCCCTTTTTATGCCTAAATGCCAAACATATGGCAAATAATTAATAGAACATTGACTGTCCTTACCTCAGTCAAGGAGGTTATGTTTTTATTTCTGTTTGTTTGTTTATTTGACTTCCTGTTTGCAGGATTAAACAAAAACTACTGACATGATTTTCTTGAAACTTGGTGGTAAGGTGGGGTTTTTCCACTTCATTTAACAGCCTTTTTTTTGTTGTGACTTTCTCAGCAAATGCAGAGATCATGTGACATTGAATGTGGATAAAAATATCTAGATTTAGTTGATCTCAATACATGTATTTGCAATATGATTGTAAACTGGCCAATCAACATTCCAGTTTGAGCTTTTTTGGGAGGTTTTCACAAACTTGGAACTAGTTGCCAAAAACTCTGTCTCTCAATAATAAGAATCAATATTCTTTCACATACACAAATTTGCTTTGGAGTTTGGAGTATGAATATAGCGAGTAGAGGAATAAGGGCAGATGTTATGAAGTTTGCAGGTCCGAAGGGACAGACTGAGTTGTGCGATAATCCTCCACTTCACTCCATGGGACTCTTTTCACACCCAAGTGGTCATGTGATCCATCGCTTATAGCCACTTTAAGTATCCAATTATAAAGTGGACAGTGATTTATGTGTATGAAATAGTTCCACAGATGACGGATTACATTATTTGACCACACGCACATATGACCACAGGATGCAGGCTCATGGGTTACGTGATGGAGCGACTAGCGTGCTCTCCTAACTAGGTGAACAGCCGAGGGCTCGTTGGAGGTGACACATAAGTTGTTCCTACCGTGAGCACTCAACCAGAAGCCCTTCCTCTCTTGCCCACTCACCTCACCGTGGAGCAGCTCTCTTCTGCGGCCTTGGGGCTCAGCTGGCTCACCAAGAGAGAAAGACAATAAGACACAATAATAATGAGCAGAGCAAAGCAGGACGGACTCATTCCACCACCTAATCACCTTGTTTGCTCTAGAAGAGGTCAGCGGCTAGATTGGATTTTCCTAGCGTGCAGACTGGGGGCTCGGGGATGGAAACGGTTCTAATGTAGGCCAATGTTTTCACAGTCAGTTATCCTGGAGGGGAGAGTGACAGGGAGGAAAAGAGCGGGGGGTGGGAGGAGGAGGGTTCTCTGTTGGCGAAGGCATGTGGGGAAGCTGCACAACAAAGAGCTGCAAGCCAAACAAAGACCCAATGTTTTCTCCCCTCAATCCCCCTGGTGGTTATCTTACGTGCCACACAGCAAGGCTCCCTGACAGCAGAGAGGGAGGCTGGTTGGGATGGCGTGGGATCCACCGACAAGATGGAGGTTCTTCTTAAAATCTGATTTAACTATTCCAGTGTACATTTTTTTTAAACTATTTCTTTGGCTCCACGCTCAATAATAAGTGGACTCTGGCTGGACTGAGCTGAATGATGAGATCTGATACTCTCGCCCATTTGTAAGATAATAGTTTTTATTTGTTTCGAGTGTGCAATAACACAAAGAAACGAAGTGTGCTGCCTGAATGGGAAGCAGATGGCAGGAGTCTTATACCACACACAGGGAGCTGGCACCAGGTCTCATTCCGACTCAAAGCCACATGTGGATCACTCTATCCCACCTCTTCCATTAGGGCCGATCTTCCAGATGAGCTCATGAGCCCGGGCTAATGAAGGCCAGGCCACAGTGAGAGACACTGGAGTCTCCTCTGTAGTGCCTCTGTCTGTCTGTTTGTCTGCCTTATTAAGTGTCCCTGTCCCTGTCCAAACCTATTGCTTCACTCGACTTTCACTCTGTCAGTTCGTCTTTCACTCTGTCGAAATCCGTTTCTCCATGTAATTTTCCAGGCTTTTTTACATCCATCTCAAAGTCTCTCTGTCTGGTTCAAAGTCTCTCTCTGTTTCCACTTAAGTCTCCCTTAATGCATCTCTATACTTTTACTGGATATCCAATTCATTATGCCTCTCTTTTCCAGCCTTTCCCTTGTGTATTATTCTCTTTCTTCAGGCTTTTCTTGACCCGTCTCAGTTTCTGGCTGTAACTCTTGTTCCTGCTCTTTAACTCACTAACTAACTCACTGTATCCTCAGGCACCTCTATCTTTAAAAAACAAATGTATCTATGTCAATATTATTCTGCTTCTTTAATAACAAAGTATCAGACCTGGGATTAAATTATGGTTCAAATCAAATTTAAATGTCACTAACTACCAAATCCCGGGCTACAGTGGAGTGGAATGAATGCATAAAGCCATCTTGTATAAAAATGTTAGAAAGGAGTTGGTTTTACCTGCTAGCACCAACAGTAGTTCTCCTAAGCACTGCTGGTAAACATCCAGAGCCTCGTGTTCATCCATCTCTTCCTATAAGGGAATACAAATTAAGCAGGGCTGCACAACACAAACGTTTCAAGACCATGGAGATACATGGGTCATCCTGATAGTATATATATATATATATATAAAATATAGTTCAACAATTGTGTCTATTAGTTATATTTCACACCTCAGTTTTTTAACGTAAAAAAGCAGAGGTAAAAAAATACATGAAACTAAGAGATGTTTTTCACCCGTTATCTTTGATTTGAAAAACAATATGTGAAAGAGAGCTGTTTGTATCATCTCAGTTTATTTTTTCTAACATCTGCTTCACCCTGCCTTCTATATAGCAGTGGCATGATCCAGCACTAAACCCGTCTAACCTTAGCAATGGCAGAAGAGGCCATCTGCAAAGCAGCCAGCAGCCGTGGTGAGCCTCGAGACATCTCTGAAAGAGTTGGAAGAACAGATAAACTCATTTCAGCTCTACTGTTTAACAAGGTCAGAGTACAGTCAGTGCGATTGTCTGGAAAGTATATAATACTTAAATGTAACATGTCATACTTTTTTACCACATTGCCATTGTAGTATCTTAAGACTCCAGTATTTATGATACTTTGGATTGTTTAAGATTTCTTAATATTTATTTCAGAGCAACACGGTGTGTTTGAACAAAAAACTAAATCCCTTGAGAGAGCAACTACAGTGCTGTCTGATCTGAGGCAAGGGATTGAAAATTACTTTTTTGTGAGAGGATAAACTGAAATGAAGGTAAAAGGATCAGAATTCTTTGCTTTCATGTTTACAGCAGTATAGAGTGAATTTTCATTACCATAATAATTACATGAATAATGATTCTGGGGGAAGTGTAATAAGGTTTGATTAAAACACACATATCATTTCTCAGGTCGTCCTCTCATTCAGCACCTAACCAGACAAGTCTAATGACTGCATGTGGAGGCCTTGCCTCTGCCCTGAGCTGTGTGCGTTACCTCGGAGGACATCCCTGGAGGTTCGGGCCTCCTCAAAGATCAGCCTGTTTTCAGAGGCCACCAGGGCTTTCAGCTCCTCCGCTCTGGACACATACTGGCTAACCTGTGGGAAGTCCTCTTACATTGACTCAATCACGTCAACCATGCCATATGCTCTCTATTCACACCATATGGTTCTCATAGAGGACATTTAATTTCCAAGTGAAAGCCACTGGAGTTTTACAAAAAAAAACAATTGAAAATAGAAAGTATCCAACTGTGAATGCAGGGAGTGTTTTCAGGCATACCTTCTGCCTGATGGCATCTTTACGTAGTCGATCTGTCTCGTCTGCAAAAGTGTGTAGAGGAGAGGTCGGTGTTACACTTGGTTTTACGTCTTGTGACTTCAATTCACCAGTGTTTTATGGTGGAGCAAAGGCAGTGCATTGTTTTAAGGCTTAAGCCACAGACAGGATATGAGAGAGGTTGTTGCTCTTACAGTGAATAGCGGGGACAAAGTGCTCGAGGGCAGCGCAGTACAGAGACAGAGCAGCAGACCTCTCCCCTGCCTGGTCTTTTTGAACGGCCTGCATAACCAACTCTTTCTGAAACAGAAAATAAGAACTGGCATCAGTGAATGCAAATGACAGCAACTCTCCAGAGTGAAGGAACGTAGGGTTAGGCATGAATGCAACCCTTCTAACACATATGTGCATGTGCTCAGAGTCAGTCAACCGCACACTCATCATCCACGGTCATCTCGAAAATACACACACATGCCAACGCATACTTCCCATTCTTCTTCTTCTCTTACCGCCTTCACGATACTCTCTGCACTGGGCATGTGCTCCAAATCCACAAAGGGGTGGGTGAAGAACTCTGCAAAGGTGATCCGGACATCTGGATTTCTCTCCAGCAGTCGCAGCAGAAGGTCCCTGCAGTCCTTGGATACCCTGGCCCCAGGAGGTAGCTCAAGCACAAAACTCAACCTTATTAAGTTGCACTCAATCCATGGGAAAAGGACAGCAGATTGTTGCCAGGAGACTTCTAGTCTCACATCACTACCTCCTGTCAAAAGATGACCTTAACACTGTCTATGTGAATCCCTGGGTAATGGACCATGTGCTAATGCAATCCAAAGTGCAAGCCTAATGTTTGGCTCAAGAATTCCAGTGTTTTGCAAGTCCTCCATCATTAGGAGTACAGTTACCCTTTATTGTCACTATGGTAATCAAACTGTAGTCTGTAGATGTAGAAGGCAGATCAGGACAGAGATACAGCAACAACGTCTAACTGCTCCCAGCAGCAGTTTTAAAATGTAGAGACACACCTGTGTTATGTGTTAAACATTCAAATAGACTTTTAGACCATATAAGTTATTAACATAAATCATTAAAGTAGCTGAATCATAGATCAAGTCTTAACTGAACATATGAGTAAGACATGTTCCTATAAATGATGAGTTTGTAACTGGCGAGGAGCATGAAGTCTCCATTTCAGCTCAGCGCCTCCACTGTCCCTGCTGCAATACGTGGAGGTAAACTGAGAAAGCCTGACATCTAGTGGTTTTACAATGAACATTCACAACTGTTCAAATCAAACAATTTACATATGTTGGCGTAAAATAACAGCAAAATGCAAACTCCCTGTAGTAGCACAGTGTTGCTGTAGCTAAATGTATTGTTTACTGGAGTTTATGCTTAAACTTTGGTTGTGATTATTGTATTATGTGACTATTCATTTTCCCAGAACGTAACTCAGCATGGTCTTTCACAAGTTTACGCTACTTTTATTAATCACTATATTTGTCATTTGTGACATTTCTTTACACAAAACTGGGTAGCACAGTGCAAGCAGTGACTCGTTCAGATTTTACAGCAGGACAACACTGTCACGGCCGAGGAACTCATTTCTGTTCGACACTTACCTCAACGGGCTGGTTACTCCGGATCTTCTCCTCCAACTCAGAATAAGACCTTGATGCGAATGGTGCTCGTCCAAACAGCGCCTCTACATTCAGACAAACATAGTTGAAATGGATTTGTGCAATCGATAATCAGCCGTGAATACAGAGTAGGGTGAGATTTTTGAGTATTGTGAGTGGAAGGTTTATAAATCTGTTGACAGATTTTACTAAAATTGTGCAAAGATAAAGTCACAATACTTCATCAAAGTGAAGGCTAAGTTTGTGAATGCATGTGGTCCAACCAATGAATAATTGTATTATAACGCAGGAACCATGACTGACTAGGGAGACATTCTCAGTAAATTACAGGCTGTTCTATTTGGCGCATGTGATGACAGAGACTGTAACTCCTTCCATTAAATATGGCACATTGTCACTCAACACAGTGTAATTACTAGTGCTATTGTACTACTATTTCACAATTACTGTAACAATAAAAGGGGGAGCAAGCCAGGCTTCCATTTGATGATTGATAATATGACTGTGACCTACTGAGCGAGCTGTTTCAAATCTCCTCAGCCGATCACCTGATAAGCTCTTCATTAATGAAAAAGGGGGCATAAAGGAAATTATTATTCATGGGTATTCATGCTATGTCACACAAGGGACAAAAAATAGATAATTTCCATGGAAAAATTTGCATTGAAATACTTTTAATCCGCCTGGTCTCTGTGTGAAGTAGTGTGTCATTTATATGAAGGGTAGATATTAAATTCAAAGTCCTCACCATAGAGAATGACTCCAACTGACCAGAGATCCACCCTGGAGTCATACTGGCGTCGGCACACCATCTCAGGAGCCATGTACAGAGGAGAACCTCTCAGGACACTCTGCTCGTCCCAGGGTGACATGTACTGGGCGAAGCCAAAATCTAAAAGCAAATTTGGAACATTTTCACTGTGAGACGTCCGATTGGATGCAATCCCCCAAAAAATGCCTTTAACTCCTGTATAGCTCTACAGTTATATATGTTCATAATGCAATGTGCACAAGTATAACGTTTACAAAAGAAACTTGTATCAACTCTTGTTAACTCTGTAAACATAACAGCACAAATAGCATGACAGTTGGTTTTTTCCTGTGTCTGGCACATGAGATCACCTGCTAGTTTGAGGGCTGAGCCGCTCAGCAGAATATTCTGAGGTTTCAAGTCCAGGTGTGAAATGTTTCGTTCATGGAGAAACTGGAGAGCGCAGGCTGTTTATACAGACACACAAACAAATACACAATGAGAGAAAACAGCGATACTAAACTCTGCCTGTATCAGTGAACTCAGTGAGGGCATACTTGCAATAAATTATTGAGTATATGATTCAAACCTACATGAACCTGCCAAACTCCTAAACTTAACATAATTTACACACAATTCAAAGTTCATATTATTTCTATACATTTTCCAAGTTATTTAAAGGCTAACATCACTAAAGAGGTGCAACAACTCCCACATGTTATGGAAATAGGTAACGGTGTATATTGCAGTGAAATAAGAGTAATCAAAACAGGCCACAAACCCTGAGGTTCACCTTCAACTCAAGTCTGATTACTAGTCTTAAAATTGTGTTATTTGTAAGTCATCTTAAATAACTCCAATCATCTAAAAACAGGTCTGGCAATTACTCACCAATCTGCTGCAGGAAGCGTCGAGCCACGCTCTGGGTTAAAATCCTGTGACTGCGGATGAAGCGGGAGAGATCTCCACCAGAGCACCACTCCAGGATCAAATAAATGTTCTCAGCATCCCACTAATGAAAGAGATTTCCTTTTTAAAAAAGAAACAATCTTTCAAAGTAGGTGGATTTTCTGTAGTGACTTCTTGTGTCATGGCCATAAATTAAGATGTAGCTTGTATGGACAGATGCTCAACATTGTTACCATGGTGAAAATACCGTGGCGTCATAGGACATTTGAAATGCAAAGAAAAATATTCACAACACATCTGTTGCATGAGCTAGAACAAATTTAAAAGATATAAATGAGATTACCTGAAAGTCTTTAAACTGAACTATATGAGGGTGACGCACAGTCTTGAGGATTTCAATCTCTGTGAGCAAGTTTTCAGTAGATGCCTTGTTTAGTGTCTTCTTCCCAATTACCTTCACTGCCACCACCTCTCGACTGTCGCCCTGCAACATCACATTCAGAAAACAGGCTTCAACTTCCACAATCAACCAATAAAACTAACTTATAATAGTTCCAGCAAGTGGTAACTGTTAATAAACTCATTGCAAACCACTCTCTTGAAGCCTAAAGGCAACCTTTGGGATGGTAGAAAGCAGAAGTAGTAATGGCACATCCACTGAAATGTCATTGTTACTGAAGGATAATACATTTATGAAGTCAGTAAAGTACAGGGAACCTTAATGTTGGGCATCAAACATTTAACATGACATATGGCTGTTTCTATTTGGACATATGTGGAGTAACCCATAACTGCACAAACCCACCTTCCTGTAGGCTTTATAGACTGTAGCATAGGTTCCACTGCCCAGCCGCTCTGTGAGGATGAAGTCTGCCAGTTTTGGAGGAGCAAAGCTTGAGCCTGAGGCCATGTCGACAACATCAATCAAATTTCCCAAGCAGGTCTGGGGCTGTAATACAAGATCAATATCAACTATTGGCACCAAATTATTGCATGATTCTCACCCTTACATGGAGAGGTTAGAGGTCATGTTCAGCTACAGAATACTGGCCTGTTGGTGGTGACACGAATGTTTCATTGTCATGCACGAGGATAGGATGCTTTACATCACGTCATCCTAGTTCAGGGACAGTATTTATTACTCAACTATAAAGATGATAAGATCAAGACGATAAGCAAATTATGTTAATAATTAATAACTTGTCAATCAATTTTGTGGTGTGATTTAACAATCCGTAGAAAGATGACATGTGGGTCACTCCAAATACAGCAGTTCAATGCACAGCTTTGAATAGTGCAGACAGGAAGTTGGATCACATTGTCCTGTACCTCCCACTGTGAAACTCATTCTGATGCTGTTCGCGTGAACAAATTCAAAGTTTACTAAATTAGGTCAGTGTTTACTCGAGCTTCATGTGTCCTGAATGCATGACAGATTTCAGAAAGGGTTGTTAAATGTGTAAAACCGTATTGTAACATGTATTTGTCCGAACAATAATAATAAAAATAATAAATAATAACATGTTCAAGCAGTAAAATGACAATAAAGATAAGTGAACAAGTCAAATAAAAGGTGAGGACAAAACCATCAAATCACAGTATCAGATGAAAGCAAGTGTAAGAAGTGATTTAAAAGAAGTCCTCTCCTCAGGTTGGCCGTTCCAAAGTCGAGGGGCCCAGATGGCAAAGGCACGGTCAACTTTCGTTTTCAACCTCGACTCTGGAACAGCCAGCCAGGCTCCAGCTGAAGCTCTCCGGCTGCAACAGGCACATGAGGGTCAGTAGGTCTGTGATGGAGCCTGGGGCCAGACCCAGGGGCACAGTGAACTGTAACATGACAGGTTACTGATCTGAATCTGGTCTCTCAGGGCTCCACAGCTAAGTGGAATCGAGCTAATGAAAGCACCAAAGCACTGGCTGGGCTTTGGTGGACTGAACAGTACAGTTAGCTTGTTGTAACTACCTCAGCTATAAATGTTAATCCACTAAAAAACAAACCCGGAAGAAGATACACCCCTCTGATGTTTATAAATATGATAAAGACTACAAGTGGAAGCAGCTGAAACATACCTGCGAGCTACCAGATGAGGCGCATGAATGAAGGCTGAGTGTTTACATGACACCAAGCTGTGGGCTGGACCCACGCTGCACGGCAGAGATCAGCTGACCACAAAGTGACTCAGGAAATATCACACTGCCTCCTGGCGTCGCTCCGTGGTTACTGCACACACACTCATTCTTTTGGACTCGTTCAGCAACAGACACCACCATTTATTTTTAGTCAAGCTCGGAAAAGTCTAATTAACATTAATGAGGCTGGTTATTATATAACATTAATAAACCTTGTTGTTGTAAATTTAATCTATTTTGCTTTAGCTGGAGTTTTGCTGTTTTGTTTCGCATGGTCTTGCCTCCGGAAGCTGCGTCAAACCCATGGTCAAACCGGAATAACAACACCAGCTCCTCTCCTCCAGCCCTGGGGTTAGTTAGCATAACAGCTAGGCTAACGTTAGCAGGCTAGCAGGTAGCAGACGCCTCGAAGAAATCAACCAATCACAGTCCACCTGACCGCGCCAATCAATGAAGATCGTCTGATTTTCAATTCACAAACATATTAACGGTTAATGGCAGTGTTTTTAATACATTTAAAAATATCATTCGTATTCATTCATGTTAAATTAACTGATTTAAAATATTTTATTATAATTTTTGAGTCAAGGGGTCTTTTATTTTACGAGCGACCTTCACCGGAAGTTAACAGTGGTTGTGGTGGTCTTTTAAAGATGGCAGCGTGCCTGGCTGAACGTCTGACCGCCCAGGAGGAGCAGATTCGGCTCCTCAACCGGGAGATATCCACTCTTCGGGATGGACTGTGCCAAGGTCCGTTAGCCACCGCTGTCGAGGTGGTCTCCCCGGAGCTGGAGACCCTGCGGGCCGAGAACGAGAAGCTCAAGTACCGGCTGCTGCACCTCCGCCGGGGTCTGCAGGCGGAGCTGGAGCTGGAGGGGGCGCAGGGCAGGAGGCAGCAAGCCGCCCAGGGGGGCACAGCTCCGGCGAAAAGCACACGCAAAGACCCGCAGACAAGCAACCGAGCTGAGCACAAGGTAGTTATATAGAGACTGGGAACCAGGTTAAATAGTCAGGGAGAGAGGACTGGTAGTTAGAGTGCTGCTACAGGGTGAGGGGCCTGGAACCAGACCACCTCCACAAATAGATTTGTGTGAGTGTGTGTAACTTTATTTATATAGAAAGGACAACAGCTGTTACAAAGAGGACAAATAAAACATTACCCCTGTCCTTTAGAAACTTCCCTGGCTCCCTGTCCCACAGTGGATCCAATTCAACGTCCCTCTCACTCACAAATCCCTCCACAACCAGCCTCACTGTCATGCTCTTTCCTTATCCCCCCCCCCCCCCCATACCCTCTACTTCATTGAGGCCCACCTCATATTGCCTCCATCAAAACATTACTTCTAACCCACATACCTCTTCAGAACTGCTTTCAATGTGTAATAATGGAGTGTGTTCTTTAACACGTTTGGTTATTTACTTTCATGCTTTGCTTTCTCTGTTTCTCTATAATACAAACGAGATGCATATTTATTGTTAAAGACTGTGTTTGTTTACAGGCTGCAGCTCCTGATACCAAATCCGGTGAGAGGAACAAGAAGGAGAAGGAGAAGAAACAAGGAGATGGAGGCGGAGGCACGAAGGAGGTGACTGTCAAAGGATCCTGAGGAGATCTTCTCCCCACTGGTCACCCATTGTACTAACATGGACACACAAGTCGTCATATTACAGTTCCTCACACAAAATAAATCGATGTTGGCCTCTAGTCCAACACTTGCACAACCAAAATCTGAAGTCTTTTATTATTCTTCTCCACTGTAGCTGAAGCCCTGGCCTGGATACGTTGCAGAGCGTCTCAGCCTCTATGAGCAGCTGAAGAAGGAGAGTGACGCCCTGCTGGCAAAGAAAGCTGCAGACAGCAAGCCCATCACCGTGGAGCTGCCAGACGGAGGGAAGGTGGCCGGCAAGGCTTGGATCACCACACCATACCAGTGTGCCTGTGATATCAGGTTGGTACAACAACAGCTGCTCACAATCATCCGATGTCCAATCTGCGACAGCTAGTGGCTGCCAGTTTGATCAGTAGAATGAATTATTTAGCTATAGAACTCAGGGGAAGACCTGACTCTCTTAGGAATGGCTATTATCCCTGTTGTGCGACCGATAAAGAAATATCTCATGTTATCTTGCACGTCCCGATGCTGAACCCACCCCCATCTTCCTTTTCATGTGATGAATAGAAACATTCTGTAGAATTTGGATAAAGAATGGCTGAGTCAAGTATCTTCAGGGTTCCTACGGTCATGAAACACCTGGAAAAGTCATGGAATTGTAAAATGTTTATTTCCAGGCATGGAAAAGTGCTTGAAAAAAATAAAATCCCAGAAGTTTGGGAGAAGTCATGGGAATTTGTTATATTCATATTTTCATGTCGTTCATTTACGCTGAGTTTTAAATAATTCATATGCTTTTAAAAGAAATACGCTCAAAATATAAGCAGGCATACGCTCTCATACTAATTGAAAAGTTCTGTGGGGAAGCAGGCGGGATAAATGCACTATGCCAGGGAAGTGTAGATTTAACCATGATTGGCTACAAATGGAAAAGTATATGCCATGGGTTACAACAGACAAAGACCTCAATCAAACTATTGTCTCATTCATTTGTGTCATGGAAGGTATACTGTATGCTTTGGAATTCTCATTGTTAGCTTAAATACTACATTTTGTCACTTTCATGTATACACCGAGGTCTCACAAAATGTTTGGTCATGGAAATTTGGTTTAAAGTTATTGAAAAGTCATGGAAAAGTCATGGAAATCCATCGGTAAAAATGTGTATGAACTCTGTATCTTGCATTGATCTTGCAGCCAGGGCCTGGCGGACAATGCTGTGATTTCTCGGGTGAACGGGGAGCTGTGGGACCTGGACAGACCTCTCGAGCAGGACTGCTCTCTGGAGATTTTGCGCTTTGACAACGACGATGCTCAGGCTGTGAGTACAAATACAGGAGAAAGAGAGATTTATTTAGTTGTACAGAAATGTCTGTGATCTGTAAATCAACCTTCCTTCGGTGTGTCCTAGGTTTACTGGCACTCCAGTGCTCACATCCTGGGGGAGGCGATGGAGCATTTCTATGGAGGTTGTTTATGTTATGGACCCCCGATCGAGAATGGCTTCTACTATGACATGTTCCTGGATGGACAGAAGTGAGCAAGTATTTTCACTGTAAATGTCAATTATCAGACATAGATTATATTTTTCGAAAAGTCAATAGATTTTATGAACTGGCTAAATTTTATACATTCTGTCCTTAATTGTGTATTCCGGTGCTTTTTGTGTGTCAGTTAAGTCTTAATTTTGTGGAGCTAAAAAGAAGGTTTCCAACAGAAGAATTACTGTTCTTTTAATACTCTCAACACAACATCATCATGTCAAACATAACTGGTTAATTAAATAAACATCATGTTACATGTCAGAGTAGCCTTGACCATGAGCACTTAATGTATAATGAGTGAAACACGTTTGCTGCTTCCAGGGGCGTGTCCAGCACTGAGTTTGGGGACCTGGAGACTATGTGTAAGGCTGTGGTGAAGGAAAAACAGCCCTTTGAGCGGCTGGAGATCAGCAAGGAGACACTGCTCAACATGTTTAAGGTGAGAATGAGAATCTCGGCAAAGAATTCTCTGCTTGTCTGGCAGAATTAAGAGTGGTGTGGCCCAGTTGTGGGAGAAACCCCCAAGGTGCTATCACCCTTCCCTGACACTGTGTCTTGAACTTAAAGAATATCCTGCTTCCAAAAACTGATGTTGTATCTACAGACTGACGCAGTCTTATTACATCCTAATACCTTGCTTGAATTTTTTTATCAAGACTAACAATGTTGTGTGTGTGTGGTAGTTATTCCTAGCCTGACGTTGTCAGACTCATGATTCTAGTCAGAATATGAGTCTGAGACCGCTCCATTGGGCTGTGATTATGGGGCGTGTTTCAACCGAACCAGGAAAAAAAATGCCTCTTCGCTCAATTGGATAGACCTACAACCAATCAGAGCAACGTAGTATGTTCAGCGACGCATAGTTGTTGTCAACAGAACTCAACTGCACGCACGCTGGAAGAAGAAGAAGAAGAAGAAGAAGAAGATGAAGAACGATTTTTGCCGGTGTTGTAAAAAAAATTTAAGGATACACGGAGAACTTACAGAGACTCAATGGCAGCATCTACACATCTCAGCTCTCCAGTGGCAGGCATGTTTGTGGAAAACCCAAGCGCTCTTTGATGACGTAGTTGATGACGTAACTGTTGATCATCTGTCCATCATCGTATAAAGCCCGCCCTGACGATTTGATTGGTCCGAACAGCTTTTGTTCAGAGATAATTTCTCGCCAACGGAGCGACTCCAGACCGAACTTCCCGACCAAAAAATGTTGTGGGCGGGGCTAAGTTCATCTGGCACCCAGGCTAAGTTATTCGTACTGCCGGGAATGACTTCTGACTTCTATCTTTCAGTACAACAAATTCAAGTGCCGCATTCTGAATGAGAAAGTCACCACCCCAACAACTACTGTCTACAGGTTAGTTTGTGAGATAGTGAAAATAAGAGTAACTAGATCTCTTTCATTAAAGATGTTGTTATTGTTGTTGTTTTGGATGTTTATTTCGGTACCTTGAAAAGCTAACTGTATCTTGTGAATGCTGGATAGATGTGGGCCCTTGATTGACCTGTGCAGAGGTCCCCACGTCCGGCACACAGGCAAGATCAAGGCCATGAAGATCTATAAGGTATTCTGAAAACACGCACAGGGTCTAATTTGTAATGTTAATAATTTGTATCAAAGTAATCTTTTGCAATCTTGTCTAAAAATGTCCATATTCAACTGGCTTCCACCCTCTGTCATCAGAACTCCTCCACCTACTGGGAAGGTCGCTCCGATATGGAAACACTCCAGAGGATCTATGGGATTTCTTTCCCCGACTCCAAGATGCTGAAGGAGTGGGAGCGCTTTCAGGAGGAGGCCAAGAATAGAGACCATCGCAAGATTGGCAAAGTGAGTCACTCCAGGCAGTCATGTTCAAGCCCACCCAGCTGGCTCGGACCTAAAACCAGAAACTGAAACCCAGTACAAAGTGGATTTTGATTCGTAATTGTATAATGTGACGGCTGACACATCTCCTTTGAGGTTTGGTCGGGGAGTTTTTTCTCATTCGAGTAGCTTTGTGGTTTTTTAGATGTGGTGAAAGGATGAAATGAACCTGGACAAAGAACGTGAAACATGAACTGTAAAGGCCTTTTTCCCAAAAGGGTTGACTTGACTCCACATAATTCTGTGATCCAAAAGTGTTCAGGCCAAACTTGTTTTCATCTAGAAGAAAACCCAAACTCAGATGAACCACATTCAAGAACTTAAGATCCACATGAAAACCACGTTGTTCTGCACTAAATTGTCTGTTGCTGCTTTTCACCAGCAGAGGGCACTCTACTCCTTTTTGTAATTTCACTTTCGAGACAACTGTGAGTCATCTGAGAGCCCCAGCTGGTTTCACAGCAGGGGAGACGCAGAAGGCAGCACCTCAATCCGCAATGATTACAACACAGTTCCATATTAAAACGCAAGAGTCAGTTAGAGGGAGGTGACAGAAGTGGCATGTTGATTTAAAGATGGCGCTCCACGGTGTTATCCCAAGTCAACCCACAACATTCGGGAAATGTTGTGATGCAGCTGCGTTACCCAATAGCTTCTTGGCGGGGTAAAGTCCCTTAAGGTGCACCAGCTGGGATCCGGCTGTGTCAGTCTATTAAAACTGATCCAACATGTTTTACCTCACTACTTTTGACATGAGGAAATATTAGCACTGCTCTGTGAGTATAAAGTAGTCTCATGAAGGCTGTTTCTTAAAGTAAAATCACAAGAATCAGGCTTCTTTCAGTTATCCAGGCTCATTTCCAATAAATTCTGTTGGGCACCCTCCCTCCAGACAAGAGTGCTCCTGGTCTGTTTTTATTTTTCAGAATTGAGCTTGATCTCAGTCATAACCAGTGCTACCGCTGGTCTGTCAGGCAGAAACATTCTGTACCGCCCTGGAGGTTCCTCTTCACTGCTGCACTCTGAAAATCTGTCAATCTAATGTCACATTAATCACATTGTTGCATCAGCTGCACGAGTTGTGTTCATTTTTGATATCTTTTTTTTATCTAAACTACAGACCCATAAATCCATTTGTTGAAAATAAAGTAAAAGAAGCTTGCTAGAACTGCTTTGGCAATATTTTTTGTCACATGTCCAAACCAAATAATAGTGGTGATTGATCGGGAGTTCAGTTTCTAGAAAATGCCACTTCCTTAAAATAATTTACATGTTTCATCTTAGGCAACAGCTTTGTCTTTACACATCCATTTTCTTAGTTGAGGATTGATTTCAATTCATTTTTCGGGTCAACATTTCAATTTTGAAATACACACACCTGCATAAATACAATCTCTTTCTCTCCATTGACTCAGTTGAGCTTTCTGTCAGTGGGAAGGTGCTGATAGATGGAATATTACATGATGATTGGATAACTCCCTGCAGTGCTTAGTCGAGCCTCTCTCTTGTTCTACCTGCAGAGTGAAAGTCATTAAAAAATCTCCTTTGTCTGCTTCACAGGATCAGGAGCTGTTCTTCTTCCATGATCTCAGCCCTGGCAGCTGTTTCTTCATGCCGCGCGGGGCCTACATCTACAACACCCTCATCGAGTTCATCAAGGTAGCCTGATCATTGCCCATTTTTTATTCACCGTCAACTTCATTCTAATTAAGATGGAGAATTCAGTTTAATGTGGGCTTCAGAACCCTTCACGTATTAACCGCCTATTTTTTTAATCTTTACTGTAACTAAAATCCATACTGTGTAAATATTCATTAGTGTCAACATTATGCTTATCAGCCAGTTTTTTATGTTTTCAAATTGTTACATAAATTGTGCTGACTATTACTATTTGGGGTTCTGTTAACTAATTTTCAAGGAGACATTATGCTGATTCAGGTTCATTATCAACAGTTTGGTTGTTACATGAAAATATTTAAATCCTTTAGTGTTCAGAAATCACATTACTTTCTTTAGACTGTCCATTGCTGCACCTCCTCTTTTCAGCCCCTGTCTGAAATGCTTAGCTCTGGTCTCTTGAATACCCCCCCTCCTCATAAAGCCCTGTCTG
The DNA here is from genome assembly GCF_963576545.1 of Limanda limanda. NCBI lineage: Eukaryota > Metazoa > Chordata > Actinopteri > Pleuronectiformes > Pleuronectidae > Limanda > Limanda limanda. The sequence goes on from NC_083638.1 coordinate 12,148,513, forward strand.
CTCTGATTGGCCAGCTGATCTATCCTGTTGTGATTGGTCCACCGATTCCTGAGTTTGTAGGAAATGTCAGCCTCCGCTCTCACTTTACCTGGATTTGTTTGCGGCCGTAGAAGACAAGCCGCCGAGCGTGTATTATTCATACTTAGGGCATTGACATGTCACGTGACAAAAGCATAAAGTGTCTTCTTTAAACAAAAAAGTCAATTCACATCTCTATCATACTAGTGGTGATGTTTTGCTCATTATGTAAACCACTAACCCTTGACTTTAGAAAAACTTGCCAACTCCAAGGAGCTCAAAGACAGAGTGTGGCCTGAATAGTTTATTTCAGTCAGTTTACGCTTTTGAGTTTTTCAGAAGCGTAGCCCACTTCTGACTGCTGCCCATTTTCAGAATTATGGCTTTTTTCCCTCAGTCAGACTCTAGCCTAAAGTGACAGAAACAAACATTCTCATATTGTGGTGCTAATGAATTTGTCTGCAGCACACCAGTGTTCAAACAAGTAATGTGTTGCGTGCCCTGGGCCTCATGGAGTGATCATTTGGAAGTGGTCTCATGGTTGTTATGTCGAAGAGGAACTTGTGTTTGGGGAGTAACAGTAAACAGTACACAGAAGTTCTCAGTCACGAGCAAACCACATTCTTGAACAACCTTTTCGTTTTGGAGCAACTTGAACGACTCCTTTGCCACGTTCAGTGGCTGTTCAGAAACATGTCTCTGTGATGTATTTACAGAGTGTTGACATCTTGAAGACTTTCACGGCATACACCAACACACCAAAGCCAAGACGGCCTCTCATACATAGCATACATAACACAGAAGTCGTGCAAGATAATTATCACATCACTTCAGATGCTGTGAAACAAAAATAGATCAGCATGCAATGCGTTTCCCACTATGACTATCACTTAAACATTTAATGGTGAGAACACGAGGTGAAGGGTAATCTCCTTAATGTCTGCTTTAGAGGCTGGTTACAATACATTAGTTGTCACTGTTGCAGCAGCTGCAGCATGTTGTCATTCAGCACATGGCATCCAGGGAATCATATATAGGAAAAGCTGACTGAGCGTGCATGTTTTTTTTTCATCACCTTCCTAATTAACAATCACAGTTGAAATATCTCCATTGACATCACTCCTCTTCTGTTGACAGCTCAATAGATCAACTGGACAATATTTTGCCTAAGGACAACAAATTGATTAAGCCCATAAATTCCGATTTCGGTCGCAGTAACTCCAGGTTTTGTGCCAAGTCATGTGTGAGCTCAACTCAGATTACCTGTGCAATCCAACTGGCGTGTTCAGCCTGTTTATGTGGTTTTACTATTTTTCTAGGATGAGTACTGGAGAAGAGGCTTTCAGGAAGTAGCCTCCCCCAACATCTACAACAGTAAACTGTGGGAGACATCTGGCCACTGGCAGCACTACAGCGAAAACATGTTCTCCTTCCCTGTGGAAGATGACGTCTTTGCTCTCAAGCCAATGAACTGCCCCGGGCACTGGTGTGTTTTATCAAATGTCGTAGATGTAATTATATTTGATACATGTTGCATTTCATTAACTTCCCTTTCTGTGGTTGTCCTTTAGCCTGATGTACAGCCACAGGCCTCGCTCGTGGAGGGAGCTTCCTCTGAGGCTGGCAGACCTCGGGGTCCTCCACAGGAACGAACTGTCAGGAACTCTGACCGGCCTGACCAGAGTGCGGCGCTTCCAGCAGGATGATGCCCACATTTTCTGCACGATGGACCAGGTGACGACACCTGGAGTGTTTGACAAATTTCCGGGACAATAGAAAAGAATGCTTTCTTTTTTGAAATCACGAAAACTTCATGAGAATTCTTTCTTTTGTTTGTGCTCCAGATCGAGACGGAGATGAAGGGCTGTCTGGACTTCCTCCGCTGTGTGTACGATGTGTTCGGCTTTTCCTTCCAGCTTCACCTTTCCACTCGTCCAGAAAAGTATTTGGGTGATATCGCTGTGTGGAACCAGGCAGAGAAGGTAAACCATGTCATGCATTATTATGATTGGTGGCATAAAATAACAAAACATTTTGCAGATTCGAATTTGTCCTTGACGTATGTACAAGTACTATGCCACAATATAGTTTGTAGCCAATAAATGAGTTGGCTCTGTGGATGAAAGAGCATTCTCTGCTGTGTAAGGTCTCGACATTTTGAAGGTGGCGTGTTGATTTCTACTGTGCATTAGACATTTCAAAGTGCAGGACGCACAGTTCACTTTGCAGTATAATAATTTGATTCTTCAGTACAACTTGGCCTGCCTCCTAGTAATTGCTTTTCATTGTTTGGATTTAAATTATATGCTAACCTACTCCTCATGGTTGACAGCAACTGGAGAACAGCCTGAATGAGTTTGGGGAGCCATGGAAACTCAACCCCGGAGACGGTGCATTTTATGGACCCAAGGTCAGGACATGTCTTGATATTTCTTGCCAAACGCAAAATCAATTTAATTCCCCCGGGTCCTGAAAAGCGCTGTACTTCTTTCTGTGCCACTGCAGATTGACATTAAGATCAAAGATGCAATTGGACGTTACCACCAGTGTGCAACCATTCAGCTGGACTTCCAGCTGCCTATCCGCTTCAACCTGACCTTCGTGGGGTGAGTCATCAAATCAAAAACTTTGACACACTGCTGAGTCTGTGTGCTTTACTGCACCGAGGATAATATGTGAATCTCCTTCTGAGTGAGGTGCCTCAGCTTGTGCTGTGTTCCCCAGAGTTGTGCACTTAAATGGTGAAGAGTCACATGCAAATTTGAACTCACTGAGCAGCTGACTGGTTAATCTATCATCTCACCAGGAACAACCTGTAAATACAGGATGGCAAAATAATACGCGTCACATACAGCATCTGAGAGAGCGTGGCTTGTGCATTGGTCATGTCAGGCCAGTGCAACATATAGAATGTGTAGAGTAGATCAGCAGAATGATCAAAAGTGGTGGATAATTGATACATTTTAGAGTCAGGTTTAGGGCCAGTTGGTTGGTAGATACACTTATCAGGATCTATTACACTCCTGTCCATCCTGGGAAAGGGATCCCTCACATTTTCTAAAAAGAGGGTTAAAAGGGTTTGTTTTGGTAGGTTTCCCTCACTCTTGTTGAGGACAGAGGATGCCCCACCTTGTTAAGCCCTATGAGACAAGTTGTGATTTGTGAATATGGGCTACACAAATCTTATTTGTTTGATAGATATATTAGAATATGTGCAGTGTTAATGGTGAAACATTGTTCAGTTGTTTTATTGTCATTTAAAACACTGAACCTCTTTTGTAAGAAAGTGTGCTTTACAAATGTAATGGAAATTGGATTCACGACAAATGATACATAAAAATAATGAATATAAAAGGCCAATAATCATTGTAGTTTACATACTTCCTGACCTATTTCACAAGAATCCTTAACAGTCTGTCTTCTGCTCTGTCTTACAGGAAGGACGGGGATGACAGAGACCGACCAGTTATCATCCATCGTGCCATCTTGGGCTCAGTGGAGAGGATGATTGCCATTCTCACCGAGAACTATGCAGGGAAATGGTGAGTTGTTTTCGGCCTGCTCTCGCATTTGGTAGCTTATGTTTAAAATGTTACTACTTTTAAAACAAATCTTTCAATTAACCATTGTGCACAATGCTGATGTGACCCACCACTGTGATCTGTCTGATATATTCAGTGAGGGTTCACTGGCTAAATCAGATGGCTTCTGTCATAATTTTTCATAATTGTGTGTTGGTTGCCTTTGTAATATTATCACATAGTTTCATTTAAGCCCTTCTGTCCCTGCACCAGGCCTCTGTGGCTGTCTCCACGTCAGGTGATGTTAGTGCCTGTCAACCCGTCCTGTGAGGATTACGCCAAGAGGGTGAGTCTCCAGCTTCCACATCTCGACCACATCTAAGTACGATCATGTTAATACAGACGATAATTATCGACTGCATTCAGAATTGTAGAATACAGATGGGACGTGGTTAATTAATGGTATTTCTATCCGTCAGGTGTGTAAGCAGTTTACAGAAGCTGGTTTCATGGCAGACGCTGACCTGGACTCCAGTTGTCTTCTAAACAAGAAAATCCGAAATGCACAGTTGGCCCAATACAACTTCATTCTTGGTAAGAAAAGGGTAAACACTGACTCACCACTGGTTTGGCGAGCACTTTCACCACCTTGCGCTCATGTTTTCCTGCAATTACCTAAAAAGTGTACCGAATTGGTCAATTTTGTTGTCACTGTCAATCACCACAATGAAGAAACAAGACGTGGACTACATGTGGTTTCATTGGCTGCAGGTTAAAAGGAAAACACCACACGAAAACACACAAAGACTATGTATCAATTCCACATGTTTTAACCCTTCTTTCCAGGAATAATGCATACTTTATACTGATGTCAATTTATTTTCAGAGTTTTTACTATTGTGGGAAACATTGTGTGCAATTAAGAATTAAAAGAATGTTTTCAATGGTGTCCAGCAGCTTAATGGTAAAGGTGCTCACTGCAGAACTGAATGTCCAGAGGATCATGTTGCATGACATGCCCTTCTTTATCCCCCCTCACATTTCCTAACTCTCTAGGTGGTGAATACTTGATTAGAAAAACATGCCCCGAAAAAACAAAGAAATTCTATCTGCTTAGAGAACCGTTAATGTCCAAAATACAATGTTTGTGTGAAGCAAATGTGATTTGTAAAAAAAAAATAGCATTGTTAACTGATTTGAATACAAAGCGAATGGGTGTCAAGTTTGGCTCACCACCCACAGTTGTTGAATTCAGTTGTACAAAGCAGGGAACGTGTTAGGGTAGCTGTGTCTGTGTGTTGTGTGACTTGGGCCGTGTCAAGCTGTTGTATCGTCTTGTGTCTTGGCAGTGGTCGGAGAGAAGGAGAAGATGACTAACAATGTCAATGTGCGCACGAGGGACAACAAAGTCCACGGAGAGCTGTCGGTGGCCGAGGTGCTGGCTCGCCTGACCATGCTCAAACAATCCCGCTGTCGAAACGCAGAGGAAGAGTTCTGATGAAGACGAAGGCTCGCATTTAAATACCTCACTGTGTGAACTACAGCCATGAGAGCAGTAAAAGATGGTACATAAAGAGCTGGTACAGGGCAAGTGGTGGCACACAAAAACTGGTGGTGCAGGGAAAGTGAAGTACAGAAAGTTTGTGAACGTGAAATTGGCATTGGTCTATTTTCTCAAAGGTCTGTATCAATGGAGAACAGTCGAAAAATAAAATGTATCTTCAAAATGTGTGTTTTGTTCTTTCACAACATAGGTGATGTAATGTTTTCACAAAATTGAGATCTATAAGAAGGAGCAGTAGAGACATACAATTCCTCCTGGATGCTTAATGATTTTACTTATTCCAAAGCAAGAACGAAGCAGGATGCTTTTAGCTAGTAGGTTTCAGTGAGGTGTAACGATACACAAGGCTGTTTGGTGCAATGATAAAATAAGTATACAGGTTGTTCTGCAATTTATCAAAAAAATTTAGTAATATACAATATATTGCCATGTAGTAAAGTTGAGTATTCAACTTTATTTAATGTAGCACCTTCCACAGAGCAAGTTATGCAAATCATTCCAAAAAGTACAGATAATAAATCTTAACACAAACAGACGAAGCGTTTGCCCTAACAAGAACTGATCTAAGAAGAATGTGACTGGATGAGTGTTACAAGCATACTTAATTTATCTTGCATGTCCTTTTAGCTGCTTCCTTATTAGGCATGGCATTGATGTTTTATTTATTAAGCCTCTTTCATACACAGGTAGATTCAAGGTGCAGTACATAAAGACAAAAAAATACGTTTCAAAATCTGAAAGCACAATTTAAAACAACTCTGAAGCACAAAAATAATATTTAAAAAAGTAGTATGAAGGGGATGATAAGGTATAAAAGAAATACAAAGTATAAATGTATATCAAAATTAAAATGAATTGAGAATTAATACAAATGGAATAGATAGACCTGTGTAGAGCAATACAAAAAAAAGCATAGTAATAATAGTTTAGTTTTAGGCACTGTGGAATAATATAGGTGTTTAGTTAGATTATTTCACAACAGTTTGAGATTTATCTTCAACCCGGCAGATTATCGCTGACACTCGTTTTTTCCTACTTGACATGAACGCATCCTCCGCTCTCCAGCAGCAACAATGGCTACGATCTGTCAAACATGGAGACCGGACCGAGGACGCTGCTTCAAAACCTGCGGGATTATGACTCTGCTGGTCCTGGACCTGGTCTTACAGTGTGTGAACGGTATGTCTATGGAGACAGGCACCTGTTTACGCCTCTTTGCTTCCTGTATGGGGCTTATTTTCCTTTCACTCGGGCTACGTGGGGCCGCTTTAGCACCACAGCGTTAGCTTCCTCCCATTGAGTTAGCATTGATTGGTTAGCTAACGGGCTGAAACTGGCGTTAGCTAGCTAGCTAGCAATACCCAGGATGCAGTGAATGGCTCCGATTTAGGAACATTTTTCTAATGTAACAGGCATGTTGTGTAAATGATCCATTTAGAGCTTTACATTTATATTAAAGAAAAGCCATCAGTCATCTATCGCTAATAAATTGACAATAGTGTCACTATCATGTCATCGTCTTTGTAAGACATTATCTTACATGTTTTACACAAAGACCTGCATCCGGTTACTAACACAGCTGCTGTATTTTTAAACTAGACACAATATTGTCGTGTCTGTCTCATGGCACTTGAATGCAGCACACGTTTGACACCAGAACCCATTTCCCATTACCTACGTAACTGCGTGACCATGATCGTGACAGTTCACTAAGACTGAGTCGCACTGGTTTGTTGTCAGGATACCTGAGCTCCCCTCATGTTGGCCAGGAGCCCCCTTACACCAGAGATGCCCAGCATGGTCCCGTCATCACCAGCCCACTGGTCCCTGCTGCATCTTCAGGTGAACACACACTAGTCAATAATCAACGTCCATCACAACAGTGTAACCAGGGTTCGTTTTACTGTGACAACATATAGGCCAAATTAAGATTTATTTAGGACATGACTTTAGAACATTTGTAGATGTAAATGGCAGCCAAAGTCTTGGTTCTGATATTACCTGACTGGATTTCCTCAAATCATTCACGCAGACATATGACTCTCAGAACATCTTGCCTCATATGTGAGGTGTAATAAAAATTATTTACTCTACTGCAGAAAACAAAAATGTTGTCATATAATATTGTAGTAATCTGTCTAAAACCTAATTTTGTTGCTTGATAGTTAAAATGAACAGAAAAACAAAGCTTTGTCTTGAGAGGGTATATCCACTTTGTTATGTTTGCAACTGAAAAATATTTGTAACATTTGAAGGACCGCCTATATAGCTGACAGTGAACCAAAATTATTTTTACACTTCTCCTTGTTTCATACATTGATTTATTTGTGGCCACAATATTAACACTGAGCAACACAATACATTTACATTTTTTAAGAATTTTTGAAAAATTATTCGTCAGATAGATAGATATATAGATTACTTTATTCATCCCCGAAGGGAAATTAAGTCGTCATAGCAGCCGGTATATTTGAATACAATAAAATACAACACAATAGAATAGAAATAAAAAATATTGAGGTAGAAAGAATAAAAACAGAAACACAAGATAAATAGGTAGATAAGGTGCAGTGGCAAGATGATGGTCAGAACTGCACATTTCACATTAATTTGCTCAGCGACTTCTGGCTCTGTTCTCTTTCTCTCATCCTTTCTCTTTCCCTGACACCAACTCACATACACACATATTGACAAAGGATCCATCTGTATCCAGACTGGCTAAAAACAGCAACATTCGGTCGGTTTGTTTATTTGCATATAGAGCTTGAAAGTCAGATCTGATCAAAGTGTCAACAAACAAACCCTGAGCTGAAAACATGACCTCAGGACAGATGTTAATTCCAGGTCTGAACAGGGCCAGAATCTTTTAACAGAAAAACATAAAAAAAACCTGCCAAAGTACTAAGAAGGGCCTCTGAGGTACTTCCGGTTACAGCAGATGTCTCTAGAACCACAATTTGCCACGATGACACAGACTTATAAGGTAAAAAACAACCAGACAATAGCCATGCAGTCACCGCAGACTTACTGGTGCAATCAGGAGAAAATAGCCTTGCTTACTCATTCTTTGAAGGCCTTTTTTGTTGGAGCCAGAGTGTAATTTACCTCCCACAGCATTTCCCAGATTAGCAAGAGGTTTAGAGGGAAGCAGTTACAAGTTTGTTGACAACCATTAGGGATCCCAGGCGCCAAGTCTTAAATTATCTTGCGTCAAAGCTTTGTTGCATAACATTGATTACTTGCAGAAATTAATTCCCATTACTCAATTTTTGCTGTTTTGCAGTGTCTCCTTCTGATGAGGAGAACTACACCTCCAACTGTCCAAGCGGGGGTTTGTGTAGTCGCCTGCCAGATGATTGCATTCAGTGCAATTACCAGTACAACTGCACCTACGGGAAATCAGCTTCCTTCACTTGTAAACCCAAGAAAGGGATTCACTGTATAGTGAGTAGAAGTTTTATTTGGTAATATTCAAAGTTCCTGCTGTGTAGAGGTAGAATAAGATCAGCATATGAATATACGCACAACTGCATTTGCATAGTGTGTTGATAGAATTAGATGTACTAAAAAAAATAGCTACCTTAAATTTCTGAATAGCTGTGTAGTGATTTTACTGTTGTTTTTGTATTCCCAGGGAGAGTCAGGACAGCAGCAAACCAACTTCTCCCTCTCCATCATCTGTCAGTTCTGCTGGCAGCTGGATCCGTCCCAGTATCGCTGCTCAAACTCCACCAACTGTATGACGGTGTCCTGCCCACGCAAGCGCTACAACGCCACGTGTGACGTGTTAGACCACGTACATTGTTTAGGTACGAAAAAGTCAGCAAGGTTTCGTTGCCCTTATTCTAAAGCAGATTTTCTCATTCAATGCAAGTTCAAAAGTATGAACCCTTTGCCAGGAAAAAGTCGATAAACACAAAATGACTAGATTGAAGTACATCCACTCAGACTCTATCAATCATATTGTATTGTATAGCACTTCTCATACAATGTACCACAAAGTGCTTTACAGAATAAAAGCAATCAGAACAATACACCCACCCCCTTCCAACACGAGAGGCTGGTAAAAAAAAATAAAGATAAATAGTAGATGTAAAATAATATAAGACTAAGAGGACTAAGTAAAACCAGAGATAAAAAGTAGAATATTAAAGTGGAAACAATTCAGAGAAAGTTACTAAGTAAGTAAATGATTCAATAAATTAAATGGAATAGAATTATATAACTGTAGAACAGTCTTGTCTTTGTTTTTGATGTACAAATAAATAGACAGAAAATACATACAATTATTTTTGAAAGCCCAATTACAAGTTGGGTCTTGAATTTGCCTTTGGAATTATCCACAGTCTATCTGTCCTCAGTTTTTAAGGGAGAATAGATAGAGAATAATAAAAATAAAAAGATGCTTCATTGTGGGTTCTCGTTCTATCTTGGGGTAAAATGAAAAGCTCATGACCAAAAGACCTGAGGGTTCGAGAGAGATCAAATAGTAAAAGAAAATCTGATAAACGGTTAGGACCAAGAACATTAAGAGCTTTAATAACCAATACAAGTTATTTAAAATCAATTCTGAAGCAGCTGGTGTAGAGACCTTCAAATTGGTGTAATGTGTAATTCACTGTTTCTGGTTCCAGTCAACCCCGGAGCAGCTGAGGTTTGAAGTGGCTGCATTTGAAATGTAGTCTTCTTAGAGAGACCAGAAAGTAGACACATCCATAACTCGATGTCCATGATTAAGTTTAAAAAGTACATTGGGTGGCCTTGGGTCATCAGAAGACTCAATGAAATTTACTATAGTATATACTGAAGCTGTAGATTTTAATGTTTTGATATGCGGATGTGATTCTATACAGTGGTAATTACCACACGGTTTATCCTCGGAGGACTTTTAGCTTTTTATTAACATAGCTCAAATGTTCCTTTTCTGGTTTTACATGTTAAGATTTGCTAAAGAAAATGGGTCTGCAGTAAAACCTCATTGTTTTCTATTATTTTTTGGAAATGTTCATTTGTTTCTGTTTTTTTCCTTATTTCTTTGAAGAACTGCCATGAATATAAGAGCTGCTGTACTCTGTCCACTAATTGTGTTTTCCCTCCGTAGGTAAAAGGCGTTTCCTGAAACGTTTATTTTGTGACTGGACTGGAGGATATAAATGGTCCACAGCCTTAGCACTCAGGTAAACCTGCCACCATCAGAGAAATGATGATGATACCATTTTGGCCAGTTAATTACCATATTGCATGTACATGTATTCAGATCAGATACATCCAGGGCATTTTCTTGAATTTGCCATAAATTTCACCTGCTCATAGATATTAGCTTAAAAAATGTTAAACCGGGGGGGATTCTCGATCCGCCCGCCAAATCAATCTGTTTCTAAAGTTTATGGGTAATTTCATGGCCAAAACCGCATCCTTCCACCAAGTTTCAGTTCAATTGGTTCAGTTGTTTTTGCGTAATCCTGCTAATAGTTAGACAAAGAGCAGACATTAAAAAAAAACCTCCTCGGTGGAGATCAAAATCCTACTTTGTCATGTGTTGATCTGACAACAGTTCTGTTTGTTTTATCTGTGTTTCTTTTTCTCTCATGTCTTTCTCTAGCATCACACTCGGTGGTTTTGGGGCAGACCGATTTTATCTGGGCCAGTGGAGAGAGGGTCTGGGCAAGCTGTTCAGCTTCGGAGGCCTGGGTATTTGGACTTTGATCGATGTTCTTCTGATTGGGGTTGGTTATGTAGGACCCGCTGACGGTTCTCTCTACATCTGAGGCAAAGTCCCGGAGACGTGGTTGAATGGTTGATATCGCCTCCGCTTCAATCTCAGTAAGATTGAAGATCTGAGATGCTGTGTCCTTAGCACGTTTCTCCTGACCCAGCTTGCTGCACAACACGTCCTCATCCCATCTGCTAACAGGCAGGAAGTGTTTTCCTCATCACACCAATGATGACTCTACCCACACAACCATCAGATCAATCCCAATCACTCGGCATCTGTCTCCTTGTGAGATTTTCTGCAGATGAAGCTGTGCGGGGGGGATGAGGAGCAATTAATTACTTCTCTCTGGTTGGTTTGACTTAACTGGTGGTGAGGCTCTGTCATGCTGATATATAGATAGGCTGAGTTTCCTGTGGAGGCCTACTTTCACAGACATCCTGTCACATAGGAGTCACGTGTTGCTCCTCCCTTGTTGCCAGGTGAAAGCCTCACTCGTGGTGGGGCAGTCAAATGGTAACCATGGCCACAGAGCTTTTTATGGTGACACCAGACACAATTGACAAACGTAAGTGTATTATTGATGTCCTGAAAGAGCATGAATATGCAGAAGGGAATATGTTCAGTGTTTTTATAATGAGGTGATACAGTAGTTGCTCCTCTGGAGGATTTTTATGGTTAATTTGCATGTTCGATGTTGATCATACACAGAGCTCACGGTGCAGGCCACAACTGTTACAACGTCCCCCCCCCCCAAGGGTTAGACGCAGATAACAATCTCTAACAGAACTCGTTTGCACATTACACAACAAATATTGGCACACCCTGTGATGTGTTTTACTGGCAAACTGCAGTTTCTTGTGGTTTCCCGTGTTGGAGATGTTGGAAATATATCCTGTGCATTCAACCACAATTTTTTTCCCTCAAACTCATCTCATTCTTCACATTGTTTCGAAAGGTATTGTCTGTATACTAACACTGTAAGATCTGAGCTTGAGACTCGGTGGCACACCTCACTTCATGTAAATATGTTTTCAGTTTCAGGTCATTCTAATTTCTTGGGACACTGTAAATTACATTTTTTAAGTGATGTAAATAAAACAGTGTGCAATTTTGAAAGCTTCCTTAGTTTCACTGGACAAAGCCTGGTCATTTCATGTCTGATATCCCCCTTAATGTTCTAGAGTTCAAGAGTTCAGGTGTCAGCGTCATCTCAATACAGTGTGATCTCAATAGCACAGATACTTCTTGATTGATGATTTCCTGATTCCTCGCTGTTCTCCTGCAGCCTCTGGCAGGAACACAGCTCCATTATTTGCTGAGATCCTTTTCACAGATGTCTGTGCTTTTTCTCACAGTAAACACAGTGATTGGTGCCAGGAGCCCGTGTCACCCTCAAGCATGTGTCACATAGAGGAGGTCACGAGGCTAATGCAGAGCATGAGGAACACGCCCTTCCCAAACTTGTTATAGGGCCTTTGTGCAAGGCATCAACCTGCATTCATTTCACTCAGTAAAGCCAAGCCTGCACCAGATCATTGTGAATTCATAAGTGTATGTAAATATCTCTGCTCACGTTAAGTAATGTGAAAGTAAAAAAAAAAAAAAAATCACAGGGAGGAAAAAAAACGTATGTTGTCTGTAGTAACTTCTTAGTTTGTGTCGACTTGTCCAATTGGCTGCTTCGCTGATGCTGTTGTAAATGTACTCCACCCTAATTCTAGTTCCTCAAATTTGACACCAGCTCTCCCTCCCACAGACTGATGCAAGTGTTTGTCATACACTGTGCAGCTCAAGGAGAAGACTTGAAACTCCTACACAGTGTATTCTGAAATAAGACAAAAGATTTCTTGCACTTTTAGTGATAGAAAAGTGATAGAATACACTTAAATACATTGTGATCTTTAATTCATGACATTTAAAACATGGAGCGGGTGTGTTTATATGCATATGAACACTGAACTGTTTGGGATGATGCAAACTCCAGGAACTGCATGATAAATATGATGGAATAAATATTCATATAATATTCAGTGGAATAAAAACCTGACAAACTCACTTCAAACTCAGTTGTACTCTTTAGCGGAAATAATCTGATCACCTCATCTCACTAATTATATCTTGAATAGAGGTAAATTACTGCACTCAATAACATCATTCATACATCAATGTCCACTGCCCTATTACAAATAATAGCCAGTCTATCTGGTTCTCGCTTTATGATATTCATTTTGCTGTTATTAATTGTAATTATATAAAATTGTATTTCTCATGAGAATAATAGTTTAATTTAGTCAATTATCAGTCATTATCAATACACTTTTCATTTTTGGGAAGAGAGCCAAAATATTGTCAGTCACGACTTCTTGGTTTTGAATAATGCGTGGAAGAGAACAAAGGTTTATTCACACTAACATTCTGTTATGCAATCCCACTCAGTCCCATCGCTGCTGTGAAGTCTGCAGCGTCGGCTCTGACCCTCCGTGTCCAGCCAGTCCCTGACAGACTGTGTCCATCCATTATGTTCGCTCCCACAGGAGAATGTTTCTTGCAAAAAGTGCACAAACAGAATCCAAAGGCGTGACAACTCAGAGCATTCTGTGCTCCTGTCCCTCACACTTGGACGGAGCATTTAGCACCACCTGGGGATACGGCACAAATTACAGCGCAGATAAAAAGTACACACAGCCCATGGACTTTTTCCATTTTGCTGTCACTGAATCACAAAGGTGTGACTCATTTGTTTCCATCAGCAAACAGGTTAATGACACAAAGTGAAAACAAAGCTTCATGTGATCTAAATTAAGAACAAATACGTACCTAGAAAATACCTCTAGCAGTGCATACATCCACCAATGCTGAACAGTCTCCTTATGAAAACACATTTAAAATAATAATTAATGTAATGACCGAGCACCCTACGGAAGTGGGTCCTATTACCCAGGTGAGCAGCTTTGAATACAGGAAAAAAGTCATAGGACTTCTGGTGGGTGGATGGTGAGTGATCTGAGAAGGAGGCAAAAAATAAACAGGAGAGAGACAGGAATAATAAGAGCAGAGATGGTTGATCCAGGGGAGTGAACATAGGACAAATCATGTCATTAACATACAACCTGAAGTGTTGAATTTGCAATGGAGAAATTGGAATATGAAATATCGCCAATGCAATCATGTCTAACATGAATGTGTTAAAGCAAATTCTACCAACCTGTCGAGCCAGGTGGAGACCATAGGGGAAGGTTTTTAGTTGGATCCGTTTCAAATTGCAAACTCATGAATATCAGTCCCCTCAACAAACCGGTTTTTCATTAAGATCCATGAATTATTCTCAGATGAATCAATAATGTTGGAAAGCGCCCAATCTCACAAAGTTGCAAGATTCCTGGACCTGCCCCCAGTTCCGGTCGTGCACCAAAATGTAATGGTTTCCTCCCCGACCCAAGTGTCATTGTCATCTGTTTAAGAGTTTTCGCACAACCTTGGCAACTACAGATAAAGAAAACATAATCTGCTTGGCAGAGGTAAAGTAAAGGTCATTTCACATGAATGTAGTTTTTTTATTTTTAAAGTCACAAAACTTGAATAGAGCTCACCTGTGTGTAGTGATTTCAAGATAAGTGCGTCTGAATGTGAAATGTCTTTGAAACGTAAAAAAAAAGGTAATTCCAGGCAATTTTGCAACAAAGCTTTTGAAAAGTAGCAATCTCTGGAAGAAACCAGCACATTTCCTAGAGTGACTGTCAGTCACACACTGCCCTACATAAAGCTACAGGTCTATGTGATAGAAGCTTTAGAGAGCAGTCACCTAGAGGCCTGTGGACACTGAAGGATCCTCAGGGTTCCAGAGTTGAGATGAACAACAACTGTGCAAGTGCCATAACTGGGGGAGTGTTAACCACAAGGCATGTGGAAGAGTGACACAAAAAAATCTAGGATGGGTCTTCCAAAAGTGAACTTTTTGTACATCTTACTGAGATAGATGCAGTACAGAGCGATCTTACAGAAAAACCTGTGTCAGAGTCCAAACCTCAAGAATCTGGTGAGACAGAGAAAATCACTGCTCACTTGGTCTCTATGCAATTCACATCAACTTTAAGCTGCAGGTGTTCCTAGTTGTCTCTTTAAATCACAATGTTGTTGAGTTATATAAATAAAGTCAATCTGGATCATTTCTAGATGTTTTTAGACATTTCTCTGTTGATTGTGTAAAAGCCCAAGTACATCTAATACATTCCACATTGTCAAATGAAAACATGAGAAAAGGGAATTTCTTGGCATTGCATCCGGTCATTGGAAGATCAACGCTTTTTCAAAATAAGGGGCTATAAAAGGGGCCACAATTTACTCAGAGGGGCCAATTATATGTTGAATACCCATGCACACTTCCTGATTCAGTTGGGTGCACATTTAAGTCATTCCTTGTTAACAGTTAGCTTTCTAGCTTTGTGTAGCACATTGTGTACTTCAAATAAGCTTAGAAAATACAACATATCATCACATTTTTTAAAGACTACTGACAGGACAGGGGCACTTCGGGGCCCAATCAGATTTCAGCTTGGGCCAGTGCCACCCCTGACCCCACCTCTAGATCTGCCTTTGCAAATAATCAAGTCACAATCAACCTGAAAACATTACTGGTGCAACTGGTATCTCTTATGTTAAATTTAAATAGCTCATAATCCATCGACTCTCCCATCATCCTCCCATCTGTGCAGTCCACTTAAAAAACACGCCTGTGGGCCAGTTTGGCTTTCCAAGTCTAAAACCCCTTACACAGACTAGGCAATGTCTCACTTATTGGAATAAAAAGAAACTAAATTAAGTTGGATCATTGTTGTCACACACCAACTTGACTGCCTCAATATGTTTCACACAAAAAAATAAAGACAAAGTCAAACCGACTGCATTTTAGTGATTTATTTGTACAATAGGAATTGCACTGTACAAATACCCCAGCTCAGATGCGAAGGCAAGAACATGTCAGCATCTGCTCTGTTCTGCCCGACCCGAACATCCCTCAAACCACACTGTGAGCTTAGACCGACGGAAACAGATATGCACAGAAAAACAATGATAATACAAATGAAGCTAAAAAAATAAATAAAGCAGCTGCCAGCCAAAAAAATTAACATTTACAGGGCAAGAAGAGACCCTTCCTTCCCAACTAAGTGCCAAAGCGTACTGAAAATATGGAAATTAAAAAAGGCTAAATAAAGCCTACAAAAATAATATCATGTCCACGTTTACCTGTCCAACCTTTATGGCAGTGGCGTGATTATGGTCTCAGTTTAAATAGCATGTAAAAATGGAACTCTCAGTAGACGAATACAGAAAAAGGCATATGGTGATATCTCTATCAGGTCAATGCCCCATGACACTTACACCACGTACACATGTATATACCATCCATAGACACACTAATGGTGGGAGCTTTTACACACATGATGGGACACACACACACAAAAAAAAAAAAAAATCCTTATCCATCCCACCCCCCTTTTAAATCACGTTTGACAGCAATGGAGCGTGGTGTCTGCAAAGTGTTCTCTCAAAGCAATATCAATTCACATTCACTCAAATGTCCATTAGTAAACCACTAATGTTACCATGGTAACTCAAAACGTCGTATAAAAATATAACAAAGACTGAAAACGGATGCACTCGACAAAAGTATATCTACAACGTCTCGAATGGGGGGTGGGTGGGGGGGGCTGAGCGACGTGGCTAAGAACAGCTCGACTTTCCAAATCTCTCCAGAATGCATAAGGACTCTCTCCGCATCAAGTCTGAGTAGCAGCAGATTTTCCCCTCTCGCCGATAGCGACACAGTGGAAGCCGCGGGTTCCGTCGGGACCCCTGGGCAGCCTCATGACGCCTGGTGGGAGGCCGTCAGCGTTCTGCATCTTGCGACCCAGCATCGGGCTTCCGACCGGGCTGCTCTCCTGAGACGCCACCTGCTTGCGCCGCTGGACCCACGGGCTCCCTGAAGGGGTGAGGCTGCTGTCCGAGGAGTAGTCTGCCCAGCGGCGCCCGGCCTCGGGGCTCAGTCGGCCCTCGCTGGCCAGGGGAGACTTGTGGGAATGTGGGGACTTGCGCTGGGGACAGGGGCTGCCGCGGGGGCTGGACCACGGGCTGTTGCGCGGGGAGATGACGGGACTCAGGTGATTGTTCTGGATGCTGATGCTGGCGGTGGTCGGGCTGAGCTTGTTGCAGGACTGGGACTTCCTGGCGAGCCGCGGGGACGTGGGGTTGCTCTCGGTGTCTGAGGAGCTGCAGGCGGAGTCGTCCCCGTGGTACTGAAGCTCCCGGATTCTGCTGTTGAGCGAGCGGCTCTTGCGCATCCCTCCCTCCTCCCGGGGCCGTTCTTTGGGCACCTTCTTCTTGGGCGGCTTGGTGCCAATCAGGACCACTTTCAACCCGAGCAAATTGGCCCTGCCATCGTCGCTCCCCACGGCTTCGTTGGCTTTGACGGCAGCCTCCACCTCCTCGAACTCCACGATGGCACACTCCTCAGAGCCCAGCTGAGTGTAGCGGCTGCTCAGCCTCTTCAGGTCAGCCGGCAGGTCCTTCCCAGGCTTAAGGACTCGGACGGAAGCAATGGCGCCGTAGGTTCCAAAAGCCTTCAGCAACAGCTTCATCAGCTGCTCCTGCTGGGTGGCTCCTCCCTCGTTCCCTCCGTTATCCTTCGTGAGAGTAGCCAGCTCTGGCCACTGCTGCAGATCACTTAGCAGCAGCATGCGGCTGGGCAGCGACTCGCTGGCAAAGACCGGCACTGCGGATTGACGCCGCACCTTACGGCCCTCTTCATTCAGCTCAAGTATCTTGGAGTGTCTGAGAGCATAGGCAGTTGTTCTCCAGTCACGAGTCAAGTGTTTCACCTGCAAAGAGATGAGGGGTTGTGTTACATGGGTGAAATTAAACGGTTTAGAATTGCAACCTCTAAACCACCAGGTCACACCTTTGATCGCTGCAACGGTTTGCACTTTGAAAGCTTTAAGGCTTGAAATGTTTAATAAAAAGGCTCAATAACTTAGGCTTGTCAGCATTAGGGCTGGGCAATGATTCAAACTAATTCATGATCAATAATTCTACCGATGTTATAATACTAATAATAGCACCATAGAAAAACTTCAATATTTATATCGATATGATGCTTTTGCATTGTGTAAGCAATGTGACAAAATTGATATACCTCAGATTTGTACAATATTTTATTATTATCATCATTCTCTGCTCATAAAGAATTTAAAAACACAACCTCTACTCAGGCAGGGGCAGATCCAGGGTTGGGGTGAAATACTCCTGTCCTGTAAAATAGTCACTTACTAATATGACACTTTGTTATAGAATTCTATCTTTTAAACTGTTTAAAATGTTTCGTGGCTTTGCTCAAAGCTATAGAGCAAACAGTAAACAAAGAGTTACTTAAATGTGCACCTTACTGAATCAGGAGTAAAGATCCGTCTTTAAACTTAAGATATAATGTGACATTTATTGTGATAATTATCAATATCGACTTATTTCATTTTTTATCTTGATATAATTGTTGGCCTCACCGCCCAGCCCGAGTCAGCATGATCTATGATTAGTGCCTTTCTTTAACTCATAGGTCCTGAATCAATAACTGAGTCTGTTTGTGGATATAAGCAATTCGATTAAAATATCCTGAATTCACTGCATTAGTCAGATCATCGCTGTATAATTTTCTCAGCTTTAAAATGTGTCACCTCGGTGTTGCCAAGCTCACAGTTGAATCCTTGTTTCTATTAAAAATCAGTGAGTGTGAGGGGACGCAGATCACTTGCAACATAAACAGAAAAACACAAACACGCAGTAGCACCCGCTTGTGAATCAATAAGAGAATAGCGTTGCATCCCAACAAGTCATGTTGATATTAGAGACATTCATTACTATTCAATTCTCACAAGCATCTGCATCATTGCAATTACAATGTCAAGCGCCTGGTTCTTATTTGAAAACAGATTTTTTTTTTCCCCCTCAGCTTTGTTATTGACGTTTTATTTGTACATTTATTTTGTCAGTGTTCAAAATACTAAATATGATTGTCGTTGGATACTATATGCAGCTGACTCTCAGCTCAGGGATATCAGTAGACAAGAGGAAAAGCCCATAATGAGCCACCAGCGAACAATTCAGCTTTCAGAGTGGACGAGAGATATATATATATATATATATATATATATATATATATATATATATATATATATATATATATATATATATATATATATATATATATATATATATATATATATATATATATATTTCAGCCTATAATAGTGAAAGGCTTTGTGTGCGCAATATGCAGCCCAATTAGCGCAGGGAATTCAGAGGACTTCTTATTGTGTTACTGGCTTCGAAGCCATGGTTACCTTTTTGAATGATGTGAGCAGCTTGACGCTGACAAATCCCAGTTTGTTACGCCGGACGTGTTTGAGCAGGAAGGCATCGTGCTCCAGGTTCTCGTCGGACAGGTAGTACTCAATCTGAGCGACCAGCTTCTGGATGAGCTCTGGATCCGGGGGCTGCCAGCTGTCCTCCTCCAGCTCCCCCCCACTGGTGCCGGCCCCGCTGCGTATGGGAAGACAAAACACGTATTGTCAGAATGTTTCATACCTTAAAACTGCAATCGAGGCGGTGGACTAGTGGCAGAAACCTGGACTATGGGCAGAAAAGGTCTCTGGTTCGTCTCTGGTTCGACTCCACGGAGAAACAAAAAAAAGACGAACCTGGATTGATCTGTCCAAAAATCCAAGAGGATTCTCCCTACCCTGTCTATTGCCCCTGAGCAAGGCACCTTGCTCCCCCAACATCTGCTCCCCGAGCGCCGTACATGGCTGCCCACTGCTCTGTGTCCTGCACCAGATGGGTTAAAAGCAGAGGTTAAATTTCCCTCCTTGAGCATGAGTGTGCTTGTGTTTGGGACAAATCAATGTATCTTAATCTTAATCAATCGAATACAGAGTAAAATCCGATGCAGAAATACCTTGCTACCTGAAGGAAAATGTTTCTTAGCCCAACTTGAACCCTGGTGTTTGGAGGAGGCAGTTGTTCTTTTAATGCAAAGGGAGCATTTTGTTAACCCAATCATATGATGGACTTAAATGTGTAGCTATCTGACATTGTTTTTATAAAAATGTTTCAAAACCCTTAAACTGCAAACATTACCACTGTTACACGTCTCACTTTCATTAATACAATAGGCCAGAGGTTGACAAGTTGTTGGCAGCAATGCAGCATTATCCCAGCATGCCTCTCTGCAACATGAGGGAAAAGGGATGGACTGTCTTCCTCCTTTCAGATTTTTGACTCAGAGCCTGTTGACAAGCTGCGTCTCCAGCCATGTCACCATGACTCGCTGCCAGACCTTGACCCACAGTGTCGCCCCTGTCCCGGAACTGCCAAGACCTCTCCATCTGAAGGCCGTGAGTCCCAGGCTCTACCTCCCACACATAATATGGTCGCTCACCAAATCAAATTCGCACACTTTACAGAAAACTGCTACCAATACGGTAGATGTTTAAAAAGGCAAAAAGCACAAAGATCTCCCGCAGGCACTTGGCCAAAGCTGTGAAGCAGCACAGTCGGGTAGACTCTGCAGATTAAGAGTGAGGGTCTGAATGAAATTTTTGTGGATGACTCATCACTGCCTCCCTCGCACACCCTTGGTGAGCAGCTTTCCAGCCGAATGACCACACAGCTGGCACAAGCCCACGGCTTCCACAGGATAACCACCAGCATTCAGAGGAAAAGACTGTCCCCACATGATCACAAGAGATGTGAACAGGACATGTGCGTTCAAGAAATCACAGCAGAGATGATAGATACTGGGAGAATTCCACACTTTTCACATGATTAAGATTAAGATCGATTAAGATACATTTATTTGTCCCAAACACATGCACAGACATGCAAGGAGGGAAATTTAACCTCTGCTTTTAACCCATCTGGTGCAGGACACACAGAGCAGTGAGTAGCCATGTACGGCGCCCGGGGAGCAGATGTTGGGGGGGAGTAAGGTGCCTTGCTCAGGGGCACTAGACAGGGAAGGGAGAATCCTCTTGGATTTTTGGACAGATCAATCCAGGTTCGTCTTTTTGTTGTTTCTCCGGGGAGTCGAACCAGAGACGAACCAGAGACCTTTTCTGCCCATAGTCCAAGTTTCTGACACTAGTCCACAGCCTCTCCCTCTACATACATCCATCACTGTTATTGCGCAATGTGTAGCAGGAATATGGGGTGCAACAGCCACATGAAAAGACAGCTGATAGACTACACTTTCCTTTATTAGTACCCAGCATGCCATCAGATGTTTGATGCTCTTCATGCCGTGTGGAGAACAGAAATGTGCACAGGTGTCTGTGCCGGCGAGTCACTAAAGGTGTGACCTGCAAGCAAAACAAGAGAGGGATGCATTTCCCTCTTTGGCCTTTTCTACAAATGACTCACTCTTGTCGCACGTTGTCCAAGTGAGGAACTTGCAGGTCAAAGGATAAAAATAGCAGGCCATGACGCAGGGGAATTAGATTGGTAGTTAAGGTGGCCATCCTTTATCTCAGGTCACAGGTGTCTGGTTAAACAGGACCGGTGCTGCCTGCAGGTGGTTACACTCCTCACTTCCCTGCTGTCCCGCCCAGGAGATAATAATAATAATAATAATAATAATAATAATAAAAAAAATAATATCCCTCTAGTATGTCTGTCTGTGAGGATTTGCACTCCCGGTTGGAAGCATCCATTGTCCTCCTGGGCACATTGCGATGCTGTTTCCCTTTCTTGTGGTCATCTGTTTGGATTGTCGCTCTGTTTGAACAGCATCTGTGTACACAACTGGCATTCTCCCAGTGGAACCAACCAATCTGCCAGCACATGAGCAGCGAGTGAAGCTATGGCTAATAGAGAGAGATGCAGAAACACACCGTGTAACCTTGCCACTGAGAGGAAAGTGTTTCTTAGCCCAGCTTGAACCCTGGGGCTTGGAGGAGGCGGTCGACTTGCAATCATGGAACTTAAACGTGCCAATGATTAAAAGCGCAGGTCTTTTAGTACAAAAGGAGGATGATGGACTTAATTGTTCAGTTATCGGACAGATACACTGTTGTTCAGGAAACTTGGAAGTATTGTGCAACACCAACCTGGATTTGTCATTCCTCCCGATGTCGTCCTCGCTGCAGCTTCCCCCGAGGAAGTCGATGAAGCTGGCGGACCCGTCGGGCTCCTCGTCCTCCGCCGCCTGGATGGCCACCGTGATCGTCACCGCAGCGTGCTGATCCACGGTGATTACCTCATCGAAGCCGAGCTCCGCTGACGCATCCGGGGCGCACGCCACCGGGTTCGGACAGAGGACGTCCACGGACCCGCTCATGGTGCCCGGGTGAGCCGGGGTGCTCCGGCCGGCTCCCCCCTCTCCTCCCCGGGCGGCAGCGGCAGCCTCCTCCGCCTGGTCGCTTCGGATCCGGCTCGGGTCGAAGGCGCGGGCAGGATGCGCGGTGCGTAAAGCCGGTCGACGCTTCTTCTTCTTCTTCTCCTCCTTCTCCGGGCTCCAGTAATGGCGGAGCAGCACCCAGGGGGTTCCGAGGACTCGCTCCACGGCTCGCCAGAGACCCCCGATCCAGATCCGACCCGGTGCAGGGCCCTGAGGGGCAGCGGGGCTCTCGGCAGCCGGCGAGACGCAGCCTGGACCTGGCGAGACGGACGGGCTGCTGGAGCCTCCGCGCTGTGCCTGTGCCTCCTCTTCCTCCTCCTCCTCCTCCTCCTCCTCCTCCTCCTCCACCGCCGCTGCTGCTGCTGCCACTGCTGCTACTTCCTCAAATGTAAGAGGCTTTGTGCTCTTGAGACGAGCTCTCGGATTGGGCCGCGGAGGCAGCGTGTCGTCGCCCTGGTTCCCGGCCCACAGGCAGGAGCCGACACACGGCCGGGAGGGAGGCAGCAGGAAGGCCAGGCAGCGCAGGAAGGCGCTCACCAAGGCGTGCATGCTACCGGCACTCTCTTATTTACCCTCCACACAAACACACAAACACACACATACACACACGCATATACACATGCACTCTGAGTGTTGTTTATTTCCCGCGAGAACACGAATACCCCGGTTTGCATGCGTCTAAGTAGGAGAGCAAATTCACGTGTTCCACTTCCTGCTAATTAGGAAAAGGCCGTGCCAAGTGCCAAGGACGACCCCCCCCACACACACACACACCCCACCCCCCCTCTAACGCTGCTAATTGGATGATTGGCTTTGGGCTCTTGGTCGCACGCAGGAAGGAAGTGGTTCACGCAGGAGGAAAACCCATAAATTAGTAGTAGGTGTCATTGGAAGACAAGTTAGGATTGCAGACCATTAGTAGCCTAGTTCTTGAAAGACAAATGATACATTGTGTTTGGTGATTTAGTGGATAAATCAGAATCAGAAGTATTTTATTGCCAAGTACGTTCACACATACAAGGAATTTGCTCTGGTAATTGGTGCAAACAATGAACATAGAACATAAAGACGCAATAAATACAGCATGCATGGAGAGCAATAAAAATGGGAAACCAGTATATATTTACTCACTGTTTACTTTTAATTTACTGACTTTTTATCAATATTTATACAAAGTAACATTTATTTTGAGATAAACATTTCTGAATAAAAATATATAAATCCTGACCAGGGCTGAGGATTCGATATTACATTAGATAGATAGATAGATTACTTTATTCATCCCCGAAGGGAAATTAAGTCGTCATAGCAGCCGGTATATTTGAATACAATAAAATACAATACAGTAGAATAAAATAAAAAATATTGAGGTAGAAAGAATAAAAACAGAAACACAAGATAAATAGGTAGATAAGGTGCAGTGGCAAGATGATGGTAATAGTATTGATATGATGGTAATGTTATTGTTAGACAGTATATAAAAATAGTACAGTACATATAGTATATAATATAACATTTTATATATGATAGTAATTATACCAATATACCATATATTATTAGACAAGTGCAGTGTCATTAACCTGGCATCTTCAGAATTATTCCTCTTCCTTATGAGTCCTCCTCCCACAGATCTACAATATTCTGTCACTGTTTAGTGTTTTAGTGCTGGATTTTGTAAACACTATTTTCATAGGGTGCAGAGGGAATTAGACAACTTTCTATTTATCCTACCTGGTTTATCTGCAGTGAAGATTATATAAGTCAGTGTTTTCCATTAAATGACCATGAATTAGCTTCATTACCGTTCATGAGTGGGGTTTATATATAATGACATATAATGACATGATTTACTTAATTGCTGTGCATGTTGGGTATTGTAGGGGTGGAATTAAATAAGTATATTGTCGTCCAGACTCGTGAGATACAATTATCGATATAATAGCGGTAAGTATTGTTATTTTTATTTTTTTTAATCTGACAATTCTCTGCCAATTGCCGGTTTATGGCTACTTTACATTGGAATGATGGCACATGTCGGCATTGACAAGTTTCAGTGTGTGATCTTGTACAATTTTTTGTACATTGTTTCATCTCAGTTTGTTAAACTCTGTGAAGCTGACACAAAATTGCAGTGACTAAAAACACAAATCCTGTGTGCCAAGTGTGAAGCTGATAAGATAGAGCTTTCTCAAGATTTGAGTTCAAGAGAGCAAGCACAAAATATCTGAAATACACAATTTCTTCCGCTTTAGTCTTAATGAACAAGCTCACGCTCAGCTAATTTGAGGTGGATTCAATTCTAGTTTTGTATTTCTTTAAAATTAGACATTGACTTCACCTATTTCTTTGACGGTCACTCACTATTCCAAACAGTTTGATTTGCTCCTGTAATTTCATTCATGCAGAGTTATTGTTATGTTCAGTGACTGCATAAGTCATGTTTTCTTTATTCCTCATTTATTCAGAGTATTTTATTTAGCTTTCTCTTACACCGCCTCTCATTTCAGATTCCACTTCCAGTCTTTGTGTTCCTCACCGCTGTGAATTTCTTTTTTTCACCTTTGTCTCAGTGTCTCCTCCTGTATCCAGTCTCCTTGCTGCCTTCTCTCTGTGCTACATGGTCTTTGTTCCTTGTGACAGTGTTTCAGTCTATCCTTGTGTTTAAGCTCCTTTGTGCTTTTTCACTTTGCTTAGCTTTTTGACTCTGCCTGGCCCTTAATTGATGTTGTTTGTGTGTCTGCCTGATCACATGTGGACCTTATAACTTGTTTTTATTTTCACACAAAATCCACTGCTTGTGTCAGTCACAGCTAAACACACAGACAAATTATACTGACTGGCACTTTGCTGTGTGTTTAAGACAGTTTCAAATGTTTTTTTCATGATCCTTACTGTATAAGTTGACATTGCAGCGCTGTTGGAAACTCCTGCAGGAGCGACAGTAAAGTGGAACCTTCATAGTTGTGAGTTGTAAGTTCAAACCGCTCTCCGTAATCAGCATTGAAAGACCAAGTTTAAAAGTAATTTGTGAACTCTCCCTGTACAGGTGGGTTATACACGCACAAAGTTAACTTTAGAAGCACTGATTGAATGCAAGGTGATTTATAGCACAAGAGCACATGTGGGTGTTGTCATGGGGGAATTATAATCACAGACTCTGTAAGGGATACCTCAAGTCCATTTTTGCAGCCTGTTGCCGGACTGTACTAATAACCCTGCAATCACCCACACCAGTGTTGTGGGCCGTTGCCATCCCTACATGAAATATCTTTAATACTCCCCACTTGCAAGCCAGGCTCACAGCTGGTGAGCAGTCTGACTCACTCTCCGCACCACATGCCAGTTTGTGTACAATGCAACATGGGGGCCTGCTGTGGGGGATGGGGGTGGGTTCCAACAATTATTCTGAAGACATTCAGGTTCTTATAGTTTGTTATTGAGAATTTTCTTTTCTCAGAGCAAAGTCTTGAAGGTAATTTCCACTATTCGGTGTGAGTAAACCATGTCTAACAGCTTATCATGCCTTGTTTAATTAAAAATATCAGCATATTTGGAAAAATCCTGAAGCAACAGAATTGAGACCAGCTCCTCTTTTCAGAAAACATCATTGATTGAACAGATGGCCTTAATCTCTTGCACCTGCTTCTTTTCTCACTTCTCTCACCTCTCTGACACGTTATTGTGAATAAGATTAGCGACACGAAGACAGATTTTATTACAGGGTTGTTCGGTTGAGTTGGATCAAATTGCACGGGGTGCATCTAAATCTAGAAACGCCATGTTCATATATCAGTCATGAAATAATTTCCTGGGCATTTTCAATCATTTTTAATAATTGCCACTTTCCCACCTCTGGCTCCTATTGCAACACCAACCCTCCAAGGAGAATATCTCTTTGAAGTATCTCCCCTAAGTGTATTTCTTTGGTCATATGAAATAGAAAAATCTTCACCGCAGGTACAAAAAGTAAATTACTTACATAATGCTGAGGCCAATTGTTTTATGTTGATGAAATATCTCAACAAGCACTGGATGGAATACACAATTTAGTACAAATATTCATGGTCTCCAGAGGAAGAATTATTATTATTTTAAGGGATTTTTTCTTTGTAACCTGCATGAGGTTGACATCTGTTTGATTTGCAGAGATGTAACAATGGATTACGACAAATCAGCAAGTGCCTGAGGCCCCGTGTAGAGAGGGGCCCCCTGAGACGAGCTGATTACCTTAGTCAACAGCAATGGCAATTTGTGAGAAACCGCTTGTTAGACTGCAGCAATGCAATGGTCAGAAACCCCCACCAAGGACAGATCTCAGCCAAAGTCTTTGTCATTCAGAGCAGCAGCGAAATTAACCATAAATGTTATGGTATGAGCCATGAAGCACACTTATGAATCACGGAGTTTGGTTTGATGTGTGTAGGCCCCAGCAGGTCCCTTTTGCCACCTTTTTCCCTGGGGTCCCCTCAAGACCCTAGAAACCCCCATGGAGGCTTGGCATGAAATTCAAATCAGCGTGTTAACGTCGTCGTCGTTGTGAGCATATTAGCACCTAGTGCCTACAGCCTCACAGAGCTGTTATCAGGGCACCTGACTTCTTTTGTGTGTCACTAGAAACAGCACCCTTTTAAAAGCAGTACTTATATAATCAGCAGATACATAAGACTTTTAAACTCCTCTGAACTGCAATAACTCCACCAAACCAGCACCCTGGAATATTTGCATATTTGCACCAGCACCATAATAAGCATATTTGAATATTTGCACTACTGAACAAATTGAACTATTGTTGCTCTATTTTTCTCTTCATCTGTAAAGATATATATTTAGATATATATATTTTATTTTCTATTTTAAATTTTTGATATTCTATTTTATTGTTAATCTATTTTATTCTTTTTTATTCTATTTTATACTATTTCTATTTTTATTTTATTTTTTTGGGTTGAAATGACTGAGCATTGCTTAAAGAGAGCCTGTGACCCAAGTATTTCATTGACAGTGACTGCTTCATGTTATCTCTGTTCATTTGACAATAAAAATCTTGAATCTTGAATCTTGAGAGGTTTCTATCTATCCAGGAATAATACATTTGATTGATTCGGTGTCTGTGTTTCCTCTGGGACGTATATTAAGAAATGTAAAGTGGAGCTACAACCTTTAGATTTAAACACAACTGGAATTTACATTGTATTTTTTCAATGATGGCCTGTCACACAAGCTGTTGATGCTCACCTCCCATAACATGTGTCAGAATGTGCTTCATGAATAGACAGTGACAGGCAGTGTGTGGGATGTCCCTTTCATGAATCTGGACTTCTCTGAGCAACCGCTTATTACTGCTCGAGTAAAAAGGCTGAAAATACTCGGCACCATCTATTCAGTCATTCGATTAGGTGTTATTAGATAAACTGACTGAGATTATATGTCATCTGGATTATAGCCTACTGTACATAGAGCAAAGAAAGAGCATCCAACATGTGGGTAGACAGAATCCAAAGTGGTATGTACTCACAACATGACGAAGAGTTTAAAAATGTCAATAAATTCCACGAAACAAAGAATATTTTAACTTCATAGGAACTCAAATGGTACTTCTTCGCATTTTCAGGGGTTTTCTGACTCGTCAAAAAGTTCTAAGCATTTAAAGTTTGGATTACCCTACATTGAAATGTTCACTCTGTGTACATTTAGCTGTTATATAGAACAGGACGTTCATGGCAGGAATGAATCAGGATAGAAAAAGACAGGTTCCGTGTATGGCTGCACTGACACGCCTACTGTAACCAAAGTAGAGCCATAATTTGTGTTATTGGATGCACCTATGCCTCTTTTCATGTAATGACAAGATGTCCATGGTGAAAGAGGTCTGTCATCAGAGCTGTTTGGGTTATTATCGCTGCAATCTCAGGCAAAAACAAAGCGGGAGGAAGAAAACAGGCCCAAATATGATGTTATCTGGTGCAAGTACAAGCAATCATTTGCTTTTTGAAAGGTTTTGTTTTAATTGTGTTTAGAATGATGATGGAAAAAGTCCACGCAAATATGACGCTATTACGTGTAATTGGCAAAAAGATCTGCAGTGTGATGTGAAATGCTGAAGGGGGACCCTGGTGTGACCTGCTGTTCCTCTCGCTCTCTGAACAATTGCAACTTGTCAAGTGCAGTGTATGCAGCAGACTTAATGGTTGTTGAGAAAGCTAGATTCACATGAGACCAATCATTGTGGGATGCTACCCCCAGTTTTTTTTATCCTAATTTGATTTAAGAAAATGTAATCATGGAATATAGACAATGTTCAAACAATATACAAACTACAGTAAATCAGGTTTACACTGCTACTACTACAACTACAACTGCCACTACTACTACTACAACTACTTCTACTATTACTACTACTAACAATAATAATAACAATAATAATGATGATGATAATAATATATTTTATTTGTGTAGCACTTTTAACAATGCTCAATGTTAAAAAATGTTTACTCTCTTCCAGAAGTCACTGCATCTATGGACATTTTACAATTTGTTGTTTCCAAAGCTCGAACTTAGTTAGGAAAGAAAGCTTGAAGGTTTTTGCATCTGATTCATGCAATAATTTACAGACTGATATTTAGCTTCAAGACCATATGTAAAGTTGAACAAGTTCTTGTAAAATCCAGGTTGCCGGTGTGCAAGTGTTTAATGTGATTGAGTTTTACTTTTACTGTTGAAACTGTGTTTCTTTTGTAAAGTGATTGATTGGATCTCACTGGGACTAACCTGGTTAAATAAAGTCTAATACATAAATAATTTAAACTGCTACAACATTAGGCAATAATACCTGATCATTTTTGGAGGAGCATAACAGAATAAGGCCACCTGGGGTAATCTGAGTAGTCTGGGACATTGGGTTATGTGGGACACCTAAGCTTCATTCCTTTTCTAACAAATCTAGCTACAAGGACTATAAAGTAGCATGGACATCATGTGACTGAAAGCACATGACTTCATGGGTGTGATGTTACATAAAGGGGAGGGGCAAATGTCCATCAGAAGCTCCCCCTTGGAATAGCATTGAAAAGGTCAATGACAGAAGATTCTGGCAAGATTCATTTAATAATGTAAGTCTGTGATAAATTTGACAAAGCTCCTAATTGTTATCAAATTATGTTTGTTTGTGATGTATTCAAGCATCAAAATATGCATTGAGCCGGGAAAAAGTGTTTTTTAAAACATTTTTTAGCCATCCCTTATGATCAAACATGATTGATAGTGTGGGACAGCATGCTTTGGTAATCTGGGACTGGGACAGTTAGTGAAAGTTTCTCAATACGGGAAATATGCATTTAGGGACTGAAGTAAAACAATGATCAACAATGAAGTAGCATATGATCTGCAGTTATCAGACAGGAGATAATGGTTAATACAATCTGTCGGTGTAAAATAATGCTTTTTAGAAATTGGTAATATTGACCTTGACATGCATAACGCTGTGGGCGATTCAGACTCTCTTTAAACGTGTGTCTCAGAATACAAAGTGACCCGTCCCAGATGATCAAATTCAGCCAGAAGTTTCTATTATGTCCCAAAGAATATGAGAGCTGTGTAATGTCTCCTCTGAGTATGACATCTCTATTCTTTCTCCTGCTGTGGTCAGAGAACATCTGCAGGATTACAGAAAGGTATAATACGTAGATCTACTGTGTAAAGTCAAGATTGAAAAATAAAGATTAGCTGAGGTCACCCCTAGAGAGAGGAACATTTCAGGAGCTGTTTCTTCTACGGATCCTTTTTTTTGGTAACACGGGAAGTGAGCGTAACCAAGCAACGCCGTCGTCACCATGGTTACAGTGCTTGCCAGAAGTGGAGACGAGAGTCGGTTCGGAGCGATCAATCTGAGACGCAGCAGTTCAGCAGCAAGTGAGTCTTTGCATTACGACGATTAACAGTCCGGAAGTGGGTTCGGATCGTGACTCAGCTGTTTCACCGCTGACGTCGCTCTGAACGGCTAACTCCAGCACACACTAAATGGAACTTAAGGGCAAAACTATGCGCTCTCACAAACACAACACGTGTGTGAGTGACAGAGGGATGCTTCCCACCCCCATGGTAAATATAACTTTGGAACATTCCTCTGTGTCACAGTGTAACTACACAACATCAAGATACTCACTGTTGTCTGTGTGTGTTATTCAATGCAACACAATTGATGTGCAGGTCAACAGCTGCAAGTTGCACCTCACAACTGACAGGTCACTGGTTCCACTGGTTCTGGATAGGGCCCAGGCGATGGTGAGTCAGGACAGACCACACATTAATGGTCCATCCCTCATTTCCAATGCTTCACTGTTTATTGTGTTCACCATTTTACAGACCGACCCTCAAGATACTGGGAAAGACCTGAACATGAATTGGAACCTAACAATGGATCGCTCCAATCAAGGTAACCATAACCCAGTCCATCCATTCACACACCTACTGGGAGGTTGTTTTTGTGTGATTCAACCTATGGATTCCACATTTGATTGTATTCATATTTAATTTATTTAATTTACTTTATTTATAAAGCACCTTTCAAAACAAAGTTACAAGGTGCTTTACAAGTTAAGAATGAAGGCCAAATATAGGAAACAATTAAAAAGCAAACACTACAAAATGACTTAAAAGCAATTTGAAGAGCACACAGAGCACAGATACAGAAATAAAAAAAGTTGAAGATGAGAAAAGAGTAATAAAAGGATAAAATAAAACATTATGAAATGACATTAACATTAACACAAGGAGAAAGCACACCTATAAATATACATCTATAAAAGAGATTTAAAAGAGGATAAGGAGTTTGCTAGATGGACCTTCTCAGGGAGATTCTTCCAAAGAGTGGCAGCCTTGTCAGGAAAGGCCTGGTCTCCACTGGTCCTCAACCGGGACTGTGGAGTATCGAGTAGGGCCTTCGGTGAGGACCTCAGGTTACAACCTGGCCTATACGGTGTACTTAGGTGAAAGTCCAGTAAGGGCTTTAAAAGTCAGCAATAAAATCATTTAGAAAATCAAATCGATTTGGAAATTTACTGGAAGCCAGTTAGGAAGAGCTCAAATGTGAGTTATATGCTCTGTTTTAGCAGAGTTGGTGAGGAGTGTGGCTGCTGCATTCTGGACAAGCTGTAATTTATGTAGACTCTATTGGCTCAGGCAGGTGACGAGAGAATTACAATAATTCGAGCGAGTAGAAATGAAAGCATGCAGTTTCCCCTCAATGGAAACATGCAGCAGCTCAAAAAGATTTCTGAGCTGCAGAAAATGCGACTGGTAAACTGTGTTGACATGATTATTTAAGGTGAGGTCGTAATCAATATCAAGCTGCAAGACGTTTTGGGCCATCCAGTCTTTTACATCCATGCTCATGTACGTAATCTATGATATCATCTCTGTAGGAGCCAGGTTGCTTGCGTGCAGCCAGAGAATATTTGTGAAGACAACACCACCCGTGCCATCATTTGTCAGTGACTCTACAGATATTGCACATCATGATGTACCACCAGCAGCTGCCGCTCTGTGTGGTCTGGCTACACTCTCACATGCTGCACAAGAAGCAAGCGACAAATCGAAGAGACCAACCAACAGCGCTCAAGCCGCACACTACCACAATGTCTTAAACCTTCCCAAGCCAGCTGGTAAGAATTGCAATATAACTCAACACATATTTTGACATAAGGAAACCGTTTTTTTGGAGATTTTGATATTTAATACATGACAGCATAACCTGTGCTGTTAATTCAGTGTGTCATGTCTCTGCCAGGTGGTTCTGGAGGATATAACAGTGCTGCTCCCGGGGGCCCCTTCACCCAGCTGCCCTGGGACAGTTTTGAGTCTGACTTTCAACGCATTGACTTGGACAGGTACCTCTGCCCTGTCATTTACTTTTGGTGTTGTAGAACATCTTGATTTAGCTGGAAGTTGCTGTAAACTGGACAAAAAATCTGCACGAGTCATATCAGTTCTCTGTGTCTTTCCTATTCTCATGTCATCCTTATTTTAGTGTAATGAACTCAGTTTGGCTGTTAATAGTATTTACAGAGGAAACCACAAGCCCTCATCTAAATTGGCGAGGGCTTTAGGTCGCCACCAGGGAGCAGCAAAGTCTCAATAAAAGCCCAACCCATGTCTCCAATGAGCAGTGTTCGCTGACAAATAATTGAGAGATCAGGAACATCCCACTTGAACTTTACAAGATTGATTGTTGTAATGGAAATAATTACAAGTCACATGTTAAATATTCTTTCCTGTAAAAATATTTTTTTGTTATACATCTGTAATAGCTCATCGATAAAAATGTCATGACGATGAAGTAATGATCAGAATAAAACCTACATTGTGAAACATTTGTCTTTTCCAGGCGCTGTCTAGAGAAATGTCCTCAGCTGGGCATCATGGAAAAACTGCAGCTTCTCAACCTCCAGCACAACCTGATCACAAGAATCCAGCATTTGTCCCATCTGCAGCATCTGGTTTTCCTGAACTTGTACGACAATCACATCTCTGACATGACTGGCATTGAAGCTCTAAGTTCTCTCAGGATCCTAATGCTCGGGAAGAACAGGTTGGTTTTCATTACAGACACAGTCACAAGCACAGGAATACAAATACAGGTCAGATTTGTCTGAACTGCGTCTGTTATATGTTGAAGGTATAACTGTAGTTTATATCTGTAGCAGTACAGCAAATAATGACTAATGACTATGTATTTTTCTTTATTGAACGTAACATATTTAAAGGAGGTCCCTGGTTTAATGTGAAATGCAGCAACACTTAAATATTACAATGTGGCCAAGACACATCTTTATTAAATGTGGATGTTGCTTGTATCTTATCTAAGACATTTTGGATTTAGAGTTTGAATCATTTAATAAACTACATGTTTTTCCTTTTCTAGCATCTTTATTTCAGTGTTGGCCATTTTTACACAGTGATTTTTACAAAGATCTTACAGATGCACATGTATTCCACAGCCATAAAACACGAGACCCATCTTTTTAGACTTACTTCCACGGTCAGGTGCAGTTTCCGAAGAGAAAAGAATTTTCTTCATATTCCTTTGGCATTTTTCAAGAGACCGCGGCCTTTCATCGTGAACTGTAACTTGATCTGAATCTATAAGGACAGTCCTGAACAATAGGTCACTGTACACTACTGTAAGTTCAGTTTCCCTGGGGAATGTAACCTTTTGATACGCTTGTTGCGCTGCCAGCTGTCCTCCGCTAGCAACCACACACAAACACACACACACTCTCTCTACCAGGTGTCTTCACCTGGTACAGTCATGAGAGCTGAAATGTTATTGATTTATTTGTGACAATTTGTATTTCATGTACATTTTATATAAATTATTCCTGATACTTCTCAGAATCAAGAAGATCCGCTGCCTGGGAAGCCTGTCCAAACTGAATATCCTCGATTTACATGAGAATCAGGTACCTACTCTCACCTACAGCGTGTGTTTGTGTGTTCAGTCTTGTTTGTTTTGTCACCAAAACTGTATCTGGATTCACAATGTAAAGCTGCTTAGTTCTGTAGAAGTGAATTGTCTCCTCTACCTCTTCCACACTGTTGATAACTGCTGGTTTGTAATGTGAGATGCAGATCTCAGAATGCTAGAGTCATATAGACTCAACAGCGCGAAACCTAGCAGGCGTGTGAATTTATGTAGTCTCAGCTTATTACACTGACCTATAAAACGAGATCTACCCAGTCCACTGGTATAAAATGAATTGTCCAGTTGTCAAATTAAACTTTAAATAGTGCAGCTCTATTTTGTCGTTCTGGTGTCCTGAACACTCTTGGGAACACATAGGTCATGCCTGGAAAACAGTGTGCCATATTTATGCCAGAAATCATATTGGTATTATGATCATTCTTTAACTACCTAGGGACCCAGTCTTCAGCTTGTGATTTAGTTCTCAGCACAGTGAGAGAACAAAGGACTGTTAATCATCAGGGTCTACTCCCACATCCATTTTCTCAGTGACCCCAGTATAAGTCGTTCAACAGGCACATTTTCTTTCTCTTGCATTTCACAGGTACACCTCACTAGAACAAATGCAGTCTAATAAATCCAATAACTCCTGCATCCATGAGAGCTATAATGTTCAGTCTGTGTTTTTGTGAAGTATTGATTTAACTTTATCTTCATTTTGGAGGCTGCAGTTTGGCAATGCTCTTAAATTTCAGTGCGTTATGTGGACACATGTTTCAATTTATCACCATTTTGCATATTGAGATCATATATATATATATATATACCATGTATACAGTTTATGATCTGCAAACTGCTCACATTAAATATAGGTTAAATATACATTATCTGATATAGTTCAAATAAAGTATTTGTTGCCATACAGTAACTGAAAAAAATATTTATTTATTTTGAATCATTATCCACCTGTTCATAGATATTAGCAGTCTGCACACAACGGATTCTTTTCATAAAGATCTCTGCATTATTTCTTGAGAAATTCACAAAAAAAGTCAAAAAACTATCTCACAGTGGCAAAGGAAGTAAAAAAAATCATCCAGCATCCCAAATCCTGATCCCTACCAAAGCTTAGCGGATTCTTCTCAGATGTATTTATATTTTGTGTGTAATCTTGCTTAAAATCATTTGAAAAAAAAAAATCATATGGTTGTATAAAAACCTTTGTAAAACAATTTCAATCAAACTTGAACCTTCTAGCCTCCATGAATGTGAGATTTGTTTCAGGGCTGCTGTGAGAGACTGCATTAGTTTAAGCTCCAGTAGGTGTAACTAAGAAGCTGCCAACAGAGTGTGTGTTTACAGCATTGGCAGTGGTTTTTAGCTGTGGCAGATTACACTATTCTGCAATCAATGTGAGTATACATGTATTAGTAGGTGCTGTTTGCTCAGCCTCTACAGCAGGGCTTGGCTCACTGATGTCAAAAGCCAGAGGAATGAAAACTATCTAAGTAACACAGATGTTAGGTGAGGATTTTAGCAAAACAAATAGAAGAAAGAAAACAATACGATAGATTAGAAAAGTGTCCCTTGGTCAAATCCGTGTTTTGCCAGCAGTCTGCCTCCGCCCCCTCCTCAGAGAGCAACTCCAGACCTCTCTAATGTTGGCTCCTCTTTACACGAGCAGGCGTCCCAATTACTATTCAATGACTGCTCAGTGTTATGTTATTTTCCCTCACACAGGACGCTTTGTTGCCCTAAGACCCGTGCATTGGCTCTTTTTCCTACATCTACATCTGCACAGTCAATTTAAACATTACTGATAATGTGACAATTAAGTGAGTGACTTTAGAATGAGGTAATAAATATACTCTTTCGTGCTGTCCTCGCTGGTAATGAAAGCACATTGTATATACAGGTAGCCCTTTTTTGGAAGGTGCCCCTTGAGGAGCAGATGATAAAGCTATTACTTCAAGCGGGACAGGTTTCTTTTCAATTACTTACACCAAAGCCTTCTGCTTTGTGCACTTAAACAACTGTTCAATCGGCCATATCCAACTTTTTCCGAACTCGCCAGAGACCTGACCACCCAAACGTAATGTGAATCACTATGCAATGATAATACAAGATGATGAAGTGAGGGAATTCAGCGAGGGGATTCAATAGGAGAATGAATTAAAATAATGAAGTCATGGTTTTTCTACCCACTCAGGTTGTTGTCGACTTCCTGTCGTCCACATAACACCAGCTGCTTGTCCTCTTACCTTTGGTTTGCTCTCTCTGACCACAAGTAGTACATCACTGTCATCCTTTCTTCCACACATTCTTTTCACACGTTTTTAGGAGGAATGCCGTTTCATTTCCAGTTTTTGAGTACTATTCAAGAGGAGATATTCTCTTTTGGAGTGTGCATCCAACTCACACAGTCTAAGTAAGAAGTGATGAGGTCATAGTGCAGAGTGACCTGACCTTGTTGGATAACCTTTTTTGATTCACATTCTGATTTTCTACTAGTGTTTCACAAAGATGTCAACATAAATCCTCTTCTCTCTCAAATTCTGCTCACAGGTATTTATTAAAATGAAATCTTATAACTGCAGCACAGATCAAACATTACCTTACTATATTCCGCAAGCCCGACCTACACCATAGGAATTCATGATGTGAAATACAAGGTCCTCAAATATCTTCAGACGAGGTCATCCAAAGTCTACCTTTTAGTTTGAGTGGAGATACTGTGTCCGTGTGTTGACAGATATGTGATATACAGACGCCTGTCCTGTGTCCGTCAGGAAAGCCCAAGTCTGGTTCTAAGATGATGTTGTTTCAATCTTTGCAAGTGTTTTTGCTCATATTACTATATACAGGGATAGTTCTATGCACACATGGTTACTTTACATCTTCTGATATTTAAAGCAGAAATCGTCCTGTCACAAATCTCTTACATGTGAAACGCTGTCGTCCTGTTGGTGTGTCATGATAATGTGTTGACTGAGGGTGTTCCCTCCTGTGAGACCATATACCGCACTATTCTAAAGCCTTTGGATGCAGCGTGATGATCTCACTCTGTTGTGTCCAGCACCAGATGAGGCTGTATTACTGTTTCTACTCAAATTCTTTTAACAGTGCTGCTCAATGCATATGTTCACATGATCAGTAGACATAATCATCTTTAATTAAAGTTAATATCTATATTGTCAAACTGACCATAATCTGTGTCTTGAGGTCTCATACAACACACAGCTGACACATTTACTGGAGTTGGACACAACTGGAGTTGTGCCTGTAAGAACTATTGATTGTCAAAAAGTCTAATTTAATCATATATACAGTCTATATATTGAGCTAGCAATACAGAAACAACAATGAAATCCCCAAACTTTATTTTTATTGTTTTTGACCTATTTCACATCATGTGAAATGTCATCATGTTTTGACAGAATCCTTGATAATCTTTTGACCTTACCTTGGCATGTACAGTGTGCACTACAGAGAGTAAACACATCATCCCCTTTGGGGAACAGCCACTGGGAATTCACAAGAACTGTGTCATTATGACAGAGGACCCTAAATAATCTCCCCCAGGGAGAGAGAGAGAGGAAGGGGGAAGGCCGGGGAAGTGTTCACTCCAGTATGGTGTTTGTTATTATGATTTGAGAAGTCAAACAGGAGTCAAGGCTTGTAACTTACTCTAAATCAGTTCTTTCAAATATGTGATACAGATAGTCCATGTGAAAGGGTTCACTTGCGGTATGCGAGAGGAATGGAAGCGCCATTTCTGTTTCAGTGTCAATTTGCAGAAAGGAGAAGCCTCGAGCATTGCAAAGAAAGGGGAGAACACTGCTTTTTGGGTTTCTTTCACCCCTCAACAATAAGCTGCTGCAGGCTAAGGAATTCTAAACGGATTTAATCTGATTATCCTCAAATACATGGCCTGAATGTGAGAGTGAGCACTGAATGTATACAATTCAACTGTGTTATGCTCTGCTGTTCCTACCTCCTTTGTTGTCACTCTACATGTTGAATATGATTATCTAGATCTGCTCTCTGACATAACACTCTGTCTTCACTGTGCTTTCCTGCAGATCTGCAGGATCGAGAACATTTCTCACCTGAGTGAGCTGCAGGTGTTGAACCTGGCAGGAAACAACATCTCCAGAGTGGAAAATCTGCAGAAGCTCGACTGTTTGACTGAACTCAACCTGAGGCACAACTGCATCTCTTTTGTGGTGAGGGGCCTCTTTTTCAATCACTGACCGCTTCAAGCATTTTATTCACTGCATGCTCACTTTACTTCAAATTCATACAGGGAAAAGGGCACCAACTGTTCAGTGAACAAAATCTCATTTTCAATCTAGGCTGAATTTACATTTAGCAGGTTCTCTTTTCTCCTATTTGAAAGTGTAAAGTAGACTTAGAAATATAAAAAACAATGTTGGACAAGGTAACCACAATATATTTGCAGGATACAGTAGATATGGACTAAATGACTTTTGTTTTGGCAGCTCCTATAGCAGGACTTAGCACATTTTTTGCACATGCCTTCCAAAGATGATGTTCACATGCATCATTCACATGTATTGGCTCAATGTCAATGATTCAAATCTAGTCCAAGATTGTATACATGGTACATGGTCTGTATTTACAAAGCGCTCTATAGTCAGTCACAGAGATGCACAGGCTTTTGTCATTCACCATTTCACACACACATTCCAACATTTCATCTATGAACAGCACTTTTTTTACCATGAGGAGGGCACAGCCGCCACACCTTGGCATGGCATGACACGCCACGTAGAATGGTGAAGGCTGGGGTTGGAAGACTGGGATTGAACCCGCAACCTTCTGGTTATAGGAAGACCCATATAATATATATTACATCCAGTGGTTTTTAAGAGCTAACCCAATGCTCATCTCAGTTGTGTAACATCTTGTGTGCCAATTAACTTCCTGCCACACACACTCACACAGATCCTGACAACTGGTCCTGAGAAGATGAAGGTGCTGGTGTCGTGCTTCATCTTTCAGTTTATGCCATTCCTCTGGATGGTTCCTGTTTCCTCTCTAATGGGATCACATGTAGCAGTTTTTGCTGTCACAAAATAACAAACAGAGAAATGACTTCAATAGAACCTTTGTCAGGGAGTCTACAGTGTGTGTGTATCTCACTGGTGTTACCTAGAGAGACGTAGCTCATTATCCACAACCTCCCACCGACTCTCTGGTGCAGAAAGAAACTCGATATTCTAAACATGGAAATTCACTTCCCTTGGTTACTATAGTTTTAATCTGATAAACAGAACAGCTCATGCCAAAACAGGCCTCTTCATTTGTATGCAAATCCCCTCAGCCCTTTCCTGCTTATTGGGGTAGGAATACGAAGTGAATCCAACATTGTGTTGTGTGAAACCACTTCCCATCACTCAGCCTGTCCTCTGCCTCCAAGTTCTGATCAACAACCACTTCCAACCCTAATTATTGGATGCCATATTTTATTTGATACATGGGCGGAAAAAATACTACCTCTCAGCAGTTTCTTCGGTCTCTGTCATTAGTGGTATTTGCTGCCAAGTGCGCAAAATAAATAATCATCCTCCAGGTGTCCAGGTGTTTCCTTAAATGAAAGAGAAATCAGATAAAAAGGAAAAACCAAAAGAAAAGCTGTCCCCGAAAACAACTGTCAGACGGTTATTTGCTTGGCCCAGTTATGAAATTAATATATTATATCTACATTTAAGTGAACATTTTAAAGAGGTAGGTGCAAAATTTGATCAGAAATGCTTTTGCATTATTCACATTATTTAATGCATACAAATACTTATCCTATTTCATTCGACTGGTTTGTATGCACTTCAAACACTTCGAATGTAATCTACAGCATTTTGACATCCGAAATTTATTTCTATTTAAATAATTTATATTTGCATATAAATTAAACTTTCACAATAATTATAACACGCTAATACATTAGTGATTCATTCCATATCCAAGGGGAAAATGTTGTCTACACTTGCTCTATGGTGGGTCTCCACATCTAGAGATCCTGTGGCAGGCAAAAAGTCATGCATTGGACAGCTGTGGCAGCAGCAACAGTTTGTTTTATAAAGCAGCAAAAGTTAAAGTTAAAGTTAAAAGAGACTTTGCATTAGCAGTTATATTTGATGGACTTGTCTTCTTGTGGGTCAGTATTGGATCAAGCAGCATCATAGTTGAAAATGTAAAGAAAATAGTGAGTGTCTGTTCTACATTTGATATACTGTCACAGATCTATGTGAATGAACAAACATGCTGCATCAAAGTTCTCAGGGAAATTGTCAAATTTAATTCAACTTAAACAAATTTGCCCCTATACAGTTACAGCAATATTAAATAATGACTGAGATACAATAAAATATTAGTTTTAAAAAGTCTTGCAGAAAAGAGGCCTTAAAAGTAGAAAATTATCTTAAATTCAAATTAAACTAATATTTTATTTTCATCGCATTTTTAGTCTTAAGTTTCATTACAAGTGGTATCAATAAGTGGTCTTATTAAGTCTTACATTTACTTGTTTAGAGTTGTAGACACACTCTTTAAAGGCAGAGAACATGGAAATGTTACAAAGAGAAACGCAATCATCTGTTACCAAAAAAAAAGAGGAAATCTATGTGACGTGTTACAATTCTAGTGCACAAAAGCAGAGGCTTACAAGCTGACATCTCAAGTCTTTGTTATTCAAAGAGCAGCCACACACAACGGTGTACAATGTTTGAAACCCCCTCAGCCTCCACATGTGCGTTTCTTTGAGCAGTTTCCCTGCCCTTTTGTTTTGTGTGTTGTTGCATGCAAAGGAGACAACAGTGATGAGAGGTAGGTGTACATTTGTGGAGTAATGCATCTGCCAGAGCTAAGTATGAGTGTGAAAAACATAGTCACGCAAGCTGTCAGTGAGAAGAGGGTGGAGCAGGAATAAAGAGGTGAAGGCACGGGCACACAGACACATAAATACACCCCT
This sequence comes from Limanda limanda, assembly GCF_963576545.1. Lineage (NCBI taxonomy): Eukaryota > Metazoa > Chordata > Actinopteri > Pleuronectiformes > Pleuronectidae > Limanda > Limanda limanda. Next base: position 12,189,224 of record NC_083638.1, read on the forward strand.
GCAGGCAACACACAAACACACACACAAACACACACACACACACACACACACACACACACACACACACACACACACACACACACACACACACACACACACACACACACACACACACACACACACACACACACACACACACACACACACACACACACAGCTACAAGCTACAAAGCTGTGCCCAATCTCACATCAGACGCTGTCCGCTGATTGGTTCTGATCAATCAGGTTTTCTAAATGAGACCATATTGTTGGGCGATTGTTATGCAGCACATCAGCTCAGTGATGACATCATCCTGTCTGAGAAAGAGCTGCTATATTTAGTCGCAGACAGTGTGCAGCAGCTGCCTCTTCACCAGCATCCACACGGGGCTGGGAGGGAACTCACTGGGAGGGAGGTGGAGGGTCAGTATTTGCCAGGACTGGATGGTGTGACTTGCAGTTTTTTTTTTTTACAAGGAAAGAACACAATCCTGTATTAGGCAGCTGATTAAAGAAAAAGATAAAAATCAACACTCAACTGTAGCCTCGATGTAAATAATAACTTTATTCACTATGTTCAATTATTTGTCCTGAGAAGAATTATTATTAAGTGTTCATGGATCTTGTTTCTGTTCTTGTGTGGTGAACTCAACATACACTGTAAACTAGTCTTCAGCAGAACTCCTCACTGAAGGTACAGGAGGAATTGTTCTGGAGAAAAGTCAGAAAGGTTTATTAGAGTGTGCTCTGTGTCTTAAAGTGAAAAGTTGGCAAAAATCCATCTTGTTAATGACTTAAAGCTGCATCTCTAAAAAAGAGACCCACGGGTGAATCTCAATTTATTAGTCATACTGGCATTAAGCTGTGGCTTTAGGCAGTCTCACTGTTAGCTTATCGCTAATCTTCTAAATTTGAGACATGCTTCCTTTGTGAGTGCCTGCGTCTAGCCAAAATATTCCTCTGTAATGTGTTGATTGGTTTAAAGGTGCAATGCAGATTTTGTTAGCCTTGGCCAAAGCCATGCTAGCTGTTTTCTACCCCCTTTCACACTATTTATGCTAACCTACTTAGGTTTTAGTTGCAGTTTCACCATTCAGACACAAGACTGGTATCAATCTTTTCATTTCATGTTCAGAAAGGAAATCAACACAGTGGTTGTAAAGTGAATTACACATTGAAAAGTGACAAACAATTCAATCTGTTCTAGCTTGTTATCAGATATTTAGTTGAATTGATTTACCTTTATTTCATCAGCTAAAATGATCTAATCACATTCATTCCAAAGGTCAAACTTCAAACGCTGAAACACCAATAGCTCTTTCCATCATTGATCCTTCCATCAACAGTCAGCAAGTTGGCTGCTAGGATGAGCAACTGGATGTGTGGATTGGCTTTGCTGCACTCGTGTGACTAATGTGACGCTGGTACTGTTCTCTGCAGAGAAGCTAGCGTAGCCTAAATGCTCAGCCAAAATCCAATTTAAATCAAGCCTGGCAACAGTGCCGAACAAGGCTGTGGGGCGTCGGCTGCGATATGGGCGGATGTGGACGCAGCTCATTCCGGCTGCTGCTGGGCGTGTCCTCTCTGCTTCCATGTGCATCACTGGCCACACACACACAGATGCACACGCAGCACAGACCTTGAAACCACCTAACATGATCTCCCTCACACTGCTATCTGATTAGCTGAAGTCATCTGGCTGGTGGCCCTGCCCACCCCCATGTGTCTGCCCCGGTGCCTGCCAGCTGGCCAGCTGCTGCTCATCCCCACCTATACACCTCAATAAGTGCTGCATTGATTTGGATGCTGCGTCTATCCGACAAAGAAACGACCCCAACCCCAGCCAGTTTCCATCTCATCCTCAGCATTGTTCTTGGGAGACAAGGTACAGCAGCTAGTGGGCGTGCATCTGTATGTATATGTGTATCAGTGAGCCTCCTGCAGCAGGGAATCTCTGCATTAGCGCAGCACAGGCTCTGCTCTCCCTCCCTTCCCCCTTTCTCTCTCGCACACTCGCTTTCCCCTGCCCCTCCTCTCCATGTGGAGACAAGGCAGCATGCTCTACGTGTGTGTATGTGTGTGCATGCGCAGGGTGGATGGGGATGCTGTGTGCTGGTGCTGAGCGCTGCAAGGTGACTGAGGGAATGGAGAGGGATACAGAGCTCTGACGACAGTGACGATGCAGTGCCCTCTTCCCGTCCACCTTTTCACATCCCTCCACATCTATCTCTCCCCTCTCCCTCTTTCTCCTTCTCTTTCTAGACAGAGGTGGACCGCCTGCCCTGCTTGCAGCGCCTCTTTCTCAGCTGCAATAACATCACCAGGTAAGAGCTTACTGCGCTTAACTCCCTCCTGCCCGCAGTGCAGGGACAGGGATGGTGGCTGGACAGTGCCACGTCCCCCTCCCTTGGCTCCTGGCTGGGCCTTGCCAACAAAATGCATGCAGAACACACACACAGACACACACAGACACACACACACACACACACACTGAAACATGCAGTGACACGCACAGGTTTGCTTTAGTGGGCAGTGTCTTTAACCTAGAAAAGAACATCCTGGAAGTGTGCTTTGTTATTAGTAATTAACATGCCGTAACCTAAGAAATGGGTGTGACTATTTTGTTAAAGTTCTGCAGACAACGCAAAGGCAGGAGGAGGTGAAGGTGGTTAATTTCCACAGGAAATTAAATGGGAGATTAGAGGGTTGAGTGAGTTCAGGAGCAGCACTGCTGGATAAGGGTGGATAGGATGAAGAGATGAGAGCTCTGTTATGTTCCTCAGTGCGAACATCAACCTGCCTGACACACTTTTTCCAATATCTCTCTGTAAGCTTCCCTGTCTCTCTGATCCAAGAAAAAGAAATGTCATAGACGTAACTTATTAAAGCAGCATAGATATCCCAGTGAATTAAGCTGGACGAAGGACCTGTATGTAGGATTCAGGGGGAGACTGTTCATAAGCCTCCTTGAGCGTAGTGCTGTGATACATCTGACCTGATGTTCAAACACAGCCCTGTTGTCATAGTGTATGGTTCAGTATCTGACACACTATCTGAGAAACCTGATAAAAAAAAATCAACAAATAATGATCAGTTTAGATTCTAAAACTTCTCTGATCATCACACAGCGACAGCTTCTTCCTGGTACAATATATTTATAAAAAAATAAAATAATATTGTATATATTGTTTTCTCCGCAGTATTGTACATTTAGTAAATGTAATGTTAATAATAGCTTCTCTTTTGAATTTATGGTTTAAATGGCAGCATAGAAACCTGGTACCTTTTTGAAACTGGGCAATGCTGATAGGAGAAGACTTGTGCTCTGTTGCTAGGTAGAGGGACAGCCCACATGCGTTTACTTGGTGCAGTCAGTTTGGTCGGTCGAGGATGTTGGGGTCGAAAAATCCCTCATTATTATTTCACTCACTATAACATTGCATTTTTAATTTAAACTGCTTAACAGTAGAAAATAACCGATGCGAATCAGTAAATAACAGATGAAGGAGTTGTAGTGCTGCTATAGATGAAGTTGGAGACGACACAGTTTTTGACCCAACCCCACTCTCCACACACACACACACACACACACACACACACACACACACACACACACACACACACACACACACACACACACACACACACACACACACACATTGTAATTCACTTCTCATTGGACCTCTGATAGTGTCCAGTGACTGGTGTGGAGAGAATTTGTATCACTATGGAACAATTCTCATGGACTAACAATTCCCAGTGGCATCAGTGACAGTGATGAATGCAAAAATGTGGCAAAATATGTATGAGATGCACCATTTGGATCCCTCAAGAAGATTCATAAGCGCTGTAAAAAACACAAGCCCATCACTTTTGGTATAATGGAGGGTAATTAATCTGTTCTGAAGAAACTTATAAAACATGCATGGGAATTAATAACAAGTGCATGAATGCAAGCCACACGTTTGTGGCTAAAGACTCCCCTCATGCTCTGCTGAGGAATTTTATGCATGATTTAATGTTTCGATTAACTGACTCAAAATGCGTGGTCATAGCGACCTTAACTTAGACCACAATACTCATCTTGTTTTTGAAAACACTGGGAAAAAAGTAAATATGTGTTTTTAAATTGTAATTTAATTATTTTTATTTTGTTTTTATACACATATGGCCCTATGAATCCAAAATAAAGCTTAACTAAAACTAACATATAACAAATACATTGATCTAGGTTACGGTTACTGCATGTGTTCGACCTATTATAGTATTTCCAGCCTAGATTATATTGCAGAAAAGAGGTCTGACTGTACCTTCTTGTGTGTTTGTGTGTGTTTTTGCAGTATGTACAGTCTGTAATGTCCTGTTGTAGTTCTTTCTAAATGACACAGAAATTAACACTCTGTAATAGAACTACATAAGAACTGATAAGTGAGCCTCCAAACCCCCGATCAGAATTCATCACAGTACCCTCAGCTCGGCTGTGGTTAAGACGATGGATACCTACTGTCTTTGCCTTTAGTTTCATGACTGGGCATTTCAAGTGTTATTTTCTACTTCTACTTTATCTTATCTTCAATTTTGGTTAAACTCCTGTATGTCTGATATTCCTTTATATCCGTTATACTTGAAAAGAGTTTGTGAATTACATTCATTACTGTTTTAAAAAGTCTTACATTTTACTTATTGAAACCTGCAGAAACCCTGAAGATAGGAAGACAAAACATCATATGACTCTCCTAATTGATATTTGAATTGTGAAATGTTGCTCTCTATTTGTTGGAGCTACAACACTGTCCCCTGATGGTTGTACTTGTGTTAATAGTTCAGCAAAGGTTAATATCCGGGCCTCTTGTGCATCCAAACAAACCTCTGGCTAGGTTCAGGCCCGCTGCAGTGTAGAAGATCCAAGCAAATGATTCATCAAAGTTATTATCACAAATTAGCAATACAAATATCTCCCCCGCCTGACAAAGCATGACTGTGCTTTTTCATGCCTCCTTTTGCCAAAGGCTGATATCAGCAGTGCAGCGGATCTGTCTTCGTTGCCTCCTGAGTGATGTCAGGCTGCCAGTGTGCTTTCAAAATACTACTACTACTTGTTTTAGCTTGGCTTAATTCTGTCGGTAAAAGCCAAGATTGAAAGTTTAACAATCTGAGGATAAATGGGGGAATTTGTTTCGCTTGACTTACCCAGGGGATGACTCAAGCTTCCCAGTACTTATTTAGGTCAGCATGCCTCTCTATCACTGTCAAGCCTTTTCCTTTTGGAAAAAAAGTCTCATTTAAAATGTTCTTTCTTCGTTTCCAGCTTTGATCAGCTAGCCTGCGTCGGAGACTTGCGCTCCCTTTCTGAGCTCACCCTGGATGGGAATCCTGTAGCCCTGAAGACATGGTACAAGCAGGCCGTCCTGCGCTGTGTGCTTCATCTGAGACAGCTGGACATGAAGCGTATCACAGTAAGACCGAATTGATTAACTGTGTCTGTGTCTGTTTACCAGAGTAAAACTGTCCAAATGGTTCTAACTACTATACGGCTAGTAGGTTTAGAGTTTGTTCTAAACTTGGTTGAACTTCCTTCCGGATATCTTTTATTTCTGCACGTTAAATACAGTGATCACACAACCGCAAAGGGCGACCATGATGTGATGTGACAGTTTTCATCATGCTGCATATGATCGATAGAGGCAGATGTTTGGCTCTGTATATTGTTATAGTTGATGTAATTAATATGTCTTATGATTTCACAGGGCAAAACAAATTAAATCATTCCTCAGAGGCAGACTCCCATATACTGTCCGTGGGGCATCTCTAAGCTCCTGTACATCTTGATGACGATATACTCTTTATTCTTTGTTTTCTGTCGTTGGCATAGCAATCATCATGCTTTTGGTTGCATATTAAAGGAAAAAATGTGTCAGAGACTAAACTGAGATTATGAACAAAGCATTTAAAAAACACTTAATGCATGTCAGATCCATACAAACAATGTGTCTATATATAAACGCGAAGTCATCTTTTATTAAACACTGTGTCAACAAAGTGATACAGTGCATATCTGCCTGCTTTTAGAGGCTGTCAGCAGATAGCACCCAGGTCTGAGCTTGTATTTTAAAGGAATCTGAAAGAGCACCACACACCTTGCCCTCAGAACATTCTGCTGAAATAATGTAAAAAAAAAACTCATAACTCCAATTTCAACAGTTTTCATGTTTTTACTTGAATTTTAAGGAACAGGCAGGTTTCAGGACCCATTGGCCCATTACATTTCCCCAACAAACTACTTTCTGTGGCTGTCAAGTCTGAAAACAGAGAGTTTACTTAAGGGAGATCCAAAGTTTTGATTTGAAAACAGAAAAGTAACCTGAGTGCTGCAGTTTCCAACTCATTTAACTGTGTCACAATATCGCTGTGGGGGAAAATTCGTAGTAGTCACTGAAGATCTTCTCCTCCAACTAATTTGGAAAAACCTGCCCCTGTGTGCACTATACTGTCAGTGGAGGTGAGATCAAATGATCTGAGATAAGATCTGTGCCTGACTGCTGGAAGATTGGCAATTATTTATGAATGAAATTGAAAAATGAAGTTAATAATGCAAATTAGGAGATACAGTGGTACTGTTGTGCTTTGGGGTGAACAAGTGAATGTTGTTCCTCTGTCTCCTTCAGGGATTTATATGTGCCAGCAGCATTTGAATTATTTACAACAGTAAATAGAGCAAGTTAAAACAACACGCATACTGTATACTGGAGCTGACCAAAGATATTATCAGGTAGCTTATAGTCATTATATTTTATGAAATTGATTAAAACTAATTAATCATATCATCCTAATTGATTATCATTTACCTGTAGTTACATTTAAAATAGCACACAGAGCTTCTTTATCAAAGACAACAATCAGGAATCTAAAATCCTATAAATACATATAATAGGAAATAAATCATGTTTTAATTGTATTATTCAGATGGATATATTGCACCGTATATACAGTTTAATGAACTTTGTGGCAGCTACCCAAACATGGAAATTGTTATTGCTGATATTGAGCCCTCACCGTTATCAATTGATCGATTTTGCGGATACACTTTCGTCATGTTTCCCATTAGAACCAGTCCTCCTCATGAAATTCTTTAATCTCATGTCGATCTTCTTAACCCCAACCCCCAACCAGCTGACATCAGTCCTTTACTCCAGTGAGGTTTGCACGTGATCTCTATTGATCAGGCTGAAGCGTCGTCTCTACCAACCCGTCGCGGACAGCTGAATATCCCCCATTGCTCTCCGCTGGCACACTCAGATTGTGTTGGCAGCATTGCATTCTGGGAGTTTTGGCTTTCCCCTAACAGCTGGGCTCAGATGATCCGAGACTGAAAATCAGACAGATAATCCTGTGTGATGCTGCAGGCCACTGTGAGAATTTTCTCCCAGCCTCCACACACAGGGAACAGTCTCTCTGTCGGTGTCTTTTGCGGTTCCCCCTTCTCATGAGTAATTCAGAATAACTCCTTGAATGGAGCGGCACTCTGATTGCACTGGCTCTCTGTTTCAGGACGAGGATCGGCGAATGGCTAGTGTGCATGCTCGGAAAGAGGAGGAGAAGAAGAGGGAGAATCACAAGCAGACGATTCATAAGGTACCTCTCTGTTCCGATCTCTTCTTGTTGTCTTTGTCTGCTGGGATTTTGAGTTTAAATTTACAGAAACTACGCAAGGATGCCCTGTACATCAGACCCTAGATTAACAAGTGTCCTGTGAAGGGCCTTTTTAATTAAGGTTTTCTTAGTAGAAAGAAAATAAAATGAGTTGCAAAGGTTTAAAGTACTAGAGCAAGCTTTGGTATCACATAAAGTTTTGATTGTGATTATTTTAGCCATCAGCTAAATGTTATGTAATTTAAATTCAACACACATTACAGCAAGAGGCCATTATCACCGTGGCTTTCATGGTTAAGTAAGGCAGTGGTCACTACAGGAAGGAGGATTTTTAGAAGTCTTATACAATTTAAAAACAATTCAATAATGTTGCATCATATTTTATCCATAACTACTACTACTACTTACAAATAACACAATCTAATTTGAATTAAATGTATTCAGATAATCCTTAGCCTTCTTTCTTGGTCTCCATGTGACCCTTTCAGTGATTATGACAGCACCACATGAAACATGTCCACGTGGGATTACATATTTTTTTTATGAATTTGCTCAAATCCATATTACTTGAGATAATGTGGGTGGCAAATCTGAAGTAAGGTCGTTTATACATTTGGACAATAACCAACCTCCTTGGCTTCATGATGGTACATTTTAATCTGCAAATTTTTTTTTAATCAGTTTTCCCATCATAAAACATTTGATGAGAAAATATTCGGTCATGGTCAGAATTTGATTTCACAGTAACGATTTACAGGACATTGAATACACGTTTCATATGCTGTCATGAACTTTGAACCTTTCCATTCTATCCACATGACATAAAGCTCTGTGGGAAAATTGTCAATGTATCAAGTTAAAGAGTCTATAGTGCACAGTGGTACTGTGTCGGTAAATGGGTCTTAATTACCCTATATTTCTTCAAATAGTCAAAGATATTGACAGGCGTCTATTATACAATAATGTGTGTGGGGGTGTGTGTCTGCGTGTTTGAATATTGATGTGTCATCCTGCTGTGTCTGCGCTGCACGGTTGTCTTTTGCTGAGAGGTGGTCCCTGCAGATTGCATTGTCTTTCTGTAACCGAACTCCTTGCTAATCCCTGGTGTTGAGAACATGTCATATTATATGCTGCAGCCAAGGGTTCATGAGGGCAAAGGATTCACTCTGAACTGATACTGACTCACCCCTGCGTCGGGGAGTGGCACATTCCATAAGAAAGCATAGTGAAACTGCAGCTTGGCGAGAAAAAGGACAGCAGCGGAAGAGAAATCTTCTTGCTTTCAGGGTCTGTGTCACTTTTCTTATGATAAGAGCAAATCATAGTTCAATTAAAATGCTGTGGTACACATGCATACGCAATATCAGACTAATGGGTTGTGATATCTGCCAAATTAAAACTAGATGCAGTGCAGGAGGAATAGTTTTATCTGTGACCAAGGCTTAAGAGACAGGTTCCATCAGATTAGTATATCCCCTCTGTGTTCTGCTCTGGACAACTGTTTCCTGAAACCCTCTCTGACCTCAGCTTGTGTGTGTATGTGTGTGTGTTACGCTCATCTAGGAGAAGCGGCGTCTGGCGATCCGTAATGCAGCACAGCAGTGGGAGGGTGTCAGGGCCTGCCTGGAGCTGCCACCAGTACAGGGTGCAAAAGAAGAAGTGAGTCCAGAGAACAGCCCCGCCCACAGCCCCGCCCAGACAAATGGCCTCGCACAGGAGCCTTCTCCAGATGAGCCGAGGTACACAACACATGACAGATACCAGTGTTTGGTGTCACCTCATGTTTATGTTGCACAGTGAATTGTTGTTTCCTTTGCTCTACCTGTGGTGGGTTGTGATGTAGATCGGGATCATTTGATACATCTTGATTGAATCATATAAAAATACATCCCACCAAGAATTGTAGGTCTCAAGTATTTTAGTTTTTTCGTCATGCTTGCAGCATTTGTCTAGGGATGGGAATGTCTTTCAGTGGTTAATGGTAAATATAACATCAACAGTAAGATCTTAGCATTTAGCTCAGAGGACCACTTTGCCTAGATACAGCCTTCAGGGTTCCCACGGTCAAGTCATGGAATTGTAAAATGTTTATTTCCAGGCCTGGAAAAGTGCTTGAAAAAAAATAAGATCCCAAAAGTTTTGGAGAAGTCATGGAAATTTGTTTCATGTTGTTCATTTACGCTGAGTTTTAAATAATTCATGTGCTTTTAAAAGAAATACGCTCAAAATATAAGCAGGCATACTCTCTCATACTAATTGAAAAGTTCTGTGGGGAAGCAGGCGGGATAATGCACTATTCCAGGGAAGTGTAGATTTAACAATGCTTGGCTACAAATGGAAAAGTATATGCCATGGGTTACAACAGACAAAGATCTCAATCAAACTATTGTCTCATTCATTTGTGTCATTGAAGGTATACTGTATGCTTTGGAATTCTCATTGTTAGCTTAAATACTACATTTTGTCACTTTTTCATGTATACACCGAGATCTAACAAAATGTTTGGTCAAGGAAATTTGGTTTACAGTTATTGAAAAGTCATGGAAAAGTCATGGAAATCCATTGGTCAAAATGTGTATGAACCCTGAGCCTTACTGGGCGTCTAGCATTTCTTAGTTTTATTCTTAAATATTTGCTCTCAGAAACGTCACAAATGAGAATCTCAATTTGATTGTGTTTGCTCCTTTACATTTTTAAAGCCACTGTTCAAATGAGTGTTTGTTTATTTGAGCTTCATCAGACCCAGTTCAGACTTCTGTCAAAGTAAACAGTTATAAGTACATGTGTGAACGCACCCAAATGAGCGCTCTGAGGTGGTCTGATTCTCTGAGAGGAATGTAGCCAAATTCTTTTATCTGTGTAAACACAAATGTGTCCTGGGCAATATATGAAGGACTGTCTACTCAGCTGACGTCCTCTGACTCTATACAGTTTCCTGTAGTCACTCACTTATTTAATGGTGGAGCTGCGCGCTGTGCACTGATTCCCTGAGATGGGAACCTGTGAAAATAAGAATGATGTATGTTGGGTTCAGATTTCATGTGTTTTTTTTTCCATATCCAACTGAAATGGTTCTGAAATTAGTTGTTTGCTCTTTTGGTGAACGTTTATTGTTATTTTTCTTTGTAGACGAGTAAGTCCAGGGTCAGGATCAGAGCGACCACTAGGGGGAACGGAGAGCAGACTGCGCACCAACAGCCGTCCAAACAGCCCGCGAGATCCCAAGTAAGACAAAGTCCACCGCCTAAGAAACTGTGTTACAATACTGGCCTAGAGTGCTGTCATTGACACATGAGGTATGCCTCCTGGCAATATACCCTTTTGACACCTTCCTTAGGAAACAATTGGTTTCAGTTGAGCGAATTTAATACTGTTTTGTGCACTGTCAATTGTCAATTCTCTTTCATCCATCCGTCATACATCTCTGTTTGTTAGATCAGAGCCTCTCACTTTCACACATGTAGAAATATCGTCCCACACTGTCATCCCACAAAACTATTCACTAGTGTTATTTATGTTTTTGCAATTTTTTTCTCATTCAGTAAACTCATGATGTGGCTACTGAGGTGGAGAGTTGTGAATGGATTTGAACTGAACGGCATTTGGCTCCTTCTAAATATCTCAGTCTTTCTGAGCTCATCATCTGTGTTTGGTCAAATTAAATACCTATAAGACTCATTAGCTCTGAAAGACTCACTATAGATGGACTCAAAAACTGTTACTCAAGCTGCTTTCAGACATGCACTTAAGCCTGGTCATTTTCCTGAAATTTCCCAGAGGTGCTGTATACTGTATGAGAAGGCAAATGTCTGAGTCAGTTACTGTGGACATTTTCAGGAACTTTTCCTACCAGCCCCCTAGTAAAATGTCCAGAAAATATGAGAGTGAGCCTATGTGAGAATACAGCAGCTGAGTGTCCAGAAAAGTCACAGCCAGGGATTGGGCATGTTTGGGACGTTGCTAGCACACGATGGATGGACTATTTAAGGCTGCCTGCCTATATGTGGCTTTAGACTCTTTTGTTGTTTCTGCAGATACGACCAAATGCTTGTAGTATTGTTGTCAACCCCAAATTAATCATTACCGATGAATCAGTAGCTTCGTCTCCCCCCATCTGCTATGTGCTGTAAACAAATACACAGTGATTTCCACAATGGGATTTATATGCCATGTCCTGCTTCCTCCCTGCTTTAGCCGGTCACCACTCTTCACCTGAATGTTAAGGAAAGGTTCCTGTTGTTGTTTTAACTTCTGACCCTGACAATGTCCTATCAGAAAGGCAAACTGTACAGACCCAATCACCTGCATTTTCCAGAGTTTGTGTCTGAAAATAATATCTTGTTACACTGGTACTCTGTCTATATCTCTTGTTATGAATGGACACATAATTGATTGGCCCTAAACTATAAGACAACACCTCACCTCAGAGCAGTACAGAACATAGTTTTCTTATTATAATAGGGAAAACCCTGCACTGTACATGGCTCCACCATTAATCCAAGCTGTTGCTTAGCTCCTCCTTACCGGACCTTCTTGTCCTTGTGTCTTTATTTTGATTATGCAGTGTTTCTAGCAGTTGGACTATCCCTTTTTTTCTTAATTTTTTAAACTGGCAGAAAGACAGACAGGGCATTTAGAGAGATCATCCAAATTATAGATGTGATCCCTGCAGCAGCTGGTTCATCAAACGCATCTTGAGCAAAGCAATGACACCTCTATTTACATAAGAGCCGCTGCACTTGAGCTTTATGAGTTCTCCGGGAAAACGGTGTCTAAAGTCTGCTCTCCACTACCTATACTGTTTCTAAAGTGATGTTGGAAGCCCTGTGTATCATCAGTCTGTGCTGAGTCTAATGTATAGAGCTCCGATATACTTTCCCTTCAGAGAATATGATCCAGATGAGTGATGAGGGGGAGGGTGGAGATGAAAGTGGGGGCTGTGTCAAGGACTGTTATTACACATTTCAGAGCTGACTTTTCCTTCCTACACCAGGATATAAAAATGCCCCCCCCCCAGCCTCCTGACTCACGATTACGTGGAATTCATACGATCACTTTTAGTAGTATTTCCTACGACAGGGTCTATCATAATTGCATGTGGTCTGTTTAAAATCTGTGTGGTCTAACAGGTTGTTGTGATGATGATGACTCAGACAATTCAGAATCCCACACACTTATAACTTTGGAATTTAAACACTGTTGCTGGTGCTTTATGAAAAGGGCTTTTACAAAGGAAAAAAAGAAAATCCAGATTTGTGACTAAAAGGTTAAAGGAAGGATAAAACCTTCATAATGTCTGTGAATATATACAGTAGGTGTTTCATTCTACAGTGTTTAGGTTTATAGAAAGGTTGTAACGCCTACACAGTGTAGCCCAGTTTGACTCAGATAGCTGTTGAAGTATTACACCATCCTCCCCCGTGCAGAGCAAGGAGGGACAGATGATGGATGACCTTGTCTCTGTTTGTGAAGCCTGTGTATCAACACTCTTGGCTGTCTGTTGTGTGACTGTCTGTTGCGTGACATCCCGTATCAGGTTGACGGGGGTGTGAACCCTCAGGAAAATACTAACAGCGGGAGGATGTGTATTCTTTCGCACCCGGAAGAGACAGAGTATGGTTTGTTATAGGTCATCCATAATCCTGCTACTTCAGAATCTCCACAGATTCTTGGTTTTCGCAGACAGGTCAGGGGCAGACCCCGACCCATCCAAACATCTGGATCTGCTCAGTGGGAACCAAGGGAAGACAGCAGCTTCTTGGCACTCGTGTGAATGTACAGTATGTCTGTGTGTTTTTCTGAGTAGCAAACTGGGGATTGCCCTTGAAACTCTGAGAGTTAACTTATGAGTAAAACACATTTGGAAAAGTCTGAATTATATGATTATTGTCACGTTCTGGGAATTCTGTAAGTGCTTGTTGTTTCAAACAAGTTTTGCTGGAGTATGGTTGGATGTAATGTAAATATGAAGTGGTAAATTATTGGATGAATCAGTTTGAAAGAGGCCTGGGACAAACATGGATCTTGATGGAATCTAAGGTTGCTGTAAACTTTCATTTCTGATTTCTATAATAGTCTCAGAAATGTTGAAAACTGGCCAGTGACGTGAAAAGGGGAAAAGATGCAGACAAAGAAAAAGTTGTACATATGACCTTAAAAAAAAAAGTTAATTTAGAATGAAAAATGTGATATGTTTTTTGTATTTCTGCTAGAACGATAGAATGTTAATTGCAAATCTGACAACTTTTCACACATTGACCCAACATTGCTGCCTCAAAAGTTAGTTAAATATGATGGAGAATAGGAGCAAAGATAAATCTGTTGCTGTGTTAACACAAATCACCTCATTTTCGTCACTATCTCGTAGGCCTCTTTAGACCAGAAGACATTTTAAATACTGTATAACATGAGTGATTGAGCTGTGCTAATGGTGCTTGAGAAATGTTGGTGCCTCATTGCTTATATCCAGTGTGGTAGATGCATATAGATGTAGTCTCAAGCCCACAAAGCAAAACCAATTTGGAAATGCAGGAAACCTGTACGAGTCGATAAAGTAAAGTATGCATTAGGGCGTGGATACCATGTGATTGACAGCCGAGCCAATAACGTCCAATGGGTGCATGCGTGCAGTGTCCTCGAGCTCTCACCCCCTGCTCCTCCAAATATTGTTACTTGTAGTTTCATAAAATCCAAATGACGCTGGCCAAAATGCCAAAACAAATGGGTGATGTCATGGTGGATTCCCACTTGGGTAGATGCGTTTCATTGGGTGGCTGTGTATTAAGGAACATTTTTTTGATATCTGTGCTCACCATTTGCAGCCTCGGTTTGGTGATCCATTAAAATGAGGTAAAAGGGAATTTTTACAGAATCACTGTCATGCTATGAAGAATTATAGAACATTAAGCTTGTGTCACTGCCAAACTTTGACTGTGTTTCAGGCCCAAGTTTATTCCTTTGTTGTTGTATTGAGGGCAGTTGGTCACCGTGTGGGGAGATGTAGAGGGCTTTGCAATTTTCATTCATTCATTTAATGGAGGGTTGTGCTGAGATGGGGATAAAGCTTTTTGCTGTCAGGGCCCCAAAGATCTTTTAAATCCCTTCTTAACATACGCTCATCCTGTCTAACTTTGAGTTTATACTCTATCTGTCTTGGCATTAAGTTTAAATCCCCAGTTTGCAATTCGTTTGATCTCGTATCACTGAAGTGGTTCTATTGTTTATCTTATGATTCTGGTTTATTTTGCTGCCCTCTTGTACGCTGATTGTACGATAATAATTACATCTGTATCATTTGAACCATTTTTCCCTTTTTAATGCGGAAATTTCTGAAATTCAGTTTCAGCTCCGAGAGTAATGTTTCATACACATCACCACCAGTATTAAGGCTATTACTAAATTGTCGAGAGATGGCCGACCTCTTTTTTATATGGGCGCCATATAGGCAGGCAGCAATCCTTAAGGGCTGTAGGATTAAGTGAGGGATCTCTAATTGAATTACATCCTGACACCAATAGGCCGCAGCAGGATCCATGTAATTGTGACAGATTCTTTGCCCTGTCCTCCGCACCTGTTCACTTCTTCTCTCAGTGTTTGTTGCTGGGTTCATGTCAGGAGGGTATGCAGGGCCACCTGGCAGCTTTTCAGTTGTGATTACTGGGAACAATGTGCAACACTCTGCAGTGTGTCGATGGCGCATTTCCAGGCAAGCAGAAGTTACTCCCATTCTTCATGTGACTTATTTACATGTTACCCTCAATGTCCTGCACGGCTCCCACTCCCTCTGATTTTCTGCCTTTGGCATTACCACATCTTGGAGGAGTGACATATCCTGACGATTTAATTTCCTTTCAGTGTCTGATGCCTCCCCCTCTAGTTCCAGCCAAGTCCCATGTTTCTGTCCACGTGTTGGCTCGTAAGAGGAAACAGTTCTTGGTTTGGTTTCCTTTCTCGTATTGTTGTTTCCGTTCAAATGCACATTTCATTATCTGGAGGAGTTCAGTCATCTTCAATCATTTATGTACTTGTATCTACTACTTTTTTAGCTGCCGTCACTGCTCAAGAGCTTACTATTCTGTTGACATGATAAGATATGTGTCAATTCTGGTGTCCGTTTTAGACAGTGGTAGTGAAGCATTAACATTGGAATTGTGTGTGTTTTTAAGTTGTCCTATAGACTGTTTTAGTTTATGGGGGGAAAGGCAATCTGTACTTTAAGAGGATTTTTAGTGGGAGTTCAGAGGGTGACCATTGGAAAAAAATGACAGCAGGGAATACTCTGCAACAGTGTGTCCAGTTATTTTAATATATCCACAGGATCCCTGCAGTCTGTTGTGATCACCCTTTGACATTAGCCTTGAATACACGGTGCATCACTTTAGGTAACGTGTGTCTAGATACAAATACTGAGACTGTGTGGGACATTCCCTGTCAGTCACTGGTTTGTTAAGAGTGATGTAGGCTTTATCACATGGTTATTCCGGATGATGTGTTGTTGTGTACTGACAAGATTCATTTGTGCCTCAGAGTTCAGTCCGTTTTAAATAATCTTCGGGGGAAATGTTACAAATCAAAACGAGGCACAAATTAATCCTGTCAGTAAACAACAAAACGCACTACGACCTCAAGGAGTTACTGACTTTTGCTTACTACAAAACACGCACACACACACACACACACACACACACACACACACACACACACACACACACACACATACACACACACTCGCAAAAAAGCTTTGCGGTCCTGCACTCTCCCGTCTCCTGAGGCTCAGGACCATTTACCTGTCATTTACACATGATTGAATAAGTAAACTGACTTGAGGCCAAGTATCATCAACCAAAATCCAGATGTCAGTGTTGTGTCACGTTCCTCCTGCTTAAACATTTCAAAGTAACTGGTGTTAAAGAAAAGACAATCACCTGAATCTGCTGACCAAACTCTTTTGCCTCTCAGTTGGGAGGGTTTGCTGCTTTTCTGCTCTTTTGTGAGGAAAAATATTATACGATAAAACCACATTTTGACATTTAGACCAACAGTCTTGAATAGATAAAGTGCAGATGAATAATCTAGTTGCAGAACTAACTAACTTACTTGTGTTTTACATGCTTACATATTAGTTACTTTTAACATGAATATTTAATACCAGCATCTAAATTACAGCTCATTGTTCAATGTGCGTTATCTGGTGTCCCTGTATGTAAAGTAGTTCAAACCAGCTGAGCCACCACTGGTGCCATACACTGATGCTTCAATATGAATCAGCTAATGATGTCATGTATAGTAATTTATTAGTCAGAGGCACAAAAACAGTTCTTTACCTCTTTTACTGAGGTAAGTTTTGTAATGCAGGAATTTCATTTTCTTTTGTTAATTGGTTGTTGCTCCTCACTCAACCTTTCAGTCTGAGTGTGTGAAATTTGGTGCAGTTTTGATTTAAGGTTGGGCCCTGGTGGAGGTATGCACCTTTCTCCCTCTGTCCCGGACTCAGAATTCTGTCTCCGACTACGCCACTCACACACATACTTTAGGAAGATTGGTCTCAACAAGAATCTCGGATTAGAGTTCTGCAATCAAAGGATTAGTCGTCTAACCACTATGGCTTTCTGTTGCAGCGAGATTGGAAGGGTGTGAAATATGAATAGGGGTGATTAGTTAGTTGGCAGACTGAGCCCAAAATGATCAGCGTTGGGTACTGTGTGCAGCCAGTAGCCATCTGATGCCCTGCTATGCTGAAGAGTCCTCTGAGTGTCAGCGGATCCAGAAGGCTGAGCACAAGGGGTTCGGCCGTGGAGTTTATGTCTCCTTGAGACTCGTCAAGATGCGCAACTCTCGCGACTCTCTTCTCAAGCAAGGGCACTTTTAGAAAATAAATCAATTAGGCAACACAAATAGGACATTGACTAGTTTTTTTGGTTGAGATATTCTTCTTTGTGTGTTGTCTGCAGGCTTGTGGAGTCAGGGAGCAGCAGCGTGCAGAGCTTGTCCCTATCTGACTGTCACCTAGTGGAGCTGGATGGAGACACCCTGCGTTTGTTTGGACTTGGAGCCCTGGAGGCCCTGGAGAGGGGATGGGGAGTTCAGACCGCCGGTGCTGTCACCGTAATAACCTTCCGCTTCATCAGCCTTGACGCCATCGTACCGACACTGCCACGAATAAGGGTCAAGTTCCCCAATCTATCGGTGAGGGCACCAGTCACATAGAATCACCCGTGGGGTGATGTTAAAGTTCCCCTAGA
Organism: Limanda limanda; assembly: GCF_963576545.1. Lineage (NCBI taxonomy): Eukaryota > Metazoa > Chordata > Actinopteri > Pleuronectiformes > Pleuronectidae > Limanda > Limanda limanda. The sequence goes on from NC_083638.1 coordinate 12,207,094, forward strand.
AATCGTGTGCTTTTTTATTTTAGCCTCTCACTTATTTTAAACACTAAATATCATTTATCACAAAAACTGCTGTGTCATGACACTGAGAGTGAGTATTTGGTAGGTGTTGGCTGATGCGTATTTGATATCCAGTTGTATTCATTTTAGAATCTCCTGCTCAAAAGCACTAGTTCCTTCTTTGGTACAAAATTACCTTCAACACATTCTTGGGGCAGATGGTCTATGGTCCGATGATGAATTAGCCTCTTGGGCCATGGCCAATATTTTGGGCTTCAGGTGTATAGACAGTGGAAAACCAGGCCACTGTTCATCGTACACTGTCAACAGACTAGTTTATTAGTGTAATGGATAGTCATGCTAAAATTCTCTGTCACATGTTTATTGTTTTAATTATTTTATGAGTGTGTTTTTTATTTGTTCTAAAGTTATTTTTTGGTGTTTTTGTTTGTGTGAAACCCTCTGTTTTAAAAGGTGTTCTATATGAATAACGATATTATTATTATTATTACTATTATTGTTATTACTATTAGAAGTAGTAGTGAAATAATTTGGAATTATAGGTAACATGCAATTAAGTGGACATTTTTCCAAAGCCCCTCACAGTTGTTCAGCAGCATCAATGACTTAAATGATTCACTGTGACAGTCGGTACCATGATCAACTCAGACAATAAAAACAAAGAGAACTATATCCTGTTGTTCTGCTTCTCCGAAACTGACTTGTTGCTTCTGCCACAGCACCTGATCTTCCTGGAAACCAACATCAGCCGCCTGGCGCAGCTGGCAGCCCTGGCTCAGGTGAGGCGTCTGGATCAGCTGACCATTCACCCGGAGGGAAACCCCGTGGTCGGTCTGTCTCTGTGGCGCTCCTTCGTCATCTACCGCCTCCACCACCTTAACCTGCTGAAGATCAATGGCCAGGAGGTGAGGAGCAGATAGATCATTTCTTCAGCCCTCCTGCTGGCATGCTGGAAACAAATATAGTAACCAGCTATGAATTTCACTCTTAATTATAGATGTTACATTTAGTTTTACATTTCTTACACAAAGGTGTCTTGATTGCTTAATATGTTTAATTGAAGCAAAAATGTTATAAATGCAAACGTAAAGGTTCAAGGAATGATTTGAAATATGCTCATTTGTCACAGCACTTTTCTTTTAGATGATTAATTAGCATGCTATATATCATTAGTTAAATCGTTAAAGACATTACAGGAGGTTATGTGCTGAATTATTCAAGGGTTCTTATGGGACTGCCTGGCAAGTGGTCCCAGCCAAGTAATAGTTGGACACAGCAACTCCCCTGGAAAGTTGTCCCCAAATTGTCTTTATCACACTTTTTGTTTGGATTAAACCATTTAAATATAGTGGGTTAGCTTTAGCACTTCTGGTAGGGGGATTTTGTATCTGCAGTCTGACAGACAGTCATGCTGTGTCCATTGCTTGCCAGGGTAGGCTAACTGGCAGTATAGATAGAGAGTGATACTGAATGTTCCATCAAAGTCAGAAAGTGTTTCTCTTAAAATGGCAAACTAATATTCTGCTGTTTCCAACCTTAAACTAGGAGCCCATAGATTTTGGAATGACCCATCTGAGGATTTTGCCTCTTAATCCATGTGTGTGTCTGCCTCAGGTGACCATGAATGATGTGATCGCTGCCGAGCGTGTGTTTGGAACATTGGGTCACATAGCAGCCACAGAAACTCCACGTTATCGGCTCCTGCTGCTACTGGAGGAGTCCAGGTGAGAACTTGATATGAGACTCTAAAGCATTACGTAACTTTAACCACAATTTAATGACAGGTGAGTGCTGGGTCCTGGACTGTGTGTATTCGCGTTAAATATTTAAAGAATGTGGGGATTCATAAAGAGTTACAGCTTATGAGTGCGTATGCTACTGTGCATGCATGTGCATGCCTGTACCTATACGTTTGTGTGTGTGAGAAAGCGAGACACAGCCTGGCACTGAGGAGCCAGGAGAATCAGACTGTGTGTCTCAGGGTAAGGGTGGGTATTTGGCACTTCCACACAAACATTCCTCTCTCTCCCCAGCCAAAAACTATTGAGAGCTGTCATTGTCGGTCAATGAAAAACATCCTCACAAAGAAAAATCCACTGAATTTGTCACGCACCAAAGTGCATCTTAGAAAAAGACAAAAATATTTTACTATTTCGCATAAGTTTACCCGAAAAATTGGGACCTTTCGAGGTTGAATCATCCACAATAATGTGCAGGAGAATATGAGGGATTTCCTTGTTGCAAAAAAAAGGAATGAACACAATTCATTAAACCCTCTCATCACATTTTGTTGAAAAGTACAGCAGTGTCTGAGCTTCAGTCGCCTCACTTACTGTCGGAATCATGTTGAAAATTAACTTGTGAACATTAGGACATCTAGCTCCTGACTGTATCTCACCCAGATTTATACACACTCTCTTATGAATAGATAATACACAAACAGCCCAAGGCTAAGGATTATTTTCATCAGTGATGAAATCTTAATCACAGTTTGCTGCATGCAGAATTACTTCCCTTAAAGTCAATTATATCCATTTGTCTCACTAAATGCTGTCAGATTTGAAGTCTTATCCCTAAAAATCCTTCCTGCTGCAGACTTTGTTCTCTGGTTTCAGTTTATTTGCACATATAAAAAAACACACAGATGAAACCATTATCTCTTTGTTGGAGGGGATTTTCATTATAGAAGTAATTTCAGGTCGTTTGATTTCTACTTCAGTTGATGTCTTGACCTTGTTCACATGATGTCAATGAGAAGAGCTAATGTTTACTTCTATCTCAAATGTCATCTGTCCCCACTGAAGAGAAGACATCACAAGATCTTTTTTTACTGAATGCTCCCACTATATCGCTCAATGCCCATGTTGCTTATGACATCATATTATACAAAAGGCCACTATACTGCACAGGACCTTTAAATAGACTTCATGGACTCTTTGTCTGCAATGCTCAGTCAGCAAGTGACATATCATGTTAAGTATAGGCTCACAGCCAAAGGGAAGACAAGTAAAATCACAGGGTTTGTATCAGACATTGTGTGTTGTTACAACACAAACACACATATACACAAAGGTCTGCTTTGCTTAAGCGCATTTCACCTTGTTAGTCAGTGTAATGTTTGATTCTCTCTCTCTCTCTCTCTCTCTCTCTCTCTCTCTCTCTCTCTCTCTCTCTCTCTCTCTCTCTCTCTCTCTCTCTCTCTCTCTCTCTCTCTCTCTCTCTCTCTCTCTCTCTCTCTCTCTCTCTCTCTCTCTCTCTCTCTCTCTCTCTCTCTCTCTCTCTCTCTCTCTCTCTCTCTCTCTCTCTCTCTCTCTCTCTCTCTCTCTCACACACACACACACTTTACAAACTGTCCATATATCCCATATGGAATGTTTGCCTGCAGCCGCCTCCACAGAGACTATTTCAGCATCCTGGCACCGGCCTGTGGAACATGTTGGTGCAGCAGTGTATCACATGAGATGACACTACTGCTTTAAGTGTTCACATCCTGCTTCTGAATGATAAGACTGCTACTATTATAAATAACTAATTATTTATATTTTATTCAGCCACAGTTTGATTGCTGTCATCTTTTTCAGAAGAATGGACCCTAAAGTGAGAGTGTTATTTGATGGACACAAGAACACACCTTTATTTTCTTGGTGTTACTGACTTGCTGCCACTGTTTTCTCCCAGGTGTCTGTGTATCTCTTCTGTGTCTGACTCACTCATCTCTCCGGTCTCTCTTCATCTTCATCAAGGAAGCGTCAGCTGCAGTTCCTGTTGGAGGGGCGAGGGCGGCGGCCGGGGCTCAGTCCGGAGGATCTGCGAGACAGCGGGAAGCTCCTGGGAGAAGGCCTGAGCAGAGCGCTGTTCAACTACCCCAGCAGAGACTGCAGTGCAGAGAGCCCTGAGGTCAGTCCTGTGTTAATCACACCACCCCAGTGGTTTGAGAGTCTGCAGCAACTCTTGAAACAGATTTAAGTTACAAGTTTGATCGACGCATCAACCCAAATTGTGCTCTACAAATTCTAGAGTATGTTCCTACAACAGCTCACAGTCTTGTTCATCAGTGAGGACATGATGTAGCACGAGATGGACTGTTGGGTTGGTTCAGTGTCAGCAGTAATGCAGACACTGGATTGGACTGTAACGGCAGGTTGCAAATACAAGTGGCCGAAATTATTCTTTTCTATTGGGTTGCTTGGCTCAGCCATAGAGATAGCGTGAGAAGGTCATATATCAGGAGGGTGGTCGGGTTAGAACCGCTGCTCCACCGCGTCGAAAGGGGACAGTTGAGGTTGTTCAGTCTCCTGTGTGCATTCCTTAGGAGATTTACAGGGCACACCCAAATTGGAGGAGATGTCTGGGATACCCAAATTGGCCACATCCAGTTAAGTGGATAGACAATGGATGGATGGACCTGTAAAGAACTCTTGATTTACAGTATTCTTCCTGTGGCCACTGTTCCACCAGAAATATGTTTCAGAATTTTACTTTGTCAACAACACGTACACTCACAGAGCACTTAATTAGAAACACCATACTGACACTGGGTAGGGCCTCCCTTGGCTTGGTGGCATGGATTCCACAAGATGCTGGAATCTTTCCTCTGAGATTCTGCTCCATGTTGACACGACTGCATCTCATCATTAACGGGATTTTATTAGCTGCACATTCAAGATGCCAATCTCTGCTTCCACCACAAAGATTCTGCTGGATACACATCTGGTAACTGGGGAGGGCACCGAGGTCGCTGAACTCATTGTCATGTTTGTAAAACCAGTTTGAGACTTCTGCTTTGTGCAAGGAGCATTATCATGTTGCAAGAATTCATTAGAAGATTGATAAATTATGGCCATGAAGGGAAGCACAGATTCATAATAATATGCCATCTAAAACAGCCTCAACTGTCACCCTAACTCTAGCACAAGGCAGTAATGGTTTATGGATTAAATCTGAATTTTGCCCAACCAATCTAGATTCATAGTTCAAATCTTCAATTGTCCAGTTTTGCCTCAGATTTCTGGTCTTGGCTGACAAGGGTGTATTTATAATAATAAAATAATTGTGATTTATAGTTAAAACCATTTCTATGTTCCACTGCAGTATTCCTTATTCAAATAGTTCAGTTGAGCAAAACTATATTGTTATGTGAATTTTATGTATGTAACACATTTGATTATATCCTAATGGATCAGAGAGAAGAAATCTACTTTACTGCGTGAATTTCCTGAAAGTCAAGCTTCCATCGATGCCACCTGACTTTTGCTGACAAATGGAAACTACACACTCAAAACAAAAACAAATAAATAAACACCAGACACCAATTTTGGAATCACAAACCCACTTTCAGTGACTAAATACAGATGATATTACTGCTTCTTGTTCCAGAATGATTAAAATCTTTCCTCTCTTCAGTTCTACAACGATAAATCCAGGGGATTTGGGACTATGGTTGATTTAGCCTCTGAGAGGCTTAATATTTTTAGTTTTTTAAGAAATTAAATGAGTGGTATGCATTTTAGCTACCTCTGCCATTTTTTAAGATGGAAAGCATCAGCAGATCTAATGCAGATGAAATCCAATTTTATTTTCAACTCTCAGTTTTTTCTTTGTTCTGCAGTATTTGGAAGCTGTTGCTTGTACCAGAAGACTATACTTTTTTTAGGCTGACATATTCTATCTTTTCCATGAAGATGAAAGATGAAGCAATATTTATGAAAAAGAGGGGGAAATACTTAATGCAAAGCATGTAGGACTGGAGTTGTGGCCAATTTCAAGGAAAATATGAAACAAAACAAACTATATGGTCTTGACCAGGATTAGTCATCTCAAGTCTCAACATAGACTGAACTTTATATCACCACTCACTCCATTAATGTATAATCTGGAACGCACATCATCTGACCTTGAAAGCATATGTTTGGTGCTGTAGAAACATTTTGAACATTACTTTTGCACATGTACGTTGACATTCTAAAGAACCAATATCGTAATTTTCAACTTTAATAAACATGTAATAGCTACATTTAAACAATGATTAATCTGATAGGTGCACATTTGACAAATTGTCAATAAGATCAAATGTTCTTCATCCAAACTTGTTGAAAACGTTGGCAAAGATATATTGTTATTTTCTGTTATTACAGTAAATTTCTTACAACAGTCACAACAAAACAACAAAAATGACTTGCTTTTCCTTCCCTGACAGGAGAGCTCAGCGGAGTCGTCGGAGCGCTCCACCATGATAGAGCAGTACCTCCAGGAGCTGGTCCAAAGGGCATCAGACACAAACCTGAAGGGTGAAGCTCTTCATAAGCTCTGGCCCTCCATGTTTGCAGAGATGGTGAGAGACTCTGTGTTGGAGATGAGGGACCAAGCGGCCTTCCGCCAAGCCAGCCTTGCAAAACTCTCTGACACCAAGTGAAGAGGACCAAAGTTTCACTCTGAGATCACTCAAACACACACACATAAACACGTGGACATATTTCTCCTCGGGGCCTCCAGCGCTCACTATTAAAACGCCATCTCTAACACATCATCACTTAGCGACTTTATCAGTTATTAAAATCTTTGAAAGCTGAGGGTGCCTGGGTGTGTGGGAAACTCTTCCTTAAGACTTAGATTGTTTTAAACAAGTCTAAAGAAGTGGCGATGACAAAGGCATCTTGATTTGAATGTAGATTTTCACTAAAACCAGGGTCTGATTCTTCTGTGCTTAGAGCAGCGACATACTTGAAGAAAGCGAATAAAGGACTCACTGTGCATTGTGGTCCTCCCGGAGAATCTTCTGCACTTTAAAAGCCTTCTGAATGACCCCTCCTCACCGTGACTGTCATCTGCTGAAAATGACTAGTGTCTCTTTTGTCGAGACTAGAATGATTTTCCTGTCTCAAATCTTGTGTTATCCATCAATCTCTCACTTTCTCCTGCTTGATGTAAAAAGAAGGGCACAAACGAGGACAAGGAGTTTTCTTGTTTATCACTTATTTTCTGTATTGTACTTAGAATAAAAATGATTCTGTAATAACACAGGTTGTGTACATGATTCATATGATTGTTTTTTATGCCTCGACGCGGATGGCAGCAAGTAGCACGTGGTGCAAACATTCAGTTGGACACAAGGATGAACTGATAAGATGTTGTAAATCAAAGGTCCAAATTCTAGGAAGTTTTTTACCTTACAAAGTACAATTTCTTTCCCTGTTACCATTTATCTTAACAATGCTTCGAGAGAATCCTTTCAAATCTGGCACAAATGTATATTTGGACTTAAGGATGAACTGATTAGATTTGGGTGTCCAAAGGTCAAGGTCAGGGTGGCCTCCAAATTATGTCTTTGGCCTCTATAAAATGATATCTGAAGTTTGTCTGTAGTGAATTTCTTCAAATTCTTACCAGCTGCTTAAAGATGAATTGATTTAGTGGTCAGACGACAAAGGTTGCAGTGACCTCATACTTGTGTCAATGTTATATGTCAGGGACACGTAGAGGGACTGGGAGTACACTGGATGTTGAAGGCATACAACAGCCGGGTAGTAATTTAACTTCTAGAATTGTCTTTTCTGTAGAAATCGGGCTTTAAATCAGTCCAGATCAGCAGTTTTTTTCCTCTGTCCAAGGATCCTCCTGTTCCCCAAACATGAGTCAACCTCAAAACTATGTAATTTGACTTTGAGCATTATCACACCTCACAGCCACTGGTCTCCCATGAGGCCGAGGCTGTGTGTGTATTGGAGGTCCAGGAACCATGCGAGGTCCTCTGGGGGGATTGAGCTCAGACGGGAATGTCCCTGAAGGCACAGACGCTGCACCAGCTCCTCACCACCTGTCCCTGTTGCCCTCACTCAAACCAACCTGAAAAGAATTTCTTAACCCTTATTTAGTCAGGCATGAGAACACAGCACCGGCCTGGACGAGTAACCGCAGAGGGATGAAGTGTTAAGTGGCTACACACACATGCACACATGCACAGGGGTTGACAGGTACTTCTGTCCAATGTCATCCACTCCACTGGCGATCAATGCCTTGCTCGAGGAAATCTACATTTGAAGAAGACAAGAACATCAGGTTGTATGCTAAAGGTTTTTCTTTCTTCTTTTTCTACTCTTCTAGTTTTCAATAGCATCAGTGACCAGTAACTCTCGATGTATTTTTCCATTAATCAGTGAATGTTTTAAGTTGATGTTAAAGACAACGGACTCAAGAAAATTCAAACGATAAATCCAAACCAGACTTTTGGATGGTTCCCTTCCTTATTTCAGTATTTTCAGCACTTTACTCCAACATTAGCACTACACCACAATATCTACCTATTTCAGTTGGATGGTGGTTGACATTAGACTATTTAATCTTTTGGAAATGTGTTGGCCATAATCTCGCACATCTTCCCACAACAAAATATGTTTTTTGCTCCTGCAAAATAGCTTAATACAATTTCTCTTCATCAAACCAGTTTATCTGAATTAGAGGACAAACAGCTAAATGCTGAACAGAAAGTATTACTGCATTATTCAGCTTATACGGAGGTTGTTTCCCCTGAAGATCTCGTGCAAAAATACTTTGACAAGCAACAACACAGTGAAAATGTTTGGTGTCAGAAAGCTATAACTGGTTTATTTTTAGCAGCTCTCATAAATAACATTGCTTAGTGCTGACACATGTTGTTTTGTGGCTATCAACATCGTGGGGGGGGAATCTGGTCTCAAATGACTCTGTGAACTGGTGACTGCCTGCAGGCAGAGAGAGAGTGTAAGAACAATGTGTCTCATCGCTGGAAAGAAGTCAAGAAGTCTGGACAGTGAAGCACCAAACAGCTAAACACTTCAACATGAAATCCTGATGTCTTAGTGAGCAGTAGTCCACCGTAAATCTACTGCTCAAATACAGTATTTGTTTTAGTTCATTATAAAGAGGGAGGGCAGTGACTAAGTGCATGAGAATATCTCAAGTTATGATCTATTTCTCCATCTTACATATTTGTTAAGTTAGTATATATATATGACCTTTCATACTTTTTATGGATATTGCGGAATCAAGCAAGTTACCATGCTGATTTGATTATTTGATTAATTAAGATATAATGCAAAGATCTTTATGAAAATAATAAAGCATGTGTAATGTGCCAATATCAATGCACAGTTGACATCTAGTGCAGATCCAGATAATGATCTGGATTTTGTGATCTTGCTACTGTATGGTAACAAATATTCAACCGTATCAAAGTATGGATATTTGACTATCTTTAAATATTTCAGTTTGCTGGTTCATGCAATGTGGTGAATAAGTGGCCAATAAGCTATGGCAGAGGTATTTAAATTCAATTCAATTTTCATTTCAAGGTAGTGGTTCAAGGTACTTTGCATAGAAGGTTGAGACCTTAAGTGCGCCCATCATGTTATAAAATCAATAAAATTTTCTTTTCTCAAACAAATATGTATGTTCAACGCAGTTTTGGCGATTTCAGGGCTCAAGTACATCCACATACACTCAAAGGTATTTTTACAATAGAGTCCATTAATGAACAAAACGGGCCCGTGAGTAGATTGGTGGAGGAGCTGGCAGACAGAGTAGAGCTGTTTTATAAATTGTGTTCACATAGAGTAGGTCAGTGTACTAGAGCAGCTTTATTATAATAATATAATACTCACTTACCAAGTGATGATGGCTGAGCAATATTCTCTTCAAAATTCGTGTTTGGTTGAAGGACAAGCAATAAACCTAAGCACTGGTTTGGAGGCTGCAGTGTTGACGTGCTCGACCCTCTGATAAACCTGAGTGAGATGTGGCTGCCAGCTCGTTCCACCTCACAGGACCAACTATTACTTTCTCCTGGAATGAACAGAGTGCATTGTTTATTGTGAGTCATGCCCTCCAAAAAAATAAAAAAACATAACCACCTGAAACTGGAATTTCTTTCTTGGTTTCAAAATCTGGATTTTATTTAACATAAAAATGTAATTACTGCCTTGCGGTCGTACACCTCTGCCAACCAAGTTGCAGGAAATATGGTCACAATCACCTCTTCTGTTCCTAAACTATGGTGTGGAATCGTGGCCAGAAGAGATGTTTTACAGAATAATATGAGCTCAAACTGAAGTTGACCTTTGACCTCGGACAATATATTGACCTATTATTAATAAGTCAGACAATTCTAGGAATGAGTGTTGAAAAGATACCATCAGATTAGGCAGCAGTGCTGATCCTCTTTCAATGCTGGTGAAAATGAATTTATTCAGCTGAAGTGACTTATAGATGGATCGTTTGTCCTGTGTGAGACGTCCAGTGGCAGATCAATGCATATCTTGTGTGATGTCCAGTGTGAGACCATAGTAATGAAGTTCTATGGTGTCACATCACGTAATGAAGTTCATAACAACACTTTAACATTGTAACGGATTCTGAGTTTTGAGTTGTTTCAAGACATTGGGGTTAAACCAGTCAGGATGATCCGTTAGGGACCAGTTGTCTACAGATACATGCAGACACACAGTAGACAGACTCAAATTCAGAAACATGTTGACACACAGGTTTAACAATATTGACAGATTCATAATGAAGCCACTGTCAAGCCAGAGTTACACAATGGCTATAATGAGCTGCAGTGCAACACTGTACGTATCATGGCTTGGCTTAAACCACTGAACTTCACATAGATCTGTTTTGTTCTGTTGAATGAAACAAAGAGGCGAAAGAGAACAATGCACCAAGTCTTCCAGTTAATTAATTTTGTAAAAAATCTCAGCCTATACATATAATTACACTGCACTGCTCTAGGCTGTACATGCAAAAACATCCAGACCACTTTTTTAAATTAGGAGGCTTTCAAACAAACCATGTTCCATTTTCTATTATAAATGAAAAGCCTTTACCTTATCCAATTGTGTCACTGTTGAGTGATATGCACCCACTTAATTAAATGTACCTTCATGAACTTGGCCTGGACTTTAGGTTGTAGATTATAAACCACTACATAGACCACTGCAGACTACCTTCATACATCAGGTATTTCCAGGAGATTATCGTCAGTGGACTCAGGGTGGACAGACCGTAAACTAATTTTATCAGCCATTATAAAGCCATCACAAGCAAAACTGAAGCGGAGTATTACCTTTATGATGAGGAATAATGTTTATATCATTGTCGAACCACCTTTAACAGCAACAACCTCAAACAAGCACTTTCTCTAACTGTGGATCAGACCTGCAAAACATGAAGGAGGAAATAAAAATGACCTATGTTGCAACAGTCTTCAAATGTCTCAGCTCTCTTTAGTACCACAGCATCTCTATGGGTTTAGGCTCTGGACACGCCCACTCCAGAAGGTGGCTTTTCTTAAGGTGAGGCCATGCAGTAGATTTATTTCAATGTTTAGGGTTCATTGGTCTGTTGTCCTTCTGAAATCCTAAAAATCTCTTTTCTTCTTTTGCAAGTGATGCTTCCCACTAACAGGTGCTTCTTGTGATATGTAAACTCAAAATGTTCGAGTGTTTTTTTTAACCAACGCCTTTAACTTTGTGTAACTGATATGACTTGGACTGACTCCAGTCACCTTTGTTAGCCTCACAACTTTGATTTTATAAAATGTGGACAACAGTGATACAATGGGGATTTTGACACGTCCCTTTAGTGTCCACCTTTGTAGCTGCTGCCTGGAGCTGTCCACATTGTCCTCACTGAAAGTAATACATTAAATAACTGAGGTTGGCTTAGGTGACTCCAATCTGAACATGTCACTGTGTCTCTGTGTGTGTGTGTGTGTGTCTGAGAGAGAAAGCTTCTGAAAAACTGTTTAACTCTAGCTCTCTAACCCCCTCTTTCATCTTTCACTCTCTCTGTTCCACAAACACTCCCTGACTGGCACACACACACACACACATGCACGCACGCACACACACACACACACACACACACACACGCACACACACACACAGAGAGAGAGAGAGAGAGAGAGAGAGAGAGAGAGAGAGAGAGAGAGAGAGAGAGAGAGAGAGAGAGAGAGAGAGAGAGAGAGAGAGAGAGAGAGAGAGAGACATAACTTTTATAAATCTATTACAATCTCACTCTCTGCACACACACACACACACACACACACACACACACACACATGACCACAGAGAGAGAGAGAGAGAGAGAGAGAGAGAGAGAGAGAGAGAGAGAGAGAGAGAGAGAGAGAGAGAGAGAGAGAGAGAGAGAGAGAGAGAGACTTAACCATTGTTGCAGTCCCACTCTCTTCCACACACACTCGCTGAGTGCCTCACGCATTGGAGGAGAGACACAGAGAGAGAGAGAGAGAGTATTATTAGGATTAGTGCCGGCAGGGGGCGCAGCAGAGGTTGTTTTCTGTCATCCTGTGTCTCAGTGCGTCAAAGCAGACTCGCTGGAATCACAGTGGTGACCGAGCTCCGCACTTTCTCTACTGCGCCAGGATTTCAGTCACAACTTTGATCTCGGAGCTCCTGAGCTGCATGGATCCCAGCAGCTGGAGGAGGAGGAGATACACACCTGGACTCCGACCATGAGGATACCTGCAAGAGGAAGTGGATCCATGAAGGCTGCAGCGTAGGACACACTGAACAGAAAGTTCACAGAACTCCACCATCAGTAACACACAGGTACGACTGCTTATCACTTGTGGATTTCGTGATTATTTTGCTACGATGATGATTATAGTCATCATAATAATGAGTGTTAGTGTGTTTACTGTGTTTCTGCTGGTTCACACACTGAGAGGTGTCTGCACGCCCCTCTCCACCATCCTGTCTCCTTCAATCAACTTCATTTAGACAAGGTGCACTGCAGAGCTAGGTTATATGGTCCAGGGTGAGGGGTCAGAGTGCTTCTCTAACTGGGTCTCAGACCTGCTGCTGAGGAGGGTGACAGGTTTTCAGTCCCTCATTAGGAGCCAGGGGTCAGAGAGGTCAACTCACACGGTCAAGTGGAAAGAAGCCCTGTATTTATCTAGTCTGAGTCAGTGTCTGCAAGGATTGTCAAGCAGGTTGAAAGTTGCAAATGAGAAAAGTGTCAAAAGTTTGACTTGAACTGCCACAGACCCCATTTGACCAGAATTATGGATTTAAATGTTTTATTACCGGACGTGTAGGAAATTAATTACTAAAATAATCATACATTCCACCAGCGTGTTGCTAATGGATGAAATTAAAGTTAATTAAGTTAAATATATAGCATTTTTTTTTCATTTTTGAAGTGGAACCCCTGGAACCCCTCAAGGATTCTTGGGGGTCCCCGGACCCCACTTTGAGAACCCCTGATTAGTACAGTCACAACTACAGGCACAGTAATGTCATTTTCATGTTTTAGTACTTTTTACTGTTAATAATCCAGAGAGATAAAACTGTGGGAATCAACTGTAGATGGACAGAGGTTAAAGTTAAAGTTGGTCTTCACCCTCTTGTGCCTCTTGCCACACAGACAACCATTGTGTTGAAAATGCCAGGTACCACTCAGGTGTGCGCTAATGTAATCTTCTGTCTTTACACCTCAGTGTCCTCAGACTCCAGGAGAGCTATGCAGGGAGCCTGTATCTGGATTAACAGGTAACATCGGTCAGATTGTTTTTATTTCTTTATTCATTCATTTGTATTTAAATGTGGATGGATGGCTGGATCTTATTTTTTGTGTGATTGGCTCATTCTCTTCGCACCATTTAAATTTCTGAAACCATTGAGGCCATTTGAGTCCAACTACCTCTGTGTTTTGTCTGTAGACTTTCTGTGCTGCTGCTGTTGCTTTGCTCAGAACTCATGGACTGCCAGCAGACAACAGACCACAGGAAGGTGAGCAACCGTTGTGTAGCAGGTGGTGCCACTGGCAAAAAAACCCTGTTTAAACATGTGTGATCTGTTTTTTACTCTCACTCTCGTAATAGAGTACTTATACAAATATTTCCAGGAACTCTTTTATCAGCCTAATCGCGCGTGGTTGGCACAGGCGAGTGGAAAGCTCGTCTTCAATCATGACTGCATCTTGTTAACGTAGCAAAATGCCACCTCAAGATATAGGCTTTCAAAACACATTCTTTTTTCCCAGGGGAAACCTGACCCCGGTGCTAATCTGTGAAATAGCAACTGCAGAGTGAAATGTTGTGTTGATCGCAGCGAGAACCAGAGGGCTGATGTCGGCGGACCACCTCTTGATCTCTGGGGCCACAGGAGCTGCACGGAGCCAACAAGTGTATGAAGATGACTGACAGATCAACTATCATGTCAGGGTGTAGGGGTCTTGGTGCGAGTCAGCCCCATGTGTTTCCATCGGGAGTCCAGCTGTGTGACCTGTGGCTGACACGGGAGTGACAGTGGCGTAGAGTTACAAAGGCTGAGACAGGGAAAGGGGAGGTGGAGGGAGGTCTGAGGTCTCTCTGAATAGCTGCACAGGCTGATTGACAGTCGAAGAGCTTCCTGCCAGCTCTCCCTACTGCTCCTGTATTCTCTTTCCATCCGCTAAAAGTCAAAGCCAGCTGAACTTTTTACGATGGCCATGTGTTTGCCCAAAGAGGTTGCTGTGAATGGAGACAAAGTGGCCCTTAAAGAGCAGGATTTCCACGCGGCTCCACGGACAAAGCTTCCTTGGCACAGGACTCCTGCTGGCAGGTTCCTCAAACAGAGAGCTCAGTGATCACTGCTAATACGTCCCTGGCAGGGCTGCACAGGGGATAGAATCAACAGTGAAAAGTGCAGGTAGCCAATGGGGGATAGGCCACTAACAGAAACCCACTAATCAGCCAAATCACGGTTTTATAACCATGAACAGAGGTCTGTTTCACGAACAGTGGTAGGAGGCAGAGGAGCACGATAGTCATGATGATGAGATTAGGTCACTGACTTGTACTTTTATACAAGGCCATTATCTGGCAGAGATTAAAGTACCGTTGATGGAGGCTTTTCATCAATCCTTGGCATCCACATCTTGTAGTGCTATCCTGTTTCTTTGCACTTGTGGTGTGAGTAATTGTGGTTATTTCTGTCTCTTTACAGGTTCATCAAAGGGCAGAGCGCCAACAGGAGTTCAAGGCAGAACATGGAGAAATTCAGGGCTCCTGGGGTGCCTGGGGGTCCTGGTCTACCTGCTCCCGGAGCTGTGGAAAAGGGGTACAGGAGCAAAGCAGGCCCTGCCTGCCTGCTTACACTCCAACCCAACATTCGTCAAGAAGATCTGGAAGTCATCCTCAGCAGCCGGGCCACGTCATCTCATCCACGCAGCCGACACTCTCTGTGCACAGTGACACGGGTAGGCCTGTCAACAGCAGTCGTCGTGGTGAGCTGAGGAAGGAGACTCGACCAGGTGGACGAAGGTATCACTCATGGTTCTGACAAATCTGTGTTGTAATCATTGAATCGATTAAAGCAGGCAGGTGCCTTTATACAGGGCACAAGGATCACTGAATGCTTTGAAATGAAATAGTCTATCTAAATGATGTAATTTGTAAGAGAGGTGATGTACAGACAAGTAGAATTTAGCAGGAACAAGACAGGTCTGATGGTTATTGGTTTTAAACTTAATGATGATTATCCAAAATGTTTCCTGATTTTATGACGGTGTAAACACGAAGTGAAGCGTGGAACCATTTGGCCATCACCATTTGAATGAAAAGATCTGCTGCTTCTCTGTACGCTGCTCTCGCTCATCCTCTTTCTACCAACTGAGAAGAAAAAGGTTCCAGGTTCACCTTCATTCATAATATTCTGATTACACCGACATTCCTTGTTGGGGCTGTTAGGTGGCATGGATTCGTTGGTCCCTGGCACCACACCAGCTCCCCTGTGATTGCCAGAAATCCAGAGTGTAGCCTACAGCCAATGTATGATTTATCTGAAACATTCATCAAATCGGACAGCAAAAACATTAAGCTTGATTACCTTCCTACTGTCCTACATACCTTGATTACCTTGACTACCGTCTGTAGTTTCTCTGGTATATTGCAGCTCATGTCTTTGCTTGGATATGCAAGTCCTTAAAGACCCTGTAGGGCCATGATGCATGCTGAGTAGCCTGGTCTAAAAGTGACTCTGTGGAGCCGTCACTGTGGGTCATCTGACTTCCCTCCAGTGGAAAGCTAGTCTTTTATGGCCGGAGTCAAAGGCTCCGCTTGTGCTTGGCAGCTTTGTGACCTCCTTCCTGTTGTGCTTTCCTTTAAACAAACAGCACTGACAGCTGAGTAATGGATTTTTTATTTAGTTGGAATCTAAGGAGCCAAATAATAACAAAAGCTCTCATGATTTCTGGTACTGGGAGTCTGGTGCTCCCCAAAAGTTCTTGTTTGGGTAAAGCTGCTTGACAGTTTTCTTAGTCAATGAGGACATTTAGCTGAAACACCCCAACAGAGGAAGCAACTAGCCAAATATACTGCATGGCCCCTGAAGTACAGGCTGTAGTTGGGTCTTATAGAGTTAGAAGGCAATCATTTCCAAAGTGAGACAGATGATAGGTAAGTGGATTCACTTTAGTTATTTTCAGCTGGGTCTTATGTTGCTCCAGGTATGGAAGTGATTATTGGTATACTGTCCCTGGTTTAGTTGTTTGTCTTGTTTGTATTTTCAGGAGGCTCGGTCACATCGTCCCAGGGAGGTATGGCTTTGGGAGAGCTCCGTATGTTGCTCCGCTGCAGACGGACACAGGCCAGGGATCGGGGACGGCTGGCTCCCGCAGACAGAGACGCTCGGCAGCTGCCCACCACCCCACAGCCGTAGGCCAAGGTGGCCACAGGTCAAACAACCTGGACCCTTCTAACAACCTCCACCGCTACAGCATACCCTACGTTCAACCAAGGGCACAGCAGCCCAATAACCAAGTCTGGGCCCCCCTCTACCAGCCGGGATCAGTCCACCAGTCTGAGGATCAGCAGCTACAACCAGGCAGCCAGACCTCTGGGCCCCAGCAGCACCACGCAAGACCCTATAACCCTTTACCTACTTCTCTCTGTACGGGGGAGCACGCTCGCTACAGGATCTGTAACAGTAATGTACGCAATAATTTCATATCATCTGTGTAGGTCTGCTAGTGAGAGGCATTTAAAGGATTTTATAACGTCTAAGCACATCATTGATTACACTCAATACTGAAATGTCTCTATCACTTTTCATTGGTGAAAAACAGCACATGCAGATTTTGACATATTAGTGCTTTAGTTTTATTGCTTAAACTCTGATGAAGGACATTTGAAGTGCTACTATAACCTTTGTACATTATAAGGAAGAGTAAGAAGTGTTAGAAAAAGTGTGTACACTATTAAGCATTTTAAGTGGTGATATTTTCACCAGTGTGTTTCATATAAATTGTACAAATTGTTGTTTTCTTTACCCTCGAATGGGCCCTTTATATTTAAATACTTTATATTTACATCGGGAGCGGGTCCTCTCTACGGAAGCCGCCATGTTTTTGACAGTAGCCCAAATTGGACAAACTAAACACATGTTTTGAGTTTTTATGACATCTTTCATGTTTGAAAGGGGAGGGTGAGGTGGGGGGTATTCAACTGCAACATGCAAATTTACCAACAGTTGTCACCAAATTATTTTACACTGACCCTTTAACTCTAACCATAAGAGTTAAAGTAAGTCTGGTGATTCGTATTTTTTCTATACTCTACTGGTCCATGCCAGATAAACATATACAGCTCTAATTTTATCCAAACATAAAAACATAAACGTTGCCATTACAATAAAACAAACTGGAGCTGGCAAATACCTGAGATTCTCTACATCGTTCTGGATCTAAATATTTACTTGAATTTAAAGCTGTTATTACATTAAATCAATCCTTTGCATCAAAATACATCTCAACAGAGGCTGGTTCTGTATATTTTCTATGGTGTGCCATGACACAGATATTTAAGCAAAGTAAAGCAAGCCAGCGGCTTGTTTAGACAAAGGAGATATGAAGAGACACGAGGGAGGTTAGGTTTCACTGGCGAGCCTTCATAAATACTGGAATCTAACTACTTTTTGGCAAGAACGAATGAGCCACAAGTGGAAGGTTAAAACAGTTAAAACAGGGCAGGTTGACTCCAGCAGTCAATCAGAGGCTGCAGAGCATGACAATGAGAAATGTGAGCTTCCTGCAGCACTGAATCTTCATGGAAAATAAATGTATGTATGTGTTTGTGTGTCTGGTCCTTAGGCCTGTCCTCCATCCAGCAGAAACATCAGGGCTGTTCAGTGTTCTTCTTACAACAACCAACCTTTCATGGGCAGACTGTACGAGTGGGAACCCTTCAACGAGGGTAGGTTTTATTAAACATATTTATGTACTGCATGTGTCCACAGCGTGTGTACATATACAATATATGTGTATGTGAGAATATTTTCACATTTGCAAAGACTCAATTTTAGTCCTTCAACATGCTGTTTAGGTCTTGTGCTGGAAACAACTAACAGTGATCTGGATTTTAACAAATGAGTTGTAATAAAAAAATCTACTTGAATTAAAAAAAATATTTACAATGGATAGTGTTACATCAAACAAGGATACAAGTCACAGTCAGGTGGTGCTATGAGGCTACCTAGGCAGAACAGTGCTTAAAGGCATATTTCACCCAAAAATGAAAAATCACTCATTATCTACTCACCACTATACCATTGGAGGGGTGGGTGAAGTGTTTGAGTCCGCAAAACACTTTAGGAGTTTCAGGGGTAAACAGTGCTGCAGCCAAATCCAAATTGAATTGTAGTAACTGGTGACCTTGTCTTCAAACGTTAAAAAAATAAAATAAACATAAAACATAAAATGCCTCCATACTGCTCCTAGGGTGTCAAGTCTCCTAAGCACAGAGATTCAGATTCATAGGGGAAAGGTGTGTTGTGCAATAGAAGGGTGACTCGTTGTTGGCTAATTATCAATAATCATGGAATATGATTATTGAAACAATAAAGATTATTTATCTAAAAATAATTAGATTATTAATTGAAGATGATCAGTAATCAAATAACAATAAAACTATTAATGAGTAATTAAGAAAGTTTAACAATTAAGAATTATTAAATCACTAATTTGAGAATAATAAAGTTTATCAATTAAGAATAATTAAATACTCAATGGAAAACTTAACAATAATCAATCAATGAATAACAAACTATTAATGAAAAACAAGTAATTATCAATTAGAAAGTACAAGCTGTCAATTAACAATGTTAAGGTTATCAACCAAGAATAATGAAATAATTAGTCAAAACAATAAAATTATCAATTTAAGAATAATACTATCTATATTAATACTCGAAGAGGGCACCACCCTGGTAAACAGGGACCAGCAACTTAGTCTATAAATATCAGTCTCATCTGATAAAGTTAAATTGATAATCTCAATATTGGATATTAAGGATTATATAATTAACAGTGAAGGCTTGAGTTCGAGCACTGGCTATAGTTATCCAACTGTGTTCACAATGTCATGCACAAATAATCACAAGATCCAAATACTTTAAGTATAAAAGAGGATTTATTAAAAAGAAGCTATAAAAGTCAATGTTGTTCAAAATGATTCTTCACTTAACACAATCCGCTATACACAATACAGCCACATCACATTCATCACAATATATCACACTGCAATACTTCTGATAACGCTGTGTTTGTATGTGTATGTGTGTGTGTGAGTGTGTGTGTGAGTGTGTGTGTGTGTGTGTGTCTGTGTGTGGGAGAGAGAGAGGAAGAAGGGGGGTCGATGACTCACGAGTCTTAAGAGGGCCGGCTTAACCCTGGTGGTTGACTACAGAATTGGTGAAGTACTAAGCCAGAACTACAACTCAAGATGGCGGAGTCGCCTAAGAGGTTTAGAGTCCTGAATGGAGGCAGGCCTCGATGTGTATTACAGTCGATGGCCGCCGGACCATGTGGCTTAGAATAAGACTGATCAAAGATGGCCGACTTGAACCCACGGGAGACAAAGGCCGAGTGAGAACAAAGGGGTTCTTTATCTTAGCTTAGCTTTAGCCGAATGGCGTCGAGGGCTTAGAGCCAAGATGGTCAAAGATGGCTGACTTAAACACTCGTGAGACAAGGCTGAGAGAGGAGAAATGGGGTTCTTTGACTTTGTTTAGCCTTAGAGCCGAACGGCGTCAAGGTGCGTTCAGGGGCCCTAGATATCAGAATGACTATGTATAAGGTGACTGTGTGTGTGTGTGAGGATGTGTATGTCGGCGGATGTGAGCGAACAACAGAGAGAGAGAGAGAGAGAGAGAGAGAGAGAGAGAGAGAGAGAGAGAGAGAGAGAGAGCAAGTAGTAACACAGATCGGAGATGATCTTAAAAACGCCGTCAGAGGCGATCTCACAGTGAAACCGGCAAACCAGTTACGTGAGAGGTGTCTTTTTAACAGATTCACGACTCAGTGAGGCCGACCTGAAGGGAGCCGAGTCAAACCGGAAGCGCCGGGTCGTCACCGCGCGCTTTTCACAATAAGATCGACACGGCGGTCTTTCTATCAAGTTACACTCAAATAAGACACACTAAGTATAAAACTAAACTATGCCCAGACATATGTCTCTTACTTCGTGTTGCTTCGCGGGGTTTCGTGCACGACCGTGGAAGCGCGAATCCCGGAAGGAGGAAGTGGATGATTTCCTGGCCTCAGGAAGATGATCACGGAACCGCGGCGGCGGCGGCGGGATGACGCTGGGCCGAAACGGAGAGGATGCTTTTCGTTCTCCTTGGCAAAGTCTGTGCCCGTCTGCAGGAAGGGACACCCGTGTCCGGATGGTCCGTAGATGGCGGGGGAAATGTCTCTGAGCTCGGCCAGCGAGTGAGGGGATTCTCTGCCGCGCTCTCTTCAAAATAAAAGCAACTTAAAAAGAAGCTTGTTCAAATTAAAAGCTTTAAGGAAAAATAAGGAAAAATAAGCTTACGATGTACTAAAAAAGAATAAGTTAAGCTTAAACTGGATTAGAAAAGGGTAGCTTTAGACTAAAGTGAACTACAAAAAGATAAAGTTTTAGAAGTAAAACTTAAGAAAGGTCAAACAGCTGCAAGATGTGTTTCCTTTGTGTCCTCTACACTAAGAACTAAGCTGAGATGGTAGTTCTACTGTATCTGGAACTGGAAAGAAAGATTTGAGATGAGTGGGAAGTTAAATAGTTTCTGTGAACTGGCTCCCCCCCTCCGGCGGGGCTAAAGGTCTCAGGCCAATAGGGGGGTCAGAGATCAAATCTGAGGCGCGGCTAGAGACACAGCAGGGGTCACTGTAGTTTGGGGAAGCTCAAACTTTTCCTTCCAGAATACTGTTACATGGATCGGAATGTCACACAAGGCCTCAGTTCTGGGGCCTTTGTTCCTGTTAGGCCCCCAACAGGTGTCACTTACTCCAGGTTTTTTGCCTAAATATGTACATTAGCATGCTAACGCTAGTAATTAGCAATAAAAACAGACCAAACACAACCAAACTAGTATTGCTAAGACACAAAAGGTCTGAAACATAGACTGTTTATAAAGATTGATGATATGTCAGTCACCAAAAAGTGAAGCCAAAGCATCTTAATCGCCTCCTGGTGGTTGGCTGTGATATAGGTCAATAAACCCTGCTTTCTCCATTTTCGTGGGTGGGACAAGGACCAAGTCAAAATGAAGTACACGTGAAATAAACTTTTCTTAAAGATGGGTTCTGTCATTTAAGGTAGTTCTTATAACACAGATGAAAGTGTTGATTTTCCGTGTAAGTTTGATTTGATCAGTTAGTGGATCAGCATGACCTCACTACCATGGCTCCATTCCCCTGATTGCTACTGCACAGACTCTGGCTCCAGATGCACAAGATGGGTGGGGGGGAGGGGCATCTGTATTTGGGATATTTTTGGGCTTAATTTCTATATAGTGGGAAAAAGTGGAGACATGTTGTTATATACAGTCTAAAGTTTAAAAGGTCAAAATATAGACAAAACCAAAATTACTCAACACAATAAAAAATGTATTAGTTTTAAATGTGTAGCATCAGCTCCCTGACCTATGAGCCATACTAACGAAGGTGTGCTGTGATGTCAGACCTTCAGTATTTCACCTGTCTGTAGCCTCAAAGATAAATGTTCATTCACACAAACTCTCTGACCCCACTCACTCCACGTATCCAGGCAACAGTCAAAACACCTCATGAAATCTCATTTCTCAGTGAACCCTAATGGAAATAAAAGTTTCCAAATTAATATCCTGTCACACAGATGTGTATTTTGAGATCTAGTCTTTGTGCCGCAGTATTGACTGACAGCTAATGCAGATGTAAAGATGAAATAACCCCAGGTAGATATATGAGCCTGGATCATGTGATACCCATCTTGAAGAGTGTTTGAACATACTCTTGTGTATCTGTCTTAGAAATATTTGGCTTTTCAGGTTTGAGAAAATATCTAATTGATTAAGCACCTGAACATACCGGAAAGAGCAGGGATCGGGATCCTTTCACTGCTGTTTTTTGTGTCATCAAATAAAACAGGGAATGTAGTTCCAAACAAATTAAAACATTTATTGCTTTTTAATGGGACATTATGTTACTATATAAGGGATTTCAAAATTATTTTCAAAATGTTAACTCCTTCAGGCCATCTAGCACACAATATACCTAAACTGTTTAAAATGAAAATTTAGGTCAAGTCACAAATCAACCAGTCATTTTGTTACTTTTCAATCTTCTCTGATGTTGTTTTAGATCTGTGACTGACTGAAATTAAACTCATAATTTGAATCTAACAGAATACAGCGTGAGGGTCGGACTTAAGCAGACGGGCCAACTATTTACATTAGTACGATGGTAGCTGTTATGGAAATTTTCTGGAAGCTGAAAGGAGAACTCAGACAGCAGCTTATGGACAATAATTTAATGTAGACTTGATGCATCAAGGAGACCAGAAGGTTGAACAATAAAGAAACGCTAACAGAGTAACATGATATATTTTTCAACATTTTAATTGAATTCTCAGAGAATAATAATTCCTTGAGGGGACTGATATTTATGTGTGCAGTCTGGAGCAGATCCTAGTTTAAATCTGGCCTCATTAATATTGTATCAATAATATCCCATCTTCAAAATTGCAAACCTGAGCCTCACAAGAGTTTGTTCTATGAACTTTGGTGGAATTGATCTACAAATGCAAATGCGGAGGAATGCAATCTACTGAGTTCCATTGCAGTTATAAGTTTCTGTTGTTCATCATATTTTTGTTAGTCTTTTTTGCAGTTTTGTTGCCCTCTATGTTTTGTCACTGTGTGCTGTGAAACTAATATGGTGTCAAATCGTCTCTGGATACCTAAATCAATATCAACAATCTCCTCTCAGTTCAAGGGGATCAACACTGTGAACTGAACTGTCGGGCCATCGGGTTCAGGTTCTACGTGCGGCAGTCGGACAGGGTGGTCGATGGGACGCCATGTGGACAGAATGATACCTCTCTGTGTGTGGCGGCAAAGTGTAAGGTAGGTCTTTTATAATTTCATAAAGAATCCAGGGAAGAGTTTTGTTGTCATGCTACATAGTCCCATAATTGAGTTTACACTGTATATGTGGGATTTTTTAGCTCTGTAATACGTTTTCGGGCTTTGCTTAGCTTCATTGCTGGTACCAAAGACTCTTTAGGGTATCAACTTTTTTTCACGTTGAGATTTGATCCAGCAACCTCTCATGTTACTTCCTTCCATGGTGCTTGTAAAGACGTATACCTGAAAATAAAGCAGGCATGTGTTTTGCAGAAAAAGTCTGTTTAGCTTTCTCAGGCTTCTGTTTTTAACAGTTGTCATGTTGTCGCAGCTCTGCAACCTTCACATTTCAATGTCTTCCAAACAAAGTACAAATAATATAAAGACATGGATGATGAATGGAGACTTAACTGTCAAACTCATTAGTGGATTACTGCTTTCACCCAAATGTGCATTGTGAATGAGCAGGTTATTTTAGTAAACACATAATTTGGATATTCCATGGTGCAATCTTATCATATGAATCATATTTGACAATGAGTCATTTTTCTGGTATATGCTATCTGATATACTGTATGTATATCTATGTCTTATAATCAAGTAACCCAACCAAATCCAACCCATACTTTAACAATAACCCAGTCTGAAGATTTAATCTCAGCCCAGACTCATGTCTCATTTAACTCACGAATCACAGTCACTTCATTATATAAGGTTTGTAGGAGCCTGACAGTTCAACTCTGTAGTGGGACTGTTTTGCACGTCAGGCAGCAACTCTGACGCAGTGATGGTTGTGAGCAGCAGAGGGCACTACAGCATAGGACAGCTCCATGAAAAGCATGGAGGAGTGAAGTGAAGGTCAGGGTGAAGCTCTCACTTCCCCCTTGGGCCAAAGCTGCAGATCTGGGATCTCAATGTAGCACATAGTTGCACTTGTGACCCCATATTTAATGTACACCATGAAAACACACCTGTGAGCACAGAGCTGGAGAGACATGAGTCGCTGTGTGGGTCTGCTTATAGCTGGCAATGTATTCAGCCCTCTGGATTCATGACTAAATTCTTTTCAGCAGAGAAATATGTTGAAGAATGGAGGTCATTTCCAGTTGCTTGTGCTGACCTTGCTGTGTTAACCCCATCTCTTTCCCATGCGCTGTAATCCAGCAGAAATCTATGCAACAAAAAGATTTAATCAAAACAGAAAACCCTCTGATCTCTCATTTTGGCCTTGATCAGAGTCTCACTGTGAACACAGTCAACACCAAGACCCTCCACGTGGGTAGGTTGAATGATTACAAATAATGTTAACTGAACAATGATTTATGGGTCTGAATCAAGGAATTAAACACAAAGAAAGTGAATAATTTATTTTCCTGCCTTCTACTTTGCTGGATGATTATTTTAGGTTTCAAACTCATCATCAGCTTTTCAGAAAACTGAGCTATATCCCCACTGAGATTTTCTCAGCTGGTTCAGCCATTTGAATTGGAGATCACCCAATAAGCAAGCCAAGAGATAATATAAAAACATCTGGATAATTTAATTAAAATCAGAGCTGCTCTCAACAGTGAAATTAAACATGATTGTTTGGTAGTTGACCCGACAGACTCTGCACTCCCCTCCAAGGGTAACAGAGTAACAAGACTCAGCAGATACATACAATGACATATGGAATATACATAAATGCACAGGAGATGTGATTGTATGTATTTTGATTTAAAAAGAGACCAAAAGGGGGGAGGCTGGTAAAGACACAGCTAAACCTAACCCTAGCAGCAGCAGAAGAACCATAGAGCATGAAGGAATCACAGGGAAGAATAAGTGTCATTCACTCATCTTCGGTCCACTGTGCCTGACCTAACGCGATACTTTTCAAAATACTATAACAACAAGCAAAGCTTTTGAATTTAATGTTTTCTAAATACAAAATACCCAGTCATGACTGTGGATGACACAAAGACTGTTTATAAAGATGGACGACGCGTCGCCACTTCCCCGGATATGTACGCTGCTATCTGTCAATTATTTCCATCTTTATATACAGTCTTTGGAATGGCATTGTTGGTATGTTGGTTCACCATTTCTGTTTTTACTAAAGTATAGGATGCCATAAAAATACCATGCAAAGCTATGACATTTGCTCAAGATATCCAAGGTCTCTGGATAATTGCTAAGAGTTCGGTGATGCCATCATCTTTTCTCGAGTGCCACCAGCAGTTTAAAATACCAATTTGTCCAATGTTTTGATTTATAAACATGACTGTAAGAGTTATATTTCTCTCACCCTCAGCTGCACTCTGTCTTTAGTAAGTAACACATTTTTGCATGCTGATGGAAGCATTGATCTCAAAGAATTGCTTTAGAAATATCATTGAGCCATTAGCATGACCGTGTACTCTACAGTCTAAAATACAGATGACAACTGACATCCTATTATTGAATCTTGTAATATCATTTAATAGCTGATTGGAAACCAAAGCACACATCTGCACCACAGTTACACCCTCTCAGATGAGTAACTGACAGCGAGACTGATGCAATTTGTCTGGAATATATTTTATATGAACAGGTTTGATTTCATTTTAAACCCCTTTGTGAATGTCATTACAATCTGACATGTTGTTACATCATTCAGCTGTACACACTTATCTAACAGCTGTAATCGAATAACCTTCAGGCTTTAGTTTTTTTGGGGCTGCAGCAGCAGCAGTAAGGATCCATGTGGGAAGTAACTAGTTTTGATGTGGTCCTGGCAGCCTCCAGCTCTGCCCAGAGGCCAACAAGATTCTGCACAATCCAAGTGTGTGTTTTTGTTTGTGTGTGTGTGCGTGCATGTGTGTGTGTGTGTGTGTGTGTGTGTGTGTGTGTGTGTGTGTGTGTGTGTGTGTGTGTGTGTTGTGTGTGTGTGCACAAATAACAATGTAAATAGTACTTGGGATATAGTAAGATATTGCTCAAGATGAGAAGATGATTTTAGAGCTGATTAGTGTGGATGTGTGGGATGACCTCCCTATAGTAAAAAACAACATGCTTGTTGCTTGAATGTGCACAGCATTAGTGGTATCCACTGAGTTTAGGGTGAACCCTGCCTTCCTACCAAAGACGGTAAAATCTTTATGGATGACTGTAGTCCACCGGCCACCCACACATTTTTCCCAGTGCTGTTGATGGTTAATCTGACTCTGACTTCTGGTCAGTTTGTTTGTGTAGGAGAGAGAGGGGGAGTGAGTCTTCTGGGTCTTTTAGATGCCACTCGGTTTCAACCTTTAAAAATAAACTGCAGAATTAGTTAGTAGAATTTGATATAGGATGCTCACCTGCACGCGCACATTTGCTCTCTGCACGTGCAGCACCCTCTCTCAAAGGTGATGGTGGGGTGGCAGAGCGTGGATGGCAAAATTGACAGGTCATTAAACGGATAGTTTGCTCTGAAAATTCAATCATCATATACTCACTTCTATGTCAATGGAGGTGTTTGATTCCACAAAACACTTAAAAGCTCCTTACCCTTAAAACTCCAAGTGTTTTGTGAACTCAAACACTTCACCAACCCCTCCAGTGTCATAGTAGTGAGTAGATAATGGGTGAATTTTCCTTTTTCTGTCAACTATCACTTTAAGAGGGATTGTGTTTTTGTCATTTTGGTGCAACACCACCATATTCTGCTCTGGATCTTAAAAGTTCACCTTTCTTTGAGTCTGTCTGAGATACATTTACTATATGTATTTTTTTCCCCCTAAAACTAATATGGGGGTTATGTTAAAAAAATAACCCCCAATAAACACAATAAACTAAGCATTGGTCTAGTATTCCATTTGAAATAAAAGACTTGTGCACTACATGGTTGAGTAGTTGTCTCACACACAGCTGCTGTGAACTGGTGAACTGTCCCTAAGGCACAGAGCGCTGTTACTGATATACTCCAACCTGGAGCTGTGCCAATAGGAGAAATGCATCTGATTCAGATCAGATCAAAGCAAACAATTATTTCAAACTAATTATGCAATAGAAGCATCCCGCAGGTCACAGCCTGTCCTCACACAGATACTCAACATTTTTCCTAGAAGCCCAAAACACATAGATGCCTTTGCCAAAGGAAGAGCTATTTGTCATTGGGTATATGTCTCTTAAGGATAATTTTGAGTTGACTAGTTGTTTGTATACTGTGGAGGTGAGGGGGCTGGGAGAGAACCCTCACCTGCACCACGGAGGATCAATCAGCGCAGGTGAGAGCTGTTAGCTGATTGGTCCTCCCACTTTAAAAAGGCAGCAACTTCGCTGCCTCAGGGCGCCTCAGAGAATAGAGACCTGAGAGGAGCCGGACTGAAGATTGTCACTTTGAGTTTGTATGTTTGATCACGTGTGTGGTGGAATAAATATGTTAAAAGTTAATCACGACGTCTCTGGCTGTGTCCGTGAGAGCCCCGTGGCATGCACCACTGCCACATATACGTATTTATCCTGCTCATTATTTAAATAAGCAGGCTCTTTGTTGCGCAGTGCTGTGATTTCTTCAGAGGATTTTATACACCAGACTTTCTCAACCATTGGACCCCGGCCCATTTGTGATACTAGTGGGCCTCGATGGCCGCATACGTCGTCAGTTTTAGACGCCCAGTGACAGGTGAGCTAATGCTAACCGCTAGACTGTAGACTGAGTGATGGAAAAGTTCCTTAAGCGGAAAAAACAACTACAGTAATGCTGCTAATCCACCAAAAAACTTAAAACTTGTATGTAGGTACAACCCTGTATCATTTAATATGGTTTTGTTAACGGAGCTGACGATGGAGAGCCCAGAGCCCAGCGTGTGAAGTGCGGTTTGACGCTTTCAAACCATCATCATTTACCTCCGAACCCGTACATTGAACGGAGCATAAAACAACCAGTGGAGAAAGCAGAATTGCGGGATGACCGTTGCAGAGAAATGTGTGTCCGGTGTGAACAGCTAGGCTTTGTTGTAGATATTTAATACAATTAAGTTACATCAAAAACTAGAATCAATTAGCCCAAAACAATTAGGGATATATATATGTTAATGGACCCTGGACCACAACATGTATGACGAGGTGGGCCTTGAGGTTGAGAACCCCTGTAATACACCATGTCCTGCCTCCTGCTTGCTCTACGCAGACACCACCCATAACCTGAACACTCGTCATATTCTCCTGCTGTTGTGAATGCGTCTGACTCCTGCTTCATTCTTCATCGAAGGTCCAGACCCAGTTGTCCATATGTTTTCCCAAGTTCATTTCTGAAAAAAGGCTATATTATATGCACTTTATGCAAATCTATACCCAATATGATACTGAACATTTTGAGTTTTAAAGCTTGAGTGTCAGTGTCATTAAATCCCACAAAAAATGTAGATCCTTGTTTTACCACAGTAGTGTACTGCAGAACCAGACTGTTGCTGTGTGTCTGGCTGCTCTGGTGTGTTCTATTGCATTGTTTATTTTTAACTTCTGCCCCTGTCGGACAATGATAGAGTTGTCAAGTCAGAAGTCAGACAGAGTCCTGAGCTTCACCTCAATCACATCCTTCAGCAGCTCACAAGTCACCTTTTATTTGTGATTAAACTTAAGTTGAATTTTTGGCTTTTGTTTTAGTCCCTTTGCGTTTTTTCTCAGGCAGTTAACAGATTTTTCCATTTAGAAATATAAACATTTTGACTGTACCTTTGTGTTAGAGAGAAATGTGACTTAAATATGCTGTTATTTTAACTTTCCATAGAAACCAAACCATAGAGGCCATGTGATCGCTGTGGCGACACATTGCTGTTGATTAAAGGAAACACTGTCATGACCTTTGGCTCCTGGTGCCTCTGCAGGCGGCCTCCATCTCATAATTCTGAATCTGACACTGGGCCACCATCATATTTGCCTCTGACAGAGACTTGTGACTATCTTGCTTTACAACCTGAAACTAATGAGACAAATGAAGGTCTTTCAAGGTTCATACCCAGTAATTTGCAGTGTGGTTTTTGGACAGGACCATTAGCGCATGGATCGTTGGCTTCCATAAATTATCTGTGATATTGGAGCCTAAGTACTTGTACTGAACGCTTTAGGTTAGAGAGAGAGGAAAGGAGCCAAGCCCAATCTGATCCCGACAGGCTTTACAGGTTAATTTGTGCCTGAAAATGAGGCGAGCAGTTAATGTAAGCTGCACTGACTCTGTTTCACTGAGTGTGTCCTTAATAGACATGGCTACTTCTTGTTTTCTGTGATCAGCCTAGCCAATGTGATCAGCCCTAACCCAAATACTTCAAAGGTTCAGTAAAAGTACATGGCAGATTTCAAGGTAAATCTGTATACAATGTTTAGTGCTTGTGCTCAATTATACACTATCTACATTGTTGGGACATGGTTTTTGTGCAAAAAGGCAGGCCTCTCTTTCAGGCCTGTATTGGAAGTCAAAACCTGAGAGCACATGGCCTTTGTCTTGAGAAAGCCACAAGCCGCATGGGCTGGAGAATACTCAATCTCCCAGAGTGCAATGTGTTCTCTTTGTACTGAGAAGGTCAAAAACTCCGTCTCCCAGGAGGCAACATGTCCCCTTTGTTTCAGCATCTTCGCACATAGGTGCGAATATCTACCAGGGTCAACTCCAATTGGTCAGTCTGGTCCCATGACCAAGGGGCAACCGGGTCTATAAAAGATCAAGGCTCCCCCAGAGTCACTCTCTTTCTCCAACCCCTCGGAGGGCCGAAGGCTGCTCCAGCAGCGCTCTTCTCCACCGACCACCACTGAGGACAGCAGGCCGCTGGCCTTTCCTCCTGCATCGGCGAGTGGAGGAACCGGATTCCTCCAGCTCAAATATTCTCTTTCCAACAACTGGAGGTCAAAGGTCGAGCTTCCAGCTCATCTTCTCAAGAAAACCTCCACGCATCTCAAGCTTCTTCTAAACTCCTTGCAGCGACTCGGTGTCCTGCAGGTAAGAACTACGGCTTCAATAAGCAACTGAACTGCACAGCTCAACAGAACCGCGGAAGCAGAGACCACACGAACCAGAGACTCCAAAAGCCTGAACTGCTAACCGAACTGCACAGCAACTTTCTCCCTGTCCTTGGACTGGTAACATAATCTGGGCTTAATAATTTTACTAGGCTAAGCAAGACTGTTTATTTGATTCTGTGTGGAGTTTATAAGTTTGATATATGTGGTGATATTGTGTTACAAGTTAAATCAAGGTTAATGTAAGTCGGGCTCAACACAGACCCTGCCATTTTCTGATTAGCATTCTCACAGACCCCGCATATCTCTTCACCTACTTAGCTACGTCCCCCGACCAGAAGGAGGGGGGGGGGCCTGCTAGCTTAGAGATCTTAAAAGATCACAGGAAGGTGTGACTCTCTTTGTTAGCCACCAGCGAGACCCTCACACACACACACACACACACACCCACCCACACACACACCCACCCACACACACACACATCTTTATTAGTTAGTATATTGTTTAGTAATTGGTGTTTTATACTTATTATGTTTATAATAAATGCTTTCTTTTAACCTTGTCCTGTCATTAATGTTGCATAAGTGAAGTTTGCCAACCTCTACACTGTCAAGAACTCTATAAACCTTAACTGTTCATTATATAGTCTTTAATAGTAAATATTAAGATTTCTAATTGAACTAGATCTAAATGAGACTGATCTTAATCAATAAATTGGCTATCTTTTCCCTTCTATGAAGGGTGGTGCCCCGCGAGAACTTAGTCAAACTAAAGATATGATTTAATATTAATATTTTAAATATTAATGTTTTATTTTTCTATTTTTGATAACCAAATTTATTGAACGCCTAAAGGCCCACTAGCTTATGGTATCATTCCTAACCATTATTGCACAACAACATCCTGACTGTAAGGGAGTGTAGGCAGCTGTCCACTTTGAAGGACACACAGCTTTGTGTGTGCTGCTGGGTCTTTACCTTTCTGGGGGCTCAGAGGAGAGACTTCAAACCTGCTCAGCAGCACTGCACTGTGGATTTGATGGCTCAGCAGACAGCTGATGAAATATATGGGTTTGGACCAACAAGGAAAGGAGAAAAAGATTTCTCTCAGGGTGAATTCAGTGGTGGATGTAAAATCAATTTTTCTAAAGAAAGTAAGAGCAGGAAAAAATACCACACAGACAAAAAAATTACATGAAAACTTTATGACATTTTTTTAACATGCTAAGAGAGGGGAATGATTGTAAGTTTAGGATGTTCTGCAGTTCAGGAAGAAGACAAGAAAAAAGTACAAACAGCTATAAACCTGCACGTAAGTGAATGGAAAATATACAACTGTAAACGTGCAAATAGGAAAAATAATTCCAGCTTGAACAAATGTGCAAAACAGGAAACAGAAATTGAACAGTTAATCAACTGTAGGTGAACTGAATGAAGTGTAAAGTGGGTCAACAGTTAATTTAGACGAGTACTGGTGACAGTCTGCAGTAAGAGGAGTGTATGACAAGTGTATAAAATATCTATCTGCCCCAAAAATAGATTGATATGCTGTATGATTCTATTCTGGTTCAAATAACTTATATATCATACATAATCATGTATAATTATTTAGTTTCAGTGGTTTTTATTTCATTAAAGAAAACACTGTACATCATTTTAGTAATATTGTAGGATTATCTCAAATATTTGTTATTGTTTGATCAGTTTCTTTGGCCTAACTTTTTGTCCTCGAAAAGTAAAACACAACATTTCTCAGGGACTCACACGTCGACATGAGCACATTGAAAAAGCCGGCGCTGGAACTCCCCCTGAATGCAGTCACTCATTTCGGATGAACAGTGGAAGAA
The DNA here is from genome assembly GCF_963576545.1 of Limanda limanda. Lineage (NCBI taxonomy): Eukaryota > Metazoa > Chordata > Actinopteri > Pleuronectiformes > Pleuronectidae > Limanda > Limanda limanda. The sequence goes on from NC_083638.1 coordinate 12,239,305, forward strand.
TGATCCCTTTATGGTGGGAATTCCATTCAGCTGCCACTTCTCTCCCTTTATACCAAGGAAGTGCATTTGAGAAGGTTGTGTGTATTTTTAAAGGGCGATCACTGACCACACACTCCTCTGCTGGCGGTGGTGGGCCCAGCTGAGGGTAAAAAAATCTATCTCGCCTGGACTATTATAGACTCTGTGCTTGGTTTGCAGTGCTGATCACACTGAAGTCTGAGACGATGATGAAATAGCATTGTGTACAGTTCTGAACGATGAAGTATAAATCGCTTTGATTCGTGCGGATGATAAATGGGCCACATTTTGCTCGAGCCTTTAAAAACTATTTTCATTAATATTAATGTCTGCTAATATGCAGTGCAGCATTGACCTGACAGTTGTCAGCGCAACGTGTGATGTATTGTTGTCTCCTAATAAAGTGTTGTGACAGATAGAATGAGGCTGCGTCTGACCCGGTGTCAAGGTCTCAGGTGCAGTCCTCTCAGACTGGCGTGTTTCCCAGCACCCCGAGCGTGGCCCCGGCACAAACTCATCAAACAGGCCACTCCTCACTTCTCTGCTCTGACAGCTGCATCTGTTTTATTCATTCTCTCACTGGGGTGGACGGGCAGACTTGTTAAAAAGGGGGATGAGTGCTCTGATATACAGCCTGGCTGGCACATACTGGTCGAGGTGCCTCCATCCCATCTCTGTCTCGACAAGCACCAGCTGTAGGCTCACAGGGTGTTCCCCATCATCACCCGCAGCAAATTGTTATGGATTCATGTCAGCACGACCTCTCATCAGTAATTGGACTCAAATTAGCGCTAAATAAATTCAATAATGTTATTATCTGATGCTATAAAAATGGGGGAAATCATGATGACAGCCAAGACTGACTTATGATTGGTCAAGCACTTGTATCAGGGGGACATCCAGGAATCGGAATAGTTTGGCTTCATTTCTGGACAGTAGGAGTAAGTGGAGACACGTCATCCATCTTTATTTACAGTGTATGGGTTTAACTAGTTTGGCTACCCCCATTGGTCATGTGACCCTGATCTGTGGGGTTGTCACAGTCGGTCAGGAGTCTCCTGTGGCTCGACGGATGTCAGTGGAGGTAGGTCAGCTGCTCCATCACTTTAAGACTGAAATAATGCAACAACTAGCCAATTGGATGGCTTGTCATATATTTTGTACAAACCTTCATTGTCTTCTCCTCAAACTTTTCATCTAGCGCCATCGAACAGACAGAAGGTTCAGTTTGTCCGATATCTTTCTCTATCTAATAAATACCGGAAAAAGGAATACTGTTCCCATGAGCCACAGCTGTACTTCTCTTCTTTACCAGCGAAAGCGTGCATGCTAATTTACTGGCCTGAGACATTGATTGATTGATTGATTGATTGATTGATTGATTGGCATCATACCTATTAAAAGTCAGTAGGTGTTAAGCATGTAGCATTCAACGCAAAGCACAGCTGTGTCTCAGTTCAGCATTACAGAGCTGCTAGCCTGACTGTCGAGGCTTGCTCTTGTTAAACTGTTAAACCATGACTTCAAATATCTTGAAACACTTTACTGCCAGGAATCGCCTCTTAGAGTGCCAGTATTACTTTGACTGCATTGTAAAGAGAGAGTATAAATGAGCTGAATATAGGTTGTTATGTAATGCTCAATTTATCCGTGGAACAGAGATACACTGTGTCTTCTAACTTTCCTCCGGGGAGTCAGAGTTCAGGTTCAGCTGTGGAGCAGCAGCAGCAGCTCTGGAACAGGGATGATACATTATCCTTCTTAGTTGACACTTTTCAGGGCACTTGTTGCTGTCTTTTTGAATATGAGAACTCCAGGTTGGAGGATAGTTCAGACACTGAGAGGCTGAGATGCGAAGAAGAGGACAGATTGATGTCTTCGTTTTGGTCTAAACTTCCTGGATCCTGACGGGATCTGCAGTCCCCCCCGCTGGCTCTCACTGGCCCATGTCGGCCCTTACTGGCGCTGTGTGGCTGGTGCTGTGTTTCCATTACATTTGATTTATCTCTGGCGACAACATGCCCCATTGTGGGACCAGCCATCTCACTGGGTCACATTGGGCACCTGAAGCACTGGGATGGTGGCCCAGTCTGTAAAGAACCCTCACCAGCCTGACATGATAGAAAGTATTAACTTATTGCTTTGTCACAAAGTGGAGTCTAGCTCATTGTACGTATTTGATAATAAAGACACCCCTCGCTGACATCTAAAGCCACAAATAGAATCAAACTCTGCACTCTGGGAGGAACACTGAGGTTTAACTCTGGTAGTCTTGTTTGCTCTGGGTTCCAGACACTTGCTCTACCCTGCCACACGACTGCTGCGCTCTGCCACAGCTCATTAAGTCTTTCTTCAGGAGACAGGGGAGTGTCCAAGCTTCTGAGTGGGGGCTCGTTCAAGCCGCTGACCCATTTGATGTGTTTCCAACACATCGGTGGTTTTACTTTTCATATCCGGTATTTTATATTAGGTCTGGTAATTTCCCCTCAATAATAGTTGTGTTTCCCCCCCCCCCCTCAGTTCTGCCTTTTGTCACTCTTGAAATGATATTGTAAAGCATAAAAATAATGTTTGTATAGGCACATTTTTTAATAAATTGTCTGGATTATGTTGGTTTGGTGCCACACAGGAATACAGGACCACACGGAGAGCAGAAGTTGAGCCGGTGCTCGGCTCTGTGTTCCATTTCTTCCAACTTCCATTTCCTGATCATATTCTCATTCCTCAGCACAACAACAACTGGGCCAGCACCCGCAAATACTGATGTCAGCAGATATAAAGAAAGTATTTGCACAATCAGACCTGTGTGGATTTTCCTTTTTGGTCTTTTGTATTCAAAGGAGCACCAACAATACCTTTAGTAGTGATGAATGGAGATAAAACAAAGTGTAAGAAAGGAAATGAAACCCTGTGTGGAGGATTTTTTATGATTTATTGTTCTTTATTGCCATTTTGTTCTGTTTTATATTCTGAACAGCTCTTTTGTGATGTATGTTGCATCGTCTCAGTGATGCACTTTGTAGTCCTGACATGACAACATGCAATATCCTCAGTTTGCAGACTCTTGATATCATTAACTGCCTCATGATGGTGTGTTCAGTACGTGTGGAGACCCAGCAGGTGGACAGATCTGATAGATTGATACGTGGCCGATAAACTGGACTGATGACAGTGTCTGGGGGACAGCTGATGCGTATCGTGCTAGGTGGCTGACACACAGCAGGTTGAGTGCAGTGAGCCCCCAGGGTCCAGTCTTAGAGTCAGATTTATGGGGGTATACTACACAGATAGGAGGTTGTATATTTAGCACTCCGGTGTCACACAGGTCTTCCTCAGACAGACGGCCGTTGACAGGGATTGGCTGCTATCTGGGTGGCTGTCAATTGAAGGGACAGTTGAGCACATTTCATGCCTCGTCGGTTTGTTTGGAATGTCAGCGATCTGGAGCCGTTGATGTGTGGTCAGCACTCACTGGGTGCCAGGAATTTAGGGTCGTTTGAGAGTGAGATAAAAGATGAAGAGGTGTGTGTGTGTGCTTGTAATTGTAGGTGTCTGAGAACGTGAGAATATACGTTATTTGTGTGGGTGCTAGTAAATGTGTAAATCTATTACTAAGTGGGTGTATCTGCACTGTAGGTTATCTGCTGCCTGAGGTTAAACCCTCTGGTAAATGTGTCTGTTATCTGAAGGCGTCCAGCTGGACTGTATAGACATTAAACACAGAATCTGCTCTATTTGTTCCTCTTTTTGTCAGTCAGTCACAGTTTTGTGTTTCACAAAAGTCTCTTGTTAAGGTCAAGTCTGCTGAGTAACTAGTGGGGCTTGGAGCCTTCACTGGCCACATTCTGTGACCTGCTATCAAGTCTCCCTAGGTAAAAAAATGCAGTTGTCACTATGCCGGCAGACTTGGTTTACAACATGTAAGACAATAACATTCATTTTGGATTCATGTCTGTTCCAAGCTGAAATCATCAAGTTTCCAGTTTGAATCAGTTTTTAAATGTCCAGGCGAATGCAATTTAATAACAGTCATTTGCCAATTCAGATTCACATGCTGTCTTTGTCATGGTTCTGTGTGCCATAATGATGAGGTTGCAATTTTAAAGGGGCATTCCACAAACTGTATTTATGAAGATCATTTTAGTGGTTTGACTTTTATACCTCCACCAAGGAAGTTCTGTCTGTGTTTCTTTGTTTCTATGCAGCATTACACAAAAACTACTCAACCATATTCTATGAAATGTTATGAATGGGCCAGAGGAAGAATCATTTCGGCGTCAATCTGGATCAGGGGGCAGACCCAAGATTTCTTTCTTTCTCTTCTACTTTCTTATCACTGATTAATTCATGGACCTCATGAAGATTGTTCAGCTTTAGTGCTGGTATGCACTTTACTGACGTTCTGCTTTTTGTACTTTGCCATCCAGACATGACACCCTGTTGTGGAAGCAGAATTATGGAAATAAACACTTTAGGAGCAAACTTAAACCAATCAATCATCCTAGGAAGCTAGAATATACTGTGTGTTCCGTTGATGGCCATGATGTTGATCCAAACACCACAGACAGAGATGGGAAAACAATCACAGACGTCAGCTGCTGGAGTGTGTGATTGAAATGAAAGCCCACAAGCAGAACCTGTGCAGATGCTCCACGATGGCATCTGGTAGGAGACCTCTGATGTACAGTAACTGTTTTATATCTCCCTCTGCAGACCAATTTTTTTTTTTCAATGAAGCAAATATAAACAGCAGCCTGCCTCAGCCACACCTTGCCCCTCCCAGCACCAAATCCCCTCAGTCCACATGCTTTATAGATCAACTCTCCTCCCTCCTCTCCACTCCTGCCTTCATCAGTCAAACACATTTCTTAAAGGGAGCAATCATGGGACGAACAAGCCCGGCCTTGCTGCCTAATACATATCCCAGATGCACAGAAATCATGTGTTCTCTCTTCCTGTGTTCTTACTAATCAAGTTAACAGATTAGGCTGTTTTGGACGAGATGGATACAAATGAATGGAGATGTTGGAGTTGACATTTGTTGGATATTTTGAATAAACCTGCCAAGAAGTGGAAGTGCTGTGTCCACATCCTCTTCCCTCATCCTTAGCTGTGGACATGTATGGAGAATGATGTACGGGAGATTAATGACAGAAGCATTACAGCTGCCAGGTACAGTGTTTCCCTCTGAGGCCACACCTGCTAAAGTGTTTGCAGTCATGGTGACTTCTAATGAGCTTTGGTTTGAAATGTCCAACAAAAGCAAAGCGAGGCTGGAAAGGTGACAGAGACTAAGAAGAGGGGTTGAGTACAAATATTGTGTGAGTGTGTGTCCGACAGTGTGCAGCCCACCTGCTGTAGAGCAGGACTCTGACGTGTGTGCGTTGGCCACTGGAGGAATCAGGCGCCTGGAGCCAAAACCGATTCGAGGCCGACTCGCTTGTTGAAGGAAACAAAGACCCGCGGATGTACTAGAGCGTCAATCTGGCCTCTGGGCGCTTTGCCTCCATAATGAGATGTGTCCAGATCAGAAGCAGCTCAGGGGGAGCTGGAGAGCACGTCTGTAGGTCCTTCATAACGGATGGGCCGCTGAAAAGGGCCGTTCCTTCCTACGTGTCTGCAGCTGGACTGTGTTTTACTAGAGAGATTACTCAGCCGCTCACTGTGTGTATACTGTATGTGTTGCTCCATGGTGTCTTTGGTGTGTACGTGTGTGTTTATGTCTCGGTTGAAACCGCTCCAACATAAGCCAAGCCCGTTGCAGGTGTGAAGATAGTCGTCTCAAACTACTCCTCTGCCGTTGGAGAATATCATGAAAGGGGGACAGGTGGTAACTTGACATGAATATCATTACCCAATAAATACTTTGCAATCTGTTCAGCTAATACCTGCAGTCCCAAGGTTCATAGTAGCTGTTGATTTGACTGGTGTTTAAAGCTTTACAAATTTTCACATGGTAGTGTCTAAGCCAAGGGAATCCTGTCGTCCATTAATTCAATATACAGTATTTATCTATTTACTCATCTGTAATTCTTCTCTTTATCTGCCTAATGGATTGTAATAGCGTGTTTTATTTTAAACATCTTACATCTTTATTAGCTGAAACTAAACCTGTGTGTTTTTAAAGTAATTTTTCATGCACATGCAAAAAATGTCCATTCTTATAGCTGTAGTTGTTATCTGCTGTGTAGTAAAGCAGTTTTTAAAATGACAAAAAATGTAATTGCATACTAAAATGACCCTCAGGAGAGCACATACAGTATCTGTATCAACAGTCCCCCAAGCTGCACCAAATTTCACACACTTGTATATATTAGCTACCTCTTTTTTAATCAAGATCCGTGAATTATTCCTTGGAAAAAATTTCACAATGTGAAAGAAAGTGAAAAAGAATCCCTGTTTCCACCCTCTGAACCAGATCAGGTAATTACAGACAGGAATCCGACTTAACTTTTCTATATTTCAAGTAATACATCACATCTACATTATGATCTATTTGAAAAATAAAATAAATGTCTTGTCCTGCCATTCTGCTTTGCATTAATTTTAAGCTAATTTCATCAAATCTATTCCACTGTTAAGAACTTTGAACATTTCATTTTTTTGCTAGCTCTGACTGGGCTTAGTTAAGTTAGCTGGTTTACATCATATACTGAAATGGATAAAAAGTTTGTAAAAGTCATGGAGGATCATTTTAAGTTATAAGTAAAACTCATCATAAAGATTTGTAATAATGGTGTATCGTATCATCTTGTCCATCCTTTAGTTTCCCTCCATCTGTGCTCGGCTGCTCAGCCCATCTGACTCACAGCCTTTCAGTGCCTGTAGTAGTTGATTGTGCAGGGGCCTGTTGTGGTCTCAGTATGCCACTTCAAACCATAGAAGATTTCAATTATCTCATGTGTATCGAAGGCCCAGAAGTCTCTTTGTGCAGAACCAGGTCCAGCCACAATGTCCCAGGTGCGTTTGGGCCTGTCCGTGCAACTTTATGAGAAAACCAACTGTCAGAAACGAGGATGAAGAGCGTGGCCCTTCTCTTCCTTCAGTGTGTCCTGGTGAATTAGGGTTAAATGTTGTGGAAACAACAGTGGGACAATAAGAAAACCATATGATGAGTTGGGTCTCCTTTGCTGCAGCAGTTGAGCTTCCAGTGATGCCACGTGGCTCGTAAGGAAGTATTTGGGGCTCAAAGAGGGAAAAGGGTTCTTATTGTTTTTGAGTTTTTGTTACTGTATCTTGGGAGAGAGCAAAGAAAAGTATTTTATATATTCCCCTCAGGATCACAAGACCGTGAAACTTTATTATTTCCCTCTTTTTTTATGGTGTGGTTGTATTATTAGGAACTAGCATGAAGGCAATCCCCTGCTTTAGTGTGTAATTCTGTACTTCCTATTTGCTGGCATCCCTTAAGGATGTCAAAGACCACATGCCAATTATTTTCACACAGTGTAACCATGGTGGTTTTGCTGACACATTCATTTCAGCCGCCCTGCATAGTATTTCCTTCTTCTCTTAATTTGAAAATATTCCCCAAAAACTTCCCCCCTGACATCCAATTCACTTTCAGCTGCTGCCCTCTCCTCTCTACCTCCTTTCCCTGCTGTCTCCCTTTCCCTCCCTCCTATTCCTTTTCTATCTCTCACTCTCCCTTCTTTAAAAAAAACTCCACTCCCCCCCCCAATTCCTCCCTCAGCTGGTCCTCCCCCAGCTCAGTTTACAACGGGAGAGCTCCGAGAGATCTGCTCTGTAGTGAGAGAGCTTCATTTTTTTGGGCATTCTCAAAGCTGCTTTGGCGAGGAGGAGGCTGACGGGAGCGGCCGCTGGACTCGTGCGTGAGCCTGAGTGACTGGTCGGACCATTGGCGTGGCCACATGAGAGAATGCTGTCAGGACTGGCTCCTCTGCTGCTCCTCTGCCTCCATGTGCGTGCGCAGGGGAAGCTGCGGTCACAGGTAGGACCGGCCTCACCTATGTTGGCTCCTGGAAGCAGAGAGGGGATTGCCATGGATGCTAAAACTCTGCCTGTAAGAGTTGCATTGCATGATTTGTTGCTCAGTGTTTGCTCTCTTTCTTCAGTTAGGTTCAGGACATGGTTGATACATTGCTGCATGCTTGTCAATAAGATAAATGTTTGGTTTTAATGGACACAGTGATGAAATTAGCTCAGATTAGGAGGTCAAAATCCCTGGATGTAGATGCAAGTAGGCCTGGATCTCATTTCCATTTAGTTTTAGTGCTTGTAAGCAGAATTGGAGAGCGTCACTCTATGATTCGGAGCGTCAGTGCAGCCCTGTGAGCTGGTCCATCTCCTGAGTGGAGGTATTTACAGTATGGCTGTTTTCACTGTGGCTCTGATCACTCTTGGAGCTGTTTATTTTTCCACAGCACATTCACTGTCGGCTTGTGGGATTAGATTTCCCTCCGAGTGGAGGACTGGCCTGTCCTGGGACTATAAAGATGAACTGAACTCTATTAGGGATAGACTGCGAGCCTGAATTAGCCCGTCGGTGCCTGTGGCTCGACTCAGTTGGTTTTAGCTCACCTGTTTGCAGATGATTAATGACCCCGGTGTGAGGTGCCTGAGGTTGTAAATGCAAACTTGTGACGTGCCAAGGTCTTGATGAGGACGTCTGCGCCAATTCTACATGGTTTTATTCAAATATTGGAATCTTTCAATGCACAGAAGGTGGGTTGAGTTATGGAAAGTAATAGAGCAAATATTTGGTGAAATCAAGCTGAAAGAAGGAATTATGAATATTGGATAGAATTTGATCTAGCTATTACTACTGTAGCATGATGAGTCCACACAGTAGTCTTGTGGATATCAATTTTGCTGTTGTTCAGTCATGGAAAAAAAGTTTTGCTGTGCCAGACACACGGTTTTAAAAGGTTCTACCTAATCTCTTAATTATTAATGGATTTTTTAGTCGTAAATTGCAATGAAACTATCTCTGTGTCATCTCCCTGTCCCTTTAAAATCCAGGTGTACTCGAACTTGGCAGATTTATGTTACAATGGTGAATTTGCCAGGTAGTAGGAGAGAATGCTTCTCTCCAGAGGAAATGGATCTGCTGGCTCCTGAAAGCACGACAGCAGGTCATCAATGTGTGTAAGAAGTAAAGTGTTAGCTCGACGTGCACCTGCCCATGTACTCACATATTACTATCTTGACAATGTACTTGTCATTGACTTCAAAAGTTTTTGTTGGTCAACCATGAAATCGCTTTTTTTCGCTGTCTCAAGATAGCATAACGGCAACAATGCACCTGACCACACCTAACCCTTACACCGGCATGTCCACGGGTGCTCAGATGGACATACGTGCATTTCGTTTTTAAACAGCATGGGCGCTGAATGAGAAAATTACAAATATGATGGCGTGAAACTTGTGCCACGTGTAAGATAGAACCCATTATCTTGTGAGTCAGTTCAACTCAGTCTCACTGTCTGACCTCTTTGGAGCAATTCAAAAACTCCAATATTATACATTTAAAATAAGGTCGGCTGTGGCTCAGGAGTAAGAGAGGGACTTCCACGAATCAGACGGTACAGTGCTTGGTAAAACTGAGAAGCGCTAAGTGAAAACAGCACATTTACCATTTAAATCATGGATGTGGGATTTGGGAGGCGTAGTTCTGCAGAAAAAGATTTGTCAAAACCAATCGCAGATATACAAGATAGAGCGGAACCAACATTGGATGAAACAATCAGGAAAGAGGATCTGTAACAAACGTACAGAGCCACATAATGCAGCTCCTATCCAAATGCCAACAGTAATGTAACTTTTAACTGTAATCTGTTAGTTTTGTTAACTGCATTATACGTTGAACGTCCTCCCTTTATCATGTCACCAGTCCATTATCTCCTGGTGTTAATCCCTAGAAAAAAACATTCTGTCATCCAGATCCCAAAAACAGTCAGAGCAGTGATGTCAGCTGAAACCCTTTGCATTTTAAAGGCTGTTGATCCACCGTGCTCACTGCTATTTCGGAGTGCTTTACAAGCATGGGAGCCTTTAATGAAGACGCTGTGCCCTTCGCCCCGGGTTATGAGGGCAGCTGGTGGTATGGACGAGGCCTCTTTTTTACTGTTAGGATCAAAGGTCTCACCGCTGATTCCTATCTGCCGTCACCACTTGGCTTTAAATGATCATGTCTGCAGTTGGCACGATATCCTGTCAAGGGATGTTACAATACGTAAGTTGGAGAAGCTAAATATGCACAAACATATGTAAGTCAATTTGTAGATTCGCTGGCGGAATAACTCCCCCTTCGTTTGTCCTCAGCTCGTCTCATTCTTGTTACAGGAAATAATCAGAGTGTCTGTTTTCCTATTTGAGTTTGACACATGTTGCTACTGACTACAGGAGATATTATGTTGTGGAGAGTGGAAACTGAGAGATTACTGTCCAAAACACCAAAATGTGTTTCTGTTTGTCGCTAAAAATAACCACTGTTAGTCCTCTAGTAAGTGTTGCCATTATACCAGAGCCAGGAGGGAAATCTGAGAGACAAATTGAAAAAATTTGAGCTACTGATGAAGTCACATCTTCCGTAAAGAAGCAGCACAGAGTCAGAGTTTGATTCCTCCTGGAGCATCCTGCATTAAAAAGCTGCTCCTGCTTCACTCTTTACTAAAAAGTCCACTGAACACACACACACACGCACGCACGCACGCACGCACGCACGCACGCACACACACACAAACATATTTATACTGTTTATTCCAAGGTTTACATCCAACACCCTAAACTCTTATCGACCTGTTTCCACACAGAAGAGAAATAATTAAGAGTGAATAGGACTATGGAGGAAGCTAGGAGAGCTCCTTAACATACACCAGAGAGCTCCAAGGCATGGTCAACTGCCACAAAGACCTTCATGAGTGGGACTTTTAATGTGACATCTTGCCTCATATATTAATGTAGTTTCTTTGGTCTTCAAAGGAACCCTCTCTTGCCAATGGTAGATCAATGAAGTGAAGTCAATTCCTCTTGCATATCCTATATTATGTTGTATTAATGCAAATTACTATTTTGACTTTTGAGCTCATATACATGTACTCCTATAATATTTTAGGATGTCTTCAGAACATCATTACCAATTATTGAAGGGCCCTAAATCATGTCCAGTGTGACACTCACAAAGAGGAAATGACACTTCACTCAGTAAAGACAGTTAATCAGGGTCAGTCTGTGGTTCACTCCCTTTATTAATGAGCGTGTCAGATGTGAACTCGCTGGCAGGAGCTTCCATAGATGCAGATGTGTTTGAAGTGCTGACTGAAGAAGAAGCCGTGTCGCCTGCCCCTGCTCATTAAAACCAGCTGAAGGATCCACAGCTTCCCAGCATGTGGGAGGCAGCTGCTGGTAGCCATGACGACCGCAATGTGCACGTCACATGAGAGAGAGGGGGTCTGTTATCGTGACATATTTCATCCTTATCTAAACCTTGCTTTAAATCAGTCATAATCTGATTTATACATTTTTTTTGTCTTTGAGATCTTTGTCAGATCTCAGTAATGTCATTTCCAGACGCAGCGCCGTGACTCGTGGTCACTTCCACTATAAATTCTTTGTCTTGTTGCTTCTGTATTCTCACCTGGAAGTCAAGTTAGGCCCTGATCGCTTCTCCAGATGAGCTGGTGTGTCACAGCTGACCAAGTCGTGATAACTTCACGGGCTGTTGCCAAAGAACCCTGCACATTTTTGATGTGTGAAGAGCTGTGGAAATCCCCAGTGTTCAGCACACAGCCCCCTTTGACCCAGCGCTCATTAATATGTTTTAAAATACTGCACCTCTTCCATCCTGACATGTTTTTTTTTTTATGATAGGAGTGAAGATTATAGCATGCCTTTATTCCCAGAGGTCTCCTGTGAGGAGCTGTGCTAATGTCGCAGCGTCACCTGTCGGACAGGAAACACACTGACATGAACAAGAGAAAATCATTTAGCAATGGAATGGAACTTGTACATTTTGTTTGCAGCAGGTTTAATGGTGCATTTTAAGTCACAGAGAATATGCTTTTAAGGAGACAACAGTCCGTGTCTCACAGTAGGGTTTTTTTTTGTTTTGCTTTTGGCAGTCAGTGGGAGAGCTGAGCAGTAAACCTCCCAGACTCAGGTTAGAATGTTCTGCTGGGATCAGACTCTGAGCCTCAGCCAGTGTGGTTTCAGACTCAGGGGGGAGGGGGGGGGGGGGTGACCACTTCACCATTTCAGACTAAGAAAACATCCTTTTATTCATAACCCCATGATTTTTCTATTGTTTTACTTTTTTCTTTTTTGGCCCGGGCAACATGTAGCCATGTTAGTTTTTAGTGCTTGTTAGTTTTTTATCCGGTATTAAAGGGATAATTAACCAAAAAAAGTTATATTCACTTATTATCTACTCACCATTACGCTGATGGAGGGGTGGGTGAAGTGTTTGAGTCCAGAAAATACTATTTTGGAGTTTCAGGGGTAAACAGCATTTCATCCAAATCCAGTACAATTGAAATGACTGGGACCCCTTCTTCAGACGTAAAAAAACATAACATGCCTCCATACTGCTTGTTCGGTGTCATGCAAGTGTCTGCAAGCCCCGGCATTCAATTCAACTAAAAACTGAATAATTTACACTGTGTTTTAAGCATAAGTGTCCTCGGTTATCCTCCTTGGATTGACACCAGACAAGCAATATGGAGGCATGTTGTGTTTTTTTTCAGTGGTTTTATTACCTTTGAAAAATTGGTCACCAGTTACTCAAATTGTATTGGATTCGGCTGCACCATTGTATACCCCTGTAACTCCTACAGTATTTTGTGGACTCAAACACCCCCCCTCCACCGGCACAGTGGTGACTAGATAATGAGCGAACTATCCCTTCAAAAGCTGCTGTGACACAGGCTGCACCAGGGAAATACCAAGACATTACTTCAGTACTGAATCCTTAGATTCTCTTGGTTTTAATATTTTTTTTACTTTGTGTGGCCTCGGTAGCATTATAGCTCCCTGACCTACAGTGTTGTGGGAATTGGACATAAGAAAGAGGCAGCAGTCACATAAACTTTATATTTCCATTGAGTTCTGTCAGAGCCCCTATAAACATTGTATGTTGACATACTGATGATTTACTGTGTGATTTGGTTACAAGACACCTGATTTATTAGGAATTGCTGTTTGAAAGATATTTCTATGTTTTTATATGTTCATGTGATACAATCTGAATTGTGTGTTTACTGAATAACTGGACTGGATTGAGTTATGATGACCACAAAAAAATCATAAAATGCACCACACAGGCAGCTGGATACATTTCAGGGATAGAGGCAGAAGGTGAAAGAGAGATACTTGTTAAACCTTGTGCAATATGTAATATGCATATGCTTCTGTGGTTATAGTTTGTTTGTATGTTCCCCAAACAGCTGCCAACATCTGGATGCTGCTGATGCAGTGTAACTCGGTGGTCCAGCCATAACCATCTGCTGGTGTTAACTGTCAGCCTTGAGCTTGATGCTCAGGGGCAAATGATTCGGTCTCAGCAGCGTAAAGTCTCATTGACAGACACACCTTCCAAACTCTCACACATTCATTGTCATTTTTAAATACATGTTATATCCATAATTCCACACACTAGTTTACTTGCCAATTATCAGACAGAAAGGATAAATAATTACTAAATCAAAGTCACAGAAAAAAGTGCTTTACTGTGAATATTACCCCAGTTTGTGCTTCTCTCAATGAGTAACACATACTGGAACTAGGTTGAAAGGGAGCAACCTGAATACACTTGTGTTCCATACAGTACTTACCACTTGCACTGTAGTCTACTCTCCTGTGGAACTTCCACCAGCTCAGCTCTCTGTCCCTCACCATCATGAAATGTGGCCACTGCAGACGGAGGCTGCACAGCTTGAACATTCACTTCTTCTCCCACTCAAAGTTTCTTGTCCAAAACAGGTACACTTATATGAGTTCAATATGCTTGTTGATCACTGTGACTGGACAGAGAAGAAATCATCATGTGGGGATTCAGTTCTGTATCATGTCATGGGAATAAAACACCCGTTCTGTTTTTTATATTTACGTGGGTGTGTCCAGTTGCAACTACGAGTTTGTGTTGCTTTAAATGTTGCTTACGCGAAGAATTGTGGGGCGGCCTTTTCTCCCTTCCTTTCATAAAGGACGTACTGTGGCAGGACAAGGAAAGGCAGAGACGCAGGTACTGCTTACTGTTGTTTAATCAGTAGTCAGGAAGAACAGGCACATGTTCCCCATACGGGAAGTATATATAGCTACAGACTTTACATTTCCCATCGACCCACTGGGTGAGAGGACACACCCATGAGTGCACGCCACACAGCCCCCCCCCGAACACCCAGAGGGAAAAATACAAAATGGGACAAAAGTCAGTACCTCTCAGGGGGTTTAACGAGGCGACCATAACGGCTACGCCGATCCCCGTCCGCAAACGCAGGGGTGAAACAAGCAGAAGGGACATCATTTACAACAGACACAGGATCAGGAGGCACAACTGGAGAAAACAACACAGGGGTCTTAGAAGGGGGGCGACCACGACGGGGAACCCGGGCCGGTAGCACCTCTTCGCCGGCCAACAGATGAGCTGGCTTAAGTCTGTCTAACGAAACACGCTCCCTGCGCCCGCCCATGTCCAGAATGAAACTTTTAGAACCCGCCTCTAACACCCTAAACGGGCCGTCATACGGGGGCTGGAGGGGAAACCGGTGAGCATCGTGACGCACGAAAACAAACCGAGCGGTCGCGAGATCCGTTGGCACGAAAGACCGAGGAGAAAAATGATGCACGGGCACCGGTGCACAAGCGGACTGTGACGCAGGACGCGGAAAGGGGGCCGAGCTGTGAGGCAGAAACTCCCCTGGGACGCGGAGCGGCTGACCGAGCACCAACTCTGCAGGCGAGGCATCCAGGTCAGCCTTAGGAGCCGAGCGCAACCCGAGCATCACCCACGGCAACCGATCCAACCAGTTTGCATCTGAGAGCGCAGCCCGCAATGACGCCTTAAGCGACCGGTGAAAACGTTCACACAAACCGTTAGCCTGGGGGTGGTAGGCAGTGGTACGGTGAACCTGTGTGCCCAAAGACTTTGCTAGCGCCGACCAGAGCTCCGAAATGAACTGCGGGCCTCTGTCAGAGGTGATATCAGACGGTGCACCAAAACGTGAGACCCAAGCTGAAAGAAAAGCGCGTGCCACGTCCGCAGATGTCGTGGAAGACAGAGGAACCGCCTCTGGCCACCTAGTGGTCCGATCTACCATGGTAAGGAGATGTGTAAAACCCTGGGAAGGGGGAAGAGGCCCCACAAGGTCGATATGCACATGATCAAAACGCCTGGCTGGAATCAAAAATGGCTCGAGGGGCGCCCTAGTGTGCTGGTGAACTTTAGCTCGCTGACACGCCACACATGTGGCCGCCCACTCCTTGACCTCTTTGCGAAGGCCAGGCCACACAAACTTCGAAGACACCAACTTCACCGACGCCCGGACACCCGGATGAGAAAGAGAGTGCACCATATCAAAGACCCGACGGCGCCAAGCAACCGGCACCACCGGGCGGGGGCGGCCCGTGGAGACGTCGCAAAGGAGGGCAGGCCCACCATTTTGCACAACTGCCTCCTCCAGCTTCAGACCGGTACTCGCAGCTCTCAGTGCAACGATACCCGGGTCCCCAGGTTGATCGGCAGCCAGAGCGGAAAAATCAACCCCAAGATGCACAGGGCACACCAACACCCGCGACAGGCAGTCTGCAACCGGGTTCGCTTTACCCGCCACATGTTTGATGTCCGTTGTGAATTCGGAGATCGCCGCTAGATGGCGCTGCTGGCGAGCAGACCATGGCTCTGTCACCTTTGCCATAGCAAACGTCAATGGTTTGTGGTCAACAAAGGCTGTGAAAGGGCGGCCTTCCAGCAGGAAACGGAAATGACGCGTAGCCAGGTACAACGCTAACAGTTCCCGGTCAAACACACTGTATTTTCGCTCACTGTCTCGCAAACCGCGGCTAAAAAATGCAAGGGGCTGCCACGCACCCGCAACCCGCTGTTCAACAACTGCACCAACAGCCACATCTGAAGCATCGGTCGTGAGGGCGATGGGCGCCCGAGACGCGGGGTGCGCCAGAAGCGCCGCGTTAGCCAGGGCAGCCTTAGCCCCCTCAAAAGCCTGGATCCTCACAGGGGTCCAATCAACCTGGTCCTTGGCTTTCTTAAGCTTCAAAGCACCATACAATGGTTGCAGGAGTTGGGCCGCACGCGGCAAGAAACGATTGTAAAAGTTTACCATGCCCAAAAACTCCTGTAGCGACCTGACCGAGACCGGACGGGGAAAATCCGCAACTGCATGCACCTTCGAGGGCAAAGGAACCGCACCCTGCGACGAAATGCGATGGCCCAAAAAGTCTATGACAGACAGCCCAAACTGGCACTTGGCTGTGTTGACAATGAGACCATGCCCATCAAGGCGCTGGAAAACCTGCCTAAGGTGCGACAAATGTTCATCAGCCGACGAGCTGGCCACCAAGATGTCATCCAAATAGACGAAAACAAACGCGAGGTCACGTAGCACCGAGTCCATCAATCGCTGAAACGTCTGCGCTGCGCCTTTAAGGCCGAACGGCATCCGCAGGAACTCGAAAAGCCCAAACGGCGTAATGACAGCAGTCTTGGGCACGTCCTCTGCCCGCACAGGCACCTGATGATAACCTCGCACCAAATCGATTTTAGAAAAAATTGTCATGCCCGCCAGACGAATCGAAAAATCCTGAACATGCGGAATTGGGTAACGGTCATGGGCCGTAATGTTATTTAAACGGCGGAAGTCGCCGCACGGCCGCCAAGAACCATCCGCCTTGGGCACCATGTGGAGCGGTGAAGCCCACGGGCTGTTGGACCGCCTAACGATCCCCAAACGCTCCATGGTAGCAAACTCCTCCTTCGCGGTGGCTAACTTCACGGTGTCGAGGCGACGCGAACGTGCGAAAACGGGCGTACCCGCAGTGGGAATGAAATGTTCCACGCCGTGTTTAGTAACCGCGGCAGAAAATGCGGCCGTTGTCAGCGAAGGAAATTCCGCCAGTAAGCGCTGGAAGACATCCTTTGACGCCGCAAAATTAGCGCGTGTTAACGGCCCGGGTCCCCCTGACTGACACGGAAAAGACGCAAAAGACACAGCATCAATGAGCCTGCGATTAGTTACATCCACTAACAACCCATTAGTGCACAGAAAATCTGCTCCGATAATAGGAACCGTAATGGAGGCTACAACAAAATCACACAGAAATTTGCGTCCATTGAAACACACAGTCACAGACTTGGTACCAAACGTCTCTATAGCCGAGCCGTTAGCCGCTGTCAGACGCGGACCACTGCCACGGGCCGAGAGGTCCGTAGCTGCAGGAGGGAGAAGGCTCTTCTGCGAGCCGGAGTCCACCAAGAACTGATTACCTGATATGGAGTCATGAACGAACAGCAGCTCCTCTTGATCACCAGCGCCCACGGCTGCTACCGAGCGCCGGCTCTTCCGTTTCCCGGTGCCTGGAACGCGCACGGAGGAACGCAGCGGCGCGCCTTGCTGCCGAAGCGCTGATGGAAGAAACACAGCTGGCCGCGCTGTGTGCGGGTGGAGACTGCAGCCGTCACTGCCGGAACCTCGTTCTCCAACGTCGACTGCGAGGACTCCACGGCCACACTCTGCACGGAGACGTTCCTCGAAGTCAGCAGGATCCGGTCCGCCTCCTCAGCTAATCCACGGAAGTCGCCGGCCGCCAAACAGGAAGAGTTGGCGAGGGCTGCGCGCACCTGCAGCGGGAGCTGGCGCAGAAAGATGTGCGGGAACAGGAAACCCTCATCCTCGGAGCCCAGCAACGACAGCATCTCGTCCATCAGGTCCACTGCCGAACCATCACCCAAACCAGGAAGCGACAGTAGCTTGTCCGCTCTCTCCGCGGCTGACAAGCTGTAGCGCCGGAGGAGAAGCTGCTTGATGGCGGTGTACTTTCCCCGCAGCGGCGGGGCTCGCAGGAGCTGCATCACGCGCCGGGTGGATTGCTGGTCCAAAGCCGCGACCACCAAAAAATACCTGGAGTCGTCTGCCGTTACTCCTCGCAGATGGAAGAGAGCCTCGATGTGCTGAAACCACGGCGCGGGGTCGTTCTGCCAAAACTCCGGGAGCTTAACGTGCTCCGCGGAGCTGTTCGATCCTGGAAGCTGCTGCGCCATGGTCGTCGTGGAGACACGGTCCACGGGAGCCGGGGAAGAAAAAACGTCTTCCCCCGATGAGGAAGGGACACTATCCTCCTTCACCTCGAACATGTTCAAAAAAACGGGGTCACCAATGTGGCAGGACAAGGAAAGGCAGAGACGCAGGTACTGCTTACTGTTGTTTAATCAGTAGTCAGGAAGAACAGGCACATGTTCCCCATACGGGAAGTATATATAGCTACAGACTTTACATTTCCCATCAACCCACTGGGTGAGAGGACACACCCATGAGTGCACGCCACAGTACTCATGTTTCCTATGCTAAAGGAGAAGAGTGACTTTTGCTCCTTTCCAAATCATTTAGGGAATTCGAACAGCTGTTATTATGGCGGATGAACTACTTCCGGGGGCATTTAAGAAGGTTCCATAGCACACTGGACTATTCCAACACACCCATGCTCTCAGGTATTACTTCTTCTTGGGTGATAACTTGATGCACAAGAACCAAATGTTTCTAGTAGTGCCCCCTGTCTGAAATTAGGATGTAAGAACAACAAATACAAGACAATTTCCCGAAAACTATATTGAAATTGTCACTGGTGGCGAACAGCTTTTGCTCTTTGCTGAAACTGAACCTCTAAACCGCCACATCATCTACCAATCAGAGATGTCTCCCATCCTCTCCTGCCCCTGGCCTTTTTGGCAAACACGCCATTTGAACCACTTGCTGAGACACTTGGGTGACAATTACACTTCACGTGGTGGACATTTTTAACCCTACACGTTACATCTGACATTAGATATCATGCTGAGCAATAACCTTTTATCCATATTTACAAGCCACAAACCAGGCCTCATACATGGATAAAAGCTCAAATATTGTAACATTATGCCAAAGCGGTCGTGAAGAGATTTAGTGCCGGTGCAACTCTATATCTCGACATTGTGTATGTTGACTCTTGGGAACGATGCAAATGGCTCACGTTTGCCACTTTCTCCCCCACACTCTCTAATATCGGATTAGACAGTTGTTCGCTCGCTGCCTTTAAATCTTTATTTCAGAGAAGAGACGCCTCCGCACATGTGTAGAGAAACATGAGTGAACCAGCAAACTGGGAACTTTTCTTCAGTTACACTTTAACAGACAGATCAAGGGGCCTGTGCAAATCATCACTTCTATCTGGGCTGCAGAGCGAGGCTCGGCAGTGAGTATGTGACCTAGATAAGAATTGAACTGCTGAAAGTTGTATGAGCTGAAAGTTACAACTTGGATTCAGTGTGATACAGGACTTTTTTTTTACACCAAAACACATGGATTGCATATGCAACATATCAATTGCACTTGTCAATTTACCCCGGTCAAAGCTGCACTCATCATTATTTATATATTGTAATAATGGTTCAGATAAGTGTGTGTGTGTGTGTGTGTAAACTGGAAGGTGTTTCTCATAGTGATGAGCCCACTGTGATTTATCATGTGACTATTGAGCATGGTGTTGACATTTGTCTAGTCGCCATAGACATAAATGGACAATGTGACAAATCTAGCAAACTCGCCCAGATCCCACCATTCTTCCTCCTCCTCCTCCTCCTACTCCTCGAACATATCTTACTGACTGAGCCTTGGGAGAGGCACACAGAGATCCCATCCAGTCGTAATGGGTAAGTGGATGGGACATAAACCAAACTGTAAAATAGGCTACAAATCAAGTTTTTTATATAATTATGGTTTCTGTCACTTTAGGTAGTTTAATTTAAGTTGATTGCTTGATAAAAAACAGGTTGAATATGATTGACAGCTGAGACTGACTCGTAAACGGGCGATGGTGGATCACATCTGTGCAGATTCTGGCTACAAATGTGCAAGATCGTGGCGTTCGTATCCAGGATATTTTAGCTTCATTTTTGGACAGTGGGAGGAGACTAGATGTCCTATGTCTGCTGGATGTGTTACTGTTCGGCATTTTAACTTTATAAAATCAGGAGAATGTCATTGTTTTCTTCTTTGGTTGTTTCCCAAGTTGCCAAGAACCCTTTTTCATACTGCTCTAAAATCCTGTTTCCTATCACTAACAAGCCAAACAGTAGCATTTCTCAGTCGCCTGCAGACATACAGGGGCTATGCCATAAGCCTGGAAATAAAGGAAACGAAAAACAGCCGAGGGTTAAAGAGGTTAAGTGAAAGGCCAGTGAGAGCCCTCCCTGATATTTTCAAGGTCGCGAAATTCGCATGACCCCAGACGATAATTGTTATTTTATTAATTTGAAGAGCCAACACAGCCATTTTGTGTGATATAGTAAATATTTAACCCCACTATTTACAGTTCACATGGTGGCTACTAACCCTAACTCTGAGCACTGAAAGTCAACACTATAGGCCCAGACCTTTATTTAGATTTTTCTAATAGTTTATTTTTAGTATTAAACCATTAAAGCTGCACAGGGAGGAGTGCCACCCTCATCCATCTGTAGGTCAGTGTGGAGGTTACAGTACGCTTCAATAAGAACCAGATTCAAACTTACGCCTGAGAATATGTCTAATTCCTAATGGCTTGTTTTTTTTTCTGGAAGCCTGTGGCAAAACGTGTGAGTGGCTTCACTTTATACTCTGCAGTACGATGAGTTTAACCCAGCTGCCTCTTGTGGGTGCATAACGGCAGAATTAATTAAAAGATGATGCTGCCTTCTGTGGTCATGAGTTGACTGATTCAGCTCTCCTGACACATACATGTAACCAGTTCCAGATAAAGGTGGGTTTTTTCTAGTGAAAACTGGGCAATTTCCCTCAACAGATGGCCCAGGCCAGTGCCACCCACAGAGGGTGGCACAAGTCTCAGTGCAGAGAAACCCTACCACACTGAGACTTCTGCTTCTGCTGATGGGAAGAGCCAGCGAGCCGTTCTCCAAGCCGGGGTTTCACTCATGTGTCCCGACATGAGCGACACCTCGGTTTGACGGGTTCACAGTTAAGGTCACGTTTGTCAGAGACAGCCTGGAGAGCAGATGTGACAATCTGGGGGACGGGGGTTTATTCGGGGACAGATTAGTTTGTTATTTTGTGCTGCGTGCTACCGCAAAGCTGAAAAGTTTGTCCTGACAGTTTAGCGATGTTAATGGTGCAGCTGTCCAAATCACTAGATATCAAATACTCCCTCGACTCTCTAATGCTTCCTGCGCTGGAGGTGCAAAACCTCCCGGCTTTTCCCACATCAGAGGAACAAAAACCCTGTGTGAGTTTAAATCCAGTCATATTATATTAAATCAACTGTTCCGATTTTGGGGGTCGGGTAAGTTACTCTGCTTATTTTCCACTCCAAGGTGAAAATGTTTTATTTTCCCATCCCAATGGCCACAGACGACCTCTGACCATGTCAGCGTCTGTTTTATGAGAGGAATTTGTTTTTCTCCACTTTTTTCGGGCAAATGCTGCTGAGCTGCTATAACTCTGTTGGTTTAAGTCCTTTATGGTGGGAATGGAGATTTTCATTTGTAGTCATGTCACCAACAGCCCTCCTCGACTGCATTTTTATTTGTTTTCCATGGTGGACTTACTGTAGCTAGTTCAAATGCCCACCAATGTGTTTTACCATGCATTATGCATTCCTTTATCTCTGCACTGTTGCTGCTTTACATCCACTGATGTGTAAACTGAGCGCATGAGACGCAGCAGTGTGTCCCTGATTGTTATCATGTTGTGTTTAGTGATTTCCATCCTAGCCTTCATTCTTGCCCCATGCTGTAACTGCCACATAATTCCACATTGACCACAGGAGCATTTGACTGTGCTATAGTTTTTTTCCCAGCACTCTCACAGTTTTCTGTTCTCTTCTCTCATCACCTATTTCCTGTGTGGAAGGAGGCACTTCATGTTTTTTTTGGCACAGGTGGTGTTTTGGCTCAGAACGGAGTGATCTGCTGCGGCTGGGAGCGAGCCAGACTCTCCTCATTTTTACTCCCATCTTCTCATCCCTTTGCTTTATAGTTTCTCATCCCGCTCCTCAGCTTCTTTTTCGCCTCTCTGTCTTTCCGCTGGTCTGCAGCTAACTTACGGCCGCTCTCGTCCAGTCCAACCTACAATTTTTACGACTTATTAGACACTTGCTGTAAATTAGTTTTAGAGTTTAACACCTCACAACCACATGTAGTGCTCCATAGTCACACATTTAGTCTGCCATATTGTTTACGAGCATTCAAACCAAGTGCACGCAACACAGTAGCTCTGAGGGGAAATGTGTTTCTGTTGCAAGACGGAGCAAGAGAAATATGTCGACTGCGATCAGGGCATCCACGTGGAAGCCAAGCGAGAGCTGCTCACTAGAAAGCCTGGAGATTGGCTGCTGTCCAATCACAGGAAGGCTTTGGTTTATTACGTCTTTCCCCCCCCTGATGATGTCCTCTCTGCTGGTTTCCTTATTGGCGACTGTGGTCTCTCTGCGACTGACCCGGTGTCCCTGAGTGTACGGTAGCTCCGCCTCCACGGGACCAGTTTTGGCTGATCACCACCTGTTTGCACAGCGAGTTGCTTTTACTGCCAGTTTGAGTGAATTTATGGACTGCTTATGTTAACTGTTGTATTTTTTACTGTACCCACATTTCTTGTAATGTATAACAGCCGAGGGGACAGAGCAAGCCGGGGTCTTAGAGATAATTCAGGGGCCAAATTGATGCCTTCTGGAAACTTAACAAGATCCCTGGTTAGTTAGTTATTGTATGGTAGCTACTAATGTAAGTTTATAGAGTTCATTTAGCAAGTGCAGCTGGGTTTTTAACATTTTATCCAAAATTAGCTTTTTATGTGACCAAGTACAGACTATGTGGTTGGGAGGCGGCTGTGGCTAGTGGTTGGGGGGGTCATTACTTGCCAGACGCTTGGTGGTTTGATCGCCTGCTTGCCAAAATATCCTTTAGCAAGATCCTGCACCCCCCTGATTGCCCCCTGTATGCTGTACTTGCTGTGTTTGATAAAAGAGGTACAACATTTAGTGCTGTATGAATGTATGTGTGAAGGGCTGAGTATGGCTTGCACTGTAAAGCCCTTTGATTGGTCAGTAAGACTAGAAAAGCACTATGTAAATGAAGTGAATTTACTGTTTACACATCCAGTAAACCTTTTAACAAGCTATTTTATTGAATACTGTCACTCTGCAACGCTCTCACAATCACAATCTTTTCCCTCCTCTGTGTGGCAGAGTCTCGGCTGCGATGACTACCTCGGATCAGGGAGGGTGACGGACAGGTGCGGCATGTGTGGAGGCGACAACTCCTCCTGCAGGCTGGTGTCGGGACTCTTTAAACACAGTCTGACCAAGGTCGGCTACCACAAGATAGTGGAGATCCCAGAGGGCGCCACCAAGATCAACGTCACAGAGATGCTGAAGAGCCGGAACTACCTAGGTGGGGAAAAAAGAAAAGCTGGTCATGTTGATTTTGTACTGGAGTTTTACAACATGGACTTAAATTATCCAAATAGAACAGTGGTCCTTAGACGTCTCGCTCAAGATTAGTTTGCTTTCTTTTCTTCTCGCTACTGTTTTACATCTGGTTTACATCAGGCGGTTGGGAGGAGCATCTTGAATGTTGTTGAGAGTTCAATAAAAACCTATAGTCCAGAAATGCTGAATGACAGAGATATATGAAGAGTTTGTAATCACACTGGAATAAACCGGGATCCAAGTTTCTGTTCTGCACTGGTAAATCTTGGTTAAATTTATATTTCACATAAAAAATATTTTACATTTGAGGCTTCTCACTATTGGCTGAACTCCTTGTGTTGAGCCAGGTTTACAGTTTCATCAGCTACAGCTAAACAAATGGAAATAAATGGAAAACTACAGTGTATATAACATTATGTTAACAGACTAAATGTATGTAAAAGAAATGATTAAACAACACAAATTAAGGAAATGTTTTTAATTTGATACACAGACCTTAGACAACTTCTTCTTCCAGCTGTTGAGGCAGCAACAGGCAACATCTGCTGCTAAAAGTAATTCAGTTAATCTGATTGAAAAGTGAAAACCAAAGATGAGTGGTGGCACTTTTTCAGGCTCCATGCTGCATGGAGAACTCCACTCAACGCTGTGGTGCAGCCTTTCAGCTGATACTTACCGCCAGTAGAGCCTTTGTGTGTGCCCCCCCCGGTGCGTCATTTTCAATGCTCTCTCGCCTTGCTGTCTTGCCAAATTAGCGCATTCATCAGGGTGTCACATTTCCATCACTGCCGATCAGAGCGGATAAAAAAACCCTCCACTGTGGGAGTGAGCCATGTCCCTCTGAGTCAAACCCACTGTACAGATGATTAGTGTCTTTACAAAAGTGCTAAAGTGGACCACTGTGTGTTGTTTAATGAGAACCATTGCCTCTCTGAACAGTAGGTCTGGAAGTAGGCATTGATTTTTCCCTCAAACAGCACGGAAAGTGCATGGACAAGCTTTCAGTAGAGGATCTTACCCATTGAGCCTCACCTTCCTTTTTAATTAAGGTGCTCCGTAAACCAGGAACACAAGGAGGATGGATTCAGTGGCTACGTCTCAAATCCCAACTCACCTGGATGCCAAGTTTGCTCTGCTCTCCCTCCTTCTGTTTAAAACATGAACCTTCTGCAACATTCTCTCTCTCTCTCTCTCTCTCTCTCTCTCTCTCTCTCTCTCTCTCTCTCTCTCTCTCTCTCTCTCTCTCTCTCTCACACTGTTCTGTTAGCATGGCTTTGGATGATACTTGTAAGGCAACAAATCATGCATGAACAAAGACTCCATTCACTGTCACAATGTTAGTGAAACACAAACATCCTTGAGGATAAACAAACAGACATCATCTTAGATTTCTGTTTTTGCATTGATGATCTGGTCACAAAATTGCAGGTGGCAACTTGTTTTCAGAATTTTCTTTATAGGTTTCAAAAATATTATAGCAGACAAGGGCAGAAATCTCACAGGAGCCTGCTACTGCATCCTCACCAAGTCCATGATTTCCCCTCAATAGGCCTCTGTTCTGCACTGAACAAAGTGCTTTTAGTTGTCCAAACACTCCTTTACAAGCCTGTCTAATGTTACACTTCTAATGCTTTTCTAATGGCCTCTTGTCCATAATCCATGAAATCAGTGGAAAACATTTTCGGGGGTTTTGTTTCAGGATTTGCATGAAAGACTTGCCAGCACAAACAGATTTTCATGTTTATAAAAGGCATCGCTTTGAAAGAGCACGTGAGAGCGTTTATTCACTTAGCTGTAATTACTTTTCTTCGGGTGGAGAAAGTCGGTGTAAGACCTTTTTTTGTTGTTCTTACCACACTTCTCATTTTGTCTAAATGGTTTTACATTAAACGATAATTATGTAGAAGAGGCTGTGGCGGTACTTTCCTCCTCAGGGCTGTCGTGGTGATTGTGTGGTTGTTCTCTCCGTCTCCTGCAGCTCTCCGAAGCCGATCGGGCCGATCCATCATCAATGGAAACTGGGCCATTGACCGACCAGGGAAATATGAAGGAGGGGGAACCATGTTCACCTACCGGAGACCCAATGAAATCAGTAGCACGGCCGGGGAGTCCTTCCTCGCTGAAGGGCCCACCAATGAGATCCTGGACGTTTATGTGAGTGGCGAATCAGTTTGGACTTATTGTAGTGACCCTCTCCTTTCATTCATACTAAAACTCACATGTTGGGCCAGGAAAATTCGACCTTTAAAGCAGGTATCACATTTTGTGTGAGAAAATATTTGAAGGTCAAAAGTATTATTTTAGGATTGTTGACTGAGCCTCCTCTACTTTCTGTCAGATGATTTTCCAGCAGCCGAACCCTGGTGTTCATTATGAATACATTCTCCCCTCAGAGGAAACTGCCGGCCCTCAGCAACCAAACCACAAACCTGAAGGTAGACGAGAACCACTCTCTACTCCCACACTGTTTATTACTCTAGCTTCGCAATTCATGTCATTTTATAAACACAGTGATTATTCAAGACAAGAATAAGTAACCCTAAACTCACCCTACCCAGGTAAAAAGAATTGCTCTGAAATGCATTGAAATGGACTCATAACTTATTATGTTTATAATACATTTGTATCTATAACATGCTTACTTGAAATGCACCTAAACATACTTATCAAAAGTACACTTTTAATACTTTGGTAATAAATATATGCTATACAATGCTTTTGAGTAATATACTAAATAATAAGCAATATTTTGCAAAATTCCAATTTATTTACTGAAATAATGTTCTTTCTAAGTTTCCTTTGTGTATGGACATGATTCATAATTCAACTTATATTGTGTTAAAAACACATGAATGCCAATAATGCTTAAATGTGTAATGCAACACATTTTAAACATTTATGTGAGGAACATGTGCCAGTTTAAGCACTATTTGAACATTTTAATATATTTATTTTACTTAAGCAACTATATCACTCACACTTAAATGCAATAAAGCAGTAAGTCATGCATTCATACAAACTTCTATTGTATAATCAATATAATCGTGTTGGCAATTGTGCCTGAGTATAGATTATAAAAAATTTAAAAATAATACTTTTTCTACTTTATCCATCCTGTTACCATAGTGACTCTGATATATCTCATGTCCTGTGTTCATGTCTCAGAGAACACTGTGAATGGTCAGGGAGGATACGACCATCACAGCAACACACACCAGGAAAACGTTGACGCAGTGGGTGGAGGGAGGTATCCTCCTCGTCTCCCTGACAACCAGGTACCTGCCGTACAGCCACCTAGACGAGAGAGAGACTACAACTGGAAACTGAGTGGTGTTACAGAGTGCAGCTCCTCCTGTGGTAAAGGTAGGGAAACACAACACTTTAATTTTTTATTTGCATACATCCCAAGTTAATTAAAATTGTAATAATAATGCCCTAATGTCACATTATTATCACACTGTTATACTAGTATATAATGGGCATATAATATGTATGTACTAAATAAAAAAGTATAAAGAATCAATACCTACTAAACAGTCTTTATTTCTGAATTTATTTATTTCTATGCCAATTCGCTGTGCTTTTAAACACAGCTAGTCTTCCTGGGGTCCAACATAGACACATTAAATACAAATTTTTAAACCATATGGAAGCACACACCACAAACAGACAGTAATCATTTGAAATTATACAATAATACACCAAGGCAATCCCATGAGAGCTAAAATAATCAGTTGTTCTTTTAGTGACGCCTTGAACTCTATTCTCAATATGCACAATGTTAATTGGTTGTTCTGTCTGTTCCACAGTCTTCATTGTAATATCTGCTCTGTGTTACTTTTAAGGATTCAGATACTCCGTCTTTCAATGTGTCCACCGGCTGAACCATGTCCAGGTGTCCGATGCTTTGTGTGACAGCAGCAGCAGACCGAGTCCACAGGAAGAGGCCTGCAACCTGCAGCCCTGTCCAGCATTGTGAGAGACCACACTCCTCTGATTTCACACTCATGCACATCACTGAAAACTGCAAAATATAAGACTTTCTAAAGTTGACCTAGTATAGTATACAGGCACTACTACTAATGAGCCCTTTTTGAAAACTGAAAATGATGCGAAGTTTGAAAATCATTATTCAACATCATCTCTGCTGCAACTGTAAAATTGCAGAATCAAATTATTTAACCCCTTATTGCCTGAATTAATTTCCAATTATCCAAAAAATATATTATTTGTGTTTCTGGCTAAATTAAGTGGAGATTGTTCATTTCAATATAGCATATACAATAGATATACAAATTTAGGTATGAGGCAAAATAGCGACATTAGGCATAATGGGGCATAACCATAATTTAACACATTTTCCAGTCTCTGGTATGTAGATTATTATATTGATGCTGCTTTTGTTTGAAATGTAATAACAACATATGTTTCTGTACAACCATTGCTGTTCCACCATCACAGTATTTCAAATACAGCTTAATACCTCAGAATAACTTTGCTGCACAGTACCAAGGGGCTAGTATGTATTTTCCACTCCGACCACTAGATGGCGGCAGAGTGCTTCCAATACCTTCATGGTATGTGTAGTATTTGCACCATCAGGCATTAGTGGGATAAAAAGACCGGAATGGGGTTTGATGCGAATTCGCGACATACGTCTACAAGGGGTTGATTAAAATAAAAAATGATTTACAGTTCATTTTAGCGTCCCTAGCTTCAAATGATGGTACTCGAAACAAAATCTCCCTCAAAACTCTCACCATTTCGTGGTCAAAGAGAATCAGAACAACTCCAAATGAAAAAAAAAACATGTCAAACAGCTAATAGCAGGCTCCTCTGATTTCCTCCTGAGCAGCTGGGATATTGGAGAGTGGTCTGAGTGCAGCAAGACCTGCGGCCTGGGTATGCAGCACCGACAGGTTCTGTGTCGCCAGGTGTACGCCAACCGCACCCTCAACGTCCACACCAGCCGCTGCCGACACCTGGAGCGGCCGGAAACAGCCAGCACCTGCCAGCTGAAGATCTGCAGTGAGTGGCAGATCCGCTCCGAGTGGACGGCCGTGAGTGCAGCAGTCAATCACCAAGTGATTCAGTCAGAATGTTACAACAACACCTATTTCTATGTGTCTTTAAATGTTTTATCTCTGACATCAGGGACATAACTTCTGTTTTTGTTAGTTTTGGTGATGCTCCCATCCTTTTTACTTTGACGCTGTGTCAGCATGTTTTCAAAGGTGATGAATGAAAAACACAATGTTTCCAGTTGTGCGTTCCTCCACACTTCAGCATTAACCACGTGCGCTCTGTCTCTGTAGTGCTCTGTGCCGTGTGGGCTGGGTCAAAGGTCGCGGGAGGTACGCTGTGTCAGCAACGTGGGCGACTTTGTTCCAGATGAGGAGTGCAACATGAATCTGCGGCCCGTTGATTCAGAGAACTGCGACATGGGAACCTGTGCCAAGAGCTGGTTTTACACTGATTGGGGGAATAAGGTGGGTGTTAAAAGTCAGTGTGAGACACAGCAACCTTCATTCATCACTATCAACAGAGGGAGTCATTGTACAGGTCTGTCTTCATGCGTCAATAAGCAGATAAGCAGATTCTAAAAAGATCTTTTAATAAAGATTTTGACAGCTAGAAAAACCTGGACAAGGCTTCTCTTGTCTGTGCTGATGACACGTGAGGATCCTCTCCTGCTGCCAACAGTTTCTCTTTTGGGTGTAGCTCTTATCTACGATGACATGACAGCTCTCCTAAAATGAAGCCAATGCATCTTGATCGCCACCTGGTGGCTTGGGCTGCAGTATTGGTTTATGAATTCTGCTTCCTCCATGTTTGTGGATAGGACATGGGCCAAACTAAAAAGACGGAATGGAAAAGAGTCAAATAAGAGCTAAGAAATGGAGGAATTGGGATTTCTTCAACATACAGAATATTAAAATAATTAAAGATAGAAGACACTGAACATGTTTTCATTTTTGTCTAAAGTCAGATGGCTGCAGAGACATGATCGTCTGGTATGTTACTGCAGAGTAGGACGAATTAAGGAGATAACAGGATAGGACATAGAAATGAACACATATCTGTGTTCTACAATAATGATTCCACTCCACTGCACAGCAATATCACAATCATCACTAAACAATCATAATACATCATTACTGTCAAAACTGCCCTTCAATTGGCGTGACTCAAACTGACCAATGGCCTCTCCTGTCGGAGGCTGGGACACTGGGAGAAGGGCTCGCTCTGTTTTTTTTTTTTTTTTTATAGCAAATAAATGTATCTTCGATCCTGTCTGCATAGCAGAAATCATGTTAATAATACTCATAGAAGAATAACAAAAAGGTTTTCAAGACAAATATCTTTTCTAAATAAAAAAAAAATATGATATGAACCACATCAAAAAATTATAAAAATATAAAATCACTAAATGTGCCCGAAAGTTAGGCATGACACCCCATTGCAATAATAAAAACTAGAATTAGGTAAAATCAGGGAATGTGATACGTATTTAAGTCTTGATTTGAAGGAAGCTCTTGATTCAGCCGTCCGTATTTACGCAGGAATGGTTTTCCTGAGCCTCTTCTTTACAGATCTCTGTCAACCTCAGTCTTCAGCCGAGAATCTATGACCAGTTAAAACACCCCGGTAACATGTATGTTTTCATTTCAAGTGGTTTTGGCCTATCTAGCCTCAGCCATTGATCACTGAACACCATGAAATGTAAAATTGAATGTTCACCCCACAGTGCTCTGCTGAATGTGAGATGGGTGTACGGACGAGAGGAGTCCTCTGCCTGAACAACCAAGTCAGCAGCCTTCCTCTGGAGGGGTGTGGCAGTCATCGCCCCGCCGACTCTCAGGTCTGCAACAACGGCCCATGCGAGAATCGCATAGAGTGGTTCACAGGCCCCTGGAGCCAGGTATGAAGACGACAGGAAGTCAGCCTGGGCTTAACAGAAAGTTGTCTGGAGTATCTAAAGACAGGGGATTTTACAGAGACTTTACATCGACTCTGTCTCTCTTTTGCAATGCTTCATTAAATCCTTATGGTCTTGTTGTATGTGACCCAGTGCTCTGCAGAGTGTGGTGCGGGCAGCCAGCAGAGGTCAGTGGTGTGTCTGATGAGGTCAGATGAAGGATTCAACGTCATGCCACTGTACGAGTGCTCCTCTCTGGATCGACCCCTCAGTCAGCAGAGCTGCAACCTCAAGGACTGTGGAGCCAAGTGGTACCACACTGACTGGAGTGCTGTGAGTACAACTTCAAACCATCTCTCCTTTAAACAAAGCATGTGGTTCTTACTCTTTACTACTCTGAACAGATGATTAAAGGCCCTGGATCGTCCCTGTAGTTTAAAACCTCTGTAGATGATTGAATGCTGTGTTTACTGGTATGTGGTTTTGTACACTTGCCTGTGACTGTGTGACATTTGGTGCAGTTGGACTGGATTTAAAGAGACTGTTGGGCTTGTGTTTCACTGAGTGTCATTCTAGTTAGTTTGATTATTAGCAGGATTACGCAAAATGGAATCGGGCATGATCATGATCCCAAAATTGTTTTCCACTTACTTTAACATTGCGAGATAGGTCTTTTTTTTTAAAATAAA
Source organism: Limanda limanda (assembly GCF_963576545.1). Classification (NCBI taxonomy): domain Eukaryota; kingdom Metazoa; phylum Chordata; class Actinopteri; order Pleuronectiformes; family Pleuronectidae; genus Limanda; species Limanda limanda. Next base: position 12,270,577 of record NC_083638.1, read on the forward strand.
ATAAAAATTGATTTCTTAAAAGAATCATTTATTTATCTTGATGAAAAGAAAGATTTTACATGTGTGTTTAATTTGGTGCAGATCCAAATAAAAATCTTGATTCATTGAGTTTTAATGTGTTTTCATTAGGGGACTGTAGGGCCGTGTTGGGTGTCTGTGCTCTACTGAGAGATATTCTAGTTTTGTGATTTGATTGAATTTATTGTGCAAAATAGTAATTTTCATTTTCATCGTAAAAGGAACAGTTTTTTAAAGAAAAGGATAAACATTGGTCCCTCATCTCTGAATGCCAGAATTTAAAGCTTCTTGAACGTGTTCATATATCGTATTCCTTCATGCAAATCAAATAAGTGTAAACAACAATAATAATCAACAACAATCCCTTTTAATGAATAATATTAAACTCTGCTCATCTGCTTCATCAGGACCATTGATCAGATTTAATTAACAGCTATTAAACAGCCAACAACTGTTTCTACCCTGTTAGTGGTGCCATGAAGTACATTCCCACATCAAAACAGTGACAAGAGCAAAAAATAAAATATTCTAATCTGTCAAGTGAAAAGAAAAAAAAAGATTTATAGGAACCCATCAGACAGTGAGGAGCTACTTTGGGAAAATAAGGTTTCAGTGCCTTTTAAATGTTTGGATATCGACATTAATCATGTTTGCATACTAGCATTAGTTTTAGCACTGGACTAAATTCAGGTTGGAGCTTTTATTAACCTGTCCGCCTTCACCAACTCCTGTTCTTCCAGTGTTCAAAAACATGTGAGGGAGGTTACCGTGTGCGGGAGGTGCGCTGCCTGTCTGACAACATGCTCTCCAGTGAGGGCTGTGATGAGCTGCAGAGACCACAGGAGAAGGAGGACTGCAACCCAGAGGCCTGCTTACCCAGCATAGGTCAGACATGTTAGCTGGAATATTACTCACCGGGATGAATGCATTCCTATTGTATTGTATCATCATTTGAAAGATTACTGTTGCCAGCTGAGAATCTCCAGGAATACGTGTGTGTTCCATCTCTCTTGCCCCGGACAACCTGAACTGAAGTTGTACCTCGAGAAAACCTAAAACTGTGTCCAACAGAAGAAGCTCTAGCAGCACTGGGGAGCTATGAATGTTCATAACTCTCCCATCCCATGTTTCCATGTGTTTTCTTTGAATGAGTGTCAGACAGTATTTTCTTCTCTTTGTTTCAGATGAGAACTGCATGGACAAATACTTCAACTGCAACGTGGTGGTCCAGGCTCGCCTCTGCGTGTACGATTACTACAAGACCACGTGCTGCGCTTCCTGCTCACGTGTGGCCCACAGACAGATGATTCACCGGGGCCGCAGCTAGCCCTTTCTTTTTCTACCAGGGTCCCTCAGCTCCATGTTGGGGGCAGACTCTAAACCCGCCGCAGGCATTCTGGTCCGGTGCTATCCCGGGGACTGGACTGGCCGGACCGTGCCTAAAATGGACATTTGTTTTCTTTTGCCAAGGATGGAAAGTGAAGAAGGAACATTTCTGCTGGCTCTCTTGGAGACAGCTGCTGGGAGGAAGGCAGAGCTAAGAATAGTGGAGGGCAGGGATCCTGTCAGTGGATTAGCCGAGCCCTGATGGGGTGAGAGAGATCAGTACCAAACTGAGAAACTCACAAAAAATGTATTTATGGATTATAACAACTTTCTTTTTTTGTTTCATGGGAAGCAGTTTGCAGCTGACTGAAGTGGATAACCTATGAAGAGGAGAGCCTGTGTAACAAGTTTAACATGGACTATAGACTGGTTATGCTCTTTACTCCATAATGCTCAGATTTATGGCACAACGTCATATGAAGTTGGTCCAGTTTCACCTATAATCAACTATTTAACTTTGTTGACCAAAGATATGTAATATCTTACTGTGCATTCACGGTGCTGATCCTCTACACAGAATGGATCCACAAGGAAAAATATCAGTTTGAATTCTTTGTGGCCCCAATGACATTTGTCGTTCTGATACCTTGAGCAATCTGCAGACCACTCCCTGCACAGCCCTGAGGTGCTGCAGCCTTTGTAATATGTTTGTATATATGTATGTATGTATGTATGTATGGTGAAGTGAATCAGACAGTCCTTACAGCAGCTGAAGAGAGAAAAAGCCCCTTTTATTTATTTGTGTGGCTCCCTGGGGAGGACACTGGTTTATCGGCCACCAGTGGCCCCTTATTGGCTGTGTGGATAAAAAACCTTTGTTTTGCGGTCCTCCACCAATCCCAGCCCCTGAACTGAATGTAGGCATTCCACAGCCTGTTTGATGGTAGAAGCAGATGGTCAGAAATCCTAATGTATTTCCTGGAGCGGTAAAAAAACCCTGTACTTATTATATATATTTGTAATTTTTCTTTTTGTTCCTGTGGGATATGATCATCCCACCATCACCAATCATAACTACATAGAATTATCCATAGAATATGATTAATATTTGATTGCAGAGATAAATCATGGCAGGATTTTACAGCTGGGATTGCAGGTTATATATGAGGTTTACATTCATAGTAAATTATTTTTTATGGAACAATATTCTGACCGCACTCTTCTTTCCACAGTTCCACACAGCCTTTGTTGTATTCTAGCTGTTATCATATCCCTCCAAGCATCAACTTACCTCGGATCCATAAGTACTGTATGTATCTATGTTTAAGTTAAACAATCAAGACGAGCGGAACTAAAATAACACACGACTGGAACAAATGCAACATCAGAATTTGCCTTTTTTTATTTTATTGCAAGTGTTAAGCAGTTGATGTATTGTTCTTGAGATTCTTTTAAATAAACAGTTTTACTAATTATTTGTTAACTCAACGACAGTTTGTCCTTGTGTCATTTGAAGACGCATTGGTTGAGGAGAAGGTGATGTAATTGATTGTGGTCATCCACCTAGAGGACAAAGGAAGTATTACAGCAAACACATGCACAGCAGAGGTTGCACTTCCTGTAATATATTTTATATTTAATTTCCGTCATTTATTTAGGAAGTGTCTTTCTCTCTGGTTCAAAGACTCAAATATAATCCAAGGGAATCATCTGACTGGGAAATGGTTTGTGAGAATGAAGGAGACTATAGTACACACAGTGTTTGTTCTCATCCTTATTGGATTTATAATGTACATTCTGCAATGACTTGGTGTAAAAGCTGTTAAGAAAAATCAAACAAATGCCATAAAGATCATGAATATCAATGCAGATGATCTGTTATCCAAATGGATAAATAAAATTTAAAGTAATTAAAATTTAAATAGGGTCACAGTGTAAATTAAAAGGATACTTCATACAGTACTATATGTCATAAAGAACAAACACCAGAGCAAAGAACTACACTGACTTTACTACTAATTGACAACTAACATGCAGAAACAAGATTATTTGTTTAATTAAATTATATTCAGAATTAAATTAATTAGTTACAATCAATATAAATGAGATTCAAATGACTTTAACGCAAATTTACATTATTTAATCACACCAACTCATTCTGTCAAAGGAAGCTTCACTGCTCTCTGGATTCTGTCAGATATGCATAAAAAGAATTTAAAAAAAGTCAAATTACGTCACAAAAGTTTCCAAACTCCAACACGGTGAATTACATGAGTTCATCTGGAAACTGAAAATCTAGTCTGGCCTCAAACTGTCACAATCACCTAATATAATAACAAGAACTTAATCGTATTTGTTGTATTCAGAGGAACCTGCGGTGCTGTCCTACCCAGAGGATTCCACTAATGAATGATAGGAGCTCAATGCAGTGAAAAGAGCAACACCCCAGTGTTACTCCCCATCTATAGAGAAGCAGACAGGGAGTAATTGAGAGCCAGAGACAACAAGCGCCAGTCTGCGCCGCAGAGTAAATGTCACTCTGGTGAGCTGGCAGCGTGGCATTTCTGGAATAACTGCCGTGAATAAAATGATTGAATATTTGTTCCTCCATGAATGCCATGAAAATATCCTGTATTTCATTATAATGAGAATCATTCTCGAACACAATGACTTTGTGTCTCAAAATAACGATTGAGATAATTAATGTGATTTAAGCTTTCAGGACGTTCGGGAATAAAAAGGTTCCTGTCAATGGCTCCATAACTGTCAAGCTCCAAAATTCCACTGGAAGAAAAACGATCAGCTGTGAATTATTATAGTCAAAGGGAAGAAAGCACGATGTTTGCATATACCAGATTAATACATGAGAGAAACAAAACAAATCTTTAATGTGTTCTCTGAAGTATGTTCAAATTCAGTCACTGTCTCAAACTCAGCTGGAAGGTGGAGATTAACAGAAAAATGATTTGTTACTTATTTTATCATGACAAGTTTTTAATGGGAATTCATGTGTTTAAATAAAGCTTCTAGGGGATCCTAACCCCCAGGTGATGTTGTCCAATCCCTACTTGCCTTGATTACAGTTGTTTTTTATGCAAATAAGATAAAACCAAACTAGTCGACGGAAGTAGAAGGATGTGGTACTTGTCAGGAAAGAATTTGTCAGGTAATAAATCAGACATTTGAGTGTATGAAGATCTGAATAAAAATGGAAATCTAGTGAATTTAAATATGGCTTCATGAGCCGATTCATGGGCCATTCTAGTTATTATAGCACTTGACTTACATATAGGATAAAATACATTAAGTACATTCCAATGTAATGAGAGTCAGCCAGAATCAACTCTAGCCCGAGCTGCCTGAAAATAAGTTCTGCTCCTACTCTACTCCCTGCAACTCCACCACTTTGTCCTTAGTGTCCGGTTGTTTCACTGTTTGCACTGACCAAAGGGAAGTGGACATGCTTGTGTTTTGTGTCAAGTTGCCCAGATACACTTGTGCATCTCCTGAAGATACTGTAACCTTGATAAATGAGAATCTTCAGATATCCTATGAAGGATGGAAGTTTGGTCGGCTCAGGCAGGACTAGAGGTTATGGGATAGTTATTTACTCAAATCAGATCTATTGGCAAAGACATTATTATTAGTGACAGAGGAAATAAAAATGACTATCACAAAATATACAGGAGCTGCACTGTAACTAACATGAGTTGAACATTTTCTGACTTGTTGAACTGAAAAGGACATTGTAGACGACCATGTGTCTCATGTCCCTAATCCGTCCTGACTCCTCCTGCAGATGTCCTACATCAAATACAGTGCTCATGTGATTATTGTAGTTCTGTTTAAATTGGCATTTCAGTGATTTCATGATGTGTTCTCTCACTTTTGGCCAAAGATTTCTTGCTTTTAAATTATTGACTTTTTCTCTTCAAAGAAATTCTATTGAATCCGCTGTGAAAAATATTTCGAGGTTTACATGCAAATATGTTAAACATGTGTGCAAATGAATGAGAATCATCTGCCTACTTGGCCCTGACAGAAGACACATTGTGTGTATGTAGCATGTGAAGTTATCCTTGAGCTTTACGAGGTGTGAAAGCCTGACTAAGCCTGACTAAGAAAGCATGAAGTCCTCAGATTGACCACCTTGTAATCCGGACATCTTGCTTATAAATCTTGGTCTCTGGCCTGTGGTTTTACTGATAAGACACAAAACACATCTGATTCAGTCCACACTCCACTAAAGACTAAACTCTAACCTCACAGTGTTCTATGGCTCTGTGATTTCTGCCTCCTTCACTGAGTTTGCAGGTGTATCAGTGAAGACACAGTAAAGTGGAGTATGGGGTTGGTGCTGTACCTGCAAATGATGCTCTCTGTTACTCTGACAGTGTAGATATGAGTTAACACAGGAGGGAGTGACACTAATGGATGGTACAATACGGTGGAGGGGTCTTTGCTGTTTGTTCCAATCTGATATCTTGACCGTTATCTCCTGTGGTTCGTTCTCCCAAAGAGGATACAATTTACTTGTTCTCCTTCCTCTGGCAACTCTTTTTTTATATACAGGCACCAAACTCAGCATGTCTAACAAAGAACATTTCAACAGTTCAATTCTGAAGTTTGTGAGAGTAAAAGTAGTAATCCTTTTATAGGTCATAGGTTTTATCCCTCAGATTCATATTATTTTCACCGTGGTGGCAATGTGGTGGCCCTTGATATTTTAATAGTATTCCCGTACCTGCTTCTCAATAACACAGATGGAAATAAAGAATGTTATTCCATCTATTATTGTTGCTCTGCTCCACACCTATTTCACATGTGACTTCCCTTCCCCACATCTTAACCCATCACCTTGCATGTTTTCATAAAACAATCCTCAGATATAACTTATATCCGTCATATCGCTACAGAGCTCAAATAGGTTTTTAAAACATAAGAGCTTATCAGTTTTTTCCACATCGTGTTGTGCTGCTATGACACAATCATACATTGTGTTGAAATAATTCTTAATATGACGCAATTCGGCAAGAGAATATGTGTTCCGTTTTTCTCTATTAGAAATTGTAGTGCACATATTATGTTGGCCCAAAATGAATTGTTGTGAACTTACTCACACGGTTTCCCACCTGACAGTCTTTTTATGCTTCACCCCTGCAGTTTGACTCAGTCAAAGTTGAAATAAACATTTGTATATAAATGAACGTAGCTCATATCTCCACTTTGCTGTTGAAGAAGTCTGTGTTAGCCAATATAATAAAACTAATAACAGCTAAAGACGTAAATGGAAATTGTGAGGGGTCCAGTAGTAGTGGTAGTTTGTATGAGTTTTATCAAATAATCTGCTGCACACATTTGCAAATTGAAATGTTTAATTTGACAGGTCAAATCAAGGTTTACAAAGAAACACACAGTAAGAATTATTTTAAAAAGACGTTATTTTCCTTTGACGCAGAGAAATCAACTCCGTTTCTGGGTAGAGATTATCTACCCGAGGAGGAAAAGCTAAACATGACACTTCTGAAGGTGAGGATTTGTTCTGGCTAAGTATAAGCGTGAGTAGCATAATCACTACCATCTGACATCAGAGGACTTGCCAAAGAGCAGCAGTTAAAGCCTCTCATGAAGAGGTCAGACTGCTATTAATCAACTATTTAGCCGGGCTGCAAAGGATGTTATAAAAACTGAAATGGCCCTTGATAGGAAAAAGGTTCCTACCACTGCCTTAAAGTGACTATTGAAAAATTCACATTAGAAACATACAAAATGAAAGTTAATGTTTTTGCTTGTTAGAAATCTTGTCATGTGTTGATTTTACTTCTTAAAGGGCTACATGTAAGTTTTTGAATTTGCATCTAAAGGGCTGAATTTATTTTTCCCTTATATGTTACACAATGGATGCACAAGGTTTTGCTTGTGTAAGTGTAACAACACAATTGGCTTGATATGTTTCTCATATATTTAATGCTAACCCTAACCCTAACCCTAACCCTAACCCTTTCACTTCTATCCAGGTTTCATTACTTATTTTTATACGTTCTTATAACATGTCTGGCTTTGCTATCACCTCTTGATGTGTATTGATTATGTCAAATAGAATGGGCTGGGGCTAGGTGGGAATATTTTGTGACAACATTATACACAAAAGGTCTTTCCACATAATATCAAACATTTCTTCAAATTCTGTTGATAATTGCACTTCATTTTCTACTGTTTTAACCAAAATACTTACATATAGCACCTTTAATTATAAGCTTGATTGTGTTTGTTATGCAAGTCAGATATGAGAGTAATAACTTGTTTCCTTGTTCAGCTCAGATGTTATGAGAGATGTCATTCAGAGCCATTCACTTCAGACAACAGGGCTGAAGCTTTTTTCAGGGTCGGCCATGAAAGCCTCGATCTCCTCCACAGTGCGAGGGACGCAGGTCAGCAGCTCCATACCAGTTGCTGTCACTGCTATGTCATCCTCAATGCGAACCTGCACACAATAGTGACACAATAGTTTAGTTAAACATGTTAGAATTACACAACCAAATAAATCTGTGGTGGCAGACTGACCCCTCCAAAGCCTCTGAAGCGAGCCAGCACTTCGTTGTTGATGAAGCAGCTCTGGGTGGCGTTGGCCAGGGCCTGGTCCAGCAGGTGGTTGATGAAGTATATGCCGGGCTCCACGGTGAGGACCATCCTCTCCTGCACCAGACGGCCCATTCGAAGACTCCTCAGTCCAGGCTCATCGATGCGCTCAACCCCCTGAGAGGCAGAACAATTTGTTACACCCAAGCTAGATAGATATAGGAAATACCTGACTGTTAAACAGTATTGAGCCTAGTATTTATACATCAGTATTTGCATTCTGGATGGACTGAGGAGCACAGGCATAGCTCCAGGAAACCATGCGTTTTTAGCTTAGACTTTAGGATCATTGCTTCAAACCTTTACACAGAGATAAAGAGAAGAAGCAAATACAAGTTCATACTGGGATTTTAGGTAAATTATCTATTGTTTGTCATGCATCTCCAGAAGATGACTGAGCACTTTTCATCTTTAGCAATGCATTGTCTCACAAGGTACTTCATACACTGATACTTTCTGCAGTTGGTCAATCAGCAGATTCACTGGAGCTACTGTGGGTGAACTGTCTACTTGACAGAGGTGCGTGAGAGAATAAAACCTGACAACATCTGTGTTCAGACTTCCCCTCTCCCTCAACCTGTATCAGTTGCTACAGCTTGGCCTCTCTCTGTTCTTCGCTCACTTCTGTATCGAGAACTATTTTATTGATGACACATGAATAAAGGAGAAACAGGAGTCTGTTTTTTCCTGATTCCACTGGATGGTTGTTATGTGTGGAAATTGTCAAGTATCTTCCATCCTCACCACAGGGTAGCCTCCAACGTCGTGCACATCAATGCCCAGCAGGTGTCCCAGTCCGTGGGGCATGAAGACGGAGCCGAGGAAGACCTTCATCATGTCCTCCACACTGCCATTCAGGATGCCAATCTTCACCAGCTCCTCCAAGTGAACCCGGTCAGCCAGACGGTGCATGTCAGTCCACTTTACACCTTCAACAACAAATAGCTTGGTTAATAAAGAACATAAATGTGTTTAATCATAAAGTACGTGAGTTGATATTTCAAGCCCAAAGGTTTTCAAAATATAGCTATGAATCTAAATAGATACTTGGTAGATGCAAATAAAAGTTAAGCTGTACTGAAAACAACTGAGTAATTAATCAAGTCAAATACCACCACAGTGGTTACTATATGACCAAAAACAAAAAGATGAAATTTATCTTAAGCATTTGCAGTTTACTCTGCGCTAGTAGTAATTACTGTATCAGGGCAAAAGATTCATGTCAACTTCTCAACACTTTTTTGTTGGTTATTAATGTGTTTAACTGAAAACAGATGATAACCTGGTTTGATGGCAGCCATGACGGTTTTGGAGGCCTTGAGGACGGCCTCGTAGATAGCCCTCTGGTCTGGAGTGAACTTGCCGTTGGCTGGGAAGGAGCAAGTGATGTCTGATGAGTAGCAGTAGTACTCTCCACCCATGTCAAACAAACTGCAGGGGAGAAATTATCAGATAAATTTTATTTGATATTAATTTCAGAAGTACTCTTGGTTTGTGTCTAAAATGTTTTTTAGTATGTATAAAGTGTAAATAATATCCAGAGACCACACCACTGACGATTACAACTTTAGCAGAACAGTTACAATGCCAGAGTACAAAAGACTTTCTTTCATTCTAATCAGAGCAAAGATAAAAGATGTTTCCTGAAGACATTCTGCTGGTGGTGTCCACCTCTGCCCCTGCTAACATGCTGGCTACATTATTAATTATGATCTCCCCGCTCACTATGCCTTGCCCTAGAACGCACTGGCATGGCTCCCACCATTCGGGCCATGTGCCCCCAATTGAGTTTTTCCATGGCAGAAAATCAGCTGGGGGGCAGATAATGATGCTAGCTGGGTAGAGGTGACGGCTTTGAACACCCCCTTCCCAGTCTGGAGGGTGAAAGCTATCCATGGCAAGAGTCCTCTGACTCAGCCTCCAATGCTGGCTCCTCTCCCAGATATTCTCTCTTTTCACTGGAAGAGATGGAGTGTTAATGGGGCTGTTGTTCCATTGCCACTCCTGCCTACCAGTAACCTGTCAGCCTTCAGGGCACTGCTGGGCTAAACTGACAGTGGTCAGCAGGACAGTGTCTGGTCCTGGAAAGCTCAAGGCACCAGTCACCCACAATGTCCCTATCACCAGGCTGCAAGCTGACACAGAGCCTTGTTTTCCTTCTGTTCCTTTCCTGGAGCCCTGCCTGACGGCCCTTCTGCTCCCTGGGTTGACCTTTTTGGCAGATGTCGACCTAGTCTTCCATCTCCTTGTGTTCAAGTCATCTCCTTAGCAACTGCTCGACCAGTGTGCAGCTCAAATAGAACTGGCTCGCCTCACTGGAGGGTCCACCAGAGAGAAAATAGAAGCTGAATCCCATTCTTGCCCAGATGTTGTGGGGCCAGGCTCAGAGAAAATAAATAATGGGGCGTCTTTTTTGTGGGCAGATATCAGATTACTCAGGTATTACGTCCGGTAGATGTGGACCTGATTATGGCTTGAAAAAAAACAATAGTGAGAGCTCTTAGATGGGATTCATAGAATCTTGGGTATCTTTATGTAACCAATGATCTACAAACTGATGAAAGTAAAAGAAAAATCAGGAAGCTACTCACCACATGTCTCCATCCATGATTAACTTGTCATTGGGAGCCCCAGCATGGCCATAGTGGAGAACGGAGGAATTATTGCCCCTGGGGTGGAACACACAATGCTTGATTTAAAAAGACATAGGTTACATATAACCACATCTACACTACACGGTGGTAATTGTGTTGAATGTAAAATTGTTTTCATAGAAGCTGTAAATTATTTGAAGGGTGTATTTCAGGACATTATCCTCCTTCAAGCTATTAATTCGTACAGGGAAGTAGTTTGCATACTCGACCACTAATCTCTCTGAGATGCTCATTACACATGGCCTTCAATACAAAAGGTCAGAGCGTGATTAGCAACGTCTCTAAATTCTTCATCCATAGTGATGCTGCTCGCTGGCTGTAACCAAACAACAGAGAGATAAGGGATGTGTTGTTTTAACAAGCATACATTTCTTCTGGTCGGCAGGGTTACACACTGCTGCTTCCTCTGCATCCTAAACTCTGATTGTGTTCAAGGCTTTGTAAGTGCCATACAGAATGTGATACTGTCAACATCTAACCTTTATCCGCCTGGTATTCCAGTGGGAACTAAAGTAGGTCAGACATAAAGTTGGTAAAAAGCACATACGTTCCACAGATACAGGTGTAGGAGGTGTGACGCATCCCTCCTTTGGTGTAGCAGTAGTGCTGGAACAGGCTGTAAAAAATAAACAAAAAGACAGCTTTACATTTTCAGCCGCTGTTAAATAATTCATTCTGCACTCATTTTAAATCATCACACAGTCAAGCACATCAAATGCCATTATTCTTTTAATGTAACACAATTTTTATCATCATATAAACTTCTTAATCAGGATGGATCAATTAGATTTTGTTCCAGCACATTGCACGTCTGTCTGTCCTGGGAGAGGGATCCCTCACATGTGGCTCTCTCTGAGGCTTCTAGCTTCTTTTTACCCTGTTAAAAGGGATTTTTAGTAGTTTTTCCTCACTCTTGTTGAGGGTTGAGGGCAGAGGCTGTCACACGTTGTTAAAGCCCCATGAGACAAATTGTGATTTGTCAATATGGGCTATCCGAATAAAATTTGATTGATTGATAAGAGCCCTGAAATTGTATTCTCTGCTCAATGAGTCTTTTGTTTTTGTTATATACCTATTGCCCATATTAAAGCACAATAGACACCTGATACGGCTGTTAGTTTGGGACTGTGATAAAATGCCACTTACCTCTCCATTTCATATTCTTTCTGTCCAGGTTTCACATTCTTCATGATCTACAGTGAAAACATGTTGATATATGTGGTTACCGAACTACTGGATAAATAATTTACTGATCTAAGTGCTCCTGTGTGGACCGGGCGGTACAGTGGCTCAAAATGATAAACCCTCTGTAAAACAGTTTGCAATGTTGATTACTTGCTGTTCACTTGAACTTTATATAGGATAGTATTTGCATTAATGCAGTCTAAGAAGGTGAAGCTTTGTTATAACCTAATTCGTTTTCTGGTATCTTTCTGTCCCTGTTTATTTGATGCTGTTTCACTTCCGTATCATCTTCAGTTATAAAACAACATTAACAAATGTGGATTAATCCTCAAACATAATCTGCAGCATTTATGCAAAATGGGTATAAAGAGTTCAAATGTCAGTGAGGGCGCCTGCAAGCAGATGCTGATTAGAGATAACACATCACGTCATATCTGAAAAACTACCAAAGTTAGAGACTTTGGGGACTTTTGGGTAAAAACATATAACACATCTGATCAAACTGGTGATCAGTAGAATTAGCAAAATAACAGAGGGAAACAATATTGAGTGATTTCAGGGACATAAAACTCTGAGGTGAACTGCTGCTCCACCCCTGAAGGTTATTCATGGTAATAAAGTTAAATCCTGTGCCCAGGAAAAATAAAGCTTTAATGTTACAGCTTATTGGTCAAAGGCTATCTGTGTTAACCGCTGGGCTCTAAGCTACAGGATGAAGTTAAAATCAATAGCATTTACACAGTTTAAAGCCTCAGAGGATCCTGATGCTCTAAACTCAATGAGCCGCTAGTTACACTTTGATGCCGAAGGTTTTTAATTTCAAGCTCTGAACTTTACATTTCTTTGTTTTCATCTTTCTATTGTTCTAAGATTAAAATATACTAATGTGAGTGTCCTGTCTAAAAAACAAGGATTCTCACCATTTTGTGGGCTTCACTGGAAATCCTGTTGGTGTAGCGCAGGACCTCCAGCTCCATATCGTTCTTAATGAGACGGCTGCAGAAACAGAGGAAAACATGAAGTCAGAATTCATTCAACTGTCACATTAAGCTCAAGGAATGCAGAATCTGTACTGTGGTGGCTGAAGAACTTCCATCCATGATCTAGACTCTAGATTCTAGAGTCTAGATTCTAGACCACTTATCCTGTAAGGGTCACAGGGAGGCTGGAGCCAATCCCAGTTGACATTTGGCGAGAGGCGGAGTACACCCATCACAGGGCTGACACACAGAGACAATCAAACATCCACACTCACATTTACACCTCTGGGCAAAATAATGAATTGGACATTGCTGAAGACATTTTTTGAAATTCCTGTAATGTCCATTGTTAATAAAGTAGCTTTGAAATATTTTTCAGTATTTCCTGGACTGAGATTTTTATCCAGTTGATAGTCTCATGATCTACGTTTACAATTCTAGAGATGCACCCAAAGAAATGCGTATTATTACAAATTAACACATGTAGATATTTATTAATCTCTGGTCTAAGACCATTTGATTTATTTGGGTTAGAAAAACGGTAGCTGCACCTTGTATGACTAGTAATTAAGAACAAACTAAAGGGTATAAAGGATTTCTACAACAATAGAAGCAAGTAATTAACACAAGGCAGCGGTAACCAATAGTAACCCTAATGATAGTAAAAGAAAAAATAGCCCATTAAAAAAAAGAAAGAGAACCATGCGAGCTGTGGAGAGAAGAGGGGGTGAAGGGGTTCAATCAAGTCCTTCTCCTCAGGAGGTGTGCCTGAACAGCATTACTCCTCATTTCAGAAAATGTCAATTCATCTAGAGGCTGCAAACTCTAATGCCAAGGACGACCAGGTAAGCACGAAGTCCATTACAGCTGTGTAGACCGACCTCTGACTCTGAGAGGGAAAAAAGCCCCAGTTTCTTATTACACACACACACGCGCACAGTCACACACAAACACACACGCACGCACGCAATAACCTGACACGGCAGCTGTAATAACAGAGGCTTGTTTATTCAATCAGAATCTGACTGAAAAATATGTCTTGGTCAATAAAATTATAAAAGAAATTCTAATTACTTACCATTCCACAATGATTGGGTGTAAGAGAGTGTTGTTCACTTCGAACCTGATTAAAAAAATGTGACAAGAAACAGTATAATTAAAGATATATAAAGTAATCTGATGCTAATGGTTATTTCACTTTGATAATAAGAACAGAGACTTTTCAAAACAGCAAAGGTCAGAGTGTAGAGGGAATAAAATAATGAAATATATTCAGTTCAAAGACAAAAGAAGAAAGACTAGTGCGAAGGACAACTGTATCATCACATGAATTGATTACTCACAAACAAAGTCAGCTTAATTACATTAGTGTGTTCAGAAATAGGTTAATCTGCAGCAGTGTGCATAAGAGTCTTCTGTATCCTTGCTACCCCCCACACACAGTAAAAGAAAGTACAATGAAGTTCATGCAAATTGATGCCAAATAAACATACCCACTAATTCCATCAAAGGAGGCTTCACGGCAGGTGCTCCCACTATCTGTATTCTTTCCTCGCTGCATGGAAAGAAAAGCAAACAAAATCACCACCAACTGCATTTAAACAGAGAAAGAGAGCACGAGGCTGGTTTAAATTCATGATGATCATCTACTCTGTTTTGGAAAGAGAAGTTCGCATGAATTATCACATTGCATCTTTAGCAGCTGATCAATAGCAGATTTTTTGTCGCTATCAAACACTAAACTATTAGACTGGAAGAATTCTGTTTTGTTGATATGATGAATAATTAAGCTGGCTGTTAAAATAAAGTAAGATGAGATGGAGTGAAGGACATTAAACTGAAGCTTTTATCACAGGCTTCCATTCCTAAAGACGATTATTTAAAATACTCACACAACTCACTCGATTAGTTGATTTTGTGATTAGTCATCTGATTTCTACTAAATGTATCTAACTTTCCTTTCCTCCCAAAAATCCTGGAAGGAGCTGTAGATGCCCAATTCCATCAGCTCCAGACATGAGCTCTATTAACCCTTTCAATCCACCTTCAGAACCCACTACAGCACAAAGTGCCCTCATCATCAATGACCTCCTCATCGCTGCTGATTCTGGTCACATTAGAGACCTCTCCACTCCACACACAGTCTCCTGCAGCGGTCTCCTCAACTGTGTATCCAGATATCTTGTTCTCAATGGTGCTGCCTTCTACTTGTTTTACTCGGAACTCTCCAACAGAAAACAGTTTGTTACCACTGTAGTCTAAAAGTCCACCAAATCCTCAATGGGGTACCCCAGGTCTGTGTGCTTGGATTCTTCACCATCTGCATACACCACCCTGGTCCAAACTTCCACTTCTGTGCTGATGACACACAGCTTTATTTCAACACCAAACACAATTAAGTCCCGCATCCTTTACAAAACCCTCCTCACCAATAAATTCCTCCATGCCTTGAGCCCCCAGTGCCTGTCTGACCTTAAATTATTTATATACTCCATCCTGAAACCTGCTCTCCTCAGGTGTGGGTCTACTCGTTTTCCCAACTCTGTGAATTGCCCTCGGAGACCTTGAAAGGTGCTATATCAAAGTTATTACCAATATTATATCACTAGGTGTAATCAGGTAAGAATGAGTGATGCATACCAGTGTTAGGAGCACTGCTGGTGTCAGCTTGGACAGGACATCAGCAATCTGAAGGGAAGCAGGGAAGAAGTGATTAGTAGACTGACATCCACAGTAGAGCAGCAGAAAAAACAAACATCATCATCCCTTTTCTTCTCTCAGAATAAAGGTCACTCTGGCAGGCGCCATTGTGGAGAGGTGGTCTCTCTGGATCTCTGCAGCACGCCGACTCCTCTGCTAAAAGCCTAAATGTCAAGATTTCTGACAAAAGACACCGTAGTGATCCTGGAGGATTGTTTGGATTGATTCAAACTGGCTTCTTTCTAAATGTAAAGCAAAGCACCTAAATCATAATTTTAATATCTAAAGTTTTGCTGTGATTCTGTAAGTCAGTAATTTGAGATCATATTCGACTTGCTGAACAAATTCTTTCCTGAAGATGTTGTCATAGAGATACAGGATCTGTTAACTCCATCTCAACCGGTGATCAATTAGCACATCTAACACCTCAGGTAGGTGAAGAAATGTAAAAATATGAATGGATGAGTCATCAAAAGGTCATAGTGTAAATATAGAAGTGATTAGTTTGCCAGTAGATGCTATGATATTATAATCTGAATATATTGCTTTGATTTGTTAACATGCAAGTTTCCATAATAGTTCCAGAGCTGTCAAGCCTCCAATATGGCTCCCCTAGGAATCTGCTGTCAACACCTCTATACACAACTGTTTCCAAAACTCTCAGCATAAGCAATTATTGATGAATTGTTCCAACAAATACATTTTCAGTGTGGAGGTGCACATGCTTTGGGTGAGCTCAGCAACTCGAACATGTTATGAACGTCCCCCCAGAGCTTTTACATCGCAATGTCCAAAACATATAATCAATCAATGCTCATCTCTACTTTAATCCTTTTGAATTACAGGTTCAGTTGAGCAAATAAAAACGATGCAGGTCCAATGTTTTTGCAGCCACTGATCTTTTTCTTTGATAAGAGAAGACGACTTTCACCTTTAAAAAAGTCTGTGAAGTCACTGATGTCATTTCCTATAACTTCATAGCTCGGTGACATTGCATCAAGGTTCAGTTACTGCACATGACAAAGGTCACACACTCACAAAGAGACGCACACAAACACTGAGTGACTTACATCAGGGGTGTATTGGACCTCATCAACAGCGTACTTCTCCTTGAAGTGCTCTTTAGTATAGATCCTGTCAACAGATACAAAAAAGAATAGTTGAATAAATTATATTTATGTTGCAGTTTAGGGAATATTAACAGAATATATGTGTTTGGGAGAAATCAAGGCTGGGCCATATAGCCAAACATTATATCAAGATAAAAATGTACATGTGGATATTGATAATTATCACAATAAATGTCACAAAATGAAATTCTTTATGCTTTAAATTTGAATCTTCTTAATGAAAAATAGCAAAACGTTTTACAAATCTGAGGTAGATCATTTATGTGTTATACAGCCTTACTGAGGTTGCACAATGCATACGCAACATATCGATATGACAATAAAATTGCAATAATTATTGATATTTTTTGTTTGCCAGCCCTAGGAGAAAGTAAAACTAATGATGAACTCAGTACATTAAAGTGCTGATCAAGTAACTTCTTTTAATAGAACTTTGGGCATTTTGCAAGATGATGTATCATTTCCGAATCAAGCAATAAGTAAATCTAAAATAGTTATCACTTAGTTGATTTGAGCCCTGTGTGTGTTCTAAAAACTGCAGTTAGTGTAGTCAAGACAAATTCATTAAAATAATTTTGGCTTCATTTTAGATGAGACTGAACTGTGGAGCAAATGACTCCACAGATCAACCCTGTCGAGCTCCCAGCTCTGCTGTTGCTGGTGAGGATAGCTGGCCATGTACACAGCTCTGTGAGGATTGGTGGGACTTACTCTCCCATCCAGGTGGCATAGCTGTCAGGCAGTTTGGGAACGAAGAGGATGGATTTCCCCGAGTCCACATCGATGGCTCCGTAACAGTCAGCCTCAGTTACTCCAAAGGCCCAGTGGAAGAAGGACTCCTGCAGAAGGGGAACCAGCAGTTGGAAATTATAATAGCCAGATAAAGAAAAGCAGGGTGTCAGCTTATTCTGGTCAGGAAATAACTGCTTCCTCTGTAGGGTGGCTCGCTAAGACTTTTGACGGAGAGGAAATTAGAGCTTTGCCTTAGTACTGTCTGACAATGAAACAGTGCAGTTGGCTGCTTTATTATATACATTTTTGTTACTGATAAAGTTATTTTGATTTTACAATCACTAGTCTCCAGGCAGACTTGGGCACAAGATCGGTAGATCCTGCTTCAGCTGCGCATGTGAGAGTGACAAGCATTCAGGCAGATACACCTCCCCTCACTGTGCATCAATTGTGGATGATAGAGTACTGTGTTCATGTTCAAAAAGACAAACCCCCACCCCAGGAACAACCACCACCACCATAGAAACACATGAAGAATTCCCAGACAGGGTACACCCTCATAAGACAGGCTACTTCAGAAAACACAGGAAAGTTAAGATATCACAATAAGCATCAAAGATCAAAAGTACACATAAACACCAGGACAGGCAGATGGGAAATTGATTCACTTATTCAGTGGCTTGGGACCAACACGGTTCATGGATGGAATATTAATTACAAGACCTTGCCCCCACACCTCAGCCTTAGTTTTCAATATTGTCAACAGTCAAAGACAACCTACCTGTCTGAAAAGGACGTCTGTGTCGGTGCAGTACCTCTGGGTCTGCTCTCCACCCTGCAGCACCACCACTGACTTTGGCACCAGTCCCTCTTTGGCTCTCAGCCCTCTGCACAGTCCTCGTCGGTTCTCTGCAAAAAGGGCAGCAGACACCCTCAGGGTTTCCTTACCCAGCCAGAAGATAGGTCTGAGAGGACAGGGAGACAGGGAATTGGGTGGCATTAGAGAGACTGGGCTTTGGGTCTATATTAGGATTTATGCCATAGCTCGCGTTAACTGTGAAGTAGACTAAAAAGTCAGAGAAATGGACAACTGGATAGTTATAACAAGGGGACTGTTTCACTTTAAAGCAAGTTCATGTGATGGCCACTGCGAGTATTAGCTGAACGCAAAAGTGACATTTCTGGATTTTTTTCCCCCCCTCTGATGTAATATTAAAAAAATATCAGTTGAAGAACTGACATCTTGGTTATTTAGTTATTCCAAATGAGTTAATAAACCAGGAGCTAAATCCAATCATGATGGAGAAAAACATTGTCATGGTTTGGTTAGAAAAAAAAAGAAGGTTTAACCTTGTTTGATTGTAAATTATTTCATTCGATTGAGTCAAATGATGTGGACACTGACCCCAACAAAGAGATTATAGAGATAAGCCAAAGGTACTTATATACTTATATGTCAAATACAACCTAAAAATCATCACTGTAGAAAATACTTTCTCTCTCTACACAATAAAAATCCTCCTCATCAATATCATAGGGCCTGCAGTGATAACTGGCATTGTATTACTAGTTCCATCTGGAGTAACTCCTCAGGATTTGGTCGGTAGGTTTGAGCCCTGGCACAGCTCGGCCTTCAGACTGACTTCAGACATGGGGACAGAACGATCAGCCTTGGACTGAGAGCTGTTGGTTATAAATCTAAGTATCTAGTTGTGCTTTGATTGATAAGATAAAAAAAGACATCATATCTGATCCATCGTGTCAAAGGTTAATCCATAACCTCACAGTATTGCATGCATCATGAGTTTCTGTATCATCCACTGTGTGGATGAGCCACAGTGAGGAGGCGTGTCAGTGAGGTCTCTATAAAACTAGGTTAATGTTTGTCTCTGCTGTTGGGCTGGATTGCATAACACTGTGATTTGTGGCCCTATGAGCTCCAATCTCTGCAACCCGAGAAAAGCACATATCTGACAGAGGTTGCCTTATGTCTGCTGATATTTTTTAACCATTAATCACATCAGAATATGATGCAATTTAACCTAAAGATCAGTGTGTTGTGATGGCAAGAACGTAAATGATGTTCTGATGAGACTCTAAATACTTAACACAATATTACACTTTCTAAAGTGAAGGCATGGGCATTATAACCAGTGTCAAAACCAAATATATACATAAATATATCTAATTAATTAAAAATAAATAAGACACATCACAGTGGTCCAGGAGTCTAATATGGATATTGATATTCTCCGTAATTAAATTCTTTAAATATCACATTTCCAGCAGCTTCAGGTTCATACACCAGTTTAAAAATAGGAAATTAGGTAAACAAAATGTTTGAGCAATCAAAAATTTAACTGAGAGCTGGTTCCATTTGGTCTAACAAAGTAAAAGTTTCACGGTCCATGTGACTGACAGCTCTGTTATTACCAGGCGAGTTTAAATCTGTAAATTACCCACATTTCCCTCTGGATCAATAAAGTATCTATTACCGATCTATCTGTGGATCTGTCGGTCACATGTTCATGTTGATGTGCTCTGACAGAAGAAATGTGAAACGACTCGAATCAGACTTTAACAACTACATGATGTGTAGCAGCGGAAGCGAGTGGAGTCAGAGGAGGGAACTCACTGTGCAGCTGCAGCCATGGCGATTCCGGGTCCGGTCTGTCACGTGACGACAGAACTGACGTGGGTTTTGTTCATCCGGTGACGCTGATCAGCTGACGGGGCGTCGTGCTGCGTTTACGCAACATGGGAAATATCAACTTCAAACGAGAAGTAGTATTGTAAACGGACCATAGACTGTATATGGGTGGATGACATGTCGCATGATTTTTCTGTAACTAAGTGTGAATGTTTATTTAGATGCATTTAACCACTTAAACAACACATGGATGTGATGTATATTATGGTACTTGTTTTAAACTTATGATTTTGTATGAAATATCTCTTATGTTTTGATTATATTTTAAGGTGAATACGCAAAATGTCCTGCGGTGTGACCGTAACATAGGTGAAGCATTAAACTTACATATTAACAAAATAAACCAGAAATATCTGGTGCAGGTAATAACTGCCTTGGCATTATATTGTATATAATGACTTTATTAATATTAGGTTTAAATATGAAAAAAAACTAGTATATTAGTATTTAGAGCTAAATAACTTTCGTAACACAGATGCTGTCCTGTGGCGTGACATGGAAAATCAGATTTTTGATTCAGCATTTGAACATTATAATTTCATACAACTGTAATCCTCATTAGAACTTTATTAAAAAAATACTGTTTCACCCTTATTTGTCAACTACCCATATAAAGAAACTGAGTCGTGAGGTTTGTCTTGGGTTGATTTCACAACGGCTTTAACAAAGTCAGGTGGCTGGAGACACACACTAACATCACATTTCTGATGGTTCTGCAGAGAAACCTTTCAGTAATGATGGCTTGTGATGAGAAGGTTGCTATTTTATCAGTACCAGGACACACACACACACACGATAAGGTATAGATAATGGTATAGATTATTGAATCCATTGAATAATGGGGAAATAACAAATAAATATGAGTGTTACTCGCACATATCACAGGAAGGAGAGTAACCCTGGATCAGTAGGAAGAGGAACAATAAATGTGTTCCCAGCAGTTTTGATATGCTGATATATCAATTCCTTTAGAGTCATACACAGCATATAATAAATGTCCCCACTTGTTTGAACACGGAGAATAAAGTTGTATATTTTTCAGCATATGGATGAAAAACAGATATGTTAATCAGGAGTGGGTTGAATGTCAATTAGCACTTTTGATATGCTGATCCATTTCAATGTATTTTCTCCACTGGAGTCCTGTAATGTCATACACAGTCTATAATTGGGCTGAAGTTTCTTGTAGAGTCAGTCATGAAAACCTCTATAAATTCTCCATGACATGAGAGACGCAGGTCAGCAGCTTTCAGTTCCTCTCTCACTTCTGCACCAAGGACTGTTTTAATGATGAGAGGAGTTTGTTTTGATGTCTTCTTGAATCTAGCTTATATCATCTGTTCTCACCTCAGGGTATAGCCTCCAACATCATGCACATCTATCCACAACAGAGCCTATAGGTGAACCGTCATCATGTCCTCCACACTGTTATTCTCCTCCAGGGGAACCCGGTCAGTCATATATACATATTGAACATTCGAAAGGCAAGGCTCACTCCATTTGTGTGAAATATACAGACTGGCAGTACATGATACACACAAATAAAGAGTCTGATACTTGACAGTCCTGTATTTATACTCCAAGGTGTCTGAGAAACAGGGACATCTCAAAACTACCAGAGGCAAGCAGTTGTCCACATAGATATCCTCCTGTCCATCTTAGTGGTCTTTGACATGTTGTTGTGGGACATATAAGGAACAACAAATACTTTATGTTACACTGAATGTAAAAACGTGTATTTCGTAGACATCTGACCCTTTGGTCAAGAATTTGGTAGTGATATGAACAATTGAACTACAGGTATTGCTTGCCATTGTGTTTTTACAAAATGACGTGGTATATGCCGTGATTCATTGGTGTGTGCCACTTCCTCAGCACTGAGATTTTAAACATATCTATCCTCCA
This sequence comes from Limanda limanda, assembly GCF_963576545.1. Taxonomy (NCBI): domain Eukaryota; kingdom Metazoa; phylum Chordata; class Actinopteri; order Pleuronectiformes; family Pleuronectidae; genus Limanda; species Limanda limanda. The sequence continues at coordinate 12,292,556 of NC_083638.1, forward strand.
ATCTATTAATCTTGTGATTGTAAATGGTGACCTACTCTGGTTTTTAATTTAAGGTTCAGTCTGTCTGATGGTTGACAGGACAACTCCTTTAGAGCTTGAAATTTCTGGGAAGTAATTTTACAAAGAAGTGGGGTTGCATAATGATTACCATCTCCATTCTCTTTCAGTCTTACTATTATGCTCTCAAAACAAGCTAATCTTATGCCTCTTTTTCTTTCTAAGAATTCGTGCTTTCTTTCATACTTTGATAACAAAGAACATCAACCGTTCTATGCTTCTGAATGACTAAGGTCTGTATCTTGGGCTGTGCAAGAAAGGAACCTGAGTTGGAAAAGTGATCCTCAGGGGACAGCTGAAGGGCCAACCACTGGAAAACTGATTCTTTCAACAGGACACAGAAGATTTGGCTGGTCCAACCAATATGAGTTCCACAAGTCTCTGGAAAGCATGTAGTAATAAACCAATCAGAAGTCTGTATCTCTGAATAACTTCAACAGGATATAAAGAACTTTTACATTATCTCAGAAATAACTCGAATGAATAAATCAAGGAGGGCTTGAATGCTTTTGTTGCAAGTTAATTTAATTAATCACTCCCAGATGTTTCCTTCAGAATTGGGAAAAGGCTATGGGCAAATTATAAAGAAACATTAAACCGGGGACGTACAAAAGAATGCCAAATTGAAAAACTTTTTTTTTTATATGAATTAATTAAAAAACTTGTCAGCAGAATGAGTTGAAATTTCATAGGATAATTATCATGGTCACATTGGAAGAGAGAGAGATTAATCAAACCCAATTTGGGGAGATTTTTCTTTTTACCTGCAGAGAGATTGCTCAGATTGCATTCATAAAAACATTTCTCTTATTGTTTTTTTTGAATTTTCTAGCATTCTTGATAAACCCTGACTGTTAGTGAAGGTGTCTGAATACTTGAATACTTTAAGCCACAGTGTGTCAAGGGTTACAAGTACAGGGTAAACTTGGGCCAGAGCCCACTCGAGCTATGCTCTGTCTCCTTCGATATTTGATTGTATCATCATACTTTCTCAGTAAACCTTATATCATATGAGTCTTGATAAGTAATGTTAGAGGTTAGTTCTATCAATTATATCAGTATTATCAAATATCATATCAATACAATATTAGATTGGTAACCTGCTTATAGTAGTTATGTTTGTCCTGGGCCAAATTGATTCCTATAGGCAGATGATTACTATAACGGAATTGCATAGCTTCAGTATTTCCTCTACCTCTCTCTCTCTCTGGCAGACACACATCGACACACATACACTCACACATGCAAACAGTTTCATCGGACACACAGAGAGGGACGCAAACACTGACTCAGCTGAAATGACGTCACAATATCAACCGTGATCACCACATAACAATCCATACTCTTCTTAATGAGTAATTTCTTTCTTGATAGCCGTTTGTGCATCAATTCATATACCAGCTCATCTCTCCCGCTGAAACTCACACCGACACACACACAAACAGGTTTATCGGAGCAGTGAATTACTGACAGAGATGGTTAAAACGAAAAGATGTATGAAAAGATCCAAACAAGCAATGTAAGCTTGATCACTAAAACCAAATTATTTAAACAGCTTTTGTATGGGAACGATTCTGCCCCAAGCTTAATAATAGGATCAATACTATCATTAGCTTCACAGCAGTGATAACATTTTCTGTGTGTTGGTATTTTGATCTCTTGGTGAGTAGCCCATTGTACGTTATGAGTATCAAGCTTTTACTTATAGGTGACTGTTGACAGATGTGCCCCCCATTATCTGCTAAAAGTCTTGAAACCATGATCACAGATAATATTTTTTGTCATTATAGCAATATTATAGGAATATTAATAATGATACTTCAGGCCTCATTTCATATTTGTTTTCATATTTGTTATGGAGTCCTGCTTCATATTATATAACTTGAATTACCGCACTGCAGTTTGCCTCTGCCAACCAGTGCAATTTCGGTGTATATATTTTAACAAACCTTTTTTCCAGATTTATATAAAGGTCACTGTAACCTTTGACAACTGAAATATAATCATTTTATTTTATAGTCCAAGTGACAACTAATTAAAAGTTGAAGAAATTTACCCAAGCAGTCTTGAGATATCGCATTCCGTTACCTTGACCTTTGTCCACAAATCAAAATAATTTATCCACGAGTCCGTGTGAATTGTGCCATATGTAATCAAATTCCCTACAAGGAGTAATATGTCACATTCACAGTAACATGAGGTCACTGTGATCTTGAGCTTTGACCTCCAACCACAAAAATATAATCAGTTCATCTTTGAGTCCAAGTGAAAGTTTCTACCAAATTTGACATTCCATCAAGCTTATCTTAAAGGGATAGTGCACCAAACAAGGAAAATTCAATCTGGGTGGGTGAAGTGTTTGAGTCCACAAAACCCTTGTGGAGTTTCAGGAGTAAACAGTGTTGCAGCCAAATCTGATATAATTGAAGTAGCTTGGGACTTCTTCTTCAAACGTAAACTTCTGTGGTGTCATCCAAGTATCAGTTAGCCCCGACATTCAAATTCGACTGGAAACGCTCTCTGATTCGCAATCCACCATCATGATCTGCAGCTGCGGCCCTGGATCTGCAAACGATAAAGCACAAAGACTCCAAGGAAGACGTCAAGCTAATTACATGCAATGATGAGACATTAATGTCTTTAATTTGATAATGAGGGAGAAGAGGAAAGAGAAGCTGCCTGTATGTCATGTGTCCCCCGCCATTCTAGAACTATTGCAGCTATCCAAGAGCAAGTCCATGACAAACCTGAGCCAGCTCTAACTATAAGCATTATCACACAGGAAGGTTTTAAGCCTACTCTTAAATGTACAGATGGTGTCTGCCTATCAAACCGAAACTGGGAGATGATTCCACAGGAGAGGAGCTTGCTAGCTGAAGACTCTGGCTCCTACTCTATTTTTAGAGACTTAAGGGACAACAAGTAAGCCTGATTTCTGGGAGCCCGGTGCTCTAGTGGGCTTATATGGTAATATGAGCTCTTTAAGGTATAATGGTCCCATATGGGCCTTGTAGGTGAGGAGGAGACTTTTAAATTTTATTCTAAATTTAACAAGAAGCCAGTTGAGTGAAGCTAATGCAGGGGAAATGTGGTATCTTTTCCCGGTTCTTGTCAGGGCACGTGCTGCAGCATTGTGGACAAGCTGCAGAGACTTTAACGACTTACTACTGGAGCCTGACAATAAGGAATTACAATAATCATGTCTAGATATAAAAAAGGCATGGACTAGTTTTTCTGCATCTTTTTGAGACAGGATTTTTGAGATGGTACATAAGTGAAAGCTTGCAGTCCAAGAAATTTGTGAGAATCAAAGGACAAATCGGGATCAATGATGAGCCCCAAATTCATGACGGTTTCATTTGAAGCAAGGGCAATTTCATCCTATATAATTAGATGATGCATTTCTAAGGTGTTTAGTGTTAGAACCTCTTTTTTATCTGAGTTTAATAAGAGAAAATTGCGGGTCATCCAGGTTGTTATGACCTTGAAACATGCTTGGAGTTTAGTTAATTGATTACACTGTTCTGGTTTTATTAATAGGTATAATCGGGTGTCATCCGCATAGCAGTGGAAATTTACAGAGTGTGTCCTGATAATGTTTCCTAGTAGAAGCAAATATAATGAGAATAGAATTGGGCCGAGCAAAGAACCCTGAGGTACACCGTGGTTAACTTTGGTGCGCACATATGACTCATCATTAATTTGCACAAATTTGAATCGATCTGAAAAAAGGTTAGGGCGGCTCCTTTATTGAAAATTAACTATTCTAGTATCTGTAATAAAATGTGATGATCAGTAGTGTTGAATGCTGCACTAAGATCTAACAGGAAGAGGACAGACACAAACCCTTGATCTGAGGCTATTAGAAGGTCATTAGTGACTTTTGCCAAGGGTGTCTCCGTGCTTTGATGAGCTCTAAAGCTTGACTGAAAGTCTTCTTAATGATTACTTTCCTGGAGACATTTATTCAGCTTATTGGCTTCAACCTTCTCAAGGATTTAAGACAGGAAAGGAAGGTTGGATATTGGTCTGTAGTTGTCCAGAGAGGGTTTTTTGGGAAGAGGTTTGATTACATCTAGGATTGTGGTACATATCTTGATGATAATGAACGATTGATTGTATTCAGTAAAGTACTCTTTATTAGGGGCACAATTTCTTTAAGTAACTTTGCACAAATGGGATCTAAGATACAAGTTGCGGTTTTAGACGATGTGATTATTGTGGTCATCGGATCAAGGGTGATCAGAAAGAACCTCTCTAAATAATTGATAGGATTCTCAGCTGCTCCTGAGATTTATGTGCTTAATGATGTATTCGTGTCAACTGAGGGCAGGAGATGTCGATTTTATTTCTAATAGTAGGCAGTTCATGCTTTGTGGAGGGCCTTCTTAAATACTTTAACACTATCTTTCCAGCATAGGTGATTTTCCACACAGTTGTTGCCGTACCACGTCCTTTCTCGTTTCCTGACACTTGTTTTAATTCACATATGTTGCAATTTTACCAGGGTGCTAATTTGCTATGTTTTACATATTTCTTTTCTTAGAGGCAAATGTTAATCGTTATGAGTTTACAGAGCTACCGACAAGATAGTCAATTTCACTGGAAGAAGGGTTTTTACTACATAATTGTTCATTGTGAGGTAGGATATCAAGTTAAATGTAATTGGAAGTATTTCCTTAAATTTTGCTACGGCACTCTTAAGTAGGGCTCTAGAAAATGAGTTTTGTATTTATGGCAAGTAGTCTGATGAGAAATCAAAGCTTATTAAGTTATCATCCCAACTCTGGGTTGTCATTTGGGTTTTACTCAGTGAGTTATATTCCTAGATAAGAGAGCCGCTCAATTCCAAGTGGGATAAATGTCTTTTCTCCTCACAAGACCAGGTCTCCTCCAAAAAGTTTGCCAATTGTCTACAAAGCGTCAAAGCCCACACCATTTACAGGACACCACCGCAGCAGTTTAATAATAACATGTCATCTAAAATGTCGGCTAAACATGTCATCTCTGGTCGTATTAGAGGTCCAGAGAGTACTACAGTCTCCGACATTGTTTTTGTTAAAGCACACACCGACTCCACAATAACTTTTAAAGACCTCCGACATAGGAAGCCTGGAAGCTAAAATTGAGGGTACAGTATTATTCATCGCCAGTGGAAGGAGCTCATGTAAACCACTTGTAGGTGTCAATGTCGCTACACTGTACACATATGTGAGAACTGAGGGTGAGATAATGAGTTTCTCTGTGTGTCAGATGAAAGCAGACAACACTGTGTGGCGATTGTCAACATCTAGTTATACTTCTTTATTTTGCAGAAACTGTAAATATGTAGCACCAAACTGAACCTGTGTGACATCATTCTTTGCACCGCGATAACAACACAACAGTATAAGAGATCTTGTTATTGAAGCATAATTACAAGACACATGTTCAAATACCAGCATCGAAATCCTTTTCTATGCATGGTTCTACTTACTTTCTTCTGATATTGGGGAGAGTCTGTCCTTCATTACATTTTTGAGATGGGAAAAAGGGTAGAACGATAACCACACTTTCAAGTTTCACAATAATTAAAATTTTGATAAGAATTTAAGTGCACTGCTTTAAATATTAAGGATTTTGTGAACTCCTCTTGTCAGGGGACTATGGTATATAAGCAAAACTTCCTCAAAGATACTTGAATGAACATTATCTCATCGTGGCAACAATCTCTGTAACAAAATCCAAAATGCTCTTTTACTCTTTGCTGCCACCAGGTGTCAGCGTTTCTCCCTTACCCCCACTCTTTTCGGCTACATTGAGGATCCTTGTAGCAGCTTGTGCATTGTCAGTCAATTTTCATATCACACAGGGAGTGTGCAGGATAAATATTCATAACCTGTTTAACAGTGCTCTAGATATTGAGTCAAAGATATATTAAACTTAGTATGCCAGGCCTGTGCAAGGTAAACTTAAACACCTGGTGTGGATCCTCTCGGTTACTTGAAGCTGAGGATAAATCGTATCTTTTAGGATACAAGTGCATCTCTCTTCCTCACTTTAAATGGGCTGAGATATCAGAGGAGTGTTTGTAAAAGGTGTGCTGTCAGAGGTTTTATATAGGAGGTAAATCCAACAGTGTTAGAGAAACCTGTTAAAAGTCTAGGTGGGTGGTTAAATGCAGTGCTTGGTGATAAGCAGCACATCCAGGGCCTGAGACAGCAGGTTATGTATGGTATTTGGAGAATAGAGAAGTCCGATCTTAGCGGAAATGTCAAACTGTGGTGCCTGCAGTTTTTTGCAGCCACATTTGTTGTGGCCATTGACCGTTTAAAAAGAAGCTGAAATTAATGTCGATTATTAAAACTGGAAAGAGGAAGCGAGCCTCATGCTGCCTCAGCAGTGAGAACCTGTGTGGAAAATGAATTCTGGTGCTCCCTATAACCACAGAGGACTTTAAATGTGCAAAAGCAAGGTTGCAGGTGGGGGTGGTTGATTTAAGCCTGGGAACAGCTGAAGATAGCAGGTGTAAAATGGATGTATATCTGTTATGTCAGCCGCTGGTTTACTTCTAGGTCATTTCACTCATTTAGAAACCATCCTCAGCAAAATACACTTTTGCCAACACATCCACACTGAGAATGGTGATGGTTGCCCTGGAAAGGAATTCTGAGAAGACTGGTGTAGTGCTCCATCTGCTTGCTCAGCTCCTCCAAGGTTTGGGCCAAAATCATTCTTTCTCATGTAATGAAAGTGGACAGCTTACTGTCAGTAGGAGATGATCTGACTGTGTCGTATAGATGAGAGACTTGTTGTTCACTCAAACATAGAGGGGCTGTTTTTTATGGTGAGATGCCGGCCTTGACAGGACTGTTATCACAATGTAACTGAGAAGAAATCAGGAGCTCAGAGGATCATGTCAGGATTAACATCCTTTCCGGGTCTGTGAATAAAACAGATGTTTTGTTTTTGTATATTTACATGGGTATGCTCAGGCACAAACACGATGTTGGATCACTTTAAATGCTGCCACCGCTATGAACTGTGAGATGACATTTCTCCTTTCCTTTTATAATGGATAGTCCTGTCTTTCCTCGGCCAAAAGAGATAAGATAGAAATCCATGAAGCTTCTTTCCTTGTCATTTAGAGAATTCAAGCAGCTCTTATCATAGCGGCTGCTGCAATACTTGATCAGGAGAGTGGAGTTGTCAGTTAGACCAAGTGAATCCACACCTTCATTTTCCAGAAAAAACCTGTAGGTGAACACAGGCTTTAAAAATTGACATATCTTCCGTTATCTAGTTACATATATAGATGAATTCATGTAGAAGACAACAGTGATCATAGTTTGTAACAGGTATGCTGCATCATTGTAAGGTTGGACCAAGCGGTAATGGCACAAACACTGAGACTGACCCAGTTCTGCATTCCAAGTGTATTCATTTTTATTAGTTGAAACATATTTCCTCTTTCAGTGATATTTACGGTGCAGGCCTGATTTTTAAAGAGAATAAATACAGAAGGGAAAAATACAAAAATGGTACTGGTAACTACTAAATATATAAAAAGCTAAACTTGGGTTAAACACAAAAAAACCTCAGCTCTGCATTAGACAATGCCCTTTAATTATTGGTTCCTTGAAGTTTGCACTGGCATGACTCAACTCCAGGTAAGATCATCACACTCTCCCCCGAGGACCTGCAGCCTCCTCCTTTATACTGGCTGGATCCCACCAAGAACCTTGATTGTTAATAAAAAATACATTTGCAAAAGTGAGATTACAATTGGTCCACAAAAAAATATGAACATCCTCTACTGGATAACAATCATAGCAAATATACTTGTGGGTCCATATTAGTCCTCAAAACAATTTAAAACAGCATGTATCCTATTACACACTCAACCCCCCTTCAATTCTACTATACTTGGTGCCTTCCCCCGGGAACCCCTGTTTATAATCAGATGTTATCCTCCGTTACGGTTTCAAGGGTCTAACAGTGGAGCACGAGCACAGAAACAAGGCAGCAGGTGACAAACAATTCAGTTGTTGTAGAACACTTTCCAACAATAAATATAATGTTTAATGTGCACACCACTTTTAAACATATACATTACTTGAGATTTATTAACCACCAGAACTTGACACAAAAACACATGAACAGCTTGACCTGGTGATCCCTGCAGAACCATTTTTTCACACTGGTTTTGGGAATTAGTGAGTCTGGACAATATTAAATATTTCGACACCTTACATAGGTCGACAGTACAATAGAGGAATCATTATGCAAAACAGCCTACCAGTTTTTATGACGTGGTACTCTGTGTTTTGTGCACTGTTGTTTCTGATTGACATGTTGTGTCACTCAAATGTCCTGAAACCAGTTTAAAAACATGGGGTTTACTTGAGCTGAATGATGGGAGAGAATCATCGCAGAGTGAGACCACATCTCTCAGAGCCTGAAAGAGAGGCATCTGAAGCAGAGCCGAGGTCTCATCAGAGAACATCTACTCCCAGGTCATCCAGAGCACATCCACAGGATAAGACAGCTGGTCTTTGTGTGTCCCTGTAGCTTTGCTGGTTTTCTGCCTCTTCAAACAAAAAGCAGCACTGAAGTTCGGACAAGAACAGGATCTGTAGGTCCACTGTTTGTTCTGAGTCAGGTGTTCTAAGGTGTTCTCAAGTGTGGCTGAGGTGAAACATCTTAAGGAATATTTAGGTGATTTAGATATATTGTTGACTCTCCAACTGTCAAGAGTTTTGGAAGTTTTCTGGAAGCTGGTGAAAGGAGAACTCAGGCAGCAGCTGATGTCATATGCAGAAGGTTTAATATAGACTTGATGCCTCAAACAGAGCAGAAGGTGCAACAATATATAAACGCTAACACAGTAACATGAGCAATTGTCACCCCCAAGTCTGAAGATGTCTCCCCCCGGGCATCCCCATATATCTTCCTCTACTTGCGTCACCAATTTCAACAGCACATCCATGAATAGAATTGCTGTCACTCTCTATGTTACATGAAGGTGTTTCGCATCCTTTTTACTTTTGGGTGTGGGCGGTCTCTTATTATAGATATCTGCAGTTTCTTGAACTATTACTACCTTTTAAGTCTAGTTTCAAATATCTACAATTAAATTCTGACAAATCACCATTCTGACAAGTTTACATGTGCATGGCATCTCAAATTGAGTAGAATAAAAGATATTGAATTATGACTAGACAGAATAACATTTTAAGTATATGAAACTGGAATTGTAGTCATATGATGTTGCAGATGTCTTTAATACACATAAAAGAGCAGTATAAAAGAAAAAAAACGTAGCTTTTCTATTAATCTTCATGTAAAAATGTAGCGCTTGACTTTATATCCAATTAATATTTGAATAATAAAAGAAATGATAAATCAATTATCAATATAATTGTTCTTTCCAGCCCTACAAAAATCTAAACAGTGAATCATTCAAGTTACTGTCACAACACATTTTCCTGCTCACATTGCTAATATGGTCTTGTTTGTCCTTTATTCACCTGTACTGGTTTTTAAAATATGTCCTGTTTGGAGGCTCATCCAAACCAGACTGTGATGGACGTACAGAGAAGACACTCAGTGGTGCTGGACTGTGTATTTCTGTGATGAGTGATCATAAGTGTGGTCTGCGATTGCCGTGAGTCATGGTCTGAGACAAACTGAAAGAGACTGAGTTGATGGGATCAGGTGTCATTGTTCATTTTCAAACACAGGGGCAGATTTGTGATATGTGAAGGTGAGCTCCGACATGTGTTGACAGTGTGTCCTCCAGCTCTCTGTCAGCTGACTGCTCTCCACCAGTATGATCCTCGTCCTGGTCTACCTGGCTGCACTAAGCCAACTGGCTGCGGCAAGTTAGAACACGCATGACTTCAACCACATGGCAGCCATTTTGAAACCCTCCCAAACTATGGGTTTAGGGACGTTAGCTGAACAGACCAAGAAACGAGTGGCAGAATTATATGAAGTGAAACAGGAAGATCATTAACCAGCTGAAGAGTTGGTGATAAGCTGTTGTTTGAAACTACAGCTGCTGTGGGCTCCTGGGAGCTGTATGTTCCATAACATTTGTATTTGCAGCCTTTTATGTGCTCCAACCTGCTGATTGACAAACTGTCTCTAACCATGTCTCCATGTCAGCCTGTGGAAGTTTTGGAAAACTCTATGATCTGATTCATCCTGAATGTTCCATCAGGTTCTAAGTGAGTAGTGAGTTCAGCTAGAGTTGAGACCTGGTCACTTCCTGAATGTCCCACTGACGGCTGCACATATACAAACCACTTGGAAGTGTGTGTTTATGTGAATGAGTCAGGCCCAAGGGAACTCCCCTGACCCTCAGCTGTTTGCTTCCCCTCTCCAGCTGTAAAATGAATTACTCTGAAACTGCTGACAGAACCATCAACTGCACCAGAGTGACTGAACAGTGAGCAGGGACACGCCTAAACACACACTCAGTTCTCCAAGACCAGGTATTACTCTTTGTCTCATGATTATCTGTGAGGAAAATAACTTGCTCCCTTTGATCTGGAAAGTAACAAAGAACATTTACTCATGTACTTAATGTAGTATCTTGTCTTTAATGCTACAGTTCAGCAGAGTGAAGCTGTACAGTTCTGTTTACCCGCATATTTACATTACTAATATAAAGTACAACCAAAAATTTAGGATTCAAACTATATATAATATATACATCATACATAAATTGATGATATATATATACTTGAAGTGCTTGCTCATTGTGGGTACTCATAGGTTTTTCTATAATTTGCAAGGTCTTGACCTATGTAGAGATTGAGATAATATTGTGATTTTGCACCACACGAATAAAAATGTATTGAATTTGAATGATTGTGTAAAATTTGAATGCAGGACTTTGACTTGTAGCGGAAGATTTATTTTCTGTGGTTTTGTTACTTTAATGAATTGTACAATATTGGTGCTTATTCCCTAACTGATGAACAGGGATGAAGCTGAAAACTAAAACACAGGTGCACCCAGACGATGCATATCTTTTCTTCTCTGGACTTTTTTAGTGTTTGTGTTTGTTTACAGGAATCAGTGCAAGACTTGGTTTTAGTTCAGCAGACATGACACTTGTCCTGTGATTATACAGAATGTGACACAGCTCTGTTCACCAACACACCTTCATCTTGTCTGCTTTTCTTCATTATCACTGACATTGAATTTTCACACACGTCGATTGAACTTTCTATTTCCAACAACAGCTGTAACTTCCTGAGGGAGGCGCCCTTCACCACCTGCCACAGCCAATGACATAATTAGCTAAGGGAGCTAGCTTCCGACATACAGTCAGTGGGTAGAGCAACAGGAAGTATTAGGCCAGGTGACAGAAGGAGGGGAAGTGGAAATAGCAGGGGACTATTTGAGAGACATTTTAAGCCCAAAAGCTTGTCAAAATCTACATACTTTAGAAATATGTGAAAAACCCAAGGAACTGCAATTAAATTTAAAAAAGCAGAACTGTAATAAAAACTTTGGAAATTTTAACTACTTGAAAGTTATTCTAGTTAAATGCCATCTCAGTGGTCATTACTGTGACTTGTACTTCACAACAACCAGAAACACATGATTATATTCAACATTTGCAGTTCACTCTGTGCTGGTAGTACTTACAGTACTTTTACTCAATTGACCTTTTTTAGCAACTGTGACCATCACAAATCAGGCAGAAACGTAACATTTAAGAATCAATCAACATTAAACAGAGGCTGTGATGTTTGTCACATTGAAAATTACACAATAGCTCCCCCCACGGAAAATCTGTAGTCAGTTACATTTCAATGCCATGGAGTGCTTGCATATAAAAATTGCTGATAGTTACAAAAACAAAAAACTGAATCTACTCACCACATGGTTCTATCAATAACTGAATTTTCAATGGGAGCCCCAGGATAGCCTAAGTAGATTGCAGAGCAATTATGTCCTCTGGGTAGAACACATAATGAACTCTAAATTTATTTCTGCTGATCAACTGTTTAGCCTAATAAGTTTTCTGGTATCTTTCTCTCCTTGTCTATTTGATGCTGTTGCACTTTCTGTGCCATCTTCAGTTTTTAAAAAACAACAATAACAAATGTGGATTAATCCTTAAACATAGTCTGCAGCATTTATGCAAAGTGGGTATAAAGAGTTCAAATGTCAGTGAGGGCGCCTGCAAGCAGATGCTGATTAGAGAGAACATTTTCTTGAAACCTATAAGGACAATGTCATATCTGAAAAGCTAGAGACTTTGGGGACTCATGGGTAAAAACACACAACATAAAAACCTCTGATCAAACTGGTGATCAGTAGAATTAGTGAAATAACAGGAAAACAATATTGAGTGATTTCAGAAGCACACAACTGTAAGGTGAACTGTTGCTCCACCCCTGAAGGTTATTCATGGTAATAAAGTTAAATCCTGTGCACAGGAAAAATAAAGCTTAAATGTTACAGCTTATTGGTCAAAGGCTATCTGTGTTAACCGCTGGGCTCTAAGCTACAGGATGAAGTTAAAATCAATAGCATTTAAACAGTTTAAAGCCTCAAAGGATCCTTACGCTCTAAACTCAATGAGCACGTTGAAACACTTTGATACTTTGGGGTTTTAATTTCAAGCTCTGAACTTAACATTTCTTTGTTTTCATCTTTCTATTATTTTAAAGTTAAAATATACTAATGTGAGTGTCCTGTCTAACAAAGAAGGATCTCACCATTTTGTGGGCTTCACTGGAAATCCTGTTAGTGTAGCGCAGGACCTCCAGCTCCATATCGTTCTTAAGGAGACGGCTGCAGAAACATGGAGTCAGAATTCATTCAACTCCCACGTTAAGCTCAAGGAATGCAGAATCTGTACTGTGATGGCTGAAGATCCTCCATCCATTATCTAGACCACTTATCCTGTAGGGGTCACAGGGAGGCTGTCTTGAGCTGAGATTTCTATCCAGTTAATAGACAGTCTAATAATTTACATTTACAATTTTAGAGATGCACCCAAAGAAATACTATTTATTACAAATTAACACATGTAGATATGTATAAATGAAATATATAAGTGAATTAAAGACCATTTCAGTGGTGTATGGATATATATTTGCCTTGAACATATTTCCATTGCATTACCAAGGAGTTAAGTCTTGATCCCATACTGTGGTCTTGACCTTTCATGAAAATCAATAGTACAGGTCCCTAACCAGGTTTAACGGCGTAGCACTGAATATAAAATTTTACCAGCTTTGATTTAAATCTTGGCTCTAAGACCATTTGGCTGTTTTATTTGGGTTAGAAAAAAAGTAGCTGCAACTTAAATGACTAGTAATTAAGAACAAAATAAAGAGTATTAAGGATTTCGACAACAATAGTAGCAAGTAAATAACACAAGGCAGCGGTAACCAATAGTTACACTAATGAAAATGAAAGAAAAAATAGCCCATTAAAAAGAAAAAGAGAACCATGCGAGCTGTGGAGAGAAGAGGGGGTGAAGGGGTTCAATCAAGTCCTTCTCCTCAGGAGGTGTGCCTGAACAGCATTACTCCTCATTTCAGAAAATGTCAATTCATCTGGAGGCTGCAAACTCTAATGCCAAGGACGACCAGGCAAGCACGAAGTCCATTACAGCTGTGTAGACCGACCTCTGACTCATAGAGGGGAAAAAAGCCCCTGTTTCTGATTACACACACACACACACACACACACACACACACACACACACACACACACACACACACACACACACACACACACACACACACACAAACACACACACACACACACACACACATACACACACACACGATAAACTGACAGGGCAGCTGTAATTACAGAGCTTTGTTTATTCAATCAGAATCTGACTGAAAAATGTGACTTGGTCAATAAAATTATAAAACAAATTCTAATTACTTACAATTCCACAATGACTGGGTGTAAGAGAGTGTTGTTCATTTGGAACCTGATTAAAAAAATGTAACAAGAAACAGTACAATTATAGATATATAAAGTAATCTGATGCTAATGGTTATTTCACTTTGATAATAATAACACAGACTTTTCAAAGCAGCAAAGGTCAGAGTGTAGAGGGGATAAAATAATGAAATATATTCAGTTCAAAGACAGAAGAAGAAAGAGTAGTGCGAAGGACAACAGTATCATTACATGAATTGATAACTCACAAACAAAGTCAGCTTAATTACATTAGTGTGTTCAGAAATAGGTTAATCAGCAGCAGTGTGCATAAGAGTCTTCTGTATCCTTGGTATTTGAAGACCCCCCCCATCCCTCCCATAGTAAAAGAAAATACAATGATGTTCATGCAAATTGATGCCAAATAAACATACCCACTAATTCCTTCAAAGGAGGCTTCACGGCAGATGCTCCCACTATCTGTATTCTGTCCTCGCTGCATGGAAAGAAAAACAAACAAAATCTCCACCGACTGCATTTAAACAGAGAAACAGAGCATGAGGCTGGTTTAAATTCGTGATGATGTTATATTCCAAAAATAACCAATGGAAAATATTTAGTTTATTGCATGTGTATACGAAGTGAGAGGAGTATACATGAATCATCAGTAATAAAAAAACAATAAAAACAATAATCAGTTTTTGAAGCTGAGACCGATTGTAAATAGCAGATATATGATGCCACTTTAGTTCAGTTAATACACAAACACAATAACAGGATTCATTGTTTTTTTTATTTTGTTATGATAAATGAGCTGGAGCACAGACATAAAGTAAGAGAAGATGGGGTGAGGCAAATCTGACTGAAGCTTTTACAGGCCTCCTTCCCTGAAGACTAATCTGTAAAAATTACCCATACGACGCACTCAACGAAGAGTTGCTCTTGTCAGCAGTCGTATGATATCCAGTAAATGTATATATCTCCAGATATTATCAGGTAAGAATGAGTGAAGCACACCAGTGTTAGGAGCACTGCTGGTGTCAGCTTTGACAGGACAACAACAATCCGAAGGGAAGCAGGGAAGAGGTGATTAGTTGACTGAGACCCACAATAGAGCAGAAGAAACAACAAACATTATCGCTCTTCTACTCTCAGGCAGCAGAATAAAGGTCACTCTGGCAGGCGCCATTGTGGAGAGGTGGTCTCTCTGGTTCTCTGCAGCACGCTGAGCAACAAACCTCAAGCGACAATAGTTCTCCTCTGCTAAAAGCCTAAATGTCAAGATTCCTAACAAAAGACACCGTGGTGATCCTGGAGGATTGTTTGGATTTATTGAAAACTGGCTCCTTTCTTAATGTAAAGCAAAGCACCTAAATCATCATTTTAATATCTAAAGTTTTGCTGTGATTCTGTAAGTCAGTGATTATCTGGGACAACAACTTTAAAAGCTGAAAAAGATTCCTTAACCACTATATTAACTATTGACTGAAAGTATGAAAAACAATTTGAGACTTTGGAGATTTAACCTTTAAGAGTTTTAAATTTATTCTATGGCCAAATAAGATGCACTCATATTTAGAGGAGTTGAATTAAACACACTTGTAAGTCAAGTAAAACCAGAATGTGGAGCTTCTGTGCAGACTAATGAGGTTTTCTTTAAAATAGATTGAAACCAAAATCAATGCAAACACTTCAATTAAAGATATTTTTTATCAAAGTTTTTCCTGAAGATGTTGTCATAGAGATACAGGATCTGTTAACTCCATTTCAACCAGTGATTAATTAGCACATCTAACACCTCAGGTAGGTGGCGAAATGTAAAAATATGAATGGATGAGCTATCAAAAGGTCACAGTGTAAATATAGAAATGAAATGTGATCTTAGTGATTAGTGCGCCAGTAGAAGCTGTGATATTATAATCTGAACATATTGTTTTGATTTGTTAACATGCAAGTTTCCATAATAGCTCCGGAGCTGTCAAGCCTCCAATATGGCTCCCCTGGGAATCTGCTGTCAACACCTCTATACACGACTGTTTCCCAAACTCTCAGAATAAGCAATTAGACAGTCTGGACAGAAGTGGGTTTCATTTTTTAGACTACGTTAATAAACAATTCGGCAGGGAATTTAGCCTCAGCTGTGCACACTGACGAATTGTTCCAACAAATACATTTTCAGTATGGAGATGCACGTGCTTTGGATGAGCTCAGCTACTCGCACATTCACAGATGCTATGAACTGTCCCCCAGAGCTTTTACATAACAATGTCCAAAACATCTAATAACATGCAAACAGGCCTCTATCTTCAAATTCCAATGTTCATCTCTACTTTAATCCTTTGAATTACAGGTTTAGTTAAGCAATTAAAACTGATTCAGGTCCAGTGTTTTTGCTGCCACAGATCTTTTTCTTAGACAGGAGAAGAAGAGAAGACGACTTTCACCTTTAAAGCAGTCTGTGAAGTCACTGATGCAAAACACACAAGTGGAAAAGAAGAGTTGAATAAACACAGTAAAAGACAAAAATAGATGGATTATGTTACAGTTTAGCAAAAACAATTTATGGATTCAGAAGACAGACCAGAGGGACCAAGCAAAGCTAATGACGACATTAGTAAATTGTTGTGCTGATTAAGTAACTCCTTAGTGAAATGGGATTTTTATAAAGATGACAGGAATGATGCAAGGTTTATAGCAATTACCTTGTTGCCAAATGTGTGAATTATTATTGTTAAACTGCAATAAAATGTCATCTTAACGAGGATTTGGGGCATTTTGCAACATGATTAATTATTTCCAAACCAAGCAATAGGTTTATTTAACAAATCTATTATTTGAGCAATTCATTATGTCCAATATAGTGCAAAAAAGGTCACTGTATAGTCAAAAATTACTATGTTGTGAATTTTAGATGCATTCACATAACTAATTTAATTCAAACAGAATCTAACTGGAGCAAATGACTTAATCAGCCCTGTCAAGCTCCCAGCTCTGCAGTCGCTGGTCAGGATTGTTGGCCATGTACACAGCTCTGTGAGGTTTGGTGGGACTCACTCTCCCATCCAGATGGCATAGCTGTCAGGCAGTTTGGGAACGAAAAGGATGGATTTCCCAGAGTCCACATCGATGGCTCCGTAACAGTCAGCCTCAGTTACTCCAAAGGCCCAGTGGAGGAAGGACTCCTGCAGAAGGGAAACCATCAGCAAGGACAAAAATTATAATAGTCAGCGAGAAGAAAGCAGGGTGGCAGCATATTCTGCTCAGATGATTACATGAGGAAAAACAAGGGTGTTGTGCACTTTTGGTTGGATTTACTGAGGTGAATACATAACTCAGCAGCGAAATGTTTAATGAAAACACGAGATCAGGATCACAACTGATTTCTCTGTAAGGCAGGTGTGACACATTTTTACAATCCGTTAATGCTGGCTATCGTTTTATTATATTGAACTTTAAGGGTAATCAAAAAAGGTTTGATTAAAACGTTTAGAAGTTATGGGTGTACATTTTATGTCCAATAGTCTCTTCTTTAAAATAATGCTTATGACAAAAACTTGTCTGTCTGTTTCAGTCCTGCTGCCATCTGCTCTTTGTGTTGAGTTACCCACACAGACAAGAGACCTGCTACACTGGTGCCCAACATGGAGCTCAACAGACAGTGGTGAATGGGATGGACTTGCCAGGACTACATGCGGATACGGCACTCAGCCACTCCAAGAGCACCTTTACGACCATTGCCACTTATCAAGATCCTGTTCGAACGTGTTAGTATCAACCCCATTGGGAGATTTCACAGAACCACACAAGGATCATCACTTTGTGTAGGTCCTTGTGGATAATGAAATGTATTATCCAGATGCAGTGCCTTTGCATATGATTTCGGGCAAAAAAGTGTTGTGAAGGCAATGCTTCAGGTCATGTCCTGGGCGGGGATCTCAAAAGATATCCTAACCAACCAGGGAACTCATTTCATGTCATGGCTAAGGGTATGTTCTCAGACTGGGTATAAAAAACCTAACTTATTCTTTGTGAACAGAAAGGACGTACATTTTTCTTTGAATAGAGCGGGGGAGGTGAGATCCAATCTGAGATCAGATCACAAGACGTATGTGGGGCCACATTTTAACGCCAGGTGTGAACGCACACACTCAGAGCTGTCCACTTGTGATCGGATCACAGAAACCACAAGTCTATACCAGGTGTGTACACGGCCTATGATCTGTTCCATTGAGAGGAACTCAACCTGTGTGCTGGTGAAGCCAGGCTGAAACCGCACTGGGAGACCTTCAGTCCCTTTGCTTGAGAACTGTGTCAGGAAACCCGCTACAGCTACATCTCTCATCTGCTTCATCAATGGATGATGTTATTGATATGATAAACTATATTATTTTGTTTTTTCACCTGGTTGACCTTTTTGGCCACGTTTTCTCCTACTCTGTATGTTAGGCAGTGAATGTTCATTCTGCCAATACCTGCTTACTGGCCATAGGTGTAGTGTCATCAATAGAGGAGGAAAGGGAGAGGAAACTAAATTGTAATGGAAAACAACAGACTGACAAGCTTCTTAACAAAGAAAGTCTGTTCAAAAGAAGGGTATTTGAATAAACACTTCTTTATAAAGTTTGAATTGGTCTTCATTATTAATTGTTGCTGAAAAAACAGAACAATTTAAGACTAATGCCAGGTTAAATGGAAATGTGTTTACATTGTCACTTATTTAGTGATGCAGTATGTGATTAAGTTTTAGAGCCTGATAATTTGCTACATCAATTAGACAAATTAGTGTTTTTGATTTATAGAGAAGGTAGATGAACCAGACAGGGTATCATTAGACCTTATTTATCATTTTTATTTAACAAATAAAGCAAAAGAAACAAGGTTAAATAGGGTTAGAAAAGTTTTGATTTTTTAAAGTAAATGTGTGTTTTTAAATATTCATTGCTATTTACAACCTGTGTGGGAGAAAACATAGAAGCCTAATTCATCTTCACAACAACGCACTAAATGTTTTAAACTCAGACAGGTCTGAGAGGAAAGGGAGACTGGATGGCAGAATCATTGGTCCACATGGTGAAACAGACAACTGCAATTGTGTCTGATCCACACTGTTCCATGAGTCAACTATTAATTATATATATATATATAAGATCAATCATATAAAAATAATTTCTGAGAGACACCATGTAAAATTTGAAGTAGCCATGGACAGGTACAAACTCAGATATGTGGAGAGAAACTACCAAAGGCACTGAATGTTTCGGGTTATCAGCTTAAGGTCCTTAAACCTCTTCTTCTTACCTTCACTGTATTTACTGCTGTCTTCCTTTTTGGGGCAGTATTTATTGATATCTTACTTAGACTTTTTCTAACAATTTTTTATGATAACTTCTACTATAACACTTCTTTAGATACTAATAACTTCCACATATACTTGAAACTTTTGTTTAAAAATAAAAGTTGAAACCACAACCTTCAATCAGGAGCACAAATCAGTCTTTAAATAAATAAATAATAACAAGGCATTTATCTTGATAATTATGGATCTAGTATTGTTATTATTTGTATTTTGAAATTTTGAGCAAGGCAAGTTTATTTGTTTAGCACACTTCAACTACAAGGCACATCAAAGTGCTTTACATAAATTACAAAAGACAATATGAAAATGTGTAAAAGCAACACAAGACAATACAAACAGCATTACAAAGAAATTGACATAGTTAGGTGCAAAATAAATAAATAATAAGAAATGAAAGAGTTAAAATGACAGTGCAGTGTTTGTAATGAGTAATTATTTGATTTAATTAAAGGTCGTGGCAAGACTTCAGCATTCAACAAACATTGGCGATATCAACCAGCCCTGTTAATATTTGCAACAGATTCTTGTGCAATTTCAAATTATTCTCCTGAATTCTTATCTAATAAAATCTCTTTAGAAAACATAACACATAATAATAATCTTAGTTATGAATTATCACTTAGCATGAGGAAACAAAACATTTTAATTCAACACTCAATATTTCCATTCCAACCAGTAGGGAAGCTTAATTACTTAACAGGATTCCAAGTACATGTAATTACCTTAATTGTCAGAAAACCAACTGAGTTGTGAGACGTTTAGAAGCGAATATAAAAGGGTAGAGGATGCTGCCTCTTGTTTTGATTCTGCACTGGTGCTTTTACAGTAACATCAATAGGGGGAGATGCAACTCTCTTTTGACACAGTGCAGGGGAAGTCTGAGAAATAATTAATTATTATGACTGACTGCAGAAACACAATGCTGGTAATGTGAAATAATGTGTCAGAAAAGACAACATCCAGGGACAGATGACAGACAGCACACACACTGGGTAACATGAGCCAATTTCACTGTAACAGGTAAATGTCTGATGATAAAGTACATGGCAAAAAGATAATATAATGCCTGTCTCTCATCCTCCAAAATAAAGTTTTTCAACAATTTAACAAAATGTAATTGACAGTTCCAATTCTGATGGATAGAAGTGATCTTAAATGTTTATTTTAAAGTTTATGTGGATACTTTACACACACACAAACCAAATGCTGTAGCTCCTTGAGTGAAAGATAGTTTAATATTCTATACAGATTATAATAAAATGTATTATGTATTTTCAACTATCATTGTATATAATGTGTGTAGGGCTATTTGGACCTAATATTCATAAGATAATGACTATTGAACATTGATTAGCAGAATATATTAATAAGATTCCTAACCTTTCCAACACCCTTTCTTCCAATGCAGTCTAAACTAAATGAGGCCACTGCTCTCAGTAACTTGCACCTAATTTGAACTACACTCAGTTTTTCTCACTGCTCATTATATCCGTGTGCATATATTTGCCATATCTAAAAGGCCACCGTATAATCCAATCAGAGTCATCCTTGTTTTTCTTGCAAAATACAATAATCTTACAGAAAAGTCAAAATAGTTCATGAACTAATCATAAGCCTCAATCACACTCTTTCCTGACACACACATAAATATATATATATATATATATCCTCACGTTACACACTTTTGTTTTTTCCCCTCAGTGGCCCCCTGGCAGAGAGCAAATGTTTCTGCTGGAAGCACAAAGGAAGACTGTGGGACACCAGGCATCAAGCCACCACTGTCACTGTAGACTGAGTGCCAATTCCCCTGCATCCTAAGTTTTTATCTCTCATGCCAGCTGTAAGTTGTGCTGATACAGTTGAACTGCCCGGCTTTGAACTCAACACTTCGCTCCTTGCGGGCTTTGGACATTTGCAAAGGAAGGAGGGGCGTCTTCAAAGACACGAGGACTTGGAGGACAGAAAAGGGCCAAAATAAATACATGTTTAGGCCATCAGCAAAGTCCACCCGACTTGGGGACACACACACTAACTTCACATTTCTCATGGTCCTGCAGAGAAAACTTTCATAATTATAAGTATGTTGCTATTTCATCAGTATCAGGTTTTCTTTCCTTTCGCTATAATTACTTTCCAGATATAATAATTTTATATATCTATGAAATCTTTTGCTATGAAACGGATTCCATAAATCATTTCTGTGCAGTCAAGTTATTAGTCAACATGCTAATTAAATAAAGAAAAAAAGAGAAAATGATATTGTAATTTAGCATTCAATCCATAGATTAATAGTGCAAATTACCATATGCTCCAAGAATACAACGGAAATAAATACTGTGCTTCTATTATTCACAGGAAAGACTTACAGTGAAACAGAAGGGAGAGGAACAGATGTTCTCAAGACTTGTGTGAAGCCTCAGAAGAAAAACAATGTAAATTACTGTATCTTGACAGAATCTGTCGGTTTATGGATGAAAAACTAAGATTTCCTTTTTGATGCATTGAAGAAATTATCTAACAGGGCTCTTTAAACATTTTGAATCGCTGATAAATTTAAATGCATTGTCTCCATTGGAGTCAATTATAATCTCCATTTACCATTTACTTGATACCAGACCCAGATGATTTCTAGCACAAGCTCAGAAATCAAAATTAAGCTTTAAAAGTTTAAAAGGAAGAAATCAGACCAAGCAAGAAGCTTTAGAAAGTTTACAATGATGTACATGCAAATCTTTTGTGAGAGGTACAGAACAGAGGAATGGAATACAACAGGGACTACATCATGTTGTGGACAGATAGTCTCTAGGGTGAGAGTGGGACAGTATTTGTGATGTTTGTCTGATGATCTAATATAGAACAGGGGTAGGACAAGATAAGCATGTTGTTTCTTCCTGCTCCTTGATTAATTTTTGTTACTGAATATGTTATTTGTTTTTTCTAATACAGATGTTCCTGATTATCTATTTTTTTTTATACATTTATTTTTGGTGCTATCCTTTAAAAAAGTTTAAAACTAAATTAAACTAAGGTAACTCTAAATCAGGGCTGGGGGGGTGGGCCTTGTTAATTTGTAATTAATTAATAAATATTTCCAAAAAAGCAACTCAGAAACAAACAATATTCAAATTACAACAATTTTCATCTGTCAATAAATTAATATAGACGTGAGTTTGCAATAAAATACGATACAAAAAGACACTCATGGACACTGCAAGACATTTCCATTGTATCTATCTTCCTTGTGCTGAAACAACAGACATGAAAAATACAGAATAGGCCGACAAGCTGTTTTAATGCGAGGGTGGAAGAACTGGGAGTTGATGGAGAAAGAGAACCGGCTCCAGCCTCACATTAGAGAGGTTAGTGTATGTCTACAATCATTTGGTATGTCTGAGAAGGGTGTTATAAAATGGCCCTTGATAGGACAAGGGTTCTCCTCCATGCTCCACATTTGACAACCACAAAGTCAAAATGAGTAAAAAAAAACAAAAAACTAAAACAAAGCGTACGTTAGCATAAACATGGTAGAAATTGTTTTTTCTTTGGATTCTTTATTTGAGAAAAGGGTAATGCAAGTCCTGCAGGGGTACATTTTGTGTGGAGCCACAGCCTCAAGTATAAACAGTCTTGTACCAACAGCTCTTACAGTGTTATGTGGATCCTGAGTTATTTTGCAGAGATAGAACCAGGAGACCTTCAGCTCCCAAACAAAGTATAATTTGTCACTGTTGTGTGAGGATCAGGTCCAGTGC
This sequence comes from Limanda limanda, assembly GCF_963576545.1. Taxonomy (NCBI): domain Eukaryota; kingdom Metazoa; phylum Chordata; class Actinopteri; order Pleuronectiformes; family Pleuronectidae; genus Limanda; species Limanda limanda. Next base: position 12,315,629 of record NC_083638.1, read on the forward strand.
TGACCAAAACACATCTAAAGTAGTGCTACTGAGGCCAAAGTGTCCCCCGGCCGGGGTGTTGTGTTTATAAAAGGTTAATCCAAACTGACCATAATACAGACCTCTCACTGCAACCTTAAAAATTCTACTGGGCTGTAAGAGTTTAATACTAGAAAGCCAGATAAGATTAACCTTAGTTTCATCCAGAAAGAAACACTTTTGATACAGATTATTTATTCTTCTCAGGTGACAGGAACAGGGTTTAATTGAAACACAAAAAGCTGCCTGCAGGCAGGTGGACTGAGCTGAGAGGGCTGTTATTATGATAATACCCTCTGGTAAGCCTGTCTCAGAAACGTCTGTGGAAGAAGTGGATAAAATTCTACTAGGCAAACAAAATATCATATATAACATGAAATTCAGCAATTCAATAACATTGAACTCCTTTAAAAGCTTGTTTGTTTGTTTTGTGTCTTATTTTCATGCCAATAAGTACAATTTTTTCCACATTTCAGCAGCTCCATGATAATGTGTGGATCAAATCTTCTAGTAATAGCTTCACTCTTCTGGAAAAAAGGCCCCAACCAAGATTAGCTTGAGTGTCTGACATTCATCTCAATTGTTTCGTTGCCACTGTCATTTAATTTTGTTATTAATACCAGCCAATTTAAGGCACAGTACTCAACACAGGTTTAAATGCTCTGAAAGAACGTCCAAGTTGTTACAACATTATATTGTTGGAGGTTATCCTGAGAGCCTGAGTTGGCCAGTAACGCTCGTGCTTCATTTTCTTCTATTCTTAAATACTGTGTCAACCTCCTGCAATTGGTGAGAAACGCTAACCCTAACCCCCCAAAAATGTCACACTGCAAAATAACTGAACAAATATAGTTTGATTCCGACCAAGACCACTTTTTTTTTTCTAATACATTTTGGTCTGTTGGGCTTGACCGAGGTCCAAGGCTCCTTTCACACCTTTTATTTTGATTCATACTAAACAAGAAAGTACCTGAGCGAACGGAGTGAAGGTGTGAAAGCTTGCTTCTCTATGCTCATGGTATCAACCAACAAGGGGAAATGATGAGTTTTACTCTTCCAGCCCTAATATACATTAACTTCAGGTCACTTGCAGCAGCAGATCCAGCCACTATCTACACTGCTTATCCTTTGGGAGTCAAAGGGGCGAGTCAATCCAAGGTGACATTGGGAGAGAGGCTGGGTACACCCTGGGCAGGTCGCCAGCACATCACATCCAGAGACAACCATCCATGCTCACATTTACACCTTTGCAAAGATTGGGTTTCCAATTAACCTAAGCTGCATATATCAATATCAAAGCTATGCCTCTTTTATATTTGAGACCTTGCCTCTTGTCTGTAATCAATCTGCCTTTTAGCAGGTTTTATTTATTTATTCATAAATGTAGTCATAGTCTCTCTGTTTTGTTTTGTGCAGGACCATCAACCAATTGGAAACATAAATTGCAGCCCTTCTTCCAAGCTGCTGGCTCACAGTGCAAAGTGTTACTTGTACTGGAGAGCTCAGGTGTGAAGACAAGCATGAATATGAATGTGAATGAGGAGAGTGCGGAAAAAAACCTGAATACACAAGAATCTATTTGAAATTTAAAATAGCCAGTGGGCACAGCTCCACCACTCTGCTGTTTAAATAAATATAATTGTTAATTAAATTAAACTGCAACTTTATCAGATACTTAATTGTGAGAGTTTTTCAGCCCACAGGAGATAAATTCTGGGTAGAAGAAAAAGACTATTACATAAAAAATTTGATTATGCGGGACACAGGACCCATTTCAAACTTTGTGTTTATGATCAGAGCAGACAAAGATCAGAGACAATGCTAATCAGCTCAGATCAGTGTCCGACAGTTTATGTCTTCATCATTGCAAATGCTTTCTTCCTTCCTTGCTCGTCCTTTGCCGATACGCAGCTTTAAGATATTACAAAGTGATCTCTAATTATCACATAAACATCAAAACACTTGAGCTGTTCTGACCACTCAAACTTGTAAGTATGTCCTCTACGAGAAGTAAATGAAAGAATGATATGCAGGGTCCCTTTGCATTGAAATGACCTTGGATTTATAAGACATAAAGCCGTCTTTATAGCATATGCCAATTAAAGTTTTTCTGATACTGATGCACTGAATTAGCGAGTTCTAGGTCACAGCTAATGATCAAGATGAATTATTGTGATAAGCCTGTGTTCATGCAGCACTAACTGTTTTATTGTTCACTGATTTCAAAACAAGAAGCCGCCCACAGTAAGAACACAAGCTCTGCTGATTTGAATATTGTTCTATGGAATTTAAAGACATGTACCTGCATGGAAACACAAATCTCTAAAAGAACAGCTACACAAAGGGCTGAGTTAAATGAAGAAAGGAAATTGCCACTATATGAGGTCTGTTGAAGGTAGCATAATGCTGATTAGTGGCTTCTGAAACAGATGTAGGAGACTAATTACTGCAACACACTGCACACCAGTAGGAAATGAAACCACATGGCTTTGACATACTGTACGAAAACAGAACAAGGAATATTTTACATTTCCTCTCTGTGAGGGGGGATGTAGCTAATTTTCGTAAGGGTACATGTTTGTGCTTTGAATATCGTGACCATGACGTTAAAAGTCTGGTAGGTCGGCTCCTGATATTTGGTCATCTGTGAGGGTAGAGACAAGCAATCTATATGGTCATTTAAATTGGAGGTCTTCATATATTCATCTTCCTCACAGCATGTTGATACAGTATATTATACCTTCTGTTAAATTAATAAATAAACAAGTCAAGATAAGTTAGCTTTGATTTCAGCCTTGAAAGGTCCAAGCAAGGATGTAGCATTACGTGTTTGCACATAATTCTACACTTTACAACATATTTGGAGGTTTAGGCTGTTTCCACCAGGCTGTTTGTATGAATGAAACATCATGACCACCTGCGTGACAGTCTGAATCAATCTTGCTTCTGTCGGTCGAACTGATCTATTGAGGCCACATGCCCACTGCTCCAAGGACAGCGTGCTTTCACTATTAATGCACCTGCACAGACCATTCGCCCCCATATTTACTATAAAAAGCCTAAAAAACTAAACCTTTGAGGATACTTTCATTAATGCCTTCTATTTTATTAAAAAGTGGGCTGATGTGTTTTATATACCAGGGAATAAACATGCAGGGGACTATCTATTTAAACATGTGAAAAATACATTCAACTATTAATTAAGTGAATGAGGGGACTGGCAGCTACATGCACATAAGAACTCATACCCACCAACAGCTGACTCAAATGTAAATATATACATATTTGAAGTCTTCACTTTAGCAAAAGCAATGTGAGGTCATGTTTATTTACTTACTATGAAACTTCAATCCGTCAAAGTTTGACAGTCACAACGTCTGCATCCCCACTGGTGCAATGCTGGTGGCACAGGTATGAGGTGCCAATTCCTTTCCATCTTGTTAATATGCCTCTGAGAGGCCCACTGTAGCTAGGAGACTCACTAGAAGCTGCTCTCCAGACACCTGAACATGATAAACATGGCTCTAGAAGGCAGCGGAGACCTTCAGAGCTGCGTAAATAACAGAGCAAAGGATGACTTGTTCTTTTTGCACGGAGGGAACAAGATCGGTAATGATCAACAAAGAGTGAAGTCCTTATTGCTGTTTCCATTTGTAAAAAAAAAGATAATTGAGCAGTGCCCTTTCTGACAAAATTTGAATTTTCTTTGCTATTTTAATCCAGCTTCAGGTTCTTTGGCCACTTCATGCTAGTCAAATAACTAATAATTGGTGAGTGCTTAGTGTTTGTCGGTAGTAGCTGCCGATGAACCAGCTTCTTTTGTTTATAGGACCAAGATATAAAACTGGTATGGATTGAACATCCTTTGGTTCATTCTTATAAAAATAGTAGTTATGTAGTGATGTAAAGCCTGGAGGTCACAGTGGGGGATAGGCATGAAGTACATTTACCTATAATTATACCTTTTTTTAAACTTAGACACACCATGTTCAGATATCAAACAAATTACTGAATAATTGGAGCATTGGAATTGGAAATAAAATAGCACATTGAGTGTATCCTGCAAGCCTTGGTTTTGCAGAATCGTCTTATGCCAGTATTTTCTTCCAGTGATGGTTTCGCATTTCTACAAGGAACTGGTTTATAACCTTTTTATTACTGTTTTTTTCACAGTTGTCAACTACCCTGTACCATCACAACCATCACTGATGGCTGTAAGGAGGCTGTCACAACTGAATGTCCCATTTTTCACGAGTTAATTGAAACATGGATTGGTTTTAATATTAATGTTGAAACTGCACAGAATGCTTAATAAAAGGATGTTGTTAATTACGTCAAAATTAAGTCCCATCTATATTATTATTTTTCTACAGATATTTTACATCTACAATTATAAGTGGAGTCCTACACCTAAATATCAATTTTTATTCTGCATTTATGAGCATTGTCAAATAGAGACAACATGTAAACACAATAGTGTCGTCCTAAGGGAAAATTGCATAGTTCCACTGCAAGCAGGGAATAAATAATGGAGGATAATATTTATATTCTTTTATATCAGGGAGTCTGCAGGGTTTCCAGCCTTGACATTTGCACATGTAAACACTGTTAGAGCAAATTAATTAGCACAAACAGCAAAACTATCTCCCTGCAGGTTTCAAGAATTGACATTTTACCTTTCTGTAACTAGGATGCAAACGCTGTGGTTGCATTCAGATGCCAATGGTAGCAAGTGAGAATAACAACCAGGGCATGTGCGTGCATGCTCAGTGAAGTGTGATAAAAGAAAAAAACAAACAAATAAAGCCTCATGAAGGAATAAAACCTCTTTTTGATGCAGTTAGGCATTCCGAAGGTTCTTTAAAAAATGTGAGTAATTAAACTATAACAGATGGTGGGGAAAAGGGATCAGGTTAGTGTAGGCAGACCTAAATCCACATCAAAGGGCATCTCTGTCGGCAGGTTAAGCAGCAGCCACATCCATAACCCAGGACAGCTGGTTATGATTGAAGAGGATTAGGGACAGCATACATATTTCATCAGGATTTAGCCTCGTCAAATTGTAAAGCGCGATTGCTCTAAAGCCACTCACTTTAACTGCTAAATAATTTCAATTATTATGCAACTTCTATGGAGGTCATCTGTACCAGTGTCCCAAGCATTTGGCACATCAGTCGTTATTACTCTCAGATGTCCTTCAGTTTTGTCAGTACTGGGGGTGGATGGAAATAGAAAGGCTCTGTTTTCATTTCAGAATGACATAAATGCCTGTCTTGGATGCACAGTCTATCAAAATCAACACACAAGGACTTGGAGGGAAGCTTTAGAAAAACCCTGACCCTGAGTCTGTGCAGTGCAAAGACTTTTCTCTGTCTACAGCTGTCTGAGCTTTCTACGAGAAACATTTGACTATGCTGAAAGACGAGAGGAATGAGGTCTACTTTTATTTAATTCAGCTTTTATCCTCCATTAACATCAAAGTGCACTGAATAATGGTGGGTCATTTCACCCAAAATGAAGATTTTCTCTGAGTAAAATAAAATTGACCCAACGTTGTTCAAAGCAGTTTTCTGATTTCCTTTCTTGTGCTTTGTCAAATGTGCTTCTTACAAGGTTTCAAATAAATCCCTAACCACAATGCACCAGTAACTGAAGGGCCACAGGATGCTTGTTCCCTGTAGCTGCTTCAGATTACTGTCTTACCTCAGACAAACCCAATCAATGTTGGTATCGTATAACCACACTGTAAAAGGTCGACTTCAGTCATATAACATAAGTGTTCTCTATTTATTTCTAACTATCATTAAACGTGAGTAGTTGTCATAACGTTCACTTGAGTAAACTGGACTAGTGTTTCTGGAGTGAACGTGTGCAGTAGAGCAGGACAGGAACCATCCACCAGGGGCTGGTTCTGCACGTAGCATGTTGGAGCAAGATGGATGGACCCTCCCGTCATGCTCGGAGACAAAGTTGTAAACGTATGTTAAATGGTGTTCTATGACATTTAAGATGTTACCTGGCTCGTGACATTAGTATTTTGAGGTATTTTCATTATGGTAGGTACAGTTGCTGTTAAAAAGGATGCATTTTGATTCAATTTTTAAACTATGTGGACAGTTAAAACTAATGTTTAAGTAGATACAAAATAAACATAACTTAAGACTAATAATTATATTTAACTACAACCTATCTGTTTAGTAAATAAACTTTTCTAATTTTACAGTTCTATGTCGATTGGTATGAGATGAATTTACCCAAATCGTGATCATTCAGTAAAGTTAAACAAATACAAGCGTTATAATTTTTTTGGGCCTTTATCTAAAAATTGGTGGAAATAACATTTACTCATGATCTGTAATGAAGTACATTTATGGAGCACCAGTACTTTACCCTCCTGCTTCACTTGCTTTGACTCGGCCGCTGTGAAAGGGAGAATTTCTCAGCTTCAAGTTACTTTTGATGTTTAGTGTCATTGTCCTGCTGCCTCACCTGGCTCCTACTGACCTTCAGCTGCTGGGCAGACATCCTGTCGTCATCCTGTGAGATACCTTGTTCAACTTGGGAATTCATTTAGCCCTCAATGAGGGTGAGAGGCCCAAAGGCAGCAAAGCAGAGTCCAAAATCTTGATGATCCTTCCTCTGAACTTAGCCCCTGTTTTCCTGTTTGTACGTGGTTCCCTTTTCAGACCACATATCTTAGGCGCAATGCCAGACCGGTGAAGGAGCAGGACACACTCTCGACCAGAGACCACAAACACTTTAATGACTTAATTCAATTTGACATACTTACCAAGCCCATGCCTGAAGAAGATACACATATTTCGAAACGTCGCGACAGGGCTTCCAGATTAAATCAAAACTGACATATGACTTACCTGACTAAGCAACGGACCCTCCCTCGGATGAGTGGAGAGAAATAAGCATGCATAAATGCTTTGTAACTGTTCGTTTAACTGTTATGAATGTCCATATATCTGTAATTTCAGTATGTTATTATCGTATTATCAGCTTAGGAGCACCACCTGAGGTCCTTGGATGGCCCGTGCATTACAGCGGTCCTGTTAAGTCAGGCCCTGGATATTATCGTGCTAACCTAACCCTGGCCAGTTCCTCCCTGGACAGTCTGGTGCTCCTAAAGACTATTCTTAGTCAGACTCTGGAACATCCAACCATAATTCGAGACTCTGTCATGTCCCCACAACCTTATCCTAACCCTAACCCAAGTATTGCACTTCCCCATTTCTAGGCATTTTTCTTTATTGTTAAGTGCCTACAAGTGTCCCACGTATTGTACTTCCTAACACCAATAGTGGGACATTTCTAGGCATTTTGCTACTATGATAAGTGCCTAGAAGTGTCCGGCTCATTCAGATTGGTCGGGACATTTCTAGGCATTTTGCTACTATGATAAGTGCCTAGAAGTGTCCCAAGTATTAGACTTCCGTAACCACTAGTGTGGGACATTTCTAGGCATTCTGCTTTAATGTAAAGTGCCCACAAGTGTCCCATGTATTGCAAATCCTTAACCACAAGAGGGGGACATTTCTAGGCATTTTGCCTCAATGATAAGTGCCTAGAAGTGTCCGGCTCATTCTGATTGGTCGGGATATTTCTAGACATTTTGCTATAATGTAAAATGCCTAGAATTGTGTTTTTCGCAGACAATTCATCTTTAGTTTATACATTCACAAAACATTAGTCATTAGCTGTTACTCTGAACTTCTTCTTGCTTTCATATATCATTCTGCGTTGTGCTTTTGCATTTATCTTAGCTGGTGCCCACTCCTGGGGTGAGCAGCCACAGAACTGAATCTTCTACATTTAACGACAGTCTGACTGTGGAATGATAAATATCTAAACTCTTTGAGGTGACCCTTTCCACCTTCATTCAAATTAACAATTCTTCTGAGATCTTTCACATCAGCATATAGTTCTTGTGAATAGAAACAGTTTTAATCAGTCAAAGTGACACAAAGTTGCGCTTCCTTATCCCATTGAATGGACTCCTGACTTTTATCAGCTTTTGTTTGCCTTTTTTGTATTCACAATAGACTAGAATGATACGACGATTTAGTATAATTTTATTTTTTTCCACAACTGCAATTGATTCTAAATTGTACCTTTTACTATATTTTACACACACAACAGATTAAGGATATAAATACCAAACATATGACCAATTTATTATATGGTTGTATGATATAGTTTCATTAAATTGCTGTACAATCGATTAAGTAGGGATGCATTAATCACAATTTTTTTAATTATGTTAGTAAATGACACAAAATCGAAATATGTTTTACCACTTGGCTGTAAATGCATCTAGCTTGTAACAGAAACAAGACCAAGCAACTATATGTACTGTGGATTTGTCACCTTTGGACAATATCTAATCCACTTAATAAAGTCAGTATCATGGCACACCAATGCACACAAATACAAAGAAACTGGGATAGACAGGGAGAAAATGTAGTTACAGATATAGAGTGTGTAAAGAGTGGTATTTGGACCAGGTGTGGGTATATACAGAATTATGGCTCTGTGAAATTTGATCTTTAAAGAAATGTACAATGATTTCATCTGGCTTTGAAAGGCCAGGTGTTCTGTATGAAAGAACAACATGGGTGAACAGATTCATGAGTCCTTCTGCAGTTCACGAAGACACACACACACACACACACACACACACACAGTCTCTCTTCTATATCCTTCACTTCTATTTTGTGGATTTAAAAATGAACAAACTGAAGGCCATCCAGCACATTAACCTGCACCTCGCCTTGTTTACATACTGTATGTGCAAATATGTATAAGCCGTGTGAAGAGGTTATATCTTCATTGACCAAAAAACAAGTGAATATGACATTCAAAATATTATTCTAATCCCATAAAAGATGAACAGTTCTGAGCGTGGATAAAATCAGATTTTATGATGTGGTGCACAGAGACAATTGGGCTAATTTAGATAAATTACGTGTATCTGGTGAATACAGTGTCAAAACGGATAAAAGTATTGAGAAACCCTTCTGTGCTGCTTTGTTCTTAATGTGGGATTTAATTTAACTAATAAGAAGGTGAGAGATGGCCGGGTGGTGAAAAGCTACAGATGAATAGTGATAGGCTGATACATCATAATTTCACTCAGCCCTTTGTGTGATGAGATACAAGGTGATGAGATATGCCCACTGAAGTCTCCTTTTTTATGCATTTATGCGATCATAGCCTGTGAAATTATACTAATCATGGTCAGTGTGTCATGTTAGGCAGTGAACATTCTGTTTTGTCAATCAAATTCTTTTAAATTATTTTATTGCAGCACTTGGGAAAATATCAAGTGAATGTGTAGATCCTCATATCACAGCGGATGGTCTGAGGTCATAAATACTCATTAGGTGAAGATATCGAGAGTTGGTGGAGACTGGCATATTAATGAGAATCAAGAAGCTTGTGCGTGTGTGTGTGTGTGTCATTGTAATGAGTTGATAATATTCCTAACCCTGCAGAACAAGCTCAACTGATAGAAACTGTGGAACATAAATGTTATTTATGCTTTGGAGGGGAACAGGGGGTAGAAGTTAATTGCAGATATATTGGGCTTTACATTCTCACAGTGATGCCCCCTGTCCTCTAGTGGACTGTGACAACTGGTTATTCATTTAGCATTGACACTTCATCGCCACAAAATAATTGCCTCTCCTGCCAGGGATAATACGAGATTAAAATATTAATATAATTTAGCCATATAAAGCATGCAAAACCTTTTTTTTATGAACATGATTGGGTGTCCAAGGAAAGATATTTTTAGCTGCACAACCTCTGGCCAAAGCAAAACTAGAGTATGTGCTTGAAATGTTAACTAGTAGACTGGTAGACGCTCCTGTCTCTGTAGCTGTTCAAGTGAAGTCTCCTTATGAAAATTGGCAACAACATCAGCAATGGCAGACAAAACTGGAATGGCCCTCAGAGAGCCAAACCTCTGCCAAGGCTCAGTAGTACCCTTATGAAACCACATTAAAAATTCATCAGATCCAGTTTTGATTTGGATCTGCACCAAATTGCGCACACATACAAATTAAGATCCATCATTTATTCTCTGAGAAATCAATCAAAATATTGAGGAATGCCCCTAATACACATAATTGTCAGTTCTCTAAATATGTCTGATTTGTATCGATCAAGTTCTCTGCATTATATCTCGAGAAATTTTCAAAAGAATTGTAAAGAAAGGCAAGTGGAACAAAATCCTGGACCCAACCCCCTCTGGATATGCACCAAAATTAAATGGGTTCTTCCCTGACCTGCACCACATTCTTACACTAAGTTTCGTGATAATCTCTCCAGTATTTTCGGGAGGTTATAACTGAGCCAGCATTCCATGAGCTCCTCATTATGGATCCTCTCCTGTTAACCTGGGTAGAGCATTCATGCTGTCAGTCCCTGTTAGTCTCTGCAACCATACAACAAGGGGATGGCACTAACCCCACTCCTGGCTTTTCCTCCTGGGCAATGCTAGTGAAAGGCAGGAGGATGTTTTCCCCTCTACTCTTACAGACAAGATAATTATCTTCAGCCACTTTTCTCTGGGGTCATGATGACCCATCTGCCTGCTTTTTCAGGCTCTTGAAAACCCATCTTGTAAATAAAGAAACTTATAGAGCATCATCCAAAAAGTGTTACCACCAGGAACTTCCTCCAGGATTTATCTCGCAAAGCTAACTCATAGCTAGCACAGTGATCATTAACTTTCTCTAAAAGCTGTTTTTAAACATTCACTTACTCTGATTCAGCCTTCGGTCCACACAGTCCTTGCATGTTTGAAGATGACGTCTTGTCCAGACAATCAAACAAGCTCCAGTGCAACTTATGAAATCAATGGCTGGAAATATTATATGATTGTTTCAATTTGTTTTGAACTGAGCGTGATTCGTATTAAGCTGAAAGCTAACAACCTGGAAACTGGAAGGGGACTGGGAAAATTATGTAACTCCTAACTCCTTATGTTCCACATCTTAGCAAGACCCTAACTAGCTCTTGATACAGTAATATCCCCATCACAATCAGTGCCAACACGAATTCAAAATATAAGAGTCAATTATGAACATTATCCATACTCGCTCCTTTTCCCCCTCCCTCTGCTTTCACTTTGCAAAATGCTACCTTAAACTTTTTACATGTTTATGACATGATAAATGACAATAGCCTTGATATCATGGTCTTATGTGAAACCTAACGCCTGATGACTTTAAAAAAAAAGCGATGCACACTGCTGTTTTTGCCTCTTTAAAGAACTTCCTAAGTTGTTTTCTTTGTGGCGTCCTTACTATGGCTGTCAGTTTTTCCAAAAATCCAGTTTATGTTGCTTGTATTTCTAGTTATCACCCAATATACCTAACCTTTTAGATCAATACCTATCCACTTCTTTACACTGTCTTCACTTTGTATTAAGCTCTGTGAACACTGCTCATCATATTGACTCAAAATCTTTTCATGAACTTGCTTAGCATCTCCATTCAAATCCCAATAGTCCTTCTTCCTTAACAACTTCACTGACAGTTTGAATCTCACATTTAATTCTGTTTGCCCATTGTTTATAGGAAAGCTTTAGACTTAAACTATAAACAAGTCGTGAAAACTAAAATGCAGAAAACAAAAACACAAAGAAAAGATCAAGCAAGAAATCTGTAAGCTTGTGTGGTCTAAGAGGCTGCTTTAGGATAAACATGCTTTTTGTGTTGCTAGAACTGTTCATTTCTCTGACCTGATACACAATGCTCACTTGTCACTCTATGCAGGGGTCTCCTTGTTATTCCAGTAGTAAATAAAACATCAGTAGGCAGCAGGGCTTTCTCTTAGCAACATCCTTTTCCTTTTCTTTCTTACCCAAATTCGAGAGGCTCAGTTGGCTCCTTCAAAAGTCAACCCAAACCACAAAATTTACTTCAGCCTTAAACCACAGTTAATCTTCTTTAAGCACTAAACTCTGGTTATCCAGCTTAAGTATGTTTGTGCAATGTTACTTATCTTATATGTTACACATTTCTGTATGTGTGTGTGTTTTTCTCATCTGTAGCTAGGTTGTGTAAGATTTTTAGAATATATACATATTTTACGTGCATATTTCACAACACGTTTAATATACTTTTATATAATTATTATTATTTTTTACGTTGGATTCGTTTACGATTGAAAGTGTCACCTGGAGAAAGTTGATGCTATAGATTAATCAATAATCAAAATTTCCAACCTTAAACTCTTGACCAGGGTACAAATCAAGCTTAATGTCTTTGTTACATTGTTAACATTTGATCTGGTTAGTTTTGGTTTTTACATTTCATTGAGGGATCAGACTAAAGTCTTAGACATAGAGATATCCTGTCATCATCACCTTACTGTGCTTGTTTACCCTTGGGTCTACCTTGACATTGATTTGTTTGTAGACGGGTGTCTGATACCGGTGTGTTTTCAATTTGGTTGTTGTGTTAGCAAACTTTTTTGAGTGCATAGGAAAAAATAGTCCTTCTGTTTGAATGGAAAAAATGAATACTAGTTCACGTTTTTTTGGGTTGCCACTGTGATAGCATTATTGTATTACTAGCTAAGTGAATCTCCTGGTTGTTCACTTATATCATCGGAGACAAAGACAAAAAGCTGTCTTATGAGTCGCTTAAACTTCATTTTCTTCTTCAGTTGTTTAATGCTCTCTATCTTCCTGCAATTTGTTTGAAAGTCCAAACTATCTTAAAAATATATTTTCACATTTCTAACAATCAAAACCATTCTTCAGGTTGTTCAGGACTAAGACCACCTCTTTTGGTCAGACCAGCTTTTGGTCCGTTGCTCCGAACCATGGTCTGGGGCACCTTTCACACCTGTTATTTTGGTTCAGAATAATCCGAAAAAGTCTCAACGTCCAGAACAAACAAGGTAGGTGTGAAAGTGCCCTTTGTTTGCAGACACACATATGAGTGAAAACATAGCATATCAGAAAAGACCTTAAAAATACTCCAATCAAAATGCATCTATTCCACTGTCAAACATTAGACAGTTCCACTGTCAAACATTAGACAGTGGAATATAAAATACATTTTACAGTTGAACTCATCCAGCTCAGTTCAAGGCCGAAGGTAGGATGTTCGCTCTTAATGTAGTACAAATGGAAATCTCTGCTCGGTCAGGTTAATGGTCACATATTGCTCTGGATTTGAAATGTCCTTAGTACTCACAGTATGTTGTAGATAGGTAAATTTACACAGGTACAGAAAATGCGATATAGAACATTAGAGGATGAGTGAAAGGAGGGAAGTGTCAGGCTGCTTTTATATCTGTTGAAAACATTTTTTCTCTTTCTATTTGTGGATGACAGCTACTAATTAGGGAGGGAGTGGTATTATAAGGGTTTAGAATCATGAGTAATCTATTCATGTGTTATTCGTATCTTGAGTGCAGCGGTGAATACACTTTGGTTTACACATTTATAAGCACACAGACAGGACAACGTGGTCTCTCCACCAAAATATCAATGAAGTGCTGCATCTTGCATCATGTATCTTCTTTCTGTGAGCTGAACTTATTTGTTTTGAATGTAACCAAAGATGAAAACACCAGAGAACTGAAGGTGGGGTGTAGGCCTCTCAAAAGGACCTTGTATTTACAGATTCCCTAGGAACTGCTTTGAACTAACAAAAGAAAAAGAAACATAAGAAACTTAACTAAGTCTACCATAGCTTTTTATTCTTTGAACTTCCGTTCTTCAGTGTGTGATGTTTCTTTTATGCTTATAATATAAAACAAGATACCCGATCTATTAAATCCTTTTCTTACATGCTCTAGAGTAAGCATCTATATATATACCCTATGGATAAGTTAAATGTCATATGAGGGCTTCTCAAAGTTAAGAATATATCTTATCAGTGGGATGAAGTCAAAGTAATGTACTGTGGTTAATATAAAATGAATGTGGGGGTGGAAAGCCTTCAGCAAGGAAACTGAGGATAGTATCTACTTCTTTAATCCTTGCTGCACAAAACACTGTGGTTAACTTTGCTCTGAACTAATACTGTGCATTAACTAAGATTTATATTTTTATGCTACTGTACACTTCATTACATTTCAGATTGTGCTCTGCTCTGCTATAAATATATTTTAAATCTGTCAGATTCAAATTAAGTCTAAAAACTGAAAACACATTTTTTTCTTATTTCCACACTTTATCGTATTTGCTGAAATCCTAATTACCTCCCAATCATCATTAGTAAATATAGCTATCTGAGGAAAAAAGGAAAGCAAAGCTTGTGTCTGGGGCCCTTGCAGGAATATAATAAACACAACCATTTATTTGGTACATACTTACTACACACGGGCTCTCACTGCTCATGACCAAGTCTTCAGCCGATGAGACACTCCCGCTGGAACTGAGACAAAAGACAGAAGTTAGCGAGTAAGTCATGGAAAAGTCAGACTTTTAGCAGTTGTCAGGCAGTGTGCATTCATGAGTGTGGGTAGCTTTGACGAGAGGGACGATTGGAGGAGGTGGGATGCATCAGTTGCATTCAATAGTAAATCCCAGGATTACCAACCCTTGCTTTAATCATCTGGTGGCCCCTAACATGATGTCACTATATTAAACTGTATTCTTCCCACTATCTTAACCTCCAGTTGCTTTAACAGTAACATGTTCCTTATACACTGATTATTCTGTACTAAGAAGCTAATTATATCACATATAATATTATATTTTTGAGTTATTGTAGTGGTGCTTTTACCAAAGTAAACCAATACTTCATTCACCACTGACCGACCCTTACCTTCTTTACAAAAAAATGGCACCAGGATGGAGCCAGACAACTGTCGTTAATATTCATTCATACACTGCCAATGTCATTTAATGTTTCCTGAAGGAACTTTAGTGATTTCCCACAGCTTGCAGTTGTCAAATAGAGTTGAAAATGACTTTGAAACACATCCTCCTTCTCTACGTCTTTTGAGTACATCACAAAGCTTCTCCAGAGTTTGTTTCTGGAAGGCAGTGTGCTCCAAAGTCGATGATAGGAAGTGATCCTGGTAGTTGCTGACTGGAATTCAGCGGGGAGAGAAAATTCATGCAGCCTATCTTATCTTCGCCTCCCACTTGCAATCATTACTCGGCTCCATTGCTGATGATACTCATTGCCCAGTAGTGCAGTGGCACACTGATCACCCGTTTGCATGGACCTGCTAACTGCAAACCTATACACTAAGTGACCTGGCATTCCACAAATCAGAAGAAAACCATGACTTGTTATCTCGTTGCTGCTTTTCCCCGGCCTCTGCCGACGAGCCATATCTCCAGCTTTGAAGTCGGAGCCACTGGCAACGTCTCAAACGCTTCTGCCATCAAGTGAGCGCTTCTTCATTAAATCCTTGAGCTGCTTCTAATTGCTGGCTGTATCAGGAGGCTCTCTGTGGGCACTGGGGCAGAGAACAATGTTCATGACATAAATGCCAAAAATCGCAAGGGGTGGGGGGGCATGAACCTCAACAGACAACAGAAACTGTACTGTAACGCTACTCCGTTCCAAGAAGGAACTTGAAAACAACACTGCTCCTGCCATGATTATCAATCGGCAAGTAAGCTTATATAAGCACAGTTTTTTTTCCGACACATGTTTCAGAGTCTGATTCTTCCTATAAGTTAGGAGATCTGCAGCAAGAGATTGTGGGGTGGATTTCGTCTTTATCTTTTATCCTGAAACTCTCAGTTCCCTTGTCACCTACACTCCCAGCTGCTCTATTTATAACTTGTTACCATAACAACTGGTCTTTTCTCTTTGCCAAACGAAAAATAATTCCTGTCACTTGGTGTCTTTATGCTTCAGAATGAAAAAGAGTGTCACGGTATGCCAAAACTTTCATCAGCGTTCTCAAAGCAGACACTACCCTCACAACATATTAATGGGGATAACTGCAGCTATTAGCAGGGATTTACATTATTATCTTATAGACGGAGCATCTTGGTGAAATTATTGTCTTTTAAATCCAAGGGAACAAATCTAGAGCACTTTGTTCCATCATGATGAATAAATTGTCAGTGCTGAAGGGTGACTGGCAGAGATGAATGAGGCTTTGAAGAAGAGTATGGGCGTTGTTTTATAAAAAGTTTCATCTACTTTGCATCAGTTTTTAAGATAGAGACGAGCTGCCAGATAGTTTTTCAACCTCACATCTAACGTGCCTCCTTCCTCCAGGGTTTTGATGGGGTACAAAAAAAAAAAGTCTTCGGCATGTTTGAGATTTTGATTAACAAACAGGCTCCTTGGGGTTTGTGGGTGGATGGATTTTAACACAACACAATAGTGTTATTGATTTTGTTTGAGCAGCTCAGTCACGTACTTACATGCGCACACACACAAACACACACACACACACTCCTTATCATGACATGACATAGTGAAGCAGGTTATGTTGAACAGAGTCTGAAATCACTCTGAGCACCAGTGGGTGCATCAGGGGAGTAGTCACGCAGAAACACAAAACACTGGCAGTTCACCCTCCCAGCAGCCGGGGCTAACAGGCGCTTAGCTGATGAGGGTTGAAGCTATTGTTTGACATCTCGCTGCTCCCACCATCCCACATCTTTTAGTGGGAACTAATTGCTCTCTGAGGGACCAATCCTGCGGTCACACCTAAATGAACCTGACCCAAGTGCATCGAGGGGTATGGGGTGAGACCATCTCTGCTGTCTTAACATAACAATCTCTTATGCATCCTCGTCACACGTCTGCGATCAACTCCACAACACGTGCAGTTGGGGGCGAGGAGGGTACGGCGGATGTCCTCGTGCTTAGAGAAAATCCAAAAGTGTTCATTCGAAGCAGTGCTGATGAACGCAATTTGTCTCATGGTGCAACAGGGAGGGGGAGGGGGGGATTTAAAATGATTATCAAAACATTATTATTTCTGAATGTGCTCTGACCTTGTTTGTAATGTAATTTGGAGCGTCTTAAAAGATTATGATGAGATGACTAATGTTCCAGTTCTCAAATCAGGGAGCCGAGTGCTCTGCGGAGGGGCCAGTCTGAGTGTTGTCCTAAAAATAAATTATCCAATCAGTTTCAATGCCAGTACAAGGTCGAACAGTTAAAGGCTCAAAAAAATGTACTTGGATACTCAGCCCCATTCATTCACCTTGTCTATTTTACATTAAACAATGTGGTCAAGAAAAGCCTGGTCAAATGATTGTGTAATACTATAACATAAAGGGAAATCTGTGGACATACTGCACTTCTCATCTTATTTACCTGATTGATTGTTACAGATACTGATCTAATTAAGCAGATTCATTGATGCTAATGTGATTGATCTTGTACAGTTTCTTTGTCAGTGTCATGAAGTGCATTGTCAAAATGTGTTCATGCTGTTACGTACGTCCATTCAGTCACGGAAGAGATCCAAACAGTGAGGTACATCAGTATTTACTTCATGACCTAGAGGGCATTAGTATTGGATGTGTTCTTGGTTTCTGCTGACAAGCTGAGGCATCAGGATCAGGAGAGAAGAGGTTGAATGGGATTATCCCCACTTCAAGTTTATGGAGTTTGTGACATAAGACAACTTTATGTAAATCACACTTGCATCTTAACAAACTACATTTACTGTACAATTCACTTTTAACAGGTTTTTTGCTTCAGCCCCAGCAACAGTCAGACACCAGAGTTATATATTTGTGTTGTGTGTTGTCAGTCCGTCCAAGGGACATCTTCAGAGTATCCTTTCAAATTTGGCACAAATATTCACTAAAACTCCCGGATTACTGATGATATTTAGCAGGTCAATGGTCATGCTGGCCTCACAAAATATCTCGTTTGTCTTAATGCCTTTAAGGAATTTCTTCAAACTTTGACTAGTCGTCCGTTGGAGCTAAAGTTGAACTGATTATATTTCAGTGGTCAAGGTAAACGTCATGATGAGTCTGAAACTGTGATGATTAGTGGAAGCAGCAATTCTAGTCAATTTCTCTGCAACCTTACTCACATATCTAACTTATTTTATGTGAAGGCCACCTGCCTTTTTAAAGCTTCATCTTGAAGTCTTAACCCTTTATATTGGGGTCACAAAATACCAGAAATACTTTGGACCGTTACTGTATTTTGCACATCCCTGACGCATTAAAGGGAACCACACACGTGAAATGAAATTCCTTTTCTTCTTTATCAAAAGCAGCAGGGGAATGGTGAAGGTGCCTGATGATGGACCTCCATCGGGAATAATAGCCTTTAATAGTTTTACAGCATTGTATCTTACCAAAGGTGTGCACACACAATCAAAATGTCCAATCACATTATCAAAAAAAAAGGTGATGATGTGATGATGAACACTATTCTCCAGAGGCGTTAATGTGGAAAGAGAAGAAAAAGGAGTGCAGAACTCTCTATTGTTAGTTGCCTTTGGTTTGCACACAATCTGTTGGTGCAGTGCAGTGCAAATACCATTGTTTTCATATGTAGGCTGAAATAAGAAAGGTGATATTCAAACAGACATGTTCTTAGCAGGACTAATGAGACCTGAAAATATCTTTGCATTTAGTGAGGCTCTGGATGAGGCAGAGCATGTATTTCTTTAGCTGAGCCTTTTGAGGCTTTCCCCTGTTATCGAAGAGCTCTTTGTTAGCTTGCTGCAGGTAAATAATCTCCACTTTGAAATTTATCAGCTTAACATGGAGCAGCTTCCAGAAAATCTCCCGCCTCCTTTTCATTTCATTCCTCCCAATGCTCTAAGAATCGCTACAGCAATAAGCATGGAAGGATACACAAACACGATTACATGGTGTGGGCAATCGATTCAGCACTGTTTCAGTTGTAGGAGCCAGTAAGAGTTACTTATTTTCTCTCAGAGCCATGCGTACTGTACTGAACCTCCAAAATATTTTAAAGCAGAAACATCCTGTCAAGTCTAGTCTAAGAATATCTAGAGTGTTTTAACATTGCTAAGACCTCAAGGAGGGGAGCTTGTACATGGTAATTATTTTTTGGTTTAATTATTAAGACACGTTTCCTCCATGAGCCTTAAACCTTGTGATACGCAACATACGTAGCATCTCTTCTTCTTTCTTTGCACCTCTTTTTAGCTCCTGTCATCCTCTTATATTTGTGTATACTATAACAATTTTTACTAACATATCATGTATCTCACGGACATGGGTATTACTGGATTTCTATATTTGGAGTTATATACTTAGAGTTTTGATAATATTTTCTCTATAAATTGGTGCATGTCAGTTTACATTAGCTCGGATGAGCTCATATTCCTGCCAAGAGAAACCAAATAAGACACCTGGGATATGCCCATATTAGCTGGGTTACTGAGGCGTGTGCAGCCTTATGCCCAAGGTTCTCCTGACCGGCAAAGTGCAGTTGCCATAGTGATACCCTGAGAGAGTCAATGCTGTTCATTCATTTTGCGCCTTGACCCAACACCCATGTGGTTGTGTTCAAATTTGTTCACAAGTGCGGACAATAAGAACAGCCTGCCTTTGTGGTATTCACAGTGTTACTGCCTGTTGTGTTATTCTGCGCAAGCTGCAGGCTCTCAGGTCAAACTGGAGGGATAAAGAAATGTAGAATGTCTATCCTCTTCTCACTAAACTATTGAAATGCTTAATATCCCTTCTAAAAACTATAGTTGTAAAATAACAAAAGAGACAGACATGCACACTTAGGCTAATGTAGATCTGCTGCCTGACAGTCAAAGGTTTGAATCAACAGTCGCAGACCCCCGCAGTTGACTGTGAATCGTCAAGTCAAACATTTGTTTTTCAGTGTGCAATCTACTTCAGGGGACACATCCGTCACCAGAAGTAGCTGCAGAGAGCGCGCTCGATGCTCTTAACGCTGCTCTCTGGGGTAAAATCATTCCACTATGTCAACTCATCCTGTCTGCTTGGTGAAGATGTCTTTGACGGGTACATACCACTGTGGACCAGGACCCAGGGTGAATCTGAGTGGGGCCGAGGCAGCTGCTCATTCAGAGGTAACCTGTTCTGTTTATAAGTGATGAAAACAATTCATAAAAACTTAGCATTATAAAATGTCTGGCATTTCTTTGATATCTTGTGTCTGCAAAAAATGCTGTTGCACATTTTCTGTATTTATAGCGTAGATATCCCTCTAAGCTATTTATAGCTTAGAGGGATAATGTGGTTTGTTTACTATATCATGTAAAAGTTAATTTTACAATCAAGTGGACATGAGATGTGTGGTTTTTTAATAAAGCATTGTTTAGTCTATATATAATCCATCTATAGTCCATGACAAAAAAGGAGAAAACTGTGGGTAATTTGTACTGAACAGTATCAGTACATGTTTATCAGTTTTGACTGTCAAATTCCTCAGTCTGGTACAGCTCTGTATTTTTAATTACATTTCATTTGTACAGTATTGGTAATGTCTTTAAGGACTATGATTTGTTTTTAAGTCCTGAACATGTAGGTAGGATCCCTGCAGAATTGTTGAAAGAGTTTGATCCAATAGTCCATTGTTAATTTGATGATTCTTTGCATCTTTTTTGGCCAAATCATTATCCTTTGTGTCATACAGTAAATTCATACATTATTATTGATACAAATTAATTATGATAGTGCATTCTGCATTTAAATGAAATCATTGTAATAAAATCTGACCAAACAATGGTAATATGGAACAATGTATAGATCTTTACAACATTTCATTCGTCTAAAAAATGTAATTCCATTAGAATTATGTTAAATATAGCAAATGACCATTACTGCATTTTACCATTGTCAGTATGTGAAAACAATATGTATGACAACATGAACCTGAAGGCCTCTTAGATAACTGCGACATAATGATGAGAAAATCATGTTCCAACTGTTGGCCATAATGCTCAAATGACAAATTCATGACGTGATGCCAGAACGATTCCTTGGAGCGTGATGTGAGGATTCAGTCCATGCTGTCCACATGCCCAGCTGGTATAATCCTTACATGAACGCAGCACTAAAGATGCTCAGGGAAGGAGGAGGGCTGGACTTTGGCATTGAAGAGCTGAGATGAGACGATGACGTTAATCACAGTTACAGATCCAACACAACATGTGGCATGATGCAGGGTGAAGAGGGCAGACAAACTGAAGAGCTTGAGGAGAGCTGACGTGCAGAGAGTCGGTGTTCCCTTCCCATCTCGGATAAGAACCACCAGCTGAGGACTCTGTGTGATGCTGTAGTAATGGTCATATCACAGAACATTGCTTTAATAGGATTTTAGGCAGTGATACTTCCATCCAAATGAAAGAACCGTCCTAGTTATAAATAATAATCACTGGTTAAAAAACTTACCAGTCACACTAGTTCTTAATTTACATGTGCTTCCATGTAATAGTAAAAAGAGAGGTTCAGTATACAAAAAGCGTAATGGCATAACGACTTATATTTACTTAAAGTAAGGTTTGCTAAGTTATTTATTTTTCTCTTATTTGTTTAAACCTTTCACGTCCCGATAGCCATTAAAGTACACTGAGCGCAAGCAGACACTGAAATAACAGTTGAGTTAGTCTGGCTTGGTCTATCTATGGTCTAATTTACTGGGAAAGATTAAAGTCTTAAATCAATAATGGTATATCTGTGCAAAACAGGCTTCTGAAAACATGTAGAATGGTAAAACATCTTGTATCAAAATCCAGAGGCTGTTGACTATAAAGTCTTTGTCCTGATAACACAGCCTTTTGTTTGATACTATATTTGCCAAAGCTGGAAACACACATAGGCCTTCAAATTATTAGGAGGTCATGCCCTGACAACACCACATCCACCACAGACATCAGATCAAACAATGATGTGTTGGTGTTGCCCATGGTGTTTACCAGCTTACTGTTGGCTCAACTAGTACTGTGTTGCAATAGTAGGCATCATTAAGTGTGGTGAAAGATTGTGAGATCACTGATGCTTTATGTAAAGGGTAACATTTGGAATAATAATAATAATATTAATAATAATAATATTGTCCGCTGTGATTTCCCTCTTCTGAGATTGAGATGATAAAACATTTTGTAATGCCACATGGTTTGAACAGCCACACAACAAATTCTGTTATATTATATTGTTATAAACACAAATACCAACATATTCTTATCAGTTACCATGACTTATATAACAAGTGTCTGACTGACTGCTGAATCCCTGTTTGAGTGCTTCCTTGTTTGCAGAAATGCACAAGGTCAATAGGGGGCAATGAACCACTTGTGTCAGTAATGCACCACAGAAACTGACAGCGTGTCTTCTATCAGTGCCAACCCTCAAATGTCAGACAGCCGCTGCCAAGGGAAACACTTCCTCAAAGGCCTTAGACTTTGCAGACTCAGAGACACACACAGAAACGCTGTGCCTGCTCTTCTAAAGCAGAATGAACGCTTGTTAACCACCCAAACTTCAGTGTTCAACAGCGTCTATAGTCGACGGCTCCTTGTATCACTGTTAAAGCTTGAGGCTATCATTGTCTTATCAAAGTCATCCTTGGAGCAGACCTTTAAATAATTACTTTCAGAGTAATACAATTTTCCACCATTGTTGACTGTGGAGACCCCCTTACTATTAACACTCAATGCAACCAAACTCATTAACAGAATAACCCAAAACATTTAAATCTTGACAGACCTCTATCCACATGCATGGATAACAAGTATCCCACCTCTGTCCTTTCCCCATTTTGCGCAGCTCAGTCGGTGCACTTCCAGATTTATTGGTTTCATTTCCACTGAGCCCACCGGTGCTTAAAATGCATGCAATCGCTGAGATGTAAATTGCTTTTTCCAAAATGAATGTAGTTTCCACCACATACACACAATTGTTAGTTTTTTGATACTTTAATGTTTGAAGCTACACCCGGCACATTTCAATGCAAAAATACTCCAGATTTATATACGCCCGACAACCTCACCCACCAGGAGCCTGTGGAGTCACTGGAATTGCCTCATCTTTACTTCTCTGCATAAGAATCCTAGCACTGTTCACTGTCACATTTTTCAAAAATCAGCTTCTCATCACGATCAATGTAGGGGAAAGAAAATCCGGTCTCGAGGAATGTTTTTGAAATGAGGTGGTCATTTTTTCTCTAGCCATTTGCTGAGATACAAGCAGGTTGGAAACCAGCAGGTGTGTCTAGCTACGCCAAACAGAGCATGGTGTGTCAGGACACTGAGTGTCGGGTCACTGGCTGTGTCCTCGTGTCATATACTTTCCTTCACAGTGAGCACACAGCTGCCTTGGTTTGACCTTTTCACAGATCCCTGCAGTCCCTCTCTTTCTCCTTCACCCGTACCTGCTCTGCTGCATCCTGCCTGCTTTCTAATTACCTCGCAGTCATTAGACCTCTCAAATGCCCAGTGCAGTATCTCAGTGCCCGAATGAAACAGATGAGAGATTAAGAAACCCTAACTGGCAATATGGCTTTTCTTTTATAGTCATCTGCTCTCCGGTCAAATGCAGCATCTACATGGGTAACTTGAGAATAATATGTAACAGATAGGATCACAGGTAAAATCCCATTTTATCATGCTCCAGTACACAAACAGGACAAGCTGTGCACATGGTGGAGAAGCTGAGAACAATATCAGCAGAGATCTGTTTGATCCTGAGACAAGTCCGGCAGCTCTGGGTCATGTCTGTGGTCTCTAGTTGCTGTTTTAACACTGCCAAAACAATTACCCAAGTATCTCTATTGTTTGGAATCATCCATTCATTGGAGACAAAATCCAGCAGAGAAATCTTATCACGGCTTGGTTTGATGAGCAGAAAAAAATGGGTAGCCATGAGAGAAGTGCCGTGGCTGTCCACTGCACCAGGATAAATATACTACCACAAGCATGGGAACGAAGGCTGAAATTGAATAGGAACATTATGTTCTTTTGATGGAGAAAGAGTGATACACAACATTCACTTCACCTTTCTCTTTTGAAAACTTAATATTATTGTTACATCTGCCAAGGAGGTTATGATTTGATTTTATTTGTCTGTCTGTCTCTCTGTCTGTCTGTTGGTTACCAGCAAAACTATAGGACGGGTTACCACAACACTTGCAGTGTGGAGCAGGAAAGATCCCATAAAATGTTGTTTTGGATCAAGGGTGGGATGCAGGAATTCATTTTCGCTTTCCCTAACATTGCGGGAATCAAAAAAGGTGTTTTGATCTGCTCTCGTTTGCCCTTTTTCTCCTCTCCCCTACGGGCGGGGCTTCATATGTGCACACACAAACGCTGACACTTGCCATTCGTTCATGAGTAGAGATGTGACGGTGGACACAGTGAACCAGGAATTTAACATGAGTTGACCCAATTTAGAACTTTTGAAAAAACATGTGAAAGTCTCATCTGTTTTACGTGTCTGCAGGAGACATGTTTTATACAAACACACGCTGGTTCAGGTCGCAGTGAGTTGTTATGGAGATGCTTTTGCTAAGCAGTCTTATTAATTATATTAGTTTATCAAAAATTTGATAAACTCATGTAAACATTAATACTTTCTGAGAAAAAACATTTTTTGAAGCATATTAATATATTTTATATGTAAAGATGTCCCTCAGCATTGACAAATATATATTATTATTACACCAGTAGGACACAAAAAAAGAACAAAACTTTTAAGTCCTGACAAGAGATGTATCACATCTATAGATAGATTTACACATTATTGTCCCCATGGGGAAATTGTACTTGGATTCCACAAAGCTCAACCTGTTAACAGAGATGGGTCCCCAGCAGAAGATGTCAAATCATTTTGTGCTTTTTCACTAAAGTTAAGGATAATGTGATGTGAAGAACAAAAGCAAAGATGACAAGGTTGACAGTCTTTTAAGATACACATCTTGGCTCTTGAAGGTGTCGCTGTTGAATGTGAAGAAAAACACTAAAATGCACTTAACTTGTTCCTCAACTGTCCCCAGAGCCAGCAACTCGGGGGGTGACTGACAGCTGAAATTACAGCTCTCTCACTCCTCAGCTGGTCAGATACTCCTCAGCCATGTTGCTGAGATGACAAAACGTTTTTTGGTCCATTGGTCTGTACTCAGCAGGGTTACTTTTGTGAAAATCTAACAAATGGAACATTTTATTTCACTCACTGCACCAGTTTCAAATAATGATGTGCACTTTATTTCACTGCTGGCTTACGACGGTGACGGATCTGTAGATCTGAGCTACATTTTACAGGTTTAAAATAAGACAGAATGTTTCCAGAAATTGTACTACTCTGACATGGTGTCAATCAAATGCCATCCGCTGCTCAGGGAGCTGCTCTGAGTAACAGCTCCAGCTTAATGCTTGAAATGGATAATACATCCTGTTTTCACCTGAGGTCTCGTCAAGGTCAACATGCCTGACTCAGGGCAAATGACAAGAGAAGTAAGGACAAGCCACCACATCTAATCAATTCAGTGGATATGTGGACACCATTGGTCAATGGAACGGCTAGAGATTTGCTGGTTAGGTAGATTCAGGTTAATTATGCATTTTCAACTCTTAACTCAAATCGTACAATGAAAAAAATATAGCAACACTGTCTAACATACGTGAAAAAATCAAGTCTTGGGAACTTTGTCAATACAGTGTCAATACACTGCTAAAAAAATGAAAGGAACACTTAATTGTCCCAGTATAACACAAAGTCAGTAAAACTTCATGGATATCAATCAAATGAAAGTGACGACAGGTTCAATGGAGAGTACGTGCGGTGGCAAGAAAGTTTGCAGTGTCTCTCAGCACACTCTCAAGAGCATAGGGGAGACACCAGGAGGCCGTTAAAGAAAATGAGCTGGACAGGGCTGTAGACGGGCATCAACCCAGCAGCAGGACCGGTATCTGCTCCTTTGTGTGATGAGGAACAGGAGGAGCACTGCCAGAACTCTACAAAATGACCTCCAGCAGGTTACGGGTGTGCATGTTTCTGACCAAACTGTCAGAAACCGACTCCATGAGGGTGGCATGAGGCCCGATGTCCTCTAGTGGTACCTGTGCTCACAGCCCAGCACCGTGCAGCTCGATTGGCATTTGCCAGAGAACACAAGATTTGACAGGTCCGCCATTGGCGCCCTGTTTTCATCAAAATGAGAGCTGGTTCACACTGAGCACATGTGACACGCTTGAAAGAGTCTGGAGAAGCTGTGGTGAATTTTATGCTGCTTGTAACATGAACCAGCATGACCAGTTTGGTGATGGGTCAGTAATCGTCAGGGGAGGCTTTTCCTTGGAGGGTAGAACAGACCTCCATGTCATAGCCAACGGTAGCTTGACTGCTGTTAGGTACCGGGATGAAACCCTCAGAGAGGTTTTTCGACCCTAGGCTGGTGCAGTGGGCCCCGGGTTCCTCCTGGTGCAGGACAATGTCCGTCCTCATGTGGCCAGAATGTGTAGGCAGATCCTGGATGACGAGGGCATTGACGCCATTTAATGGCCCTCACATTCCCCTTACCTGAATCCAATTGAGCACCTATGGGACGTTATGTATCGGTGCATCCGACACACCTCCACACAGACTGTGCAGGAGCTCTCTGATGCCCTGATCCAGGTCTGAGAGGAGATCCCCCAGGACACCAGCGACTCATCAGGAGCATGCCCAGACGTTGTTGAGAGAGCATACTGGCACATACACACTACTGAGTCACATGTGTATTGTAGATATGTTTGCGAGCAGTTACTTTCCTGTTAAAGAACAACTTTAAATCAACACACTTGTTCTGACCTTGAGCCTTAAACACAGCCCTGCCATTTTTTTGTTTTTTGTGGTTTTCTCCTGTCTGGCTTTGTACAGCAGACTACTTCATCATGATGATTTCAATGCAGCTTAGCCAAAGTGGCACAATCTAGGCCAAGCTACTGCAAATATTTGATCTAAAAAAACAGGCTGATCTCACTAGATGGCTAAACAAAGATTGACCAGTCTTGGGAGGAACTTTATATTTTAAGACTGAGCCAGGGCAGGGAAAGAGGACATCACATTATAGTTCAGGGAGAGAGGGAGGGACGTGATCAGATGCTTAAAAGAGGCTCAGGTGCTGGAAACTGAAATTTAATGATGTCCCAAGAGAAGACAAAGCCAGAGCAGGCTGACCCTGTCAAGTCAAAGCCAAGGATAGTTACCTTGCCGGGGCACAGGACATGCAAATGAGCTTGTCCCTCTTCATGCTTTGACATTTCAACAAACCAAAATAATCTACCTCATTAAAGTCTTGGTGCATTTAGCAACAATTTAGGGTGTGTGTGAGTTTGTTGTGCTCTGTTGTTTGTGTCAAATGTGTCAGAAAGTTTGGGTCAGAAAGAGCAGATATCTCTCCCAGCATCCCGGTAACATGACGAGGAGTCGAGCTAAGCAGACTGCCTCACTGTCATTGAGCTGTACAAGCTTTTTCTACAGTGACAGATGGTGCAGTCAGCTTGAAAACAATGGTGAAGGACACAACAGCCACAATGTCAGGGAGCGTCCCTGCCTCCATCTTTATTGACTTTGCGTGAGTGCAAGCAAGACAACCTAACGTTAGGCTTCTCTTATAACACACTACATCAACTTTATACAGTGTGAGTCGTGGCTGTTCCCCAGACCAAACCCTGCCCAGCACCCTCTCATCAAGCAGGCCCAAGGGTCAAAGGGCCACACAGTCCGCCTCATGTCAGATTTACAACATACGAGAGGCCTTGAGACACATTCTTCCATTTTCTCAACACAGTGCGTGACAGAGTGGCCTCTCCTGGGAGATGCAATCTCCATCCTCCACACTGGCCTTGACTGTGCTCTTTGCTTTACAGAGTCAATTAAACTCAACACAAATTACATCAACCACGAATAATGTGCAGCCCTGCCCACTGCACTCACATTGCTGGTCAGGCTAATCTGCAATGCAGTGTTTTTAAATGCACCAGCCTTCGACATATGCGGTGGAGGTGAAACTTTGACGGACATTCAGAGTGACTGCTTTGGCTCTATTGATGTGAGCTGACACAAGGTTTAAGGTCAATGGTTCAAGGTTTTCTCCTTAGAGAAATTCTGTTAGCTGAAAAACAAGACATTAAATCTCACAGATAGATCCCACAATAAAAAGTGATGCCTTCTCACCAACACACACCGTCATGAAGGTGGAGATGTTCCTTTTTGTGTGTTGTGTGATTAATCTGGCAATTGAAAACTAGATAATGATGCAAAGTAGTCTCTGACAGATGCACATCACATGCACCATTTCTGTGACAAGACATTGAAACATACCCATCTGTGTTTGTGTTCTCACACAAACATGTTTCACAAAAGTGTTTTAATTCTTTTCAGTGGCCAAAGTGGCATTTCAGATACACTCCTTAATTTTGATATGTTGCTCACTATTGCAAGAAATATAAGAAGGACATAAAAAGCAATTGCAACTATATTTTATTTTAGAATTACATGAAATCATTTAAAGGGACAAGAATTTCTGATTTAAGAGAGCTTTGCAGCATCTGTTTAATTTACGAGCTACTTAGCGCCACAAATCTGTCTGGTCATGAAGACAGTGATGGTGCTGATTTAATGGCAGAGGCAAAAATAACACAGCTAAATTAGTTATTCTACATTGAGATACAGAGAAGACATCATAAGAAAATCACATCCTGAAACTATCACCAGATGAAACAAACTTAATTTAGTTACATTATTCAATGGCCCAACCTGTAGTATTTGATAACCGGCACACATGCACCTACAGTAAGTTATCTAAACAATCACAGGAAAATAGCATAAATACATTAACTGAAAAGAATTGTAGTCACACAACTTCAACATCAATCAGCTGCTGTATAACAAAGGGGATTCAACTCAGAAATGTAATTATTTTATCAAAGCTCTGCCGTTCACAGACTGCTGAGAATTTTTCATGACAAAATCTGTGTATTGAGTTATACAAACCACTAAAGGCATCCACAAGGTGTTAAGGTGCATAATAGCATGTTTATCCAATTAAGTGAGGATGAAAAGAAAGAGAAAAGAAAACCATACAACTGTACAGATTAATAACAGTAATTGTGTCCCGTCATACTGACAGGCATTTAACAGAGTATCTGCTTCTGGGGTCCAGTGAGACCTCGACTGGACGCTACTTAAACTCCCTGAAGGGGCTTCCACACTGATAATATTCTGCTCAGATAAATATGCACAGGCCTGCCCATGTGCACTTGCCTTGACCCCAGACACGTTTGAAGACAGAAGATTAATTTTCTTTCTCCACATGTGGAATCTATTGGTTTTTGCCCCCCAGAGCCCTGCACTTCTGCAAGTATCCCTGCAGCGATAAAAGAAAAAGTCACAGCTGGTGGACGCCGAGCAGATATTAGTCTTCATCAGACCAGTGATACAATGACACTTATGAAGACCTATGCCATTTAATATACATCAGCAGCTTCATCGCAGAAAATGGGAGGAGGAAGCACAAGCCAGTGGCTCTGGCAGCTCAAGGCTGGAGGCGAGAGAAGAAATCAGCCCTGTGTTTCAAGGCCACCTCTTTTATTCTGCTCCAAAAAGAATCAATTTATACAAAAACAGATCTCTAGCCTATAAGGAGCAGCTACAGGTTCCAAAGTTCACCCCACATCTCATTATACAATAACACTGGAGTTTCCTGTGGAGAGGACAGTGAATCTCGATGTGGCAATCAGTGTGTCAGATGAGCAACGTATGTACAGTATCTGTCTCAGTGACAAACTAGGGTTGGGGGTTAACAGCTACACCGATGGGTTTGATTGATAACTGGGCTTCTGATTTCCCCCGCTGATAGCACCATCTCAGAGATCCAATGTACGGCATGTTATCAGGCGGTGTTGTAATTTACTCATCATCCCCACAGTGTTTACATGTGTTTTATGTACTTTGCAATAGTAAGCTATACATGTATATCCAGGTAACTATATACGATTATATATTTTGTGAGAGAAGCTTTGCAGTGGAGATGCCTGTGATGGATGTGTGCACCTGCGAAAACATTAACTTGCTGTCCTCACTGTTAAATACTTAAACTATCAAATGTTATAGTACTATGACTGATATATTATTATTCATCACAATATTATATTGTTACAGCCAGTGATTTAGTGGCATCTAGCAGTGAGGTTGCAGATGAACTGATTGCCCTGAACCTGTGATGAGCTTCAGGTAATGTGAAATCATGTAAGACCTCTCTCAAGCCAATGTCTGTTTTTCTCTTCATCTCTTCTGGTCTGTAGTAGAAACACGGTGGAGCAAAATGGAGGGGTCCGTGGAAGAGGAGCCCCCCCAGCTATGAAGGACTTGTT
The DNA here is from genome assembly GCF_963576545.1 of Limanda limanda. Taxonomy (NCBI): domain Eukaryota; kingdom Metazoa; phylum Chordata; class Actinopteri; order Pleuronectiformes; family Pleuronectidae; genus Limanda; species Limanda limanda. The sequence continues at coordinate 12,345,932 of NC_083638.1, forward strand.
CTAAGGTAACGAAAGGTGATGTTTCATGTGACCACACTAATGAAAAACCCATTATATGATAGATGGGTGCTTGGAGGGCACAAACCTCAACTAAGGCTAACACTCTTTCTTGACATGTCAGAGAAAGAGAACCGAAATTCATGGTTCTGCTAGTTACTTTCTGATCCATTCCAAAATTCTACTGGTTCTTCCTGGGGACATACCCCACTCCTTCACAAAATGTCATGGAAATCAGTTCTCGAGTATTTGAATAATCCTGCTGACAGACAGACCAACAAACAAACATAAAATTATGTCATTCTCATGTGCAACAGATTCCAAATGATAAGTACACAGACTATAGTTCAAGAAGACCTTTGGCCAGACTAATCGCAGTTCTTCCAGTGGTATCTGACATCACCCTGGCATGTAGCAGCATTTCTGAGGCTGCCAGTGCACCAGGACCCTGGAACAAACTCACCAAGATGAATGCAGTCGTTTTCAAAGTTATCAGTGACATCTGTGCATCCATCCTGCTACAATATACCACATATCTGCTGTGGAAACGGTCTGTATAGCTGCAGGCAAGAAACAACAGAGATTGAAGATTGTTGGTGTTTTGTCTGTGAAACATTGTTTGAATGTCACACTTACTTGAGAAATAGTCAGTCAAACGTGCTGTATAACAGAGCAGTTCACATAGGGACGTGAATGGTGTCACTACTAGTGATATGGACAGGTTAGTATCTATTAGATACAGTTTAAAGAAGCAGTAGAGCTACCTGAAGGCTGGGAAATGAATAATATCCTGCTGGCAGTATAATGCGATGAATATCTTTTTTTTTATCTGGCAAAAACGTTGGGTTTACAGCCACAACAGCACTGCAGCGGTTGTAATCACAGCTCTGTGTATGCAGGCTGGCAAGAAGAATTATATTTGGACTATTTGAACAGCCTCGTTCAGTGTCCCCAATACACTGTTTCCTGTGTCTGCAATGTCCTCGGATCACATAGTTTGCCCACACTGTGACATGCAGGCCTGATAGTCATTTTTAGATGGGGTTAAAAAATACCCACCTAAAGTGCTGCACTGGACCCAAGCCGAGAACATACCAAATCTGCCAGCCTTAATCTCAGCTGCTGTTGAAGAGCTGCTCATTGGAGTGAGCGTGAGTGAAGAATTCAAAATTTGAAGCGTTCTCATCGGACACGCTCACCTAATGTTAAGAAGAGGGCAATAAATACAACATCATAAAATCAACACTCAAGAATGCTGTTTTGGCACATGGCTCAGTTTAATACTTTTCAACTGGGTTTGTATTGCCAGAGGCTCACAATCAATTTTATGCATTAGCAGCACCATCCCTCTAACAGCCTGAACGCAGCGCCGCAGAGGACGCCGACCCCCCCATCTTAATAAATGCTCAGAACATGGGTTGTAGAGAAATGTGATGAGTTTGAATAAGGAGATCTTCTCCCCTGTGGCAGGTCTGTCCAGCCTTACACGCTTTTTACAATTTAGCAGGCTTGACTGGGAATCCTGTTAGTGCGGCGCAGGACCTCCAGCTCCTTATCCGTCTTAATCGCAGGCTGCGAGAACAGACAGCAAACAGAAAGTGTGAGAGCTGCTCCCTCTGATCACTACATCAGCGACTTACCCTGAATATTTATCAAACATCTACTTCACCATGCGCATGTAGAGCCCGGGAAGATTGTAGCTAAAGTTTGAAGTTACACTCAATTGACCTTTTAAACCTTTTAAGTGTCAACTGCCTTTTTTTGACCCGTCATACCTGTTATTTATAATATGACACAAGACAACTAAAATCTACAGTCAATTAATGTTTGTCGCTCTTGTTTATTTATTTTATGTTTAGGGTACCTACATTAAGAGTCATTCATGTAGCTGAATTGTGATTTCATACTGAGAATAATTTTTGCAAAGTTATCTATACGTGTATTTGTATGTACGTCTGTGAGTTATAATAATATCAACTTCTCTGCGTTGTGCCGCCGTCTCTCATCTTACTGACAGGCGGACTTTGAAGCCTTCAAAATGTCAGGGAAACCAGTAGTTATCTTGTTAGCGAGATGTTCCTAACAGTCTATCTTTAGTTGCTCTCTTATGACTCCCGCTCGGTGATTCTTCAAGTGACACAGCCTCCGATGACTCACTGAGCAACAGACTCCAGAGATCATTAATGGTTTTTTTTACAAAAATAGTTACGCAGAAATATCAGCAGCGGCAGTAACCCGTGGCTACAGAGATGACATCACCTGGTGTCATTGATCTCCTCTCTGCTTCATTCCCAAGTTCCAATTAATCCGAGGTGACAACCTGTCGTGTCGGGATGTGTCGTCTCTAAAGTCTTTTTCATTTATAAGACAAAAAAAACAACACTTTCAATTCACTTGCAGCCTCCCAACCCTGCACAATATAAGTCAATATTTGTGCCTCCAGCGGGAGATGTGCTTGACTGGTGTCCCGGCTCATTTGAGCAATGTTGCATCGTCAGACATATTCAGCCCTTGAACTCTGTTTGGTAATCTTTGGTAATAAGCAAGGGGGGGTGAAGCAATAGAAAGTTTGCAGGGGAGAGAAGCGTGGCCATAATGAAGCTTCTTCCTGCAGGGTAATAACAGTGTGCTTCAAATGCCAAGAGGCAGCCAGGCAAGCGCTGGGACCCTTACAGCTGAGCGGGCTGGCTTACAGCTCAGTCTGGGAGGCCAAAAACAGCTCGGAGAAAGCCCCCCCCCCCGCCCAAGCGCCTCAACCCGCAGCTGCTATTGACTGCAGACATAATTATCTTGAAAGGTTTCAGCCAGTATTTCCTTCTGGTGCCAAAGGTGAAGATATGTTCGAAATGTCTTTTTTTTAAAAGAGAAATACCTATTTCTCAAAAAGAACAGGCGGTGAGTGCAACCCCCGGAGGATTTGTTTAGGACAGCAGGACCGAGAGGAGAGGCAGAGTAGGGCAGACACACCACAAAGAGACAGGGCACTCGAGCTGGAGGCAGAGGGGCTGATAGTTTCTGAAGTTGCCCTTTGCAGTGTTAAATAAAAGAAAAAAAACACAACAGCTTCAGAGGAGAAACTTCTCTCTTGAAAACATGAAGACTGCAGTTAAAATGCACGCATTTCCCTCTCTCCTGAGTAACTAATGGTGAAGTCATTACAGCATGAGATGTAATTTCAACTGATAGTGTTTAGCGAAAATAAATCCTTGAGGTCAGGCTTTTTCGAAGCTGATGAATAAAAAAACATGAAATGCACCCCAATTTCTAATTGCTTAATCACTTTTTTTTGGTTGTTCAATGGAAATGAGATGCAACGAAGAGTTATACTGTGATCATTTAGCACAGAGCTAAATAATTTGCACATAATGAGATGCAGGAAGTCATATGAAATGGCACTGAGGCTTAAAGAGGAGAATTGCAGACGGTGATTTGTTAAGAAGTTGCTCTAACTCTGAATTGAATTTGCTTGGACTTTGACAGCACACATAGTTAGTGTAGCCGGTCTCACACTGCTGCGATGGGACAAAGCTGGTTGCCTGCTGAATAAAAACTTACCTCATAGTTTGAAATAAAAACTCTATATTGAAGTTGGCCGACCTCACAGACTGCATCACTTTGGCTCGAGGTTACATCATACTGAGGAGGTCACACAGAGAGGTACTGATGTAAAGGCGTCCAATGGCCAATCAAACCTACCCAGTAGTTTCACATAAAACACATCTGACATGAAAACAATAAAAGAAGAAGATGAACAAAAAGGCAGAGGTTTACACCTTTTTATGTCAACACCATGTCTTTCCGCTGAGTTGAGGCGTGATTCTAGAGCTTGTCTTATCGCTTGCCAGCACCATTACCCTTTTGAGAATAAGTTTGTCACACAACTGAAATAAATCCAGGAATAGGATCCTTGGATAGGAAGGATTCTTGGTTTCTCTTGAAAGGACACATTTGTTGTACTGCTGTGACGCAATCTGTTTTCAGTTGCAGTTCTCCCTGAATTGAGACACAGCTATAGGGTAATCATTTTTTTCCAAAGATGCTTTCTTTCATTTTAGGTAGTTCTTATCACACTGGTGTTTGTTGAAGTGTCATTTTTCAGGCAAGTTCTCTTTTAATTAGTTAGTTAATGCTATAAAAACAGGAAGAAACAAACAGGATTGGCAGCTGAGACTGAGTTTGGTTGAGCATGTTATCTGCAGGATTTTACGACCACTACTGTGCGAACTGAAGTACTTCAAAACATCTGCAGATGCCTGCACAATGTGTCTTTTTACAGCCTCTGGAAGGTACTTTTGTGACCTTCTGTTCTCATGACATCCTGGAGCTTTTCATTTTCGTCACTATACTAAAGTAGCTCTTAGTGCACATGACTATCGCAGAGCTAAACACTGTCGACTGCACTTCCATAGATGCAATATACAGTGTGTCACAGTATTAAAGTAATATAAAAACTGCATCCGGGGGTGAAAAGAAACCTTGCAGTTTCTCTTATAGCAAGCAGACTTTGAATGTGCAGTGATTTATTGCTGAACGTACATTTGTACATTTATTTTCCATGCTTCGTATTTTACTCTATCTCCTTTGTGCTCTCAAGTCACATCAGCCACTGGTGTGGTGTCAGTGTTTATTCTCCGGGCAGCAGGAAGTTCTCTCTTGGACTTTAGGAGCCACCAATTTTTTACTAGACTCAAGAATCCAGTAGATATTGTTCAAGCACTGATAAAAAAATATCTTGTCTTCAATATAAGTGTCAGAGAATCTCCTACTCTTCACATCCACAGGAAAAAGCTTTAAAGAGATTAAATTATTTTCCGATTTCTCCACTACTTGGAAAGAGACACGTAATATTTAATCTTTTATCTTTCATCAAACACTTCCTCTCTTTTAGCCATCGTACACTGGCTATGGGAGGCAAACTTCTTATTTTCTCGTCAAAAACAACTTGGATTCAATAGCCTGCTCAGTGTGTGTGTTCTTTGATTCAGTGAAATGAAATGAATGGCTTGAGAACATCACATTTCTTTCAAAAACATCTGTAACATCAAAGCTGGCATACAATTAGGCTTCCCTCCAAATATCATCTATTTATCTATTACTGTGCCAATGCCATTAGTTCATATTTCATGGTTTTGATTACATTTTGCTTTTGTAGGGGAGGCGTTGCAGTAAACAAGATGTCAGATGGACATTTTTAATGGATATGTTTAGTTAAGGGTCAAAGAAGGTGAGACAGATTGTCATAAGAGGACACCTAAATCAGAAGTTGTGTGTCTGCAAGTCATGATGCACATTTTAATGGCACAATCAACCCTTTTTGTACAGTTACGTTTGAAACCCAATTACTCCAAGATACACAAATTCAAATATGTACATAAAGAAATAATCATAAACATACTTCTTGTGGCCTTCAAAGACAAGAGACAACACCTTTCTTTGTCCAGATTTAGAGATTCAATTATATTTATCATTGCAGAATAATTATTCCATCTTTTAACCCAGTTCTCTGTGAAGCTGTGTATGAACAGTTTACACTTTCAACTGAATACAAGACCTCTCATTGTTTACCTTCAACCATGATCATCCTGTTACCGTTTCCTGTTTCTTTTTTTGATTTGCCTAAACTTTAATAACAAAACACGACTAATTTATATTGTTTCAGATTTGAGGCAAAAGTGAGTGAGTGATGATATAATTATGATATAAGATTCACCAGTAACTGTGGATATTTTAATGTTACATCTCACTGTTTTCCTGTGTGATAGTCACATATAGACAAGTAACAGAAATATGTATCTGATCATTGTCCACTTAATGTAATGATCTCCCTGTGGCATTAAGACTCTGAGCACTCAGACCCTGTAATCTGCTGTTGGTGTCCATAAGTGCCAGCTTCCTTTAATGTGCCAGACAATATGCAGTAGCTGCCGACTCATACTGGCTCGGCATTAAACAAACATTGTAAATTCAGTTTCTTGAATTAAACACCAGCCATGACTCATGAGAGGCTCATTTAATTATCCACAGTCTACACATTTAACAAAATCATCATCATTCATGTTTGCCCCTGTGAGAAAACTGATGCTGCTCGTTTGTCTGTGGAGGTCCCAGGTTTCAGAAGATATGATATTTATATATATACTGTATACATGAAGTCATATGATGTACATTATGATATACTGATTGAGGGATAAGAGATCATTATCAGCCAAACATAAAATGAGGCTTAAACAACACTACTGGTGTTTCCATAGACACAAATATTCTAATATTTAATTAATTAAGACCATCGTCTGAATAAGACACTACCTTACCGCCCAGATCTCATCTCATTATAACGTCCTATTGGAGATTTTGAAACATCAACATGTATTGAAGTTTGACGTAATTGTATTACTCAGCACTGAAACTTGTCAACTGGAATATAAATGGAATATTCTATCAACAACTCATATAAACATAATAATTAAAATAATGTCCTATTCAGACTGGTTGTGTTTTTTATAAGTCAGAAAGAAACAGAGCTGGAAAGAGGACAACTTCTTCTCAGGTATCATCACCTGTCAAAATTGCTCATTTATCTCTATACTGGCACTGGGTGTAGGAGAGAAGAATCCAACAGCATCTTTTTTTTAAGTGATTAACAGTACGTGTAGAGCATTTATTTGTACTGAGTTGTTTTCGTTATCTAAGCAGATTACAGAATTAACACTATTCACTTTAATCACATTATCACTAACATGAAATGCAGGCTTTATGTTGTACTGCTGCTTGTTGCATTAATATCTATGTTTTCTGGGTCATCCAAAAGTGATGTTGTTTATGTGGGTTTTCTTAACAAATTCCTAAGTGTTCATTTTAGAAACTGATCAAAACAAAGCACAGTGCTTCACCTTGTCTTTGCTCTTATTGGGGTGACCTATCTATATACCTGTCTGTCTGTCTGTCTGTCTGTCTGTCTGTCTGTCTGTCTGTCTGTCTGTCTGTCTGTCTGTCTGTCTGTCTGTCTGTCTGTCTGTCTGTCTGTCTGTCTGTCTGTCTGTCTGTCTGTCTGTCTGTCTGTCTGTCTGTCTGTCTGTCTGTCTGTCTGTCTGTCTGTCTGTCTGTCTGTCTGTCTGTCTGTCTGTCTGTCTGTCTGTCTGTCTGTCTGTCTGTCTGTCTGTCTGTCTGTCTGTCTGTCTGTCTGTCTGTCTGTCTGTCTGTCTGTCTGTCTGTCTGTCTGTCTGTCTGTCTGTCTGTCTGTCTGTCTGTCTGTCTGTCTGTCTGTCTGTCTGTCTGTCTGTCTGTCTGTCTGTCTGTCTGTCTGTCTGTCTGTCTGTCTGTCTGTCTGTCTGTCTGTCTGTCTGTCTGTCTGTCTGTCTGTCTGTCTGTCTGTCTGTCTGTCTGTCTGTCTGTCTATTTCTGTCTGTCCCTCATATTTTAACAGGCATACAGGGCTCAGCCCCACGTGTCTCACATGGGTAGTGATGTGGATTTATGGCTCCCCTGGTACGGAGCAGAACATTTAAAAGGCACAGATCAAATGAGCTTTGCACACTTTATTACCCATCTGCAAACAGCTTAAGTGTCAAGCAGCACATCCTTGAGTTGGTAATGTTCACAGGCATCGCATGAAAGATGAGGGCAATTAGGCACGAGATGCACACATGGGTGGAACATAAATAAACAGCGCAGAGCTCTTATTCAAACCAAAGTCTAACACAATGCCACAGTGTCCTGTAGACATTGTCTATTGTGTTCAGGGAAGATAAATGGTGCCAACATGAAAATGGTTTTGAATAAAACCTCAACTTGATGATGGGTGTGTTACTAAACATGGTGTCTTCCTGTCAATCATCTGCTCCAGTTTAAGTGATTAGGGGATGTCAAAGATGCCTCTGGGCAATACAGATACCAAATTGTGTGTCTAATAGTTTGTTGTTCCGAACAAGTAGCAGAGGTCCTGTTTCCCTTTAATAACTCTGAGTTGTCACTCCAGTTCAGTCAGTTACAGATAGTTTCCCCACGCCGTTGATAAGGATCCACAGTCCAACTTCAGCTCCATGTCTGAAGGTCATCGAGATACCTTTCAGCTTCAAGCAATCATTTTTGAATTCACAGTGCTGTTTTTATGTAGGACATGTTCACCTGACCCAGTAAGGACTCTCAGACCTAAAGGTGATTCATCAAAGTGAGGTTCCGCTCAGACTTACATAACTTTTTCAGTCCTGACCGCAAACACAGAGCATCGGAGAGCGAAACTAATATAACGATATGGGGTCAGTTTGTTTACATGTTTACAGCTATGTTTATTTTAGGAATGGTTTTAAGATGCATAAGGTCCAGTCCCAGTGTCCCTACTTAAGCCCCTAAGCACCTTCACACACTTTAATTAACATAACATGTGTGCTCAGCAGAAATGTAAACGTACAACAGGGAGGTGAGCACTAAGAATGGTTTATAGAGTTGGGACGGCACTTGTTGACATCACATGTTACCTGGGCATCACCTCACATGAGGCCAGTGAAATTAGACTAATATTCGTTGCTGACGTTCGGAATAATTATTCAGGTCTGAGGAAACAAAGAATTGCTGCTTGCCGTAGACTGTATAGAGATGGATGTCACATTTACACTTCCTCACTATCAGGAAATAGAGCCAAAGTATCCCTGGATACAAACACTGCCGTCTTGTGCTAATGACGTCATTTGGAGTCAAAGTCTGCCTAAAAGCAACTGAGCCATGGAGCCACGGTGTAGAGGTTGAGTCAAATTACATGCCCGAGCAATCACATATCAATCAATTAGGACATTACAGATGTTTTTTATAGAATAAAATATAATCTTACAAGAAGAATGAGCACAAACCATCATTGGGGAAAAGTCATTTAATGTGTTCTTTGACCTTTTCTGTTTGGTCCATGTCTCATCAACTAACATGGACGAGGCGTTTATTGTTATTATTATTATGACCGATACTGAAGCTAGCCACCAGGGGCTGATCAAGATGCTTTAGCTTCACGTTTGGGGGTCATGTCACCCTGAGAGTTGTCATGTTTCATCCATTTACTATAGGTGAATTATTTTTTAAATTGATTTCTAAATATTGAATAAAACATACTATGGTGTTTCAGTTTTTTTGTATGCGTGCTCCCTACTGTTGAGACACCTGCTGGACATGTGTAGATAATCCAGTTAACATCCTGTCTGTCATTTCAAGACAAATATGTAGCAAATGACCCAAAACGAAGCATGTTTACATTCAAGTGGCAAAGATGGATGAGGAAAACAAAATATTTTATTTGGCAAAGATACAACACAGAGGTGTTTTAAAAATGCCTTAGGAGCCACAATTTGTGACAAAAATTAAACACCTTGGTGCCATAACACATTCAAATCTGAACACTCAGACATGGTAAACGAATTTAAATTCAGTGTGACTTAATGAATATTAATCCCTTTAACCTCTTAACTGCTCTAACGAAATGTTATATTTTTAAATTTTCTCCAGAATCAAAATTATTTAGTGATATTGTTTTTAAATCCATGGGGACAGTGGGTACAATGGATAGCTTATTCTGCCTCCTTTTAACTTAGTGACAATTTGTCCATACATAAACAACAACAGCCTGAAAAACCAACAAGTTTTCAGAATAACCCAACCATATCGATAATGACAGACGCACTGGACCTTGATCGCCTATAGTTACAATAATACATGTTGGTTATGTGTTGGCACAAAAACTACTTGGTTACGTTTAAGAAAAGATCATATCTGTATCAAAATAAGTATTTAAGAATACAGGATGTTTGTTCACCTGGTTACAAAGTATATATATGTGGTTAAGGTTGTGGGATGGAGCCTACACCCTCACCTATGTGAGATGCCTAAACTGTTGTGGAAATTTACAATTATGAACGTTTGTGTTGTGCTGTGTAAACTAACTGGCATTTGCTCTGTTGGGTGGAGTGTCAATGTGAGGCTGCAGGAGAGGGTGCTGAGTGTTCTACTACTGAGCTCACTATGAACCCATGAGCACACAAGTTAGATGTTGTACGCTAACATTAATGCAATTATACAGCACAGAAACCTTTATATAATCAACCACTATTGACCTGGCCCGCTCCCAAAAGCCAGCACCAGTGTACGCAGTTAAATGAGTTCAACAGATATAAACAGCTACAGCAGTGAAATGCAACACAAACATTTATGCAGCAGTATTCTTTTAATGTTTTGTTTTAACTCAGAAATACACTGACATCAATTACAATTGTGAAAATATAAAAGGTAGTTTGAGCCAAAAAATCTTGAAAATAAAGTGAAATAATCAAAACCCTCAAAATAAGTTAAACTGCTGCAAGAAATAATAAATGTATTACCCGGTGAAAATAAGGGTACGTTTCAAATTATTCTGCAGGTTTTCCAGGTTACAGGTGCACAGGGAGAAAAACATAATTCTCTAGACGGGCGGCACCTGCAGCATAATAAAAACACTGACAGGGAACATTTGTACACACTTTTATTAGTGATACTCTCGAGTACATTGCTGATGATACAATAATGTTACCACCTTGTTTCATATCAAATGTAATTCAATAGATTCCTGTGAAGCAGAGAAAGATATTCAACAAATTGAAACCAATTTGTGTGTCCCCTGAAATATTTGGCAATTAAATTTAAAAAAAGCATTGAAGGTAAATATTTGCCGAAGCTCTGGAAGGAGCCTCAAGTGAAGGAAAATACACAATCTGAGTGTAGGTTTACTCAGCATCCACTAATGCAGAAGTGAGCGCTAACCTCCATGTCAAACATCTTGTACTCGAATCCTATTTATCAACATACTTATTATTCACTGGAGGGTTAAGTGGACGAGAAAATCCCCCCCATTAAGCTGATGTAGGAGGACAGCGATGGTCATTTAATTCTGCTTAAATAACCCACAGGGATCCAAGTGGAGCCCATCATCTGGTTATGACCACTCTCAGGCTGAAAGTGCCCTGCTGCATGTGGGGATGGAATCTCACTGGTTGTTTTACCTCTTTTGAGTTGACACATGATTATAAATTCATCCCATGTTCCTACATTTTACAGTTGACTTTTAAATATAGGATAATAATGTGGTTAAACAGGGTGTCTACCATTTACTGATCTTCCTCTTTGCATGGGCAGAGATCTGACTTGTGATTTGTATCACATGTCCACATCACACACTCACACTGTTTACTTTGTGCAGATGTGAGATCTCACATCGGCAGAATTTTACTGGATGAAAAACATCTGAAAAGCCGATTACTAGTTAAGTGGAAAATGACGATCATTACAAGCAATCAAGATGGGCTTGTTTGCATTTTGCAGATAAGTTAAGCAGCTGTAATTGCAGCACTGCGCACAGGGGCTTTTCTGCAGAGATTACATGTGATAGAAGAGGATGATTCAAACAAGATTTAATGCTAAAACTGTCATGGGCCCAATTCCCTTTTTAGTTTCCTCTTATGTAATGTACAGAACTTATTCAACTGTGTTAGTTTCTAGTGTTGAACTCTTTTTACTTGGTTTTAACAGTTAAAACAGCATTTTAAACAGCATTTACATCAGTTATTAATGTTAACACTAGTAACTACTGGTCAGAGTGTATACTGGCTCACCGGCAGATATTCTTGACAAAGAATATGACTTTACTTGATTCTCAAAAAGAACCAACCTCGCTGCACAGATTGCTCAAAGGCACGTTTTAATCAGGCAGAGGATCTCTGTAGATTCTCAGAAAATATTTCTGACATATTTCTCCCAAAAAGCATCAAAGGTTATAATCCTCATATACTTGTGACCTTAAAGGGACTCTTACCTTTGTTGCATTTTTACACTTTTTTTGGATAAGGTTAAATTGGTATTAATAAGGTAATGACACTCTAAAATGCAAGACAGACCCACCAGGAGTAAAAACAAACAATTATTTCACTCTCATAATATTTAGTGAAAACTTCAACCAATAAAATTCTTCGGACCGAAGGACCTTATTGGCCGACAGACCTGTCTGTTTGCTGCATGGACATGCAGGTTTTCCGTTTGCTTCTTGTGGCGCAAATAAAGCAAATAAATGGTGCAAATAACCATTGAACTGAAAAATATATATGTGAATGTAAATGTATATAACTTACCGGTGCTTCTGAATCCGAATCCATTGCTTTGGTAAACAAAAACTCACGTGCGTGCGCGGAGGCAGTAGGTTGTAAGTCTGCTTGTAAATAAAGTTTCTTCAAAAAAACACCGCGGATGGGAACGAGGGGGTGGGGCATTGGAGGAAGGCGGGATGATTTGAATGTGCTGTAATTCTCAAATGCAACAAAGGTGAGAGTCCCTTTAAAGAGTCTCAGAGACAAGCATTTACGGTGCGGTCAAATAATCCATTTTGAGTGAGATGACCTGGAAGTATTTTAGCGGCCACTTTAATTGGAGCTCTTTAAATTACCTTTACGATAAGGAAAGGAGCTTCAATCCTTCCTAATTTATCGCCTTCAGCACAGGAAACACTGGATCATGTTTTATGAAAGGAAAGGAGACACTGCCATCTCACTATTCATTGTAGGAGAGATATCTAGTTGTGTTGTCGATGTAGAGTAACAGGTGTTTAAATGTTCCCTCTGTATAGTCTTAAAACCTCTTTTATTAGGAGGTGTCATTCTCTTTTGGAAATTTACCTAGAACTTTTCTGTAAATCAATAGAACAGTTTTACACACAGTAGCAAACAGTCTATACATATCCTCTGTTATAAAAAATAAACACACATGTAAGTGCAGTCAGATTTCCTGCACACCCTAGATTTCCTTTTCTCCATGTGGCTTTCTTCCCCCCTTCTCTCCTTGACCTTGTGTTGTTTTCCATGGGGGTTAAGGAATAGTGGTTAATAAAGAAGGTTATGTGACTTTCTGACCGCAGCCTCAAGTTGACTTTGGTTGTTTTCAAACCCCACAGGTCGAAGGACAGTGTGCGTTGCTGAATAGATTAGAGGTAGAGGTCAATGTTGTGTAATTACTTTCACGGTGATCTCTTCTAACACACTGTTACTGGAATGACTTGCATGTTCTGCTTGATGCAGGAATAAGGACTAGTGAACTTGAGTTCAGTATTAGAATCTTAGTATCCACAAGTATTGATGGATTTTGTGGTCAGTATTTAGGCTAAGGGCCAAAAGCTTTATTACATCCAGCTGTCCCAGCAGATCTACTGCAGATGCTGCACTTATCACCTGCTTATCAGCCAAATCTGGAGTGAATTGAAGAATATATTCTATTTAATACAGTGTATTTCTATGTATGTATATATGCAATTTGAAAAGTTCAATACATTATATAATGTATTTCATATTTGTGTAGGTAATTTATATTCACAAATGCAGTCATGGGGAAATACTGATAAGATTCTCATGTAGTGTTGTCCCTGACATGTATTCGTATGTGTATCACTGATTTGTGGTTAGGTCACATGTATGAGCCACAATCAAAACACATATTATTCATGCAAATAGAAATGATAGTTAAATGCTATGTTAAATGGAATTAATAGCTAATGTGGTTTGTGAGCTATGTTTTCAAACAGTCTGTGTTTTCCTCCCGGACAGATCAGCTGGTCAACGTCCATGGCAGCTGTAGATCCATTCTACAATTTAACAGCTCAGTGCATCTCTGTTTTCAAAATAAACTGCTCTAGATCTACATGAATGTACCCAAATAAAACAAATATGATATTATAAAATAATTGCCAACCATTTACAATAATTTGTATCTTGTTTTGTATCAGGGAAAAATTAAACAGATAACATTTAGTGTTTAATTGAGACTGTTAGCAGATGTGCTACTGTTGGTTCTACTTTTTACATAAAGTTTTTTCAAAATAACCTCAAGCTTTTGCAGATGGAATTGCAGAATACTGTGCAATGCTCTGTGAAAAGCGTGTGTATTGCATAAGTAAAAGACATGATGTGTTAGACAAAGGGAAATTGAGTGCTGCAGTTGGCTGTATACTCCAATGCAATGAGATACACTCCATACAAAGCTCTCTTTCACCTCTGCCAAATGTGAATAATCATGTGGTAATTATCAAACTTTAATATTTCACAGTCTGCAGTTGCTTAATAAATACGTTGTCATGTTCTCACAGCAGTGCCCAGTCCCTCACATGGCCGTGCTTACATGACAGGATCAAAAGCTGTGAGGGGACGATATCAAACCCTGCCTGGATCTGTGTGTTGAGAGGAGTGTTCACCCTGGAGGCAGAGAAGAAAACACCTCGACTTTCATCACCAGCACAGAGTTCCCTTAGAGCGCGGCATGTCGAACAATGCTTGTGAGAAACCGGCCGAGCCTTTCCTCTTCAGTGGTGCCACAGGATTTTTTTGTGTCATGCTGAAACTGAGTACTTTAATGGCTGTGTTCTCTTCTTAACAGATCCAACCAGTCCCTTCCCAACATGCAGCCCTGTAAGATGCAGCAGACGGCTTGGAATCGCTGCCAGCCGCCTCCTGCAGTGAGTCACAAAACCCTGTTGCAATGCTGCTGAATTATTGACGAGCCGATACAGATTATTCAGACTAAAGCCGGCAAAGTTGAAAAAAAAAAAGCTAGAAGAAACCTGATGTTAACTCATACTATTTTCAGACTGAGCTTCAGATGTATTTCCGTACAGACGGCAGTCCCCATTGGAATTGAATGAGTCACCTCCGGTTCACCCCTCCTCATTCAGTATGCACCTGATCAGACAGGACATAAAATAGACCAACTCAGTATCATCAGATATTGAAATAGATTTAACACTTACCTGCCCATGTGACACCTGCCACCTGATATATATGAAACATGCTTCCACCAAACATGTTGCACAGATGCCTTCCTGACAGGAATATGCAATATATGCAAAAATAAAGGATTAAAAAGCCATTAAGAAATGCCAAAAAATGTCAAGACATCATTAAAAAATAAAAGTGGTTGTTGCTTAGTTACAGTGAGCGAGCTGAACATCTAAATAGTCAAGCAACCAAACGGCTACTGTGGAGCAAGTTGTCCCGAGAGTACCTTTGTTAGTAGAAAGGTATTAGTGACTCTGATGGAAAGCAATTGAAACTGTGAATGGGAACATTCAGATTTTAACAGGCAAAAATAAAAAACAAAATTCATGTGTTGTTGAAACTAATTAAAGTTCCACTTCCATTCACATACTATTGAGATGAACTCTCTTGCTTCTGATCTCAACAAATTTCCAACTATTTCGGACCATGTCTTTGACCTTGTTTCCCAAGAACTGTGTTCTGGTTCTACCCTGCCCTTCTGTTTATGGATGTGATTATGTCACAATGAATATTTGTACCATCGGCTAACTGTATCTCAATTCAGGGGCAACATCCTTCAGAGGCTGCATTTGTGTCACAGTGGTGAGACAACATTATCCAATTTCAAAGGCTCCTCCAAATGCGCAACCAAACTGTTAAACCAGATCACTTGTCATTCTTTACAACATATCAACACAGGCGGCTCATATCACCGTAAACTATCTTGACGTATCCGTCTGTGTCCTCTATGTGGCTCCGCCTTTTCAAGCGGACAAATTTGTTTCTTTCAGTTTTTTCATTTTTGTGTCTGTCGCGTGTTAGAAACCCCATTCCCCACAACACACACTCAATTTCACTCACGTAAATACATAAATCTACAAATAAAATAAAACAGCTAATGACTGATATTATGTTGACACTGTAGAATATTAACATTACGTTTTAATGAAAGAAAATCAAATATTGCTGTTGAAAAGTCAAAATAAATGAAAAATAATCAGATTATAATCAGAAGGAAACGAAACTTGTAATCTGGACTATACAAATATAATTTTTTTTTTAAAAACACTTAATATTAGCTCAATTAAAGTCCAGTTTTGTCCAGTGTAACTCATTTTCTCCAAACCAGCAGGTATTGCATCTCAAGTGACACTGTGGAAGTGTCAAGGCAAAGCATGCATATTTAATCTTAATGTGCCATATGCTGGAGGAGGACGGCTAACATCATGCTAATTGTCATGCAGCTCTGCAGCAATACAGGCTGTTTCCATGGACATAACAGCCTGAGGACTTTGTTCTCTCTTAGTGGAAGAATGAATCGAGCATAGATAAAAACATTTATAATTGTCTACCTGACTATGTTAGTGTATAAATATATGAGGAGTACATATTTTATTAGAAATCTGAATTATAAAATATATCTTTCACATACGAATAACAGAGAGAAAATATGTTTTGCAAAATAAACAACAGAATGGTAATTGAAGATGACTCTCTTTTGTATGCTGATAATTAGGTCAGGTTGTTTTTGATCAGTGGCAGCACAGACGAACCAGACAGTTGCTGTGACAATACGCAGATAAAAAAAGAACAGCCTCCACTCATTTGTACAACACCTGACAGTGTTTTTGTTAAGTTATGCCCTGCTCACATGCTGCAGAACCTGTCAGCACAGGCAAACACAACCTCTTCTAATGAGCAGGCCGTGGGGAGACAGGAGGGAGAGGCTTCTTGCAGAGTGGATTAGTGAATGCTGTGGTTCGGCTGTCTCCTGAGGGTGCTTGCATCCACACTGCCGGAGTCACAGCGACTTCCTTGTCAAGGTCAAGCAAATGAGTCAGGTGGGATGGCTCAATGCGGGGAGAAGGTGCAACTGTCCTCCATCCGTCACGGCGAGAAACAGCTTGACTATGATGACACAATGCCGCCGTGTCACAGCCAGAAGGACAGCGGATTTATTTAGCTTCTTTCCTGTAAGACATCTCATATTGTTTGCATGCGCCTCGCCCAGGAGCCACAGTTTCAGACATGGATGCTCGGATAAGGAAACCAGACAAGTGACAGAATAGTGAGAACAGTCAGTGCATGCAATGTCAAAGGGAAGCTGGCTACAGCACAGGCAGTGGCAGAGACACAGTGTTAGTTTAAAGTATCCGTTTGTCTCTTTTGTTTCAAGCTGATTTCCTAAAACTGGCTATTCAAAGTGTCATGAATGAAAATGAACGTGGCGATGGCATATATATTTTTCCTAGCCTTTCTCACAGCATGTCATTGGGCAACGTGCCTCACAAGCTGTTTGCAGGCAATTAGGAATATAACAGCTAATACTTTCTTGTTGCTCCCAGTACAGCTATATCAGCAGTGATGTCTGGGGAAAATAAGATGCTTACTGTGTGAGAAATAGTGCGTCCCAATAGGCAAGATTCCATAACCACCACAGTAGTCAGAGGGATAAGCCAGCACTGCTCTAATTAGTCCAGTAAAGGCTGCATCTGAGCCAGCAGTTGAATAAATACATATGAATGTACAATAGAGAAAAGTGTAATAATATCATTGTGATCAGCCCTGTGGTGAAGCACTCTTCTATTGGAGCTCTACTGGAAGTATCTCTCTGATAAGACGATACCCCTTATTCAATTTGATGATTAAAGTCATATCATGCGGCGCTCCTGACAGCCAAGCACCTGCGAAAAGATGAAAGTGTGCAGACTAAGGAATCAGTTTTATAGAAAACAGCTTTTGCCCACACACCAAAGATAGATGCTACGCACATGCATCAAAATAAAAAAGATTGCATATCCATACTGAAAATGTTTTCATTTAAAAATGTAGCTGCTCTTTTCCCATGTGATGAAGCTCAGGCGCCTTGAATGATTTACTCTCTGCATAGTGCTGGATGCTCTCAGGCTTCCCGGAGAAGAAGAGGCTGCTCCATCACTGCCTCCATCACTCTCACAGCCCAGTGGAAGGCCAACGTCAAGCCACAGGAGTCGTCATCCGTATTGCAAGGTCTCAGTCCACAGAGAATATAGATGTATGTGTGTAATGTAAATCAGAACCACAAACATATGTGATGGCATAGAGTGCTTCTAAGATAAGATATAATTTTATGGAGATCGAGATTACCTTTTTTTTCCCCTCAGTTTCATATTTGGGGATTTCCATAATTTAATGAATGCTAATTATATACGGTATACAGTATGCCTAATGTATTCTGATCCTTAATTTAGCACGGGGACTTTAATATGTGGTGCACCTTAGATGTATGTTATGTGAGTCATATTTTTCATCAGGGATTTGGACAGTAAACGCAGAGTTACAGATACGAAGCTGTCAACGTTCTCTTGCTTTAGTCCTAAAGTACTTTATAGTTCATGAGTGGAAGACTCCTGCCTTATTTTAGTCTTAACAACCACTCAAAGTGCTTTTACACTACAGGTCACTTCCATATACGTACTTTTATATCACACATCGGTCAGACCCTGGACTTTGAGAGTGTGATTGAATCCTAAATTGGCCTTTTGCCCAAAACACTTGGAGACGAAGAGCGGCCAGATTCAGAATCACAATTATATTTTATTTTCAACATAAATTATTTCTCGGCTTGTTGTAAGTTAATTATCTACATGGATTTTTGGATTGAAGCTAGGGGTTGTCATCCTGGAAAAAGCAAACTTCTAAATCTGGGCTATCATATCTGCCTCAGCAGTGTTGTTATATCCTTTAGAAAGCTCTAGAGGCATCTGCTCTGTTTTCTTCATTTTATTTAAATGTGTTTCTTTGAATAAACCATTAATGAAAATATTTCTGTTACAGCTACAGGAGACAAACTGCTGCTATTCTAGCCACTAGGTAAATAAATGACAACCTAAGGAGTGACCATAGCGTCTCTTTTGCAGTTTTTTTGTATCATTATCTTACAAAGTAGCCAGCCAGAAAGTAGGCTGGCAGATCAAATCTAAAATATGATTGAAAATGTGACTTCTTAATGTATCACAATGCAAGATTTGCTCTTGACTTTATTCGGGCTTCACCTAAAGGTGGGATGCAAATTTCTCTTTCATGACAACAAGTTTGGTCTGGCTACCCTAATCCTTATGTGTACATCGAAATGTTTCGCTAACATGCCTTCGAAAGCTCTGTCACATGGCTTACCCTGCTCGAGATGAGGCACTATTGGTAAAGGAGCAACAGCAAAACGAGGGAGAAAACATAACAGCTTCCCCAAGCTCTGGGGTTTGAGTCTGAGTTGAGTCAGCAACGTTTTTTAATGTTTTAAAAACGTGTCCTAACCCCAATTATGCTTACATAGCTTTGGGGATCTGGCAGTAAATGTTTGCAAATTTGCTGGACTAGATTCAGAGTGGAACGGTAGCATACAAGCTAACACATTAAGCAAGTAGCCAACACAGTTATCGATGTACAAGCATGAACAGCACAAGACATAGCACACAGGCAAACAATGTAACTTACTTGTTGCTTGTAGCAAAAACGTTAGCTCTTGAAATACGCTCCATTTCTCACTCAGTTACTTTCCTTTCCCTTTTGTTATTTCCTCTGACTACGTCCTCTTTGGTTTATTTGTGGCTCTGCAATGATGTCCACACTGAAAATGGTAAGCTAGTTTTCTCTTATAACTAGCTGCTGGCTCCAGCTCTGGCTCCGGTTGTTGTACAATGGATTGTGCAGTTTCAAGTATCCAGGGATGCTGTGGCAATGGAATGTGCCCTTCTCCCTATTTTTTATATATTTTGAAGTTTATTTTAAGTATTAACTAGTGTTGCTTTCAGAACATACTGCTTGGAGCTTCAGACATTTGAAGGCATTTCATCTGCACCATGACGTTAACCAAGCTACCACGATGTGACAATGATGCAGGACAGCAACATCATGATGCAGCCTCATCCAGTGAACATCAGGGTCATGCATCAGTGAAAACATGATAGGGAGATTTCTATCTTTTCGAATAAAATCAGGTTACGGTAAAAAGACAACACAAATACTCCAAAGGGAGCCTCCCGTATTTCTGGGAGCTTGGCATATATGATCTATGGTTGAATTATAACAGAGTGAAAACAGCAGTGACAGCAACAGCAGTGCGGCGACAATGCTGCTATCCATAAAATAAATGATAACTCCACAACACTAGGATTGCAAATTAGTCCACATAAATAAAACATTGAAAAACGGTGCAGAGCATTTTAAGAAGTGATGAATGAAAATAGAGTCAAAAATACATTAAAATTTAAAGCAGAGCCATTATAAGTGAGTTTTAGTGAAACCTGTTGTTCATGGACTAAATTCATTACCGACTTTAACTCTGCCTCACCGCTTCTGGAGGCTGATAGATAGGATTGTTGCTCATTGCTCTTTTCTCCTGCCCACACCCAGCGGACAGAGTGATGGACGATTGGCTGAGGACAGCTGCTGCTCTGTTTCTCAGGGCAAGTGGGCCGTAGCAGTGAGAACAAAACTGAACAGAATGCCCCCAAGGAAAAAAATACATTTCTATCTCTTATCATTGCATAAAACAAACCCACAGATCTGTGAGTTTCACAAAGCTTCCTCTTCATGTGCTAATATTTCAGACACATAAGGTGGTGTGTGAGATGATGCTGCTACCTCAGAGGGCATGCTTCATAAAGACTCCCATTCAGAAATTTTCCCAGGTCATGTCATGGAATTCCGCCAAAAGCATTGATTTAAAAACACTGCCCATGTTATAAATTCACTGGACCCAATGAAAAATATGGTAATTCATGACCACACTATAGGTTCTCCTACATGATAAAAGAACTACCAAAGATAGGTTGATACATTTTGATACTTTTTGCGTTGTTCAGTTGTTGTTCCAATATTGTAATAGGGGGAGTTCAACGTGTAGTGTAGAGTATTCACAACTCTGGGCTTAAATGCACGACTCAAATGCTCGACTTTAGTATCGTGTTCTTCACTGGTCCAAATTGTGCCTGGACCTGAAAAAGACCCAGACAAAACCCAGGCTGGACTCATCCATCATTCAAAGCTGGGTTCCAACCTTGTGCTGAATCAAAATATGCTGGACCTTAAATGGGCCGGGAAACACAGACCCGATCAGAACCAATTTACTTCTGATTGCTCTAACAAGAGAAAGTGAATTCACAAGGTGTCAAAATCTCACTTTGTGTGTTAGCTAATGAAACTTGGGAAACCAACCCTAACCCTGTGCCTGGCTGGGATACATATGATACATCTTCAAAGAAAGTTTTGCACAATAGATCTCGATTTTCTAGTTTCCCCTCTTATTCATAAATGGTTCTGATTAAAATCAATTTTGTGTGATGGTTGACGAATGCAATTATTTTACAATCAGCTTTGCAGTTTCGTTGTAGTATAATAAAACTAGCTTGGCTAGCCTAGTCTTGATTGACCACTGATTTATTATAGATAATGTGAAACAGACCCGGGTGACTGTATAAAACAGGGAAAAGGTATAAAAAACAAGTTAAAAAACAAAGTAAAAAATGTTTGTATCACTGAGAAGCACTCACGATACAAAGGAATGAGATAAATTGGCGAAATTGACTAAATACACCATTGGGAAGACTATTGGATACGGATGAATAACGTCAGGGCGAAAGCAGACAATCAGGTTGGCAGGAAACGCATGCCTGCATGAAGTGAAGAATACAGAATTACTATCAAATAAAACAGTAAGTGAAAACACAAAACAACAACTTGAGCTTGGGGAATGAGACTTGACAGAATGTGTTACATGTTTTACCATAACAGAACACTGAGGAATTGCTGGAACTGCACAGCACCACAAAAGGGATCGGCCAAATGCATTTGCTCAGAAATACAAATATTATGTATGCATGTTATGATCAGCTAGCATCAGTCAGTAGCTTGCAGGACTCAGGTATTGCACTAATAGTTCAGAGGACTACAGTGACGGTGCATTACTGTCAAGACGAGCAATTACACTCACAGCGACAGTGAAATGTCCTGCTGTGTTATTATGCAGTGACGTCAAGTCCTCATAACAAATGGACAGGGAGCAAATAAACAGCAGATGTCCCTTCGAGAGGTCAGTGAAGGCTGGATCTGGAGACACACAGTCAGAACCGGAAGGATCTGGTTGACTTCCTGACCTCAGAGAATTTATGTACGTGTGGATGATCCGTTGCACGATATTGCACCATGACTGTGCCAAGTAAATCCTACGTGTATCCCAAAGCAAGAGCCATTCTACCTTTTTAAAGCACGCACTCGCAAAGTAGAAAACAGAATTGCAAAATGCAGCCTCCCAGCTGTCTCCATACACTTTGTTCTCATTAATACCGAATCCCTTTACTGCTCAGGTGACAGTTAATTTGTAAATCTCATGCATTCTGCAGTGTGCACTTGGTTTAATCTACCATGCATTCACACTCCCTTGAGGTTTCACAGTTGAGATTATAACAGCAGGCTCTTTGCTGGGTGTGGCTGGCTGCCTCCTGCACACAATGGGAACAACACGGCCTCATAACCACATGCAGGAGCAATCCCCTAACCTCAGAGCACACAACTGCATCATCAGCTGTTTCACCTATAATCAAAACAATGGACCATATACCAGTGGCAAAGAAACAAAGGTAATATTGCAGGAGAGGGCATAAATACTTGCACTGCTTGCAGTGTCAGGGATCCCAAAAGGCTCTGAAGACTCAGAGCCGTGACTTTAAAGGCTAGATTTGTTGTTGAGCTGCTATGGGCCGAGCTGAAAAGATAGAATGGTTTCATTTGGGTCAGGTCATTCGTGCAGTTTGAGCCCTAGAGTACGTTAGCAAAGGCTGAAATAACGCTCGTAGACAGGGCAAGGAGCTGAGTTGAGTGCCATTGTTGCCCTGCAGTGCTTTTATCATGCCCTGTGGATCCTTTGGGTTCATTAAGCAGTTTGGGGTTTGTGTCAGCAGCCTCTCCACAACCTGCTATGACATGGGGAAAATGCCCTTGACTGGGAAAAAAAAAGCAAGCGCTACAGGTAATGCCAGTGGGGCAGCCTCAAAGGCACTTTCTCTAAAAGCCATTTCCAGAGTGAAAAGGTAGCAATCTGAGGGTAGAGGATGAAGAGCTCATACACGGTATGTGACTTCCATGTCAAAATTATATACATATATATGGTATTTTATAATTGTAGCAATTAGTAAAACTTTTTGTAAAATAAAAACTAAATAATGTGAAGCTCAAGTACGATCAAACTTATATTTCATCTTCAAGTGATCTTACACACATCTTAAATAGTGGATATTCTGGTTTGGAACAAATTCTTCATATTTTAAAATCCCAGACTGTTGCTTTTGAGGGCCTGTCTGTGCCAGTGATCAGAGAGAATGTGATTTAAGTTGATGATATGCAGAGGTGCCATCCTTGTCTGGCAGACGTCTGCTGGAGTGCGGTATGAAAGTGTTCCCTTCGGCAGGGAGCGTGCTTGCTAGCTGCCTCCAAATTAGAATTCACCAGAGATAGACAAGGTCCATTGGCACTTACGCCAGAACCTCACAGCTTCAGGTATTTATATTTGTTCAATTGCTGGTATATATACGGTAAGATCAAATGAAAGTTTTCTTGAAGTTTGAAGACAGTAAATGAGGATTGTAAATAGTAATAATATGCTCATTCATTGTATGCATTCTCCATTAAAAGATACCAATCTGCTTGAAGTTTATTTAGGTCAGATACTGAATTGCTGTTTCTTTCCTGATGATGGCTGGTGGATCAATAAATCCAAGACTTTATTGTTCTTCCACTGACAACTGTCTGATATGTTGCTACTATCATAGCTTTGAACGTTATCGATGAATGTTAAAACCCTAAAAGTATACAAATGAACACCACACTTGGGAAGGTTTGTTTTTCTTGAACTATTTGGAGACAATACGCAAATAGCACTGCAGACTGCATGTTTGCATGTTTGCAAGCATTACCATTCATGTAGAGAGAAGCAGTGAAATGTACCAGTCTCTCAATTCAATGCAAGACTAACTCAATTCTCTTTTTTGGATTATTTATTTAAACTATAAAAGAGGATCTCACTTAATAAACTAACTGCTCAGTTAGATGTCACACACCAGAAAGAACCAGGTTCCAAACCAAGGTTGCAGATAAAATGCCAAATTTGAATTAATCACAAAGCCGCAAAAGCACAAAGGCTACAATGATTTAAGTAGCAAAGCTTTAGGACAAGATACTGAACCTTCTTCAGAGGTTCTCATTGGCAACTCTCCTATCACATGAATATAAATGTAGATATGCAGTTCATAGTCCTTATCTCATCCTGTTTTTACTTTGGAGGTTTGTAAGGTCATAGATAAGTAGAGGAGTGTTAGTTCACTGTGTCTTATCTAACCGTGCCTCTTACATGGGGTCTGGGGATTTGTGGGAGAATATTACTGGTTGTGTTTTAAGCTGACGGGTTTTATGCCAATCTCTGTGCATCTCCTTGTTTTCAATAATACTATACAGTTTCACTTCTACTCTCTATCAGTTGGGATAAAATTGATTCTCGCTAAGTTGCTGAGCTGTATCCACAGTTATTCAACAGATAATTCATGACAGCTAGATGACCCAAAGTTAAAGTTATACAATAATCATGTAGTGACAAATTACTCCGGGGGGCACAGCCAATATTTTGGGGCTACCAGTGTAGACAGTGGATATCCAGGCCAAGACTCGTTCTTCTTTTTGTTGTACATTGTTTACAGTCCGACTGCAGTCTCTTATCAAACGAGTTGAAACGTTTCTCAACACCAATCCCAAACAGCAATGCTTATTGTGAGGGTTTTAGGCTAATCTCTATAAACAGCTGTCTGAATATGAATGGAGATAAATTAAACCGGAGATAACCGATGCATTTTGGTCAATGTGTTCTGTCTCCTCTGCTCTCCACACAGACTGTTTACCTGCGGGCAACCAAAGCCTGCTCAAACGTGATTGGTCAAACAAGAAGCAGCCTGAAAATCTTGTCCCTCGTGTACAGCTTCTGAAAATTCACATTGAGAATCTCATTATAGAGATTAGTAATACAGTAGCACGTGTCACTTTTCTGTGCAGAATTTGTTCCATATTTACATTTTACTGGAGCATCCAAAAATAATAGATGTAGCCACCATCGAAAGCACCTGGCTGAATTTAGGGATGTCCCAGTTAGATTTGTGATACAACCTGAAATCAATATTTAATGTTCATTTTCACCCTGTCTCCTCCTAAACTATATAGAAAATTGGTTGCGGGGTGCCAGACACAACCCAGCAGATGCTAGAGTCAAATATATGACTGCCGGACAAGTAAAGTCGCAACTCATCACTTTGCACTTCTCTGGAAGAGACAGGTCATCTTGTGGTCCTGACACAAACATGAATCCTCCTAACCCAAATACAGCCATCCCAGAGCACATCACCTAGTCAGCAGGCAGGTGCTCTCCAACAGAAGCTCAGAGCCACGGAGGCCGTTTGTTTCCCTCTCCGACAAAAAGAGGTTACAGAAAAATATCTGCAGCTAAAACAAAACAACACTTCACAGAAAACACAGTTCATCACACACAGTAAAGCCAGTTAACTTTGCCTTTACACAGTCTTTATCTTTAAACATTACTTCGAACCATGCGTTTAAACAAATGATAGTGCAAGGGCAAAGGATGCCACACCTTGTTAAAGCCCTAAGAGACAAATTGTGATTTGTGAATATGGGCTATACAAATACAATTTTATTGATTTATAGTCATAGATATAAACAGAGTGTGAGGGGTCCGATAGTTTGATCCAGCCTTCAAGACTATTTATAAATACAAAAACAAAGAAACTCTGTTTTTAGGAAATAACATAATAGATGAACTTTCTTTCTGGTCAGATCAGCGTGAACACAGCACACAGGAAGCCATTACTGAGACTTTACCATTGAGAAAAAGTTGACATGGAATTTTCCACTTTCCAATAGAGATGGTCAAATGAGGATTTTTTTGTATGCCAGCTGAAATCTGTTTGGCCTCTTAATGCCCCTATCAAAATTTATGCAATGGTGTGTGGCTTGGACCAAAGCTATGAAGCAAACAGTGAAGACGGAATGGCTTAAATGCGTCCCTTACTGAATCAGGGATTTTTCACAGATGTTGGACACATATTCGGCCTCTCTGTATAAATTGTGGCCCCTTTATGGCCCCAGACCTAGAAAACCTGTAGATCCGCCCCTGCTCTCTGCGTCCCAGGTGGGGTCTTTTGCCACTTAAACAGAGGCTGTGATAATTAGTCTCTGTGAGCCCTGCCTTTTGTAATCAAATATATTTGCTCTGTGCGTACACATAGGAAACCTGAAGACTAATTAGAGTGCATTTATTGAGCAAATGCAGACGTCACTGTGCAGATGTCTGACAGAGACAATGTTGTGTAGGCAGGTTTAGCTAATCTGCTGAAGAAGTTGAACCCTCCTGGATTGCTGCTGTGATACTTTAACTTGGGGCCAGGTGTACAAACATTCAGATTGAGCGTTCATTAAATGAGGAGTAAAACAAACAAACGTATTTGCAAGGCTGTTTATTTTGAAACCAAGCGATGCACCTGAAGACTTTCCCAAGTATATGTTGTGTTCGTCCTGAGGAGACACGCACTTAGGACTCTTTGTCAAAGCACAAGGACTACGCTCCACTCAAGAAGGACTGACCTAAACCTGGAAATCCAGACATGAGTTGTATGGGTGTGAACCTCGAGGCACCTCTCGATTCAAAACCATTCAAAGGGCTACAGTTTAGTAATAAAATGATTATAGATGCATCAAAGAATTTTATTTCTATACATGATTGTTTTTTGTAATCACTGTGTGACTACTAGAGCTGTTTGTCTTCACTAGCCTCTCAATTTGTGGTTTAAAAAAGCAATTTTAAGCAAAGGTTTGACATTCATTCATTTTAGATCTCCCCCCCCCCCACCACCACCACCACCACCCCCCCGGAAGCATCAAGGTCAACAAGAGATTATCTTTTTTCTAATCTCTCACACTTAGAACTGATCTTTATAAAAACCTGCTGAATTCATATTTATTTTCCTGGATAAACTGTGTTGTGTGATAATCAGCAGGAAGCACTTCTTTCCTTTTCTGCAGCCTGTGTGTATGTGTGTGTCTGCCCGTCTCTGTCGCTCACAAAAACGGATAACCACATGTATTTGGTTACTAATCGATTGTGTCAGGTCATGAATCCGGATTGTTCCGGTCTTTAACCCTAATGTCCTGCCTGAGCAGGTCTCGTGCTGTGCGTAGCAGATGAACTATGCAGTACGGTGACCACATGTTTAAATACATGCCTCATAAACTCCAAAGTGAATCAACAAACACAAAGTTAACATCATTACTGTTCAGGTTCTAATAACTTGTGATTAGTGCTGGACTGCTGGTGTTTATTATTAAAGTGTAAAGTGAGCGCAGGTAAGAGGAGGATTGGAGGTAGGACACTCAAGCCCAATCTTATTCTGCGTCGAAGCTCCACTGTAGCATACGTGTAGCAGGTACCCTACGCCGAGCCCTAGGCCCTAGGTAGTTACATTTCCCAAAAATGTAACTACACGGTTGAGGCAACACAGACCTGTGATTGGTCAGCTTGGCACCATCGCATCTCCTGCAGACTCACTGCCATTTTTTAATTGAGTTTAAGGAACGAACAACGGACGATCTTCAATATCTATTAGCTCCAACTCCATCACAATCCGCTAGTAACACATTGTTCTGAAGTAAACAGAGACGCCAGAGAATTTGTTAATTTCACCAACATCGCATAAAAAATGTGTGTAGCAGAGAACATGATTGATTAAGTTCCGACAGCCTATCGATGCAGATTTGTTCACGTCTGAGTCGGGATGCATCAGAAAAAAATGTTAATTTGCATCATCTCCATCCCTTCCATGTGACCTCAGACGCCTCGACAAAGAGAACCAGCTCCAGACATCGCATTTTCAAAGCTAGTGTGATATATGTCTTTAATAATTCAGTATGTCCTTCAAAATAATTATATGAAAATGTAAATGCTCCTCGATAACTAAAAGATTTTCCCAACTCCTGGCCTATGTTTTACCCGTACACGTCTTCATGTTGGGACCTTGTGCTTTCTCTCCACACCCTGATACTGGAGTGCTCAACCGGGGGATGGGCTGCCCACACAGCGCCTTGCCTCTCAATTGATCAGGGCCTGACTCCAGCTTAGTGCACCCTCGCTCGAAATCTCAAATGAGGTGCAGCACAAATGCATTCATCTTCATCAGAAGAGCACGGGATAAAGTATCAGGGAGTTATTGTGCTGCAGAGATGGTTTCAGGAAAAGCACTGGAACCATGTTTTTTATTTTTGCCTCTATTTGTTGCCTCGAGTGTACCATCACTCCCTCATCATGTCTCTGCTGGGATATCTAATTATGTGGTGTCAGATCAGTCTTTGAGTTTACAATTGCATCTTTCAAAACCGTATGAAAAACTTTATGCTCAAAAAGGTTCAGGTCTGCTGTTTTGATGAATCACCGCTCTACCAGACACTCCAGTGACTGGGGTGAAAACAGAGTCTGCTTTGAGGCTCCGACTTGCAAGGAAAAGGGAGACGGTTTGTATTCAGTGTTCCAGTCAATACCGGAGACGAAAACAACCCACTGAGATGGAGAATCCTGGATTTATTCTGGCCAGAGTAATTCATTAAACTGTTGCTCATGCCCGTTTATCATAATCAATCAAAGGGCAGCTGGGCCAAAAGAGCAATTTAGAGCACTGCAGAGTTATGCAGTGGCTGAGTCTGTAATAAGTTTGAGGAAGATTATATAAGGCATTATTGGACCTTGGAGTACAGTTTGTGTCAGAATTGAATGAATCATTCATTAAGCTGCTTGATATCTCGCCTATAGGCTACAAATCCGTCCACAGGTTAACGCAGAGAATAGAGTAAAAAATGAAAGTGAATTAACTGTGAACATACAAATACTTTTAAAGTAACCGAGATGGAGTGGACCAGGTGGTGAGAGCATATGGAGGTTTAAGGCTGATTGTTTAGCAAGGGAAAACAAGGTTTTGTTTATTTTAAATTGCACAGAACCTTCTGTTGCAAGTTTTCGGTCCAGCTCAGACAAAACAGACATACTTTTATCATGAAGGAAACAATATTCTGCAGACCCTATATAATTGGCAACTGCTTGCTCTGGGCAGACTTTGGAACCCAACAGTATTGATTGTGAGTAACACCAGATGCCAGGGTTGGATGAGCAATGAGCAGTGAGAGGGATAGAACTGATGAGTGTGCCACGAGGGGGTTGTTTGTCTTTTGGCCAGGGAAATGTGTCAAGACTCGCAACCTTCAAAATCCATCAGGATCCAGCTGTCAAACACACTACATGTTCATTAATGTGCGTGAGGCATGTCCAGGAAAATCCCCCCGTATCCACTTTAAGAGTTTGCCTCGAGCAAAGGCGTCAAAACCTAGAAATCAACATCTCATCGATCGCTCGCCTATAGTAACTAATCACCTCTCACTAATTTCCTCCTATATGTTGATAACAGGATGCAATGTATTTCTTTAATGAACAGCATCGAGATGATGCATTATGTGAGAATACAGGAAGGATTTGTGAGATATTTGTTCGAAAGCATTACTTTGTAAATGGTGCGGAATAAAGCAATATAGCCGACAGATTATTCACTGTAACTGATGCCAAATGAGCAGCTCTGATCATTTTCAGCGTTTTCCCTCATCAGGTTCGCTGATACCACACGCGGTGAGTGAACGGCCCACAGTCCCAGCAGACACACGCTGCAGCTGCTGTGCTGCTGCCTCTTAGATCTTCAGGACTTGGGCTATGTTTTGCCCCACTTACATGCAGCAGCTTTGTGAATTAACAAGGCTGCACAATAAAGCCTGCTTGTGCTGCAGTGGTTACCAAAGCCTTCCTGTGGGTCTGAATTAGTGTTCTTGGACTTGTACCCAGAGTCCCTGCAGCCAAAGGAAGCTGACAAGAGAAAAAGGAAAAAAAAAAAAAAAAGAAGCTCTTTGCTGCCTAACACCAGCAGAGGGGGGTGTGCTCAAGTCAGGATGAGCCGGCTGAAGCATCCTATTGTTTCTTAGCAGCCACACCCTGAGAAAAAAAAATTCACTGACAAAGCTGAGTTGTTATCTTGTATTTGTTTGACGATACAATGATACACCCTGGCACACTTCACAGATCTGTTAATCAGAGTCACATTCAGGATTCAACATATTCAACTCTAAAGAAGACATGTATCCTTCACGGGTGTATGGAACACAAAAGAATACAATACAGTGAATAAAAAGACACAATACATCACCTAGGAGTAAAGATTCATATATAAAAAAATACTACATAGTAACAGGAGCCATCACATACATAAAATCAATAGATAAATAGATCAAGATAAAATACTATGCTTCTTTTAAATATAATAGAATGAAACAATGGCACTCAGATATTGAAAAGCTTTGACAGACTCCAATAGCTGATATTTATAACCAGTTAATAGAGTTGAGCACACCCGGCAGTTTGAGATATGAATTACTTACTCATCATTTCTGTACTATACTTTCCAAAGTGTTCTAAAAATAGGTTTTTAATTGTTCTGGCTGTTACTCAGGAAACAAACCTGAAAAACAAACAGTAGATTCAAGTTAACCGCATCTCTCCTGTGGGGTGCTAATAGTAAGAGTTTTTTGTTTTTTTAAACTGGGAGGAAAAAGGCAAAGAAAAAACTGGTTAAAGAAAGCCTTTCTGTGGGGCTTTGTGAAATAGTCTGAGATGAATTATGCACATCCACTGGCTTTTGATATCCACCCCAGAGGGCATTTTTTTCTCTTTTCATTAAAACTGTATTTTCTCCAACTATGCATCCTTTTGTAGAGAAAATGACGGCGCAAAATCCCTTAATTCAAATCAGTGCAAGATTCAATTTGTAGCTTAATGTGTGTGCTTTTTCTGCGGCCTATGGCTGGTCACTGGCTGAAGGCTGTAATGTTTTACATTAAAGCTTAATTTGATAAGGCGGACCTGTTGTAGTGGCAGTTTCATGCTATCACAATGAAACAGAATGAGAGTACCTGAAATCAATACAAGCACAATCGCACTGAAATCAGTTGTGCAGTGTGCACGTGTGGAGCAGTTGTCGGAGGTATTAAACATGAAGCAGGTACGCTCTCACATGTGGGCTGTAGCCTTGTCTGTCTGCTGCTGGAACAGTAGAAGCGGAAAGGTTGAACAAAATGCAATGTGACTTAAGGGACTCAACATGTTGTAAGCGGTATAACATTTTTTAAGCTAGGTATATATTTCAGATCATAAAACATTCATTCACACGTTTGTGGAGTTGGTGTTTTGGACACATTAAGCACTTCATGTCTCTTTAGTCCAACTTTAGACCAGAACTTCCAAATGAGCCAACTAAGCGGCTGCTTAGGGCCCCATTGCCACCAGGCCCCCCCCAAAAAGCATGCACTGTTTGCTGATGTATTTGGTGACGGTCTTGCTTTATAGCATGATGAGCAGGGGTCCTCGCATTTGTTTGATCCAATACTGGCAACAGTGGCACACAGACTTGATGCAGGCTGTGGCTTGGAGCCCCCCAGTGAGTGAACTACTTTTGATGTGGAATGTGAAAGTGTGAAAAAGAGTAAAAGTAAAAATAATTTCAGAAAAAAACCCAGAGAAAAGATCATGTGTACCTTATTGTATTAAGAATGTAATGTGTGATCTAATCACAATACTTAAGATTATCATTTGCACTAATAGACGTTAAATTAGCCTATATAAAATAACTGATTCTATAAATATTTCACTGTCTGTAACAGCAAGGCAGGACCATCTGATCATGCTGTAGGGCCAGCAGATGTACAGTCCAACTCTAAACCTAACCTAAACCTCGTTAAAGCACTTTGACCTTATTTTACTTTATGGTAAATCCATAAATTCCAGCTGTAGACTGGAAGTCGGTCTGATGAGGGCTTTGCAGAAACCCCTACTGGCGAGAAGCTGTAACTACAAAGTTAGACAAAATTATAAAAAATGCAATTGTTGTTCTTGTGTTTTTTATACAAAATTTGATTCCATTTTTTAAATCAGTGCATATGTGCAGCCTATCTGACCTTGAAATGTAGAACATATACTGGACGACCAAAACTCCTCCTGCTGACCGTCCACATCAGCTGCTGTGCTGTCTTCACACACAGCAGGTTGGTGTTCAGGTTTACAATCTGTTGTAAAATCCTCTAAAACCAGTATAAAAGGTTGTTGGCAATTTAAATGGAAACTAAAACAATGAGTGTTGCCTTTATGCACTGTGTTTAAAGCCTTGCCACTACATACACTTTCTCTCAGCACCCCCAATTCTGACTGACTTCCAGCATCTATACGTCCACAGACATCCCAACATGCACCGTGGCAGTGCTTTCTAAAACCAAAATTCATGTAACCAACAAAAACAATAAGAACTTTATAATGGATGACTTCATTGGCTGGATAGATGCATGTGTCTCTCATGTGTGATGGAGGGGGATGCATGTAGTTTAAACTCTGTGCCGGATCACACGCATAATGCACAGCGCATCGAATAGAGATGCGCATCGCAGGCAAAAAGAAACAACCCGGGTTGCGTTGAAGGGAAAGACACGGAGCTCATCCATATTAGAAGAGTCTTTAATGAACTCCGACCGCCAGAGACACTCCTCCTCCTCCTCCTGCTCCGCGCCCGTAGCCAGTGGATGCGCGGGATGAGCTCCACAGCTCCGTCCCTATCAGCAGCATCAGCAGCAGCAGCAGCAGAAGCGGATCCGCCTTGGAGACAAAGGGAAGCACCAGGAATCAAAGTGTGCGGGAGAAGCCAGCTTTTTTCCCCCCAGTGCAGCCGTGCTCGCCCGGAGGAGGCAGACAGACGCGCGCCCTGTCCCTGGAGACTCCTCTGGACTGCGCAAAGATGTGAGAGTAAAAGCGCAAGCGGCATCGTGATTGGCCACACTCTCTCTCTCCCTCTCTCTCTCTCTCTCTCTCTGAAAGCACCGGGCAACCGAGTCATGCTTCCTCCAGCCACAGCATCCTCCTGTGCGAGGCGGCATCAAACTTGAAGGAGCCGCGTTCGCAGTGTGCACGGTGGATGCGTACCACCACCGCGGCGACCGTAAACTTGCATCATTCATCCTCTCCTCCTCCTCCCTCCTCCTCTTCCTCAAAGAGGCGGCGGTGCTGACACGCAGGGACTTGGCTGATCAACTAGTGAAGAGGAAGGAAGACGCTCTCACTTCTCACCCCTGCTCCACAGCTCCATGGTATAGGAGAGCTCCACCTACAAGGTAAGTCCAGAACTGGAGGCACATGCATGCAAACTGCAGAGAAGCTGGTTTCCTCTCAGGTCTTTGAGGTTTTGTTGGCTGGCACATCCTCAGAAGCTTCTGTTGTGTTGCTGGTGTCAATGTTTCTCAGATGAGAGTGTAGCTGCACAAAGTATGCTACAAAGTGACAGCTGGATTAACTCACATGTAGGAAAGTATTGACCCACAGATCGCCTGTTGATTCCATTGATCATGCTCACCAGAAGTGTTTAATATTTCAATTTAGAGACATTTCAGCTGTTTTCTGCAAAACTTGCTCACTGAAGAAGACATTTCTTGGACCAACTTAATAAAATACATTATTTATCATAAGTAAAGTAAGCAAATTGAGTTACTATAACTTTTTAACTTCAAGTTGAACAAACAATTGATTGGTAGTTAAAGTAATTTCGTCAGGACGGTTCTTTTTTCAGTGCTTTGTTCCATGGAAGTTTGACCCTATTTTGTTAAATTCTGCTCAGAGGTTGCGGTACATGAATTGAGAGTTTATTTGATTGGAATCGAATAAACTGTTGAGTAATTTGTTAGTTTTTGCTGTGCTCTTTCATATTTTCACACATGGCAAGGTAGGACTTGTGTGTAACAGGTCTTCTTTTCATGCATTGTTGGAGCAACAATGAGGAAGTGATTCATCCCACAGTGCCCAATGAATTTTATTATTTCTTCTCTCGGGTCAAACCTGTGGAAGGAGCGGAATCAGAGTGTTGAGGAGATCAGGACAGAGCTTTGTGTTCGCTGTTTGTTTTGGTGTCGCATTGGATCTCTGTGTTTACTAGACTTTAAAAATAGCCACTGAGCGCTAACTGGCCCGGGGCTTGTGTTTTTTGGATTATGCCACTTTTGCGGCATTAAAATGATTTTGCTCCAGCATCTTGAACACAACTTTGAGCTTTGTGGTGACTGTAACACCGGAGATGCTCCGGGAGTGCAGTCCAAAGAAATCAGAATAAAAGCTGCCTGTACCAAATCTAGACAAAGAAAAACACAAACAAGCAAAACAACAACAACACAGGAAGCAACTAACACAACATTTCCCAGCTTGATTTCCTTTGGTTTCTTAAATTCATTATTCAGCGTCTGTGGTCAGTTAAGAAAGGCTAAAGTCTGAAAGATCTTAAACAGGCTTTGTAATTGAAAGTGCTGTGACTTGCTCGCTTTAATCAATTACTCCGTTGAGCTGAGAGGGAGCGTGGGAGTCATCAAAGCAGAACAAGCTCCTTTTGCGGTGTGAGACCTGTGGCTGGGTGACTGGAGTTGCATTTAATTTCAGTGCATGATAAGGCTATATGCACATTCATATCAGTCTATAGTATTGAGATATATTTGGTTTTTCAATCATTCATATAATTCACTTTGAACTGAGGTTTGCACAATGATGATTGCATTTTGTTTATAGTTAGGTATATAATACTTTGACCAGCAGAATACCAGAGTAAAAAAGCGTTGAGTCAGATGATCTAACATAGTATTAAACAGGTTCTGCTGCTTTGGTTCTACTGCTGTTTGAGAGATCGTTTCCACTTAGGTGTCGATTCACCACTTAAACCATGGACAGATGAGCATTTCTGCTTAGAGTCCGTGCCTGATTTAATTTGTCCTGCATGTCTTCATCAGAGGAAATAGGATTTTTCCTCCCTAATCCAACCACATGTCATAATTTAGGCTGTAGACAGGTGCTCTTTTTTTTTTTAGCCAGGAAATCTTGTTATGGTACTTGACCTTAGTGTCAGCTTTTAGATTCCCTCCTCATGTAAAGACAAACCCTCCGCGAGATCATAAACAGAGCTGTAATTGCTAGTGAGGTCGCTCGGCAGGCTTTAATCAATTACGGCGCCGTCCTCCATCCAGAGAGACGGGCGAGCGCAGGTGTCATCAAAGCAGAATGAGGCTCCTTTGAGGTGGGGAAATGTGAGCCTCAATGACTTCACTCAGCTGGGTCACTGGACACACAGCAGAGCTTTGACGCGTACAAATTGTGCTTGAAGATGCTGTGTTCATCCTGGGAGGCTCAGCGGCTGGCCGGGGACCAGCGGAGCGGGGACATTGCACTCCAGATGGCCCAGCGAGGCCAGAGGAAGAGAGCGGTCCAAGCCCAGCTGGGAGCGAGGGAAGCTGGACTGCCGGTGGTGTGTGTGTGTGTGTGTGTGAGTGTTAAGTGATTGTGGGAAGGAGACGGGATGAGAGAAACAGTAAAAGACTGAGAGAAAGAGGTACGTACGAGGGTGTGTGTGTGTGTGCTGAAGGAGTGATTGGGAGAGAAAGGGAGGGTGAGAGAGGAAATGAGAGGGAATGAAACAAGCGCCTCAGTGTGTGTTCGTGTGTGCGTGTGTATGTGCATGGAGGTAGTGATAGGAAAAGTGTGGGAGGAAGACGAAATAAAAGAGAAGATGAAGGAGCTTGTATGTCTGTGCGGCCGTGTATTTGTATGCGTGTGTTTGTGTGTGTGTGTGTGTTTATTGAAGGAGTGACAGGGATGCAGAAAGGGTTGGAGATGC
The DNA here is from genome assembly GCF_963576545.1 of Limanda limanda. Taxonomy (NCBI): domain Eukaryota; kingdom Metazoa; phylum Chordata; class Actinopteri; order Pleuronectiformes; family Pleuronectidae; genus Limanda; species Limanda limanda. Next base: position 12,381,588 of record NC_083638.1, read on the forward strand.
AGAAAATGAAAGAGAGAAAGAAACAGGCGCATGAGTGTGTGTGTCTGTGTGTGGGAGGAGAGAGAAAATGAAACTAGGAAAAAGCGGGCATGTGTGTTAGTGTGCGATTGGAGAGAAAGCATTACTGGGAGAGAATCGAAAACTAAAAAAGAGGAAGAAAAAAAAAGGGAATGTGTGTCCCTGGGAAACAAAATGCATGAAAGAAAAATGAAAAATAAGAAACTGGTATGGAGAGATGCTTGTGTTTGTGTGTGTGCAGGGATGGGTGCATGTGTGGTCTTAATAATAAGAGGCTACCGGTGTTCTCTGATGATAGTTATTTACATTTACACATAGAAATCAAGTCCAACGTATTTCATGTCAGCTCTGACCTCTGACTCTGCAAGCTCCTTTATTCACATGCTCCTACAGGAGCCATGTGACGCAGAGCGCTCGTCATGTATGTGCTTTATGGCAAACGGCTGCAGGCGCCCACGACTTCCCGCTGTGAGCTCAGAATCTGATATCATCTCCTCGCTCTGATGAGAGGATTTGCTGCGTGTGGGAGGATATTTTTCCCCTCTAATTTAGAATCATCTTCAAAGGTTGGCACCCCTTCGAACATTAAGTCACATGAGAACCTGGGCAGTTGCACACGACAACAAAAGCACACGGCGGCAGCGCGGAGAGAACTTTGCCTCACTGTTTCCATTTGGAGGAGCCGCCAGAGAGCAGCCGGGAGAGAGTGCACGCTCTCTTCATTCCGCCACATCTGCTCTGTGATGGAACGAAGCATGATCTGCACTTTGATCACGATGAATTATTCCTATCCCTGACTATAAATACGGCCTCTCTCTATCTCGCCTTAAACTAGGAATCTGTGCTCGCGTCAGTGTGGCTTTCTCCCGAGTGTGTCACTGCGGTCCCACTGCTGCTCTGGTTTCCTTTCTCGCTCGCTGAAGGAGTCTGTCGTCATACCTCAGTGCAGAGCTATTCTGGACTTTTTTGTGTCTGGTCCAGAACATTTTACAGACTGAGTGCAAAACAGTAATAGCAGTATTTAAAAGTTAAACAAGAAGAGACCTACAAAGAGAATCAATAAATCTGTCCCAGAGGATGTTCACTCTCTGGCACCACTTTAAAGAATGTATTATTCTACATAGAGACTTTAACTACACAACATAACAACCTTGTTCAATATATGTTTGTCTCCATCAGAAATGTTTATTGCCATTCCATTTTGACTTACAGTTCAACGCTTCTTCTTATGTCCTTCATACACACGTTGTGTATTTGCCGCTGATCCAGTTACTCTCAGTTACAGTTTCACAAATACACAAAATGGATAAAGTGATTGATTTCTGCTAATTCAATCCCAGCAATAAAGCCATCCAAATCCTCCCTGTCTGTCCGTCCTTCGATTTTCTCCTCCACCGTTCATCAAATCACTTCCTTTGTCTTCCCGTTGTTACAGAAAAGCCTCTTGAGACTTAAGAGCATCTCTGCCGACAGTTTGAGCTGCTGTAACAAACTGTTTCCAATTAATACAACACTGAAGTGTCATAATAAATAACTGTTCTATGCTGCTGGAGGAAATAAGCAACTGTTCAGCTAATAGGTTCAACAGACAGTACACAAACAACAGCATATCTTTGAGAAGAAGACGTGTCTTTTTAAAATCATGGCATCAGGTTTCACGTTCACCAGATGCGATGACTGCTGCTGTTTTGTATAATCACTTAATATATTGTTACTTTAGTGGAATAGATTTTTTTCTGAATATTACAACATCAGCCTGATCTTTTCCCACTGACATTATGCTTTTGCATTTTCCTACATTGAATTGCCTGCTAGCTTGCTAAATTGTTAGCTTCTGTGGCTTCAGTAACATTAGCATTCTTGTTGCGGTTGCCTAGCAGCAGTATTCTGATGACTTCAACATTTGAACGCCAACACATGCCTACGCAATCTGTCTCGTCCTAACACACCATCAGTAATGAGTGATGCATGGACAACATGCAGGACTCCATTAGACCAAGTAGCTGGCCCAGCCCTTAAGTAGGGTTGTGCAAAATAACCTAAATCTCTTTCATTTTTCACTATTTCATATCCGGATACATATGGCTGGTTCCTTCTTCTCTTCTGTGTCGTGATCTTCTGCATGTTTGTGTTGACTGCATGCAAAGTCCCTGTCTTCACCTGAACACAAAGCACCATCCAAATAATGAAAAGAAAGATTGATTTAAAGAAGGATTTGTGGCTCAACAAATAAAATGATAAAGCGTGATAGGGTATATTATATTAAATTTAATATGAAATAGACGTTTCTATCCTCACACAACATGTCTTGTCATATTGCACAGTGCTACCATACCCAGGTTGTTTTAATCACTTTTCGCATGAAAGATGCATTGCACAGTCCCTCACCTACTTATGGCATCCTGTCGCTTTAAGCACATCCATCAATCAATCAATCTCCAAGGAAGAGCTGTCATGCGTGCTTTGAAATACAGTCAATCTTTATGTATACTCTGTCTCAGATGCCCAGTGCACAGCACAAGTTTTACATTTTGAATGTGCTATATACATTTGGTGATGTCCAGGGTTCTGTGATTCATTACCTCATTGAAATACAAGTCTCCGAAATAGACCATAATTCATTGGAACACAGGCAAACTGGACCTAGGCGGCTGAGCTGGGATTGACTTTGTGTTAATACATCATTCCTGATTCACGGAGCTGACTACAGGCTCTTGACTGGCATACTCAAAACCCCTCTGATGGATGAGGAACAAACTACAGTACGATTCATATGAGAATGGTTTCAGGCTGTGCTTTAGCAACAATCAACGGAGACTGCATCTACATCTTTGTATACCAATGAATCCCACAGGGACGTGCTGTGTCTTTTCTTAGCACCAATGCTTGAGCTTGAGAGTTTTAAATAGAGAAAATCCCTCATTCTTACAACACAACACCTTCACATTGTAAAACAGCCTCACCCACAAAGAATGGCACCGTCAACCTATCACCTCTAATGGGAACAAAAGGTCAGGCCTTAATTATTCATTCGGGATGTCAAACAATGCGTGCCCGCTGTTATTTAGGGTGGGGGAGACCCACTGAATAATTCACAGGGCGGATTCTATTTCCTTCAAGGGGCAGCTCGCTGGTTCCGATGTTTGTGAGAGTCTTATCTCCGCACAGGAGCCCTCTGTCATTCCTTGGCTGACCTTGGCTGTCACTGCCGTGGCAACATAGATGGCACAGAAGGTGGCAGAGACTTGTGTTCTTCCCCTATCTGCAGGCCTCCTCCACAGTGAGTGAGAACGAGTAGGAAGGACTACAGGGAGCTGGCTGTTCCTCGTCTAAGTTCCCTCAGTGTCTGTTTACAGTACACCATATGCCACGCTGTGCCGGATGGGTGCTAACGTACAAAAAAACAGCAGATTACTCTTTTACAATGAGTTATTCAGCTTTTCACCCACGGTTCATTTCTGTCTTGGTACACTAGCCATGTCAATTGCGCTTAAGCGGCTTTCTTAAGATGTGAGGGGTGTTTATTGCGGCTGAAGAGTCAAAAGCAGATATTAATGCTATTAAAGTGCATTTAACTGAAGAATGCTGTAATGTGAGTCACTTCCATGGCAGGATTAGAGGGAGGCGGCATGGGAAAGATATCTGAGTGAGGAGAGAAAATGAAAACGTTGATATGTGAGAGGCAGGAGGGAGAGACGAGGACAGATGAGACAGAGAGCGTGTGAGAAGAAGTGTGTCTGTGTGAGTGAGAGAAAGAGAGAGCGAGAGAGAGAATCCTTGTGTCAACGCTACCATCTCTGAACAATCAAATGCAGAGACACATACACAAATAGAGTATACATCTATCATGCAGCGGATGGAGAGCAGCCTAGAGGAAATCAAATGAGCAACTTCTTTGTCATTGTGAATGTAATCAGCAGAATGACCCCATCTTCCTGCGGCCACTATCTCACTGCTGTGTGTATTGAGGCACTCTGCGGCTGAAGGAGATCATAAGGACTGACTGCTCTGCCACTATGGATAAAATACAGTGATCAATAACTATGGATAGAGGCACTTAAGTTATCAGATTTGTTACAGGATACTGGATCTGAAGAGGGTTTGTGCAACTGTCATCAGAGCAAGGAGGTCTTTCTAAAGTCTGGTATTATTGGTTAGACAGACATTTGGACAGGCTGGTAGAATTACATTATGTTACTTTACACATGGTTATATATGTATTAGGAGTATATATGGTCGTTTCACTCTCTAGAATAATTCGGACAAATTTAGTATACTTTTGAGGGCGCTTTCACACGTACCTTGTTTGGTCGGGATCTTTGGACCGTTCAGTTTTATCCAAACCAAAATAACAGCTGTGAAAGGTGCCTTGGACCACAGTCTAAACCAATGGTCCAAACCAACAGACCAAAGTGTAGTCTCGGTCCAGCTCAAGCTTAACTTGAGGGCTAAAAACAGGAAATAAAGAAAGTATTAAACAATAGCAGATGGAAAAAGTGACTTGCAGGATTACGTTAAATCTTTGCCTCGGACAATATACATTTTGAACGATGAGGATGTTCACCGGGCGCATTCAAACTAGTGTCAAGTACTGCGCCTGAAATTAGTGTTGCTGGTAGTGAAATCATAATAATGTTATTAAGATCAAATATTAGACAACAAACCATTATCAGATGCACACCTGTCTACAAACAAATCAATGTCAACTATAGGTAGACGCAGTGCAAAATGGGTGACGACGACAATACTCACTAATGTCATTCAATATTCAGTTTTATTCAATTTCAATTACAATTCAATATAGCATGCTCCCTAACTTGCAATGTGAAACCAAAACTAGCCCGATTAATTTGAAACAATGCAACAAAGACATAAACCTTGGTTGTGAACTTGTGTTGGTTTGAAAACGCCATAAGAAACCAATGTCCACAGCATCTTTCTCTTTATCCCACTGTTACTGGCTTGGCACTTTGATATAAAGGTTCCCTCCCACTTGGCCCTGACCATATGTACTTGTCTGATGTGTTGCTTGATGCTCAGCATGCCTCTCTTCTTCCTCTGCTCTGGAACATCAGGGCTGTGCCTCCTCTTAAATCAAATTATTAAACTTGGAATTAAATAGAGTATATATTGTATCCAGGCTATATTGTCCACAAAATGTTCCAATCAAAGTTGCTTGGTCATGGTAGAGCTAGTATTTAAGATAACAAGTACCTTATATGCAGTTTCCCGGTTCAACAATTCCAATGATTTAAATTTTGAACGTCTGACTGAATAAACAGCTTTTATCTCTCACTGCAGAGAAAAATGCACTAAGACAACTGAGTGAAGTAAGTATAGACAACTGTAGCTTGACTCAATGAGTTCTGCTAGAGCTCCAGATTATGCAGTGGAAGGATATTCATTGTAGAATATAGAACGATTACAAACTATCCTCAAAGATTTCTTTAACCATTAGAAGTGTTTTACCTAAACAACATACTTCTCAGCACTGGAGCCCCTTATAGGTACTAATGAAACACAATGTTACCATTTCGACATTGGCATAATTAGAAATAAGAAGAGAATACAAGCTTATTTCACACTAAATTATTTATACATGATTTTGTTGCTTTTGCGTTTCTATAACACTGCTTCACATGCTGGTCGAATCTAGCTCTAAATTGTGCTCAGTTGAAGTGTCCTCCTGCAGCCAAAACAGCAAATATAAATAAATATGTGTTTATAAGAGTGCACAACGGCTACTGCTCAGCCTTGTGCATGTCCTTGGTTAGATCCTGGTGTAAAGATTAAATGAATAAAGAGTTATACCATTGCTTGGCTTGATAATAAGCAGCCACTGCGAACTTACACAGTATGTGTTTAAATTGACATACTACCAGTCGGTCCCTGACATTTACTGTGGTTGTTGGTGTAGTATTTTTGTATATGTGAATAGATATATACAGTGTTTGTGCCATGTGCCAAGTGCACACATTAAAAGTAGCCTAATAGTTAATGCTTTCCTGTCATCTTATGTTCTGCTCCGGATCTGATGAATTGGGGAATAAAAACTGAATTTTATTTAGAGACACTGATGCTCAGAGGTTGGTTTGTAATGGCAGTATTTCTTTCAGAGCTACTGACCTTATTGCCACCTTCACTGTGTGCAGAGCAGTGACAATGCTTGTTTATCCTGGAGCTGAAAAAAGGCCTGAAGAGAAGCAGGTTTTCCTCTGTGTCTTTTTAGAACTGGGGAGGATGTTGATTGCCCCAGAGAAGCTGCAGGCTGAGAAGCAGCCTTTTCTTCCAGGCTGACAAGGTGACTGGTTCAGATGCTGGGCCAGGTGCTCTCTAAGTTTGAAAACAGCAGGGTGCCTGGAAAACCAAAGACCAAGGACATGGACGTGCTCGCTGCCAACTTATGGCTGCACTGCAGGGCTCTTAAAACATTAACTCTCCTGGAACCACACATGCCCAGGTGCCAGGGTGATGCTGACCAAGTTAATTACACTAATTTATCTTGCCTACAGTAAGCTTGTCAGTAAAGCCTTGGCAACACTTTTCGGTCTTTTGGATGCAGCAGCAGAAAGGTCTGGAGGTGGGCCCAAATGCACTGATCTGTTCCTTGCAGAGCAGTCAGGGAGTAGCGCTGCACCTATCCATCATTTTTTATTGATCAGTTAATCTAATTTTTTTTAACATTTACTAGATTATTATGATAATGAATTTATCAAAAATAAAATGCTAAAACTTGTGTCATTTATATTTATTTATCTTCTCTTAAATACAAACATATATGACGAAGAAAAACTAAGTATGCACTGCAAGGCATTATTGCACAACATAAAATAGCCCAGTCTGAACTGCCAATCAGCCTTATACGATCCCTTACAGATTCTCTACAAAAGAAAATTTGTGCAAGAGCTTGTTCCATTCAAGTAAAATTACTCTATCAATTCGCATTAAACTGTCCATCAACAAAATAAATAAAAGTGGTCTCTGACTACAAACTCCCACACTTTAGATGAGGGGTATTCAATTAAAATTCAAAGAGGTTCAGTTTGAGAGAATTTCCTCAAGCAAAGGTGTGAAACATCATAATGTGAAACATGCGTCATGATTCAGTGACATATTTTGAAGTAGCCTATTAGTTGTATGAACGTCTGTATGAAGTAAAAAACTGAGAAAGTACAATTCAATAGTATTTAACAATGTATGTTATTTATTTTCACATTGAACTGGAGGGAAATCTAATAATAAAATAATAATAATATAAAAAAATGTGGAATATGGCCAAAATGGCCACTAAATGCAAAATAGCAGGCTTCCTGTTGTGTTTTTCCAATTGCACCAAGAGACTTTTATGTTTGTCTGGTCATGATACACCTGTATATCGATTTTTGTGAAGATAGGTCAATGGGAACACCTTCCGGGGGTCTCGGGCTGTCTCGGGGGGCACCGTTGAGCCATTTTGCGACGCCCATTGAAAATTCCTTCAGAATATGTAAATTTTCACCACTTTCTAACTTTCTGCAAATTTTGGTAAGAAGTTGAGCATGTTAAAGCCCTCAAAAAGCCAATTCATTTGCCTGAATAATAATAATAATAATAATAATAATAATGAAAATTCCTTCAGAATACGTACATTTTCACCACTTTCTAACTTTCTGCAAATTTTGGTAAGAAGTTGAGCATGTTAAAGCCCTCAAAAAGCCAATTCATTTGCCTGAATAATAATAATAATAACTAGGGCTACGTTGTAGCACTTGCGGGCCCGAGCACCTGCACGTTGAAGCCTGTTGCGGTCGGGGGAGAGAGCGGTCGATGACCAAGCGCACGTCTCCGCGTTGGATGCGTTTTCTTCTCTGTGGCAAGGATAAAAGCTTCACTTCCTGTAGCCACCAGGGGGCGCTGTGATTTAAAGTCATGATTTCTGTGTAGATGTCATCAGGCTGGGACTCTAGTCCAACATGTCTAGTTTGGACTCAATTGGACAATAAACGCTTCACTTCCTGTAGCCACCAGGGGGCGCTGTGATTTAAAGTCATGATTTCTGTGTAGATGTCATCAGGCAGGGACTCTAGTCTTACATGTCTAGTTTGGACTCAATTGGACAATAAATGCTTCACTTCCTGTAGCCACCAGGCGGCGCTGTGATTTAAAGCCATGATTTCTGTGTAGATGTCATCAGGCCGGGACTCTAGTCTTACATGTCTAGTTTGGACTCAATTGGACAATAAACGCTTCACTTCCTGTAGCCACCAGGGGGCGCTGTGATTTAAAGTCATTATTTCTGTGTAGATGTCATCAGGCTGGGACTCTAGTCTTACATGTCTAGTTTGGACTCAATTGGACAATAAACGCTTCACTTCCTGTATCCACCAGGGGGCGCTGTGATTTAAAGTCATGATTTCTGTGTAGATGTCATCAGGCCGGGACTCTAGTCTTACATGTGTAGTTTGGACTAGATTGGACAATATATGTCAGAGATACAGAACCTCGTGTTTTGATGGCGTGTAATCAAACTTCGACGCCACGGTCACACGGACTTGAAACCATATGAATATCTTCAGGGGGGGGGCTGTTGATACACACATGTAGTTTGAGTGAGATAGAACCATGAACACTGAAGTAACAACATTTCGTGTTTCACGGCGAGTTGATGAACTTTGACGCCACGCCACGGTCACACGGTGTGACGAAAAAACAATCCCTAAATCATTTTTTATCTCCATCTTGTTGTGATGACACTCATCTGAATTTAAAGTTGAACTGATAAAAGCCCTGGGACAAGTACATCAAAGTAAAAATGGTGAATATGGTCAAAATGGCCACTAAATTAAAAATGGCGGGCTTCCTGTTTGGTCTAACATATCGATCCAAGAGACTTATTTGTTTGTTATGAAAAGACACATGTCCCCATAGATTTTTGTACATGTCGGCCAATCGTAGTGCCGGGGCTGCCCTTTAGGGGGCGCTAGTCCGTTTTTTTGCCACGCCCATTTCTTAAAACCATATGAATATCTTCAGGGGGGGGATGTTAATACACACATGTAGTTTGAGTGAGATGGAACCATGAACACGGAAGTTACAGCAATTTTGTGTTTCACGGCGAGCTGATGAACTTTGATGCCACGCCATTAATACTGTGTTTGACGAAAAGTCACAGTAATCTTACATCTTCATTATCAATGTCTTGAGACCCATTTGATAGAGTTTGACATGGTCGAGGTCAGTGGATGAGGAGAAATACATCCAAGTGTAAGACATGCAAAAAAAAAGACATTTCCTGTTGCCACCAGGGGGCGCTGTGATATTAAGTCATGATTTCAGTGCAGATGTCATCAGGCCGGGTCTCTTGTCTTATGTGTCTAGTTTGGACTCGATTGGATCGTGTTTGTCCGAGATACAGAACCTCGTGTTTTGATGGCGTTTAATCAAACTTTGATGCCACGCCAAGGTCACACGGTGTGGAGAAAAGTTGATTTTTTAAGTCAACTTTTTTCTCCATCTTGTTGTGATGACACTCATCTGAATTTGAAGTTGATCTGATGAAAGCCCTGGGACAAGTACATTAAAGTAAAAATGGCCAAAATGGCCACTAAATCCAAAATGGCGGGCTTCCTGTTGCGTTTTTCATAATGCCCTTTGTGACTTTTTTTCATGATTTGTCACGATACACCTCTTGCCCGATTTTGGTGAAAATCGGTTATTTTTGAAACCTAGGGGCTGGGTTCCAGGGGGCGCTGTTGAGCCATTTTGCCACGCCCATTTCCAAATACACCAGAATACGTAAATTTTCACCACTCTCAAATTTTCTGCAAAGTTTGGTAAGAAGTTCAGCATGTTAAAGCCCTCAAAAAGCCAATTCACTTTAGTCACAATAATAATAATAATAATAATAACTAGGGCTACGTTGTAGCACTAACGGGCCCGAGCACACGCGCGTTCCAAGTCTGTTGCGGTCGGGGAAGAGAGAACGTTGGATGAGCAAGCGCTCGTCTCCGCGTTGCATGCGTTCGGCACTGCGGCAAGGATAAACGCTTCACTTCCTGTAGCCACCAGGGGGCGCTGTGATTTTAAGTCACGATTTCTGTGTAGATGTCTTCAGGTCGGGAATCTTGTCTTATGTGTCTAGTTTGGATTTGATCAGACCAAATATGTCTGAGATACAGAAACTCGTGTGTTGATGGCGTTTCATCAAACTTTGACGCCACGCCATGGTCAGAGGCTCTGACGAAAAAATAAAATTTTGATAAGTTTGAATCTCCATCTTGTTGTGATTAGACTCATATAAATTTTAAGTTGATCTGAGGAAACCTCTACGACAAGTATATCAAAGTAAATATGCAGAATATGGCCAAAATGGCCACCAAATCCAAAATGGCGGGCTTCCTGTTTACTCTAGCATATCTATCCAAGAGACTTATTTCTTTGTCATGATAAGACACATGTCCCCGTCGATTTTCGTAGCTGTAGGCCAATCACAGTGCCGGAACTGGCCTTTAGGGGGCGCTAGTCAGTTATTTTGCCACGCCCATTCCTTAAACCCTTCCGACAGATTTCAGGGGGGGGCTGTTGATACACACATGTAGTTTGAGGGAGATTGAACCTTGAACTCCGAAGTTATAGCAATTTCGTATGTCATGGCGAGTTGATGAACTTTGATGCCACGCCATTAATATGGCGTTTGACGAAAAGTTACAGTAATCTTATATCTTCATTATCAATGCCTTGAGACCCATTCGCCACAGTTTGACATGGTTGCTCAAAGTGGATGAGGAGAAATTCTTCCAAGTGTGAGACGTACCAAAAACAAGACATTTCCTGCTGCCACCAGGGGGCGCTGTAATTTTAGGTCACTATTTCTATGTTGTTGTATTCGGGTCGTGACTCTTGTCTTATGTGTTTAGTTTGGACTTGATTGGACCAAATATGTCCGAGATACAGACGCCCGTGTTTTGATGGCGTTTCATCAAACTTTGACGCAACGCCACGGTCACACGCTCTGACGAAAAGTTGATTTTTTTGATAACTTTAATACTCCATATTGTTGTGATGACACTCGTCTTAATTTTAAGGTGATCCGATGAAAGCCCTACGACAAGTACATCAAGGTAAAAACGTGGAATATGGTCAAAATGGCCACTAAATCCAAAATGGCGGACTTCCTGTTGCTTTTTTCATAATGCTCCTTGAGACTTTTTTGTATGATTAGTCACGATACACCTTTCCCCCGATTTTGGTGAAGATCGGCCATGGGGAAACCTAGGGGCTGCGTTCCAGGTGGCGCTGTTGAGCCATTGTGCCACGCCCATTTCCAAATACTCCAGAATACGTAAATTTCCACCATATTCTAATTTACTGCAAAGTTTTAAACATTTTTGAGCATGGGAAAGCCCTCAAAAAGCCCATTCATTTGGATGAATAAGAATAATAATAATAATCATTTCAATTTCAATAGGGCCTCCCACCGGAGGTGCTCGGGCCCTAATAAGAATAATCCTTACAATTTCAATAGGGCCTCTCACCATTCGGTGCTCGGGCCCTAATAATAATAAAAAGTAAAAATGTGGAATATGGCCAAAATGGCCACAAAATGCAAAATAGCAGGCTTCCTGTTGTGTTTTCCAATTGCACCTAAATACATTTTTTGTTTGTCTGGTCATGATACACCTGTGTGTCGAGTTTTGTGAAGATCGGTCAATGTGAACACGTTCCAGGGGTCTCGGGGGCACCGTTGAGCCATTTTGCGATGCCCATTGAAAATTCCTTCAGAATATGTAAATTTTCACTACTTTCTAACTTTCTGCAAATTTTGGTAAGAAGTTCAGCATGTTAAAGCCCTCAAAAAGCCAATTCATTTGCCTGAATAATAATAATAATAATAACTAAAATTTTTAGGGCTGCAAAGCATCACTGGGTGGGCCCGAGCACATCCATTTTGAAGCGTTGCATGCTTTTTGTCTGAAAAAACAAAAATAACCAGTTCTGAGAGAGAAAGAGACGTGACCTTTGCAAGACATAAAGTTTCCTTTGATCTAGGAAGACTGAAATCAAAGGATTCATGGTCCACGTATGTCCGCGTTACAGAACATCGTGTTTTAATGGCGTGTAATCAAATTTTGACGCCACGCCACGGTCACACCGTGTGATTAAAAAAAAATCCGTCAGTCAGTTTTTATCTCCATCTTGTTGTGATGACACTCATCTCAATTTGAAGTTGATCCGATGAAAACCCTGGTACAAGTGTATCAAAGAAAAAATGTGGAATATGGCCAAAATGGCCACTAAATACAAAATATCAGGCTTCCTGTTTTGTTTTTACAATTGCACCCAGATACTTTTTTGTTTGTTTGGTCATGATACACCTGTATATCGATTTTTGTGAAGATAGGTCAATGGGAACACCTTCCGGGGGTCTCGGGGGGTCTCGGGGGGCACCGTTGAGCCATTTTGCGACGCCCATTGAAAATTCCTTCAGAATACGTAAATTTTCACCACTTTCTGACTTTCTGCAAATTTTGGTAAGAAGTTGAGCATGTTAAAGCCCTCAAAAAGCCAATTCATTTGCCTGAATAATAATAATAATAATAATAATGTTAAAAAATGCATAAGTATAATAAATTGATATTTTAAAGTTACCTGTGCAAAAATAAATTCTGGAGGCATCAAGGTAACTTGAGGCAAATGTGAGTGAGGGGAAATTGGATTCGTTCTCTTGGGAACCAGGGAATGAGTATGCCATCATGTTTCGGACAACCGTTGAATTGGATGGTGTGCTTTCTACTCCTGTGCTCTAGTTTTTGCGCTGCCATTTTGATTATGTGCTCCATTTTCAACTTATCAATTCCATTATCGCAAAGTTAAAATTTGGAGCAAGGTGAAGAATAAAACATGTAGCTTTGTAAGGTCATGAAAGGACACCACTTATGAATTAAAACTTAAGAGAGAGAGGGAGACCAGTTTGCCATCACATATGACCTCTGGCAGACTGGTTGTTATAATGAAAGTAATAATAATAATAAATACACCTGTATATCGATTTTTGTGAAGATAGGTCAATGGGAACACCTTCCGGGGGTCTCGGGGGGTCTCGGGGGGTACCGTTGAGCCATTTTGCGACGCCCATTGAAAATTCCTTCAGAATACGTAAATTTTCACCACTTTCTAACTTTCTGCAAATTTTGGTAAGAAGTTGAGCATGTTAAAGCCCTCAAAAAGCCAATTCATTTGCCTGAATAATAATAATAATAATAATAATAATAATAACTAAAATTTTTAGGGCTGCAAAGCAGCACTGGGTGGGCCCGAGCACATCCATTTTGAAGCGTTGCATGCTTTTTGTCTGAAAAAACAAAAATAACCAGTTCTGAGAGAGAAAGAGACGTGACCTTTGCAAGACATAAAGTTTCCTTTGATCTAGGAAGACTGAAATCAAAGGATTCATGGTCCATGTATGTCCGCGTTACAGAACATCGTGTTTTAATGGCGTGTAATCAAATTTTGACGCCACGCCACGGTCACACCGTGTAATTAAAAAAAAATCCGTCAGTCAGTTTTTATCTCCATCTTGTTGTAATGACACTCATCTCAATTTGAAGTTGATTCGATGAAAACCCTGGTACAAGTGTATCAAAGAAAAAATGTGGAATATGGCCAAAATGGCCACTAAATACAAAATATCAGGCTTCCTGATTTGTTTTTACAATTGCACCCAGAGACTTTTTTGTTTGTTTGGTCATGATACACCTGTATATCGATTTTTGTGAAGATAGGTCAATGGGAACACCTTCCGGGGGTCTCGGGGGTCTCGGGGGGCACCGTTGAGCCATTTTGCGACGCCCATTGAAAATTCCTTCAGAATACGTACATTTTCACCACTTTCTAACTTTCTGCAAATTTTGGTAAGAAGTTGAGCATGTTAAAGCCCTCAAAAAGCCAATTCATTTGCCTGAATAATAATAATAATAATCCTTACAATTTCAATAGGGTCTCACCAGACACCTTTGATGTCTGTGCTCGGGCCCTAATAATAATTAAAGCCCTCAAAAAGCCAATTCATTTGCCTGAATAATAATAATAATAATAATAATAATAATTAAAGCCCTCAAAAAGCCAATTCATTTGCCTGAATAATAATAATAATAATGAAAATATAACATTTTTAGGGCTGCAAAGCAGCACTGGGTGGGCCCGAGCACATCCATTTTGAAGCGTTGCATGCTTTTTGTCTGAAAAAAACAAAAATAACCAGTTCTGAGAGAGAGAGAGACGTAACCTTTGCAAGACATAAAGTTTCCTTTGATCTAGAAAGACTGAAATCAAAGGATTCATGGTCCATGTATGTACGCGTTACAGAACATCATGTTTTAATGGCGTGTAATCAAACTTTGACGCCACGCCACGGTCACACTGTGTGATTAAAAAAAAATCCGTCAGTCAGTTTTTATCTCCATCTTGTCGTGATGACACTCATCTCAATTTGAAGTTGATCCGATGAAAACCCTGGTACAAGTGTATCAAAGAAAAAATGTGGAATATGGCCAAAATGGCCACTAAATGCAATATAGCAGGCTTCCTGTTGTGTTTTTCCAATTGCACCCAGAGACTTTTTTGTTTGTCTGGTCATGATACACCTGTATATCGATTTTTGTGAAGATAGGTCAATGGGAACACCTTCCGGGGGTCTCGGGATGTCTCGGGGGGCACCGTTGAGCCATTTTGCGACGCCCATTGAAAATTCCTTCAGAATACGTAAATTTTCACCACTTTCTAACTTTCTGCAAATTTTGGTAAGAAGTTGAGCATGTTAAAGCCCTCAAAAAGCCAATTCATTTGCCTGAATAATAATAATAATAATAATAATAATAATAATAATAATAATAATAATAATAATAAATAATAATAATAATGAAAATATAACATTTTTAGGGCTGCAAAGCAGCACTGGGTGGGCCCGAGCACATCCATTTTGAAGCGTTGCATGCTTTTTGTCTGAAAAAAACAAAAATAACCAGTTCTGAGAGAGAGAGGACGTAACCTTTGCAAGACATAAAGTTTTCTTTGATCTAGGAAGACTGAAATCAAAGGATTCATGGTCCATGTATGTACGCGTTACAGAACATCATGTTTTAATGGCGTGTAATCAAACTTTGACGCCACGCCACGGTCACACTGTGTGATTAAAAAAAAATCCGTCAGTCAGTTTTTATCTCCATCTTGTCGTGATGACACTCATCTCAATTTGAAGTTGATCCGATGAAAACCCTGGTACAAGTGTATCAAAGAAAAAATGTGGAATATGGCCAAAATGGCCACTAAATGCAATATAGCAGGCTTCCTGTTGTGTTTTTCCAATTGCACCCAGAGACTTTTTTGTTTGTCTGGTCATGATACACCTGTATATCGATTTTTGTGAAGATAGGTCAATGGGAACACCTTCCGGGGGTCTCGGGATGTCTCGGGGGGCACCGTTGAGCCATTTTGCGACGCCCATTGAAAATTCCTTCAGAATACGTAAATTTTCACCACTTTCTAACTTTCTGCAAATTTTGGTAAGAAGTTGAGCATGTTAAAGCCCTCAAAAAGCCAATTCATTTGCCTGAATAATAATAATAATAATAATAATAATAATAATCCTTACAATTTCAATAGGGTCTCACCAGACACCTTTGATGTCTGTGCTCGGGCCCTAATAATAATAATAATAATAATAATAATAATAATCCTTACAATTTCAATAGGGTCTCACCAGACACCTTTGATGTCTGTGCTCGGGCCCTAATAATAATAATCCTTACAATTTCAATAGGGTCTCACCAGACACCTTTGATGTCTGTGCTCGGGCCCTAATAATAATAATAATAATAATCCTTACAATTTCAATAGGGTCTCACCAGACACCTTTGAACAAACTTCCTGAATAACAAAGTTGCAAAGATCACCTTTAAATAATGATAATAATAAATGGGAAGAGATGTCTGATCACGTCAATGTTAATTATTTGTCAATACAATGTCAATCACAATAATTATTAACAATGATTTCCTCAACAATGATGGTAGTAAACAGATATATTAAAACATGCAACAATTATTTTTGTTAATCTGTTTCAACTTTGCTTAAATTCAACTTAATTTAAGTACTTTTGGTGACATTTATCACTACATTCCTCCATTAGTCTGTACTTTTTCAAAAATAGAGAAAAAGTCAATTAAATTATAATCACTTTGTTACAACAATGATAACGCTAAACCAAAAAGAACACATGCATGTGACTGGGGTGTAAAAGGGTTTTCTTAATTTGTTGGGTCTCATGCTGTCAGCTGCCCGAGTTTTCAGACCTAAAATACACACTAGTCTCTCCCCATGTCAGGGCCCGACTTGTTATGCCTCTGCGCCCAACCAGTGTAATAATCACTGGCATACAGTGAGATGGAGGTTTTACCTTTATTTTTATTTTTTATTTCAAATTTAAATTTTTTTTTTTTCCTTAATTTAAAAAAAAAAAAATTAGAGCATGCCTTGCATCCGGCGGGCCGAGCTGGACCCCCTGGCAGGCCGTATGTTTTACACCCCTGCTTCAGATAATAGTGGGCGATTATTTAGCTTTAGCTTGCTCTTCGGGTGATTCCAAGCTTTGAGGCAGCGCAGCCATCTTCCTTACGACACGCTGAGGCACGTTACACAAGTCGGTGTATATACAACTCGTTGCCCCAGCCCTATCAGGGACAAACACTAATTAGAGAATTTAGGTGTAAACGTTTTAAAGGGTCTGCCCAATTCAGTTTTGTGTTGAGTTTGAATTTAAAGCATATCTATATGAATTGTACATAAACAGATTTCTGCTGGTTTTCCAGAAAACATACAGTGAAAGTTTAAGGTTATGACAAGCCCTTTCGCTCCACAGAGGTTCACCTGGCCACCTAATGCAAGAGGCTGCAGTCAGAGAGGGCCAATATCGTAATGTCATACAGCATTACATCTGTGTGCTGTAGTTAGCATCCGCATAGGGATATTACTCCCGCTTACATTTGACCCCAAGATGGCTTTTCCCGATGTGTCCAAGTCAAGGAATTGTTGAAAAGTTTTTTGGTTGTGAGCGTGGCTTCCTTTGTAGAGAGCTTTATTGACGATCCTTAAGAGTCTTAGAGCAGTGCACAAATGGCTTTTGAGGATTGTTGAGCACTATGAAGTTGAGATTCCAGAAAAGGAGAGTGTGAAAAAATAGCTTGTCTGACACTGGAGTTTTGTGCAGGTACAGGGATGTTAACTCCGTGTCGCAGAAGGAGTTGCTGATGTTGCATATAAAGCAGTAACTTGTGAAAATGAGATAGAACTTGAAACAAGTTGTTGTCCCTGTTGACCTTTACAGTAACTAACCCAGGTGACATATGGAAATGTGATAAGTCATTGTTGGTGTCTGATCATATCAGCAACATTTCTTCTGGCCACACTCATAGCTAGATACCGTTCTCCTCACAAACACGTCTCCGACATGTCAACTCACTGGCAATTCTGATCAGGGTGGTTCTTTCTCTGGTGTTAATTCATGCAATTGAATGTCATCTAAATGTTTGTTTGACTCTGTTGTTCCCTTAGCATCTGCATATCCATGTTGCTCTATCAAAGCCAAGGCAGTTACCAGAGCATGGTCTCAGTTCATCTAAATATTTGGCCTCCCTAAACTACTACTGTCTGACAGAGGTTCAACTTCTCATCCCATCTGTTTGCTCAGGTGCTTTTACAGCATCACTTTGCAAATCAGTGGCAGACCATGCACCAAGTCAGGGCACACCTGGACACTCACCAAATGCAGAAAACATTGCTGCTTATTTACCTTTCTGAGCCGACAGGTCAGTGGGTGGAGGGGCTGTCGTTGAACTGCAAATACTTACAAAATAACCACAGACAGAAATAGCTTGCAAATGCTCACAACAAAACCAAATGCAGAAACGGGTGTGTTGTCAATTTGATGATGTTTTTCTTAATTTGTTTTCTATTTCCATGTGTTTCATTAAGTTGCAGTACGTTGCTTTCTCAAGGTCACTTTCGTCTTATGGATATAAATTGACTGCCTGTATGTTGTATAAAATATATCCCATTTATTCTCTGCATAGTCAAACAAACCAAGTTTAGTTCAGCGCACAATGTTTCAATGCCAATCATTTACATTGATGACTAGGGCTTGACAAATAAACTGAGAAATATATCTATGGTCTCTGTCAAGACCTTCAGATTTATCAGTCAGATAAAACCTTTTGAAAAATGACTTTTTTTCGTTCAATCCACCCCATCACAAGGTGAGAAAAGTCACGGATTTCTATTCGACACACAACAATTACATGTTAGGTTGTAAATAAGACAAACGTATGACATTGTGTTTTACACAAATTGGCTGTCACCTGTTGCTTTAATTAAAAACATTAGATGGCTTATTAGACACTTATTCCCTATTGAACAAATGCATTCACACATTCATTGTTCTTTGTCATTAATCACGTATGTATTTGATCACGATTTAATTTGCCTTTAAACCGTTGTTTCCTGTTTCCTCTTTAATTGAGTCAATACAATCACATCTACCTTGATTGTTATTTAATGTTGATTGAAATGTGATCAATTTGTGTGGCGCCATAATTACAACAACCCTCCTCGCCTCCCCCTGAAAGAAAATGAATCCCATTTTTTTCATCTGCTTCTCTGGAATTAAACAAGAATCAGAAGCAGTGGGTTGCTCATTCAATAAGCGTTTAATTTACCACATTTAATTACCCACAATATCTGCCCTCTTTGACCCGGCAGGAAGCCTCCTATGACTAATGAGAGCACTTACCTGATTTCCCTGTGTAAGAAATCACATCCGTGTCTTTTCTCCATGATGCGCTCACACGAAGGCAAGTGCGTACGGTGACTCAAGATTGAAGGATTTTTTTTGTTGGTGGGGGGGATGAGTATGTTTCGACCAGGGCAGAGGTTTCAAGTCCGTATTGAAAGCCCCTGTGATGAATCCAGCCGGCGACCTCACTCCAGCCTGACACTGGATTTGGAACTGGACTGGAATTGTTCACCTTACAGTGTGGACATGGTGTGTTGCAGTTTTGCGCCTTGGTTTCATCCTTAATAAGCCATTTTACAGACTGTCTGTATATTTTGGACCATATGATATTCTCCCTTGTTTGGATGGAAGATGCCATACTGCTGTCGTTTGTTACCGCTGGTTTACAGGCAAGTCACAGTTATAGATAAACTGCAAGTTTCTCAATTTTGCTTCATTGAATTTTTTTTAAATCCCACTCACTACTGGTGTGCAAAAGAGAGAGACAAGTAGAAGCCAACTTGCTGCTGCATTATTCTTACAAAAGAATAGAATGCAAACTGGATGCGGTGTAATGCAGGACAGGAGAGAATCGAAGGGGCCGTGCAGCAGTAAAGAAGGCAATTAACTCGGCCCCCAAGCTGAGAGGGGTCCCTGCTTATGTTTGTCCACAGCAATTATTATTAATAATTGTTATTATAAATTATTAATTAATAGATGGCTATGTACAGGAGAGTGCAAGGTCTCTGTGGTGGGAAACCCTCCAATGAGGCCCATGCAACTAACATTCTGCCACTTTCATGATTTCAAAGGTTTGATTGAAGACTAGAATGTTTCCATGTGTGTGTATGATGAACCTGGGACGGTGGTTGAGGTTTGACCTTTCTTTAGAATTTCACTTGAAACGCTGCTGATAATAGGTGTCAGTGAACCTCCCCACCCAGGAAACACCAATCTTTTTTTTTGAAAAATGTAAAAACTGCACAATGGTGACCTTGCATGATTTCAACAACAGGAGATGACACTACCAATTACATACAGTAGGTATAATGAACAAGGAGAATCATATCAGCCCAAAACTTAACCCATAGCTGTTAAATTGGACATAATTTGCATGTTCTTTCAAACCATTTAATTTGCTGTATGTGCAACACATTTTCAGATTAGGTGTGGGCTTTGTGTGAATACAGTCTGTAGTAGAAATGAGTCCCTTGAATGTCAAGATTGTAACCTAGAAGCTTTCATCAGCTGAATACTTTAAGTGCTTTAACAAAAAGCTTTAACTGAAGGACAAACACAGAGCTCATTAGCGTGACTGTCTGAAGAGTTGTAGCAATGTGGGTGAGAATGATTTAGATTTGTGAAGTGGTTTAAGGGAGTTGCTATAACAAACTGAACTGCAGGTTGTGCTCATTCCTGTAATTCATATTCAAATAATGACCACTTATTCGAGTCACGCAGATATAACCATATCACATTTTAAACCTTATGGTCTTGGAATGAACATCTGAAGAAATAATGTAAGACATACTACTAAATAAGTGTCTAATATAGGTGACTTGACAAAAGCTCATTGGACATTGTAGAAAAAAATGGGTCAACTGTAGACAAAATTTGCTGCAGCTGCACCCCCTAAATTTATAACATTAAATAAAGAAAGACAAAAAAAGAAGGATAGCGTTCCCTGGTTAAAGAGCTGTGCCTATCACTTTGGTAGAAAACTTAATTAAACTTTAATATGAGCCATTTGCTTTCAGCCGTGTTGGTTCTCAGAGAAGCCAGTGGAATTAATTTCTTGCATCTTGTTATGCTATACACCTGCTGTTAAGCAGTGGAGTATTATTTCCCCAATGTAAGTGCTGTGCATTCAATTTTAATGAAGGAAACCTATTAATATTTAAGATGAATTTAAGTATTAGTGTGTGAGCTCTGTTTTGATGTCTTAATCTGGTCTGTGGTGTTTGATAGGTATAATGATACATTTATGCAGCCATTAGAAATTTATATTGTATGAAGAATAGAATTATTTGTCACCTTACTTTTATATAGTAGGTTGGTCTCAGAACTTTACCTATTTATCATATGACCGGCGGATACGTCTTTGCTCATGTGAATTAGAATATATCATATGATGGGCGGTCAAGTCTTTATTCATATGAATAGAAAACAGAACTAGAGAGATCAAAGTCAAAAACTCAAGGAGGAAAATCTCCAAAGCAGCGTCAACAAGAAATAGTCCAACCAAAGAAGGATGAAAAGCATACATTTTTTGTATCAACTTCTTATATTAAGCTCTTTTATATCCTTATCATTATAGAAGTATCCAAGTACGATGGAAACTGAAAGTGTGTTTTCTTTTATTCTTATTCTTGTGTTCAGATAATATAAGAGTGCATGATCATTGCCTATCTAGATAAAGTATTAGCTAATTTATTAATCTGTCATTTAATCAGTTTTAATCAATCATTTATTACATTTAATCACTTAATCATTTAATTTATATCTTGAGTATGTCTGGCGATCTTATTTATCATTTTATTATGATTGTTTTGATTTTCATTTATTGATTGATTTATCAAAGTTGTTATGATTTAATTTATTCATTGGGATTGTGATATTGTTTATTGTTGTCAGAAGGGTGTCAAAGGGTCTCACTGAAAAGTCCCTCACAGAGATACTTAAGGCAAAAACCGTAAAAAGACTACGGCAGTCTGCCACAGACTGACACGGATGCCTTATTCGATATTCATTACCTCAGCTCTCGAGCCACGAGGACTTAGAAAAACATCACGCTCCTGCGACGCGCTCATGGGTTGTTGCTAACTATAAGCGATTCGCCATAAATAGATGGCTTCCCGCTTTAACGGCATCAAACCAGAGCACGGCAGTGAACGTGAGAGATAGAATCAGGAGACACTTGACACCCTTTGACTTTTGATGTAAACCTCTTTTTATTTTTTACGTGCTCAGTAGTTTTACATTTCATTTATTTTCGTAAATAGGAAAACCCCTGTAATCCGCTTCATAAGGTTTAATTAAAAGCGCCGTTTGATAGCATCATCTGTAGTTGAGTTTTTTGTGGCAAAATCCCGAGCACCAACACAGTTTTTTCTTCAAAGAGAGGACACCGCTACGTCTACATCTCAGGGTAGAACAGTGCTGTAGGGACCGCTCCCCAGGCCGAACCAGGTGGTTTGGGCCTGGTGAGTAAAAGCTTTTTTATAGCTGTTGAGAAGTTTTTTTTAGTCGAGGGTTTTTCTGTACAATCTTCTTCTAGTCGGAGATAACCAGTGACAGGCTGTGAGTCAGACGTCCGGACGTCCCTGCACCCGAGACAGCCCTGTGAAGTGTAGTCACGGTGGGACTCCTTAGGGGGGCTGAGTCGGCTTGCAGAGGCCTGTGGAAAGTATCACATAAGTGGGCCGTCTCCGCCCCTCTCCCCTTCCTGTGTCCGTACGCCTCATTGCACATACGTACGTCGCCTCAGGTCGAGGACGAGTCCAGTGGGCGAGGACGGGTGCACAGGGGTCCACGGTAGCAACCGGACAGGGCAGAGAAAAGTTTGCCCGGCCGAGAGGTAGACTTTCTCCTCTCCTCTAATAATAAACCATAGTCCAAGAAGTCCGTGAGTGCCGAAGGCGGCAGATTAATGAACGTGCCGTCGCCGGCGGGAAGGCCTCAGCTCTGAGGGCAGCCCGTCCTGTTAGATCCCTGAAGAGCGATACCACTCACGACAACATAAACATTGAATTACTGTCAATCATCTCAGTCTATTGTGCTTTGGCAAATTTAATCTTGGAATTAAAGCAGGTTTTACAAAGGGCAGGTTCACATGCAGGAAAGATACATTTTATTATGCACATTCAGAATTACTTCAAAGTCCACATTACCATTTCACCTTAAGTATATTATCAATAACATATTTCGATCCAAACCTCATCTCAGAGAAATACTGTGAAGCTGTGTTTGTACTCTTTAGTAACACGGTGACCGGAGACACAAGGTTCATATTGTGTGGTTAGGTTTTGGCAGCAAAAGCAGTTTTAGGTAGATTTAGTTAAAGGTCGATGAAGAAAATGTATTGTCTCATTTTAGACCACATCTTTTCCTAACCTTGACTGAGGGCTCTAATCATTCTTTAGCTGCATACATCTGCTAAGTGAAATACATCACCTCAGTAAATAAATATCAAGGACAGATAAATTAATTAGTAATTATTCATTGTTATGTTGATGAAAACTGTATTTGTAAAAAACTGTCATGATCTGCCTGCTGTGTGGCTCCCTGTTCCATCTCCTGTTTTATTTTTTAATAAATAAATAATTTTTTTCAGGTTTTTGACAACCTGTGGGTTAATGACATTCTTTTTTGTTATAAAGGTATATTCATTTTGCCTGCCTGCCTTTGTGTGTCTGAATATGGATTTGTTTTTGCATGTTTCTAGTATTCAAATGTAAACCCTAGGAGACAAGGTTGTGATATTGAATGAAGGCTTTGCTTTATAATACTTAGTTCAGGTATTCAGCACTGCACAATAGATATTCCTACGTGGGAGCGGGCTAGCCACTGGAGGCTTGTGAACAGCTTCTGAGGCTTAGACAGCATTGCTCATTCCCTTTCTCTGGCCAGACTTTTCCCAGCTGCTTCTGGAAATCAAGCCAGCACCTTCTTGTTCACAAACCTGTTTTTATTACCTGCCTGGTGGTTTCATATACTCTGTGATCCTAGTCGTGTTTGAACCTCTGACTTCATCAAATGCAGGTGTAGTTCGTACTAATGACCTTAGATGTTAAATTGTGTTTAATTGTTTCAGTTGTTGACAGAAATGCAAAAAACGCTCCTCTGAATAGCAGATATACTCTGGCATTCACTGTCTATGAGTTCATTCTAAGTTCAACTTCTGAGACTGAAAAGCTGCGTTTTGTTAACAGCCTTGATCTTGGTCACTCTTGGCAGGTTACTTCTTCTTGTCCGCTCTCTGATTTCCTATAATGTTGTGAGATGCAAATAGGTAGACCTAGGGTTAGGGTTAGAATATTAGAAAATTAGAATATTGTGATAAAGTTCTTTATTTTCTGTAATGCAATTAAAAAAACAAAAATGTCATGCATTCTGGATTCATTACAAATCAACTGAAATATTGCAAGCCTTTTATTCTTTTAATATTGCTGATTATGGCTTACAGCTTAAGAAAACTCAAATATCCTATCTCTAAATATTAGAATATCATGAAAAAGTATACTAGTAGGGTATTCAACTAATCACTTGAATCGTCTAATTAACTCGAAACACCTGCAAGGGTTTCCTGAGCCTTGAAAAACACTCAGCTTGGTTCAGTAAACTAAATCACAAGTATGGGGAAGACTGCTGATCTGACTGTTGTCCAGAGGACCATCATTGACACCCTCCATCAGGAGGGTAAGACACAAAAAGAAATTTCTCAAAGAGCAAGCTGTTCACAGAGTGCAGTTTCAAAGCACATCCACAAAAAGTCTGTTGGAAGGGGGAAATGTGGCAGGAAACGCTGCACAACCAAGAGAGATGACCGCAGCCTTAACCGCATTGTGGGTCGCTTCCAGAATTTGGGGGAGCTTCAAAGACAGTGGACTGAAGCTGGAGTCCAGGTATCAAAAGCCACTGTTCACAGACGTGTCCGGGAAATGGGCTACAATAGCCGTATTCCCATGGTCAAGCCACTTCTGAACTCAAGACAACGGAAGAAGCGTCTGACTTGGGCTATGGAAAAGAAGCACTGGGCAGTTGCAGAGTGGTCCAAAGTCCTCTTTTCAGACGAAAGCAAGTGTTGTATTTCATTTGGAAGTCAAGGCGCCAGAGTCTGGAGAAAGGCTGGAGAGGAGCAAAATCCAAGTTGCTTGAAATCCAGTGTGAAGTTCCCACAGTCAGTGATGGTTTGGGGAGCCATGTCAGCTGCTGGTGTTGGTCCACTGTGTTTCATCAAGTCCAGAGTAAATGCAGCTGTGTACCAAGAGATTTTAGAGCACTACATGCTTCCGTCTGCTGAAAAGCTCTATGGAGATGAGGATTTCATTTTCCAGCATGATCTGGCACCTGCCCACAGTGCCAAAACCACCAGTAACTGGTGTACTGACCATGGCATTACTGTCCTCGATTGGCCTGCCAATTCCCCTGACCTGAACCCCATAGAGAATTTGTGGGGTATTATGAAGAAGAAGCTGAAAGACACCAGACCCAACAATGCAAATGAGCTAAAGGCCGCTGTTGAAGCATCCTGGGCATCCATAAACCCTAAGCAATGCCACAGGCTGATTGCCTCCATGCCCCGCCGCATTGATGCAGTAATCCGTGCAAAAGGATTCCCAACCAAGTACTGAGTGCATTAATGGACATTTTCAAATGTTTGATTTTGTTTTGCTGTTATAAATCTTTTTTTTACTTGGTCTGAGGAAATATTCAAATTTTTTGAGATAGGATTTTTGAGTTTTCTTAAGCTGTAAGCCATAATCAGCAATATTAAAAGAATAAAAGGCTTGCTATATTTAAGTTGATTTGTAATGAATCCAGAATGCATGACATTTTTGTTTTTTTAATTGCATTACAGAAAATAAAGAACTTTATCACAATATTCTAATTTTCTGAGACAGTCCTGTATGTTTATATATATTTCCCCAATGGAAGGACAATATGTAATGATTTTAAAGACAGGTTTTTAGTTTGATGTAGAAATAGATCAGGGAATTTAAATATGTTATTTGTGGGATAGCGGGTCTGATGTTTAATTATCGCATCTTTAAAGTAGATGCTCATATCTGCAATAAACTGTAGTTACTGATACAATATACTGTTTTTTTCTAAAACAAAGCTGCTGTGTGTGTTATTTGCAAGAGATTAATTTCTGAGTAACACAAATATTCTACAACACTACAACATTTATTTGTGAAAATCCGATTTAAAAATGAAAAATAAAACAAAAACAGCAACACCTTCTACCATTAGTTCATTTTAAATACATGATGCAATTCAGGAAACAAAGGCAATGTACTACTGGATCATAACACTATATATTTATAGCTGCAGTCTCACAGAAGCAGCCGTGCTATCCTGTGAAGTCTCCCTCTGAAATCACATCCCCCATTTGTTATACTGTGCTTGCACAGTAAACAATCCATTCTTGTTTATTGATAAAAAAAAATCCTACTTTGATTTGAACACTAACATGAACACTGTGACGACAGAGCATTCATGTCCCCATGTAACAGAGACTGTGGAGAGGAAAAATATGCTTGCAGCAAGGCTAGTAAACGTTGGTCAATGTTAGGGTCACCACTTTGGTCCACGATGAAATATCTCAGCTACGACTGAATGTATTGTTATGACATTTTGCACAGACTTTCACTTTATCGAACTGACTGTGGTGATCTCCTGACTTGTTTTCTTGCACCACCATGATGTTGACATTTCACATTTTTCAGACACTGATACCCATGGTCACCAGAGGATGATCCTGATGATGGTTATCTTCAGATTTGTTATATGTACCAAGACTAATTGGTTGATATTTTCACGACACTTGATTTATAGATTGGCACATTCTATAAAAATCTTGTGGAATGTGAAATATTAAACTATTGGTTTAGTTTGCCATGATAATTCACGATATTGCATGAATTGTAACAACTTTGATGATCCCAATGATCTTTTCATCTATGGCCACCAACTACTCACGTTTTTATTTGTTTTATGACCAACTACCTGAAAAGTGAACAATTTAGGTTAGAATGCTAATATTTTAAACTGAAGTTGTGAATATTGTGAACACTAAACCTTCTTAGCACCAGCAACTTGGCCTTATCATTTTGAGTATATCAGAATTGTAATGTTGGTGTGTATCTCCAGCACTAAGCCCAACGAGAGCCTCCTAGAGCTTCTAACTTGACAGTACACTCTTAGTTGTGTTTAAACATACAGTGAACAAAGTCCCTCACCAGTGATTGAAGTTATCGATGCACACTGCTAAAAATTGGGGTGGTTTGCACGGTTTACTCACACCAAGAATGGTCTGGCTCAAGTCCCAGCTTTGGGTGTGTGTGAAGTTTGCCTGCTCTCACTGTGTTTTTATGCATTTTCTCCCAGTACTTCAGGGAATGTAAGCACTACATCAGGTGAATATACCAAGTATCTACTTTTGTAACAGTAATAGTTACAAGCACCTCAAGACATTCTAAAAGTCACTCAAGTCTGTAGCCTGGAGGCTTGTACATTTACAAAAATTACTTCCTGTATATGTCCCAGACTTTCTTTTGGCAAATTACGCAAATGAGCAGCCCTCTCTCTGTTGGAGCAACACTTAACCAATTTCTATTTCAAAACAACCCCATTGTGTAATTTACAGTATAATATGGGACCTGTTCACAGAGGTATAATCAGGCTGATTTATCTCTTTCCACTGAGCATATTAATGTTCATTAATCAAGCCAAACATAATCCCAGCTGGCTTAGAGTTCTTAATGTCAACTGGGTTCCTCTATTATAGCCTGTGGAGAAGTGGGGGAATTCTAATTATTCTTCAAGTTAACGGGCTCACCTTGAGGATTTCAATTTGGTCGGCGGAACCTCTTTTCGGATTGAGGTCAACTCTGAGCCTATTTCTTCTTTAACACTGGACGGCTGATTAAGTATTTCCAGGTTTAATCAATCTTTGTACAACTTCTTTTGTGAAAAGGTTTCAGTCATTTCCTGCAAAAACTACTTTTTTGCTGAGTCATGTTCAGTGTCAATGAGTGAATCATGTCTTGCAGCTTAGATCTAACATGGCAGGTTCTTTTCTGTGATCTTACAGCTGACTTTGCTGACTCTGGTCAGTGTTGTTCTGATTTGAACTTGACCATTAGCTCTTTGTCCTCCGTCAGTAGGAGTTGGTACAGTGAGTTGGACAGATGTCGGCAGGGTGTGTGATGCCCATGCCTTAGGCCTCCAGCTCCCTTCAAAACAGACTCTCTGGTTAAATGGAATTGTCAATGATGGCTTTCTCAGATGCATTTTGAGCCTTGATGTTTTTTAAGCTATAGCTCCATAGTTCAGGCAATGACCTTCTGCTCTATAGAGCCACCTTTGGTTCAGTTACTGGATTTACTTTGTATGAACATGAATAGTTCTCACAGGATGAATCATACTGACATTGAAAACCCTCTTGAAGGTATAGTTCACAGAAAAATGAAAGTTCACTCTTTATCTACTCACTTACCCCTGAACTCCATAAGTGTTTTGGGGACTCAAGTGTTGAGTAGATCTTGATTTTTCGGTGAACTATCCCCTTTGCATTACCAAAACCTTTGTGTTTTAGTAATTAGTAATTTTACTCCAGCCAGTATCCCAGTGCACCACCCTGCCCAGAGACTAAAGTTATACGTTGATTTCGATCTGTTCCAATTCAGAATGGTGATGATCAGATCACAGTAAATTAAATATGATTGCACGGTTAAAGACGTCAGGACAAAATACTGAGATATGTACACCTCGTTTCTCTGTGAATTCAGTGAGGTATCAGTTTGAAGTGCTGTAGTGAAGGCTAATTGAGATACATTAACCCAGTGTCAGGGTTGGGCAGTGTCAATTTATAAGCTTGTTAATGTTGAATAGACTGTATAGAAAGATGGACGGCATGACAGCTCCCCAAAAGTGAAGCCAAAGCACCTGGTGGCTGGCTGCAGTACAGGTTATAAATCCCGCCTCCTCTATATCAAAATGGCTAGGACATGGACTAAAAATAATCACAAACATTTATATCAAAGATGTTTTCTCTCTGGAGATGTTGTTTTTCTCTGGTTAGTTAGGTTTTTATTTTGTTATTTGATACTATAAATTTTTTTTAAAAGATCCTCGCTACCACGCCTCCATCCCCTGATCACTACTGCACACCCTCGGCTCCAACTGTTAGAGATGACGGTGTTCCTATATGGGATATTTTTGCCAAATTTTGTGGATAGTGGGGGGATGTGGAGACCACCACCACCATCTTTTCTGCCTTTTCTAAATCCCTGTACGTACCTAGTCTCATTCAGAACTGATTATGGCTTAGTGACATTTTTCGTTTAAGGCATCTACAGAGTGTGAGTCACTGTTACAGTATTAACACAGTGAGTATAGCTGTAATTTGGCAAAGGTAATTGTTTTTGACATTTCAAGACAGGCTTACAATGCAAGATTGACACTCAATATAGAGCAACACATCAGCAGGCCAGTATGACACAATGACACTGATTATACACACAGTACAAGGTAATTAATCGTTGCGGTGCGGCAGACATATAAAATGATATTTCTGTAGCAGTGTATTAGTCAGGGTCACGAGTACAAGCTGTTTCAACAGAGCAGAACCCGAGGAAGCTGCTGAGCATAGCGCAAAACAAAGTGACAAGACTGTGCTGGTGTCACAGATGTGCACTTGTACCTGCAATTGGGGGCTTTCAGCTTGTGGAAGCTAAAAATGGCGGCGTGTGTTTCGCTGTAACTGTGCTGTCGACGAGCTTGCTGGTGTCAAGTCTGACCTCTGAGCGCAGAGAGAGCAGAGGCCAGAGATTGCACTCGTCGCCCTGGCTGTCCAGTGCGAAGCTGGGCTCTCACTAATTTTTTTAGCTAATACCAAAGTGCTCGCTGTGTAGCCTGATAACCCAGCTCCAGCACCATCAAAGCAAACACCAGTTGCTGCCACCACTTTGTAGTGCTCAAGCCCACTTAATGAGGCCTGTCAGGAGAATTCTGTAACGGCAACGACCCATCAGCTGTTAGCTTGTTTTATGTCTTAAGTGGAGCAGTGAATCAGTGCTGGCTGCTCGGAGCAAGGAAGTAAACCCCAAAAGCCTGAATTGTTGCAACATTTCTAAATCCAAGATAGGATAATAGAAAATTGATTGATTTTCCCTCAGCGGTTTATTCAGCATTATTCAGCGTTTATTTCATTTCTACAGGGAACAGGTGTCAATACTGGAACTCCTATCAAATTCCATTGTTATCTTTATTTTGTCATCTCCTCGTATGGTTGTTATAATGTAACATATACTTTAAATCACACTTTCACTCTCTTGCTCCGTGGTGTCTTTAGATCTCAACTTTGGTTTTGCTACAGCACATTCAGATGGAAAGCCTGCAGAGCTCAGCAAATAACCTTAATCTTGTCAAACGTCTTTTCGTCACCACATCTTGAGATGTAATTAAAAAGGGTCCGGACTTTCCTGGGACAGATTGTCTTTGCTCAAAGGTTGCACAAAGACCAGCCTCTTGATTCAAACTGGGGAAATGAAAACTCAATTAC
This sequence comes from Limanda limanda, assembly GCF_963576545.1. Taxonomy (NCBI): domain Eukaryota; kingdom Metazoa; phylum Chordata; class Actinopteri; order Pleuronectiformes; family Pleuronectidae; genus Limanda; species Limanda limanda. The sequence goes on from NC_083638.1 coordinate 12,411,698, forward strand.
AGCCGACTTCACAGCCACGGACCCACAGTGAGGAGCGTGGCAGTGGAAAACCAAAATCCAACAAACAGAAAGGTCCCTTGTTTGAGCAGCAACAGCTACTTTACATCCATCAACAGTCATGTGTTCTGTCAAAATGTCTTCTTCCTAACAGTGCACACTGAGTGCTAGATTAACATTACCAAACATCCATCGCATATCAGAACATGTTTTGGCACCAAGCCCCTGTTTATTGTCATATTTCGGCATATAAAAACACAGGAAGAGTTGACTGAGCACAACTGTGGACAAAGTTGCTTAGTTGCAGACACAAGCAGACTGAGACTAAGAACATTTAATAGTTATAAGCAAAGCCCATATGTGACAGTTTAGACCACTGTCCCTGTTTGGCTGCCTGTCGGCGGCGCGCATTGATTGATGGTGTGAGCGGCAAGGCCCTCAAGCATACATTCTCTTTGTTCAAACACTCACAAACAATCTTACCCGCTCACCACGGCTCTGTACTGCAGACTAAAAGAGTCAGGGTGGGACTGAGGGCCCTGATTGGACTGATTGGCCATGTTTGGGCCAAACCATTTTCCCTTGTGTCAAAGGGGGACACTGGACATTGACATTGGACATTAATGAGTGACAATTTTAAATGTACTAGTGAAAATCACTAATCTGCTAAATGAAAGTAACATTAACATGCATGCTGTATTTTTTGATGAGTGTATTCATGGTTGGTTGGCAAAATGCTCAGTATTATAATCCCCCTGTTGATTGGGCCTGTCTAGTGGGAGGGGCCATGGGGTATATAAGGGGTGAGCTGCTGTCCTTCTGACAGTCTGCTGCATGCTGTTGCCGGAGGAGGTTGTCGGTGTTGTGCAGGGTGCTCAGCTCTCCACGGAATATCTACTGAGGTGATTATTCTATTATGTTGTAATTGAGTTTAATTTGCATTTATTTTGCTAATGGATTATTTGATTTATTGACATTGATTATTTGAAGTACCGGTATTTGATTTGAATATGCTTTGATTTATTATAGAGAATATTTGATTATTGATTATTTGAATTGATTGAATTATTTGATTGTGGAATTGGTTTTGAATATGTTTTTATTTGACTATTTGCAGATGTTTGGGTTTTGGCCTCCTATGTATGTTGTGCACTTATTTTGACACGTTGGGAGTATAAATGTTGTTATAAACCAATTTGCAACTGTGTGCCTTGCCATCTTTGGGTTTGAAAGTCCAGTCTTTTTAAGGTTACATTACCTTCACCCGAGGCGGGGTGTGACACCATATTACATTCCTTGCTCTGTGTTACAGGCTGGTAAGTGGAAGCTGCTTCTACAACAGTGGCTTTGTAAGAATTCAGATCTGGCCATTTTTACACTGATGTCTCCATCACATGCAAGAACCTGACAACATGTTTTTAGTATTTTTTGCTAAATTATGAAAAAATGATAGGTTTAAATGATTTACTAAAAGAAAATGATTATGGATAAATTATTTGTCTGGCCCAATAGGGAAATGGTTTGCAACAATCTCAGGGCATTTACCACCCATCAATATAACAAAGAATATTGAACAGACATAACCAACACTTACACTCATACCTCTTTAACACAACAGGTTTTTAAATGTGAGTAAACCTGCTAAAAAAATGCCATTTGACTCTCAGTTTTTTTCCACAAATGCGTCAAGTTCAACGTCACAAACACTGGAACCTGAGGTGTTTCCTTACCTTACTGTCTTACCAAATTGGCACAATCCCCCAGGTTTCACATTTCCACCTTTATATTTGGCCTGAATTATCCCTCCCTGTTCTGTCCAGCTTCCCTGTCCCTTTCACGAACAACTCCCCGCCCCAACACACACACCTTATAACACAATGCTGATACTGCCATGTTTCCCGGTTACCGACGGTGTTAGCCAGGTTATGAAAAGAGCCTTTGTTTGCCACTCATTGCATTTGGAGTTCTGCCCAGAAATTGCTTTTTCCCTCATCAGACCAGACAATCTTTTCCTCATGCTCCCAGAGTCGTTTGAATACTGTTTGACAAACTCCGAGTGTGCTGTCATATGCCTTTAACTCAAAGTGACTTTCATCTAGCCACTCTACCATGAAGCCCTGATTGATGGAGTGCTGCTGAGATGGTCAGACTGGTTTCATAGCCTTGCCTTGATCTCTGCCTCGCCAAAGTTTTATTGCAGAGGTCCACTGACAGTTGCTTGGTTTGTTTTGGTCCGACATGCAGTCACAATTGCTCAAGCTTATGTACACAGGTGTGTGCCTTTCAAAATTATTTCAGTTTGTCAAAGCTCTGGACACATTTGTAGGACAGGATGCACCTGGGAGTAATGGAGTGAGTCAAAGCAACGGGTCAGAATACTACAGAGCCCTTGAGTCCCAAACGTGATATTTCATCTTGTGTGTGCAAGAGTGTTAGATAATTTACCCAAATCTTGTTTGGGTAAATAGGTAAATAGTCTTTTTACCCAAAAGACTGCAGAACTCAACTAACCAACTAAGCTTTATTTTCACCTTGAAATGTAATTTATTGAAATTGTTGTTGCTTTGAAAAGCTAGAACTTACCCTTGCATTCTTAAAAAAACACTAAAAAACATTTAATTTAAGTTTTAAACTTTTAACATATTCAGAAAGAAAAGTGAAAAATGTCTATTTCATGCATTTAAAATTCAATCTACATCACAGTTAAGTCCCCGACTGAAGCCACTGAATGACATGTGCTCTGCTCAGTGCTTTTAGACAGAATGTACAACGTTTTTTACCAGCCAGAGACCTATTCCACAATCTGACCTATCTGACAAATTAATCACAGAAAATAGTCTTCCATTTCAGTCTCGGCTAGAGAGGGGAACTCAGAGAAATGAGAATGTGTTTCCCAATGGCAATAAAATTGGCTACAGTCGAGTGATTTTTTTTTAAAATGCTGAGTTCCCCTTCCCTAAACCTTGGGCCCCTGTTCATCTGAATCAAATTTGATAGCAATTCTGAGTATACTCTATACTGTCAAATTTATTCATTTTACATTGGATTGTCTCCACCCTGGTGGGGATGAATATGAATATATGCTACAAAATGTGATTATTTTAGGATGGTTCCCATGGTTTTAATTTTTAATGCCTACCTAACCAAGAGGGATAGAGGAAATTGTTTATTTATTCATTTAAGTGGTTAAGGTTAGCGACAATATCTTAATGTATGCACATAATTCATATTTTCCTGGCATCTGTCCTCGCTTCAGCTGTGCATGCCTGTGGGAAAAGGGCGACTTGTTCCTGACCGAGAGAGCTTCTTATTCAAATTTCTGCAGTGTAGAAAACCACTGTCTGTTTCAATCCAGAGCTGTAATTGACATGCATCATCTTTGCTTATCAAATGCACTGTTGCAGTTACATAACATTTTATATAAGTCATCACAATTTAATAAAGTAGTGAAAGTTTTCAGTATATCAGTAAGACTTACAAGGTTAGATAACAATAAAGAGGTACATAATAGACCAAACATTTCTGTCTTAAAGATTGCGTTAGTGATTCTGAGGAACGACCGTTGTTACTTGAAAATTAATTCACCTACACTGATAAAATATTGCCTTTGTACTGGTGTGTGCGATTGGCTGCTGCCCGCTATGTGGACCTTACAAACTGGTGTGTGGTCTCCCTGGCTGGTATCCCAGTCTGGAAGCAACTCCAGGTGGTTTCTCCTCCATTGAAATGGTTTGCCGATGTGCGCAAGGATATTATTTCATTATCTCCTTGGGATTTGCTGTAGTTTGTGTTGCCTCAGCACTTTGTTAGCATTTCCAGTGGTATATGTTATCTGAGGCCAGGTTTTTCAGGTCGTCCTCCCATCCCTCGATAGTAGAGGGCTGAGGGATGATACATTATCTTGTTTCAGATGTAAGAGGTGATGTTTTTAAAAAAAGGTTAATTATTGACTGGAACAATGAGTTTTTCTTCTAGCGCAAACACAGAACCTACTGTTGGCTGACTGTAAGGAGATATGGGAAGAGTTACACAAAAGCTGCATAGAATTATTAGCGCTTACCACCTTACCAACTTTAAGCAAAACCACAATGTTAACATCTAATAAGAAGGTAATTGCAAAGTGGAACTGAGCTTCATCGAAGACAAAGAGGGAAGATGTTCTATTATGTCCCCTCGGTTCATTGGCTCAGGCGTGTGCAAAGTCATTGTTCCCTTTTCAGTGAAACATCAGCCTGGAACCTTTGTCGCATTCCTCTCCCATCTCTTCATCATCTTCCTCAATGTGAGCCTACGGATAAAAAAAAAAAGTTACATTAAATAATCTTTTGATGATGTTGCCCTGGGAACGACTCTTTAAAATCTGCTTTTAAACATCAGGCTCTGTATGTTATGAGGGGGTGACATAAACTTTCATGTGACAGAAATGTAATATGCTTGGATTTCAGATTCACCGTGCTATGCAAAATATTAACGTAGAAATGTGAAAGGATCAAATGCAGCCTGAAACTCTTTAATAAATCAAGCAGGACTTAACAAAAATAGTTCAATCAGAAGAGAGATTAATTGAAAAAATGAACAAAACTTATTGCGCAGCACAAAGTGATGTGATGTAAATGAGAGTCCAATTGGGGCTTAGACTCCTTGTGATGTCTTATGCAGTAAAGGAAAAAACCTGTGGTCTAGACACTGGTGGTGGTTGATGGGATCTAGAGAATCATAAGGATCTAAATGATGAGTGACTCAGCCGTACTGGACCAGGACACTGGATATGAAAACAGGAGAGTCGCAGCGAATCAGTTTGGCAGCAATTACGTAATTGTTTGATTGAGATTATGGTCAAATCGGATTGGATTACTGTAAACACCCAACACTCAGTGGGTTGGAAAAGGTGGGGAGAGTAAGAGAGAATTATGAACCCTAACCCATTGAGGAGGTCCTCCTGACTAAACTCCTGTTACGCTTCATTTCTACTTTAAAATGTTGATAGAATGAGTTACAATCAATCTGTGTTGCTTTTTTACATTTTGTCTTTTTCACTGCACATTTCCCACGTCATTGATATATTCATGTTAATCTTCAGAGGTGGAGGAGGTAGTTAAACATCTGACTTGAGTAAAAGTACAAATAAAAAGACCAAAATCTTCTAAAGCGAAAGGGCCACATTAACTTCTCTACTTAAGAAAAGGAAAGTAAATATTGGATTTGTAAATACATTTTAAGTATTAAAATAATAGTACTTGTCGAGTGTAGCAACAGTTTACTACATCATTATGGCAGTCTCAGCCTCCATGAATCCATGTCAGGGTGATTCTTCATCAATGATGCGGCTGGAGGAGGCGGGGTCTAATGTTACCTGCCCACTCTAATTGGATCAGTCGATTAATTCCCCTCTCGTTATTGACTACTTTTAGAAATATTAACTTAACATTAAATATGTTCCGCAGTTGAAGAACAGATATTTGCAGATATATGTTGCATAGTAAAAGTGAAAAGATAAGAAATCTACCTATGTAAAGAACAAATGCATACAAATTTAGAGGGATTTAAATTTTGTATGTTTTTTTTGTGGGATTTTTTACATCCCACTACCGCACAGTTTGTATAAGAAGACAAGTTTTTTGTGATATTTTGGGGTATATGCTCAGTGATGAGCCATACGCTCTGTTTGAAGGTAAAGGAATACCAGACCTTAGTAACCTATAAACACCAATATGGCAGTGAAAGTGTCCTGTGCATTTCTTGCCTGTTTGTAGTGTAGCTCATTAAATGATCAGTGTGTGAAACTCTGTTTGAAGCTTTGGTATTTAAGGCAGAAAACGGCATCTGCACACAGATTTGAGCATAGATACACGTAGGAGCTCGCTGTATCCTGGCAACAGTTTTTTAAGAGGCATCCTAAGACAAAAAATAATCACAACTAATAAGCATATCAGTAAGCAGCTAGCCAAGCTGCATTTTAGTTTGTTATTTCAATTTAGTTTTTAATTAAATCCCTGACAAAAGATGAAGTGCCCTGACAGAGGATCCATTGTAGGCGTCTTGGTTTTCTCAGCTGTATTTTTACGATTAAAAAAGATACTTATTCATTAAAACCTGTAGGGATTGACAGACAGTTTTTATAAGACTATTTTCTAACAGCAGTCATGTATATTTCACCATCCTTTATGTATGGAAGTGATGGATGTGGCAGCAAACATTAATCACGTCTCTTTTATAAGGGGTCCAGTGTTCACACATGGAGTCGGAATGACAGAAGAAGAAATGTAAAGGTTTCTTAGATCAAAAATACTGACATTTAGTATTGGGTGGCACGGTGGTGCAGTGGACAGCAATATCGATTCACAGCATGAAGGTTCCCAATTTGGATCCGAGATCAGCTGGGCATTTCAATGTGGAGTTTGCATGTTCTCCCCGTGTTTGCGTGGGTTCCCTACAGGTTCTCCTTCTTCCTCCCTCGGTCCAAAGACATGCAGATTAGAGTTCAGTTAAATGGAGATGGAAAGTGTAAGCATGAGAGTGAATGGTGCTTTGTCTCTGTATTTCAGCCCTGTGATATGCTGTCAAGGGATGAAGATAATGCATGGATGGACATTTAACACAGAGAAACAGACACAAATTTGAATCATCTCCAAATGGTTTGCAGTCACATTATTCACAGGAATTAAAGATAAAATGACCATCATGTATGCAAATGGAGATAAGGTTTTTTTTTTCCTCATTCCAAAGTTTACCGCAGTATTGATTACATTACATGTATGTCACTGGTGACACCGATAGACATGAATGCTCCGTGTACTGTCTGAGTAAATGTGAAGAAAGGTCACTGTCTGATTATCTACACTGGATGTCAGAAAGCTGGATGCATAGATCCAGGGGACATTTCAGTTTGAGTGCATTGCACATCTACATGAGAACGGCTGCATCATGTAAAGGATGTCATATCATATACATACAAATAAGTAACAATAAATAGATATAGATATATCTCCACTACAGAGAAGAATTCACATTTGAAACTATTAAATTGTGTTTTTCCTAGATACAACCATAGCTCAGATACAGGTCAATATCCATAATTGGTGAAATACGTTATGTTAAGTTTTTAGAGGCTCTCAGTGCTGCAGAGCGACACAGACACTCATCCTTTTTTTCTTCATTCTTGCATCTTTTATAACAACACATTCTCATTCTCAACTCGTCACATACACTCTCTTAGTCAATACCTCACTTTTGAATCCACTGAATATCCCCTTTTGTACCATTTTCATTGTTCAGAGGTAAAAAAAATAAATAAAAAAAGAAGGTCTACATTTCTTGACTACATTAGACTGATACCAGAATCGGAAATGCAGAAAATGCCAGGTTGGGCATCTGCAAGATTACAAATCAACGTACCGATGTGATACCATATCTTGTAAGTACAGTTGTGCTGTATTGGCACTTGGAGAGACATTTTTTTATCTTACCTTATATTAACTTATCTCATTGCTTTGTTACTCTGTATTGGCTGATTCGCAAAGTCCAGGTATCGGAATCTGGAAGGAAAAATTATATTTGAACCGAAAAATCCATTCCATCTTTTTTTTTTCACAACCTGTGTCCAGTGAAACATTGGATTGAAGAACATGGTCGCGCGAGGATAATACATTGCTTCATTCTTGCAGAGTGCCCGCTAAGCCCTGGCTCCCTCGGGACTTGAGCATGTGTGATGTGGTGTGCACTCTGAGTGATATTGACGTACATTGTCAACATACACCTTTCACATTGTGCAAAGGGCACAGAGCTTTTCTCAGCCTGTGGGTCTCGATAGGAAGCCGATCGTTCTCTGCTGGCACTGAAAGCAGGAGCCCATAAAACGTCCTAACAGCTATTTGAATTTCAGGAATTATGGGAGCAGTATTTTCACATTGGTTCCAATTTAGGTACAGCCATAATAAAATTACTCTATCAATGACTGGCATCCAACCAAGCCTAATCAACAACCTAAGTGCAATCATGAAGTATATTTATCTTGCATTTGTATCAGATGCAACTTTCATTTCATTCTGAAGCCATTAAACTCCATTAGATGAGACAGTAGTGCCTTTTAAATCTAATGTTAATATCACTGGGAAGATGACCAGTGTGGTCCTTTAAAACTTCAGTCTCAGAAACAATGTTCAGGTGTATTGTACAAAAAACTGGCCCCTTGTTGCACATTTTACAAAGAATACGTACAAAGAAAATTACAAAAAACAATAGTTAAAAACTGAACAAAACTCAATTCATAATAAAGCAAACAAAAGGAACATCACATGCACATGTCTAAACTCTGACATCCTTTGCCCCTTAAAGTCAACTGCAGGCCCTTCCATCAGCAGAGGCGGATGCAGACTACACCATCCTTACTAGATTGAGGATGATGAAACCCAATATATACCAAAGAAAAATGAGTTGTTCTCACCCACTTTGTCACAGTCTCAACAAAGTAGTTCCCATTACAACATCAGAAGAAAAGACTGGTGCAGTGGCCGTTGCTCCACTCCACTGTAACCACAGTACATTGATTGTCCAACCATCCCTAAGTCTATACAGAAGAACACCATGAATATAACATTTCAGTCGCAGGGGGATTAGTGGACATGTTCACTGAAAATAATGTAAATTTAATTTGCATCACAGAGAAAAACATGCTAGGTTACTAGTCACTGACCTCATGAATTATTGGTGAGAAGCATTTTAAAACCACTCTTAATGCACCTTTAAACCGGCCAACCCACTGTGGACCTCTGGGTTTCTGTCTGTCTCTGTAATGCTTATTGACTGGCGCTAAACCTCACGTGCCCTGCATAGGGCCCCTTTGCAAAGTCGTACCAGAAATATGCTGCTCTACTCAGTTTGATTGTGATATATTGTAGCTGTCAACTCTGATCACCAGGAAGATGTGTGCAGTGCAGGAGTTCTTGAAATGCACCATGCGTTATACAGTCATTTCACAGCAGGAGGAAATGCAATTTTTACAACCTGGCTTGTAACTGAAATCTATGGACTGTGGTTAACGCTTTTAATATCTTTGTCTTACTTGATCTGAATGAAAAATAAAAATTTGGAAAACGTCACATGTTGCATGCTAAATAAACTATCCAGTATCTTAATAGTAAATTGAACTGATCTTTTGCTGATAGAAAACATTAGCTGGTAAGTTATGTGTTAAGTAATCAAATCATCCAGGTGTTTTATCTTATGCAGGTCTCCTTAGAGTTAGGCCAAAAAGAGTGATTTTAAACAGAGGATAAAGTTTTATATTTTATCCTCTCAAATTCCTACCATCAAGTCAGCCCATATTCACAAATCACAATCTGCCTCATAGGGCGTTTAACAATCTATACAAGATGCATCATCCTCTGTCCTTAACCCTTAAATAGAGTGATGAAATACAAAAAACATACCTATTAACAGGGGACACCCCATAAACCTCGGAGTCAGAAGTGAGGAGTCCCTCACCCAGGACAGACAGAAGTGCAAAAGATGTCACGTGTAACAGAACTCATCAACATAAAAAACTTATTGTAAATATTAATGTGAAAAGACAGTGTCTAACATACGTTAAAAGGTATATCATTGTTTGAAGCATTTAAAGCATGTTATGGCTGAAATTTTGGAAAATAACACCATTTACTTGTTATACATGAAAAAGGTACTCTAAAACACTAATATTGGACACATATTAGATCAGGCAACAATCTACTGCCATGGAAGTGGTAAAATTCATTTAATTTAAAAGCAAACATTTAGTTTGGAATACAATGAAGAATTGGATTTTAATTATGCACTGATGACAAATTACAGAACAAAGTTGAGCCCAGCGCCTGAAACTTCTTTCTCTCTCGACACAGAATGCATGTGTGAGCTATTTTCATTATTTTGTCATGTTATTATTATAATTCTTGTTTTTTAAAATATTTTTCTTACTGAATTCTCATCAGTAATGCTTGCATGCCTCTTTTATTAATTTTGGAACATCTTGAGAGCCGGGCTTTTTGTGCCTAATTCAGCTCTAATAATTTGTTGTCACTGCTGGTCCAAACTCTTTGGACATTTAAGGGTTTCTGACAGAATTGTGTTATTTTCAGTTGCTTTCATTATCTCGGTGGAGCAGCCCACGCTCTACGGCAGTAATGTGTTGGATGCTGCTGTCATTTTTAAAGACGTGGAAATGTTGAACACGTTATTGTGTGCCCGAATTGGAGAGAAAAGTTGTGCAGAAGACTAAAAGAATAACAATTTATCGCTAAATTGGCCAGTGAGCTGGACTATTTTAAGAAAATAAACCCTCACATACAGTACCTGGCCGACTATTTGCCTCAAGCTAAGATAACCTCACCATGTTATGGAAATATGGTGAGGTTATCTTAGGTCATTTTTTAATTTCCACATATTGCATTACCAGTTTTGATTTTAGTTTTAGAGATCCACAGCAACGTTCTGGGAATAGTTTCAATCACAATTCAGTGTCTTTTTTAAATTTAGGTCAGTGCATCTCTCCAAACAAAACCCAAATACTTCATCTTATGCAACCACTAAAAAGACCAATTGTGTTACAACATCAACAGAGAAAAAAAGGTGTCTCAGAGGACTGTGGTTTTGGTCTTGCTTGTATATTAGTTATGGACGATGCCACCTACATGTTTAAACACAACACTAACTCTATTTGAACTCTCAAGGTCCCACTGTGCTCAAACCAATAGCAGCATGAAAATAACCGAAATGAGAGAATTTCCCTCTATACTTACATTTGTTACTGTTAATCACATGTTGCTTGGAAGCATCTGCGAGAGGAAAGGGTCTTTCAATTGTAATGTAATAAGCATGATTGTGTTCAGAGGTTCAGTCATTTCATGGAGAGCTGTGAGCCTGATTTCACTCAGGGCCAGAACCCAAGGGGGCAGAGCTTTGTAGATACCTCAGGATTAACAGGGTACAGTACATGGACTGAGTGCTCTTTCCCTAATAATGGTGGCGTTCTCTAATTACATTTCTTTTAATCGCTATTTTCCACAAACAGGATTTAGACACTTCATGTGTGATCCTGTCTCTCTGGCCAGACAAATGAATTCAGACTTTTTTAAAAAGGTAAATATGGGAATAGCTTTGCCTTCAAGAATCACAAGAGATCTAAGAATCCAATGATTTTACCATCAGATGTTCTTTTGTACTGCACTGAAATAAAAAGGGAGTCAAATAAAAATATAACAGCAAGGTTTCATATAGTTAACAAAGCAGAAAATCATCTACTACATGTGAAGAATATGGTCTGACCTCCCCCATGGCAATCCGCAGAACCCTTTGACAATTAAAAAATAGCTGAGAAAAAATGAGTGGGATCAGCACAGATTCAGCTCTATTGATTTGTACAGTCTGTGTGTTTACCCATGTGGAGGACTTGAGTGTGAACACGGTCAGAGCTCGAGGCATAAATCCTGAGCAGGTCAAGGTTGAGCTGATGCCTGAATGAGCCGAAGGAACTTTTTTCCAGAAGACAGAGGGTTCATGAGTTCTTCGGTGCATCCAGTGAACACGTTGGAGAAATTAGGCGACCATGACAAGAAAAGACTTTAAGGGAAATTTGAGGCCACATCACAATTCTATGGCCACATTTTATGCCTTCAATTGCAGATTAAGAATCAGTTTCATCAGCCAGCCTTACATTTCTGTAGGCATACAGCTAATGCGGCCAATCCACATTCCTAGATTAATATGATTTATTGCTGGGCCACTTTTACGCATTGAATCAATGCCAATGTCAGGGACTAAGCAGCAGGAAACAGGAGATTTGGTTGAAAAAATGTGTTTTTTTTTGTAATCATAAAATGAGAATAATTTTACTAAACAACAAAAGTATGTTAAAGCATAAAAGCTGCTTATCATCTCCCTTCTATATGTCCTTTTTTCAAAATGTAGGTGCATTTCATAGTAGAATTGAGCAGAGCATATTATAGATTTGGGTTTCTCAGGTGACCTTCCTCCACATTTAGCTTTTAATTAGAGCTGTGCGTTGCTGGTTAGATCCAGTGGACCATTATGAAAAAGTGCCCATTCTGTGTAATTATATGAGTTTAAAATGCTAATGAAAGCATACACAATACAGCCTCACTGTTTGCAAGATGAGCCATTTTTCTGATGTTTCGAGGTCAGGTATGTCCCTTGCAAATGAAATGAACTGCAGCTTTTTAGAGCCATAGGAACAGAAACTAAAATGCATAAATAAAAATCCCGTCTGGGGAACAGGTAGAAGCAGCTGGATTTGTTTTTACACCTGCCGTAGTGGGCGTATTACAATTGGTGGTGTCCATCTGTCTTACTGTCACAACCATAAATCAGGCAGTTTTCATCCAATTTAGATTAAACTTTGCCAGCTGATTGGGGAAGGGTCAGGGTTATATTATTATTAAACCTCACATATGACTGATTTGGTTCATAAAGATATCTGAATTATTTCTGGGAAAATGGGGAAAATATGAATAAAACAGGGGAAAAAACCCTTGACCTGCCCCCTGAAGCAAGTATATCTTCATAAATTTCTTGTCTGAGCAAATCATAACTCTTTTTTCCAATCTTCTTAAATCTTAGCTCATGTCTTCAGGAGTTGGGAATAGGACTATTAAAACATTTCCAGCCTAACCCAATAGGGGGCAACACAAATAAACAAAGTGCACGAACCCAACACTTAAAATTTCCCAAAGTTAGGTGGGTATGCTCTGGATGGAAGTATTAACCAAAATCTGAAGCGCCATATTGATTGGTGCAAGTGTTTGGTGCCTGTCACATCGTAATCATAAGCCAAGATGCCTTTGAGCAAGCGAGTTAGAACCTGTGTAAAGGTGCTTTGGGTTATAATATAACATGTTGTACTATAGCATTGATATCGCTAGCTGCTCACAAAATAAATTATAGATCAGATCTTCTGATCTCATTTTACTGTGGCATTATCAGTGTGTGTCAATTATGCTGGCCTGCGTCTCTTATAATTGTCGAGTTATAATTTCATCATTTTCTCAATCGATAACATTCAATTGTGATTTGAAGTCGCTGTTTGATATCTTAACCTGGTAATGATGTGGATTTTACACTTAATGCATTTCTAGTCCCACTGGGATTTTAAGGTTTGATTCTTTTTCTTGTTCCATCAAATAGACTTGCATGTAATGTATCTACTCTCTCCTCTGCTGGTCACTGCGCTGCTGAAAGGCCCTTCATATAAATAGAAACTAATCCGTAACCTCATCTGAGAGCTGCGGAGCGAAGCACAGCAGTGCCCTGTGGCAGGTATGGGCTGACATGAAATGGCGAGGATGTGTTGTAGTTGAGCATGTCTGATTGTGTTGGAGCTGTCATCACCTGCCCTGCTTAGCTGGTAGCTGTCCTGAGGCCAACGTGCCAGGTCACCGTCACACAGCTTTTTCATTTGAGAGCGAGTTAGGAGATGTTTTTTTTGGTGCGGCTGCACTTTTGCAGCCATCACTGTAGGTAGGTATGGTCCCATTTGATTTGTGGTTATTTATTCATTAGGTTTCTCTACTAACAGTATTGGGAATGGAGCCAAAGGACCAGATGTGGTTCGGTCAACCCCCCCTTCAGAAAAAAGAGGGATGCATCACCAACAAAGATTATAATTATTATGATAACATTTACAAACTGAAAACCAGATGCTGGATCAGGTTATCACTTTATCCCTCTGATTATTTCCAGATGAACATTTCAAATAAAAAGGTGTTATCAAAAGTAGGATTATGTTGATCTCTTCATGTGAAGGATACATTTTGTGCATAAATGCTGCACAGCTCTGTGGTTTGTTTCAACATTAATGCATTAATGATTCTGATGCAATCGTTTGGGTGTAGGTACTGGTGACTTTGTTTGTTGTCGCCTTGCATTTACATAAAGAATGGAGTCACCAGGGTATTGTTTGAATGTACATCATCTTCTCTTTTCTGGGGACCCTTTATATGTGATCGTAAGACCTTTTCTATCAGTACTCAGCAGTGTAATGAAACTGACAGGGTTGATGGCTGATATATATTAATTTCAAAGGCTTTTCACTGCAATGTGGTGAATTCATTTCTCCAAGAGATCACGTCTTGTCATAAATACAGACAATTAGCACAGCTTTTTGAACACGATCCTTCACCAGCTCCTATTCTACTCTGATCACATTCCCTTTCATATCATTTCATATTGCTTTTCGTTTGATTATTCAGGCAAATTGGATATGGTTGTGGCAAAGTGACTCAACAGCGACTGCAGCAAGTCCGTCTGGTTTAACCGATCTTTTACAAAAAATTCAGTACACACGTCTATCATGACCAGACGAAGAAATAAGTCCTGGCACCAATTTGATTGATGTGACAGGAAGTTGGCCACTTTGGATTTTGTGACCATTATGGCTGTTTAACACGTTGTGTATCTGAACAGACTCCTCTTAGAGCTTTCATCAGATAATCTTCAAATTCAATGAGTGTCATCTTAACAGGATGGAGATTAAAAATAACTCAAATTGTGAGTTTTCGTCACACGCTGTGAACTTGGCGTGACGTCATATTTTGATGGTTCACCATCAAAACACAAGGTTGTTGCATCTCGGACGTTCATGGTCCATTTGACTCCAAACTGGACATGTATGACAAGAGTCCCGGCCTGATGACATCTACACAGAAGTCAAAATCACAGCGCCTCCTTTGTATTTTACCCGGAGCTGTTTCATCAGCCCCTGACAGCCCTCCCCGCGGCTGCATCACTTATCAAGTTCACAAGTGCTCGGGCCCCGACAGTGCTGCTTCGCAGCCCTGCTTTATTTTGAATCAGTCAAAAATTTAGTGATTTGTTTTTTGCTAGCTTTAGTCGATGGAAAGCTATTTTGCATGTTGTCTAAACATGTTAAGGCTGCAGCCGTTGCCTTATTTGTTGTACACAGTTACCATGGTTACAGGTGTCCTCATCTGTTGTGAGGTTAGGGGAATACAATCTGTTGAATAGACGCACTTGAGTGTCCATGTCACCCCAGCCCTGCAGTAACATCACAGACTGAGTATTCAGATTGCTTTCTCCCCATCGTGACTGCTCATCTACAGCTGTGCTCTCCACTACAGAGCAGGGGACTATTCTAAGGCTGGCCTACCTCAGTTGTTCACTTATATAATGTTCAGTGTAGGGAGGAGAAGCTTAAATGTGATGTATCTGTAACAATTAGCAAAAAACTGTATATCTCGGGCAAACACTTAGATGTGGTTGAAAGGCTTTAACTTATTCATTCCCTCTGAATGCAACAACAATACAGCCGAGTGAAAGTAATGCCATTATGTTACATCAACACTGGCAACATCCCATAATGAGAAATTAACTTATAACACACTTTGATATGCTCCTATGCCGACAACAGCCAGTGGCCTGCACAGGCTTTATGTTTTCAGGTTGTCCATCCAACTCAAGGATGAGCCGTTAAGAAATGAAAGGTCAAAGGGCAATTTATTTCCCATTGAACACCTCAAGAGAACCCTTGAACATTTTTCACAAACAATAATTTAGACTCACAGATTAACTGAATAGATGTGGGTTGTCATTGGCCTCACAAAACATGTTTTTGACCTTGAATATGATGTATCAAATATATCAAAGTCTTTCAGGAATTTCTACAAATATGGACTAATTTGACTGTCACCATGACCCCATATTAGTGCAAAAAAAAGTATGTTGACTGGAACTGTAGCAGTTTGTGAGGGCATTCAACCCTATCTAGTATAATAATATACAATAATATCTAGTTAACCCTAACCCTAACCCTTTTTTTGGGGCAATCACCCAAATTAACTTGTGAACATGAGAGATTTTTGTTCTTTGAAGGAAATGGTTCAAATTAGTGTCTTATTCCAAAGATGCATGATGGCAGCTGAATGACTTTTACAACAGTAACTACTTTCAATGGCTGTCTTTTACATTTTCATTTAGTTTTCATATTTTCTTGTAATGTAATGCATTTCTTCATAGTTCTCACTTTCGAGTTCCACTTTCTTAGTTTTAGTTTTATTTTCTATAGTGAAAACTTGGGGATAAATTGATAATTTATTTTTCATTCCAACAATTTCATAATAGAAAAAACTGTATGTTTCAAATGGGCCAAACCATTTTTATTTGAGTGGTTTCATGTTTATTTATTGAAGTCAAAAATAACAATTCTTTGATGTTTATTATATATGAACATCAAAGCGAGAAGCTGTTTCGTTACACTGACACAGAAGAAATTTAATATAAATGGAAAAAATGTTGTGATTTCTTGGCACAAACATCTGTTTGGAAGTGAAGCACAAAGGCATTGCTTTAAAATGAAGTGTTGTTTGATCATAACAAGATGTTGGTGTCACATTGTGACAGTTGCAGAGATATATACGTATTTTAAGCCTTTTTATTAATTCAGATGTTACATTGTGGAAGTTTGAGCATTTTCAAGCTTTGCCCATTTGTCGTATGAAAACATATTAGTTACACGTCAAAATATCTTGAAAGTATGCACTGCATGGCTGAATGTTATAATCGTCAATATATTTAGATATATTTACACTTTTGAGGTTTGAAAATTCAAATTTATGATCTATTTTAGGCTTTGGATCACATCCTTTTTTAGAGAAACAGATTTATGTTTTAATATTTTCCATTTGCCCAATCGAAACAACCACATACGTCTTTCAATACAACCCCAGGAGACACACCAGCTCCAGGCATAGGCCTACAGCGTATTTGTTGTTATAGTAACCATAAAGGAATGGGCCAGTGGTGGGTGCACTGTACCGTCACTGTCATGGCAGCAATAATCAACACACAGACATTCTCAGTCTGTGCCTCACCTGACTCCCTCCTCCTGCTGCTGTCATTATAACTAATATTATGACTAATCGCTAACGAGCATGAATCAGGAAAAATAGCGAAATCCAAAACCAAGAAAAAACATCTCAGTTTCAATCATGTAGTACTGACTGACAGCTGACATTAAAGATTTCATGGTGCTTCTAAAAACTTTTTTTTTTCAATAAATCTTATAACCTGTTGAGTTGCTTTGTACAGTATCAAGAAATCCTGCACTAAATTGTCCGTAGGTTTTTGCTTTATTTCATATATTATACATTTCTATTCCATTCTTTTTCAACATTCTTAAATCCCGCTGTTTCATTCTCACCATACAATCCTGCTATGTAACCCAGGATACGGTAATAAGTATAATCAAATGCACTTAACTTGTGGTAATAGTGGGAAGAAACCAAGGGCAGGACTGTCCACAGATTTCTCACAGCGAGGAGGTTCGTGTGGCACAGTTTCAGGTTAACAATATAAAAGGAGCTGCTGAAACCAGCCACTTGCTTTAGGCTCAGAAAACAAGGACGCTCTTCTCAAATCACCAAAATCAACACTGACATGTATGCATGCTTTTCACACTTTGCTGACTAACCCTAACCCGTACACCATTGCCTTCCCTTGCACTGAACCCAAAGGGGTATAAATCCTAACATTATTTTATGCTTCCAAAACTATCTCTTATATCCAGAAACAACTCATTGACGTTTACCTGGACCCAATATCTTGTAAAACACTGAGGTGAAAAATGGAAATTGTCAAACCTGATCTAATTCTGTAAAGCAAAACAAAAGGATAATATCTGATATTTTTCAGCTGCCTCTCTTGCAAACAATCCTTTCATGACTCTGAATGTGCAGGATGGAAACTGAGCCAACTGCAAAGCACAAAATGGATTTCAGCACAGCAGCTGAAACATGATTTTCTTAGCATTCAGCATCCACTCAATACCTCTAATAAAGGATTTAATTGTTTATAGACAAACCAATGTAGTGCCATACTGAAGCAGGAGAAAACAGCAGAGGTGTCATACGTGTCTGGGATTAAGGAACAAGATGGTGATACCACAGGTACGGGCTTTGTACCAGCTCAACGGCCAAAGTCCCAGTAATCCCAGTAAAGAACACCCTCATGAGTCGTGTGGCTTTAATACAGTGGATAGTGGTCCATGTGTGCTGATTAACAATGGTTGTGAAGTTTACACATAGGAATAAAAATGGCATCCGGCGATGACAGCCACCTGGTTAGCACCTGAGTTGGCATGGCAACAGTGCAGGCGGCAAAAGAGGGGGATGTAATGGTAGATTAATAAAGTTGAATTGTAAGAGGGAGGTTTTTACATAATATCATGTAGAATTTCTTTTTCTTTTTCCATATTTCCTCCAATTTTTAGAGGAACAGCTCCTCACCCCGTATAAAACTCAGCGCTAAATCTGAACGCCTTCACATTCTCATGTAGCAACAGTGAGCATGTGAACAAGGATCACTTCCTCCATCAGATGGAAATGTTTTATCTATAACATATACATCAAGGGCTTGATCTACTAAGATCCCAAATAAAGAGTGCTAAATTGCATGTGCATTATAACAGATTGACAGTTTGGTGGGGGGCCGTTTTGTGGGTGATTTACTAAAAATAACTAAGTCAATAATAACAAGGTCAAACATGGTAGAGGCAGGAGTATTTAAATGAATGTTTTACGTGCGTTACTGGTTTCCACATGGAGCATAAAGGAGAGCAGAGAGATCGCAAGCGCAAAGCTCAATTTAATGCCCTGGGATTGGAGGTGTTAGTGGAAGAGGCAAACACACATGTTGTTGAGCTACAGCCAAGAAATATTAATTTGACTCAAAGAAACGGGATATGGGCGAGTATCTGCGAGAAGATAAATGCTGCTATAAAACCAAAAGAACAACTGATGAAATCAAGAGAAGATGGCAGGACATGAGAAGAAGAACAAAAGACAAAATAGCGCATAATAAAACCTTGGCAAATAAAACAGGTGGGGGGGCCGGTGGAAGAGATGCCTCTGACCAATATTGAGCAGCAGGTGCAGTTCACTTTCTGAAGAAACCCGTTCTCTCCTTGCTTCTTCTGCCGTCTCCTCCTCACCACAGTAACTGCAGCCATCTGTGCGTAACGCTGTCTCGATTAGCACCAACCTTTCAAAAGTACTGAATATAGACGCAGTCACAACCACCGCAATTATTTTCAGGCTTTTTCAATCACTTTGCGTGTGCCAAATTAAAGTATTTGCATCTACTCCTCTCAATGTGCACTCGGGTAGAAACGCCCGATATTGCGTCCGATATCGCCCAATAAGGCAACCATACTAAATGGACAGAGCGTTTTATAGTGCACGCGATCCTTCGGGCGCACCGTAAGTAAATCAGTGGCAAGTGCAATCAAGTTAGCCCATGTTTTAACATGCGCAATCCTTTAGCAGATCAGGCCCTATGTATATAATATGTATATATTAATCTTTGCTTTACTTTCATTCTGCAGAGGTTTTAATGAATATTATGATTGAAATCCTAAAATGGGCAGCACAGCAACCGACAGCATGAAACTAACTCATATTTATAAAACGGATAGTTCCAGCTCTGTAACGTGATTGGCTGAGACGAGTTGACTGCAGTTGCAGGCTATAAACACACACCTGTGACCACGCTACACAAGTATTACTGCATCAGTGACAGGACATTCCTCTTGTATCATTCTGATTGTAGTTTTTGTTGAATATGTCATCAGGGTATACGCATAATTCCTCCTCTTAATATCCAGTGCTTGTGGCTTTTAGAAGTTTGTATGTGTGGTACAGAATTTGGAGAGGGAATATAAATTGCACCTTGAGTTTTTTGTAGTCCTTAAAAAACTTGGAAATATTGCCGTCAAATGGGATTCAAGCACGAATGAGAAGCATTACCAGAGAAACGACACTCATTCATTTTGGTTTGCGAAAGCGCACACGATAGTATAGACTGAAATTCTTCTGCATATTAATTTGAAGGCAGATGCCACTTCTTCATTTTGTTGTATGAACAGAGCCTAGAATCGGTCTTCTGTCTAGTCGGTCCAACTGCTCTACTGTTTAAAGTGCTCTATCCTTAGAAACACAACCCAGATTTCTCTATTTGGAGGAATTAGGTAGTAGACAATCGTGTTTTTATGTTGGCATTCTGAACAGACTTCATGGGTTCAATGGATTTCCAGTATATACTGAGGTGTTTGGGTTTTGTAAATAATATATAGAGATGATTCTATTCTTTCAAGTGGTTATTTAAAAGATACTTGTCCAAGGATGTAGAAGAGGATTCAAATCTGTCTGCTGACTAGAGGCACACTGCCTACTGGCTATTACGTTTATGTTTAGTCAATATTTATCATTATTTAATGTATTATGTCTAAATCACACCAAATTGTGTACTGCACTTCCTCTGGAAATTTACAATACACACACCAAGTCTGAAGCTGATAAGACAAACAGATAGACAGACGTCTGTGGAATTAGATGTAGTTACGCAAAAGTAACAGTGTAATGTTGCATTTGAAAAAAAACTCAAATACCAGTAATTTGGATTTTTACTGAACTACGGTACTTTGTTACGTTGTTACATACCATCGTTACCATACAGCTTGAAATCTGCCTTGTGCAACATTGATACAGAAAGATGAAAACCTCTGAACACAGTCTGCCTCTTTTGCTCACTCTTCTTTTTCCATCTCTTTCTTCCCGCCCTCTCCCCATTTACAGCTCTCCTTGATTTTCTCCAGAACTTATTACATTAGCGTCCGACTGTGCCGCATCATGCTGTGGATGAAGTGGAAGATGGTGGTGGACTCCCTGCGTGGACGGAGAAGGAGACTGCCCTGTTTCCTCTGGTTCCTCCTGCTGTTCGCGGTTGGAGGTCTGGTTCTCTTCATCCACCAGCAGGATCTGTCGGACATGGTCCAGCAACAAGTCCCAGGTTAGTCTTAATGGTTCAATGGCTCTTTGATGGATGTTACAAATCGCACAAATGGTTTGCCAGGCTGTGAACCCTCTTGTTAACTTATACAATTTAATACATATAAAGAAAACACGCTCTAAAAAAGTGGGTTAACACTTAATTATTGTACAACTCAATATAATATGTAGAGGAAATGCTTAGCTGCAAAAGTTAAAAAGGGATATGCTTTCCTTTTTCTCCCAACCTTTGGACTTAGATAAATCTACAGCTATAGGGATGGGCTCTGATCGGCGGTTTCATTTTTGTTTTTGTTCCAATTTGTTAAAATACCTGGATTTGTTAAGAACCAACACATGAAAAGTCACTGAAACAACTGCAAACTGGAATATTTACAGGAGGAATTACAAGTTCTTGGTTCAAATGTCTACTCATACTCACAACATGTTTAAGTAAAAATGTATGGTATTTATAATTTGAAACAGGTGAGTGCTCTGCCTCAGCCTACCGCTGGTGTTATTCTGTGTCATGTGACTTGTTGCTCTCTGTGAGGGACAGTGCAACAATGAGTTTTACTTTAGTTACCATTTAGTGCATTGAAGGCAGTATCAATTTATTTAATTCATATTCACTAAATGATAAAGTAGAAATAATGTGATTTTCACTATGTTCTTACTTTCTTTTTTATGGAGTCTATGTGGTGGCACAGCACTATTGAGTATTTAGGCCATACTGAAAAAAAAAAACAGATTTCAAGAATAATGTTGTAATATAACAAGAAGAAAATCATAATTGAGGAGAAAGTCTTAATATTATAAGAATAAAGCTGTAAACATTTGTTATAAAGGTATTCTATTGTGCTTTAGAAGAGGCAGAAACACCTGATAACAATAAAATACACAACTGAAGACATGCCCCCAACATTCAATAACATCTACTGGTAGTTGTGCAGAAGACTTTCAAAGGTAAATGGGATATTCTACATATAATCTAGTTTTATTTTCGATAATGAAAAAGAACTCCTTAGTGTTTATGTTGTTTTTTCGACATAGACACTAAGGAGAACCCAAGCTCGCCATAATTTTATTCAAAGTCTTAAAAAAAACAATCTCACTGATTCTTGAAAAAGTACAGAAACCATTGACAGGATGATCTTCAGACATTGCAAATCTCAGATGATTGTTCTCCTTAAATTGCCCAAATACACAGTTTTAGCACAGCCCTGTAGTGATGAGCAGCAGGAGTAAAAATGAGTCCGGACGGTGTTAATTAATGTCACATGCAGGACAATGATAAAGTATGTGCTGAATGCCCAACATCCCTTCAGCACAGCAGCTTCAGTGGCTTTGGTTCAATAATCACACCGTTTGTGTCAGTCATGCTTATTCCATCATTCTTTACTACATTTCAATCAAAGTTAATATATTGTTTATATAGTGATTAGAGGAAGAATTAACGCGTTAACTTGAATATAACAAACCTAACCTAAAATACCCTTAAATGGTTCAATGGTTTATGACAGGACTTGTTCTTTCGTCCTCACAAGAAAGACAAGTCCCTTTAATATGACTGTGTAAACAGATTACCGTGTATGTGTTTGTGTTAATTCAGGTTTAACCAAAGAACATGGTGAAGATTTTAAACATTTTCCCAATTATACCCATTTCCATTCCAGCTCAGGGGCCCCGTGGTCAGAGTTTCCACTGTGAAAGTGAAAGGCCAGACATTCAATTTCCAAATGAGTCAAACCTTTGTCCTCATACAGCGACCTGGTGTGCCTCTGCTTGGCACACAGCATTAAGGAGATTGGGGTTTAAGCAGCCGTGATGGACGAGTGTCCTGAGCATGTCAAACAAGAGATCAGCTGCTTGCTTATGGGCCTCTTTGGCTTGAAATACATTTCCACCTAAATGAGTACAGCCTTATTTTCACGTCACTACAGTTGATGAAGCAGCCCCTGACTTTGACTTCTTTTTTATCGAGCCTTTTAAATAAACTCCTAACCATAATGCAGTGTTTGCAATATTTCGTGATTTTTTTACCTGTGACGAATCTGTGAGCGGAGAACCCAGTTGATGTGTCTGTGATGATCAAAGAATGAGCTGGTGAACTGGTCCGGCATGCTCTCTGGAGATAAAAACCCTCATCAGCAGAGTCAGAGAAGCTGCAATCCACTAAGTACCACCACCACAGTGTGTCAACAGCACCGTGAATCATTATGAATATCAGAGCAGTGTCACACTCCACCGCAGTAAGAGCCACTTAGTCAGAGTGGAATCCCTCCAACCCTCTAATATTCCCTTGATTGTCAGATGCTTTCAGGCCCGGTGTCGGCAACATTCTCAATGAGGCAACTTTGCAGGACACTCACAGAGGCGCATACACACATAATGAATAAATGTATAAAGTAGTTGGTTAATGCGTTCGAGAATGACATCAAATTGACAATTTCATCCGTATCATTTTCATGTGTGACAAAAACCAGATGCTGTGAAAGTCCTGTCTGCCACATGTACAGGGGGCACAGCAATTTTCAACAGCAGCACCGATCACTGTCAGCACGGCTAGGTGTGACATTTGAATTTGACTTGGAATCTGCTGTGTGTGTGTGTGTGTGTGTGTGTGTACCTCTGTTTTTGTGAACATTTTTAGATGTTCAGGAAGTAAGATCATTTTGGCGCCTGCTTTCATGACTTCAAAGAATGGACGTGAATGTAAACATGGTCTCAATATTAGGATTTAAATGTCTGGTATATTGCAAAAGTACTGATAGTGATATGATAACAAAGTAAAGAGAGAATGCTCAATAACTACTCTGTACACTGGTTCACTTTGCATGAGGTACTGCATTACCTACTGATTTTGTGCACCAACTGTATGATGCATCATTGATAGTGATAGTGAGTAATAATAATAAACTGTATTTGTGTGGCACCGTTCATGCAAGAAATGCAGCTCCAAGTGCTTTAAATACAATATAGATACAACTTGTTTAAATGTAATTCATATTAGAGAACAGATTTTAATTTTAATTTGACACTGCTTTGTGAATACACTAAGTTGGATGTATCATCTAATTTGGAGAACATAAATTAATGTTTAATTTCAGTAATGCATCAACCAACATGTTTTTTTTAATTGCCAATGGCATTGGTGATTTTTACAGTGCAGGGCAGCAAATATATAATTCTGATATCATGTTGGTGTCTTTATTTTTGCATCTGATGAAATACGAAACCATACAATGTTTGTTTGTAGTTGAATCTATGTTTTGTTGCATTTTATAAAAGTCATCATCATCAACAACAAAAACATCAACAACAAATTTAATTTCACAAAAGTGTTCTGTAAATTGGTTCACAATACAATTATTGCCACATAATTCATGAATTCATTATTAGAATCTTTGGAACAGTTCTCTTGTAACTCATCAGTCTACTCCATAGTCCTCGTGTTGGAGTCATTATCCATTCTCTTATTAAAAAACAAATCCACTGTCAGGTCGTCCTTGAGTCGTTCCACACTCAGTCCTTTGTTTCTGTCAGAGAGAAGATCTCCCTGTACTGCAGACTTGGGCCTTTTTAACTCAGCAGACATGCACAAAAAAAGCTGTGACACACTAAAGGAAAGAGTAAACACAAGAATCATAATATGGGCACTTTAAAATGATGATGAAATACTGAGGAAATATAATGTAGGTCTGGGGCCCAATGTGAAGTCCTTCTGCTTATTAAAACTGATGTTAGAGGAAAAACCCAACCAGCATTTATGCCCTGACGTATCATTATATCATAAACATTTTAGCAGCTGACTACGAATAATTTCACTTAGTGCTTTGATTTATTGTGGTTAACTGGACAAAGTGCATCATAAAAAAGAGATTTTGATCAACTTTACTATTGAGAAGCATGCAAAGTTGATTGGAGGTGTTACTTTTAGAGACAGGACACAACCAGTAGGACAAATCACCAAATGTGGGAGAAGTCCTCCTTATTAAAGTGGCATATGTGGGCTGTGAAATAAAGCAATCCCTTGTTCACGCCCTTTCAAGGTTATCACAAGAAGAAAGTTGGCTATAAATACATAACATATATAACATTGCAGAATATGTCCATTAGTTAAATGTTATATAAAAGCAGATGTCTAAGTGTAAACTGTAAGTGGAATACATATTATTTGTTACAAAAATTGAATGAACTAGAGCAGTGCCCGTTCTAAACTTGCCTGTTTGGAATGGGCTGTTTACTTGGCCTGTTTAATGCTGATTGCAGCTTTCTTACTGAAACTGTCAAAGTGAATTGCAGTGTAAAACGATCAGCTTCAGTATTCACCAGCGCTACACAAAGAGCTGCTCACCTGTTTGTTCAAAGAGACGTGAAACTGGACCCAGTGCGCAGAATCTCGTCCAAGTGTACACAGACCAAGTGTGAAGCTGATAAGATGAACAGAGATTGGTGGAATAAGTAGATAAACTAGTTTAGTGCCCATTTAAACCGGTTTGGAATTGTGTGTTCTCTTGTCCTGTTTTAAAGCTCCGTAGCTACTTCAGAATGTATCATTGTCCTCCTCAAACTGTCACTTTTTATTGTGTGTGTGGAGAGTTTTTTATAAACAGCCAATGGGGCAGATGAGCTAGAAAACTTTGTGATCATCCCACCTGGTTTTTCTGCAGTGAAGTCATTAGGTCCAAGTCGTACCAAATTCGACACTGCACTTCCTTCAGCCCTTAATAATTCACAAGTGTGAAGCCGCTAAGATGAAAGGTTCTCGAGATATGCGTTCCACACACAGACATCTGGACAGACAGAGATTTCTGGAATAAGTAGATAGATGGTGAAAAGGAACCGGACAGCAGCATTTTATAAATGGTGTATCTATTTTTTTGATTATGATGCACTTTTAATCATAAACATAGTGTATGTCTTAGTATAAACTCGGCAGTCTGAGCACATCTGTTTATTCCACTTTTAGAATTAGTGACTATTCTGGTTTAGTAAAACATCCATGAGTGACTGTGTGTTGTGTACAGAATCACAGTAGCTACACAGTTTTCATAGCCCCCCTTCTAAAGCACAATGAGCAAGCGGTATCTTTGCCGGAAGCCATGGTGCTTCACCCTAGCAAAAGCTCATATCTAATAGAACCGAGTTATAATACATTGGGTGTCAGCTTTTATCTGCCTCCCCCTCCTTCGCCACCTCTTTATTTGGCTTCTGTTGCGCTTGAGAGCTTTGTATCCCATGGTTTAGATGGCCTGCACAATGGTGGCTGAGAAAACTGCAGTTTAACTGGCCAGTCTCCCCCCCGAATCTCTCCCAAGTAATTGTTAAAGGACAATTGGAGAAACAGCAGCCAGTTTCTCAGGGAGAAGAGATACCTGAAGTGCTAGCAGTTGAGATAAATTGTCTGCACAAATTTACACCTCTGGGCATTTTTCAGATGAGTTTGGCAGTGAGGACCAACTGCTGTGGTGAATAGAAGGTCGCTGTGTGTCACCTCACAGGCCCCGGCACAGAGCAGTCCTTAAGTGGAGGAGAGGAGGTAAAATGTTTGCAGCGTTACAGTATAATGGTGGAAATTCATCATTCTAAAGTGAGATCAAGGTGAACAAGGGCTTGGTTTAAATGATAAAATCACACCATTGTTAAGTGTTTTCAACAGGAGTAGCCTATATTACCCTGTGTGCGTACAGTTTAGTATTACTGGCTTCAGCTGGCTGTGGCTGTGTGGGTGAAACTACACACAAACCGCACATGGGGGAGGTTAGCCTTCAAAGCTTTCTGCCAGAAAGCCTCTGCAGATGGATAATATTGTCAAAGGGTATGTTATAACCCAAACCACCATATTTTACCAAACTTAACCAAGTAGTTTTGTTGCCTAAACTTAACCAAACTACGAGTTAAAACCAAAGCATCTGTCAGTTCTCATAGAATCACACAGACAATACTATTTTTAAATTTTGTCTTAATCTTTTATTTTACTTTAAACTTAAATAGATGTTAAAATGGAAAGCAGCACTATCAGGGCTGTTACCTCACTGCAAGAAGGTTCTTGGTTCAAATCCCAGCTCTAAATTGACTGTAGGTGTGAATGTGAGCGTGCATGATTGTTTGTTTGTTTGTGTACGTTGGCCTTGTCATCCCCCAGCTCTCATTCAATGTCAGCTGGGATTGGCTTCAGCTTCCCTCACAACCCTTAAGAGGATAAGTGGTACAGATGGATGGATGGAACATGCAAATCAAATTCACAACTTGAAGTAAAATGATGTTGCAAGAAACTGATTTTCTGCTTCGCATGAGCTCTCTTTTGTCTTTAATTACTAATGCACGTTATACAATATTGGAATGAATATGCAATTAAGTAGCACAGCCTTGACAGCGGCAGCTTGACGAAAGATGTTAGTTTATGCTCTGATGTTTGATGACTGAGTTGAGATTTTAAAATAAATATGCCATTTGTAATTAAAGAAATTAGTTTTATATGCTTTTCCACTCAGCCTCCTGTGCTGATGAACCCATCAGGTTGCAGCTGCAGCTTGCAGGTGTCAGCAGCTGATTGTTGATCAGATATAAAGACACTGGCAAATACCACAGTGGCCTATTCATGCACTCACAATATTATTATGAATAGTGTGTGTGAAATTAAATGGATTTTCTGTAATTATTGATTAGGTTATTTTACATATTAACATGGGATCTTACAAAATGATATAACCGAACAGTTCCCACACCAAGCAAAATGGGAATAAACTGTTTGAAGAACCAGACAAAAAGTTATGATTGTTTAAAATATAGAGATCTGATGTTCCCTAACAGCAGCTAAAGATATACAATTTGAATAAATGAAAACCAAGGAGCAGCCTATGCGTCATGTAAGAGGGATCTATCTTATAATGAACCCACAGTGGATTATCAAGTGACTGCAGCGTGTTTGAACTTCTTTTGATTCACTGCTAGTTTTTCACATCCACTTGAATTTGTTGACTGTCATTGCCCCATAGCATTTGTTTGTGAAATAATCACGTTTCTTCCAGCAATATGAGCTTTAACAAAAATCCTCACAGTTTCAGAGACAGGTAGCCACTAGGTGATGAACAAATTGAAACATTTAGGAATGTTGGAGCCATACTATTTCCCAGGAGTTGGTGAAGACCAATAAATGTATCTAAAAAGAGAAAGACTTACATTTGTCAGCTGGACATGTAAATGGTTGTACATTGCTGTTATTGGTTTACTTCTTGTTTCCACTGCAAGAAAGGGATCATAAAGGCCTAAATAACAGTGTGTGTGCTTCCCCCAAATCACTTGCTGGTAAAGATGGATGATTCTATCTCCTGCTAGAGAAGATATAATCAATACCTTCATTTCTCTTCTCTCCTTAAGTGGCTGACATCTACTGTAAATGTAGAGGGAGGTGCATGCACAGTTAAAAACCAAAGTCTGAAGCAGTTAGTCCCGCCTGACTGAAGTAAAAATAAAACCGTCTTCTACTCTTGAAAATCCCATGATGCATTTAATCCTATGACATAGTCCAGTCAAGTCGACGTCTACTGCTGTTAGAAACACAAAGGAGAAATAAAGTCCATATTCATGTATGTCTCCCCCCCTCTCTATTTAGGCAGCATGCTGTTGAGTAAGCTGGAATCTACAGAGGAAATATAGTGTTCAATAAAACACTGAAGTGATGTGTCATCTAATGTTGCATGGCGTACCAATACCACAAAAGTATCACACTGCCCCGCTGTTAAAAAATTGTACAATTCCCCATTTCACTTTCATCGTTATTTTAGGAATGGCAGTGTTTTAATAACAGCCGTATTTCCTATGAGTTGTTTCGATGTGCAACAGCAGGGGAGTGTGTGTGCAACTCCCTGCAGGAACAGTGGATGTGCCGTTATTTTAGCTTCCATTTGACAATAATACGAGAAGTAAGGCTTCAGCTGCAAGTGCTCTCGCCACCCGGTTGTAAAAGATCTTTAAAGTCTATGCACAATAACGACAGAGACAGGTTAGTCGATGTGATAGATAACCATGCCCTCAAATGGCCTCAAAGTCAAGTGACCTATTTTGTGACAAGTGAACTATTTGTAAACTTCAGAGTTTGAATTGAATTGAAAAGGTTATTAATGGCAATAAAAACAGTTAAAATTATCACAATCTTTATAATTCACTTACCAATTTGGCCAACATTTTTAGATACACAAAGTCACACAGTTAACTTTAACTTTGACAAACTTGGAAGCTTCTAAAAATCCCACGCTCAGATTAATGCAGGTCATCCATAAAAGTAATAAATGATATAAACATGGCAAAACATTTGTACAATTCTATCACTAAAATGTGCTTGATGTATTGAGTCTTATTAAATCATTAATCTGGTTGAAACTGTAAAGTTAATTATCAAAGGAATCACATCAAACTAATACAAATAAATAAAAAAACAGATTAAAACAAAATAAAAACAGATTATTTGCACATGATGGAAAAGCTTTAATAGCACAATCATCAAATATAATTATGAAAGTTACAATTGTGCTAATCCATTGTCGAAAACATACCTGTATAAAAAACTTAACAAGGTCAAAAGTAAAAGACTCAACTTAACTTTACTACAATTTCATTAACCATGAAAATAATTAACTGTAAGCCTGTCACTTAATGGTGATGAAGCTCAAATTGAGGATTATTAGTCTGCACACTTGTAATAATACACTGAAGTAGACTGAAAACAAATGACTCAATAAACCCCCTTGGTGGAGCTCTGTACTCTGCTGAGAGCATTATCCGCTTTCTAATTTTGTCAAATTGGATTAAAAAATGTAAAAAAAAACCAGGTTCATGTTGTTTTTCAGCAGATAAAAAATTCATAATTTTGGAAGTGCCTCCAAGCAGTTTAAATGTAGTATGAGCTGTATATGTGCAGGTTTGACATGCACATATAGAAGAGGTCAACAGTTGAGAGATACTGACGAGTTGGCGGTAAAGTGATCAAGATTAACACGATACATGGAGGCTTGTAGGTTTGGCTGTAAACAGATCAAAATCATTCTAAAATCCATTTTCTTTCCGTTAAAATTTTTTTTTTAGACTAAATAAAATAAATAGAATTGAATGAATCATCTGTTGGACCATTGTTGGCACCATCCAATTCGTTATCGCTCTATCTCCACGCACATGGAGCCTGCCAGGAAATGGGCATATTGTTTCATGCTGGAAGGAAAAATTTGATCTCTCCGTCAGAGGTCCAATAATCCCTTAAGCCTTGTCTGTTTGCAAAGTCCAATTTAGCTGTCCCTTAATGTAATTAAATTGTGCTGATGACCCCCAGAGCAGTGGTGCGGCACCATATTTGAATGCAAATCCTCCCTTGGATGTTTGTGGAAAAAAGCCGAATGTTATTTTATCCTGACTTTCCATTTTTTTTCATCTGTGTGCGTAAAGCTCCTTTGACAAAGCCTGTTTGTGTTGTGTTGGCACGATCCCTTCTATTCCTTCCAGAGAAGGATGATCATTGGAAAGCAGAAGTTGGCAAAGCCAACTCCATCACAGTGTTTTTACACAGCCTTAAGTAGAATGTGCCCTAAGAAAACAGGAAGTATTCTGTCTCTGGAGCATAAGAATCTCAACACACCTTGACTAGATTCTTAACAATACAAGCTAAGCTTTGGCCTCCTGCTCAGTGTTGGGATCACATGGCATTTGGCATGGGACATGTATCCCAGCAACTATGATAGCAACTGCTGTTCCACATTCAGTGCCGCCTTCCCCATGTTCACCTCAGGGAGCAGAGGAAACCTTACCAGGGGCCCTTGGGATTCCTTGCCCAGAAGAAAACGAGAAGAAAAAAAAGAAAATGTTTTCATGCATGGGTATCAGGTGCCTGCATCACCGTCTCTTCAGTCTCCTCCAGACCTGGGCCATGTCTATTGGATTTAAAATAGAGCAGCTTAGAGGCAAGTGCAAGGTCATGTGGTTTTCCATTAACATTAATGCCCGGGGTTATGCCATGGGAGCCTTGCAACATAATCTGTTTTCCCTGCCATCTGATCGTTCTGGCCAATGGCCTTTACTGCATTTATCAATCTATACAAATAGATTTCCCCTCTTCACATCCCTGCTCCAGCACAGGTCAGAGTAAAGAAGACTCAAAGAAAGCCCTTGTATAAATATTGAAACGGTTGAAAGAATTTTGCAAGAAAGTAATGCATGAAAAACAAAACTCATTGTACATAGAGTAAAAGGCAAACAACAACCTTAAAATTTCTCTTTTTTAAATAGATAGCAAACAATTGGAACTTCTGTTTTTCAGAAAACTCATTTGTTTTGGGAAAGAAAGGCTGCTTTGTGTGGTTCAGTGGGATAAAGGTGAAGGCACAAATTACAAGAATGTCACTCTTGCCGTTTCCAGACATGAACTCCGAAACATTACAGCACAGAGTGGTCCGGGGTTTGCCTTTCAGATATACAGATTGTAACAAGAGATTCTCCAATCAGACATAGGATATAAAAATCATATATCTTATTGATATATTGTTTCTAAGTTCACATGTTTGTGTTAACAGCACATTAACCCTGTCCCCTATCAGCAAAAGCCCTCGAATATTTTTCTCTTTCATCTCAAGATATTTCTTGGTCGCAGTGAATCCCCTGTTGTATTCCAATTGGGCTCATTTGGACATTCGTTTTTATCAGGGGGTTGTCAGGAGTAACTCTGGATTATGTGTGCTTTCGCATCCACATTTGCGTTCTCACATTCAGCCCCTCTGGATAATATCAAGAGATTATCTGGAGTTCAGTGCATATCTGTAAGCAACCTCAGTAGAGCACATACTCTGCCAACAGTCACTTTAATTTAAGTCATGAATAATTTAGTCATATCACTCCTTTGAATATCCCTAAATTTATTTCCATCGATATCCAAGCATTATTCCCCAGGAAAGCTCTTAAAATCTTTAACGCTCTTATCCAATATGTAAAAGATCCCCTTTGTCTGGACCCACACCAAAAGTCAATGGGTTCTTTCTTGGCTCATGTCCTATCCTTAAACCAAGTTCCGTGCAAATCCGTTCAAAATTTTCTGCATAATTGTGCTGAATAACAAACAAACAAACAAATGGACAGGGTGGAAAAATAACCTCCTTTGCAGAGGTCATTAAGGCAGCGCTGTGCCATTGAGTTATTTCACTGAACTGGAAAACTTTAAAACAGCTGATCTTGTTCTATCCAGACAATTCTGAGATAAGAAACAACAAACAGTCAGTGTAAGATGAGGAATAATAGGAAGACCGGGAGAATGCTGACTGAAACAAAATAAGAAAAACACATGCAGTGATCTTTCTTTAAACTCAGCGGACTTAAAGATGCATCTTTTGAGCCGCTGACGAGCAGAAGTGGTTGTGACTTCTCCTGAGCAGAAGAGTGTGGCTCGGCCGTCCTGCTGGTGGAGGGGGTGGGGCTTTCACTTTGCCCTTTTCTTTTCTGCCCTGCTGGGTAACATTCAAAACTGCAAAGGACATAAAACAGACAGAGCTAAAGAGCACCAGGTGGATCCAACAGTGAGGCCGATTTGGAAAAAGTCTTTGAAGACCTTATTCAGTGATTCTGCCTCTGTGTGCTGTCAGTCTGTCCCAGGCTCTGTCACTGCAAGAACCACAGCTGAGGCTCCAAACAGCCTCTGTTGCTGTGAACAGGAATTTGTCTTTAGGGAGGCAATGTGATAAACAGGCAGTTGGAACATCATAGATCTACTGTAGCCACAGAACACGACCCGGTTCATGGTAGTACTCATGCTAAGAAATCCAATTTTCGACCCATATCTGATCGCTTTTGACGATTGACCACATCTCTATCAGGCAAAAGTCCAAATCCTATAGCAATACAAACTTAAATTTATTTCAAAAATACATCTGCTGAGAAGACTTCTGCTTTTGTGCTCTTTCTAACTCTCCTACTTCTACTGAATACATATCAGTTACAGTGTGTGCTTTCAATGCCAGACAGTGTAGAGGCACCAAAATGCCAGCTGAGACACAGTTGGCAGGACACTTCTCTCAAACAATGAATGTATTGTAACCACGTCTGTAATTATGAGGTTGGCCTGAGCAGTACACAGCTTTGCTGCCCTGATTAAACTCAGCACTTGGCTAACTCCTCACTAAGACATTGTCCTTTCTGCAGCAGTTCTGAGTCGCTCTGTGTTCTCTCCAATGCTGGATTTTCAAGCATCTCTGGGAACAAGAGCACTGCCCACTTGAGCACCGATCAATCAGGACTGGACTGGTAATCAAAAACGGTTTGATAACGGTAATCGTTGGTGCTGAATGTGGTGGAAATTCTTGGTGAGGGAAATAAGATAAAGACAAAACTGTCTTCTTTCATTTATTTAAGCAGGAAATACAACAGAGGACCAAAACAGAGTCTGTATTCAGCTGAATAGGACAGAGTTCTCAACTCCACAGCGTGGTTCACAAGTCGGAAATATTCTTCAGATATTTATGGTTCTCCAGCTTGTGGAGTCGTGATCAGATTGTGCTGTCGTCAGATCGTGGAAAACACCTAAAACACCTCGAACTCTGGTTTTAGAGCAATCAGCACTAGCTCAAATAAGCACTGAGGGTCGCACCTGATTATCACACTATAATGTTCTCATACTAGAGTGCTCCCTGCATAAAGTGAAGGGAAGTTCATGGAGTCGATGAACATTGAGTACAAAGTTTCACAGATAGTTAAATTAAGTGGGATTTCTGGGGATCTGGGGTAAACTGTATAGTAGTCATTCAGCTGTGATTAGAACAGAGAGGTTGATCGACAAAGATGGTAATAGCATATGTTAAACAAAGCCATAGTAGTTTATCTATATTCAACATCTTCACAGAAATGAGGTTGGTTTAACGAGACAAAAGAATGAAGTAACTGAATGACCAAGTAAGAAAAACGTCCTAATTTCCAGTCCCCAAACTCCAATGCTTAAGTCTAGGTCACACTAAAATATTGTCAGCCCTATTTGCCAGACGAGATTTCCAACCTGCTGGAAATCTAGTCGGTGACTAGTCAGTGACCAGATTTGGGCGAGTCTGTTTCAACTTTGACCAACGCCAGTCAATAAGAGTTCAGGACAGCGTTAAGAAGGTTCATGTCTGTAATTGGGGAAATCAAGCAATAGCCATGCGTGTGAGGGACTGAGTAATACAAAGTCAGTGCAGCTTACATCAACTGCATCAGACTCTGACAGGTTTGTTCAACTGTGATGTCCACTGAAGCGCCTCACCTCTCCTCCAGCTTGATGTGTCATTCTGAGCAGGATGACAGGAGTGCAGGAGGAAACACCATATCTGCTCTTGCGTATTTTTGAAGTCACAAAGATGGCAAGACTCATGACCACAAGAAGGCAAGTCGAACTGCACAGCTATCCGACAACTTTCAAAGTTTTTTAGTGTTAATGTTTCTATTGATGTCTTAACACAGCTGCCTGGGGTTTAATCCATCCACTTTACAGTTTGTCTATTATTCTACTTCCGCTTGCTGTCACCAAGGTATAAATGAAGGACATTGTGTAATATATCAGCTTTTTTGTTTGGTGCTGATTTTTTATATCAACACCCTGTCATTAATTCTACCTGAAGGTTGGAGGAGATACCATCTACTGCTATTTTTCATCCAGTGTGACATAAAGCAAATCATGTAGAATTGATTTCATTACAATGCTGTGTGGCCTAAGAATTATGATTTTTTTTATGAGTCACTCCATGTCAGATATGATGTTTCC
Source organism: Limanda limanda (assembly GCF_963576545.1). NCBI lineage: Eukaryota > Metazoa > Chordata > Actinopteri > Pleuronectiformes > Pleuronectidae > Limanda > Limanda limanda. The sequence goes on from NC_083638.1 coordinate 12,446,285, forward strand.
TTCCAGACGCTTTGTCTTTACCACTGCAAAGACATTTGAAATCAGGAAGCCTCATCCTAAGTACTTTCAAATGGGAAAAGCTCATATGCTCTTTAGCTTTGTAGCCATCATCCAGTATAGGCTGGAGAGGCTGCGAAGGCCATGCAAAGACAGGAAGAGACGGACAAAGAGAGAGTGGGAGGAGAGAGGGACTTTATGTAACTGCAGTTCTCACCAAGGACACATCTTGTCTTCAAAAGCAAAGCAGTGAAAAAGTGATAATAAATGCTAATGTTCAAGGTTGCATACGTTATTATATGCTCAGCAAGGGAACGATTATGCAAGACTGGCTATTATTAGGCAAACAACTCTGTATATTTTATTATTCTGTTCTGTTAATATTATTATTCAGTCATTCCATGCTTGACATTACATGCCACTTAATATCTGCATTTGTGAGTGATGTACTGCTTCAAAAGTCTAGTGAGCTCTTTAGAACAGAATGATGAGGTTAATTTCCATGTGCCTGAATCTGTAATAGCACCGGAGAGTGTATCACCGCCGAGGCCAAACAATCCAACATGAAGTTGCTAGGTACACTAAAAAATGTATTCCACAATTTATTTGGTTCTTCCCAGGTGCAGTTACCATCCCTCCGACAAGTTTGGTGGAAATCAGTTCAGTGATTTTTGTAATTTAAAATAAAATATGAAACTAAAATGTGTATCTAGTGAACTTTAAATAGTCATCTGTAGGAGAGCTTGGACACAAGGCAGATGGATGACCACCTGCTTTATCAAGGTCAGAATGTAGCATAAGACTCATAGTATTTTCTTGGCATCTGGTACCTGCCGCCTCTGATAAAAATCTATTCTCCACTCTCAGTATAGTTTGTTACTGGAGCCTGATGTTTGTGCAGAAACGCTGAGAAAAAGGTTTCCTCTCATTGCTATCTATACGACTCCCATATCGTACAAGAACCATCCCTTTCTCCGCCCCTATTATGGTCGTGGATTTTATTCTGACAGGGATTTCACATGATTGTTCCCAAAGGACAAGCCCTGCCTTAGGAGCTGTGATCCGTCCCTCCAGACCGGAGCTGCATTCCCATTATCAAATCAGACTTGAACCCTTTCCCTGTCTGCTGCGGAGACAAGTTGAATGGATATCATTGTGCACTGCTGATACTTCCATCACTGTAATCCCTCTTCAAAGTGCAGGCACTCGAATAGGAAGATGAAAAGAGTGGAGGAGAGAGTAGACCATTCACCGTATGTGTCACCGCAGAGGGCGCGAGGAGGGAAGTCGGTGGCTCGAGCCGGCAACTCCTCAGCCCTCCCTCAGACAGAAAAGAACAAAAGATTAAGCCCTCCTGCTATCCAGAGTGATAACAAGCTGTCAACTCCTAAAATGTAATCTGCTGACTCCGGGAGGAAGTGGTGGTGTCAGTGGAGTGGGCCGCCAGCTGATGCTTATCTCCTGAATGGCGTGCCATTGATAGAGAGCCATGGCCCGGCATGGCACGCGTACAAAAGCCACCTCTGTCTGCCACCAAACAAAGAGGTCTGCACGGGCAAAGGAATCCATACTGAGGCAATTTCCGACATATTTATAAACATATTTACCCTCCAGACCTTTCTGATGTGAGTCACAAAGAAAAGGTGATGGGAATGATAAATGACATGAAAAGCAGGCAATAGACTGGGGGATAATAAGGCATTGCCCCCAACAATGCTGACAAGTGATGGGAGGCTCCTCTCTGTCAGCTGGTCTCTCGAGCTCTTCCATTCCGTCTGGGCCTCAGATTGTTAAATGTAAAAGCCAGATTGCTGCCTACAACAGGTCCTAATGCACGCTCCAGTGGGTAGTGAAGCTGGGATATGCGAGCTGTCACCAGGCTGCAGCCAGTAAATCAATCTAAGCATTACCCAGCCTTTTAACAAGGGGATGGCCATACAGCTAATTGCCCCTTCTTACTGTACATCTTTGTCTCTGATGTGCCTCATGCCCTGCACCCACACCAACTCTTTTTATTTCCCATGAATGTTACAACAAAAATCACTCAACAGAGCTGCCAGATGGCTAATAAAACATGCAGGGCCACATTTGACCATATTAGTCATTAATATTGACAAGCCAGATTTCCCCCCCTTTTTCCTGTTGTTTCTTTGTCAGATTAACATGGGTGTTGTGTCTCTAATAGGGTAAAGAAACTGATTTTATGGTCCATACAAAAGGCTCTTACCGTCTCAGTGGTTATGCGAGGGGGACGGAATTAGTCACACACGGAGCTATTTCAGGCGGTTTACAATCAGATTTTAGACCGGGGCCAGAGGATTTTTCCCTTGTGGACGTGAGGCTATTGATCCTGAGACACCAGTCATGTGGTATGAAATAGATATTCCTAGTTGTTTTCCGTGCGGCTGAGAGGAAGAGAAATGAATTTGACCTGTTGCTATTTTAGGTACCTTGGAGTCAGCCCGGTCTGATGGTGTCTGGTGCCCCAAAGTACTGATTGATAATGGTCCAATGACCAAGACAACAGAATGAAGTCGTGAGCCTTTTACCAAAAACCAGTTGATCTATGAGGAAATGCCTGAAGAGAGTACAGCTTATGTAAAACAGGTTGAGATGTGTATGAAAGAAATGAGTATTCTGTCTGTATACAGCCATGCTAGCATCAGTGAGACTATACTTTGACTGCTTTGAGCTGAATGTAAATGTTAATGTGCTGATGTGCTCAAAATGACAATGCTAGCATGCTTATGCTAACCAGGGCTACTGTAGAATAAGTGTGACAGCATGCTAACATTTTCTAAATAATGTTCCATAGAAAATGAGGTTGACTGGTTTTATAGGTATTTGGTCATAAAGCTCAGCCCACTACTGGTGGCAGTGGAAAAGTCCAGGGACCAAAGTCAGTGTAATTCAGCCTCTGCGCTACAGTTGTATTACTATCAATCCAATCATCAAGCTAAAGGTTAAAAATCTAAACAATGAACAACATTCTTAGTGGTGGAGGAAACACATGAACACACTTAAACAGAGTACAAATAAATACACAAAAATGTACTCAAGTAAAAGTACCACATTACTTTTCTACTTAAGTTTTGACTATACTTACAATATTAAAAGTAAACAAACATCTAAGTCAATCATATTCCCTATAATGCAACGGTCTACTCCATCATTATGGCCGATTCTCAGCCTCTTGCCTCGTGGTTTTATTGTAACCTGCCAGCTCTGATTGAGTCAGTGGACCGGTTTCCCTTCTAATTATTGATTACTTTTACTTTGTAGTCGTGGTCAGGGGCTTCTAGTTTTATTAAATGTAAAGAGTTATAGATAACTCTTATCTTCAGGTTTAATGCAGAAAACATGTTGGCTGATGAAAATACGACAGAGGTCTCTGAACCAAGGGGGTTCAGCTTTGGACCAAAAAGTCAATTTCCTGGCTTACGGCTGGATTGCTGGTCTGGTAATGATTGTGTCTGTTTCACTGGCTGATGTAAGTGAAACCAGTGGGTCAAAGAGAGGAAATGATTTAGACTGAAGATCCTTCCTGAGGTAATTTGTCTTGTTTAATTATTTTTAAAGTCCTGTATCCTGGAGTAAATTGACAGTGCCGCAGCTTTAATTAGATTTTCTGAATAAAAGAGAAAAGATTCTGATATCAGTACTGTGTAAACTTAAAAAAGAGGGAAACATAGGTAACGATATCCTCTCCCTTAACAAGCACTGCTGATTCGCCCTTATGCTCGACACTTAAAACGCAAGCTCTCCAGAATGTATTTGTACTGGACAGATGTTAGTGGGATCGTTTGGCTCATCATAACAATTATTAGTCAGTGTATGCTAGGTAGAAAGAGAAGGGAAATATATGGGATATCATACAGATTCATCTTCAGACTTGTGTTGACAGGGCCTTTGAGACAATAGCATCAAAGTTGAGAATTGGCCTACATCCCTTATGTTTGCTGTTTCGGTGGATTAGTTTAAAAAACAGTTAAAAAAACATACCTGTCTAAACAGGTATTCAGGTGATTTATGTCTCTCGATGCACCTTACCTGAAATGTATACTTTTAGTGTGTTTGTATATATATATATATTCTATTTTTCTATTCGTAAATTTGTTTGACCATGCAAAGCACTTTGTGACTCTTGTCTAAAAGGTTATTTTCAAAGAATCTAAACTTCTTTTGTCTCTGTGCGGTATTTTGCTGCCTAAGATTCTTACGTGTTATTTTTAAACGGACTTGTACTCTAATGTAAAATTTAATTAACAAAGGGTCTTGCCACAACTGCGGCACTAGATTTATCAGGATGTTTCAATCATTCTTTATATAGCTGCTGCAGAGTACATTACATTAGTGTAAACCACTCTGGTCGTCAATGAGACCGGAACTGCTGAATTCAAGATATACACAGTGACCATATAAATACTGTTTATCTAACTTACGAATATACACAGAGGCAACTTGTGCAGAGTTTTACTTCAAATTCAAGCCATTACACAACAGAGTACATCTTACTTCAGCTGCAAAGCTTTGTCCCTTTCAGCTAATGGCCTTCAACGACTGAATTAGAGGCCATTAATGTCTGTTATGAGGATGCAGCAAAACAATCTAAACCTCATTTGAGACTTTATTACCACGGTTAGACGATGACCACGTCTATGATGATGAGTCTTATGAAATTAAAAATGAGTGCTCATTTTCCCACTGACAGCCTGTATTATTGAAGACATGCAGTAATGACACATAAATCTACCTTGTAATTCTAATTTCAAATTAAAGGAAAATAAATTGAGATGATGCTACAATCTTTTTTTTTCTTTCTGTAAAAATCGATTATACTAATGTGTATTGTATCTGAGCTAAAGTGAAATAGAAAAAAATGTCCCTACATTTATTTCCTTTTTCCTTTTTCACTTTTTATTATTTTCCGTCCTTTACTGAAATGCTCGGGCCTTTTAAAAAAGCTTTCACAGAAATTTGAAAAGCTTTCAGGCAGCTGCCTCGCAGTTTGAAGCATTTTTGCTTATTGTGTTTTACTCCATTATACTGAGCCAATAACAGGTATTGCCCATTAAATTACATCAAGACAAATAGAGCTGTTCACCACCCTTTTCCAATTTTGGTTTTTCTGAGGTTGGCCTGAAAGGGAATTAGACATAGATCCTCTTATATTTATTCTTTGATTTAGAAGAAAATCTTTGAGGAATTTTGTCATCTTGTGCCATAAAACAGCACTTCCATTTTACGAGAACTGACTTTGGTGAAGCAAAGGCCAAAGGACTTAACCTCCATATAAACAGTAAGTCTGTCTTCCTTTTCCAATTGCTGCTGTTTCATGGAGGGGGATTTAGCGCACCTCCACTGGAATTGATACACTGTACCAATGGTGACGCACTGACTATTTTCAGACAGTCACGGCACAGAACTCAGGACCCCACCTTTCACGCCCCTGTCTATTGATTATAAATCAGGCTATATTTCATGACAGAACATTTCTTCAGCCTTTTTGCCAACTTCATTGTGGGTGTTTATGTGGAAAGAGGATTCCGGAGGATCCATACAAAACGGTAGGAGCGCTGTTAAGAAATAAGCCCACTTCAATGGAGGGATTTGCGGTGCCCACTCAGAGGTAGGAGGGAGCCTTTCAAAGCCGCCCTTTTTCCAAGGCTGTTTACTGCGCTGTTCTCCGCTCAGTGACTGGCATCACTCAGCGTGTTTCCCTCAGCGTGCGGCCAGCAGAACCAACACCACAGGGAAAAACTTATAGTTCCACCAAAGACCTGTCAAAGCCTGCTGTGTGTTTCTATTGTTGCTCATTACTTAAAAGGCAGAACAATAAAAGCTAAAGGCTTCCTTTCTAAAATGACTTTATTAAATAATTTCCTGAATAATTTCCAAAGGCCAATACGGCCTCTGTACGCAGTGTGAGATATTTACCTTCACTTCAGTTTCTCGTGCTGTTTCTCATGAATATAGTGTTTTCTTAGCTTAAGAACGTGAAATTACAAATTCTGCTTAAAGATCAATGTAGGCTTAAGTCTGACAAATACATGCCCAGAGCTGTCTGCCCCGACGTGGTGTGACTGACCCCTAAATGGCAATTCTATCAATTCAGTGTCAATCCCCCTCCTAGCAGAGGCACAGAGGGAAGTGAGGCAGCATTAATTATGAGTCTTCAAGCTCCAAGGGACAGTTAATCTTTGTCATTTTGCTCCTGGAGACATTTGGATTTGCCACCAAGATTGGAGCCAGGTCACAGCTCCTGACCATTAACTAAGAATAAGAATTCCAATCACGTGTATGGGAGAAACCTATTCTCTACTTTGTCTTTTTTCCCCCCACACACATCCCCTCCAGGCTGCTTGAGTTCGGGCAGTAATGTCGTCTCTGACTGAGAAGTTTCCGTGATTTAGAGGAAGGAAGTTAGAGATAAGTTGATGACCTTTTGAACAGATTCTTTATCTAAATAGTTTGAACTCACTCAAACTAGACTGAGCTGTAGCTGAAATAAATCAGTAGCTACATTGATGACTACATCACAAAAAAAGCCTTAAGGATCAGGATGCTTTTATAGCATTTGCTACAAATATTTTAGTTTAATTTAGAGAGAGAATAGCAGATGTCATGACTTCAATCATCATCCCATTTTTTTGGGATGACTTTATGTTATTATTTTGAAAATGTTTGAAATTTTACCTTGTGAAAATTATTAGTTTTCAAAGGAGCGTTTACTTTTAACATCCCAATAATTATTTTTATTATTATTTTCCATTATTTGAATTATCAACCCCTATCTAAATATAACTGATAGCTATTAACAACTTTTAAAAATTCTTTCCTTCCTCTATAACAGCGGTCATTAGTGGGCGGACCACAGACCCAGACACTTTCCTTTCTACCTATAACTGATAAATCATTGAGACCTATTACATTTTTTGTGTTTATTTTACCACAGTAGCTTTTATAGCCTTTAAAGCCCTTGGTATACCAAGTAACTCAAGGACCAAGGACTAGTTTTCAGTTGTTGATTACAAACAAATGTTGATACATCTAATATTTCAATATATATAACACTGCAGACATTATGGTATTCTGGAGCTTTCACTAAAGACTTTTTCTTATCTGGACCTTTTTCAATTTATTTCAATACCCCTGCTCTTTAATGATGCAGTAACACACATAGACTCTAGTGGGGCCATCATAACTCAGGTGTAAAGAGCTGATTAATTCTTGCAGGCGAACCAGGCAACAAAGCACCTCAGAATGCAGCGGGAGGACTCAGTGAGCGAGCTGTTTGACAGAACTGGGGCATCGCCTCGATTACACTTTCTCAGTGCCCTTTTGTGTGTGTTTAATATCTTTAGAACAGAACAGGTTTCACTGCAATACAACTGATGAGGATAATAAATATAAGCTTTATTTTCTTCACAGCTCATGTGAAGTCCAGTGATTCGCATGAGGCCGGCTCTCACGGGTGCATAGATTTGTTGTTTCTGTGCTGACAGCGGGCTGAGGACACACACTCTCCGCTCACAGCCTAAGCTGCACTGCAGTATGCAGGGTCACGGGCACAGGTGTTGGATATATAAAGAGGGAATTTCAGAGCTGCCTAAGCTGTTAATTCTATAAATGCCTTCACACAGGTTATATTCAAATGCAGGCCCCTGTTTGCCTTTCATCTGCTCCCCACCACGTGCTCAGTCTTTTTCCGTGACAACTTGCTGCATCTCAAAGATGTTGAATAGCGTCCTCAAGAGAATATACCACCCTGGCAGACAGGCAGAGAGAAGAAGGAAACTCTGAGTCGAGCTGCTATCACGATTAATGAGGCCTCTGTTGTCAGTGTCAGTTTTAGGCCGTCACTGCATGGAGACAAGCGTGGGATGTAGGAGGAAAGAAACCTGCCGTGCAGTGTCTCCCGGTTTGAGCGGTCCTTCTCATCTTGAAAACAGGAAGATGTGGTGGGTGAGGCAGGCAGATTCTGATGTGTGTGTGTGTGTGTGTGTGTGTGTGTGTGTGTGTGTGTGTGTGTGTGTGTGTGTGTGTGTGTGTGTGTGTGTGTGTGTGTGTGTGTGTGTGTGTGTGTGTGTGTGTGTGTGTGTGTGTGTGTGTGTGTGTGTGTGTGTGTGTGTGTGTGTGTGTGTGTGTGTGTGTGTGTGTGTGTGTGTGTGTGTGTGTGTGTGTGTGTGTGTGTGTGTGTGTGTGTGTGTGTGTGTGTGTGTGTGTGTGTGTGTGTGTGTGTGTGTGTGTGTGTGTGTGTGTGTGTGTGTGTGTGTGTGTGTGTGTGTGTGTGTGAACAAGGAGGATGTTGTGTTGGCTGTTTAAAGTTCAAAGACATCACCAGCTCCGTTTGTGGCATCAGAACTTCTCTGCTCATGTAAACCCCAACAGCTGCTCCATCTGGACACATAGCCTCTATCCACTATCATCTCCACGGTAACGGCCCAGGAGAAGCATAGTATGCATAATATGCTGATAAATGTGAATGACACTTGATGCATGGTTGCATAGAGGGATTCAAAACCAAAACATCCTTTCTGCTTGTTGGTCACAGTGACCCATTGTCCACTTAATGTCAGTATGATAACTATATCTTTGTATTGCATGGATTTATTGAGAGGATATTTGGCTGCTTTCTTATCAATGTATTTATGCAGTTGTAACCTCAACCAAGTAGGTTATGTGTTCACCCCTGTCCATTTGTCTTTTGCTTTTTTGTATGTAGCAAGATTACACAAAAACAACTGAAAGGATTTCCACAATATTTGCTGGAAGGATGTGTTATGGGAAGGATGTGTTATGGGTCAGGGAAGAAGCTATTAAATTGAAAATTCTGGTGCAGGTACAGAACACTTTCTTTAACACTGCAAGATAGGGTGTTTTCCAACATTTTCACTATTTTAAGGCATTTACACAGTGTCAGCTGCTTTATACAAATGTGTTAAGGAAGTAACCACATACTAAACAATTAATGGTAAGAATAAATATTACTGCTTTCCCAGATTTACTGATGCTAACAGTTCTTGCCTTTATTCATTATTTGCAGAATGCATCGTGTTTTCACCATCTGCTGGTTTCGACATTGACCGAAAGACAAACACCCCAATCATCCAATAAATATGTTTGATGAAATAACAGAAAACTTGTCCATACACGTGAGCAGAAATCGACAGTGTCTTTTTTAATATGCAGCTACCAACTGCTAAACATACAGAACAGTACAAAACAGGTATCACAACATATGAGAAGCTGCCTGAGATATAACGTTCGATGCCGCAGTCCCAGCAGATTGAACCACCATGTCAGTCCAGGGCCATCACAGTAGGATTTCTTAGAAAGGTGACGCAACAACACAGCAATGACAGCACATCACAAACATGTCTTCAATCACAAGTTTGCATATAAAGCTGTAACTGGATGGACTATTCATTTTTAGGAGAAATAGTTTGAGCATTGTGGAGGAAACCGTGCATTGCTTTCCTCTGTGTTGTTAGCACAGCGGTGTCAGTGCATTTTTTCCTTTCTGACTCACAACGGATGGAATCATATTCACACTTTGTTATTCATGAATTTTATTTTTTTGCAACTTAAATTATTCTCACTACTACACTGGGAATAAGATCTAGGCAGATACACACACGCACACAGATATAAAATGATACACATTGTTTTTTTTGAATATGCTAATGGCTCAGTGCATTTGAGATGAATGGCTCTGCAGAAAATATGAGGCTGCCAGGTGCTATTATAGATTCTCCGATTTGTATGCTCTATTATTTGAAGAAGCTGTGTCAATAAAGAGAAGAGCTGTTCCTGGGCCGCAGTAAATTAGGAGTGGGTTCGAAAGAGGTTTTATCTGGCTCCGTTTCAGTGCAGCACCTGTCACGTTTGGAGTGACTCTGTGCCAATCACCTCATCAGAGAGATGATTACCACGTCCAAATTTGAACAGCCGATCATGCAGGTTTCCCTGTTTACCCTCTCTTAAACAGGGAGGGCTTGGCTGTTCTGTAATCAAAGGGATAGCCATGGGATGTATGCAAAAACACCAGACCTCTCAGACTAATCACCCCGAGGAGGTAAATTGCTGTAAGTAATGGACCCATTATTTGCAAAAGTTATTCTAAAGGTAAATCCACTGACGCTGCGCCAGTTTACAAAATAAATGGTGTGTGAGAGATTTACTTTTGCAATATACTACATCATGCATTTCCTCAAAGTAAGACCATAGGTCCTATTTATAAAAATAAAGAAAATACAAATTACCAATTCCTTGTGGTACCCTATAATTGCTGTGTTCTCAAAAGTCACTTGATGAATGTGGTGCTAGAAAGAATAGCTCAGAATTAATCAAGGCCAAACGTATGAAATATATTTCATCACCTCACTCGGCTGCCTGTGAACAATACACCACTTTATATTATTGAACCTTACCTCGGATCATTTGTCACTGTCCACGGGGAGACAAAGTTATCTGCAACAGAGGATTAATCTATTGGTTGTCGGGCTTCTCTGTTTCACTATGAGACGCCAGAGCCCTGAATACCTTGAGAAACATCTTTCACTTGCTCCTGTCGAAATCTTTTTTTGCCCCTGAGATGATGCTGCGTTCGATAAGTCCCTGCCTGCGGAGCGCACTCAGCTGATAACACATTAGAACATTGTTATTTTTCCCCAGTAACAAGCGGTTCAGCAAATTTTGGTTTAATTTTCAGTGATTGTATCAATTACCGTGTGAAACTCATGATGTGTTAATTTGGAATAACGTAATTAAACATTCAATAAAAGCTCATAATGTGATAACCTGCATGTAATTCAGTTTACTCCCACCTTGAATGTTGTATACATAATGTGCAGTGTAGCTTAAATGTCATTAATGAACAATGTCATAAAAGAACAATGCCCCTCACTGCATTAACATAGTAGCTGCATTAGAATGCAATTAAATATTTATTTCAGTAGATTATAGCTAACATGCCACTAAATATACTGTGTAGTTTAAATTGCTAAACTACATCTGTCTACTAATCAGTTGCATGTGCTGAGCTTCATCATGGCCACAACCTCCATAGCATCACATCCTCTTTAAGAATTTGTCTACTGAGTAAAAGCACAATGTTTGAATTTTTGGTTCAATGCATCTTATTGAACTGAACTACAGAGCTATTATTTTGTAAAATTGTATTGATAGTTTAGAATGACATAAAAGCAGCTGGGTAAACTTGTTGAACTTATAAGCCACGCACATAAACAGTTTTAATGATAATACAGTTTCATATACAAAAAATTGACTTTGATCGTCTCAATTAAAGATAAACCAGGTAGGCTGAACACAAAGTTTCCTAACTTCATTCTGCACCATGGACTGTTGATAAAACACAAACACAAACAATAAAAACGTGACAGTATATTGTAGAGCTGTTTGAGGAGGACTCACTGATGAGTAAGTCTGAAGTAGCTCCAGAGCTTTAACACAGGACAATAGAAGAACCCATTACAAACAGGCACTTTATTAGAATGGTCAATTATTCAATTATTAAGAAAGCAACATTTATACGTCCCTGTTTTATGACTCATTCACTTCATAGTTAGTCATCACACTTGCACTGACATGGGAACTCAGACTCACACATTAACCTGGTTTACATACTGTGAGTCTGAGCTCTGACAGAGTTCCTCCCTGGCAGGGGATGCAGCACTTCTCTGGTTTTTGTAGATGGCACCGGCCAAAGTCCCACGTCTCTGCCCCGCCTCATGTTTCCGCTCGTCTCTTCTCTCCTCTTCTCTCGTGTTACTGCTTTCTCTTGGCACTCAGCCGTCGCAGTAACGGATCCCTCTTTGACCGAGAGTGCCAGCCCTCCAGTTTGTACAAGGATCAAATCGTACCCACACTCCCATTGTGTTTTTGTATTAGTTAGATCAAAAACTGCTTCCTAAAAAAAACCCAAAACATAATTGTCTCATTCTTTGCGGGTCAGTGAGAGAGGTAAGGCCGAGCGAGCATGAAGGACAGGTGAGGCGCCGCTGTGTGGACGAGCTCAACTGATGAGCCATCTTAGCGTAATTGGGCCTCACGGTCCATCTCTCCCTGGTCCCCATGCTCAACAGGGCCAGAGGGGTCAGCGGGCTCGATAGCCCCCTCTTTAATTACTCACCTCATTAACACACAGCACCTCTCACTCAATGGACACTCACCCGGCAACTGCAACAAGCCTCTCATAACACGGCCTGATCGATTGGACTTGCTCTTGTTACGGCTGTTAACATTACTGGCACGATCAAAACAGATGACTGGGATGGAAGCTCAGGATATGTCAAGATAGGGACGAGAGCATTTCTTACTAATAGGCTGATGCTATGATACCTGCTTCTAATTTTGGACAGGTTTTATATCCACACCAAGAAAGGATGTGTCGTGACAGATTCCAGATTTATCTGTTCTGAAATAAAAACCCTAAAATGGATGGTGAAAATAATTCATGTTTTCACTGGCGTCTCCGGCTCGCTCCTGTGACACATTTGCAATGAAACAGTGAAAAACAAAGTGGAAAGCAGAGAGCACATTTTGCAGTAAGCCTTTGGAGAAGGGCTGAAGCCGCCCCCCTCGTAATCCTGATGTGGCAGATTAAAAAAAAGTTTTGAATAATGCATAAATGCAAACCTCTTTCAGGGATCAGCAGCCTCTGTGCTGACCAATGATAAATCACGCCTGCATTGTCAGTCCTGCAAAAGTTAAGAGGACAATAAGTAAGGTGGCACAGAGACAATGATGAATACTCATCCTTTCCACAGCAGATTGGGAGGGGGGGGTTGGATCCACTTTTCTCTTGTCTTGACATTCGTACTATTGATTCTCATTCTTTTGCCCACCTTTGGCTGAGGTTTCTAATTGGATCCTATCTTCACCTGATTTGTACCGAATAGCTGGTTTGTGTAGCATATCAATGAAGGCTTTTTATCCTGTGGTGGAATATTTTTGCAATTTATATGAGAAGAACTGTGAATTGAATTCACTTTAATCTCATCAGGATTATTATTGTACTTTCCTTTTAAAAGTATTTCTGTGTATGTCTAATCTTTGTTGAGAAAGCAAACTCTGCGATACACACACAACCCAATGGTACATGAACTTAAATGAATGAAGTGCAGCTGTTTAGACAGGGATATGGCACAGAGGCATCTAATGTAGTGACATATTACTTCTAGCCAGTTTGCTCCATTTTTGACTGCTCTCTCTGGGAAGAAGCTTTTGTGTTTGAGCCTGGAGTTATTGCAGCCATTTGTTTGCCGGAGAGAGGGTTCATCGAAGAGCAGCTCCAGACTGTGTTTTCTGAATACGACAGGCAGCTTCAATTCTCTCCTCCAAGCCGTCGAAGGCTTGATATGATTAATATTGTCATGGACGTATTAATGAAAGTCTATTTTTAAACCCTGGAGAAAAGAAGAGCTTTTGCTCGTGCAAAAATAAATCGAGAGCTTCAGCTTTGTGGGATCAAATAAGACAAGGGGAGTTTGCGTGATTATTTTGTGACTTTTGCTCTAATTCCTCAACACGTTGTTATTGTGTGTCTATTTTTAAAACCTGCAGGCGTGAGATATTATGTTCAGCCTGTGCCTGTTTTTCGCTGACTCTCTGTTGTTTATGTTTTGCATATATACTGATCCATCATATCTGTCAACAATGACCTTAAATGCCTGTACCTATGTTGTTGAAATATTTGTAAGCGTCACAAAAAAAAACGTTTATTACTTGGAACGTTAAATGTGTAATTGTGTTTTTGATTCATGCTTTCTGCTCTTCACTGCAGTGTCTTCTAAACCTTAATACACAGACACTTATTAATTACTATCCTGCTGTTTCAGCTCCCTTCAGTTGTTGTTGTAAAATGGAAATTTGTGTGTGTGTGTGTGTGTGTGTGTGTGTGTGTGTGTGTGTGCATGTGTGTCTGGTTTTAAGAGCTAAATAACCAAGCCAGCACACAGTTTCTGCAATTTAAATATAGGAAATATAAAGTAAAAGTCATTTTCCACCATCAGCAGCTTTAAAATTCACAGTAAGGAAACTATAGAAATCCGTTATTGACATCCACAGTTTTATAGCATGGCATTTATTTCACAATGTGAACTCCTGCAAAGTTTTGTCTATAACAAACAAACAAAGCAGAGAACAGACGATTTACAACATGCAATATGTGTACTATTATTGTTTTTAACAACTCTCTGAGAACTACAACCGCTGGGTTTATGAGCAATATCTTCCTCGCTCTGTGCAGCATTGCACATTTACCTTATTGTTATTTCAATTTTTTTTACCCCATTGCAGGCTGGAGGAAAACAGAGAAAACCCTGTCTTTTCTGGTGCTTTTTTTATTTTAAAAGGATTATATTCAAACAACCTTGCAAATGACATGTAAGGGCATGGATTCTGTAAGGAAATACATTTAAAAAATAATTTGTATATATTTATATGAACAGTTTTATGCAATGTGTTACACCTAAAACAGCTGAAATACATGTCATGTATTCTAATTACAGCTACTCAAACAGAATTACTTATATACTTGTGTAGACTTATTTGAACTTTGAATTTTAACATATATATGTTTAAAAGATAGTGATTGTGATGTGTATCTTATATTTCAATAATATTTTTCTGCCATTAGTTTTTTTTGTAAAAAGTGCCATACAAAATAATTTTCATAATCATTATTATTATGTTTGGAGGTGACATAGAAGTGACACCAGTTTTACAGTGTAAAAGAAGCTGGACACATTATTCAACTTGACACAACATAAACAGCCCGTTTATCAACTCCTTTATCCAGAGTCGTGCGATGGGCCCATCAGTGTGATGGCTGTCACTCAACTTTACACATCATCACATTCATCACTGTCATCGCTTGACATGATGGCCATGCTATCCACGACAGTCTGACAGGAAACATTTGTAGAAGCTAGCTGGCATCTTTTCATTTTGACACAGAGAGTTTGTAGTGGGGGGAGCAGCGTGAGATGGAACTGTGGGAAACTGTTCTGCGATTGGCCAGTGAGCCCATTTGCAGAAGACACATGCCGCACGCTCTCATACACACAGGTGCACAGAGAGGGATGGCAAGGAAACTGACAGGGCCAGGAATAACTATGGATTTTTTGACGGCCGACCAGGATATATCCCAGTGGTCCCGATGGCTGGTCCCATTATACACACAGCCATGTCTATACGAGTCAGTGGAGGCCCTCCTCTGACTTGTGATGGCAGCATGCATGGTGTACTATGCAGCCACTCATTCATGTGTGTTCTTATATGCCCTGTTTACTGGAAGTGCTTATTCAAAATAACCACTCCATTACCACAATGCATTTTCTAAACCGTCAGACAGGGACAAGTAGTTTAAATTCATTATCCACTGAGACTCAGCAGGCTGCAGCACTTTAGGGTGTCTACATGTCAAATGGGAAAACATTTGGAGAAAGACTGAAATGTATAAAAGTAACAGATTGTGCAGTTTATAAATTACAGGGCTTCGAAATATAAGTTGTCACTGTCTGCACCAAAATGAGAGACAGAAAACAAACTGAACAAAACCACAGGACTTTTACACGAGGGACAGTTTGTGTCCCATGTGAAAGTCATTGTTGTCATCGTCTTATATCCATGAGCAAGTATTTATCAACCATGACAACAGAGATGTTTTAACCATAAAGAGAAATCACAATTATTGCCTAACCTAATTTTTGTTTTTATACCTTAAAAAACTGTGCCCATCCCACAATGTTGAACGTGCGTTTATTACTGTTACCATGGCGACCTATGTTTTCTGCTAGCACGTCACAAATACTCTTCTAACAGTTTCCCTGGTGTTGGCGTTCATAAAACTACCCAGCAACGACTTGATTAAATCCTTCAATCATCACATTATCTCTGGGAGCCTGAGCTGCTCCTTGAGTTGTGATCATTCCCTCCTCAAAACGAATCCCTGTCTGATATTGTGCTGAGACAGACAGATGAGTCTATGAGCAGTTCATAATCTCTAAGGTCACGCCTTCTCAATGAATATCACTCACCTATGGAGAGTAATATATCTGGGCGATGCGAGGGCGAAACAGCTATTTTAAAAATCACATTTGGTTAATGAGCCCTGCGTTTTGACAGCAGCAACAGGGAGCATATTGGAATAAATGAATATCCGCACACTTGAAGTGCTCCTATTCTGTGGGAAAGTTTCCTGGTTGAGGCCCGTGGCACCTCCTGTTATGGAGGTCTTGGAGGGGGCACAGAGAAGGAAGAGGGAGATAGTCATTAGGAGGAATCTTCCTCAGCAGCAGGGTGGGTCAGCGGTGTAGATTAGCTTTTTAATAAGAGCAGCAGTGGGAACGCACAGCAGGATGACCTGTCAGGTGACACCGGGTGTATGTAAATGATTAATTACAGTATCTAGAATGCAGGGGGATCTTTCGGCTTGTTAAGTGAATGAAGTGCATTACAAAATGCAATTCCAGTATTGATACCGGCTCCCTATATCAGGGCTTTCTCCCAGTCCTCCAACAAGTGGCATGTGCTGATAATTAAAGGGGAATTAATGAGATTTCTCAAGGTAATATTTAACAACATTGTCCAGTGAAAATTGCAATTAAAGCACACTGCAGAGCGATGAGCTCTTGTTTGGCTTGAAGACAGATTTGCAATGTTTTATCGCTTTTTAATGAATACTCGAATGTGACTTGGCAACATCCTCTCATCAGCTCTGTTTTGCAAAAAACCTCAAAATACCATATTCGTAAAGCCTGTGAAATTAAACAGACCTTTACAGAGAGCAAGTCAAATATACATTACATACCCACAAAAATGACTCAGTGTCTCATTCATGTACAACACTAAAGCAAATGTGACGTGACAGCAGAGTTTAGATATGTGGGCCATGAGCATGATGAATATTACCCAGCTTTGGCTTTTAATATACCATTTAATTACATCCATTTGAAAATTAGTGCCGCGGTACGATTAACCCTTTCCCTTGTTGATCCACATTTGCATAAAAAATTGTCTAAGCAGTATATTTCTCTGCAGAGGGAAGGGGTCATCATTTGAATCCTTCATAAATCATATGAAAGGAGTAAGCGACAGAAGAGCGCAGGTTAGAAGAAGGGAACCATACTTCCTGTTTCTGACTCCGTGGAACTAAAAGTGCAACAGGATTCTTTAGCGTGGATGTGAAAACTAATTTGTGTGAAAGTGTAGACATGCACTATGTGAAATTGCCCGAGCAGACCTTGTGCTCAGCCACTGACCTTTGAACCCTCTTTCCTCAAAGCCTTTTAAAACAGTATCTCTGAGACTATTTGTAATATTTAATGTGCACCACAATTCGTGTTAACTCTGTGAAAGCTGTGCTTCAAATTTGATGCGTGTCACAGGTCTCACTCGCCGAGCCGAGGTAAGCCACTTTAATTGACAGTGAGGGGATGGACGGCTCCATATGTGATTTTAGGTTCCCCCACTCGGAGATGATCTATGGGAGAGTGCTGTGCAGGATGGGCTGGGCAGAATTTAAATGAATTTATAATAGTGGTGCAGAGGTCTGGAAAACACATCTTATCAGCATCACGCCAGGTCTGCTCACCATGGTGCACACCTGATAGATTGTGTGGCCCAGTGGAGAAGGCCGTGGCTGGGATGGAAATGCGGACTTACCTTCCACAAGCTGTGATTTGAAACTATTTATTGTGGGACAGGTGTAGAGTCAGACTGGCAGGGAGTATAGTATCAGCTCTGTTTTGCAAAAAAAACTCAACATGACATATTCGTAAAGCCTGTGAAATGAAATAGACCTTTGCAGAGAGCAAGTTAAAACATACATTACATACTCACAGAAATGTCTCATTCATGTACAACAGCAAAGCAAATGTGACGTGACAGCAGAGTTTAAATATGTGGGCCATGAGCATGATGAATATTACCCAGCTTTGGCTTTTAATATACCATTTAATTACATCCATTTGAAAATTAGTGCCGCGGTACGATTAACCCTTTCCCTTGTTGATCCAGATTTGCATAAAAATGTGTCTAAGCAGTATATTTCTCTGCAGAGGGAAGAGGTCATCATTTGAATCCTTCATAGATCATATGAAATGAGTAACCATCTGAAACAGGCGAGCGCAAGTTAGAAGAAGTGACCCATACTTCCTGTTTCTGACTCTGGCCTGTTTCACGGACATAACCATGCAGTAAGGTCATTTTGATGCAATCTATAGCATTTGGCAAAATGTGAAACTGTGAAAATGTCGCAGTCGACACAAGGATGTCTTCTTTCACCTTTTATGTTGAAAGATAAAAACATTTATATAAATATATATTTTTCTCATTTGCAGCTCAAACCCCCTTCTTATCAGAAGTAAACAAAGGCTTAATTTATACTATTCAATTTTCACTTGAAAGTCCACACTACTCTAAACTAGGTTTGGAAATGCTGCTGTCCCGGTTGGAGTCTGGATAGGTGGAAAGAGAGATGTTGGAAAACAATGTCAGAATGTAGCCTTTGCTTATTCGTGAGCATTCTATTGTGAACCCCTTCCAGAAGAAAACAAACAACATTAGCCTCTGCAACCAGGAATAATCAATTATAAGCGTATCTGTACCTGTTGTCTTTGCTAACAGCTCTTGTACACTTAAATGGTTACTGCTACACGGGGGGGGGGGCACTAGATTCTGGGCCTTACACACAAGCAGTCTCTGTGGGCCCCCTTCCTCTCCCGATTCATGATGTCCCTCATGCATATTTAAAAAGAAATTTCTGCAAATAACAGAGTCAGCTGTACAAATTAATCTTTAGTGTTTGTAAGGGTAGTCAGTAATGAACAACACATACCAAATTTAGTACAAGTAAATACGAAATCTAGCCGCATTTCAATTCTCCTTTCTCAGAGTTTTCCCCACTGTTACTTTACTATAGTTAAATGACTTTTGTTTGGAGGATGGTGCTTATCCTCCTTCATATGGTACAGTACCGTATGGTGCTGGTATTTATTTGATTGTTGAGGAATACTTTCATAGATGGAAATACAGTGGTCACATCAGAAACATCAGAAAGTCTGTAGTTATACATATCCACCGAGTGTGAAAGCAAGTACGCTATTTTATTTGGTTGCCTCATTGTGAAAGGTTGGTCAGTGAATTTTTGTTTTCCTGTAATCACAAGCAGTGGATTTGGATGGAACTTTTATTGTGGCGGGTTAGTTGATTTTGAGCGGGATTTGACTAGATGCGGCAAAATAGACGGATATGCCCGGGTTCAAGTCTGCATTCATACTTTACTATGAGCTCTCAGTAAAACCGTAAATTAAACCTCTGCGACAACATCAGACAACTGAGAAATTGCGACACACAAACGCAGGGCAGCCAGCGTGACCCGGTCATAATAAACTTTGTCATTACTAATTGGGCTCCCTCACCTTTCTGTGAAAAGAAATATGTTCAGAGTTGTCTGCCATCCATTCTTTTCAGACTCCCCGACTTAACTTGCACTTTTCTGACCGACATTTAAAAAACACTTCTCCAGCAGTCACTCAGTCACTTCGATCCTTTGCATAGACTATATATAGATCGCGTGCTGCAAAGACTCAACCATTTGTTTGTAGGGGTGAGAGAGGTGACCTCAGGAAACCTATTTGGATACAATCTTCCGTCAATCAATCGATTTATTCAGCCAGTTTCATCCATTTCAATATATCTGAAAATGTCATTAATAAAATTAATAAAAGTAATTATAAATAAAAACAATAAAAAAACATTCAGGCTTTTTAAGGGCCCCCCTCCCCTTTGGGGCCCTTGGAAGTCAGTTCCACTTCTCCCTTGCTGCCACACCAGCAAGCACACGCCTAGTGTACATGAGAAGTCACACGACTGGTGTGTTGGTATGGACACTTGTGTTTTCAGTTTGAAAACTAATTTTCAAGGGAAAATACAACAACAATACACAAGAAACAGATGTATATTGTTGTACCTCCACACTCGTTAGCCTCTGTTGTCCCTGCATTCGAAGCACGCAGCATTTGCAGGAGTGGATTTTGATTATATACCGAGGTGCTACTGCGACATTATGAGCAAATCACAGATTGAGATCATGTTTTTGTTTCTGCAGCCAATTACATCCCTCCATTATTCAAGGCCAGTGTAGCAAAACCCTTGCACAAATCTTATGCACATGTAATTACCACCCAGAGACTGTGCTTAGTGGTTCATGGCATCTAAAACACTGCCTGCCCTGTGCTTTCTTAATTACTCTAATTATACTGCTGAGTCTTTTTGGTGCTTTACTTCCGATTACTCAGAAGCCAGTGGGAAACAAACTAACATAAGCACCCACACACACAGGCACGCACGCACATACTCATACACACACACACACACAGAAACACACACACACACACAAGACTTCAGCAAAGCTTTGAAGACAAAACCCTGAAAAACTCTAATTGTAACCTTTGTGCCAATACAGATGAAGACTTAAACCATACCCCTGCTGTATACTGATGCCTTGTGCTGATTTGCACTTTTGTGCTTTTGGTGCTTGACTGCAATAATATAAAGTTCCTTCATGAAACATTAGTCACGTGTTGATTGATGGGCTGATCGTATGCTCAAGCCAATAACAAGTTGCTTGGTTTGGGCATTTTTTATTTGTCAAATCTCAGGTACTGCCTTCACAGTGTTTGTCCGTCAGAGAAGGTGCTGAGCAAGGTGAGGTGTCTCACATGTCACAGCTGATTTACTCAGGGTTAGTCTGTTTTTATTACCTCAAATAAAGGAGGAAAAACCTTCGTACTTTTTAGTCCTTGTAACCTCAAGAGTTTCCAACCACATGTGCAGCAGTGCTGCGTTGTTAGTCGTACGAGTCGTAACATCAGCATTACCTTCATGATGCACATGAATAAGGGATGAGACAATTAATATTCTAAGTCACCATGGGCTTTATTTCAATAACATACAACAAACCACGTTTCATTTATTCCATGATCGCCCCCCCCACCTCCTCACTGTGCCGGAATTCATTTGCAGTCCGAGCCCCACTGCAGAGGCGGATGTACCGGTAGTTCATGACAGTATTGACACCGATGTTGAATGCATTTCACCACCAACAAATGCAGGTGTAAAACTTCCATTTATATAATGGATCATGTGGTGTGCATATATCTGTACAATACTGACCTGGGGCTAAATAAAGTGAGTACATTACCGACTTCAGTGGCCCTACCCTGTGGTTGACCCCCAGCTCTGGCTTCGTTGGCAATCAATACATAATTAACATATATAGATGCAGATTTTGACATTACTCTAACTTTTTATAATTTGGAGGAAAGTTAGATGACAGATGACCTGAAGGTCAGAATATCCCCTTTGCATTTTCACACAATAATAAATTTCAAGCTCGAGATAACAGGACATCTGGCAAACTGGGGAATTATTTTGTGCATCACTGTAACAAGAGCGCCCATTGCTCACTAGGGAAAGAAGACGTGTGGGTGCCAAATCATCTAATTAATTTAGAGATTCCATCATGCCATGAAAGTGCTCTGTGGATAAGCAGATTTGACCACAAACAACAAAACTGGTGTCTGTTTTAATGAAAGTGCACGCCGTGGTCATATTTCACTTAAAGGCTGATTTCAACAGATGTTTGTTATGGGCTCGGGCTGGCTCCTTTATTTTCTCTGGCTTTGTTTCATGTTCAGCTCTCTGAGCTACACAAATCCCCTGATAAGTAGCAATGGAAGCGGCTTCGTTCCTCAGCAGAGATTTATTTACTAAGTCATTTGGAAAATTAAGCAAAAGGGAAAAAAGCCCGTTTTTGTTTGTTATGGAGCTGAAGACTTTCTATGGAGAGAGGATTTCTGTGCCGCAGATAATAGTTTCCTCCTTGGAGACAACACACAGCATTATGCCGAAGCCAGCTCAGTAAATGAAAGGTTTCATACAGTGAGTGAAGTGTTATCCCTCTGTAATAGCAACAGAACCACTCTACCAGCCAATAATGAATGAAAAAGATAATAATAAAACCAACTACATTATTCAAATTATCCCTGAGCAGTCTGAGCTGGGTGTAATAATGCTCTCTATTTGACAGTCTATGAAACTGCAGGCCGTCATTCTCAACACGCACAGAATCCAAAAGTACATGACGGAATTAGACATGCTTCTCATGTAACTGAGGGGGAACAAGGCCATGCTTTCTGAATGGCTCATAAAAATATGGCATTTTCTCTTAGAAATCCGCATCTAGAATCTGAATCACTCCAGTCACCATCTATCGTGACTACACAAATTTCTCAAGGTGGTGCCAGTGCAGACTATGATTCATGCAGAGATGAGACTTAAGAGAAAAATGTCAAAAACGATTATATGGACAACTCTAATGATAGTGCTATTTAAAAGTTGTGATAGCTACTAAGTGGAAAACATGTTGCCCCAGGTGATCGCACTGCTCATACAGTTGGCCCTGTTCAGACCTGGTATTGACATCCCACCCGATAAATCCGATCACAAGTGGACGGCGCTATCTTCGTCTGTTCACACCTGGCGTTAAAATGCATCCTGAATGTATCTCCTGTAGCCACTTGTGATTGGATATCACCTCTCTGCTCTATATGCAAATAAACACTTGTGCCATTTGTGGTCGTGATGACCAAATAATGTTGTTTTTTACCAAGTCTGAGTTTACAGGTGTTTCTGATGACAATGTGTGTGTCTCGGCATTATTGACACAAAGAGAGTGAGAGAAGTAAGGAGGGACTAAATTCATGAATGTGCAGCTATAAGAAAAGCAATAATCTCTGTGTGTGACCACGAGTAAATCAACTGACGAGCGAATACATATCTGTTCAATCCATTGTGAAACTGCAGCGGCCTTGTTCACACAGAGAAAAGATTGTGGACTCAGGATTTATGGAGAAAGTATTTGGGGAACGTTCACAACTGTACACTGGCCCTTCATGATCGGATCACTCAGGACGGATGTTGATACCCAGTCTGAAGGGTTTTTTTCCGATAGATTTTACTTGTGTTTATTTTGTAAGTGTTTAACCAGATGGAAAGAGAGGTCATCCCATAACCTGATAAGTCAAAGGGCCAAAGCCAGTGTCTTTCAGCTGGATTGAAGGTACCAGCCACTTCTCCTTTCTTCCTGTTGAAATCTGCACCGATTGGCTGTACAGTGCATTACATCATGTGAGTGGCAGATAAGGGATCATTTCCTAATAACGAGTGTGAAGTGCTCTAATTAAAAGGATCCTACCTGTGGCCGTGAGGGATCCATGTTGCTGATACCATAGCTCTAGTGAGTGGGCTGTTAAATGGCAAGACGGATGACACAGCAGAATCCAGTCTGCAGCTCACATCCTGACTGCATTATCCAGTCTGCCCTCCCACACACGGGGAAGAGTGAGGAAACCAGCAGGGCAGATGGGACCAGAATCTGACTCATTTTAATAGGCCTTGGATTTGCCAGTTGGCGTTTAGCCTGTGAAGTGAGGCAGAAAATAACACCTTCTAAATAATGAAATAAGCCTTCATTTAATGAAAGATTCAGGCTCCATGTCCGTTTACAAAATCTGAAGGCCTCGGATGAGGATTATGTTACTATGGCAGAGGTTTGCCACATGGCAGAGAGTGCTGTTGTCTAGTATGAATATAACTCTCTCTTTCTCTCTCACCCTCTGTCTTTCCCTTTAGTCATACGTCTCTGACTCTTGTCCTCCAGCACAAGCAGATTGTTTTAATTTGCTGCATAAATAGGAAACTATTTATTGCTGACACATTAGAAGGCAGCTAACTATGGAGGATTAGCAATGTACATGTAAGACACAATGTAACAGGCCCTCACATATGTAACAGATGGAACATATTGTGTTGTGGCAGATTAAACATCCTGTAGGCAAGACAAGTATAGATTCAAAGCCAAAGATGGGCATTCATCTGGAGATGACTGGTAAATAAGATTTACACTGTGAGCACTGTGGGGGTTGAAAACCCATCAAACCATAACTTATCATGTTCCTCTAATTAGCCTTTTCTGCAGTGCATATACCAGTGTCTTCACCAGCAGTCGAAAATTAAACCTCATTAATATTCCGCCATTACATGAACCACTTGCATAATTTTTCATAGGAATAATGTGACTTAACAACAATAGACATCAATTCGCAGCAGTGCAGCCTGCGAGGGTTTAATGTGATTACTAATAAACATTCCCCTAAATAACCTTTCACAGGCATAATGGGATATAACAATCAAAGACACTGCTCTACAGCCGCAGAGCCTCAACGGCTCCACGTCAAAGCGTTGAGAACTCTGAGCTGCTACTTTGAAGTAGCACCTCAGGCAGAGGTAACTACTTATAGCTACTGGAGAGTGTAACCCCGTATGAAGGAGTCCGGTGTTGTCTGTCCTAAAATGATTGTACTAGATTGTACTTGTAGTATCTGTCGTGTGTGGGAGTACACAGTGGCTTAGCGTACCTTTCTCCATAAATGTATGTATCTACCAACGTATTCCACAAATGTGTGTCTTCTTTCTGTCTGTCTGGTTAACGCATCTCCCAAAGCACGAATCTTATCAGCTTCACACTTAATGTGTATTTTTAATGGTCCAAGGAAGTGCATTTTTGTGTTTTGTTTAATTTTGACTAGCACTCTGTAGCAGTGGCAGTGATAATGGCGATCATTGCATTACAACAGTGCATTCACAGCAACGGGCGAATTCAAATCAACGGATGTTCGTAGGTTCTGAGCACCAAGTCGATCTTCACTGAACTTTGAATAAACAGTTGAACAGCTCTTTGTGCAGCAGCTGTGGTGCAGCTTCAGGGTTCTGAGTCCAGGGTCCAGCAGTCGGTATCTATTTGCCTCGGATTAATTCCTGCGGGTCACTTTCACGCTTTCAGAAAATAAAGAACAAACAGCATGACGGACCAGGTAACCAGCCTATTCAGAACAGAGAAGGGCTACTGCACTAGTTTATTCAATTGGTTAATTAGTAAATTTCATTATTGCACTTTTGCCAGGCTCTCCAGCATTGTACACTATACCCTGACAATCCGGTTTCAAGAGGAACTACATCATATTGTGAAGGTTAGGTTTTGTTTCAGGAGACTTCTGAGGTCTAATGCCCTCTTCCTCCAGACTCAGTGTCTGGAGGAAGTTACGTTGCGTTTGATTACATGTAAAGGTATTTTAAAAAGTCTGTGCTTTTCTTTTGAAATGTTGCCATTTGAAAAAAGGGTGAGACTTGGTGCTCTTGGAAGTAGAAGGGCTGTCGGAGCAGTGAAGGAGGACAGGCCACACAGCTCCTCTGTCGACAGGTTAGATGATTGGTCTCACAGCAGAGGACTGTGGAAGACAAGCAAGCCAAACAAAGTAGACAGCTGCTGGCTAGTCTGTCAAGGGAGCCAAACTCCTTTTCAAGGCAGTGGGCTCCATGAGATTAAATCTCAGAGCCTCAAGTTGTTACATGATGCAATACGGACAGCACTGTGTCCAGCCGTGATATTACTGCTAATAGTGATAGCTCTGGACTTGGACATGGACTTCCTGCTACTGACCTTGTAAAAGGGTTTGAATGAGTGGACGATGGTAATTTGATCCCCTTGATCATCTTGTGCCCTTTTGCTCGCCACTTGTGTGTGTGTGTGTGTGTGTGTGTGTGTGTGTGTGTGTGTGTGTGTGTGTGTGTGTGTGTGTGTGTGTGTGTGTGTGTGTGTGTGTGTGTGTGTGTGTGTGTGTGTGTGTGTGTGTGTGTGTGTGTGTGTGTGTGTGTGTGTGTGTGTGTGTGTGTGTGTGTGTGTGTGTGTGTGTGTGTGTGTGTGTGTGTGTGTGTGTGTGTGTGTGTGTGTGTGTGTGTGTGTGTGTGTGTGTGTGTGTGTGTGTGTGTGTGTGTGTGTGTGTGTGTGTGTGTGTGTGTGGTCATACTTTCAATTTTACTTTTTGCATGGACTAGGGTAAGCTATTTTTCTGCTGAGCATTAGTCTTTAATTTTAGTCTCTTTGGACTGAGTGAAGGACTCGTTATGTTAATTTGCTGAATGTGGGAAAATGAATTGACATCTAGATAATTAACAGTTTCTGTATTTTAATGCTATTGTAGTCCTTGAACTATTTTTCTGCTGTTATTCTTGCCCTGGTTAACAAAGCCGTCCATTCCATTGTAGAGTTTCACTTACTTAAATATGGCCAAATCAGCTGTAGCCAATCACAGCTGACATTGAGGCAGCTTTCACTCTACCAACATATTGTAGCGTCAATATACAGGAACAAACATTCACACATTCACACATACAGCCAATTTAAGAGTTTCCAATGTCTTTAATGTCAATAATTGATTGGTCCTAAAACACCTATAAAAACAATATATTTATAGAATGATATCAAGGATATTTCTAATCACTACAGATGAATCAATACAAAAGCAGTATAATTGTAAAACTATGCTGTTTTGTTTCTTATTTTGATAAAATCAACATTCACCACATGCAGATGCAAACACACAGCTTGCACTCATTCTCCTCCAGATATTTATTTAATATTATCAAAGGCCCCTCTTTCAATGAATACTTAATGATAGCATCCTGATGTCTCACATATACTGTTGACAAAATAACAACGTATTAGGTTGACGCACAGCTGAAATGAGGATTTCGAACAAAGCAGGGAAATTATTATCTGAAATAAGAGGCTCTTTGACAAGATCCCGTCCTCCATTGAGGTCAGATGTCTCGAGTCTGAGGCGCTCCTCTCTGATTGGATTATTCTGCTATTCAAGCAGAAGTACTGCTTGGTACACAGATGTAAAGTGAGAAAATTCAATGTGTAAGCCCAGATGAGATGCTAATAGGAAAGAAGAATTGCCCACAGAAAAATAAATATTCAGAAGGGGAGGGATTCGTATTGAAGACATTTTGAAACTGACACTCAGGCTGATGCCTAATGCCATCTCGGCTCTGCTGCGGTTAGAGCAGGATGAGATTCTGAGTGAGATAATCACACATTACAATCAGCTTTTATGTAGGCAATCATAACAGTAATCATCGCTTCTTAGTAAAACAATTCCAGTGTTGGCATGCTTGTAGCTCGCCAGCATGGCTGCCCTGAACCACGTCCAACTAGTGCACGTCCAGCTCCTTTGGAGAGCCTCCCTCTCTTTTGTCTCACTACCACAATAACAGAAACCGATCAAAACTGTTCCTTCTGCACCAACCATGGATCCAGTCTCCTCCCTAGCACCCCGCAGTGGCCACCTTTAATTACCCCACGTTAGCAAAGCTCTATTCACTGGGAGAAAAGCTGTTCCTCTCACTAAATTAACCTGTCACTCACAACATTTCCCTCTGCTGCTGATTAATGGCGAGAAGTGAGTTTGTCAATGTGCCACACGTGGAATGCAATTCATTGCCCTGATCTCCAGGATTCAGCAAAAAGCATGTCCTGCCTCAATATTTGTGACTGTCCGCACGCAGAGGAGCATGCACACAGTAATGGAGCTTGTTAGTATGCTAATGAAAATATCAGTTTCACACCCGCCTACTATATCCAAGCAACACGTGCTGAGACAAGCAAGTATCCCCGCTAGGTTGACATGCATCATGGGAGAGGCATACCAGGAAGGTAGGTCATTAATCAAGTCATCCACAACTAACAAGAAAGAGTTATTTTTCTTTCTCAATTATCACATATGAGGCTGGGGATTCACAGCTGGTTACATATGCAGCAGCCCTGAGGTGGAGTCATACAATGCTGCTATGAATACATTGATCAGGCTGCACTTATTCAGGCTTTGAAATACTTTCACACTGATGATTTATGATGCAGCGCCTGTAATATTTATTGTATGCATTTATCTTTTAATCATCGGAATAGAGGAGTTTCTCAGTAGGTAAGCTGTCAAAGGTTTAGCCTTTATTTTCAAATACATTTCTACAAATTGGAAAACATGCATTTACAAATTGTGTTTATGATTTATTTAATCACATATCAGTCCTTCTACCATTAATTTAGTGAAGAAATCATTTTCTCAATCACTTAATCAAGTGCCGCACAAATGGATGGATTTGCAGATTTATAACTTGAGGAGAAAGGTTTTTCCATATGATCTTGAGCTGTCGGAACGGCTGTTTTGATTATGCTCCATTTACTTCAATGGAAGTTATATTATCCTGGGCAGCCCTGTACTTTGCACAAGTTGCACTGACACCACAGTGCCCTTGCACTGTATCATCCAGTGTTGTTGTAAGCAACAACACTTTATCTAGTGAACCAAGGTTTCAGATACTCTTGGAGACAGGCTTTAAATAGCTTGTGCTGCCTTTTATCCTTGTGTTTCTAACTTTATCTTCACAGCTGTATGATGTTGTTTGAGTGAGAGCTCACAAGTGATGACTTGAAAAAAAAATGAGCAGAGAAATGCTCCATGGTAAACTGCTGCAAGAAGCCCCCAGGAGAAATCTTGTGTTATATAGAGGGGGAGTAGAGAGTCAGTCTTATAGGGTGCTGGGAAATCCTTGACCATTTGTAGCTCATATGCTTTAGCTAGAATCTGGTTTCCCTGCACAATGGACCACAAGATGTAATCTTGACTTGATAAACATTCGCTCAGCTTTAGGAATAAATCATGTTATATGTCCCTTTATACATCTATACATGCCATATATGGTCTGTTTATGGCAAGGGCTGTGGCTGAGGGGTAGAGTGGTCGTCCTCCAACCTGAAGGTCGGCGGTTCGATCCCCAGTCTGAACCATCTGCATTCCGAAGTGTCCTTGGGCAAGATGCTGAACCCTCAATAGCCCCCCATAGAATAACAAAGTGCTGCAAGTAGATGCACTGTATGAATGTGTGTGAATGGGTGAATGTGAAACTGTACTGTAAAGCGCTTTGAGTGGTCATCATCAGACTAGAAAAGCGCTATATAAATACAAATCCATTTACCATTTACCATTTACATTGGCCAGGTATCAGATCTAATGCTGACATGTCTGAGATATTCATCCATTAAAATCGTCACGATAGTATTCAGTGTTGAAATGGTGAAAATATTTGAATACATGTCTAATATCTTTCTAAGAAATATCTTTTGTTTGTATTTTTTTCAACTAAGTAACTAAAGAGCGGTGATATTATTAAAAGGGACGTTCATGAGGGGATCCCCAGAATATTTGCTATCTTCTAGATCTAGAGGGTCTCAGGTTGAACCTCAGTGTCCTCATCTGTCCCTCAGATACATCTAGTCCCCTTTGCTGTTTGTCGAGATTTTAATTTTCTTTTCTTGTTGTCAAGGTGGAATCGAATGTAACGGATTTTGTCGACAAATATTATTTGTCATTATTATTACAGTTTGTCTGCTACAGTCCTGATTTACTACTCACACTGTGAGAAAAGACAAGTGTTCTGAATTGTAATAACCACATGCTTTAGAAAGAAATTTTTTTTGTTTCATTACTCCATGAATCATTCATTGCTAATATGCTGTGCAAACATCCGCCCGTAGCCCTCTGAGCTCCGAATGTCTCCTCTGCAAGCCCGTCAGCAGAGAGGGAGTTTCTATGGTGACAGGGACTCTCCTATGTTCACATGTCCACCTGGAGCAGCGCACAATAGACAGGGCTTTTGCAAAATTGAGATTTGTATACAAACTGTCACTGCACATTTGGGTAATACGTTTCAGATGTACTTGTGTATTGCAGAGACAGGCTGGGAAACTCCACATGTCTTAAACATTCTCATCTTTAATATTGTGGTGTAGTTGTGGTCCAGTTCCAGACTCGTCTCATTTATGCATGGGGCATTTCTTTCATAACTCACACAACCTTATTTTTGCTTCAAGGAGACATATCACTCTCATATTCAGGTTTATCATGTTATATTTCTTTATTACTGAAAAAGGTTTACATGCTCTAATATTCAGCAGCGTCACTTTCCTAATACTATCCATTGCTGCAGCTCCTGAGCCCCCCCTCTCGGTAAAGCTCAGCTCGCTCTGATTGACCAGCTTGGCATGTGTTGGGTCAACCGCTTCCACACTTGTAGGAAATGTCAGCCACCTCCACCTCTTTGGGGCTGGGTCTCAATAAAGGAGCCCCATCCTCCGTTAGCTGCATTCGTAGACTTCTCCAAATGTGCCCTTCCACCCCAGAGCAGCGGAGGCTCCACCGGGTGGATCCTTCCCGACCCAAGATGTCCCATGATTTATTGCACTTCAGTGACAAACTGTTTTTCAAAGACCTGATGGCACAACAGTGATGTAGTACTCAACCAAACAGCTCATGGTACACATCTTCAAAAATATTTTGTAAAAGGAGAACATTAACGTCCATAGCCTTGCTGCTACTTTGTTAGGGGGCGTGCCAGACTATACTCTAGGTGTGTACTATGCAAATGTGGGACATTGCTCTGTCACATCACATCATGTGTGGGTTGAAGTATCTCCAGAGCTGTGTTTTCAGTGGGTGAGAGGAGGCTCTCTTTGCCGCACCTTTTAACTTTTCAGACATTATACATATCAAAAAACTCTTAACACACCAGAGAAAAGAAAATCTCTGAAAAAGCCTAGTATAATGATAAATGATTGACACAACTGTACGTAGATGATTGAAATGTTGTAATGCAAAAAATATAGTCTGGCAACTGTTGGAAATCATGTATTTATGCCTGTTTTTATGCATAATGCAAACACTGAGAAACGTCAAAACAGGGTGTGTTGTGCAGGCTTCATCTTAAATTCGCACAGAAAGAAAAGGGGTAAGTGTTTGTAGTGGAATAAAAGTGACTCATTATTAACGGAAATGTGTAAATGTCGGGTAAACATGCAAAATGAAATAGATCTGTTTTGTTGCTAGGGTATGACACCCTGGAGTTATGGATCCGAACTGACAGTGAATGTTTTGAACACCAAAGACAGGAAAGACATTTTGGGCATGGTTAGATTACTGTGATTCATTTTCTGCGGTAGTTCATAATTCACAGGCGTATCATTTGTGAATATATGAATATTTTCAATTTGGTACGTCTGCACAGGTTTGCATGTTGACCTGATGCGTTTGGTATCAGGCTGAGTCTTACCATTAATGTAAGATGCACAAAGTATCAACATGATTTCCTGAATCTCTCTTTAGAGTCCAGAACTGCTTGTTCAACATAACCCAGTTTCAGGCAAATGTCCTTATGGCCTGCTGGACCTTATTGTGCCTCTTGACACTTACAACACGTCTCAATGCTGCTGACTGAATACATACTGGTTTGTAAATACATCTGTTCTGGATCTGTTTTCAAATTGAAATCCTTTGTATCACTGCCAGTGCAAGATTTTCAGCATCGGATTCAATTTGGTGATCATGATCAAAATGATGAGGATGTACCAAAATGTACCAAAATCCTCCAAATGCATCAACACATGGAAGCTACAAGACACATTTACTGATACTATGAGATTTTCTTGATGCAGTTTTATAAACTTTGACCATGATATTTTGCAGATCAACAACTGCAGCCGAATACAGAACATGCAGCCATGCCACCGCACACAGAACCCATATCAGTGGATCCGATTTATTTTCTTCTGTGAGAGATGCAAGTGGGAGGACCATGAGGGAAATCACATCAAATTATAGTTTCATCTCCAGACTAATAGCAGTGTATGTTCAGATATTGGTTCTATTACCAACATGGAATTGCAGATTGTGATCTCTTGTGAATTAAGTGTCAGCAGCTATTACTTCTTATTTAATTTGCATGTCGAATAACTCAGGAGCTGCCCCAGCCCATCCCTCCACCCCACCCTCTCTCATTACTGTAACATCTTTTGAGTGGATTGTGGATTGACATCCCTCTCCAGTCCACATGGCTGCGTTCGCTCTGTCCCACTGTAATGCAGCGGTGTCTTGATGAAAGATTCTGAATAAGCAGAAATGAGGAGCCTTTTGTACTGTAACAAAGTCTTTTATGAGCAAGAACAGTGATGCACCGAAAAAAAGAATGATTTCATGGCATTCCTGTGATGAACCAGCCGTCAGTGCTGGAAGATGTAATCTGTGGATGAGAAAATGAAGGGAGCCCTTGCTTTTTACATTCTGTGGGAAACGTGCAGTAGGGAGCGTCCATGTTTGTGCGTGTTTTGGTGTATATTTTTATCAATGAGTTGTGGGTCATGTTTGAAGGTATGTGCAATCAAAAAAAAGAAAAGACTGTCCATGTTCTCTGTAAACCTGCAAACCGATTCCCTGCTGCTTCTACGATGATAAAATGCGGCCTCTGAAAGGAGCAGTGCGAGAACATGACGGTGATAAATTTATTATCAAACAGGGTTTAGCACTGGGTGGAATAAACATGAAGCACATTACCTCATGATGAAGATGCTGGAGCGACTGTCCATGAATACTGAAGGCCTTTTTTCTTTCCTGAACAGGGGCTTTGAGCGCTGGCCTGCGATTAAGTTGTAAATCGCGAGGAGGCAGCATGTGTGCAACTGCCTCAAGCATAATAACCTGTTGTTTCGGGGGTCAGGGAAAACTAATTACACAAACTCCTTTCCTGTATCGCTACCCACTCTTTTTCAATTCTGCTCAGGAGTAACAAAATTACTTTTTTCTTATTTGTTAACTTCCAAAATGTTGGGCTGGGTGCCATCTGGAGAGAAATTACGCGGGGATGAGTGTCAAGTGTAATTCATCGCAGCATGTCGGTGGGTGTGAGAGGAGTGCTGGGAGAGGGAGTTGATTCATCAAACTCCAAACGATGGGCCTTTTTCTTCAGAGCAAAATGCCAGAACAGTTTTGTAATGTGCCTCATTCCAGCCGCCCTTGGGACGTTTGAAGGTTTTCTGAAAATCATGTCATAGTTTCCGCCAGAGTTCAATCCACCAGCCTCACAGGTGGAAATACCGCATGTATACATGTAAGCCATGATACGCACCATTGATTCAGTGCCACCACAGCAGCAATGATGCCAGGACGTTTGTCTCACTGCCACAAGTAGTAGACCTCAACGTCATTATCCACCTTCACAATTTAAAAAGTCCCCTGAGTTGGGACTCTATGCTACCCAGATAGCCCCCATGCCACAGAGCTTATATAAGGATTGAATCAACCAGGAGATACACATGAATGGGGCCTGCAGAGTCAACAAAGGTTTTTACAACCACTGCTTGGAGCCCCATTAAAATAACCCTGTGAACTGGGCTATAACTCACACTCCTGGAACATCTCTGCATTGACCCATGGCTGCTTTGATTGGGCATTTGTGTCAGAAAGGCCCGCCGTCAACGTGAAGGAGGTTTATGAGCCGCAGCCAGGAGCAGTGTTTATTTTACGACGGGCATTTCAAACAAGAAAATAAAAAAAAGAGGAAAACACAAGCAATGTCATTAATTCCACCACATGGCTGTGAAATCTAGTCTTGTTTGTCCGCTGTAGTCATATTTCTGCTGAATCTCTCTTTGTGGTCCAGCACTGCTTGTTTAATATAACTCAATTAATTCCGCCAAACATCCTCATGGTCTGCTGGACCTTATTGCACCTCTGGACACTTACAACACGCCAACATTTAATTATGCTGCCTGATTTGCTGCGTAAAAAGTAAATACATCTTTTCCGGCTCTGTTTTGAAAGTTGAATCTTATTTACTACTGCCAACTCATAGGTATCAAGTCTGTTTTGTATCTGTTTATCTCATTATTTCTCCATACTGCCTCTTGTGAAGTGCACCCTGCCAGACTGTTGGAAATTCTTTCTTAGATGTTGCTCTAAAAATTCAAGCCAGGAAGATAAACTACCTTCCTGGCCCAAACTGAAAGCACAGATTATATGTTGAATGCTCACTAGAATAGATTTTCTTTATTCCTTCCTTTATAGTTACTTTCACTTTTACATGCTTATTTTGTCTGCTGCAAAAGCTGTCAGAGCGTCTGACGTGATGCTTTATTAATGAGTACATTCATGCAGTGTGTCCCGAGACAAAACTGAATAATATTCTCTGTGAGCTATGTCAAAGATTATCTCCAGCTGCAAATCTCCACATGACCTGCATTATACTGGTTTTATTTCCAATAAAAACTGATTATATTGAATCAGAATAGGTGTGTTGTCCAAACAATAGACGTCAGACCCACAGCGCACCATGGTGACAGGGTCTTGTAGATAAACTAGTGGCTTAATTAGGATCTATGTAAAGTGCAGTGACGCACAGAAAGAGCTGGTAGATCAGTCATCCTGAGGTGATGCTGTCTTATTCCCTCGTATCAACAAAGGGTTGATTCAGGGCCAGAATAGATCTCAAGGTTTCACTGGGTGTCACCGCTGTGACGACAGAGCAAATACCAACCTTGGATGTGCGAAAGACTAATCTTTATCTGTGGAAGGCTACAGACCATGGATTATTTATTTATTTTATTTGTCTGTAGTGTTTTTCCTCTGCTAAAAAACATGCATATGCCGGTATAACTCCCTTTGCAGAGTAAGATTACAATCCTGACAGAGTCCCTTGATTTTCAGTGCTGGCAGCTGCCCAGTAAAAGCCACAGGTATTATTAACCATTGTGTGTAAAGATGGGCAACATGACATCTCTTAAAAAGGTGAAGCTGAACATTTGTTATCGCCCCCTGGTGGCTAGCTTCAATATAGGTCACAGTCTCATAACCCCATGTTAGTAGGTGGCAAATGTTTAGGTGGCTCTTATCCTACGTTCAACTTGTACGTATGATCAACCAGTAAGATTGGCTTTGATTTGATGCTATAAATATGAGACTGACGTGCGATTGGTCAAGTGTGTGTCGACAAGTTCTGAATCCAACCACTGTCCACCGAATAATTACTGCGGAGGCCCTTTCTCCAAACGACATCAAGCGCAAAATGGTGACACCCATACCCACGATATATCAGCTTCATTGTTTTACAGGGAAGGGAAGTGGGAGCACATCATCCATCTGTATTTACAGTCTATAACCTTTGCCCTTTATTTATTTGTGTATTCAGAATTTACCGAGCATTACATGAAAATCTCATTCAATCAATTTGCATCATAGACATCCACCAACAATTGTGTTAGATCTGCCAATTTAAATTAATTGTTTATGTCTATTGTGCCCAAATTCAGCGGATGTCATCTGCTGATCTAATCACTTTCCGGCTCTGTGACACCTTGCCTTACCGAGGTGTCAATACGTGCCTTATCCAGACAGAAAATCTAGATTGGATTTTCATGTTAATGTAGTGTCATAACAGTGTATGTCTATTTTAAGTTTGCCTTCTTAACATGTGTTAACAGTGCATACATTTAAATTAATTGTGAATTATTCAGAATAGATCGACTATCTCCCAGTAATTGCAATAGAACACAATGATTTTTCCATTTTTTTTATAATGAAGCCATTTTATATTTAGGTTTTGCCAAGCCCTGTTCTTTACATGCTTCTAATGTATAATCACACACGTTTCTTACAGAGTAAAACTAAGACATTAGAGGCCTGACAGTTAAATTAAAGTACATTAGATAGATGTATTGTTCTCTATGAGAAGGCTTATTTGAAGCAAACATCCATTTTACATTTCCAATGAGTCATAGTCGATTAAATTCGATGTGTTGAAGATGGAAGTGAGAATTATTAAGCTGAGCGCGTATGTGAATTAATTAAAGTCCTACTTTTTTAATTCAATATAAATGTCAAGCTCTGTGTGTGGCAGGATATTGAAATCAATCAGACTTTAATATAACGGGATCCTCCTCCTGTGACAAGGATCAACACTTTGGCATCACGTGTTCGCTGCTCGTGCCCGCGTAGGAGGATCAGAGGCTCAGACTGTCTGTCCTCTGATCTTTAGCTGCGTTTCCATGTGTTCAACACCAGAGCAGAAACACAGTATTTAAAATCATTCTTTATCATTCCTATGAACAGCGAATCACCACTGGAAAACTGGATTTGTTGTGGTTGCTTAACAGTGCTGATAGCAATATATTCCCTTTAGCATCCTGACACATCCGACAGACATTCACTGGTGTGAAAGTGACAGCTAATCCCTGGTTTTATATGTCCCTTCGAGGAAGCTTTATGGCCTCTATAGCACAGAGAGGGCTTCACTAAGGAAAAGAAACTCGTGAATTCACCACCAAACCTTGTGTTTCATGTTTTTCTTTTGTGAACATAACTTTAAATAACAGTCTTGTCATTCTGCAGCAGTATAATATATTGCATTGCAGAGGAGGAAGTCCTTTGAAGTTTTAACAGCATTAAAAAAAAATGCAGTGCAGCATCAAATATGACAACATCACAAAGCAATTCGTGGGCTAATGAGCTAAATGTAGAGTTTATCACACAGCCTACTGCTTAAAAGTGCAACCATGTGTTGAATTCAAACGGCAAGACTGTGATTATGTGAGCACTGATGAGCGTCGGTATTTACAGATAAGGCTGCCTGCAATAACAGGACACAGAGAAGAAAAATATAACGTTATGTTTTTTCTTAAGCTTATAGAAATGAGCTGGGACTGGCTGCTTTAAGTTGTAGCTAAATATTTAATCTGGCCCTGGTGTTTCTGCAGGCATATTTATTAAAGATACATGATTCGCTCTCGGCCATAATTTGGCTCCCCCTACAGGGCGGATGTGTAATTTTTAACTGGTAAATACAAATTGCGGCCTGAGCCTCAACATGCACACAGCAGTACACACAAGCATTTGTTGGCGGACAAGACACAGGAAACCTCAGCAGCCAAAGAACCATGCGTGTTTTTTCAGGCTGTAAACGTTTGTATATTCACTGCACTCAAGTCAGGAGTAGAACAGCTAGCAAGCTAACTCAGCAAGTAGCCGACGCAGTTATCGAAGTCCGAGAATGAAATGCATCAAATCACATTGAATTGTTCGGCTAACTTGCTAAACCTCATCTGGCTTCTTATGATGAACTAGTTATGATGTAATAGTCGAATAATCAATGGGTCTGCATCTGTCCCTCAACCTTTAGCCGTTTTTAGCTCTCAGGTGAAATACGCTCAGATTTTCAATCTTGTTCGTAGTTCGTACTTGGGACCTCTCTGTTATATTTTCACACATTGGCTTACGTGCCTAAAGGAACAGGCTGTTATTTTAAGGTGCAAAACCCGTCTAGATGCTTTAAACAGCTTCAATCAAGATTAGGAGAGAGATGTTTGATTTTGTTTATGATTTGATTATGCACAGAGTAAGTACAACTATAAATACATTAAAAACGAAAGTCTTACATTCAGAGTGCTGTATCAGCAGTAGCAGTGACAGTGTGACTGTAATGTTTACATGCTGAGGACAAACTACGCTGCCGTTTCATCTTCTCTGCCTCGGGCCGAATCATTATCAGATGGACCAGTTGCAAAGTTTCAAGGTAGTAATCATAAACCAATTTATATTTTAATGAGCATGACATTAGATGGAAGCGTTGAAAAGGTCATGTTCAGAGGCAGGAAGGAGAGTTTTGAGTCCTGGTAAAGGAGGTTTGAAAACCAACTGACTATGATTTGAGGTAATTGGCAAGGCGTCCTGCTCGAGTGCACGTGGTCCGTTAAATCACCGTGCAGCTTCGATTCTAAAAGCAGCAAAAGAATAAAAAAACATGGTTATTACTTTTGCTTGCAGAAAGTGAGTGCAATCGTCTTCAACTGGATGGGATTAGTCTCTCACAAGATATGACACGCGGTAATATAACACCTAATTATTTTCGCTGACTGATCTCGAGCCTGGCAACAATCACATAATGAGCTGCACTTCCACCCTTCCCAGCTGAATTGTTAGGCTTCTCCCCCGTTACAGTATACAGTAAGGGATGTGATTCACTGACCAAAAATGTGCAGCACTGGAAACAATATTACCAGAAGCTACAGTGTGAACTTGAGAATGTGCCATGTAGCCGTACCAGCTTGAGTGTAGGAGGACAGGGTGTCACACAGCATCATTAATAAAGTAAAAAGGGCATAAAACTACTTTCGACTACTTGATATAAAAACAAATAATACACATTACTTACCAAACTAAAAAGTTAGAGTACACTTTCTTGAAGATGGTTTCTGTCATTTTAGGTAGTTCTAATCCCGATTCCCTCTGATGTATGTGGAAGCCTTGCTTCGTCCCCGATCTCTATTTACTGCGCAGACTCCACATGCATCAGAGTGCAGTGCTCATATCCAGGAGATTTTAGACCCATAGTCTATCTTCATACAGTCTATGATTGACCCAGTTAATACACAGTATTTTAAACTTGTGGTGAACAGAGCCACTGCAGCACTGTGTGGTTTGAGACCAACAGTTTTATGAATACTAGACCATTCTAGTTGCCCCACAAAGTAAAATTCTGAACATTTAAATGGGCAAAATATGAACACTTACACTACTTTACATAAATAATATATATATTAAGGTAATGGCCTAGATATTTACCTTATTACGTAGATCAGGAATAAACTATGCACGTTAAATAGTCTTTTTCCAGCTCTAAGTTACACTCTTTAAGTCGCAGCTGGCCACGTATGTAATTTTAGTACTTTTGAATGATGTGGTGGCATTTAGCAGTGAGGCTGAAGATCCAACTGATACCAGTCACCTCCCCCTCTCCTTACAGAGAAGGAGAAGCTCTGGTGGCCTTCAGGTACTATAAAAACTTTAAAGATCCTCTTTAGAGCCAGTGTTTGTATTGTTTGTTCTCGGCTGCGGGAAAACCATGGCATTGCATGAAGGCTCCTTAGGAGAAGTTGTTCCCATTGTAGCTGTGAAAGGCAAATTCTAAGTTTACAAAAACACAATCATTCTTATGTTCACATGATTACACACTAATTAAGAAATATAAGTAACAGGATTAGTTGATTTCCATGTTGTGGTCCTCAAACCTGGCAAACTGTCATAGTGAGACACAAAGCAAATGGCTGTTTCCCAGGAACTGAATTCCAAAACTTGGCTAATTTGTTGTCTTTGAATGCAACTCATGATCTAATGGATGATGTTGTGTTTGAATGGTTAAGTAATTAGAACAACGTTGCTGGGCATAAATAAAGAAATATTGAAATACCAAAAGAAAATCTTTCTATGACTAAAATTTAAATATATTATCAGAAAGGTGCGTAATCATGAATACCGCAATTATGCAGTCAACAAAGTCTTATTGTTTGTCTGTGTGTATCAAGGACCACGACTTCATCACATTTTAAAGTTCATTACATGAACCCTTTATGCTCCCTCAGCCAATTTCACTGTACCTGACTAATTGTGTTGAGGATAAACTGCAACTGAGTTTGCCTGGTTTAATTAACTTTGCACCGTCTCCAGTGCCTGAGAGACATAACAGAATAAGTTCAAATGAGTTAGTAGTGATACACTGATGTGTGTGTGTGTGTGTGTGTGTGTGTGTGTGTGTGTGTGTGTGTGTGTGTGTGTGTGTGTGTGTGTGTGTGTGTGTGTGTGTGTGTGTGTGTGTGTGTGTGTGTGTGTGTGTGTGTGTGTGTGTGTGTGTGTGTGTGTGTGTGTGTGTGTGTGTGTGTGTGTGTGTGTGTGTGTGTGTGTGTGTGTGTGTGTGTGTGTGTGTGTGTGTGTGTGTCCCTTTTAAACAATGGGAATAGGAACGGGTTAAATTGTCTGTGCTCAGATTGGTGGGGTTGATCTTTTTTTTTCTTTAGCAACACTAGAAGCAGCAATTTGATTGTCAGTCAATATTTTGTGAAAGAGTAATTGTGTCAGAGGACGATCAATGGCAGCTTCAGCCTGACTGCCCTTACCTTGTTAAACCCGGATATCCCATCACTATTCAACGTAAAAAACATGTGGATTTTCGGATCTCGGTAATTTTAGAGCATGATCAGTCTGTTACGACTAAATATATTACTCCAGGCTACGATTCTAATTTCCAGCGTCTACAGGTGGGAATCTGCTGTGCACCATAGCATTTGCAATTTGATCATCACTTTTATTCAAATGCCTCTGAATAAGATTACTGGATACTATTCTGCCATATAGGTTCCATTTCAATTTAGTCCCCTGCTCTGTGATCGACAGCTTATCTGACACCATCAGAATTGCCATTCCCATATCTGCTGCCTCCCCCCTCCAGTTCAGAGCAATCATTAATAAGTATTTGCAAATCATATTTGAGCCAGCTCTGATCTGTTTATATAACACAGGAAATCCATTACTACAATTCATTTATCTGTAAAATCAAATATTCACGACAAACCCCATTAATTGGGTGTAATTATAAAAGATAGATGGTCTGCTTTACCTCATTACCAATTAAATAGATGATAATATCTGCCAGCAATTGCTGCCATACCATTATTTACAGTGGAATAGCCTGGTGAGTCAATGTCAGTTATTCTCTTGCAATTTCCATAAAAAATAAAATCCCTAAAAAACAGTTTGATGGAGTTTGAATGGAGTTGTGGAAAGCAAAGCAAACATAATATAAAAAACATTTCAATATTTGTTTGTATAACATGTTTGTTTTCGATCATTTCTCAGTTTTGTGTGATCACTACTGCCCCGAATCACATGCAGAAAAAGTAGTGACACACTACCAGTAGGTTGTGATACACTTTTTTTCTGACATTGACATTTGACCTTAGGATAACAGAATTTACACATGATGCTTATAAACACATACAGCAGGTTGTTAAAGGCAGCTAATGAGCCCTAATGAGAAACAGCACCCAAGGTTCTCTGGCACTGTTATTTTAATATAACATGACGGTGTTTTTGCCTGCAAACATTCATAATATAGTGTTTACCCTTCGGCTGTTCTTGTGTTGCTGAGAGCTTACCCGGAATACCCTCTCCGAAACTTTGTGATAGTTCTAATTCAAAGATAAGAATAGAAGAAATGAATTATTGAAACATCTATAGTCATCTGCATATTTTCAGGGACAGATATGTA
The DNA here is from genome assembly GCF_963576545.1 of Limanda limanda. Classification (NCBI taxonomy): domain Eukaryota; kingdom Metazoa; phylum Chordata; class Actinopteri; order Pleuronectiformes; family Pleuronectidae; genus Limanda; species Limanda limanda. The sequence goes on from NC_083638.1 coordinate 12,487,193, forward strand.
TGTGTAAGAGGTTACTGCAGCCACCACTAATGATTTTAATAATTTAAACAGGCCAGGCCATATTAAATGTAGATTAATTGCCAAGGTGGAAACTTAATTCAATAAAATATCCTTTCCCTAATGTTTTATTTAATACCGCTGTATAATTAATTAAATCAGCAGCAATTTATTATGAAGTAGCAATACAGACTGTTGAGACTAAATGGGATAATGACATTAAAACTTTGCTAAAACAATGGCAGGCGCAAATTTGTTTGTTATTGAACTGATTGTATTCAGTCTACTCTTTGTTTTCATCACCTGCAAGGACTAGAATCGACAATTGGACAAATTAAATCGAATCTTCAACTATTTTGTCTCACCTCATTTAACAATTCAACTCCTCCTCACTGTTCTCACATTGATTTAGGTCCAGTTGTACACTCAGGGTTGAGGCAACCTGGGGCCAAGGGACAAGGGGCAGTCCTCTTTGAGGCCCTGTGGCTGATTGCTGTGAGGAAGGGCAGAAAGACGGAGGCTGATAGAAGTCGTTAGGGCATGGGTGGTGCCTTAATTAAAAAGTTGTGAAGAAATAGAAAGAAAAGGAGTCTGCAGGGATTGTCCTGAATGGTACCTTGAGATTTTTCTGTTTTATAGTTAGCAAGTTTACATTGGTCCTCTGCGTCGTCCAGCTGCCTGACACGGAGAGCACTGTGGAGTGTATTTCCTGTTCACTGTTTCCTCAATGCATTTTTCTTGTTCTTCTGAAAGTTTTCTGTCTCGAGTCGCACATAGAGATCTAGTCACACTAGCACACACACAAAGAGGGACCATGCACAAACATGAAACGTGTGGACAGGAAAATGAAATACAGCATAAACTGATGCACTCCACAGCATTCCACAGTGTGCTATTGGTGATATTAAGGTATAAAATGTAGGAGTACAACAGCCTACCTCTTATTTGCATCAAAACAATTATCCTCATGTTGTTTTTTTCCATTAAAAAGTCTTCAATATATTGAAATATTACATACTAGGTCTTGAATACTTTTAGGAAGGTCTGAATTATGTGAACATTAATTTAATGCCTCTTCTGTTACACTTAAAATATATATATTTTATTTCAAGAGAAATGCTTTGACGTCGTACTTGATGCATAGTTTGTAATGTCTTTGTTTGGTAGATCTTTATACTTGATACTCTCTTTGAGGGTCATTTCCTTTCCAGGCTATTTCAACTTTTTAGTAAGACTCTAATATTCCCTCATATCTGTGGAACTAGACATTGGTCTTAAATTTCTATTGTTTTGGTCTTTAAAAATGATATTAGAAGTTTTTAATTGAAAGCTGCAAAAACCAAAGCCAGAATGTGAACATAATAAACCAAATTAAAGTAATTACATACTTAATACTTAGTAAATATTTCAAATTGTTGAAGTTTGGTTACAAGACAATTTAAATGTATTTGTTAGGAAAATAATTTACAATCAACAAATGAACACAAGCCCCACAAACCTAATCTTAGCATAAAGGCTCTGTTAAGCTCACTAAATAACACCAGAGGCACTGCAAAGTAGACTTTGACATTTTCTGACAGAGTCGAAGTTGCCGTTTCCCCATTTACAGTCTTTGTGCAAAACTGAGCAATAACGTCTGCTGGCTCCAGCTACAGACATGAGAATTATGGAAATTATTCTCATTAAATTCTGAGCAAGAAAACAAATCAGCTTGTTTCCCAATCTGCCTTTCTCGAAAAATATCTCTTTAAATGCCTTGACCTCCACTGTTATCCACTTTACATATCTCTCTTATAAACAAATTATATGTAAGCATCTGCTGCTAATATTCTCTACAAGTGTTTACCAGGTCAGTATGTGTAATGCATAACGTGCTTATATCTGATATGCAAAGTGATGAGTGGATTATGTGACTAACTTTGATTTCCTCTTTGTTCCCCTTCCCTGTCTCTCTTTCCATGCTGCCATTCACTCATCTGTTTACGCTGAATTCTGACAGGTAAGAGCAACCTCTATTCCTACTCTCGCTTTCAACTCAACATAATAGAGATAAGCAGTATTCTGTAACAAGGTAGCTACGGAAGCATTTAAAAAGGCTCACGTTATGAGCATGGCACCTAATTAGACCAGGCAGCAACAAGGGCATCACTTGAAAGCAATGAAGGAACTAAGTGTGCATTACCCAAGTCCTTAAAATGTCCTTATCGTTTCTTTCCTGGGTTAAGTAATTCAAGTGACGCTCTCTCTTCGCTTGAGAACCCTATGATTTGGGATCCTAGGCAGTTGTCAATTGCAGACGTAAAACCGGCATCAAACTGAATACTGATTTCAAAAGAAATATAAAGCAGATTTCGGATGAGTTCCACAAGGTTGCTTGTTCACAGAGAAAGCGCATAATAGATATGCAAAGTACATCCCTATGCACAGTGCAGCATGGCAGAAAACATTTCAGCGGCGCTTGCATACTTGCATTTGTTTGAAGATATCAAGGCTATTGTTTCTCCCCTGGAGGAATTTGGCTTGCTGGATGAGGACATTTTCGTGAATTGTTTTCTGTTTTGAAGTGGTTGCACAAGACGTGTAATGAATCTGTTTATGAGCAGCTACTTGCTACATAAAAGTAATCTCAGAAAATGGATATTGTTGATAGGATTTTAAAGAATACTTAGAAACTGTAAGCTGAAGGCTTTTTATGTGAGGTAAATCTTTCAGTCCTGTAGAATCAAACCACAGGAACGTGAGACCAAATGCTTTGCAGGGTTTATTTGTCTGGAGCAGCTGAGTGTTCAGGTCTTTGGTAGAGTCTGACACAATGAGAGTCAGTTGTTGTTTTTTTTCTCTATTGATTGTAGTAAGTTAAATTTGCTGAGTATGATCGGATCCACTTTGCGTACAAACAACAACAAGTCTGCAGCCGTTACCACCTGGAATCCCTTGTCTTTTCAAGCTAAGCCTAACAAACTGAAGGAATCTTCGGTCAGGGTGCGACAAGGAAGGAAGGCCAGATATTGATGAGCTTGACCACACCCTCGGAGGGTTTGAACCGAGAGGGAGGTCCCTGAACTCAGCTTTGAAAAAACTGTTTGCTCTCTGCATTGAATATCTGGTCACATTCAATGTGTGAAAACTATATTTCTTCTCTTGGACCCAGACCTAAGGCAATTGCTTAATACGATTAATGACATATGTCGTGGTGTTAATGATGATATAACCAGTCCTCGTGCCACTTTAACATCTAGGTAAGAAGCTGGCTTGGATAGTAGAGCAAAGGGGGAGGAGGAGGAGGAGTGAAAATCACTGGGGAGATAAACTGAACTCCTCCTCCATCACCGATGTTTAATTAATTAAGACACACTGTTCCTCCAGGGGGCGAATTTCTGGAGTCAGCATTGCCTAACACACCCACACCCATCAACACTCCCCTGTATTATACCTGCACTGCCCTGTACACCTGGCTCACATCATTACACCCAATAACATCTTGCTTTACCAGCAGACTTGTCAGCAGCGGGCTCTTCCAGCTGCAGATGATTTTCTCACTGTGCTGGAAAACTAAACTATATTGACATACGAATGCTAAGAAGTGTAACAACCCTTTATTTTGCAAAAAAACCAAAACAGTCTGTGATATGCCGTAGAAAATGTATCTGTAACATGAATTATCCTGCGTATATCAGCTGCAACGGTGATTCCGTGGGTGGTGGTGTACTTTGTACTTCCTACACCATCCCACGGTGGAGGATGAAAACAGCAGTGTTTAGATCAGAAGATAATCAAACTCCACAGGGACAGGCCCTCCTCCTATCTGTGTCCAGTCACAGTGACGTTCCTTTTGAATTCCCCCTCAGCCCGCTTCTTCTCACCCCCCACTCACGGCTTGTTTATTGCATTCACAGCACTGTCTTTGATTTTCACAAGGCAGCGACATGCCACATCAGCTGCCAGTGTATCGTCGAGAGAACTCTGTCACATGAGAGGCGTCTGGCTTGTTTGTTGCCCCTGATCTGCCGAGACAGGCGGCCTCGTGGTCCGCCTGCTTGGCTCCCATCTCATACTCCCAACTACAGCAGTCCTCCCACATAAATTGAGCCCCATACCATGAGCTACTCACTACACCACGCTGCCTCACAGTCTGTGGAGATTTAGCAGGGTCAGCCTCCCACGGCTCAGAGCCACACAGTCAGACCTGAATATAATCCCACTCCTACACGCCCCAGCTCATTGATGAACCAAGCTTGGTGATTCAGACCTGCTGATAGGTGTGTGTGTGTGTGTGTGTTGTCCTGGGCATGCACACACACAAACACACACATGAACATACCATTCTTGTTCTGATGTGTTTATGAGGACACTTCTTACCAATGCATTTACTAGCTTCTTACCTTTACATCTCTCCCAAAATGTCCTCTGGTTATACTAGTCCTCACAAAGATAGAAGTACAAGTGCACACACACACAAAAACACACGTAAGCACACACAAACAGTGAATGAGGACAATTATTGGCTAAATGTATTTCCTCGCCCCATACCCTAACCTCAACCACCACAAATAAATTCTAACCTAAACCATATACTAACCTTAACCCTATAAGCAAGTCTTAACCTTCTAAACAGTAAATACCAGCCCAAATCTCTGCAATTTTCCTAATGTCCTCACTTTATAAGACCTATGCTCAAAATGGTCGTCACATGGATGCACAAGGCCGTGTGTGAGTGTGTGTGTGTTTGCACATGTACTTACATCCATTTGTGGACATGAATGGGGCAGAATACAGACCCCTGATATGGAACTGAATGGAAGTAGAGTGTCTCTTTGTGCTGAAGGATCGATGGCTCGTGACAGAGTGTCTTCATAAGGTTTTTAATGAAAGACAATCTTTTGAATGGATTTACTGTATGTGCCTTTAGGAGAGGTTCTGATGGAAGGATTTGATGAGGACAGACAATAAGATATAGCATTAAACTTTAATGTGCTACAGTATCCTTTTTTGTGTGAACAAGCTGGATTTTGTGTCATTGTTCGGGTGGAGGGCTGTTTTTTTAAGTTGTAGCACTGTCTGTACAGAGTATAAAAGAGGCAAGCTTCAGCAGACCCTCAGGATGATTAACCCAAGCTCACTGATTGATTCTCATTGATTCGCAGGTCAATATAACCCTAACCCTAACCCAATAAAGGAAAAACTGAAATGACCCACTGATGAAAAAATGATGGATAGAACCATTGTCTGGTTTTGCTCTCATTTTATAACCAATTATCAGCACAGTGATCAACATAGTGATTTTTCTGTGGTTGCTTCATAATAAAAGCATCCCAGTGTTTCATCAGCTGAAGGGTCTGAAATGTGTTGTACAGAGTGGTTTTGCCTATGGTCTTGATATTTGGACAAAGATGCCTCCTTATTTTGCTTTTTGTCTCATTCCATATGCTGTCAGGATTCACTCATAAATGTTTCCTCGCCTGGACATACTCTATGATGTATGTGCAGTCATCCTTGTGATCAGTTAATTGCCAAACTTTTGAACTCATGTCTTCCTGCTTCTCAACTAAAAAGTTGATTTGTTTTCCATTGCGTATCCGGCCTTTGGCAGACCCTTTCACAAATCTCAGAAATTCAGATGTTTCTCCATCCTTGTAATTATTTGTTTACAGCCTTGTGGCATTGATTATTCCTCCTGCTCTGCCTCTGCACTGTCTTCCTACATTGATCAGATAGCTCGAGGATAGACAACCACACAGGCCTTGCTCACCAGCCCACTGGCCCATCGTTTTTATCCACAAAGCAGCCTGATTACCACCTGACCGTGGGCTGCCTCCTCACAATATGGATGGCTCTGATGGAACTGTTGGCATTTGAAGTCACTGAAAATCCCATGCTGTATCATATACCCAATTCTTATTTGCTTTAATTTTTTCTTCCTTTTTCTTTCTTTACTACATCCTCCCTCCATCAAATAATTGTGTTCTTGGGTATAGCTTTTAAGTTATTATTTCCAGACCTTTATTCTCATTAAAAAGGAGTCAAGTTTTTTCCATTAAGGAATGGTATCTTGTTGCAGCCAGACCCTTAAAAGTGACTTAATGCTTAAGCTCATTAAAAAAAGAAGGAAAAAAATCAATTAATGAGCTGTTTTTTCCTGACAGCTTCAGTTACACTGATAATGGTATTAGTTTTTCCAGAATGAGGGTTGTGGGCTTTGATTTGCGTACTGAGCAGGCTGCTGTTACAGGTCCAGTGGAGGACTGAGACCTTTACGACCTGCAGTATCTGAGGGTCTCTGTTCTTTCTTACACCTGATGACTGACTCTTACGGTCACTGTGTTATATCAAAGGCTGACAACTCAGTGGAGAGAAATCCAATTCTTCAAGATCACTGTACCAGAAGAGCAGCAGGAGACAGAGAGCTACTTGTCACTGTCTGGTTTTAAAAGACATACCTCTGTGTGCTGGTAGAAAACTGAGAAACACAAGACTGTCGGTCTGCAGAGATAACCTCCTCAGGTTTGATGTTTGCTCATATATCATGCATTATGAACATAGAGATCCTGCATAGAAGACTGTCGGGGAGCAATCAGTTTAATGACTTTAACAAGCTAGGGCTTTGAATGACAACTATAACCTATGAAAGTCAGCACAATGCAGTTTATTGGCTGCGTTATCTGAAGCCATTGTCAGCAACTAAGCAGCTGGATGAGACCAAATGGAGTGGGTTTCTTGATGGCAGCTGTTTTGATGTCAAGATAGCATTATCCATGTAGAATCCAGAACACACAGTGCTTGTTTTCTTTCGTTTCAATGGTCGTTGCCTTTCTCCTGAATGCAAGTGGCGCTGAGCTACCAGGCAGTTGATAGTAGCACACAGTGGTAAACAGAAAACACAAGCTGTGGATGTTGGTTTCTTTGTCTTTGTCTGTTACCGTTAGTTATGTCTGAGAAGCTTTTTTCCCTTCGACATTTTTCTCTTTTCAAAAGACCACACATCCTTTGTGAAGCAAACCTTTCAAAAATTGCTATCAATATTTCACCACCACAGACATTTACCCTCAAATCCTGTAAAGTATTTTTCTGGCACACAGTGTTCCTTCATCTTCAGTCAGACATTCAGTCTGTCAGGATAGTTGATATTTTGAGATTTGTAAAACAGCAGTCAGAGGGATTGGAAAATGGGAAAATGTTACCAACCCTAATATATTTTTGATATATCCTCAAAAGCTTGATTTGGACTGATGTTAAATCTTCAATAGTGATGAGTTTGTTATACTTAAAACACATGTTGTTTTCATAAATCATTAATAGGCGTATGACAGCGTGAAATCACTGCTCTGCTCTATGACAAAACGAAAATGCTAATCAGCAGAAGGTGTGCCAAATGTTGTATTTTATAATATAGTATCACTTTCATATTTTATAAAGGCAGCATAAGTAAACAAACCATTTGAAACCACAGCCAACATCACTTCACAAAACTGTGCTAAAGCTTTAGCGGGGACAAGGGAGTAGTTCTAAGGTGGAATTGGCTCATCACAGCAACTGGCAGGCCAAGGTCACATCCTTTCTGGAGGTTTCCTGTATCGAATGTGTTTTGACAAGAGAAAAACATGCCTGCCCTGTACAGGCACTTAAAAGAGTAACCATTCCAGGGTTTAGTAGGCCACTGCTTCTTTGTGATGATGCAACGCTTAGTAAATAATTTTGCACCCCACAAAACTTGTTCCTTCCACCGGAACATTTCTCTGACCTGCTTTTGGGCACATGCTCTGTCTTTTTGCACGTGGGTGAGACCGGTCATCGGCAGCAGCAGGACAAATCCTGAAGGACCGTTGGAGCGTCAAAATCAATCCATAATGTTTTCACTGACCCCGTCAAACTCTTCACACCCGACCCTGATTCCTCCAAATAAAGCAAGTCAAGTCCCAACAAATTATGCAAATGTAAAACCTTTAACACCTCAACTGTAAGGTTTTATCCTCAAATGCTCGACAATAGATCAGTGGAGGGATTGTATTTGTATGGGAGACACAGCCACTGACATTTCCAGGTGCCTTCACTGATGAAGGACAGATGCTGAAGCGGAAGGATTTAAAAACGTATCAAAATCTGTTTTATTTATATGCAAATTACAGCTTTAAATTGCCCCAAAAACGCTCACAGGTTTTGCTTATACATTCTTCAGATGTAGTTTTTACCCCTAGATGCATTCTCAGGACAATGATGGTTTATCTTTTGACTTAGTCTTGAATTGTCTCCTACTATACTGCCTTTCCTGTATTAGCTTCAGAGAGTTATCTCCAAACCACTCAGGTGCCAGAGAGGTGTAATGGGTGACTTTTTGCAACATTAACTATTTATTGGAATTCTGTGCTGCACATTCAAAATCGCCCCCATGCCATCCATTATCCTTGAGGAGGAACAATGCATGGATGTGAACACAAATTCCAGGAGAGGATGAATTTGAGTCCATTTTTCTACCCTGGCAATTCATTTGTCATCCTTGCTGCCTTAGGAGCGACTGCTACCTCCCAGGTCTCTGATTAAACAGGAGAGAATTAATAACAGGTGTCTGAGGAAGGGGAAGCTCTGACTATTGAGAAAAAGAAAGGTTCCTTGTGAAAGAAATGCCAAGCATTAAGCCACATTCTGCAATTAGAGCAAAAGAGCAGCGGGTAGCTTGTGTATTTGCTGTCACGTCAAACCCACCCACTGGCTTAGAGGTCTGGGAGTTGTAAATAAAGATAGTATGGTTAGAATGTCCGTCTTTCCATTATCTATACTGATTATCCTTTGAGGGTAATGGGGGGGGGGGGGGGGGCTGGAGCCAATCCAAGCTGACATTGGGGGACCATTCACAGTCGCATGTACTGATTGGAATGTACCATATTGAATTGTTAAAAGAGGTTGGTATTCATGAAGATGTTTCTTGATTCTGTCGCAGGAAGTTGCCACAAAGCAAAGACACTGGAATCAGATAGATGCCTCTCATGATCAATTTTTTTAAATACATGATTTATGCCTGTACATAATGTGCCCTTTAAATGCATCTGAGATGGGGGAAAAATTATGCACTCAAGGTGCCTGCTGGAAGCCAAGGTAACAAATTCAGGAGAATCTTTGATTACCTCTAATGTGGTTATAGGTAATGGTGACCTGTCTCCGAGGAGCCAAGCCAGAGCTAAATTATATTTCAAATCCATTAAACCTTTTCTCAGATCCATGATTTGCTCCCAGCAAGCAGCTTCCCAGGGCAGCAGGTAATTGAATTTCAAACCTGGGCCAGGAAACAGATAGGCCCCAGAGCGAAGTCCACGTCATCGGGTGGAATACTGTCATGCATAGTGCCATGATTTATTTGGACCTGTCAAATCTTGATACTGGCTGTTCTCTGTCATTGAGATGAATAAGCCAATTTGTTGAAACAACACAAAAATTAGATCCCGACCAAAAGACATATCCAGATATTAAATCTAAGCATTTAAACTGAGTCCAGCTGCAGTAGAAACTTTGAGAAGATAGAGGTACATGTTTAAACGCAAAAATACAACAAGTTGAAGACCTTTATTCTTTGAAAGATCTGAATTATGTGCACTTTCTGCTACATTGGTTAGAATCATCACACCCTGAGGCTGTATGCTCGATACATTTTTGGAGAAATCTATTCTTGCTAGGGGATTGTACACTTTAAGAAACATCCAGATCAGTTATTGGATAACATTATGGATCGGAAATAAAGGTAACAAAAATAATTGAATAAACATTTACGATGCAGTTGAGTGGGCACTGAAATAGAAACCATTGTTTATAAGCAGGCTTTAATTCAGCCTGGTGACATCCAGACTGAGCCATAACCTTGATGTCTAATTGCCTACAGTGGGCTGAACTGTCAGGCAGACTCTGGGCTGTTAATAGGAGGATCATGCACTCAGGGGAAAGTATTGGCTCCGCTTTCTCATTGCTGTCACCCCTGCTATTTCAAGACATCCCTCAGACATCCCCACGGAGTCAAGACAGACAACACCAGGCTCAATAGCAAATCAATCATTGGACCAATTTACCAATTAGGCTCATTGTACTCTATAAATAAACACTTCACCCCCCCTCCCATGCTCGCCATCATGAGGGAACCGGCTCAAAATGTAGTCTGGCAATCAGGACATTCAGGCAAACACATCACATTGATCGGGGACCAGTGTTATACTGTTGTCATGATGCAGCCTTAATATATCTTAGCATTACCTCTGCTTCATTGTCTGTGGTTGACGTGCAGAAACAACTATTCATAGCATGCAGGAATCATACAAACAGCTACAAACGTACAGCTACATTAGTAAATGCACTTGTTTTTTATTACTGACTTTTACAGGCATAGTCTGTGGCTTATGAATGCATGAGTTTCCACCTATGCAAAGAATTATTCAAGCATACACCAGCATTAATAATGCAAGGAGTCCCTAGGGTTTCCTATTACTTTCATCTTTGCAAATTACAGAATAATACAAAACTATCCTTCCCCAAATGGATTTATGTCCACTACAGTGTGCGGGAGCTCACTCAGGTGACATCTAAAACGTTTGGAAACACCACAGTTAGGATTTCAAGACGTAATGTATAATTTATAGTGGAAAGAGAGGCTTTGTACTGATACAACAGCTCTTGGCATCACCACCTCCCCTGGCAGCCCGTCTCCTGCTCTCACCCTCAATGCTGGAGCTGCCACCACTGCTGCAGCTACTGCTGCTGCACAGCCTGCCACGGCTCCAGCATGCTCTACCCACCTGTCACCAGGAGGAGAAAAACATTTCATTCACACCGGAGATACATGCCACTATCTCTCACAGAGAACCACAAGCATTTACAATAACTGTCAAATCTCTGAGTTTTTACGGGGGGAAATATCGGCGTATTTTTCTGATGTGGATATTTGTCTTTCAACCCATGAGCATACAGTCACTGGGTGTCAGAGCTGGGATCACTTCATTTAGCAACTACAGCAACATTTACAGGAGAGGGATTGTCTTGTTGGCATGTAGGCACAGAGTCGTGTCATAAAACCAGACTAAACCCGATACATACTGATGGAGGTATAGGGATGATAGCAGCTCTCAGTACGGCGCATAACTCTATAAAGACCTTATCCTCCCTTTATGAAACCACATTAATATTCACTAGAGACCGATCTTTGTCTGATTTAGCCCTTTAAGAATTTTTCTCATCAAGATCCCTGTGTGTATAAATGTGTGAATTATTTAGAAAGGGAAAAGAACATCCTGGATCTGCCCACTGATCCAGACACTAACCATAATTAAGTTTGAACTTAACATAACTCATCCATCCACCAACAGTTGACTATTATTTTCTTGATACTGCTAACAAACTCACAAACTCAAATGAAAAGGGTGCATGTAGAGTTTATTCAGTGCTCTGAATGGACAGCATGCATTTAATCAATACTCTTTCCTTACAACATATTGTTTCAGAAGTTAACAACACACACACACTGCACCACAGAGCAGAAGAGCTCTTAGAGTTACTGAGTCTTCAACACCGGTGTTGCATCAGTGGTCAACCTCCCAGAAACTGAGTACATTCCCAGAATAGAAAAAGAACTGGTTATTGACTCCACAGTACGCCCAAGTGGGCTTTATGATTTAGTGCAGTGAGCCGTCAACTCTCAGAGCAATGTGCAGCAAACAAAAAACATTTTATCAATATTCCATCAGGCAGGAGCCCTCTCCCTGTTAATATAGTGCCCAGTCGCATCTTAGCACGCAGAGAAGATCGTGCACTCAGGCGGCAGCTGCCTGCGGCGCATGGGACAGTGTTGAATTAAATGAAACGCCACTGGCCATGTCACAATGTTGACAAGAATGTGATTTTTTTTTTGGTCCCTTTTTTTGGGGTCACATGTTGATGCACTATGTTTTTTCTTTTTTCTAAGAAGAGCCTGTCACTGGCGGTTAGCTTTTTGATATTGACGTGAAAGCTCCAGATAGATACGTAAAAGAAATTTGCAGAATGTATTGGGGAATGCAATCATGATCTCATTCCAACCTGTACACTGTTTATCCATCCAAATAATATAACCAAAATGTATCATTCAATATGCTAGTTAAATCTAAAGAAACAGATGTTAGTGTTTGGAGTTGCTACTCTGTTAAATTAGTCTGTGTGTCAGTCTTTGCCAAAAATAGCTTTTTCCATCACGCAAACAAGCGAAACTTTAAACCACAAGCCTGTAAAACATTTATTTCTTTCTGAAATGCTTAAAATTATGGGAATAAGAGGAGTCCATTTTAATGTTGTGAGTTACATATCCAAAACTGATGGTGATGTGTAGTTTGTCAGACCAGGTGGAGAGCCAGCTTTTCCTTCACTTTTTATTCCCTGCAGCATTAAGTTAGTCAGTTAAAACTAGGTAATAAGAAAAGATAAGTGTACAATTTATTCACTCTGTTAGATCAAATGTGTAAAAAAAAAGATGTGAATAACAATAATCCACTGTATATGTGCAATTATCTCTGCACAGAACATCAAAAGTTGTGGCTGTGAAACATTTGTTTAAAGCATCTCAGATATTTAGGTAGCAAGCTGGCTAATCTGCTGACAATACTAACAAGCTGATCTGAAGTTCGCTAACGAATCAGTAAAATAGCATGATAGGTATAAAAACAAGCATTTACTAAACAGCTACTTTTAAACAATCCCTATATGTAACCTATCGATCTTAACAATGTAAAATATTGTGATTACTACAGATTTGAATTGTAACTGAATACAATTACTCATATTTTTAACATGTATTCTATTGAACAACACCACTGTCAACATTCTCACCCAATATCAACTTAGATCGGCTGTAACTCCTTGACCCTCAAAAGGATAAGCGGTATAAAGATGGACGGGTGTCAACATATATGACTGCTGACATATTTGCATATATTTAAGAAGCAATGAGAATAATCAATCACTTCAGGCAGTTAGCCACAATGTGAATAATTACATTAGAATTGAAACATATCATATTGTTGCCCTTTTTCTATGTTATCTGATATAAGAGCTTTTCAAACTCGATGGTGAAGTGGTTAGAAGCCTGTTGAGCTCCTTACTTAACACAGCACATAACCTGAGGGCCATTAGGGGAGTAAGGGTGCTTACCGCTGTTAGGAAAAGCACTATATCCTATATGAAAAACTGTTCATACGCATTGTGTAGAAATCTAGTTGATTAGTTAATTCATTGCTTGAATGAATGAGGTTATATGCGGTGAATCCCTTGTGCTTCCCTCTCCGTTGTACTGACGAGAATTAAGGAGACTGTCATGCTTAAAAGTGCCTTTTCCCAGACGTGCTCCTGTTTTCGCTGGCACTGCTTCAGAATCATTCCTGCTGCATTATTCATATCAGCTATTTAGCTCTTGTCCAGAGTGACATAAAATAAGTGCAGCACTTGAGTGAGTTTAAATTCAAATCTTTTTTCTATCATTACAACATCCTAACAGTCAAAAGTGCAACGTTTAAAAAGAGGATCTTCAGGCAGAACATGGAAGTAAGTTGTCTGCTTCTTGTTAAGGTTGTAATAACTGGGATTGAGGAGGAATGGAGAGAAAAGCAGGATGTCGAGAAGAGGATTCTGTGACTGAAGAGGGAAACATACATTCCTTAATCTGCTGCTTACATTTTTCACAGCTGGCAAAGAGGCAGGAGGTAAATTAAACTAAAATAGTGCCCTGAGATTATTTTGATTCATATGTGACCATGGACCACTGAAGTCTAATCAGTTCATCCATGAGTCCATGTGAACATTTGCACCAAGTTTGGGGAAATTCCCCCAAGGTGTTCCTAAGATGTTGCACTCACAAGACCAGACCTATTTTGTGAGGTCACAGTGACCTTGACCTTTGACCTCTGTCCACCAAATCACTCTATCCATGAGTTCAAGTGAACATTTGTACCAAATTTGAAGAGACTCTTGCCACTGCCCGTCTCCAAAAATCTCCAAACCATAACTGAATCAAAGAACAGTCTCTATAGCTAGCGTGTTAGCACTTAACAGATAGAGTCATTACAATACGATTTAATGTAACTGTATAAAAAAAGCCCTTTAATGAACTGAGCTGAATTGAGGGTTGACAGGCTCAGTAACAACTACCAGCTTCACAAAAGTATGATTTATTGCAGGCCTATTGTATTGCATTGATTTATATTGCACAGGTAGTGATTTGAGTGTGTCCACCCCCTCTTCAGCCTAAAGTAACTGTTTCTTTGTGCCAGTGGACTGAAATGAGAAAATGTGAAATGCCACATCTTTCCATTGCTGCAGCCAGTTTGAAGTTAGCTGCAAATTACTTGCCTGTGCTTGTCACAGCTTGATGATCCTATTTATTGCACAGATAGTCCTAAATAATTAAAGCAGCAGACCACAGCAGACTACATTGCTCATAATGGATTGATTTCAGGGACCCTTTCCCTAAGCAGAATATAATGCATTTTTTAATATATTGCTCTTATATGAGGAAGGTGATCATTTGTTTATTTTATGCTTTAGATTTTTCTCTTACCCATTTTTCTGATAATTTGTGGAGCATGCTGAGATTGCTGAGCCCAGAGTGGGGTTGGATTCCTGGGATGAAATCTTTGAGGCAGCACTCTGTGAGGGGGACACATAATGTGGAGGGCAACTAGCGTTGTGAATCATAATATTCATCACATGGCTTTTTGCCATCTAACGATGCATGGTAATCCAAACAGCCCTCTGTGATAAGTAGATGGTGCCGCATGTGATTGTGGCCCTGAGGAGAAGCGAGCTGAACTGCTTAGCCAGAGCCCGGCCCCGGCACCTCCGCCAGCAGAGCAGAGGGCCACAGGCTCGCAGGCGGAGATGAGCACTCTTCACAGCCATCATAGAAATAGATGACTACTCAGCGTGGAAATCAGAGGATCCATGACTTTTGATCACAGTAATTTACCAACCTTCTAAATTACTACTATACTCTGACCGGGATCTTTTATGATTAATGCATGAATAGCCTTTGCTGCAGAGTTATAATCCATTGCATGACACTTGATTTACCTAATTCACATGATTTAATATAATGCAGTCGTATGTGTTTAACAATAATGATATATGATCAGTCCAGGCGTCTTGTGCAGACACTAACTGTGAAGCCAGTAAACACAGTTCAGTCTTTTGAAATACACAAGCAGTTTCAGATGTACCACAAGCTACATAAATCAAATGCTAATAATTTTAGCTATTATGTTGGAAATTGTTTGCTGAGATTGGAATGTTTTGAGCACGACTGAATATAAATCTGCCTGAAAAGCTGCCATCAGCGGAAATGGTTCCATCGGCAGAAATGTATTTGCATTAAAATGAAGACTGAGGTTAGATATTATGCGACCATATTTGATCATAACAGCAGTTCTTAGTTTGTCATTAATGCAAAAAAATGGATCGGAGCAAGTGGTTGGATTTGCAACCATGTTACAGATTTGAAAATGTTTACCTCTCTGCAATAGGTTATGTTTCAGTCCACGTTTGTTTATTTGTTACATAGCTGGACTATGCAAAAACTGCTCAACTGATTTCCATGCAATAGTGCAGAGGGATGGAGTATTACCCAAGGAAGAAACCATTACAATTGGGTGGTGATGGGGTGGATCACATTCGTTCTCATTGTGAGATTTATCAACATCTTCATTTATTTTTTCGAGAATTATTCATGGATCTTGAATACAAAAATCTGGCATGTTTAAGGGAGTGATTAGTCTCTGCAGATCCAAATAAAAATCTGCATGTAATTAAGGTAAATGTAGTTTCATAAGGGAACTGTTGGGCAGCGTATAGAAACTGATGAACGATTAAGACTCATTGCACTTAAATATCCGAATTCATAGAAACACTTGCTAAGGGTGCCCTTAAAAACCCTTTTGTTAAATGTAGGAGCCTAGAGCTTTTCATTTTAAGTGTCAGTTGAAAGTAAGGCCGTATAAGCCACATCCCGGCACTGAGGAGGCTTCACTGAAAGCCAGCTGCGAGCAGAGGTTGAATGCAGACTTTCCTTCGTACAGCGACCGCATCACAATTGTCTCCTGGCAAAGTGAAAGCATCCAAAGTGTGGATGGATGACCCCAGCAGAATGTGGAGAAAGCGGTAGGATGTGCGAAACTTGCCGACACAACACATTATATGGTCCTTCAGTCTTGGCACAGAGGCAAATGAGGGATTTTATAGGAAGCACTGGAGCAGTGGCTGGAGTGGCAGAATGCTCCTAAAGCCCCAGCTAGTTCTAATGAGGCAGCTTGATGTAGCAACCAGGTCCACTGGGCGCAGGGAGGACCAGATGTCGCTCGTACACTCACTCCTTCCTTCCAGTACAGCCTGCATTCACCTTTCAGCCCATCTGCTGCTTCCGAGCACAGTCAATATTTAGCCACTGGGAAAAGGACAGACACACACTGCACCTGGATCATTATTGTGCCTGTGGTAAATTGGCGATATATTTTCGTTCTCCTCTAAGCCTAACTAAGAAAAAGTAAACAACTCCAATTCAGCCCACTCTCTGTAACCCCTCAGACTTGACCTCCTGATGTTTCAGATTCTACTTTTCAGTTCCCTCAGCAGTGTATACTAATGAGGAGAAAATATGACACATTTCAGTGTTAGATCGCATCCTGGAACAGTTGAATAAGCCTCACAGCTCATGTTGCATGACTCAGCAGTGAATCACGGGTTGCCAAGGCGCCATAGAGCGAAAGTGACATGCAATATGCCAATTCTCCCCTGAAGACGAGACATTAACTAATTACTGGAGAGGAGGAAAATAAGAATTCCTCAGAGAAAATGGTTGGATATCTGTTTTCAGTTTTTTCCGTTGCACGCTGTGTGTGACAAGTGTCTGTTGTGTAATTTAGCTCGAGGCATGGTGATCTGTGTTAGCAGGGCTAATGGTGAAAGGTTCAGTTTGACGTGCTAGTGTTCGATGTAAAGATCAGACCAGAGCCCGTCTAACGAGAGAGACCTTATTTTAAATGATGACATTGAAATTACTTTATATTATTAAAACATTTTTTTTTAAATTGCTGTAGAACTCTTAAACAACTTCTCCTTAGTCTGACAAAATTCCACTGTGCAACATTATCACGTGCAATATTTATTTATCATAGTCATTATGTCACCTGAAAACACCATATTTAACAATCATATTCATCATACCTGCATATTGCAATATTTTGCTATATTTAAATTATTTAAGTAATTCATCATCCTGCTACTGTACTTATACTCTTTGCACCCTCATACCTTCGACTTGTGTTTGCATATTTTTATCAAGGAACTCTGTTTTATGTTTCTTAGACTTATATTTATAATTTTATTTACCTTTTTTTGGAGCCTATTTGTTATATTTCTGTATTTTCCACAAGACAACCTTCTGTTGGCACAAAGACAATGAAGTTCTTGAATCTTTAATCACCTAAACATTTGCCGTTGAAGATGATGCAGGAGCCTATTACAGCATGCACTGGTAACCACTGAGGATCTACATACCTTGTCTTAATGTCACCAGTTAACTTTATAGCGTCAAGGGCAACAGCGGGATGCCGACATCAGAGGACCCAGCTGTGGAGATTCATAATTGATCTCTGGTGAACTAAACGCTGGTGTTATTGTGCTATAGAAGTCTCGTGGGCTTTACAGTGCAACGGTGTGCTCATTCTGAGAGTGTGGAACATGATGAAATAGAGTCAAATTACTTTGCACTATTACCCCACAGTTACAGTTGAAAGATTCAAACACACAGCAGACTTCGCACAACCCTTCTCCGCGCTTGTCTCTGCAAAACCTGGCAAAAATCTTCTTCACCTCCATGTGTAGGAGTGTGCTCTCTGCAAGTTTGAGCATTGGTGCCATGTCTCTTCGCCTGCACTAGCTCTCAAATGTCTTACAGAGCAACAGCCTGTGAAAAGTATGGAAAGCATATATCCTATTAGTTTTTTACCCAGCATGCCGTGTGTCACGTTGAGCCGCTCCTGTGTGGTGGATTTATATTCAAATTTATAGGGCAACATGCTCTGCTGCTGCAACTCTGGTCTGCTTACACAACTAACTTAATAGGAAGTGTTAGTGTTGGCTTCCAGGCTAGAAAAGAGGGGTGCTGTTTCACCACAAATTCCTCACAGCTTATGAACTTGGCATCAACCTGTGTGGCTCAGATGAACTGAGGAACTCTGGAGTTCATTTGCATTCAATGGAGCTGTGACAATGCAGGAGTCATTATGAAAATGAAGGTTAATCTGAAGTCTTTGCTTCAAATGTCCTTTAAACTACAACGGATTTGTGCTTAAACTTTTAACACCCCTCTGTGGCTTTTCAAGTTTCATTGGTTTAGCTCTGCTGGAACAATAAATGCAACAGAGAATCATCACCTCTGATTCAAACCCTTTACTTTGGAGAATCAGATCAATTCACCTAAACACCACAGCCAGTGCCCCCAGTTAGAAAGGTGAAGAATGGTCCGAATGATGTGCTAAAGATAAAGGAACAGTCTGCAGCTTTAACTGGCCAGATTATAAACTGGATATAAAGATGGACAATGTGGCCGCTCCAAAAAGTGAAGCCAAAGCCTTTCAATCACCTCCTTGTGGCTGGCTGCAGCACAGGTCATAAATCCCGCTTCCTCCATGTCAGTGGATGGGATAAGTGTCAAAGAATACGTCAATTAAACTTTTCTTCAAAATGGTTTATGTCATTTCAGTTAGTTCTTATTACACATTAGTCATTTGATGCTACACATGGGATGTAATGTCATGATTGACAGCTGAGTCTGACTAGTGATTGGCTAAGCATGTTTAGAGGGATATTTGCTACGATGTAGACTCAAGATGGTGACGTTCATATCAGGGATATTTTGGCTTCATTTCTGGATAAAAGTGAAGATGGAGACATCGTCCATCTTTGGCTCAGATGAATAGCACTAATGAAGATATAGGTATCTAGTAGAACAGCGGGTTTCCTTTCACAGTAATTACACATTGATCACATTATATAAGACATAATAATTTTGCACTGCACCAAAATGTACTACATATACAATCATAACCTAAAAATACAACTGTATCGAAACAAAAACTCCATACAACATGTGATAAAATAATGATAGGAAGTTATTTTTTCAAATCTTCTTTAATTTTGTATTTTACTCCTTTCGGGTAAAAACATCAAAAGTATATTACACACGAACATCATTATGTATTTTCCAAACACGAGCAGTGTTTCTGAAATCTCTCTCCGCTCATCACCACTCAGCCACAGAATACGTGTTTGCATGTCTGCTTATGGCTTGTGGTTTCTAACTCTAAATGCACTATGAACACAGGACACATGTATTAGTGTGTTGTCACATCAGAGCATGTTACCCATGAGCTAACTGCCACATTTCCACGTCATTAGATACACATCTAATGGAGCTGTTATGAGGCCAATGTGCCTTGAGGGCCGAACTGCCCTTTTCAGTTTGCACCCCTGTAATTACATTAATATCAGACATATCAGACATAAGACGCAGGGGAAGCCTGTGGGTAGTCGCCAAGGAATCAGGGCACAGCTTCCCCAGCTCAACTCGTCTGTCTGAACAGCACAGCACATGCAAACATTCACTGTGTGAGCATGAGATAGTCATTTTTTATTTTCCTCCCAGTATTTTATTCAGGGAGAGAAAGACAGCCAGGAGGGACAAACAGCAGAGGAAACCAAGAAGAAAGACTTCAGCAAAAATTAATTCCAAGGTCGCCAAGATGTCTTCATGACTTAATTTCTGAACAGTATAATGAAATGGTGCTTTGAGTGGAAAAATCACCTCATCGGGGGAAAATGGCCTTGACTTGCCATGGTGGAATACTCATGGATGTTATTATTCTTTACTGGTGCCTCCTGGTCCATTGTTTGAGGGTAATTTGAGGCCCATGAGTAGGCTTGTGGTTTGTCTATCTGCTTTGTCAGTTCTGATGCCCTTCAATCGACTGCATACAAAATGAGTCCCTGTCTCCCTGTAAACACCGGATGATGAGGCAAGAAACCTCCATAATCTCCTCTGATCCCCATGCCTCACAGCTCTGCACATCACACACCTCTTGGAGGGCTCGTTTCCGTTTGGATTGGACGCCCAGGTTGACTGTGCTGTTTTCATG
The DNA here is from genome assembly GCF_963576545.1 of Limanda limanda. NCBI lineage: Eukaryota > Metazoa > Chordata > Actinopteri > Pleuronectiformes > Pleuronectidae > Limanda > Limanda limanda. The sequence goes on from NC_083638.1 coordinate 12,507,370, forward strand.
GTGTTTGCACGGCACACTGTTTGCTGTAATCATTCCAATACACTGTTTCTGAGAGAGCATTAAATGACAGAGTAAAACCACCTCTACCCCTAACCCTTCTATTAAGTTGGAGGGGTTGTAGGATGTTTTGAGAGAAGCAATACACTCAAACTGCTTTGAAAGACAAACACCTCACACCAGGGTTCAGTTACAGTACAGAGACGCCTGTCCTGGCTAGTGATATCATTCCTTACTTGTCTTGTCGTATGTGGCGTGGCAGCGGTAAACGATTCCTGGAGTGGTGATGGGACATGCTCCACTGTCGCTGGTTTTTACCGGTTGCTGGTTGCCACCTTATATTCACAAGTTGCTTGTGATTCCACCTTTTTTTTTTAACGAAGCGACAAAGTGAGGATACCCGACCCGAGCCCCAGTACACACGTCGGATCTGACAAAAAATTGCAGAAATGATATTTTCTGGTTCAGGTTGGGTTCTGTCACGTTTTTCTGGCCTATCTTCTTGATTTTGTTTACACAGCTTATGGCTGTAATCAGTGACAACAAGCAATAACTTTATCAGTAAAAAATGTGACCTGAGCTACACTCAATAACATATTAATGTAGCTTGCTCCGTGTTGGATGATTTAAAACCGATCTGACGCAGGTTTCCCTTTTAGGTTAATAGTTTCCTCCTCTGTGGCCGCCTCAGTGTCCTCTGGTTCCATCGCCTCATCTCTTTAAGCTTAAGAGGCTATTTTTGACCTCACCGTGCCATAACTGATCAGTTTTTACCACACACCCTACATAAAGTCAGCGGCTGACAGGCTGATGTAGACATTGTTTTACTTTTTATTTTGCTACAAGATTTATAAGAACAAGTTTTTGATCACAACTTTGCATTTGATGAAATTAGATGATGCATTTTTAATGATGATGTAACACAATCCATGTATTTGTTCACTATCACATCAGTACACCGGTCAGGACACCGGTGTACTGCCCATCCCTAAGTGATAACGAGCAGAAAATGGCCTGTTACTCATTTAGGCTAATTCGTTTTAGATGGATTATGTAGAAATAAACAGTCTGTGATGTAATGCATAAAAACACATTTACATATTTAAATTTTAATCAAACATATGCAGCAATCTCACATAATGCACATGCAAACTCTGGAGCCTCAGCCCCGATCAGTTTGAGGTGAACTATGAATCATCTGGCAGGAATCCTCTTCCCTCGTCTTTTCATCTTCTGCCTTCAATCTTCATCTCCTCCCTGCCTCTTAACCTAAAACCGCCTCTGAGCGATACCTCCTTTAAATGGCCCGTGACCTTTGGGTGATGCTGATGCTGAGCTGCCATCAGAGCTAATAATATCTCATTAGAATACAATAGCCAAGTGAAATGGAGCCTCCAAAGCTACAGCGTGCCAGGAGGATTTACCTCGTTCCCTCAGATACTGCCAAAAGCAGAAGAGGGAAGCTCTCTCTGTTTGCATTTCAGAAAAAAAGCCCCCACTCATACATACATTCATCATTTACCAATTTCGTTCACAAATTGTATTCTCTTTTCAATTATAATTCTTTATGCATATATCCTTGGAAGAAAAAGAGAGCCTCTGTTACACATTGTGTCTGCTGGCACTGTTCAGGTCGACAATTTGAGGATTTATGCGGTTTTAGTAGCAAAGTTTAAATCAAAGCATCTTGGTTTTATTTATTTATATTTCCATTTTACTGCTAGCTGCCGGCGGGTAGCTCTGGCTTGCATCCACTCATTCTGGAAACCAGTGGCCAAGTAGCCTCCCACCAACAGATGCTGACGCCTCGATCTGTGAGCAGAGTGAATTCAGGACAGGGGATAAAAGATACCTGCAAGAGAAGCGGCAGAGAAAAAAAGAGAAGCAGATGGTCCAATACAGTTAACATGCATCTATAGTGGAGTGGATTAAACCAAACAGAAAGAAGGACAAGGAAGAAACGATTTCAGAAGCAATGTTAAATAAATAGGGTTGTTGCTGTTAATACATCCACTAATTATTTCCATCAAACTCTTGTTTTATTACAGTTTTTGTTTCTTATAGTTGGACCAGAGTAAGTGCTGTAGCAACTGACAAAGAAATCTGAACATATAAGAGTGTCCACGAAAAACCCAACCTCAGCAGGCAGCAGCTGCAGCAATAGCAGAGAAAGGAACAAAATGTATCCTCTCCTTTGTGCCATAGCAAAGGACTGAAAGGGAACAACTCTGGGTTGTGGGACATGTAATTCTCCCTGGAAAGTTTGGCAGTCACTCGTGACAAGGAGAGGCGAATGAAAGAAACACGACAAAAAGCTCATCTCTGTACTCAATAGCGTAAAGAGCTTTTCTCTCAACCTGGAGAGAGACCCTAAGAAGATTGCATCAATCATTTTTCTTTCTGTTCTCAGATTACTTTGATATGTACGGCGCAGCCGATCCTATTTCACCCAGATACACAAAGGACCACTGAGTGCTCTGTGCTTTTTACTAGCTCAGCACTTTATATATATGTGGAGAATTATGATTCTGCATGATATCATCAAGGTCAGGTTGTTGGTGCCTCACCCCTTGCCCTTTGAAGGATGTTTTAAATGTGGTCACGCCTGGTCTTCGGCCTGCTGTCAGTTCACCCTTGAGAATGCCACTCCAGCGGAGCTATCCCCAGGCAGTTAGAGGCAAGTGCTGGTGGGCAGCCCAGGGAGAATATGTTTTTAGTGCAGAATAAATCAATCTCAAAGAGAGGCTTTAAATCTGGGAAGATTACATTGTTGTCCAATTTTCCTAGCTTCATCCACGCATCATTTTAAAGTCATCTTCATCTCTGAGCACAGAAATAGAAATTGTCCTGGCAAAGGCCTTTTTTATTCCCTGTAATTTCTAAAGATCGATAGAAGCCGTCAGTGACCCACAAAGCTCGAGGTTAGACCACAGGTCTATTTATAGCTGCTAGTGTGTTTTGCTCTGTGCTGATGCACAGTATGATTGAACCCTCGGTTGTATTACGAGTCCTGGCTTGCCCGAGAAACTAGTGCTAGAGTTAAAAGACTCAGCGATGAGATGGCGGCACTGGGTTTGGCATTATTGGTGCTCATTGTGGTGGTGAAAGTGTAAAACTTGACTAGGGTTGAGAGGAAATAAGGTCACGGCTGCTTCCAACAGTTTGTTTGTGAGTCACAGCTGTGAGTTAATGCAAAGTGAAAAGGGGTTTCACACAGTGCACTGATGAAAAACCCAAATTGTGATATTAAACTCACATGGTGTGGAAGAGCAAGTAATCAATTACAAGCAAAGTAAATTGGATGGCAAGAAAGGAAGGGACGGACAGCTGATGTCATATTTATCAAGGCACAATCACCGCTGAGGAATTTTCCAGCTCCGCTCGCACTGAGTGACAGATGGAAAGAGGCTCCCTGGGAGATAGGTTTTAAGGAAATTGGACCATGCAGTACATTTTTGCTATTTGGGGAGGAGACTTGTGCTTCAAAGCTGGAAGACACATAATAAACTATTCATCCTTTACCTGAAATAATAAAACGGAGGCGGCTGGATTACGCATCTGATCCCAACGCGTGCATTTCTAGCAAATATAGATTTAAAAATTGCAGAAAATAAAGCTGATGAATCCAGGACGACAATGAGCTGCTTCTCTGAGAGTGCACACCTTATGCCATTTTAATAAGCACAGAAGCCACACACAGAGAAAAACGTGGGAGATGTGATGTAGGGAGTCATATTGTTTTTGGCTTGCAGCTTTATCCGATGTTTCACGTTAGGATATTATCTTTCTCACTGACCAAACAATGCAGCTCCTTAGGCTGTTCCCACTCGCGAAGAAGCGATATCCTCGGAGAGAGCTGCCACCGTGAGACACATTTGCTTATCCGGCCCACAGTGCATGCTCCAAATGAATCATACAAATGTTTATTTAAAGAGATTAATTCCTCTTAAAGTGTATTATTCATCAGGTTTTTGAGGGCATCCTGGCTTATAATACGGCTTGTCATTTTCTCCAACTGACTGAAGCAAGGCTAAATTGTCCTGAATAATTCAGGGGGCTGGTAAATAAAACAGCAGATGGGGCTGGCGTTTGCCTGCATGGAACAGACTGAAAGGACTCTCAGTCTCCAGGTGAGGAGACTGCTCTCCTTTCAGAAACAGAGAGAAATGTGCATTATTTAGGCTCGGAAACACTGGGCCTCCGTCCAACAACGGAAGCTACAGTAGGAGTGGGAGGAGGCAGGGAGGAGCACAGGACGAACAGTTGGCAGCCCATAGTCGAGCTTGGAGTGGGAAACAAACAGTACCAGCGAACAGAAGGCAGGAGCTCAGAGGGGAGGAAGGCTGAGAGGGCTGGACAGCACAGCATCAGTGCAAATCAAACCTGTGAAGGTGTGTTGAAGACCTGGAGCACTGTTTTAAAAAAAGTCCTTTGACATGAACTGAGATTTCTTTTGGTTATTATCTAAAAAAATCTTATTAAAACCCTGATACCTGTTCTTGGGCTGAGGCCCATGCAATTGGCAGGAGACAGGAAATCTCCATGGATATGGAGCCAGGGCAAAGCTACACATTATTCTAATAACATTACTGATCATTATTCCTGTTAGTTGTTCTGTCCAAAATGTTAACAAGTTTCAGTTGATGGTGATTTCTCGAAAGAAGACAAGACATTAAAAAGAGGAAGAAGCATGAGCAGGGTAAAACCCTGCCCCCCGAGGGGGGCTCCGTGAAGTGTCTGGAGTGTTTAGGCTATTTTCTACGCCAGCTCCAAATACATTTTTAATCACCCTGAACATTTCTGTCCCTGTCTATGCTACCTTATATTAAAGTTTCATTTCAAATGATGTCATATTTCCATCCACTCGATTCAAATAGTTTGGATGAATTTGTAGTTTGTAGGTTTGTTTTGGATTTTCATTTTAAATCACCATTACTTTAGCCAAGTGTGTGTGTGTGTGTGTGTGTGTGTGTGTGTGTGTGTTTTAGATGATGAATATAATACATGTATTCTTTACAGTAGCTGAACTATATCCCCAGTACAGGGTCTCCCGGAGGCATTGTATTATGGAAATGATCAATGGTAACAGGGCATAGATCGAGATGAGTGTCGTTATGCACTAGATACATCAAGATAAAAGACATGGTAATCAAAACTAATGGAGCCATCTGAGTGTATTTCCTATCTACAACATGATAATATACGCTTGCTCTGGAGTGGTCAGACGTATCATGACAGGTCTCTCATTAGGTTGTCACTAAGAGTCTTTGGACTGTGCTGTTTGCTCTGTCCTTCACCCTCCATATCTCTGAGTACCAATCCGACTCACGCCGCATGCAAGCATTCTCGAAAGACACTGCAATCGTGGGTTGTATCATGAATGCAGATAGGAGGCTAATATTGTACAATTATTATTTGTGCGTGCATGTGGAGAGTTGTGTAACAGTATCTCAATTGATGTGGGTATGATCAGATTTGTTAATGTGTAAAATAATCCACAAATGCCTGCTGAGATGTTAAAATGTAGATTCGGAATCTGTGCGTAATCAAAGCTGTAATAGAAAAAAACAAAAATCTGCAAATATGGGAAGTGTATTGAAATTTGTTCATGTGCAGACAAATCAGCAAGTGCTTGTGGAGTAGATGCTCGTGAATGTGGTGGAGTGATGCTAAATTTGAAACTCTTAATTAGACCAAGCATTGCTAATCAAATGTACAGAAACCAGTAAATAGCCACCATTGTTGTTACTGATTCTGGCCCATGCTCTTTCCACCAAGCAGCAGTGGTCATGTGCAAAGTAAACTGAGTTTGTGAGCCGACAAGAGGCCTAATCACAAATACATGTGATAAATCTGCATTAGTGTGGACAGGACGTGAGGAGACTCTTTGGGGCCATTAGACTCTTTTACATCTCCATGCAGATATATTTACATATATATAAATACATGTTTTTAGATGTATCTCATCGTGGTCTTAACTCAAGTTTTATATATTCTTAGCTTCTCTGAATGCTTGTTTCACTATTTTTGTTGTTTTTCCTACTTTGTCATGTTCCCTTACTTCTTTTCTTTTTAACTGTCATAAAAGCTACTGGAATCCTACAGTTCTCTGAGGATCACTAAAGTATTTATCTATCTATTTATCTCCATCTTAGGAGAATAGAAGGACATAAAGGCTGGATATGGATAACTGATGCTATTCTGTTTACATGCTTTTATTTGAATTATATATATATATATATATATTTCTTATATATTTAAGTATTATTAATTCATCAAGGTTGCCAAAAATTGAGTTAAATTGTGTTGGAAAAGCCTGAGGGGATTTCTATTCACCACCTTATAATATATAAAAGAAGATAGTTTTGGCCCCTAGATCATCATTTAAACGTCTCCACTCACGGATCAAACAGAAATCCAACAATAAAAAAGTCAAAAATAAGATTAATCCCAAATATACTGTGGAAAGTAACTACAAATGTTTTTGCTCATGTTTAAGACATAAGGTGACTTTAGTTTCTCGGAATTTTCTGGGATTGTTTTTTTTATTTTTTATATTAAAGCCCTATAAAGCAATTTTATGGGTAATAACACTGCATCAAAATATTCTCTGCAATGTAGAAGTGTGTTCTGCTGAGACTCAGTCACAGAGAAGGCTATGTGAGGACAAACGCTTGTTCAGGTGGAAAAAAATAAGTTATTCACTGCGAAGGAGAATTAAGCAAAGAGTTCCAGGGCCGTGTAAATGGAGGTCTAATGAGCAGATGGAGAAACAGCTGTACAAGGAGGAGAAGGGTTAGTCGAGGTAATGAGCAGAGGTCTTAAACCCACCGAGGACACAGAGGAGTCAAATATGCACCAAAGATAAACACAGGTTTATTATGTGCTAAATAAATCGACAGAACTAAGGTCAAAGGAATCTTTAGAGAAATGTGCATTGTATCGTGATTGAATAGCATCTCATTCAAGTCCTGGTAGAATCATGTGGGCAAAGAATTTAATGAAATGTTCATATCTGTAGTCACCTATAGGAAACTACTTTATTAAAACATGACCATGGAAGTATACAAGTGAATAACAGTTGACACAAGGACCACTACAATATGGTTCCAACTTTACAGTTTATGAGAGTTAAAAATGCCTGTCGTGTTTGAGTCTGGTTATAAGATACAGTTACAATCAACCTTTCCTAAAAAAAAAAGGAACAAGTATTGATTATGTTTGGTTATTGTTCAATGTATTGATTCAGTCCTGAGCTTCTTCAATCTGATGTATCAATAGTCACCATGGTTTCTCTGGATCCTGATCTGAATCCCAGCCTGAAGCAGGTCTCTATCTTCCTCCCACAGTCCAAACACATAAAAACCAGGGTCAGCTCAACTGGAGACACTAAATTGTCCTGAAGTGTGAACGTGAGCTTGAATGCTTGTTTGTCTCCATTAGTCAGACCTGTGATACACCTGCGAGCTGTCCAGGGTGCTCGCTGGCTCTCGCCCAATGGCTGGTCGAAGGCGTGGTCAAACAATATTTAAATGAAGCAAATCTTCAATCATTTTAAATGTTGTTCTTTGCGAACAAGGGGTTGAGTACAATATTGAAGCAAAGTGAGTTCAACTTTGACTGGCAACATCAGAGCTTCAACCAATAGCAGCGGCATTCGTTTGGTTCACATCACTTACCTGTCATTGGCTGCAGTTTTTCTGGTGAGCCAGTACAGGAGACCATGCGATTGGTCGTGTCGAAATAACCAATACTTTATAATGTCGTACATAAAAATTATAAACGGCCACGCAAGAAGAGATAGTGGTCGTCTGGCAGAGTCGAAAGACACACAATCTATTTACTTATGTTCAAGGTCCATCAATAACGAACCACACAACTGTTGTTTGTGTGCGTCACATCCTGCCCTGTTCACATCCAGCAGGCTATTGTACGTAATTCAACTCCGCAGGCAATTATCTTTCTTCTGGGTACAGATAATGGATGGATGGTTCCCCTGGAGTTAAAGAGCATGGTGACCAAACACCCCCTCTTCAGTGATTTAGTGGCATTATGGCCACCTTGTGGTTGGAGTGGGGGTAGCAGAATAAATCCCCCTCAATCACATTTTACTGCAGCATCCACTTGATAAGCTCTTTATCTTCAGTTCAAAACTGAAACCATGAATTCCTGCTCCTCTGAGTTCTTCTTTCATCTGTCCTCATCCCTGTCCCATATTTATAACTATTTATTAGGGCCTGTCCTGAAAACCATTTTAAGGGGGGGGGGCTTCTAAGCTTCAGTGAGAATTATATTCTTACTGAATATTCGAAGATTGGACAGGGGTTTGGGGAGATAGACTGACTTTTTTTCTGAATCTGGAGTGAGTGTAAGCTCATATATAGCAGCTCTTCTTTCATTAGCAGCTGGGTCCTGTGCACATCCTCGGTATAATACAGGCTTTTCAGTCCCCATGAGAGTCCAGAGAGGCTGTGCCAAAAGTCAGGAAATGAAGAAATGAATTGCCATCTCTCGCTCTACCACCCCACCATCACCTTCGCGTGAGAGAGGGCGAGACTGCGGCTCCTCGTGTGAGAAAGTGCTCCCCATTGTGAACATGCAGCTACCACCGGATTAGGGTTTGTCAGCGTCCCCCACAGACGCCACCCCAACAAACCATCCAGAGCCTCCAGAGGCAGTCACTCACCATTAGCCAGCCTAATCACTGAACATGCTGCTGTCGCCCATTAATGGAGTGACACTGTTGGGCGGCATCTGGGATGTGAGTTGAGTGGCACACGACCTGCTTGAATGAGCACCTTATTGGCTCGTCAGCACGGAGGGCTGTTTAGTGTTGTGTTGTGTGATCCAACGAGATATGAGGGGAAGGGGCTGTTCCTATCCCCTGCTGGCAGAAGAAACAACAATAGCAACCTCTGGTTGGGCAGAGGCTGATGATATCGCTCTTTCTTCAGGCCTGTTATCTTTACAGACTAGAAAGAGACACTGCTGTGGCTTAATGTGCTCAAGCTCCAACAAAGATTTACCTGCGTTGGTTTGGTAGCTACAGACATGGCCAGAGTTTTATGACTTGAATTTAATGTATTTTCAGTGCACATTTTGGCTTGGCTAAAGAAGCTAAATGAAATCAAAGACAGGTATTTACAGAAAACATCAAGGGTAATGCTATGAATAAAAAGTGGATTAAAACAACAACAAACAATAAATCTGAGAGGAATGAAGAACATGTCTAATCAACATTTTAAGAATATATGTAATTACAAACCAGATCATTACAGTAGGTCTTCAGCTGTTTCTTACAACTATCAACAAGTTGCTACACTAATTTGTGGCGGAAGTATGTTGCCAATCTCTTTGGTGCATTGAAAAAAGAAAAAGATACCTCAATATATTTTTTATAGTTCATGTGAAAGTCATAAAATCAGCTTGTTTAGTTTATATCGTATGAGACTGCTCATGTACTGAACTATGTTTTGCACTACTCCCAGTCAGCCCGACTTTCATTTCTGCCGTTGATACGTATCTGCTGGTCCCTGCTTGTCAATAATTGAGACACACTCTCAAAAACATCTTTCCAAAAACGACACTTAATAAGACACCCTGCAGCAACGGTGTCGGAGGAAAAGCAGTGTCAAGATGTTTTCTGTCTCCCACCGTGCTCTGAAGTCCATATAGTTACAATGAAGAATCGGCTGCGGAACTTATTTTACCCCTGACCAAGAAATGAAGTTTCTAAGTGGAATCATACAGAGAAGTTTTTCTTTGTCAAAGAACTTGGAAAATAATTAGCAGGACCTTTTTGTAAGCTTTAAAGTTTGCTTTTTAGAAATCTCAAAAAAGGTTCCACAAAATATTGCTAATTGCTCTTCTGTGTTGATGAAATCTGAATTTACACTACCCACTAACATGCAACAACAAAAATATATTCCTTTTCAAGTCTGACTCTTATATTCGTTTTTTTTAATCTAGAGGTATTAATAAAAGTGCTTCCAATTTACGCATCTGTGTTTCACCAATAGCAGTATTCATCATTTAGCTTGTTTTGATCCAAAAAGGACAATTTATAAATAAATCACCAATAACAGATGGAATAAAACATCCTAAATATATTTATTAAAATCTATTAAAAGTCCTGATTTTAAAAGATACAAATACTGCAGAAAACTTTCCACAAAGCCTCAGCAAAAATAACACAGACATCTGGTCTTTCTGTGCATAGTTCTTACTAATACAAATTCCAATTGAAACTTCCCCAGTTGATAACCTTGATTAAGATGATTTTTTGAAATATAGGTTGTTTTTAGATTTTATGTATAAAAATGCACATATGTCATTATTTCATTGATAGATTTATATTTTGCCCACATTTACAGAACAGAAATCATGACATAGGATAATACCAGCTTGAAAGCATACTGTCACATTGTGTTTAAAAACAGTATTAGTGCCAAAGATTTTTACCAAGGGGATTTTTGATATCTCTTTTTATCACTACACAAATCAAAAAACAGCCATAAAAGCCCATTTTCCCATGTTTTTTAGGTATAAAATCTTCTAGAAATGAGGTTGTGACTTGTGTAGAAAGCCCTAAGCAAAAGCCTTCAAATAAAGTTATGAATAAAACTGTAAAGTAAAGTGTATGTGAGTGCTCCTGAGCTGGAGTGGGAGTTGGTATTTTAGTTAATATTTCTCCAATAAACAAACAGACAAAGTGCAGTAAAATAAACAGTTAAATGTGAATTTCGGATATTTTCTTTCTATGAGCCTGAAAGAAGAGATGATATGGAAGCTAGGTAGCCCAAATTCTCAAAATTGACCAGTGCATGGAAAAAGGCTTTTTTAGCCCATAGTGTCTCACCTTGAAAGTGAACATCCCCACAGTGCACACACACACACACACACACACACACACACACACACACACACACACACACACACACACACACACACACACACACACACACACACACACACACATGCATGCACATGCATACACCCTGGGGGTTGGGCCGTTGATCATCTTAGTCCATGAAGGTGAAAGCAATGAGGTGGATGAGAGAAAACAAGAGCAGAGAAAATCTGTGAAAGCCTTTGCAACTGCTCAATCACAGACGCTTCTCTGATCCAACTATTAAACCAAAATCTACAAAGTCTCCATCTTCACACACACACACACACATTCCCTCAACCTCTAGTTTACCCCGCCTGAATCCTAAACAGACGTAAGCATTAACATCTCAAATTTATAGCCCTAAGTTTGAGGCTGTACACTCGTGCTCCAGGCTCAACGCTCAAACAACACTTATTTAAAACAGTTTCCAGGCAAACTGGTGGTATATGTAAATAGGCCTGATGTAAACAGTCCTGGGTAGGAATTAAAATCCCATTAAGTCAAATGGGTTGTTGACCTTCTGTTGGTGAGGGGAAATTATGCAAGCGTGGAACTCTTAAAACTATTATGCAAAACTGCTTCTACCCCATGTAGGGTTCTGCAGAACAGACAGAATCAGCGGCAAATTTGACTCATTACCACGGTGGATGAAACAAGGCAAAAGGAAAAAAAAGAGATGTATCATTGCCATGAAATTATTATTCAGGAGTGTCACTTAATGCACTGCATCTGCATTTGCTGTCAGTGACTGTAAGATGCAGGGAGCAGCTTCAGACAGAGAGAGATAAAAATGAATCCTGCTGAGGATATTAAATTATAAGGATATTAAAACAGCTCTTCGGGGGATATGAGGTACTGTCTATGGACTAGAGGATTTTATTAACAATAAAATATTGCTTTGGATATTGGTAATAAAAACGGCATGATCTTTCCGGCTGCTTTCTTTATTTTGAGAATAATTTATTGGTTTATTGCACACTGAAGTTCAATGAAGTGACATTTTGAAACTGAGCTTGTCTTCCGCAGCCAGCGAGCCAATTTACATGCAGAGAATAACTCTTTTTAATGTGCGAGAGCTTGTCGATGTGAATCCCTGTGTACGCTGTGCTTCTTTGCGTGGTGCATTATATGTCTTCGGAATCTGCATGATTAGACAACAAACATCACCATAGAAACATTTATATCTAAAAATGATGACATAACTTTATCTTTCCCGACACCGATTCTCATACCAGGACTTTGTATCGACTGATGCCAGTGCCTAAAAAAACAATCTATGCAATTTTAACAGCTGTATACTACTAACCCTGAATGGAAGTGATGATTGCTATCATTGTTGTATGTCCTGGCTCAGGTTAAGCCCTTTGAAGAATAAATAATGCCTTGGAACCTCTTTTATTATCTAGTTGGACAGATCTGACCTTAACAAGAACACAAATAAATAAATCTAGGAATACACAACAACTACTTCCTTTAAGAACCCTGAAACTTCTGCATTTGGAGCACATCACCGTTTTATTCATGGAGCTTTCCAGTGTGAAATATTCCCAAATTGCTGACATTTCAGTTCTGTACCAAGGGGAATAGCTTGTTTTTTAGCGCTCTAGAAACAAAACTTACTTATAATGCATCTTAATCATTTTGTTCTCTCAGCAAAAGGTGTATCTTAAAACCAGACTCATGTTTCGCAGCAAAATAAAATGTGCCGAATGAAAAGCATTTCCGATGTTTAGAAAATCTCCCAGAAGAAATTTACAGTATATGCACAGAAACGTGACCAATATGAAGCAGATAAGGTTATTGTGCTATGGTATTTTCACCTGAACATACAGATCTAGAACATACACGTAGATTATATCATAAAATGGCATCAGAGCAGGACTTTACCTGCACACATGACACTTGACACAGACGATTCAATGTTTTATACATGAACTTCCCTGCTTGAATCCTTAATGCTGTCTCTTCTGGTGCTGCACTCATAACATGTAGCAGTAGCATAGAGTCCAGATATTTGAAATTACAGTACATATCAGTGGAAAAGATCTCTGTGTCTGTCTATCCCTCAACCCCTTGAGATCCCATATGGCCAAACCTCCAAACTTACTTGGATATTAACATGCTCACCTTTTGCTTTTGTTCCTCCTTCCCTGTTGTGTTTGTCTTGTCTGGCTGAGTGTTACATGTATCTGCTGTTTTGTTCATTGCATTTGTTTTTCAGATGTTAATTAGCTCCATGTGTGTTTTATTAGTGGCTTGTTGCACCAATCGGGAAGTGTAAAAAGCAGCCCAAGTATCTGACTACCGAGTGGAGACCGAACAGCTGATATCCGCTCTGTTTTCACACCAAAGGCAGTGCTAATTGTCAGGCAAAACTAAATTTCACGGTACATGCTGTGAGTTAGGAAAAGGTCACGTCAATCGAATTAAGTAAGTTTTAGCCTTGGGTTGCCGTGGCTACCAGAGACTGCAGCCGCTCCCTCATCAAATATCAAAAGATGGAGAGCACAGCAGAGTCAGAAGGTGAAGCTAACACTTCAGATGTCTTTCACAGGACTGCAGCTCTTCATATGGAATAAGTGCTATAAGAACACAGGATCTTGGAGTTTGTGACTGCTACTGTTTCTTTCAGCAAGTATACAGTTAATTGTACTATTTCCAATAGCAGAACACTAGTAATAATTCCAAGTGTATAGAGTGTAACAGTGACGGCCCACTTTTAGAACAGCTCTGGTTCAGGAAGTCGAATAGCTACGAGATTAATCCTGACCATAAACAATTGATTCAGAGCAAAACAACTGGAAAAGAGAACTTGACTGTGTACATGATTATTTTAAAAACAAAGGAACTACACATCCCATAAACCATAGATTTGACTGGACCCACTGAACATTACACTACCACCACCAGTCTGGACTGGTGACCCAAGATTTCACATGAGAAATATATATATTTATTTTATGTAACAAATAAAAAAAACCATTATCATATATATATATTATATGACAAATCCTTTTACAAAAAAGTCTGATATCAGAAATGTTCCTCCTGCAATCTCTTGAATGTGTGTGCGTGTGCGTGTGCGTGTGCGTGTGCGTGTGCGTGTGCGTGTGCGTGTGCGTGTGCGTGTGCGTGTGTGTGTGTGTGTGTGTGTGTGTGTGTGTGTGTGTGTGTGCCTAGTGTGGGCAGGGTACACTGACCTTTGTCTGATGGATTGTTTTCTCCCAAATGAAGACATAAAGGAACGTGGAGAGGGTGATCGGAAGACTGTGTGTGTGTGTGTGTGTGTGTGTGTGTGAGTGTGTGTGTGGTCATAGTATTACTCATGTAGTGGGGACCTACATCTGTTTACACACTTTGAGGATTTGTCTTCCAAATAGTGGCAAAAACCAAGTTCCCATTACACAAATCATTACATTTTAAGATGATAGTATGTTTTAAGGTTAGAGGAAGTCTCCAGAAAATGGATTTCTATCCATTTTCTCACAAGCTACAGAGACACGACGATGTGTGAGGGTGTTTGTGCGTGCGTGTGTGGGCGGTTGTGTTTTTGTCCTGTAGAGAAGCAGAGTTCTTTCTCGGAGTACCTCGAGATGAGCCATGTAATTATGTATCCTACCTTCCTCCACTCTCCTGTTCTCCAATACCTCCTTCCCTCACCTTTTTTTGTTTTTTTTTCTCGCTCTCATCCTGCAGCCGCTCCCAGCTGAGCCGCAGGTGGTGGCAATCTCTGTCTGTCCCACTGCTCACACGGTGTACACACAGAGCCGAGAGCGGCTGGTGCCCAATAACACCGGCTTTTCCTCTCAGACAGCACAACCACTCTGTGGGCGCGCCGCTTCAGGAAGAGTACAGACTCACAGAGAGAGACACATGAGCGTGCACATTAAAGCATGCATTGCACATGCTCCTTAAATACTTAGACATGTATGATCTGTATTTATACAGAGCTTTTCTAGACTTAAAGACCACTCAAAGGGCTCTACGCTGGGTAGTTTGCCATTCACTCATACACTCATTCATACAGTGCATCTATGTGCAGCACTTTCTCTATCACCCATCAGGGGCATGTTTTTTGTGGTTCAGTGTTTTTCTCAAGGACACTTTGGCACGGGCAATGAAAGAGCCGGGATTGAATTTTCTCTACTTAGTAGATGACCCGCTCTACACCCTAAGACGTTGGACATCGACCACAGTTAGCATGCTGGAGTCTTGATGTTTGTCCTGTGTAATATCAGATTTGTTTTCATTTAATAGTCCTACACTAACTCCCTATCCTCTTCATCTCAAAGCTCACCAGACCCTTAGAAACAATATTCGACAAAAGTTTAGTCAAATTTAATTCTGTTGACACAAGCCTTCTAACTGGATCAAATTAATAAGGTGAAGAAAATGAAAACCAAAATGCCGAATTCTTGAAAGAGATGAGATTTTCCGAGAACAATAAGGAACCACGTCAAAATATCACCAGCAAAACTTTAAGATTGCACGTGTTTTGCATTTTGAGAGATTATTAACAGGATGATACGAGCTGTTTAATCACATTGCCTCCATATTAATCAGTGACATTGACAATTTATTAATCTCTCACAGTTTGCATGAGGTTACATCACATCATCTTAAATTTACATTCAGTTTCCTCATCTCTGAATCTACCTCTTAGTTTGGTTACAGTCGTTTTTGTGTGCTTGCAAAATGGCAGTTTTGTTGTTTTTATGATAAATGGTTCAGGAAAGAAAGTGCTGATGAGTAAAAGTGTCTCTGCTCTATCAGGCTGTATATTAATCAAATCCTATATCTATGTCAAATCCAGAAGTGACAGGCTTTTTTACAATATTTAAATAACATTTTGTGCTTTTTCATCAGATCTATTTCAAACAGACAGTTTTTCTGCTTCAAGCCTGCAAACGCTCAAACACACCACACGCACTATGGCTTTTTTACCGCAGTCGTTTCTACCCTGAACATAGCACGGAGCATTTTGTTATGAGGATTTATTTTCCGTTCTTATGGGAACATGCAGTCATCAACTCCGTCTTTCTCTCTCTTTGTTCTTCCCTGTGCTCTCTCCAACACACGTGGCTCCCTCTGGAATTTGCTCTCTTTTTATGGGGGCTGGGCTCATTCTATATGACTGTGGCCTTTCCTTTTGCTAATGTAGGTGATTTTCTCCCCATGAAAGCACAGTAATCTATCTCCTGCTGGCAGCCACTAGCGATTTATTGTGCGCACTATAGCGTTAATGCACCACAACTAAGAACAGATGCAGTTCTTCAACAGATAACACGCCGGACAGATAAGATGAAGCATTCAGATTAGCTGTGGCGTCAAATAAATTGCATGCTATTGGTGTAACCTCGGAGTTCTGAAGCAGTCTCCTCTGTATCAGATGTGCCGTGGGTTTTGGCATGACTGAGGCTAAATGAAGCGTGGCTTTGCATGGGTTGCCTCCACACGGGAGCGTCAACATGCCTCCTGTTTGACAGTGCAGCCGTCACATGCAGGCACACACGCAGACACACAGGCGAGCTCACATGTTTCTGTCTCAGCCGCCTTCCTCTCTGTCTCTAATGACACGCTCCCTTCTCCTCTCGGTCTAATGCTAACATTTGCTCTCAGTAGTTTCATTGAAAAACCTACATGAGCAAAGAAGATCAGGAGAATTCATTTTTGAAAGAGCCAGATTCTCTTTGCCGGATCTTTTAACTTTATGGCCTTTCATCAGGGTTTGACAGGCGTGTAACCCAGAGAGCGCGAGCATGTGGCGTTATACTTTTTTCTGTGAAATTCAATTCCGCTCTAATATCCTGGTGGTAATGTGTAATTTTCTGCACCATGACCATGTTCTCTAGAAAATTCCATTTTTGCCTCAGAATGAAAACATTTAGGTCTTTAATTATCTAAGCGGTAATTACAGATGCATGCCTGTAGCTGCATTAATGTTGTAATAATTTGCTTATGCGGGGAAAAAAGTGGCTTTAAAAGGAGATATCACCGACAGTGCTGCTTAGCTCAATGCTGCAGCTCTCTGGATTCTTTTATTTTGCAGCAACTTTTCCTGGGACGTGACAAATTTCCTGAACCTTGCTCGTGCTGCTTCATCCTCAATCACTGTCAGGTCAGCAGCTGACATCAAACAGCCAAGGAAGCATTTTATTTTGCTGACTTATGAAAGCTATTGATTGAGTGATGCTGGTCCAACTTCTGACTTTCTGCTTTATTCACTTAATCAGATTTCTCTTAATCAGCCAAGTTCACATTGAAGACAGCGTCAGAGCAAAAACAGAGCGTCAGAGAATGGACCTTGACAATCACTTTCCCCATAATTGAAGCGGAGGATTTACTCCTGATCTTCCTGGGAGAGGTGGCATCGTCCTAAACAACCACTCTGGCTCCACTGGCAGCCTTTCAGTCCCATGGCCGCTAGAGCTCTTAGTGTTGTGGTGAGGGAAGGACTGCAGATTTTCTTTAACGATGGGAATCTTTATGAATATTTGAAAACCCTTTCAACATGGCCTGGGAGGAAAGGGGGAAACAGTGGCCTATGTGGGTGGCATTTATCCTGCACCAGTACAATATGCTCCCCTTCTTAAAAAGCCCTTTAGAACAGGAGAGTGAGCGGCGGTGTGAATCCTTTTCTGTGGCAAAATGTCAGCATCACCCAAAGGCTCATCTGCCACACCCACTTATCCTGGTGTAATTCACATCACCCCCCTTTTGATTTTCCCTCCATCTATTTAATATGAATGGTTTATTTTGCAACAAATCAGACAAAGATAGCCAAAGTGGGAGGACATGAATCCAGAGTTATCCCTCCATTGATTCTTCCTGCAGCAGACGGCCTCCTCTTTTGTGTGTGTCTGTGTGTGTGTGTGTCTGTGTGGATGTGTGTGTCTGTGCATTTGTGTGCATATTAAACGGCGCAAACACAGAGATGGAAGAAGAGGAGACCGGAGATAGAGAGAGGCGCCCACACACTTGGGGTTGCTGCTAGGTCAGGGCGTTTTGCCCTTCCACCAGCTTTCTCTAAACCAGTTGTTTTGGAGCCAATCCAGTTCCAGCCGCCTCCGGTGAAAACAGAGATGACCTTTTACCAGCACTCAGGTCTGCATAATACAGACTCTGAAAGGGCTTTGCTCCTCATCTTGGCACCATTCTCGCTGATTTTATTGCTTTCTCTGGTTGTAGAGCGATTCAATCATGATAGTACACAAGGTGGTCTTTGAAATTTGAGTCCTCATACTTTTTCTGATCCAAATGTGCATGTTAGCATTTCACCAGAGGGGTCGGAGCACAGGGGGAAGCCTCCTGTATCATCTATCAGACAGGTTCAATTTTGTATTCGCTTCAACTTCAACAGGGAAAGATTCAAAGAGCAGCAGCATGCCCTGCCATCACCCTCCACCAGCTCACCCGTGTCACTCCTCCTACACGTCTCCCTTTGGCTGATTCTATCAAATTCTGCACTCTGGCGTTGGCAGACTAAGATTTGGAGCTTGTTTTATGGCTGCACTCACTCCATAGGTTGCACAGGAACAGCCTGTCAGCCAAATGACTCCAATGAAAATGTAACACCTGAACATCAGGATGGTTTCTCCAGCCCTCACTGCTGTACCCTAAAATGATAAAGTGATTCAGTTTGTTTTTCAACCGGCTAATATCATAAGATGTCCATCAATTTGGAGTCAGCTTGTCATTGCCAATATCATCCCTTCATCCATCTCACATTTCATCAGAGAGAGCAAAGAGAAAAGAAAGTAAAAAGGCATCAGTGTGTCCACTTTCTTTTGATCGTGACACAGTGTGACCCACTCTGCTCTGCAGTTTATATGATATTTAAAAAGTGAGGTGGATTTTAACTTTTTCTGTGCGGTTTGCGGGCAAATGGAAAAGACACCTGGAATACACATATTTAAACAGACACAAGAGCACACTTTTTCCCACATCCTATTTTTTGTTGTTGTCTTCCCCATACAAAATCTTTGTATGAGTACACATACTTTACCATTAAAGCCAATTCTGCCAAAAAATGTCTTAATACCAAGTAATTTTACCTGAGGTAAAGAGGATTTCGTTTTTCAATTATCAAGTCACTCATATTTCCCCATTGCTTATCATAATTTCCCTCACATTTGTAGCAGAGCAAATTATGGAGATTTGGGCTTTTTTCACATCCTGACCTTATCCGTGAGTGGTGGGAAAAGACCATGTTTGGTGAGCCAGTCTCCCCTGTATTGGAGCTTTTAGGAGCAAAGGAAATAAGGGATAAGAACTAAGGTGAAAAGCTGACAAATCCCCCGAGCGTCTCCACACTGTGCTGTTTGGCTCAGGCTGAGAGATCTGTATTGAGCTCAAGTGTATATGCCACCGTAATAAATGATGCCTCCCAGGTTTCATATGCAATTAAGGTTAATCAGCAGATGTACAGTCGCCTTTTATGTTTGCCGGTCGTGGATTATTGGGCCTCGGTCTGACAGAAGGAAACCCTATGGACCCGCACTCAACACACATTGAAGGTGAGCTAATGGCAATACCAGTAATTAGCTTGCATTTGGTCTCTAGGTTGTTTAGTGAGGCCAAATGGCTCACGTCATTCAGTGCTGCAGATAGGTTCACATTAGTACCAATGGGAAATACTCTGGCTTGTTAAGGTGACGCTGAAACTCCCCCTGCTGCCCCTCTGGGTGTGACTTTACCACTGACACACATACACACACACACACACACACTCTCACACACTCACGCATGCACACACACACACACACACACACACACACACACACACACAGACACAGACACATTCTCAAAGAGTGTGAGGATGAGGACACAAGTGTTTTATGATCCCATTACAGCACAGCTGCTACAGCATCCTCTTATATCCCAACATTTTCTCACAGCTATTCTCCGACATTTCAACATATCTCATGTAAAAAACTAGTTGTGAACCATAACTTTTGTAAGGTGATGGCCCCTATTTATTTAACAAAATCATAACACTTTTGTTTTTATGCTATAACACCATCTTATTCCACTTTTACATCCCTTAGTAGACACTTTGTCACATTATATTTTATAAGACTTGCACTGCTTCTTTACCTTAATCTTTATCATCTGAGCATTGCAAATTATGCACTATTATCTATTTGCAATTTGTTGTTATACAATGATTAACCTTTGGTGACAGACTTGACTAAGCTTGACTAGGGCTGCTGTCAGCTTCAGCAGAATATGAATAGTTGTGAGTGGCGCACATATCCAACCAAAGACCTGATCCCCAAAATGCAAAATACTGTCAACACATTTTTTTATTTATTTCTAATCACTCTGAATATTTTTTTCAAAGCATCAATTCGACATATTTTAAGATACATTATGTAAAAGTCTTAAAATGATAAGACCTATGTTATATACTGTATCGTTTTTGTCGTGGCTCTGATTGAAAGACCCCTCGGGCCGTAGCTACATATGGTGCGTTTAACGCTAAATCATTTGTAGGATGTGGAAATTTGCACAAATGTGAACAGATGCTTGTATATGGTCTGTGAAGTACAAATTCTGCTAAATCAACAATCTCATATACATGTTTGACTCAACTGTATCCCATTACCATGAAAAGTAATGAAACTGAAAGCAGTTCAGTCCCGATTATGAGTCATGTTTTACAAAATTAATGAAGCACATCTGCTTTGTCTTTTAATTGTTACTGTGCTGCACACATTCCGGGACGCTGTTTTCATTCAACATGTTTGACGTGGTTCATATTTACACCAGAGAACAATCTTAAACATGGGCGTGACGTTCGATATTCAAATGAAGCAGCTCGAGTTACATCAAAGTGTCATAACCTTCAAAATGATGGAAACACTCAATAGGAGGCACTGTTCCATGCTGTCAGGTGGCACAATTACTGCACAGCACTGTGGGGGATGAAGGGAGCGACCTAGCAGAAATAACACCTCACACTTCCCCGTTTCCTCGCTGACTGCTGGTGCAGAGCTTTATTAAGATACTCTCCATGCAGCTGGGTTGGAGAGAGGAAGGGTTGCGAAGGGTTCAGTGATAGAAAACCTCAGCGGTGGGAGTCTGGGAACTTGAAGGCAAGTTGAAGGCGAGTTTATTTGGATTATTCCTCTCAACAGTGAGGCACTTCAGCTTTACATAAGACACAAAAGGCATTAAGCCGCATACGTTTCTCTCTCACAAGCTGCTGTTAAGGTGCTTTTGAGCAAGAAAAATAGAATCCAGCATATCAGCTTTTGGGCCAATATTATGTTAAGTAGGAAAAAGGTGCACACATTTTTCATAAAAACACAAAGCTCGCTCAGTTTTAGAGCATTAATATTTTCTTTTTTGTTTTAGTTTTTTCTCCCTCTATGGTGAAATATCTTTTTTAATACCTCTTTAATAGTCAATCCTCATGTTCACCGGCTAGTCTCTGGTTTTGTCTGTCTTTTGTGTAGGTGACATGGTGTAGGCTTATAATCTTACTTTGAAAAACCTGCCTGATGCTGAAGCGGTGACATTGAACCAAAATAGAAAGTTGCACGTAATAAAACTCCCACTTCAGGGGCCTCATGCTCCAACAGGTGGACCCTTCTCTGGCCAACATATCCCAGGATTCATTGTGTTTCTGTGACAATTTGTTCTTCAAAGAGGTAATGGAGCAGGCAAGCAAGAGGTCCAATGTATCAGGCTTCAACTCAGCTGCACTGGTAACCAAGGGGCATAAGAACTTTCTTGTTGTGTCCCAACTGCAGCTCTGTTGCTAGGCGACAGCAGTAAGGCAGGGACAAGCTGGTGAGGCTTTGAAGGCCAGGCTATCTCATTTCAGTTCAGCTTTCGGCCACATCCTTCAAATCAGGAGGCCCCTTTATTGGGACACAGCTTGTGAGCTGAAAGATACAAAACTCTGGGTCAAGCTGAGGGGAGCTACAGAATTTCATAATACATCTTTATCATAATGAATATACCCTGTCGTTTTAAAAGTAGTAATTTCACTATTGATAATATGAAAAAGACAAAACAAGCTTTGGAAAGGTTAGGACCAGCTCTGGCTCTGGCTGATCATCACTGCAGCTCACTGAATTGCTCGCCCATTTTCTGTGGAAGCATTTTGAAGATTAATGGCAGATATTAAGACGATAGCAATGTCATACTTCAGCTATTTAATTTCCTTTGAATATAAAAATTGGCCATGAGGAGTAACATAATCACATCGGCTCATAATCTCACCTATTCATTGCTGCTGTCTCACAGTCATTAACAGCTATTGTAACGCGGCTGCCATTGTTCTTCATGTGGAAAGTGTGATTGTGTGGCTGTGGACTGTGCTGATTTTCCACTTTTATAAACTCCCTCCTGTACTTTTTGGAATTAATATAGCGCAGAATCATTTTGGTGAAATGGATAAGTGTGTCATTTATTAATTACGTGGCCAGTCGCTGTCAGGCCGAACCTGCAAGTCATCTGGCGTTCCCACGAGCTGTAATAAGATTTTAAGTGTCTGTCATCAATAACGCCGCGCTGACATGACGCCAGGCTGAGCCTTCCTGGTTTGTGGTTTGTTGGCTGCTGTCATTAGGCAGGATGGCTGGTAAGGCACTTGACTTTCTCCTTCCTCTTCTGAACAATGCGCTGTTTCCTTTTTAGTGTTCAGCTGCTGTGAGTCCCACCCAATCTGTCAATCACCTGACTGACAGCTCATCTTCCCGGTAGAAGATGTCATACCCGCTCCGCTGTTCACTCACGGCCGCTACGGATGGCGTGCTATTTGACTGATGCACAGGAGAGATAAATGGCTTCCTTAGCGTGACAAGATGCCTCCCTGACGCTCAGGCACAAAGCTCGATCTGATGTTTAATCCCTGATTGGACACCACAACATTAAGTGAACCTTATTGGTATCAAAAAAATAACGACCAAATCAGTCAAAAACTTCATGTTGAATAGTAAGTTATAGGAGTATAGCATCCATCCAAACGTGTTTTTAATCAGTGTGAATGTATTTTTTGTGTCTGTATTATTATTATTATTATTTTTAGTAGTAGTAGTAGTAGTAGTAGTAGTAGTAGTAGTAGTAGTTGTATCATTTTGTCATATGTTGGTCATTAAAGACCCCACAGATCTGCCACCATTTTCAATTATTTTGTTATGAATTAGGTAAATATGTCAAATAAGTTAATCCTTCATTTCTGGGCATTAGTTCTCCTATTAAATGGTAACCTTCAAGACTGTCTGGATCTTAAAAGCTTCAGATTGCAAGGAAGCACCTCCATGATCCATAGGACGTTGCCTTGCATCTACTGAACTGATCAGTTGATGTCATTTCCTGTTGTGATGTGAGTTTGAAATGGAATATTAAAACTGTACTGGACAAATAGCAGAAAACAGCATGACAAACATCTCCAAATGGCACTCTCTTGTATACACATATCTTTTAGTGGGTTCTGTTCAGTAATAGCAGTTCCCTTGAGCCTTTTTATTATGTTCTCTCAGTAAACACATGACTCATGGAAGCTTTACTAATGCTAAGAGTATTATTTATAATAGGCTCAGACATATATGAGGCTGAATGTCTATGGGGGGGAGTATTTATCCAATGTTCAGTTTATTTGAAAGATGTAGAGTCTATGAATGCAGTTAAATTTGAGTTTTCCATTGGGGCATGACCATGCACTTTTTAAACCTGTAACCCTGTGTCCTAAACCATATTGCTCTATAGCTGAAGGCTGAAGGACGCGCAAAATTGTTGCACCACAAAGAGCTAATTGGGTAGTTCTCAAGGGCAAAGTGTTACACAGCGGTTAAGTGTTTGTGTCCTGTTGGTTTCAAGTGATTATTCTGTGAAATATTGAAAGGTAAAATATTCGAGTAAACATGTTGTCATGTGCAGTGGTCAGTAGTGTCACCTCACAGCAAGAAGGTTCTGGGTTTGAGTCCTGATTCGGCAGCGGTCTTTCTGTGTGGAGATTGGATGTTCTCTCCGTGTCTCTGTGGGTTTTTCCGGGTACTTCGGCTTTTTCCCACAGTCCTAAGACACGCAGACTGTAGACAGGTTAATTTGAAACTCATATTTACCTTTGGTGTGAATGTGAGAGTGAATTGTTGTTTGTTTGATATACTGCCGACCTATCTAGGATGTACTGGTCCAATGTCAGCTGAGATTGGCTCCAGCTCCTGCTGCAACCTAAGAATAAGCGGTACAGACATGGATAATATTTTGATCAAACTTTAGGACAAAAAGCATTAAGCAATATATTGTATTAGAAACTGTCCAAGACAATTGACCCTCCAAAGACCTATCCTGATACCCGATCAACATGTGGTTAACACGTGCTCTGTTTTCTGAATGAATGGCCTCGGCTCATGGTTTCTTACAGTGTGGCAGGTTGTGGAGAGCGTCCCATCTCCGCCCACTTCTCTTCATGGTTTATGTCATTGTTATTTTTCACATAGTGTGCTCTTGCACTCCGCTGATATTCTATTGCTGTTTATTGTGCTTCTTTGCGTTTTGTTTTTCTCTTTCTCCTATTATCTCTGTTTCTCACGCTCTGGCCCTTGGTGTCATCTTTTTTTCCTCGCTCTCGCTCTGCTCCCCATATCTTTCTGTCTCCTTGTCTCTTTTATTTTTTTTGGCCCACCCACACAACCCACCAGGGTTTCTGTCCTTGCTCCTGATGTTGCACAAACTGAAGAATTGGTACATTTGTTATAAGACCAATCTCTGCCACTGAGCAAGGCGCTGGGTTCAAAGTGAACCCTATTCAATAACAGAGAGCTCCCATAGAGCTGACGCTTTCGCAACGCACCGCCGGCCAATATCCCGCTCGTCCACAGCCCTCATCAGTCGAACCTGCTTTTCATGCAACATCAGAGCTGTCAGTCGATTCATCCACCGAGGGTAGAACCCGGCCAAGTTCAGCAGCAGCAGCACAGTCTCATAGCACACAACACTGCCAAACAAGACAAAAAGACCCGGCTATAAAGGCAAGCAGCCACAGCAGGGGCAAGAAACGGCTTCTACACTTTTCTATTGTGGAAAATGCATTTCACCAACGCTGTGAGTGCAATGGTAAAATAAGATTAAAGTTTTAGGTCAACGGCATCAAACAGAAAGCGGCACAATTGTGTTAGAGAAGCTATATAGTTTTAACCAGAGATGACTGGGCGTGGAGATGAACCTTCCGTAGCACACAGCAACACAAAGCTGCCCATCAGGTCCTCAGTCCCTCCACCGCTCACCCCTAAATGAGCTTCTCTAAAACTGGAGAGGAGAAGGCAAACTTTATCCTCAAAAAAGTCCAATATTTACTGTGTATTCATATTTTATGAACGTTATTATGTGATAATGCTTTTTCTTCTTTCTCGACAACTTGCCCCCTCAAGCTGCCTCAGGTTCCCCTTCATTTGCGGATTTTATTTTATTCCTATTTCTGCATCTTCCAGTCAGCTTCAGTTGCAGCAATAAGCTGTTGTTTTAGATCTGCACAGATGGACACTACACTGAGCTTTCTCCCTGTACGATTGGGCTGTAAAGTTGTCGCTTTTTTGAGTCTGAGCGACTTAAACTAAATTGTTTCACACAAAATAACAGGGCTAAAGGGTTCTCTCCGTACCAACTCATTTCATAGTACAATGAATATCCAATTTTGTGAACACCACTTTCAGTTAAACGGCCTCCCACTCCGAGTCTGACACCAGCTCTCTCTGGCTGGCTGCCATCGCCCTTCATGGCCCTATTCATTGTGTACATTAACACTTTGCACTGTAAGTGATTGCCAAAAGAAGAGCTTTATGTCTCCATTTTCATTCAAGTGTAGACAATCTGGACGCTGCAGTTACACTAAACTCTGGAAATACTGAAAGTGCTATTGTTCAGGGACAGCTCTAGGAAACGGAGAGGCTCTTAATGCTGATCTGATAACAGCCCTCACACACTGAGCCTGCAGCGTTTGGTGAGCTACACTGCTGCAGAGGTAGCTGACCGGAAGGCAACTACTTTTATATCTGGAAATAATATTTTAATCTTTCGCCCCTTTCGCTTCTGATTCTATGCAAAGTGTGGGTGGATTATTGTGGATTTAAAAACAAATGAATATTTGAAAACTAAAACAACAAAAGGATCACAGAGTATGACTTGAAAATGTCAACAATGTTAAAACTTTTGTCGGTTTTCCATTCCTGAGCCAAGATTTGAAAATGTATCAAGCTATACCTGATCTAAATTATGTATTTTTATGTTATTAGCAAGCACTTTAATTTAACTTCCATTACTGCTGCTGCTACATTAACAATATTGTGTTGGACTCGTATGCTGGTTTGATCCTCTTTAATACCAGTGTTTGCTTTACAGCAGTTTCTAAACTTGCTGTAATCAGTTAAAAAACCTGTCACTAAAGATAATGTCCGAAGTTCATTGGCTACTTATCCTTCCTGTTGTCCTGCACCTCCTGTAATAATCTTACCTAGACTCTACACTAAAAGCAAATGAATGAATTCAGCTCGGAGGACCTTTGAGATGCACAATTTTTGAACATAGAGTAATTTGGCAAGTCGACCCACTTTTCTCTCTTCCACTTGAAAGAGTTGGATAAGAAGTGCTGCTAGTTTTTCATTATTTAGATTTGTTCTTTATCTTTTCTTAATGAGGATCTACAATTTAAAAAAAAGCACTTAATTTTAATTTCCATAAATGAAAGAAACTCCATCAGAGCTGACACTAATGTTGGGCAATTTATGTGGATGACATTTTAATTTTATGTATGTTTGAATTCTCCGAACACAGAAAAATAAATAAGCATCACAGTTGTCACTTTACATTGTTTATATTATTGTATTTTATTTCTTTGACTTGTCACAGGTGGCTTTCAACACGTGAAAAGCTGCCGTACCCACTCACTGCACTGTGTATTTTGCAGTGAGTAGGCTTTATGGCCTTCAGCTTTATGGTTTCAGTTCAGTCTCACTGCTCTCAACGGCGTAGTCGCTCTTACAAACCAACTGTAGACAACTTGCCCCGAACCAAACAGTAGATGAAGTTAGAGCGTAGGTGGTGAACACTGTGGGTCATTTTGTAGTGAAACAGACAGAAATTGTCTTCAGGATTTGGGGGAGACAAACCCCGAGCTAGAAAAGCAAAGCTAATGCAGCTTACAATATGAGCTGGATGCCTAATAAGCAATTTAACAAAGAATGCAAATAATATACTGTGGCAGTGGGCCCTCTAATTGGACCTGGTGAACATGCTGGAGTCACATCTTTGTCCTAGTATTTGTTTTTGTCTGTTTCTTTAACATCTGTCCATCTACACATATCTGTTTTCTCCTCTCTCTTACCTTTGCTTTCTTCCTTTCTTTCGCTCACCTGATTTCACCGGGGCTTTTTTTCTCCCTGACAGGCCCTCCCACCCTCATTCACACATTCACACACACACACACACACACACACACACACACACACACACACACACACACACACACACACACACACACACACACACGCACTGATGCGCACATCTCCCACTTCTCCCCCTCTGTCCATCTTATCTGGATCTCTACCAGCCCGGCAGTTCTGGCCCGTTGCCTGCCCTCCTCAGGGAACACAGCTGAGCGGAGAGAAAAGAGGAGCAATGCCTAAGGCCCAGTCTCCTTAGCCTTATCCTACACACACACACACACAAACACACACACACACAGAGACACACACACACAGACAGTCATACAGAAATCTGGGTTTGTATATTAGCATTTGGGTGCTTGCTGTTTGACCAAATTGAAATTCTCAGGTGTGCATGTCCTGATGAGTAAGTTTTCAATGAACTGCAGGGTGAAATGAAATTGCATTTATTTAGTCTATTAGTGGAACTTTACACTGTACCGATCATAAACAACAGCATGGCAATGGTAAAAGAAAGCTTATTCAGTGTATCAGCTCTCCTGATAGTGGTGACAAACCTTTTAGGTGTCCTTTTTTTAAAGTAAATCATTGGCTGACCAAATCAGTAAGGCCTCTGCTTCTCCACCTGCAAATACAGACAAACTAACCGTATTTGTGAATGAAAGCAGCTTGACACTGGGCAATACCTGTAAAGTAGTAAAAGCTAAACTCGGGATGTGTCCAGACAGAAAGCGAGGTGAATTTTTGCCTGGTGTTGTTTGCACAAATCTGACCATTGGACTGCAAACAGCTCATATAGATTAGCAGAGGAACTCCAGGCCACTGTGTGATTTCCCTCCAGGTCTCTATCCACTTTCTTTCGTCTCTGGATGTTGGACCTTTGAACAAAAAGTCAGAAGTTAAAGAGAAAATATGGGAATTGATTTTGGACACAGTTTTACATTATATCAGGAAAAGCATGGTGTAACAATAATGGCAAGGTTTTGTGTTAGTAAAGAGCAGTAAACAGCCATGTCACAGATGTGATTTTCTTATTCTATAAATAATGTCAAAAGGTCAGAGAGGGTCCATTTAGCTCTCTAATTGACATTAGTTATTTTACCTACATTATGATCTTGCGTCTTTTAAATGGTTTTTCAAACCTTAAACAAACAAAAACAGGGGCCATAAAGGGGCCACAATTTACACAGATTCAGTCAAATGCACAATTTAGTAATTCCTTGTTTACTATTAGCTATATAGCTTTGACCAAAGCCACACATCATTGAGTATTTTTTGTATATATGGTGGTTCGCTATCAGTCAGGTGGCCTAATTATGATTTGACATTGGTAACTATATTATAGTTGTTTTTTTCATATTTATCTAACTTTTTTCTTACTTGAAATGATATCCGTGTTCCTCTTGCTCTTGTGGGAGTAAGACTGCATTGCAATCTTTTCTGAATATTTTTTTTGCTCTAATAACCAGGGGATTATTTTAGTCAGTGCACAGTGAGCTGAACATTCAAAAATCTAAAAATTGTCTACAGAAAAACACACAGTTGAAAAGGCATAATGAAGCTAATAAAGTATCCAATAGTCATTTCCAGTGAATGCATATTTGCTTGGGTTCCTTACCAATTTACCTAACAAATAGAACCCAATTATATTCTTCCTTTCAGAAAATGTCCAAGGAAATCATTAGGGAATAAAATATACCCATAAAACCCATAAAATACCCATAAAATTAAACATTACCATTTGGGGTTAAGAATGGTCTCGGAATTATAATATTGTTTTTATGGAAATGCAACATTGCTAAATGTAGAATTGCAATGAATCAGTTACTGACAATTAGGCATGAAAACACACACACACACACAAATACTGACATGCAGGGCCATCCTCTCAAAGCTTAGCCAGAGATCGAACTTTCCTGTGTGTGTGAATGGTCGTAATGGAGCCTTTGTTACTGCTCCTTAAACTCACCGTGCTTAACAAGGCATTACAGCAGCTACAACAATCAGCCAACTGCCCACCATCAGCCTGCAGGGCAAACTCTAAACTCAAGTATGTACACAGAGACTGTGCTGTGACCACACGCCACCACACGTACATACACAACATGCAGGTGCACATGATCATTACACACACACACACCAATGCACCTATACTCACACATGCCAGCAGCAGCAGTGGGCGGTCCCCGGCGAACCAGAGACGCACTAATGGATAATGACAGGGTTTGACAGCAGGAGAGTGAGCTGAGTCACTCTGGGCGCACAGGCAATGAATAAAAGAACGAGAGTGCTGTCTGAATATCCCTCACTGACTGGATTTCCTTTGATACCATACTATTCCTGCCAGTCTCCCTTGGTAATCCTGCTCATTACTCTGTGCTGTCCCTCTATTCTGCGGCTGGCAGCAGCGGCCAGTGTGACAGCAGAACAGGAGGGGACAGGAAGTCGTCCTGGCCGACTCACCAGCGCCGCCAAAGAGCCTGCAAACACAATAGTTGTATTTAATGCGTCTTGATCTCACCCCACCATTGGCTGGCTCACAACTTACTCGAGTTTTATGCTTCATCTCTTCAGCATGGCAGCCTCTGTTGTCCAAATAGTACACAACACAAGTGCAGCTGAGATCTATGTGATGTTTTTGGTGAAGAATGAGTTTAGTTTTTATACCCCCCCAAAAAAACACAGACTGTAGCTGTTTTGCCTGTGTGTCATCTGCTAATAGGAAGACTCACTCTTTCAACACTGGAAGCTGTGAGATGACATGCACTGTTCAGTAAATGGAACCAATTAAAAAAGTTCTGAGAAACCACTCAGTCATATCATCTTGATGCTTTTTGGATTTTTGGCTACTGCCACTGGACCGGTGCACTTTCAGACAAAAAATGACTTGTCGTTTCACTCTTTTCATCGGCTGATAACGGGGAGATCAGCTCTCTGAACACTCATCACTGTGTGAAGCCTGCCAGTCATATCATCCTGTTATCTCTGGATGCAATCTGCCCCACTGAGTTAGGTCCAATTTAAGACATCAGAAAGCCTGCAGCTCTTGCCAGCATTGGCTTGTTGTTCACAGGGCCCCACTTTTGCCAAAATCATCATTTGTATTGCTCCGGTCTGCTCTCCAGCAAAGCACCTCAGACACGAAGGGCTCTGACAAAAGGTCAGACGTCTAGTTTGTCTGATTAACCCACCACTGTTTTAGCCGGACAACTTGTGAAATCGAATCCAGGATGCTCCGACTTGCATTTACCCTCCACCATTCCAGGCACGTTAAATGTTGAGCTCTCTCCATCAGTGTCACAATGACACGTAAATGCTATTCCAATTATTCTGCATCGTCTCTGCTCGCTGTCAAATTACCAGCACTGGTAGTGGAGCATGGCTCTCACCGCACCTCTCTGGCATTTTCCCTGACAGTGAGAAGAAAGTAGCCTGAGAGAGCGGCGCGAGGAAGGGCTCGGGGCTTGATGAGCATTTTAAATGCTGAAGCAGGTTAACAGATGCAGGTTAGAAGGGTGGGATCGAAGATGTTATGCCACGGAGGGTTTTCAGCTGATTTTTCAAGCAAGTGCGTTGTTTATGAATACCTATCAGGTGTCGAAACAAACAGAATGAACTAAAAATAGCTTGTAAACTGAATTCATGCTCCTTTAGAGGTTTATTCTGCAAAGTTCTGCACTCAACTGTTTAATAAAACGTCTGCATCGGGACGTATATTGCTGCTACTGCACTCACTCAGACACACACACACACATATATATATATACACACGCAATGACACAAGGTGTGTGTGCTTGCACTCGTTTTTGTTACCTCTTCAGTAAAAGGTGGTTAAAGCCTAATGAGGCAAGATTAAGGTTAAGGGCTGATCATACTTTCCACGATCTGTGTCCACTGAAAGTTGCAACTGGCATTTTTACACCTAACCTCTTAGATCAAGAAATTAAGAGAAGATTAAGATTATAATATATGTTATAAAGAGGACGAGCAGAGTTACAATTCTACAGAAACATTTTCAATCGGTATCTTCCCCGGTGTCATTGCTGCTTTTCATTCAGCTGTTGGCTGTTTTGTTTTTGGTGGGGAGGGGGGGGGTTGTTTTCTCCATAACTGGCAGTCAGCAGCATGCACTGTTAGCCGCAGCAGGAACAAGCTGTGTTTCTTAAATGACACCTCTGCTCTGGGGACCATGGGGCAACAGCCACCTGACGTGTGTAAGTTATTTCAGGCATAGGGGAGTGTCAGTCAGTGCGACAGCCCTTTGCAGTATATACACATGCACACACACACACACACACACACCTCTCGTTAGCACAAAGCTGTAGAGAGGAATAGTTCAGATCTTCATACACACTCCAGCTCGGTGGGACAAGAGACCTCTGTTTATTTAAAAAAAGGCTTTAGGAACGACCAGTGTTACCACAGTTACTTTGAAAAAGTAACTTAGTTACTTTACAGATTACGTGATTTTAAAAGTAACTTAGTTACTTTACAGATTACTTGATTTTAAAAGTAACTAAGTTAGATTACAAGTTACTTTATTAGTTACATTCAGCAGCTGCCAAAAACACCCCCACCGCCTCAACATAAAAATGCAACCGGTTTTGCCAACACTCACTTTATTTGAAGTGCATATTTAACAGTAATGTACACAACAACAACGTATAATGTATAATGTATCTCCTGTCATTTTAAGTTGAACTTAAAAACTATTTCCTGAAAAAATACATTTTTTTATAAAAATAAAATAAAGACAGTCTTTCTTGACTTCACTTAACATAAATACTTGTTTTTATTAAAAATAAAAGAATGACAGTCTTTCTTGAATTCACTTAAAATAAATACTTGTTTTTTTTTTATATAAAAAAATTAAATAAAGACAGTCTTTCTTGACCTGACATATTTAACTGTTAACACTGTAGTGGAAAAACTTACTACTTATTATCCAATTGTTTATAAATGTAACTTTTCAACATGTTTTATGAACATTGTACCTGTTGTTCACAGCATTAGAGAAGCAAGGAGTGGTTTTACAAAAAGCTGTTCTGTGAGGCAGCCCGGCATTGACAGTAGTAGGGATCTTGTTTATTATGGCACGAAACGAGGGCGACTTAATTGTTGCATTGTTGCATAGGCTACATGACCTCACTCCCTGACGCAAGAAGAAAAATCAAATATATTTTAACGGACTGGGTTTATGCTTATGTTTGGATTTGACGTATGTTCAGTAAAACACTGTGTTGAAGGAGTGTTCCGATATCCTGAGGGTCAGCGAAGGGGTCGGGGTGGGACATGTGACTGTTTGGACCAATAAGATGGGGTTGTTGGGGATGTCAGGCCCTCATTGGCTGGTTGTGTTGGGGATCGGGGGGGCAAATGAGGAAGTGAAGGGCTGTTGATGTGTGCGAGTGACGGAGTAAGAGCGAGAAGTGCACATGTTCGTGTAGATGGTAATAAAAGTAACAAAAAGTAGACAAAATAGTAATGCACAGTGACTTGGAGGAGTAACTTTAATCTGATTACTGGTTTGGAAATAGTAACGCGTTAGATTACTCGTTACTGAAAAAAGGGGTCAGATTAGAGTAACGCGTTACTAAGTAGCGCGTTACCGGCATCACTGGGAACGACATTATTTCCCTGGTCATCATCACCCTGCAGTGTTGAGGACATAAAGAAACCCTGCCGTTTAGTCAGTGGAGATGTAATGGCACAAACTTTGTAGGTGTATTGTTCTGTTTATTGTTGGGTGCTTTGTTTTATTGTTTTGCTGGTTATGAATGCAGCTGGGGACCAATGCAGATGGCACAGCCAGGTGCAAAAGGAAATTACAGGTTGGAGACCTGAGGCCATAAGGTGATGCGCTGAAGAGGACCAGAGTGGAGGGGAGAGACGAGATAAGACACTCGGGAGGAGGTGGGGGTGTTGGAAATGAAGGACCCGCACCTGGAGCAGGAGAAAATCAAGTTGGAGGGGATGTGTAGGGAAACAGAGGCGAGACCAGAAGCGAGGAAGGAGGAACAGGGAAGTGCTGGAGGCGTTAAGAAGCTGCTATGAAGGCCTGGGCTGGTCCTGTTTGTGCTGTGGTCAGAGCTCAAAGGTGAACCAGCAGGCACGTTAAGAATGCATGGCTCCGAGGCAAAGAAATAAAGATGCTTGCAGGAGTGAACCCATGGTGCTTCCCCTCTACCTCCCAACTCGTAATGCATTTGCTAATGACATCTAATCAATCTGAGCCATTAACACCCCTGAGCCAATAAGGAAATATATTATCTTCACCAGGGACGGTTATATGACATTTGTATGAATCTGCGCATACAGGATTAAGGCATCTTGTTGTTTGACGAAGATTACTGACTGTTGACCAGATTGACAAGGTTATAATCTAATACCCATCTCGTATGTTGAGCCTCACTGAACAAGCAACGCGAATATAAAGCACAAGAAGTGAATCGCTCAAAATGAAAATCGCTAAAGCACGGGAGAGACTCTTCAGTTTGTTGAATCAACAATGTGGTGATGCCAAAAATATCACACCCGTCAATCACAGCCCCCACAATTCCTTTTTTCCCTTCTTTTTCTTCTGCTGCTTCGGAAAGTTCACTTTCTAAACTCACAAAAAGTGTCGACAGATAAATTTGAATAGTCTGTGCTGATTATATAAAATTCTATGACCGAAAGTAATCTAAATAGAGCATAAGTCTCGTTAGCAAGGAAGTGAGGCCCAGGTTGTGCAGCCATGGGTAAAATCTGCAAATCTTCCTCTTCTCAGTAAAAGTTTTGGTATATCATGTGTCAAAGTTTTAATGTTATCATGGTCAAATATCTTACTTTTATCACTTTATATATACAATAAGAATGCTCACATTTAATACTTTCTATGTAGAATTAACCTTCTTACATTACCTTTATTATATATATAACTAAAATTTCGACCTCTGCATTTACTTAAATAATTCAGAAATTATTTTGTATTGGCAGAAAACTATAAGCCTTAATTCTCTTTCTAGAACTCTGAGGAAATATAGGATATAGGCACTATTTCACTCTGGATTCAACTTTTGGGTAAGTCCATGTGAACTGCAGGCGAAGGGTTAATTCTGGAGCTGCTGATCAACCAGTGTGCCGAGGCCGGTCCCCTAACTATTCACTTAGCATTCCGCCACGCTCCCTGTGTTTTACTCACATGTCTGGACTCATCAGTCCCTGCTGTAATCAGTAGTGTCCTGACAGGAAAACAAGGGGTGTGTAAGAGAACGTGATGCTAACTCAAATGAGAGGACAGGGTAAACAGTGACAGGGCCAATTCCTGCTTCCAATCTCACTGCAAATAGAGGTGAACAGGGGAGCACGGCGGCTTAACGAAGACATAGCAGCATCGTAACACAGCACCTCACTGCGGCGCCAGTGTACCAAGGGTCATGATGAAAAGAATCTGGCATTGACTTTAATCTAGAGGAAATTAAAAAACTGTGGGGGGAAAAAGATTTAAAAGAGGTCATCGCACAACTCATTTGTCATCAAAGCAGGTGCACCAAGCCTCAAATGTCAAGAACGGGAAAACAGAAGTTTCTCCACAAAAATTCAAGGAGAAGAACACTTCTATCTAATAATAAAACCGCCTCCTCCTTAATGAGATGCAAATGTTCTCTTTAGATGATACTGAAAACATGCCTGCATGGACCTGTCCATGATCCAGCAGAATAAGGAATGACCGACCCCAACCCTTTGTTGCTGCTGCGTTGAAACATGCTGAATAAGCAAGTTAATAGATCTTTTGGGAATTTCCATCTGCTGTGTATTTGTTCATTTCAAACCACAACATAAGTGAAAGAAAATGGATGTGGACGACAAAATGACTAGACTTATTTACTATAGTCGAGTTATGGACATATGAGTCGAGTCAAAATCTGGACAAATCAGTCACTGCTTGAAATGTGATACTTGTTAGTTTGAGTCATTAGGCCACAACAACTCAACAACTTTTCACTATCGGCAGCTAAGCAAAAATGCCCCAGAAATTAATTTAATTGTCACTCACTTCCGTTGTGGTTGTGTTTCATTCATGTTTCCTCGTAATGCACAAATGACACTTTTACAAAAAAATTAAATTAAATAACATTGAATTTTATGAAAAATTACCAAAAAATACACAACCTAATACTGAATGTAAGTATCTGTATTTGTATTTGTAAAAAATCTCTGCAGAATAACTAAGTATTTCACTGTGAATTGACTGTAACGTTTGCTGCCAGACTTTTCACCTTATATTTTTAGAATTTTCTACAGTGCATAGCAGGAAGATTGGTCGCTGGTTGTTTTGTGATGACTGGAATCTTTTGTTGACAGCACTCCTCAGTGTTGATGGCGCGCTGGTTGCAAATGAGGTCACCGTCTTAGGCGGTGGCAGGATATGGATGGTGGCTGAAATTGGTTTGTGTGAGGGCTGACAAGCATCTCCTTTGTCCGTGAGACCTTGAGGTGAAGGAAGGAAGGAATGGCGCAAAAGCCCATTATTGATTTGTTTTGACAGGCCACAACAAAGTTAATGAGGACTCCAAGGATGCCTATGTCATCTACATATGCAGACAAAAGGTGCGCTGTTACCTATGGACACATCCCTGTGTGCACTGGTGATGGTCACATGGGATCGGATCAGTGTGTTGTCAATCCTGAGGTCTGTTGCTTAATAAAGTATGGATCCAAGGGACAAGTGGATAAAGGGAGTTGGCATTGATGCCGTCCTAAATTCATCAGGTTTCATAGCATTTAATGTCGACCTGTTCCAGACACTGGCCTTGATGGTTGTGCATGTTACACAGCATATGACGAATTTCTAAGTTTTGACAATTCCATTTATCCTGATTGCTTCTATTCTTGGGTGGAAAATCAAAGGCCTATTCACCTGTAACATTTACTTCTTGAGTCATTCTCGAATCGTATTGGCATTGGTGCAGGCAGACTCTCTGACAGGGGAGGTTTTAGATTCGTAATGCGTTCCAGCAGAACTACCTGACTACCATCCACCAGCGGGCCAGTAAACCACGCCGTGGTCTGTCCAGTGTCCGCTCCAGCCACGCCAAGCTACGAGCCCGGCCAGCTCAGACGCTGTCGTATGGTTAGAGAGATAGTGAAAAAGTGTCCATGCTCTGTGTCACTCTTTGACTGGAGACCTGTCTTGTTTGGAGGTTTGTTGGGTTGCCACCTGCCGTCAGCTGCCTTTGCACCTCGGTCTCTCAAGTGAGTATCGCCACAGGGTGAGTGGAGTTGTCCAACATAAAGGGAGCTAACCCCAGCCCTGTGTCAAGTGTCAGCCTTTACCGACCACCTTGCTGCTCCACTCCAAACAAAGCTCCTAATGGGTCATAATAATAGTAAATTCATTCTTTTTATTTGGGATTTAAATCTTTATTGTAACAACTCAAGAAGTTTGCTGATACATGGCTTTAGATGTCCACAGCAGGAAGCCTATGATTATTTTTATCCTACATGCTGAGAGTTACTCTTACTAGCTCCCTGTGACTACTTTGTTCACACATCCATCTGTAAAGTTTGCTTCTCTTCACACTGGGTCTGTTGTCTCTTCCCCTTTGAATCGTTGACTCAGTGCTCGGGCTACAGCAACATCACAGCCCATCACTCCTCTCATGTCATCATCACCTCCGCCCATTCCTCCTCTTTATCCCGCCGTGCCTCAGCGAGCTCCAGGAGCGCACACAGCAGCTCCGCCTACACATTTGACTGCGTGAACTCACAAATTTCAGGCTTCGATGCAGAAAACTTGACTGAAACTCCACTCAGATTGTGGTCTTTTTTTGTATCGCATCAACTTCCCATTGTCTTTGGCAAGGGAGGGGTTTGCAGAGAGGAAGTGCTGCAGCGTGTACTCTTCGCCGAGGTCAAGAGCGCCGCAGCATCTCAGTGAGACATGTGCCAATTAAAACCTCCTGCACCTGGTCTCGGCTGAGATGATTCACTTAACCCCTCGCCGCTGACAGGTAGCATTTGTTTACAAATCCCTCCTCATGCGAGTCGCTGGGCCCCATTCCTCTGAGTGATACTAAAACAAGCCGCCTCCCACCACACCCGCTCTCCGACTCGCTCTGTTTCCATGGTAATCTGCCCCGGGAAGCCTTTGCATTTCCTAACCTTGAAATTACCCCAAGTAGGATCTACTCTGAGAGTATATTGTTGTCAAAATGAATTGTCATAAGAGTAATCAGTGCCACATTTGATGCCCCCTTTCAGCAGAGGTCTATCCGTGCAGTTCATTATTTTCTCTCCTGCTGTGTTCAGTGCCAAGTGCTTCCAGCATGAGGAAAAATATTCAAGATTTGAGGATTTTATTGGCCCTCAGAGGCAGTTTCACTTTACTATTCGTCCAATTTTGGGTCTATATGAAGAATTTTACAATATGTCTGTAGAGAGGAAACAATTAAAATTGCCTCGACTTCTTCATTTAGTTTTCTGATTTCTAAGAATCTTGTCTGTGGAAATGTGCCCCATAAGCATAAATCATTTTTTAAAGTGTTTTTTTCGAGAACATCTGTTTTGGGATCAACCCTTTTTTTTCTTCATTTGATTATATTTTGACAAACTAATCATATGGACTACTTTCTAATGTAGCTATGATGAAGCATACTTAACCCCTTCATGAGCTGATATAAGGGAGTGATCAGTAGTTATGCTCAGAGTGATGATGCATGGGCAGAGCAGCTGCACTGCCTCGGAGCAGGGAAGCAAAGTGCTCTGAAAATAGAGCAAAGGTGTTAATTCAGCACCATAGCTTCACATCATAAATAGTCCTCCACCGAGCTCCGTTTTTTTATCTCCCTGAATGTTGATGTCATCTTTGTATGCTCAGCCCGTGCTCTGCCACAGACTATTATGAGCCAAAGCATGTGTTATTTATGGTTGGTTCGCGGGATGTGTCCTCTTTTTCATTTGAATTTCAACTAATGAGAGAACACATTCCGGGCGAGTTATGAGTGTTTTTCCCCCAAACACTTAACCTTCCTGTGGGGTCAAATGTGAAAACGGAGCCTATACACGGCGTTGTGTGTACACCGTGTAATTCATGGACTTCACTAATAACTCCATCCTTGCCTCTTAGGGGCAGTAAAAAAGGAATGGAACTGAGGCCATCTGAGGACATTCAGGACAGGGTTTGCGAGGGCTGATCAACAGGCAGGTTAATACACACTGAAGCCACTGTTTATCACATTGTATTTAACCATCAAAATGACCACACATACAATATTATATTTTTTTTAAATCAATGATTCGATATGTACAGCTCTGATCTGTGACATTTACAGATGTAAACAAATAAAATAAAACACTTCACAAGCATAAGTCTATAGCCTGCAATCGCCCTGTAATATAATATAACAAGTGAAGGTCTCTGGGGTTTATGATGACAACCATGACCTGCAACCTTCAAGTTCTTGTATTTAACCATCAAAATGACCACACATACAATATTACATATTTTTTAAATCAATGATTCAGTTATGTACAGCTCTGATCTGTGACATTTACAGATGTAAACAAATAAAATAAAACACTTCACAAGCATAAGTCTATAGCCTGCAATCGCCCTGTGTTCAAAACAGACAGTAAACATTAATACACTGCAATTAGGACCCAGAGCCAGGCAGAGAAATGCCAGATGAATACAGAAGCTATCACCATGCAGACTGCAGTAATAATGAAACAGCTCTGTCATCTGACCTGAGAGGACGACGCCACAGCTCTGACACTTCACCTTTTCTAGGTGACGCGCCGTCTGATGCCAGTCGGCCGCTCGTGACACTTCATCTGTGAGTGGTTCAGTTTTCAGATGAGCACAGTGGGAATCTGAGACACACGTTTTAGAAAGTGGTTCAGTGGCCCCGATATCTCAGTAAGTGGAGAAGTAGTGTTTAGTTATTAACGACTGGACCAACTCTCCGGCAGATATATGGGGCTGTGCAGTGGAAAAAAGCTACAGAGCAGCATCTCTGCTACAATTGCACATGAAGATGTAGCTGACTGCCAAAATTTGACTGTCAGCCAACACAAGTGTTTGCAGTGGTGGACAAAGTGTTAAGGACAAGAGGTTTTAAGATTCGTGCCGTAACTTGTTTCCACTGCCCTCAAGTGGCCAAAGTTAAAAAGAGACTTTCATTGAAGGTTTAAAGTGTAAAAGTTCATCCAACAGTCCTCATTCTGCTGTTGAATGACATATTGTTTGGTTGTTATAATGATGATGAAACATTAACACACAAGAAGCAATATTGTGGTGGTTCGAGGTGGAGTAGTAAATAATACATATTAGGTGTCCTGTAAAATATTAATCAAACAAATAAGCAGTATATCTAGAATAGATAAACATGGTAGGATGAAAAAGTAAACCTAGATTATTTCCTTTTGTAATATAATATAACAAGTGAAGGTCTCTGGGGTTTACGATGACAACCATGACCTGCAACCTTCAAGTTCAATCAGAGAAAGTTGTTGCATCACTCTCTACCTCATCACAGGAAGTCATTTCTGTCTGTGGTCAACATACTTTATAATTCCGCCCTCAGAGTGTCAGTCGCTGAATTGATAGACCAGCCCTGGACTTTTTTCTCCCTGTCTGAACATTACATTACACCATCCCACCAAGTTATCTTATTTTGTATTGTATTACTGAATAAACTATAGTTCTTACATATTAATATTGGGCTTCACCTTTATATATTGTATAATGTTTTTGCAAACTTTATTTTTATACACTTAACTTTATTTCTGTTTTTGGCCAAAGGGACTGCAAAAAAAAACAATTTCCGTGTGGGATCAGGAAATGTTTTGAACTCTGAACCTTTGTTAGATTTTTTTTGTTATTAGCAGCATTACACAAAAAATACAAGAACAGCGCTTGTACTTTCCACCACTAACCATTGGACATCAGTTGTGAGGTGCAGAGTGAAAAGACAAGTATGTCGACTATTTATAACTTTGATTATTTAAATTAATCAACATTAATCAATCGAATTAAATACAGTGGCTGTTGCATTAATATCTTCTTATACTAAATCCTATATGATTGATTGAGTGTGGTTTTACGGCTCCATGGTTACGACTGAGCCAGTGGGATAACTCTGTTGCCTGGGTTCCTGCGTGTTCGTTTACAGTACATCTAATTGGTCGGATCTGAGCTGAATTCGGGATTCATTCTTGGTCAATACTGTGTTTTGAATAGCAAACACCTTAGAAAGTCTTAAAACCTTCCAAGCATTCTTTCATGAGCCAGTCTTTAGATCCTAGTAGACGTGGTCGGTCTGTGGAGAGCCTTTCCAAGCACAACTCCAAACCTGAATCATTG
This sequence comes from Limanda limanda, assembly GCF_963576545.1. Classification (NCBI taxonomy): domain Eukaryota; kingdom Metazoa; phylum Chordata; class Actinopteri; order Pleuronectiformes; family Pleuronectidae; genus Limanda; species Limanda limanda. The sequence continues at coordinate 12,548,000 of NC_083638.1, forward strand.
ATTAGTAACCAGCTCCGCCTCCCCCCAGCAGCTCTCTATGGTCCGGTCCTTGTGGAATTCTGCACCAACAGAAGCTACTGTTTTATCTCTTACCACAACAAGTTAGAACATCAATGAACCAGAGCTTAAAGCCTAATACCTCGGTTCCTCAGCGTTTTTCCCCTCTGATAAACCACACCAGCGTGCCAGAGCCCTGTGTTTCCACAAAGAGTCAAGTGGAGGAGGAGCCTGCATGTGTGCAGAGTGCAGGTGTGGGTGGTTTGCTAAGGTAGGGGAGTGCAGCTGGTTCGGGTCACACTGGCTCAGTGTGCTGAATGACTAATGAAAGGTTGCTGGTGGCAGGGTGGTCTGAACAGTGGGTTGGAGGAGGACGTGTCTCGCGCGGCTTCCGGCGCCCCCCTGGCCCGACTCTGGTTAAAACTGAGCATTTAACAAGTTCTTTTTCGAGCACTGGGGCCACAATCCTTCACTTGACAAGCTCATTATTTCACATTGTTTTTGTGCTTTGCTCCTCCTCGGCAGCGGTGGCAGACAAAAGGATGTTTGATGTGTGTCTCTGTTAGAGACTTGAACAAGGGACTTTGAGAGGGAAGAATGTTAATGGATCCGCTAATGATGTAGCCCCTGCTTATGTGGATCCCTGCAGTAAGGCTGGGACGTCTGCATGAATATTCACAGGGCTCTGGCTCGCAAAGAGAGGTGGACGCTCAAGGTTACTGAGAGGGCAACTGAGGACAAAGCTCAAGTGTTTATTCTGCTTTTATAACAGCCTCCATCATCAGAAAAACTGAATAAAATACCTGACAAATACCTGATCAAAGTAAAACTTATCAGAGGAATTCTTTTGATCTGCGCTGTCAACATTTTGTATATGTTTAATGGAGGACGTCAGAGCTTCAAAATAACAGAATTTGACATTTAACGTCTGCAGATAAAAAACAACTCCAGCTTTATTGCTAGACTGTTTCTCCCCATTAGACTATTCCCCATTGGTGCATTTCTTCTTAATCTCTCCTCACCTGCTGCTGATAATTTTTTTTTTCTTTAATACAACCAATGTGTATTCAGCCCTTTCAACCAACTTCCAACTTGTATCCTGAATTGAACATTCAGTTTTACACATCTGTGGAAATAATCTGCATTGCTACTGTAGTTTCTACATTTGTGTGGAATTACCAGGATAAATTCCCTTCATCTCACTGGATAAAACATCAAGTCTTAACAAATTATCAGTGTTTCACTGCGCAGCAGTAAAAATCAATAGCGTAGTTATGCTGAACGGAATTGACTGAGTGTGAAATTGCAATCAAACGGCAACTATTACCCTCGATCAAATAGATACTAAAGAGATAAATGATGTTTACAAATCCCAGTGAAATTCAGTCTGCATTGTTATATTACTTGTTTCAGTTATACTCTATCATGGAAAAATGTTCCCCTCATTGAATGTAATTTTGTCTCGCTGCTTGAGAGAATATTGCCTTTTGAGAGCGAGAATTCAAACCGTGTTTGAGTGTAAGACGAGATTCATCTAATCAAATCGCAACATGTCACATTCATTCTCCCAAGAACCTTAACGAGAAACCTCTGTCAGAGCGCTGAGCAGCCCAAGTCAGATGCTGCATCCTCAATTCAATGCAATGGCTTCAGTCTAAATTAGCCATTTTGCATTTCTTCCTTCTGTTCCTCAAACATTTCTCTTTGCAGAACAATGGATATGAATAAAGTTCACATATTCAATGAACTAAATGCTCCAGTGCAGGGCCCATTGTAAACCTGCTTGTTTGGAATGGGTTGACTACTTAGCCTGTGGTATTTTATACACAGTCGATACAGTGCAGAGTGAGGTCAGAAAACTTTGTGTTCAACTGGCTTGTTTAGCTGCAATGACAATCAATGTTTTTCATAAAAATGAAATTGAATCTGCTTTATTACTGTTCACGCTTTATTTTTTTTAAATGAGTAAGTTAATCGCTGATATTTTGTCATAATTTGAATTTGTCGTCTGTTTCTGTTGAGCAATAGACACAACTTTTCAAAATAAAAGCTCTGCAAGTCTGCTCAGCATTAAGAATTGCAGCAACAAAACCAACGTTGTGCATTTACTTTGAAGACAAATTGCCAAACAGGAAGGGATTCTAGGAATGTTGTTGCCATGACGAAGCTCAGCACTGTGTCTGTGTCAGTCTGTATGCGGAAATACAAATGATCAAATGATCAAAAAGATCTGGCAGTGGTTTTGCCCTGATGTTTGACCCAGTTACTGATGATTTATAATAGATAACATGTTCAAAGACTCAAGGCACACAGACTGCTACAGAGTGCTGGGTGCTTGTTTATTTTTGTTCATATTGAATCTACCATATGTCCAAATCACACCCTCCCTCACTAACTTCCTTCGCTTCCGTGGACCATTTACAATAAACATGGCCAGTGTGAAAAAGGAGATGTTGAGCGGTTAGCGAGGTTTGTGTTCCACAGACAGACGTTTGTGGAATTAGGAGCCAGATAAATTGCTTCATTTGTTTCTATTATGACGTCTGTCAATGGTTCTGCAGCCCGGTTAAAGAGTTTTTGCTCCGCTGGAAGCTGCGACACAGAATGAGAAAGTGTGAGAATACAGACGTGAACAGCTGTGACAAACTTGTAACCAGACAAAACACCTCTTAGACTCAACCAATTAAACCTTTGGAGATTTCAATTACCGCCTTGATGGGGTTTTCAAGATCGATAACAGAGTGTGTATGTTGACATGATGGTCAGAGCTGCTGGTGCGACTCACACCCCCCTTATCCCTTCAGAGCAGGAGACACAGAGAGACCTTTTCCTATTGTTTGGTTTGGATTTGTTTCCCTGGCAGTGGCATCTGTCTGTGCTGTGATAAATATTCATGCGTCTCATATGTGCCAAAGTAAACAGATAGCCAAGATGCACATCCTATACACGAGCCATCATTAGGGTTAGGAGATCAAATAGCTGAGCGGCGCCCAGCAAGATTAGAAAATGTCACACCCCACCTCCTTAGCCCGGCCCTCGTCTTATTTCCTCCTCCTCCTCCTCCTCCTCCTCCTCCTCCTCCTCCTCCTCCTCCTCCTCCTCCTCCTCCTCCTCCTCCTCCTCCTCCTCCTCCTCCTCCTCCTCCTCCTCCTCCTCCTCCTCCTCCACCCGCTCTTCCTCCAGTGTCTCGTTCAGAAGAATGAAGACAAGATTCAACACACAGAGCCAGACAGCAACACGGGGCTCTCCAGCGCATACTAATCTAAGAACAACACAGCATCTGGGCAACGAGTTTTATTCCCTCCCCACTGAGGCGTGTTAAGTGTTGAGATAGGGCTCTACAGATCTCATCACTTAGGGAAGGTTGTGGCCTGCATCAGCCGCCCCCCCCCCCCCCCCCCCCCCTCCCTCCTCCGCCCGGCGTTCAGGTTCCTATCACTTCCACCCTCAGATTGGAAGTGACATGCCACTCAGGCAGTGGTGTCTTTGCTCCCCCCCATCAGCAGCCATGCAGCCCCACTCAGAGCTGTCAGCCTGATTACATATCAGCTGAATGGGGCGGGGGGGGGGGGGGGGAGAAGGAAAGGAGATGTCCAGCTGGAGACGGAGCACTAAACATGTCGTCTGTCCTCCTGCAGCACATCTGCCCGTACTCACAGCACCTGTCCACAAGGCTGCCACAAACCCCACCGCTCTGCTGCTGCGGTTGCTCTGGAAACTCAGCAACCTGCTCCGTCCTCCTCATCTGTCTCTGTTGCACATGCTGCATCTTTCCCTCTTTCTGTCTTTCTTTCTCCTTATCCGTCTTTCTTCTGCATGCTGCGTCCGTCTTTCTTCTGGTCTGCATCTTTCTGCCTTACTATATTTCATAATTTCTTTCTTTCTTTCTTTCTTTCTATTCAGCTGTCTCTCCTCATGGTCTGCATCTTTCTTTTGTTATTTCTTTCTTCATTCCTCTTCATCTGTCTCTCTTCTGGTCTCCATATTTTTTTCTCTTCTTCTGTCTTTCTTTTTGTCTGCATGCTGCATCTTTCTTTCTTTCCTCCTCTTCATCTGTCTGTCCTCTTTTTTGGTCTGCATCTTTCTGTCTTTCTTTCTTTCTTTTTTTCTTTCTTTCTTTCTTTCTTTCTTTCTTTCTTTCTTTCTTTTCTTTTTCTATCTTTCTCCTTATCCGTCTTTCTTCTGCATGCAGCATCCGTCTTTCTTCTGGTCTGCATCTTTCTTTCTTACTATATTTAATTATTTCTTCTTCTTCACCTGTTTGTCCTCTGGTCTACTTATTGAATCCTTCTTTTGTTCTTTCTTTCTTTCTTCCACTTCACCTATCTGCCCTCTTTGTTTTGGTCTGCTTGCTGCATCTTTCTGTCCTTTTTTCTTCATCCCTCTTCATCTGTCTCTCTTCTGGTCTCCATCTTTTTTTTCTCTTCTTCTGTCTTTTTTTTTGTCTGCATGCTGCATCTTTCTTTCTTTCTTCCTCTTCATCTGTCCGTCCTCTTTTTTGGTCTGCATCTTTCTTTCTTTCTTTCTTTCTTTCTTTCTTTCTTTCTTTCTTTCTTTCTTTCTTTCTTTCTTTCTTTCTTTCTTTCTTTCTTTCTTTCGTTCTTTCCTTGTCGCTCATTACATACAGGTACACAGAGCCACCTGCCTTCTGTCTGTGGACTAGTAAAGCATCAGGGGTTTGCCAGTGAATCAAAAGTTGACATGCTAAGTGAAAGGAAGCGTTCAATTACTGGAGCCTGTGATGCATCCGAGACGCCTGACTCTCCTCCACAAGGACACAAGTACATGTTGTTTACTTAAGTGCTGATTTTCTTGTCTCTTTTCTCTTGTCTCTCCCCAGGCATGATGCTTGGAAGCACTCCACGGCAGTCCAGAGAGGTACGTGTTTACTCTATTTTACTCCCAAACACTGATACACGCAGGCCGCTCCCGCTACTGTTATCTATTGCAAAAAGAAGTGATTGTCAGCCGTGTACCTCTCAGCATGTCTGATAGCATCTGTGTAGAGAGGCTGACCTCACGCAGTGAATTCAGCCAGACAGACTTCAGTGAGTAAACGCTCTCTGTTGAACCAGGCCTCGGTTCCCCGGGGTGTCATCACACTTAGAGTTGTTTTTCTTTAACCTTCCACTGTAGAAGGTTTTCCCCCACATTTTTCGGGGGGAATTTTCATTCATTATTAAATTTGATGTTAAAAGTGGCCTGCATTTCTAAAGAAAATCCACTCGGCTACTGGATAACATCTAACTGAGATCATCAGTTCCTGAAAATAATCAGGATAAACTGTTCTGTTATAGATACACGGTTATAATAAACAATAACATGAGGTAAAATGTGTCGATGTATCATTTTAAAGTCGTCTACTGGAGATTTGAATTATCTATAAACTAGGTTTCTATGTCAGACAGGCGTCACTTTTACTCCCGTATCTACTCTCGTCTGACCCCTGCCTGCTCCCGTCTGTTTCCATCATCAGCACCAATCAGAAGCTCACATCAGTGCGAGCCCTGAAGAACACAGTGTTTGGTGCACAGTTCACTGTCCCATGCTTGCCTTGCTCATTAAACACACTGGGCTGAACAACTCCCTCCTGTTTTTCCCTCCAGATGTCCCTGCAGATGAAAGAATATGGCCATTTAAGTTCATGATGGTCTCATCACCTTGTCCGTTGTAAAATTCAAATTATACATCCAGTCCATTGGCTTTATGATTCCATTACATTATTTAATTGAAATAAAATGTCAGAATGCACGATAGCCTTGGGTGTCATCTGACAATAATCAGACAGTGGATGTTTCCAATTTAGATTCCCTATTAAGTGTTTATGAGACATGTATATGATATCACAGCTCATTTTATTGATAGGTCATGAATGGCATTGTGCAGTTTGTGACATTTGAGATGAACGAAGTTAGGCTTCTACCGAAGGTGTAGGGAAATAGCACCATCATGTGGTCTGTTTGAGTACTGAAGAAACATGCAGGCTACATGTTTTTGCTGGTAATATAGCTCAGGTTCACCTTTATAAGGTCAAAAGCATTAATTTGATGTTCTTACACAAACTGTGAGTCCACATTAACTAATATATATATACATATGTCTACGTTCATTTCAAAATCTCAGTTTACATCCTCATGTCGTAAGAGGGGTATATTATGTTCATATCCTCTGTATTTAAATTTTTTAATCTATTGTATTTTTAATTGCCTATTTTAATATATTTTATATTTCTTTATGTATTCATATATTTTCTAATCTGATATCTCTCCTCTTATAGACTCTTTCTACTCAGGAGAGAGAGATAAGTAAATCTGACAACCATCCAGCAACAGAAGGCGTCTTGTCCAGCCTGGTTCCTCCAATGCAGTTCCCACACTTTGAGAGTAACCGACAGACAGCAACCCCTGGGTCTCCAGAACAGGACATAGACCCCCATCATGTCTCCAAAAGACAGCGCAAGCTGCTGAAAACAAGTCCCCAGATCAGTCACACCTCCAATAATGTTTCCTCATCCTTCAAATCTTCCACCTCAGGCTCTTTTTGCCATGAGAGCTGGATAAGGCTTGTCAAACAATTGGAGGATCGCAAGAAACTGATGAAGGAAATATGTGCTAAGTACAAAAGCAGCATCTCCAAGACCATCACACGGCATCATGTGAAATACCTCTTTGTGGTGGACAAGTACAAGTTGTTGTACTGCCAGGTGCCCAAGGCTGGCTGTTCCAACTGGAAGAGGACTCTGATGGTGCTTGCAGGCCAGGCCTACAACACTCAGAGTATTAAACATGATACAGTCCACTATGACCACCGCCTCAAGAAGCTCGACAGCTTTGACCAAAAGGGTATCATGCACCGACTGAAAACATATACCAAAGTCATGTTTGTCCGAGAACCGTTGGAGAGGATGGTGTCGGCTTATAGGGACAAGTTTGGAAATCCTAACAACTACTACCACTCACTCTTTGGGAAACCCATCATCTCCAAGTACAGGGCCAACGCGTCCTTGGAAGCACTAAGGACGGGCAATGGGGTCACATTCAAGGAGTTTGTCCAGTACCTTCTGGACGTCCACAGGCCCGTCGGAATGGACATCCACTGGGAGCAGGCCAACTCGCTTTGCAACCCTTGTCTCATAGACTACGACTTCATCGGAAAGTTTGAGACCATGTATGAGGAGTCCGACTTTTTCCTGCGATTGATCGGGGCACCACAGAACCTCACTCTGCCTAGTTTTAAAGACAGGAACCCAACTGAGACGAGGACCTCTACGCAGGTAGCACAAAATTACTTCTCAGAGGTCAGTATGATGGAGAGACAGCGAATCTATGACTTCTACTACATGGACTACTTGATGTTTAACTACTCAAAGCCTTTTAAAGATTTATATTGATTGACTTCCTATAAAGACTCTTGAATCACAGTTACATTCCACCATGTCTACATCTCTACCATCTAGCTCTACATGGAGGAATCTCTATCCGTCTTTCAATTTTTTCCACATCTGCTCGTCCAATCAACTTCAAACTTTGGGGTTGTGTTCCTTAGGATCTAAGGAAGGGCAGTGTGTGCTATGAAGAGTTTTTTGGATGAGTGGTGTTCGACCAAATTGACAAAGATTCCTCCTTTTCTTTCTCTTTTAAATCGAGACACAACCCTTTGATGATGTCAGGGATGACATCGCCAACGGTCACGTTTTAGCTTGACGGGCAGCGCACAATGATGGTATTTAAGTTCGATCACACAATGACATGGATCTTTGCACCTGACAAGGGAGATCAGAAAAAACAACCATGTGAAATCTGCTGTTTATCCTCATTTAAAAAGATTATATGACAAAGGTTCTGTTAATGTGACGTATTAAACACACAAAATTGTGCTGAAATACAAGGTATTTATTCACTAGGTGTGGTGAGATATCATTTGAAATTATAAATGTTATGTTTCTAAAAAAAAGTTTCTTGTTGTTTTGCAGGCTGTAAATTATGCCTCTCTGTGAGTCGAATAGAAATTGCAAATGAAATTTGATTTTATTTTATTTGTATAGCGCAACACTACATACATTATCTCAAGGCACTTTACATTGTAGGGGTCGAAACCTTACGAGGTTAGATCAATGTGTTTTAGGGTTTAATTCAACATGGCAACAGATGTTTTTCCATCAAATTCCTTAATTTACACATGATTACACATGATTTCATTATATAGTAGTTTTGGAGCCCCTATACCATAATAGAAACCACACCCCAACATGTTAGATTATGCTTTCATTAGTTTTTGATTGAGCTCAGATGAGGCTCATGTATTGATGGACTCCCCCAATCACCCTTAACCACAATGTACATGCAAACAGTTTTTCTTTTATTTGAAATATTTGCACTTACAATTTGACTTACAGTAAGTTGGCCATCAGCATACCTCTATGTATCGATACCTAATAATATAGATATTTCTTGTAAATGGTTTTACTAAACGTAAAGTGTAACAGAAATGAAAACACTTTAAAAGAGTAAAGAGTATAAATCTTGAAAAATGTGTACAGTGCTGCCCACTGGGAAGCTTTGTGCACTTATTGTAGCATTTTTGTACTTCTAACTTTGTCGGTTAGGTTTGTGCTTTAGTCTAACACATTCACTGCTGTAAGACCTCCCCAGCCCCATCACTACTAGTATTTACATGGGTTGTCATATGCAGGACAGCCAGGTACTCACAGGGTGCAACGTGTTGCTGCCAATCATCTCTTAATATCTGTTAGTACTACAGAACAATTACTTTCTGTTGACAGCATTGGCAACCAAAAATGAAAGAACGCAAAAAAAGGGTTTATATTTGGTGTGAAATATAAACTAGTGAAATAATAATAAAGAGAGTGGCCAAACTTCTCCATGGTTCATACCACACACTCTCCAGACAGCTCCGACTTACAGATCTCACACTCATTCCCTCTGTACGTATCACATCTCTTCTACTTCACTATAAAGGCTTTTTTCTGACACTACTGTGTACAATTGTATAATGGGCATTCAGATGACTGTATATTTTTCTATGTATTTCTAAAATATACATATATATATATGAATATATATTCAGTGCTTCTTGGTGAAGGTCTGTTTATTTCCTTTTTGATGTCACTGTTCTTTCAATAATACCACTATAGAGTGTTGTGTAACTGAAGAGTTTCTTTCCAAAATAAAATATCCACTACCTAAAAGCCTGCACATCCCAAAAAGATAAATGACTCAATACAATAAGTGGTACCATTAAAACTGCAGAAGATTATTAAATCTGATGGATTATAGTTACCAATGGTTGCTCTGGAGGTAGCCAACATTTTCTTTTTAATGAAAATGGATATATATAATTTTGGAAAGTAGCTCTTTTATTACTTATCCCTGAACTGTTTGGTATCTCAATAGAATAGAAGACCCTGTACAGATGAGCTGCATTCCACCTAGTTACTCATCCTGGCTAACGACATCGTTGCCAATAGCAACACCACTATGTGCGTCTGTGTGTTTGCGTGTGTGTGTGTGAGTATGTGCAATACTGAATACGCTGTTTAGATGCTTTACAATCTTTTTCCCACATCTTTTGGAAGCATACAGTATAAATATATATACACTTTGCAGGTATGGTATCCTGTGTCTAATGTTGCTAAACTGGTATATTCCCAACACACCACCCACCTGTGAACTACTTTCTCAAGCTCTGACTGTAGCAGGTCAGACCACACTGTGATCACACACAATGTGCACTGCAAACTGCAAAAAGACTGGCAATTATTATAGGTCCTAAGCCTTCAAACTAAAATATTGTTCAATTTGGCTTCTCTATACATCTCTTTATGTAGGGATGTATGTAAGATACTTTTACAGATGAAGATGATCATTTAATATGAAGAAAGAAGAATCAGAACTATTCAAAAGACTAAATATGTACTGTATAGTATAATATACTGATTGCAGACTTTAGCCTAGGTGTCTCCAAATAAAGGTTGAGTTTAAATCTTCTTGATTAAATACAATGCCAAAAGAATGAATTGTAATACCATGAATGCAAAAATAATAAGATAAAACAGCTACAATAAACTGGGTACAGATAATATAGATATTATTAAAATGTAAAGGTTACTTCAATCTGCTGTGATGCTGGGAAAACCCTACAGCATGGCTGGTCTCCAATAAAGCAGTCACTACACTTCACAACTCACTTAAAATGTGTTTTATGTAACAAAATACTTTAACGAGTGGTTTTGTTTGCCTACGAGTAAAGGGAAATTTATATCATTTAAATCTATAAATGCTATAATCAACTTTTGAAGACCTCTAAGAATTCTGGTGGTATAGCCCTTTTATGGTGATGGATATTGTATGAACTTTGTCAGTATAGTGCGTTGGCTTTTGCAATCCCAAAATAGTTTCGGTTGTGGTCAGTTTATAGCTAATATTACTGGCCAAAACAGCTCATGCATTATGATGAATATTGCTCCTGCAAACACGACGTAATTCGCTGCCCCTCAGCTAATAAAGCTTTCTTGGTATGTGGGTGTATGGACAGATTTATCAAAAGCATAATTACTGTAACAAGTGAATGTATAACTGTTTATCATTGGTGCAAAAGTGTATAAAACATGATCTTAAGCCCTTTGCCTTATTTTACACTGCCAATCAAATGGTGTATTTCAGGAAGACATTCTTCAGGTGGTTATTGTTTCTGGCTGATGAGTGTCTACTAATAAATTGTCTTTAGCATTTTCAGTGGGCGTCCTTTCTCTTTTCTTCTTTTCATGTGTTTAGCTTGCATATGTGTACATAGGACTCGTCAACTTTTGCTTATTGTAGCTAAGCACAGTAAACTATTGAACATGTATAGATTTTGACGTGATCATGGTGCTTTGTAAAATTTCAGGGAATCCCCAAAGTGGTAACTATCACCCTGACGGACACATGACTGTAAACAGCAGCCAGTGGCCAGAGGTTAGGGGTCGACCAATTATCGGCCTCGGCGATTATCAGGGCCTATATTTGCAGTTTTTTAGATTATCCGTATCTGTAATTTATTTATCTAATTGCCAATAATATTAATACATTCTAAACTTCGCTACCTTGGGTCAGGTACAGCCGCCTTTCTCTGTTTAGTCACCACCCTGTGGTCTCGAGCAATGTCCCGCCTATCAACACTGAAGGCCACTGAAGTGCTACACACCAACGTAGAGGAACGCATCTCAGAATGGAACGAGTTTGATGACGGAGCGGAGCTGTGTTTCAAAGGTAGCGCCGCTGTTCTGCTGCATGTCGCTGTTAACAAGCTGTTAACATGAAGCAGCTTTGTGGAAGAACAGGGGTAACAAACAAATACATAGTTTCTCTCTGGTCCACTGCTGCAAAATGATCAGAAGGTTGGTTTGTACCAGGCTGGAGTTTCCTGTGTCTTCCGCCAAACTCCTGCTGACCTCCTCTCACTTTAACTAATAAACAACAACACTCATCACAAGTTATTAGGACCTGATCACTACAGGAAGTTTACTAAGTGTTTGATTTGCTCCAGAGTTTAGCATTTTGTGCTAAGTACAACACGAGACGTGACACACACAGTCAACACTCCGTGTTAAAGTGACATGAGCGATCCAGATTCATGTGATAGCGAATGTCAACAAGTTAATTCGCTGATTTAAAATTCAGTCAGCTAACCAGCAAATAAGAATCTAAGGTTATAACGTTATATTTTGCACGTCACTTACTTACCAGGTGAGTGTTATTCAAAATGTTTGTATTAGTTTTAAATATCGGTTATCGGTCTCCTCGATTACTTATATTTTGCATCAGCCCTGAAAAAAACACGGTAACCATCAAACCATACGTATATATGACCTTACTAGAAGTTGGTGTTTAAAGGTCAAGATCACAGTTAACTCGCAACACCAATTTTTGAATCTTGAACACATAATCTTAAGAACGCATCGAGATAATTATTTTCAAATTGTTGTGTTCAGCTAGACTGAAAAATGTATAAACTATATAAAGGCATTTCTTTTTAAATTTGACCAGTTTCCAATTAGGCCTTAAAATTAACTGATTAGATTTCAGGTCAAAGTAAATACAATATTATTTTCTATTACATATTTCATAGTTGTATATTTTATTTCTGTCAATTTTGTTGGCAAAATTCAAACTGGCACTTTATTAAAAAAATTGGTAAATCCCACCAATTATCTTAAATCATTTATACATGCCACCTAAGAACAGATCTGTTCATAAGAGAGATTTTTGCATGAGGTCCATTGTCTGCTAATCCATCTCACAGATGTCGACATATTTCACAGAATAACAGCCAATGTGCCGTCTGACTGCACAGAACCGAAAATCATCTATTTGCATTGAAACAGTTGGTAACAGAGAGTGAAGAGGGACTTGAACATAGGTTTAATGAGCAATTTCCATGCATCATTAAAATTGAACTCAACATCAATTGCCAATATATTCAAACATTTAGATAAATTTACACAAGCTGCTCCGACAAAATTGGAAAGGGGAATAAGATTCATGCATGACACGTCGTGATCAGGTAGATGTTGTGATTAATTTAGACACACACACAGAATGGCAGCAGTTTACCTGGGCTGCTGTGACGGAACTGCAACGTGATGATGGTTGATCCAAGTGTAAGTGGTGTATTTGGTGGAACTTTGAAATATTAGGGTGATCATCGTAGGTTCATCCTGAGGGGAGCATGAACGCAGTGGTAGTCCAGTTAGGACCAAAGTGGTGGAGCATTGTCCATCGAGCTGTAAGCAAGGCTAATAACAAGACTACTGCTAGTGATGAGCTTAATGAACCACATGTGAGGAAACAATGGCCTCAACCCACTTCCCACCACTGTCCTACTTTCTTTTAGCCCTGTTCAACCAGCTTGAGCTATCAATTAGCTGTACCGAGTGGCTGAGAATTTTACGGACAAAGCTACACAGTGCAGGTTTATTTGCTGACAGCCCCAAATGGCAGCAATGGGTAACTCTAAAATGCCATCATAAAAAGATCACATAAAACATGGCATCATTAGTCAGTAGCAGTGACCTAAATACTCCACATTTATTCTCAGTAATCGGTCAATGGGCTTTTCTATCAATAGCTACAACAAGGATTATCGAGCACAATAACTAATGTTGGCAAGACGCGCTCCCAGTTATCTCACTGCCAAAAGAATGGTGTTTATTTTGCTTTCAAAGGGAGAAAGGATCTTGTCTTATGTTCTTTCACTCTTATGTGTCAGCATTCTGTCGTGTTCTGTATTTGCCAGCAATGATTTTGTGTAAATTGCATTTCTGGGGTGAAGGCAACCTTCAGTTCCTTCTGTCCATCTCACCTACTTGTATTTCATGCAGCATCCAACATTTCCCAGGATGGCTTTCTAAAAATCCCTTCTGTCATAGTTATATGCAGGAGAGAAGGGAGATATTACAATAGATTCACATCTTACAGTTATGCAGTTTCATTTTGAACTAGAATGGCACTCAGATATACTCAGATATACCTCTCCTAAGGCCGAACAATCCCCTTGTGAAAAATTCAAGTTCTGTCAATTTCATAAAGCCTTTTCACCTTTGAAAGCCTTGGACGTGCTCTACTGGCCAAGAATTACTCTCGGGGCTCATTACAACAACTACATTCATAGATCCCTAGGAACACTCAAGAAGCTCAGCGCACTTTCAGTCAGGAAGACTTAACCTGCTTATTGATCAGCTGATTGGTGGCGTTCCTAAATGGCCAATCAGTCTCTTTCAGCCAATCATTCAGCTGCTGTCGAACTTTAAATCCCTTCTCCTCTCTTCCTCTGTCAGCCGTCATTCAGTGCAAAACCCTCCTCCTCCCCAATTTCCTCCAGTCTTCATCATCACCTCATCCGAATCCCCAACCTCAACGGATCGTATGTATAATCCTGTATCGTGTTGGCGGCCGATCAGGGTCACGATGTTGGATCCCGATTGATGATTGAGCGATGGATTGTGGATTATGATGGCATCTGATCATGGTGGCAGCTCATCGTGGAGTAACTTCAACAAGAGTGCCTGACACTATATACCTATTACACGTGGCATCTATTGCACTTCTGTCCATCCTGGGAGAGGCAGTGCTCACATGTTGCCCTTCCTGAGGTTTCTACGTTTTTCCCCTGTTAATTGTTTTTTTTGTGTGTAGTTTTTCCTCACTCTTGTTGAGAATTAAGGGCAGAGGATGTTGCACCTTGTGAAGCCCTCTGGGACAAATGTTCATGAATAGGGGGGCCCTGCTTCACTTCACTTCTAATCCAAATGATTATCACACAGGGGTCTAAAATACCAAAGACTATTACATTCAAATTACATCTGTGCACTTGTTGTCAAATAAACATAGTTAAATCCTGAATCAAGTCTCTCCTGATTGAAATAGTGCCCCTGTGCACTGTCAACGCAGTAGTTTTTGTTTTTTCTACCCGTGTCCTTTTAAAAGGTCAAAGATTACTACAGCAGGTGCCTTTAAACATTTAGCTGCTGTCTCTAGTGTGTGGGATTCTGTGCGGGTTTCTTTCCTGGCTGGGTAACATCTAGCCAGTGTGCGAATTGTGCTGCCGTGAAAATTATGAAAACCGTGCAAGTGCTGGAAATGGACCAAAACCATTCAATAAATACTGACACAAAACATGCATGAAAAAAACTAACTTCAGAAAAATTGATTGTTCCAAGTCCCAGATTCAGCAGACAGACAGTTGTCCAGTCCATTAATTTGTCCAAACAGGATCGGACACAGACATTTATATGATTTAATTTACTTCCACTGGACAGAGATCAATTTAAAATGTAAAAAAAGTGTGCATGAAGCTGATTTCTATGATTCCACCAGTTCACCCTGATAGAGAGCAACTGCAAGCTTGTGACAATAAAAGGTTATACTAATTAAATTAATAGTATGTTAATGCCCGGTATTTTTCTCAAAATAAACTGATTCACAGTAGGTTTAGATTTCTGCCACTGACTCCTTTACTTTTGCTCTTCACCATTTTCCATTCCACAGATCAGATACATTTAACTTCTACTATCATGAGCATTCTTGTCACATGCACTTTTTTCAGGCAGCAGCTCAACGTGTCAAGAATCTTAATAAAACATGGAAACAATTAGTTACAGCCACTGAGTTTAACCGGTTAATTTGTCAAAACAAAGAGCCACGGAAAGAAAACAGCTCCACTGCAGGATCTGCAATTTCCTGGTTGAAAAACATTTCACCAACGAGAACTATTCATCAGACACAACTTTTAGCTGCTACAGTATCTTCAAGTTACACAGGTATAACAGGTATAACTAAATCTTTAACTGCACAAGAAGCAGGAGGTTCGCAGGGGGATCTGGAGGTGATCCCAGCGGATATTGGGTGAGATTCGGGTTACACCCTGGGAAGGGCAGCAGCGTATTGCAGGTACAACATATAGAGACAACCATTCACACTAACATTCATACAAACTCGGAAACACTGAGGGCGTCTGTGGCTCAAGGTCAGCGGGTTAATCCACAGTCTTCCCCATCTGCATGCCGAAGTGTCCTTGGGCAAAATACTGAACCCCTAAAGGGGCCCTCAAGGATGTTGAATGCACTAATTGTAAGTCGCTTTGGATAAACAGCGTCCTCCAAATGTAAAGTATATAAATATAAAGTAATGTAAAAAAACACCCCAGTCGAAGCAGCAAACATCTTGCTGCGAGGCGACAGTGCAAACTACCGTATCTAGACAGACGTATACTGGGTAAATAAGAAGAGGATTGGAAGTCAGATTAATGTAACTCAAGGTAAGTATCTTCACAACACATCACAAATGTTATACATTTGGAAAGAACTGTCAACTCTGACTAGAATAAAATCTCTTCATCTTGAGATCTAAGTGCTTTTCAATTTGTTCTTCCATCACACAACGTTGTGTGTTGTTCTGCTGTTCTCCAGGAAAGAATTGGCTTCATTTCCACTCAGTTGTTAGATAAGAGAAGCATGGTGCCCGATATATACAGGGATTTGCATTGTTTGTGTGTGTGTGTGAGGGGGGGGGGGGGGGGGGGGGTCTGCCACAGCAGCATTTCTGTTATACGAGCATTTTGCCTTTCAAAATGACATTGTTTTAATAAAAACAAATGGCAGTCTTGTTTCTTTTGTTGTGGTACTGGTATATACATTGTGTGTGTGTGTGTGTGTGTGTGTGTGTGTGTGTGTGTGTGTGTGTGTGTGTGTGTGTGTGTGTGTGTGTGTGTGTGTGTGTGTGTGTGTGTGTGTGTGTGTGTGTGTGTGTGTGTGTGTGTGTGTGTGTGCGTGCGTGCGTGTGTTCGTGTGTGTGTGTGTGCGCACATGCACTCCTGTGCGTTTGTGCGATTGAGAGGAAGATGAATATTGCAACACAAGTTGATCAGTCTGTAGAGTCAGAAATTTGATTAAATGCTCAAGGCTGATTTCCGCAACAGCTCTTGTATAAGTCATGAGAGCACTTTGGGGGAAGTTAAAACTGTGGAGAAAACAAAAGCCATCCATTTACCTCATTAGTGTGCGTGGAAAATCTTGACAGGCTTTGAAGAGAACGTGCTTGTGTAGCTAAGTCAGCTTAAGGGCCCAAAGCAGACGTACAAGGGAGGCAACCAAACATCCTCCCAAAGTGATAAACAACCTCGCTTTGGTTTGGAGGTCTGTAAAAAAAAAAAGAGTCTTTGCTCCATTTTTCAAGAATCATTATTATAAGTTCCACTGTTAATCCTCATGTTTGCCTTCCAGCCGGCTTTAACATGGCTGAGGACAGGTTTCTGCTGATTCTCTGACGAGAGAGCTCGTATATACACTTATGCATCCACACTGAGACATACGACACAGCTGCTTACATACAGTTCTTCAATTGCAATTATCAGTACCTTTGCAAATGTTCCTGTACCAGAATGGGGGTGAGTTCTCGGCTCAATCGAGACAAAGAAAACATTAAAAAAAACTAACATCTCAGATCCATGCCAAGTTAATTCCCACATGAAATCCTGTGTTTGTCTTGGCAGAGCATCGCAGCACGCGCCAGACACGAACATCATTAAAATCATCTGCCCTGGCTCTGTTATTAATCAAGCTAGGCAAAAAGGACGAGGGGGAAATAATGTTTTGGAGGGAATCTCAAAAGTCGAGTCCTGGTGAGGACACGTCCTTCCCAACATCTCATTTGATTAACTGGCCTGGCTCTTCCATATCGACACGTGCTACGCTCTGGAAGCAAGCACTGTTTTTTGGCAGGAAGGAGCCGGTGATAATACTATGGGAATGACTTTCTAGGAAATAAAATCTCAATCTGTCATGTTTGTTTTTTTTTGCTCTGTGTGCTCCAGCAGAAACTTTCAATGTCATGAATCTGTGTGTGTTAGTAAAAAAAACTGGACTCACTGCTGTTGTGTTCTCTTAAACTTCACCACATGATGGCAGTGCTGCATCTGACATATTACAACCCCCTGGTTTTTCTTGTCAGAGAAGGATGCCCTCTTTTTAACTGTTTTCATGCACCACATGGAGGTATGTGTCGTGTAGTAATGTACACTTTGGTTTCCAATTTGTGGCTGCCACCTGTCATATTTCTGTTTTGACACTAAAACACCCACGAAAGCCACTGCCAGTCGTCTAATTAAGCCATTCACTGGCATTGACATGAATTATGCAGCAGCCTTAATGAACACCAATCAATAAACACAGGATCTATAATGAAGCCAGTCACACAAACTGCTGTAGGCGCTTCTTTAACCTTGGGGCTGTATCTGTACCAGGCCGACATTACTGCCGGGAAACGGCTGCAACATTTGGGCTATAAAATGATTCTCCACTTCTGCTTTTCTCCTTTCATAACTCCACCACCCCCACAACTCTAATGACAGCATACTGTGGATGTATTTTTAATGTAAAAACCCATCGAGGGCTGAGGCAAACATCTGGGCGTCAGTGCTGATGGACAGGAGGAGGAAGGAGGTGTGCTGAGACGAGGGTGTTAAGAGCAGACGAAGAAATGCAAATATATACCATACATTCATGTAAAAGAATTGTTTTTTATTTTTTACAAATGAAATTTTCAAGCCTTGAGCTACAGTGGTCTGTGACAATAACACCTTATTATTATAGTTGTATTATTAGTATATATATTATTATATTAATAATAACAATAAAGATAATAGTAAATGGTCTATGTTTACACATGGTGTTAAAATAGCACTTTTTAGGACCTATTGATCTCTACTTTACTTGGTCAGTGGCGGCTGGTCAATATATGGTGTTGGGGTGCCGCCCCCTCCAACATCCTGAGACAAAAAAGTCTGTTTAAAATGTTAAAGATAGTTTTATTATATAATAATATCTTACTCATATAATGCTCCTGGTAGACCGTAAGCACCTGTGAGCATTCAGTGTAAGTTGTTTTCAAAATGTATTTGGTGAATTTGGCTCTGGCCCAGTGGATGTGAATGTGGGTCCTGAAACTTTTGTCCACCACAGGATTAAAGGCGGAGTTACGTCCGCTATGAGCTGACCGGTAAACATACGGTGACTTGAAATGGAACTGCAATAAATCTTTACAAAAACACCCCAACAAGACAAAAAGAGGATAGAGGGGCGCGGCCTGGACCGTCCTGAATTACAGATTCAGCAGCAAGTGATGAGGCCGAGCTGAGACCCGAGGCTCCTCCCACTCTTGTCCTGAGAAACAAAACACAGTTGACTAACTGGATGTGGTGTCAGTATTGTATTTTACTGCTTCACCTGTTTGCTGTTTTACGAGACCTAAAACATCTCTGAAGAAAATGCAAACGCCACTAAAGTTGCCAGAGTCACAAAGATGCTACATTTTCTAGGACTTGCATATTTGTTGCTGAGTCTGGCTTCAGTTTGTTTAAGCCTCCAGCCAAAACAAATCTGATAATGATAATGAGTGAACGGAGACGATACTAAGTGATACTTATCTTGTTTTCGGAAACACTACTTTTTTGGAAACAGTGCTGAATTTTGAGATTTCTTTAAACATCATTTGATTAATGATATGGACCTACGAGTCGGAAAAGCTGAACAAAATTAGAAGAAGAAGAAGAAGAATACAGATTTGTCATTTAAACTTTAAACTGTTCGTAGGTTTGAATGTGTGAGTGACTGGTTGTTTGTCTCCTTGTCCTGTGATACGCTGGCTACCCCCTGTGACCCTCAAGAAGATGAAGTGCTATTGATAATGGATGGATTTGTAATTTCTTTTGACTGATTGGTGTTGCAGGGTTGTTTCATTTCTCACCAACAGTTGCCTTCCAAGTGAGCACAGCGTTCCAATGTTGAAAACAGTGTCGCCAAGTCTCTTGGCTGTGAAGAAAAGTAAGCATGACATCACACACTCAACTTTGTAATCCAGTAGGTTCCATATGTCGAAGTGCGATGAATCTACTTGTGTGGAAGAGAAAATAATCAGCATGAACAATAATTTACTCCCCAAAATGGGAAACAGCCAAGTTTTAAAATGCTCCCTGGTCGTCGAAAAAACCCATTAGCTGTTACTGGCTGCTGCTGAGAACTGAAGTTGCCAAAAACTGTTAAAACATCCATTGACAGTGTCTTCTTTTGGCAAAAGAGTCTGGGAATTAATGGAGAAAATAACACATAGGAGGATTACAATAACAGGCAATGACTTTGGCTACTTAGTTGCATTTGATCTTTCCATCTATCATGAGAAACTCTACTCAAGTCTGAATGTGCATCTTTAAACTAAATTATTTCTTTGTGTGTAAAAACCCTGCAGGTTAACATACCTGTTGGGGTTTTACCAAGATTGACACAGAGAGGCCAATTACATGTATGTCATCCATACACAGCTCCAGTTTCAGTAAGATGCACATTTAAGTGATTACTTGTTTACTGTTAGCTCTATAGCTTTGAGCAAAGACACACACCATTTAATAGATATTGGAAATTGTTCCTTGCACAAGAACAATTGTCATATTTATTGTTTGTTAGTTCCTAGAGATCCGATTTAAACCTATCTTGAGCCACTTCACCTACAGAAATCCTCCTAATGTTCATGTTTTCTTCAACTAGAACAGAGATGCACAGCTACAGGCTCCTTCAACTTTCCCCGACGATGTGATGCTGCCTCTCACACGGAGGAGCAAACATGTCAGAGGAAAAACACTGGGATACCCTGCCAGTTCAAACCTGCCTGGCTTCTTTATCAATAAAGCTGCACCACACATCAGAGATACGTGTCAACCTCTCAGCTTTAAAGAGTTATTTATTCACTTTGGAGAAACTCGCACAATATTGAAAGCATTTTTTCCCAGTCTCCTCTCATTTCCTCGTGGCTGGCAGCTCTCACAAACAGCCAAATAAAAAGGCAGCCACTGCTTCTCTCTCCCCGCTCCTCTTTCAAGGAGAAAGGTGAGCTTTCAATGAATCACCCCTCTGCTCCCGTCGTGTTCTGAACTGTGTCTTCCCTTCGTCAAGCAGTGTGAGTGATGGAAGTGACAGAGGAGACACCTGCCCTGAACCGCCGCTGACAGAGAGGAAGAGAAAAGAGGGAGTGAGGCGGAGGGAGGAAAGTGCACTGCCTGATGGGAGAAACACACAGCGAGGCAACAAACTTGCAGAGACTATCACTTATAGTGACAGGCCAGGAGGTGCCGTGCTATTAGCAGGCCGTGGGGTAGGCCCTGAGCACGGCCCGTCCTACCTAGGATGGATGGGCCTCTCTCTCGGGACTAAATTAATACTGGGAGTCTAGTGAATTGCCATTGGAACAATGTCCTCCTAAGGAGCTAATCAGACAGGAGTTATCTAGGAGTGCCTGTAGGCTGGCTGGCGTGGCTGGAGCGCTGTGGCTGCCTGGCAGAGGCAGGTGCACCACGCCGACTCACAGCGGTTCATTCCCCAGCAGGACAGAGCGCCACGGATATTTATGAGACTCTTGTGATGATATTTTCCAGAGAGTTTCTGAGGAAAGAGTTTATGTGGAAGTATAGCATGTATGCATGTATATGTATACTGTATGAAAGAAACATGATTACACAAGGAAGTTTTTAACTGGGCTTGAAAAGCAAAGTAGCAATAGCAATAAAATGTAAAATTTTCAATAATTGTTTCAAGTTTTTCGGGAAAATAATATATTCTTCACATACATTTCTTAAACCTCTTTGTATTGATTTTTAGCAAATTGGGCCCAACAGATAAGTCAGATGAGTAAACACAATATTAACATATCCTCACTTGTGGGGTTGATTTGGTCAATATGTTGTAACAAAGCTCTAATTACATCCAGAGCAGTGTTAGCATTCTTCTGTACATGTGAATATTGAATGTTTTCATCTCTGCTCTCTCCCCATTCCCTCCTCAGGGATGTATCTGGCTCTTCAGCTGCTAACACTCTGTTAGCAACCCAACTTTCTAACTTGGGTTTTGCAGAATCCGAGGTAGAGCCTTCAGCTACCAGGCTCCTCTCCTGTGGAACCAGCTTCCACTCTGGGTTCAGGAGGCAGACACAATCTCTACGTTCAAGGTTAGAATTAAAATGTTCCCCTTTGATGAAGCTTTGGAGCTGGATCAGGTGAGTCCTGAACCATCTCTTAGTTATGCTGCTGTAGGCCTATAGCCTGCTGGGGGAACTCCCTTCATGCACTCTCTCTCTCTCTCTCTCTCTCTCTCTCTCTCTCTCTCTCTCTCTCTCTCTCTCTCTCTCTCTCTCTCTCTCTCTCTCTCTCTCTCTCTCTCTCTCCTCTCCCTCTACAAGTATCACACTCTTATTATTTTCTTTATAACAACCAGTCTGACAGAGCTTAAATATGAGGCTTACACAACTGTTCCTGGCCTCTACCCTTCGACACCCTCCCTCTCTCTTCTCTCCCCTCTTTTCCAACCACCTCTCCTCTCTTTCCCATTTTTCTACTCTCACCCCAACCAGTCGAGGTAGCTGGCCGCCCACATCGAGTCTGGTTCTGCTGAGTTTTCTTCCATTTAAGAGTGAGGCTTTACTCTCCACAGTCACTAAGTGTTTGTTCTTTGTGGGAACTGTCTCTATAATATTTCAAGGTCTCAACCGCACTACTCTCTTTCAAATATCAGTGCTAACTAGAACCATACAGAGTTCTTCTAATGAAAATAGTTATCCATAAAACCCCTAGTCTTACAAAGAACTTTTAATAATTATTTGTTCAAAAAAGGGGTTCTTCAGAAGTAAATGGTTCTGGATAGATAGACTTTTAGGAAGAACCCTTTGGAAGCTTTATTTCCTAGAGTTTAGGTAAATTGCCTTGAGATAATGTATGACACTATGCAAATGAAATTTAATTGAATTTAATATTTTTGAGGATATACTTTACTGCAGACTCATCGCTACATGTGACCCTCATGCATATTATACATTGTCATTTAATCCATTGTAAATATCAAAATATTTATTAGTACATCTATTAAATGATGTTTAATGAAGAAAACATATTATGTAGCATGTTTGGAATAAATGCTTTCATGCTTTCAACTGTATCATGGCTCACAGTGGCTGTACAGAAATAAAGTAATACTCCATATTAGAGGCATAAACTGAGAAGATGAGGTCAGAGCTGAAACAGAGGGGAAAGCAACACTGAGACCACACACACACACACACACAGACACACACACACACAGACACACACACACACACACACACACACACACACACACACACACACACACACACACACACACACACACACACACCACAAACCGAACCATAATGGTGTTGGAGAGAATAAACTCTCTGCTTGCATGCACCGTGGAAACCCAGTGTTACTTATGGCCACTTAACGCAAAGTGTTGGTGAAAGAAAGCAGCGTGTGTGTGTATGTGTGTGTGTGTGTGTGTGTGTGTGTGTGTGTGTTTGTGAGACGCTGGCTCCTCAGCTTGCATCAGCAGCCTCGAAGAGAGCGATGCCTGAGGCGAGCCCGGGCTCCGGCTCTGCCTCACCCTCTGGAGGACGGCAAACACATTCAGACTGTGATTCACTGCACAAAACAGATATATCATAGGTTAACAGGCCCGTAATACCATATCCAAAAACAACAAGATGTGGGCTTTGGTTGTTATGTGGGCTGATAAATACTACTTATAGGAATTGGTATGACATGTTGTCGGCCACAAGTATATGGTTACACTATTATTTAGTGTATAACCAGTGGTAAAAAATGGGCTCAAATATATTACTTCAAAATACTCGACAACGGGTAAAAACCTTGAATTGAAACAAAAAGGACAAGAGTATTATCAATAGAAACAAATCAAAATATCAAAATTTTAAGTTCTAGTCCTGTGGGAAATGGTGCCTGCTACAGTAATATTATGATAGACTGTATAGCTTATTTTTGATCATGTTGAACCGATACACACTCCATTGAACCCACACTGAAACGGCACATTGCACTTCAAACCTGTGGATATAATGCACATGCAAACATATTTAGAGAGATGTATGTGTGCGTAAATGCGTGTGTGTGTCTGTGTGTGTTTTCTATCATCATGTTACAGCTCCTACAAGGAGTTTTTAACTGATTATGAAACAGTCTCATTTCAATGTTGTTGCCTCTTTATGACCTAGAGCAGCAAATGAGACAATCGGTGAAAAATTAGTCTGTAAACAGTACCGCTTTTGTCCACAGAGATGCCAAAATCAACAAAAGGAGGACCTTTAACCTTTATTAATATTTTATTGCTTTTAATTCTTATTTTTGTGTTCAATCTCATTTTGTGTTAAATCTCATTTTACTGCTACAGCTGGTCTGGTACCAGTTACAAGTTCAATCGAGTCATGGGATATTCAAAGTTCTGCTACACACATTTATAACAATATCTCTTATCTTAACTCTTCATAGACTCTTTGATTATCTTTGTAATTTTTGTAAAATTCTTGAGTTTAAATTTCCCGAGAAGTTTGAAGGACAATCCTCTCTTTAGAGGACTGAATGACACTTAAGGGTACAAACTATGTAAGGGAGCTAAAACCAAAGATTTTGGATACCACTGTTGTTACACTATACAATGTTTTGTATTCAATAAACTTAGTTTCTGGTGTTTAATTCCTCTTCAGAAAAGGAACCAAGAGCTGTAATGAAGTTGAAAGTACATTGTTTCCATATGAAATCTGGTGGAGTTGAAGTATAATGTTGGATAAATTGGAAAATGTCTGTCAGCACAACACCTGATTGACTGTAGTCTCCATCACTGTGTTAACCACTTTTATCCATCAGAGAGCATTATATGCTCCGATTTACAACTAACTGTCCACAATTAAGTGCAATTAGACTAAACACTGTCATTTCAAGTTCTCGTTGTTGCAACATAAACACTACAACGTGACTTCTCCATATGGAAGGATTTTAGAAATGATTTTAACCACCCATTGTTGTGTTGCTTGTAAAAGAACTCAAACTCAAAGGACACGATGACGTGCAGAAAATTTGCGTCATTCTTTGTGTGTCTGTAACAAAAACAACAAAACGAAGGGACACCACCGTTCAGTGTACGAAAAACTGGATTTTCACCAACTAAAGTTGGTGGGATTGCATGTTGTGACCATAAAATGTCATCAGCCAGCAGCCTCAGTCCCTATCAGGCAGTCTGCTGCACAGAGCACTCTCCTCTAGCCCTGGGTGCTGGCCACACTAGCTGGCACCCTTCCCCCCCCCCCCCCTCCGCCGCCGCTCTCTCTCTTTCTCCCTTTTACCAGGCTGCGACGGCCCAACCTTCCCTCCCGCCCCAGCCGCACCCCTCCCCTCCCTGTCACCCCGAGGCGCTCAGCTTCCACAGTGTCAGTGCACAGGCCTCAGTGTTGACAAAGCAGCGGGCCTTCAGAAGACACATCAAACCCTGTCCCTCCTCTCTGCTGTTAGGGAGCTCAGTGCACAACAAAAGGACAGGGACTCCAGTTTCAGTCTCAGGCCATAACTAGTCCCACCAACATGGCCACGGACAGAAAAAGGCCCCCGGAGGATGCGAGCTCTAACCGTTCAAGATGAGATCCGTGTTCTCTGACTGTTGTGATGACAGCGCTGTGATGGATGATTGTAAATATAAAGCATAAGTCAAGGCTGTGGGTTGATGCCATCGTGACACATGCACTCTAATGAGGACTGTGGGTGCTCGGCGGTGCCAGGGACTTCCCCCCGAGGCACGTCGAGTGGGGGGGGGGGGGGAGGGAATGGTATGTGATGCATACCAGATGTGATTGGAGAAATCACACTGTTCACGTTGTTACTGCAAACCAAATAGTAGCTGCAACTCAAAAGCAAAAGATCATTTTTCCTCTGTTCACACATTCACGGCACAATGCTGGATGTGTGTAAGACTGGTTGGAGCTGGAAGCCAAATAACACATTTCAGAGGACTTTTTTTTGTAAAGAATTTAAGACCGTATTGCACTGAGAGAAAAAGAGTCTGGTGATGGATAGGACAAAGGACACCCAGCGAAGCAATGCTATCCCCCCCCCGCCCCCTCCACTGTGACATTACAGAGAAAATATACATCTTCTTGCCATTTTGTGAATTCATTCCCCACCTTTTCATCTCTTAACTCCTGTAACAACAACAAATAACAGAAAACACATTGGCTTACACTTCTGATTGTCCTCCTCCAGAAATATTGAGAAAGGCCTCTGTCACCTGGAGGCCGTCTTCACAGGTATGGAGCTCTAACAACTTGTACATATTCTGTGATTAGAGCCTCAGACCACATGATGGCAGCAAAACAGATTCTTATGTGGAAATCTCATAGACTTCCACAGATGTTGACGTTCTGTGAAACTAGACAAGTGATGCAATGATATGGTTGATATGGTTTCTGCTAACTTTGAGAAAGCAATCCATAGCAAGCATATATTGTTAGCTTATTATGTCTTAAAATTATATTGTAAAGTTACTGGGAAACACAGATGTTAAACGAGTAGAGCACATACCTCCACCAAAGCCCGACAGTCCTGTGCTGAAACCACATTTAACTTCTGTATTTTAATTTGGATCTATACCAGACTTTACACACTTATAAATATCTGTCCCCTAAACATGACTGATTTTTTTCATCAAGATTAAGGAATTATTCTCTGAGAAATCAGCAAGAAAAACACCCCTTGTCAAAATGTAATAGGTTCCTGGATTAGTCTCCTGAACCAGATCCACAACAAAATTGAATGTGTTCTTTTCTTATCCCAACCACATTCTTCGACCAATCAAACAAACAGAGATGAAAACAAAACGTCTTTGGCGGAGGTAACAATAGTAGTTAGACAAGTAAAAAAGTAGTTTTCCTTCTGGATTTTTGTAAAGGCCTCAAATTGTAGTTGAGTAAAATGTTACTTTCCAAGTCTGCACATCAGATCTACTGCTCTATTTAAAGGTTAAAGGTCATCTCTCAGCCTTTTGGCAGTTGATCATATTTACTGAATGTATGAAGCAGTCGGATTTGAATAATCACATGAGGACATGAAACAGATGACACCTGACAGCATCGGGGTCATTGCAGTTTTACCTGTAGAAGAGGGATTGACTCCTAACTGAGTCTCAGAAGTACACAGGAAGTACACACTGGCTTTGTGCTCAGCTTTTTTCACAAACTTAATTGCTGGCATTAGGCACTTGAGGGTATTCTTCGCTGTGCTTGTTAGGTGTTTGTGTGCAACACAACCCCACACGTTCTATTAATAAACTGACACCCTCTTACCCTCTCTCTCTCTCTCTCTCTCTCTCTCTCTCTCTCTCTCTCTCTCTCTCTCTCTGAAATAATGAACAATAAGAGTCGCTGCTGCACCTCAGACACACACCAACATCAAGCAGAATGTCAAATGGCTGGAAGAGCGCAGCGATTGACAGCAGCCGGGCTCCACGAGGCATGCAGATTACTAAAAGCAAGTTCTGAATGTTCCTCTCAAACTTTCTCCACACGCCGGAGGGGGAAGAAAGGGTGCTGATCTGATGAGAAATGCTTGAAAGGGATTCTTGCCAATGCTCACATTTAGGAGGCTGAATGTGACTGTATTGTAGCTGCGGTTTTCCCCTCAGTGCATGAGTACAGTGTGCAGGTGACCTGGGTCACGTGGAA
Organism: Limanda limanda; assembly: GCF_963576545.1. Lineage (NCBI taxonomy): Eukaryota > Metazoa > Chordata > Actinopteri > Pleuronectiformes > Pleuronectidae > Limanda > Limanda limanda. Next base: position 12,575,107 of record NC_083638.1, read on the forward strand.
GAATCCATTGGACAGATGGCCTCAGGCTCCAATGGAAACTCCTGGAATGGAAGAGTTAAAAAGAACATGAGGAATAGATATTTTTTTTAAGCAAATTGACGATTATAAGGTTAGAATAAAACTCCTCCTCTTGGCCTCATACTTTCTGGTAGTGGATGTTTTTGAAGCTTGTGAATTCAATTTCAAAAGGTTTTCTAACCTAACTGTTATGTGAAGTATGTATTTAGACTATAACTCTGTGTACGGTTATCCATCAGTGTGAAGGTTTATACACAGTGCTGCAGCCAACCAGCAGATGGTACTATGTTCAAACTTCCCTTCAGTCAAACTCCATTATGTATACATATGGATAGAGAGAGCAGAACATACTGACTCTTCAGGGTGGGACTCCTGACCCATAAAAATACTACCTGGGGTTGGGGTGAGAGGAGAGAAATGGAGGAGAGAGGAGAGGTGGGTGGAAAAGAGTTGACAGGGGAGAGATAGAGGCAGAGAAAGAGGAGAGAGGGAGCAGGAACAGGTGTGTAACCATCACATTTAAACTCAGTCAGACTGGTTGTTATAATACAAATAATAGTGACAAATGTAGATGTGATGTTATTAATGATAGCTACGCCAGTAGATGGTGGGGTCATTATAAGTTTAAAAACAAGTGCTGTATAACATAAATAGTTACTTATTAATAATGAAGAATACACTCTACAAAAACCTCTAAACTCTTATGAAGCATTAAATGTATAGTGAATGAATGAGGAAACATAATATTATAATGTGTGTATATATACCAAAGTTAAGGTAAATGTGCAGAAGGAATTATTTTGTTGATTTTCAATAGAATGTATCATATTTATTATCCTTAGAGAAAGTACAATGTCGATCTGTAGTGAAAGTGTATTTCAAGTACATGTCAGAAAAAACTTTGCAAATCACCCACTGGTGAAAGGACAAAGCTGTGGAAGAGAAAGACACAATATTGTCGTCCTCTGTTCCCCTTCAGGCCACACCACTGTTAGCCCCTGCCTTTGAACCTAAAGGCAAAATTATTATTCTCAAAGGGTCATACATGAATTCATACACCTCATTAACATGTGCTGTCTGAAGGAGTCTCTGACATTTTTTACCGAATCTTCAACAGCTTAACTCAGAATTAAACAAAAATTTAAATGAACTTGACCTGCCCAGTTTCAGAAAGGTAAACATTTGAACTTCATGGAGCAATCATGTAATGAGGTTGAGCACAGAGCTGTTATCTCTGTGAGCATGAGGGAGACCAGACATCAATAATCTCATTACTTGGGTCAAATATTACAATCAGATCTGCATTTTTTTCATCGCCTGAAGGAATCTGTTTTCAATGTTGTGTCTTTTTTTAGAGGTGGTCACAGAATTAGAAAAAATGTGTCGGTCCTTTCACCTGCTGGTCAGGGGTGCAGATGTTTTGAACGTGTTGTGAAATATCAAAGCTGCATGCAAATCCTCAAGATGACCTACTTCTTCCCTTCCACATAGACACTCCGCTAAAATCCATAAATTAAGGAAATTAACTGATGGGGCCCGGGGCCACTTTGTAAGCTATTTAAATCTTTAAATTTACAACATCCCTGCATACTTCATGTAATTGAACTAACTCCAGGCTTGTTTCCTTTAATGAGAAAAAAAAGCCCAGTTTCCCCTGCAGTTTGTACCTCTGGAAACAACAAATCTGTGCCAGGGGGGGAGATGGAGCGCTCTGAGGCGTACTGGAGTCTGTCTAATTACCATGACTTCTTTCTCACACTGATACCAGTCGGCTGTCAAATCACAAGCAAATGCATGTGGTATTTCATGTTGAAATAATTTTCATTTTATACTCACTTAAGTAAACGAAGAGGTCTGTGAAGATGCTTGAAGTAGGGATGAATGGATTGAATGGATGGGTGGATGGATGGCTGGATGGATAGGTGGATGGATGGGTGGATGGATAGGTGGATGGATGGGTGAGTGGAGAGTAAACAAAAGTCAAGATTCCTAAATAGTTCCCCTATATATATCCATGTATCTCCTGTGGACCAATAATACGTCCCTCCACTGGTTGGCGCCAAATATCAAGGAACCAGCACTGCGCCCCTCTCAGGGTGCTGGTACAGAGTAATTACTGGGCTCAGTGTTGCATCAATTATTCACAGATATTTACCCTCAAATAAACAAACACGCAAATAAATAAATAATCGTCTCCTTGGTGTGAGCACCTGCTCGACTCTCCTGTTTCCCCCTCTCTCTTCTCTCTCTGTGTGCAAAAGTAGCGCAACACTTTAGCGCCTCATCACTTGGATTGTGTCTTTTCTGTGTCGACATGTAACAAAAAGAAATAAAAAATGTGCCACAATCTTATTTTCCCCAAAAAGTCTGGAGGCTGTCTGCTTCCTTCGGAGAGTGAGGGGAGGTGTATGTCTGTCTGTGTGTGTGTGTGTGTGTGTGTGTGTGTGTGTGTGTGTGTGTGTGTGTGTGTGTGTGTGTGTGTGTTTTAGGGGGGGGGGGTGATCTGGGCAGATATCTCCATCTAAGCCCTGTGCTATAATTGAAATGGCGCATTTGGCTGCAGGCAGGTTGTGAGGGCGCTTTCTGCAGCAGCATGCATGCATGTCCATAGACGTCATTTGATTTTAATGGCCTGCAGGAAATTTGGCGTTACAACTCCAGACATTAAGGCAAGAGAGGGAGAGAAGAGAGGGAGAGAAAGAGAGGAGAGCAGGGACACGGGGGGGAGAGAGAGAGAGAGAGAGAGAGAGAGAGAAACGCACCGCATGAAACATATTGGTTCAAGGATATCTCTTAATTTTCAACATATTCTCTTTTTTTTCTACAGAGACTTTATCAACAAGTTCCTGCGCCTTGATATCCCGTTGCCTGAGTGAAGGACCATGGCAGCCCGCCTGGCTTTAAACTTTACATTCACGCTGCAGGAGCTGCTGGAGATGGAAATGTGTGCCTGCTAGCTGGAACTGCCCGCGGAGCTGTTACATCAGACCAAGTGACAATGAGAAATCTGCTTTTTTGCTGCTCGAAATCTATTGAGAGACTGACAGTTGCCTGTTAGGTTCCCCTCTCTGCGCCCTCTGGAATCACAACTTCACACCGTTAGAGGGGAAAGCGTCTATACTTTCAAAAAATAAGAGAAGTTATTATATCTGAGCAGCCATAATAGAGGGTATCACGTTCTCTTCCTTGAGAAGATTGCCTGGGCGAGAGAGTGGAGTTGAGCTAATTGTAGCCTAATCCCTGGCCCAGAGGCTCTCGGGCAGCCCGGAGCGAGATTTTTTTTCTTTTTCAGCTCTGCTCTGTTATTTAGAGACGGATTATTGAGCTTTCTTCTTCTTCTCATAACAAACCACAGGGGCAGCTTCATTTGGAGCAAAAACAGACAGACAAGCTGAAGCGCGGAACAGGATTCACACCGGGAGCGCAATTTTTTTACGCGTATCCATATAAGAAGGGGAAGGAGATCGGCTCATCTATGTACAAGGTAAGGACGCTGCCTGTGTGCGCTTTGGTACAAAGAAGCTTGGTGAGGACAGGTCGAGGCAGCCTGGCGATAGAGCCTTTAAAGCCACAGAGACTCAGAGAGCAGTCCATCCCGGAGACGACCTACAGTGTTCCTTCTCCTTCCTCTCAGAGCAGTTCAGAGCACGATACAGACTCCGGCTCCAAACACTTGGCTTCTCCGTGCGGCGGCAGAATAGGTTCGTTCCGGAGCTGGATGCTGGCGTATAGTGGTATCGAGGGGGAGGCATTTGGAGAAAATATTCAGACATTTCGCGGGGTTACAGCGGACAGGAGCTGGGACAGAACGCCGGCACGGATTTCTCCTGGACTGCCTACAATGTTTGAAACGGTACGGTGAGACATTTTACCCTTACAGACAGATTTAAGGGTTTTTTTACGCACAAGGTTTACTTTGAGCCGGATTGTGAAGAAGGGATTTCCCCTCTTTCCTGGCATACCGGACAGTTCACACGTTTATCGAACGGGTTAGGTGAATTACACGTGTCGAGATGATGCCCTTCTTTTTTAATTGTAAAGCAGGAATAAGGCGCCATATTGTGCTTTTGGGCAGAATTAAAGGCAGAGGCGCGGGATCGTGGTTTTTCCCCCCGTGGAGCGCGGTGTTGAATCGCAACGTTTCTCATTTAATCAAATTTGGATTTTTGTGGTTATTTTAAATTCAGAATGATTTGAGGTGAATGGCATCGGTGTGTGAACAGGGTCAGTGGAGCGAAGCAGCAGCAGCAGCAGCTCTGAGGTGAAAGTTGATGCCTCTACAGCTGCTGGGATTTTGTGGAGGAATTTATCATAGACGGTGTGTGTGTGTTAGTGTGTGTCTGTGTGTGTGTCTGTGAAGATGGTGAGGGTTAAAGAAACAAGAAACGATTGAAAGTTATAGGACCACTATAAGTTATGTTATAAATTTAATTAAAAGATATAATTTAGGAAGATCAATTTTTTTTAGATTGATTTCATTGATTACATGATTGAATGATTGAGAGAGAGAGAGAGAGAGAGAGAGAGAGAGAGAGAGAGAGAGAGAGAGAGAGAGAGAGAGAGAGAGAGAGAGATCTTGGTATGGACCCCAAACTTCTCAAGTCTTTCCAAGTTTTTTCTTTCTGTCCTTTCTTTCCCCTTTCTTTTCTTTCTTGTCCTGGGATTTGAAATGTAATCCCGTCCTCCTATAATCGTATTAAGGGAACATGATACTGCTGTGATGCGGACACCACCCTGGTAAAAAAGAAAGACAAAGCTCCAGTCTCTCTCCCACTCTGCCCGGTGGCGCTTCTCTCCCAGGGCCGCGGGGACGAGCAGCCACACGGCCTCCAGTTTCAGGGTCGTGACAGTGAAAAAGAGTTCAACAACATATTGATGCTGATGCTTTATTAGTCTGTTATTAGGATCTGTTGAAAGCAAGTGTGGAGCTCCGAGTATCATTTGAACTCCTGTCATATGAGTGCACCGGGAAAAGGTCTGCGTTTCAACCCAAAAGGCTGCAGGGGAACTGGTGCGTAACGATGCGTAAAGTGGGCAGACTGTGACCTTTCATCAGCAGGGAAATATAGAAAAATAGCAACTGATAAAGTTTCATAACAACACGGATTTGTTCTGCGTCCCCAGGTCCCTAAATATAACCATAACCACTCTGACTTTATTTACGCTCAGTCCCATTATGAAGTGGCCACACTGAGGTTGGGTGGTTCACCTGCAGCTGTTGGCAAACACATCATGCGCGAGTGAGTTGGAGATAAAAGGATCCTCGGCTCGTCCAGCAGCAGCACAGGAGTCAAATGGCGGCGTATCCAAGCGAATCACACATATTATCTATAACATTTTATCAGATGATCAAACCCCAGCTCCGCGTTGACCTCTGCGTGCACCGGCGCGCTCCGGGTATAATCTCCATTTACACTTATTTTATTCCTAGTGGCAGAAACTTGGACTATGGGCAGAAAAGGTCTCTGGTTCGACTCCACGGAGAAACAACAAAAAGACGAACCTGGATTGATCTGTCCAAAAATCCAAGAGGATTCTCCCTACCCTGTCTAGTGCCCCTGAGCAAGGCACCTTACTCCCCCAACATCTGCTCCCCGGGCGCCGTACATGGCTACTCACTGCTCTGTGTGTCCTGCACCAGATGGGTTAAAAGCAGAGGTTAAATTTCCCTCCTTGCATGAGTGTGCTTGTGTTTTGGACAAATAAATGTATCTCAATCTTAATCTTAATCACACTGAGCCTTATCGTGCGGAGTGTGTTTGGGCCTGTGAGTGTGGATGATGCGCTTTGACGCACCGTGGGTTTATGAAGTTCTCCCTCCGTGTGCCACAGCAGCGTGACAGCACAAGTCACAAGTGTGCGTCGTATACATGACAGGCGTTTCACCTCAATCTTTGGTGTGTTGAATGTGTGTTAAAAGGAAAAAAGTTGCTCCCTCTCTCCTCCCCTCCTCCTCCTCCTCCTCCTCCTCTCCTCGCCGTGTTTTCCTCCCTCGCTCTTAGATTGGTGCTTGGTGTGTCTGGGCGCATCACGTCTAACACATAAGGCGACCTTTAATTAGAATATTGCAGCAGCAGTTTGTTTTATTCCCCTGGAGGCTGACACCTAGCACCCCCCCTCCATCTCTTCTTTCTCTCCCTCTGTCTGTCTACCTCGCTCTATCTCTCTCCCAGCTTGTTTTTTTTTTTTTATAATAAGGCATCCTCCTATCCTCGCCTCCGGTGCCGCATGAAAAAGATGCAAACATACTTAATTAGAGCGGTGGCAATAATTTCCAGGCTAAACGCGACCAGACAGTCATGGAAGTGATCTGATACCATTCAGAAGGGATATTATCTGCTCCCTAGTGTAGGCTCTCTCTCTGGTCGGGGTTTTTTCTTTTCCGTCTTCACCTTTATTCCCATGGCTTTTATCTACACTTGCTTTCAGGAGGGAAGAAGCATGTCACGGCTCTCTCTGACCCGGTCCCCGGTCTCTCCTCTGGCCACTCAGGGTATCCCTCTGCCGGCTCAGCTGACCAAGGCGAATGCCCCGGTGCACATCGACGTCGGGGGACACATGTACACCAGCAGCCTGGCGACCCTCACCAAGTTCCCAGACTCCAGGTAAGACCCGTCCCTGCTTACAACCTCATAGCCGGAGTTAGTTTACTAATAAATACCGTTTATCTCTATTTATCGGAGGGAAGGAGATGACTTCTATCTTGTTTCTTTGGTTTTAAATGTCATAGATTCAAAGTGTCTTATTCAACCATATAATATATATATTTATTTTAATAATAGAGAAATAGCTTTTCTTCTTTTTTTTCTATTAAATTACTTAATATTGCATTTCAAACATGGACTCAATTATTATATCATTCGACTGGTGTTTGTCTCAATTAAGACTAATTGGATTTTTGATGTTAACAAGTCATTTAGCTGACTGGCATGAATAGAACTTCCTTCCCTCAAAACCTTCAATAATATCTATTCATTCTCATGCCTTCATTATTTGTTATCCTCTTTTAGCTTTAAAACGCATTTGATTGTTTTTGTTTTGTTTCACCCAGTGATTGTTTTTAATTGTCTAATAAATACCTCCAAGGCTTTTTAATTTGTATCTCCTCTCACACGGTAGTTGTGCTCGAAAATTCAGCTGCTGCCAAGCTGACAACTACTTTCACGTGTTTAATTGTTGATTTCAAAAGCATACACACTCTCTCTCTCTCTCTCTCATACACACACACACACACACAACCAGTTTGTGGATTAGGGTGATATAAGGATTTTTGGCATAGACCCACATGTCCAGATCCCTCATCAAAGCTGACGTTGGTCGACTTCAGATCTGATTAATATCTGGCTCTTTGTCTCATAACATATTGATTTTCTTGGCTGTTTTGGGACCAGCATTTACCATCATTTGCTTTCTAGTTCCTATAACTGTTCAGAAGGAGGATTTCTTTTACAAGATATAAGAAATTCATGTACGATAACAAAACGTGTATAACTTTAAGGCTGTATATTCCTATTTTATGGGACAACATAATCGTTGCTGTAATTCTCCAAACAACTCAAAACTGGGGATGATATTGTGGTCACATTTTAAATCGTTACCAACTAAAACAGTGACGTTCTATTTGTTGAATATTTGAGCGAACAGTAACAGAAAGGGCTTGTTTGCTCTCAGGCATGTGAGTTAGATTCCCTCATACATCAAACAAACAGGGCTTTTATTTTGGAATGCACGTCCACTGATAGATTTAGTCATAAGGATTCAGATTGTGTAAGAACTGTTAGTAATCCACTCTCCCACTTTGTTCACGTATTTAGCTCCATCCACAAACAAGGTGACAACACCAGAGGAGGCTCTAAAAGCAAACACTACAGAAAATATCTCTTCTCTTCTGCTGTTTGAATTTTTCCCTTTTGAAACTACAGGATGTTTTCAGGCCCCCTGCTTTCCCACCCATAATACACTGTGTCATTCATTACATGATACAGTCTTCGATTGTGCGTCAGCTGACAGAGTCCCATGTGGGCCAATGTAAACATACACCGGGGTTGTTAGAAAATCTGCCAAATTGGCTACAGGAAACAATCCACATAATCCCCTGGTAATAAAGTCTTGATATTCACAGAGTCCGTTGACAGGAAATCCCTGACAACTCTCCTTTTATTCCTGACTCTAACATGTCATGAGAAAAATAAAGCTCTTCCCAGACAAGGCTTTATGATTGTGTTTGTTATTAAGATGCTTAGCTTCAGTGTCATATTGTGTTCACTCCAGTGGCCAGAGGGCACAAGTTATTTTACATTTTACAGCGCTTTTCTTTTAAATGTGCTTATATTATTTGGATCTGATCATTAGCTTTTAATATTTATTTCGATATTTTCGTATATCTGTGTTGTAATTGTTTTTATGCTCTGATGCAGCTTTAGTGATTCATAGGAGGACATGCGCAGGGCACCGTGTAAATGGGGCAGAGTCATGTCAGAGCACCCAAACAGTGTTAGTACAGTGAGAGTAAAGACCGGATACCAGTGTGAGTGTAGGATGGAGCTCTCTCTCTCTCTCTCCCTCTCTCTCTCCCTCTCTCTCTCTCTCTCTGTCTCTTTCACACATGCTCCTTTGCCCCCCTGTCTCTCTCTTTCTGTGTCTTTCTCACTCTTGATCTCTCTCTTACACACACACTCAAACACACACACACACACACACACACACACACACACACACACACACACACACACACACACACACACACACACTCACTCTCTCTCTTTCTCTCTCGTACGTGCATACACTCACTGTTTCTCTCTCTCCCAGCCTCCTCAGTGTGCAGTTGGCCTCAGGGCTCCACTTTCCACTGGAGCCAGTGGAAGGAGGGGCCCTTTTGTGTGAATTAGGATAATGGCCGACAGCAGAAAGCAAAACAATTACACTGGCACAGCCGTGTACGCCGCGTTCGCCCATGTCCGGTCGAGCTGTGGGCATGAACTGAACTCTGTGCCGACTCAAAGAGCCGGGTTAAAGAGTTTAAAGTTGATGATAGCTTTTAATAGATTGGCCCCTAAATAATGCAGCGTGCCAAGAGAAAGTTAGTCTAGTAACTAATGTGTGGTTATTCATCTTCTTTTGTGCCCGGCCATATTAAGGGACAAGGGTCATGAAAAATTGATGCTACACTCTGCTCTCACAGAGGACAGTCGCAGCAGTCACTTGAACAGAAGCTGGGGAAATTAGGGCAAATGTTCCAGAGACAGTGAAACTATTTTGAAAGGACCACCGGACATGTTTCTCTTTAAAGATGAGTCCTCTGTGTCCAGACATGATGAATCTCTACATGGCTTTATCCTCCTTTACTGGTTGCGTTCTCCACTATGTGTAGGTTTCACAAAACAGATTTTTCCTTCTATTTTATCACGTCATTGTTAAACCTCACAGCTAATCTGAGCATCCCCTCAGGTAGCTTTTTAAAAAAGGATTTTACACAGGCTGTATAGCGATAACATATGGCCATCTAAAATAAAACTAAGCTGTTGGATGAGACTGGATTCGCAACTGGTAACAGCCAATTAAGCCATGTTATGTTAATATATTTTAGAGGAAATATTAAGATCTATTTCCTTGTGAACATACATTATATGCTGTACTGACATCTGCAGATTAAATTTGATGAACCACCTGATGAGATCAGTGAAACTTTGCTAAACATTGCTGGTGTAATTTCAACAAGAGATTATAATCACTGATTATTTTGGCTTTGGGACGAGTTTTGCTTCCGACTAATTTGTCTGCATAAGCTGCAACAACCATGAACAACACGGTGAGGAGTCTCTCTCCTTCTGTCCCTGTCAAGTTCATATAGCATCGGTTAGCATCAAAGCCAAGTTAATACTAGCATTCAGCAGACATCTAGGAAGGATTAGTCAATCAGAGGCAGACGTTAAATCTTCCCTATTTAATGTCATCTGTTGTATGGACATTGGGCAATGCTCTGATTGGCTGGTCAGTTCTGGCATTTTGCTTTTAGCTGGTACATTAAGTGAAATTCACAGATAGGACTTTTCTGTGTGAGAATCAGACTTTGCCCAAAAAAAATTCTGAACAAATTCTAATACACATACACACAATATTTCTATAGCTGCAAAATGCCCTGATCTTTTTCACACCTGCACCAAATATTTCTACAAATGCAAAACTTTTGGACACATTACAAACACACACATTTAGATACTTGACTCTGTCATTTGTATTGACTGGGTATTTTACAGTTGGAATCAGCGAATCAGAGCCAGGGACGATAGTAATCTGGTTTTAAACTCCCCCCTTTTCTGACCTGCACTCCTCACAAGTCCGTGTGGAACGGCCTTTAGTGCCCGACTTAGAAAACTCATAAACATCTTAGTGTTTGTTTCCCTGTGCAGGAAGCTGCAGGGCGTCTTGCGTCCATTAGGCATCCAATAGTCGTACACATCCATTATAGCATCTGCTCTATCAGAATCAGTGATATCTGCGCTAAATCGTCCTCCCACCTCCTGCGGACACGTCTCTGGCAGCTCTCAGCAGCTGGTCGGCCGTAGCTCCTGCAGCCAGCATCCTGCCAGATATATTGCCCACCTACTGCCCCACATGCCGGCCCTCACTCCGCACCGCTGGAGTGAGAGATCTGAGCTGTTCCTGTCCTTGATAACCTCCCACACCCACCACCTCCCTCCCTCTCCCTGACTCCTTCTCTGTCTTTAGTTCTCGCATAGCTTTTTTTTTTCTCACACTCTTTCCATCTCTCTGTCTTCCTCTTGTAAGCCTCTTTCATTTTCCCCTCTTTACCTCTGTTTCTATTTTTCTTTCCTCCCTTTCTGTCTGTCGGCGTCCTTGTCTGTTTGTGTATCCTGTCTTAATTTCTCTATTGCCACCCTATTCTCTCTCCCTACCTGTTAAGGACAACCACCCCTCCAATTCAGGGATTTAACAGAGGGGGGGGGGGGAGTGAGAGAGAGAGAGAGAGAGAGAGAGGGAGAGAGAGAGAGAGAGAGAGAGAGAGAGAGAGAGAGAGAGAGAGAGAGAGAGAGAGAGAGAGAGAGAGAGGGAGTGAGTGAAGGGAGTGGAGGAGAGGGAAAGAAAAAGAAAAACAGGCAGCATTTTAATTGCTTTTTAAAAAAGTGGAGATGAAAAACAGAGTTAGCCTGGAGGGGTATGGTGAAATTCTAGCTGGAAGAATTGCAAGACCATATGAGAAAGGAACACCTCGGGCGAAACAGGGAGATGAGTATTGGTTTTTTATAAAGCATTTTGCATCGATTTCCAGAGAGAAAGCGAGTAAGGCAGAGGGATGGAGACAGAGAGAGAGAAAGAGAGAGTGAAAGAGAGAACGGATGGCAGGAGCAAGGGGAGAGAGAAGGAGGGAGGGAGGGAGGGAGGGAGAAGCATCTTTGCTTTGCTCCCTCACCCAGTCAAGTCAAAGAGAAAGAAACAGGGCGGATTTGATGTGATAGCTTCAGTTGGCTGTGCCGACACATCGGGGTCAGGAGATACCTGATCCAACCATTAAACACACACTCACACAAGTGGAGGATTGGGATTGTAAATCCAGAAAAATGAGTGTGTGAGTGAATCCAGTCCTGCTGTTTGTTCACTGACATTCCCACTGCGGCCCCCTTCCACTGTCTTGTAATAGAGTTTGACAACGCCAGTGCTGAGGCAGTGCTGGGAGTATGTGTGTGTGTGTCGGCCGACGTGTTTGCAAATAGGTTTTACAATTTTCTTTGTCAGACAACTTTGTCAGCCGACCTCGAAGCTGTTACTGTGATTAAAGAGCTGATTACATCAAAATGATGATAATAACAGCAACGCAGCGCCCTGCCAAGAGCTGTTTCGGAGAAAGACGATGGAAATGTGCAGTGAAACCGTTAAGGAGGTTGTACGTGCAACAGATTTCTTGTGTAAATCACTAGTGCGGCTTATTTGCACTGCGCAGGCATTCCAGGTTTCTCGGCTGAGGGAGCTGTGAGCTTTGTTTTAAAATGAGTCACAAAATTAAAGCAAATTATTCCACTTGCGCAAGCAGTGCTTTTACAAAATAAAAGCTCTTGTACTAACTGCGTCCTCAATATTTTAAAGCATGCTTAAAAAACACTATTTGTTATGATGGAAGAGGGATATTTAGGATTTGGAAACGGACAAACAGATAGAGTGGAGGTGCCAAGACGAGATTATTAGAACAGCAAAGGAGGGACAGGGGGGAAACGACTATCTGTCCAAGGGTATCTGGAGGCACGGCGCCAACATGGTGATGAACGTTTAAAGATAACAACAATTTCCACTCTTAGCCTTGATGAGCACCTCTAGCCAACGTCAACTAAGCCCTTAATCTTTCAGTGGAAGGAGTTAACCATGGGACGCTATAGGCAGCAACAAGTGTCTTATCATTACACTGAAGTCCTGTCCAAACTTAGAGAAAGCCGTAACACATACAACTAATTACTGTTATAATTCATGAATCTGTTTCTTAGTAGGAAAATATAATTGTTGTTCATTTTATTTTCAAAACTTTCAAAACTCTGAATTTATGTGTTTTAGTCTTTTAGCCTTTATTTGAGCCTGTGTCCAGGTGTTTTGCAAAAAAATATTCTGGCTAATCTATATATAAAATTTGGGGAAACCAAAGAGAATATTATGAATATTGTAGTGGGTTTATTTTCCTAAAATAAGTCCTGACAATAGATATTAACCTTTGAACAGTAAAATCACTGAAATATGTATCAGAGATTAGGATTAAGGATTACTCCACATTATATACAAACTCTTTCAGTTAAATATTGTTCTGAATAGACAATGCAGATGTTATGAATGTATTTGTCTATCCACAAACTGGAACTCTGTATTAAACACAGACACCGTGGCACAGTTCCACAGCCTTCTGTGCAAATTCTTCAAAAATCAAATTTTCCAGACGTCCGTCTTGCATTGGTATGTGGCCCTCACCACTCCACACCTCACTCTCATTTCCACCCCTCTGACAGATGGAATAATAGAGCTGTAATGCTACATTCATGCCATTAATTTCTGTAAGTACAAGCAGCGAGCGTGTGTGTTGTTGTAATCTTCCTGCAGAAGGGACACTTCAAACAAGTCTGGAATGGAGGAACTGCGCCTTAAGCCCCTTGTTTCAACCTGGGATGCTAATGCATTTCAAGCTTAGTGCTAATAAAATTGAAAAATAAATGGAGGGTAATTGTTTCATGCATTTGAAGGGAGCTGGCTCATTCCTCTGTGTGTGTTTGTGTGTGTGTCTGTGTGTGTCAATTTCAATTTTCAGAATCAGTCGTCTGTTCAATGGCACTGAGCCCATCGTGTTGGACAGCTTGAAGCAGCACTACTTCATAGATCGGGACGGCGAGATATTCCGCTACATTCTCAGTTTCCTCAGAACCAGCAAATTGCTCCTCCCAGATGACTTCAAGGTAAATATCTGCACCACAACATACTGTATCGAGTGTACTTGTCTGCACCACCGGCTCTCTCCATTTGAACAACACAACAACATAAAAAGCTGAGACTACGTAAAGCCATCTGCCCAGACATGCCTTAGTGTTGTGTGGAATTCATGATTTTCCTAAAGATAAAACACTTAAGTGTGGATATGTTTGTATTTTAAATGTTTTTCCTGCTGCCCCGGGGGTCAAACTTCTTCAAAATAGACCTGAGACCACAACAGAGAACTTTTTTCACAATGCTTAACTTAGACTCCCCTTCCCTCCATTTAATAGTATACCTGCAATATAAGCATATGCAGTAATTAGAAAACTCTGCTGGATAAAAGACACGCAGACAAGTTTTCACTGTGGAGATGTAAAATGCTAACAAGCTAAATTGAGCAAGGCCTGATGATGTGTGTGTGCTCCGGACCCCTGAGCTGGTTCACGTAGAGGAGAGCACAGGTGAAACCGCTCTGTCGGCCCCCTGCTCTGATGACCGACTCCCCCACAGACAGGAAGTGCCCCTAACGGTCAAGGCCTCAATGGGAAGGGACACTGTGAAATGTTGGTGCAGCAATACAAGCAGACTCTGCACCGATGTTTCCATGCTTTATCAAAACAAATGCTGTCAGGCTTGGTATCAAAAATGTTTGTTACTACCACAATTTTAAAAAACATTTTCTGTATTTAAACATGTTTTATAGCCAGGGGCAGATCAAGGGTGGGGCCAGTGGGGGCACTGACCCAAAATGAAATCTGATCAACCCCCTTTATGAGTCCCTGTCCTGTCAGTGGCCTTAAAAAAGGCAATACTAACGATAAATGTGATCATTTGTTAAGATTTTGTTTTTGGAAAAACGCAATGTAACAAGGAACCAATTTCAAACCATATTCAATGATGTGTATCCTTGCTTAAAGCTATAGAGCTAACAGAAACTGAAGAACTACTTAAATGTGCATCATACTGAATCAGGAATTGTTGGACATTTAATTGGCCCATTTATCTGCCAAATAAAAAAAAAACGTCCAGAAAACCCAAAACAATGAGCTAAAAGACAACTCCTTCTACGCTACACGTGGTGATTGGACCAAATGTCAAAATTCAGCTTCAAACCAAACTGATGGTGTTACTGGTGAGGTAGTCTGACCTCACAAGAATCCACACAGCCATATGTGGCTTTGTCAGAATTGTTATATATATTCTGCCTACAGCTCCTTCCTGTTCAAGGTTTCATTCAGTGATACTGTTTCCTAGTATGCGACGCTTCACTTCTACTCCACCTTAACTTGCGTGACCTTTCCACCGGGCTGGCGCTTGTTCATCATTCTCTACGAGAGCCAAACCTCCGACAACAGAACATGACATGAAAGCCCTGCATATTTTGGCAAAAGATGGCCTGACTCACAACCGATTAGTTTTTTCCCTTCTTATTCATGCTTCCCCCCCCCACCTCTTCCTTTCCCTGAAATCTTGACAGTCCAATCAGGCGCCACGGTTGAAGAGAATGCGTCGGACTTCATTGTTTCAACTCATCACGATCCCCTCACATAAGCCTGTGTTGATCTGCATACCTTTCAATTTGCGTGGAGCCCGGAAAGAAAAAAAAAAATGCAAATAGTGAGAGGCGGAATTGAGCATGTCCTTATCTGAACACAATCAGGCTTGCCGTCGCCCGAGGGCTGGGTCTGTTCTGCTGCTGGCAGCCGCAGCGCTGTGTGTTTTGCTAAATCAATGTGAAAGTCTGAGCAGAGAAGGAAAAAGAAATGTTTCAGCCCACATCAGTGGAACAAAATATTCACTATTAATATCCTTCCTCATCTCATTATTCAAAGTACAATTAATCACAAGAGTGTAAGCAATGCTCAGTCACATTGAGGGCACGGTTATAAACCGTTACGACTCGGGCGGTTTCTGCATCACTTAATTCAGCCGTTTTGAATTGCACTTTTAATCAATAACGCTCTCTTTTTTCAGGTATGAAAATAATAGTTTTTCGAACATTAAATTTAAAGGATTGGCAGGATTTTTCCATCATTGGCAAATTCAATCAATCAAAAACCTGTGAACCTCTATCTGTGTGGGTTTCCTCACTTATTTATGTCCAGAACATACGGAAGGTCTTTATCAGTCCTCCGACTCCCTGGCAGTGACAGTTTCCATCATTTTATTCTCCTTCTCGCTGTCTACCTCTCTCTCTCTCTCTCTCTCTCTCTCTCTCTCTCTCTCTCTCTCTCTCTCTCTCTCTCTCTCTCTCTCTCTCTCTCTCTCTCTCTCTCTCTCTGCCCCTCTGTCCTTTCCTGAGATGTTGCCTTGCCAGTGGGCGATCAGGTCGGATCATTATTTTGAAGCTCAAACGGGCTGTCTGGACACGGGATTGGGGGATGAATAGTCTGGTAGAGCTGGCAGCGGTAGCAGCAGCAGCGGCTCCAGCAGCCAGGACGGAGTTGTTGGCCCCGTCTCCCTCTCACATCCTCACCTCGGCGCTTAGGATTACTCTGTTGTTTTCTGCACTGCTCAGGATGACTAAAGTGCCTCGCAGACAGACCCCTGTTAAAAACATATCCATCCATGGCTTCAGACCTGTGAAGGATGAGGAGCTACACTTTGATACAGAGAGCCGCCTGCAGGGGAGTGTCTCAGTATGAGTTTTGTCAGCTGCAGCAAGAAGGCCAGGAGAGAAAGAGACAGGGAGGAAGGGAGAGAAAAAAGGGAAAAAAAGGACAAACCCACCCTCCTCCTCTTTCACTTTCTGAAATCTTCAATATTAGACCATCAGCGTAAGATGTGTTGCGTCAACACTCTGTCCAGATGGAGTTGTATTTGGGTGTCGTCCACGCGCCTCAGATGAAGGCACCGTTAAGATGAAGGGAGTCAAACCAGTGCGGGCAGCTCTTCAAGGCTGAAGATCACAACGGAGGCAGCAGGGTTAATGAATATAAGGTCTGCTGCTCTGCTCTGTTTCTACACAGTGGCTCAGAACGGAGAGGGGGAAAAGTTTTTAGTTAACATTTTCTTTTAGATGAGGGCTCCCTGGCGGCCCCGGCACGGCCAACAATGATGCAGACCGTATAAAAAGCATTTGTTGTTTATTCACCACAAACAGTCTCACTGTGAGTGTGTTAAGAATATGAGATGAGCTGTATCTACTAAACAAATGTGGAATCAGATTTTACAGTGTCCCTACACTGAGATGATCTATTGCCAGAAGTCAGAATGGCAGCGATGGCAGGTCTTAAACTATGAATGAATTAAGCTGTCATTCTTTGTCACTGTGCAACACTAATCAGAACAGAGATTTATTAATTACTAATTGTTTAGCTGAAAGATTTGCAGCATTTAGGTGTAACCTAATTAAATCTTGTTCTAATAGGAGCTTAACATAGGGCCACAAGCCTCATTAACATAAAACTCCCTCTATGTGAGGAATACATTAAAATCATCCTCAGCTTATAATTGTCCTCATGTTCCCTTCTTTTCCCTCACCTCCCGTCTGCCTCCAATGGCGAACCTCAGCCTTCCCCCATTTTTTTCCTATGGTAGCGGTGAATGATGGTGCCATCTGGTCTTATGGGAAATTAGAGGCAAGAGCACAGGGGCAAATGGCCCCCAGCAAGCCCTGCCCGGGAGGGAGAGGCCGCCAATCTGCTGCAGACTGTCTGCACACAGGAATGCACCATCCCACTTCACTGGAGCTCCACTGACGGCCTTTTCTGGAGAGTGCTCGCTAAAAACATGCTAAAGGCAAGAGCAGCGCTGCCAAGAGCTACTGTGGAGGAGCACTGCAGCATGGCTACGCTTTGTTTAGTGAGAGCGTCGTCCTGCTGGTCAGAGGCCATCGCCGAGCTTAGTTTATTGTTCTTCTCTCCAGAAGAAGTATTCCATGGAAACGAGGGAGAGATTCTGCTGCTTTTAAATAGCTTCAACTTCACAAGGACAAAGACAGGTCAATTTCACATTTGCAATTTGTTGTTGTTGTCTCTTCCTTATGGAGATGCACTAACAACAAGAGCAAGGCAGTAAAAACTACTACACTGCTGACATTACAGCCGTTTTCAGACACACAATTGGGTCCCGACCTTTTTCAAGCACAACATAGAAAGGGAATCTTCCGCTCCGATGCGTTCACAACAACACAGAAATCTCCAGAGTGTTCAGGTAAAGGGTGGTGCAGGTGGCAGAGGCAGGACATAATGTATAAGTTCCACTGAGAGATCACATGTTTTATCCAGGGGTTGGCAGCGAAAACTCTGGAAAAAAGTCTGCTGACATCTGTCCTGGACATTTACGCCCTCACATTCAGCCCCTCCGGAGAATGTCAGGAGATTGTCCTGAGTTCAGTGCATGTCTGAAAGA
Organism: Limanda limanda; assembly: GCF_963576545.1. Classification (NCBI taxonomy): domain Eukaryota; kingdom Metazoa; phylum Chordata; class Actinopteri; order Pleuronectiformes; family Pleuronectidae; genus Limanda; species Limanda limanda. Next base: position 12,592,939 of record NC_083638.1, read on the forward strand.
AACTAATGAGAAAGTCAGTGTATTGAGCGCACGGTTCAATAACATGGAGCCTTGCTTATAACATGACAGCAAGGACAAAGGACACTAGTGGTTTCTAAAGCATAGATACGGTAAATATATTATTCCTGAATATATTCACAAGTATTGCAGGACACTTGATGCTTCAGAGAAGAAGGGTCAAGGAGCAGATGCAGCAACAACAGCTCTTCTGGAATAATTACATGTTAAGTGTCTCGTTCAAGGACACTTTGTCATTCGTTGCTGTGGGGAAGTCATCAGGAGTCCCTGCAAATACACCTTCCACTGTCATGTTAATGTTGCACAATATGTGAGGAGTTTTGTCCTGATAACCTTGGTGAGGAGATGCAATGAATTGTTACTCACTCATTTAGCCGAAAGGAACGGGCACACATGCAAACTCTGCTCTCTCGGTTGCAGGACTTCCACTTGCTGTATGAGGAGGCGCGGTATTACCAGCTAATGCCCATGATTAAAGAGCTGGAGCGCTGGAAGCAGGAGCGTGAGCAGCGGCGGATGGCGCAGCCCTGCGACTGCTTGGTGGTTCGTGTCACACCCGACCTGGGCGAGAGGATCGCCCTGAGCGGGGAGAAGGTCCTCATCGAGGAGATCTTCCCCGAGACTGGAGATGTTATGTGCAACTCAGTGAACGCCGGCTGGAACCAGGACCCGACGCACGTCATTCGCTTCCCTCTCAATGGCTACTGCAGGCTCAACTCTGTCCAGGTAACGCACCACACAGCATTTCCTGTTGCTATAGTAGGGAAAGGTTGGTAACACGTTGCTTAATTAGTTGCCTTTAAGCAATTTGGAGACAATTTGTAAAATAGTTTCTTTATTATTTGGAAAATGTTGAGCTATAGCACGACAACAATAAAATATCACAACACACAGTAATCGATTCATTTTGCAGATGTAAGTGAGATGTTTTGTTGTTGTTAAAGTCATTTTGGGTCTCATTGCTCTGAATGTATTGAGGCTGTGATGAATTGAAGATTGTATTAATGTGACATAATGTCAGGTTTAACTTTGATAACATCAATTTCAAAGCAGAGGCCACATGGTGACACAGACATTGGATGTATAAAGTTGCTTGATGAACTATCAAAAATGGATAGTTGTGCTTGAGGCCCACAGAAATGTCCTGAATGTTGAGATGGTTGAAATGAAACTAAGAGCAGGATCATTTCAGAACAAACATACACATACAGTAGTAAGTACCCAGGAAAGCTAACCTGGTCTTATTCAATTAAAGAAAGTGAAAGAAATACCTGGAGCTGCAATATTATCCAGATCTGGAAAAGAAAATTGAATGCTTCTTCCTTGGATCATTCCCAACCCCTCTTCAAAATTTCATGGAAATTCATTTTTTGAGTAATCACGCTGACAAACAAATGGCAATGAAAACCTGCCTGTCGGAGGTGATAGCTCCTGTAACACATCCGTATAATGGGGATAAGATCTTTCCTCCATCAAGAATTGAAGATTAGTCTTTTAAAAACATACGAGTGCTTGTGATTTTAGAATGAAACTATTCGTCTGACTCTGTAGTGGGACGTGTGTTCCACCTTACACGGCAGAACTTTACCATCAGTTGGTTTTGTTTACAAATCTTTTCACCTCATCATCACCATTTCCCCCTCACATCCAATCACAATCACCCGGCTAGCTCCTTGTACCGCACAACCAGTGCCTTGATGGCGTCTGTGCAGCGTTAGCCTGTTCCAATGAGCCATCACTTGTTCCCTCTCTCCCTCTCAGAAATTCTGTGTCAGTCTGTGGATTTTATTTTCAGGTCATTGCCCAGAATAAAAGGCTGGTATAGAGACACTCATTTTGTTTTCCCCCTCAGTGTCTATAACCTGCAATTCCACCTCCAAACTTTATTTGCTTTCAGACAGTTGCCATGATTTGTGGCCCTTTATACGGCGTTCTCCAGCTGTAAAGTTAATAGCTTGTTGTCACTAACTGAGATAACGGCCGCGCTGATGGAGTTACAGTCGGTTTGTCAGGAGATCACGAGAGCTAATGGCAGGTGCACAGAGTGTGTGTGTGTAGAAAGTCACAGCTTGCAAGTTGCACATGTGGCCGTAGCATAATGTGGAATCTGATCCCACTCTGTTCTTTGTGGTGAAGGTATAATATTTTCTTCTATCACACTAAGTAAATACATTTTGTCATAATAGAATATATTACCCTTGCATTGTGGCGTGTTATAGAATTTTCTAACAGGCCGTCTGATCGACATTAACAATATCCACCCTTACAGCAGTGTTGACCACGGGCTACGGTGAATCTGTGAGACGTTAAGAATCAACTTCTTCAGAAAGCTAGTTTTACAGTTGTGTTACACAGAGAGGTCTGTGAGAGGAAGGACAGGGGGGCAACACAACAGCCCCACACCGCAGGCTCAGTGTAACACACTCGAGCGCCCACAGCCACGAAACAGACCGACACATACAGGAGACTCGCCCCTCGCAGCATCCGCAGAGCACCTCTCCCAGGCAGCAGGCTCCTGCTCCGACACCTCCACCTCCCGCCTGCCAGAGCGAGAGACCACCTCCAGGGAGGAGAGCGAGAGCGAGCGGGACAAAGCACGTGTGGACTGCGGCCATGTTTTCCTGCGAAAAAATGAAGAAGAGAAATGGAAAAGGGGGGGGAAATGATATGCATAATTTACGCTTTACTCCTTTTTAAGACACAGCTCCTTTTTTTTTTAAAAAGACTCCAATATAACACCGCTCAAGGCGATTGAAATACACGTATTGCATTTTTTAATACCATACTTACAATTTCTCAAACAGCCTAAACCGGTTTATACTTCTTTTATAGATTTTTAAATGACTTGCAATATAATTAATTGGCCGCATCAACTAACACAACATTTTCCCACTCTGTTTACCAGTGAGACTGGTTATGGGATGTGAGCACATCCGACTAACATGGTCTGAGAGGAGTTTTTATTGTTTGGGCTTTTATTACGCCGCTCCTCTTATGTGGAGGTGAGCTGGAGTCCTCGTGTCAGACGAATCTCAACCAGTAAGAGGAGCTGGAGCTTCCAGGTTTCCTGCAGGCGACGCTCCCTTTTGTCTCACTGTACGGCCTCTCTCGGGTTAAGGTGGCTTTCGTTGTGGCTGTTTTTTCCTCTCATGCCGGCCCCTTTAAGACACACACAGACGCAAGATTGTCAACGCACACATATGCACGCACAGTGGAGGGGTCCGGCTCATTGAGTCGATGTAGATGAGGACACAAGGAGCAGATGGAGGTGTTTTTTCAGCGAAAGGGGAGATTTTTCTAAACAACTTACTCATTCTGTCCTCTCTCATTGTTGCGTGAAGGTATGAGAAGGTTAGGATAATAATCCTCGTCTTAGCCGCCAGACAATGAGCCTCTGCTCTGATTTCAGTCTTGGACCCCAACCCAGGGGAACACACACACATAGGGCCACACCCTGCCCACAGAGAAAGGCCAGGGAGGGAGAGGGGTGGGGGTGTTGTTGTTCTGGGGGCAGATACATTGCTGTCGGGAACAGAGTGTTTGTGACTGGACTGGTTGTTGAAGAGGTTCTGAGCAGGAGGAGATGGATATGTGACAACCTTTAAATGTACACGGGCACAGAGAGCTCATTTTAGTATGAAATTATTTTAGTCCAAGCTACTGTTGCTGTGTTGCCCGAGGCAGGAAACTGTTAGACCTTGTGATACTTGGTCACAACGAGATACCATGAGATTTCTCAGTACTTTACTCTACCCTAATTGCAGCAACCTGTGTTTATTTCAGGTTAAAATGTTCTTTTTACTCACTTAAAGTAACAATATGTAGAACATTTACATTTGTTACAGAACCCCACTTTATATATACATTTTTAAATCATTAAATAATTTTTGAATCTCCTTTTGTCAAAATAGTATCTATTTCTAATATGTTAATATAACATAATTTTCTATTTACACTTAAAAACTTTTTTGTGTCAGTCTACAGAAAGTAGTTTGGGCGAAAAGTTTTACAGTATTCAGTGGAGGAAAGTAACTTTGTACATTCACAGTACAGTACTCCTAACTAAAAATACAATTAACAACCCAGAGTACAACAAATGCAACTTTGAGTACAATAGTACAAATTTGAGATACTTGTACTTATATCCATTTAATGAAACTTTTAGCTTAAACTCAACCTCTGAATTAACATTTCAGGGGGAAATATACATACTTACACTACAGTCATTTGATAGCTTAAGTGACCACCTCCCTCAAAGATTGAAATGTACATAATGGACAGTAATATAATAATATATTATAATATAATAATATAATATAAAAAGCTTTTAAAATACTATACATTATTAAAAATTTAACCTGAAGTTTTCAGCTTCTGACGTCCTGTTGTTAAGTCACAATTATATTTCAAAAGAAAAATAGATTTTTTTTCTTCAATCTAAACTTCTCACATTGTTTCTTTTCAATAAAGAAACTTTCATGTATAGACTTTAACTACATTTTGCTGCTAATATCTATATTCTTTTATTTAAGTAGGATTTTTCATGAAGGACTTTACCTTTTAACAGTATATTTTTACATTGCCTAAATTAAGGATCTGAATACTTCTTCCACCACAAAAAGTATTACATTGTATTCTGTACTTCGTCTTTCATGTTGTGTATTCCAATGTGAGAGCGTGGGAATAAACAACTCCAACTTGGCGAGTGATTCTCCATGAAGTCATGATTGGAATTCAGGGAATAATACAAACCACCTGCGCTGTGATGTAGATCCAGCGGAGAAAAACAGAGAGCAGCAGAGGCACTTAACAGAGGAAAAACATTTAGCCAAAGAGCCACAGAGGTGTACACACACACACACACACACACACACACACACACACACACACACACACAGAGACTGGTCCCAGAGCTGCAGCCGGGCCCGTTGCTCCATACATCACCATGATGAAGCACTCAGATCAGACCAGAGCCAATCTGTCCTTCATCAATGTGACAGCGGAGGTAGTGGTAGAGGAGGGCCCCCTGTCCCCCTGCCGCCCGGGCGGGGAACGCAACACGCCGCAACACTCTCTTACATGTCACCCTGCCACTCCATCAATCCTGCGCTGGGTAGAAAGAGAAAGCACAGCTCATCAGAGCAGACAAGGCCACACAAACACCTCAGTGGTGCTTCTCAGTCGCCCAGATCGAGTGGCAGAACAAGGCAAACCTCCGCTGCGATCAGTGAGGGAAGAGCACAGCAGGCAGGGGATTGACCTGCAGGACAGAGGATAAAGACTTGATTGACAGCTCGAAAGCAGTTTGCTTCAAGATTTATCATTGTTTCTTTTTTTATATTTATGTCAGATGCAACCTAGGTGGATTCTGCAGGTGGTTTGTTACCTTAGCAACCACCAGTTTGTTAAGATACAAATGAACAAAATAATGAATCAGAGGTTTTTACAGGATTTAATTGTAAGAAATCAACTTTATTTCAAATTAAATATAACGAAAAACAACCCTTTTTATGCCATGAAAGAGGGTAACAGCCTTCATCAGTGTTATGGATTACAATTGTATAAAACTATATTATTCCATGAATTCCACTCATGACTTCATGGAGAATCGCTCCCCAAGGTGGAGTTGTTTATTCCCACTCTCTCACATTGGATTACGCAACAGGAAAGTTTTGTTTGCAGTAAATCAGTAGTTGAATATGGTTTCAAATATATCAAGTACATTTACAAAAAGTTAAAGTATAATGCCAAACGACCTTGTGAGTATTATTATGTGGGATTATAAGTGCTGACAATGTGATTTTAACAACTTCATACACTCTAGTGTAGTTTATTCTCTTAGAGTGGATCATAATTTTTGGGCTGATTTGTGTATAAAATATTGATCTGCAAATTTGTCTCCACTGTAAATAAAAAACACGATATTCACTTCGGAAATGGACGGGGAGTACAATGTCTTATTCTAGACTCAAGCAAAGTAAGACCATCTCAAGTCTTTAAAAAAGTAGCTTAGACACGTCACAACTCTGTAAACCATAACTTTATTCTGTTCGGGTTAGTTTGAACTACTCGTAGTCCCTCAGAGGATGATGTAGCCCTACATGTCACTTCTGTTCCTCATCTAACTCGCTGGGTGTTTACTGCTGGGGTTAGATTGTTACATTCCCAATATGGGGTCACCTAAACTCAAAAACTCTAAAAGAAACTTTAAATGTGTGTCCATGAGATCAGTCTTGGGATTTTGACAAACGCAGCAACTTGACAAAGTGCTGCAGATACTTTAAGAATATATTAAATAGTCAAATAGTTTTCGTCGTTTGTGATTTCAAAAAAAAATAGCTGGCAGATGGCTCAGAGAATTAGAAAGAGTTGGAGCTTCTCATCTGTTTTATGCCAGATGCTTGAGATAAGCAGAGATTGCAGTTAGCGCTCCTTGTCACATATGAAAGTGCGTGCATAGTTAAACACAAGCGACCCCCTGAGTGTAGCGCCCATCACATGCTCCAGTGTGTGTGTGTGTGTGTGTGTGTGTGTATGTGTGTGTGTGTGTGTGTGTGTGTGTGTGTCAAACGTGTCAATCAACCCTGAGCCCTGTGCCACAAGGAGCAAGTATCTTCCAGCACCTCCTGAGAGCTGTAGCAAGTGTGTGTATGTGTGTGCGTGTGTGTGTGTGTGTGTGTGTGTGTGTGTGTGTGTGTGTGTGTGTGTGTGTGTGTGTGTGTGTGTGTGTGTGTGTGCTCCGGTAGCCATCAATATTACAGTGTGCTCTGGTTTCCAGCCCTGAGACTCATCTACTTTGATTCCTGCCCTGCCATCTTTCACTGTGTGGGGAACATACAGAGCTGGGAGGTGAGAGGAGTGAGGCTGATGTATCGCCTCCTCATCTGGGGTCCCCATGGCGACCCCAGATTGAGTGGCAGCACAGAGAGATGTTTATATGTTAAATTGTATGTGTGTGAGTGTGTGGGTGCGAGTGTGTTTGGGGGGCAGATCCCTGTGCAGTCAAGTCGACCCTGCAACAGTGAGAATGGATTATTATGTTTCAGATGGAAAGGGATCAGTGGGGATGAAGTGGGTGAGGAGAAGCTTTTGTTCAGCTTCAATCACACAGACAGGAAACGACAAGAAGAAGAAGTGATCAAGTTCAGGGAAGGATAGCAAACTTTGGTAAAGTGCTACTGAGTCGATAAAGAGTCGTCCTACCTTCTGTGTTTTATTCTGATTTTTAGGGCCCGAGCACTGACTTCAAAGGTCAGGTGAGACCCTATTGAAATTGTAAGGATTATTATTATTATTATTATTATTATTATTCAGGCAGATGAATTGGCTTTTTGAGGGCTTTACCATGCTCAACTTCTTACCAAAATTTGCAGAAAGTTAGAAAGGGGTGAAAATGTACGTATTCTGAAGGAATTTTCAGTGGGCGTCGCAAAATGGCTCAACGGTGCCCCCCGAGACCCCTGGAACGTGTTCACATTGACCGGTCTTCACAAAAATCAATATACAGGTGTATCATGACCAGACAAAAAAAAAAGTCTTTAGGTGCAATTGGAAAAACACAACAGGAAGCCTGCTATTTTGCATTTAGTGGCCATTTTGGCCATATTCCACATTTTTACTTTGGTTTTCATTATATTTATAATTTCAGTGATATACAGTATATATATAATAAGCATGTCACAGCAAGACAGGATTCAGGGTAGGTCGTCTTTAAGTTTATAACAGTGTTCGTTGGAAAAAAAAACAACTACCAAGGCAGCCAAACTAGCAATAATTCCATTTCATGGAAATAATCATGCTTGGAATTAGACTCCAACCAATCCGCTAGCTCACATACAACTCACTGTTAGAATATTTTGTTATGGTTTCGCTCAAGTGAGTCAGGAAAGTTAGCAGGGAAATCTGCACAAGTACAACATAAGCTGGGATCTGAGGGCCTGCGGTCAGGAGTATGAAGCACTAAACTGAGCCACCAGGACATGTTTCAGCTTTTGAAGAAGCTGCGATTCTTTCTGTTGTCAGCTGGGATTGATTTCAGGACATTGTCCCGTGGACATTGAGACCTATTGCTTGGATACATCTTAATTATTCAGTGTATTGTTTATTCCCCTGTGGCACTAATTCACTGTGTCAAACTGAATGTGAAGTTTGTTTTTTTTTGAGGGGGGGGTTCTTATAGTCATTACAGTATCCCTGTTACAACTATCTGTAATAATATCCTTAAGTCTTTTGTGTTGCCGTGCGCTAAATGATAAAAGAGACTTTCAGACTATCTGTATTGATCAGGCCATCCTCCTCTGTGACCAAATTCACTGCCGAACATGACAGAGTCCCACATGCGTTAAGAGATGATGAGGAAAAAATGCAATGTGATGCAATGATCAAAGACGGCAATGTAATATCATTTCCATAATCGTTAGGCTCCTCTGTCGTCTGCCATGGATTTGGGAGTGTTTGATGCTTGGGCAGGTCTCTTAATTAGTTATCCCCAACATCAGCTGTCTGCCACCACTTCTGTCTCACAAATTACAGAGTTTGTCGTCGTCGTATGGCCGGAGGAGGAGAAGTGAAGGGGGGGGGGGGTGTTGGGTAACTTTTGGTCCTGTGTGCTGGCACATCAAGATGTGTGTGTATTTGAGGTGGGGGTCATCAGGTCTGCTCATCACGTTCTTGTGTGAATGTGTGCCATTATTTTCCATTGTAACATTGTATTTTATGAACATGACGATAACTCTTTGTGTTTATTTGTGTGATTTATCTGCTCCTCTGGGTTGTGCTAATCCCAAATCAGGGGAGGCTGCAGTCCTTCAATGGCCTAAGTACCCCCTCTTTAGTCCTGGAATGGGGCCCCTTGTCCCTGTAATTAGAGAGGTCATCCTTTGCCATGAATGTGTGTGTGTATTTGTATGTGTATGTGTGAGAAAGCAATCTGTTTTGCGTGAACTTCTCTGGCTCTGTATCTGGCAGGAGGGTTAGCCCTCGGCGAGAACTTTCATTTCCATGCGCTGCTCACTCCATTAAAAAGAAGGGGAATAAGTAAACACACAGCACTCCTCGAACTGGGATTTAGATATACCCCCCCTACAAAAAAAACACACAAAACATCCCACAAGGATTACAGTAGATGAGAAGAGAAAAAGTGAGGCTGGAGTTCACCAAAGTGAGCTTCAATGCCTCGAATTTAGGGGCAAACATGCATCCACGTCCCCTGTTCTCTCCCTGCAGCTCCAGCACTTTGTCCTCACCGAAGAAACTCGGCATCCTCATTCCTCACACGTCGCTCTCTCTCTCTCCCTCGCTCACGGACCTCACTCCTCCTCTCACCCTAGCCCTCATTACTCAAATTAGGGGCTCCAGTAATCACCAAGCTGAGCTCCACTCAGCCCCTTAACACACCTCGCTCACACTCCGCTCTCCTCATCGCTTTGGGCCTCATGCCCTCGGTTCAGTAGCCGATCCAGCGCATGCAGCATGAATATTGCAGAGAGGTGGTGTGATGTCGGAGTGCCCCCTGGTTTCGCTCCAGCGCTACGTATGATTGGAGGAGGGTGGAGGGTTAATGACACATGGTGCATGTTGAGACTAATGAAGATCTGAGGTTGATGTTCGGAGAAAGGATGCATGTGCGGTATATCAAAAAACAAATAGCTACAGCATCTAAGAGCTTTTTTTACAGATAATCATTTATTGAAAATAAAACTGTAGCAATTAAATACTACAAATCAACCATTTTCAGGGGGGTAACACAAGCTAAGTTATGCAGCTGCTAGCAATAGCTTCACATTTAGCACACTCACTCTCTGCATCAACGTATTTTCTAAAATGTTAAACTTTACCTTCAAAACAGTATGAAACATAGAATCTGTATTTTTATCTCAACATAGACTGCATATAAACATGGACGGCATGACGGCTCCCGAAAAGTGAAGCCAAACTGTATAGAAAACCAGTATAGATCATAAACCCTACCTCCTCCATGTTAATGGTTGGGAAAGGACCAATCTCAAAGTCAAAATACACGTAAAATAAGTTTTGCTCAAAGATGGTTTCCGTCATTTTAGGTTGTATCATACTGATGTTTATTTATGTTCAACTTTCAGTTTGATGCTATTAATGAAAGATCACAATTGAAAACTGGGACTAATTTCTGAATGATTGAGAATTTTTAATGTCAGGCTTTCAGCTTGATCCCTTACTCTGGTTCAAAATGGCTGCGCTCATATCTGTGATATTTAAACTTCATTTCTGAACACTAGCAGGAAGTGCAGATGAATTCTCCTTGTTTCCATCCAGTCTATGAACCAGTACTACTCAACTAGAGCTTCTGTTATTAATGTCCTTCTCTTCCTCTGTCCCCTCCCCTCAGGTTATGGAGCGTCTCTTCCAGAAAGGCTTCAGCGTGGCGGCGTCATGCGGCGGCGGCGTGGACTCCTCCCAGTTCAGTGAGTACGTGTTGTGTCGCGAGGACCGGCGGAGTCTGTCCATGAACACGCCCATCAGGATAAAACAGGAACCCCTGGACTAGAGCCTTCTGGGAGAGGGACTGCCAAAACACAACAACCCCCCCCTTGACTCCATCAATCTTCTCACGCCGCCCAACCCTGCCTATTCCTGCCCCTTTCGTGCCCCATCAGGACCACAACCAACCCCAAGCATACCGAAGTATTAGCAGAGGCTTTCTAACCTCGCTAGCCCTGCAGAACTCCAAGGGGAATGTAGAACCAAACAAAGGGAAAAAAAAGCATCAGCAACAAAAGTTTTTGATTATAACGCCCAAAGAATCTGGGACTGTGATGAAAACAGCCACAACCACAAATAGACTCAACAGCAGCACAGCTAAACCATTTCAGCACCATGACTGGTTGGTTTTTCCTTCATCTTCTGAAAACAAAAAGGTGTCCTGAACCTTTCCAGGGGACACAAAGTCCCCCCCCCCCCCTCTGTGAGCCTCCATCCACCCAGCTTCTCAACACACACACTGACACACTCACCCTCTGCCCCCCCCCCCCCTTCACCAGTGTCATCCAGTTCTGCGTGTGTGTGTGTGTGTGTGTGTGAGGTCCATGTCTTGTCTGATTGGTGACAAGTGTGGCCTGCTGTGGAACAAGAAAGCTTTGGCAGACGGGACGCTTTTCATGGAGGCCAGAAAGAAGACATAATTTGATTTTGCGAAAATCCCTTGACAAGCCCAAGTTTCCAAGAGCCCCGCGACCCCCCCGACTCCGTCCCACCACAAACACCCCCCCCCACAGGCCGGGCTGAGAAGGCCAGGGCCTCGCCAAAAACAGCATCGATTTGCCAAACTGATTGTTTATTACAATTTCTCATTGTTGTTTCTAAAGTATGTTCTTCTTGCTCTTTTTTGCTGTTCTTATCATGACATGGTGTAAACAATTATTATTAATAGGATTATTTTTAATGTCTCTTTTTTCCTTTCTCCAATATGAAGGATGTATGAACATTGTATTCATTAGGCTTCGAGAGCTTGTGAGGGAGCATTTCTTGGCAGTCGCTGCAGAAACTCAGATGTCTGCGGGCTATGTGGCTAAAGCGATCTGGCTGGCAATGCATTCAGAGCCGGAAAAAGTCCCATTGTTCAAACGGTGATGGAAGAGAACCTGGATGTTTCGACATTGTTTATAGTCAAATGTGTAGCACACATAAAAAAGTGCTCCGGAATTTGTGCTTTTTAGCCCTAAAAACATATCTCGGGTCTCTGATCGGATTTTTTTCTCACACGGGCACAGATATTTGTTCGTGTTTAGCAGAAACTTAAGAAGGTTGGTGAATATAAAATTCAGGTTGAAGTTGCACAAGCTCTAAGTGTACTGCAGCTCTGATGGGATGGAATGTTAAAAGACTTGAGGACCAACGTGGAAAGTTGACGTTTACCAGTATGTCTCGTGATCAGCAAGAGATGTACTCTAAATGCTTTTACTGTTTTTTTGCACTTAAACGTTTCCTACATAGCTGTCCTGCCCCGCTCCCTTAAAAAAAACCACTTGTTTGATCCCGGAGACCAGTGCCACGACAAGGACACTAAAACTTTACCCACAGGCCAAATGTCCAAGATAACTAATACTGTAGGTACCAAAGCAGAAGTGGTGCCAATTCTGTTGATTGTACAAACATAAAGACGTCATCTCTTTTTTAACAGTTTATAGCTAAAGGTGACACAATGCATTATTCAGACGTGTATGAAGGCTGCCCACATTCTTTCCTGCCGGCCTCCGGTCTTGACAGGTTCGTTGAGACTAGCTCACAGCGTCTTCAAGTTTGAGAGACAACGTCCCTGTTTGTTTCAGTACATTGTCACTTCTAAGCCAAGATTATTTCAGCGGTTCTTCACATGTTTGCGTGGCAGAACCCCAAGTGAACTGCACTCCTAGCATCTGCGTGTTGTGATCACAAAGCGGCAAGTGGGCGGCATTTACTCGATCCTCCTCTCATTCTTTTGGTCTTATTCTCAACATTTCTGGATCAAAGACAGCAACAAGAAAGGCCAAGTTTTCATGCTTTATATTTGTGTGTAACTTACAGATGCTGTTTCTTCCATTCCGAAAGACAGAGAGATAGAAAAAAAAGAAGAAGAAAAAAAAAAACAGAAGCTCATTCTGATCTTTGTGGGCGCTGGCAGTTGTTTGACTTAAACTGGGGGTTTTTGTTTATAAACTAGTTGTTCATTAAAAATGGGCAGCAGTTCCTCTGACCATGTTGTCCTCATATCTGCTTTCTGCGGATGGCGGCTGATTAAACAAGGCCAATGAGTGGATAAAGATGAGCTCAGAGTAAGTGTAGCTCCCAGTCCTGTGCACTCCTCCCTGGGGGTCTCTCTCTTTCTCTCTCTCACAATCAAGCCCATCTTTGTTCTGACCTGCCAGTGGCCTGCGCCTTTGCATACAGTCGCCTCAAAGGGAATGGTCAACCAGGCCTTTCATGTGCCGAGGCATGTTGGGCTCTTCACAGCGCTCCTCGCCCCCCCCCACCCCCTGCCTGCCCGAAGGCTCCCGGCTCAGTGGTGCCAGTAGAGACTCAGGCTTGTACCCCCTGCTGCTGTGTCATCCCCATGCCCTGGTTTCTTAAAAACGCCCTGTGATGCTGTGGCTCACCGGACCACACCACAACAAAAACCAAACAAACTGATGAGTCAAATCTGGGCACACTCAGAACACACCATGCAGCCAGGCGACTTGGCTCGGGCCCAACCTGACATCTTTCATCCAGTTGATACGAGGTGTGGAAACTCATCTGGGTTAGCTCTCCATGAAAAAAAATCCATGCTATGCTAAAACCTCCCATCTGCAAGCATTACAGTTTTTTGTTTTTTTCAGGGAGGAGTGAACGAAGGCCGATTTTCTTACTGATGTGGCATTTTCAAATCAGAGAATGGGCTTTACGCTTTTAAAGCTGAGAAGTTGTGCATCAAAAAGTGAGAAAAGGAACAAAGATGGCAGGTGTGAGTTTCTGTGTTTATGCTAACAAACCAGGGACTCAGAGTATAAACGGCACGCTAAACTAGTCAAACTCGACAGGACCGGAGACTTCCAAGACATGTTCACACACGCGCCCTCACCCCCCTTTCCACCCCCCCACCCAGATGGTACTGGCCAGTGTTCGGCCAGTCCACATGGTAGTCACACCACCTCTGAGGCAGGTCAGTTGTACAGTTATTGTAAATTGAATTATCGAGACTCTTGGGTTTCACGGGACCCTCGTGTTTTAAAGAGACCTCTTTAGTCCTCTCCACGAAAAAGAATGAAAAGAATTCAAAGCATTACATTGTGTACATATGAATTAAAAACATTTCAAAGGGTATAATAAGGTGCAAATGTATATTATTTAAAGTGTTTAAAAACAATTAGACTGTGGTATTAAAGGGCATGTGTTCATTTACAGTGTCTCCATTTGACTTTTCTTGCATATTTGCGATAATAAAAGGATGTACTGTAAATCTGAAGCGTCTCATTGCACCTGTGTTGTTTCATTATCCTTAAAATAAGGGGAAGGACACGACTTGGTTCGAGCAGATTTGATTTGATCATGCTCAATTTGTCCTTGTCCTGCTGGTGGGTTTGTCGCGGATGAAGCCAGCTTGAAAAACATTTATGGTTGACGTATTTGGGAGGTTGAACCCAGCGTCCTGTAATTGTACTAATGAAGCCGGATGAGGCTCCGGAGCATAATGTACTGAATCGAGATCAGCTGTTTAAAGCTCCAGAGGAACAGGCCAAGATCTAAAAAAACAATATGCTCCCAAACCCCAATATTTTGCACTGAGTTAAACGGTTTGGTCTTTTCAAAAATGCTTCTGCTTAATTAGCAGCAGAAACCTAGGGGGACTTTCCATAGTTGAGCAGCAGCGCTTGACTCAGTTTGTACTTAGCATGTGCAATGTTAGAAATGGAAATGAAGCCGGCTGAATTAGTCGTTGACTTTGGTAAAAACTGTCTGCAAAAACATAACAGATAATTTTTTCTTTTGAAGAGTAAGGAATGAACAGCGGGGCACATTGCTTGGCTATTAAATCATTTTAGACTAGAGTTCACATCTTTTGAATTTCTTACAAAGATTCCCACCTACTTGATTTTAGCTGAAGAAGATATGCACATTTTCAAAATCTGCTCAGTTTAGTAAACAGCTTATTTATTCCTTTACAAAATAGGTACAAATACATAAGTAATGTTTTTTTTCACACAAACAGGAAATTCTCAAGATATGTACAAGAGTTTACCAAAAATAACGTGGTTCTAATAAACACAGTTTTGTAAACAATATTTACAAATCATTCTTATAATGAAATGTTAATTCCTCTGTCTAATTACATCAGTAATATTGTCCTAACATTTTGGCTAAAAAGCTGTAGTAGTAGTAGTAGTAGAAATGTCCTCCTGTGAAACCATAGAAACCACAGAAAACATTATTAAAATAATTTCAAATCTCAACAATCCTTGTTGTGCTTGCTTTTACAACATGGTATAATGGAGATCAAATTTATGAAAACGTGTTATGAATAACAGCCAATTCCGAAAAAGAAGAAATAAAAAAAGAAAACCAAGAAATATTCATATATTAATTGTTTAAAAATAAGTGTCTTTTGACAGAAATTGGCAATAGTCATTTCTTTGCTATTATACAGTGACAGCTTTCAGTTGTCAGATAAAATAGGTATAAAAAAAGTGCTGTCAAATTGTACATTGCACAACAATTGTTCCAAATGTCAACCATATTTAAATAAATTTCATTATGACAAGAAAAGCTGCATAGAGGCCGAGATTTTTAGTTAAATAGAAACAAACAGAAACATACTGGACAATATTACGTTAAACACAATAAGGATTGCAAAAAATAATGAAAAAGGCGACAAAGCAAGACAACATGTAAAAAGCCGGCATTACTCCTCTCTTCTATCAGTGACACAAAGAGAGAAAGAAATGGGAAACATATAAATCAGTTTTAGACTGGAGTCATTCAACAGCATTTTTCCAGTTACACTTTACTATACAACTGTGATATTTAACTTTTAATCAAAATACAAATTAGTGTAATGGGCTGATCACTACAATTCTTCATGATGTAGCTTGGATATTCAGTCATTATTAAAGGGGAAGGGCGCTAAAGAGGGCTATGACAGAGCATTAGGGCAATTTAAAGGGGGAAATAATCGAAAAATAGATTTTGAGAATAAAGTCGTAATATTACAAGAATAAAGTCATTATTTTAGGCTACGTGACATTTTACAGGGGAAATATCAGAAGATATGCCCGTTACCTGCTTTAAAATGAGGACAGCATTTTGTTAAGTTACACATTAGTTTCACAAATAACAAAATAGCACATTTCTTTTGGCTCATCAGCACCACATTATCATAGGTATCAGGACTTTAATACAACTGAAAAATAAACTGTCTACTCCAAAGAAAACAACATATGGTGTTTGAGGAAGTTGCCTCTATTTTCTTCCTTCTTTTTATATTACGACTTTATTCTCGATTACAACATTATTCTCCTGCGACATTATTTTCCATATCTACAAATTTAGTTTTTTTTTCAATATGGCCTGAATTCTCGCCGTGAGAATGACTCAAGTCTTTTTTCAAACAGCATTAATGTGCAGAAAGAACGAGAGGGAATGATAAATAAATGTTTCACAACAACAACTGCAATTTTAACCTCTCAGAACCAAAACACACCTTCTCAAACAGGTGTCATAGTGCAGACTGTGGCTTTGTTTAATGACTTTTGCGTCTATAGCAAATACACAACAGGGGAACTGAGTGAAATTTCTAAATGTGAGTCAATCAAAGCACATGGTTTTACGAAACATCAGATTTTTCTACTACTGCCACATGGGTTATTCCTTTTTCTTTCTATGTGTTAAAATTATACATGCCGTAAAATAATTCAAAAAGAACTATTTACACGTAAAGAACTTGATCGCGATGCTGTTATTTGGAATCTTAATGTTTGAAAAATGATCTCTCCGTGCAGGAAATCTGGAAAAGGCTCATTTATTGATTTCAGCTAAACTACATTCATTGAACAACATACGTTCAACAAATAGCTCGTGGAGAATATCGTAGGCTGTATCGAGGTGCTAACATACTGTTATTTTCTTCTCTCCTTCGAAATAATCCTTCCTTTGAGGTGGATCATTGAAGCTACCGCCAGTGACGTCAAATAAATACCCAACATACGTGGAATATGTTCTGTGTCTAGTCCTGCGACACAAAAACATTGTTCCTCTAACAAATCCTTCAACACACACAATTTAAACAGGGTCTTAAAACTGAATGATCAAACTACACACCGTGAGGCTAAACAGAGAAGACACAGAACAACTGTTTTATTTTTGTTTGTTTTTTTTTTTGTTTCTCTCTCTTCTTTCTTATTAAACGCTACATCAAACAACACTACAGTACACATGGAGACACAGAGCTGTAACATTAGACCTGATCTGAAGGCACGTGGCTGGGAAGGAGGAGGAGGAGGAGGTTGAGGTGGGTGCTGAGCGGAGCAGAGGCTACTTGAGCAGAGCCCGGTAAAGGAGGAGGGAGTGGGCGGTCTCTCTCTCCTGCTCCATGTAGAAAATTAAGTCCCTGAGGTTGACGCGGGTGATGCGTTGCCGTTGACGTGATGAGGTGGACGGGACGGAGGAGCTGGCCGGGGACCCCGCCGAGCTGCCTGAAACCTGGGGACAAAGGAAGGGGTCAAAAGGTGAGGTGGAGGAATTCATTCAGGGAACTGTAGCAGTTTTCAATACTTATATTACAAAAAAATGCCAATAGTTTCACTTTTGCTTTTTCAAAATTCTACCATCCATCAACCTATTGCTAGCTTGTTTTTGGAAGCAGCAAAAGGGCATTTCTACAGCAAACAGTGAGAGGTTGCTGACCGAGGCCAAGCAGACAAACGGCATCACTTTGACAAATTCATACCGAACCAACTAAAAGGTCCAAGGGTTAAGTCATGGCTCTGTCTATAGAATTTATGCTGAATCCTGTCAGCCTGCAGAAGATGGTAAAATATTTATGGATCTTTTGATGGCAGCCGATTTCTCCCAGTGCTGCTGATGGTCAATCTGACTGTTACAGACACTTAGTGAGTTTGTGTCTCTCATAGAGGATGGATCAATTGATAGGTGGTCAAGGGGGGTGCATTTTTGATAATTTTGGTTTAAAAGGAACTAGCCCGCCCTTATTCCCTGACAAATTGCCTTCTGTCTGATGTCTGTCTGCCAGCAGGTCCATCACTGGTCGAGATGACCTTTCTAAACCAGTTGACCACTATTTGATGGATCACCATTAAATGTTGACATGGATAGTTCCGAAATGGAGAATCCTAAACAGTTTGGCGATCCCCTGATTTTTCCTCAAGCAGTGCCACAAGGCTGGTATGTTTGGTGATATGTCTGAACTGCTGCTGGATGGATTTCCATGGAATTTGGCAGAGGCATTAATGTTTCCGTGGATGAATTGAAATTCTAAGTCTGTAACTTTTAATGCCATCCCCAGCTCAAATTTGACCTGCACATAAATATGTAAATGTCTAAACAACCTAAAAAACAATCCTCTTTTTCATTTGTTTTGTGCTAGTTGTTGCACGTTAGCATGCCAACACACTACACCAATAAAGTGAACATATTCACCTGCTTAGCATCAGTATGTTATGTATGATGTTTGCATTTAGCTACAGCACCTCACAGACTCTCTAGCATGACTGTAAACTTTTTCCTGTGACTATCCAATTCTAAAATTCTTCTAGACAAGGAGATGATGAAATTAATTTCCCAAACTCTTCCAACACTGTTAACAAACCTTGGAACTAACCAGTAACAGAACAGAATTTTCCAGCTATAGGTCACAAGAGTGGGCTTGGGACATGGAAGGTCACCAGTGTGAATCCCTGGACTTCCGGGAAGAAATTTTGATGGGGGAGGGAGTAAATGAACAACATCTATGGCTGAAGTGCCTTAGGGCAAGGCAACTGACCAGCATGGCTGCCCACCATTCCCACTGGGTGTGTGTGGTCAGTGCTTCTATTGTGTGTGTTGTGTGTGTGTGTGTGTGTGTGTGTGTGTGTGTGTGTGTGTGTGTGTGTGTGTGTGTGTGTGTCCCTGTGTGTTCCGACCGGGTAGGGGTTAAATGCAGAGGTCAGATTTACTGTGTGTAAACTTACTGTTAAAGTTACCAACAGTATTATAAACCCTCTGAACTTTCTGACCTCACTTTATTCATATAAGTGTATCTTTGTATGTGGTATGTTGACCCTGTTGACCTGTCCAGGATGCTCCCTGACACTTGCCCAATGTCAGTTGACCATGACCCTATAAGGCAGTTTGGCTTATGAATGAATGAATGAATGTATTTGTATGTTTCTTCATGTGTTTTCATCTGAACTGAAAGCTTTAATAACCATGCACTTCATTGAACCATTTAATGACTAATATTTTGTTTGGGTTTCATTAACTGGATTTTCTCCTTTACTGTGCTCCTAAGAATTTGTCCTTATCTTGTCTTAAGTGATTAAAGGGATGTTTGTCTCCATGGTAAAACACAACAGTGTTAAAGGGATAGTTCACAGAAAAATTACTTTTTGAGTCCACAAAACACTTCTTGAGACTTGGAAAAAAACGAAATGCCTCCACCGACATTCAAATCCAACTCTTAACACTGTCAATTACACCGTTTCAAGTCAAATTTGTCAAATGTCTGAATTGCTAACGGACACTTGGATGACACCACAGGAGCAGCAGGAGGCATTTTCTGTTTTGTTTTTTATGTTTGAAGAAGTGGTCTCCACTTACTTCAATTTTATTGGATTTGGCTGCAACGCTGTTTACCCCTGAAACTCCCAAAGTGTAAGAAACATTCTGTTATCCATTCACTAAATGAAGTAATTCATGTTGAATGGCAAACACAATGACAATATCAATGCTGTGTCCTCTAAACAAATATACACCTCCAATTTGGAAAAATAATCCCTCTGGCAGAGCAGCAATAAGATCAAAAAGACCCACTAATAACGTCCAGATCTCCAGGTGCAGCTGAGTGCTCTTAGATTTTAAACTAAAACTGGCTGAACACGAGACTGAGAAAAACACTGGCAACGAGCTCCGACAGCAAAGGAAAGCATCATTTTTATTTAAGTGTGTTTTATGGCTCTTTACATCCCCCGAAATATGAACAGATTTTCCCTCTAAGTAAACAACGCTGCTGACATAGATCTGAGCTGACGTCCCACTCTGAAATGGAGCCCTTGTTTGTATTTGATCAAGGAAAAAGGAGAACGATAAAAAAAGGGAGAGTATACAGAGGCTGATACAAATCAAGAGTTGCATTTACATTTGTAAATGAGAAACACTGGGAGAACAAATCCAGCAAGTGCCCACTTGAACCCAGGCAGAGAGAAATAAGACAGACATTCCAGTCGGGAACACCCTCTCACAATTACATTGATTGCACCACTCTGTAAACACACAGCACAGACAGGCCTTAATTGCAAACATATGATGCGTATGAATTTACAAGAACCAAACCAAAGTCTCAACAGCACCCGCCCCCTCGTTTGCTTGTCTTTGTGTACACTGTATGACGATGCCTTGTCTCAAATTTCCCTCTGTACACTCTCTGACCCCGGGACCCAGGACGACGAGTGACGGTTTCCAGGCCACTGTTCCCACAAACTTACCTCCACGACATCCACCACCTCAGGTCAGTCGTGCTGACGTGCTGGGAGGGAGTCGGGTTGAGGGCAGCCAGTACAGCCGGCTCCCTGTCACCCTTGGGCACACCAGACCCTCACTTTGGGGGGGCGACCCCGGCCTTATCAGGTCAATCATGGCTGACCACATGTGAAGGATGGGCCTGCCTACTGCCATGCCAATTACTGCCACTCACAAGGGAGCCCGGCGACAGGGCCACAGATTTTACCAATCAAAGCCATCCATCCATCCACCTGGACGGATGGGCAGTAGTCGCCACAGGCGGGCAGTGCTGGGGTGGTGCCACGGCCACAGTGGAGACGATGGGAGTACAGGCAGACATTACAACACAGGTAGTGGGACACAGCTCCGAGAATGTCCTCTCAGGGACAGGGGCGGCCTTAAGTGATCCAAACACAGGCAGAAAGGTCAACGCTCATCCAGCGATTCACTCAACACAGCCGCTCCTCATCCGTCTGTCTTTATATGCCCTCCACGTACCGAACGTACAGAACCACCCAAACACCGGTGTGTTGTTGTTGGTATCTCTGCAGACCCGTCCCTCTAAAGCAGATGGCTGAGTGTCAGTTGAAAAGGAAAGCGAAACATCAACGACCACACTGTCCCCGTCGACAGCAATTACACAGTCATTGTGTCTCAGATTCAATGAGAAAAAACAAAATGGCAGGCTTTGTAAGGTTACGCTGGATGAAAATAAAAAAGAGAAAAAGCAGGAGAGCAGAGGCACAAAGAGAGAGGGACAGAGAGAGGGACAAAGAGAGAGGGACAGAGAGAGAGAGAGAGAGAGAGAGAGAGACGGGGAGAGCAGAACTGAAAGTCTCAAAATCAGCTTGGCCAAGAAAGATCCATGAGGCAAAAAACAGCATCTGTCATTTTATCTGTGATGGGCGCTCGGAGGCATTATGTCATATGACATATCCATCGTACAGAACTACAGAACGCACAGGGATACTTCGATACATCTCTTCAGACATTTGACTTGTTTGGAGCCAGGGACAGAGAGAAAAACAGAGGAGAGGAGAGGAGAGGAGAGGAGAGGAGAGGAGAGGAGAGGAGAGGAGAGGAGAGGAGAGGAGAGGAGAGGAGAGGAGAGGAGAGGAGAGGAGAGGAGAGGAGAGGAGAGGAGAGGAGAGGAGAAGCTCATCTGTAGTGAGGCCTCTTCACTGGCTCTGGTCTTCAGCCACATTCTGTTGAAAGCCATGACAAAGTGCCAATGGGCCTGACATTGTTTTACACTATTTCCCTCTCTACAAACACATGTCCATGCACACAAGAGCAGGGACCGTGAGTCTGTTTTGTGTAGCAGACAATTAGCGTAACACAGTGTATGGAAAAACAATAGAATGGAATAAAAGACACACTTAAAGAAAACCAGACACCTGTGACAAATTCCGCCCATGCTCACATTATCAGACAAATGCACTACTCCAGTGTCACTAACCCCTTGTGTGCATGAACTGAACATAACTCCAACCATGTGTCACCAGATCTGTAGACATAATATAAGCAACTTTAATAGGTTATTTATAAATGATGTAACGTTCCAATAGAGAGCTAATCCACAACAAATATCAAATTAAAAGAAGAAGTTAACACTATCCTTTATTTTCCTTACTGTCTATAAATTCCACTAAAAACCTCCAGGCCCACTCATTCTCAGGGGTGGTTAGCACTGCCGCCTCACAGCAAGAAGGTTCCCGGTTTGAATCCCAGTTCTGCACGTGTGCCCTCTATGTGCATGGGTTTTCTCTGGCGTCCTCCCATAGTGGGATTAACTGAACTGAACTTGAACTGTAGGTTATTAGCGAAACATTACTGGGCTATGCATTTTAGCTCGGCCCTATTTTATATAGTATATATATGATATTTTAGGTTGAATAATATGCAGTTGGGGCTCTAGTGAGTATTTCAACAATTATATGTGAACCTATTTTTATGGCTGGTCATATATTAGTTTGGTGACAAAATTGAATTCATGATTGCAGGTCACATGATGCCAGTGAGGCTCATATGAAGAAATGCTGCTGAGCATCACACACATTCAGAACCACAATGTGAATAGTCACATTATCCTACACTGGAATGGCTGATCCACTACGTTTAGACACTTCATCCATTGTTCAGTACATCTATGATACTCATATGTGGAGAAAATAAATCTGAATTTTCTGGCAGGTCACACAATTGGTATTTTGCTAAATTCTTCTTCTGATTAATAATGTATGTTTTCACCCTCTCTCTCTCACTCGAGCTTTTGACTCCTTGTTTTCAAAATGTGCAGCGGCAGCAGTGATGCCTGTGTCTTGAGGAATTTACATTCGGTCCTTTATTCTTTGAGAACTAGGGGAGGGGTGTGGGGCAGGAGCGGTGCTGCATGGGGTTCTTGCTGATCTGTGGCTTTGAACCCTGAATGGCACCTGTGCCTTGATGCCGGAGCCAATATTGGATTTGGCCCAGGTCACACCTCAGGGCGGTGGGTTAATGGCCCACTTTGCCAGGCACACAGAGCTGCTCGGCCCCTGCACAGGGCCAAGCTGCTGTCTCAGCACTCAACTCCTCACAGCCCAAGTTGCAGACATAGTGGGAGATCTCACACACGCACACACACACAGACACACAGACACACACACACAGACACATGTACGATACAGCAGCTAACACACTGTGTCAACTAAAACTGCAACACGGGGGTAAAAGCATTGCTCAGCATTCATATTTGAAAGATAGAGGCTAGCCCCATGTTGGATGTGAAACAGATAAGCTGTGCGTGATGCAACGTTACTCTATTGTTGTTGTTGGGACTTTGATGCCGGAAAAATCCGTTTATAGTCTGATGTCTGCGCTCCAGGCAAGGACGACATATATAGCACAACAGAGACAGACTGTTGACAAGCTAAACAAAGAAGTGAAGCAAAAGCTGAACCAGGTGGTGTTTTATGAAGTTGAAGCCAGGGTGGAAATTAACAGCAGCCACTAGTCTAGAGATTCTGTGTACCAGTTTGGCAGGAAGCAGGCAATGCTGAGTGCAAACTGGCTGGTAGACGCTGAAAAAAGAGGCGTGTGGTCGGGCAGGTACACGTGACGGGCGTGCTCTCATCAGGAGGACCTGACAGACGAACTGGAGGACATGCTGGATGACTGAAGGACTGCCTGATGTGCTGACTGATGGACTAACTAAAAACTGGCTTGTTGGCTAACTGGCTGAGGGCCCGGCTGACTCACTGACTGGCTGACTCATTTACTGACTGAAGGACTGACTGACTGTCTGGTTGACTGACTAGGTGCCAGGAAGCAAAGCGTTCCCACATGTTCTCCTCCACGCCACATTTCAGTTGGGGAACGTTGCCCCGTCCCTCTGCGGTGTTTACAGTGCGGAGCCCAGCCGTGGGAGTGCAGACCCACTTCATCTCCACACTCGGCCTGAAACGCATCTCCTACGGCCGCCATTAATCAGCAACAGAGACTTTCTCTCTCTCTCGCTCGCGCTCTCTCGCCTCTCCTTTCTCTCGCTGCTCTACGCCCACAGACATGCTGGATGAGGCCATTTTGAAAGAGTTAACAGATGTCGGCTGATTTGCCCCGGGCTTTCTGACATCGCCCGAGTGATGTATTTGATGTGGAGTTTATTCAGCTCTAATAAACGTATAAAGAATTAGAATAATAATTCACAGATGTACATACCCAGATTATATGCCGGAGCCTCTCTTTGAAGCAGGCAAGGCAGCAAAGATTAACAGAACCAGGGGAGAGGATGAAAAGGGTTTTGGTTCAGTCCACTGATAATCAGGGAGGTCAAGATGGACTAATACCACAGCTTTGGGTTCATGCACCGACACAGACGGCTTTGTTCCTATCGCAGGTTCCTTTTCTGTGGTAAACTCTAAACAAGAAGCTGCTACAGTGACTGTGTTTCTAGAAAAAAAGGAGCACAGTGTATCACATTTGCCAGTTTTTTTTTTTCTAGTCTTATATGTGCTTCTTTTAATTTGTCATTTTGTACTGCAAAGAGAAAAAAAGGGGGAAAAAAACAAAAAGATGAGAGTGAGGTCGAGCATTCTGATCATGGCAGAAAAAAAAAAAAAAAAAAAAAAAATTGGGGAATTACTTTCCAAACAAACAACTTCCATTTGCTTCACAACTAAAGAACAACAAATCTCAAAAATGGCCAGTTGCAGAGCATCTTAATACCCACATAAACCATAAAAACAGCTACACAGCTCCATGGCAATGCATAGCAACCGTGCAGAATTTCAGTCAAGGAGAAAGAAGGCAAAAAAACACCTTATTACTTCTAACTCCTGCAAGCCATTTTGGTCTCCAAAGGTTTTAGAGTGCCGCAGGCCATGTGTCTGCAGTGTTTCGGGAAATGACTTGCCTTCGCACGAACACTGCTATGTTCTGCAGCACTGCTGCCCCCAGCATCCCCGCTCAATTTCTGTTTAACCCCTTCCTGCCTTCCCTCACACTGACTCACTGCAACAGAGAGCTCTCACACCCAGCACAATACTGTCACATTGTTCAGCCTCCCACAAACCAAGGCAAATCAGACCAGCTTTTCCACGAGCTAACACATTAACTCCACGTCTAATTTGGCTACTTAAGCATGTGATGGCTCTTAACAAACATGTTGCAGTGAAGGCGTTAGGTTATGTGGGGCAGGGAAACGTGGAGGAAGATGCCCCTTCACCATTTCACTTTGTCTACTACAATGTGCGACACAGTTTGCACACTTGAGTGTGTATCAACGGTGGATTAAATCTGCAAACTCGTTGACACAACACATAATTAAAACATCTTGCTCGAGGTCAGGAATTTTCTAATTAGTAGTGTACTGACAAAGCTGCAATTCCATCGCCCTGAGTTTCAAAGTCCACAGGTTACTGCGAAGATGAAAGCCGACCCCGGAGCACTATTCTGCAGGGCTGCTTATACAATTCCTCAGAAGACAGTCACAGGGTCACCGAGCTAAACATTGTGCTGCACCCGGAACCTCGCTTCCAAACAAAGAACTTCAAACTTTCCTGCCTGGGAACACAATCTTACCACCACCACCACCCCCTCCGCTCTTTCTTTTCAACCTGAGAGAAACAAAAGATCATGTGAAGGCAAGCAGAGGAGGAAACCATAACATTGTTTTTTTAATCTGTTTAATTAAAATGCTCTGAGCTCGGCTAGTTGAACTACTACAACTAAATACTGCACAGGCTTTATTAGCTGGATCTTTGTAAGTTACTATAAGTTGGCAACACCATTAAGGATTGTGGGTAATAACATTTTGGTTATTATTGCCTATTGATTAAATCCTACTGTCTACATTTGGCTAATATCAGACGATGATTTTGTTGTTGTTGGGATTTGTTAATCGGCTTTATTTGTCTGAAGATTGTGATCCAATCAACAATCCACCATGCCGCCATGTGTTCAGAGTCTTTCTTCTCTCTTTGGTGGTTTCTATAGCGAGAGAGAGAGAGAGCGAGAAGAAACGAGGGACCACTAACAGCCTCCGCAATAACCTGGACAATTAACGTGGGCCAAGTATCTTTGCCTACATAAAGTACCAGAAGTAGAACTTTTTCGACATTAAATATTCAAAGCGTTTCATATATAAAATGAACCCAATTAGAGTTAAAATAGTGTAATGAGTCTCAAGTCAGAATGCTTGTCTTCAGAACTACTCACTAATGAGCCCTTGTTGGTTTTGCACGCTTTACTTCCAATGGTGTGGCACTGTCATTTCTGCCGGTTTTTAATTTTTAATTCAAGTTGAATGAGAGGGTGGTGACTGAGTTAATAATCAAGGCACTGGGGTGTTTTGCTGCCGATGGATAGCTGGGAGAAGTTGCCAAATGAGGCTTGTGGTCCACGCTTTGATGTCTTTGTGAAACGTTCCAAATAGGAACAAACCAGTTTAACAAAAGCCTATCAGTTCAGACTGGTATTGAACATAAATGACCAGACTGAGGGGAACGCATCCTACAAATGGCCTAATTAGGGAAAAGAGTAGGCCATCCAGCAAAAGAGCACGGCAATGAATAGCACAGCAACACGGGGCGCTAACACACACTGACTTGAGAATGAGATAAGAGACCGAAACGGCAGCGCGACGGATCCCGCCGCAGACACAGTACCCTGAACTGTCAGTCTTCACATAAATCCTCATATGAGCAGTCACACATTTCCCTCACAAGAAAAAGAGACCCACCAAGGGGCCACAGTGGATAAGCAGATGGGAGAGATTAGAAAGCACATTTACGGCAGCGGGATCACACCGTGAATTGGTCCTTGATCTCAAATTGACATAAATGGGGCCATTTCTGACACCATTTAGCCATCACAGGCTCCGTGCCAGGGCGCCGTCACTGGTCCCCACGCACCTGATGCGACGCCTGCCGAGTGCGAGAGGCAGGAAGAACGGCTGTCTGAAGAGCAGGTCTGATTAAGATCCTGGCTCTTCTGGGGAAAGTGTAAAATTTAGATGGCCCAGAAAGACGAACCGTAACTTCACTGGAGGAGTTTCTTTTTTTTTTTAAAAGAGAGTTTCTGTGAGCATTTGTGACCCCCAGTGTCACGGTTTTTCATCCCACAAGCTGTGAGGATGACAGAGGTTTCACAGCGATTCAGTAATAAATGATTCCTTCAGCATTCTGGGGAAATGATGATGTTAATTCAACTTTTATAAAAAATACACTACGCCACAACTACAAGTAGCTCTGCTGGAAGACAGAGAGGAGTCGAGTAGTTGCAAAATGTAGCACATTTGGCACAACGAGGTCAAAAAATTAAAATGGCACGATATATGCTGTCAATTAGGGATCTGGGGTGGGCTGGGGTAAACATGGCAGGCAGCATTGTGAAATTTGGACTCAGTGAAGGAGTTCTTTATTACGATTTTGCTGGCACTTTCCTGCAGGCCTCATTCCTCCCATCAGATTCCTCCTCCACAGGCCCAGAAGGCTTCCTTCCTACCTGCACAGCATTTTGGCAACCTGCTTTATTATACCACATACAACAGCATTATTTTCCAGGCAGCTGTGTGTGCATGTGTGTGTGAGTGTGTGTGTATAACGCTTATCTACATATTGACTCGGTTTATATCCACATCCTTGTCTGCCATAATAATTACATATCTTGTAAAAGGAAGTACTCAATTCTTCCTGAACCTGAGGCGGGCAGCTGCAGGAGTTGCCCACCGGCGCCCAGCACACACACCTCCGGCGCTGCCTGGTATCCAAACAGCTTCAGCACATACCCACAGCCATTGCCTTCCATGGCATCATGGCGGCTTTCTATGAGAAACTGAACAGAGAGCGCCAACCCGAGCACGGATAAATGTGTAACTACAGGAAAGAAAGCAGTGGAGATAGGTCGGACAGGTTATACAGACAGCAGGGGCCTGTTTTATAGTTGTCAACGAGTCGGACCACACACACATTGCGTTGCTGCACACATCTCAACGCACACACAAACACACACAAAAAGCAGCATTGTGTGGGGACAGAGACCAGTCGGGGAGGTGTGTTTACATTTTGTGGCTCTCTGGACCTTGTATGTAAACATAAAGATCGCTCCAAAAAGGCCAGGCATGACTTTTCTTCCCCAGCCAAACCACATCGATGGCTCAGAGCTGCCGTGACACGATGCGGGTGATGGAGGCCACATTTAGCTATTCACAACTCTTCCAAAGTTCTATCAGTGGAGGGCTTTCATTAGTCCAACAAATACATAATTTATACAATCTAAAAAATACATGTGATCATGAATCAAAGTGGGAATGAGAGACACAGAAACATTGAGGTTTTCTGGTGATGCCCATTCTTTGTTTCAGGAAGTGAACGGAGGTCAAATGCTGGACAGCTGCTCTGTCAAATGCGGTCAAATGCAATATTGTTGGACTAGTGATTAATAGCCAGACCTCATACTACCAGGAATCTGTGCTTATCGCAAAAATGATTATCTCGGAAAACACTGACATATTATTGCTCAGATTCTTAGCGCACTTACAGTCCCATTAAATCGACCCTATTGTTTAAACATGAAACAAAGAGTCTGCCAATTCAAGCACTTTGAGAAAATAGCAGACTGCACTCTAACTGACAGCACATATAAATATATATTTATATATACATATAAAAACACAAGGGGAGCCAGTAGCCTTTATCCTCTCCCTGTAGGAGACCAGGACTGATAACACTCATGTGCATGGTGATGTCTGAATTCTGCTGAGATTATTTGTCAAAAAACGCCTGAATTTCACAGTTAATTGGCCTCCCTAATTAGCATAGGATGTCTAATTCCCATTGCAGTCAGTGTGCTAAATGGTAAAGCTTTAGCGAGCGGATGCCATTCCTTTTTTTCGTTGGAGCAGAGAGACTCCCCGTGCAAGCCGAGCTGCACTGTACATTACACACTCAATGATCGATTCTAAATCTTAATTAGTGAAACGACAAACAAGCAAGGACACTTAATGAACTGTGTACCTTGTCAAACAGCTGGCTCATTATATTTATTGAGATATATGTTAAATTTAATGATTTGGGCAATTAACTGCGGACCCCTTCTGAATCTCCGAGGGACATAAAGGGAGGCGAGCACCAGGGCCACAGACCTAATGGAAGGCAGCTGACAAATATTTGTCACCCCCAGAGAGCTGAAATCATCAGTGTTGTGTTCAGAAATAAAGATGTCACACAAAATGTCTCTCCCTTGTGAGCTCCACTCCCTGTGCTCTGTGCTCCTGGAGAACACTGCTCCGACGCAGAGATACGACATGTCTCAGGCGCTCTCTGCCTCGCTGGGACCTCATCCCACTTAATGATCGGAGATTTTCTGCAAAAACAATACAGAAACATAACAAAAGATATCTAAAAGTGGGTACAGTCTTTATTATCAGTGCCTTTTTTTCCACGGCCATCCGTTTCCAACTTTTTTTTCTAAATTGGTCAAATGGAAAGCAGTGGAAAGCGAGGGGGAAAAAAATTAAGCTGAGCCGAAAAGTGCGACTTGGATTTAATATTTTATAATTGCCAAGGGACATTCTAAGATCAATGCATTTTTGCCCGGGACGCACATCAGAAAGAGATGTACTTCAGTCTTTTTAGGGAACATTGGTCTATTTAATTCTAGTGTCTGATGCATGTGAAATATGCCTTCCATGGCCTCCTTCTTCTTCCCCAGGCACTGCTGCAGGCAGACATTACCACTTTTAATGGGCCGCCATGAGAAGAGGCAAGTCAGCCAATAACCCATCCTCACTAATGGATCGCCTTGTTTGTTCTCTTTCACGATTTTCTGAAGCTAATTTTAGATGTTCTGTTTTTCTGTTAAAAGACAAAATAGAGGACACTGTATCACAACAATATCTCTGCACAGAACAGTTAAATAAATGGTCTTTCGACAGATTCGCAGAAAAGAAAGTTGTTTTTATTTTAGCAGCTCATTTACATGGACCGTCTCTGCTCAGTAAAGCAGATGGTGGTCGGTCCAGGTTACGAGGGGTGGTGTGAGTGTAACTGGAAGCCAAAGCAGGACCTCTCCCAGCGGGAGATGAAATGAACTTCTGAGGTCTGTTGGAAAAAGCTTAGAGGGCAGTAATGGGTGTAGTTAACAGCAGTAGTTTTTAACAGTGAAAATGATCAACTCGCTGATAAATCCACTAGTAAACGGAACTCAATTTAACCTTAAGAGTGGCTAAATTTAAACTGGCCATGGCTCTAAAAAACAAATATAAATAAGAAATTTAGATCAGTGCTTTAAATCTGATGCTGATTTTGTGAATGATTTTTACTATTCAATTTAATTAATGGTAATTCTTCTATCATACAGGATCATTCAATATACATTTTAAATATTTACAACAATACAAATTGCATAATATTACTGAAATACAAAACATTCACTTCCAATGCCATTCCTACATACATTATTAAAAAGGGTTTGTAGTCAAGACAGACAATTGCAGCTGAAACGTGTGAGTGCAACTTAACATAAAAAAACATCACTAGTAAAGATCAGCCGTGATGCAGTAAATGTACACATGCTGCTCAATTATTTAGTATTTAGTATAACCAGAGAACTGCTGCTTACATGATACACTACTCAACAAGGAAAAGTCCTGAATCAGATTCTGGAAAACTCAAACTACTCTCTGTGTTGGCATTTCTGCCATCGACTTGTAGTATTTTGCCTACTCTGTACATATTACCCCCTCTCATCCACCCTGCCTGGCATTCTTCTGCCCCCCTGCCAGCACCTAATGAAAAATCTTTTCCATCTTTTTTCCTCCTTTCTTTCCCCAGGCTCAGGACCTGACAGCTGACAATAGAGCTGACATAAAACTTAAAAAGTCAAAAGGAAAACAATATTAAAACACATAGCGATAAGAAAATGTACTGCTCCCTGAAAGTTATCAAGGTTAAATGTAACTGTACTGCAGGAGGTCCTATAAATAACCACAGAGACACAGGAGTTTCTTAAGTGAGCCATAACCGAAAGAGCTCTCCGGGGCTCCGCCGGCTCAATGTTGACAACTTCATTAGCAGCGCCCGCGCTTTAAACTCTCCAGTCGTTCGACAACGTTATCACATGTTAAGAGTAAGAATTTGGAGGCCCATAGCTTCTATCTCCTCCAGGATGGAGGGAAACACAAGCAGGCACCAAAACGGCAAAGCAGCGATCGAGGCGTTTTCTCTGCCTATCCCTGAGTGGTGAAGGCGTAGGATGAGGAGCGTGGGTTTGCACAGTGTGGTATATAGCACAGCATGGGGGCCCAGGATGTTAGGCTGTCCCCATGTCCCTGGCCAGCAGGCTAGCTAGAGAGCCAGCCATGATCGACCCGCCTCCGTAGCAGCGAGGCGGAGGGTGGGAAAAAAAAGGCAGCAAATTTCATTCTTCAGAAATTTAATTATATCAAGATTAACAAGGGAGGTAATTAATTTCTTTAAGATGGGTATCTCTTAAGTGCCTGGGGCTCAACTTTGTTGTCAAAACTGTATATTTAACCATTATTTCAGGGCAAAGTTTTAGAGGCAGGAATGAGGGGGATCACTGCTTTGCAATGAATATGGATATATAGGAGCTTCTTATCAAAATAGAGAGATTACAGTGTTAATACTAATGTTCACATTTATGTACATATATAAATGTAGGGTTTATTTAGGAACTATTCAAAAATGGCCTGTGTCAACTACATTTAAAATAATTTGTCGAATCTATATTCACAAGGACGGATTCAACAGTTTTAAGGATTTTTGTTTTTGCATCAGCTAAACTCCTCATCTTTCTGACTTAACCTTTCCTTGATGGGTGAACTAGTACTAGGTCGAGCCCAAGGTTGAATAAACCACAAGACCATCCTGAACTCCAAACTCTCCAAGGCGTTGAACCAGACCTTCAACAGCCCTTTCAGGAGGGTATGATGACAGAAATAAAGAGTGATGCTCTAGTGAATGAAACACAATTCTAACTTATTCTCTGTAAGATCAGAACACCTGTTCTGGGAGTTGAAGACAACAAATTCCATTCAGCAATTTTCTTGAAAAGGTTTGTAAATAGTGTCAAGGATGAATTCCTAAAAATGTCTCTCTTTAAGGCAATTTGAGATTTATCAAGGTTATGACTTCTGATCTTCTACTTCGTTGGAGCATCACCAGGTAAACAAATTATATATACCCAATGATCTGTCAGTGTGTAGTCCATCTACAAAATATAGCCTTATAGAATCAGTGAATAATACATTCTCTTTCATGTGTGACTTGACTGAGATATGGTGCAACAACGTATGAGAGGTGAGAATCCACCTCCTTCATTGACAATGTTTAAAGACTGTCTTATCTCTTTGAGTGTGATTCACAGGAACCTTAAGCCTCAATGACCTGAGCGCTGGACTGCCCCCTGAAGGTGTGTGTGTGTGTGTGTGTAAACCCTTTCAGCAATTTTAAGTGAATTAAGTGGATTAAAGTCATGATGCCAAGTCAATTTGACAATTACCATATACAGTATTTAGTATGCAATGCACTTACAAGCATCTCTTCTCCTCCCTCATTCTATACATAGTTCATTCAGTTCAGGCTACTCAGTG
Source organism: Limanda limanda (assembly GCF_963576545.1). Lineage (NCBI taxonomy): Eukaryota > Metazoa > Chordata > Actinopteri > Pleuronectiformes > Pleuronectidae > Limanda > Limanda limanda. Next base: position 12,625,253 of record NC_083638.1, read on the forward strand.
ATTCCCTAAATTACCAATGCTGCTGAACTACATTTGTCTACATCTCAGGTCTATGTTAGGAACCAACATTAGAAAAATGTATAATGCCTAAAGTGGATGCATTGAATATGGATTCCAGAGGATGAATTACTTTTTATTTTCAGGAACTTTGTATTTAGTGCTTATTAGCAAATGTTACCATTTTAAAACTAAACTAAGATGATAAACATTAACATACCTGCTAAATATCATCATGTTAGCATTGGCACCATTAACAAGTTAGCATGCTGTGTGTAAGAAGAGCCTCACAGAGCTGCTAGTATGGCCACAGACTCTTATTTACACCAGTATTTACTATTCAGGTCAACATTTTAATTGGAAGATATTTTCAGTTTTTGCTGTGATTTACTTATTTAGGCCTATCTTATTTCTTTAACAGGGGAGACGGCCCAATCAGAGCAACCCCCTGCTCCCACAAGACCCACTAACACACACACTCTCAAGGGACCTAATTGCAGGACTACATAAACATAATTATGACATTTCAAATTCTATAATTGCAATTATAATTTCACTTTAATATAACTGCTTTTAGAATAATGCAAATGCTATGTAGGACAATTCTTTTTGCTGGACATGAAGTATTGTAATAATTATATACAATAACTTATCTTTCAACACACTGACATTTTGACAGTTTAACATTAATAATCTAAATGTTTTTACAGCTGAACATGGTGTTGTCAGTGTTCCCTCAGAGACGTTACCAGCTCCACTTCCACGTTAAATTTAAATATAGTAAAGGTCTATATTGCTAGAACTCTATAATCTCTATAACCCTGTATCTACAGTCATGTCTTCTGATAAATACTATAGAGATGGCTTTCTCTGGGGTATAATTCGGATGCTACTGAATGATCATAGAAATATTAAAGGAATATTATATGAATGCTACAGGCAGCATTGAGCAGAAGTGCATCCTCTTTCGCTTCCGCAACTGCACATCGTCACTTTGATCCTGAAGGTGACACTACTCTATACCATAAAGTCTAGAATGGATTTTTTTAATTCTATACATTTTGAATATTATAGATAAGAAGATGAGAAGAGAGAGAGAGAAAAGCGACAAAGCTATTATCGGCCACTTTATGAGTTTTTCCTATTTTCTAAAAGAGCAAATAACAAAACATAGTTTAAAAAATGTCTAGCATTTCAGTACAAACTGAAATGGACGTGGATACATGTATAAATGTATTCCACATAACTGAAGTAAAAAAAATGAATGTATTTATCTTTTAATGCAAATGCTATAGCTGCATTTTAAATTGTTTCACCCACAGTCCATAGTGCAGTAACCACTGGTGGGTACCACTGTGCTCTGCGTGGTGCAGGGGAAGGGAAAGTTGGCAAAGTGCACTGTGTAAAAGCTCTAAGAACGCAAGGCATCCGGCCAAGGAGCCCCTGCAACCATTCTGAAGACTCAACTCTGTCTCCTTTGTGTCCTCGCTGGAAATGCACAATCGCCTTGAGACGTAAAGTCAAACTAATATTACAATCTTCTTGACATTGTGAAACCAATAGCCGCCTCTCTGTGCCCTCTTTAATCATATTTATGTAGGATGTAGAGAAGGGAATCCACACAGGAATCCTTATGCTTCATTACAGCCCGGTATCAGTCATCCTCCTTCATATTCCACCCTGCAAGTCTTGAGTGGTGAAATAAATGTATAAACGCCACAGCTAATCAGGGGTTAATGTCAGTGCACCCAGTGGAGTTAACTGAGGCCCCCTTATGGCTCAGAGCAAAAGTGGAGCTGAACGGGTTTGAGGAATTAAAAAAAAAAGAAGGTTAAGTTAGCTGTCTTTTCCGCGAAAATGAACACTGTGTTTAGTGTATGGTTTGGATATATAGAGGAGGAAAATAAAATAAGAGAAAGAGAGCTGTTGTGCAAATGAACACATGAGAAAGTTTTAGTATGAATTGTGCACACGCACATTACTTCCACTGCACCAGCAATCAGGAATGAGTTTTTAACCAAATAATATTCTCTTCAGAGTCTGGATAGAGAGGGGGAGAGATGGAAAGCAAGAAGAGACAGAGGGAGGAGGAGGAGGAGTGAGTGGTTTCCTCCACACGGTGCCTTCTACTAGCATTCAGCTGGCCAGCTCCCTCTTAACCAAACAGCCTGGTTGGTCCTCGTCCTCTGAATCCTTACGCCCCCCCCTCTGGCGCTGGAACCACCGCGGTCTGCCAGTTTCCTGTTTGTCTGGTTGAAGACCTGGCCGATTTTTTTACTCCCAGGCGGCACATTGGGAGGGACGCAAGGAGAAGCAGGAGAAGGAGCAAAGCACAAGACATAAGGACAGAGGGGAGGTTGGCGGGGAGAAGGCAAAGGGAGAGACACTGAACACTCCCGAGTTGGGATTGATTTACTTCATTAACCGAGATTACAAGTTTAACTTACAAACCAGAGGTCAAAATTTCTCATTAACAAGGGGACCGTGGAGAACCTCGGGGCTGGGAGACCACTCTTATTACTGACTACACATTTCAATCTGTCTTTGATGTTCCATGTCTGCCTTTCTACCCCCTCTTTCCCCCTCCTATTTTTTGGCACCGAGGTTGATTTTAATTGTAGCTATAGAACAGAGCATAGTTTGCCTGTAAGCCAGCCTCCACATCTGTAGTGAGTGCAGCTTTAGTGATATTGGGTGCAGTCCATAGCTCGGGGCTAATTTTAATGGTCCCCCTCCCCTCCCTCCTTCATTGGAGACTCAGATTGTTTTCCACGTGATTCCTGTTAATTTAGCTGGAGGAAAGGGCATCAGTTTTCCTTGTGCTTTTCCCCCTCTCTCCCCATGCCTCTCACTCTATTGCCTCACTCCTTCTTTCTGATCTACAGCCTCAAAGAAAGAAGGTGAAATGAATTCAAATGGAAAAACAGACTGTGCTCACTATTAAATCGCTCACCTACCTTTGTCCCTAGCGTTGCGCCTGGTCGAGATAGATAGGAGAAAGGCGGCGTGGCTGTACGAAACCATGGCAATTTTGCGGCTATTGTCATTTTTATGTCAACAAACAAAGCTCTGGCTTTGATGTGATAAATGGCCTTAGTGCCTAGATGATAACTCTGTGCTCATAAATGTGTCAAGGATGTTTTAAAGCTCTAAGCATGTTTCACACTGCAGGACATTGAGTGCGGAGACAAATTTTTACACTGCAGAAGCTTTAATGCTAACCTTGGATGTTCTGAAGTCTCTATCTGTCCATCATAAGAGACGGTAGCAACACAATTTAGCCAAGGATGCACCAGATGTAAAGAGAGGAGATCATCATCGAAATCGATGGGAGGAAATTAAACAGTCTCAGTCAAATCCTGTTAAAAGTGTGAAAGACTGAATATTGAGGGTGCGATCAAACAATAATTCGGCAATAAAGATTTGACACACTGAGCTAAAATACTTCTTTAAAGTGAATGTGGTGTGTTGCCTAACAAGAAAAAATTCACAGGGAATTAAGATTTCCTTTTCCAATAGCTCGACACTTATTAGTCAGGCATCAAAGTGGTAGTGTCCACAACTTCAAGCTTATGGCCTGAGGGCAAAGGTCATTTGTGCCGTCGTCATATTTCCATCCACCTTGAGCTCCCCCCGACCTTCTTCAAGGTAACCCATCCCTGACTTTTGTGCCGCACTTCAAAAGCCTGTGTGTGCTGATTGGAGGGTGAGGGCAGTAGGATGGGGACTAGTTAGCCGGTGTGGGGTTTTGGAAGAGTGTGCCTATGCAGTGACCCACCGCTGGGACCACAGCAGGACCTCTTCTAGCAAGTCAGCCAGCAGCCCCAGCCATTGGCTCCTTGGAACTAATCCACCCTGCGGAGCCCTGTAAGGCACTCTTTGTTCCTTCCTGCCGACTAGACCAGGCTGGAGAGAGACTCTCCACTCTGGACTGGCTATCAGTTTCACAGCCCGTGGCCATCCTCATCCACTCGCAGGTCCCAGCTCGGCCAAGCCACCATCAAATTAAATGTGGGTGAGTGGGGGTGGGGGTTGTGATCGGGGTGCATGGAGGGAAATCGTGTCACCTGAATTCCGTCACAGTCCGAACATGGTGGAAAGGTGTTCGGACAAGGAGAAGAACAAGCAGGAGGGAAGGAATATCGAAGAGGAGGAATTTAACTGGAGCTCTGCCTCTCGGTGAACAGAGCAGGATCTCAACAAGGCCATTATCTGGCTCCTAATTTGAGCTCTGGCACAGCACTGAAGGGCTGCCTTTGTCTGGGATTAATGCGGAAAGCTCAGGATGCGATGTCAGAGGGAAATAATCAGCATGGGCCCTTCATAACGTTGGCTGCTTGTGCTCCTGGCCAGGGCCCCCCGGCTCATTTCTGTGGAGATGAAATCTATGACAAGCCCCTCAGTGAAGCTGAGAGCAGGCAACAGTCCAGTAACACCCACAGGCCTCCAGGCATCCTGTGACCCCCTTAGAAAAGTCACATTCACTTTGCTCTGGAGAAGGGAAAGAGAACGCCGCAGGCTCTTCAAGCCCATGTGAAATGAAGAAATGTGAGGAGGTGAAAACGAAGTGAAAATAAGTTAAGATTCCTCCTCCGCCCCCTCTGCAATCACTCCAGAGGAGGGGCACCTTATGACTTCACTTCATTATGCCCCGCTAATTAAACATGAGCAGGACATTAAAAAGTAGGTGGGGGGGAGTCGAAAAAAGACAAAAAATCCAGCATAATGTATATTAATGTTTATGTTGTATAACTGTATTTGGGAAAGCGGTTTAAGAAAGCTTCTTTTTTTTGGAAGCAGAAGGTCGCAGGCTAATACCCATCAGGGTAAAACATTCTGAAAGAGGTTGGCACTGCACTCAAGAACCAGAAGTAATGCTTTTATTTTGTTATTTATGCTTTCTTACCGGGTGCATTACTATGCTCGTCTGCAGCATATTGCTGCTAAGCGAAGGATGTGAAGATGCAACTCGATAAGTAGGTTATTAAAATGACCAATTGAAATTCAAAATTCCGGCTTATTTTACATTCATCATATTTACAGATGAATATGTGGAATTCAAATGTTTCCCCTGCCTAAAGGAAAATGTGACTCGGTACAGCAACTCTGCATGAGTTCATGTATGATCCTATGCTAGAGAAATATAACATTAAAGTTACTTCCTCTGGAACAGGAGACGTTCAGTTCAATCGAGAACATACGGAGCAGGTCACCTAATGTGTATGGCAGATGTGACACATGATATTTTGTACTATCTTTGTCATGTTTGCTGACTTAGATTGGAGAGAGTGATCAGATACATTCCTAAACTTGAATAATGCTAATAGCTGGGTAAGGATGAGGAGGATCCTGAATGCAATGGCTCTAAGACTGAAGGCGTGGGTGTAGACTAGAGAGACATACAAATAACCTTTCTACTACACAAACCCACTCCCTACAGCCCACAGAAAGGTATCGGCTAATGAATCTTATCATTGATTTCAGATTTGATCATCTTCACTCACATGGTATATGAATAAACATGACAACAGTTTTGTAACGCATTACCAGCCATGCCTTTCTCAGCACCAAATAAATATAAAGTAAATAAATGTAAATATAAGCATATGTATTAACCGAGATTACAAGTTTAACTTACAAATATTTGAATGCATGATGATGATAACCCATTGACCAGCCAAATGCTGTCGATCATGTCATCATTCACACCATCTATCTATTTTCTCTTTACTGATCTCTTATATTATTAATCTACATTTTATTTGGGTGCTGCAATAATATTACGTTTTTCTCTTAATTTAGCTTTTTACTATTAATGGTTTTCCAGCACTACTTAGTGGACATAGTGTTCTCAGATTTGCTTTTAATGGAAACTGAATTCTAATAGATTCTTATTATCTATTATGTAAAAACTCACAATTAAAAATGAAGTCAATCTATCACTCATCAACAGCCATTTATCCACATTTTTATTGTGAACAGAATACAACGGAAAATAGGGGGGAAGTTTTGGTTGTTTTTGTTTGTCTGAAGACTTAAACAGTATTTTGGCAGAGGAACAACTTTGCACAGTCACATAAAAAATAAATGAGTGGTATCTCCATCATTGATTATCTCATATTTTTCACCTCAGTAAATGTTAGAGCCTATAATATGCCACCCAGTCAGGGTTTTTCCACATATAAACTGAGTATCCAGCCAAAAAGAATGTTGTCGGGGAATTTATTGTCATACTCCCTCAGGGAGTTTTACTTTTATTTCCAATCTTCATTTTATATTTTCTTATATTGATTTGAACGCACGACCAAATGTGATTTTGTGTGAATTTGACTGAACTTGAGACTGAACAATGTGTGTGCAGTCCTTGGTTGACTGTGACGTGATCACAACTTGACCCAAATGTGTATCTATCAGCAGAGAGAGAGAAACAAAATGTGTTGGAGGCCAAAAACAGAGGTAAACCATTTGAGATTTTTTAAGAAAGGAGCAGTGTAACATTAAAATCTTAGAATCCCTGTTGATGTCTGAGTTTCTTTGACCGATCACATCAGAGCTTGAGGTGAAAACCTAAATAAAACATAAAGTGGCCCTGATGACTGAGCGACATCGGCTGCTAAATCTAAAAATAAGAAAAGGTAGAACAAGGTTGTTGTACAAGAGTCCCTGACAATATTTCTCAGGCAAACAAATAACATAGGCAGACGACTAGAATAGAGTAGTAACAAAACATTTACCTAAAGACGAACTGCAATGCAACAGTTTATGGTTACAGATTGTGCTGGACAATGCGTGTAACAACTATCAAGTATCACATCTTTGACTACTGTCGTGTATTCACCAGAGTAAATGAATTTAGCATGTGTTTAAATATAGTGACAGGCTGATATTTGTGATGCTTATTTTCGTGACTCTCAGACAGATTCTCAGAGAGTCCTTCAGCTGTTTATTCAAGCAGGTCTTTCCTTCTTTGGAAGGACCTTTGACCAGCTAATAGATGGCTGTAGAGGGAAGATCCTTGGCCATTGTATTTTCATCTTCATGTACAAAACACGTCCTTATTAGGAGGCCTTAGGTGGGACGACATGTTACCCGAAGCCATGGGCGGAACTAACCTCTCTATATAATGTGTGTTTGAACATGGCCTGTCAGACTTCACCATTTGGCTGTGTGATTTCTCCGAGTTCTAGAGCTCGTCCTGACCTGTGAAACTTCTGTGTAATAAACATTATTATACTTGAAAGTACTGGGTCCACGTTCCTTACCTTCACCATCAACTTCTACAACCAAATCAACCTCTCGTCTGACCAGAAATACACATTACTACAAATAAAGTAGTCTTGTGTACTTGTCAAGGTCGAAAATCTACCTTGACAAGACTGAACTACTTTTCCTTCCAAGGAAAGGCTCTCCCACCCATGACCTGACTATGACCTTTAGACCCCACCCAGACTGCTAGCAACCTGGGTGTGACACTCGACAGTCAACTCTCCCTTACTGCCAACATTACTGCAACAACCCGCTCGTGTACATCCATGCAGCACAACATCAGGAGAATAAGTCTGCCCTCCCCTTCTCACTCAGAAGGCAGTGCAGGTACTGGTCCAGGTTCAGGTCATCTCATCCAACTACCTGCTGGGTGGCCTAGCTGCTAGGTCCATCCGACCTCTGCAGCTCCTCCAGAATGAAGCAGCTCGACTGGTCCTCCACTTACCTAAGTTCACTCACACTACTCAGCTCCCTTCACTGGTTACCAGTGGCTGCCGGTATCTGTTTCAACACACTAGTACTTGCGTACGGATCCTGCACAGTGTACATCCAGGACATGGTTAAACTTTACACTCCAGCCTGTCCACTCGCTCTGCATCTGCCAATCGGCTTGTGGCTCCCTCACTGCGAGTTAACCACAACAAACAAATCACAACTGTTTGCTGTCCTGGCTCCCACATGGTGAAATAGCTCCCCATTGACATCAGGAGGGCAGAAAGTCTACATATCACCCGCCTCAAACGAAAGACACATTTCTTCCAACTATACCTTGGTTAAGAAGATGATATCTAATAAACCACCATCAACTCTGGTGTTTATATGTCAAAAAAATGGCACTTACATGTCGCACTTTGGCAGTTTGGCTTTTTTTAAAGCAAATTGTACTTACTTGATTCTTGCTGTTCTGGATTTGTACCCTCATTGTTGAATGCACTTATTGTAAGTCAAAGTAAACCTTGATACTGACACATCACAAGTTTGAAGCATTATACGGAAAGTGATGCACATCCTCAAGTGTTCCCTGACAGAAATGTGAAAGAGGAAAACAAACATCCCACATTGAAACCAAACTCCCCATCGAGTGGTTTGATTAAGATGAATTGCAAGTAGCCTGACCAGTTGCTGGTGCAGGAGACCACGGCCTCACCTGCAGTTATGTGTTTCTATTTCTTATTCAGTTTTGCAGAAAGATATCCAGTGAGTCATTTCTTGCATACCATTTAACAACCCTCAATGTTTGAACTTACCACAGTCGGGGAAGATAGAACAAGAAAAATTACTGAAACCTGCCTACATAAGAATGCAAGGAAATATTTTCTTTGGATTCAGTATTCTCCTGAGGAAATGCCAGTTGGTAGGTTTTCAATATGCTTTGTGTGTCTATAAAACTATCAGGAAGGGTAAAACGTATTCCTTATTACACCATTTAGTTTCCTAGATAAACACAGTGAAACTGAGTTAAAAAGTTGCCAGTTAGACAGTTCCCACTTTTGGAGTTACCTGATTTATATATATATATATAGATATATATAGATAGGGACAACAAAAAAGAGATAAATAGCCAATATGCAAGTCTGGTTCTTACCTCGGTCCCTGATGGCGTGGCTCCAGGTGAATCCACTTTACGTTTTTTGCGGGGTCCGATGGCAGCTAGTGCTGTAAGGTTGGCCTCTCGCTGCCTCACCTGCGCCAGCTCCTGTTGTTGCATCTGGTGAAGAAAAAAGAACACAAAGATTAGAAAATTACCCTCTACGCTCTATGTAGTGTAGCGTAGCGCCAATATTACATGCATCTGTTTGGGGTAGAAAGGAAATAAGGCATCAATATGCACCACTGATTCATGTACATTTAACATCTGTTGAAAAAAGTGAATTTTCAAACCCATGTACTTGCATTTCTTAAACATACATACTCATAACTTATGCCCTAAATGTGATGGCTTGGAGGATAACAAAGCTTCAGTCTTCAGAAAACAAATGTATAACAAAACCATCTATGTTAGAGAACTGCTTCATGTAGGTTGTTGGTAGCAGTGATGGTCTTACATTTCAAAACCCAAATTCCTCCCTCTGGATGTGTTTACCAAACACCATGTCAGTTATTTGGAGCCTAACCCTAACCCAAGAGCTGCTGGATTTGAATTATAGTCACATTTTAAAAGACTCGATGGTAAGAACTGAATCAAATGTACGTGAGTAAATACATATTCTTGTGTTGTATAAGCTCTTTGAGCTGAACAAAATGGAAGCCTTTTGTCAGCCATTAACAGAGCTCCTGTCAAAGCTAGTGTGTGTGTGTGTGTGTGTGTGTGTGTGTGTGTGTGTGTGTGTGTGTGTGTCTGTGTGTGTGTGTGTGTGTGTGTGTGTGTGTGTGTGTGTGTGTGTGTGTGTGTGTGTGTGTGTGTGTGTCTGTGTGTGTGTGTGTGTGTGCAATCACATGGTCCCATTGTGATTTTTGCAGTTTGTGATGTATACGGGGGTGGTTGTGTGGAGGCACTGCCCAAGGTAATGTCATGTCTTGCCTCAGGGCTGAGGGGGAACCCAGCATTGCTTGGAGCTGCCCTTTCTATTGGTTGGATGTGTGAAGGCCCGGGGCCATGGCACAGAGGGTGTCAACACTCCCTCCAACATGCAAACACAGTCAACACACACACACACACACACACACACACACACACACACACACACACACACACACACACGTGCCTATGTCGGCCAGAGCACAGGGAATGCCTACCCACCAGCCTGCCTGCGTGCCTGCCCGCTGGGGGGAGAGGGGCCTGGGTTGGAGCGAACAGGGACAATCAATGTGCGCTTTCATGTCTTTCATGTTCTTTTATGTTATCGCTCAGCATGTGTTCGCCGGGCGCTAGTGTTTGTGTGAGGCATGTTTGTTGTCTGATCAGGGCAAAATTTCATGTTACTTTCAGATGGCGCTGTGTAAAAGGTTGCTTTGGTGTACAAAGTCTGTTCTAAAATGAGCATGCAGTTGGCTCTGATTTTTCTCCTAAAACCCTGCTGGCGAGGCATGCCCTTTAGGGTGTTGCCACTTCACATTTAGCACGGTGGAACTGTCGGAAGATTAAAACACGCTGACAACACAAAGTATAGGGGAAATAATAGCAGTGGTAGCAACTAGCAGAATACCTCAACTACATTCACTTGTCCATTTTTAAATGGATACTGGTAAAAAAAAAATGGAGATGCTGCCTGTTAAACAAATGCTAACTAATAACAATGACACGGACATGACATGATATCAGGTAGTGAGTTGAGCATCAGGCTCTTTACACGATGCAAATACAGTCAGATCATGACTGGATGTGGCCAACTGGGGTGGAGATGAATACTGCTGCTGTCCTCATGGCAAATGTAGCATTAATGTTATCATTGCTAACCTTATTAGGCCTTGCTACAAACAACACACAAATCTCTCGAGGCGAGAGAGAGAGAGTAGGAGAGAGAGAGAGAGAGAGAGAGAGAGAGAGAGAGAGAGAGAGAGAGAGAGAGAGAGAGAGAGATGTCCGCTATCTCACTGATGGCACCAGGATGCCGGCATCTCTGCCTGGCAGTTGGCACCAGGCATGGGCTCCCAGCGCCCACAGCAACTGCCTGCATTTTCAGATTTATGACTGTATGATAAATGAAGACTTCATTTTACCATCTGCAACCCTCCAGTCTGCGTTTCCTGTCAGTACAGAGGCCGCCATGACACTGGGAGACGGATTTTCTGATTTCAATCTGGTGCCAGTGCGCCAAGTCCACCTTCCTTTGACGATTGCAGATTGATACAAGCTAGAGTTGGACCAGACTTTGCTGGATTTGTTTTGAGATGTTTTCTCAGTCTATCATTTAATTCAAACATTGTAATTGAGAGCATTTATGTGGACACAGACAAGAGTAGAAATAACAGTATGAAGGACTATAGACACATGTTGCCTTCAAACCATCTAGATTACTCATCAACTGCCCTGAACTGTACAGGTTTGTTTATGTATAATGTAACTAATCTCTTGTCACTCTCACTCTGGGCACATACATATAGATATATATATATCAATAAACAAATGTATATATAGGCGCTAAGTAACCCTACTATTAGTATCATCATTATATATTATATCATTATTAAATGGAACCATTTTTTTGAAGATTAAATGATTTTGCAGTATCTGCCATCAGGACATCGTTCTGAGTCATCTGGATCTCACTGAGACAGATACCGAAATCAAAACTCTTACCAACAAGTCAAAGAATCTCTCTCTTCTTTCTGAATTCCCCTGTCAGCAATACGTACAATCATCTCTGAGAAAGGACTGCAAAGGTCACTACAGAGATTAATCCCAGACTGGAAGAATAACCAGCTGGCTGGCAGGATGCATACATTTGTCAGATCTGATCAATGGTACCACATAGGTAAATATCTGCTGCTCTAAAGTCACATAAATACCAGTGCTTCCAGTCTGCCTGTGTGCCCTTTGAAGCAGAGAACTGGGACTTGTTATGTCAAATTATTAGCAAAGGTCAGGAGATGTAGAACATTTTCCAGGTAGCCACAGTATCAATCTGTGGCTCTGTTAGAATGGGGTTTTATTTAATCTTAATGCAGAAAGCACAGTGTTGGGTGATTATGTTATGGCCAGCGTGGAAATTGGACGTGAATGGAAATACAAATGAGTACATTTCTGGGGAAGCGATTGTCGCAATTGCACCAATGTCTCCAACAGATGTCGAGTGGCCTGCTTAATGCAGTTAACACTGTGATGACACTTTACAGTGTTTAGATTACCACCCTTAAAATACTAATACAAATCGTTTTTTTTATTTGACCTTTATTTAACCAGGAAAGTCCCATTGAGATTAAAAACCTCTTTTTCGAGGGAGTCCTGGCCTAATCCTAATTCACCTCTTCACAAAACTTAACCTGTTTCTATAGATATTAGCCCTATACATATGCCTGATTATTTCCATAAAGGTATCTGTATTATTTCTTGAGAATATCCCTTTATTGAATCTGCACCAAAACTTAATGGATTTTTCCTTGCTCCACACTCCACCCTTTCGCCAAGTTAGTTTCAAGAAATCAGTAGTTTTGGCGTAATCCTGACAGACAAATAGCAATAAAACATAAACTCCTTGGCTAAGGTCATAAGACAAAAACCTCTATTTAAAGGGAAATGGATGTTATTGTTCATCTGCAGCGTTGACGGCTGGTTTGCCTGTTTAAAACAGCAGCTTAATCAGTATAGCTGATGCTAACAAACTATTTATAAAAAGAAAAGTTAAATAATGTTTCATTAATGCAATTGTGTTTCTTGTTCTTGTTCATTAGTAATGTTTTTTGCTACCTTGTGGACTCAACAGATTCTGTCGCAGATGGGAACTCAATTCACTGCATTCAATTTAAATATTTGAAAAAATATGTCCATCTGTAATAAAAACTCTAACGCACCCTTAATAGATCGGTCAAAATGTCGGTCATGACTGAAGATAGGATTCTTTCCCCTCAAAAACATGAGAAAGAGCAGCGTGTTCATTTATATTACAAAAAGTCTCAAACACAGCAATAACCTTAGAGCCGTCTGATATGCTTGGAGTGAAGAGGAGGATAATCTGCGGGAGCCATGATGGCCAACCCGCCATTCTCCATCTCTGCTTTTTTTAACAAAGGCTTTTCTCTCCCTCCTCCCTCCCTCTCTCCCCCTGGCCTGAGGGGCTGCTCATGGCCCCCCAGACGCTTACAGACAGATGTCCTTGGTAGAGCAGAACACGCTCTGCTTGACGTCACAAGTAGCTAGGGGGCAGTGGAGGAAGCTCGAGGGCTCTCTGCTCTACAAAGACCACAGTATAAAAGCCAGACCATGGGTTTTGCGTTGGTCTGTCTCTTTACCCTCCCCCTAATCAGCGCTGGTCCAACAAGACACAGCAGGGATCTTCTCAGTATATAGACATGACATATGTCACTTTGGTGAACGCCGTTATTTCCCCAAAGACAGTTCATACATTTTAAACAAGGCAAGGTGGCTCCAGTGGAAATCAAATCCCTTACCATGGCTTTAACCTTTGCACTGCTCGCCTATAGGCTGAGTTAGATAAAGGACATAAATACAATAGTATTGGCCGAATGCTGAGGAAGCTGTCTCCAGGCAGAACATTGCACTTTCTGCATTTTACTGATGTGTTCTAGTGTTTGGGCAGATATTAGTTTAACTACACCTTGCAATGGGATCCCACTAGTGTTGATGTCCTGATCACCAAGTATTCAGCAGTTATTACTACATTGTTATGACTCATTCCATTAGACGTGCATCCAAAGCTCTGCACACAGTTGATGTTATCACAGTGACAAATGCTGCATTCAAATGGGGTTGTGTTTACCGTGTTTACAAGAGTCCTTATTAACGCCACCGTGGTATACACAACCTTGTAGCTTGGTTTCGTGAACAAGATGTGATGTGATTGATGACATTTCAGAAATGGCAGTAGCCACAGAAGTAAATTCAGTCACATGTAATGTTTCTTTTTATTAATTTATGTTGCTTTTCCCAAAACTAGTCTTTTCCCTCATTATTTCTTTGCATTTCCTGCTCTATGTTACGTGACTGCTAGCTTGTTAAACTTTTAGCCTCTGTGACTTCTAGACACCAACAGTCAAGTCCATATTACTAACCATGTCGTTACCACAAGCTCCTAAGTTCTATTTGAGGGCAACAAAAATCTGTCCACATCAGACACAAGTACCACCCAACACAACCTCAAATCTGTGTCTGCTGGGTTCTCACTACAAAAGGTTTCTCCTGGACAACAGTTTTCTTAATATATGATAAATATATCAATAATCTAACAGTATCTTAAAGTAAGACTGTTGGAATTATTTTGCTCTCTAACTACACTGGTGTGGATAATAGCACAATGTTAAACACCAGTAATAATAGTTTTCATAGTGAGCAGTGTATGAGAAAGGATTGAGGGGCGTCACTCCGATTGTATAAACTCAAATGTTTAGTACATCAGGTCTATGAGGGCCACAGGAGTATAACAAGTATATTTAATTTGATTTAATATTTCATATATGTTTTTAGATCTGGGTGGATGTTGATGAATCACTGTCATCATGGGGTGAATCCCTGTGTCTTCTGTGATCCTTTGACTTTCCCCCTAAAGCCATCATCGGGTCAAAATTTAAACCAAAACCAATTACTCAAGCAAATTTCAGACTCGGCTGTACATTGTTTTGTGTTAATTACGTCCACGTTTGCATACCGAAGTTAATTAAACTACGATCGTGAGTTGGCCACCATTAGTGACCATTGTAACCTGGTAGACGTCATAATAAAATGTCTCAGTTTGGGTGTAAATTAAGATTGTTTTCAGTCGCAGGTTTCCATAGCACCGCACATTCCTACTCTATAATTAAGAAACTGTGAAACAGCAGTAATGTAATATTATATATGACTTGTGACTTGTTTACACGATGTACTCACACATAGATTGGAAAAAACATTAACCAGGTAATGGAAGCTTGTTGATATAAGTCATCCTTTGAAAAAGGGGAAATGGATCATATATTAATCTGTCATAACTCAATTGATACTTATGTCCATTAGCCGTTATCCTGCCATGTTTTTGTATGAGAATAATTCTTTAGGAAAAAGTATTTTGGTGTAAGATTCCATTTCCTGTTTGACTGGCAGTTTTCATCCTGTCAAAAGCGTCACTATACACACGATGGTCTGCAAAACACAGTGTACGGACAGGAGTGTTTTCTTACATTTGTAACACAACTAGCAACGACTTCAGAGTGTCCCTGTCTCCCAGAGCTTTGTGAGTATTCTGTGTCATTTTGTTGCTTTAATTCTGAAATGAGCAAACACGAACCATCTTTTCCGGTTCCCTCCAACTCTCACTACTGCTTACACTGTTTCTTCCTGCAACAACTCACTTTCCAGCAGGACTTCTGTTACAGGCTCGACACACGTCAATTTCTGTTAGAATCCATAATGTCTTCACACACGTAAAACCATCTGAACCTGTCAGTGGCAAAAACAAACAGTGAACGTACTTTGATGCAGACAAAGGACCCATGGGATTACACTGCAGCTGTTTGGATGCTGGTTATCTTGTTCTCCCACAATATTTGACCAATAAATCCAAACATCTCTGTCTTTATGAATCGTTTAGACCAAAAAAGAAGGGAAATGGTCCTGAGGTTTAAAAATACTGGAATTATCCCTTAACATGAGTGTGTGATGACATTTTACGTATGTGTTTTATGCGTGTCTGTTAACCATGGATCTCATTCACCTGACACCCACATGGCCGACATTACATGAACATCTGTGAGCTGCATCTTGAGGCCTTTCCTCATGTGAAGTGCCTGCTAGTTAGTTTGCCGCAGGGAGAAAGGCCATTTGCAGTAACCAATCAGGTTCTCCATCTGCACTCACACAGTACAATGAGGAGAGTTCAGCCTCGACCTGATAATCTCCCCAAGTCTTTGTGTTAAGAGACATGCATCTGGCAGCTTTCCACAAGTAAAAGTTTGAATGTTTAATTTGTATTTAGAAACATGTGTAATGTTTAGATGAATTTTTGTGCTGAAGCATGTTTCATTGCCCTTTTAGGTATAAAGTTACACTGTACTGCATTCAATCTTTGTGTATAGTTTACAGTTATATGCATAGAATCTACATATCGAGTATATACATATTGATGGATTGCATTATTTTACCAATACAGAATAACAGATATTAAATATTTAAAAGTGTCCTGAAGAGACAAATCATGATTGAAGTTCAGTTTCGTCACATTGTCCAACACATAAATCTGAATATTTTAGCGAATCTGTTTGTGATTACATTATTTTACCTATGTAGATGAATTCAAAATACATGCATGAGCTAATAGTCTTGGCTCAGAGTGTCCCATTTCCTCTGAAGCCGAGTATGTCAGAAGTGTTTCCAGGGCCAAGGACCAATTATTCTGAGCCCTCAGCCGTCCCTGGAGCTAAGGTCATTATGTGAGTGTCACTATCATGACCCTGTGGTTCCTCTTCATCTGCAACTTATTTGCAGGAATTAAACCGTGTAGAGGGAAACTGTGTTAAATATGTGCATAAATAAAGACTTGATGCCGCTGCTTCGGAGCAAGTATTATTTTGGATAAATAATAACATTTGCGCTGCGCATTTTGCCAAAGAATTGTGTTTAACGAAGGAGCCAGAAATCAGTGTTAAGCAGATTCTGACGGTGTCACACCGGAGTGAAGAGGGGAGAGCGGTGATCATTAAAAATACTGCTTATCTAAGGGAAAATTTCCTACTTTAAATGTTCTCTCGCTTTGTCTCATTCTATGCTGCCGTGCTTCGTCTAGCAGTCTTCTCTCCCCCTGTCTCTCTTTTTTTTTACGATTTAGATTCGCCGCTCGTCACCTTCTATTGATCACGTCTAATTTGCATCCAGGAAAAGATGAGAACTCAGATATTCACACTCTGAGAGAGGACGATCTCAATGATTTATTCATTTCCAAATCAAAAAAAAGAGAGGAGTGAAAGGAAGGTAGATGAGAAGGGGGAATCTTCATAGGCAGCAGGCGACTAGCAGGCTCTATAGCTGGGCTCCTCTTCTCCACACCGCCCCCAGGCACATGGTGTGCAAGTCCTCCTAATTAACAAGGTGAATCATGCTGCTGCTCTCTAATTAGCCAACATGACAATCTAATGGAAACATGCAGGCCGAGCTGGCACACTTAGCATCACCTCACAAAGACCTCGACTACTGTCCTTCCCACATGGATTTCACAAAAATGACACCTCAGAATCGAAAATGAAAGAGGAAGGAGAAAGGGGGCAGAGTGGTTCGGGGAAGTGTGTTTTTGGGAAAGGTCAGGAGGGAGAAGTTATAGCTGGTGAGGGTGAGGTGTTTTTTCCCCCTCCTTCCACTTTCCTGTGTGTGTGCGGTGTTTGTTGCCTAATTGAAACCTGCCTCCTTCTCACTTACATCCCCGGCACAGGAGGCTGGCACCTCGCCACCAGCGTAGCTCAGTACGCCCAATTCCCCTGTCGCTCGAGTCCCAAGGAGTGCTCCGGCGCACAAAGAGAAAAGTGAATCACAGGCTTCTGCAGCGAAGAGACGAGTCGCTATCTCCCTCTGAGGCAAAAAAAAATCTCCTTTTTTGTTGTTTTCCTTCTCATTACAGCACTTTGTAATATTCGAAAACACACAGGAACACCAAAGGTACTTTTAAAGCCTGCTTTTATTTTTTTTTTTCTTGTAATATGTCTTGGGGTGAAGTAAAAAAACAGAAGTTGAGACTACCGACAACAAAGCAACAAATAAAAATAGGGTTACATTGTGCTGTTTAGTAGCCCGAACATCTTGAGGACCTAAAAAAAACAGACATTTCTTAAGTGATAATTAAATTATTCACATCAACCCTTTGTATGATCTTTCAAAAAACATCCAGTTGAACATGTATCAAATTAGGACACCTGCTAAAGTAATGCATAACCTAATTTGCAAAAAAAAAAAAAAAAAGCAGAATTCTTCTACTCACAAGCTGACCATGAATGCTGCCTGCTCTATTCATATGAGGTATTGTGTGTCTGTGAGGCCAGAAGACAAGAATATAACAAGTATGAACTGGGACACACAAAACAGCAGGAATTCTCTTTGAAAGTCAGCACAGAAAGGGAGAGGACGTGGAGGAGGGTAGCAGGCTTTTGCCCCTGGGCCTGCCTCACGGGCGAGACTGGCTCTTTGAGCAGAGCAGTTTGTGGAAGGCCAGAGGATGAGAGCCTATGAACTTGCCGATATAACTGGCCTAATAAAAAACCAAGGGGCTGCTACATTGTCCTCTGACACACTGCGTAGAGCCGCTCCTCTCTGGCTGACTGGGCTCACAGTGTGGGTGGATTCCAGTCTCTCCGTGACCTGGTCACTTGTGGAGGATGTCGGGCCAATCAAGGAGCGTGTGCATTAGCATTTAGGCCTGGTGCATAAATAACATGTATAAATGAGGTTTATGTGTGTTCATAGAATCTAGTTTGTAGAGAAAGGAAGGACCAATAACTGCCGACTTTTAATTGGAGCCACACAAGGGTCAAAGTTGAGCTCAAGCAGAATTAATCTAGTACAGAGGTTCGAGACATTTCAGTGCTGCTGCATCAAAATGGACCAAAAACTCCTAATGCCTGAAGAAGAAAAAATATTTGAAGAAGATAATTCTGACAAAACCTTTGAGAATCCCATTGGACAGCTCGAGGTTTTCCCACCAGTCTTCTGGAATCATTCTGAGCGAGAAGTGAGGTGTTGCTTCAAGGACAAGAGGAGAGGAGAGGAGAGGAGAGGAGAGGAGAGGAGAGGAGAGGAGAGGAGAGGAGAGGAGAGGAGAGGAGAGGAGAGGAGAGGAGAGGAGAGGAGAGGAGAGGAGAGGAGAGGAGAGGAGAGGAGAGGAGAGGAGAGGAGAGGAGAGGAGAGGAGAGGAGAGGAGAGGAGGAGAGGAGAGGAGAGGAGAGGAGAAGAGGAGAGGAGAGGAGGAGAGGAGAGGTGCAATCATTGGAGTGAAAAGGCGGACAAAAAGCTTGTTCATGCAGAGATCTTGTGCTGTATTGCTGTTGCTATTACCCTCATTGTGCCGACTTTACTTGTTCACACCACGTTGACACTGAACCAAACAAGCTTGCATGGTGTCTGCCCCATGTGTGCTGTTAGATAACATACTGGAATCCAGAATCACAAGCGTGACGTGTACCACAACAGCACTGGTGTCTGACGCACCAAGCCAGCTCTCCCAATCTAGCTCTGTGACTTTCTCCACTGTGGGCTATAAGGCTGAACAACAATGCCCCCTCATTCCATGGTGGTGGCGGTGAAGCATGTTCAATTAAAAAACAGAACTCAGATATAACGTTTATTATATTATTTCACAACCACTAAAACGAATGGGATTGTCATTTCACAAATTCATGCCAATTTAGCTTCGGCCATTTTCAAAGATCAGTTTGTTTGCTCTTCTCAAGCAACATAATTAGGGCTCAGTAACATGCATTTCATTTCACTTCCTCATAAGTACCTTGCGATTATTGTAGCTAAATATCTACACAACTGTCTCATGAATTAGTTTCCAAAATTATCACAAAATAAACAGATTGATTATGATGTGGTTATGACAGTATTATCTTAATTTACATGTAAAATGTGGGTTTGCACTTTGTCTGAGGTCACCTTGAGTTTTAATCATTGAATTGCACTAACTAAGTAAGTACTGTTTATACAAATGGAACTTGGAAAAAACAAGTAGTCTAGAAACCAACAAAAGTCTGCTAATTGAAAACAAGTTATCATTCACTGCTACTGTGAGACAGATTACATGCAGGCAGTCAACAGCTGATCTGAGACAGCCCTCTTCAGTCCTCCCTCCTCTTAGGTGAGTTGCATGTGCCAAGATAAATTATAAATATTTCTTTGTTACACACACATATATAAATATATAACTTTGACACTTTGGTTCTCATTAATTTCCTGCAACTCTCTTCCACCACACCCCCACCTCACGGATGACGCAAATTACCTATATTTGATTTGAAGAAGTGATTTTTGCCAAAAGAAACTGATTTACCTGGTAAATGAGAGGAGAGGAGAGTATTATACTGTTTTAATTTATCCAGGGAAGGTTGACTCAGCTCCATGCTGCTGTTCAGCAACTCCATGTTAGACTGACAACAGAGACATGTGCTGTTGACATAGAGTGTTAATCGATTTATGTTCAATTTCTGCAGTTTACAGGATATATTTAAACAATACATATCAATTAAAAAAAGGATGAATATACGTGGATTCAAATGGTTTATAATATATTTTTCAAAGCCATATAAGGGGGCCAGAGGGAGAAAATTGGACAACAAGTGCCACTTCCCATCATTACAAATTTAGCTGGTTTCTAAACCGTAAAATGACTTTCATTTTCACAGATTACGAGCACAGCAGGAGATTCTGCGGTCAGACGCGTTCACAACAACAGACAAATCTGAGGAGCATTCAGACGAGGGGTGGGCGCAGTACACAGGAGGCAGGACATGACTTTCCCTGTGAAAATGATGTATGTTGTTTACAGCACATAGACACGGCCCACATTAACACAAGCTCCCAAATCTTGTCTTTCCACGTTGGTATCTATGTCAGTGTCTTCTACGTGTATGGCACACCTGGCAACTTCTTAAACTCGTGGTGAATTCGTCTGACATTTTCCTGTTGTATTATCTCATAGGCTAATTCAGACATTCTCCAGAGTTTGTACTAGGGGGCTGACAGGAGAGTCTCTGGATAATATCTTGCCACGGCCTCGTAAACTTGTGTTCTCACATACAGTCCCTCCGAACACTTTTGTTTTTATGTACAGTGGCAATTTCAAATATTTCCAATATATGCAACTGTTCAGTTTACTAAGAGGTTAACTTAGTTCAACCTCAGTTGACAAGTCACCAGAGTTACTTTTACTTTTACACACAACAACACACACACACAGTCACCGCCTATTCTAGAAAATCTCTGCACCTTAGCACTGTACGTGCCCATAACTCTCTCACTGTATATATTGTATATATATATATATATTGTTGTTTAATGTCTGATTGTTATTTATGTGCACCAACCACACCAAGGCAATTTCCTGTATGTGCAAATATACTTGGCAATTAAAAGAATTCTGATTCTGATTCTGATTCTGATTTCAAGAGAATCTCCGGCACTGACATTACTTTGACTACGGTGGTGAATATATCAGCTGACACAGTTTATCCTCACTGTAGCCGTTGTTGTTCACCTGTAGCTGCACACCACCTTTACTTTCCAATGGGGGCCCATAACTGATTCATCCCAATTTGCACCACTTGAAGTTCACGCTGATGACAATATGATAAAGCGGGTCGCATGACCTGTGGTTTACAGAGTTAATATTCGAGTTCTCGGCCTGACATGGTTTGCTCCTGCAGCCGAACAGAACCTAACAGGAGCTTTTGTCCAACTGTAGTGACCAATTTGTCTTCCACCTCTTCCCTCACCCCTCTCCGCCTGTCCTCCCTCCACTCCACTTGATTCCTGCGTCCAGTTGTGCCTGCAGACGCAGCTGCGATGATGAATCTTTGGCTGCAGTGCGTCTGTGTGTCTGACATCGTGATGTATCTCCACTGGCCTTAACTCCCTCTCTATCTCTCTCTCTCTCTCTCTTCATTCCCCCTCCACCCTCACCCCCAAGTCCCCTTTTTGTCGCCGTCTGTTTGTCTCTGTCTCTCGTTTTCGTCCCCTCTGTCTCTCTCTCTTTCTGTCCCGCTCTCTCTCATTCTCTCACTCCCAATGATTAGGCATTGCCTGGCCTCCTGCCTCTGTGATGGAACAGGCAGAACACACAGACCCACCACTAACAACAACAACAAACAGGAACTGAGCTCCACGATTTGCCCATTGATT
Organism: Limanda limanda; assembly: GCF_963576545.1. NCBI lineage: Eukaryota > Metazoa > Chordata > Actinopteri > Pleuronectiformes > Pleuronectidae > Limanda > Limanda limanda. Next base: position 12,646,980 of record NC_083638.1, read on the forward strand.
TTCACTCGGGGCATTTCTGAAATAGCCCATCTGACCTTTCGGCCAAATGGTAGTGAATGGAGGAAACAGAAGCGCTAGACTGCTCCGCCTCTCTCACGCAAAAACCTCTGCCAGCGATTATCGGAGCAGCGGTTGTGGGTTAGGTTGCTGTTGCGAATAAAAATACACAATTAGAGGCATGGTGATATAAATATACAGTACTTAAAATCTGCTATATGCTATATATTATACCCTTGAGTACCTAACTATTGTATTTTGGTCTATAGGTTACATTATAGTTAAGTTTTTCCGGAGATCAGGAAAGAGCATTTCATCAGAACAAATCTGCTTTGCAATTTTCATGGCAATGTGTTTGTTAGATTGTGAGATGTGGACAAAGTTAACATTTTGGCCTGAGGGTGGAACAAGCTGACAATCATGGACTGTCCAAAAAGGGAAAGGGTTCATCCACTAAGGAGCATGAATGTGTTCTATCAGGATCTGTGACAGTTGGGGATGGAGTGACAGAAGAATCCTAGGGGAAGGCACAAATTTGGCAAGACAAGGTGAGAGAGCACCTCAGTTGTCGCCATGTTCCTGAAATCAAACACGACTCAACAGGGGGAAGAATCTCCTCTACTGGCAATAGGTAAGGAATTAATGGTCTTTTTATGGGATTTACCTGCACTTGAAAAACCCATTTATCCTCACTGATTTTGGTCTGAAATATGTATAATACTAGCCTGGGTGCCAGACGAACTTAGCCCCGCCCACAACATTTTCGGTCGGGAAGTTCGGTCTGGAGTCGCTCCGTTGGGGAGAAATTATCTCCGAACAGAAGCTGTTCGGACCAATCAAATTGTCAGAGCGGGCTTTATACGATGATGGACAGATGATCAACAGTTATGTTATCAACTACGTCATCAAAGAGCGCTTGGGTTGACTTTGTTTTCCACAAACATGCCTGCCGATGGAGAGCTGAGATGTTTAGATGCTGCCATTGAGTCTGTTTTAGGAGACATCGACAGCGCATTCATTTTGAAAGAGGAACAGAGAAACGCAATCAAGGCATTTGTAGATCGAAAAGATGTTTTTGCCGTCCTTCCTACGGAATTCATACGTCACATCCTACGTTGCTCTGATTGGTTGTAGGTCTATCCAATTGAGCGAAGAGGCATTTTTTTTCCTGGTTCGGTTGAAACACGCCCCATAATCACAGCCCAATGGAGCGGTCTCAGACTCATATTCTGACTAGAATAATGAGTATGATAACGTCAGGCTAGTATAATACTGTTCTATTGTCAGGATTAAAAAGACACCCTGTGAGCAATGTTTACCTGTAGCTATTCAAGCACCAACAATGGTTAGCTAGCTACAGAGATATCACCTTCTCAGACCAAAAACTCCATCACCCACTTTAACCTGGGTATGATGATGGATCATGGAGACACCAGAGGAGAGATTCTTCCCTTTTTTTTGTGCAATTATTCAAAACCGATGATTTAAGATGATGAAGCTGTTGCGTGTTTTACCCACTGTAGAGACCTCTGAGGCAAAAAGTTTGGGCTATGCAAATGAAATTGCCTGGACATGACATTCAAACTGAGCTTGACATTACTTTAGTGCTTATGAGTTCATTCCTGATCATCATCTTCCCCCACAAGACTCAGCTCTTCAGTGGCACTTAAACAACACACTGCACCTGCCTTTTTCAAAACAAGTCATGCACCAGCTCAATTTGATCTACACACACACTGTATAAGTCCATCTCGCCAAAAAGGTGACGGTTTGGTGGTTGTGGTTGTTGTTTCGTGTGTGAGTTTGTGCGTGTGTGCATGCGTGATCAGGGAGAAAGGGCTTAAACAGAGGCCGGCTCCTCTCCATGTTGCCTGGAAGAGTCGCTTGGGCTCATTATCCTGATGAAATTTGCGCAGATGTGTGAGCTGCCGACAGACTCTGCAGTGACACAAACAGCCAGCTCTGTCCCCTTGAGCCAGGCAGGTGATGAAAACCGGAGAGGCACGGGGGCTGAGAAACGACGGCCATTAAGCAAAAAAGAAAGAGGTGTGGGAGGGAGGGTGGAAGAGGCGTTGTGTTGTGTGTGGGTCGGGCGAAGGGGGGGCAGTTGTGGGCGGGTTGCGAGCCCTCATCTCTATCTAGCCCAAGAAAGCATTACATAAAGTAACAATTTTCCAAACCACCCTCTTTTTTTCTCAATTCCAGCTGAAAATGAAAATGTGCAGAAGTGCACACGCCGAGTCTCCATGCGAGCCGCTAATCTGGCCGTATCCAGATGACGAGCGGACTGCCACTTAACAGGGAGGAGATCCACTTTGATCACTTGGCCCCTGGGGGGGGACCTATCGCGCTGCCTATTACGCCGCTTCATTTGCATATGCGGGGCTTATGGGTAAGCTGAGATCTAGTGTGAATGTTTTAGAAACTGCAGCGAGGCTCTCTGTTGCTAGAAAGGAAATGTCCGGGAGAGGAGCAGAGAAAAGACACAGAGCTGCCAAGTAGCCAGAGGTAAGAGAAGTGGTCTTGTCACTTGAAGGTTACAAGTTCAGCACCGCAGACTGTTAGGGAAAAAGCCGCGAATTTAAATACTTTGGCCAAACAAAAACACTGAATTGCCCTTCAGCAAGGCATTTCCAGTTACCCCTTGATATAAATGGCTGAGTGGCCGACATTTAAAGACAGGGGGGAGCTGAACACTGTCGAATAGTGAGGGAATAAATTACAACGTTGGCGAAGACCTGCTCGGTAAACTTTACCTGGATGAGTAAAAGGCTTATTTTTAAAAAAGCGCAAGTGTCTGAGATGAAACCACATCTGGTATTTAAGTTCTACATCAACAACAGGTGAATGGTGCTTGTTTTATCCCCCTGCCTATACAGACTGCTCTATGAAGGCTCCACACAATCCTCTTGATCCTTGTTAGCGAGCCAAGGACTAAAAGCACCCGTGAAGTTATTCCGGAGTAAACAGAGAAAAAACAAATGCAAACTTCCAACTGTGACAGAACTATTTCATTTGCGTAAACAACATTAACCAACCACTGAGAGACGACTGGTCTACTTTCTGAGATCCACTGGGAATTTCATTATATACAAGACCTGCTCTTGAAACAAGGAGGATGTGGCACCGCTCAACCAAGAGTAGAGCACCACATCAGATGAAACAGTTTGCAGTGCTACGTGTTGTGCCTCGGCCTATTACTTGGAAAAGGAAACAAGTCTTTTATACCTTTTTACTTTGTAGTGGTGAAAGTGAATGCAGAGCATGAATTGGTACATCTGAAACCCTCATTCTCCATCTAATTTTATGCAACACATGTATTTTTGCATTTGGACTTTTACGCATTAAAGCCACAATGTGTTGTTGTACCGAGTTAAAAGAACCAATGTGTAAAAGAGATGTGCCGAAGGTAACTGAAGCGTAAAAAATAATGTTGAATAAAGTTACATCCAAACTACTACATTTGAGTTTAAAAAGGCATCAACCCTGCTATGGACGTCCAAACTACTCAGAAGTTTTATAGCGGCTAAAACTGAGAAGTATGAAAACATCCTTGGTCCCATTTTAGGTTTAAAAGCTCCAGGGCTACATTTTGGTCTGGACGGGCAGAAACAGAGATGCTTGGAAATGATGACGTTGACAGTCTTCGGTCACGCCAAAGCCTCGGTTGATTTGTCTGGCTCCTATAACTTGACCCTGTTCCGGAGTAAAACAACCGGCATTAGCTTCAGCTACCAGTGTAGAACGCAACATGGATCATCAATTACAAGCGTTGCTGACCTTGTTGTCTTTGCGAACAGCTGTTAAATTCTGCATTGTACAATAATACGACTGCTTACATGTGTAGGAGAAAAGCTGTTATTCCAGCAGCTGACAACCAAATGCCTCCCATGTACTACGGCTCGCACATTCCCATTGTGTGTGGTCACGGGATATTTGTTTTCAGGTGTGTGACTGGGGTTTAAACGTAGTATGGATGTAGCCTGAAGCTACAAAGGCCCCTCCTGTTTCCCCTGTATATCCTTCCCCTGATCTATCAAAAATAAGGCAGAGCAAAATGCAGTTAGTCAAAATCCAAGATGGTGTTAGATGGAGAGGCTGAAATAGATGTGGAAAAGAAAAAAAAGAGGGGGTGGAGTGAAATTCAGAGTCTCTTTAGTGCGCAGAAAATAATTTTACACACATGGGCATCAATCGGCGCAAATTATTCCTCAAACTTTTTAAGTCCGACTTTAAATGGCATTACATATGTAGCGACGCATGAAAAATTAATACGCTGGAGTGTCTGGGAAATGTCAAGGGTAATGATCTCCGCAGCAGCTTACCTCTTTAGCTTTCTGTTTCAGTCGAGCTTGCTCTGGGTCCTCTTGCCTGGAGCGACTCTGTGGAGTAAAAAAAAAGAGGGGGGGGGGGGGGACAGGTTAACAGCTGGTTTAGGGGAGCCCACCCCACTGCCTCCGCCGCCGCCCCCTTCGTTCGCCACTCATCTGTTGCTGCTGCAGCAAAAATAGTGCAAAATGGGAACAGGATACAGAGGTGTCAAGGACATCGTATTTGAATTCAGAGAAGTGCAATGGAGCGCCCCCCGGGGGGTGGTGGCCTTTAAACCCGCTCCAGATCCAGCCCTAAATAAGCCGCTGGAGGGGGATTCTAATCAAAAGAGGTTATTAAAAATTCTGCACGAGCCAGCACACACACAGTCACACACATACAGACACACACACAGGGCAAAGGATGTTGGTGAGTATCAGTGGCAGTGGCTGAGTGTGTGTATATGTGTGTGTCACAGTGGCTACCCATTACTGTGTGTGTGTGTGTGTGTGTGTGTGTGTGTGTGTGTGTGTGTGTGTGTGTGTGTGTGTGTGTGTGTGTGTGTGTGTGTGTGTGTGTGTGTGTGTGTGTGTGTGTGTGTGTGTGTGTCCCTGGCGTAACAACACAGCACTTCTATTTTAATCAGCAGCCAAGATCTGGGTGGATGTACTTGTCCCTGGGAATCCTTCACCACAGCTAAATGTACATGTACGGCTGACCACTGCAGGCAATACGCTGGATTACGCTTGTGCACACTAACTGAACGCAGTTACTTTGTGAATTTGGACATAATCTGTGTAGTTGTGTTTTTACTGGATTAGTCAGAATTAGGTCAGGTGCATGAAACCCCTCCAACACTTAGTGCTAACATATCCTTGTTCACGGATACATTTTAAAACGGTGTATCATGTCGGCCTATGTGTGAAGAATTTGTGAGAGGATGATATCATAAAAATATGCCTTGAAAATATTTTAGGACACACTTGTTAAAAATCTGTTTTAGTTTTACAAATAATTCCTTCTACATCCAATATGAATCAAATCAATCCATCAAGTCAGGTGTAGGGCCACCGTCAAAAACAGGATCCCCCACTCCTGCCTCAACACCCCCCCCCCCCCTTCTTCTCCTCAATGTCCTGTGCACCAAGAGCTGCTCTTCCTGCTAATTGGCTTTAAATATATCAGGCGGTTCACGTACTGGTCGGTATCTCAAATAAGACTAATGTGTTTGCCCTCCGGTCGGCCGGAGCATCCCTCAAGATCTGAGTCATATTTGAAATGGACGGCGGAGTGGAGGGGAGGTTCTGCTGTGAGGGGAGGAGGAGGAGGAGGAGGAGGAGGAGGAGAGAAGAAGACTGAGAGGATTATTTTCGTGGGTTTTTTATTCAAGAGGTCAAATAAGCAGCCGCTTGATCGGTGGAGAGAGGCAGGCAGGGAGGTGGGAGGCGGCGGCGGAGGAGTGGGAGGGGCTGGTACAGATGGACTGTTTACAAAGGGCAGCGGTGCCACTGGCGAGCTTTACATCTCCTCTGTCAGCTGCCCTGGTTTTCCCACTTACAGGAGAGAACAGGGGGGGGGGGGTACTGGGTAGTAGACACTGACAAGCTTTGCTGGGTCTGGGTGCAGCGTACTGTACTGGAATAATGAAGGAAAACTCCTCAATCAAGTACGCAGCCCTCAGTTTTTTGGGGATGAAGTGCAACTTTTTGTCAGCCAGTTTTGTCTACTTTTACATCGCAGTGTGATTTTCTTGCGTCTCCCAAAACGATTCATGAAAACGAATAGAGGGTTGTTCTTGTTTCATTTACTTGTGGGAAAAAGAGTAAAGTTTATTTGTTATTTGTTAGTATTCGAAAATATATTTCAGATTTGCATCAAATTAGGCAAACTCATTATTGTCAGGGTCCTAAAAACCTTTTTCATCAAGATCTTTGAAATATTCTCTGAGAAATCAATAAGACATCTCACGATGTTAGAGAAAGTAAGATAAAAATCCTTGACCTGCATCAAAATTTAATGAGGGCTTCAATGACCCATACTTCATCCTTCCACCAGGTTCTGTGAATATTCAACATATTCTCCTAAATACCATCCTCAATTCCTTTGAAACCTGTTATTCCTCCTGTAGTATTCACACATATAATAATAATGTGTTTTTTTCTCATTTGTTTCACAAATTAATAAACATGAACAAAATAAATAACCATGATATAGCCAATTATCAACACCAAGCCCGGCTTTTCATCTGGTTTAATATGAGAGTAATAGTGTGTTCTATACGTCGAGAATTCTTCTGGCTGCAGAACATGGATTGATGGACTATCTGTAAGATGGTTGAACACTGGTTTAAAATAGAGATTGTATTTAAAAGTTTATTCAAAAATGTGAAATTTAGGGTTTGGACAGTTGGCAGTGGAAGTAAAAAAAAAAAGTCTAACACGGACAACAAAAAAATTTAATAAATAGTAGAACTACAGTTCCATCATAATGTATTTAAATATGCCTGTACCATTGACAGAGATTAAAACAATATGTAGTAATTCAACAGATGCAATAAATATATTTACTTATTTAATAATGGGGAAAAGTCAGAAATAGATTGAGCACAAAGAGTTAAATCATAGAGATGTGACTAGCATGTTGTCAGGAAAAGTGTTGGAGGAAAAAACTTTACACTCATCAGGCAAAAATTTGCTTTCCAAACTTCTCCTTGACCTAAAACACCATGGCAACAGGAGCCAAAAAGCCACAGACATGTCTCTGAGGTGAAGACCAACTCTCCTCATGGAGGCTTGTGCAATGCAAATAGCCCTGTGGTGAGCCCTTCCTGCAGGAACTTGGCTAAATTTGCAAAAGTTCTCCACTAATCCTGTTAATAAAAACAGCTCTTCACGGTCAAAAAAAGAAAGAAAGATCACACTGTTCAGCCATGCAGAGCTGAACACTGACAGAGGGGATCTAAAAAGCTGCACCATTCCTTTTTTTAACAGTGTTGTTTCCTGATGTGGCTTCTCCTAAAAGAATAAACAGACAGGTCATGAGGTCCGGTGGCCAGCGTTCATCAACTAGGCCATTTTCTAATATCCTGCATGGCAGGACCGGAGCGTAATAATGCAATTAAGACGGTGAGGTGTGCAGCAATGAGGATCTTTACTGTGGGACATTGGCTCCATTCAAAATTAATTAAATTAACCTAGCTTTCTGCTAATGTTGCACTGCGGGGCATTTTCATTTAGAAAAGATTCTCTTGCTCTTTTTATTTTTGGTCTGTGGTTATCTTTTCCAATTTTAAGACCTCTTTTATACTGATAAACAAATGTCTCAATATGCAAAGTACTGAGATCACTACAGTGGACAGGTAACAATGCAGAGAGGCTGTTTGAAATACGTCGTTTTAATACTATTTTATAAAGCTTGATGCTGCCCTCCATTTGTTCACTGTATTTTTGTTGTGTCAAGTTATAATGAGCTTGTTGTAAAATGATCAATATATAAGTAAAAACTTCTCTGCAACAATTTATGATATTTTCCAAAGGGTCTTTTATGTGCTTGAAAAGGTATTAGTGTTGTATTGCATTTAAGGTCCACTAGAGTTTGATTAGATTCTAGCTTAAATAACAATAAAACAGCAAAAAGCTCCTGACATGGAGTTTAGAAAAAGAAGTAACCATGATTTCTGAGGATTTCAGATTAATATTGGATATTAGCCCCTGCTCTAATCCAGACGTCTTCAATAACTCAGTGACTTAGCAGCAGCTGCTAACTGATGAAATGATGACTGACTATTATATTTCACATATTTCCAAACTAATTATGAGTACATTCAATAGCCTTCACCATCGTTCAGGGTGCAGTGAAAAGCCTTGCTTGTAGACTGTGTTTGAAATGACAGTGAAGATGAAGCTTACTTCCTACCACCAAGTATCTATCCTCTTCTTGCCCACCCATCCAACTTTAACAAGGTTTGGGCAAATGAGACATCTGTTGATATAATGAAGATATTATTTTTCAAGAGATGTTCCCATACCAGTACCTGAGTCTATATACCAATCCGATACCACTTCTCTAAAGTACGACAACGAAACCAAAAACCATACACGTTAAGTAACTGTTAAAATATATGTATGAGTTGTTGAGGTTTTTTTTTAATGGACTGGCTTCAGATCAGTACTCGATATTGGCAGATACACAATGTCCAGGTATTGGAATCGGTATTAGGAAGGGTAAATGGTGTCATAAAATCTGGTTTAAATTGTTTTAAATAACTAGCTGAATCTGAATTTTCTCAATATTTCTACAATGTATTTGGTATTAAAGAGTTTTGGCTGCAATATACAGTAAATATAATTTTTCACTGGTCAAAAAACCCTGGCTTTGGTCTGTAATGTGATTGGATACAATCTGTGTTCAGATCTGTAGTTATGCAGGACAATAGGTGAATGTGCAAGTTAGTAAAGGTAATGCTTTGCATACTCGCAGTTTAACTTTCTATTAAATAGACTTTACAGTTAACTCAATACCAGTATTACGAACAATGTAAGGAAAACGGTGTGAGCTCATGGACAGAGACATCACTCGCTGGCTTCTCCCAAAAATGAAATCTCTTTTTAAAAACGGATGAGCTGTCAGGGCCGTGTGATACAGGGATGTGTTGCAGGTTGTACGTGGGGCTGGGTGAGTGTGCGGCCAGTGCGCTGGGCATGGGAGTTGGGTATAGTGTATGCCCCCCCCCCCACCACCCCCCTCCTTGCTGTGTCCAGGGAGGAAGAGCCAGGACAGAGGAGCCCTGGGGCCAGGAGCCTGGGAGGACACAGGGAGGTCACTTCATCCACTGGTGTCACACTCTAATTCATCTGTCAGGGCCTGCACAGGAGCAACATGCACACACACACACTAACACACACACACACACACCAGTACACAAGCGCACACTGTTGCGTGGGGACATAACAAGTCTCTCTCATACACACACACACACACACAGCAGGATGGTGAGGTGACAATAACTTACTTTAGCGGCTTTCAACAGGATCTCTCTTTCCTGCTCGTCCTTCCTCTGCTTCTCGATTCTCTCCAGCTGCTCGAAGAAGCGGAGCTGAGAGCGAACGTCTGCAGCCTGCTCGTAGCACTCATCCTGACAGGCAGAGAGAGAGAACATCACTGCAACGCTAACAGTTGGAGAAAAAAAAAAAAAAAGCTCAGAGTCCCGTCCAGTGGCTGTTTCTCCCCCAGAAGTTTATGAAAGCTTTAATTATATCTATACCCAGTGAACAATAAAGAAAAATGATGTAACCTGTTGTAAAAAAAATATCAAGTTTGACAGAAAGAACAGAGCATAGTAGAATATTTGTTTCACATCGATGACAATGGAAATGTGGTCACTGATTTGACATCATAGGTCATGTGATCCCGACAAGTCTATTCATTCAATAATGGTTTGTTAGTGTATGCAGTAATAATAATAATTGTAATTGCTGTCATAAAGGTCTCACAACTTTAATATATGAATATCAGAATTCTGAATAGTTGATGGATTAACAGTTATGATAAGATGTTATGTCTATGGAGTAATTATTTCTATATAATGTTCTTTTTCATATCTTTTCTATTTCATATCGATTAATCTTTTTTAAGTGTGTCTGCATAATATACTTGTGCAGACACACTTTTCTGCTTTGTGTCTACACACAATGTTCATCTTCTTTTTTCACTGTGTCTCTGTCTGACTTCACAATTTACACATTTTTTACAGGTTTAATGACTTTTCAAAAACACGTTTCTGTTTTGCAGGTTTACAAATGTTTATATACAACTCCAAAATCATTTATGCACATTTCTTAAGAAGCTCTTTTTTTTGACAATAATTTAAATCTTTTCATATAAATAGAACAACAAAAACTTGAGTAAAAGTTAGCTAGCAAGAAATAGTAAGAACTTTTTTTTATTATACTTAAAGTATTAAAATTACCTGCAAAGGGTATCCTATTTCCTAATGCAACTGTCTACTACATCATTAACTGTATCAACTGCATATTTTGTCTGATTCAAAAATAAAACAGACTCATATTAATAGAAAATACTGCAGATGATGCTACTTAAAACAATTAATTGAACCTTGAAAAGGTGATGCAGTGCTTTGTAAAAACAGATGTAGTGGAGTAGAAAGTTCAGATATTTGTGAAAAGTAAAAAATACCTCAAAATAATCCACATAAGTTAAGAACAGATACATGAAAAATGTACTTAAGTACAGTAACTAAGCAAATGTACTTTGTTACATTTCATCATTATCTAATGGACAGGTGTAACTTGGACCTATGGCTGACAAAAAAGCACACAGGTTTACCACTAGGGCTGCAAAGGGGTGGAAAGTTTCCGGTAAATTTCCGGAAACTTTCTTGAAACTTTCCATGGGAAGTTTAGCTCGGGAATTTTGGGAATTTTGAAAAATAAATAAATACGCAAATTAAACGCTGAGCAATAAAAACATAATTCAAAACTCTATTTTAAAGATGTATGGAATGCAGCACACGCTGCATGTTGAATTTCAACCCTCCACTGTGCATTCTTCCATCACATGCACAGATAACTCCCAGCATCCTTCACTCTACAGCAGGGCTATTGAGGCCTGCTGTAGTGTGCAGGACTAGTCAGGTAAGTTTCGATGATATTACTGTGGAAAATATGTTAGCATGCTGAATGAGGATTGTGCATCTGTTCATCTAGCCTATTTCCATTCATTTATCCATCAATTGTAAAATATGTTTACAGATGATTCCAATTGTTTGGCTAACTATTTATATCTCTGGCATTGCATTAGTGATTTTTTTTACAAACTTTTTTCTCATCTTATTCTACAGAACAATGCCACATGCTCTATCTCATGTGTGGAGACATTTCACCCCATCCAATGTAGAAGGAATGGCTGTGTACATTTGCAAATACTGTGCAAAGACGCAAAATGTTTATATTTATGTCTGTTTATGACAAGGTAAATGCAGTTAGTATAAATTACCCACAACATTTCAAGTTTATTCCCGTTAATTCCCGTATATTCCCGTTAATTCCCGTATATTCCCGTTTATTCACGTTAATTCCAGTATATTCCCGTTAATTCCCATGGAAAGTTTTCAACTTTGAATATTCCCGGAATTTTGCAACCCTATTTACCACCCACATAAAAATATATATTTATAATACATGAAATAAGTCTAAAGAGCACATGTGGTTAAACTGGTGGAACATCACCAGTCTGAAAACATCCCCGGCCGATCACTATCTTTTCCTATTTACCGACGAGGCTTCTCTGTGCATGTGGAGCCTCACCTCCCACTTGGGAAAAGGAAAGGCAAATGTAAAAAAAACAACTTTTGTAGGTCATCAAAAGTTAATAGGATAATTGCTTATTTCACGTGTTTGTGTGTGTATGTCTCCTACGCATCTCTGTTCTCTCCTTGCGTTTGATTTCTCTATCACTCTCTTTTCTCACTGCGTGTGTGTGCGTGTGGATGAGAGAAGCTGGGTGGCACAGAACACAAAGACACATCAGAGGAGTCTCATCGCCACCCCCCCCCACCCCCCCCCCCTCCGTCTCTCTTTCTCTCTCATCCAGTCTCCCCCCCCCCTTTGTTGCAGCGCTGAGCCCGCACTCTTGCCGTAGATCCTGCCGCCGCTGCCGAAGCCCGGTTGCTCTTTAAGGCCGCTTCGTCTTTTGGTCTTTTCTCTCTCTCTCTTTTTTTTCCGCTGATGTCAACAGAGTGGCTTCACAGAGCTCCCTCACGCACACACACACCTCATTTACAAAACCACAAAAGAGGAAAAGAACGAACAGAAGGAAGTAGAAGAAGCGCAAAACAAGATGGGGACAGCTATAGCGATTCTCCCTCCTCCTCCTTCACCTCCTCCTCCCGCCTTGACATCAGGGAAAAACACATTTTCAAAGTTTCCCCCCTGTTCTCCCAACAACGTCAAGATTTGGGCTTGTACTTGAGATGGATGTGCGCTTTAATGTGCGCCAATTAAATGTGGTGATATAGTTACATTCAAGGGCCATGAGAGATAAAGCCACCGATAATGAGAAAAGTGCGCGGGTGTACACAGAAGAAGTTTCATCCCTCAAGTTTTGACTGACTGACTGAAAAGTCTGAGCTCACCTGTTTATCAACTTAAGAGTAAAGACAATGTCTCATATTAACTCTCATGTTTAGAACATTTCCATGAGTTTATATGTGAGAGAGTAAACAGTGGATTTCATGCCACTGTGTTTTTGTGTTTGAACATCGGAGCATAAAACTGTGTCCATATTCCAGTTTATGTATTTATGCATCTGCCTGCTTCTCTGTAATAAAGTTTATTTTCCAACTCGAGTGACTTAACTTCCCCTTTGAGTTGTAATCCAATATTTACTTTTTATTTTCTTACATAAATATCTGCTGTATGTAAATGGATGCTTGCCACACATTTTTCATAATAACAGACTCATATTTTCATATTTCACTTCTAAGGTTATTTTACACTTTTATTTTATTTTAACAGCCTCAGTAAAGATGGGACAAGAAATGGTGAATGAAGGAGAATGACACGCACGCCATCTTGATCACCACCAGTATGGGTCATGAACCCTGCCTTTTCCATGTTAGTGGATGGGACATGCATCAAACTAGAAAAGTTGTTTTCAGACTTAGACATCATGATAAGCAGTTGAGACTGATTGGTCGAATCTGTGTATCGGCGGGATGGCAGCACTCGCTTCCGATGACACTCAACAGCACAGCATTGGCTTTATAAATGAGTCAAGCACATGAAAGTGAGCATGTTGGCTTTGTAATGAAGACGTTTCCAAAAAACATAAATCACAAGTGTTGTTGATGGTGTTTCTTTACAAAAGTTATTAACTATGGATGTGTTTATATGATCCAATTAATTTCTAATGAATCCCAGCTAATACACTTGTTCCAAATTATATTTTTAGAATGCAACCCACATGTCGTGGCTGCAGTAACACCACAGCTCACTCCTTGTTCCTTTCAGGGAGGAACAGAGTGAGATGTTTTCACTGCTGCTCGCAAACTGACCCTGTTCAATTGGACTGAAACTTGACCTGCGAAACTGCAATGCTCTGCAATGTCCAGCCAGTTTGACAAAGAGGTGGAACAGAAAATTGTTTTTTAATCATTGTTGATTATATTATCACATAGCGAAATAGTAAAGGCAGTTCATATGGTGATGCTGATTAGCTGCCTTGAGCTCAAGGGAAAAGGTATTTATCTTCAATTCATTCCAATGGAAGCTACACAATTACTGGACTCACTTGCCAGGCAAAGTAAATCTATCAATATTTACACATCAAGTTCAACTTTGGTGAAGTTTAACCCATAAAAACCTGCTGTCACACCCTGCTTACAAGGGGGATTACAAGACACAGCCTGCGTGCTTGTACACTGAGAATTAAACCCTAACCCATTACGGGGTTGAACAATTGTCAATTTTTTTTTTTTTTTTACGCATTACCCCATTAACTATCAGCTAGCTTAAATTGGGTGAGTAGCTTCAAAATATGCAGCCGAATAATTGAAAACTAAAGAACATTAAACGTATAAAGTGTAGAGCATGCAGGAGACAGTGCATGAGGATTTAATTCCACTGTGGATATGACATGTTTTTTGTTAACGGTACATTTACACAGACATCGGCCCTTATCAATAAAACTCTCCAATCTTTCCAAGTTGACATCTTCGTTGGTATCTTCTACGTGTCAGACTCTTTTTCTTCCTGAGATATTCGTATTACTTTAGGTTTTTTGGAGTTTTGCGTCTGTGTTAGAAACGTCTTCAACAAGTCCACTCCCTCCCTGTGAATTGTTCTGATATTTCCTGCTGTATTCTTACTTGGGCTCACTCAGACATTTTCGGGGCTGTCAGGAAAAGTTCGGGAAAATGTCGGGAGCAACTGATTTGGACATTTGCGTTCCAACACAGCTCTTCCGTAACATTTCAGGAAAACGTCTGGAGTTCATGTCGGGGCATGTCTGAAAGCACCCTGTGTTTGTGTGTACGTGTGTGTGTCTGTTTGTGTCTGTATGTGCATGTGTCTATACAGTCCTCCTACCTTACAAGAGTCCAGTCGGTGCTGTGCGATCGTTGAAACCTTTTCTACCACGGTGCGAAGTCGTGACTGTGTGGCGTGCGAGATGAATGTCACTGCCTCCATGGGAACCTCTGTGACTCCGAACTTCTTGGCTGTGAACCGACAAGCACACATTAAGGACAAGACAACAGTTTTGAAATCAGAACATCATTACTTTTGACACCTCTCTCTCATGTAACAGGTACACTTAGTGCTCTTGCTTCTCAAACAGATTGTGTCATGATTAAAACAGTGATCTTCTTCTTCTTTCACCATCCGCAAGTTTTATAACATCTGTCCTCACTTTTCATTTCCTGAAGGAATAAAGAGGTTGAATGTGACGGTTTCATTATTACCTCTCTCACTTTCACAATTTGCCTTTTGGAGAAAAACAACAACTAAGCAGGTAGAAGGTAATTGTTTTTGAGAGCCACACACACACACACCACTCGTAAAAACAAGCCAACAGGATACCAAGGCCTTCATATAGTACCTCCAGTCATACGCACTAACTTACTGTACTCATACACACATTCACCGAGAGAAACTGTCTGGATTATTGTGTGCAATTAACTCCCAGAAATAGGACTCATCAAACAGAAAAGTTAATTTGTTTCACAGTCTTAGTGCAAATTCCAAAGTGGCTTTACAAGCTGAGCTCCTTCGAGTGTGTAAACGACATTGACCATCTCTTTTTTGCGAGGAGAAGGATAATTTAGTTTCCTTGGAGCAAAACTCATCTGAAGTCATAACAAAAGAGAGGAGGACAGACTTTGGTAGTGTTACTATCTGTTTCCAACTTCCTTTTAAATTATTCCATTAACATAATTTTCTCTCTGGCACCCTTTTAAGTAAACCACACCAATTATTTAAATCAGCTGAACAATACATATACTCTTCACCAGCTCCAGCTTTGAAATAGATGGAGGGAGCCCTGTTCGCCTTATAATAACAGTGGCAATACAAGTGGCAATGTCACAAGGTCAAAGAAAAACACTAATAGGCTGCTGCCTCCCTCAAAAATAAGATCTTTCAGGGACATTAATATTTCAGAGAAAGTTTAAGAGGATTTAACCAGAGACGGGCACATTTCTGTGAGCAAAAAACACATTCTTCAACATGTAACGATACAAATCATTATCATCCACCCTGAAAAAAACAGGCACGGCTTGAAAGCAGCTAATGAGCTGGACAGCTTTAATATTAAGTGTAATTCATACGAGAAAGAGAGAAAAGAACAGGAATGACATTCATCAAAGGCTGAACATCTCCAGTTAAGGCCAGTTTTTTAACAGTGAATGTTTGCATGTTATTGCACAAAACTAGTAATACTGTTATACCTGCTTCACATCAGCTTGTGACCATGTCAGCATAATGACGTTTGTATTTAAGCTTAATTTACCACTGTGCATCGGTTTAACCTCACAGAGGAGTAGTGTTGTAGTGTGGCCTGTTCTCTTTTGAACTAATACCCATAATATTACAATTTAACAGGGGCCTTAAAGAAGGAACAAAGTCAGAGATTTCGAGGAATGAAGTCGTAAATTTAAGAGAATAAGGCTACGTGTCATTTTAGAGGGGAAATATCATCAGAGATCTGCCTGTCTGCGTTCGAATGAGGGATTTGGAGCATCTTGTTAAGGTACACTGGTATACATTTCATAAAGAACAAATACATTTATCATAACTATCAGGACAGAAAACAAACTGTGTCCATTCTGAAGAAAGAACCGCATGGATTGAAAGACGAAATGTTGGTAATAGGCAGATCAATGTATATTTGGTCACCTCTGCTTCATTGTGGCTTAAATATCATATAAAAAAGGTGTGTTAGTTTAAGTAAAAATACATTCTTATGCAGTACCCCGCCCATCCATTCCAACACAATCACATGGAGAGACACAATCTGCATTGAGTCTTGATAACTTGAATATTTATTTAGTATAGAACTGACTGGTATCCATAGCAACAAGGGTCCCCCTGAAGAACAGCTGGCAGTCAACATGGAAAAGGTCCTGAATGAGCTGTCTGAATGAGTGTATGTCTATGATACCTTTAACCATGTGATTCTTAAAGGAGCTTTCATTGCTGCTTCTTTTTACATAACTTTCACTGTGCGCTTTAAGCTCTGCCCGCAGTCGTATTATAACCCAAGACCCTGAGATAACAGAGCTCCATTCGGGGGCAGCTTCTTTCTCTCCCCCACATCAAGCAACGCACCTTTTTTCCTGAGAAACCACCGTGAACTCAGACTTACGGCTCCTGACCTTCATCCCTCCTGACCACGTTAAATTTATCAACTGCACGTCAGGAGTCAAGGTCCAATAAAGCCACAAGGACCACGCTTCATGTTCAAAAAGCCGAAATGCCAAAGCCCCAGGTCGTATCTTTGTTCCAGTTCACACCCATCTTACTGTAGATGTGTTTCGTACGATGCCAAGAATAAAGCAGCTCTTTTTCTGAGCAAACAAAAACAAATGGCTCCGGAAAACAACCACATACTCCCAAAGCAAAAGTGATTGACATAATCATAAGATTTCTCCAGAAGTCAAAACACATGTGGACCTACAGACAAATAAGAGGAAAAAGCTGAACAAATTAAACCCTGATAGGAATTGGAGTTAAGGACCGTCATGAGATGTGTATCCTGTGATCATGTGCGATCAGATCTCACTTCCCTGCTCTATATGGAAATAATCCAGCAGCTTACAGAGATGTCCGATGACAATGTTGGTGTGTGTCGGGGCGAGAAAGAGAGGAAGAGAGCGAGTGGAGTCAGCAGGGACTGAATGAATGAATGAGCACAGTTATAAAGAAAGATTTTTACCAGTTTAAGCAAAGTATCAATCAGTATGTGTTGGTCAGTGTTAATATTGTGGCGTTGGCTGCAAACTACAAAATAATTCCACTGTAGCCGGTTCAGCTGAGCAGTTGATCCTTCATATGTCATCCTTCATATCCTTCCAGAATGGACCAACACAGAATGCTTTCTGAGCGAGCAGATCTGAGGACACATTCATTCAGATCTGAACTTAGCATTGATCTCTTATGATCGGATGAATCAGGACAAATGTAACTACCTGGGGAAACCGAGTAGCTGCCTCCACACAGGGCACGATGAGTCACTGAATGGTTTGTTAGGTATGAAAATGATGGGAATTGTTTACTGTGGCCTTCGCTGTCACCAGATCTGAACCCAACTCACATTTAAATCTGTCACCCATCTGTATGAAGACTTATCAAATGCTAATTACCCCGAGATGATCCTTTACCAGACGTTTCATAACCAGACGACGCTCCGTTCCAGCTCCCTGCCAGCGCTCCCAAGCAATATGATTCCTCCCCCAGTCCCTGCAAGGCAATATTGCTAACATTCATTTAGAACGCTTCTTCATCCAAAGTATATGTATATGCTATGGTTTTTATTCTTTGTCTTTTTGTAAACCCTACATTTACTGTTTATATTTTTAGCTTCATAAATACGATTTGGCTTGATTCGCCAACAGGTGCTGTATTCAAGATGCAAAAGCGAAAAAAGGGCAAACAAAGCATGCAAAAGCTAAAAGGTTGCAAATTGAGCAGTGAATTAAAACAGCAAAAAAATCTTAATCCAAAGAAAAAAACAGGTTTACTTTCAATGAAATTGTGCTATTTGAATATATATGAGATTGATTCTGAGGTAATTTTCCGCGTATGGATTTTCAGCAGCATTAACAACCTGTGTTTTATCTGTCTCCTTGTGTCTGCAGACTCTGCACTGTATGTATATGTAATCAGCTGTGTGAGTGTGTGTGTGTGTGTGTGTGTGTGTCTGTGTGTGTGTGTGTGTGTGTGTGTGTGTGTGTGTGTGTGTGTGTGTGTGTGTCTGTGTGTGTGTGTGTGTGTGTGTGTGTGTGTGTGTGTGTGTGTATGTGTGTTGAACTTAAAGGTACCAGCGGACTATCATTACATTCAGGAGTTTTTTTCAAGAGAGCTCCAGCTGTGCCTTGTTCCTGAAACTGAGGGGTGAAGGTTTCACAACCTTGCAACCTTGAGCATTATGAGGGGATGAGGAGAGAGAAAGAGAGAGTTTGGGAGAGGAGGGTGGCACAAGCGTTTTTTCTGAGATGATAAAATAAAAGAGGAGAAACAAGATGCAGAAGGAGATAGAAAGCGGCAGCAAACATCCTGTCCTGGAATCAGAATTCCAAAAAAGAAGAAAAAAGGAAAAGAAAGGGGGTGAAGAATGGGCAATCAGGACGTCTTCTTAAGAATAACAAAGGTAATAGAGATGAGTAAAAAGTGAACTGTTATGTCCTATGATTGAATACCTGAGTAAAAAGAAGAAGAGACAGGACCAGCCCTTTGCAGAGCACTAAGTGAGCAGGAGAGGTCACAGTGAAGATGGAGAGCCGGGTGGTCAGCGGTACATGAGCAGGCAGAGCGGAGGGGAAACTCGGTGGCCGAACAGTGAAGAGGAGCAGCCAACACTTTGTGATTGAGTGGAGCTGGCAGGCCGGGGGAGCCTCCCTCGGACTGCTGTCAGCTGGGAGCGCACAGAGGCCAATCACTGACACAACCAAGCTGCACAAGTGCCACTTCCCCAGCAGGGGGCGCCCTAGCCTCCTGCCCTGCACCACGCTGCGCGCCCCCCCCCCCCCAGGAAAGATTTATATCTTTTAACAACCCCTCTGCCCCAAGGTGACGGGATAACAACCACGCCACGAGTCCCCATAACGAAACATGACCCGCAGGTCTCCGTGCTGCACTGAGGATACTTTAATTGAGATGAAACGAGATGAGGGCGCTAGACTCCCCGTCACGTGGAATTACACTGTGTTTTTTGATCGGATGCACAGGAGTGAAATGCTAGGCACAGGTTTATTTTGAGTAATAACGCTCGTTATCCGTTTTCACAGGTTTCACTATGCAGCGAGAGCCTGAAGTATGTTGCAAGTAATAAATATGACTGCCAGCAGCAAGAAGAAGTAATGAAGACACTGTTCCTATCATGTGATCATGAAAAGCCGAGGCCTTTCCGCCTGCATCGATTAGCACGTGCAGCGCCGTGTGCTCTCAGAGTGTCAAGATCCACTAAAAAGAAATCTCGCTGCCATGTCTCATTCCTCTAAACTCTGTTCCTTTAGTCCAGAGGACAATCTGACAGCCAGCCTTCAAAAGACAAACCCATAAAGTATTTATGTGTGTGCCTGGGGTCCAGTGAGTTCAGACAGCCACTGAAGAATTCATTAAAGGAGGTGAAAGAATTGTTAAGCGTTATCAAATTTAAACCGAGGCCAAACAAGAAAAGGGTCGGCTCGAGCCACTGACGGAGAGAAAATCAAAACTGTCTTTAGTGATGACACTATAAACACAGAAACAAGATGTTCCTCACACAAAGCACCACAGATCGGGATTTCATCACTGCTGCAGCCTGGGTATTCAGCTCTAGATTGTTGCTTTTTTCCACAGTGGGAAGGTGGAGGAGAAATTGAGATGACATTACGATTCTTCCTGTCGTTGTAATTAGGGTTGCAAAATTCCGGGAATATTCAAAGTTGGAACTTTCCATGGGAATTAACGGGAATTAACGGGAATTAAAGGGAATAAACGGGAATATACGGGAATTAACAGGAATTAATGGGAATTAACGGGAATAAACTGGAAATGTTGTGGGTAATTTATACTAACTGTATTTACCATATACAGACATAAATATAAACATTTTGTTTTGTCATAGGCTGATTTGAGCCCTGAGGAAACTTTGGGCACTTGACTATATGCTTCTGCATCGTTGTGTCATTCTTAACATAGGTCTTTGCACAGTATTTGCAAATGTACACAGCCTTTCCTTCTACATTGGATGGGCTGAAATGTCTCCACACATGAGATAGAGCATGTGGCATTGTTCTGTAGAATAAGATGAGAAAAAAGTTTGTAAAAAAACGCTAATGCAATGCCAGAGATATAAATAGTTAGCCAAACAATTGGAATCGTCTGTGAAAATATTTTACAATTGATGGATAAATGAATGGAAATAGGCTAGATGAACAGATGAACAATCCTCAATCAGCATGCTAATATATTTTCCCCAGTAATATCATCGAAACTTACCTGTCTAGTCCTGCACACTACAGCAGGCCTCAATAGCCCTGCTGTAGTGTGCAGGATGCTGGGAGTTATCTGTGCATGTGATGGAAGAATGCACAGTCGAGGGTTGAAACTCAACGTGCAGTGTGTGCTGCATTCCATACATCTTTAAAATAGAGTTTTGAATGATGTTTTTATTGCTCAGCGTTTAATTTGCGTATTTTTTTTTTTTTTCAAAATTCCCGAGCTAAACTTCCCATAGAAAGTTTCCGGAAAGTTTCCGGGTAAATTTCCGAAAACTTTCTGGCCCTTTGCAACCCTAGTTGTAATAGACATCCTTGAGTTATATGTTGAAGATCTATATTGCTCAATTGGCCATGTAGATATCTTTCACCTGTTTCCAGTATTCGTCGGTGCAGCAGTCCCGGGTGCAGAAAGGCTTCGTCTTTACATGAGCGGATGTGAGTTCCCACTAACTCTGAGTTGGTGGCGAGTATTCGAGCGCTCTCCTCGTTGAGGTTCACCCCGGCCATGGACGCCACGTCATTGATGTCATCATCATCCCTGAAACATGAGAGACGGGGTATTAGCAAAATACACACAGTGAAAATGATGACTTACTAAAACAACATACTTCATAAAACCACCTACATAGGGCACAGTCTTTGTGTAGTTAGGTTTTTGTTGGTGTTAAGGCCAGTTTTTGCTCAAATCTTTTATAAATCTCAGAACAGTAAAATATGGTACATTTGATGTCCCTAGAGATTTTTGATCATGCAACAATAGATTTCAAGACAGACTAACTAGTTATTTTTGTAAAGACTTGCAGTTGCAGCTCAGGTTGAAATAAAGATAAAGTTGTTAAACGTCTCACACTGTGTGGGGAGCCAGGGGAACAAAGGGGAACACAGGCAGACTCAGGAAGCTGTCTTTAGGGACTGTGTCCTTGTCGCACACTGTTAAGGTAGCCAGGGTAACGTAGGGGAACTTTCCCACTGGTCAAAAAAACCACTAACACCCACTTACATCTGGATTTTGTATGCAAAGGGAATGGATCCAATCTGTATTCACTCAAGGGTCAAATTACTCTGCAGTAGGCTCGGGCTTTTATCGGTTCCTGCTCCGATCGGCAGTGATGGAAAAAAGACACCTTTATGAACACGTTAATTCAGCAAAACAACAAGGTAAAAGAGCACCTGTTTTTGGTGCATTTGTGTAGTTAAGGGGCAAACTCCTCTAGAAGCAATTGGAAAGAGTCAATCCCATGTTTAAAAACCTGCGTATACCTGCTACTGTTGGTGTAAAAGAAGGATTGGACTCCTACTGGTTGGTCTGTTCACTGTCTGATTCTGTCCTCATTAGCAGAAACAAATGCTGCACTGCAGGATGAAATGTTCCTCACAATCTTTACGAAAACAGGCCAAAAAAATGTGGATCCACAAAAGGTGCATTTGTGCTTTTAGCATTTTTCTTGGTAAAGAAGGTGTATCACTAGAACAAGAATTCAGAACGTGGTTTGGGCAAGGAGCCACATTGAGCCTTGTACTCAAACATTTACTTCAAATCAGTATTCACGTCCTGAACTTATCATGATAAATATTCCTTTAGTTCATGTGAAAATGGGGTGGATATCCTGTTTTTATTCATGAATGTTTTCTTGGATGAAGTTGTCCATTGGTTTTGTTTCAGTGGGCTTCACTTTGACCATAATGGCACAAAAGTCCCATTCCAGGGTCTATTTGTGTCAACACTCGGAGAGGCCGGGAGATGAAGAGCGTTTGGATGGAGCGAGGATGCTCCAGAGGATTGGCACTGAGCTGTGATGAATCAAGCTATACACTAATGTCAGCAAATTCTATTTACGCACTGCTGTGCCACACTTAATGACATTTCTTCATACACTGGTCATTTCTCACAGCCATAATGTTGACTTTATATTGTTTGCATATTAGCGGAGAACAGGGAAAACATGCAGAAACTGTGATTGGTTCGTGGCATTTGAGAGTCAACAAGGTCCGTGCATCCTTAGAAGGCAGGGACTTTCTGTGGGAGCTGTCACAAAGACAAATTCCTCCACAATTATTGTACTTGGCAAGTAATGATTCGGATTCTGGCCTGAATTAGCGGAGCGGTGATGTGTCATGCTTACAGGACTGGCTCGGAGCGAGCAGCGGCTTTTCTGAGTGGCTCTGACGGAGGGAACAAAGAACCACAGAACACACACAGAGTGGCCTCTCGCCACTCACTGGCTCACCTCCACAGTCATTTGCGTCCGTGCCACCGTTGTTGGTTGCGACAGAGCATGTGCATGTGCTGCTTGGGCTTTAGTGTGTGTGTGTGTGTGTGTGTGTGTGTGTGTGTGTGTGTGTGTGTGTGTGTGTGTGTGTGTGTGTGTGTGTGTGTGTGTGTGTGTGTGTGTGTGTGCACGTTGCAGGGGCCCTGAGTTCTTCTCGAGACACACACTGTCAGGCCACTCCACCCTGCCGAGGCCCTCCTGCTCCGTGGTGCGGCCGCAGAGAGCCGATATGAAACTTGACACCCCGGCAGGAGGTTGACAAAGACGATTAGGGCAGCTCTCTGAACCTCGCACACCTCGACTTTCTCTCCTCTCTGCCTCCCTCTCTTCTAACATTCAGTGTAATTATGACCGGACTTCACAGAGAGAATCTACACAACAACACAAGCATGGATACATAGGATTATACCCTTTGCTGCACCTCAGGCTGTGCAACTTTCTTCATCACGTCCTCATGGATAACTTGACCTGTCCTGAAATGAAACATGCCTGAGGCTGTGTTCACTCAGGCGAAAAAAAGCTGAATCTTCCACAGCTTAAAGCTGCCTCAATGGATAATGTGCATTAAGGGAAAGTGATTGATTACATAAGATCCCTTAAAACTAAAGCAGTGATATGATTATCTATGTGATACTGAATCGACACAGAGCTGTGTAGCAGGAGCAAAAATTACCATATAATGTAACAGCCCTGTTTTTATGAAACCAACATGCAACAGCACATTCACTTTACAGAAATACAACAGGAAGTCTCTGAATTTCTTTAAAGATATAGAAATCTCCCCAGGTTTGAGGAAATAAACAAAAATATTGAGCACATCTGCCTTTTTTAGACATATACTCAAACTAGTGTCCCATGAAAACCTGATTGAACAAGTCAGTTTAGATTATCTGAATAAATAAAATAGGTTGAAAAAATATCTCATCAAAAAATCAGCGTTACATGATTTTTATGTGAGCAGTGTCAAATGTTTCTATTATAACTAATTATTTCTCTCACATATGACCTGCTTGCTCCATAGACTATAAATACATATTGATGGCATGAAAGCTCACAAAAAGTGAGGCCAAAGCGTTTTTATCGCCTCCTGCAGGCTGGCTGCAGTATAGTTTATAAACCCTTTCTCCTCCATGTTAGTGGATGGGGCTGGAATCAAACTAAAACAACTAAGTATACATTAAATAAATGTTCCTCAACTACAATAGCACTCAGTAGAGTGCATACATCTGCTAAGGCCCAACAGTTGCCTTATGAAAGGTCATTTAAATTCGCTAGATCTGTACTCTTAATTGGATTTGCACCAAAATTGCACACACTAATAAATAGCAGTCCCCTAAATGTGCCAGATTTTGTTTCCATCAAAATACATCAATTATTCTCTGTTTTGAAAAACACCCTATCTCGCAATGGTGGACGAAATAAGGGGGGGAATAATCCTGGATCCCTCCTCTGATCTTGATCTGTACCTAAATTCAGCAGGTTCTCTCCTGATCCATCCTGCATCCTTCCGCCAAGTTTCATGGAAATTTCATGAAGTAGTTCAGTTCATTTTCCAACCAGTTTGGTTTAATTATGTTAACTATTGCTATAAAACAGTGAAACCTCATGATTGACAGCTGAGACTGATTTAAGATTAGTCAAGCGTGTGTATTGGTGCATGATGCTAGCGGTGGTACCTTCGGATGTTTAAGCTTCATTTCTGGATAGTGTAAGGAAGTGGAGACACATTGTCCATGTTTATATTCAGTCTTTGAGTTTTTCAAACAGAGGTAGTGTATTCCTATAACTCAAATTGCCAACTTGCAGTTGTACACCTCTGCCAACCATAGTAGTTGGAGTTTACATCTATATCTGTCCATACCTATAATACAGATGATGTACTGTACGTAAGAAGACTTTGAACAAATTAAACGAAAGATATTAAACATATTTTTACATTAAATCAATTAGTATATGAATTATAATATGAACTGGTTTTGCAAGGTTAAATGATCTTCACCTTTGACCAACAAATTCTAATGAACTCAAACCTAAAGTCAGAGTAAACTTTTGTGCAAAATTTTAAGAAATTCCCTCAAGGCGTCCCTGAGATATTGAGTTAATGAGAACGGGACAGAAGGACGGACAAACTGATACCATAAACCCTCCAGCGAAGACTGCTGCCAGTGTGAAGGAACTAAAAAACACCATAAAAGGAATTTACTGTAAATGTTGTTATGTGATTTCTAGTTAAACCAAGATTTCAGCATGAAGGTCACTGTATCAAATAAGCGGTATAGCTTACATGAAGCTAGAGAAGTAATCCTCTTACTCGTTTAATTAAAGTATACAGAAATTACAGTAGTCTGCAGTAATATAGAGAAAAAACATGAATCCAGCAGCTACAACAGCATGGGGCCAGAAACCCTCCACCAGGATCCAAGAACACTGGTAATATTATATGTAATAACGTTTTTTTTCTTGGATGGTCTGATTTCTTGGAATATTCAAGATCACTCAAATCAAATAAGGACGCAGAAGACAGGTCTGATATTAAAAGGAGGGAATGAGATCTGAAATGCAAAATATTCCTGACTACACCTCTGCACTAATAAAGCAGAAATGTAATTAGCTTGCACAGAAAGCCAAAGAGCGGCGGTCTGGGTTGGCCCGGGGACACGGAGCCGGCAGTCACATGAATACATATGCATGTCGTTTCCATATCAAGCCTGTGTCTCAGCGAGGGCACGCCATAGGTGGTGGGGAGGGCCGCACTTAACATTTAGAGGCTGTTGTGTGTGTGCGTGTGTGGATAGATGGAGGTGTATCCAGATCTCCAGCAACCCCCCTCTCATTCCCGATTCAACACCAACCATTACCACTGCACCCCCATCCCTGTGGGTAAAGGTCTCTGTGCCCAGGCAGGGGGCCCCTCATTGATCTCTGTGACTAACCAGGCCGTGCAGGCTTGTTGTGCCCACACCGAGAGACATGGACCCACTGAAGGAGAATTTTCCACAGAGCAGCCTGGGGTCCACTGGCCGGTGATGGGATATGTGCTCATGACCCAAATGGAGGACAGCACTGGTGGCACAAGAGGGGTCAATAAAATACTAGAAGTGGAATAAGTTACTGTTTTGAATTCAATTTAAAACAGATAAACAAGAGGATGTAGCTGATGTTCTGATGAAGGCGTATACCAAAATATCCCTGTTTAACGTGGTCAATCAATAACTTACACTACATTCACATTTCAGTCCCAGCATTGTTTCCTTTGTGGATTCTGGGAACACCCAGTCTCAACATAATCTAATCATGTGGCTGCCGTGTTTCCAAGTCTCTGCATCAACAATTTATGGAAGGTCACTTTTAAGTCCTAATTGAGTCAAAGGTATTTATGAAGCCCCCTTTTTTTGCAAAACAGGCACATCACATAGCAATTAACAGAGCAACAAAGGATGTAACCACAGAGAGAGAGCGCACTCCCTTTGCTGGTAACTGATGGGAAAGGGCTGGTGGACTGCTACATCCACTTTGGTGATCAGAAACTTTTGTTCCTCAGTTGTATGCGTATCGGCTTGTGTGTATTTTCCACGTGAATATGCAAGTGTTTGTGTGTTTAGGTGCACAGATGTGTGTCCAGCATGTAAGACGGGGCTGGATTTGAGAGGCTGAGGCTGAGCACGGAGGTTGGCAGAGGGCTGAGGGCCTCGGCTGGCTCGCCTGTGATTACAGCGGATGTTGAGTGTTTACAGAGAAATGAGGAGGGGAGGAGGGGGATTGCACAGAGACAGCTGCTTTCACTCTGTACTGTAAACTACACACACACACACACACACACACACACACACACACACACACACACACACACACACACACACACACACACACACACAAACACACACACACACACACACACACTGACACACACACACTGACACAAGCACTTACACAGACGGCTGTAGCTGTACTGGAAACCCCACAAGCCCTGCAGTGTGTATGTGTGTGTGTGTGTGTGTTTATGCTACAGCTGGCCCGCTGGAACCAGTGGCTCAGAGTGACAGCCACACACACACACACACAAACACACACACACACACACACACACACACACACACACACACACACACACACACACACACACACACACAGAGACACACACCAGTCCCCAACTACAGTTGAACAAGCACAGTGCAGGCTGGGTGGGAGAGGGCTGGTGGAATCTGACTGACCAGTCCGGCCAGTGGATTTTAGTTTTTTCTACCTTACCATTTTTTGATGTTTTTTATCTTCTCTTCGCTAAATTATTTTGTATTTTTGGTTTTAAAATGTGCTTTATAAATAAACTTGATTTGATTTGATTGATTCATACAGTCACTTTAACATTTTTGCGATATTCTCTTCCTCTGCATCTCAAACTTCGTTGCTATGCGAGTACGTCTCCAAAATTTGTTAAAAAGACTTTTAGGAATCTGACCTGACTTAAATATGTGTTGGCCTTTTTTACTTTTACACTTTTTGTAATGGCACCCAACAAATCTCCTTGTAACACTGGACTCTGTTCCAACATGTTTATATCCTCAGGAAAGAACAACAACAGCAGACTATAAACAGTGTAGGGAAGCTAAGAGGCTTCAGACGCCAGGAGCCAACTGAGGTGCAACCTTAACAAAGGGTTTGCAGCACATACCAGGAATAAAACGCCATCATTTTTATAGCGGTAATGTTTAACAATGAGTGAAAATAAATCTTCACACAGATCCATCTCTCATTAAACATTAAAATCTATGTCAGGTTCATCGACATCTCATTTGACTTAAAACTTTAGTTGTGGAAGTGACAAAAAACGTGGATGCAGGAAAACATGGTGCTCAGTGCAGAACAGGTTAACTTGACCTGGACAGACGGGGACAAAAATGCAACAAAATGTCAGGGCCTTCTGTGACAGTGCTGCTGTGCGTTATTGGACTTATATTGAAACCAGTGCTTTAGTGTGTATGTGGAGGGCCACTGTGATCACCGCAGGGGGGAAAAGGTCGTCAGTAACAAGCGAGCCTGACAGCTTAATTACCAACGCAGCTAAAGATTTATCGGTTTATCAATCAGAGCCCCGGGCGCTGCCTTTCCCCTCAGGAGATGGGAGCCATTACCATGAACCCGTTGGCCCATGTGACCCAGACTCTTCCTACCCCAGCCCGGTCATACCGGGGCAATCCTAAACCCCAGCTCCTGTCAGTGCATGAGCAGTTCAGACACACACACGTACACACAAACACACAGATTCCATAAACACACAAATAATCTTAGACAGGATCATATACACATACTGTATGTCCATGTGCATCCAAGCAGGGACACAAACACAGAGGAGGAGAGACGCTTACATACACTTGTAAACATTATACTTACATACAAGTATGTAAATGTTGCACACACACACACATAAATACATAAAGACTCATACTAACATGGACCACAAAGGCCATCATGTGGGCGATGAACCTTTTATGTTTTTAGACAAAAGCCCGGCTGAAACAGAGACAAGACCAGAGCGAGAGAGAAAGAAAGACAGAAAGCGAAGCTGCGGGCTAAAGACCGTATGTTTGACTTCACTGAAAGGTATTTTCAGAACCACATCCAGAAATTCCAGCCATCTGGACACAATTAACTTATTGCTAAATTAAGATTTAGCTCATTTCTAATCCTGTCCATGAGTTGTGACACTGACACAAGGAGGGCGATGCTGAGGGAGATCTATTGGCTGGCAGTGTGTTGCTATGTGGTGGGCACGGAGAGAGAGAGGACCACCGATCAACCAGCCGGGCAGGCAGGCAGGCGGCCAGGTGGCTGGGCAGGCAACTGGGATAAACACTCACAGCCTTAGCTGAGAGTGTAGCCTGTAGTCATGCCGAGGCATCTTAGTGAAATGCTGCCCCCATGTGATGGCTGCAGGGAACAACAGCTACTGTGTCGCTGGGTCTCCTGGCGAGTGGAGTTGTACCTGAAAGAGCCTCCTCCGGGGTCGTTGAGCCTGTTTTTCTGATTCCCAGAGATCTGAGCGGCCAAGCCCATGGGACTTCTCCCTGCTTGGATGACGACTCCCTTCCCCATTGTGCCTGATAAGAACAGATACAAAAACAAGAAATAAAACACTAAGCAAAACAGGAAGGGAGTAATGTTATCATTGAAACGTCCCCTTCTATCAGTGTCAAATATCCTCCTGTCTAACGACTACCTTCGACCATCTCTGTCTTTCTCGCAGGCGTAGATTGAGGGGGGTGGGGGGGGGGGAGCAGTACTGTCGCTCTCCCCAGGTTGATGCGGAGAGCGTCGCTCTGTCAATATCACTGCGCTTCACCGGCTCTCCTTACACTCCTAAACCGCATCCTGCTCCGAGACACGTTTTCCAGAGAGGCACAAGGACTGCCAGAGTGAATTTAAACTTGATTTTAACAGGCATGTTCCTCGCCAAGAGGCAAAGAAAAGTATTTTTAGAACTATCCCCGCATTCCAATTTATGGGCATAAAACAACCTACAGATTCTTCACTGCAGGCAATCTTGGGGATGGGGGGAAGATCAAATTTGTATGCACCTCCGATCGCACACACACATGCACACAAGCGTGCACGCACATCCACAAACAGGTGCAAACATATTGCACACACACACAGACACACACACCACCTGAGAGCACACAGCTCTCTTAGGGGAGTGTTACGCCCGGTTGGTGTTGGGGGCGATATTTGTGGGCTTCTGTGGGATGAGTGTTTGTGAATCAGTGTGAGTAAGCAGCAGCACAAATGTTTGAGAAGGCTTTATAACCCGACAGAGACAAAAACACCTGTTCTCTTTGTGGCTGCTGCCTGTTTACACATCATACAGCCGACTGAGAGGACATCTAGAGCTGTGCTAATAGTTATCTTCTGTTTAACCTTTATCGCCGGCTTTTTATTCAACCAGAACATCAAGCCGAGTTTGAAAACATTGAAAAACCTGACTAGGAACCAGAGGTGTCAAGTAACCAAGTACAAATACTCCGTTACCTTACTTAAGTAGAAATTTTGGGTATCTATACTTTACTGGAGTATTTATTTTTCAGACGACTTTTTACTTCTACTCCTTACATTTTCACGCAAATATCTGTACTTTCTACTCCTTACATTTTAAAAATAGCCTTGTTACTCCTATTTCATTTTGGCTTGTTTTCATTCAGGTTTGTCATCGTTCAAAAACACACATAATGTGGCGCACGCAACGGATGAGGCGTGTGCCACCGTCCTCGCAGCATCCCACATTCTTCAACATAACAGTTTAATATAACATTATAGTCATAATGGCTTTTAGAAAAATGTTTTTTTTGGAGGAGGTGGTGTAGTGCACTATAGGCCCCTGAGACGCGGCTTAAGAGTTTGTCCTTAATGGGAAAAAAATTACTTTAACGTTTTTACTTTAAGTAGTTTTGAAACCTGTACTTTTACACTTTTACTTAAGTAAAAAGCGTTGATACTTCAACTTCTACAGAAGTCCTTTTAAACCCTAGTATCTATACTTCTACTTGAGTAATGAATGTGAATACTTTTGACATCTCTGCTAGGAACGCAGCCTCAATGAGAAATGTAAAAGAAAACGGGCAGGCCAGAAACCAAAGAGAAGCGTGAGTCAGAGGACTGAAGCTCAAACTTTCCAAAAACATGTACAGAAGTCTTTGCTTGGTCTTTTTTGTCCTTGACTGAACGCATTACGTTTTTGTACGATAAGAAAAAAAAAACGAACGCCGAAAACAAAAATGGCAAATAGTGTACGTGTGAGTGACTTCGGGTGATTCAATCAAAAGTGGCTGGAAAGGGCCTGCAGATGTCCTACCTTGTGCTCTGACAGACTGTGTGATCACCACAGGCATCCGCACCTGGCCACCGACAGCGCCCGCTGTCTTGATTCCCTGAGGAAGCGAGGAAATAAACAAATAAATAAATAAACAGAAAACAGAGATTATGTACTTTGCTATAGCTTTTCAAAAGATGAAACAGTTCGAAAAATGAGAGCGCAGATTAGAAAGAACGAAATTGCGCGCGTGGTCGACAACTGCTCCATTTTTTCTTCACACAATCTTCAAGGGAAATTGTTCAAGGAAAACCTAACTATTGAACCCACTTAGAGATCCAAGGACACGCTGGTCAAAAGCCACTTGAGTTTTAACAGTGGGCATATATTTTTATTCTACTTTAACATAGGAGAGATGGGAGAAGTAGATGCAGAATGAATCAGGGATGATGAATTCTACACTGGCGATCACTGCAAACTGTACTATCAATTTAATTGCACGAGGAGGATGGATGTCTGTCACTACGTGTGACCTACATTTGTGTGCATTTCCCAGATAAGACAAAGGCAATAAGAAGTCAAGATCGCAGTGGAAAAGTAGTTTAGTTGAAGAAGAAGAAGTAGAAGAAGGAGCAGAGGGGGGTGAGGGGCCGCGCTGGGCTATTAGAGTCACTTCCTTCCTTGGTAGCAGCTATGGGCCGGGCCTCGGGCTCAGCCATCCATTCCTACCAGTTTGCTTCTTGCTGCATATTTTTCAGCCTTGTTTTCCATTCCCTGACACATGCTATATTACTGTTCAAGCCACTGAAAAAAAAGACAGAGGCCATTTTTCCCAGAGATCCACTTCAGGGGCCTGTGAGAATGGAAAGGAGAGGGGGGGGGGGAACACATTCTGCACAGGCAGAGATAGCTAGCACCTGTGGCCAGCCGGCGACACATTTAACAGAAAGGGGGGGGGGACGATTTGGGAATCAGGGGGTAAATGGGAAAGCATGTGAAACCCACTGCATGTAATGTTTTCCTGCTTTTAAACATTAATCAGTGGAGTGAAATTAAATGCAAGGTGTTTTCTTAAGCACAGCAAACATGTTTTGAATGATTGCAAACATTCGTTACACACTGGTGAGACTGTGCGAGTGTGCGTGATGTTCAAAAAGGAAGGCTGCTTTTTTAATGGAACTCAAAAGAGCACGTTCATTCTGAGTAAAGTGGTGTTTGCTCGTGCTGTAAAGTCATTACTCGGTTTTCCCAAAAAATACCAGGGTGCGAGAGGAGAAGCTGCTGCCACTCCTCTCTGCCTATTGAAAGTATAGTATATATGTACAGGTATGTATTGTGTATATGTCAAGATTTATGAAACAAACATGTTGACACAAATGTGTATAAATGCTATTACATTTAACTTATGTATTTTAGCTATTAGGTTGTATCTGTTTATATTTTGCTTTGTGTGGATAACGTTACCTGCACCTAGAAGGTTCTGTTTTTCTCTGTGTTTGTTTTTTCCTTTGTCTGTTATTCAGCAGGATTACATAAAAACTACTGGACCGATCAAAACTTGGTGGAAGGATGTGGTTTGAGTTAGAGAAGAAGCCGATCAATTTTGGTGCAGAGCCAGATCAGAGGACGGATCTTAAACATTTTTATTATATTTTTCATAAAATAATTCATGGATCTTGGTAAAGAAAATCTGATTTTGAAGAGACTAATATTTGTTATGTTGTTCGTCTTTATATACAGTTTATGGACCAAGCATCTGAAGAAGTCTGCGAAAATTCATGAAATTAAAATTGAAACACAAGAGGCTGATGTCGTGTTAAACATAAACAAACTGAAACATTTGTGTGTCTCCTGTTGGGTAGAGGTACGTACTCCGCTGAGTTCCACTCTACTCTTGTTTTTGTTTCGTTTAGTTTTTGTGTGTAAAGCACTTAATGACTTTTGTTCTTGCTATAAAAATATAATTGTTACCTCTTCATATACAAATAACTGTAATTATACAATAAAAATTTTACATTTATAGTATACACATTGTTACATTGCAGCATGCACTGCTCTGTGGTGGTGTGGCCTAGTTATTACACACCATTCATTCACTGATTTATCATCAAGTCTATTCATCCCATGTATCATTTAGCCTGAGGACTTTTAACGTCCAGTTTCATGATAACATATATTTAGTCGTTGACCCGAAACGTTGTACTAAATGAAGACATATCTATTCTTCATAATATAACTTTTAAAATGAAAATGTATATTTCAAATTTCATTTTTATTTTATTCTCAACTTTTTACTGTTTGAAAACGTAGTCTAACAACAGACTAAAATGAACTGCGGTTACCTTAAATTCATGGTGTCTCATATACCAGTGGATATAATATAATACAAATCCAAATGCAACAGTGGAAAGTGTTATTACAGCAGAAGCTTCAATAATATAACTCAACATTTTCTTTACTTCTGCTACTGTGGTAAGAGCAGATTCTTTTGCCTAATTCAACTAGATGTCTGGTTTCAAACTGTTGATGTGCCAGGGGCGATCATTTACTAATGTTTTGTGTGATAGCTTATGTTGGTCTTGTATTCACGTTTGTGTGTGCGTGTGCGTGTGTGCGTGTGTGTGCGTGAGACAGAACGAGAGAGAGAGATGGAGTTAGAGAGAGTGAGAGAGACCTGAGGCATGTTCTGGACATAGACTGCGGCCGCCACATTGCTTTAAAATTGACCCGGGGCTGACCTAGTTACCTCGCTTCACCCTTTAACAGTTAACAGATAGAGGGAGGGAGGAGGGGAGGGAGATGAGATGAGATGAGAGCGTGTGCTGGGTTAGATACAGTGGGAGAAACTGTTGGAAAGAGATGGAGAGAGAGCAGAGGAGGGGGGAAAGGAGAGAAAAGGGGGAGAGCAAGGGGAAGAAAAAAGGCTAGAAAGGAATAATTGAGTGAGAAAGAAAAACAGAGAGGGAGAGATGTAAGGAGGCGCAAAACCGAGCTCGCCCACCCCTCTGCCTCCACCAGACCACAGTCTGACCTCACTTGACCCACGCCTGTGCAGTGTATGTGTGGTCACATGCACACACACACACACACACACACACACACACACACACACACACACACACACACACACACACACAGTGACGTGACCCAGCTGTGAGCTCAGGGAGGCTGCTGAGTGTCTAGTGCTGAACCCTGCAGGTCATCTATCTTTACTTCATCTGTATGTCCACACTGATGCTAGTTTACAACCCATATGTGATCACATGTACTATTTGAACTTGCATGTCAAGAATATGAAGGGCAGATGACATGGAATTCAATTAGTGTCTTTTTAAAGTAGAGGATATGGATTTGAAACCATGAAACAATGTGTGTGGAAGTATTTTAAATGTTCTCGCTGGAAGCATTGGAGCATCAACCAAGACAGCAAACTACATTTCCATTACAAGAAAGTTTTTTTTTCTTCACTTTTGTTTTGTATAAGAACATATATATATCAAATTAGAAAAGTTAAGTAACATGCTTTATAGATATTTATGATAAAGTTGAAGGTAAACTTTTAAATATCAAGACCCAATTACATTTCTCTGTCATAAGGGCTTGATAACAGTGTGTGAACTTTGTAATTACGATGATATTTTTATTAATCATACTTAGCCATAGTCTACATGTAGTGTAGTGTGGTGTACTGTATTGTAGTGTAGTGTAGTGTAATGTTGTGTGATGTAGTGTGGTGTAGTGTAGTGTAATGTTGTGTGGTGTTGTGTTGTGTAGTGTGGTGAAGTGTAGTGTAGTGTTGTGTAGTGTAGTGTAATGTTGTATGGTGTAGTGTGGTGTAGTGTAGCATAGTGTAGTGTTGTGTTGTGTTGTGTTGTGTTGTGTAGTGTGGTGAAGTG
Organism: Limanda limanda; assembly: GCF_963576545.1. NCBI lineage: Eukaryota > Metazoa > Chordata > Actinopteri > Pleuronectiformes > Pleuronectidae > Limanda > Limanda limanda. The sequence goes on from NC_083638.1 coordinate 12,681,474, forward strand.
TAGTGTGGTGTAGTGTAGTGTACTGTTGTATGGTGTAGTGTGGTGTAGTGTAGCATAGTGTAGTGTGGTGTGGTGTGGTGTAGTGTGGTGTAGTGTAATGTGGTGTAGTGTAGTGTAATGTTGTATGGTGTAGTGTGGTGTAGTGTAGTGAAATGTTGTATGGTTTAGTGTGTGTAGTGTAGTGAAATGTTGTATGGTTTAGTGTGGTGTAGTGTGGTGTAGTGTAATGTGGTGTAGTGTAGTGTAATGTTGTATGGTGTAGTGTGGTGTAGTGTAGCATAGTGTAGTGTGGTGTACTGTAGTGTAGTGTAGTGTAATGTTGTGTGATGTAGTGTGGTGTAGTGTAGTGTTATGTTGTGTGGTGTTGTGTAGTGTAGTGAAGTGTAGTGTAGTGTAGTGTAGTGTAATGTTGAATGGTGTAGTGTGGTGTAGTGTAGCATAGTGTAGTTTGGTGTGGTGTAGTGTGGTGTAGTGTAATGTTGTGTGATGTAGTGTGGTGTAATGTAGTGTAATGTTGTGTAGTGTGGTGAAGTGTAGTGTGGTGTAGTGTAGCATAGTGTAGTGTGGTGTGGTGTAGTGTGGTGTAGTTTAGCATAGTGTGGTGTAGTGTAGTGTAATGTTGTGTGATGTAGTGTCGTGTCTATCAGAGCCAGTAAAGTTCCTCGGTCAGATTTTTCTAATCAGCTGTCAAAGTACAAGCAGTAGTAAATATTTATCATCCAAGTGTTTGACCAACATCTGTTCTGATCAGTGATGTCACACACCAGTAGCACAGGACACTGAGCATCTCCAAGGTTTGTCTGTGTCTCATTAAAGTCTTTTTGTTTCTGAAGACGAACCATGAGTCTATGTGGACTCTGCGTTTTGCTCCTGTGTCTGCATGGAGATCTGTCCAGGTTGAATCTTAATAATCTCAATCAGATGACTGCACATGTTTTTCAGTCCTAAGTGTCCCCTAAAGCTTTTTGTCCTTTTTGAGGGGTAAACCAAGTGAGTTTCCTCAGAGAGTCTGTGAGCTGTGTGACTCCCAGCCATGGCACAGTGACACTCTCAAGCCTGATAACTCAGCCTTGTGTAAGATACGTCACACACACACACACACACACACACACACACACACACACACACACAGACACACACCAGTCCCCAACTACAGTTGAACAAGCACAGGCTGGCTGGGAGAGAGCTGGTGGAATCTGACTGACCAGTCCGGCCAGTGGATTTTAGTTTTTTCTTCCTTACCATTTTTTGATGTTTTTTATCTTCTCTTCGCTAAATTATTTTGTATTTTTTGTTTTTAAATGTGATTTATAAATAAACTTGATTTGATTGATTCATACAGTCACTTTAACATTTTTGCGATATACTGCATCTCAAACTTCACACTCACATATGTTACATGCCCAGTTTAGCTCGAACTCGCTAATCCTCACCTTACATACACATCTCTGTGTAAATAACAAGTATCTGATAACAGTAGAGCAAAGTGACATATCTAGAGATTTACATCTGTATGTTTATATTTTTTGAAAACAGCACTTATTCTGGATTAAAAAAATATTTAAAGTAGGTTTAAATACAAACTGTAAATACAATTTGTGTGATAACTAGGGTTGCAAAGGGGCGGAAAGTTTCCGGTAAATTTCCGGACACTTTCCGGAAACTTTCCATGGGAAGTTTAGCTCGGGAATTTTGGGAATTTAAAAAAAAATAAAAAATACGCAAATTAAACGCTGAGCAATAAAAATGTATGGAATGCAGCACACACTGCACGTTGAGTTTCAACCCTCCACTGTGCATTCTTCCATCACATGCACAGATAATTCCCAGCATCCTTCACTCTACAGAAGGGCTACTGAGGCCTACTGTAGTGTGCAGGACTAGTCAGGTAAGTTTCCATGATATTACTGGGGAAAATATATTAGCATGCTGATTGAGGATTGTTCATCTGTTCATCTAGCCTATTTCCATTCATTTATCCATCAATTGTAAAATATGTTTACAGACGATTCCAATTGTTTGGCTAACTACTTATATCTCTGGCATTGCATTAGCGTTTTTTTACAAACTTTTTTCTCATCTTATTCTACAGAACAATGCCACGTGCACTATCTCATGTGTGGAGACATTTCACCCCATCCAATGTAGAAGGAAAGGCTGTGTACCTTTGAAAATACTGTGCAAAGACCTATGTAAAGAATGACACAACGATGCAGAAGCATATAGTCAAGTGCCCAAAGTTTCCTCAGGGCTCAAATCAGCCTATGACAAAACAAAATGTTTATATTTATGTCCGTGTATGACAAGGTAAATACAGTTAGTATAAATAACCCACAACATTTCCAGTTTATTCCTGGTAATTCCCGTTAATTCCCGTATATTCCCGTTTATTCCCGTTTATTCCCGTTAATTCCCGTATATTCCCGTTAATTCCCATGGAAAGTTTCCAACTTTGAATATTCCCGGAATTTTGCAACCCTAGTGATAACTGAGTCTGCAGTTCCAGCTGGTCGCTCCATACATACCATGGCAGCTGCATGTCCGAGGGTCCCGGCGGGCAGCGCGCTGGCACCCGTGGTGGTGCTGACGCTGTTGGGGTGGCGTATGCGGACAGCTGGCCCACTCACAATGGCAGGGGGGACCCCACAGGGTGCTGGTTTGACTCCCTGCTGCAAGGGCTGGGTCGGGGTCTGCTGACTACTCAGCAAAGACAGCCTCAAGGCCGGGAGGCTCTTCTGTTGACAGGCAGATAGAGGCCAGAGTTTGTAGTCACAGAACCAAATAGATATGCATGAGAAAAAAACAAATACACAGCTGCAAAAACAAATAGTGCTGTGGTCACTGGCTTAATAATGTCATCACAAAAGCATGGCTGCACACGGCTGAGGAAACACCTGCTGAGACAAGTGACGATACCTGTTCCAAAGTGATTCATCCAATTTTAGTAAAAGAATTGATTTTATCTCAGGATAATCATGTGTATAAACACACATGCCCCACGGCTGACCTGATGAGAGGTTGTTGCTTCATATATTTCAGACCGATTTTTTGACGCAAGCGAACTAACATTGCATGACAACATGTGTTTGTGGTCGAGTCGGGCGGTCGGGCGCCTTGATGTGACACTCATCACAGTTTGCTGAAGAAACCTGCTGGCTAGTGACAGAGACTGCTGGGGGGGGCACTGTCACACACAGAAGTCAGAAGTCACACCAGAGGGGTGTGTGAGTGTGTGTGTGTGTGTGTGTGTGTGTGTGTGTGAGTGTGTGTGTGTGTGTGTGTGTGTGTGTGTGTGTGTGTGTGTGTGTGTGTGTGTGTGTGTGTGTGTGTGTGTGTGTGTGTGTGTGTGTGTGTGTGTGTGTGTGTGTGTGTGTTTGTGTGTATCATTCTGCTGTCAGGCCTTGCCATCACTGGCTCTGGTGCCAGGGACAGGACGACTTTAGGGAACCGGTAAAATACTTGAGAGGAGCTTAAGCAGCCAGGATAGGCTATGAGTATTTCAGGGGTCAATGTAGAAGGTAGCTCAGGGTAGGCTTGGGCAATTAACCGTCATTTTTTCGAAACACACGTTTACACATTTTAATAAATGAATCGTTGATTAATCGTTATCTAGGTACATTTTTGAAATAACCATGATATTGATTTTAAGTCATATCGTCCAGCCTTATTTTATGGGTTCAGTAATCAGACAATAAGGCCTTGATTCAGACGATATAAGGCAGGCGTAGGTTATATTGTTAGGTAGGGTGTTTTCAAGACTCAACATAACATTCAGTTACCTTAGGAAGCAGTATCACATTTGATACAGAGGGAAGTTTAAAAAAGAAGATTTCCAACAGGGACCCCACCTTTAGAAATGGCACCAGGTACGGCTGCGGAGACGACTTGAGCTCTGTCTGCAGCCTGCTGGTGAATTCTTCTGGTTCAATCTTAGCGTCCTGTCAGGTGAAGAAGGGTAAAGCGTAAACACCACTTTACAAAAGAGAGCCAGAAAGTTAAGTGAAGTAAACCATGGTGAGCTAGACACAGAAAGATGAAATCCCATCACCGGAGGCGATGATCAGCAAGTCAACTCTCATCCTGGCACCAGTCATCAATAATAACTCTGTGATGAAAATTCATGACACAAAAAGGGAGAGTTTTGGAGAGAGTTGCATGCTGCCATCTAGAGGTTTAAAAAATGTAGTGCAATACACTATTAGAGGGACAAATTAGACTTACTTGTGGGAATATTTCAAAGTGCATAAAAAGCTAAGAATAAGAAGAAACACGTCATTCAGAAGATCCAGAAATGCTGTCTTATAAAAACAGTTTTTCTCAAACTTTTTCACAAACAATAGCACAACTCCATTCTGTCAACAGGTATCTGAACAGTGTTTGTTTGTGTGAGTGTTGGTTTGTGAAGCTCACCAGCAGGTCCTGAACCAGGGACTTGACGTTCTTGGAAGTCGCAGGGGACGGAGAGTTGTGAGATGCCAGTTTGATTAGTGTGGCCAGGAAATTCTTACACTTCTTTACGTTCTCTTGCATTTCCTGTCAGAAAACGGAAACAATTTAATTGATTTACCTCCTATCCAAACACTTTTTAAAAGTGGCTATGACAACTTCCACAGTGAGATGCTACTGTATTTATGATGTAAACAAAGGATTTTATTTTGCCATGATGTAGGAATCAGAGTGGCTTGTATTAGTCTTGCATTTTCTCAAGGAATACTTGACACTTACTTAAAAGTGAAAATATTTAAAGAATGAAATTATTTTGCAGAAAATCATCAATCACAAATCAGTGCATAGTTATCACTTGTCATTCTTGTCATGCTGTGATCTCTGTAGCCAAATGAGACATGGCACCTTTCCATCCAAACAGCCGGTGGCATCAAACTGTAGCCCGTATGAGATTTCTTGTTTTTTCTGTATGTCTCTGTGCATTATACCTGTATCTATACCTGTATCTATACCTGTATCTCTACGTCCCTAAATCTGTGCTTTTACGCTTGCGTCTGTCTGTCCTTTGGTTGCTAAGCACGTGAATGTATGAATGCAAACGTGTGTGGGCATGTGAGAGACTCTTTGTCCATGTCCAGCTGTGTGCGGCGGTGAGGCTGTGGGTCCAGGGCTGAGCTTATGACACAAACCGCTCGCTGGCAGCTGTGACAGTGCCCGTGCCCTTGAGGGTGAAGCGTGGGCGGTCGGGGGAGAGCGAACCGACCTGGGACAAGAGAGAAGCTCCGGGGGGTGCTGCGATGCCCGTCTGCGGAGGCTGCACTGGCTGAGAGGCAGCCTGGGCCGGGGCCTGGGGGGCCATAACCACGGGGGTCCGCTGCGGAGCCGTCACAGCATTGGCCGGTGCCAAGGGGGCCTTCTGCAAGAGCAAAGAAGAGACAGGGAGATAAACAGGACGTGACGCCTCGCTCGCAGCTAGGCCACAGAGAACAGGAGGCAGGCGCCACAGCGCTCCTGTCACATCTGGTGTCCTGACTTCAGTGGACATCGCTAAACAGATGAGGAGGAGGAAGGGGAGGTGGTGACAAGCTGGAGGCTGAGAAAGACAGGAGGCCATCAAAGCTTTTACTGAAGAATCATCTTACCTGACAAGGGAAACTTCCACCTAACTATGGAGGTTTGACACCGTTAATTCTAAACATTAGCTACATATTGTCTATTTTTATCATGATAATATTTTAGGGAATGAATGACAAGAAAATATCTCACATCCAAAATATAAATTTTGCTCAAGAGAAGAGGTGCCAACAGCAGTCTCTCACTGTGAAGCCCTCATGACCTCTTACCAAATCTCCCAGGGCCTGTTCACACAATTCATAAAATACATCTTACGTGACCGATCGTGAAGTTGACAGTTCTAAATACAGGTGTGAGCGCACCCACAACGCACAGAGGATACATCAAGCCCCATATGGATGGAGGGCGTGAGGCAGCATGTACGTCCACAGTGCTGTGTTGTGTGGTTCCAAATATATAGATATATATATATTAATCTGCACTGAACGGCTGCCTGGCTAGTGTGTGTAAAGCACACCCACAGTAATCCTCTTCAAAATGTACACAGTATAGCAGATGCTTTCTGTATAGCAAGGCTCACTGCTTCCCCACCCAAACAAATACAAGCAGGGATATTAAATCTGTGGAGCGACTCAACTGTTCGTCAATGAAATCTGAATACATATTGTCTTGATAGGAGATACTGGATCTGACTATGAGCCAGCAGAGCTTTAATTTAAGTTCAAGTTAAAATATCATAAACAGCAGTGTCAGTCTACCTGGACATGATTTTCTAATGTATAGTCAGCAGCCCTTCTTGTTTTCAACGGTCAGGATTCAGGAATCAGGATTTTTATTATGCCCTTTTTTCTCTGCAAGTTACTGAACATCAATGTCTTTAATTAGACTACAGTATGAAACAGTTTGTAACTTTGGCCGTGCAGGATCTCTCAACCGAAACAATAACGAACGACTCAATTTGATGACTTTGTAAAGCAGTGAAGGATCATGGGAGTTGTTGTCTCCACCATTTCTTGTCCCATAATCTTCTTGGGTCGTTTGGATCCGTTGCGTTTGCAATGTACTCTGGGTTCGAACATCGTTGAAAACAAGTCAACAAAATATATAGCATACGTCCAGTTGTTTTTAGACATGTTAATGAAGAATCGTTTCATATTATATCTTATGACTGTTCACTATTTTATCTTTAAAATCAGATTATATAGTTAAAAAGGTAATTAATGACATAACAATCATAAATCATGATTTCACCTTCATGTGCTGCAGGTGAGACGTGACATTCAAGAATTTTAAGTCGCAACAGCTTTGTATTCACATTGAGGTCCTATTTAATCTGCTGACACAACAAAAAGACTGAGGGTGTCATTTTAGTGGCACCCAGTTTGGTGTCGGTGACAGAAGACAGAAAAAATTGGCATTTAAAGGAACATTTTCTCACTGGGCGGAGCGCAGGACAAGGGGAGGAAGAAGAGGAAGAGGAGGAGGTCTGTAAGGCAGGGCTGGAGGGAGTGGGAGAGGGAGATGGTGCCACCTTGGTCACGGTCACAGGACACTGCCTGGCGGTCTGAGAGGTCACAGGAGACTGCAGGAAAGAGAGAGAGCAACAGAGAGAGAGAGAGAGAGGAAGAAGGCACAGTAAAACAGAGAGCAAAAAGCCATCAAAGAAAGGGGGGGGGGGAGATAAAGGATGGCAAAACATGTCCAAGGATACAAAGAGTGAAAAACAGCAAAGGTGAGACCATGTCTGCTTCAGAGATGAGCAGAGAAAAGACTATAAAGGAGAGTGGGAGTGAGAGAGCAGGAAAGAAAGGAGGAGAAGCGTGCCTTGAAGAGAGATGAGGAAAGGTCATGACAGAAGGAAAGAAGACAGGATGTGGCAGCATGTTGGTGATGTTGAAGGCTGACACAGAGAAACAGGGCGTGTGGTTAAGTCGCAGTGGGTCACGGTAGCTGTGCTGGAGTCTGATGGGAGGCAGAGTGAGGTCACAACCAGGGTTTTACTGAGGGTGAAGCCCTGTCACTTGTTTTCCTATGGCTGCAAAGTGTCAAACGTGATTAGCTGGAAGACAGTGGGGGAGAAATCACTGTAAACTATTGGACTTCTGGCCAAATCCAACGGGTAGGTTTTACCATATAATAAATTAGGTTATATGGTTCAGTGGTGAAACTGGCCACTTCTGTACTGGCTAAAAAGTGTAGCCAACTCTGGGAGTCACTTAATTGATAAAATGCCTTGAGTGAATATGATCTTATATATATTCTCTAATGTGTCAACTGACCAACTATAAAATGCACTGATTGTTACTCCACCGACTCCTGAGGGCAACGCATTCACGGGTTGTGACATTGTTTTAATTTTACTGCCTCTTACTGCCTCTTATCATTTTACTGCCTCTTATCATGTTATTCAAGGTCTCTGCATATACAACCGCTTTCTATAAAATACTAGAAACAAAGGATGATTAGTTTGTGCAGGATAAATAAAGTTTATGTTTGTGTGTAAGCCATTTTCTAGTGTGCATTTTTATTGAAACATCATAATACAACTAAATAAGCATAATAAATAGTCTGAAATGACTTGTTTCTATCCAGATATACGGTATACACTGTATGTATTTATACACATATTATTCCTGATGCTGCCTGGACTGGAGCAATGAGAAGTATTGTAAAATGAGCCCCATCGATTACAGTAAATTACAAGGTCGAAAAACTTTTTATTGTAGACTAGTTGAACCATTAGAATTAAGGTGATAAAGTCCCTAATTTAGCATTTTATTGAGTATAAATATATAGTTATTGTGTGCATATCAGAGATGTTAGGTGTAATCTGTGCACAAACTTATAGTAATCAGTATTGTCTTTCTCTGAAACGTCAGGTAGACAGTGAGAGTTGTCATTACTTATTGTATCAGCATGTACAGTAAGAGGTAAGAGAGCAAATGGGGGGGGTCAACTGCTACAAAGCCACACTGTTACCAAGGGTCTCATCTCGCACACACACACACACACACACACACACACACACACACACCCACTCACGCACACACAGATACATACTTCCTGGCTGGTATCCCGTCTATTGGCCAAGACAAACCAAGAGGAGCTCTACCCCGACCTCTGGCATTGAGCCTTCTATTCACAGACAAGCCAAGAAAACTCTCACACGCACATGAAAATTTTCACAAATGGAAAACACACAGACAGACACACAACCCTACCAGATGGAGGCAATGAGACAAAAAATAAGAAAAGAAAAAGACGGAGGGAGGGAGCTCCCCCCCCTCCTCCAAAAGTTTTGTAGAATCAAAAAGAATGTTGCTCTGCACTCAGGAGTTGGGAGGATGTGGGTCTATAAGCGATGAGGGTGGAGGGGGTAATGGGGGGGGTAAGAGCCACGGGGTGCATCCCACCGCCAGCCATGCCTTCCTCACCCTCTCACGCACACACACAGACAAACGCACACAAACACACTGACGAACCAAAGCCTTGTTAGCTTTTTTAAATAATCAGGCAGTTGGATGATGAATGATTTAACAGGTATGGAAGGAAGGAAGCTCAGGATGCCTTCCGCTTCTCCCCTCAGGCTCATGGGAAGAGTGACAGGCCGACAGAGGGGTTGAGCTCTGGGAATAAACACCATTCCCTTTCATTTCCCTGCTACTGCTTTTCCTGTCGAGAAGGCAACGCCGCAGCTCGCTAATTTGTCATCAGCGTGACTTGTGAGAAGGCGATGACAATCTGCGAGTCTCTTTTGAGAGGGGTTCATATCAGGATGGAAACAGGTTGTCTGGCTTTGAGCGCTGCGGGGGGGGGGGGGGGGGGGACGTTGTTGTGTAACTGGTGGGGACTGGGATCAGGGAAGCTGGTGGGCTGCAGTGGAGTCTGACCGACTATGGACTGTCTGAGAACCAGACTGGTAACATTTAAACCCGAGTTTTTATACTATGGGAGAATCAAAGTAACTCAAAGAAAAACTGAATTCCTTCAATAACAAAAGCTTGATCTTGGATCTGAAAAGCAGTATTACATAGCAGATAGTATTACTGCTAACTACTATTACTACTACTACTACTACTAACAGGGTATGAAAACTATCATATCATGTTTACTAGATGACGATACACACTCATTCATCACACAGTGTCATATATTATACCTTTATGTAGGCTGTAATTGGATATATATCATAAAATCTAGATATTTTATTTCACATTAACTCAGCTCTTCTACTCTTTGTACATTCACAATTACAGCTTCTAATAGATATGACAGTTTATATAATACAGAGCTAAAGTCTGGCCAAATTGAAAAAGACAGTGAATGCTGCCCTCTAGTGTCAGTCATTTGTCATTGCAGTAAGTGATAAGACAAACGGGCGCTTCTTCACTTTCTTACTTCAAACTCCAGATCAAACATTTGTGCTGACAGAAGTTAACGTTTGAAAGCTTTGAATGAATAACAGGCCTCTGTCTCAAGCTATTACAGGGTTTTTTTACATTCCATATTCTGAGCACATGACTAAGTGTTGTTCACAAGCAGCTTGAATAATATTACTTATGAGCAGAAACTTTGTGTTCTCCTTTCCTTAAGCATGAGCTGAAGTTTTAATAAATTATCTGACTTATCTTGAGATGTTTGCATAGGAAATTCAACTAAAATATGTGTATTTTCCACACAAGAACATGATACTTTGTGAATGATCACTGTAGAAGATGACATGACAGTAATTGAAAGTCTATAGCAGACTTTCTCCAAGGTCACTCTTGGCCTTTCAAAACACTGGGAATTGGGATTTTGAGTGAGAGTTGTGTGCTTTTTCTGTAACTTCGATTTTTATTATTTATTCGGTAAATAGTCTACCATCTCTTTAATACTTAACTTTCCAAGATTTATGCATAAGCCTGATTATGTCCTGTTTTTCTTTGCCTTCTGTTATTATGAGGTGAATATGTTTTGGTTTGGTCTTTGGGAAATTGCAATGGGCTTTCTTTACGACATTTATGGACAAAAAATTGAATTAGTCAAGAAATTAATCAATTGATAAAATAATCAATAGCTGCATCTTGACCTGACATATTCTCGCCTGTCCCACTGATGGGAACAGAATAACATCGCCGAATCCTAATTCTTAATATTGTAAACAGGATTTTATATATTTATTTATTTGCTTTCCACTTCTGGTTAACTTCTTGATTAAAACTCAAAATTCAGCGTCATTTACAACACGTTTTTAGCCTAAATGTCCACTACCGGAAGTAGTGATGCTAACAAGCCCTTGGGTGAGAGCTTGTGTGCCTGGGAACGTGACCGCGGTTCCAGAGGAGGATATCAGAGGACATTCAGGCTAAAAATATGGTGTGAATGACGCCAGTATGAGTCGAATATGAATGTCGGGGTTAACTGCCAAGTAAGTGGAGAACATCAGAAGATCCACCTGTCGCCTACATTAATATGAAGGATCTTTTGAAGTTGTACTTCTGTATCATAAGCATCACATAATCATAAGTATCCGGACAAATGCTCACAGACTTTGGGCAAATTGCCTCTTTTGTGGAGCAGGAAATGTTTGGTAGAGGTCGACTGTGAGGTTGTCATTGGTTACATCTTTGTGTGTCAAGGTACAGCGAGATTGGTAATTGAAAAAGTTGGTCTCCCAACGGTACATTATTCTCAAAGTCTTGAGTTTTTTTGTAAAACTAACACGCTGACGTACATTTTGACCACTTTGCTGAAAAATACAATTTTATTCAGTGTTTTTCATTCATCAACTGCACAATGTTCACACTGACACTTTTACACTCAAGCTCCCTGTTACTATACTTCATAATGCAATCCTCACATGCACCTGAGATTGTATGACTTCTATTACTGTAACGTGCCTTCTGCGACAATACCAATGCTGAACTTTTGAACCCTGCTGATATGTCTGCAGTGGAGGCTCTGAGATCAATAAGGGAGACAGTGAGTGTGTTGGAAGGTTTAGTTTGTAAGTGTTCCTCTTGCACTCTAATGTCAACACCCTTTCAGTTACTAAAAGAGAAACTATGGGGGGGGGGCACCTGTCTGGTAGTCTTATTATCTAAATCAATTAAGGTGTGGGACCTAGGACCATCAGCACCCGCTCACATTTACCATGACGGATGTATCCACAGGTGATAATAAGTAAATTCCAATTAATGTTTCAGTAGCTCGTTAAATTTTGATGAGAGTGCCCCATGGAGTCATTAAAAGGCCCTGAGACACTAATTCACCTATTAATCTCAGTTTAATCTATACATAAAATAATCAAGACTATTCATTTGTTATAATTACACAGTTAAACATATCAATCACATCCCAATTAGGGTCTAAAACTAAGCTTTTCGTTATAATGGGGTTGTGCATGCCCAACATACATACACTGTACAAATCCAGTTGATCAGATCAGATTTCTTCAGTTTCATCAGTCTGGTTATTTTTCTGAAGCACAATTAAAAATATATATAGTGTGCTGTATCATACATAAACTCACAGTCATGATTTCCACAAACAAGGGGGTCCGAGGCTAAAGCCCTCTCGACTGCCAGATCTATTAATGACAAGAGCTGGAAACTTCTACGTCATTTCTATAACGAGATGCCCGAAACTACTTGTGAATTGAGAAAGTAACATGTGCTAAGACATTTCACTGCACTAAGTTTTGTTGTATTTAAGTAGAATATTTTGTTGTAAAAACCCACCTTCTGCACTGAGCTCACACAGGGCAGTGATTCCTCAGTGGGGGATGTCCCGTTCTAAGAGCAGCATCTTACCAAAGGGTCATGACCGACAGGAGTAGCCTTAAAAGCTGATGTGCTTGTCACTGGTGTAGAACAGTGGGCTGTTGGGACCAGCACTGGTTTACAGGTGCATTGGAGACAAAAGATTGTGTATCTATAATTACTTTCTTTTTCATTCGACTTGGGAAAAAATTTGCCACATTGCAATTTGAAAGCTGTGAAATTGTTCCAAAAGACAGATGCATCTCATATTGCAAAGCAAGAGCAAAACTTTGCCGCTATAAAATAATGTAATCTCACTCTCATATACTAAAACAAACCTATTTTGATTTATTAATATTGATTAACAAAATCTGTTGTATTGATAAATTAGGGCTGGGCAATAATAATGTAAATAATTAACGTAATATTGTTTTCATCATGGCAATTTAACAAAAGTCCAATGTATATATTGATTAAATGATTACTGAATTGTGCATGCATAGTGAGGACGTGTCAAATGTGTAGGTGTCTGTCATTCTCTGCTCATAAAGAAGAGTTTAAAAGCACAAGCTTTACTCAGGAACAAAAATCTGTCTCTAAATTTAGAAGAAATAATAATGTGACCTTTATTCTTGTAATTGTTGATATTGACAGAATTGAAATATATATTTTCATCTTAAAATTATTTTTTAAGCCATATCATCCAGCCCTAGTTCATTTTAAGAGATGTACTTTTTCACCTGTTATTCTTCTGGTGTGTGATTACATCTCATTTCAGCACCAGGAGCTGTTCACAGTCTTATCTGTGTGATCTAACTTTCTCTGTTGAGCTGCAAACTGACTCTACCTGAAATATAGCCTCCTGTCCCACAACAGTCTTGTTTTCTGAGTGATGCTGTTTCTCATACATGCTCCTTCTGGGCCACTTGATTTAGCAGCAGAAAGTCTCTTTTCACTGTCATGCTGAAGATACATAGCTGTATGCCTCTTTCCCTGTCTGACATTCACTATTGGATCAGCAGAAATCTCTTGCAGCAACATCTGGACATGGTAATTATTCTTTTACTTGGGGCTTCAAGAAAAAAGTTATCGTCACTAAACTTACCAAACTATTCGACATCCAAACCGCCTTACACATTTACAGATGTCTGTAAGTTACAGGTTCTCAACACAGTAACATGTTATTAATACATATGGAGAAATGCATGTAGTCTATATATTAAGGAGCAGTGAGCTACCACAACTGTCCAACTTCGATTTAAAGCCAGTGTCTTTTTGAAGGACTCCACATAAGAGCCCAAGACCTTATTGTCAGGAGATAGAGCTATAGACGCTGTACAGACAGAGTAACTAAATCATAGATATAAAATGTATCTGACTCTATATTTAGGAACAGAGCATATAACTGCAGAGGAGGGAAACTAGGAGTGTGAGAGATGCCTCTTAAAAGACACCCCCTTCATTTCAAGGTTTCCTAGTGGCTAGACAAAGAGAGGTGGCATAAATATTAGTGGTTTCATAAGTCTGTCCCACATCCCTTCAGCCAGTCCTCAGGATCTGCGCTGACCTGTGTCTTTCATTAAATTCCAACGGCTTCATAAAACTTCTAAGTGCTCTGTCAAACAGGCTCCTGTCCCCGAAGTTTGTGCTGCATATAAAATGTGTGGAATTAACAAATGTTGATATGAAATTGATATCAAATAATCATTTTGATGCTTTAAGCAGGGGCCTGGGCAACAGACTGATCTCGGAAACAATGTCAAATTTTTTTTACAAATGTTGCTGTCCAGCCAGAGATTTCTTACTGTAAAAAATAAGGGAAAATAAGGTAAGATCTCATTTACATAACATGCAAAGAAGACGGTAGCATCCAACATGTGAATCACTACCTTTTCTTTGGGAAACTTGTAATCTTTACAACATCAAGAACCAGATGATTTGTTTTATACTCTCATGGTGTATACGTTTAAGGTATTCCAAATATATATTCTCCTTATTACTTTTCACATGCTATTGTTCAGTAAAGTCCAGACCATCCACCACCATGATTTAACAGTTTTTATAGCATTATTTTATTATTATTATACAACTTATTTGTTCCATTATTTGTTGTCCTCATCCCTTTGGCTGTATGTCTATTCCTATGTAAGTATACTGTCAAATTCCTTGTGGGTACACATACTTGGCCAATAAAGCCAATTCTGATCCTGATTAAATCTCTGCAAAGGAATGATTGAGAAATAAAGCCCTTTGTGTGATGTGCACATACACAGACAAATTGGAAGATCCATCTTCTATTGTGCTTGGAAACTTAAATTAAACACAACCAGTTATTCTGTAAAATATAATACATGCAAAATCCAGGCATACCATGAAACACAACCAGATTCTGTAGATATTTAAATACCACAAATCCTTCATCCTGTCTTTGTCTAGCTGTACAGAAACATTATATGAGCAGGATTACTGTGTGTAACAGTCATGCTAATGTCAATCTGCAGGTTAAGGCCACCGTGTGAGTCTCACCTGTGGAGTCGTGACTCTGAAGGATGCTCCCGTGGTGGGGGTCGCAGGTCGAGGAGAGATGTTGTTCTGGGCCTGGGCCTGAGCTTGAGCCTGAGCTTGAGCCAAAGCCTGCTGAGGAACCATGACCAGCTGGCCCAGCTCTGTGCGCACCAACACCATTCCTGAACAACAACAGGGAACATAACATTCATTAGCTGTTTTGGATATGGCTTAAACTCGAGTATCTCTCACAGAAAAATCCTCTTCATAAGGCAGGTTTGACCATTTTAAACTGACAAGTTAGAATGGAAAACGCCAACTAGAAACTCTTCATCCGGGCATGTTCTGTGCATTGGAAATGGATGGTGACTGATGTTGGGCCCTGGCCTGCATACATCTGACTGGTTGGAAAGGATCTGTTACAATAGTTCTACAACACCTCAATCATTCCTAGACACACATGTAACCACAGTTTTAAATCTGTACATCAGGAAATAATAAACTGCAGTTAACCACAGAAAACCCACATTTTATCCATAAGTGAAACACACCGAACCACGAGTTAAACTGACGACAAAACAACAATCTGAGGGGTTTTATTTGTTGTGGGAGGCCATGGTTTAAGGTGTGAGATCACACGCTCAGGCATTGTGATATATAACATACTTCATGTGTGATATTCTTTTTAGAATCAGGCAAACTGGACTTGAATCATGGCTTTTTTTCATGGTCTCTGCATTTAAAATGTGAAAAAATACTCGATACTTTTACGTACATATAAAACATCTACCAGGGCATGTATCATGGCTTATTCAATTGAACTAAAAAAGTGCTCAAATTTGATTACATAATATTAACCCCCCCAAGAGAGGAACAGGACCTTGTTGCAAGTCAGACAACTGTAGAGAAATCAGTCTGAGGTTCAGACATTTGATCGAAGCTGAAATAATGAAGTAGAGACACGATACTCAGGGTCCTTGCTCTTTCTAAAAGGCTCCAATCGAAGTGACGACAGCGCCATTTGTGAAATAGCTCTTATAGGATCCTAACAGAAAGTTTTATTACACATTTTTTAATCTTTACAGGAAGGGAAAAAGACATGAGTAAGGTCAGTAGAAAGACTCATAGCACATCCTGACAATTGTCTTGACTTTCTGACTGAACAGTCATTCCTGATGTGAAATTAATCAGAAGAAAGTGTGTAGGTGAGCACACAAATCTTTGTGACCACTGTCCACATTTATTTCCTGTAATTTGAACTGCATGAAGGAATATAAGCTTTGTGGCAAATATGGCAGTTAAAAATAGGATACCCAAAGGATGCAGCGTATGGCTCATGACTGCATGAAAAATCCCCACCCTGAGAAAAAAATAGAAAAAATACCGTTCCAGTGCTTTATTTGGTCAACCATAAATGTTTAAAGAACTTTGATACACTTCATTGACTTGGAACTATATATAAATCTAAATGTGCCGAGAAATACAGTGATTTCAGTAATAAATCTGCCCCCCTCAACTACTGGCACGTCATGCTCCTCATGGTACATAGTTAAATATCTTTATGTACAACAGGTGCACATCTCCTCCTCCACTAGGGAAGTGATGTTTTGACCCTATTGGTGTGTCGGGTGGTTTATTTTATTCTTTTGCAGGATTGTGCAAAACTTTTTTACTATGTTTTATGACGAATAACTCATTTCAGATATCAGACCATTTCCTATTTCTTTTATAATTCTAAAATAAGAACAAGACAATCATGTGTGAGGTTGCTCAGCCTTGCCGGACCTTTGCACTCCTCTGGTTAATGTGTTTCTACTGCTGTAAAAACACATTAACACTCTACATGTTTTGTACCTGGCTAAGGAGAGGATTCTTTTTATTACTCTTATTCAGAATAGCACACATGTCTGCAACTTTGGTGACATTCAACAAACTATGCTGAGTGCAGATGAAAATGCTTCTAACTGCCTGCTTGTATATGTGCACTTTCTTGGTAGTATGAGGTGTCCTTTAAAATCATTGAGCTAAAAGTGACAGCATGGACACATTACAGTTTGTTTCCTGCAGTCAATGAGTTCAGCATCCGTTTCTAAAAAAAATGTAAAACTAAATTCCATTTCACACTGTTTTTTTGGGAACTTCGTGTAGGTTTTGTCATTTTTGTTATTGAGTATGTGGCGTCCTGTCATGTTCTGGGGCTGTCAAGCATGCTTGCTGTGAGTTTTAGACTTTGTGCAGCTCAGTTGATACATCACAGCACCAACACTGCTGGGTGAAGGGTTTGATTCTCCCTGGGACCACCCATGGTGAAACTCCCAGTAAAGCTACTTTGAATAAATGCATATATCAAGAGGCCTTATTTCACCTCAGGAGCAGGCACCAGGATAACTTGGAGAAGGGAACGTTTGCCTGGCACATCCACACAGACGTCAGACACCAGTGTGTCATTCAAACAAACACACACAGCCATCACACTGAAGACAGGCAGGTCTGACAACTACGGTGCCACAGTTGATGTTCTAACACCAGCTCCTTGTTCCTGCACGCCTGCGCCTCCTGCAAACCTTACCCGGTGGGATGGTAAACCCGGGGGGCAGCTGAATGGTCGTCTGCTGCTGAGGTGGTCTGACAATCAGCTGGGGGGCTACAATCCTCTGGGGCGCTGTGAGTCCAGGACGGGGTTGACACTGTGTTGTGGGGGCCACAGCAGGTGCAGGTGCAGGCGAGGGGGCAGTGGGTCTAACCATGCAAACTGTGGTGGGGGTGGTCACTGGTGGAGTCTGACCAGTGCCACATGCAGAACTGGTGGCCACCCCTGTGACACAAGCAGGGGCTGTGGCAGAGCTCAGAGGCCCCTGGGTCCCTGTGGTGGTGGTTGTATCTGCTGCTGTGGTGGTGGAGGTGGTTGTTGTTGTTGTTGTTGTTGCTGTTGGCGTGACAACAGCAGGTGCAGAGGGAACGGAGTTTGTTACAGAGTTCACACTCACAGGCTGGCTTGACATTACAATTTTGGACTGACACTCGTCTGCTTTGGAAGCCCCAGGGTCTGGGATGGGTTTGCAGTGGTTCTCCTGTGCAGCCGGGCTGGGGACGGCTCCTACACGGCTGTCCTGCTGGACCAGGGCAGAGACACTGGTCCCGTTTCCGTTCTGGGAGATGCTGGCCACGATGTGACTGGGGAGTCTGTGCAGGGCGATGGTGGGCGTCCCCCGGTCCAGGGCTATAGCGGTGCGACCCTCGGGCATGCTGGCGTTGGACACCGTGAAAGTGGAGGTGTTGATCGCGGCTGTCAGCGGCCGGGTGGAGGGGTTCGGTGGACTTGAATCCACCGGGCTGACGGTGTCTCCACCCCCCGGGTTGCTGCTCCGCCTCGTCGTCACAGCGGCGCCGTTGAAACTCTTGATCCGAGCCGCGGCGCTCCTCCGCGGCGTGCTGAAGCGCTTCCTCGGCGGGCTGGCTTCCGTGGACGGCTCGCCTGAGCCCGGGGAGCCCGTGGAGCCGGGGGTGGTGGCCGGGGAGGTGGTGGTGGTGGTGGTGGTGCTGATGCTGGCGGGCGGAGACGCCGAAGTTGACACGCCAGGAGCCGTCAGTGTTGTGATGGATGCTCCATGGGATCGAGGGGCACTGCTGCCCGCTGGGTCGGCGGTGGAGGACCCGCGGACCGACGGGGAGCAGCCCGGAGAAACGGCCGGGACACTCGTATCCGGACCCGGGTCTTTGGAGTTGATCTCCGGGAGCACCTCGGGTTTATCACGCCGTCCTTGTTGTTGTTGCTCCGGTGTTGTGGTGCCCGCTGGAGCTGGTGGCGGTTCTCCTAAGAGATGGTTCGCGGGGGTCTCGGAGCCAGCGCCTCGGCTCTGGTCCCTCTCGGCCGCGGGCTTCGTGTGGCCGGTGAGCTGCGACTCCAGCGAGCCCACCAGGTCGCTCACCGCCTTCTCGTCCACCTCGGAAAAGAGCATCTCTTCCAGCGGGTCGGAGGCGCCCGCCATCTCTGATCACAGATAGCCTTCTTATTTTATTTTTTATTTTTTACAGTGCGCCTGCGTGTTACTAGGCATTGTGGGAATGACCGTGACGTCATTAGATGAGGAGGGGCGGGTTGTTTTGATTCAATTTAATTGAATCAACATCTAATACTAGTGTAATAACCATGTTATTTCATAATCACCCCAAACTTTTATATACTGTCTAACAATAACATTACCATCATATCATCAGTACTATTACCATCATCTTGCCACTGCACCTTATCTACCTATTTATCTTGTGTTTCTGTTTTTATTCTTTCTACCTCAATATTTTTTTATTTTATTCTATTGTATTGTACTTTTTTGTATTCAAATATACCGGCTGCTATGACAACTTAATTTCCCTTTGGGGATGAATAAAGTAATCTATCTATCTATCTATCTATCTATCTATCTATCTATCTATCTAATGTGTTAGAGGTCAGCGTTTCAGAGTTTATAGATAAAAAACAATGATGTTCAAATTGTTGGACACATTGTGTTTATATATCTAATTTTTCACATATTTTTTTACATGCACAACACATCAAACATATCAGACAACAGAGTAAAATAAAATTTAATTAAATCTAAATATACAGACACAACAATCATAAGTAAGACAATTCAAAAGTTAAATTTCTATAAAAGGTAATTAAATAAAATGTGAAGGAAATCTTATTTATTTTCAAAGAGTCTAAATTAGAAGACAATTCTTTCAAAATACAGTGAATCTGGCGGAGGTTCTTGAAATTACAAACGTCCATGAAATAAACTGAAAATAAAGATGGGTCGAAAAAATGTATTATCTACATGTATCATCTACAAAGGTGCAAACAATTATAATAAATATGTACATGCAAGAAAATAGTGGGAGGGAGATGTTTGCATCAATATATGGTGACATTTTATTATATAATTACCAGCTATATTCCCCTAAGTCCCCTAATAGGTCATAATGGGGTTTTTTATGTTAATGTTTTTACATATTAGCATGTATTATCCACTTTGTAGTATCATAACGTGCGAAGATTTGATCCACTGCTCAGATGGCCAGTTGATTCATTGGGTCATTTTGAAAAAAAAAAAACTAAAGATTTATAATAACAATTATCATTATTATTGAAACTGTTTGTTGATTGTGTTGTTTTTACTAAAGCAATCCTTTTCATTTAAGAGCTCCGGGAGAAGAAGAGTCCACCTGTGAAGAAAGCCAACCGTACGGCTGCAGACAAGATGGCGGACCTCCGGACTCCACGACCGCATGCGCAATAGACCACAATTTGTTCCTTGCAGCGGGAATTGGTCTCCTGTCGTTTTCTTCCCCGTAAAGTGGCACAAATCTATCGGAATTGATTGTTATATATAACAGGTATCCCCCCAAAATGTACAGGATAAACAGGGGGTCGTTTCAGACTCCCATAAAGACTGTTGTAAGGTCCCTGCTGTTTATTGTTATAACGGCTGTTAGTGTTGTCAGTGGGGTTATATGTTGTTTTAGTCAGGCAGCTTTTTGGTAAGCCCAGCTCATACTTTGGGGTCCTAAGGTTCAATATACGACTGTTTCCCTCGTGTGTTGAGAATGCGTTTTTGAAGAGTGTAATTGATTAATAACCTGAAGAATTCGTTTTTATGTGGAACAACAGTTATGTAATTGTGTGAACCTTAACATTTTGATGGGCTGGTTCTGCTTATGTGTGTTTAACAAAACACTGAAATTGAAGCAAGACCACTTATTACAATAATTAAAACAACCATTAGGTAAAATCAAGGAATGCAGTAGGATAGAAGCATGTTTTAAGCTTTGATTTAAAGAAAGCTACCGACCCAGTCTGCTGTACTTCATCATGTGGGTGTTCCAGAGCCTTCAAGCTCTTATTTCTTATTTCTCTGTCCCCCTTAGTCTTGGATAAGATAAGATAAACTTCATTGAGGGGAAATGTACTTTTTTTTATAGTCAAAAACGAGGTAGACAAGAGAAAATGTGAAAGTATCAATTAGTTTAAATATTGGCAATAAAAAAATATGTATTATTTATTTAAGAAAATACAGAGAACATGTACATGTGTATACACCTTCCACGAGAGAGTATATCAATACTAGAATTATTACAGGTAGAGAAGAATACTTGGGTAAACTGCAGTGGTACAGGATGATTGCATGAGTATAGATACTGCACTTGTCCATTGCATGTATTCATTTCACCTGGTCCAGTGTGACTGAGCAAACTCACATATAAACATTAAAATATTAACTAGGATTTTGCTGCATCAGATGTGTGCCAAGTTTTAAAACAGACCAAAGTAATTTGTATATTGTATTTGAGTGAGAATATCTAACTAAACCTTTATTATTAAGGATCTCTTTCACAAATACTGTCAGTAAATAAACAAATTAAATTGTTTTATTCAATCCAGGTAAGAAGTAAGAAAACATCATGTTTTGTGGTCCTCTGGTGGTTCTATGAAGAGTGACACAATGGTATTAAAAAGGCAGAAAGGATTGTGTTAATGCAGGACTTTCACACTGCCAAAGGTCATTTCAGGTCGTTTGAAATGATAACTCTTTTTACACAAGACCCAATGAAAATACGAGATATGAGCCCAATACACTTGGTGCTGGTGAATATGTGAGAAAAGAGAGAGCTGTTTGACTTGGGCTAAATTTTCTAAGCTGAAAGTAACAAAATCTAATAAGGTTTAAGTTGACATGGCCTTCAAATTATTTAAATGATACAATATGTTGATCAAAGCCATATTGTTTGTAAATTTGCTAAGTGTTCATTTGATAGAAACTTAAACTTCCTGTGTCTGTTCATGGTCAAGGAGTTTTGTTTTTCATGTGTCTGCAGCTGCAGTCAGGAGCTTTATAAAGTAAACTGTGTGTTTGCCTATAGGCGCTGGAGCGATTAGGTCTTGGTGAGACCGTAGATCTGCATGTGAGGTGCACCTGCAGGGAATTTCATTCTTCTAACCCTAACCCCTCATCAAATTTGATACTAATATTAATGTGACCTCATATAAACTTTAAAAAATTTATATAAACTGATACTGCAAGGCAATAATTCAGGTTTTGTCATGTCTATGGAAATATTGGTACCGAAGATACTGTTGTGATGTAAAATTCTAGATCCTCTATACTCTTCATAGGGTTCCTTCTACTATCATCATAGCTGGATTAATGATGTGACCAAGCAGAGAAGGGATCAGGAATGTAAAACTTTTATTTATATAATGTTTTTTACAAGAAACTTGAATAAGCTGATCAACAGAAACGCCTCCGCCAGTGAGGTACAGCCAGATGTTGGGCACCTCTTCATCAATGTCAACAGCTGATCTATGACGTCTTCCAGCACTTTAACTACCTGCTCTGCTGTTCAACATTTCACGCAGCAACAGGCCCGCCTTCCTCCTGGAGGCGCTGATGCAGCTGAGTGTCAGGTCCATCTCTAAACTGACAAAAACCTGGAGCACAGTCTGCCACAGTGCTCCTTTCCACCATAACCCTGGGAGATTTCTCTCATTTCAGACTCAGGCAGGAGAGCGATAGTAGAGTCAGACTGTTCACTGATTTGCTGCATCTCTTCCTCAGTGTTCTGGGTGCATGCAACATCAACAGTGTCCTCTCCTCATACAGCTTCTCCACCTCCTCCTCTGTGACTGAGGTCTTCACATGAGGAGTGGGGTCAGTCTGGCTGCTGATTGGCTGCGTCTCCTCCTCAGAGCTCTGGGTGGACACAGCATCAACAGTAACATCCAACTTCGACCGGCTCAGTTTGAGTAGGTTTGCGCTTCTTCATCTTTTTGAGCTTGACCTTGAAAACGATTGGCTCCTCTCCGCCATAACCCTGGAAGATTTCCCTCTTTTTCTCCTCCTGTAGGAGATCGATAGTTGGGTTAGTCTGGTTGCTGATTGGCTGCATCTCCTCCTCAATGTTCTGGGTGGATGCAACATCGACAGTGTCCTCAGACAGCTTCTCCTCCTCCTCCTCTGTGACTGCCACATGAGGAGTGAGAGTGAGGTCAGCCTGGCTGCTGATTGGCTGCTTCTCCTCCTCATTGTTCTGGGTGGATGAAACATCAACATCCACCTGTGGCTGCTCTTTAGTGGAGGCAGCACCTGCGGCCTGCTCAGTTTGAAAAGGTCTGCGCTTCTTCATCTTTTTGAGCCTGACCTTGAAAACGATTGGCTGCTTTCCACCATAAC
Organism: Limanda limanda; assembly: GCF_963576545.1. NCBI lineage: Eukaryota > Metazoa > Chordata > Actinopteri > Pleuronectiformes > Pleuronectidae > Limanda > Limanda limanda. The sequence goes on from NC_083638.1 coordinate 12,704,455, forward strand.
CCTGGAAGATTTCCCTCTTTTTCTCCTCCTGCAGGAGATCGATAGTTGGGTCAGTCTGGTTGCTGATTGGCTGCTTCTCCTCCTCAGTGTTCTGGGTGGATGCAACATCAACAGTGTCCTCGGGCAGCTTCTCCTCCTCCTCCTCCTCTGTGACTGAGGTCTTCACATGAGGAGTGAGAGTGAGGTCAGTCTGGTTGCTGATTTGCTGCATCTCCTCCTCAGTGTTCTGGGTGGATGCAACAGCAACAGTGGCCTCAGAGAGCCTTGTCTCCTCCTCCTCTGTGACTGAGGTCTTCACATGAGGAGTGAGAGTGAGGTCAGCCTGGCTGCTGATTGGCTGCTTCTCCTCCTCATTGTTCTGGGTGGATGAAACCTCAACATCCACCTGTGGCTGCTCTTCAGTGGAGGCAGCACCTGCGGCCTGCTCAGTTTGAAAAGGTCCGCGCTTCTTCATCTTTTTGAGCCTGACCTTGAAAACGATTGGCTGCTTTCCACCATAACCCTGGAAGATTTCCCTCTTTTTCTCCTCCTGCAGGAGATCGATAGTTGGGTCAGTCTGGTTGCTGATTGGCTGCATCTCCTCCTCAGTGTTCTGGGTGGATGCAACATCAACAGTGTCCTCGGGCAGCTTCTCCTCCTCCTCCTCCTCTGTGACTGAGGTCTTCACATGAGGAGTGAGAGTGAGGTCAGTCTGGTTGCTGATTTGCTGCATCTCCTCCTCAGTGTTCTGGGTGGATGCAACAGCAACAGTGGCCTCAGAGAGCCTTGTCTCCTCCTCCTCTGTGACTGAGGTCTTCACATGAGAAGTGAGAGTGAGGTCAGTCTGGTTGCTGATTGGCTGCGTCTCCTCCTCAGTGTTCTGGGTTGTCACAGCATCAACAGTGTCCTCAGACAGCTTATCCTCCTCCTCCTCTGTGACTGAGGTCTTCACATGAGGAGTGAGAGTGAGGTCAGTCGGGTTGCTGATTGGCTGCGTCTCCTCCTCGGTGTTCTGGGTGGATGAAACATCAACCTCCACCTGTGGCTGCTCTTCAGAGGAGGCAGCACCTGCGACCGACTCAGTTTGAATAGATCCGCGCTTCTTCATCTTTTTGAGCTTGATCTTGAAAACGATTGGCTCCTTTCCATCATAACCCTGGAAGATTTCACTCTTCTTCTCCTCCTGCAGGAGAATGATCCCAATTTTAAACTGCATGTTTCTCTGTAATTCTTTTGTCGAGGTCAGAGAAATTAAAAAGCAAATGCGTCCAAAAAGCAAAGTAAACCAAGCGAATCGATAGCAGAGAGCTGAGTAAGGACCAGGTGAACTTAGTGAACCAAGGAAACCTAATGAGGATTGAACCTTGATTCACCTAATTTATACCTACATCAAAGGAAAATCTTACAATTGCATCCTCGTCAGCATGATTGACAGCTGGTACCATCCAATCAGTGCAGGTCGTGGGATGCAACGTCAGTGAGCTCTCAGTCAGGCTCCACCCCCAACTCCTCCAAATACTCTCCCAGCATGCTCAGCGGCGAGCGAAGGAAAATGAAAACGGCCATGTCGTGTTAGAGAGCCGAGCATAGGAAGAAGACAGAGTCTGGGCCGCGGTCTCGCGTTCAGCCACATTTAGTGAAGCCTGAGAACTGAAGCTGTGGAATAGTACACGTCCGACAGCTTCGTTTGACAGGAGACACATTTCGCGGAAGGAAGTTTAGCAAAGGGAGGTCAAGATGAGCGGAGGAGGGACCCCGTACATCGGCAGCAAAATTAGCCTAATCTCCAAGGCCAAGATTCGCTATGAAGGAATTTTATACACCATTGATACCGAGAACTCGACCGTAGCTCTCGCTAAAGGTGAGTTTCACCACCGACACATTATCTGCATTCGCCAGAAATGGTTATTACGCAGCTTGGAAAGATGCTAAAGCGAGTAAACACTGAAACCGATGTGAGCGTAGTTAGCTAGCGCCTGCTAGCCTTTTAGCCAACTAACGGCTAAGTGTTGCTGTAGTTAGTCCTTTGTTTACGTGCTCGGGCTTACTGTTAAGTGCTGAATGGAATATAATAGAAAGTAAAGGCCGTGTTATATTTCACACCTGATTCTAACAATCTGTGTTTCAACTACTGATTATTAGTGAAGTTTAATTTATTTTTATTCGCTTTTATCGTTAGCGGGTATTCGGTGAACTAGGCTTACGATGACGTTTATACTCCTCCTGATTGTCTGTATGTTTTGTTTCGAAAAAAAAAAGGGCTTAGTCAAAATCAGTAGCATGAAATAATTACATTGCCGTTTACGATGCATTTTAACCAATAGGACAGGGAAACCGTTATAGATGAATCTCACAGGCTGTTTGCTTTTTGTCAGACTTTGAAACTAGAGCATCGTCACTGCAGCTTCAATAACAAGGCTAATGTCGAGTCATTCAAATTGCCCCTTCTCCTTTCCCCCCATCAGTTCGCTCCTTCGGCACCGAGGACCGGCCCACTGACAGGCCCATTCCCCCAAGAGAGGAGGTGTTCGAGTACATCATCTTCCGAGGGAGTGATATTAAAGACCTGACCGTTTGCGAGCCCCCCAAGTCCACCAGCACCCTGCCCCAGGACCCTGCCATAGTTCAGGTAAGTTCAGTCGCCTGGGTCTTTGCACTGTCAACTAGCGTGACGTGTGCCAGTTTGTCAGACAAGGTATTTTTACCCTATAAAGTCACTACTGCATACATTTACATCCTGGAAGATGCCTGGTCACAGTCAGATTGATTCTAACGGATGCAAAAAGCTCCTGTCTCAGAAGTTGTGTTGAAGGTGGAATGAATGAGTAATGGCTGAATCAGTTTAGCTGCTCAGATGTCAGCCCTTAGGCAACAACTGTGTTTAATATAAACATCAGAATGTCTTCTCCTGTCAGTTTACAAACCCATTACCATTCTCAAATATGATTCCAGCTATTACAAAAACCTTACATTTAAAAAGGGGGAGGGGGGTGTTCTGATGGGCAACACAAACAAATTCTTAGGGCCGAGCACTGACATCAAAGGTCAGGTGAGGCCCTATTGAAATTGTAAGGATTATTTTTATTGTTCATTATTATTATTCAGGCAAATTAATTGGCTTTTTGAGGGCTTTACCATGCTCAAATTCTTACCAAAATTTGCAGAAATTAGAAAGTGGTGTAATTTTCACTGGGCATCGCAAAATGGCTCAACGGTGCCCCCCGAGACCCCTGGAACGTGTTCACATTGACCGGTCTTCACAAAAATCGATATACAGGTGTATCATGACCAGACAAACAAAAAAGTCTCAGGTGCAATTGGAAAAACACAACAGGAAGCCTGGTATTTTTTTATGTTTTTCTTCAATTAGAAACATTACCACCTCGTTGTTTTTATTATTTTAATGTGTAATGTTCCTTGTCTGTAATTGGAAGCAGCGTTTCCTCATAGGGGATTATTGAAGTTATATAATCTAATTAAGATCTTGCATGTAGTTAGGCAAGACATATTAAAACCACACATCTCTTAATGTTAGAATTTTGTCCAAATACTGTTATATTGCCACAACCAAACACATAAATCATTAAAGTCAAGTAAACCAACTGGCGGGCTTAAGTTGAATTGGTAATGAATTTTATTAATCACTGCTGGGCTTTTGTTGTTATGAAGGTAGTAACATTTGCAGTAATGTTTATATTTTTGCCCACAAACACACATTTCAAACACTGAATTTTAAGTCAAACAAGCAACAGCTTAGGAACATAGACGGTCAAGTCTTTGAAGGAAAACATTGTTCCACGTCTGAGTCTAGTATCTGTGTAAAGTGTTCAAGGGCGTCCAACAATGATCATATCACAATTACTCCAGCTCCATTTTTCAAATAGGTTAAATTAAATGTCTCATATTTGAACCTCAGCCTGTTTTTAATATTCACAAACTGTCCTGCATGTTGGTCGACTTACAGAATAGGGTTTTCACGAAACTTGTGAATGACAGTGGATATTGTTTGTATGAGCCCTGCACAACATTTGGAACTGATAGTGACAGTCACAGCAAGTTGTCATAGCAGTTATGTTTTAGAACTATAATCCATGCTGTTTGTGATCTGTAATGAAAAGCTAAAAAACCCACCCGTGTAACTGAAGAGTTCAGGATAGGCTCCTGTTTTTGTTGGTCTGGTCATCATTTTTCAGTGGACTGTGTGTTTTGTTTTTCTAGTCATCAGTTGGATCCACCAATGCTTCTACTGCAGCACCACCCCCAACACCATCATTCCAGTCAGCTGGCTCCTATGCTCCATTCAGCAGGGCCCCTGTCCCACCTTACAGCCAGTTTGGCGTGACACCCCTCGCAGCTCAGCAGTATGAATCTGCAGCTGCTGCAGGAGGTAAGAAGTCGTTTTTATTCAAACATGTCTGTTCACTGTATGAATTTGTAGGATGAACTCTAAAGGAGAGCTGTGAAAATGATTTAATTTGTGACAAAAACTATATCTGTATTGCTAAGCTCAAATTCCACATTCGTATCACTTTGTTTAAGAATCACAGGTCAGCAGAGGAAAATGTAAAAGCGAGAAACTGGGATTTTTTTAATACAACAACTGACTATCTGTCTAAATCTAGTCGAATTACTGCAGAAGCACCATCTTTCAAACAAGCTTTGTAAGAGTTTCTCGAGCAGATCTGGAGCGACACCTGATCCTTGCTGATTTGAATAGAACACAGCTGCAGATTTTCTTCTGAACACCTGAACCCCATTGTGTTTTGAACTGGGAATAGTGGAGATGCATTTCTATTTAACTGCTGGAGCTTGGGAATATGAAAGTGCTCAAAGCAGGAGACAGTTATAAAAAAACCCACATCAGAGAGATTTTCTCATTAAAATGGTATAATTTGCATTTCAGATTATTTTTTTTATAACAAAATAAAAGAACTGATATTGTCCCTGCTCTGTCAGTTTTAACGCCTGGCAGTTTAATAGAACCTTCCAAATCCGTCAGGTCCGTCACTTAATTCACATTGTCTATGTCGGCTGCTTAAGACAAACTGCCTAAACTCTAAATCTCGTTTTGGTGTTTCTGCAGGACGCACTAGTCCCCAGATGGATGCTTTGGCAAAAATTCCCATCCTGAAGCCGTCAGTGATGGCCCCACCCCCAACTGCCTCAGCTCCACCTGCACCTGTAGGCCAGAGGAGTCACACAGGGTATGCACCCCCCATCAGACCCACCAGCAGCGCCACTAGCAGCCAAAGACCCCCGGACCTCCTGGAGCAGCGAAGAGGTAAAGATATGACACATGCGTGTTGTGGTAAATTATCATGTTACGAGTCCGGCCAAACACTGTTGTTGACGACCACAGGTGTATGAATATTTTTCAAACATTACAAAATTAACTCAAGCTTTATATCTGAGCTCATCAAAGAATCTTGAGCACAAATTTCTCTTAATTGCCCCAAAACAACACTTATGTTCCAATCTTTAAATATTCACCCAAGAGAAACCTGGTTACCTCCTGAAGCGGCACTGTATCTGAAGCTCAGATGTTTGTATTGCCTGGTTTGACTGTATTAGATCCTTACCAGTTTACCCAGAGTTAAACAGATGCTTTCTCTGTTCAGGTCCTGAGGCCCTGAAAGTGTCCCAGCCTGATATTGAACATGGTGCTCTTGAAAACAGGGATCCCAACAGGCGTCATGCTGGTAAGTCATTTGCACTTATATTTCATTTCTCCTCCTGTTTCTCAGCCGTATAAACTGGGGCCAGCTTCAGAACAGTTAGCCACACGGTGTGTCTGTTTGCAAGAGAACAGTTTTCTGGTCCATGTCAGACTTTTCATAGCCAAATCACAGTTGTGTGACAGAAGAAGCTCTGCTTGTAGGTACAACCTTCTTCATTGTGGTTTGAGTCCTTCTCATCCACTCTGCAAAGAGCAATGCACACACCTCTACAATGAAGCAAGACCTATAATGTTATTATGAGAATCATTTAAATGTTTGAAGAATGGCATGACAAATTGATTTAAAGCAAGCCACCAAAGTCTAGGTAATTAATGGGAAGCAGGGATGGAAACTTTTTAAATACAAACATTGTTTAAGTCTTCTCTGTAAACTAAGTTCAGCATTTAACAGAGATAAACAACTACAGGGCGGTAATCCACACTGCACGTCAGTCAGTATGAATTTTGGAAGTAGTGTTTATTTTTTCCTTTTCTGGTTGTCTGCACCAGCACACTGACTTCAGAATAAAGGGTCAAGGAAGGTGTTCAAGTGCTGGTTTGAGGATAAAACACCAATATTAGAACAGCACAGGGTCTGTAGTTGTAACAGATATACGAAAATTAGGATGATTTTTGTGGCTGAACTGGGTAATAATCCTAATTAATCTAAAATTAAACACAGATTAGCCGTTAATTTGTGGATGTAAACAACCTCAACATAAAAATGAAGTAACTTCGATATCATTGGCATTGAACACAACATGCGGTTGTACAAAGTGTGTTTTCTTCCCCGAGCATTGTTTGATTTCCGTTTCCTTGTCGTCTCTCAGGTGGAGCTCCGCCCAACCGCCGCGGCCGTGGTAGAGGAAACCGCAGCAGAGGCAGAGTGAACTTGCGTAGGGATGGCACCATGAAGTTTGAAGAAGACTTTGACTTTGAGTCGGCCAACGCCCTGTTTCAGAAAGATGAGATCGACAAGGAGCTTCAGAATAAGCTCAAACTGAAAGGTATGGCTTCAACGCTTCAAGGGACAAAGCAGGCACTGCTTTTCTAAAACACTTATTGAGACGGTATATATCAGCCAAAATAAATGAAAAATTCCAAAGTTAACTGTTTCAAATTTTAAAAGGGCTATACTTTTCATGTCATTTGTATTTATTCTGTCACCATTACTGAAAGTAAAAGCAAATTAAGCCAAATCTCTGGTAGGAATGAGTTGTAACACGATAGTGAACTAGTGCTGAAATGAACTTTCAGTCAGCCCTGATGATCACTTTATTTATAAGTTAGAGTGGTTTTGTTTTTAACAATATTTCTTTCAACATAACAGATGACAAGACTGAAAAGGCACTGAATGGAGAGGAAACTCCTGAAGCAGAACACCCAGTCACTGTGGAGGCGACTGAGGAGGAGGATGCTTCGATCAACTCATGTTACTATGACAAGTCCAAGTCCTTCTTCGACAACCTGGGCAATGATGATCCAAGGTACCTCATCATGTTGTTGTTTTCTATGAACCCCCTGTGATTCATGGGGATTTCTTCAGACTGATAGTTCCACTGCTTAACAAACGTGTTGGAACCATTTATGAAGATGAAATAAAAACCAGAATCCATTTTGAAGCCTCATCAGACTTAAGGCCGGATTTTATAATTTGTACATTATTTGCCACTAGTCTATTCCACATGGTTGTGTATTTTCGTGCGAGATTGGCAGACACAATTTTGATGACGTAGTACTATGTTGCCAGAAACGCTGACTCACGACCATCTTCTCCTCGACTACTCTGGTTGTTATGGCTGAGGTCTCCCTTTTGTACAATGTAGCTGTCAGTCTGAATGTTATCTGTACATTTGACATCAACTCAACCATGGTAGTAACTTCATGAATTTAAACATGTGGGTTGTACTCAAGACACTGAAAGATTTTTGTTTTTATCTAATGTAGTAAATCGGGTGAAAGAGGATTTTCAAGGTAAGTTGCATATTTTCTCAGATGTGTTTGAAGTGTTAAATGTTATCAATTTTTTGTTAGGATTTTTGAAATTGGTGAGCCGAAATAGTCATTTTAGCCCGTGGTGCCTTGCATCAAATAAAACAAATTTGTTGAGTGTTTCAAAAAGATGGATGCTGATCAGTCTTTATCTGTGAAAGGGATCGAAGGCCAACCTGGGCAGAGGAGAGAAGAATGAACTCCGAGACGTTCGGCATCCCCCTCAGGCACAACAACCGTGGAAGGGGGGGTTTCCGTGGCCGAGGCTTCATGGGGCCCCGTGGAGGCCGGGGCCGGCCAGTGAGCAGAGGTTCCTTCGGACCACCTCGGGGTCCCCCACCCGGTTTCAGAGGTGCATTCAGGGGTGGCAGAGGAGGCCGGGATTTCTCCGATTTTGAATACAGGGTACGTTTATCGGTTTCATGTGCTTTGAACAGCATTTAAGTATAATTGAAGTACAATAGAAAGTTAAGAAGTGTCTTAGTTCTAACCTGAAGTCGTTCTTTCCAGAAGGATAACAAAGTGGCTGCATAGTACAACAGCGACGGATCCACAAAGAACTGTAGCCCCTCATCAAGAAATGATTCCAGCTCAAGAAATTTATTCGGTCTCTACATTTGACAGAAAGAAAAATGAAGACATCCTCGCAGTCACCAGCACAAGGTTCAACTGTTTGACACCAGGGGGTGAGAGTGCAGAAGTTTAGTTTGCTAAGCAGCCATCAGATGGACGTGATGTGTAAATACCGTGCTTTGGAGTAATGCTGTATTTTTGCATCGATCAAGTTCATTTCTTATAGAAGGCATCTTTGATATTGGAAGCTGTATGCAGAAAGCCCACTGTTACTGTGAGCAGATCACGCTTCATGTGACCTATAGCTTTATTTTGCATTTTTCTTTCAGGTCTCTTATATGATATTTGTTGGCACCAAATTTCATTGCATTGCCTGTTGCAACATAGTTCCCTCTGTTCAGGTTTAGGTGGGTTGCCATGTGTTCAGTGTTTTGTCCATAATGCAGGATTTTTTTTTTTGTTTTTTTTACATCAGTTTATTCTGTATGAATTAGTGAGGTCAAAACCAGCTGAAAGAAAAATCTAAAAAGAATTCTGTAATGAATAAATGAATGTAAATCTAGCTCATCTTATATTTAGGGTCCCCCAACCAATCATGGCTCAGCAGACGCACACACTCTTAGTTTGTAGAGACGTGCTCAGTAGATAGAATCATTGGATGATGCTCTGAACCCTAAAACCTCCCACATTCTATCACGTCATAGATCACGAGGAACCAGTCATTTAAATGATGTACAGGGTTTAACATTGATAGCTTTAGAATTATTTGTTAACTGTAGAGTTTTTTGAGCAGGTCTGTTTATATGGTTGGCTACAGAATGAGCATTCCAATGATTTGTGTCTGAAAAGAAAATCATCCATTGCTATTAACGCCTTTGGGACTTAAAAGGAAAGGAAGTCCTTGATAATTATTCCAAACGTGGCCAAGTTAGATATGGATTAAAAAATGATCCCAACTTTTGCCAAAAAATAAGATGAGGGTTGAGATAAAAATTATTATCAGCCGTTATATCGTAGTTTCTCATTTTAGTGACTCTTAAACAGGAAATCTGGTATTTTTATTATGTTTATAAATGTGGGTGTGCAAATGATTTGTTTTTAGAAAAACTTAAAGAAAAGAAGATTGCAGGCCCAGGGGTTATAGCTGCAATATCATCTTATGGGGCAACTGCGACAGTCAAGAAAATTTTAACCAATACGATCTTTTTCTAACCAATAAAATGCCCAAATTGTTATTCTGGCAACATTACACATGTTTCGCTCAACAAGAAGTTTCAGTCGAACTTCAGCAGCTCGCTGTCCCCCTGCTGTGTCCCCTCTCTCGCTATTCAATTTGTCCATATAGTCCGGCTATAACAACTAGGGACGGGCATCAAACTAAGCAAAGACGCACGAAAATAATTTGAAAACAAACTTTTAGTGGACCTTATATGGACTGTCTCAGTTGCCTAATAGATTATATTGTAGCTAATCTACTAAATACCATTCATTTTGCACACCCACACTTAGAAACAGAGCACCAGGTGGACAAATCCCAGAAATCCTCTTAACCTATCTATGTCCAAACATAATGAGCCATCATCTCGTTTCTTTTTTTATTGACCGCATCCTTCGTCTTACAGTTGGCTCATCTACAATGTTTTTGTTGTCTGTACAGTCAGTTGTTATCCAGTGCAACACTAAGTACCTGCAGTGTTGTGACGATTGTTTACTGAGGTAGAAAATCTTGTAAATGGATGGAGTGATGTCTCGGCACAGATGACAGCAGATCTCTGGCTTGTTTGTAGCTCCTCTTGTTGCATTGTCGTCAATGTGATCGTTCTCTGGACTGAATCTTATTATTTTTTACAGACGTGTGAATAAAGGGACAAGAACTGGATGAGGTGCCAGTGCGTTGGGGGGGGGTAATTCTTTTTTCTTCTTGGCTCTGATTTGATAGTACTTTGGGGAGTGTCTTCACAGTGGTCGATTTTTACAGCTCTCCCTTTAACTTAAAGTTTACACTCTGACTAAAGTAATGATAGCACTACACGCTGAGACTAGAATCTTCTATTTAGCTGCGGCTGTTTCAAACAAAGCAGCCCAGTTAAATCTTTGCTGTTTAACTGGATATTGCAGATCACTGCATGATAGCCTTAGGAGCCACCACTTTATATGGGCTTTCGCAATAACCAGCAACATTGAATTTGGAACAATAAGTATTACTGAGCAATTCAAAAACTGACATGTTTTCATATGTTTGTTACTGCTTCACTGGAATTGTAAACCAGGAATCGTTTTCTTGAGAAAATCAGCAAAATTGAGTTTTTACATCAAATAAAGAGTTGTACAATATCCATGTCTCTATTTTCTTTTTAATCCACATGTCACTGATGTGTTTAAATGCCATGTATAGAAATACCTTGTGTTAGTGCATTTGGTCATGTGTTTAAACAATCCTTCAGCCGTCAGGTGATGTAACAGTAAGAACAGACATCAGTTCTTCCAAAGTATATAGTTTGACCTTAAAAGTTACTTTTAAAAAGCAGGACAAATGGTGAACAGAAACTCTCCCTTAACATTTAAGGAGGTTCTATTTTCCACTTTCTTTACTGTTCTTTTCTGTTTATTTCCCAGGGAATAATTCATGAATCTTTATTACATAGATAGATTACTTTATTCATCCCCGAAGGGAAATTAAGTCGTCATAGCAGCCGGTATATTTGAATACAATAAAATGCAATACAATAGAATAAAATAAAAAATATTGAGGTAGAAAGAATAAAAACAGAACACAAGCTAAATAGGTAGATAAGGTGCAGTGGCAAGATGATGGTAATAGTACTGATGATATGATGCTAATGTTATTGTTACACATATAAAAATAGTACAGTATATATAGTATATAATATAAAATAATATATTTATATATGATAGTAATTATACCGATATAATAGCAGTATATAGTAATAATGGCAGCAGCAACAGTATATATAATAATTATAGTAAATTTACATTTAGAGGACTGATAGTGTGTATGTCCCCCAGAGAGCATACAATCAAGTTGAACTATACTGAGTAGGTATTTAATGATGTTTGACTGATCCTGAGTCAACTCGTATAAACTTGGCCTGAGGGGGGCACAAGTGCTCACAATAGAAGAGCTGGACTGAATCTGATGCTCCTTCTAATTTTCCCTCAGCTCAAACTCAAAATTAACTCATTTGATCAAATCTAGGTTTCACCATGCAAAATAATGTGGTCAGGTGCTGAGTGATAAAAGCATAAAGGTAGCTCCCTATTTAATCAAAAAATGCAGAAAAGGTCAAATTATTCTGAAAGTTTGAATGGCTGACAATTGAACTTGAAGGATGTGCAAGTAGTTGCTGACTGAAAAAGTGGCTTAATATTTTATGATTTTTATGGTTAAATATTTAATTCCCTGTTATCTTTCTCATGTTTGTCTTGTCTTGTTCTGGGTTATTTATAAAACCGTTTGTTACCTTGTTGAGACAGGATTTTTTTTTGTATTATTGTTGTTATTGTCATTATTATCATTGTTGTTATTATTATCTCATCCACATCATGAATAACATTGAAATTGAAGCATCGTGTTTATCTTGGAATAAAATCCACCCGTGATAAAATAAAATAACTGAGACTCTCCAGCGGGGGGCGCTGAGGCGACAACAGCCAAGCAGTTGTGCGTCGGCCGGAAGCGGAAGCAGTGAGTGCAGCGTCCCGAAGGTAAACACACAGAACTAATGGAAACAGGCGGTCAACTTTAACCGGGACTTCACCACCATGTCCATCGTCTTTGTGCCGAAGAAACAACGAGGAAAAGCCAAAATCAACCAGGAGATTATACAGAGGGTGAGAGACTAAGCTAACGGTGTTTAGCATCCAGCTAACTATCTGCTAGCTCCCACACCCACTGGCTGTTTGGCCCCTAATCAGTAGATCCCGGTGCTTTGTTGTTTGAAACTTGTTTACCTTTTGTTCCGTCTGCTCTCAGCTGCTGGATGAGAACGACCAGCTGATCAGATGCATCGCAGAGTACATGCAGAAAGGTCGAGCTGTGGAGTGTGTCCAGTGAGTCCCCCCCTACCCCCCCTTCATTCAGCTCATTACCCTGTGGGACTCAGTAGTTTAATGTGACCTTTTCTATTCTTCTTCTTCTACTTCTTCCCATCAGATACCAGCAGATCCTGCACCGTAACATCGTCTATCTGGCCACCATAGCTGATGCCAGCCCCGACAACACGCCCCCCTCCTCCTCCTCCTCTAATGTAATTTCCATCACATGATGCACAAGCTGTCTCTACACTGGTGGTAACCGTGGTGATCTGATCCTGACTCTTGTATGTGTTTCCAGTCTGCAGCTGATGAAGCTCCAGCCCCCCCACCAGAGACGAATGGAGCTGGACCCACATGACGCAGGCAGCTGGTGTCAGTCGAGCTGGGACAATGTCGCCCTCAAGACAATTTCTATGTGACAAGGACAATGACTTATTATGCTGAGCTGGTTTCAGTAATGTGACACATTTAGTGACCACTGGTGTTTCAGATCAGTATTTTGTGTTGAGAGAACACTTAAGTATTCTCTGAAATGTACATTAAAATGTTTTCCTTTTTTAAAAAGTTGGAGTTGAGTTTTTGATACAGTTCTGAGACCAAACAGAATGAATGCCCAGTAGTATTTTATTTATTTGGAGTTTGGGCAGCTGTGGCTCTGGAGGAAGAGCGGTTCGTCCACAAATCAGATGGTTGTTAGCTTGATCTCAGTTGATTCCCCAATCCCATGTGCTGTAGTGCCCTTGGGCAACACACCGACCCCCTAAGTGCCCCTGACGGCTGTGCCAGCAGTGCGTGACTGATGTGGGATAAAGTGCTGCACATAGATGCACTGTCAATGTGAATGGATGACAATGTTCTGTAAAGTGTTTTGCGTTGACATCAGCACGAGAACGCTACATTAATACCGACCCTTTACCGTGCTGCTGCAACTGAGATTTTTACATTATAGTGAGCAACGTTATTTACAGAAATAACACCAGACACATCATTTTGAATTGCTAGTCATTTTTATTTATTTTTTGCATTGCTGGTACACTTGGAAAGATTCAGTTGCCAGCTCAAGAGAACAATAAGCAACATAAGCCAAGCAGTTCCCCTTCATATCTTCTATCAGGGCAACAGGATTTTTATTTATTTTTTTATAATTTTTTTGTAGAAGCCACTAGTAAACCATTTGACACAGCTGAGAAGCTAACAGTTACAGTCCAAGGTCTGTAAGGATGTCTTTAAAAAAGGCTGCAAGAGTTAGGAAGATAACACAGACAAAAAGCAACAAACCCTATATCTTGATTGTGCAAAGCACATTGACTATAAAAAGATATATATTTATATGTATATACAGCAAACAATTCTCTGTAAACATGTTAAGTATGTTAGTTTTCTGAAAACATGGTGTCATTTCATAAATACAGGCAACATTGGCATCCGCAAACATCACAAAAAGATAACATTCTGGGCTCTTGAAATGCAGCCCATCGCCATAGAAACCAAAGAAACAAGGGCTCGAAAACACCCTCATCACACACTGGTTTAGTGTTTAGAATGGCATATTTGGTAACCTTTAGAGATAAGATGGTGTAGTTCAACTGTTGTAGGAAAAAAAATGTGCTTTTTTCACATATTGGGAGGTGGAAAATAAATGTTTTCATGTAATATGGCTACAAGAATACTAACATACAGTAATGGTATAACATGTAAGAAAATACAAAAATAAGATTAATACTGTCAATAGTTGTACAAGAAAAATATTGTATTATTAAACAGAAGAAAGGTTTAGGTTTATTGGAGTTAGTGTCAATCTGGAGCAAACAGCCACCAATTGGAGAGGAGGAATTGAACGCGCTAGCGGGTGTAAAGACGCCCCCCCCCCCCCCTTGCCGTCTCGGGAAGCGGGGGTGTGTTACTCCTATCTCGTCAACGTCGTTCGTCATCTCGACGACGCTTTGGTTGGAAATTTTATTTTTGCAAGTGCTATCAATACCAACATGGCACACAGTTACTGCTATCACTCATAACTCTGGTCAGTTGTTGAAAAAAGTAGTGTATCTCTCTCCAAATTACACCTCTGCAGTGATTCACTATAATTATGCTGAGCCTGCTCAAAGCCTCTTAATAAAAATAACTAAATATTTATATTTCTACTTCAGTATTTTACAAGCTATGAAACAGTAGATGGTAGCTGTATTCTGAGTCATCTAGCGTGAGATTTGGCAGTTACAGCTATGTAGACACAGTATATTCATCAATGTGGGCAAAATGAGAGCATTTCAAGCCCCTGCCCCTTGTTAATACCACCCCCCCTCCTTCTCTCTCTCCAACACACACACACACACACCCTTCCACACACACAGGCGCCCTTCCACACACACAAACACACACACACACACACACACACGTTAAGCGGCAGAAGCAAGTGGGTGACGGCCGTGCACGTCTCCAGCTCTTGTCTGAGGAGACGTCAGCTCAACAGACAGAGAAACAACCACTTCGACTAACTGCTGCCAGCATGACACATGCACCTTTTCTCTAGTTAAAACATGGCAGTTGAAAAAACTTCAAAATACGCCTCTCTCTTTCCAATGGGGATGTTTGATATGGAAAAATATAGATACAAAAATGTTGAGCCAGTGTGTGAACAAATTTTTTTGCCTCTGAGGCTTTGAAATCTTCCAATTCAGTGGGTGTGGAGAGTGAAAGGCGGCAGCTTGGCCCACTCAGTGGCTCAATGAACACGAGCTCCAGGTCCTCCGTGGCACTTCACCGTGGACTCAGTCAACATTACGGATTGGTCAGTACTGGTGAAGGTAGGAGGGCCTGTGCTCGTGTTTGAGGGGGAAGGATTTAAAGCCCTTAGTCATGGGTTTGTGTTGCTGCTGTTGCTGCTGCTGCTGCTGTTGTTGTTGCTGCTGCTGTTGTTGTTGTTGTTGTTGTTGCTGCTGCTGGGTGAAACTGGGAAAACCAGAGGAGATGCAGGTGGAGGGGGAGCAGTCGCTGGCAGTGGACCACACAGGAGACTGCAGCATCTGCATGGAGTCGCTCCACTGGGAGGAAGGAGGGATGTTCATCTGGTACAAGGAAGAGCTGGGATTGGGCATGGTGTTGGTGTGGGAGTGGGCGGAGTGCTGCCATGGGGCTTTGGGAGGCCAGGTTTTAGTTTTGCTGTCCTGTGGAGCGCAGCAGACAGAAGTCAGTCAAGCTAGAAAGTCATGCTCGAGAATTTAGACAGAAATAAAAAATTAAACTCCTTCAAGCTCTGTCTGTTACTCTATAATGTAAAACTAATTTGGATGTTTCCTTGATGAAAAGAAGGCTGATGGGGTTGGGGTTGTTCGGTCCATAGACAGTCAGTACAATATGAAAGCTCCTCGTCCAAGAAGCAGAAAAATTCACATTTGAAAAGCTGAAGCTGGAGTACTTTTTATAATTTAGCTTGAGAGACTTGAATTATTCTGTTATTAATTGTTATGTTTGCAGTAATGCATTGCAAATATTATTTTATTCATTATTCTATTATTAAATATGTTGCCAACTGTAAGTTTCTGTTATCTTATAAGTTAACATACTTATCACCTGAGCTCTTCTGGTCCTTGCTAAAACTTTGTGGCTTTACATTTTTTGGAGGAAAAAACTAATCCCCTGAAAGCCTGAGGCACAAAAGTTTCAGTCAAAGACCCTCAACAAACTTGTCAGATATCTTAGAACTCCAATTAAAAAAAAACCTACAATATCATCAATTTAAAAAATGTCGAATAATATCTTTCCCCTAAAGGAGGTCTTCAAAAAAATCCAAACTTTCAGGGAAAAAAATAAAATAAAGACACTAAATAATCACGACTAAAAACAGCTTTTACCATCACCAGAAGTTGGGTGACCTGGTCAAAAGAAAAAGAATCAAGTCCATACCTGGCTGTCATCGCCGATGTGATGGAGTGGTGGTGAGGGCAGGGTGCACACCTCCGGCTCACCACAGCTGTGTTTTCTGAGGACACAGAAACTCACAATGAACCCCATCACACAAACAGAGATCGAGAAGGTATTAAACCAGCATAACAAGAAAAACAACAAATCTACGACAGAGGACGAGTTGGGGACTTACCTCCTTTGTTTAACTGCTGCTACGAGGTCAGGCCCAGAAAACATGGAGAATAGACTGTCCCCATTGGCTGAGGACGTCTCATCGCTGGAGCTGGCCGAGTCCCCCTGATTGGCCGACCAGCTGCTGTTCACGGCCTCACTGAGGACACAACCAGAGGAGGTGTGAGTTTCTATAATACGGCCAACAATATGGTGCTAACCTCACATTCTATTATTAATCCGATTACAATTACACTCTATGATGAGTAAAGGAAACATGTTATGTTATGTCTTTTCCAAGACTACAACATAATTGTATTTATACTTATGTATTACATATATATGTGTGTGTGTGTGTTTCCTGTACTTGAGTGGATTGGAGAAGCCATGTGTGAATACCTACCCCTCACTGTAATACTCAGGGTGGGACCAGGTTCGATGCTGCTCATCGGGCATTGGCCAGTTGCTGCGCGTGTTGCTAGGGCGACGGATGTGCTGCACCTGCCGTTTCTGCTGCATGGCCTGACTGACACCGGCAACGTAACGTGCAAACTCTGGATCCGAGCCAACTGCGCATGGAAAGAGGAGGATAAACACAACTATGAGTTTCTGACACCCTCAGCTTTTCTCTTTGGCTCCCTGGGGCTCAATCCGTTTAGCCAGACTGTCTACCAAAGCAGAAAAATCACAATGGCCGTAAGTCAGCTCTGCACAATAGGCCTTGACTGCAATCAAAAGAGTCTGCTGCACTGTAAAAATAGAGAGCGACACAGATTAAATTCAGCATAAACCCTCAAATGCAGGAGACACCAACTGCTCAGACTATCTATATTCATTTATTTTACTCAGATCGAAGCCATGTGTTTGTCTGGAATCTGCTTGAATGGCTCAAAATAGTAACCAAATAATAAATAAAATTAAATACTAAATCAGATTATTTTGGCAGCATGTCATTATGCACAGTCGATAAGGATTTGAATTGAGTTAAATACATTTCTTTGTCAGCTTCTTTGCTAATGCAAACTTGAATGTTTCACGTGGGTCACATGAAAATAAAAAATATTTCACTCATTTCAATATGGATGATCCACAAACCACCTCATAAACATGTAGGAAGGTGGATCTCACCTGCTGGGTCAAAGGGCAGCGTGTCTCCTAGGACTCCAAACACCCCCTCGCTCTGGTCCCTGTTGGGCCACGTGTTGTTGCGGGGTCCCTGCGGCTTCTGGCCGAGCATCTCTGACATGACACTGTCCATGTAGGTGCTGACCAGGCCCAGACTGTACAGGTCTGAGCTCAAATCTGGCAGTCCAGGGGACCCCCACTGCCCGATGGGTCCCAGAGGGGACAGCCCTGCCGGGGGGCCTTGCTGTGGTGGTTGCTGACCGGATGTGCCGAGCCACTTGCTCGCCACTCTCTGCTGTGGCAGGACCTGTGGTGGGGTCTGTTGAGGAGGAAGCTGGGGAGGGGGGGGCTGCTGCTGACTGATGGGCTGCAGGAGGTGCTGGTAGTACTGCAGGGCCTGCGGAGAGGGCTGCTGAGGAGGAGGCTGCTGGGGTTGTTGTTGTTGTTGCTGCGGAGGAGGAGGAGGAGGCTGTGGCTGCTGCTGCTGCTTCTGCACTGCTTGAGGCTGGGGCTGAGGCATTGTCTGAGCTGGGGGCTGTAGGGAGATAGTCTGGGAAGTTGGTGGGGGTCCACTGGGCGGCTTCAGCTCAGCCGGGTTTGCAGATGCCACAGAGTTCCTCCGCTTGACCAGGGGCGAGGCCTGCTGAGATTTACCCATGTTGAATCCTGAGAGAAAGTCGATGACATCCTGCATCTCTTGGTCAGTTGGCAAGTTCATCCCCTGGTCATCGCACACCAAGCCGTTGGCCAGCTGGCTTTGCTGCGTAGGGTCAGGAGTGGAGGACAGGCTTGCCATCTGCAGGATGCACTGTAGCCTTCCGTCACTGTGGCCCAGGCTCTTGACCTTATCCTCAGAGCTACTGGTGCTCAGCATGCTGCGAGACGGCGTGCTCGGGATGGAGAAACTGCCCCCACTGTTCGAGCTGGATGACACCTTCTTGGTGAACTTGGAAGTCAGCTTGGATATAGTTTTGGGCAATCCACTCGAGGTCTTGGAGCTGGTGCCTAGAGGAAGGTCTACATGGGCGCCGTAGTCTGGGATCTCCCGCTGCAGCTGGATCTGAATAGTGGGCAAGGCCTGCTCTCTATGGAGGAGAGGAGACAAACAGCAAAATATTATTAGCTGACAATTTAGTATTGTGTTTAGGATAAAAAAATTATTCATATCGTAATCTGAATTCAGGGTGTTTTTCCTGAAATCTAGTTAATTTGGTTCAGACCAAGTGTTGAATAGTGCAACAATACAGAGTGTTATGTTATTTAACCTTTACATACTTTCTCTCCTTCCACTTGTTGATGTCAAACACAGCCGTGTAGAGCATGTCAACTAGACCAAGTGTTTTCTCTGGGTCCAAACTCCGCTGGAGCAGGGACATGGTGGCTGGGTCCTCCTTTAGACACCTGAACACAGGCACAAAAAAAAACACACAACCGGACGGGACATGAGCTACAATTCCAATTGAAGATTTTTTATCACAAACCCACAGAGCTTTAACTGAACAGATGAAAACTTGAAACCTGCTCGGGTCTCTGTACCTGACTATGCCGATTCAAATTTCACAGAACTGAGCCGTAACAAATGACAACTAGAAACACGTTGGTTTCTCAAATGACACTGATTTGCCTTGGCCTAAGATTTATCAGTTCATCACAATTTACTGTTTCAATGGAAGAACTCATTAGTTAAAAGGTATTGGGTAGTTTCTTCACCAAACTTCTGCATCGTTTATGGTATATTTTAAGTGGATTTAAGTCATAAACGCATCAAAACAGGGTCTATATTGGCTCACTATGTCATCTAGTGCATTACAAACCCAACTTTAGTTCAAAACCAGGGGCTGTTTGACCTGATCCAAATTAAGATTTGTCATCTGTTGATGTTTGTGCTACTGTTACAGCTGTAACAGTCCTGAGCAGTGACTGTGAAATGCCACACAGCGGAAATAGGAGGATCACAAAACATTTCTATTTCAAGATGTGGTCATGACAGTATCTCAATTTAATAATATACCCCCTGAAGTATTGTTCATCCCAATGTGTCAACACCACATTAAGAGGGTGCAGCGATCAGTGTCAATTAAATCCAGTTTATTAAAACAGATTTTCCTCAGTGTGTTGTGAACTTCCTGACAGCTTATGTCCTGCTTTAGGGAAATTATTAGTGTACAACCAAACCCTGAATAAACAAGTCGTCGTCGTTCCCTTAGGTCTACTCTGCCTTTTTCCTCATCCGACTGTGTGCAGTAGATATACAGTCTATTTAAAATCTGCAACACATAAAGTCTGTTGTATAGAAGAACTTGACAACAGGATCCAGAAAAATCTAAATACCTGTTGGGTTCGGCTCAGGCTCTATTAATACTCAGCCGGGCTCGGGTCGAGCCAGAGAGGTATTTAGAAATGATGTGCGGGGGCTGGGTTCAGTCACGATGGCTGAACAATAACTAAACAGCAAACATTTTAATTTTGAAAAACGAATGACAATGTCTCATGCATTCAACACGGGTGCTTCAACTTATTTTGCAGTGGATGTCAAAGTTAACAACACTACTAGCCTTCTGTGTTTGTGACTAACTTTGCTTGTGTTGAAACAATCTAAAAATAGAAGAAGAAGGTTCCACTATCTGATCACTTGTGTGTTACCAGTGCAAGCAGGCAAAGTGTGGCCATAGCAACAAGAATTGCATGACAGTCTGGGAAAGGGGAACAAAAACTCAGTAGCAGTTTCTTATTTTTATATTTGAAGACCAATTTTGTCACAGCAGCTCAATGAGACTGCTCTTTTTTGAAGGTTACTCCAGATACGGCCATCAAATGTGTTCTTTCTTCACAGAGACGAAAGCTCAAACTGGCGGATCCTTCTCGGCTCAATCTATACCAGGATTCAATGCACTTCGGTGAAAAAACGTTTTTCAAAAGGGTAATAGCACCAGCAAGCATCAAGACGTCCGTTGCTTTATGATATCATGTGTTTTTCACATTATCATTGTGTATACAAAACCATATGATTGGATATTGGTGCAAATAACTGTGCCTGGATAATAATACAAAAATAATAAGTCAATAATTAAAAACATCTCATTAAGAATACGGTATTTTTCTGCCACTACTGGTCGAATCAAAAATGACATTTTTAATACCAATTGCCACATGATGTTTGATGTACTCACCATGTAGAAGGAACTTGGACCACAACCTTGGAGCCCTCCAGAGTGATTTGTGGAGCGTAGGCCTCCTTGTTCTCAATCTGAGCTGTGTCAACAACCACCTGATGGGACACAGACACAAACCTGCATCATCATCATGTCCTGACAGAAACGCTTTCCTCACAGCCATCTGTTCGTTTATTGTGAATCCTGCTTGTGCAAGCAATCCACAAAAGTTTATAGCTGGCTGTGTGTTGACTCATGTAAGGTTCGCATACACGCATTTAAACAAGTGGGATGATCTATTTTACTAACACTTGATAGGTTTATTCTCTACAGTATGTA
This sequence comes from Limanda limanda, assembly GCF_963576545.1. Taxonomy (NCBI): domain Eukaryota; kingdom Metazoa; phylum Chordata; class Actinopteri; order Pleuronectiformes; family Pleuronectidae; genus Limanda; species Limanda limanda. The sequence goes on from NC_083638.1 coordinate 12,725,461, forward strand.
AACCAGACAGATTTACCACTTTGACCAGCCTAGGTGACATGAAAAAAAAAAAAAAAACTTTCACCAAGAATATCACTGCTGTCTGGAATTAATCTCCCACCAAGCGAGCAAGAAGCAGTTCAAGGAGAGGAAACTGAACACATTCAACCAGCCGGTGACGACAAACTGACCGGCCTTCCTGCCTGCCGCTACTCAAATGTACTCACAAGTTCTTTGAAAGTGGCCTTGGCTCCTCATGCTGCAGGGTCACAAAGAAGGAGGGAAGGTGGGAGGAGTCTATTTCCTGTATTGCAGGAAATTACCCTATTGTTATTTAAAAAGCAGGTGTATCCTTGGAAACCTTGGGCTGCGCATGTGAGAGCCGCACACACACATTAAGTCTATGAGCACATATGCACTATGGAGCACGTATAACAAGGTCAGTGGGGGCAGAAGGGAGGAGGAGCAAGTAGCAAAACAAACGAGGTTGACTTCTTTGCTCGAGTATGAAAAAACCCAGGAACATGTGGGTGTGGATGGTGCATGACAGCGAGTGTACGAGTATTTATATTCTCAAATGTGTTTTAAAAAGTCTGACGAAGATAACGACTAGTCTATTCACAATGTTTGATCTATTTCGGGTTAAATGTGAGGAGAGGCACAGATAAGGAGCTAACGCAAAGCGCTCATCCATCATACAGGGCTTGGTTTACAGTGAACACGGGGCAGGCAGGACAGAGTGGGAAGCCTCCCTGGGTTTGACACACAAATCAGAGCCGACCACACAGAGGAAATAAACATTGAAACATAAACACACTGGTGTTACTCTTAGGAGCGTCCTGCTGCTGACCCTCCCTCCTTCCCCTCTCTGTGACAGACTCTTCTTTTCAACCCAGATGAGCCCATCCTTCAGCCACATGCTGCAGGCATGTTTACTCCCTTTTGTGTCTCTCGGGTGTTTGTTTACAGCTCTCGGCTGCCTCAAAGCAAGCGAACAGATCTCCTCATCTCAATTACAAATCTGAAACACAATGGGATCCAAGATGCCAAACTCAAAGACACAAAGAGGGAGGGGATTCAGTAACTTCAGCAGAAGTGTAAGTGAAGTACAACAGGCCTGTTCACGTTGGCATGCCAACTCCTTTTCCACTGCTCTGCAGCATCAACTACACTGTGGTGTTGTGACGTTAACAAGAGCTAAATACTGAATGAGGATCAAGGAGAGCATGTTCAACACAACTGTTTATATAAGTTCATTTAACACAAACACTAAAATATTCCTTTAAGAGAGAGTAACAAGAACAGAGAACAACAGTTTTCACCTGCATAAATTAACAACACACCCTCATTTCAAGTTAAAGGAAGGTAAATCAATTTAGAAACAAAGAAACTAGAGCTTATTTTCTCATGGTTTTCTGCCTCCACTAACCTCATACATGTTAAAAAACTTAAAAGACTTTGAAGGACTCTTATCAAAAGGTATTGAGCGCAATTTGTGTAATTATTAGCATATGAATTATTGAGCTATGGCCAAAAACCTCTTTTGTGATGTCACAGTGTTCTTAACCTTCGACATGAAAATCCATCCAGATGTTCCTGATGTCGTCACTTTCACAAAAATGTGAAGTACATACGGACAGATGAGCAACCTAAAAACATAATGTCTCCGGCCATGGCTAGTGCCGGCAAAAAGGCATTAAGTTTAGTTTTCTTACATTTGTAATCCATCTTATTTCTGCCTGGGCCTCATTTGAGGGCTGCAAACCTTATTATCTTTTGCTAAAAATTTGAGTGACATAGTTGTGGCTTGTACTGCTGTTATTCTAACTTGAAACTGGTCTGGTTGAAAGTATTCATCAAATGACCAACAAGTAGACAAGTAAACTGTGCAATAAAAATATATCTTCTTATCCAAATAAGGATACACGTGGTACTTAATCTAACATTTTATGAAGACATGCAAAAAACAAAACATTTCACCTGACTGGGAGAAAGTCCTGTCATCAAAAGATACAGTAGTGTAGTGATACTACGGTAAGTTACTCACCAGACCAGCCTGGGCGAACAACAGCTGGACAGCTGTCTTGCAGGCTCCTCTCCACCTGGATGGGCAGACGTGGTTGAGGACCTCAGTGACAGGAGAGTCGTCTCTTGGGGTCACTCCGTTCTGGCCAAGCGCCTCCTTAATGAGCAGCAGCATCGTGTGCTGAGGAGAACCAAACACACAAAGCATCAACCATACAGTCGGCCATCAGTGTCTGCTGATGTTACACTACAGATGAACAAACACAGCGGGAATCAAGTCAACTAATTCACATATCTTTTCAGGTTATCGTCAATACACAAAATGAAAAAAAATGGAAAATATACTTTTAAAAAGTATCTTTTCTTAAACTAGTGACCAAGAGAATGTTGATGTCACAATAATGAAACAGAAGTGATTGTTACTAAAAGGGCTATTTGATCTTTTCTGCAGAATAATGTTGGTGCAAGTGAGGAAGCTGACCAGTGGGTTCAGGGATCGTACCGTTTTCAGTTTAAGGTTTTCAGCCGCTGACTCGTTGAAGGACACTCCTTTGAGGAAATGTGAGCCGATCTGCAGAGGGATAGTGGGCAGCTCACACTGGATAGACTGGGAGGTGGTCTGCATCCTCCCTGCCTGCTGGGCCTCCGCATCACTGCAGCAGCCCTGCATAGGCACACATACACATGTTAACATATATACAACAAAAAATTCTGACACAAGAGGCGATGATATGGCGATACACAGCAATGGAAGAATAACTGTCTTAAAAGAATTACAAAGAAACACAATTTTAAGGGAAAAAAACTCAATAAACATGCCAAAATTAGAATATCAGTTAGCTACATTGGTGAATCTTAAGATTTTATTACCCTTCATAACATAGACTTATTGAGAATGACCTCACCTGTAAGGCTACCTCCACAGCTTTGGGGTTAAGATGAAAGCCACCCTTCAGTGCGTACTCACTATGGCCCAGGCTCTCTAGTGCGATTTTATAGCCCTGGAGAAGGGAAAATTACAATTGAGTATCAAGTAATAATCAACAACAATAGGTTTTAACTCCACTCGTACTCAAAGTTCATAGATAACACCATCTGTTTCCATTGTATTCCCCAATTAAAACTGCCATATTTACATCTACAAACTATCTACAAGCCATTGGAATAAAAGTTACTGTATTTCCCTGGTGTGGTCATTAGGGTGACACTGTACCTGTAAAGCACTGTCAATCTTCATGTTAAGCTCCTTCAGCTGGTGCTCAGGGATGATGGTGTTGTTGGAGCAAAAGAGCTGCTGAACCTGGATGCCTGCCAGGCAGCCGTCCCGGCCCCTCTCCCTCAGCCTCGCCGTAGCCTGGGGGCACAGCAGAGCACAGGGTCAGAACGACAGCAGGAACATCAACACAACTACAGAACAATGTCACATAATACATACTCCAGAATAAGCAGTTTGTTCTGTAAAATTAGATGTCCAACATTTAACAACTCATATAAAAGGGTTTTGTTAGTGAGGATAGTGGGTAGCTTGAGGTTTTACAGGCATATTCTCCTCGCTATAAAAATCTCAGGGAATAATGAAAGTTTTAACACAATAGATGCTAAGGACTGGAAACTAAACTTTTCAGATGATGAAAAAACATGGCTTACGAAAAGACTCCCGACCGCCTCCCTCTGCCTAAACAACCCCCCAGCACATTCTACTGGGATCCATCGAGGCCCAGTCCCCTCCAGGGCTAACACTCTGCATGCCAGGGCTTAACAGATCAATCTACCCACTATTCTCCTCTCTGCCTCACTGTACACAACAAAAGGTCAACATGGGCCAGAGGGACTGATCAGCCTGGGGATTAGTTCGGTCCTCTTACAAAACAGCCTCCCATACCAGGGTCGGTGTTGAGTGGCGAAACGCTGCTTCACAGACTAACAGCAGCCCAAAAAAGAGGAAATAGGAAATTGAGGATGGAAATCATAAACGGCTGTCATTTCTCAAGAATGTGTAACAAGTCGCCCTTTAACCTTAAAAAAACAACAAAAAAAACCACAAAGTCCCAGACCAGGAAGAGTCCTGGGGCGCCCTGTGACTGCATACCTCAGCTGCACCTTTCCATGAGCGGGACGCGTCCTCCAGCTCTGTGAGCGGCCCGAGGTCTGAGCCTTGGGAGCGGGCGTTGGCGCAGCGCTCCTGGGCCTGGGCAAGAGCCTCCGCCAGGCAGGACTGAGCCACAGGCTGGACCTTCTGCAAAGCCTGTGATAGAAACTGGAAGTGGACCTGCATCACAGTGAGGAAGCACCGTCCCAGTACCTGGAAACACAGAGACAGATATTTCTCTTATAACAGAGCCATCATCAACATGCTAGAATACTTCAGTCAATGTGTTTGAGACACTAAACAATATAGATACTAGGGATCATATAACAATCCAGAAACAGACATTGAAACTGTGAGAATAATGCCCAGTCTCAAATCACCATGCAGGATGATGGAATGAGATACACCAACTCCAACCTGCTGCCCCACTGCATGTGCAGCCTTTAAGCTTTTATTATATTAGTAATTTAACAAAACTCAGCATTTATTTCACAGCAGTATAACACAAAGGAAAATTCCCAAAAATATTATTCTCTACAAAGCTGGGATAAGTTGTATATTTTGTAATTACACATGATACTTCATGTGCTCTGTAGAGGTATAAGTCAAAAAAAGACCAAGTGATCACGGTTGGAGTAAAAGCAAGACTATTGTAGCTCAAGAGGGATGACTGTAGATCCCCAGGCACATTTAAGTGAGTAGTGTAGTTATTCTGGTTATCTTCATCGAAACTAAACAAGAGGAGCATAACAAATCTGGTTTAACTAACAGGCCAAACTTTATTTTTGGATATAGTTCCTTTAACCCAGATAAAAGGGAAATTGACTAGATACAAATCTGTCTTTGGGTGTCAAAGCTTTTTTTACATGATTCCTGTTTCACCATTTATTTTAAATTTATCATAGTTTATAAAATATTTCCCACATCACATGATGAATTTAAAAAACATTTCCCCCAAATTTCTGCAATTTTTGAAATGATAAACATTTATTAGGTCAGAAATATTTACACAAGTAAATGTGCGATTGAGTTTGACCTACAAGTGTGTATGTGTTTGGTGAGAGAATATCAGAGTCCTTTCAGTGCCTATATACTCCAATAACATCTCTGGAGAATAGTCCAGGCTTAGAGGCCGTTTGTTGTCCAGTTAGCAAAATAAGAGCAACAGGACACCACAGGGCCCACCATGGTCACAGGGTTTTCTTTTTCAGGTACCTGCTGAAAATATCTCAAGGGGGAGGCTGAGGTGCAAAGACAGAAACATGCTGCTGCTGCTGTCCGATGGCAGACAGGAACAACTGGACACAGCTCTCTCTCTCCAGCTACGCACCTCATGGAAACCAAAAGGCCGCTATGGAAATGACGGAAGCAATGAAACATCCAACTGTAGGACATTTCACTGCTTTCATAACAACCACAAATCAGGACGTGGTGGCAAATCCGTCGCTGTTCTCTGGAATGTTTGAGCCATGACTTTGGAATTTTGCTGGCTGCTTCACTGTTTTGTTATTTGACCTCCTGGCATCACTTTGAGTGGCTATTGAAAAACTATTTGTTCTGGATATAAGGTATAATGGAACATCAAATTAAGTGCGGCCTAGGGGTTGAGACACAATGAACTGTAGCTGCAACATTCTCACGTAATTTCCAGTCATATCTATTCTTTTCAATGTGAAGGAAATTAAACAAAATGCTCAAAAGAAGTGAATATGAGAAGTGCATCTTTGAAAGGTAGAGTTGTCCCGTGTTGCATTTTTCAACATGACTTCAGAGTTCTTGTTTCTCATCATAATGTAGCTCAGTAGATCCTCTATTTGTAGTAAACAAGTTGTGTATGAACTTGGCCATTGCCTGGTCCTAAGAAGCAAACAAGTTACTGACTGCGATCCCTATATACTGTACATGTGATTATACAAATAAACATGTTCACTGAGTCTCCGTGCCCAGCGGATAAATAAAAGCTTTATTGCAGCGAGCTCAGAGCAGAGAACTATGAGATATGTTTTTCTCTTACTGCTGACAGCCGGCCAGAGTCTATCCCAAAAACCCAAAAGGTCTTGGGATTGACACCAAACGTCTGCCTCATCCTGTGCTCTACAAGTATCTATGTACGTGTCCTAAAGAGACAAAGCTATATAATTTTAGACAGTGTTACATGAGAAATGAAAGCAATACAAGTTTAAAAAAAAAAAAACTGCCTCCTCAGTGATTCTGAAGCAGTACATGTCCCAACTTAGAAAATTCAAATATCATGTGATTTTTGTTGTATTTCCTCAGTTCCTTATAAAGCAGGAAATTATATGTTTTATGTGTTGATTGGAAAGAAACAAAACTAGCAGCAGTATGAGGTTGTACACAGTGGTGCTTTGAGCTGAACAATACGTTCACCATTCAACATGCTCACTATGAAAATGCTAGCATGTTAAACTTTAGGTATAATGTTTAGTAACATAGTTAAGCATATTAGTGCACTAACTATTGCTAATTAGAACCAAAAATAAAGTACAGCTGAGTGCCATTAGTTTGGCAGGTATTTTTTGTTTTTACCAAATATGGTCCGAGCTGAAAGGTAGGGTTTTGTGTAATTCATCCTTTGGGGACCATAAATGTTTTAGCCAACTGTTGTAGCAATCTATCCAATAGTAGTCAAAATATTTTAACAAAAGACAAAATGTGAACCTCCTGGTAGAGAAGCCAGGGGATCAACAAAGCCAGTGGGATACTTTCTCTGGGATATATCCGTCTATAAAGTAAATGTTAATATGTTTCACAGAACAAATGAAAAGTTTGACTTGCCAGATGCACTAGAGTAAAAGTCAGAGTTTAAAAACGGTCAAAAGAATGAGTTCTCTTGGGGCCTTGAAAGTTTTAGCAAATTCTATTGTAAATGACATAGTTGTAAAGATATTTACCACAAATGTAAACCTTGAGGTGGGACCAGGAAAACAGGCCTTTCAAAGTCAGTAGGATTTATCCTCTGGGGAGTCAATGAAAGTTCAATAATCAAGAACAGGTGGCCAATAGAACAGACTTTGTAAGTTGCCAAAACTCTTGTCAGTGCAATTATTTGAATATTTTTTGTGAAATATATAAAAGGAACCCTGTATTAATAGTTGAAGAAAGACAGTTTTATCTACTTTCCGCAAAATATGTAAATTGGCCAAAAGTGCCAAAATTTAGTAACCAACATGCTGCCTATTCCTCTGGCTACATCTGAGACGAGTGATAAACACAGACTCAGATCTAGGGCACACAAGATGAGAAAGATCTGCTCCATAGTTTCGGTGCAAAACAGAAAAGTAATAGATAACAGGAGACACAGAAAGCCTGATAATGATGCTTGGAGGAAACATATAGAGCCAAATACTGCAAACTGATATCACACTTTGTGGTAAATCTTAACGAAGATGGCAAAATAGTATAAACGCAAGCTGACGAGATCAAATACTAACCCAAATGCTACAAAGTCAGCTACAATAAACAAGTGAGGGAGAAGAAATGAGGACATGGCTGCAGCACGAGATAATGGATAACACATGTGATTGGCTGTGCAGTATCCCCACACAGTCATGGAAAATATGAGAAATAAGAGCACAGCAGAGCCAAGCTGACAGTGGGTCCCTCTAAGGCCCAAACAAGGCAAAATCGTGAATCAATCAGCATTTGTATTTTTTTATATACTCAGAGCACCTGCAGTATCAGTGCACCAAATCTTTAAGAGCAGGGTTCCTGAGCTCCAGACCTTGTCTAGGGAAAGCCAGTGTGAGGCTGTTTGAGGGAAAAACAAAAACCAGCCTAATCTTGTTTGGTTAGTGTCAGTCTTTGTCCTTGCTTAAGTCTTTCCATTTCTTTTTTGGGTCTTCCCTTTTACCGTCATTCTGAAACAGGAAGGCCACACCTCTCCTGACCCTTTAAAGTCTTCTAACCAATCACTCACATCTGCCGAAATTACTGTGGCACACAAATATATTCTATATTCACTTAATCAGCTAAAAGAGCATAAAAGTGTAACGAATTGGAAAGTACATCTTAGTTCAAATTTAGCTGTTTTGTAAGAACATTATGTTGTTACACCAACCAGTGGTATTACATCATGACAAAACAACTATTACTCATCTCCTCAGCCTCACTTTTTTCCCGTATTTTGTTGGTACTTTGTTGTCAGCCACAGATTTGGAAATCTCATATGTTTGAATCCAGCTAAGTCCTTTTATTTGGACTTAATAGCCTCTTTTCATGTTTTCAACTCTAATTTTGTCTCTTTCCACAGTACACAAGTCAAAACAGCCAATGAAAATATCTCCCATGATAAAAACATCAAATATTTCCCTGTAATTAGATAAAGCCCATGTATGATATGGCCACAGCTGTATAAAAAAAGAAGTGTTTTTAACATCTTAAGACCAAGGGGTTGTTTTTCCAGGAAGCACTGGGGTTATCCGGTTGTCTGACTTGAGCAACCATGAAGGTCTCTCTGGTTGTGGGGACCTTTATGTCTGCCACTGGTCTTTGCTCTGTGGTTTCAACTTACAAGCTCGGCAAACAGACTCTAAACAAACCGTGACATTTTTTTAATGTATATTTGGCAGAGGAGTCACTGTGAGCTGCCAGGGAGCTAGGAGCTGATTTGGAAAAAAGAAGTGGTTTGTTTTGCAGACTGAACTGACATGAACTTCTGGGGGCTCTTCTTAAAAGAAAAGGAAGAGGAGGAAGAAGAAGGGGTTGGGCCAAAGGCAGAAAGAGGAGAAGGAGACGCAAGCAAGGGGGGGGAGGTGGAAAAGCTTCACATACCACAACTCCCCGAACTCAGAAATGCATTTGGTCCTTTTTGAAGACCTCATAATAAATCCAGCTGCCAAACAGCATTCCTCGACTCACGCAGACAAAGGAAGATACCTTTTACAGTCACAAATACATCACGTCGTGAGAGACAGGCTGAATTAGTGGCAATTATCACGAGCTAGGTCTAAACAAGTTTGAGCTGCGTGTGCACAGAGCATTCGACTACCAAAATAAAACATGAGATACCAGCTCAGAAACTGATTCAAAAGCAGTGCACCACTTCAATGAACCTGGGTCATAGATGAGTCATCAGGAAAGCATACAGGCTGTTACAGATTAAATTCACTACAGTGCATGTGAACAACATTTTGATGATTCGTCAGCTTTAACCAATATATTCCATTTTATTGTTGTTGCTGCACTTGCTCTGTCCAGCATTTGTTTTGAATTATTTTGGATACACGATGAATATCTTAAGTGTTGATTCTTAAAAAAAACACACAGTTCATTTCAGTCTCACAATACGCTACTTTGGTGAGCACTGGCCTACAACTGATCTATACAAAAAATGCTTTGTTCACACTGCAAGTCTTAGTCCTCAATTCAAATATATACATCAGATCTGATACTTGGGTTTGGCAGTTCTCATTATTTCTTAAATGTGGCCAGCAGTGTGAACTTGTGCATCACACGCAGCCTGTTGTTGCATGGAAGTAAACAAGTCAGCATGTTCGGTTTCATGTATAAGTTGTTGTGCCGAGGAAGTCAACACATTTTTGAGCACAGGCTGCTGTCTTCAATGTTGACCGAGGGACTCTCGCCTGTGCTGTATTGTGAGAAATGTCTCTCTAGAGTGCCATTAAGGTCGCATGCATCTGACCCATATTGGATTTGGACCAAATACCTGAAAGTGGTCCCAATGGGAAAATGAAAGATCAGACTCCACGTGACCTGTGGTGTTCACAAAAAAACTGTCAAATGTGAGCAAAACAAAATAATGTATTTGAGCCACTTCAGTCTAGAGTCTGAATGTATCTAAAAATTAATACAATTACAATTTGCCATCACCATATTATTCTTACTGTGCTCTTTAACCCCAACATATTATTCATATTCAACCTACACTAGACTGACATATTTTTTGTGTTGACGCAGTTTTTACACCCAGGTTAATTCCAGTGACACGTTGGAGTACGGCTATTGTAAAGTAGTATTTGTGTGTTTCCCTCTCTGCCTTAACAGATGAAACCTTTATGCCTTGGGCCAGACAGCAAATGTAAGTGCCAAGCCGTGCGGTCTAAACTTTCACAGACTTGGGCTTCCTTTAATATTCATCTGTACATATCCCAGACCACAGAGAGTCAGATTTGCTGACTGTGGTGCAGAAGTGTTTCCTGTTTTGGGCTCTGCCACATCCACTGAGGTCCTACAGTCCCTTCAGTGTCTTGGCTGCAGCCATGCACCCGCTCCCTGTTACATACATAACTACTATGTAAGCATTGATGATGACCATTGTTTTTGCTTCACGTTGCAGTGATAGATCTATAGGAAGGCACCTGTGGCACCATGCTTCAGGTCTGTGACTGATGCCAGATAATCAGAGATGACATGATATGAAATGTTATAGTAAAACTCTTAAAAAAAAGGCTAAACAAGCAGTTGTCGTAATCATAAGAAAATAAGGGGTTCATGTTCGTGGCCGTTTGGATGTGGGCACAGCTGAAATGCTACTTGATGCTGATGGCACCATGCGAGACAATTAATTAGGACAGCACAATTACAGCAACTGACAACACGAATGTATTAATAATAATCATTATATAGTGAATTTATCAATTCATGACCATGTACTCCTCAAAGCACAAAGTCTTTTTCAATTCTTCCTTGTGCACATTTTTTAAGAATTGAGCTATAACCTGAAATTAACCTGCTTTTAAATGTCTGACAGAGTTGGGCCGAGTTATGTAGCCTGACTTCATGAACACCCTGACAGGGGATGAGTTGAAAGTGACTAATTCTCTCAACCATAATGTCTACTCTCCTCAATAATGGTTACGTTCTGCTCTTCTCCCTGCTTCTCCTCAACTCTGTTGAGCAAATATATGTATACAAGATGTGGCAGATATCAGACTCCTCTTGTTTGAAAAGGGACAACCCCATGTTAACCAACCTGGAACTAATGCTCAGACGTCAATACTGTATATGCCTGTCTGTGACCAATGGAACTATCTTGAATAATCAGTTGTAACAAAAGACAAATGGTAAAAAGTGTAATGGGGAAATAGTCAGGAGCAAAAATTCTTCAAACATCGTGACCGTGGCTTTAAATTAGTGCTCCACTACAAATCCTCCACTATTAAGACATATAAAATACCTCAGTAAAGGGTTCTACATTTAACACATCAGCAAATCTGGCGCCTGTGGAATAATTGGTGTGGTATTCTGAATAACAAAAAAATGACTTTTCTTCTCATGTCCACTGTGTTTTTCACACTTCACTCTCACATCCTGACACCAGCTTAACACTGGGCGTGAGGATCCTATTTGAGCCAGGAAGTACTGATTCATGGAGCCAGCCTCCTGACAGAAGGCAGCAAAGCATCTTAGCACCACTGTTAGAAGACGAGTCATGGGTAAATGAATATGATAAGTCATGTGGTGCTTGACTAAAGCGCCTCAACTTGTGAGCTTAGCTAATTCTTGCCAGGAGAGCAAACAGTAAACCTCAAATGTCAATACTTTATTCTGTTTAGTGGCAGACATGGGACAGTCATTTTACTTAAGTCGACACCGGTTTTCTGTGTGAACAAGCTCTACAAGTATTAGTGACATGGTGCATAGTTCTGTTCGAGCACCTACCTCAACATCCTGCAGGCTGAAGTCGTTCTGGTCTTTGAAATTTGCGGCACCAGCGCTCAGCTCCATCAGCATCTTGGCAATCTCAGGCTTTATTGCTGCAGTCAGCCTGCTGGCCGCCTCCATGACGTGTTCCTGCACGTCCTTCAGTTGCATAGCTGCTTTGGAATAGTGAGAGTTCCTGAACACACCGCTGAACAAGTCTGTGAGGAAGGCGCTGGCCCGGCAGAACACGTTGAGGGCATCCAAATATTTTGAGATGCCTTGCTGGATGTCTGCAACCGCAGTGGTGGCAGCAGAAGGGGGCGGGTGGCAGCTGCCAGGCATGCCCACACCAGTGCCAATGGGCGAAGATGCTGAACAAGTGGAGGCCAGTGAGGCACTCAGGGTCCTGCTCAGCTCAGGCATTTGGTACTGCTGGTGCTGTTGCACTTTCTGCTTGGACCCGCCCAGCAAAAAGCGACGCTTGTAGTCCATTTTATTTTCCTGTGCACTACAACAATACATAAGTGGTGCAACAGCACCGGAAGCTCCTGTTTTTACTTTGTTTTACCCGCAAAGTGCTCTTGTCCTTTTTAGAAAAAAACCCAAACCAATCAATCGTGAAACCTTTCAAGTTATGTAAAAAGACAGCCTAAGGATTCCACCTGCCAGAAGCTCATCTCAGTTTGCCTTGTGGAGAGGCAGCACAGAAAGGGGTGAGGTCGGGGGGCGATGGGAAAAGGCTGACAGGCTGTGTGAAATTCTTACATGCAGCCCTGCTGCAGATACGTCAGACCCAGCTTAAAAAACAGCACCGACACACCTCCAGATTCTCTGTTTCCAGCTTCAAACAAAATGATCATAATAGGGATGGAAAGTCAAAAACACAACTTCATTTGCAAAGGAGTATTTTAGCTTTTGAGTACATTAACTTTCCTTCAGAAAAAAATCTTTCTTCATACAGTATATAGAGCATCTATCGAGCACATATATAAACCTATACCAGTCTGCACTGATAAAAATAGAAAATCATTTTAAAAGCTGAAATCAAAAACGAAAATATGAATCTAAGGATTATGAGAAACTGATCAACAGCACTGAGGGAAAAACAACTAATTAAAAAAAACAAGTGAGTAAATGATGCTGGAACCAGAGGATGTGGCTCGAACACTGGCTGGCAGAGGAGCAGTGGGAGAAGGGCAGACAGATCCAGTCCGTCTTAAACCCTCTTCAAATAGCAGGACTCTGTAGTCTCCAGCAGCTTCCTGGTCTCTCCCTCGTCTTCTGGCTGAGGTAGATATTACTCAACGCGGAACCAAGTACGCTTCCAGGGCTTGCTGTTCTCCCATGAATTGGAGCGACAAAAGCACAACTGTATCTGTAAGGCCTCTAGGTCATTTCCTAAGGGAGGAAAGGGCAGAGACACAGAGATGAGGGTTAACAACATGTCAAGAGCAAGGATGAGCTTTGTTTCAACTGTTTTACTGTTACACACCCAAAATAAAGTGCACTGCCCACTGTAACTCGACACATAACCAACAGATACACTTTATTTTCAGCAGTTTCATACAATTATAAGGACATGTTGACACTATGGTCAGGTTTTTAGTGAGAAGCCTGAATGTTATTGAGGGTAACAGGAATACAAATATAAACTCTCAAACAAGCATAATCAATATTGATACTTTTGGCTGTTCACAGTGAAACCTGAGGTAAGATAATGCTGTAAAACCAGTTCAGTGTCTCACATTTCACAACACAAGAATCTATCTGTGCATCTAGAATTCAACGGTATCCCCACTGTTATTTCTGAGAAATGACATGCAGGAAATTGAGTGATACTTATTAGACCATTTGAGAACATAAGGCCTGAACATGTTGAAGTTAAAGTCATCACAATGAGAGACTAAAGACATGTCATCAATTCCACTATCTTAGAAAGGAGGGTTAGTAATTTGTTTCTAAAACACTCGTTGGTTGAAATCCTCTTGACATCCTAATAGCCATCAATAAATGGAGAGAGTATAGTAATAAGTTAGTGAAAAGTCACAGAAAGGTCTGCTTTGAGCAGCTGCCCATGTGTTTTGGGAGCGTAGCTTTGACCAGAGGGCCGATGGGAGATAGTGGGATGATGGTGTAGTTTGCTAGCTTTTTTATAATAATTAATTACAGTGTTCCTTAAATTCTGCAATTAACACTTACAATTAATGTAGAAACCTTATAGTCCCTAGGTATTACATGATTGTCTTGATTCGGTTTCCCTTGAAAGAAAGAGTTGTTCAACATTATTTTAGGTCACATCTGTATTCAACATCTGTATTCAAAAGGAGAAACTCATTAGTGACTGATGTATAGCATAGACCAAAATACTTTTTTATTCTTCATTAAATTGTTGTGCTTGTGACAACTTTTAACCACCACCACCATAAATCTGTGTTGTTTTTGGATTTAAAATCTGTCATCATGACAGATAAAAACCTATTATTTTCCTGCTCTGATCGGAAGAGGATGATTCCAGCTACATTTCTCAAAAACTTGGCAGTAATATCATCTAGTTTGGTAAAGAACTGCGGTTTTAAGTTGCACATTTCTAGACGGTTACTAACACCATACCTCACAGAGCGCTTCTCTGAAAAGAATCTCTGGCAGTGTCTGGTTTAGCAGAACACAGCTGCACAGACAAATTCCTGGAAGAAGCCATTGTTGGAAGACACTGCAGAGTCTGTTGCGCTGCACATAGTAGGAGTCACAATGCCCTCATTCAATACCCAAACATTATGTGATTTGTCCTTCTCCCTTTGGCCTTTCGCTGAATTATGAATACAATATTTTACATTGTCAGAATCAAAAGGGAATTTGGCCTCTCACTTATCGCTTAATAAAGCTAACAGTAACCTAGCTCAAAGACAGCGAAAGGTTAGCTTGTGACTGCACATATCACAAAGATACGTGTAAAGCGATGGCAGTGACATGATCTCTACAACAAAAACATGGTATACTAAACCTGGCCTGCAGATGATTTGCAACATGCAACAATACAAACGTCTGACAATAAAGCTAAAAGGCACTTTAGGTTAAACTGTGCCAGAAAGTAATTTGCTGCTCTTCTTTTTTAATTTCCATCCATCCAAAAGAAACATTAGCCACTTTCAGACGTGCACTGAATAACTGACATTTTTCTGAAACTTTCAGTGCGAACGCCAAAGTCATTTGCTCAAAATTTTTTATTGAAATTTGTGCTAGTAAAATTGTTCCTAATAAAATATCCGGAAAATGTCCAAGTGAGCCCATGTTAGAATACAGCAGGAGCTTGTCAAGCAAGTGAGTGGTTTGTGTAGATACTACTGTATTTTAAACAAGAACATTTAAATTTTTTTCATTGTTAAAATTGAAATAATACAGATGATGGAGGAAGATGAAAATGAGGTACCATAAAGTAGAAGACGCAAATTAGGATACTGCCTTGGAAAGACAACAAGATTCAGGAGCTTTTGCCAATAACATTATGTCTTGTACTACTATACTCCTCAGTTGAACCCTCTAGACATTTTCCTGTTGTTGTGAACGCATCTGACCGAGACAATCTTTCAAATATGAAGCTCGTTCTTTATATTTTAAAAGGCAAACTTCCGGACATTTCCTAGGGTTAATGTCAGAAAACAGCTATACATTGGAGGCCATGAATAACATTGAATTATCTAAAGATAAAAACATTTTTGAAGGGATTTAATATTCGAAATGTTATGATATACTGTCGGCTTGTAGTTGTAATCAATTTATCACCAAACCTGCTCCTTTGCAACATGTAGAGTGCTAGTTTGTACTGAAGGTGATAAAGACTCCTGATTATATTAAACTCAACTAGGCAACAAACATCAACATGGCAGACTAATATGTTAGATAACCAGCTCTATACACAGCAGGACTATCATCTGTGCTACATTCACACTGTGTTATCTTGTAGCACCATGCTGAAAGCTTGGGATGTTTTGGGATGAGTCAGGAACAGCAACTTGTGGGGGAAAAAAACACTGTGCCCAACTAGATAACCCCATCCAGCCGGCTGACATTGTACGCAAAGCAGCTGTGTGGAGGCCTCACAACCAGAACTTCCATTACGCAACATTGTCCTGACCTTCAAACCTCACTTCCTTTCACAAACAGAGGGGAACGCCCAGAAAAAAAAATCATCCCATCCTCATCTGTCCCAAAACACTGAGTGGAGAGACAGAGCTGAGGGAAACTAGCGACCTCACTAAGGGGTGTGCTTCAAAAAAGGCTTAACCCTTACATTACAGGACACTAAAAAAATGTACTATGGAGAGAAGTGCTGAAGGGTACACAGGTGTACATACACATTTATACAAGAGTTACCTGGAATTTATCTTGCTCAAGGGTTCAACAAAAGATAATAGGGTTTAATAGGGTAATACTCGGAATAAGCAATATTAAGACATGTGGAGTATTACAACCATAGTTGCTTTATGTAGATCATGTGCAGCATCTGGAGGTAACACATACACAGACACAAACACACACCTAGAAATGCACTTCCCTATCTGCGGTGAAATCTAATATTAAAGATCAAAGTAAGAGCTGTGCAGATTTTGAGCTGACACAAGTATTTCCTTGTAAATGTCCTGCGCAATCAGGCATCATGTGGTGTCATCAGTGTATTACCTAGTGAGAACATTTCCATACATAGTCTTATGGCAACAATCGGGTGATGACCTTTGTTATTTTCTGCACTGTAAACTAAAAACACCATCAACTAACAAACTAGGCAGACACATTCAAGGGACAAAACATTGCCAGCTCAACAAGATTAAAGTTTTCCTTTAGGGAGCATGTGATAGTGTGAAAAGCACGAACAAACTGTCCACTTGTTACTCGGCTAACTAATGCAATGGTGCAGTTCTCTAAATCCCAGGGATTAAAGCCACAGTGAGAACCTGCCAGGTGGCCCACAATGCTTGTTAGCTGACACGGTTAATAGCTTGTGCGAGGTAAACAGGAAACCTGAGCTTAGCTAGCCTGGAGTTAGCATCACTGAGGTTCTCACACTTGCACACTGCTGAGCTAAATAACAGGGAGGAGACAGGTACAGTAACACAGTGAGTGCATCAAAGTGTTTGGAGAAGACTCAACAGGTCAGTGAAACCACAATATGAAACCAAAGTAGCAAACTTTGTGCTGGTCTAAAACTTGAGATATTATCCATATTATTTTAATTTATATTACTTTATTTAAATAGTCATATATTTAATCATCTATTTTTGCATTTCTATAGCTGCCTTGGAACATGCAGTGAAATCTTAAACAAATTTGAATAATAATGTGAAATAAATGTGAGAGTCAAAGCCTCCAGACAACGTCCGTAGCTTTCCTGCCAGCCCCTAAATAAAAACTCTGGATTAGCCGAAGAGATTCTCCACAGGATTCATTGTGAACTAATGGGCGTGTTGATGTTTCTTACATTCAACGGCCAAAAACTATAAAAAAACTAAAAGAATATAGACATCTCAAGATGAAGAAAAGGTCCCATACAGAAGACACAGACGAAAATGGAAACACAAAACGATTCAATAGCTTTTGTTGATAAAGGCATACACTGGTGTCAATGTGCTGTACACAAAAACATGTGATCTCCACAGTGGAATTTATGCGTAATGTCCTCCCTCCTGGATGTTCTATCAGACGCCATCCCTCATCTGAACACTCCACTGTTTTTCCTGTTGTTGTGACCACGTCTGACCCAGACAATCTCCTTCTCTGTTCCTCATATGCTTAAGGAAAACTCTGCACAAAGTCAAGACCCCTTTGTCTGGACATTTGGAGCTGATACAGCAGCAGGTGCCGCCTGGTGTGTGTGTGTGTGTGCATACGTGTGTCCAATCACATTCCAATCCAATCCAATCACACTCCCGGGACCACAACCCTGCGTAATCTGAACCAACACACAGAAGTGACAAGTAGCTTCAGAGCAATGAGTGGGGAGGTTGGAGAGGATTGTCTGTTTTACCTTTACAAAAGGCGTGTTGTTGACTTGACCATCAACGGTAAAGTCCAACATGTTATTGTGTTCTTCTCTACTGTTCCAAATGTTGGTGTTTTGTTGAAAAGTCTGAGAAAACATTTTCTTTTTGTTAGTTTTAATTAACAGTGGTGTTCACAGTTTGACATCAACTGTAAAACAAGCTAAATAAAATGGATTTTTATATAAATAAACTGAAAGAACCTCAGGAAACAGGGTATACTGTGTGGTATAAGTATGTAGTCTGCTAGTGAAACATGGCATGTGGCTTTAGGTCTGTGGATTTTGTCTTTTTTGAGGGTGAAAAGCTTGCAATGGTTTTATGTGGTTTATGGCTCAACTCTCCTCAGAGGGAACAGAAGTTGGAACCGATTATGTGCAGTGAGTCACAGTTCACTCAGCCTGAACAACAAAAACAGATTTCTTTGGTAGACATTTGTGGGCTACTTTCACATGGTTGTCTACATGGTTGTTTCAGGCAGATATAATTTATCTCTGTACGGTTATTGGAGTGTGTTAGTGGTCTACGTTTCCTTCCTAATGCTCCGTAAACAAAGGTTATTCCAAGAGAAGCAGACCTGGCATCAATATTAATGAGGCCTGCAAGCTTCTTGGGGTAACTCCATTGGCTGCCAGCCTCCTGTTGCAGGGCATACTGTATTAGAGGTTGCACCCAAACAAACACATGTGATAAGAGAGTCCCTCTGGATGCACTGGAGATGTGCCAGCTCACTTTAATGTCCTTCCTTCAGTAGGGGCAGCTCAGGGCTAATGTTAGCTCTACTTCCCCACTCACCGTACATGCCAGCTGCTACACTGCAACAGGAAGGGGGTTTAGGTTTCCTTGAGCAAGCTCCCTGTCGCCAGTAGCAAAAGCGTCAGGCCAAGTATGCCACTGAGTATGGGTAGTAAATCACAGTAGCGAGTAGGATTTACCTGCAAACCTCGGAGCAAATAATCGCAACTAAGCCCAATCAACAGACAACTAGAGGACCTTTCTTACAGTGGTAGCATTACAGTTACTCGAATCAGATATGACTGTACTTTTCAGTTACATTAGGACTGAATCTTCTAACCCCCCCCAAAAATAAAATGAAATTCCCTTTTAATCCTGAGAAACTTTACTAAACTAACATGCATCTTTCCTCAAGGAAACATTTTGCATTCATACTGTGGCACACATTTACACCTGGGATGGCGCCCAGTACATCTGTATCCTTCTACTATTGGTTCTGAGCATCACCACTCAAGCATTCGACTGCCATGGCTCGAAGCCACCTCCACATCTGTTTTTGAGAAGAACTCGTCTTTTATTTTATTCACTTTCCACAAACAGATTCCACAACAGCTTTGACTAAACACAACCAGCCATCCCTCTTGTCACAAGTCCACTTCTGTAACTTGAACAGCACTGTCACCAATAGCGGTTACTTTTGGATCGGCCGCCATCTTTGTGTGGCTGTCGCATCGAAGCTAAGGTAGCTTAATGGCCATGGATGGGGCAGCTGTTACCCATGCTGACAGCTCCTTATCCATCTGCCACTGTGAGGCAAACGCGGGACCCTGCGACGCTCCAGCCACAGGCCTGACATTAGCCCGCTCATGAAGTCTATTTCAGCCTCCATGGGCAAAACAGCTGCCCTACGGTCCACGGTGCACTGTTTATAGACACTCCAAAAGGTTCAGCTCAAACAAGAAGAAGAAAAAAATGCTCTCCTCTACATCTGTTGCCAATGAAGCAAAGGAATGCATTTCTCCAGAACCCTCTTTATGCGAGTTCAAATGCAGAAAAGCAAGTCAGGAAAATGAATACATTAATATTCCTGACCTGCTTTTTTGCGACAGCTGGACAGAAAGACAGATACATTTACCATCCGACTTGTAAAAACAATGTTGCTCAGTATGCATTTGATAGGAGAGTCTCCTGAAGACATTCCGCGGAGGAGATAAGCTGCAGAGAAGTCTGAGAATCAGCAGACAGGTCGAGGAGGTCAGTCCAAATGACAGGACAAGTGCCATGAGCAACTGTGTGACAGGAGCTGAGCCAGGCTCCTCTTGCCCACAGAACACAAGGAGAGTATTGTGGCAGCCACTGGTCTCCTCATACCACCAAGCCGAAAAAAACTCTCACACATGCAGCTGCATGACTTTGTGGGAGGAGGAGAAAAATAAAGGCCTTGGCTGTGATTTAATATTAACTGCATAAAATAGATTTTCCGTCATCAATACAACTCTCCTGGAAATATTTTGCAGGCAGCTGCAGGTTTTGGATGGTTTAGGGGGTGATGTTTGGTTTTGTTCACACAACTTATACTGGTTTTGTCCCACTTTTGTTCTGAGGGTCTGAAACTAAATATACATTTACTCTGATACAGTTATCATAAAAAAAAAAAAGTTGTTCATATCCAAAATCGTAGCCAGTTCTTGGAAGAGTCTGCACTTTTTAAAGAAGTAGTAAAACTTGTCCTGCTGCTCAAGCAAACCACTGTTGAGTTAAGTTAGGACAAAACCTAATACTCATATCAGTCAAGAGGCTAATACAGTTGGTGACCGGGCTGGATAATATTAGGCTGACCTGTGCTGTCATAAGAGACACTGTAAGTAGCTTATGGCTCCAATATAAATAGCAGACAGGCACTAACAAAGGACATACTTGAGGGCCCCACAGGTCTGTCTCACATATGCAAAAACGCGTTCAACATGTGTCTTGGTCTTCATCAGATAATGTGCTCCAACAACCACAGAAACAAAAGAAACATTGAATTTATTAACGTTCAGATACCATTTGACTCTTACTGATGCAAATGCCAATTCCGGTATCTGGATTTTGCGTATCTGCCAATACCAAGCACCAGAACAACTGTACTAATTAACCTAAAAATCTATCAAGTATCACTGTAGGGAATCAAGATGAAAAGTATTCCTAAACGCACACATTTGTTAATTAAAAAAAGCTCCATCTAATTTGATCTAATCAGAGCCTGTCGCACAAAGCATGCCTTTCAGTGCTCGACAGTAGGCAAACAAAATTAGCTCAGGTATTCTCTCCAGAATAGCGGTGAACAACAGAGAGTGTACCCAACTGGTGGCTTTCAACAAGTGAGAGCGGTGATGAAAGGCTCTGATGTCAGTTCCATTCATGAAAGGCTAGTGGCAACCTGTAGGGATGAAAAAGCTTCCCTCAGCCTATATCGAGCAGGCTGTACACTGAGGCTGCAGGTTGTGCTGCATGCCAGCCACCAGGGCGCTGTATTTTTAGCGAGGACAAAAGTGAGAATATATTCTTTCTCCACTTTAGGCACAATGAGGCAGGATATAGAGGTGCCACAGAGGTCAGACAGCCAGGCTTGGTCACACAAATAGCAGAACTGTTGCTGTGGATTTCCGCAATAAAAATCGACCCATATACGCCAAGAAGTGTAGCAACTTCTTGAGAAGAAAGTTTTTATGAGTCAAAGAAAACAACAACTTACTGCACTGAAACAAACGAGAAGTCTCCATTACCAGGGGTGGCTTTAAGAGAGTGTGTTTCAAATATGTTAACCAGCAGGACATATCCCTAACCCACATATATCTGAGTGGTGCATTAGTTCCACTATTCCATGCTGGTTAGTAGCTGACCCTGGTGTCTGACCTGATCATGGAAAAGCACAAGAAAAATATTGTTTGCAAGGATTAGGTATCACATTACTCAAGAGTTTCATGTTAGCCTTGATTCTTGTTCTATTTGATCATCTAAGGCTTGCATGCGTTGGGAACATTTGACTGAGGGGCAAATAGCTGACTAAAAGCTAAGACTAAACTGGTTTCCCAGGAAACAAAGGTTAGATTTCCCATGCCACAACACAAGCCCTCTCCCCCCATATCGGCAACCCACTGGCTGTTTCCCTTTAGATGAGGAATGGCTTCTTGTTCAGTTCTGCTTAGAAAACAGGCGCAATTTGATTGAGGTGTGCCAAATAAGCTCTGTGGAAACATGTGGAGCTGAAACATCTCCGGATAAGAGAAAATACAGACCCTCGCCTCCCGCCTCACACCGGTGTAAATAGTGTTGTTAGTTCTGTGCATCCGAATGAAAATCCTGTCACACAATAGAAACGAAAAAAACACACAAGCCTGCATGTCTCTCAGGCATGAGCTGCCAAACGTGTTTATTACCAAACACACAACGGTGGAGCTGCATCTAAACCATACCATGATTGTAACTGGTAGGGCGGAGATGGACAGCAGAGCATTCCTATCACACAGCAATACTGTTCATTTCTTAAGTCAGTATCTCGCTCTAAGTTGTTGATTTTGTATTCAATCTACATCACCCAATTCTCCTCCTGAGTTTAAGTTATTGTACTATGATACATTTATTGTACTCCTACAGCCTATACTTTTTGTGGGGCAATCTCAGAGCCATCAACTGACGACGAATTACCCTCTAGGGGGCAAAGGCCCCTATTTTGGGGCTTCCGGTGTTGACGGTGGATACCCCACAAATAAATGTTGACTCAAAACCATATGCCTGGCCCAATACGAGAGAAGAAAGTTTAATAAAATGAATACACAAAACATTTGAATTCCAAGGTTCTAATAATACCACGGCCGTCTGGGCCAACTGATCCCTTCCCCCAGTGGTGGCTCCTGTGTGACACTGATCTGAGTTGTCTACAACTGTGCAGCAAGAGACACACTAGAAAGCTTCTTTGTAGAAGGAAATGTGGTTCAAGACATTGGAGACAGAGTAGAGTCAGCAGAGCGCAGGCTGTGTACTCCACCCGAGGCGAGCGCAAACAGTAATCTTGTGACTGCAGGTCGACTTCCTCACACATGCATCCGGATCCAGTGTTGGACTAAGGAAAAATGTCACTCCTGGTCATATCACATGTGGACAAACACTGACAACACAGAGAAAAGGAAAGACAAACAACTGGAGCCTTAGTTCCAGTCTGCCAACTGGGATGACCATTGCAGCACAATAACCTATTGAAGATACTGCGTTTAAACAGAGTTAGAGTACTTTGCCGAGCACTGCATGAATTTCCAGAGTGACACAGCTGTCACCGATGTCAACACACGTTTAGTAGGTCTAAGGCTTTTTCAATGAAAGCAGTGTGAGTCTGCAAAAGTCGACAACAGGAAAGCAATAACGTGGTTGTCAATTTCTACGTCTGAAAAATCCCTCGACTTAGATTTTAATATAAGTCATAAGGAACATACAAACTGATCTGAAAACATCACCAACTTACTAAAAAAAAGGTGACCGTTTATAGTTACATTTCTTTTTATGCTTTTAACAATAAATCCATCTTTTTGATCTGTCAAACATGATAAGGACAATGAAAGCTGACTTTCAGATTTCGATCTGTTCTCAGATCAGCTGTTTATGACACACACCGCAGCCCTGGATATACTTTCCCCCCCTCACACAATCACCTGCCTGTGACTGTGAGCTATCTCCTTATTGATAACCAGACAAAAAAAATGATCCGCTTTCTACTCACCAGCTGAACAGGGAGCACATTACACAGGATGTCAAAAGACAAACCTCTGGCTAGACTGTAGATGCCTACACCCCTTCTCCAGAAGTGGGGCAACGTTATTTATTAATGCACTTCCACATATCCCTCCCCTGCACTGTAGAGCCAGAGAAAGGAGAGCTCCAACATGTGACCCACTGCTGTGTGGGGGGCTTCACGACCAATGTACGGAGGCTGATGAGCCAAGGAGTGAATCACCAGTTCCATGGTATTAGATATAATATAATAACACCTCTGTGGCAGCTTTACTACTCTGTATATCCAATCCAGCGTTACACAACTGCTCCACGGTGACTGACTATTAATGCAGTAACACAACGATGTCAGGTTCTTGACATTACAACTTTAATCAAGGTAGAACATGAATTAGTGGGCTAGGTTTGAACTAGAACAGGGGATTATTTTGCAGTCCGATCACTCTTTAGCAGGAAGGCGTAACAGGAGCCACACAAGCGCAGTTAGCCGGTTTCATCGAAACTCTCCGGGATGACATGGCCCGAGTCATGGGAGCATTATGTCGCAGATATTAATACGGCCTTTTAAGGCTCTGAATGCGGGGTCGCCGGTGAGGCTGCACCGGCATCTGGGTTGAAAACCACGGAGGAGAAGCGAGTGACACGGCCGGAGGACACCCCGGTATCCAGGCTCCGCTGCGCCCCGGACTCCGAGGCTCGCCCGCCGGCCACAGACAACCAGACACCCGCCTGTTGGCCATCAAGCTAACCCCCGAAACACCCTCCCATTGCCGGCAGCCCCACCACAGTCACAAGTACCCCTGCCATGACATCTGAAAACCACGTCTCCGTCGCTGACATTAACCCACACTCCATTTTTTTGTGCGGTAGCGATTACGGACTGCAGCCGTGCAACTTGAAAAACCAAGAACGCCCAGCTCCGTTATCGGACACACCAGGTCGCTGCTCGTAGCCCACGAACTCCTTCTGTCCTCGGTCCCCTGCACGGACACCCACGGACACAGGTGGGGATTGTCTCTGTGGCAGCGGCCATAGACACAAGCCAGGGACAGACAACGAGAGCAGAAATAGACGATACCGCCAAGTGCTGCTTCTTCTCCGCTAGCCTCCAGAGGAGCGTCTCATCACCGCACCACACACAGGCTCTGCACGCCGACATTCTGACATGTAAATGCATAGAAATGTCTCACGCATGTCGGACTATCTTTGAAAACATGCAGCCGCTTGTCTACGCGGCTCTCGGATTAAACAACCAAGGGAAAATGAGTAATAATCACGTCAGAGTGTGGTCCGTCCGATGATGGGCGCAGCAGTGATTCCTCGGTTCTAAGCAGGCTAGCTACCCACATAGCCGTGTGAGCTAGCCTTAGCTTCGCAGCTAGCTCTCTGCGACACGGTGGTGAGAGCTGGCGGAGAGCACAAGCTGGGGCTAGCGGCCCGGAGCTGCTCCGGGGCGGGCACACAGAGGCGAGGGGCCCGGGGACCGAGAGAGAACCGAGCGGCGTCCGTGAAAACTGGAGGAAAAGGTTAGTACACGTTCGGTTACTCAGCGCATCGCTCACCAGCTTCAGGCATCCACCCTCCTGACAGCGAATCCCCTGTGTCCGGCACTGCACACCGACACTTCCGCTCAGACCTTCACAATAAACCCCCCACACAAACGGAAGCTGGGCGTCGTCTCCTCACTGTTTTTATATGTGAAGAACTTGTCAAAAACAACAACGTGCCAGCTTCTCTGTAATATTAAGACTTTATAATAGTAAGACCTTATATTTTGTTGTAACACCGTGTTTATTTTATGAAAAAAAACATATTCAAGTGAATTTGGAAACATAAATACATCCATATTTATTTGTTTGCTATAATATAATGTTAGTATTAGTATTTATTATATATTTTTTGTTTAGTTTCATATTTATTATTATTAGGGTTAGGGTTAACCCTAACCCTAAAATGCAGAACTTTTTATTCTACTATTCTATTCTACTTTTTATTCTACTTTTATATCTTTTATATATTTTAATTTTTTTCTTATGTGTAGTACTTGTTTTTATGATTTATGTTCTTTGTATGCACCTTCAACCAAAGCAAATTCCAGGTAGGTGCAAACCTACTTGGCAATAAATACATTCTGATTCTGATTCTGATTATTGTAGGAACCCTTTATCCCTCCAAAAATATTTTTCATATTTGATTTTTTGGTTAATAACTCTCAAATCAATCTTTATGGATCTGTATGAATTTATGATTTATGTGAGTGTTTTGTGTTGAAGTCATTAAGTCATCTTAAAAAAAACTAGCTTTATGAGTGTTTGATATCAGCATACAGGTTGATGCAGTGCAAAGGTTAAACTGATAAAACACTCATACACGTATAAGTCATTGGAAGCAGGTCTTTACATATATGTACTTGCAAAACGTGTAATAAGTAATCAGACAGTATCTACTTGGGTTGGCTTGTCTTACACTCATCACTGTCCTGATCGTGATGTGAAATTGCACTCACAGTAAATATATGAGCTGCATGAAAGTAATATCTTCATCATTTGTTTGTTTGTTCCATTAACTTAATTTCATGGTGATTTCTATCTCTGGTCAAATCTCTCACACAATTTGTGATTGTTACAGAGTTCATTTTCTGTCTCAGGCTAAAGCTGTGTCGCCCTCTGCTGCGTGATAAAGAATATCACACCCTGGCCGCCTTATTTTGATAAATGGCCGATAGGGGGCGTTGATTTGCACAAAGAGTTGAATGACATCATCAATACCTCTGACTCAAAAGTTTTCTTTGATCCGACAAAGACCAGGATGTTCCGAAAAGAAACAGCTTAAACTACCTGTCAGTCACATTAAAGGTAGAAAGTCAGAGAAAGCTGCTTTAGATGACCTGAGTCTAAAGTAACTTCACTCATCATGTGGTTGCACATACAATATCATGTGCACAAAATAGGGCAGCAAGTTATAAAGCATGCATCACTTTAGGGATTTTCTGTTTTCACTATCCAGAGTTTTGTCTTTGTATCTCAAAGTATATTAAGCGTTTAATTCGTTTGTATTTTGTTATTTTTCCCCTTTGTATGTTTCACGACACCCCTCTGATAAAATATAAATGGATTAATGATAAAAAACAGTTATATAAAACTTGAGAATTCAAGCTTTGGTCCATGCAAACACATTAAAAAAAATCCCTCAGTCAGTTTTTATCTCCATCTTGTTGTGATGACACTCATCTCAATTTGAAGTTGATCCGATGAAAGCCCTGGTACAAGTACTTCAAGTACATCAAAGTAAAAATGTGGAATATGGCCAAAATGGCCACTAAATGCAAAATAGCAGGCTTCCTGTTGGGTTTTTCCAATTGCTCTTAAAGACTTTTTTGTTTGTCTGGTCATGATACACCTGTATATCGATTTTTGTGAAGACCGGTCAATGTGAACACGTTCCAGGGGTCTCGGGGGTCTCGGGGGGCACCGTTGAGCCATTTTGCGACGCCCATTGAAAATTCCTTCAGAATACGTACATTTTCACCATTTTCTAACTTTCTGCAAATTTTGGTAAGAAGTTGAGCATGGTAAAGCCCTCAAAAAGCCAATTAATTTGCCTGAATAATGATAATAATAATAATCCTTACAATTTCAATAGGGTCTCTCCCGACCTTTGATGTCAGTGCTCGGGTCCTAATAACAAATGAACATGTAAATTAATCTTCAGTTTGCACACAAAGAAGGAGGGTGTGTAAGTCCAGATTGGATAAAACATTATGACCACAAAGATATTATTTAAATAGAAACTACCTATTGTATCTTATCATATTAATTATAGTAAGAGTTGTTCATCTATATGCTTTTTTATCCAGTGTATCATACATTATTATGCAACTTCAATACACATGCAGCAGTGTATTTCAGACCGGTTTATAATGAGCGCAAATGACCTGCTGTCAAATCAAGTCAAGTTTATATATATATCACATTTCATATGACAAGCATGAACTCAATGTGCTTCATGATACAGAGAAAAGATACAGAACAATTACAAGACATGACTGAACTCATGGGTGTTGCAGTACTGTTGAATCTGCAGGGTGCCCCTCCCAGGGGATACGTGCACTACAGCCACCAAGGCCAGTGTGGGGGTGTGACAAGCACATGACCTGAGGATAGTGTGTCTCTTGTAGGAGGGGCCACTGTGGATCTGGACTGGACACCCTTCAAAAAGCTCTCCCTCTGACCTGCTCGTCCCACTCAGCCAGGCTTGTTGAGCACAGCGGACCCCCTCTGGACATCATGGCACTCACACAGGACCCCAACTTCCTCAAGCTGCAGGAATGGTACACAGCCCACGCCCTGCAACTCAACATGAGGCACATGTTTGAGGCCGACAAGGAGAGATTCAACAAGCTCAGGTATACATCCGATTCAAATCATGCAAAAATGCAACATGCACAGAACCACTGAGCATTATACATGTTGTTAAATTGGTCGCATTATCAAAATCACCCTGTTTGTCCAATTATAGTTTTGATATTTAAAAAAATAAAATCTTCATATCCCATCACTGATGTTGTTTGGTGTTTGCACAGCCTCACCCTGAACACTGAGGATGGAGACATTCTTCTGGATTACTCCAAGAATCTGGTCACAGACGACGTCATGAAGATGCTGATTGATCTGGTAAATTCATGTTTATCTTAATGATTCATGGATTATTTTCAAATGGCTCCGCAGCTTTAATGAATACTTCCCTTTGATCAACGTCATCTGACTCATAACTCCATCTGAAGTGGGCGGCTGTGGCTCAGAGCGTCCGTCCTCGAACCAGAAGCTCGGTAGTTTGATCCCAGCCTTCCCCATTCGGAAAGGTCATATCAAAGTGTCCTCGGGCGAGATACTGAGCACCAAATTGCCCCCCTCCCACCCCCACCCAGAGAAAAGTGCTGCACATACATGCACTGTATTAATGGGTGTGTGAATGGATGAATGGCAATAAATGAACTGTACTGTAAACAGCTTTGAGTGGTCATCAAGACTAGAAAAGTGCTTTATAAATAAAGACCATTATACATTCATTTAGGTCAAATTTAATTTGAAGCTTGGGTTTCCCATTAGATCAAGGTCCTGTGAAGGGGACTAACATGTACTGTCTTCTTCAGGCCAAGTCCAGAGGAATGGAAGCCGCAAGAGAGAAGATGTTCAAAGGAGAGAAGATCAACTTCACTGAGGTGCTCATTGGAACTTGACAGTGTCTCTTCACATGTATCCTGGTGTGGTATAATAACACCACCTGACATTAAAAACTATACATGAAATTCAATTTAGTTTGTTGAACGTGAACATTGAATGCAGTGACTGCAACACCTGGAACATATTGAATATCTTGATCAACAACAGAATACGCTGCCATCAGGCCAGGATCAGTGATGAGTAGAAGTGTTTGTGTTTGATCGTGTGCATGTGCAGGACCGGGCTGTGCTCCATGTGGCTCTGAGGAACCGCTCCAATACTCCCGTCATGGTCGGTGGCAAGGACGTGATGCTTGACATCAACAAGGTCCTGGAGAAGATGAAGGGCTTCTGCCACGTGAGTCGAACGCAGCACCAGCTTTGTTGCAGGTTTAAAGAAAAGAGGAGACGAAATCCAGTTTGATACCAGTTGTGATGCTCATGTGCATCTGCTTGCAGAGAGTCCGCAGCGGCGAATGGAAGGGCTACACAGGAAAGGCCATCACAGATGTTGTTAATATCGGCATTGGGGGATCTGACCTTGTGAGTGTTTTACTGCTCCACACTTTTACATATTTCACTCCTGTGAGCTGCCCAGCACAGTGCGTTCAGGAGGACTCCTTTCCTTGACATGCAGGGCCCTCTGATGGTGACTGAGGCCCTGAAGCCTTACGCGAAGGATGGACCGCGTGTGTGGTTTGTGTCCAACATTGACGGAACGCACATCTCCAAAACCCTGGCCCACCTCAATGCTGAGACCACCCTCTTCATCATCGCATCCAAGGTAGATGTTCATCTGTATTTAATGAGTAACAAATACACAACAAAACAAATCCCCACCCGACATCATATAAATGAGCAAATAAATACAAAATTTAGGACAATTAAACAAATGATAAATAAACCATACAGCACACCTTATGCCACAATAATTACGTTAACACAATGCTGATACAAACCGGACTTATCTCAATTGTAATGCATTCTTCTATATTATTCTATGCTTTATATATTTGACATATTAGTGAGTATTTATGAGTATTTTTTGACACCAGCCACTCAGATTTTGCACCAGTGAGGTGTCACTGTGCATTTATTCAAGACAATTATAGAGACCTGTTTTATTAGTATTAATACAAATAATGTCATTTTGCAAGGAAAGCCTATAACTTCTGTTTAACACACAAATCTCCAGCATAGGTTCAGATATATATGATATTAGTAATTGGTATGTATCTATGTATTGTGTTAACCTGAATGTCCTTCTACAGACGTTTACCACTCAAGAGACCATTACCAACGCTGAGTCGGCCAAAGAATGGTTCCTGGAACACGCCAAAGATGTGAGTGTCCATAGACAGCATCAGAGTAGACACTGGACAGCACATTCTTCATGTTCTCTAAACATATCCTCTGCATATTTCAACAGAAAGCTGCTGTTGCCAAGCACTTTGTGGCCCTGTCTACAAACGCTGTAAGTCACAACCCACGATCAGAGGCTGAATCCTCCCTCTGTGTCCCTCTGCTCCATCCTGACCATCATGCTCTCCTCTCTCTCTCTCTCTCTCTCCCTCAGCCCAAAGTGAAGGATTTCGGCATCGACACAGAGAACATGTTTGAGTTCTGGGATGTGAGTGCAAACATTGTGCAGTCGTCGCCCCTGGTCTATGATGGGGCTGAAGGCAGCAGCTATAAATAAATAAGCTTTTTGACCTGTGAAGTAGGTGCAGGGACAGACACTCTATCACAACAGCTGCTGGGAAACCAGAAGCCCATCTCCTCAGACAGTTATTATTGGTAGCGACCTTTTCTCTTGCAGAGGTCACTATAAAGGCTGGGTTCTTTCAAAGGTCAGGGAGCTGCATTCAGTTACATTGTTGGTATTTAAAGGGTAACAGCTATATTATGGTCTTTATGACCCAGAGAAGGTAAGTGCACAGAGTATTACACTGCTCAGGTTCTGCTAATTAATGATAGAAATGCTTGTGGTTAACATTTAAGTGCATTGTAGTTACCATCCTCTTTTGTGGTGTACAAAGCTTGTTACTCTAGTTTAAAAAGGGGTTTGGAATGAGGCGTACATATATATTTAGTGTCTCTGTTTGTTTGTTTCTTTTAGTGGGTTGGTGGTCGTTTCTCCTTGTGGTCTGCGATTGGCATGGCCATTGCCCTGCACATTGGTAAGTATAGTGAGAAAATACTCTTTTGCCTCCCAGTCTATAGAAGGAAAAAGAAACCAGCAAATCATGCATCATACTCTAATATCAAAGTTGCTATAGGGACATAAGACGAAGGGCCTGTTGCTATAGCAGTGGCTCTTCAAGGTTGTGCTTAGAAAGAGTGGTGCAAAATACTTAATAGTCCACATGCCAAAAAGGATGACAGTAAAATGCTGATTTATAGCAGATATAAAATTCACCATGTCCACCTTCTCAGAACGTCACAATGCTATCGTGCTTATGATGGTGATAGATGTAAAGTCAGGGGTTCACCAAAGTTATTTTAATCCTTACAATCAAAACTCCAAACGAACAGAAATCTATGTGCAAAGATTTGCTGTTACTTAATTCTGGACTAAACTGTTGGACCAACCACCACTGTCATCCTTAGATCCATGCTGCTAGCACATTGTTAAATCTGACACGTTGATCTTGCTTCTGCAGTTTGAGTAAAACTATTTGTGTTGAGTAGAATTTAGGAAACTGATTGCCTTAGATTTATTAAACAAGCATAAAAGATTATGATAAATTCAAAGAACAGATTTTTACTCTGATAAATTGCCATCGTTAGCTTAAGATAATGAGACATCCGACATTATGTAATGGGAACACCTTTAATTTTTGTGAAATTCTGAAAGTTCATAATTGCCATGAGTGAGTCTAATTACAAATTTAACAGGAATTTCATAATGGTGACAATGTAAGCAAAAAGAGTATTATTACGAGAAGTACTGATATATATATATATATATATATATATATATATATATATATAAGTAAATATATTTTTAGAATTACTTATTCTTATTGAAATATTTTTTGATAGTCTGGGTGTTACCAACGTTGCCAAAATGTAGCGTTTGTAACAGCAACTAAACATTACATTGGAAACTATTTGAAATGTTCCTGGCATGTGCAAAGTGACACCTATAATCTAAAAGGTCGCGATTTAACATACGTCTATAGCATAGTCTCAGAGCATGATAATAGAGTACGCCCATTCAACACAACATGCTACAATACAACGCTGCATGGTGTCTGCACAGCTCCACATGTAACACTGAGCTCCAATTCACTCCAGGAACACTTGGTTTCAAACCCTTATCGGCAAAACAAGAGCATTACAAACATTTCATGATTGAAGCAACTGGATAAAGAGAAACACTAGCATATTACCTTTAACAGTGCATGGATTACAATTACATAGATAGTGGCTGTAGTAACTATTCAGGGATATCATTTGCTGATATTAGCAGAGAAATACAGTAAAATAAGTGTTATTCAAATAAGCTGTGCTAATTATCAAGTTTTCCGTTTACTTTTCTTTCTCCTCTCCTCATCAGGCTTCGACAACTTTGAGAAGCTTCTTTCAGGAGCTCACTGGATGGTGGGTAAAAAAACTAAAATCTTCTCTAATCCCGTGTTCTAATGTAAAAACAACTATTTATATGCTGCATCCTGTTGTGGAGAAGACACAGAATACATGAATGTAAATCAGCCTCACTCCTTCCCCTGCAGGACAACCACTTCCGCACCGCTCCTCTAGAAAAGAACGCGCCGGTCCTGCTGGCGATGCTTGGCATCTGGTACATCAACTTCTTCCACGCTGAGTCGCACGCCATGCTGCCCTACGATCAGTACATGCACCGCTTCACTGCCTACTTCCAACAGGTCTGACACCTCTTCAGGCATCTCAGGCCTCTGTGTGGGCCTCCCACAAAAAAGACAAGTGTATCATTTATTCTAGTTGTTCAGCACTACAATCCTTAACTTTGACAAAGGGAATAATGACTTGTGAACATAGTTATATGTCAGTGATTGACAGAGCGGCACTTTGTCTGTGTTACTAGTGTAAAATCCTCAGAGATAGTTCAATGTCTGAGACACTTTTGATAATAAATGTGTTTGTTTACTATAGGGAGACATGGAGTCCAATGGAAAATACATCACTAAAAAGGGAGAACGTGTCAACTACCACACTGGGCCAATAGTGTGGGGCGAGCCAGGAACCAATGGGCAGCATGCGTTCTACCAACTCATTCACCAAGGTATAACCAGCAAAGATACATGTTCAATATCAGATTCATATAGGTGAGTCAGTTATTCAACGTGATTGCAATTCACCAAAAAAATATTCTACTATCCTTCTGTTATCCCTTATCCTGGCTTTACTGATAGCCTTGCTAAGTTGTTAGCCTCATGCTGTGAGTCTACATGAGTCTTTGATGCAGTGTGACTGTGTTCACCTCAGGAACACGTATGGTTCCCTCTGACTTCCTGATCCCTGCTCAGTCCCAGCATCCCATCAGAGACAACCTGCACCACAAGGTATCGCTGCTGTGAACACCGATTTAACTCAAATATATGCTTTTACACAGCAAATACTGAGATCAGTTTCCTAGCTTGAGGGAATTTTGTTTAGTTGAATGGTAGAAAAATCCAGTTACTAAAAGCACTTTATCATAACTGAATGTATATTAATTAATCAAAGTCTGCAAAACATCTTTTTGTGAACTTAAAGGAATTTTAGGCCCAAAATTGTGATTTGTGCTGCTGCTGCAGCAGTGGTGTGCACGTGTTTATGCATGTGTATCAATGACCTGGCAAACCTGAGGAATACATACTTCTGAGGGATCATCACAAAGGTCACAGGCTGTTCTGCCCAGGTGCCAGCTGGAGTGTTCATGTGCTCCAAGAGCAGTGATCTGACTCCCTTAGTGCTCCAATGTTTTTGCTGACAGGTTTAACTCAGTATGTTTCTTAGAAATTGGGATTTGCATAACTCAATAGACTCTGATATAGAATGCCAATATACTGTACAACATAGTCGAAATGCCTTGCCTAGATGACATCATTCACTGTAAAACGCACAGTGCACTGCAGTTTGTCTGAAGTTGTGTGTTTGATGGCACCGTAGATCTTGCTGGGAAACTTCCTGGCCCAGACCGAGGCCCTGATGAAGGGTAAGACCACAGAGGAGGCCAGGAAAGAGCTGGAGGCCAGCGGCGTGAGTGGAGATAATCTGGATAAGATCCTGCCTCATAAAGTGAGTCCAATCAAGAGACAATGACTTACGTGACTGACTTGAAGGGAATCAACGGTTTTCATAAGATTTATAACATCCTTAAGTAACCAAGCAGCTGTATTACCTGGAAAAAACAGCTTCAGTGATGGTACAATGACAATAGAGAGAATGGTGCCTACTTCATTCCTATGTTACTTTTCCCACACCTTTTCTTGCACTGTGTGAAACTATGGTAATCGGGTAATTAAGTGGTTTAAACTCCCAACAAAATAATTTAGAACAACCTGGAAGTCACAAAAATTAAGTTAAATGATTAAAGCAACAAGATGTAACTTTAAAGCAAGAACTTTGTCTTTCACACATGCACAACACAGCAGGAGGTTTCCCGCTGAGCGACTTCACAACAGCAACAAATTCACATTATTTTTATTATTATTATTACTATTATCAGCAAAGTCTGTCAATGTGTGTAGCTCTGACTGCGCAATGGTGGATATTACCCACAATCCCCAGCTTCATGAACCAGTAGAGCTGCTGCTGTAACAAAAACACCAAACTCTGTTTAGAATTCTTCATATTTCAAAAGTCTCCTTGTTGAAGTTTGTAGCCTAGTTTTTAGTGTTTTTAACTGATCTACAGGTCAGCATTGCTCCTGAACTATCAGTCGGCTCCACACTTCCCGCAGGAGGTCGTACCCCTTCTCCAAAGTTACATAGAGCCAGAACAAGCGTTCAGGATGAGAACTGTGAATAAAGCGGCACAATTTGATCTATTTCAAATCGTGTTAAAATAATGAATCACCACTTGTGGCTGTAGAGGCTGCTGTTGTTCAGTTGACGTAATGCAGTGTTGCTTTAAACCTGAACTTGACAAGAGGCAGTCATCTCATGTTACTTTTAGGGAAAAAAAGTCATGCACGGTATGAGGAAGTGCAGCCAGCAAACAAGCATGGGGACTGGTGCCCTCCAGTGACCTTGAACAAACACAGTAATACAGATTTTATGAACAGGATCTGTGATGATGACATGCTCACTGCAAACTGTGTATAATGAAACATGTCTGCTGGTTCAACACAGGTCTTCCAGGGAAACAGACCAACCACCTCAATCATCTTCAAGAAAGTGACACCTTACACACTTGGAGCACTTATAGGTAAAAGTCCTACTGTTTGTTTCTCATGACTTATTATGAGGCTTCTATCATAAAAAGTGTTACTGTTAAAGGTCTGATTGTGTCCGGGACAGTAAGATAAGAGAATAGTTGATGTGCAGCACCATTGTGTTACCTGAGATATACAACTACATAAATAAATCACTAGTTAAGCCTCTCTGTTGTAGCATTTTTGTTGTAATAACCATAATTCTGTCTTGTCTCATAGCGATGTATGAACACAAGATCTTCATCCAGGGTCTGATGTGGGAGATCAACAGTTTTGACCAGTGGGGGTGAGTTTGGTTTTAGCTACATCTACTGGTTTCAGTGAGCAGCTTTCAGTTATGGGGTTAATGTTGAGATGTTAAGGAGAAACTGCGTGAACTTGTTTGACTAAAGGTACATAACTGTTTCAGGATGCATGATGATTGCTGAAAAACTAGTGCCCTACTTTATATTTTAGATCTAATCAAACACCTCAAGTGTGAAGTTGTCTCTAAAACTCATATTTTGAGGCAGAAAAATCTGGACAAATGATCAACAGAGTAATTAAAACCCTCACAGTGTTACCATGGCTCTAACTATCCCTTTTCTATCGAGCTCCTTCATGTCCTTTGAGCATCCACATCACTGACCCCCTGCTCTCTCTTCTGTCTGTGTCCGCTTCATCATCAGAGTGGAACTGGGCAAACAGCTCGCAAAGAAGATCGAGCCCGAGCTCAAGGACAAGACAGAGGTCCACTCCCACGACTCCTCCACCAACGGACTCATCAACTTCCTCAAGAAGAACTTTTCCTGAGCTGAGTCACAGTCGTCGCACCCCCCCCCCCCCCCCCCCCCCCCATGACGTCCACTTAACTCCACAACATTAACCAGCCTCATGAGCTGCATGAACAGCCGGTCACTCCCACACAGCTGCAGCCTCATTATTGATATCGTGATCGTCTCCAGTGATGTTTTTTTCTATGTTTGTTACAGTAGTTTATCACTATGAGGGAAAAGCTTTTTGTATTAGAGTGTCGTGGATGGATATATGATATATGCCTCTCCACTGTCACAAGAAATTAAGTTTCTGGAATAAAGATCTTCACA
Source organism: Limanda limanda (assembly GCF_963576545.1). NCBI lineage: Eukaryota > Metazoa > Chordata > Actinopteri > Pleuronectiformes > Pleuronectidae > Limanda > Limanda limanda. Next base: position 12,761,420 of record NC_083638.1, read on the forward strand.
CAATCCTCTGTGTCTCATGTGCACACAAACACAACAGCTGCTCACATATGTGTGTCACTGTGCATCACAGAGCTGACGCCTCAATGAGCCCGTTTGAGTAAGACACCACTAGATGGCATCAATGAGCCAGATTTAGTTACTAGGAGCAACTATCTCCTATTTATCCAGTGGAACAAAGGGTCAAAGGTCAATCCATCTGCAAGGTTACTACCGACAATTCCCCAGACATCATCCATTTAGAGAGAAAAACAAACAGCATCTGGACTAAAAGCCGCTCCATGCTGGCAGCACATTTTAACGTTAATATTATTGAACTGAATTCACTTCATGTTTTAGTACCGTTGTTCCAAAAATTGGTGTGTGAACTTCTCCTATAAACATGAAAATCACACGGTAAGAGGGACTAGCAGATTGCAGAGGGAAACATGTGATGCTGTTAACCACAAAGCACCAAACAACGCCGACCAAAAATATACCTCAACGTCTTTTGATCCTCTTCATACTTGTTGCTGGGTACAAATTCAGAGTGTGGATAAAGGAAAAGAGAAAGTTTAGCACAAAAAAAAAATCTTAGACTTCTAGACACTGCTGGGTTTTCAATGCTGTTGCCAGGCAACAACTTTACTTCAAATCTAACTTGCTCTTTTCATCTGTGGCTTGGAAACAAGATACGGAAGAACGTGAGTTTGACTGAGGACAGAGAGCTTTATCACAGTCAGTGTCAGGATGATGCACATGATGAATACAACTGTCCAAGATAAACAACATCACATCTCTGGATGAAGTCCAACCAACTCCTAAATTGTGAGGTTGGAATAAAACAGGCAGCGTGTCAGCCTGAGGAAATAAGTGATTAGGACCTGCCTTGGTTCATTGGAAGAATCAAGTAGCATCATGAATGCATGAAAAAGTCTGTGTGCGTTCCTGAGATGTTTGTCAGACAATGGCATCGCATACCCTCACATTCCACTTCATGCTTTATTGGTTGGGACTGTCAGCCACTTTTTTCTCCCCGCCTCTCTGGCCTTTTTGTGGCTCCCCCTCTGACTCGATCGGGGTCCCAACCTGCCCCCCGGTCCGGTGGTTGCTATGACGACGTCACCACCCCATGCCATTTTTTTGACTGTGCAGTCCCAAGGTCATGGCTGTGTCAGACAGACGCAGGGTTAGGGATCGGGTTTAGGAACTGACTAACTACCCCTTGTTGCTGAGAAGTGATGTGGATTCCCTTCCTGAGCTTGTCCTCCACACATTTGCATTCATTGTGCCGTGCTGTGCTGGAGGCGGTGTGAGTGTCAGTGTCCTTGCATGTCAACAAGCTCGGAAAGTTGGCCTCCGAGGTGGTGGAGCAGCCTGCAGGTCTACAGTCAGTTTGGATTCTCACTTGAATTAGTTTTCATAATGCACAAAAGTCTCTTCTCCTCCCAGGAACCTTCAGGGAACATATCTCTCTCGGGATAAATATTAGCCCTGCAACAACAGGACACACAACACATACTTTTCCCAATATCAAGCCCGCTGGATGGGGCCTCTCAAGTTCCCAGTCTGTGGTCTGAGGCTACCATTGACAGCAGTGACACACAAACCCTGCAGGCTGTAAAAAAAAAAAGAACAGACACCAAGTCAAGCCCAGCTTCATTTTTTCCCACGACTACTGGAGTTATATAAAGATTTACTTAAGTATGTGGGCAGAAGTTGTCACACTGCAGCATAGGAAGCCAGTAGTTCTCCCTGGAGACTGCAGGGGGCTCTAGCTGACCCCTTGCTGCTCCACGTCCCCACTCAGTATCCACAGATCCCATTAAGCTGCATCCATCTTAAAACACATTTTTGCTGGGATCCATGTGGAAGTCAAAACACATTAAAACCTCCTTGCCCGTTCAAATACAAGAACATGGATTTTGCATTATAGTTCCCATGGTAACAGACATGTGAGCATGTGGTGAAGGGAAAACGAAGGAAAACAACTTCAGAAATATTCTCAAGTAAGAGAAGCATTACAGTTATTGTTTTGAAATAAGACGTCAACTTAAAAATATGTGCATTTAAAATGTTTCTAAGATGTGACCTCACAGTGCAGTCAGAGGTTTTCTTTTAACGCCTACACTTGGTGAAACTAGCAGACAGCTGGACTTGGTTGTGCTCCTTGGACACAGCTCCGGGTCACATATCTTCTTATCTGTGTGGGCTTTTCAATACTGACCACTTCCACTGGTAAGGCTTTTTTGTCTGGACGGCCTCTCTTGAATCTGCACAAGTACAGATATACTGACCAACATCTGGCTGTTATTCAGCAACAAAACAAAGAAATCCTCCCACACTGATGTCCGCCTATGTTGTTCTGCTGGTGATATGAATATATCATAACGTTTCGGACTGGGAGTGACAGCTGGTTATCTCACATGTTCCAGATCAAGGTTGTTTCTGGCTGTGGAGACATATGTTGTGTCAGACAGGGCTGGTGGGTGTTTTTTGATGAGTGTATTCTTTGTGCAGCAGTCGACAAAGAACACACACATGTCTTAACCTTCACAGTCGTTTGAGGCTTATTCAAGACCAACAGAAAACAAGTGAATGAATCACCTCCATCTTTATTGACAAAAATTGATAAGCACTTTATTCCATGTAGCACTTGCATAGTCTGTTATGTTTGAATGACACACCTTCATGTCAATAACATAAACCTACATTAGTATCTAGGCCATGAAGGGGAACAGCTACATATATTTTTTTCATGCCTTTATTTTGATGGGAAAGAAAAAACAGTGGGGAGCTGGGATGGAATCGAACATGGGGTCACTACAGGAAGACTCAATCCTCCACATGGGACACAGACCAGGTGAGCTGTTGGGTGCCCAGGGGACAGTTTTTTATTCATATTTGGTATTGAAGTCTGGCAATTTAATACTGTTGTCTTAGGGGTACCCCTTCTCACATAAATATATTTTTTACAGCTAATACACAGATTTGACCGTTTAGTATGTGATTTCATGTGTTTGGGAGAAGTACTGTGTATGACAAAAAGCACAAGTTGTATAAATCTTTTTGTGGCTTCAGATAGAGCTGCAGATAGGCCTATCAAGATTACAAGTTTCAAAACGAAAACAAATCTCTGGGAGTGGAATTAGATGCTTGTTTCTGTTGCAAAAAATCTTTTTTGTCTGATGATAGAAGTGCAATGCTTCTTCAGTGCAATGCTTCTTCAGTGCACTGAATGTGAACCACAATGTCCCCAGTTCAAGGCTCACAAGGACCTTTGTTGCATGTCCTTCCCCATTTGTCACTCCCCTCATTCCCTGTTTTGTCCCTAACATCAACCATGTAATAAAGGTATCACAAATCCATAATAATACATAAACAAATATTTTAATTGAATGTAGTTGGAACCAAATATCTTCAGAAGAAACATTCCATGTTATCATATGAACAAAGACATTGTTTCTAGTAAAACACGTTGCCGTCTTTATGTCATTTGTTTTTGTGGTCTCAGGAGCAAAAAGGAATCCAATCTCCTCCATTGTAAAGAGAAGGCAGATTCTAAGATGAACATCTCATCACTTTGGAAAACCAAGTGAAAACAGTCTCTCGTGGCTCAACACCACAAGGGCAACGATTTGTGAGGTGACTCAAAGTGTCTGGTATTGTAATATCTTTCCCCCTCCACTTTCTGGAGATGAAATATGATTCTCCTCCAGAGGTGCTCCAAACATCCTCTGCTACTGTTGCTGAGGCTTGACAAGTAAATACATCAACTCAACGTCCTGAAGAAAAACAAAAACACGAGGTGTTTGAAACACATGTTGTCAAAATTCAAACGAGGTGTATGGAGGAGATCCGGACAGAAAGGTAAGTCAAAGGCTGCATATTTTGGTTGCAGGAAGGGGACAAAGTGTCAGTAACCAAAGCCTGAGTGTGTATGAGGTAATCCTGTGGTGAGCATATTTTCACTCATTTCCTGGCAGTGGAGGGACCTGTGGGCTCCGTGGGGAAGGTGTGCTTTTTGTGCATTGTAACAGAGCTCACCTCAAAGCAGATCCCTCAAGGGGGCTCTGCTACCTCTGCACACACACACACACACACACACACACACACACACACACACATACACACAGAGTGAGGGAGAGCGAGCTCCCTGAGTCACAGGGTGGAACCCTCACACACATAAAGGGTGCTTTGTGCCCCAACTCATGGAGCTGTCAACCAACACCAGCGAGTTCCTCACACTGAACACCACTGTTCGCAGGAGAGTGGGCAGACTCTGCTTTTATGTACGCCCTCACAAAAATGTATCAACATCTCCAACTAGTCTGTGGCTCAGTGCCTTATAACTACAGGTGCACTCAGTGTAATTGACATTTGAAAGTAAAATTGTATTAAGGGCATGCAGGTTTTGCCTTTTTCTTTTTTTTTTCAAGTTATATCCTACAGTCATATTATACTATTCCAACTGGAGAGCTGCTTGTTTGTTTGTGTGTCTGCTACTCCTCCAAATTCCATCCTTCAATCCTCCAATCAAAACACAAACAAGGTGAAGAGGATTGGCATTTGCATATGATCGTTCAAGAAGAAGAAGAAATAGAAGTTGGGTATAATTCTGATGCTGATTTGCTCTGTACCGTCAGCATACTAATTCTAATAGCTCCCTATCTCAGCATTCCTATAAACTCCGTAATGATGTGAAAGATATAACCTGAAAAGAAAAAAAAAAAACACTGACAGCCATGTTGTGCAGTTACAAAACTTGCCATTGAAGACATCCAATTTCCTCTTATAAACCTTTGTCTAACTTCCTTTCTCAGTTAAAATTGACAACGGACAAGAAGATTGTGTTTTATGTCCAGCCCTGCACAGCCTTCTCCAGAGGAAAGAGAGCTACGGTGGCCAACACGTCTCAGCATGGGGGGGGGAGACCTCAGCTCCGGATGAGGATGTGTCATGTACACAGTTCCTCTGCTGAATTACACATTTGACAATATTTTACTGTTCTTGATGTATACATTTCCTCACCTGGTTCTTCTCCTCCCTCTTCATATCATCTTCCTTTTCCCCTCTGTGTACACACACACACACACACACACACACACACACACACACACACACACACACACACACACACACGCACACACACATATACATTGTGATATGACCAAGAATGTTGAAAACATTGACACTGAGAGTTTGGTGTTTAGCACAATCCTTCCAGTGCACATTTAAACACCGTCTTGTAAGCTCCATCTTGTATAATTGGCTTCCATGAGGCTATAAAGACTGGATAACTTGATTTCTAACCCTCTTGAGGTTGAGCCAGGCATCAGTTATTCATTTAGCAGGCAGGTTAGTAAGAACTTGAGATCCCTGCTTCTTCAACCCACCCACTCACATGCAGAAGTGTACTGCCTGTGGCGTGTTCTTGTTCCTTACAACCCATGACACACACGTCCTCTTCCACGTCTTCATCGTTCCACAGTTTGTCACTGTGAGACCTGGAGGTATAACCTTCCTGAGAGGTTAAAGCTTCCACGGTTCATTGGAATTACAGCAAACAACACACACACACACACACACACACACACACACACACACACACACACACACACACACACACACACACACACACACACACACACACACACACACATACTTTACTGCAGGCCTCCTTCTGCCTTTCTTTCTATTGCTGAGATCATTTGTGTTCTTGCTGCTTTTTCTATCTCAGTGTGTTTGCATGTGTGTGTGCGTGTGTGTGTGCATGTGTGTGTGTGTGTGTGCGTGTGTGTGTGTGTGTGTTTGGAGGATGCGTCACACTTCACTATTTGATATCAGGAGAAAGAGGAGAATTCCTTTAATCAACTAATCAACTTTATGCTCCAGTTCATCCAAGCGTTTGAACAACACAGCACCACGGGGGAGCAGTCTCTATCCAAGACTCAAATCCCAAAGCCCCGCCCTTTTTAACAAGTCACACAAACAACTGTTAAAAGAGTCGTTGAGCATCGAATGAAACATCGTCAGGAGAACCACTTTAATCATGAGAAGTAAGTTTAAGTGGCAGAGATCTGGAGGTTTCTTCAATCATCACTGGGTTTATTTGTCATACTTTCAAGAACCAAAGGAATTTTAATGTCAAATATGAGACAATATTTATTCCCCGACTTAATTTGAGAATTTTTTTAAATTTGCATAGTTTGTTTAATATGATTGTGTGGTCTTTTCAGGGATGTTAATGAACTGGAGCAGTTTAAAAAAGAGTCAGTACCAAGGGAAGTGACTCGTTGGCAGCACAAATTAATAAACAAAAATGCACTGAAGAACCACAGTAACTTTTCTTCTTGATTAAAGGTAAGTAACTACTTACTCCTAAATGTACTTTAAGTGCTAAAAGGAAAAGAACTTGCACAATGTATTTTATTCTCTAATGTAAAAGTATATGACATAAAGTATGGGCCAGGTTCTAATGTTATCCGTCTGCTCTGATTGGATCAGTGGATCAGTTCCCTGTAGATTTAACTTTTAAAAAATATAGAAAAACAATGTGAACATGTAACACAATGCATTTTAAAGTGTTCTGCAGTTGAAAGTACAGATATTTGCTGATATATGTATTGGAGTAAAAGTGAAAATTACTCAATAGCAAATCTACTTCAAACCGCAACTAAGTAATTGTGCTTTGATACGTCTCATTACTGCGTTATGTTTTCTGTTCTCATCATCATCTCGTTCATCTTCCTCAGGTTTTCTGATGGTCATGTCTTTTCCAGGCTTCTGATTATTTGACCATCAGTGCGCTGCATCCCAGGAGGGAGAGTCCATCACATGACGGCCTCCAGCACAGGGTTGCATGCTTGGATGTAACTCGACTATGTGTGAAGATCACCAGCCCTGAGCACAAATTCAATGAAGCTATTTGAAGTGTTTTGTGGGAGTTTCTCGCAAACCCACAGGCTCTGAGATTGTAAACGTCGTCTCAAATTACAAGATGCATTTATCGTTTTCATAAAAATGGTGTTGTGAGGATTTGTGAGGATCACTTAACGTGACTTGTGTAAAGTTCAGATACTGGCTCACTTCAATAGAAGTTACAGCCGGTGGTTAGTTTATCAGAAACTGTTAACAATGGAAAACAGTTAGCCTGAAGCTGTTCAAAGGAAACAGGATCAGTTCAACTGTAAAGTTACAACACACGTGGAGAAACTCTGTTCAATATATTGATACATTTCACCAGAAATGTGACATTGTAATGTTTTCTTTAGTTGAAGGACAGATTTTATATCCTGAGTGAAGCTTTTTGTTTTAGACTATACTTTGTGATAAATATTAACATTAACACATTAATGCTTGATAAACAGCTAAATATTTGACAAATTTGGTTTATAATTATATTGCAATAATTATCATTACTGTTTTAATGCTTAGCCCTTAAATGTGATTTAAAAAACAAATTCCATGTGTAATTTTTAATTTAATGTAATAATCTATCATTGATACTAAACTGTTATTATAATCCATCATCTATACGGTTAAAAATTTCTGATTTCAATAAATGAATATTTATAATAAAACATGCATATATGTAAGTGCATGTAATTTGTGGTGGTAGGTTTTATGCTGTACTACACAAAAACACACATTTGACAGTCTTGATTAGCTTAAAATGACCAAATAAAAAAATACATGCAACAAAATAAAAGACAAAGAAATGGACATTGTTTGCAGTTAGCTACAAAACCACTTTATTGAAAAAGCAGATTATGTCATCTACAGTTAAATGATACGTCCCGATTTTAATACATTAAATAACTTTAGACTTTTTTTCATGTTTAGATAAATAGATCTAGTTTTCTTTTTTATGAACCATCTAGGTAATCAAAAACATTTTAGAGATACAAAAGTTGTGTGACAGGTGTTGAGATGTGCTTATTGGAACTACCAGTAGGAGAAAAGAAAAAAACTTCTTCTCTTTCCAAGTGATTTCTGACAGAAAAATAAAATAAAAAACTAGCCTCTTTATGTACAGGGTAACTAGCTGTGTGCTATGCAATAGAAACTGAAGTAGCACTCTTAAAACAGGTGGATTAAGACATATTTTAAAGGGGATACACTCTTTACAGTCTTTTTAGGTTTTTCTCAGAGGGGTTGATATTGTCCAGAAAATGCCTCATTCTTCTCGACCAGAACCCTTGTACACAGCTGAGGTAAAAACACATCTGACGACAAGGGGAATGTCTCGTGTATCAGTTTGCAGTCTCTGCTTTTACACATATACAACTAGGAGGAGAACCAACACTAAACATTATTACATTCCAATGAATCTCATTACATCAGGTTACATTAAAAAAAAAGCACTTTCTGCCAGTGGTGACCCCTGGCTTCAGTCTCCGCTTCAGTCTTTGACACATTCAGTAGTATTTATTCACACGTGAGTGTCCATTTTACAGTATTACAGTATGAATAAGAGCTGTGCCAGAGTTTGGAAATAACAGTTGGCGATTGATTTATTCTATATTGAATTAACCACCTGGGTGGAGTTTGCTAAAACAACATCAAGGTACGTGATGGACAACATGAAAATCATCACTGAGAGAGCAGGGGGGGGTTCACTGTGTTTGATGCTGTGCTGCCCTGCAAACACAGTGAGGTGCATGTGCCATGGCCCTGCCACTGGTGCACACACACACACACACACACACTCGCACACAATTTGCACAAACAGTTGGGGTTCATCTGAATAAATCAGATTTTTGCTTGTGCAGGAATGATGCAGTGATTTTTACCTCAAAAGAAAAAGTTTCCTACAATATCTTGAATTCTGGCTCCATTAATGAGCTGCTGAGCTCCAATCCTAAAAAAACGCATAACAGCAGAAACCCAGTGGAGAGGGGTGAAGAGTCTTTTCCACCAGTGACACCACAGCTCAGAGCTTCAAGTTGTTTTTCTGTCTCATTTAGATTTTCTTTTGCATATACACACAGTACTCACACAAACACATTCACACACACACACACACTCAGACACACGTAACAAGCAAGGGAAATATGGTTGGGGGAGGGGGGGGGCTTCCTAAAAACGTGGGTGGGACCAGCAGCTCCAGGTTTTCAGGGCTGTTTCCCCAAAAAACACAACAGCAGGCTTAATGGCGGAACCAGGAGCCTGCACCACAAAGCCAGTTCAGGTGGTTGTCCAGGTAACAGTGGGCTTAAATCAGGTTTGTTGATATCATGAAGCTGGCTCAGGTTTTTATTTTTTTTTAAACCAGGGTAGATTGCCATGGTTACCTAGGCAGCATGGCTAACCTGATCTGGAGCAGGTGAACTTCAGAGAACAAAAGCTGTCAGCAGCCTGATCACTGACCAGATCAGATCCCTGGGAAAGCATTTCTACTGGATCCGGACATGGACAAAAAGAGTTGAAGTGATAAATAATTAAAGATCAATAGATATTTTTATAGATCTGTGGAATTGGTTTTCTGCTCCAGACTTAGTTTACCACCTAATAGCCACATAATGAGGATTACAGCTGCATTTCAATTAATTGTACACAGATTATCAGATTGATTCCTGACAGTGTTGATGTTTTTACACTCCGATGGTGTCACAGCAGCTCAGACTAACAAGAGGAGACGAGATAATAACTGGAACGTGAACGTTCTCATAGCCAGATTAGTAAATCCAGAGTTAACAGAGCCAGCTGATAACTAAGCTTCGTGATACAGTTCATCCAGGACGGCCGATGTCGGGCTCAGTGAAGCCAGAAAACCCAGGCTGATCTGAAGGTGCTTCATGGTACAGGCCCCAGAGCGAGACACCCAAACATACCTGTTCTGTCTTAAGGCATGCGGACAAGTGGCGGTTCCTCATAGGAACACTGTGTTCTCAGTGCTTGTGTGACAAAACCAGTGTCTGGAAAAAAAACATACCAAGAGTCAGTGTCCTGGACAGACCTGAGGCTAAAAGGTATTTTAGCAGTTGATGCGGTTTCATTCCTCTTTGAGCAGCAAACGGCAAGACGCCAGATTCATACGGCAGCATGGGAGCTGTCGCTAACAGAGAATCACTTTTACCCTTTCACATTTATCTTTATTGAAGGAATGTAGCTACTTCTTGATGACTGGTTTCCATAGTACTCATGGACGCATAGACTGAGTCCATGTTACAGATCAATACAGACTGCCAAAGCAAATATAAATATGGAATATAACATATGCATGGCAGCATTTCCCCACACAGGCTTTACTTTTAGTATTTTTAAGTCGTTTTATCTGTTAATTAGTGCACCATCTCTTCTCGCTCTACCCAGCCTGCACCTGTACATTCTGCTATCGCTTGCTGGGTCTGCTGACAATCACAAATGCTCCGTGGAGAAACATAAAAGATGCAGCCATCAAAGATATTCTACAAGCAAGGACATGGTAATTTCTTATCCCTTGGTAAATCTCAGAGAAAGATCGTTTGTAAACACAGTGGCACAACTGACGGAAAGCTAAATGGTCTCTATTGTGGGAATTTAATGCAACACTTGTAAAAGATAATCGTAAGAGTTTAGAAATGTTTGACACTGTGTGTTTTAGAGGGTTATTCTGTGAAAAACCAAACTAATTTGTGAACTAGTCATTTGGTACTCAAAGTGGAACGAAAACAACTGCAGGCAAATACTATTTGAGCCAAGTCTGCTTTAAAAACGATGTGGATCTCTGACCCACTGACAAACTGGAGGAGGCTCCGTGTCCTGGACGAGAAATGATACAAAAGACCAAACGTGTTCTGAGGCGTCAGACAGCGTGTTTCACCTCGGAATCTATCACGAGCGCAGCAACAAAAAAAGAGATTCTACATCTAGGATCTTATGTGGAAAACATCTGCAAAATATATATTCATATATAAAAAGACAATCTATGTGCATCTAAAACTTTCTTTTTCTGTCATAATATAATCATTAATTAAGACACTGCTTGTGAATCTCTCGAGGTCTCGTCTAAGATTTCTATAAGTGGAATGTCAGTCGGTCCTCTGGGCTCGTGGTGCTACGGTGCATCGGTTTTGTTGGGGTGGTGCAAGGAGAGGGGCGATGAGTCAACAGTCTTCCCCCCCCCCCTCTCACGGCTCTGTGTCATGATGCTGGGTGTGCTTTGCATAGCCTTTAGCAGGGCTTCATTTCAGTGTTAGTAGCTGCACATAGGGGGCCCCACTCTGGAGGCACAGCATGCCCACCCCTGGGGCCGGTCCGGCCCTGTCGGCACTGGAATGTAGTGGCTCGCTCCCCGGCCTCCCTGCCACCGAGTTCTCAGACGTGACAGCGCTGGTGAATCCACTGCGGTGAACCACTTATGTCCGAGCGCAGGAATGAAAAACATGGAAAGCAAGCAAGGCAAGCGAGGAAAGAGAGAGAGAAAGTGAGTTTGTGTTCTCTCCTCCGAACCAAAAAAAACCCCTCTCTTCGATGAATGTGCAGGGGTCAGGAGGTGTGACGTCCCCAGGGGCCTCCGGATGAGCCGGCGAGTTGGCTTTCAGGGTTAGGCACCCAAGGGGAAGGGGGGGAGAGAGGACCGCAGATGGAGGTGAAGGGGGGACCCTTTTTTCCCAGCCCTGTCATGTGACGGCAGGGCTTGTGGTGGGAGCTGCACTGTGGGTGCTAGTCCGCGGCCTGGCTAACCGGTCCAGGACAGGGGCGGGAGCTCGGATGGCCACACAGAGGCTGGAGGGGGTGCAGGCCTTTTCTTTTTTGCCCGCTGGTGGAGTTGCAGAACACCTGGGAGGCAGGGCTCGGTTGCTGCCCACCCGACTCCTCCTCACAGCTCAGTGACGTGGAGGGGGTAGCTGGGGGGCGGGTGGGCGGTGACCTGCGACTGGAGCCGATGGATGTGGCAGCTGTGGCAGAGCAGGTGGCCTTCCAGTGGATAACAGCGGTGGCCCTCCTCGTCGTTGAGCTTCAGACCACAGTCCTGAAAGAGTACACAAGAAGACAATCAACAACAATATGTGTGTTTGTTTATTTGAAATGATTGTTTCTTAAGTGAACCAGTCATCTTGAAACTTGGTGGAATAGTGGAGTATGGGTCAAGGAATATAACCCACTAACCTTTGGAGCAGATACGATAAAGGCTGCAGGATTTTTCAGTTTTTAACATGATAAGGGTGTTAGCCTTCTTGTTCTCCTCTGTTGATTGATTATCTTTCTCTTGTTTTACTTGCTGTTATTCTAATTCGCATTCTTTGTAACTTTGTTCAGAAAAGTTATGTTTATTATTATACTAGTCACGATATGCTCAAGAGGTCCTGGTGGATGGATTTTGAGATCTTTGGACATTTCCTTCGGTGCATTAACAGAGAACTATGTCCAATTTACATTTACTGTAAGTTTTTAAACGTTGAAACTTAAACTGGTGAGAGTGAACCGTTGTCTGGTCTTTCCAGTGACTGAAGAGTTCAGTGAGATGCAGGAGGACATCAATGCACACAGACTTCAGTCATGTGGATGTTCAGTGCTGTGGAGGCCGAGTCCTGAGGCAAAGCTCTGGTACAAGTGAGATGATCTTCACACATGGGGTTTTCGTCAGTGTCCAGAAGCAACAAGGATGCATGAATGAAGCCAGTTTACTGCAGCAGAGAGGCCCTAGACCTGACCTGTGGTCTTGTGTATTTTTCTGAGTACTTCTGTTTCAAGTATGTGCAGATTTGACAGTACACATATGGAACCTTTGAACTGCTGAGAAGTTTACGAGCAGGTCTGTGAGGGATGAGAGTCGGGGTCAGAACACGCTGCAGGGACAGCACGCACTGACTGGCCCTGGACCACTCTGGGTAAGCAGCTGAAAGTTCATGTTTTAGAAATGAGTTCTCACACTGTGGGAATCTCACTGAATCTTCTGCTAGGCGCTGAGCCCCTTTTCTCTGAAATGGATTTTATTGCATATCAGTTGAAATCTTTACATCGAGACTGAAAAATGACTTTTATTCATTTCATTATAGTCTACCCCCAATTTCAAAGCCTGCCAGCTATCGTCTGAGGGCGACCAATATTTCAAAACCATTTTAATATAATCTTCTGTTCGTTGTACATGGTTTTACAGTCCAACTAGTTCCTTCATCACACAAGTTGAACATTTCCCCAGATAAAAAATAACTTGCGATACTTTTAGTAGGAGTTTTAAGTTCAGAGGACAAGTTGGGTGATCCCTATTAACAGTTATCTGTTTATGAATATAGATAAATTAAAAAGTTATCAGTTAATTAATATTCAATGTCTTTTGCTCCCCACATGGACTGTTTACCTGCAGGCAACCAAAGCCAACTCAAACATTATTGGTCAAACTAGAAACAGTAAGCAGAAGCCTTCCAGCCCTAAAATTCAGTCTCTCACCTACAGACTCTGCATATTCACATTTAGAATCTGATTAAAGAGATGGAGTCTACCATAGAACTTATTCAGCTCCAACCCACCTTCCAAACATCCCTTCTCTCAGTGAGGTTCATTTATTTAAATTGAATTCAAACATCTTGATGTGTTTTCGTTGTATTATTACATGTTGGTTTTGTCCAATGCATTCTCTTTAAACGTAAAGTGTGTTTAAAGCAAAGCTTTGTGATTCTGCCCTTTTAAAACCAATTGATTAATGGATTGATCTAAAAAATATGTTATTGTTTTTTAAACCTGGGATGAATTTAACAAGTCCAGGATGATTCAGCTCTGGACTTTACCCTTCCTCTGTCCCCCGGAGGTCGGCTGAATGATTAACCACCTCTTACATGATATCATGAACTATTTCTATGTAGAGGAATTTGGTCCATTCTGAGAAATTAGCAGGAGAAGGTTGAGTAGAATTAATGTGTTTATAAATTTACAATTCAGAAAAAGATACAGACTAACTGCAGGGTGTAATGAACTGTGGATGTGCTTTGTTGAACTAAACACTTCCACTTGAAGAACAATGTGCCTGAGTCAAATGTCAGGATGACTGGTTTAAGCAACAAGTCCCCAGCTGAGTTTAGACCTCGCCGCTGGAATGTGCTTAGTCAGTGAGTCACAATGTTGTGCTGTAACCTTGGGTTGATATCTGTGTGTGTGTGCATGTGTGCGTGCGTGTCTGTGTTTATCTCATATATTCACAAGAGAAGTGAATCACACTCATCGGTTCAAAGTGTGTAGCTCTGACCCAGGTTCACTGTGTGTAAGGGATTGAGTAAGTGTGCACGTGTCTGTGCGGGTGTGCAAAATCGGGTATGTGTGGTTAATGAGTGTGACTTGTGTGTGCAAATATTTGTGAGTGTTATTTCATAACGGCCTAAAAGGTTGAATCATATGCAGTGATGATGACTTGACTCAAGTCAAATCACATGCAGCTTACACAGTGAGTGTGTGTGTGTGCGTTTGTGTGAGTGTGTTTGTGTGCGTGCGTGTCTGGTGCGTGTGCGTGTGTGTGTGTGCGGGTGTGTGCTGGAGGATCATCTCACCTCACAGTGGTAACACTCTACATGGTAATCCTTGTCCATAGAAACCACCCGGATGGTTTCCTCAGAGCCCTGGTGAGACAAGTCAAACATTCAGATCTTCACACTACATCCCTCATTGAAATGATGGTCCAATACCCTGCTGGTCTGAGGTCTGATTCCTGCTGCTGCCATGTGCCCCACCTCAGTACAGAAGGATGCACCACACCTGCTCTGAATACATATGGTTGTATCACAAAGAGTAGGGGAAAGTTTGGATTTTTTGGGGGTGGTTTTGGTGGCACAGTGTTGCAGTGGTTAGCACTATCCCTGGCTCTTGGTTCGAATCCCGCCTCAGGGTTTTTCTGTGTGGAGTTTGCATGTTCTCCCCGTGTCTGCGTGGGTTTTCTCCAAAGTCCAAAGACATGCAGATTGGGGGTTAGGTTAATAAGACTCTAAGCTGTCCGTTGGAGTAAATTGTAGTTTGTATTTAATTTCTTAGAATATGAGGCAGAGGTATAATCTAAAAGATAATCTTAGCTAATTTTTGTGTGTAATTCGAAACAAATATGATCTTAGACCCGATCTAATTTTTTCAATACTGTTAAAAAAAATATGTCATCTGATCTTAATATTTCTCTTTTACTAATCCGTCCTGTAATAGTTCTAGACCTGATAGTTAACCAAATTCATCTCATTAAATGTACTATATGAATGTTTTGTTGACCAGCTCATGAGTTTGGTTCGTCAATTCAATATATTCTGGTCCATTTTTCAACCAGCGGAGCATTTTGTCCCTGAGATGAAAACCTTAACATATATGTGAGATACATTCATTCATTCAGATGTATTCAGATGTGTTTCTGACCTGGACTGGAAGGATTGGCTGGTTGCAGGAGGCACACTTGGGAGCAAAAACCCTGTTATAGAGGAGACAACAAAAATTAAACACCAGTCTGTGTGCAATGTCAATCCCTTGACTTCTTATTCCATATTTTTAAAAACACATTTTTCCAGTAAAATACCAATTCAAACATTATACAACAGCCACAGGAACAAAGGGACCACTTTGTCTTTTCACACAGCTTGTCACATTGTATTTGTTCTCCTTACGTGTGGTAGTCTTTCACACAGTAGATGTTGTTGTCTACATCCACAGTGAAGGGCACTCCATCTAGACCCTCTTTACACACCACGCAGCGGAAACAGCCTGGATGGTAGGACTTGCCCAGCGCCTGGAGGATCTACACACCCACATAGAAAACACACACACAGAGACAAGATAACAGTAAGACTTAGGAGCAAGGCCACTGAGTTCAAGCAGTGTCATGCAATGGGCTGCCATCTTCCTTAAAGTCCAGATTAAAAACATGGACTCAGACAGGGTAATGCAACGTCACGTGTGAGGAGGAGCTTTGATATCAAAGATGATCCTGTAGTGAGGGAGACTGTGAGCGTATAAAGATGCAAGAATTATATGTACCAAGCTGGAATGCCAACTATGTCTGCTGAGTATCTGCTTCACTTACAATGAGCACAATAATACATCAGGCGGAATCAGAAATAAATATTATTCATGCATCCAGCACAATGTTTTGCCGGTCGAGTTCTAAACTACCAGAGGCTCTACACACATCTACCCTGGCTACTCTCATGGACTCTGCCTTTTCAGTGACAAAGCTCTTACCATCTCCATGATGAGGTGACCACACACAAAGCACTTGTCAGCCGTCTGCTGGAAACCAGAGTACTGTGGGTGAGATGAGACACAGGATTTATTACACTCAGCAGTGAATAAGGAATCATTACAACCTCATAAACAGAACTGGCTCAGGTGAGTGTGAAGCCTCCCTTAAGCCCCTTTTCCATAAAAAAAACAATAACACCCATTAACGTCATAATTTTCTCTGCAATGGGAATAGATTCAATCAGTATTCACTCCCGGATCAGGTGATGCAGTAGACACGTCCTAACCCTAACCCGGGTGAACATGTTAATTTAAAAGACAAACTCCTCTATAAGTAATGGGAAATGAGTCACAACAGCTGAATTTGGTGTAAAATAGGTATTAGGTATGCTGCTACAGGCCTAGCTGCTGGGGGGGGGGGGGGGGACTCCCATCATAAGCCCCTTTCTCTCTCTCCCACTCTCCACCTCTGGCCCCCAATGTATTTTTCCCACATCTCACTCTGTGTTTTCTCTCCCCAATAGTTTGCGACCTCTCTCTCTCTCTCTCTCTATCACTCTTTCTCGTATCTGCAGGTATCTCTGCCTCCAGAGCTGCAGGATCCAGATCTGACAGTTCTTGAATAATAATAATTATTTATGTGTTATTATTATTTTGACGTAACAAGCAGTCTGAACTTAAATCTTAAATATGTTCCTAGTCTCTCCCTCTTCTATCTTCCCAATTCTCCTCTCACCCCAACTAGTCGAGGCAGATTGGGTCTGGTTCAGGACGGGGGTCTTCTCCACTATAAATGTGTTTTCTCTCCACAGTCACAAAGACCATTGGAAAGTCTCTGTGATCAAATATTGTTAGGTCTATTTTACTTTGTAATGTGCCTTGCGATAATGCATGATCTGTGCCATACAACTAAAACTGAATTGAGTTGATCTGTCTAGGACGTTTTGGTCTTAGAGTGGTCTACAGAGGGCGCTGCTGTGCATGGTAAGATTAACATGAGGTTTCTTTTAGGATCCTTTGTCTTTAATCTGACATATTCACCAGGCAGCATTGACCTGAGGCGTTTACACAATTCCTTCATCTCCATTCTCCTAAATAATGTTTGTGGTCTTTTTTTGCATTGATAGCACATTCATACACTTACATCTATTCATATGTGGTATCTGCCATGTTTGGACAGTGACCACTCCCCTGGACTAACTGGGTGTGAAGTGCCCTCTGTGCATGACAGGAAACAAAACACCCGGCGATTGTCCCTTTCCCTTCAACCCTACTCCTACAGCAGATAATGAAGGTGACCATCTGCAGCTCACAAGCCCCTTGGGGTCCTGACATGTGGACCAGGTGGAGGTGGGAGGTGGTGATGGGCAGCTGCCCCCTGCCCCTGACATCTTTCTACCATCTGCCACCCCCACCCTTGAGACACCCCTGGGGTGAGAGGCCAGACTGGTCGAGTCTCAGCTGTGAGAGGAAGGTGGAAGGAGATTAGTCTCATCCCGTCACCTGACCGTCAGCACCAGTTTATCACTGAGGGGCTCTGATTGTAAATAACAAAAACAGGCGTTTTAGTATTTCCTTACAGATTGTCGGGTGGGGAAGTTGCCTATAAACAGGAAGCTGTGACAGCAGAATAGTGCATTTGTTGTGAGATCATTTATGAAGCAATAATTATATTACAGGAACCTTTTAAGAGCAACTTCCTCCATTTTCAGAAAATCTGTCTTATTTCTGTACAATATGTTATTATAATGCTGCAGGTCTGCAGCATTGAAAAAGTGATCAGAATTAGAATTGTTCCATTTGTTTTCATGTATATTAGACTTAGTTTTTCAATACTTACAATATAAGAACCGTGAGAGCAGGTCCTGTATCTGCCCTGTTAACCTGAAGCAGATGGACCAGGGCCCGGAGAGCAACAGCTGCCCCACAATACCTCCTCCCACCCTTAATTGTAAGTGCTGAGGAGCAGCACGTGGGGTAATTGAGCTCCTTGGGGATATTTGGGGGAAATTGGTGTGAATTGGAGGGGTGGTGCTAAACTCCTAATTGTAGCTGAAATGTCTGTTTCCTCTGGAGGGTTGCAAAATGCAGCTCGAGATCCTAATCCCTTGTTCTCCTCTCCACCCGCTCCGCACTCACCTCTCTCCACAAGGCAGTGATAAGGTGCTATCAGCTCAACTGCTCATCACACAACAAAAATCAATATTTCCTGGACACCCAGGTGACTCACCAGGAAATCCTCCTCGCAGTAGACCTTCCCGTTGACGTTGTAGAACGCTTTCCCGCGCAGCCTTCGCCCTGAAAAGAAGACAACTGATTTAATCTCTATTCTCTACGTTGCCAAATCGCTGCTACAGATACATATGGCCAAAAGTATCTGGACAACCCCTCTACAGTATGCCTGTTTAGTGAAGTACAAGTCATTTTTACATATTTACAAAACAATCATTGGGCTACTGCCACTATATCCTTCCTCTCTCATCAGCTGGAATTGTAATACCCACAATACCCGCTCCCAGAGCTGGCTTTCCTTATATCTGCCTCGTGTTAAGACCAACTTGGGGAAGACAGCTTTCTGTTATAAAGCACCCTACATTTGGAATGAGGTCCAAAAATCTTCAAAGTTGCGCTCATTTGTTTCACTGACGGAGTTCTCGAGTCTGGTCTCATGTACAGCTGACTTCTCCTGCAATGACTGTAACTGCTAGTTGACTTGGCCATAGTATTTTATTGACGAATTGTTTTATACCTTGTATTACTGTGTATATATATATATATATATGCATATTTATTTCATTCCTATTTATTCAATGTATTCACTTTTAATGTAGGGGGGGGGGGACCTGAAAACAATGACCACAAACAAGCAAAGAACACAGTACAACTATCCGTCACTTTTCAGAGTAACACAACATACTGTATGCGCCTTTTCCTTCATCTCTCTTTCTTTACGGCCGCAGCAGAAAATCAGCTCAGAGCAGATGGCTGGCCAAGGGTACGCAACACTTTGCCGGTGCCCCCTTTTAATTACTTAGACCATTGATCCCAACAGGAATCCATTCACAACTCATACACAATCAATACAGCAGGCTGCTTTCCAAACCTCCCCCTCAGAATCTCTCCTCTTCCCTGCGCTGCCATTGTGCACCGCTCACAGACAGACCAACAATAGCAGACTGGAGGAAGGATGTCCCCAACTTTGACACATGCGTGAACACAGGCAAGGCTCTAAACATCAGCATATGTGATTAGCCACTGAAAACATATATAATCAAGATACAAGAGCAGGCCTTTGTTGGATAATGAGCCAAGCTAATACTATCAACAAAGACATTCTCAGCTGCTGAGTGATGAAACAACTTTTAGACATAACTTTGTTGGTCTTTTGTCATTTTTTCCCCTACAAAACCCAAACAGAAACCGGTCTACGTGACAGTGGGCCCAGCTTCAGCATGCTGGACCTGAAGGCCGACTTCCTCTGGGTGAGCCTTCATTCACCGGAATCCAATCTAACAGGGAATTCAGCAGCGAGCCACACATCCCTTACAGCTCGCCCATTCACATTCATTTAACAGCAGCGATGTCTCTCTGGCAGCATCATGACTTCACCCGGGGAAGATGAAGCACACAGATCTCATAAATCTGCTGGATTAGTCAGATTTAATTGTTGAACCCAGCCACCACTGATTTTATGGGTGTCCCAGCATGGGAAAGATGTGCCCCCCTCTTCTCTCTCTTTTTAGCGCTGAAATTTATGCAATCGCTGTATTTCACACACAAACACAGTGTCACAATGCTGGGAGATGGCAATACATTAACACCCACATAAATGGCCGGAGCGGCTGAGGAATGCTGTCCACACAATAGGTGAGACTTTTAAGACTTTGAGACTGAGCAGCAATTAGCATTTTGGTGGCGCGGCGCAAAGAGAAAAGCAAAACTGAGGAAGGAACTTCGTGTGATGCAACTCTGAGGAGACACTGTTCTCTACACTGGGGACTTTGCAGAGGCTGAGCTTGCAGGAGCAGTGAGATTGTGGTGAACAGTGCAGCAGCAGGGGCTGCGAGGTGTTTCTGTGTGCTCGTCTGTGGCCTCCGCTCTGCAGTTTGGGGTCTGGAAGGTGAACACAAAGGCCTCGGCGCTGATGACTGTGTGGAGCGCTGCTAGGGGAGCGGGCCGACTGAGCAAACGGGGACATTCTTTCTGCCTGAGGTCACTAGCTGGTCCCATTCAACCCCCCGCACCTCTCCAACACCCGCTCTCTGCCCGCTCCCCTCACAGAGAGAAGGAGGAGGGGGAGGGCTCCGTGCCTGCCTCTCTCTCTCTCCTCTGGCCTTTTGTCACTCGACAGCGCCGAAAAGAAAATGAACACAATCCATTTTTATCACTCTAAGAAAACAAACCTTTGCTAACACAATAAATACTCTCAAAATAAATTTTACTTTTTATTTCTTTTAGACATTCTATGAATGTGAATATACAGTCACATTTCTTGACTCCTCAGGTTGAGATGCGGCTAAGATATAAGATTTCTTATCATTTGTTTGCTTCCTTTTGCGTTGGGGGTTTCTTGGTTCTGTGTTGTTATTTCACTCAGGTAGACATGGGGAGGTTTCTGAGTCAATGGATGGTCCAGATCTCCTCAAGTTTCGTTCTTTTTGACCACACTCCCACTCTCCCAGTTTAGTTTAATGACATTTAATAAAACCAATGTTACTTTGACCGTAACTCATCACACCTCTGTGCTGCTGTCACTGGGTTGAGCAGAGTTACATTTTGAGATTGTGGCCATGACATATGGCGATTTTCAACAGCTAATATAACTTAACATGGAGACATGGATGATAAAACAAAGACAGTAGTGTCAGGATTAGTGATAAATGCCTTTCGCTCGTCTTGCTCACAGTAAATAACAGTGTTAGATCTGATGTTCTAGGACTCTGACCTCTGCTCTCCTTAAAACTGGTTGTTTACAATATTTGGTCATTTCAGAATTTGACCATGTTGCAATGAAATGAGTGTTAGTCTGGTTAAAGTGGACTGATGTGTGCCAGTGGAAAAGGTATTATTCAGCTCATGTGGAACGGCTTGATTCACACAGAACAAACAGAAACAAGCCTGTTTTGCCTGATTAAAGCAGCAACGTTTTCTGGTAGCTATCAAACGCTCTCAGGAGGAAGACACTCCATCACTGAGTTTAATTTCACATTTCAGAGCCAAACAAGTTCAATGCAGCACTTTCAAAGAAATTAATGAGGGGGCTGCGTGTCTTCATGCACTGTTAGGGTCTGTTTAAGCCCGTCCTTCCTCCTGCTTTGGATCATGTGGGACATGTCCACTGTTCCATGGTTTCTGATATGAAACATAGCTTTTCACCTGCCCCTAACCCTAATCATTCACTATAGCAGCTGACTCTGACAACCAAGTTATTAAATCAGGACTTATTCCCATTTTCTGGTGTCAAGTTGGTGTTTTTAATTTTTTTAACCCCTTTCCAGTCTTAAACTTATATTGTATTTGCTGCTAAGTTACATGTATTAATGATATTACACTTGATGCACAGGAAACTTAACTATAAGCAACTACGATTTGAGTCGAGGATGGGCTCAAGTTAATGTAAAGCTTTCAGACATGCACTGAGGTCTGGACACGGCGAGAACGCAAATGTCTGAGTGACTACATATGGACCATGGAGAATAAAATATTGAACCCATGACACATTCCAAACACTGATATACTGGGACTTTGTAAACATAAACAATGTCTTACCGCTGCAACATCTAAATCCCCTTTGCAAATGCTGTGACAAAAGTTGGGTCATATCAGGTGACATTCCTTGTATTTGTCAACTTCCTATTGGTCATATGCCTGTTGATGTGTTTCAACATGTGATAACTGTTCCTCTTTGTGGAGGTGGTGTCCCTGAGTATAAATAAAACATTGTAAACAGTACTCGACCAATAGGGAATCAATCCCCACCCCAAAGGTTCCTGTGCTTTCATTAGGTACTATCCCCAGAACCTAAGTTATACCCTGGTCCCTGCAGTAGAAAAGCACAGAGTTTCTGCAAAGGTTTCCAGTGCCTGACGGTGATTTTCTGTGGTGAAAACGCAGCTCAATCCCGTCCAGCTTTTTCAAAGTACAGCTATAGGGGAAAGGCTGGTACAAGAGTGGCAGGAATTGCAGAGGCTGACATGTCATCAACTGTGCAGAAGAAGAGGAGATGTGGAAAGGAGGGATGAGTGTGCATGTGTGTGCACGTGTGAGAGATCTAGTTCCTACTGGTAAATTGAATCACATCTTCTAGTCTGTGAATCTTGGTTTATTTTCTCACCTTGCATGTTTAAGATGTGTAAAAACAAACGAGCTGTGAGATTTCTGCTGATGAATTTGATTGCTTTCCAAAATTTTGAGAAGATTAAAAACTATAGTTTGTGAGATGTACAGGTGGAATGTACACATTCAGCTACAGTGCACAAACGTACCTCCATGTCTGCCATGCCCTGTGCAGTGTACCTTCACAGGACAGCCACAATTACACTAAACTTGTCCAACAAGGTAGATAGATACTGACACACACATACTTGTTAACAGTTGTCTAATTTTGGCCTCTTGTTATACATATTTGTCATGTTTTCTGATATTTTATTGACTTCTAAAAAAAAAGAAAAGGCGAGCGAGTCACGGAAGCGGGCAGTTGTCAGGGAGTAGTATTTTTGACACACACCTAATTAACACATTTTGACATCTTGTTATAATCATCTGTTTTTGACTATTTTTCTCCATTCTGTAAAAATCTAGGCAGCAGATTTTAGACATAACATTTCTCACAGCAGCAGGTCTGTCCATTACTATTCAGAAGAAGAGGAATTCAACTACAGGGCCCGAAAAGTTAGAAAAGGTGCTAAAAATACAATGCTGCTAAAGGCTTGCTGGCTATCACCTCACTAACCAGCGGATAATGAGATAGCTTGGTTGTGTCTATCGACATACTCACTATTATAACAACATGTTTCATATACAACCATTGTAAACAATCTAAAATCAACCGTATACAGTCAAAAAGTATCTCCCTATTTGTATCATGATCCAGTTACTTCTAATAGGACTGCTATAATTAGTGTGCATGTAAACATAGTGTATGACTGCAGGAACACAAAGAACTGAACGTTCCCTCTTTTCTTTTTCAGATTTCTCATTGCCACTGGCTGCCAGGTGCAGCGGGTGGTGCTGAATGATTTGAGAAATTCAAGCCTCTGAGATCTCTGCTTCTGCCTGTGCTTTCAGAGGCTGTCTGGATTACTGGAACCAAGAAATGAGTCATCAGCTTGTGTGGTTGACAGTCTGCTCATCCAGCCCGAAGCTGTGTGTTTACGTTTTGTATTTTTTTAAGGGATGCTCATTTATCGAGATCCTGCGTGATAGTCATACAGAAAATGTATATTCTCTGCAGCTAGCGTGCAATTATGTGGGGAAATAAATTCACCAGCAAAATTGGGGAAAGTGGAGCTCCTTCCCCTAGAGTTTTGGATGCAGAGCGACAAAAATGCCTTCTTTCAATGGCACTTCAGAAATCGCGGTGAGAGGCGTTAGAGTCGCTCTGCACTTATTTAACTTTTATGCCACTGCACAATTTCTGTACAAACCAGAAAGGGAAATATTCAAATTCTTAAAATCAGCCTTAAATCCTAAAGGTGCATCTATTTGTGTATGTAGCATGTGTGTCTGTGTACATATGCACGTACTTCTCTAAGCATGTGCTGCTTTAGTGTGAGCCCATGCCAGGCCTGCCCCCTCTGATAAGCAGGTCTGGTACACTTTGTGACTGTCTGATTGAGGTCCTCCAGGGAAGGCCCGGCTGAAGTGGAGGGGGTAGTTTGCATTCTTGGCCATTTCATGAAAAAAGGGTGCAACCATGGGAGTAAGCCAAGAGGAGGGCTCAATTATGCATGGTTAAACAAAGCCCAAGGCTACCAGCGAGCAATGTCTCAGCAAACTCACTGCCTCTTTCTGGAGCTCCAGACTCCAGGAGGACCCCAACTCAATGTCACAGAGGGAATACAACTAAAAAAATAAGAAAACAAACCGGGACGTACAAACGTATCTTGTGATAAATCACTGGAATTGTGTTATGGCAAGTGCAGGCACATTGAAACTAAACTTTTCAGAGGCCTACAAAACAGTGCTTAAAAGCAAACATTTCCATTCACATGAGGTCAAATGATACATCCAAGAGTTTACAGTAACAATAAACCATCTCGAGAGGCGAGGCGGCTTGTGAAGCCTTCAACAACGGTTTACTCCGAGCACAGAAAACGACTCCACTAATTGTAGACCTGATTTCTCAAATATACACAACAGTAATCCTCTCAGGAGCCAGCTGTGGAGCTATATATTCTAATGATGTAAATACCCCCTGTTGGTGTCCATTCATTTTTTGAGAGAATTTGTAGGCTTCAGCTATACTAGTTTGAAAAAGCCCTTTTAAAACTAAATCAATCTTTGTCCACGCAAGCATTTTCGGCTCTGTATCAGTTTATTTCCCCATCCATACTAACACTCCTGAAAACACATGTCACGTGTCCAGTCACTACACTGGGAATGCATTTGTCCATTTACACAGTTTGCTCCAATAAAAAAATGTCCTCTATTCATGCAAGCTTTTGTATCATTGTAAAATGCAGAATTTGACAGCACAACAGCTGTTGGCAAAGACAATAGGCTACTCAATGCTTGTAATTGATAATCCATGTTGTGATCTTCTGTGGCAGCCGAGGCTAATGCAGGTTGTTTTCTTCCAGGAAGGGGTCATGTGATAGGAGCCTGACAAATCAGCAATGGCTACATTGTGACCAAAAAGACTCAATAAGCAAGTGGTTGCGAGAATCTATGTCACCCTTTCTAAACATCTCCATTTCCCCTTCCTGCCTTAGGGCATGGTCACACATACGCAAATGTTAATATCGTGAGTCGATGTTCATCAAATTTGAACCCCGCGAGACGCCACGCTGCAATTTGATTTAGCCGCTGCTACTAGAACAGGGCCAGCAGCGTTTCTTAACTTCTCCGTTTTAACGACTCTAAAACTCCAGTGTTGTGTGGACGCCAGGTGTTTCCGTAGCAGAGTTGATTTGCTTTTTAAATGAAAACGTAGCCTCAGTGTTTGGAGGAAATTATCATCCAGATCTGATTTGCATAGTCACAGTGTTTAGTTTTGCCTAAACCCTCAAAACATAATTAACCCTTCAGGAACAGCAGTTCCACCTTTAACCAGGTCAGAGGTGACTTTTCCACAGCAAACCCCACAACTTCAGCAACTGGACACTCAGCATCTGGCCCCTCATTCTTCAGACACACAATAAATCGGAAAGTATGTGGCTTTGGTTACATGTAAATTATAGGCAGTTCTTCCAGAGCCCGGGTGGGTGGACTGGAGGATCAGTATCCATGCATAGTGCACATATGAATGGAGGCAACCTGGCTAAAAAGCTTTCTCCTGATATCTTCCTCTTGTTTCCCTGGGAAACAGGAGAGGAGGGCTGGAGTCAGGTGACAGGGACGTCCAAAAAACACACACACACGGGCACACACACACACACTATCTATACTGTACTTGGAGCTGAGGAACAGATTTAATAACAGTTTTAAAGACCAAATAGTGTCAGCATTTTTCTTCTTAGTGTCATTATTAGCTTGTTCCCGCTCCACCTAACTGAGTTACCCTGTTATTCTACAACTTTTTATAAGCAGCAGATGTTTTGATCCAGAGTATAACACTACCTGAGACAGAAAGCTGGTGAAGCTAATGACTATTTCAGCAGAGACAGCAGCGGTTGAAGCCAAGAGCAAGTGTGTACGAAAGACACAGAAATCTGCTGACAGATTTACAAGGTCCAGAATTTGTTTGATCCGATATGGATTTCAGTTGAAATACCATACCACGAGAACTAATGAGATAAACTGTACAAGGAACCTTATAACCTGCATCATCAAAACATGAATGTCTACATTAAGAATTGACCCTAAAGCGGTATCAATCCATATTTTATTTACATGCAGAGGGTGCACAGTGCAGAGTTAATTTGCCCGGTTTCAAGGCAAGTCAACAATCCTGAAAAGGTAAACAAATCGTGGGCTATAGTGTTTTCAGTTTAAATCAATTAATCAGACAGCAAGTGTTTGTTTTTGTTCTGTTTTGCCATATTGTGGAATAACAAACAAACACACTCTTGTACTTGTATCTTAATGAGACACATGTAATGCATTCCCTCTTCTCCTGACCTTAACCATCACAACTAAATGCCTCATCCCAGCCTAAACCTAAATCTTATCCTAACCCTGAAAGCAAGTCTCAACCCTCAAACAGCCCATTGAAAAAGGGAAGACTGGTCAAAATGGCCTCACTCCATAGGGTCTGTGCTATGCCATGGTTCACACAAATATAAAAATACAAGTACACACACACATACACACACAATGCAAGCAGGTATCTGCCTTCAGATACGCAGGTGGTGGCAATGGAGCAGCTCCTCTGTAGAAAGTTAAATTACAAACTAACAAGTCTTAATGACCATTTGTCCTCACTTTATATGAACAACGTTAACGGCTCGCAGCAACCACTGTCGAAACCTCCGACCACATGAGATGAAGCACAAGTGCTACATGTCAGTGTTCAAAAGCAGCAAGTTTAGTTATTAGTTGGCATACATACACGCATACAGTCAGAAGTTGCAGCTACAGTTGTGAGGCACAGTCCAGAGCAGCAAATTGAATGCATTAATAAAGTGATTTTCTAGTCTTTAACGCCTAGGCAATATGCTTTGCATAACAAGTCACATTCACCAATTCCTATACATATACAGTGCTTATATACTGTGTATGTGTGTATACATACATACATACATACATACATACATACATACATACATACATACATACATACATACATACATACATACATACATACATACATACATACATACATACATACATACATACATACATACATACATACATACATACATACATACATACATACATACATACATACATACATACATACATACATACATACATACATACATACATACATACATACATACATACATACATACATACATACATACATACATACATACATACATACATACATACATACATACATACATACATACATACATACATACATACATACATACATACATACATACATACATACATACATACATACATACATACATACATACATACATACATACATACATACATACATACATACATACATACATACATACATACATACATACATACATACATACATACATACATACATACATACATACATACAT
The DNA here is from genome assembly GCF_963576545.1 of Limanda limanda. Classification (NCBI taxonomy): domain Eukaryota; kingdom Metazoa; phylum Chordata; class Actinopteri; order Pleuronectiformes; family Pleuronectidae; genus Limanda; species Limanda limanda. The sequence goes on from NC_083638.1 coordinate 12,788,875, forward strand.
ACATACATACACAGTACTCCTGTCACATACCATTCACTTCACACCGTGATTTAACAGCCATGAGGGCTAAAGAATCAAGGGATTGAATGAATAAAATCCCTCCCACTCTGCATCTGACCACAGACATGTTACACTTATTACGTTTAGAGTCAGTGTGCTATGCTTATTCTAAGGACCATTATCTCCATTGTCCATTAGGAATCAATGCACATAAATCCACTTGGACATCAAAGAAAAAAGACGCTCTATCTATATACTACTAAAGAATTGTATCGATCCAAAGCAACATAATTCAGCACATGTTTGATGGCAACAACTTCCAGAACATGAAGTCAACTGAAGCAAATAACAAATTGCTTTGATGATAAAGCAAATAAATGGATGGATGAAGCCAGGGCTTTCTATTTCTCTGAAACTGCACATATAGAGCATTGCATGTGTTTGGTGATTCATGAGCAGGCAGTGAACTGGATAGATCATTCTGAGAAGCCATTAACATTGTAGGTCTGATCAAGCTAAGTATAGAAAGCAGCTCCGAGTCTAATACATAGTGATTCACTGATGCTACAATCCAACAAAGGCATCAACACACATTGCTGCTGTACTCATGAAGCCACAGTTAGAGACAAGGCAATGGAACTCTTTTTAGAAATGTTCAGATATCAACACAGGCGATACACCATCTTAAAAGTGTACTGGTTAAGATAACATTTTACTTCTCTTTCCCCGGAAATCCCTTCTTCTTTGCTGCTCAAAAACAGCAGTTACGCTGTACTGCCATTGACAAGTACTGTTTTTAGAGCAGCAAAGAAGAAGTTATTTCCAGTACTGTAGCGAATGCAGGCAATGCAAGAAGGGTTAGTAACATAAAACTGTTAAATATGTTATATCTAAGTTGTTATTTTTTTATAATGCACTGGGATTGGCTGATACACAAAGTCCAGGTATTGGAATCAGTATCGAGAAGGAAATAAGGGGTATGGAAACATCTATAACAATTTCTCCTATGATTTCAAATATATGGAGTCGTACTTACCACAGGAGCAGCAGGTGAAGCAGTTTGTGTGATACAGGTTCCCCATGGCCTGGCACGCTTGGCTGGCTCCATACACACCCTTCCCACATTTGATACAGATACCTGTTACACACACACACACACACAAACACACACAGACAGTTAGTTAAGGTATAGTTAGTAAAGATACTCACTAACACTCACCCACTAAAGCCAGCCTCTTACATCCTGCTGTGACAGAAAAAGATTAAACCGTTCAATGGCTTGGTCTTGGTAAGGTTTTATACAGTATTGTTTGATTCTTTGACTCCAAAGCAAAGAACCTTCTGTGAGCACTGATCTGCTTCTGCTTTACGCCGAATGTTAGAACCTGTTTGAGATGGTGGGAATGTTTAACTAGCGATTCAGTGAAGAGAGGTTTGCTACAGTACTTGTTTGCCCCATTAGAATCAAACAATCGCTGGACATGCTGCAGGCTTTGTCAGAGCTTTGCTGGAAAGCTGATCAAAAACAAACCCCAAACTCTGCCAAAGCCTGTGTGCATTCCTTTAATTATGCAACACTCAAATTAAATCTGCAAAAGATGAAGTAACAACTATCATCACTACTGTATTTCCACAGGCAGATTTCATCTATTGTTCTCTCTGTGTCTTCTGCTGCCATTTGAAAGCCAGAATCACTATGAAACTAAAAGATGTCAAAGCGAGTTGAGACCAAACTGTCTCAAACATAAAGCATGAAGAAGACTAAGAGATAACTCTTGATGATTTCCATTGTGTAACCTTAACTTGTGTCATTTCCATGCATTACATCATACTGTTTGAGGGCAGCCTACTTCAGGAAAGCTGATTATTACGGATGTGCAGGGATTGTCAGGAAGGGCAGTCCGTGTTCTTCCCCAAACTTAGTTTCCTTCTTACGGCAACGTCTGACTTGACTTTTAGAGGACTTGGTCTTTGCAGGTAATCAGGTTTGACTTGACTATGTTATATAAATCCACAACAAGAGCATTAACAGATGAGAAAGATGAAAAAGACTGTATATTATTATTTATTCTGACTATTTAAAATTCCAGACTTTCTCGGTCACATTAACTAATTAAGTGTTTAACTCAAGTGCTGGCAACATACATAAAAACCCACGAATGTAATAAGATAATGGTAAAAATAATAATTGCTCCCACCCTTACATCAATGTTCCTCACCCAAATAAGTAATATACAGTGCAGCATGTAGGACAGGGGACAGTTTCATTTGTGTTACTGGAGGTTTACCTCTGTTGCTAAAGGAGAACAGAAGTTGTCATGGAAGTGTTATTTTTAATACAATTTACTTTGATAGTTTGTCCCAGGAAGTGAAACAACCATGTGATTGCAACAGTCCCAATATGAGTGATGCACAGACTGACTCAGAGATCCACAGGGACATGGGTATATAAGCCTGAACTAACTAACTACACAAACAGTGGCTAAAGAGTATCTGAAAGCAGCAGAGGCAGCAGACCAACAATCTCCAAACTCTTGTGCACACGACGACCTCCACCGGGGTCACATTCCTGAGGGAGTGCAGGGTCAAAGCCTTGGTGGGGTGAGTCCAGGGTCACAGTGCCCACAGGACACAAGATCTCACAAGATCCCAACATGAGAGCTGCACACTAACACCCCCCACAGAGACATTCTAACATTTTACTTGTATGTAAAATAGACCCGTCTCAGGAAAGATCCAGGACAAGGATACACTTCTTTCTGTGACGCAACCGTGGAATTCCATGGCTATCTGAGGCAATAATTTCCCTTTCATAAACACGTCCAGGCGCAAACTGTGACATTGTAAAAGAACAGATAACGCACAAGGGTACAGGAAAACCATCCGAAGGTTACATGTCTTCCCTTTACACCAGACATATTTGTACAAATGAATTAGTCTGCATCAAAGTTAAATATTGCCATTTCCTGCTATAACCTGAACCTGTGACTGCACTTAACAAAGATAACAGAGCGAAACGGGAGATAAGAATGAACAAGTAAACTTTAAATGATCATACGTGGGCTAAACAGTTTTGCCAAAAATAAAAGTTGATGATGGCAAACAAAGGGAGGAAAAAAGCACATATGTTTCTTTGGCCAATAAGGCTTTAAAGCAAAGTCTCTAACAGGGAGCAGGAAGCCACCCGATGAATGAATCATTTACTTCTGCAAATTCTTATAATATAAAATGTTATTCCTAAGGAGACTCACTCTGGTTGAGTGTAGGTAGACTTTTATAATTCATCAGAAATAGACACTTGGAACAAGTAAATAAAAAACACCATCTTTCAGCCTTTTTTATATAAAACTACAATGACATGAGGAGAACACATATCTCTGCACAGGCCCAACAGCCCCCTTATTATCCACACTTACATCCAGATTCAGATTAGGATCTGCACCCAAAATGTATTAAATTCCAGTGGTAAGAAATGTGAGAGATTTGCCCTGAGAACATCCAAACTAATCCTAATTCACAAATACAGTGCATCTTATCTTTCTGTAATGATTCATCTTTCTGTCCACTTGTTGCAACACAGAGCCATTTACGTAACCTTGACCAAAAGGATTCACACAGACCAACCAAGTACGACCGACCCATCACAACATCTGTCTAAATGCCAACCAGTCTAGTCCCTGATTCTCTGTATCACACAGTCGACAACTAATGGACAACAACAATAACAAAACGCATGACAGTGGTGAATCTATTTCAGTCAAACAAACAACCTGGATGTTCTAATGGCAACATGAGAGATGAGGCAGGAGAGATAACAGGTACCATCTTAATCCTTATGTCATGTCCTTAGACAACACACTGAACCTCCCTAAATTGGTGATAGGAAATGCTCGGCCTACAGCAAAACTGTCTGAATGCATGTCTGAATTGGGGAATGTAACTTTTACTGTAAAATGCTTTCAGTGGCTGTTTAATGTAGAGTGCACCTAATTTATCAGTTGGCAGAAAAAGGAGTCTTTGACAGATTTATTGGTTTCTGCATTTTTACCTATGTGAACTTTTATCTTACAGAATAAACAATGCAGATAATGCCTACATTTATATTTACATTTGACATAAAATCATCGGAAAATAAAGAATTCAAGCTGTATTTATTTGGTTATAATTAGGGGTTAACCCTAACCCAAGTTTTATTTATAGTTATTTATGATTAAGTTAATGTTTTAACTGTAAAATATCTAGCCTTGATAAAAAAATTTCACCATATGGGTTTGATAGCAACATCTTAGGAATGATGATCATTTTTTTGTATATGAAAGGATGATAAATCAGTATCTGACATTTTCTTTACTCCCTAATATTGTATTGGCATCTGCTCCCAAAAGCCCATATGGGTCAAGACCTAGTTTAATTGGTTTTCAAGTGGAATTGTTTAAATTCTTTTTAAATTCTCCCTACCTTCTTAGCTCTTATTTTGCATTTCTTTTGAAATAATTGATTTATGGCAGTGCTGTTACTCACATAGCTCCCTGGCTTTCACTCTCTACCCAACAGCTAAAGAAAAAGTATGATTTATTTATACAGCTACATCAATATGTTATTTACTCTGGTTGTAACTATACTGCGCTTATTTTTTTTAAAAACTATGCAGCAAGATTCATTTCATCTACATGGAATTTTTTCATTGTTATGAGAAAACCACTGAAAACAACTGTAAATGGGGCTAAATGGTCACAAGAGTCCAAATGTGATTTGTAATGATTTCCACACATGCTTAAAGTCCCAAAGGGTCTTTTGAGTGAGGATGTGGTTATCATCATTTTACAGGAAAACGTAGCCATCATTTTAAAACAGGATGTTGAATCTCTTATGTGTAGATTTCATAACATGTCCATGTGGTCAGGACAGGGTCTTGTGTCTTCCCTGGAGTTAAAATTAAACCAGCATCACTTCAGTGGATGCGCTTAACTTCTTTTACCTTTGGAAATCAGACCCTGTTGCTAAGATTAAGTCCTGTTTGGTTTTTAGAAAAAGGATTGTTGAGTGATGTGATGCTGCCACAGCATGAAAATACTTATGTTTTTCAAACCTACTTGACATTGTGTCTCCAAGCTCACTGAACACGACCCAGGACGTGCTGTGAGTTGTAAAAAGGGTTTGCACAGCCTGAATCACAGAGCTCTACTGACCACTCAGTGTGACTTTGACCCTTTACGGCTCAATATCAAACCAGCCCCTGGAGATATGAGCCGGGTACGTGAGCACCGTCAATCAAACAAACAAGAGGGTGGAATTTATAGAGAGAGGAAGATTGCCAGTATGTCGAACCAAATGTTGCCAAATAATTTAAAAGCTCTGCACGTCTTGTGGAAGTGATTCAAGCCCTGCAGGTCCATGTATCCCTCAAGGACAAACCAGTAAATCAGAGTGAGGCTCTCCATCATCAGAGCCTGAAAATACGTCATCATTTCACGAGAGGGGTCCTTCACACACCGGATAATGTGTGCTTAACAGTGAGACTTAAATATTATAGATCTAATCTGAGGTCAGTCGTGTGCATGCACAGAATATACAAGAGTCAAGAGGAGGCTGCAGAAGTCAGCCGGTGTGTGTGTGTTTGTCTGTGTGTTTGTGCGTTTGTGTGTGTGCGTGCGTGCGTCAGGCATGTGCATGACTACTGCCATTATAATTCTGGGCAGGTGATCAGACTTGACCCCCACCAACTATGTCTGGCCTGCCAGCCAAGATCGTGTGCCAAGTGTCTGGAGTTGCCCCCGCTCCCCACTGGCTGGTTAATGAAGGGCTTCGCGGGGGAGTCAGGGCAGGGGGGGTGGGGGTGGTGGTGGTGGCAAGGGGGGTGGGTGGGGTGGGCCTCACTACTCTGCCACTTCAATTCCGGGGCCTGTATCGGGCCAGCTGTTGATTCACAGCTCCGTCCTTCGCCACCGCAACAAACAGAGCCCACACACACAAGGGCCGGCCGGCTGGCAGAGCCGGGCAGGATGGGACACTGCCCCCCCCCTCAAGGAAAAGCCCTGGCGATCATTTTCTCCACTGTCGCTACGGAAACAGAGCTGTCTCTATTGGGGCTCGGTGTGTGTGTGTGTGTGTGTGTGTGTGTGTGTGTGAGAGAGAGAGGAGCGTCTGACTGCATTTTTCCCTCTCCCTCTGCCCTTTCTCTCTCTCTCTCTCTCCATCGCCACTTCCACCCATCTTGCTTCCTTCTCCATCACCCCCACCCACCCACCCCTTTTCTCTTCTTTCCCTCCTGTCTTCCATCCTCCCTCCTCTCTCTCTCTCTCTCACCTGCTCCTCTGGAACGAATCAACAGCTGGCTCTCGCTCACTCGGAGCAAGTGCACCGGCTATAAAACCAGCCACTGTTCTCTGCAGGGTTCAGACACATTGTGACCAACGGATTTCTATGACTTTTCAATATCTTTAAACCAAATTTCCATGACCCAACATTTTGTGAAATCTCGGTGTATACATGAAAAAGTGACAACATTTAGTAGTTAAGCTTACAATGAGGATTCCAAAGTATACCTTAAAAGACCCAGATGAATGAGACAATAGTTTGATTGAGGTCTTTGTCTGTTGTAACCCATGACATGTACTTTTCCATTTGTAGCCAATCATGGTTAAATCTACACTTCCCTGGCATAGTGCATTATCCCGCCTGCTTCCCCACCGAAGAGAGTATGCCTGCTTATTTTTTTTAGCGTATTTCTTTTAAAAGCATATGAATTATGTAAAACTCAGCGTAAATGAACGACATGAAAATATGAATATAAAAAAGTCCCATGACTTCTCCAAAACTTGGGGGATTTCCTTTTTTTCAAGCACTTTTCCAGGCCTGGAAATAAACATTTTTTCCAATTCCATGACTTTTCCAGGTTTTTCATGACCGCAGGAACCCTGTCTCTGGCCTCTGCCATTTGTTGGGCTGCCGATTTAAAAAAAAGGTGGACGGTGACTTCCTCACTGGCCTCTCTGGAGCTGCAAACATATTTGGTCTCCAACTCCCTTATCACAATAAACCACGCCACAAAGTCCAATTCTTAGAGGAAAATCTCTTAAAGAAAAGATAAAAGAGGAAGTCAGTAGTCGAGCCAACACATGCTTTCCTTCCAAAATGCCTTTCAGATCCCATAACGACAAACATTTTTAATTGTGGGCGGCCCCCAGTGTGAGACTCACATCCCCTGCTGTAACTCATCAAACTGTACTTGACCACAGTCTCTCCCCCCCCCCCCCATGCTCCAGACCAGAGGACAACTGTGTTTCCAACGAGCCCACACCATGCCGCCGCTCTGGGTGTCTGCTCTGGCAGAACAGAGGGTTCCATTCAGCGAGGTGCAGCGCTGTGCAAAGTTTTCGCTGTGCCAAGACAGAAATTAGTATTGCCCTGCAAAGCCACCCTCATCTGCCAAAGAGGGACCGGTCAGTGGGAGACGCAGCTCATTCGCATGTTGCAAATAGACCACACACACACACACACACACACACACACACACACACACACACACACACACACACACACACACACACACACACACACACACACACACACACACACACACACACACACACACACACACACACACACACACACACACACACACACACACACACACACACACACACACACGACAAACCTATAAATACTCTCAAACCTTTTTCTTCGACTTCCAGTTTCCCCCTGTCTGTGTTGTAATGTACAGAGAAGGTTACGTGTGACATTAAACGTGACTCATACTACTACATGTTTGTTCAGTTGGTGCTGCAAGGGAATTATTCCTACTCAATGGGATTCAATGAAGCAATAAAAGGCAAAAGCTGCTCTTTTCAGCTGGAAACTTTAAATTGGACCATTGTTTTGGACTTGAAACTTGCTCTGCCTGTCTGAAGAACCAAAAGCTAACCAAAACTTTCTGCAAATTTTGGTAAGAATTTGAGCACGTTAAAGCCCTCAAAAAAGCCAATTCATTTGCCTGAATAATAATAATAATAATAATAATAATAATCCTTACAATTGCAATAGGGCCTCACCTGTCAGGTCAGTGCTCGGGCCCTAAAAAGGCAAAAGCTGCTCTTTTCAGCTGGAAACTTTAATTTGGACCATTATTTTGGACTTGAAACTTGCTCTGCCTGTCTGTGAAGAACCAAAAGCTTCAGCAGAAGGGTTTTGTTCTGTGAAGGAGACTCTGCACTGATCTCCCAGATACCTGAGGGCTGATGTGTTCATAGTGTGAGGGAAGGAGTCAGAGTCAGAGCTTTGGGGCCTTACACTTCAAACTTTCTGCCAGATGAAAACTATCTGTGTGACTGACCTGCAGAGCTGTTTCGACCAAACTAAAGTCAATCAGGCACCAACAGTTTATGACACAGAAGTGTGTGAGCATCTCAATCACATCTTTGGTATTCGGGTTTGGGGATTTTTGTGAAATCATTTCCTAAATCACCTCTCAGACCTACAGAGGCTCATTTGTGCATTGGGTTGGCAAAGTTTTCAGTGTTTTTTTCCCCAGTTATGCTTAGCAACTAGTTTTGAAAAGACCCCCAGGTGTATTTGCAAACAAGGCAGCAGTTGTCGTTACATACCAAAGTATTCCTTTTTCATGTGCATCTCTAACTCCTTCTCCAGCTCCAAGGTGAGCGCCTCCAGCCGCCTCTCCGCCTGGCTCGGCCCGCTCTCCCGGCTGGGGGTCACCTGGTAGGGCAACTTAAACCTCTGGCCCGAGGAAGTTGCCTTCGTGGAGACCCCGTAACTAAACGACGTCTGCGACCCTGCGGGCATCTCCGGGGCTCCCGCCGCCTGCAGCTGGGGCTCGGGCCCCGCAGACAGCCCCTGCAGGTGGAGCCGGTTCTGGATCCCGTTGGAGTCTCCGAACTCCTGCAGCAGCGTGTCCTCGTGTAATCCGCTGCCCAGCATCGACGACCTGGGCGAGGGCAGCTGCAGGTCCGGGTAGGTGCTCATGGAACCCCTGGAGCTGCGGGAGCTTCTGGAGCTGTGGCTGGAGATGCTGGAGCGGGGGCTGGCCACGCAGTGAGCGGTGGTCCCGGGCCGGGCGCTGCCGTCCTGGCTGCAGATGCTGGAGCGGGGACTCGCCAGCGGGGCTGCGTGGAGCATCGCCCCCTCCAGATCGTGGTTGACCACGGGCCCGTACCGGGAGTCGGAGTAGCTGGACCTGGGGCTGGTGGTGAAGGAGTACTGGCTGGCCGTGCTGGACCGGGGGCTGGCGTGCCGCTGGTCGTAGCCCATGCTGATGCCGCTGGTGCGGTTGCTGCTGGGCTTGCTGCAGCAGTCGCAGCTGTTGAGGCTGGCCCGCGGGCTGGAGTGCTTGCTGGTGTCGCTGGCGGTGCTGGCGTAGCTGGACCTGGGGCTGAGCACGCTGCTGCCCTCGCACTGCACCAGACTGGACCTGGGGCTCGTGTACCTGTCCTGGCCCGGCACCACCAGGCTGGTCCGCGGGCTGCTGATGCTGGACCTGGGGCTGGCATGCTTGCTCTGCTCCTGGGAGGACAGCGAGGACGCCAGGCTGGACCGCGGGCTGGTGGCGTTGTACCTCCCGTCGTGGCTGCTGCTGCTGATGCACACGCTGTTGCACCTGTTGCCCGGGAGAGCCCCCGGTTTGTCGAAGGCGGAGCCGGTGCTGTACCGGTGGCCCTGCACCTCCAGCGAGTACCTGCGGTGCCGCTCGGCCGCGCCGGTGTAGCAGGGCAGCGCCACCTCGGACCGGGTGCAGCAGCCCTCCTCCGGGTGGTCCCTCTGCGGGGCGCAGAAGTCCACCGGCACGGCCCCCCGGTGGCAGCTCACCGGTCTCACCGGAGCCGCCGTGTACACTTTGTTTCCCGGCGTGAAGTTCTCCAGCGTGTGGTGCTGCTGGTGGAGCGCGGAGCTGCCGTTCACCGGCGCGCCGTGCTCCGCTAGCGCCGGGGAAGAGAAGTCCAAGTCGGGGTTAATCACCAGGTCTCTCCGGGAGTTGTACGTCCCGTCCTTGTAGGCTTCGTACAGGGACAGGTCGTCCACCCGGAGCCCCAGCAGCTCCTCCCGGTAGAGCTCCATGTCGGGCGGCAGGAACCAGCTCCTCTCGGTGGCTCCGCTCCGAGCAGCGCGGCGGCGGCGGAGCACTAATTGCGTTTCACATGGAAATCACAACACAACGCCGCGGTGCTTCGTCTCTCTCTCTCTCACACTAAACCCGCCGAGGCTCCCCGGTAAACCTGCTCCGAGTCCCGCATGGTCCCCTCCTCCTCCCGCTCGGCCCCGGTCCTCGCACACAACACGAACTCTCTCTCCCAGTCGCAGCCGACAGGGAAACGTTTGTCAACTTCAGTTTTTGTTAAGTTGAAAGGTCTTTACAGTCAATGGCGCGCTGCGCGGAGGAATTTCCCCGTGTTGGTTTTTCCTCTACATTCCTCTTCCCGCCTCTCCTCCGTGAATTAAACACCTCCGGATAATCCACCTCGCTTCGAATATCACCAATGTGTAAGTCCGGGCTCAGCAGGCGGAGGGAAACGGGGAATAAACGGCGTTTTACCGCGGGGACTCGTTCTTGTAAAAGGAATGCGGGGATGTAGACGGGATGCGCTGCGCCTCTGTGGAATGTGGTTAATGCTGCAGAGAAACAATGATTGCGACCAACTCAGCAAGGGGCTGCCGGGCTGAAAAGAGGAGAGTTTAGAGAGAAGGGGACGTCTGCATTCATCCCGGGCAGAGCCACATACCACACCGAGCACGCCTCACCTGGTCCGACTCCAGCACCAGCACACTGCAGTGGGCCGCTTGCATGCAGCACCCGGCCGAAACCCAAGTTTATACACACTTTGTATAAAGATCGAATCATAAAACATATCCTCAGGTCCATCGAAGAATGCGAGGAGGGTCAAATCAATACAGTTTAAAAGATATTTCATTTTATGTTGCTTTTGTTTTCTCCTTGTTTGACCTTTCAAGCAATGGACATCTGTTTGCCATTCTGAATCTATGGATGGGAAATTGTCCTTACATATTCATTAAGTTTATAAAAAGTCAGTGTCATACTCCTCAAAAATAATACAAGCAACATACATTTAAAGAAGAGAAAAGACCAGAACGAGGGCGGAAACAGTTGCTTATTGTTAATTTAAAAGTTCATTGTGGTTTTGAGCAGTTATGTTTCTTTTTCTAGAGTCTATAATGTGTAGAGTCTTGGTATCTTCTTTAAATTCACACAGAAAAAGGGGTATTGTTTGCCATTCTGAATCTATGGATGGGAAATTGTCCTTCCATATTCATTAAGTTTATAAAAAGTCAGTGTCATACTCCTCATCTTTAAAAATAACATTTTTACAGTGAAATTTAACAGTAAGATTACATTAATACAATATGTAAACCTTCAATCGAGCCTAAAAAGTAATTGAATGGATACAATGATCAAATAATTGTGTAGAAGACACTGGTTCATTTTTGCAAATTTACTTTCTTTTTCATCTTTCTCTGCAGCCTGGCGTCCTCCCTGCATGGAAAAGGTGCCCGAGTCGTTCATGCTATCTCAGAATATTGTCTTGATGTAATGCTATGTCAGATGTACTGTGTTTGTTTGTGTTTGTGTTAATCATCAATAACTTAATTCTGATATACCTGGTTCATGATGGCTTGGACCCGAGACAAACATGGACAGTTAACCCCATTAACCTAAGACTTGTACCCGAGGCACCTAATTTCATGTTAAAAACGATGTACTGTATGAATGTATTCGATAAAAGGAAATAAAAAGAAGTTAAAAAAAAGAAGATATTTCAGTATCAAAAAAAAGGTTATATTTGCTTGAATAAGAGGAATTGAGGTGAAATACAATATTTAATTCAAACAATCAACTGTTTTTATGTGATGGTTTGTCTCATGAATTGTTACTTTGAGTTCATAATAATATGCCTGAGTAGAAATGTTGGGGACATTATAAATGACGCTTCTCAAAGTTTATCAGGTCTAAGCACTTTTTTATATCTACCAAGCACACACAGGCGTTTCCATGACTACAGAGGACATAGAATGATTTGTTGAAGTCTAATTTTAACCACACTCACTACTTGCTGAAACCTAACCTTAACCCTGAACTTCAAACAGGTTTTCACCTAAGAATGTAATGATTTATTTAATGGAGACCTGTTTTTTTGTCCCCAGTAAGTAGAATCCACATAATGTGACTATGTTAACATATTTAAGTCCCCACAACATGGTTAATACCTGGAACACACACTAATTCTTGATTTGGTTGGTTGAAAACTTTTTTGAATTGATAATGACAACATATCCAGAACGATAAAAGTTGTAATTTTTTATTCAAACAGTTTTGCTTTTGTTTCAGTGATAAAATTATAAACACTTTGTTTTCAGTAATTGTCAATTTTTGCACTTGACATTTATTTTCACGAGGTTACAATTGTGGACAAACAAAGGTCGCAATTAGCACACATGCACACATCAAAGATGTTTTGGTACATACAAAGTGAAATGTTTGGGTATTACAATATCACATGGAAATGTTCTCAACCAAACATTTTAATCCTGAGAAACTTCTTCTTTTTGTTAACTTGGTCTTAGACGGCTGCCTTCTTTGTCTGAAGCACCTGTCGGTAATGAGCACTGTGATGTTAGATGTGCACATGTATATTGACATGTAAACAATCTACTTTATTTATGAACCAGTCTTAATACAGTACGTCTGTGAAAAAATTATGTTTTTGCTTTAGCTTCTCATCAACTGCCAACACCTGGAAGAAAAGAGAGAGCAATAGCAGCAATGGCAGCAACAATCAGGATGTTGAGTAGAAACCGACCGAGTGTGGAGCTGTGAGATTTCTTCCCGTGACCTCTGCACCTGAACCACTGCACGGCTTCGTCCAGGTTTTGCTCCTGGGGTTCGTAGCCCAGCTCGGCTTTAGCTTTGGCCATGCTGAAGTAGTGCGTCACACCAGTTTTATACACCTCTGTGCGCGTCAGCAGTGGCTGAAAGTTATAGAAGGGCCCGACGAGGTGGTGGATCATTTCTGTGAGAAAGGCAAAAAAGTAAATAAGAGACACGGGGAGACGTAGTTTGGGGAAGGGATATCCCAGGCCCTCCACCAGAGGCCGGAAGAATTCAAAGTTATTGACCGGCCTGCCATCTGAGATGAAGTAGGCCTGGCCAGCCGAGCGGTGCTGCTTCTCCGAGGTCAGCGCCTCGGCAGCTAGCTCGTGTGCTGACACCAGGTTGTCCACGTGGACAAACTCCACCAGGCTGCTGGGATCGCCGTAAACAAAGCTGAAGATCCCCTTCTCTATGTAGCCGACTATCCTGGGGAGGTGCCTCTGCTCCCCAGGCCCGTAGATGCCCGCTGGACGCAGGGCGCAAGTTCTCAGCGACCCCGGGCCGCCCTGCAACGCGGTGCCATTCGCCTTCAGCACAGCCATCTCTGCCAGGGACTTTGTTCTGGAGTAGTGGTCCGGGTGAAGGTGGAGCGGGAGGTACGGGAGGCTTTCGTCACCATTCTCTATCACTTGGCCTCCGAACACCACGTTGTAGGTGCTGGTGTAAATCAGCCTGGACACTCTTTGCTGGACGCAAGCCTTCAGGACGTTCTCTGTACCCTGAACGTTCACTGCCTCGATCAGCTGGCGGTTCAGCTGCTCCCGGCCAGACATGCCATAGGACGCGATGTGGAACACACAGTCCACGCCGGCCACGGCCCTCTCCACTTGAGCATAGTCCCGTATGTCACCTTGCACGAACACAAAGTCCTCCGGCACTTCCTGGGTTGGAGGCGCGGTGTCGAACAGAACGACTCGGGCACCTTTTCCATGCAGGGAGGACGCCAGGCTGCAGAGATAGATCAAAAAGAAAGTAAATTTGCAAAAATGAACCAGTGTCTTCTACACAATTATTTGAGCATTGTATCCATTCAATTACTTTAACTTACTTACTTTTTAGGCTCGATTGAAGGTTTACATATTGTATTAATCTAATCTTACTGTTAAATTTCACTGTAAAAATGTTATTTTTGGAATTTAATTTAATTTATTTGTATTTTTATAATTTATGTCTTTATTTACTTCCATTTATTCTTATATATGTATTTTTTTATTATTTTATTTAATCTTATTTAAGTTATTTAATTTCTGCCTCCTTTTCTTTTCTTTACCCTCAGTGTTTGATTGTGGGTTGGGGATGTTCATAAACGTTTGTATGTTTATAAATGTTTGAATGTATGTTTCTTATATGTAAAACTCAATAAATATATTGTTAACATTTTTTTTTTTTTTAATTTATTTTTAAAGATGAGGAGTATGACACTGACTTTTTATAAACTTAATGAATATGTAAGGACAATTTCCCATCCATAGATTCAGAATGGCAAACAATACCCCTTTTGCGGTGTGAATTTAAAGAAGATACCAAGACTCTACACATTATAGACTCTAGAAAAAGTAACATAACTGTCCAAATACACAATGAACTTTTAAATTAACAATAAGCAACTGTTTCCGCCCTCATTCTTGTCTTTTCTCTTCTTTAAATGTATGTTGCTTGTATTATTTTTGACACAATGTATATATATACTGTTTTATTTTGTATGACTCATATGCATTTACTTATATAAAAGTTTGTAAATTAAGTTGTAGTTGACGCCAGATCGTAGGGGGAAAAACAAGTGATGATACATACATTTAAATTTTCTGAACAAAAATACAACAACTGATGCATTTCTGCTTTCCAATGTGCCTCAGCTCTGTGGTCGTTTCAGAGCCAGTGGGACTGAAATAACCGATGAGACCGCGCCACCTGGTGGTGGTGAAGCAGCATGACAGCACAAACGACTCAGAAACCACGAGGGTTACTGACAGCATGTGCAATGTTTTTTGTTGCTTGGAGTAGTAATAAACAATAGGACATAGTTCTTACCGATGACCAAAATAACCACAACCTCCAGTGATCAAAAAAGTGTCTGTGCGTGTGTTTTCCATTGCAGGAGGACAATCTGTGAGATTAATAGAAAAACAGTGATAAGTCTGGTAAACATGCAAACACACACACACACAGTTTTCTCATAAATATGAAAACCATTCACTTACAAACCAGAATTTAGACTAAAAGCATTATGACGTGAACTCGTTACCTAACCTTCCACCTAAGGCAAGTTATCTAACTTTGAACTTCACTCACTAAACGTTGAGCGGAATCAGCTGAAAACATTATGCATTGCAACATTATTATCAGTATTAGTAGTATTATAACACTACGTACGTACAATTATAGTCTCCCGTAAGCTTTATTCAACACATCCACAGGCTCTTCAACTCTGACATGCGCAGACTGCACTTAGGACTATTGCTAAATGCTAACCCTAGGTAGTACCAACCTGTACACGTGTTGGTAGCAAACGAGAAGAATATCTGTAGAATGTCTCTTCTTCAAACCTCTAATTCAGCGCCGGTGTGCACTTCCTCGTCCGGGGCTCTACGTGCTGTTTGTTACGTGAATTACGCAAAAACGGTAATAAAGAAAATGGAAAAGCTAACAAACAACGACTCAGACCAAAACAGGAAGTGAAGCCTTCATAGTTAAATGTACAATATCGTAAGTAACTCATAGCGACAGCGATTTTAGGTGAAAATCATACTGCTATGTACATTATATAGAGACAGTTATTTAAAAAAGTTGTGAAATAATAAAAAACACATAAAATTTCTCAGAAATGTCACGTCAGTGATATTTTACTTTGAAAGCCCTAATCAGAAGTTGTAATGGTACAAACACTACATCGGCGGGTCCTGCCTACGCTGTTGTGCCAATCAGTGTTCGTCCTTTTTTGAAGAATATCTATTTTTATTATTGAAGTAATAATCTTCCAACAATATAAAGTGGGTTATATAAACTTTCCAGGTAGTTTTCTAAACTCGATAAAAAAAGTAACAGTAACATTTTGAGATTAACATATGGCTTGCATCCACCCAATGTTTTTTTTTAATGATATTTGATTTCATTTTGATTACAGTCAGTGTAATTTCTGTGGAGCATATATGATTCACAAATGTGATGCAGACGACGCCAGATTGGAACTGATAGATTTGTGAATTTTTGTTGGTAATAGTGTGTCAAGTACACAATTGATGACTGTTGGCTTTTCTAAAACTGGTATTAAAGGTCATTCAAATTGGTAGGAAAAAGCATTATATTGATTTAAACTTAGGCCTGGGCTTTGAGGGAAATGGGTTACAACACTTTAATGTTGGCCACAAGTTTTCCTTACTTCTGTCAATGACTTTAGCATGTTTGAAAGTCATCTCTTGAACAAGGCTATCATTGATGTAAAGACTAACATAGTAGATTCAGGCCTTGGGTTCTTTTATCAAATGCTTGAGCCCCTGCAGCTCCTCTTTGGAAGGGACCATCATGATGCAACAGGGGTCTATCATTTTATAAATAATGGGGATGTGGGTGTTGGAGGTGATTTACAGAGACAGGGTGGTTGTCAATCCAGGAATTGCACAAGGAATATTACAAATCAAAAAGAAATCTAGGACAATCTACTGCTTCACCCTGGCGCCTTGAGAGACATTGTCCAGGTGTTCATGCATGAAAATGGGGTTGAATTTAAACCATAAAATGGGGTGTCTAGCTCGATCATAGTGATCAACTCCAAGGTTGACATGTGATCTGAGACCACTGCTTTTTGAACAAAAACATGGAACGTATCACAGTCATTAGAGGAGGTGACTGGATATACAGAGTGGTTAGGAATTAGAAGTTGGTTAGTTTAGATGCTCTGGTAAAAACCATTAGGCAGTTACAGAACTCGAATTAATTATTGTCCTCCTATGTTAAGTATTTTTAAATTTCCAAATGTCATTATAGAATTAATATTAACACAAAAGGACAAAAAAATATGTGTAATTTAACTGTAAATATACTCTCTCTCCAAAGATATTATATCAGTTTTAATACCCACATTTTTATAATATGTATTGATGGTTTTCCTATTTATTCCTTAGACCTTTATGTGTTTGTGAGTAATGATACTGGAACACTTAATTTCGTTGTGAACTGTGCAATGACAATACAGACATTGGATTGAAACTGAAATGTGTGTTTCTGCAATAAATTTAGCAATCCTGAATAAATCCGAAAGCATTACTAATACAATCAATACTATCTCCCCTCTGAATACATACGTCCACATCAACAGTTCAGCTGAATGTTTTTGGTTGAAACTCAGCTGTCAGATTACTTCAATGTAGATAGATAGATAGATAGATTACTTTATTCATCCCGAAGGGAAATTAAGTCGTCATAGCAGCCGGTATATTTGAATACAATAAAATACAATACAATAGAATAAAATAAAAAATATTGAGGTAGAAGAATAAAAACAGAAACCCAAGATGATGGTAATAGTACTGATGATATGATGGTAATGTTATTGTTAGACAGTATATAAAAATATTACAGTATATATAGTATATAATATAACATAATACATATTTATATATGATAGTAATTATGCCAATATAATAGCAGTATATATTTATAATGTCTATCTCCCCTCTGAATACATACGTCCACATCAACAGTTCAGCTGAATGTTTTCGGTTGAAACTCAGCTGTCAGATTACTTCAATGTACATTTGTAGATTATAATTTCATCTTTTTACATTCGATATTCATCTTTCATTTGTCTCTGACTGTCACCTATAGCGACAGCGCCCCCTGCAGTCCCTGAACCGAACACAGCTAGTCAGCCAATAGGAGGCAGGGCCTAGGATTCTTGTACCGCCCACTATTTAGTACGATCCAATCACATCGGAATCTATCACACAGCCAATGAGGATTGGTCAGTGCTTCCTGCCCTTCAGCCGAGCGGAAGCAGCAGCGGCTCAGGCTGCAGGGAGAAGCAGACATGAATTCCTTGGAACAGGCCGAAGGTAACTAAACACCGACAGCAGCTTTAATCTTCTCGTTTTGAATGAACCACCGGTTTGTTGTAGCGTCGCGGCTCGATACACTAACATGACTGTAACCCTCCGCGCTGAGGTTCGGTCACACACTCCGCTGCACCGCTGGGTTAGCTGCTGCCCATTCGGCACGTAGCATGTTTGCTAGCTTAACCGATTCCAGGCGTTAGCAGACGTGTTGGGTATTTACCAGCCGCATGTTGGACATGTTGCATGAACCACTCACACAAGCTGAGTTTGAGAGCAACCTGCACATCAGACACACCGGGTGAGGAGAGACTGCACTGGAAAGAGGAAAGAAACTAGATCCCACCGCCATGACAATAGCTCTGAATGCCTTGTGCCTTGTACTTTGATGTTTGGGTCTATTATGTAATCAAGAATTATTCTCTTTCATCTAGTATATTTCCTCTTTAGCCCAGTATACCAGTGCAGAGATTGAGTCAGAGAAATATTTTTACAAGTCCACCACATGTTTGGGTTATTATACAGTCCACTTTTCTCCATCTCAGTATTTGTTTAACCCAATGTTGAGTTAAGAAGCTAGACATATAACAACTGATGAAGGTACATCATATCTGTGTAAGAATGCACTCTGATTTTCTTGGAGACAGACAGAGAAGACACAATAATGGTTGTGATGACAAATGAGACAAATGAGAAATACAAGTGGACAGAGACTTACACTAATCTAAATGGGAAAAGATGAAAGGTTCAGCTTTCTTATTGTCACTGCAGGGTTTAATCCCACAGGAGGTATATTAGAAAATAGAGGATTGACCCTTGAGGTACCCCAGATAGAGTGGGGCAGATCAAAACACATAATAATGGATGTTAACAGTGAAGGACCTGTCACACAAGTAAGAGGAAAACCAGTCGAGTGTGGTATCAGAGAAACCACCCCTCTTCAATTCTCTCTCAAATCAAAAATCTATTGTCTTATATTTGGGCTTCTCTCACCCAGCATGAGGGTTAGAGAAGAGGGTAACCGAGCCCCTTCTTCTCTATCCCAGTAGAGTTCGAGTCGACCAAGGTTTAGTTAAGAAGCCAGATAGATACAAACTTGATGAAGGTACATACTATGTCTGTGAGAATGCAATCTTATTTTCTTAAGCTGCTTTCATACATGCACTGAACTGTATCCTTCGCAGCTTCTCCAGAGGACGTCTATGTGTGAACCAATGTCTGAATGAGAGCCTTGAGTTTCTGCAGACTTTCTCTGCCAGGCCCCCTAGCAGAAAGTCTTGCAGGACATGTCTCTCAAGATTTTGCAAGATTTTCCCTCACACAGTTAATGTGCCTGTTTCTTTCGTTTCAGACCTGAAGGCCTTTGAAAGGAGACTGACAGAGTATGTCTCCTGTTTGCAGCCGGCAACAGGCAGGTGGAGAAGTAAGTATCAGTTGGTTGTGATTGTCAAAACCATGGTAGAGACCATGTGGTGTCTCAAATGGGGACAGTATTTGTCAAAATATATCTTACATCTTATATATCTATATGCTTCTATTCACCGTGTGATGAGTATCAAAGAAAAGATTTGTGAGGAACCACTTTCTAAATGCAGTTAATTGAAAAACAGATCTAGGTAAACTGTCTGGTTAATACGTTGGAATGGTGGAACACATTTCATGTTGTTGTACTGGATCTCATTCTCCTGTGTTATTTCAGTGATTCTGATAGTGGTGTCTGTATGTACGGCTACTGGGGCTTGGAACTGGTTAATAGACCCCGACACACAGAAGGTATGTATCAGTGGACAAGTATTATTGTTATTTCAAATGAAAACTCCCTCATTACAGCAATATTAATAGCTGCATTAGAAAATGAATAGCAGTTACCCAATGATACATGTATGTAATGTTCTAATACACTTAAGTTTGACTTCCATAGCTTGCTGTAAGTCAGATCTGTAAGTTTTGCTATTGACTCTGGGATTGATGTTGCTTTGTTCCCTAGGTCTCATTCTTTTCATCCCTGTGGAATCATCCCTTCTTCACCATCAGCTGCATCACTCTCATAGCGCTCTTCTTTGCTGGGATACACAAACGAGTTGTGGCACCATCAATGTATCCTTTGTCCATTTTAGTTAATATGAAGTAGCAGGTTTTGACGATGATGATGATGATGATGATGATGACACATGATTGTGAGACAAGTCCGACATTTTCCTTGCATCACAGCAGCTCCATTTGCAACGTCACATTGAATTCATAAAAGAGACAGAGATGAATACATTGATCTTAACCTGACAATCAAAGACATTTTCAATCTGTGCTGAAATGTCATATTCAATTTGAGTATTTAACTGATGCACAAAAGAGTTCTGACTATTTAACCCTGCTACTTGGTTGCACCCCAAATCTCTGTTTTGATGTAGTAGGAGTCGCGTGAAGTTAGTCTGCTGTCATTCAAATCACTCATGGATTGCATATATTTTATAACTTTGAAATAAATATAAATAAATATATAGATTAGACCACATAATAATGTTTTGTTTTGAACTCGGCCATTCAAATTATAAATCTAAATTTAAGAATGTACCTGCTAAATGCAAAAGGGAGTTCTTTTTTATTTCATAGAGTGTGCGACCCACAGCTGATAACAGCATTATTCATTTTTTTCACCTATTTTTGTCAAGCTCTTAATTGCTGATGCTGCTAAAAATCATACTTTTCTTCTTGGATCTCTTAAAGCAGTACTTAAATCTCTGAATGAGGCCAGTTGACTTGACACTTTGACAATTTTCATACAGGAAGTAATTTTTTTCTTTCAATTAACTTATTCATATGTTGTTCAAGTTTCTGATTCACTGGTTGACATCTTTAACTTCTGCCAATTCAGTATCGCTGCTCGATGTCGAACAGTTTTAGCAGAATACAACATGTCCTGTGATGATGTGAGTAACAGCGTGACATTTCAGACAGCTTGCGTTTAGGAGGAATTATTCAAATGTGTCTTACCTGTGTGTTTTTTTCGCAGACGGGGAAACTTATTCTCAAGCCACGACCGAACATCCAATAGCTGCCGTTTTTGTGGGCTGCTCAGACACTGTACCGGGTCTTGGATCTTAGCCAGCGATCGTTTGGTGACCTGCGTCCTCCTTGTTTTTCATCAACATGATTAATGAAATGGGGAAAGACAAGAGAAAAGAACCGATAGGCCCTTTAAACAGTTCTGCTGTGCCCATGTCATCGCTGAAGCTGCTGATCTGCTCACATAACCTTTTGGTATATTTTATTCTGTCTGGATGATTTCAGATGTGTTCATTTCTGTTGCTAATTGTGTATTTTATCAAAATGTTTCTATTTTTAAAATTATTTACCAAATAAACTCTCCAGATGTGAAAATGTCTTGTTATTTTTGATGTTGAATCAGCGGGAAGCCAATGCCTGTGGTTCATTTGCTGTATTCTTTTAAAAGATTTTTTGCATTAGTCGTGGTTTTACGACAGCCTGTCTGCTTTCTGTTAACAACCACCGCTTTACGGCAGGGACCAGTCTTCCACATGGCTTCGTCCAACCTTGTTGAGGCCGGAGTGTGTTTGTGAGGTTGGATCAATAAACCCGAGGGAGCTAGAGAAACGAACTGGACGCCACTTAAAGTTAAATAAGTAAAATGGGTAAAAGTAGAACCACTAAGTTTAAACGTCCGCAGTTTAACGCTGCCGGTCTGCCGGTGAACGCTGTGAAGGAAGCCGACCTGGAGGAGGAGGAGCTCGGGGAGGAGAGCTGTCCTGCTGCCGAGCTGCTGGAGAAAGTAGGAACACACTCTGCTCATGTTTAATCGAGCTTCTTCATGTGTGTGTATATGTTTTACATGTTGTATCTTTGATTGGCTCTCATTCATCTCAGTGTAATGCTCAATAAAGAGCTAGGGCTCGACGCTATGGTCAAAAAAGATACCGAGGTAAAAACCGTGTCATATCAGCCGATGTCAATAATCATAAAGATATATGTCACATGCATAGATTTGTATATTTGTATTTAGCAGAATCAATTATATATACACACAACTGCGTTTCTATCCGTACCAGTTGATGTTGATTGTCACGATGAATGTCCCAGTGTAAAGACAGATCGTCTGAGTGAAGTTTGGGGGTTTAAAACTCTTCATTTTGGGGCAAGGAATTACAAACAAAGTTCAAGTTGATTGATGGTTTTATACCTCAATGCAAAAGCAATATATTGATGTTGAAAATAATATTGCAATGGTGATAGATACTGGTTTATCGTCCAACTCTACACTGAGTACATCCTTTATTGAGATGGCTAAGTTTTGAGTTTGTTATTCGAATCAACTTCCTAAAGTGTGATTTTAATCTTCACCTTCTGGTGGTAACTTTACATTTTTCTGTCTAAAGTTAGCTTGCATTTGTACGTTAATAATGACAGATTTGATGACCACCACATATGTTGATATTTTTCTTATGCCATGTGCACAGTGAATAGACATGTGTTTAATTGTTCATCTTTAGATTTGTAAAATGTTTTGCTGTTCTCAAGTGTTTGTCATTCTCTGCTCATAAATAACAGTTTAAATCTACAACTACCACAATCTATCGCCCAATAGGAAAATGTTCATCTTGATATAATTCTTCCACCGTACCACACGACCCTAGTACCCACTGCCGGACGACTGAAGCAAGTCAATCTAGGTCTTTAGTGACATGTTTTATACATCTCTCTACAGCTGCAGAGTCCGAGTGCAGATGTGAGAGAGTTTGGGTGTGCCAGCATCTCTCGGGTGGTGCAGCAGAGCCAGACCATCCCAGGCTTCCTCCAGAGGGACGCGGTGAGGCGCCTGGGCCCCATGCTGCTGGACAGCAGCCTGGCTGTCAGGGAGACGGCCACAGGAGCACTCAGGTGAGTCAGTAGTGAAGGAAGTTGTGGCTCAGATCAGATCTGGACCCCTACTCTCCGAGGCAAAGGCATGTTTGTGTGGCAGCTACACAAAGCTGTAATGAATTACATCTATGAACTCACACATTGAAGAGCCGTAGACTAGTAGTCAGTTTAATTATATGTTAATCATGTGGGCCACAAAATGTCAATCCATAGTGGATAAGTCCATGGTGACTCCTTCACATCTCTTGTTTACAATTAGAAAAATGAACAAGATGTTACCTGGTGGAGCTCACACTGCCGCCATGGCCCAACAGCTCCCTTCAATTCAATCAAGCCACACTTCATTAGACACACTCTAGATATCAGTTCCCTAAATATTCCAGATTTTTTTCTTTCGTTGCTTTCGGACATGAATGGGTTGATGCGTCATATGGTTCCAACATATGACACATAAATGAAAAAAAAATGAAAAAATCTCTCGGTGAAAAATGATGTCATGTAGAAGACACCAATGAAGATGTCGAGAGAGTTTGTGGCGATAAGATTGTGTGTGTCAAGAAAATCACGTGATCTACGA
Organism: Limanda limanda; assembly: GCF_963576545.1. Taxonomy (NCBI): domain Eukaryota; kingdom Metazoa; phylum Chordata; class Actinopteri; order Pleuronectiformes; family Pleuronectidae; genus Limanda; species Limanda limanda. The sequence goes on from NC_083638.1 coordinate 12,812,270, forward strand.
AGCGGAAATGATATGTCACTTCCTGTCTCTGCTGCACCAGGCTGCTCCACCTGTCGCCTGAGTAATGCAGCGGATTTGTTACTGTTGAGAATGTGTCTGTGCAGAGAACCTCCCACTATGTTGGGCATGTATGAAAAACAAACTCCAGGTCAAGTCCCTATTCTCCGGACTTTACCTGCAGGTCATGTCTGAAAATGGCTATAGAGAGCCATGAATTACTCTCTGGGAAATCAGTGGAAATGTCTATTAACACATTATTTGCAACGTTGAAGTGCTAAAAAACTCCTGGATCATCTTTGCCCGGATCCACACCAAAATTTAATGAGTTCTTTCTTTGCCGATGTCCCATCTTTTCAGCAAATTTTGTGGAAATGGTTTTGCATAATCCTGCCAACAAACAAACAGACAGGGGTGAAAAAGTAACCTCCTTGGTGGATGTAACAAAAAAAGCAAACCTTTGGCCAAATCTTCTCTCAAAATCCTTATAATAGTATTTTATTATAAGAAATAGATGCAAATTTATTTTGTTGCGATTAACTAATCGAGTTATTAACTAGTATTTGCAGTTGTAAATGAAAGTTTGTAACACAGATGTATGCGAAGCACAGCGTGTTGACTTATGTAAATACAAGATGACATGATAATCTTGTTTAACCGTCAAACCAGCTCGTTTGTTTTCCGTTTTCTATAGTTACTCTACACACTATAAGTAGAAGGTTCTCACATCACATTTTTTCAATGCAGATTGTTTCACAAGTCAAAGCAGAGAAGTCACAGGTGTGGTAGATAATTTCAATAATTACTCTTCTATTTACATCAACTAGTTCTAGTTTCCTGCGTTACAAACAGCGTAGTGGAGTCAGGGCAAACTGGACTAGTTGCCAAATTAGAAGTGGTTCCTAAGTCCAGTCAAGGTCCAAGATCCAGTCATAACCTGCTAAGAAGTAAACACTCGCCCTTTTAACCATTAGTAGTTCTGTCATCAGAGTCTTCGATTGTCACCACATTCATGCCACTCAGTCGATCAGTCGCAGTAACGGTCTACAAACATTGAAGTACACCAAGTAAGGCGAATGAGTGTGTGTGTGCTTGAATGGTTTCTACTACCTGTGCAGCTCTCTCAAGCAAAACGTGTATTTTGAACACTGGACACCTTGCTCAATGCTTCGGTTTAAGAAGACAAAATAACAACCCACAAACAAATGAAAGCAAATTAAAAACAACTTTGGTTCAGATAATCATGGCTATGTAGCGCAGAAGTATTTGTCATGTTGCTTCAGCAGGGGGCGCCATGCCACAATGAATGCTTGGGTGGAACAAGAAAGAAAGTTCTGTTTTCACTATTTATTTTTTCACTGACACGATGCACAGATCACATGTGCATCGTGTCAGTGAATTTTTTTTACAGAAAAGTTGATAAAGTGCTGTACAACTATAATATAAAGAGAAGTACAATAATATAGTAAAAATAAAATGACAAAGTGAATAAAAACAATATAAGGAGTGGACACTGAAAAGCCACAAGGATCCTTAGTTAAACCATAGATTTGTCTGAGGAACACTTAATTGTGAATAATGAACTGTTCCAAAGCTTTGCTGTTGCTAATGGAAACACAGGATCGCTCTCACCCCCGACCAGTGGTCAGCCAGGAGCGCTGGTCACTGGATGTAAGACAGTCAAAATAAGACCATTGCTCAGAGTGTATCACCAGCCACTCTCTTTCCCCCTGATACACACAAAACACAAACAGCCTCTCTCACAGCAAATCTCCTCCGTCTGACTAAGTGTGCGTCTGGGTCCATTTCTCCCCGACAGGAATCTGAGTGCATGCGGAGGTCAGGAGGTGTGCGAGGACATGGTGAAGCACGACGTCATGACTCCTCTGACAGCACTGCTGAGAGAGGTGAGACTCCTCCACTGCTTTTAGCTAACTCCATCACTTCAGTTCCTCCTCATCAGCAGCTGCTTCAGACGACTACAATATCCTCAGCAATGGCCGAAAATATTGGCTGATATCAACTTGTGAAAGCCATATGGGTATCTGTGTTTATGTTTGCTGATAGGAGAACGTATACATAAATAATATACAGTAGATAAGACGTGCATTTATGTTGACATACATTTTATACAAAAATCTATTTTCTTAATTTTTGTTTAAATATCAAACCTCAATTACATTTCTTTGTTGTAAGGGTTTGATCATGGAATCTTAAGAATCCCTGCCAAATTTATTTTATATGTACATTTCACCTGATATAGTGGTATCTGAAATTTCTTCTAATATCAGATATTGAACTTGAAGTTGCCCCTTAGTTTGTATTACGACATATATAGAGTGTTACATCACCAAGCAATGCTTATGGACCATGTGGATATTTAAAAAATCCAATTGTAAAGTGGCTGCATGAGAAAATCCATATCTGCTAAATTCGTATGGATGTAAGAAAACAAGGTTGTTCTTGTTTTCATGTGTATCACATTGTTGTTCTGTGTCCAGTGCTGTGCTGGTTTTGAGAGTGCTGTCGTGCTGGTGAAGGAGCAGAAGAATCCAGTGGAGGATGTAGCCAATGAGGCTGTTCACCTACTCTGGAATCTATGGTGAGACGAGAGCCTTTGGCCAGCTGGTTCTCACACCCTGCTTTTAACCTCTTATTTATAAGTGATGGTTTACTGAGCACGTCATTCACACCAGTCCTCTGCTGTTGGCGAGTCCGTGTCTCGTACCCATCTTTATTTACTTCATTCCAATTATCATAGCTAGTCAAGAAAAAGTATAAGCCCACTTATTAAACGATGGTTCCTGTAAACGGGCCATATCATCAACTTAAATCTTCTCTCACATCCATTTCATTTTATGATTTCCTTCCAGTGAGAGCAGCAGCCAGGCGTTGTCCATGTTCAACAAAGCAGGTCTCCTGGATGTGGTCGTCCAGTGTCTGGAGAGACACCCACACAACGTGGAACTGGCCATATCTGCAGGTAGGACTGATTACTACACTGTATTCTGGTTCAAATTGGTTTGATGTTCTAGTTTGAGGCCTGTTTCCAAAATGACTGCATCTTGAAGCAGTGCTGATATTTAGATCCTTGCTAACCCCAAACTGTGCATATGCATTGCCAGCTATCAAAGCAATAGTTTGATATACTCGTATAATAGTTTTGATATGACTTGTTGATAATTAAGACCATTTCCAGTGCATAACAAACACACTCACGCAAACATCACATGGAGTTTTCCATAGTATTTACCATAGGTGCAGTGGCCACTCTCTTCCAAAGATTATACTTAAAGTTGTGCTATTATTGTTATTCATATTTGTTTCCTTGGGCAAGATACTGAAACCCCAAATTTCTGATATTCTGCATATACATGTGCTGTATGAATATGTGTGTGAATGGCTGACTTGTAGTGTTAAGCACTTTGAGGTAAGACTACAGAAGCACAATATAATTAAAGTTAATTTAATACATAGATGGCGTGGGTGAAGTGGAAAAGTAGCCTTCTCCTGCCTTAGTGCTTTGTTTTATGCCCAGAAAATTAAGAATGTGAGCACATGTGAGAATACAGCAGGAAAATTAAAAAAAATTGCAGTGAACGAGTTACATTTTTGTGTTGTTGTGGTTGTGAACGTGTCTGACCCGGAAAATCTCCCAGTGTTCTTCATATGTGAAAGACAAACTCTCGAAAATATGTCAACCCAATATTCCGAACATTTTCAGGTGTTCACGTCTGCACACAGATTCATTTAGTTTGTCATGGTTGGGAAAGCAGTGTTTCAGAAAGTGTTTCCTCTTTGTGTTCTCCCAGCTCACTGTTTGCACACTGTGACTGAGGACAACTCGGAGCTGCTGTGTAGCATGAGCACTGCCGCGCTCGGCGCCCTGGAGAACGTGCTGCTGTCGTCTCAGCCGACCATGGCACACACTCTGCTCAGAACGCTGGCTGCAGGTACAATTTGTTTCTTGTTACATCTTTTCTTCATGAGCACTTTGTAAAACTGTAACTTTCCACAATAGACAAATATATCCCAATAGACTGGGAAATTAAAAACGTTCCGCATGGATCGATGTTGCCTATAATGTCCCAACGCTGTCACTCAGGGTCGTTGTGGAACATGAAGGGCAGCCTGCCCGCTGCCCGTCAGGCACAGGCTCTCAGCGCTGTGGTGGCCACCTTGTCAAAGTGCCTGGATCTGGATGCAGGGACACTCGTACCTGAACTCAGACAAGCAGAAGAGGATCGGCACAGAAACGCACCGGCTGCGACAGGCGCAGAAGACCAGGCTGCAGGGGAGCTGGCTGTGAACGAGATGGATGAGGAGGAGGAGGCGCCCCAACAGAAGAGGAATGGGAAGGCTGTGAAGATCGATAACGACTTCTCCGACCTGCTGCCTGTAAGTGGTATTTCTCTATGTTGCGGGCTCATGTAATGCATACAGAAAGCCATGTGATCCTCTGGCTATACAAGCTGACCTTTGGACACAATAAATCACATTTTTCAGAGAGATTAGGAATCCTGTTCTCTTGTCGATTGTACATTTTATTAGAGCAGTACTGATAAACTGGCTTGGCTCAAATGTTCAGCCCCTTCGAAAACTTTTGAAGTTGTATGAACGATTGATGAACTTAGTTACCTTCACGCAGGAGGTTATGTTTTCATTTTGGCGCAGATCAGACATTTATTGTCACTCCCTTTAACATTGTGAAATAGGACATTTTTCAACATTTTCATTGATTTCTCAGAATAATTCATGGATATTGATGAAACAAATCAGACTTTAAGGATTGAAGTGACTTTAAATGTGGTTTCACAACAGGACTGTTTGGCCTTAGCGGATGTACGAGCTCTATTCAGTACCATTCCTGCAAAGGAAAGTTAATCTTTTCAAATGTAAACCGTCTTAAACTCTTAAACATCAGAAGAAAACTGTTATTGCCTTTCAAGTGTCATTCATAAATGTTCGTCATTTAAGTCTTAAAGATTAAGAATAACAAACCTTACATATATACATTTCGGATTTAACTCATTCTGAAAACATTCATTTGTCAGCAAATGTCATGTTGCAATTTTTCATGTCCCTTTCATAGGAAAGGGGCAACATCTAAAAAATGTTTGGTTTACTTGTCAACAAACGAGTAACACTTGGAATGGCAGGGACACTGCGTGCTGAGAGAGTCCATATAATTCGTATTAAATGCAGTGCACAGGGTAACTTCAGTGATTTTTGTATTAATTTGAATTTTACACTAGCTTTAGATAATTTAATACAACAACTGACAGGAAACAAATCGTAATTTACCCTTAAATGCTTTAAATGTCAGGAGATAGAGATGCACTTCTGTGTCTTGGAGGCGCATATTAACGCCAGGTGAAAAGGTGGCTTATATGAGTCACCCTGGAGTGCGAGCCAGACTGACAGGCCAGACATCGTGTCGGGTTTGGGTGCAGTGGAGTAGGGACGCTCGGCAAAGGTTCAACAAGGGAACAAGCTTCTGGCTCCCGCAGCTCCGACAGACCCCTGGTCTGACCTCGGCGAGACAGAGCTGTCCCTTTCAGCTCAGTAGCAGCCAGAGCCCCAAGATTGTGGGTGACATTCACAGTGACGTTCCAAGATTTCCCCAAACATCAAGTGTTATACAACAAGGATCTCAGTCTTTTTATTTTTTACACTCAAAAGCAACACTTTTTTCAACAAGTGCAACTGGACGTGTTAAAATGTCAAACTGCAGAGAAAGCATCTCAGTCCCTTGGCTTGCAGCTGAACTCAAGCTGGGTGAGAAGTGTGCTAACAGTCATCGTTTTGGTGGGACGTTGACTCACATGGCTGCTTGTTTCTTTCCAGAGGGGCAAGGAGGAGCTGAGGGAGGCCACGGCCTTGCTGACGGCCCAGCAGACGTCCTTAGAGATCATCGTCAACATGTGCTGCTCTGACGGTGAGTGTTGTGGGCACCGACAGCAGTGCTGACCCTCGGGGGCACTTCTCCTCAACATTATTTCCTCTGACACAATTACCCCAGTTTGTGTTTATCAGAAAAGCTGTTATAACAAGAAATACACGTGTTAAGTTCATCTGTATGCCTCGAGATGCTTTCTGTTTTCTTGATAAGTCCTGTTTGTGTGTGTGTGTTCAGACCCATCTGACGACGAGTGGGAGGAGGAGTCGAGCAGCGACGAAAGCGACGTGTGTCCGGACAGTCTCTGTGATGGAGTGTCCAATCTGATGTCGCCCCTGTGTTTGTCAGCTGAGGTTCACGGAGCCTTAATCAACCACAGCATCCCTGAAAAGGCAAATCCCAACCTGCATCACCATCAAAACCTCATCTGTCAATAGTTATAGAATAGGAGTTCAGCTACATCCACACAATGATGTCTTACTCTATGAGTCCCCTTAAGGGCAATTCAAGGCAAGAAGGAGAGCAAACTTAAGGGCCCTGACAATTCATCCACACGCATAAAAGCCATTACAAACTATTGACCGATCTAAATATATAACAAATATTATAATATAATGTATAATACTAATGCTAACAAGTTTAGAAATACAAAAAAGAGATTAAATAAGAAATACCCAAATGTCACATTAGAAAAAGCCTAATGGATGGATAAGGTTAAAGTGCAGGTGCATTCATAAAGGTAAACGGAATATTCCTTATGGTTTAACAGTTTGATGGTCTCTGGAATAGCATCTTGCAGTTGGTTTTGCTCCTGCAGGCCAAAGGTCGCCAAACCAGCAGTGCCCCAACGCAGCACATCTACTCCACACTACTACAAAGTCTTTGAGTGCCTTAAACAGAGCGTAGTAGTCTGGGCATGCAGAAACTGAGATGTTTGGAAACTATGATGCAGGCACCTTCATTCACTTCCTGATTGCTTTTATTCGGTCTGAACTCCACCAACAGTGGTGAACACAAAGTGTTGCTAACACGGTAACAGTTCCACCTCATCGTTTCTCGGTCGTAGTATTTTCTTTAACGAAGCAATTGACTGCAGAGTAGGCAATCTGCTTCCTGTTTACAATCGCATTTGCATGAGCTGAATCATTGTTTTAAAATGAGAACGTATTAATATGAATTCAAAAATCACATTTATCTCATATGGCTTAATGGAGCCTTCACCACATTGTCAGTTACTTAAGATAAACTTTTGAAATTAATAAAACCTTTTTTTAAGTACAACCATAATTATCCACAAATATGAATGTACTTATACTGTGAATCCAACCCAATGTCCACTAAAGGCTGAACAGGCTGAATGACCTACTGTACAGTGTAATAGAGATCTGTCTGGTACTTATTCAACCAGGCTAAATCCTATAAAGATTTGTAGTAATGTATAAGTATGTAATGTATTTTTCTCTTGATTCAAGGTCCTTAAAAAGACAGAGTTCCCCCGAACGCAAGCCACAGATGTGTGCCATCAGGATCCCTCCTGGAGAGGCCTGATAAAAAAGTAATCCGCTCTCTTGAGCTTCTCTCTGGAATGATCAGATGTTGTTGTCCATCTCAGCTTATATCTCCACAAACAAATTGTTGATGCAGTCTTGCATGAAAGGTCCTGATAAAAGTCCTGTTTATTGTAGGATGCAGCGCGTACAGTCCCGGGCTCTGACGTGCTTCCACAGCATCCTCTCCTCCATGGATGCTGAGTCCCTGGGAGGAGCAGCAGCCCTGCAGGGAGCAGCACAGCACCTCTCGACCCTGGTGTTTGGTGCAGCAGGTCTCACATTTATGACTTATTATTGAAATGCAGCACATACTCTGTAAATCACATTTAGAATCAGAATCGCAGTGAAAAACAGATTTCAATCATAAGAGTCAGTTGAAAGTGTTTGTAGAAAGAACAGTTGCAGAGGTATAAAGAAAACTGAAGAAAACTGAAGCATCTGGTATAGTTGCTAAATACACAAAATGTTCCTTCTTGTTTTCAGAGATACCCAAAGATGAGGAGTTCCTCGAGGCCGTCATCAGTGCCATGCGGTCTCTTCTTCAGATGATCGCCTTCAAAAATATCCCCCAGGTACAGAATACACCACAGCAGTGACTCTGACCATTAGCATCGTTGGGTAGAATGAAAGGGTTAATCAAAATGAAAGCAGTTAAGGCTGACATATCCTCACTTTAATTCCCTAGCAGGAATGCATCTATAAAAGCCTGCCCCTTCATATCTCATAATTCAAGTCTGTAACATCTATTGTAAGACAAACTTGTGCAGTGTCCGTACTGTCTGTTTGGAGTTGGCTGTTTTCTTGGCCTGTTGTCATGCAGTTTGCAGCTTTCTTTCTGAAAAGTGACCTGCAGTAATTGAGCTGCGCCAAGTAAAGACCCAGTCCACAGAACCCTGAAACTGCCCCAACACTGCTGCACAATGAGCTCTTCACATGTTTGTTAAAAGTTCGGTGAAGCTCGGAATGCAGAACCCCGAACTTTAGAAACAGTTGTTGTTCCTGGGAATGCACTGTCGGCGTCACCGACATCATCATTTATGTTGATGACTCCCGGCCACTGCTGCTACAGAGCTGGTGGTCGCATGTAAGTTTATTTATATCGAACGTATCAGGAGTCCGAATTGATTTGACTCTGCATTACCTTGGGCCTTTAACAAAACACATGCCAAGTGTGAAGCTGATAAGATAAATGGTTTGAAATCTGCATTCCACATACAGATAGGCAGAGATTTATTGAATTGTTAGATGGATGCTGCTGAGGAAATGTTCACACACCAGAGCGTCAGTCTGTAACGAAGGCTTTACACTTAAAAGTCTTCAAGCCCAAACTAAAGTTACCTTGACAACGTCTTTAGGGTTATTTATTTTTAGACTTTTGAAAAAAACAGACTGTTGTTACAGTGCAAGTAGTTCTCCTCATTGTGAGTAAATTGACTTGAGTGTGTAAAATAGGTGGAGTTTCCCTTTAACTTTGGCTTCATGTTTATTGACAGATCACCGACTTTAGGTTTTGTGTCCCGTTCCAAATCCTCCTCTGTCACTTCGCACTAAACACTGGATCATGTTCGTGTTTGACAGCTCACTATCCATGTTTTGTTTTTCTCAGTGTATGACCCCCCAGCAGCTCATGAGCCTGAGCGAAGCGGCCACCCGCTGTGATGTGGTCAGTGTGAGGGTCAACGCCGTCGCCATTCTGGGCATCACCGGCAGCACGTTGGCCAAAGAGAAAGGCACTGCTGAAACCCTTCAGGTAAACTGCCGCCTCTCTTCTTTTTTTGGGGTGTTTGTTCTTCCGTTAAGAAACTGTGCTCCCACAGATGATTGGAAACGCCTTACTTCAAGTGGCCACAAGGGATGCCGACCTGGTTGTGAACGGAGAAGCACTTGACGCCCTGCTTGATGTGTTTGCGGACGGAGACGAGGCAGAGAAGGCTGCTAAAAACATCCAGTTGCTACCTGCACTGAAGGCACTTCACCCGGTCTTTAAGGCCAAGGTAACAATTTAATTTCTTCTTACTGAACAATATTGTTTATGATACTTTTTCAAAAAAATCTGCATTTACATGTGCAAATTGATGATAAATCTATCTCTCCCACCACTGCACCTTTTTTCTCCTCTTTGTAACTAGTATTGCCTCCTACTTTATTTCATGTGTTCCCATTTTTCAACATTTAAAATGTACCCATTGTCTTATACGGCTTATCCTCTTGAAGGTCAAAGGGGGAGCTGGAGTAAATCCCAGCTGACATTGGGCAAGAGGCAAACTCTTTAAACTCTAGAGGGGGCATCAGCATATCAGAGGGGCCTAAGAAGGCTGTTTTCAGACATACAATGAACTCCAGACATTCCTGACATTATCCTGAGGGGCTGTATATGAGAAGGCGAATGTCCAAGTGTGAGGCTCCAGACTTTCTCCAGAGGCTCGCTATCCAGCCCCCTAGTAAAATCTGCATGATATCAGAAAAAGCTAATTTGAGAACACACCAGGAACAAGAACAAGAGCCGACGGCAGTGTCGATTTACTGTAAACAAAAACAAGCGATCTCCACGGCAGAATTACTTTGTTACATCCTGCCTCTGTCCGCTGCACCACCCGTCATCTGAACACTTCTGTGTTGGTGTGAATGTCCGGGGCCCAATTCTACGGACATTCTCTGGAGTTTATGGCTGGAAAAAGCTATTCAGAGACAAATCCACACTCACATTCATGCCTACGTTCAATTTAAAGCTGCAATTAACTTAAACAGTGTTTGGACTGTGGGAGGAAGCTAGAGTACCCTGTGAAAACCTAAGCAGACACAAGGAGAACATGGAAACTCCAAACAGAGAGACCCCTGTCCGAACCTGGTTTTCGAACTGGGAACCTTGTTGCTGTTAGGCGACAATGCTAACAACCACACCTCGTGCTGCAACTTAAAAAATAGTAATACAATTTATTTTTTTTCTCCTAGATTCGTAAAGAGGGAAAAGGCAAGTACAGCCCTCAGCAGCTGTGCGTGCTCGACAACATCAAAGTGAACCTGAGGAGATTCATCGGTTATCTGGAGAAGCTGGTGAAAAAATGAGGACTTTTCACTTGTGATCAGTGGAACACGAATGGTTTGGACAGACGCTGTATGCTAGCAGGAGTATAGCATGGAACAGGAAATGTTTTTGAAACCATCAAGTATTTATTATGTTGGTAGTAAACCATTTGTTAATGCTCGGTTTCAATGTTTATATTCTCTAAATAATGATTTACTATTTTACTTAGTGGTGTGAAAGTTTATTTGTTGTGAAGAAAGAAGAGAGGAATCTAATAATTATTATTTACTGTGTGTTGCAGTAAAGATTTGTTTACCCCACATTAAACTTTGAATGAGAATGTTTTCATACTCCCCAGATCAGGTGTGGTGAGCTGACGGCAGGCGTCACCATGGTTACCTTTATTTTCGCCCCATATTTCTATGAGCTAAAAATCTGATGTTTTTAAGTCCTGCTGGTCCTGATGGGGGTGCGTGAGGTTTTAAAAACCGAAACCTTATAAGATAGTTTAGTTTCAGCTACTATATGGAAAGGAGAATTTTCCTTTTAGAATCATTATTGTGTTAAAGTATGGGCTTGGACAAAAGAAACAAAATGATGATTTAATTTCACTAAGCTGAAGGGTTTTGGCACGCTCACTGCAGATGTTATAATAAGACTACAGTCTATTAAGACTGACGTTGTAGCCTGAAGAAATGAGCACATGTTCTCTACCTCTGCCTCGCTGTGCGCCCTCTCATGGAGTGGTAACTTTTCTAGGTTTTGCAGGTCACCAGAGCAACCAGCTCTACTGAGAGTATTCATCTCAGTAAGGTTATAGAATAATTGCCAAAATACAATTTAAAAAAATAAAATAATAATATGCATTACTGAAACCAATAATGATCAACCAGCATCTGGTATTGCTGATATAACAGTTATGTGCTACAACACAGCAGGTTTGAAATAAAGTAAATCCAGGGTAATTTATTTTTGCTCCTGATTAGAGGGTTTTTGTGTCAAGCCCTTAACTTTGCTGAATTGTGTTTGTGACAATGTCATAAACACACTTTCAATGATGCGTTTATGGTAGAATATGTCATCAGGCTATGAATGAATGTTTATTTTTTTTTCAAATAAATCCTGGTTTCTGTAAAAGGATTCTTTTGTATTCCATGACCAAGTTCTGGACTTGTATGTCTTGGGATTTCTATGTCTCCAAACAAATGCTGAACCAATCAATTAAAAGGTAGCTGACCTATATCTTTAAAAGTGTTTTGTGTTAACATTTTATATATATAATATTTATATAGTAATTGCCACCATGACCATGTTAATTTTGAGTTTAAAGGATCTAAAAACACGAAACAATGGCCCAAACCATCCAGTCATGTTATGATTATACACAAGATAAAAACACATACTCTGACTATGTGTTTTGTCTTTTGTTTAATCTTTTAATCCAAAACAGATAACATCTTTATGTTAAGGAGACTAAGGTCAAAATGTTTTTCATATATAGAGAAAAAATGTGTGTGGATATAAGGGCATTAACCAAAATTACAAACTTGTTATCTCATAAGGAATAGCTATAATTTAAACCTAATGTGACATATTATTTAAACAAAAGTCAAAGATCCTTATGTGCTCAGTTACGTTGGGGGAGATTACCACCAGCCCTGGGACTGGCAGGCTGAAGACATATCCAGAGGTGAGCTCCGCTAAATTGACAATGTTTTTACTGTCCTTTATATGAGGACTAATGGCATGTTCTTTTCACTAAAATGTCTTCCGTTTGTGCTAAATTAATTTGGTTGGATGAGTTTGAAAGACTTGAGTTGTCGGAGGTTGTTGCAGATTTTATTTGTGAGGCAGAAATACGGCAGATTTTCTTTTTTGAAATGTAAGTAATAAAATGTTGCTGGAGCGCTGCAACTTTACTTTTGGTGTCCTATAAACCAATGAGAGTCCGGCACTTATGTGTACATGGCACAAAAATATAGAAACAATCAGTCATACATTTTAAAATTGTTCGGATGTAACTAACTGTTTATAATAAGAAATCACCTTGGGAAATTGTCATAACTCTGTAAAACTATTAACATTTAGTTAAAACAGTGGATATAACATTGGAAGAAAATCTATTTACAGTCAAATTAGGGATCTGTATTTCAACAATACATTCAATTAATTAATGAATACTTATAATTGTTGCTGCATTACAATTCCCAATGTTTTACTCTAACCGTAACCATAGTTCCTACCTCCTTAACCATTATCCTATCTTTGATCTAAACCTTAAATGTGTCTTCACCTTAAAAAAATCAGCTTTTTGCTCATTAGGAAGACAAGTCCCCATAATGTGACCTTGGAAACACATTTACACAACATGAGCAGTACTTGGACCACACACAGACACACATGAATATTATATATTTTAAATTAGTGCAGAGTCCTGAATGAGAGATCCCCCTGGGAAATCGTCTCTTTTAAAAACTAAACGTTTTATCAAGTAATACATTGGGACTTCTTGTGGAAATGCCTTTTACTCACAGCCCTGTGGAAAAGCTACTTTCCCACAGCACACCAGTGACTGAGTGTACCAATCCCGATGTATTGTGATCGGTACGCTACCTGGTAGACGGGTACACCATGTACTCAATGCTCCTGAATATGCATCGTGACATCAGTGTCAGATTAAAGTCAGGCGGATGCAGTGGTACGTGACCTCTGACCTCTGACCTCTGGACAGTCAGAGATCAGTGGATCTCAAGGCGCAGCGCCGAGCCGCAGCAGAACAAACGGGACTCTGCTGGTCGCAGCTTTGCATCTTGTTGCATGTTACTACTTTGATGGGAGGATACATCGCACGTCGTTATGTAACAGAAAGACTCGTCTGTTGCGTAACCACGGTGCCTCCGCCCCTCGCCCCCCCGCGCATGCGCAGCGGCTCCGTGGGCTCCGCCATTGAGGCAGCTAGGCTCGATAGGACGGGGTCAGAGGCACTTCTTCTTCTTCTTCTCCGACCGCCTGCAGCAGCACGCTTCCCCAGCACTCGCACCGCGACGCCGGGCTCCAGACACCGCTTTTCAGCCCGGCTCACACCCGGAGTGACACACCCGTCGGCTGCGTGTAGCGACACCACCGAGGACCCAGCGTCCCTTTTTGTTTCTTCTTTTCTAAAACCACACCGTGATAGTAACGGGGCAGCGCAGCTAGCAGCAGCGGCTACTACGAGGCTACAGCGGGCTAGCGGACGGTAGCTAGCACCCTGGCTAGGAGCTAGCTAGCTAGCCGCACACGAGCTGAGCAGTGCTCGCTGGTGGGGGCGGGGGGGAGGAGGAGGGGGGGGGGGCGGTGTGCCTGCCGTGGTTCGTTTGATGGATCCGAGGATCGCCTGGTTCCAACCAGAACAGCGCGGACCCGCGAACAACCTGTGGACGCAGATCTGGGAGACCACCCAGGGGCTCGGCTACCTGCACGTCAACCACAGCCTCAGCAAAGCGAACGTCAACGGAGCCGTCCTCGGCAGCACGAACGGGGTCGCGACCGACTCCAACTCCGCCGGCCGCGGGGAGCCAGGGGCCAGGACCCGGGGCATGTCGTCCTCCACGGGGGGCGGAGGAGTGATGGAACAGCGGGACTTTATACCACTGGAAACCAGTAACAGCAACTACAACAACCGGGCGGCTGGCAGGGGCGGTGTCGGCGTCGGAGGGGGGCAGCAGCAGCAGCAGGGCGGCGGGGTCGCCGTGCTGTGGAGGGGGCTGACGGACGCCCACCCCAACAAAAGGAAAAGAGACAACAAAGCCAGCACGTTCGGGTTCAATGCCAGCCTCTTGAACAGCGGCCCGGACACGGGACGCTACGACGGCTACACGGGCACGCCGTGGAAAGTCAGGAACTACTCGGAGGGAATAGTTGGGTAAGAGAGTTCATCATTCATGTGTGTTCGGGTCTCAAGCCCTCGTAGACCACCCTGTGTGTGTGGACCCCTCTGTGGGGTGTGTCAGGCTGCTGTCAGAGAGCACAGCCCATGGGAACCAGCAGGTGATTCACTGGTCTCTCACCAGCACCTGCAGGCTGACATGACACATGGAGGCGATTGTCAGCGTCGCCACACCCACTTCTTCATCCCCACCCACTGATTTCACGGTTGCATAACTTTGTGTACTTTGTGCATCCAAAAAAGGATCCGTCAAAAAATACGGTAGGGATAAAACATCACCCAGCTCTGTTTGGTAGGGTGAATGTGCTTGTGGATTATTTCAAGCAAACTCCGAGTGCCTGTGGAGAAGACCTGACTGAAAAGGTGTTTGAAAGTTTGTCTTAAACAAGTACAGGAGCACCATTGTGGAATTAATCAACAATTAATGGTTTCAGTGGTTTCACTCAGCAAAATACAAACACACAAGATATTTCAGCTTTTAGTTTTTCTTGTGGTTTTTGAATAAAGGCATGAAACAATGATTGTATACCACAGTCGATGTTGCAGGCCTTTGGGTATTCCTTTATAAATTGATCATTGCTGAACATCAACACTTACCATTTGAATCTGGGCTGACTTGAATTGTAATGTTTATTAATGGGGCTACAAAGGTCGCTGCTTTATTGGTCTTCCTTGAGCCCACATGGATCGGGCCTGCAGTATTACAGAGGCAGTCAGCGGCCAAAGGAGTTTATCTCAACTTTTTAATTCCGTGTTGTGAGTGAAAGCCTGCAGGCTCGCTATGAGCTTTAGTTTGTTTTTCAATAATCTACAAGAAAAAAGTAAAGAATATAGTTGTGATACCGATGACCAGTGGCAGTCAAAGAACTTCAGTCAGGTGATTCCACTAAAGGACCATAGGACACACAGCCAGTCAAGGGTAAAAAAAAATGCTGGTAAACTTACAGCAAGAAGAAGAGCTCATTTGTTTTGGTGTAATTTGGCCGAACATTATGAAAAATGGCTTGTAGTTAAAAGTAATAATACCAAGGCTGTGGAGTACGGTACAGAAGCACAGAGCGTGCACCCAGTTCAGTTTTATTGCAGATTATCCGCAGTCACACATTTCCGCTGGCACGCAGACGTCAGCAAAGTGGTCCACTGGACCCTCGTGTGAGGCCCTGATTTATCTTTATAGCTGCATTCAGACATGACCTGTGGGTAATGTCCAGAGAACAGGGTCCAACGTTTACCCTGAGTTTTCCTTTCACACACGCAGCAGGAGGTTTTCTACACAGAGGCGATCACAAAAGCAACAAATCCTCAGTATTATTCAGGTGGGGGGTGGTGCTGCCGGGTGCAGCAGGCGGAAGCAGGAAGTGACGTATGATTTCGACTGCGGAGATCACATGGCTTTCTTTACAACACACAGACACTGGTGTCAGCTCTTATCACCACAAACTCTGTTGACATCTTTGCCAGTGAGATGTGTCCTCTTTTAGTTTGATCATTTCTGCACCTGTTGCGTTTTAGAAGCATCATCAAGCTCCACAACTCACTTGTTGTGAATCCCTGCTGTGTTCTCACATCGACATTCATACTATTCATATTCAAACATATTAGTGTATAGTGCCCACTACAGAGTATGGCTCTTGGTAGATTGTACACTAACTATTGCGTTAGTGCTCACAGAGGAGGAGATTTGGCTCATGTCTCATCAAACTAATTTGTGTATCATAGTGCCTGTACAATGCTTGTGCTACACTCCATCATGAGGAAGTAAAGCTGTGGTCAGCCTGAATGCAAGTGGTACTACTGCATTACATTGATAATAACAAGAGCTCATTTGGAAATTGAATCTAGACGCTAACAGAAACTTATCAAAACAGTGTAAACTATGACTCAATGCTTAGCAATTGATGGGGTGTGACGGGGCAACACAGAATAAGTGAATTCAGGCGTTTTTTGGCCGAGGGAAGATGTGGACCATACTGAGCAAACATAGTTTCAGAAAATGTAAGTAATACTACAAGTGTTTTGTTACTTATTAAACAGTGGCCTTTTTCCTGTATTTGAGATATGTCTATGATGGCATTTAATGTGGTCACAGTGGCCAACCACAAGCTACAGTTGTACCTAGTAGAGCTCATAAATCTGTCCACGACAAACAATCCAACATTCCTGTCTTGGTTTCATAATAGAGAAAGGAAAGGGAAAGTAGTCTAGTATGTACACAATGTTAACACACATAGATCTGAACACCATGAATGTGTCAGATTACATTTTTAAATAAATATCCCTACAACATTTACGGAGAAATTTACTAATTTTAAGAAATTAAAAAAGATCTGCACAAAACAGTATTCGGTTGTTTGCTGTCCCATGTCTCCAATAAGTTTAGTACAAACTGTTTTAGTACTTTTTGCATTATCCAGCTGATATAAAACAAGCAAACAAACAATGAGACATAAGTGACAAACTAACTCATTATATGCAGCCAGCCATAAAGCTAAAGGTGCTCAATGTGTTGCATATATTTGGAGTCAATACCAAGTTGAAACCAGAGATTTCATTCATTGTGCAGCATAAATTAGCTTAAATCGTTTAAATCGAGCTAGTCCTTTAAACATAAAGACAAGGGTATTGAGTCGTTGTGTAAGAAAATATTAATGTATTTGAGTATTTTAATATTTTAGGACACTATCAAATCTCAGAAACTCGTTTTTTATTAATAGTTTAACATTTAAAGATTCATTGCTTAGGGTAGAAAGATAGCAGCAGTGTAATACATCTGCCATTTCAAGCTTAGACTTCAATATAGTCTTGGGTGGCTCTCTATACAATGACAGTTATAACTAGATTGAAGAAATAAAAAAAGAAATGTCTTGCTTACAATATCTCAATAATGTATATTGAGCCGTAGCCAGAGTATCATTACACAGTCCTATAGTATTAAGGTGCAATGTGATTCCCTGGCATTGTTACCTATGTCCTAGGGCTGGGCAATTAACAGAAAATGTATCGAAGCCAAAATGTCTAACCTCTAACCAACCTTATTTGGGCTGGGGTGTGTTAGGGTTCATTACCTGAGGTTAAAGTTTGAAATAATCGTGATATTGATTTAAAGTCATAGCGCCCAGCCCTTCTATGTCCCTCTGTCAGCTGAGTTCTTTTAGACGTGACAACTCGAGAAAAATATGTTTGATGCTCTGTTGTAAAGGCCTTTTAGGCGCAGAGCTCGGCCCCCTCCCCCAGCTTGTTCTGTTGGACGTGTAAATAAGCAGAACACCAGAGTGTGGAGCTCAGTCTGATCCTCATTTATAGTAATATGGAAGCCCTGTGTTTGCTTTAAGCACATTCCTTGGCGATTAGCGTGGCTAATACCAGAACCTGAACCTAAAAGCATCGATCACACTCACCATCACTGAGAACTCTCTGTGTAAACTCACACTAGAACTTACTAGCTTGTAATGCCATGACGCGTCATGGCATTACAAGCTATTTCGAAATGTAGAGACCTACAGGATATATTTTCTTATGGCTGCAAAGGCTGTGTTATGTTAAGTCCACGGTTAAATCTCCCCTCTTAATACACATCTTTTGTTTCTTACGCGATGCTGTGTGAGAAATGGGTCAAACTGGTAAATGTTGAGTTGGTTTTGGACATTTGATTTACAGGTTCACAGCTTTACTAAATGGTGAAGGCAGAAGTGGAAAATAAGCAGTAAAACTTCATAGGCCTGTGGCAGGGGGACTGGTAGAGATACTCCTAACTAGCTAACTTTAGTTAGTGAAATAAAGAGCTTGTCTTAGTGTTGGTACTCAAGCAGGTTAGCAAATGTTTTGAAATCAAAGAAATTGAATTTTACGAGTCTCTGTGATCAGCCTGTTTTTGCAATTTAGTTTAGTGCTGTCCTTTTTGTACTGCTCAACATTGGGATATCAGGTATAAACTTAAATTTGCTGTCTCTGTCAGGGTGAGTGACTTTGGGAGATGGGAAATGTTACCGATAGGATCATTCATATGTTAAAAAGGTAAAAACAGGGTGTAGGAGGGGTGTATGTTGTAGTGCATTTTTCCATGAGACAGTCTGTACACTATATTTGGCCATGGGGGTTGGCTAGAGAGACACAGGCATGTGCTTATTTGTGTTTTACGCTCCTCCAGTCTTTCTGGAACTGAGTAGGTCCAAGCAAACAGCCCACATCAGGATGGAAAAGGACCAGTGTTTATATGCTCCACACGGCCTCACTCCCACAAAACAAAGCCAACCCTCGCAGAGAAACCCAAACCCCTTCTTTGTCTATCCAATCAGATCGGGAGCTCTAAGGGAGTGTTTTTGCCCCCATGTTTTCTGGCCTTGTAGAGCAGCTATTTAGACTCTTCATAATGGGCACAGGAAGTCAGCGTACCCTCGGAGAGCTGTGGCCTGTTTCTGCCCCGCTGAACTGTGCTCTGATCTGGATTTTTATTGTGTAGTCAAGATGCAAAATTCCAGTCATTTTAAAACAGTGAGGCATTTTGAGAGAATCTATTCAGAGTGATGGTGGATGTACTACCCGGTCTGTTTTTCTGCATTGGAGCTGGACGGTGTGAACTGATATTTCCAAGTAGAGGAAAGACAAATCACAAAGAGGCATCCAAAATGGTGAAAACCAGTGTTTAAATTAGTGTATTTCCATACTTTGCTCTTATTGAATTTAAAATTTCCGGGCACAAAGCTTGTTGTGTGGTTGGTGTTTTCATGTAACCAAATGTGACCATGCATTAGAAAAAAATGTCCAATCCCAACACCCACATTTAGTTAAATTCCCATTTAGATGAAATGTGGGGAAAAAGTGAAAATAGCGGACCAAGAGCAGAATTTTAGTTACCTTATTTGTCTTAGTTTAATATAAAAAGCGCTGTTTTGTTTCTCTTATAAGTACATATTTTCATATTTAGCACATCATTTATTGGTTGTAATGGTACTTACACAGGACTCGCTCATATTCATTAAATTAAGGAAACTTATTAATGGGACAATGTTGGTGTTGTGTGTCCCAAGCATGCAATTGTGATTGTGGTCATTTTGACAATTGTGCTGGTACCAAGATTTGGGAACACCTGCCATCAAGCATTTACACAATGCATGTGTGAGTCCTGCTCTATGGTATCAAAAATGAATAACCGACATAATTAGACTCTTTGAGACTGATAGTGGACAGAGAAGGTTTTTTTCTTTTAATTTATAGACTTTTACATGAGACTCGAGGGTTTTTCTGTTGTGCACAAGGGCACCTGAACTTAAGTTGTGGTTCCCAGATCCTTCTTCAATCTCCTGTGTTCTTAATTTTGCCAATCTGTGAATACAAAAGCACCAGCCTCTACTCGTTCCTTGTCATTTCTTCACTTTAGTCCCCGGCTCCACATGCTGTGAACATCCATGTGAAATAATTTGACCTTTATGGTCGTAATGACAGGGTTGGCCTGCGCTTGATTAATTTCCGCAGGGTCCTGTGTTGGCAGCTAGGTTGGAGTAGTGAAGCTGATGATCACTTGCAGGCTAATGAAATGTGTGGTTAATCGCTCACTGATGAGCCGCCCTGGCCCACTGGGTTATTGCCATTTATTGCCGTTGTCTTCTGGAGATTTATGACTCCCAGCACAAGTGCACAGATAGCACCTCTGTGACTGAAGCTCCATTATTAGAACTGTGGTTCATCTAGCCTTTACTGTCTTTGACATCTATGTCACGTCCCCCTCTCGATTTCTCTGCTGGCCGGCCTTTGGTCAAAGCATGTGTACGCCTGTGTGCGGAGAGGAGCGCTCCGCATGCTCCTCCTTTGGACTGTAGGTGAAACAGCATGTGTGGGCAGCCATCCATAACTCGGCCTTCCCATGTGTAGTGAGGAATGTGTTTTCTTTTTTTTTTGCTCTTCCTGTCCAATACAAACCCTTCCCATGCTTCAGACTGATGCAGTCAGCATTGCAATACACACCATCCTTTCTTTTTTTTCACAGCCTGTGTTCCGAATGTGCCCCTCTGAGCTTGTTTACTGAACCAAAAGGCTTTGAGAGTTCCCCTTTTGCCGTAGACCATGCTGTGTTTTTTTTACTTTAGTGATAATGTGTTAGTGTTGCCACAAAATTGCCAAGAATATCACAGTATTACAAATAGGGGTGGGAATCTCTAGACACCTCGCGATTCGATTGCCATTCAAAGGGCTACGATTCCACAAACGCAGTGATCATTTTATCATTCTTTTATTATCCCTTTGTGACTACTAGAGGTGTCCTTCTTCACAGATTTCTCCTTCAAAGAAGATATTTTATACTGTTACTGTTATTACAAGTGTGCTGTAATTTACAAAAAATGTTCTCAATTCGAAAATCCGAATACAACAGTCAGTCTATATCGGTGGTCAGTGCTCTCCACATTGATTTGACAGTTCAGTCCTGTGTGCTGCCTCTTTAGCCTTTACTGTATCAGGGTAAAAATATTATTAATTGATGGTGTCGGATTATGAAATCCAAATTGTTTTCCAGTCACTTTAACCCTGCTGTCTTGGCTGAGCGCACCTTGTGTTGTGTGTAGCAGATGAACTACGTGACCACGGTGTGCACATGTTTAAATACGTGCCTCAACAAAAAGTAAACGTCAGTACTGTTCAGGTCCTAATAACTTCTCATTAGTGTCAGCGTTTATTTGTGTACGAGTGTAAAGTGAGTGCAGGTTAACGGAAAATTTGAGGGAGGACACTCAAAAGGGAGATACTGACACGGTAAAAGAAGGCCGGACCTTTAAGGTGCGTCTGTCCTGAAGCAATGGTGGTTATAATTATGCAGCGGCAGGATATTTCAAAGAAATGAACATAAACATAAATGGATTATGTTCGGTCTCTGCATCGATGGACAGTCGTCCACGTCGTCATCATGATGCATCGGAAAAACAATTAATTTACCCACCTAATTTTCTAATGCTATCGCATCAGTAGAGAGGAAACTGAAAATGCCAAAATAACTGAACAGGAACAATTACAATATCTAATATGTACTGTTGTATTTTACTTAAAGTACTTGCAGACAAACGGTAAATTGTACTGAGAGCTTAAACATACGTCACAGGTCTTATCCAATCCCATTCAAAATAGAGTATCTTACTACACATGTCAAGAACATTCCAACTGTGGTGTGTATTTTGAAAGGGACTGGTGTGACCACATTTATAGTCCCACTGTTCCTGTTCCTGCAGAACCTTGCTCAATCCCTTAGGCACGAGCATGCACGAGCATGTCCATCAACAGCAGTCAGCTGTCTTTTGGCTTAAGTGTAACTGGAGCTGTTTTGTCCCAGTGCCCCCCCTCCTATATCAGTTCATCGATGAAACATTAATGACTCTTCCATCTGCAAGATGCTAACACCTCTGCCTCTGTTTGATGCTGTTCTCATTTTAACAAAACGTTTGTGTGTGGTGCCACTTGTTTGCCTCCTGGCACCTGAACCTGTTGTTGGTTGGTGTAAAGGTTCTGTGGACACAGCAGTGTTACATTACACATACACACACACACACACTCGCACTATTCACGTTTGTTGCAAAAGTTGTCATGGTACACAATTTCAAGCCCTTGTGAAAATAGAAAAATGTTTTGCCACAACAGTGTTTCATCACCACCACTCTGATTTAATGCAGAGCAGTGGAACATTGACTCTGCACAGACCTGGAATTTATTTGTCTTGAGTGATCTGATCACAAGTGGTCAGCACAGGTCAGTACCTGTCTGAATGCACCCAATTGTGTCCTCAATGCGTCCTGGGCCAGATATGAGGGGTCGTCTACTTAGCTGACATCCTCTCACACAAAACAGACACACATGATTATTTGCAGGAAACTCATTCAGCCCACATTTCAATGTTGGGTGAACAGGCAAGCTTAGCTGTGTCCACTTGTGATCACATTTCTCAAGAAAGACATTAATACCAGGTCTGAACAGAGCTACAAGTGTTTCTATTTGAGTGTTATGTATCAATGCTCTGACAGCAGTCAGTTTTTACAATTTCAAATTCATTTGACAAACACCTTTGTACCCCAGGGCCAACATTTCTGAACAGTCAGCGAGTGGTGCTCAGTGTGATGTGACTGCAACCTCTCTCTCCTTCATCCTGCCCAACTTAACAGATGGCTCTCGTTCACATGAAGGCATTTCAGCACCACACCCAGTCCTCTTCCTCCCTAGCTCTCCCTTTTTCTGTTTCACCTCATGATCGAGTCTGGCCCTTTTATCTTTTTTCATTTCTTTCAAACTTTCCCCGTCTCTCTCATCCTGGCACATATTTTCTCTTTCTACCACATTCCCATTCAGCCGCCTGGAGGCCAGATTATGCCTCTCAGATTGAGGTGTTGCAGTGCCTTCCTGAGGTGGCTCAGTAGGAATGTCAAGCTTCCTCCTGAAGCTCATTGTAACTCACTAGCACATTATGCAAAGACTTGATGAAATCCTTCAAACGGTTGAGAAAAAGGACGGCTTGAACTCAGAGTAGAGGCCAACTTGGCTAAGTTGTAAGAAAAGACTTCTTTATTCATCTAAGAGTAGCATGTTGAAAATGGGATTGCTTTGAACTGAGTTGTGTACTGGTGTTATGAGTTACAGGAAATAAACAGCTGATTGTGTTTTTATATAATAAGGCGTATAATGAATGCATAAGTCTATCTGATAATGCACAACTCTCTCATGTAGCCTTGGTCACAGTGCTTCAACTATTCATTATGAAATGGATTAAACTCTACTAATACTATTTAGTCTTAAATAGCATGCCTTCATCACCTTTTCCTCATCTGGAAAATTATCTGGCCAAACGATCCTGTAGTGTGAGGGGTTTACAGACATTATCTTAATGTCCCCGAGTGGATCGGAGCCTCTTGTGCAAGTTTAACAAGCAGCGATTGGGCATAAAGCTCAATAGCCAATGAGAGCGAGCTGACCAGGAAGTGTCACCGCCTATACTTTGCATACTTGTGTTTAGAGCCAAGACATGGCTGCCTACAGATTGCCGACAGTCTTCCTCCATGTTTGTTTTTATTCACAAGTCAGTAATGCTTAGTGTTTGGTCCTGCATCTCGAACTGGATCCTCGTATGTTAATTCTCAGGATAAAAAAATTTGAAAATGCTCTAGTGTGCAGCAGGCATTATCTGCAAGATCTCTCGCAAATATATTCAACCAACAGAAGGTATCACAGGGAACATTTCAGTAAACACGTTGGAGGGAAATGTTTGGAAAGTAGCAGTGCTAAAGCAAAGAGATAGTGTTTTTCCCTCACCAGCAGCTGGAGTTCTCCTGAAACCTGTTCAACAAGATTACATAACATTACTACTGCATGCAAGTTGGATAATCTGATTGTCCCAAAGGTACATGTTGTTTCTAGGCAGGCCCAAGTCTGAGAGGCTGTTAGATCCAAAAAAGGTGGGGCATAAGATATTTCCTCATCTGATGACAAGGGAGCACCAGTGGCCTGTTTTCTGTGAAATGAAACCTAGTGTGTGCTGTTGTGGAGGAGGGATACTCTTAAAATTGGTTTTGGTTGCACTTTAATGGAAGCACACAAAGTACGTTGGACCTTAGTCAAATGGGGTTGTGACTGTACCAGACTTCTAAAATCCCTCAGTTCAATTACAGCACATGAAATTAATCTTTTAAAATTAAGCTTTTGTCAGAGGTGTCATAATGATGCAGAGTGGATTCACAGAGAACTATGTTCCTTCGACCATGAAATGATGACTAATGCAGATGAGTTTCTGTTACTCTTAAATGAAACCTAAGCTTTGGTTGTGAGGCGTGAGTCTCTGCTGTGTGCAAACGGAGATTTGGAGAATTTGTCAGCTGCTGTGTTGGAGGAGTGACAAAAACAAATAAAAACATTTTGTTCGGTCCGAATATTAAAGGGATAGTTCACCCAAAAACGATAATTATATCCGATGGGGGGTTGGGTGACGTGTTTGAGTCCACAAAACACCAATACATTCAAAGTAAATGGTGATTCTTCAAACAAAACAAAACCACAGAAAACAATAGTAGAAGGACGTGCGAATGTCACACAAAATTCTTATCGAATGTATACCATGTAACAAAGACATAACTTTGAGTTCAGACTTTCAGGTGTGAAGATGCAATGTAATATTACCACTCAAAGCATTTTGTGATGTAACAAATGCTCAAACATAAACATAATACAGAAACTCAGTTGGCACTGGTCTTCTGTCTTGGTCTGAGCAAAGTTAGTCAGTGAAATGAAATCATTCAGTTCACTTCAAGTCTTTATTTGTGGTCGGCACTCTGAAGATTTCCCCATGATAAAAAGCACCAAATCATTTACTGGCTGTGTCTGTGTGACAGATGTGTTTGTTGAAAAAATGTGCTTACAGAGCCAAAGAACAATTCTGATACATTGTGCCCCACTTGTATTGTCGTGGACTTTACACTAGGACCAGCTGTTCCCACCTTAACCCCCGAACCCTTCTTCAGTCGTCTATTCATCATCATTTTAAGTAACATTCTGCATTTACATTCAGACATTTTTTTCAGTCTTGGGCCACATTCAAACCAACATTAGAGATGCATTTAATACACACCCTCAATGAAACCTCTGTCTTGGCACACCCTGCACACGACCATCTGTCAAAAGTGACTTCTGCTAGTGTTGTGAGAACAAAGCTGTAATGATTAGAAGATCAACGGAAAATTTGTAGGTAACAATTTTGGCAGCCAATTAGTTGTTTACCGTAAGGGAAAATTCAACTGACCAGGTGTCCCACTGCTGTGGCCTTGGCAAACAGGGAGTTTGCTACAACGGACGGACACAGCAGAAAGACACTGAGGAGGATTTCATGTCTTTATTCATATCACGTTTTATGAAGCACCTCTTTGTATAAGTTCTGGCTTGTCTTTTTTTTCATATTGTCTTGTGAAACACCTCTTTGTATAAGTCCTGGCTTTTTTTAACTTGTAGCTAGTTGTTCCATTTTGAGCACCTGTGCTTGTTGTATAAACTCTGCAGAGCTTATTATTATAAAGACTCAAAAGCAACTCCGGTCGAGGAATTTCATTATTTCAAATTTCAAGATGAATTTTCATCACATTCCTTTTGATTTCAAGCAACAAGCCAAATATTTTCATGTTTCAGTCTTTTAAATGGTATGGTTTGCCATTTTCTTTGTCTTGTAATAAAACATCCATGGGCTTCAGGAAAGGATTTGTCAGATTAATCATTAATAATAATAACGATAAAAATAATTGTTATATAATCAGTTTGGCAGCGGGGAAGATTGTTTTGCTCTGCAAGTGTTCTCCCTACATGGTGGTGAAATAATCTAGAATTTACCCGATCCAGGTAGGTCAAGAGTGTTTGTTATATAAAACCTAGACACATGCACGCACACGCACTACTCTTCGGGGCGTAGTCCAAACAACAGTCAGTCATTGTTGGTAGCTGCAAGTGTTTTCCTGGTCCAGCTTTCTGCGCTATGCTTTGTTGCCTTATTTCATTTATTAAAAAAAGCTGAAATATCACTGGAGTTCTCTCTTTAATATGCCCGGGGGAATAAGATTGTTGCTGGCCTAATCTGGGATTCCATGGGCTGTTTCTGCGCATGTGTGTGTTTGCGCCTGTATGTTTGTGCTCTTGTTTGTCTGCCCACAGAGACTTGTCCCGGGGTCTATGTTTATGTCGACAAGCTGGTCAGTAAAAAAGTCAGCGTGTGTGGGCAGTGTGACCTGTGACAAGGACAAATGTGGTTCTCTTACTTGGCCTGTCCACAACAAGCACCATTTTTTTCTTTTTTTCTTTATAAATACTGACATTACACAGGGAGCCAGCTGTTTGGATTTTGATCTGCCCTACAGTTTACCAGAAACAAAAAGTTTTAGGGATGACTACAGCACTGCTTGGCCTCTGGAACACAAAACTCTTGCCTTTTATAGTGTGTTTGTAACTTTTCAGTGTCTCCCTGGACCCTCGTGTTTTTTAATTATTAACTTCCAACCCTATCAGTATTGGCTAAGCCATAAAGCTGCGTGAAGGGATATTTTTCTTGCACTACAGAGTTGTAGAAAATGACATGCAGACTCAGAAAATGTGATTGCCCAATTTCTCCAAGGGAAACCTGATAAGTAGCTCATACAACACTATGACAGAACATATCAGTCAAACTAATACAACCAAGCGAGGATTTCCCTGATGGGCATGAATCTACCTGTTCCTCCACGGGAAAGCTAATAATGGAAGTAGTCATAGAGCTTCTGGAGACACACCCCCTCCTTTTTGTGTAAAGTTGTCAAGGGAAGGTTTTTTGGCAACACCTTGTTTAACATTCTGCGGTAAGATAAATCCTTATCTCAGATTTGCCTATTAAAAAAAAGTCTTTATTTGTCTTTCAGCGGACTTGTTGAGTTCAGCTGACTGGAGTAGTGACACGCCTCTATCACAGCAGAGGGCAAAGTAATCCTATCTTTTTTTGCAGCATCAAATTCCATTGGCAGCACACCAATAACCTTTAGGATAATACACCCCAACTGTCAAACATATGTAATTTATGTGACTAGAGCTTTGATTATTCAGCATACAGAGGGATAAAAAGGAAAGGGATATAGAGAACATGCCCTCTCTTGCTTAATAAAGTACTAGGATAATGTTCTTTTACAAAATAATGAAACCCCAAATTGCCCTTTTGGAGTTTCTTTACATCGAACTAATTAAACAACTTTCAGCTAAGACAGAAGATTAAACTAAGTTCATGCAACTGTAGTTTTGTGCATAGATGTGTGTAAGTATAGAGAAAAGATAGCTAGTAGCAATGCCTTGTCAGTCTGACTCAGTGTGACATCTGTAGCTCTGACTGTTGGTACTCAGTCCCAGTGCAACCAATAGTGTGTCCTGTTAGCTCTGCCATCAGGGGGAACACAGATTAGGGCTGCAGAATGAGAGTAACAACAAGATAGTGTTGGTGTTTCCTGTGTCTGTTGTCTTAAATCAATGTGGGACATGGATTTTGACTAGACCTCAGTACCTAGTACTGGTACCCAATACCAATAACCCATAATAGTCGCATGTCGATGCCGCTTCTAACACGCGACGGACGTAAAAAAGAAAACAAATATCTCCTGGTGGAAAAGCCGTGGCACACACAGATGTCAAGAGAGTTAATGGGGATAAGAGCCAACAACAGTGTCTGTGTGTTCACCTGACTGCACCATCTCTCATCTGAATAATAGATTTGTTGCTTTTGTGAAGGCTGTGTTGTGCGTTTGTGAAAGGCAAATTCTCCGGATTTTGCAGTTCATGTCTCAAGCCTACAATAAGACTTGTCCAGGATGAACCCCACCCCTTGCCCAATGCCAGCTGAGATTGTCTTCAACTCCCCCACGACCCCCATAGGAAAGCATGTATAGCTTTTGGATGGACTGATGATATGTTTAGATAGTTAACACTATCAGTAAACACAATCTGAATTGTTGCTTTGTCTTTTTTTGTCTGATTTCTTCTCATCGGCATATAATAAGATAGCACCTGCTGAATGTCTATAAATATCTGTATGTGGTCTATAGGTTAGCTTTCCCCCTTCTGTGTCTTTCCTTCCACTCTTCTCACCACACTGTCTTCTGTGTTCTGTGCAGGCTAAACGAGGAGATCAAGGATTTCTATGACTACATCTCCCCGCGACCAGAGGAGGAGAAGATGAGGCTGGAGGTAGTGGATAGAATCAAGGGTGTCATCCACGCCCTATGGCCCAGCGCTGAGGTACGCATGCTCCCCAAAAATGTATAAGTAGGGTGCGACCGACTTGGTTTTTTAATGTGCCGCTGATAAGCGAGGTGAGAATTGCCGGCAGCTATTGTAAAACAAATATTACCCGTAATCAGAAAGCCATGCGATGAGGGACACACTGCATCACTGGAGGTTATTTTGTTTGTGCAGAAATGGATTTGTAAAATAGATGGTAAATTATACACGCTGAACACAATTTATTTTGGCCTGGTTGAGTTATTTAAAACAGTAACAGTTATTTACAACTCTCAGGCACCACAGTTATTATAAGAGCGTGGCTGTGTGAGAGATATTGAAGTAGTGGCTATAAGCTTCAGCCTTTCATCAAGATTCCTTTTTCGTTATCTCGCTGCTGCACAACTATCTGTTTTGGGCCATGGTAATCAGCGCCACCTCAGGCATTTGTGCTCCCACTGACTTTGATCGTGCTGATAGAGCAGTGTGTCTGCTCCAGGCTTTGCAGGTCGTAAATTAAGGAGCACAGCTTTATTCCTTTTCCACTATGGACTGTGCTGGGGCAACATGGTCATACAGGGAGTGTGAACCAACCACAGTTACATAGTTTCATAAGCAAGACAACAAATCAATACGTCTTTCTAGTGAGGGTACATTTTAGTTTTTTCTGTCGGGGCCTATATAGAAACGTGTATAAATTTGAATAAGCGAATGACTCCAATAGGATTTTTTTACATATGGCCTACCCCTACTGACAACTAAGATGATATTTAGGTGTACTGTATGTAATAAGATAGTACTGTTAAGTATCATGGCTAGAATGTCGGTATGTTCATGGACATCATAGCTGCTTGTAGATCCCATCACATAGATGGTCTCTAGTTTATCTGAGTTTGGATAAGAAGACGCTCACAGGTGGTGCTGCCGCCGCACGGAGTTGTGATCTTTCCAGGTATATTGAAGCTTGTCTCAGTGAACGGTCTCATGCAAGCTTCACCATCGTACTTGAAATATCTTAAACTCTTGACCTTTTAGATATTCACGGCCTGCCAGTGATTGACCCCACTTAATGAAGGGGTCAAATAAAGGTTTGACTGGATGGTGCCAAGACAAATCAAAACACAGCTCATCTTCGTGATCACCCCCTGTAGTTAGCTCACCTTTCACAGAAGTGTTCAGGATTTCCTGTTGATTTGTTTGTAAACACGGCTTTGCAATCAGCTTAGCCCTGGACATGTGACTGCTCAATGTCGGACGTAGAGAGAAGGTGTAGGAGAGTTAAGGAAGGGTCAAGGCTTAAGTCTATTTCTGTTTGGATGCCAATTTTTACATGCTCAGCGGGACGTTAAAAGGTGGAAGGTTGAGGATATTTTAGTCCCTCCAGTTGCATGCAGATGATTGAGATCAGTGACTAAAAGGATTGTTTTGAATGTAAACATCCTGCCATGTTAGATTTGACAAAATGGAGAATATTAGCTTGTTTTATTCAGACCATGTACTCAATTCACCTTATTTTTCCTGCTGATCAGTGGTTTTTGTACCACGCCTGTGGAGTTTGGTTTGGTCTTTACAAAGACACAATGTTTGGTGGCTGAACAATTATATTTGCATCTCAGAGAACCTGTTTTATATTGGTAAAGCATAGCAGAGGGAAATCTTAAGAATGCTACCTTGAATGATGATGCAGTCCACCCATGTCATAGTCTTTAAGAAAGAAATGGGTCTTTGATTGAAGATGTTAAAGGTTTAGAGCCACATGAAACATGATCAAAACACTGAAGTGTAAGATTTCTTTTTGCTTGTTATTCTACAGGGTGTAACTGTGTGTATTCTCTCCCTCAGGTCCAAGTATTCGGGAGCTTCAGCACCGGCCTCTACCTTCCAACGAGGTGAGTCATTAAGTTTCCTCTTTCTCTTTGCCAAACTGTGCTGCCCTATAGAAAACTCAAATATATTGCAGTGCACTGGTTTATTTGGAGAAATTTCTCTTTCTAATTGATCTGCTTTTGTTCAGAGTGTAAGTGTTTCCGTCATTTTTAAAAACTTTATTCCTAGAGAGACCTGTGACTGCTGACCAACCCAGAAACACACTATTGCCTACACACAGACACACACAGCAATAAACTCCCCTGAGCACACAGACACGTCACCTGGATTAGTGGACTCTTCACAACATACTGAGCACTTTAATGGGACTAAGCTGTTTTGTGAATGCATGCATGTCATTGGTTGATGTATCTGTGTCTCTTTTATTCCCTGGAATTCCTCATTAAGAGTTTATTTAGCCATATCTCAGTTACACAAATATAGGTGTGTCTAAAGGTACACATGCTTTTTCACAAGAGGGAAGTCAAGCCACGTGTGTGCAGTGAACTACCATGAAAAAGATATAAAAAAAAAAAAAAACTGAACATAATCTGAAGAAAATAATAGAAAATTTAACTAATAATGCAACGACATGTGCTTTTCACATGGAACATTACAAACTGTTGCTATGTGAGTGAAAACAGTTTTGGTCCAACATTGTAATTTGTCTTGAGTAACTCTTGTATGTTTTTCCCCCAGTGACATTGACCTGGTAGTTTTTGGGAAGTGGGAGACGCTGCCTCTCTGGACACTGGAGGAGGCGCTGCGCAAGAAGAATGTTGCAGATGAGAACTCTATTAAAGTTTTGGACAAAGCTACGGTAGGAATGTTGGCACTTGCTAATGTGTATCTGTGTAGTTGTGTATATACACTGTGTTGCTAAATTAGTTTTTGTTCATAAATGCCCCAAAAAATATAATTTTTAATAGTTCTTGCTGCAGGGGCCCTGGGTTTGAATCTGGCCTGGGCCTTATCCTGCATGCCACCCCCCTCTCTCCCTCTCCATGTCACCACGTATCTCTCCACTGTTGTTATGAAAATAAAGCTGAAATGCCTCCCCGAAATCTTAAATCTTAAATTAATATGTAATTTGTCGTCAACTTTGTGTTTCACTGTACTATGGATTTTGTGACATCCATAATAATGTCATGGTATGTGCTTGTGAGCAGCTCTTTGCTTTAGATCCCTTGCCTTATCATGTTTTCAAACCCCTCCCAACCTTCTGTTGTCTTGATTTGAAACCGTGCGTAGATTAGATTTTCCTTCCTTTTTGAGTTTATTTCATTTCAGGATTTATAGGATTTGACTAAAGCTTAGTCTTTGTGTTTCACGTTCCACTTTTGTTTGGGATTTTATAGAGCAGATCAGCACTCTTACATCTTTGCTCAAGGATTTGGGTTAAGTATTAGTCAGTGGAACGATTATATCAGTAAACGTGGGTTGTGAACAATTGTGTGTGTTCTTCACTTACAATAGACTCAAAGCACTATTATGATTATGAAGGCAGATTTACTTACGGATGTCGTATAGCACAATGTCGGGTTTGTCTTTCTTCCTCTCTGATGTGTGTAAAATATGTGTTTTCAGGTTCCCATCATCAAACTGACAGACTCTTTCACCGAGGTCAAAGTGGACATCAGCTTCAATGTAAAGAGTGGTGTCGACGCTGCTCGCCTCATCAAGGAATTCAAAGAGGTTAGTTTTATTCATTCAGGACTCCACCCTGCTGTGTATTCAGGAGCATGTGTAACTTGAGATTTTAAAACAATACATCAGATTGATATTTTTATGTATCTTTGGCATATTTAGCCATCATGGTCAGTAAAATGTACACTATGGGTAATATTTTAGCTTGACTGACTTACTTAGTGCCCTTCTTATAGCATTAAAAGACAACCTAGCTTTTTATAATATAATGGTTTATTGGCAGCACATTTAGGAGTTTATCAGCACATACTGACAAACAGGGAGTTTATCTAATTCAAAAACAGTGTTTTAATGGAGATTATATGCCTTGTAAGTCATATTCAGAGAATTTATTTTATCCCACATTTGAACAACATTGTTGACAAGTAAAAAAAGATGTTAACTTTGGAACATATCAGGTTCTTACATAGAGTAGATCAGTGATTAATGGGTCTGGTCATTACAATTTCTAAGCCTTTTTGAACCTTCCTGTTCTCCTCTAGAGGGTGCTGTAAACATCAACATCTATTCCTTATTCTGTCCCTCATGTGCCTGTGTTTGATCCTGCAGAAATACCCTGTGCTGCCTTATCTGGTGCTGGTGCTGAAGCAGTTCCTACTGCAGAGGGACCTCAATGAAGTTTTTACTGGGGGAATCGGCTCCTACAGCCTGTTCCTCATGGCTGTCAGCTTCCTGCAGGTCAGACACACAACAGCTCTTCATGTTTTTCACAACTTAGCTATTTGTGTTTAGTGCTTGGTTTCTGCTTAGCTATAACGGATATGGGGCCCAAACAGATAAACTCTATACAATTTTTTGTCTGTGGTTTGTTTGTTAAGATGTACATGAAATAAATAGGACTCCCGATATATTCACTTTGGTGGAAATAAAAATGCAGTCGAAGTCATCATCATATACTGGATGTAAAAAATGCAAAGACCATCATGTTAACATAATAGTAATGAATATCCCATAGACACTCTTTTTACCACCGCGATGATTCTGACCTCCACTCTTCTCGTGGTCTTTTCTCCAGCTCCACTACAGGGAGGACGTGTGCAGTCCCAACATCAACATCGGTGTTCTGCTCATCGAATTCTTTGAGCTCTACGGTCGTAACTTCAACTATCTGAAGACTGGCATCAGGATAAAAGACGGAGGTTGCTACGTTGCCAAAGATGAGGTTCAGAAGAATATGATGGACGGCTACAGGCCCTCCATGCTCTACATCGAGGACCCACTGCAGCCAGGTAGGAACAGTGCCAAAAGAATGTTGAATTTTGCCTTTTGTTGTTGTTTTCAGCTTCTCACACATTTCTGACTGTTTGTGTCCAACAGACAACGATGTTGGCCGGAGTTCATATGGTGCCATGCAGGTGAAGCAGGCGTTCGACTATGCCTATGTAGTGCTCAGCCACGCTGTGTCCCCCATTGCCAAGTACTACCCCAATAATGAGACTGAGAGGTGAGGAGCACATTAAAGAATCTGTCAATTACACGTCAGAGAGAAGAGACAGATACTGAGCTGTGATAAAGGAATTTCAACTGATTGCGCTTGATCCATCACATTGTTCTTCAAAGCCAGTAATGGCTGTATAAACTGTAGTTTTACAGATGTACCTCCTCTTTTGTTCTATCACAGCATACTTGGGAGAATAATCCGGGTGACACAGGAAGTGGATGAATACAGGGAATGGATCCTAAAGAACTGGGGGAGGCCGTCCCAGAATGACCTGCCACTCAACAGTGAGTTCAAACGCCAACATCTAATATCTTTTCAAGTCTGCTTGAAGCTAAAATTCAAGAAGTCAAATGAGGGGTAAAACTGCTGCGGGATCTGACTCCACCTGACCCTGTGTTGTGTGCATTTCTCTTTTCTCTTTAGGAAATGATGTCACGTTATTCGAGTCCCAGCAGCTCGATGAGTGCAACAACAACGTTCCAGACGACGACGATGATGATGACGACGACGACGATGTTGTTGTGGTTCAACCGTCGACCCCCCACAGCAAGAACTCCTCCAACTCCTCTTCTCCGTCCCCTTCACTGCGCTCCTCTCCTTCCTCCTCTCTGCTGTCACCTTCCTCAACGTCTTCCACCTCCACCTCCAGTTCCAGCGATGCGGTCAGTCTATCACAAACACACATACACACCTACCTTTCAAATATTGCTACGTATATGTACTCATCTGCAGCACTTGAAGCTTCATGACTGGAAATAGCTATCAAATAATGTTAATCATCCATTGATCTGCTTTTCCCCAGGACTCTGATGGCACACCGTGTAAAACAGCCAAGCAGCAGTCTGGCTGTGGCTCCAGCGTCCACAGAGACAATTCGGCTGCCGTCAGTAATCACCGAACACAGAGCCAAAATACCAGCACTCCATCTGGAAGCAACAAGGGAGGAAAGGTGATGTCAGCCTTAACTTGAACATAATTTGACAGTTTTAACACATTTTGTGTTGATTTTCCATGCTAGATAAGTAGCTTATCTTGTCATATCTCTTCTAACCTTAGTCTATATATACTGTATTTCATATCGTAAACGTGCAGAGTCACTTATCTGTTTTTTGTGTTCTAACCCCAGGCCAGGATGTCTCGCTCCCACCATAAGAGTGGCCACCACGGGCAGCAGAGCTCCTCCTCCAGCACCAAAAGTCATCCGAGCAACAAGCCACATCACCAGGGCAACAGCAAGAAGAGGAAAAATGTTCGGGACTCTACACAAGACGATCTCTGCAGATAGGGGTGACCTGGCCTGGCCCGCCCCCATCCCCCCCGTCCTCGTCTGCAAACTGACTGCCTGTCATGTCCCACTTCTGCTGCCAGACTCCAGCCTCAGGAGGGTGTTAGTAGTATTGAAACCTCTTCAGCATCTGTCTCTCTATCAAGCTTTTTGAGATGACAAGCAACTATTTCTAGCAGAAAAAATAAGAACAAAAAAAATGAATCGTTATAGGAAATGGGGTTTAATTTCTTGGACCTAAACTGAAATGGCAAGGGATATATGTTCATTTGCTTCCCTACAGCTTCTTTTAAGGAGCAGTTTCCTTTCCCTCAGTCAGCACCGACATGACATGCCTCTTGCGCCTCCTGCTGTCCAGGAGTGGAGAGGCTGTTTGTATGGAATCTACTCTGGAGTGAAACCTGGAGCTACTGGCTGGAAAATAGGATTAAAAATTTTAGCAAAAAAAGACAGAAAAAAATGGCAAATGGCTTAAAATGTATAAAAAACTGAAATGTTATGTTTAACAACAGAAA
This sequence comes from Limanda limanda, assembly GCF_963576545.1. Lineage (NCBI taxonomy): Eukaryota > Metazoa > Chordata > Actinopteri > Pleuronectiformes > Pleuronectidae > Limanda > Limanda limanda. Next base: position 12,847,217 of record NC_083638.1, read on the forward strand.
GATATGTACACAGATTTTTTTAAAGATGGTAACTTACAAATGCAATCAGTGAGAGTGGGAAATAACTTATGCATGAGAATTTCTTTTTGTTGGTTGATTTTTCTGTTGGTTTAATCTGTTGTGGTATGTCTAAACAGGTTATACAAGGATTTGTAAAAAAAAAACGCGCCAGAAAAAAAAAGTTTGAAAAATACAAGTAGGAAAAGATTGTTTATTATGACGTTTTTACAAGATATACCGATTGAAGACATGTAAACATGCACATCTTGCGCCTGCAGCTTTTCGGCCAAAGCCGGGAGCTGGTTCGGGTCCCATTGCCAACATGATCATCAGCATCTACTTTTACTCTTGGTTGCTCTCTGTGAGTGTGCTACAGTGTTAAAAAGAATTCAGCCTTGAGTGAGCCAGTGCTCGCATACAGCCCTAATGATGACTGGGTGAGAGATCGTCATCTTGCCTCAATAGCACATTCACACCAGTGTAGAGGCTGTAAGACGACAGGTTTAAATTCATATGGGGGTGAAAATGGTTTTATTGAAAAATCCTACACTTGAAAAAAAAAAAAAAATTGTGTTAAAAAATACAACTGTGGATAATGATCTGTTCCTTCGGTAATTTGCCGACTACAAAAATCATTTCTATTTGTTAAATGTATTTATTTTTTTATTAATTCTATGAACATAGTATGGATAAATGTATTAACATTAGAGCCCATATCTTTTTGAGTCCTATATTTGAAATAGGATATATTTGGGGAGGTGGGCTGGAAACTGTTATATTCAGGTACAGTAAAAAATACCACCTTTTTATTTAATTGGGTTGTTTTTTTGTTTGATTTTTCTTCCGTGACAGTTGAGTGACCAAGTTACTTTGAAAAGCTTGAGAGAGACCACTTTGTCCTACAGTGACAATTGTATTTTAATCTGTGGCTGGTCTACTTACTTCAAAAGGGAGCGGATTTTTTTTTTTAAATTTAAATTTTATTTTATAAAAGCTGTCACAGCAACAAAAATATATTCAAAATGTCAACCCCCTTCTGTCATTGCAGTAAACCACCTATCCTGTAGATGGAGTCATTGCTCTTGAGTCTTGATCCACACTGAGTTTGGGCTTGTATACTGCATTTGGACGGTTTCTCTCTGCATCGTTCTCCTGATAATTCCCTGATATGTAAAGTGATCGGGCAGCTGCACATGGAGAACCCCATACGCTGGGTGCTTGCTGGAGGGAGGGACACACCAAAGCACAGTGCAGCCCCCTGTCCATCTTTACCTTTTGTCCCACAGTGAAAACTAGTAGCCAGCAATAACTACCCACCTGATGATCACTACAATGGCTGCTGCAGCTGCACGGTGTACCGTGGTTTGAGACAGCGAAGCACATCAGACTTGCATCCCGTTATGATAGGAGATGAAATGTTAAGGTTCAGTGCCCCTTTCCCATCACCCCTCAATGCTACAGCTGCGGTCTAAATGCAGTATATAACCCCTGGTCTTGTGGTAGACAGGACTAGGAGAGGGGTAAAGTCAGCAGCACCACCTGAATGTCCACTGATCATTTCTTCTTCACAGCAGGAAGACTTCAAACCAACTGTACTCATCTGAAACGTTGTTTCTCTGCAGCTATTACAATCCATGCAATAAACCAGTACAATGAATCCAGGCGTGCAGGCACTATTCTTTCTGCGTTGAGTTGTTGTATCATGGTGTAGTGATTTTTCATAAAGTACAACCACTGGGCTGGTGGTGTATCGGTGACGTGCGCGTCCACGTGTGACAGATGGAGGTGTGGCGTGCTCGCGCCTCGCAAGAGCAGCAGCAGGAGCAGGAGCAGCACGCTCTCCTCCTCCTCCTCCGCACCTCCTCCTCCTCCAGCTGCTCCCGTAGATCTGTCCGCGGGATGTGAGCCGCCCCAGCAGGTAAGACACTGGAAGTTCGTTTCACATTCACATAGCGACAAGGTGTGGAAGCCGGAAGGAGCTGGAACTGATTTGAAAGAGGAAGGTTAGTTGAGAGCCCCCCAGAAACCGGTCAAAAGCCTTGTTTGGTTCATCGGAAATAACTTCTCGCTCAGGTTCGATTTTTTGTTTTTGTTCTGGTGGAGTTTCATTCAGAGGTTTTTGGAACTGAAGGAGCAGTGGAACTTGTGTGTGTGTGTGTGTGTTTGTGTGTGTGTGTTGGTGTTTGCCCGGCTCTCACCATCCTCACTCGGGGGTCTGGTTGGACTTCAGGAGCTAAAGCTAACCGGCTCCACAGACACGAGTCCGCCCGCTCGACCGGGTTCGAGTCCCAGCTGACAGAGAGCGGGCAGGTATGTGATCTGAAGTCCCTCTTTGTTTCCCTCCTGTTGGACCACCATGTGTGAACCAGTCCCGGGGGGCCACCACCTCATGTGCCCCCTTCTTCTTCCTTCTGTGCCTGCTGGAGAACACACAGGGGATCAGCCTCCGTGACACTGACACGTTGAAGAAATCAAGATTTGTGCTAAATCCAAAATATCAGATTTAAAAAGTCAAAATTACGAGGTAGTCATCGTTTTTGATTTAGTACGTCATCTTTTTCAAGACACCAAGTCATTTTGAGTTGGACATTATTTCGTTATTCTAAGTCATTATTTTATGTTAGTAACTCATTATTTTTGAGACACCAACGCATTATTTTGAGTTGGTCATTATTTTGTGACACTAAGTCATTATTTTGAGTGAGTCAGTTAATATTTTATCTTAATAAATCGTTATTCCAAGCTAGTCATCATTTTTTAGTGAGTTCTTTATTTTTGAGACTTATTTTAAGGTTGTAATTGTTATTTTGGGTCATTATTTTGAGATGCTTTGTTGATTTTTCTGTAAGACAATATTTTGATTTGGGAAGTCATTATTATGGGAAAGTTTCTCATTACAACGACTTCAAGATGTGTCTTAACAAACTTGGCTTCCATTGTCTTTTCGGAGATTATTATTATTTTCGAATACTGATTATTTCCTTGGGGATGTGTCTTTACACAGACACGGCAATGAAACCTGCACACGTCTGCCATGTCATCTTGTGTTGTCTGGTGTCAGTTGTCAGTGACTTCGTGTTCTTCCACATACGGCCAACCCCAAAATATTTTCAGGGAAGTAAAGGCTTTTTTTCAAGTATGTAAAAGTGCGGCTGTGCTGTCTAAGACCCTGCCTGGAATAGTTTCCCTTTTATATTTCCTCACATAGAACATAAAGCTCATGATCTTAGCAGTGAATCTAACCTGTAATTTCAGAGTCATTAGTGACTTGAGTCTCTTTGTATAAGGTCCACATAATAAAATACAGATTGTATTCATATTTGAACAAGAGAACTCGCTTTTTGGATAAAAAAAAAATGTGGCTTTTACATTACTGATCTGTCCTTCACTCCCTGCGTCACAGATGGTTTTGAATAAAGAAGGATTTTATAAATCAGTATTGTTTGACCTAAACCCAGTGTACACAGTATGGCCTTGAACATGTCATTGAAAAAGCTGCAGACATCCCTGCTGTTTTAATTACTGACAAATTGTCAGTGACAATGAATAGCACAGAGCTTAGCACAGAGCTGTTTGTTGTACTGCTGCATTTTAATAAGGAGCTTTTGTGGTTGTGAAAAATGATTCTGGATAACTCGCAGACCTTAAACTCTCGACAGTTTTCATAGAAACTACTCTCTGATGAAGATTTACCAGTAGTATGCACCACTTTGTGTGTCTGTCATGCTGCAGGCCAGCTGATGTGACCGCTGTGGATGTAGATGTCCACCTAACACATCACTGAAGGAGCAGACAATGCCTATATATTATATGGCTTCATATACATACAATCAAGTGATCCAGCCACCCGAACTGTGGCTTTTATGGCTCCTTGCAGTGCCACCTGTAGCTGGAGGCATCATGTTTTGGGGTTCATCGTCTGTCCATCCATCCGCCCCATTACAACATTATTTATAAAGCACCTTTCAAACAATTAAATTCAGGATAAAAACACATGGATTCAGAGATAAATGGTTACCAGAACAATCAATAATAGAAAATACACCAATAATAGAAAGTTAAGATAATTGAGTACACACAATCAACAGTAAAATATCAGTCAAACAAAATAGAATAAGATAAATAATGAATATAAATACAGCTACAACATTTTAGAACACTACATAAAAGCCGGACAAAATCTTGGGGTTTTATATAACATTTTTGGCCCGGAGTCAGTAATTTATCCGCTAAATGTAACAAATTTTCACACAAATGTCTTATTTGATAAAATAGAAATTATGACATTTTATACCCAAATGGTCAGAATCACTGTGACATCCTAATGTTATATAAAGCCATGTTCCTGGCCATTATTCTAATCTACACCATAACTCAGAGGGGGAGATTGTGACTATTTCCTGCCATGTGATTGGTTGACATAGGCCAATGTGATCCATGAGGCTGTAATTGGGCGAACAGATCAGTTAATCTGCTTATATACACGTCATGATACCACAACGCGGTATTTTCTCTACAGCTGAATCCACTTTTTTTGCTCTAATGAATATTTCAAATATTCTGCCAGGCAACAGTATAAATATTATCGTAGGTAATATGAGAATCCGTCGTTCAAACTCAGCCCTTGTTCGTCAGCGCAGTTCCTCGGCCGTAACTTTTCCTAAAGAGGATTTTTCCTGGCATCGTCGTGTTGCTCAAACACTGGATGAAAGAAACTTCTGAGTCAAACAGAGATTGTGTAGCTGTACAAACATCTTGTGAAAACATATCGCACTATGTTCCTCCACCAGAACTACATGTGAGTGTAGTTCTGCTGATAAAGGCTGTTAGCTGAAGCTCAATAGCGACGGCTGCTTGACTCTAAACTGAATTCCTTGTTTTATGTTATCAAACAATGGGAGTAGAACAATTTGTGAAAAACCCTGTGATGGGATGTTAATTGCATTCTTGGTTCTGTAACTCCGGGTGTGCAGATACACTTGGCCTCATGTTTCTGATCATAGAGAGCATACATAGCGTCACCATCTGCATAGGGATGACGGCCACGGCTTGTGTGTGGGGTTGGTGTCATTTGGACGATTACATCATTAATCCGTTTTCCAATTCTACTCTAGTAAATGGAGGTGGCTTATAGGGTTTAGCAGTAGCTGGTTTCTGTGATGACGACAGCGACCCATCATTCCTATTATCTGGCAAGCATAGGATAGGATATTAAAGCCACATGACATTAAATAGTGAGCATAGCAAAACAGTTACGTCACAAATGTTTTTGAGCGGGAAATGCATCGGGTTAAAAATCAAGTGAGAGGGGAAAGAGGGCATCGCTCTTGAGGTACCGAGCTGGTTTTGTTTGAGTGTTATCGGCATATAAGATGACAAAGTGGCACCAGCGTGGGCAGGGGTTAAATTCCCGGTCATGGATCAGTGGATCAATGCGCTGCTGCGGTGCCTGGGTCCTCTCACAGGAAAAGCTGTAATCTAAATTATGACACATACATTGGCATTTGCCATCAGTGAGCAATTATCCATTGTGCCGCTGTGATGTATCTAGTTCTGAGAAGATGGGAAGCTTGTTGTGATTGTGCATGTTAATAGATTGATTTTACACTTTGCTGGAGCTGGACAGGGAACGTCTGTTGCAGGCCGGGCCGCACGGGCACAAGCACATGCTCACACAAACAGAAAAGCCATGAATAGCTCTGGGGCTGTTTGCAGTGATGACACAGTCGACTATCCTCACCGTTGTTTTGTGACCAGTCTCTTAATAACCAGTGGTGGAGTTGTTTTGCGTTTCTCTTTTTTTTCCTCCGTCATGCAGCCTAAGCTGACGGTGGAGGCAGCACAAAGCAGTGATTCCAAAAGTGAAGTCTGTACATTTAGGGGTTTTCTATGAGAAAATGAAAGTTTTTTTTCTCCAGAATATTTTATATCTAGTACAGATGTTCCAATACCATTTTCCCTTCCCAATCCCTGGACTTTGCGTATCAGCCGATATACCATTCAGATGCTTGTACATTTAAAAAAACAACAATTTGTATAACACATTTAAACTAGCTGTATGAACTTACCCTATATGGAAGTGATGATTACTCTCATTGGCCTATTTGCTGGTGTTGTAATTGGCAACACTAGTGCCAACCAAGTCTTCCTCGTGGTACAGTTCACCATTTTAGTTGTGAGGCTTTCACAGCACTGCTTCATGCTGGACTACTGGAAAGCCTTTCTTCTTGTCACATTAAAAACAGTACTTGCTTAGGACGGCGAAGAAGAGGTGATTTCCGGGTAAGGTAAAATTTCAGTTGACACAATGGAGGTATTTCTGATGCTTGTATTGGAACATCTGTAAGTTTTAGATATTAACTGCCTACACTGTTGTGTCCCATCCATAGGAAAAACTGATATTTGAAACGAGAGATAATCAAATCCTTTTGGGCTTTTGTGGATTAATGTAAATGGATTTTATTCAGCTTTGTAATCGGTCTGTATCCTTAGTTGTACTGTTTATCTGACCAGGTTATGGTTGCTTACAAACTGCTGCTTTTCTCTTTAGTCTCACTCCTCCCGAGTTTTTACAAATACAAATTGTACTCATTATTGGGAAAGTTAGTTGTCCTATGCATCATCACTGATGCTAAAGAGAAAGCTGCAGTCTTGTGTAACTTACCTAAACACATCCTCTAGTGTGCAAGCGTCTGGTCTGTGCTTGACAATAACGGCGACCTTGACAGGAAATATGGAGAACTTCCACAGGAAATGTGAATGTAACATCTTCTATAGAGCGAGGGCTGACGCCATCTCTTGCTGAGAGACACTCTTGTACTGCTTTCATTATCTTTCTCAGACTACAGCTAACTTCTTCAAAACAAATTTGTTATAAAGGGAAGAAAGATATTTCTGTTCCGGTAAGAGATCCTCATAACAACCACATGAATCCTATTTGTGCTGTAGTACTGCAAAATGATGTTGCGGGCGGTGCTCACCTTCTGACCCACTTTTAATGCTCTGTTTTAGAGTTATGACTTGGTTTTGAGGTGTCAGGAAAAACCTACTTCACCTTATGCTGTTGGAGACTTTCTTCATATCTCAGTCGAGAAGTATCACACACATGCGCACACACAGACACACACACACACAGAGTGGCTGGTTGCTCACATAATAGGCATTTTCTGTTGTCATTAGACCCTATGATGTACCCAAATGCATCTAGCCACTCATAACCCTAATGATTTCAGCCACTTCTACCCTCTCTCCCATTTTCTCTCCCTTTGTCTCTAATCATTCATCCTCACGTTCCCTCGTCCACTTTTCGAGCAGGCTCTCTACGTCACCCCCGCTGCCGCCACTCCTCCTCCTCCTCCTCCTCCTCAGGCTTGAAATGAGAAGGGTCCTCTTAGTGGACAGAGCTCTAATCCCTGAACACACTCTGGAGACTAATCGGACTCATTAACTCTGACTCTGGTGCTTTGAGCCGGAGATCAGCACTAATCCTTCTTCACCACAGCCTTTGAGATACATGCTGCTTTTTTGTTCATGCAAATGAAGAGAGAGATCAACCATGCAACCTGTACATGGTGATTTTAGGATTCTGTAGTATTAATAGTTGTTTTTTGGTCCAGTAGTCCCAACGCTCCACTTTTAGCTTTAAACATAACCTCAAAATGATTTTCCGTCCCACTGAATTTCTATTTTTGACAACAAGTCACAGTGTTAAAAAGGGAAAGGATCGAAAGACAGAGCAAAAACACTGGTCATCAGATCATTGGTCTGTGATTCAGGCCACTTACTGCCTTGCTCACTGGAACCACCAAACTCATCTGGATTGTTTTTTATACCGTTAACGCTCGTTTGATCTATTTATAATCAACCTAACTTCTTCTCAGTAGTGACTGGTCTGATCGTATGAGGCTGGAGTGTTGAGGAGAGATGACCTTTACATGGGTGATGCCTCTCTCCATCTCTCACTCCCAGGATTTCCTCCATATTGTGTCATGAAATTGCAGGAAACTTCCCCACTGTAGAAAAATAACCAACACTAGCAGGATGCCATCAGGACCAGGTCCTCTAAAGGCTCAAAGGCCTCTGTCACTGACGTCATCAAATCTGCGGGAGACCCCACTTCACTGTTTAACTGCCCAGTGGAAACTTTGAGTAAGTGGTTTTATCTTTCTTTATGCTGCTGAACGCTTGTTCTTTTCACTTTAACCTATTGACTTTTTGAAATGAAACACAAGCAAACGCAAATTCATGCTGATAACAGCTGAAACTTAAACTTGAACTGACTGCTTGTGGTTATTCTAGCTGCACATTTTAATAACACTGCCACTCTCATTTAGAAAATGTGCAAACTACATAGATAACCCTTCTGACTAATGATCTGCTCGGCCGGAGTTATAACCAAATCTGTTCGTACAGATTCAAATCAGGGCTGTTCTGAAGTTACACCATAGTATCATTAAACTTCCTCTGTTGCCATAGATTACCATGGCAACAGAAGAAGTTTGAAAGCCTTAAAGGGATGGTTCACCTAAAACCCATTGTCTAGTCACTATGCGGATGGAAGGGTGGGTGAAGTGTTTGAGTCCACAAAACACTTTTGGAGACTCGGGTGTAAACACCGTTGTAGCCGAATCATGTCCAATTGAAGTAACTGGTTACTTGCTAGCATCCCCACTTTTGGTAGTGGAGTTCTAGGCAAAAAACATGGTGTTTGTTACGGGTCGATTATGAATGTTGGGGCTTGCGGACACTTGGATGACACAACACAAGCAGTATGGAGGCATGTTTAGTTTTTTTATTACGTCTTAAGAAGAGGTCACTTGACTGAAACACTCTTTACCCCTGAACCTCCTATAGTGTTTTGTGGACTCAAACATTTCACCCACCCCATCCATTGGCATAGTGGTGAGTAGATAATGAGTTAATTTTCATTTTTTGAACTATCCCTTTAATCTTAAAAAATTTTTTTTTAGGTAAATAGTCTCATTTACTATGGCACATTAATCATCACAAATCACTGTTGTGCAAGAGTTTATCTTGCAATGCCTTTAACAATTTAAATCTGAAATCATAAGGACAAGGCGCGCTTCGAAACAGCCCTGTTACAATTGTAAAGCACCAATTAGTGGAAGGACACATACAGGGAGTGAGGAGCCCTGAGGGCAGCACAGTGACTCAGTGGTTTGCAATGACTTGTCATGTTGAGGGTATTTATGTGAAGCTTCTCCTTGTGTCTGGGTTTTTGTTTTTTTGCAAGTGTAGACATGCTGGTGTCAGTGACATTACATCACATAGATGAACCCAAATAAAAGCAACTTTTAAAGTTAAAAAAAAGGCACAGCAAACTGCGACGCACCAGGGCAAATTGTTGTTTTTAACTTCTATTCATTGTATTGCATTGTGATTCCAATTAAAGTGATGCATCATTACTCTGTAACATGGCGACCTCCAGACCTTCTCCCAGTCTACTGTCAGCAGCTTATTAGTGCTGATTTATATTTGTTTATGCATCTCTGCACATCCTGGACCAGTGCATCATGGTGGGGAGAACAAAGCTATTATTTCTTTTTACTAATTATTATTGTTCGATAGCTGTAGGTGGAGAGATCATGGGACAGAGGGGAAAGACAGCAACACAATCTATGGCTTGACACAAACTGGAACGTTGTTGGTCAGCACCCTAACACAAAGACCACCAGGGCTTCTTGAAAACACTGTTTTACAGGGGATTAGAGGATTCCACTCCGCTTGCATATAAGCCTGACGTGTACATGCCTGTAATGGCTTCTGCGCTCTGAGTCACAAAACTGGTATATCCTCAAGAAGTGAAATGCATGTGTGATCTGAACAGCACTGATGGGCTCTGCAAGATTCTTTTTACAAGAACATTTAGACCTGGTCCACATTCACATTTCAGCTGCTTTTCAAAGCTGCTATGTTGAAGTCATTTGATTTTCTTATGACAGGTCGGGGGGAAATTGTGTAGTTAAAGGTTATATTATGTAACAATTCTTCTTTCAAATGTCTAAAAACAACTAGACCTACTGTATGTTATATATGTTGTGCACTAATATTATCAAACCACAATATTCCAACCCAGAGGAATCCACGATTTATCATCATTATTCAAGGTGATGGGACGTTTCATTTTGGTCACCTATTAATTGCATTTTATATACTTTACCTATGACTATAGTCTGTCTCTGCTATAGGGCTGCAACAACGAATCGATTGTAATCGATTTATAAAAGTAGCTGGCAACTAACTTAGTAATCGATGAGTCGGGTCTCTTATAATGCACGGAACACACTGTGGCAGCGTCTGAGGCTGGGGCAATAAACCTGCCAATCCCGTGCTTTGTTTAGCTCATGTGACGGCGCCGTCTCCTCTCTGGATAAACATCGCTTAGACACAGGATAGACAAGTCGTCAAAACTTAAATTAAAGCTACTATTACTTCAGAGACCGTTAGCTGCAAACTGTGTAAAGTTGACTTTTTTTGGTTTACTGGAGGATTGTAAACAACTTTTAGGTTCATACCGCAGTGACAATGTGCTGCTGTGTCATGGGAACTCAGCATTACACAACTTTCTTTGAGGTTTAAAAGTGAATTGTTCACACACTTTTAAAGACTGTCACTTCCCGACTCGATGAGAGAGAAAGAGAGCAGCAGAGAGGTCGAGAGATCTATAAGCCGAATGAAGAGAGGGAGTGCTAATAGCGAACACACGCCAGTAACAAAAAAACACAACACAAAAATATACTAATTGTTTCACAGTGGTTACGTTCTAATGCACCAAAACAACCTGCTGAGAGATGGTTCATTGCTAAGTTTAGTGTGAAGACACACATGAATTCAGCTCGGTGCAGCTGGTCTGCTGTGAGGGACTGAGACTGTGTGAGGGACAGTTACACTCACTGTCACACAGATGCATTCAGCAGGACAACATTTCTGAACCAAATTTGAAGATCCAGAATTACCTTTACAATACCAAGAACATAATTTTTACTTTAAATGTGACTAGTAACAATTTTTTACATACAACATCATTCTTACTTGTCAAAACAATCATTAATTCAGTTTTAAACGGATAGTTTACCCAGAAATGTGTTGCAAATTGCAATCCAAAATAACTAATAATATAAAATTCCCATTATCAAGCCAATAATATATCGGACAGATATACTGTGCATCCCTAGTCAGAATCAAATTGTAGATATCTGAATCTGGAATTAGCATCATAATTAAGTCTCTAATACATATAAAACCAGCATTGTACAAGAAGAGGAAGTTTCTTTTCGAATAAACAGCTGGAAAGGGTCAAATTTAGCTATTGTCTATTTATCTGATTGATCAATTGATTAAAAAAAATTTCAGCAGATTAATCTATCAAAATAATCATTAGTTGCAGCCCTACTCTGCATTAACTTCAGCGTAAATCAAGGTATACAAAGTATACAATATGGTCTGTTAAGCGATTCTCATGGAACTAATTCAGTGAAGGACAAGTTTTTGAATGAGAGAGAGAACTGTATTGCTTGCCACTTGTAGTTGCCACAAAACTGTAGCCCAAACAATGACGTCTGAATACCTGCGTGCACCATAGCAACTTTATGGAGGATCGCATGAGAGCGCACACTGCAAATAGTTCTGCACAAAGCTATATAATGCAGCAAATCTGCTATAATCTTTAACCAAGTTAAAGATCTCTTATGTTATAATTAGCAGTATACACATTTTTTTGGGTGCATTGTGAAACTGTGGTGGGACAAATGAAATTATGGTGGTTCCCCACAGTCACAATAATTATTGTGAAACACGGTACATATAGTACGTTTAATCTGCAGTGATGAAAGGCATGTTTTTTTAAAATTGCCATTAATGCTTTAAAATGATCGCAGCATATTTGTATAGGTTGCTATTATATAAACTAATGTATTCTTTATTGTCTGTTCTATTGACATCATGTAGTTTCTAATTTTCCGTCAGATTTGTTCAAGAGTGTTAATGTACGTTATTCAGGAAAACTCTTCAGGGGCCGCAAAAGGGCTGTGCCCTCTTTTACTTGTGCTGTTTGGAGAAGATCTGTGCCGCCGAGATGAGATGGGATGTTTTGGAGTGCCATTAGAGAAATGCCTCTTCACCCTGTTGTCTGTTAAATTGCTCCATTTCCTGGGCGCCTTCTCCGCCCACGGTCCCTTTTGTGAAAACACTAATTGCAATGAATCTGCCTTCAGCAGTGTTGTGATAAAGTGTGCTTTAAAGTCGGCTCACACTCAAAAGCGAATCATTTATTTATAAGCAAAAAGATACAATCAATTATACATTCAGAATCCTTTACCTTGTATAATGCCCACAATGCACTCGGTTGAGATAATTTGTTGAGGGTAAAGATGCTTTGAGCCACATGAAATAACCTTGTGTCCAACTTCTCGATCGAATGTTGAAATACCTGCGGGCAACATGAGCCGCTGCATGCCTCCTGCAAATGCTCTTTTTGAGTGTGGATGATGCTGATGTGTGGGTGTCTTGCCCTCTCTCTCTCTCTCTCTCGCTCTTGCTCTCTCTTTTTCTCTCTTTCGCTCTCTTTTCCCCTTTATAATTTTAGTGTTTTTTGTGGTTCAAGGACATTATGCAATGCTTATGAGAGCAGCCCATCTGGAAAAGTGCCATTGAGACGCAGAGTTTGCTCTCACTTTAGAGCTGAAAAACAGCTTTCCTTTGAAAGACATAGGTAATGGAGGACACTAGATGAAAAGAGAACTTTGCAATGCGGCAGGTAAACAGCTTTCTGGCACATAAGTATATTATTTTCATAATGTTTACAGGATGTTGGTGAGTTTAAATACGCAAGAAAATATTGCTTTATTAGTTTTTGCCTTGCACATCATTAGTTTCTCATTTGGAGCTCAATCAATGCGACGTATGTGATTATTTCTTTGTCAGAGAGAGGTCTGCTCTTGGTTGATGTTTGTGTTGTGTGAGTATGTGCATTCTCTCTTTCAGAAATGTGTAGTGTTTGCATGCCAGCGTGAAGCTCTGCTGGTTCAACAAGCCATTCATTGTGCTCGCCTGGTTAATGAGTGATTAGCCAGGATTGGCTCTCTATTTGAGAAGAAGAGCTCGGAGATGACCTAGAGTGGAGACAAAGAGATACAAGAGAGAGATGCAGCAGGATCTGGCTGGTGGCTGACCTGCACGATTCCATGAACTATAAGATATCACATATTATATACAGTGCTGAAACTATTAGTTGATAGTTGTTGCTGAATACACATTTAACATTTTGATGCCCTCCTTTTTTCCTTAATATATCATTTGAAACTCAACCTAAAATATCTTTGGGTTTATACCTGACGATCAGAAATTAGCAATACAACATGCAGATATAAAAAATGTCTCTCTTTCACATTTTGCAAAAAATTTGATGAATTTAACTGCTCTTTAGCCAGCGGGCCCTTACATTCCTCAAGAAATGTTGTATAAGGAATTAAATTTCAATAATCCAGGATACAGTGACAATAAATGTGTAAGCGTGATATGCTGTGTCACACAATACACACTCATTACGTCTTTGTTAGAGTGCCACACAGGCCGCTGCTTTCACGTGGGGGTGCAGTGAACCAGTGGAGCGTCCCAAAGCTCAAGGCTCAGATGTCGCATCGAGTCAAAAGAAAGCTACTCCATTGATGAAGTTGTGGTCAGCCATCCTGTCCTGTGATACTGTCCCATCCTCATTTAGTTATAGTTTTTTTTCCGTCGTGTAGGGAATGTGGACCTCTGCTCTCACTTTACCTGGTTCTCTTAGGGAGCACGCCACACTAGCTGTCAGGCTGTGTATTATCCAAATTTCACATGAGTATTGGTCGGACTATTGACAAGGCGTTTCAGGAGCAGTGTTTGTCTGTGGGGGAGTCGAGCTATCTTTACTGCTGACTTTAGGCTTTTTTACTTTGCAGACTTTTTACATATACACAACAAATCTGTAACACACTAAAGGACAGAGGAAAACTGAAAAGCATAAGCTGTGTCTTTTAAAACAAACCAGCTAGACTACATTGAGCAAACAGGCCTGAAAATTCAACCTCGAAGCATCGAGTAAGAATATCTGTGACCACGGCAGCAAAAGTCAGCTGAGGCTAATGGCATGAACAAGGTTAAAAAATAACCTGTTGGCAGCTTCAGTTTTGGCTTGGGCTGTGACTCGAGCAGCATGGCTCCACGTGATGAGGAATTTCCTGAGCAAGCATAGTGCTGACCAGGACACATAAAGGTGGAAGTGTGCTGATGTGGGACTGAATGAGTGCGAAAGGTGTAGGGGAAAGGACATTTATAGATGAAGTTTGTATACATAAATACTGAATGAATAGATGACACCGAGTCTCAAGAAGTTTAGCAGAAAATAATTTACAATGGAGATGAGGGTAAAAACAACCTGGCCAAGAATGTTTCTGGACAGTGAATTAAATAGAACTCCTTCAGATTATTTTTAAAGTAGAGATGTGAAACCACCCTCCAGCGCAGAGCAGCTAAAATAGTCATTTGTGAAGACTGGCAGAACATCGTTCCACAGATTTGTGCAAGACTTGTATTATCCATGACCAAGAGGATCAAAATCAAACCTGCCAACGAAAATAAAAGCAAGGTGAAATATGGGAAAAAAATGAAAAAATGATGCTATCTTGACAGGTATATTGATTTTTTTACTGCTGGATAGTAGTGATACATCTTTTCTAATTATGAAACTTGAATAGTTTACTTTGTCATATGTTGCTGTTTTCCAGATGAATTGGCTAAAAACATATACTGTAAATGCTATGGTTGTACACTGTAGCGCATAGTTTGTCCTGGCATACCTTTAATCAGTCTTTGTGTTCATAACAGCTTCCATCTGTGACTAATTGTGCAGCGGCGGCAGGTTCCTTTTTTTATGAAACTGTCCTTGCACCGTTGTTAGGGAAATGAGTCACTGTTGCCAAGGAAGTGAGATGGTGTGCGGTCGGCTGTATGTCACAGGGTGCGGTTGGCCTTCGCTCAAATGAGCTATCGTAGCATTGGAAACCTGTTCTTTGTTTGGATGTTCTGCAGAGACGCATTGAGATTGGAGGAAATGAAGAGATAAACCGAGAGAGGAAAGGTGAAAAGTGCAAAAAGAGTGGGAGGGATAAAAAAAAGTGTACGATTAGTGGAGAAATGTGTTTGTCGTTTCTGCTGCTGGTTCATTTCCAATATTCTAAAACTTCAAGGCTCAAAGTGGTGCAACCTGCTGTCGGTCAAGCACACATACACCACAAAGACGGCCGTTGGGTTTTCAGGGGCTGCTTAGACACACAAGTCTGCATTACAAGTTTTTGAAGGTGACGATGAAATCCAGAACGTTCAGCAGGGGACTGTAATTAGCATCAGCCATGCTGCACGGTGTAGAAAATGTAATTCAGTTAAAGGCAAAGATTGCTAACAGCTGGAAGTGTATCGAACAAAAGGCTGGCTCTGTTCCTCTTTCAGCCTGGATGTTGCAAGAGTGTGTGTGTGTGTGAGAGAGAGGTTTCCTTTTTCTCAATACAAGGTGCTCAGTGAAGTTTATGAACGTAGCTTTTGATGGTTTCAGTAAATTGGGTAATTGTAATGTCTTCCAAGCTGCCCAGGAAACCAAACAATGCTTCTCCAAGCTCTTTCATGTGAGGTAAAAAGCAGGTAGACAGTGATGTCAGGGCGGCAACAAGAAGGTCCCAGAACAATCAGATTGGGGTTAGGCAAATTGTAGACTCTAAGTTAAGATACATTATTTGTCCCAAACACATGCACAGACATGCACAAGCACACTCATGCAAGGAAATTTAACCTCTGCTTTTAACCCATCTGGTGCAGGACACAGAGCAGTGAGTAGCCATGTACGGCGCCCGGGGAGCAGATGTTGGAGGAGTAAGGTGCCTTGCTCAGGGGCACTAGACAGGGTAGGGAGAATCCTCTTGGATTTTTGGACAGATCAATCCAGGTTCGTCGTTTTGTTGTTTCTCCGTGGAGTCGAACCAGAGACGAACTAGAGACCTTTTCTGCCCATAGTCCAAGTTTCTGCCACTAGTCCACCGCCTCTCCCAAGTTCTCTCAAGTTATACGTATGTGTGAATGTGAGAGTGAATGTTTGTCTTTGTACGTCAACCTCGGGATATTCTGGCGACTTGTCCATTGTCAGCTTGGATTGGCACCAGCCCCTCTGCGACCAATAGGATCAGTGGTAAAAATAATAGTGATCTCTGACCAAAAGCTCACAGTTACTGTATGCCTTTTTTTCGAAGAGCTCCTATTGGCGGCTGTTGTACTTTGTTGAAAAGAACAGCTGTATGACAATTTTTATACATGAACTTAATCAACTAAATCAAATAAATGTAATATTTTAAATTTTACTTACCAAAAATATCATGCTAAGACCAAAGCTCACATCCATAGTAGTATTTGTGGTAAACGTCAGTGCCGACCTGTTCAAGGAACTTAGCCTTTTCATTGTAAAACATCTTTTAACTGTCTGTTCATGCGATTTAGAACAAAAACACAGTATCACAGCATTTACCTGTTGAATGTGAATCTAAATTACTAGAGTTTGATATTGAGTCCAAGGTTTAGTTTGAATCAGTATTGTTTCAACGTGTGTTACCTCTTTCCACAAGCTGCTTTTGAAAACCAACCATAAGTCAGCTCTTTTCCAACAAGATCTTTCCTTGCCTCTATTTGCTAAAAAAGGCTTTTGGGATTATACACTCACATAAGATTAGTTCTCCACACTTTGTCTATATGCAACACAGAGTGAGACTGTGACTCACACTTGGGAGGGGCTGCAGCGAGACTCCAGTCATCTCAAGCCAGTTTCTGCAGACAGATGCTCAGTGGGAGTAACTTTGCCCTCACCCAATCTCCTCTTCCCACTCAGCTGCAGAAACCCCAGGAAGGGTGCTGCTGTCTGTAGACATTCCCGACAGTGTGGCTGTGCAGCGTTGACGCTTTCATGCACATTCCTTGGCAAAACATAAGGGGTGGCTTTTGCAAAATGTGTAACTCTAGCCATGGCCCATACTGTCAGCAGCCACGGACAAGGCTTCTATTGAGAGCCAGAAAGACTAATGTGCCGCTGGAGAACGCAGAGCCAATGTAAAGACCATCAGGATGTGGAGGCTTGACTAAAACTTCAGGTTGGATTTCAGATCAGTGTGGTTCAGGGACCGATGTTGTCAGAGTGCTAATGAAGACATTCAGTGGAGAGACAAGGATGCTATTAGTCAATTCCTCAGGCTCCCTTCCTCCAGCCATCCATAGCTCCTGGGACGAATCTGAGGTAATAAGATCCCTCCGGCTCCTCCTGCGTCACTCCCGGCGTCTGACCTCTCGGCTGCTGCACAGTTGTAATTGAAGGCTTAGCAGAGTGTTCCCTGCCATACAGGGCTCTTAGCACAATACAGTCAGCAGTTCTGTTCCCTGCTACACGTGTGTATGTGTTTTTGTGGCACAGCTCTTCTTGCACTTCCACACATATACACTAGTGAGTCACTATCAACCTTGTGCTGAGGCAGCTGGGTATTTAAAAAGTTGGCTTAGGTGACACTCAAACTGTTTATGTTGTTTTACTTATAATGAAACAGCTGCCCAGTGCACATACTATGTGCACCTACACATAGAAATAACATCTTGATGAAAAGAAGGGAAGGATGCACTGGAATATATATGCATAATAGGCTGCATTATAAATCACCTATATTGTCTCAGAAGCAATATGAGGAAATATCTAAAAGTAAATAGAATGCATTGTTAAATTAATCACAATAAAAGACATTAGATCCAACATCCAAAGAAATCTCAATAAACACATAATCATTTGCATGAGTAAGTAAGTAGATTACATGAAATATAAACTTAGATCATGACATGACACCAAAGTCACACGGAATTTAAACATAGTTTCTGAAACTAGAGAGAAAAGGGAACAAAGAGCAAACCTGATAACGAGACCACTGAGTGATAGTTTGTAATGTGTATATATCCAGAAGGCTTCACGTTGTTTAAGCAAAAATCACGATTACCACCTCTTTTGAGCAGGCAAATCTTGACATTCTGGTTAATGTTATTGAAATATACTGAGACGAGATAACCTTGATAATTTGTTAAAATTGAATTCACTTATCCTCTAACTAATGCACCAATTAATCCAATTGTATTTGTTTTGCCCGTATTCACAAATCACAATTAGTCTCATAGGGCTTAACAAGGTGCAACCTCCTCTGTCCTTAACCCTTAACAGGACGAAGGAGAAACTACCAACAAAAACGTATTAACATGGCGGACAGAAGTGCAATAAGTGCAGCTTGTAGCTGAACATATCTACAAAAAACACTATTTACAACATGAATTAAAAGGTCTGAAATAAGATTTCAACATATTGGAAAGGTGTGTCAATATTTAAAAAGAAAGTGAATCTCTGAAAGAAATTAAGATAGCAGCAATGACAATTGAAATGGAGGAGTTATTGTCAGCTATAGTAGACTACGTGAGTTGGCGCATTGTATATCAAGTATTATTGTTGAAGTGACAGTCCATGATTAGTTGCCACCACGGTTACAATCCATCTCCACCATCCATGGTCAGGATCCACCACCACCATCATGATCCATCTCCACCATCACAATGCATCTCCACCATC
The DNA here is from genome assembly GCF_963576545.1 of Limanda limanda. NCBI lineage: Eukaryota > Metazoa > Chordata > Actinopteri > Pleuronectiformes > Pleuronectidae > Limanda > Limanda limanda. The sequence continues at coordinate 12,865,899 of NC_083638.1, forward strand.
CATGGTCAGGATCCATCACCACCATCCACCACCATCACGATCCACCATCATGATCACCTTAAGACATTTGCGGACACACGCCAACGTATCCACTAATGCCTTGACCAAGGGTAGTGGCAGGACTACTCCAAACCCCTAATGCCTATTGTGCAGGTCTTTTGGTGCGAGAGGAAACCCTTGCAAACACTACGATGCAACACTGCTAATTACTGAGCCGCTAGTGAAACCACAAATCAAAGTGTTATCCTGCTGGTGTCGGAGAATCTCTGCTGGCCCTCTCAGGGTCTAATTGCTTGGCTCAAGGGAAACTTGTCAGTGGTGCTTTTAGGGATGGGAGACTGTTGCCCAACACCCTTCAGCCCACCTCACCCCTCTTGTAATAGCACTGGTGGCCGCCATGAACACGTGTCCCGGAGCCACGTGTTCAGCTCTGGCGGGATGGTGTAATGGTGCGTGTAAGTGTGTGAGGGTTTTTATCTGCGGTGTCTTTTGATAACACTCATCGGTCCTCTGTGTTTGAGCCCGAGCCAGGCAGCCGTTGTAGTTTTTGCAGCCAATCGGAATCCTCCCTGTGTCCACACTCATGTCATGTACAGTCCATGTTAAAGAAATAGATAGTGCAAGCCATTTTTATTGACTTTGTGTGTGTCTGACAGTATCATATCATTAATGCCAAATCATGAATATGTTTCAATTATATACATATATATATATATGTGCATGTATATATTTATATATATTATACTTGAGCAGAGACATAAATGCAGCTGTGAGAAGCATTTTAGTGTCCAAGAGTCTGAGATATTGTTAATGTCAAGATTCATACTACTTCATAGTACTTCTACTTCATTCTATCCGTCCTGCAGATCCCACCCTCCTCTGCACAACATGCTGGTGTATCCTTCCTGGCCTCACACCCACATGCAGTGCATGAACAAATGCCCTACAGTGAGAAAAGCAGTTTGTAAGAATATTTAGAATAGAAAGCCTTTATTGTCATTGTATAGTGATACAACGAAATGTATAGTGCCAATCCATACTGTGCATAGGTAAATATTCAAATATGTAAAAAGACACAAGATAAACATATTTCATACACATTGAACCAAACACACATACATAAAAAGAGAGTAAAAAGAGTATAATGTGTGCGTAGATCGCATATGATTAATGCCAAGTCCACAGAAATGATTGCAAATTTCCATTGGTTAAGAAGGTAAACTTACAGACATCCATACACACATCATTAATGTGTCTGAGGGGTAGAGTGGTCGTCCTCCAACCTGAAGGTCAGCGGTTCGATCCCCAGTCTGAACCATCTGCATGCCGAAGTGTCCTTGGGCAAGATGCTGAGCCCTCAATAGCCCCCCATAGAATAACAAAGTCCTGCAAGTAGATGCACTTTGAGTGGTCATCATCAGACTAGAAAAGCACTATATAAATACAAATCCATTTACCATTTACCATTATTCATCATTGAGTTATGCAAATGTCTACAGCAGCATGTAGGAAATATAATTCAATTGATTAAAAAACTATTCACACACAAGGACTGAGCATGTTCAGTGAGTCTGCTGGTGAACACGTTATCAGAGAACAAGTTTATTCAAGTAAGAGTCAATGAAACAGTTGAATAACTGTCATACAAGCTATTGGTACTTTTTACAAAAGTATATTCAGCAATATGCAGCATTTTTACACTGAAGAATCACGATTTATAGTTGGTTTTAACATGAATGCAACCAACATAATTTTGGACATACTACCTGAATGCACAGTGAGTCAGTCATTTATTTGAAAATAAAACATCACCAAGGGCATTTGCGAAGGTTTATTCAGTTTGTACTTACTTAAACTTATTTTGGCAGAAATAGACTCCAGATGTATGTTGTCACAAGCTCAGTCTGTCTATTCTTTCTTTAGAAGTATTTTTCAAGCCCTCATCTGCAGAACACGTCTAATTCTGAGGTAGTCTTCTTCGGTCTTTTATGTGTAAGTGAAAGTGTGGATGCTTTTATTTGAAGGTCACTGCAGACCACATTTTTCGAAATAGTTCTTGGTTGTACCTATAGATAGGGGACTTTTTCTAATTCACACTTTTAGTTTCACTTACCTCACTGACACTTGCTTGAGACTTAAGCTTTTAGGATACATTGTAAATGACTAGAATCTACCAACAGCCCATCTACCACCTACGCCTGCGGAAAAAATCTGAATGAATTTTCTTTCTTAGTCTTGAGATCATGACACTCTCCTTTTTATCTCCTCTGGATTAGTTTGTATAATTTATTTTTCCGTTGTAGACAACTGTTTCTCTGCTTTGCTGTCAATCATTTGTCCCTGTCTCTCACTCGCTCTATATTTCACTGCTGGTTTTCCGCTGCTCTGCGACAGGTGGGGTAACGCTGTGTTGTCGTCGGAGAAAGCAAACCTAATGTGGCATTATTGGGGGGGGGCTTCAGGTTTTTTAGGAGAAAGTAGGAGCCCTTATTATGTTGCAGCTGATGCTTCTCATTAAAATGAAGCAGATTTTTTATCAATTAGAAATGAAATTGGTTATAGGTCACGATTTTAATATGATAAATCATGCAGCCCACACAATACTTAATATGCAGCTGGCCCATGAGTCTAAAACCTAATACAATCACTGCCTTGCTTCCATGATTGAGCAGACATTTGGTGGTTTTCATGCAAATTTTTACTTTTATGGTGTTTAATGTTAAAGGTCACAAATAATATGTGTCTTCATATGACCATAGTGTTCAAACATTCATATCTTGTACCTTCACATCTGCACTCTCTCTATATATATATTCATATTCATATATGTCCCATACGGTTCTTTTATTTTCATATTTCTACTTAGTTCTAAATGGTAAGACCTAGTCATATAAGCAGCATAACACTTTAGCTTTGGTTTTTATAATGTCTCACAGCTCTCCTGGTCACATGTTCAGTTATTTTTTACAATGGTTCATGCTTTTAATCATTATAAATTTCCTTTTACACCACGGCCATTACTCTCACCTTCTAATCTCCAGTTATCTGCTTCTATATCCTTTTCAAATGCAAACTCAACACCTTATGTAATGTCGTGATGTGAGAGTTGTTTGACTCATATTTTGACACACACCATTTGCAGCGGTTCTGTTGGAGACCTTTATCACTGCAAGTAGAGAGGAGAGCATGGTGTGCAGCAATGAGCTGGAATGCTATCACAGTCACATCCTTTGATTTATCTCAACACAAGAATTAAATATCACAGAGGATGAAGTCACATTCTGCACATGGACTCACCCCGGGAATTTTAATCCTCTCAATCTAAAAGCTTTAGTTCAATGTCACACTAATGCACGACTGTATTTGAACATTAAATTGGTTGGTATGAGAGCTGCTGATCTGTGTTCCAGTAAACGCTGCAGGAATCGGCCCGACAGAATCTGTCTCATGCAGAGAAAATCTTCATTGGTGCTAAACTACTTCTGCACGTCTGTGCAGACTCTCAATACCTGATGTTAACTAAATTTCTCACTGTCAGGCAGAGAACTCATACGATATTTACCATGGTATAACATCATATCAAAAGATCAGAACATTATCTGCATTGGAAGGAAAAGTGCAAGATATAAAACAGTAAATACATGTTTTTTATCCTCCTACACACAACCTAAGTGGGACTATTCGCAAACAGCAGATCATAAGAAAATACCATGTTATTGTTACAAACATCTTTTGACCATTAGAGCATATAATGAAAAGGAAGAGCACTGCAAGAATACCATAGAATATTTTCACATCTGACATTTATGGTTGATAGATGAAAATCAGCAGTTATGTTTGCAGATAAGCACTGAGAAGGGTAAAATATCAAGCTTATATATATATATATATATATATACAAATTAAAATATCATGTTTTTTTTACTTCTTAGTATTAGTTTTGTAAAAGCCCCCAGAATCCATATTTGTCAGACTGTTTTTATGCAGTATTTATCTGAATACTAACACTCACAGGTTTATTTAGAAACACATTTTTAGCAAAATATTTATTGTATTTATAATTACAGTCATGTTGATGTATTCGTGACTCTTGTCAATTTATAGTTAACCCTTTAAACAGAATTTAAATTATTGCTATTGAAACAGGATGTTTTTTTCCAGTGACAGAAATGTTGAAATACTGGTAATTACAGTGATTTCTTCATATCCAGTAGAACATATTATTAATACATCACAGAAATCCAGAAGAGCAGTTTGATAACCTCCTATTTTTCACGAGAGGTTGTGAAACGATATTACGTAATTCAACTGTCAACGTGTAGTGTAAATCCCAGCTGTCTAGGCGGCTTTGACCTTAATTAGCTTTTAATGTGAAACAAGACCCCGCCCTCTTGTACAAACATTCATGAGCTAAATTTGTGGATCTAAAATGTATTCACAGACATAGTGGATTGTGTAAATGCAATGTGATGGTACGTCCACTGCACTTTATTGCATTGGATGTGCATTTTTTAATGCATTTTACCATAAGCTTATAGTCAACTACCTGATGTTTATTATGACCAAAGCAGGATCACACATGAGTAACTATTAAGAATTCTGTTACAAACCTTTACTTCAGGCCTTTATATCCCCAGAGAAAACGGAAACAGAGGAGACTTAATTCTCGCTACCATTGAAGGGTTACATGTTTGAGGGACCATGCATGTCAGACATCACAGTTGACAGATGAGAGTGTAGAGGTGATGCACATTGCACACACACACACACACACACACACACACACACACACACACACACACACACACACACACACACACACACACACACACACACACACACACACACACACACACTCACACTCACACTCACACTCACACTCACACTCACAAACGAAGAAGATGAATAGGTGTGCAGGTCAAACCTTTACAGAAACACAGGGATTTTCCTCCAGCTGCAGCCTTTGGAATGTTGCCCATTCCTTGTGTGTGTTTGTGCATGTGTGTGTGTGTGTGTGTGTGTGTGTGTGTGTGTGTGCATGTGTGTGTGAGTGTCAGTGCCTCCCAAAGATAACAGGGATTGCATTGAATGAGGACTCCATCATGGAATATGTTTCTTAATCCCTGCCCCTTAAACACCAAATGACCTCTTTGATAAGACCATTGGAGGCTGTGTGTTAACCTATGTACTTGCACTGCAGTATGTTTCACAAACTGACCTCTGGTGGAATTTTTTTCTTAGTAACAACATGCCACTCTTAAAGTGAACCAATGCAATTATAGGTGCATGTAATCCACAACAGTTAAAACAACACTAGATATGACAGTGGATTGTAGGGGACATGCAGCAGATGGCCGTGTCAGCACCAGGGGCTTTATATGTCAGCCCGGAAAATCCCTGTCATCAGCCTGATTTGGAGCTACCACCCATTTTTGTCACGGCAGTTCTGCGTGATAACAACCTAAGGTTTTGTTCATCTGTGCAAACAGCGCTCTACTGTGCTGGTTGCAGATGTTGAGGTTTCTCTATGAACGGCAGGGCTGGTAGTAAGCTGGCTGCCATACAACTGAGGGATAATTATGGTTTTCTTATTGGTGGTGGTAGTGGTGTACGGGGCCCCAGCCCTCCGCAGTCACAGGATGGAGCAGGTCCAGTTATGAAACCTGACATGGGGATGTTGCTGACTTCAGCAGCTGGAAACAATGGTCTCTCTCACTGCAGCGCATTCTTTCCACCCTGTTTTTCTTCTCAAGTTTGTTTCCATATTACAAAAAAAAACGGACAAAAAGAAACGTAAGATTCCATGTATCATATTCATCATCATTACCACATATTTTTCTGTATGCGTGATTACACATTGTAGTGTACATTTATATAAGGGTTTAAGCGCTAACAAAAGTTATTGTTAGTATAAAAAAGTATAGCTACAATAATATTTATAAGTTCACAACGTAAATTGTTCAGAATTCGTATTGTAAGAGTGTTGAACTTGGTAACTTGACTTGTCAATAAAGGCCTGGTAAACACAAATAGCCTGTCCAGTCTCTCCCTTAGCCTGACTGCTGGTAGTGTCCCCTTCCAAACAGAGCCACAAAGGAGAGGGCAAGAAAATCTTCCCCTAGAAAGGTCATCAGCAGCCAACAAACAAAATCAACAAACGCTAACATATATTATAAAAGTGACACATGTAAACAGTCCAGGACAGACAGGACAGAGTGATGTATTGATCAATACACATTCAGTCAGCGTGTTTACATCGGTTATTTCGATGTAACGTTATTCCTGTCTATAGAAACCTCTGCCATGCACTGAAAACATTATAACATGCCACTGAAAATAATAATAACTTTACTTGTATAGCACTTATCTAAACAAGGTTACAAAGTGCTTCACACAAAAGCCCAAGGCAAATTGAAGGATCGATTGTAATAAAAGAGCCAAATCACAACATAATAAGGCCTTCATTATAATGAGAAAACCGAACAGTTCCCACAGTGAGCAGCACTTTGGGGCTGTGGAGAGAAAAAACTCCCTCATTAACTTGGAGAAACCTCTGTCAGAACCAGTCTCAGTGTGGGCGGCCATCTGCATCGACCGGTTAGGGTGAGTGGAGAAAAATGGGGAAGAGAGGAGGAGGATGGTAAAGAGGGAGTAGACATGAGAGAGAGATGAGGGTGGAGGGTTGGAGAGGGGGAGAAAGAGATCAGGTTACATCACACTTGAATGCATGTACACTGTCTTTAATTGATCAATTTTGATCCTGCTAGTTCAGTGTCAGTAGTGATAGGTATTTGAGTGGAAGTGAACCTTTAGGTGATGTCATAAGCTTAACACAATTAAATAAAGCCTTGCGGCTGACTAGGCTTCATAGAAGCTGTTTTATATATATAAAAACAAATTCTAATTTCGTTTTTTTATTTGGTTCTCACCAGCTGCCCGTCAGCATTTATTTAATGTTTACCCATGCCTGTCCCCGAAAAATGTATATGAATTCATTTCAACCTGTTGCACAACTTTAACTTTCTGAGCTAATTGTCCTCATTTCTGCAATTATTGTTATGTTTATTTTGATTTTTTATTGTTATACCAGCAATTTAAGTGTTTATATTATGAATTTCCTAAACAAATGAACTGTGTGAGATTAAATTTATTTCAGTTGTGTTAGTGTCGGATACAATACACACATTTTGTGTAAACAAGTATCAAATAGGAAATGAATTGAGGAGTTATTGTTAGTGATGGTTGAGTATGTGAGTAGGCGTATTGTGTATCAAGCAGTCTTGTTGTAATCATAGTCCATGATCAGCTGCCAACACAATCAGGATCCACCACCACGATCCATAATCCATTATCATGATCCACGATCAGCTACCACCATGATCATGATCCACCACCACTATCCGATGGTCAGCTGCCAACACGATCTCTCATTCGAGATCCACCATCATGATCCACGATTAGGCTGCAGCTGCGGTCCTGGATCTGCGAATGATAAAGCACAAGGACACCAGGGAAGAAGTAGACATTAATGTCTCTGGGACGGCTCCATAGAGTCGGCCTTGGTACTTGTTCTGCTTTGTGTCTCTTCTATGACCTTGGCTGGGAGGAGCAAAGGGGATCATTCTAACTGGGAGCACCTGGCCAGCGTTCCTGGTTCTAAAAGCAGATCCCTCAGTGGTCAGAGCGCTTCCTCCCTCTCACAACTCGACCACTACTGCTTCCATTATTTGTTTTTGTAATTTTTTTCCCCGCAACACTACAACCCACCATACATCAATCAACGCATCCACACACTCTCACACACCACGGATGCTGATCAACACACCCAGTGATTAGATTTATTGTTGAATCTGCTTGATTTCTATTTCTTTACTAAACCTTCATCTCCCCTCCTTTGTGCAGCACAGAGCCAGCCGCAGCATCATTACTTCTGTACCTCACGCTGTGTAACTTCATTCTGTGCTACTGAGCTGACATCGTGCCAGAGGGATGACTTCAGTGACAGATTGACAAGATTTATCTTTTGTGAGCATGCAGTTGTTTTCAAGTCCAAAGAGTACATGTCGAATTCAGTCAATGCTATTCAAATACTGGATTTGCCCCATGGCTGAAACGTTTAAATCTAAATTCAACATCCCTTTCAATCAATAAACCTCTCCTTTCACTGCTGTTGTGTCATGCAGCGGGATTGATGGCTTCACTTCTGGTGGTGCGATGCTGTTGTTTGTGGAGGAAATGTGAAACACTTGAGCAGTAACGGCCAGAGTACGCCAAGCTCTTACTTGCACTTCCTCTATTTATTATAGGCAATGGCATTTTGAAGCTTAAATCAGCTCTGAGATAGCATCCTGTTAATATTGTTAGGTTTCAGCAGCTCCTCCTGGTGAACGCAGCTAATTCAATACCAGTAGACAGTACTGGGGGGAAGAGGAGGGGAGACTGGAAAGGACAGGAGGCTTAATCTAATCTTCCTGGTGCATTGCTGTACATACATCAGTCATCTGTTTATGGAAAGACTGTGTGTGAGCAAGCTACTGCATGATTATGTATTTAGCCTTCCAGCAAGCCAGTTCTGAACGGTGCAGACACTCTCCAATTTAAAGACTGAAACTAACTTTGGGCAATTAATACTGATCTATTCATTGTACGTAATAATCATATTAATACACTGGTGCAAGCAGGGAGTGTGTGTGTGTGTGTGTGTGTGTGTGTGTGTGTGTGTGTGTGTGTGTGTGTGTGTGTGTGTGTGTGTGTGTGTGTGTGTGTGTGTGTGTGTGTGTGTGTGTGTGTGTGTGTGTGTGTGTGTGTGTGTGTGTGTTCTTGTTTTGTTACCGCTTTACAATCTTCTCAAGCATAAACAATAACGCTGTCAGGGCCAGTAGACCTCATGGGGACCAAAGCTTGGTCCTTATAAAGCAAAACATGCTGATGTCCTACTTAAGGTTAGAATGAGATGTGAATTGTGGTTATGTTGAGGTCGGAGCCTAGGCATGAATTAGTCTTGGTTAGGGATAAGGTTTTGGTTAGGCTGTCTACAATGAATGGAAATCAATGCTAGTATAGTAAGGGTTCATGAGCAGTGTGTGTCTCATCAAACTTACTGACAACATGATCAAATAGCTTTTCAGAAAATGAGTATCATCTTTATGAAAGGGATTAGTAAGAAAAGATGCTTGAAACTAATGTCCTAAAGCCTGGTTTCTCTGGTCAAGCTGACCTTCACCCACATCACCTTTCACCCTGGCTCTGTGCAGCATGAGCTGAGAAATTCTTTCTTTTCTTTAACAGAGTTCACCCTTTTTTTTTTTTTGTCCAAATGTATTGAATGCCAACACAAAGACAGCCATAAAAAGCACATTGATTTGCTTCCTAACTAGCCCTGCTTATTTGCTCTGTGTGAAAGGGCTTTGGAATTGGGCCTAGGTTTGGTGAAGATCTGACTAGATCTTTGGATAAGATTGGTTTATTACCAGTGAGGTGATTACTGAGCATAAAGGAAAGGGATGGATGATTCCCAGGCAGCATTCAGACGGAGTAAATCACAGTCTCAAATGAGGACCTTTCCGTGCTCATGTGAAATTACAATCTCCGGCTCTTCAATGAGACGTAGAATGGAGAAAAACTCCAATCGTGTCGTGACAAATAGCCACCTTTCAAGCTGACAGTCAGAAAATTCTTTCAAATCTAATGTGCTGAAGAACAGAGTAGGAGCAATCTGGGGGACATATGTAGCTGCATTATACCTCCCTCAAAGGTTTCCTGTTAGGCACCTGCCCTAGTCTGGTGCTTTAGGCTGCCAAGCAGATACGTACGTCCGCTTTGTTTCCTGTGAGGCTGAAAATGTCATTCTACAGTTCAACACGCTCTTTGCTTGTGAACATATGAGGGTTATTAGCGAAGCAGAAATCTCAATCAAAACTTCCCATATGGGTTAAATTATTGATACAGTTAAAGCAGATGCAACTGGTGGATTCACTGAGCATCTGTGTAAAGGTGATTTTATTTGTATTAGTGTTGTATTTCTATTTCGATTCATTTACAGCATGACATGTTTTATTTTGTTATGTCTTTGTTGTATCACTATGATAAATAGAAAGAGTCAATAGAAAGAGTGGTCATAAAACATAGCCTTGGGCCTTGTTTACTCCTAATAATTAGGACATTTGTGTGTGTTTGTACAAATTGACTCAGTCTGGCTTATGATGGCTAAAATATTAAATAGAGATAGTCACTGTTTAATGACTCATCTACATTGAACAAAACTGTGAAAAATAGTGTTACGGAAATGTATCATGTTCCCCCTGTGATTAAATGAAAATCCATCCAGCATGGTTTCAACGCCACATTGTTGTTGTCCTGAAGCTTTCTCCAAAACACACGCTTCAAGGGGGAGCAGTCTCTCTTTCAATTCACCTCCTCTCTGACAAGGGCGCCGTTCCGTTCCTGCGTCCCAGCAGCAGGCGCCCAGTGACGTTAGTTGGTTTTTGTGTGGCTGTCGTTCCAAGATTCAGTGACGCCAGTTTACAAAGCTGCTATGTGATTCCCTAAATTGCCAAGCTTCCATAGTGAAAGACCTGGCAGCCAGCGCAGCACAGTTTCAGCTATTCATCCCCGCTCGCTGAGAGTCTGGGCTCTATTGAAGCGTACATCCCTGACCCTGTCTGTTCTCCTGGCTAAGCGCTGCAGTGAAAACCACAGGTCTGATGCTGCAACATTCTCCCCATGGCAACTTCCGAGTTGAAGCATGAAAAGCGTCATCAGGGGCATGGAGTGGTGACATGAGGTAAATGAGAGTTCTTGTAGGTTAAGAACAGCTGTTAAATGGCTAAAAGTCTGACTTTGTTCATTGATTTAAGGACAGTAGCTTGGATTGGCTTCCCTATCGATATCAACATATTGATTTTATGTAAAATATAAACATAAATTCAATTTTTTTCCTTGTTCTAAATTTTTAACAATTAACATAAGTGCATATCAGCAAACAAACAGTTTCCTTTATCTTTATATCAACCAATTTTATTGACCATCCATTATAGAATTGCTTAAGAGGGAACATAGATTAATTTATAGAAGGGAGAAACACCATCCGTGGGTCCATTGATAACCAGATCCCTTGAGACATGCTGTTGGTATGATAACAGCTCCCCTATTGTCTTGTTTCAGACACACACTGTTTTTGTAATGGTGCCTAAGCAAGCTGTTTTGCATTTCTCATATGTTGCCAATTCTTTTAAATACCTTGGACTAGTGCTTTTACCTTGACTTAACATCCCTGTGCTTTTGAGCTTAAAAAATATGCGTGAATGTGAAATATTCATCCCTGCCTTGTGTGCCATTCATGATGGCATTGATGGTAACGTGCTTACGAATGAACATCAGTGCTGTGTATCCTCGCTCCAAGGTTTTAGATGTACACATGGTATTTAGTAGGTATGTGGAGTAAATTATTCCCCCCAGTGTAAACAGCCAGTAAACATCAGGAGCCTCCTCTCTCAGACCAGCTGGTTCTCATTGAAGCAAGAGGAGGACACAATCCCCCCCCACCACAACTACCTCCACCACAATGTGCTTTGTTTTACCTCCCTGCTCTTCCTTGAGTTTTTACTGCCCTCAAGCCTCAGGCGGTGTGTTATCTGAGGCAGAGGAGAGCCGGCTGGACGCTGCTCTGTCCACCGGCAGCAGCAGTGAAAGGGAAAGTTTAAAATGGTTGTAAATGACCATCAGGCCAGTCGTTATACTGCTTACTGTGGAAGTGCATTTTATCACTACAAGATTGAAGCCTTACGGCATACTCGTCACTTGCACACAATGCAACAGGTGTGTGTGTGTGTGTGTGCTTTTTCATGGCAAATAGCATCTGTCGCAGTTGCTATGTGAGGCACAAACATGGAGCAGTGTCTTACACTCAGAGCACACTGGGACAGAGATATTATCAACTGGAGGAAATTAGGTTTCTATTGAAAGCGGTGCAAAGTTCACATTGTTTCTATCGAGCTTCAAGCCAGCGTCTCTTCTTTCCTAAAATGCAAAAAGACAACTCTCACTAGTTATTACACACAGATTATTTTTTCAATTTTCATTTTCAATCTGGGCATCTCTAGAATAATTTCTAGAATGTATCCATTACCTCAGCTCCTTTGTATCTGCCTTTTGCTGGTTAAAGGTCTCTAATTGTTTGAAGAGGTGGGCACAATTAATGCAATGTGATGTTAATGGCTAGCATAACTTCGCAAACTTAATCGTTGGTTTGGGTGTTTTTCATCTGTTCCTTTCTGTAACTGCAGCTTTGCGTCTGTCGTCTGTTTGAATTCAGCTTTTTGGGGAGAGTAGAAGTTGTTTGTGTTGTTCGTCGCTGACAGGAGTTCATTCCACAGCATTGCATATTGCTCAGTAAATCGCACCAAAACAGCTGCTCTCAGTAGCAGTGGAACTTGTCATTATGGTTGCTGCTCTCTGTGAAAGTTGTGACCAAAATAAGCCAGGACCCTGAGGTGAACTGACACAGGGTTTTCTGGACTGTGGAAATCACAGAGTTCAAGTTTGCAGAAGCATGTAGCTCATGAAGAGATTCGGAAATTTCAGTGTCCCCTTTTTAAAAAGTCATTCATCTTCTATATAACACACACCTATGGGATATACTATATTATACTTTCTATTCATTTGAATTTCTTAGCCTGAGCAGTGATATCTTTGGTCTTGTGTGTGTGTGTGTGTTCCATGAAAACCATGGTCAAGTCTTTGTCTCTCTGTTTCTTCTTTCCTTACCCTCATAGGTGCCTCCTGTGGAGTGGAGCTGCTGACCTCACCAGTCTGTCATATCCTGAACCCGGGTGGGATCACTGATGATCTCTGTTGCTGCCCTCACCAACTCCCATTTTCCTCCTGCTCTTCCTCCGTATCCCTCTCCTCCCCTTTCTTAAACTCCCCTCCCCTCCTATTCTGTGTCTCCCGGGCCACAGGCTTATTACTCAAACCCACTGAAGGGAGCAACACAGTAGCTGGCAAAGGATGAAGCGGATCTGCCTGCCAACACCAGACAGAGGATAGAAGACACAAAAGGACCAGCGAAGGGGAGAGAGACAGAGAGGACGACTAGCGGAGAGAGAGCTACAATAAAGCTGTGAGAAGCAACTACAGCGTTCAAGATGCCTCACCGAAGAAAAAACACAAGTTTCACTTGAGCGTCATGAGCTAGCGAGGCGCCCCAAACAGATAAAGAACTGTGGACTTTTCTTTTTGCTCAAACACTCAAGAAAAGTTGTGGAGACACACACTCCTGCTCTCTGGGGATCCTTGTTAACACCTGCTATGCCTCCTCTGTAAGAAGTGTTAGCCATGCCAGCCAAGGGGAAGTACCTGCTAAATGACCAGGAGCTGAAAAATGAGGCACTGTACCGCAAGTTCTCCTGCATCAGCCAGTATCAGCCGCTGGTGCTCCTGTTGGGCCTCTCCATGCTCTCCTGTGGAATCCTCCTCATCCTCTTCTTTGCTCTGCAACTGGTGAGTCTTCACATCCACATGTTTGTCAGTCATTTTTCACCATATAAAGTCAGTAAATTTGATAACTTCTTCGGAAATCTGAGAATATCTTGTTACTTTTTTGTTTTTGGTGTGTTTTGTCTCCCTCCCTGTCGTTCCCGACCTCTTTAATATAATGTTACATTTATCACACGTCATCCTGATATGGAGTCCAAACTGTATACAGCGTTACTGTCAATTGAAATCGCCATGAGGAGTTATGCTTTTTTCATGGCAGAAATGACACATACAATGTGATGACATATTTTCCCGAAAAACTTTGCTTATTTACCTTGTATTTTTGGGCCCTTGTGGTCTCCATGGTGCAGGGGTTGTAAGATTCGCTAAACCAAAAGTCAAAGTGTTTACATTTCATGCAAACAGAGGTTGTGTTTGTTTTCAGCACATGGTCTCTGAAATATAACATATATGTGTAGTAGTTACAGAAAAATTGTGGAAACTATAAATATACATGTTTCCCAGCTAGTCAGAGTTATCAGGTTACAGTAAATTCAAGTCTCAGGTAACTTCACTGGCGTGCTTCCATCTTGGAACAAAGGTATCTGACTGATGTGAATGCTGGTTATTGTGGAGTTGAATACAGGTCGACTCTATTACACTGTACAATAGCTTGTTATCTGTAAATGGCTTCAGACTATGCTGTTGGACTTAATACCAGAAATCTTTGCAGTAACTCTGTAAAGTGCTGAGCACAAAATGATTCATGTGTAGTTATACTCAGCTAGATCTATGTCTCCTGAAACGCATCGTAATGACAGTCTGTATGTTACGCATCCACACCTGCCCTGATAATAGTAACCAAGACCATAGTTGCATTAAGCGGTTATAATCGGTTTTCTTCTCTCACACTCAAGGATAATTAATTTCTTTGGCGGGTAATTGATAGAATTATGTTAGATAAGCAAATTTAAGACCATTATGCTCAGATTAAATATAATTACCAATGGAGATGGTCCAGATTATTAAAACTCAATTTTCAGCAGCAGGCGCTTTTTCTGCAGTTACAGGCTCGTCTTGTATAGCCCAACTGATACTTGATTTTTGAGATAATAGTATTATTGGGAGTAAATAAATCTGATATTGTATATTTTCACAAGCACATAGCATTAACAATCTTGATATTGATTCCTCTGATTTTGTTTTGTTCATGGCCGAGATACACACCAAAAGGGACATTTAAAAAATAAATAATTAACTGCCAGTGATCTCCTGTGGACAAACTGTACAATGGAGTTATCTAAAATACCTCAAACCTGTTCTGGCATACTGTCATGCTAACACTGTGGTAAAACTACAGATGTCAGCTAAGGTCTATCTTTTGTCACAGCAGGCTTTTTGACTTGACATAGCAGGGAAAGAAATACAGATTTAATAAGATGACTTTAATGAGAACTTACTTTTATGATGTGGGCCAGTATGTATGACATCAGGACCCTGTAACTGTGAACATTTAAAATCCCAGTCATTATGCTAGGAACGTATTGAAAAGTATTTATGATGTAATGCTTATAGTTTACACTCGGCAGCTTTTGTTAGGCACACATGTACAGTCTCATATAAATACAAGTGCTTTCCGTTAAAGTCCACTTTTATGATGTCTATAATGTACCTTTTATGTACGTTGATGGGAAGGAAAAAAAACTGGACACTGTGGGCTTCATAGACGTTGATGTTATGGCTGTTGCACTGTATTAAATTAGGATGTACAGGTTCAGTATGGTTAGTGAAAGAGGATGATTAGTCTGATTCCCTGTGTCGTCTTTAAAAATGTGAAAAATGAAAAGCTCTGTCCTCTCTCAGGAGAACTATTTAAATAAAACACTTAACTCCCCTTCACTCAGTAGCTGCTGAGAAGCATGAATGTACGAGTGTTTGTGTTACTGTTTGAATGTGAAGAAGGACACGAAGGACGTGAGGCATAAATAGACATGAAAGTGCGTATTGCAGCTGCTTCCCCTGGTTTAGATAAAGAGATGGTTGAAGAACACCTCCGTTAAACAACATCAGGTACATGGTTAACTAATGCTTGTAATGCTTCTCTACCAGGAAATTGATTTCCCTTTCTTGGCAGAGAGGTCAGAAGTCATGGTCAGCTATAGAACTGTAACCCTGGATCCTAGTGTCCTGACTTGTGGGTTTAAGTATATTCACTGAGGCACACTCCTCCTGCTCTGCTGCACTTTACACTAAAATCATAAATATTGGCTTTGTCTGAAACCTAAACTAGAAAATGAATCAAGAGAGAACTAAAGCATGAAATGGTGGTCAAAGCAATGTAGTAGTGAAAGTGCAGCGAGTGTAGTCATGGTTCGGACAGTGAGGGGGTAAAGCACGTGTTCACTGTCCTTTGCTGATAAGTGGCATGCTGTTGATTTTGGCATGAACGCAGGTAGTGGACCAGTCAGTCACCCCAACTATTCATATGTTGAACCGACCGATTCTGTCACCAGAGATTATATTACTTTCCCTCTGTTGGAAAAACCATTGCAACTCTTCTTCCATTGTGTTGCTGCTGACTCTGTGACACTTTTTTTTTTATCAATAAGATTGATATTGTGTCACTCACTGTCATCCGTACTGAACCGGACATGCTCACATGTTGGTTTAGTCTCTTGCTCACACACAAATTAACAAACACATTCACATTCATGTTGTGTTAAATTCCCATTAAAAAGCTATTACCAGTCACTTCTACTCTCTGTTTCACTCATGCACACAGTTGCCGGGGGTACAGAGGAGTGAAGAGGGAAATGTTGGGATGGAGCTTGTAAAATGCGGTTGTTAAATGCAAAGGAGGTTCAGGGTGTCTGTTAAGAGGGGCCTACTGGTGTCAGAAAGTCGCTTTCAATTTATATAACTCCTCTAGAGTTGTGCACATGAGAGGAGTGAATCAAGTGAAACTCCTACCGCCGTTCTCAGGCCCTGATGGGATGGAGAGATGGTGTGTGGGGCTCTGTAGGTTTAATCTGAATGCAATGGGTCTACATTTTTCTAAAAGCTGTAGAGGATGGTTGTGGAGTAAGCATTATGTAACTATAACAGAACAGTAAAGGTATCTGGAATTCAGTGTAAAGGAACTATAGATTTTCAGTGCAGAACATTTTGAATAAATAAAGCTTTCTATCAGTAAGAACCTGCATTCCAATACAGCACATGTGAGATTTTTAATTATTTAGGTAACATTATAAGCCTCAACTGGGCACGTGGTTTTAGTTCCTATTTATTTTCGAGTAGTAGTTCTCTTTCCGACTACAAAAAGGTTTTGTCAAGACCCGGAGCTACACAGGGAGTAGAAAGTGCTTTAGTTGAGATCTGGCCTTTTCCGATGCTGCCATGGTAACCAGAAAGCTCAACATACAATGCAGAGATGGCCTTCTCTGAGGAGAGATCTATTAACGCTGACTTTGTGTGTGTCTGTCTCTCTCCTGAGCACTCATTTAACCCCTTGTTTCCTCTCGTGCTCGTCCCTCTGACACCCACTCTCTCTCTCCCACTCAACAAGAGCACAGAAAAGCAGTTGTTGCTTTCATGCATGCATTTTAAATACAGATATATTCCTGCATACAAGGACTCCGAAGCATGTTTCCTCTCACTCACGTGCGAACAGCTTCACAGTAGTCTTCCCTCTTGCTTTTTTCTCAATGTAAAATAACTCATGAAGACGAAGGCCTGGAGCAAGTGGGACATGACGCAGAGACAGATGTGAAGAAAGACACTCAGTAATCTTACATGAGCCTCAATGCTCAGAGTGAATATCAATGGCTCTCAGGAGCATCTTTTACAGACTGTGACCCTACAAACCACAAACTCACAGACACACAAACTACTGATTCAACAGCGGAGAAGAATTCGTAGCTTGTAGTGTTGTAAAGCAAATATTCTGTAAACTTCTTCAGATATTGCCTTTGTCCCTTTGTCCTTCCACAGGCTGCCTGGTGCTGCCCATGCACTAGTTATTGTAATTTGATACGACCTTTGTATATAAAGACCATTTTACGAGTTGCATACACTGAAATGGTTGTAAACCCCCTACTACACTCAGAATAAACAAGATTGTATCCAGTCAATACTCACTATATTACAATGTCAAATCTGTGTTCATTTCTCTCTCAGAGTGCAAAGGAACACTGTGCCTTTGTGAGCGTGGTCAGCGGCAGCCTGTGTGTGTTCCTGGCCGTGTTTGTGCTGGTGTGTACAGAGCTACTCTCACAGCGATGGAGACGTCTATTGGGTCTGATTGTCTGGGCCACACATCTCACCATGGGCTACACATTCATCTTCCGCAGCCCCATCATCCTGCCTTGGGACCAGGTAACTTGTTATTATATAATCCTTTTGCACAGACTTTCAGGTCTACAAAATAAGATTGTTTGGATCGCAGATGTTTTTGATTTTAGAGAACTATAAAGGAGTGGTTTTTAAAATAAACTTTTATTAATATCCTACACCTCTAGTTTTGCCAGGAGTTTGACCACACTTTTCAGAAAACAGATTATATGAAACAAGTGAATGAAAGCTGCATCCAGTCTAATTTAAGTAATGCCTGACGCACAAATGACTTCTTGAAATAACAAATTCTTTATATTTCCAGGTGCCTTTTTTCCTCTTTATCATCATCACCGTGTACACCATGCTGCCATTCAAGTTGGGGTACGCTGTGGTGCTGAGCGTCATCTCCTCCCTGTCCCACATCATAGCCCTCACAGTTCGCCTCACCATTTACAGCGACGGGCCCACTCCTTACCTGGCCATCCAGGTGAAATCATTGGATTTAATCTCATGTTGTTTGTGTTGGAGGAAAGTGTTGAAGGCTTAGGGTTGATATATTGTAGGTCGTGTCAGGGGAATGCTATTATTGGTGTTTTGAAGCTTCAGTTTTTTGTGCCAAAAAGATGAGACAGTAAATCCATGAACACGGAACTGTGGAAGATATAAAGATGAAACTCAAAAAGTGAGAGTATTAATTGATAACTTGTTTTACAAACCCATAAATCTATATGCATTGTACACATATCTGGTACTCAAGGGAAATATGTTAATCCAAATCTAATCCTACTGATGGTAAAGATTTACCGTAACAAAATGTTGTGGGTAGAAAAATTAAAGCTATGTATGATATGTGGCCAAAGAAATATTTATGAAACATGTAGAAGAAACGCTATTGACAATGTAAACACGTGAACAACAACACTGTTTTCTGTGTCTGCTCCTGTAGCTGCTGTCCAATGCTATGGTGTTTCTGTGCGGCGGCGTTGTGGGAGCCTTCCATAAGGTCCTGATGGAGAAAACCCTGAGGCAGACCTTCCAAGACACGCTCCGGTGCCTGAGCATGCGGATGAAGTTGGAGATAGAGAAAAGACAACAGGTTAGTGTAATGCACTGACAAGAGTAGAGTACATCCGGCTGCCAAGGCTGAAAACAGCCCCTGTAAATTCGATCAAGCTGCACCAAATTGCACAGGCTCAGCCCTCTAAGTATGCCTGATTTGTTTTCTCTTCAAGATCTCTGCATTATTTCTTGAGAAATTCACAACTATTCCTGGATTCACCCCCTTTATCAAATCCGCTTTAAAAGTTCATGAGTACTCCTTGGCCCATGACCCTTTGCCTAAAAAATGCCTTTTAGCGCATGATAGTCCACTTAGATTATCTGATTAGATTGTCTGCCAAAATTGTTGTTCTGCTGCTGCTCTGCTCTGTGCTTTTTAGAGGTTTTAGAGATTTGTTTTGACTGTGTTGTTGACTGTTGTGCGGCGACCTTGAGTGTCCTGAAAGGCGCCTTATAAATAAAATGTATTAGTATTATTATTATTAATCTATCAGTGTTTAATAATAATCACTTCTAAAATCCTAAAGAAACAAAAATCTATTTACTTAAGTTAAATATATGATGGAAACCAACACATTATTAGGGTGAAAGGAGAAAGGTAGTGTATATTCTAAACCATTCATAATGAGCAGTTCAATACGATTTAGCTGGTCTGTCTCTGTTGTAGCGAGTCGTTCTGGTTTCTCATCTCATCTCCTCTACGGAGTTTACACTCACACACATAGGCCCCGGGCTGGCCCACCCCCACTCATTCACACACTGACACACGGACAATGAAGCAGAGAGAGGAGAGGATGTGAACGAGCTGGTATATGTCAAATAGTGGTGAACACAGGGTTTCCACAACGGACCAACTGATTGATGCCAATATAATCTGAAAGAGTAATTTCTTGGACAAAATATCATCCAACAAAATTTGTTTTTTTGACAGAAAAACAATAATATTTTTAATGCACCAAGTCAGATATTTCCTTGTTCAGTTTACAGCTTTAGTTCTTCTTTAGTGCATATCCAGTCAAAACTGATATTGTACAATGTGCAGGTATTGATTCCTGAACTGAATCTGTATTTGAACAACCCAGCCCTAGTCAAGAAATTGCCAATGTACCGTATATGGGAACTGTCAACAAATGGTATAATAGGGAGGTTTTATTGCGCTGCCAAAAGGCACAGTGACAAATTTGGGGTGCACCTACATTATGTGCTGCTGCACCTAAATGAAAAGGTGCAACAAATGTCAAAAGTTGTCTATCAGAAAGCTTTGCCTTTGGCTGGCCTCGTGTTGACTCTCCCAAGGAGGTTTTCATTGCGACTAACAAATCCTTCTTAAATTAGGTTTCCCTGTGATGCCTTTTAAATTAGATGCATCTCTGCTGACCTGCTTTGACTTCAGAGGGTGTTTTTCCCCCTTTTTTGTCATTTATTATGACTGGTGCTTAGCATGAGACATAATAAAACATGCTGTCAAGGAAGCTGCTGTGTTGCCTAGCAGGACAGAAAGGAATGATATCATCGTTAACATTTAAACCTTCAGTTGTATTTGAATTGTGCAGCCTGGCGCTCAAAGTTAGCCAAAGAAAAGAAAGCATGGTGGGGGGAAGCTCTAAAACTGTCCCCCAAAAGGCCAACCAATGAGAAACTCGCTTTGTGTTGCCACATTTACTTCCCCCTCAACCTACATGTTTCTTGGCTGATTGGATGTCAGGGACAGCTTATTTTAAAACCTAGTGATGGTAACTCTCCTCTTTGCAACCAACACTAATGAAATTGTCTGAAAGTGACGTCTCTTTCCTGTGAATCACAGTAAATATCTCTGTAGTGGCAACACATATCCACGTTAACTCATGTAATATAGATAAGTAATCTCAAACAGAATAGATTACATTTGCAACAGCGTTGTATTATGTGACTCCCTCCTCCATTTGCACACCATCCTCTGTACAAAGGCCACTGTATGAGAGGTGAGCGTTCATGTTTCAGACTCAGTGGGAAACTAAAAGGGTCATTTGAACCTTGAAAGAGGTCATTCAGACTGAATTCAAGCAGTTCAGGTTGAAGCAGAGACCCAGAACATAGGTATACACTGCTTAAGGTGAGTAGTTAACACTCAAAGCCATCTTCATTTTGTGTTGTCACAACCTGAATCAAAAAATGAATTGTGATGTTATTTACATACTCTGACTCTCGTGTTTTAATCTTCAGAATCAAAACATATTCTTCTCCTTGCAATAAAACTCCAAATTAAGTCATCGTGGAGAGTCCAGAAACTCGCCAGGGAAATAAACTTATTACAGCAAACTTTGCTTTTGCAAAATGTCTCATGGGAAATTCTGACATCAGAGCAAAACATGCTGTGATCTGATGAAAAGTAACCTGACCACTGTGTTGAGGCAAAACTGGGCACAAGTCCACGCCGTACTACACACTATACATACCATCAAGTGTGGTCATGCTATTATCGTGCCAATGGGGTCATTGTATTTTCAGCTCCACTGACTGGCAGGAGAAAATAGAAGGGCCCACGACAAGAACAACATACAGGAGATTCATTATTTTTAGCACAAGACACTTCTGAACAATGAGTGGAGTATACAGCCAAATGAACACTGGCATGGCTTCAAAACAAAAATGAATGTCCTTAAGTGGCCCAGCTGAAGCTCCTTTAAAGAGTATTAAAGGATAAGATACAAACTGACTTGGTTGTTTACTTAAACATGTTTAAACGAAAAATAAATGATTCATTTCTAAAACTAAAATATTTACTGGTGGTGAACAGTGAAGAAGTTTATTTTCATAAATCAACAAGTGCTACTTTATGTGCACAAACTTAACTCAGGGTCATATCTTAAAATATATCATATATTTGTTCTCTCATGTAATCGCCTCTGTTCACATCCACTTGTGCTCAGCAAAGCACTTTGTGGTGACTGAATTATGTAAAAAGCATTTTGAAGATAAATTTAACAAGGCCTGACTCAGCCAGTGAAGTCTGATGACCCTGGTGGTTTGAAGAGGGATTAATCATTTCATGAGAAGATTCCTGTCTTATTAAAACTATTGAACTTTGAAATTCTCCGGTTTCTGGCTATTGCGCCAGATTGACTTTGATGTGTCATTTGTATGGTTTTAATTTTTTCTACCATACCTATGAACTTTTTCATTATTTGACTATGATGGCTGCATTGAGATATAGTGTTAATGTTACGTTATGTGGTACTGTATTTGGTTACTACAGACATGCTGGTTTCTTTTTAAAACCTCCACCTACTCTTCCAGTCAGCAGCTTGAGGGTATGGGGACAGTCCAGCATTACAAACAGAGCGAAGATAGGTGCAGATAATAATCCAGAGTGATGAAAGCATTGAAGAAGAGACAGAATTTAATTTGGTTCAGAAAACGATCTGATGAGTGCAGTTTGCATGTTCTCCATGTATCTGTCCACTGGAGACTCTAAATTGACCTGCGTTGTGAATGGTGGTTTATCTCTATGTTGGCCTTGCTATTCTGTGTTGGTTCCTGTACTTATATCTTTGTGAGGACCATATTAAGCATAGACCCTACAGAGTGAGGACATTTTTGGTTAGTGAGAACATTTTTGTCTAGTCCTCAGTCAGGGGGTTAAGACTTGATGGAAATGGACTGTGTCCTCAGTAAGATAGAAGTCAAAACGTGTGTGTGTGTGTGTGTGTGTGTGTGTGGTGTGTGGGTGTGTGGGTGTGTGGGTGTGTGGGTGTGTGGGTGTGTGTGTGGTGTGTGGTGTGTGGACCAGGTAGACATTATGTGGCTTTTATAACTTCTCACTGTACATTGAATGCCATCAAATAACCAAAATGCAACTAATTGTGTTCTTGTGTGTGTGTGTGTGTGTGTGCAGGAGAACCTGCTGCAGTCTGTGCTGCCCGTCTACATCTCCATGAAGATGAAGCTGGCGATCATGGAGCGCTTGCAGGACTGCAAAGACAAAGCAGAGCAACAGCGACTCGTCAAAGACAATAACTTCCACAGCCTTTATGTCAAGAGGCACGAGAATGTCAGGTAACGTGAAATACTGAAAAAGCCATGGATACTTATTGATCATAAGTCAGCCCTCGAGGCCTTATTTGAACTTAGGTCGGGATAGTTAAAAAAAAAAAGAAGGAGCTTTTGCTGACCACTTCTCATCATGGTGGAGATTAGTATGCCTGTTTGTTTTCAAAGCATTGACCCAGTTACAGCTCTTTGTTTTACGAGGGTTTCATTAATTTAACAAGTGCTGACAGATATTGCGTCATCTTAGTGAACTTTGGCAGATGGCTCAACAGCATTTAATTTCTGCGGGATAAATGTCAGCAAGACAGTCTCTGCTTTACCACAATAAGGGAATTGTATCATACTGAGCAATAAGAATATAATGGAAACATACTTTTATTTGTATATTTTTCAGAATGATATCATCTATTTTAAAAAGGCGATTTTCAGTATTAAAATGCAAAGAAAGTTTGAATTGATTTGACTTCTAATAGACCTGTGGTCCTTTCTAATCAAAAGGTTAAAAGTAATGGCCATATGTGCTGCCATGTTTATTGAGGCCAGAGTAAGAAGGTGGTGAGTGATAGTCTGCGTCTCTGACCTATCTCTGTTATTACCTCAGTCGGACCTGTCATTATCTGTGTTGTCTATCTCACGGAGCACCTGGACTGTTTTAGTCAGACAGGGGAAGAGTTTCGTTCAGGTGCCAGATCTTTGTCCCTCTGCTGGCCAACTGATGGGCAGCTGTACTCAGACCAGGCAGCCACCTTTAATCAGCCTCAGCTACATGCGGTGTGGCTCATTACCAGTTGATTTCATGTAGGGCTCTGTGGCTTAATTCAATCGCACACATAGATCTATGGATTCATGGTTGTTTTTTTATCTGAGTCTGCTTTGAATGTTAAACATACGTAGTCTGAAAAATTGCGAACCTATACTTGGGATTTCCCATCAATGTCACATTAAATTGATCCTTTCATGCTATAATTGATGTGCACAGCATTCATCACACAATTGTTGACATTCCCTGTGGTTCAGCGTGATAAGCATGGCTTACAGAGAGGGTTAGAATTTCATTCCCCTCTGGCCGGCCCTTCTCAGGCAGGGAGTCAGGTGTTGTGTGTGCATTGGGCTATTGCCAATCTTTTTCCATGTGGTGTCATGTCTGGTTCTTTCAGAGGTCAGATGAGATATTATTGGCACTAACTGGCAGCTCTAATTATGTCCAAGCTATGACTGAGCATTGAAGCAGACAGGCCTTTTAGTCAGTCACTGATCAGGTCCTTTGGAGGTTAATAACAGGAGGTAGACCAGGTGCTTTTTGCCTGAAAACCTACTCCACAATTCAAGAACTGTAATGGTCATAATTGGTTGCAATGGGCAGACAAAGCTGTGCAGAGAAATGCTGCATTTTGACCCAAATTAAAGGATACAAATGGGATGACCCTTTCTATTCCAGTCTGGTCAGTTGTTTAACTGCGCATTCGGCAGTTGATTCATTGATTTGAAAAGCATCTGAATGGAATGAAGGAAGCAAGGGAGGATCTCCCAACAAGTTGAAGGATATGTTACAGTTGTCCATTGTGTGGAAATCAAACCAGGTAGTAGGTAGAGGCAGGACGTAAACAAATTAATTCCATGGAGTATATCAGATGTTTTTGTTGACAGCACATCAACACTGGCGACAGTCATTATCACCAGAAGCTCTTTGGACATCTTCATCTGTGTCTACTAGGTGTTTGGCATTGCCTTTTCATCCTGAGTTACTTTTTTTCAGTCGTGCGTTTCTTCCGTCATCAACCCTCTCACTCACCCACGTTGAATCACCCCTGCGAAAATCTGTGTTCTCACATGGGCTCTTTCAGACATTATCCAGAGTTCTAACATGGGGGCTTGCAGGACAAATTTTGCAGAATGTCAGGAGATTATGTAGAGTTCAACCTATGTCTGAAACCGGCTATGCTGATAATGTTCGATTTATTGTTGCAAACTGTATAAGTTGTTCCAGGTGATCTTATACAATGCAGACTTTGATTACTGGTCAGATCAAATATCTCTGTTCGTGTAGATGTGTTTAACTCCTTGTTCTCTCTTTGCCTCAGTATTCTTTATGCAGACATTGTTGGCTTCACACGGTTGGCCAGTGACTGTTCCCCCAAGGAGTTGGTCATCATGCTGAATGAACTGTTTGGAAAATTTGACCAAATTGCCAAGGTGAGTTCTTCTGAATGTCTTTTATCATTATTACAGACTAAGGCACTTCATTCTCAACTGTGCAAGACTGTTGGTGTATTGGACAGCTTCCATTTGTTGGCATGTCTTGTGTACACTCGTATTCTATCTAACTACTTGCATACATTTGCAGACTTGTTGCCTAAAACTGTATTTCCCCCTATATTTTTTTGTCATTCCTTTTAGGAGAATGAATGCATGAGAATCAAGATCCTTGGGGATTGTTACTACTGTGTGTCAGGGCTGCCAGTCTCTCTGCCCAAACACGCCAAGAACTGTGTGAAAATGGGACTCGACATGTGTGAAGCCATCAAGTGAGTTTGTGCTCCCCATCCCCGTCTGCTTGTACCTAGGATTGCACATGTTGAAAATAACTTGTACTTTTTAGGAATGTATTTTAATAGTAGGAAAGTCTGACAGCGCTTTGGTGGATGATGTGTTTAACCAGGTATTTAGACACAGAAACAACAGGGCTTCACATAGACAGAGATAGAAAGGTTAGAAGACCAGGTCATGATGTCATCCTCAAACAGTGACTTGAGGCTCTGGTCATCGTAAAGAATCAAACTTTACAATAGACGAACTAAAGGATTACTGCCAATTACTCTGAAACTCCTTCAGGCAGGTACGCGAGGCCACAGGAGTGGATATCAACATGAGAGTGGGCGTGCACTCAGGAAACGTGCTCTGCGGTGTGATTGGCCTTCGCAAATGGCAGTTTGATGTGTGGTCGCATGATGTCACGCTGGCTAATCACATGGAGTCGGGAGGCCTTCCAGGGTAAGTGGTACAGTATTTCATTTGTGTCATAAATGTCATCACCACTTATACATATTCACAGTAAGTTACACCTCACACAGGTTTAGGGCGCCTGAGGGTTCACACAACCGTTATGTTAATTACACCCCTAATTACATAGTTATAACAAATGTCTCTCATAACCAATGTCACGTATTTGATTGTTTCGTCTGCTCTTCACTCTGTAAGACGCGTCCACATCACAGAGGCAACTCTGAAGCACCTGAACAAGGCATATGAAGTGGAAGAGGGCAACGGCCACATTAGAGATCCCTATCTCAAAGAGCTCAATATTCTCACCTACCTGGTCATCGATCCACGGGTGAGTTCTTAGTCCAGCTTCCTTGAAGATGCAATGTGTGAGTGGAAGAATGTGAAATATGAAGTGTATGAAAACACTGTTTGTTTTTTCCCAAGCTGAATCATGCGGCATCAAAGCCAAAAGCCAATTTCGATTCCAAAATAGTTTCATTTTTCAAAATAAAAGTTTCATCCGGAGCTGTCCCCCATTAGGGCAAACTAGATTTTCATATTGTACAGGAAATGTTCCTCATCGATCATTACAAATTCCAGCAGATTTAGTACATAAAACATCTGGATGACCCAGAACAACAGTTCTCCTCTTGCATAGATTTGGCTTTTCTACTATTGTTACCAAATTAATTGAAGCACCTAATTGATTTTAACTGGCAGAATCTAACTTGCACATAGGGACCCTTTTAAAATACCAGATGCATTGCAGGTTAGCATTTTGCATGGATTCCACAGATACGTACTCACTCTTAACATTAAATATCAAATGTCTTGTCTTTGTGTCTTAAGTCTAAGGACCCATCTCTGAACGCCCGCAGCGCGCCTAAACATCGTGTGAATGATGGTCTGAAGATGCGTGCGTCAGTGCGTATGACCCGTTACCTGGAATCCTGGGGGGCTGTCAAACCTTTTGCTCACCTGCAGAGCCCAGAGGGCTTCAGCCCAGACACCATCATCAATGGCAAGCCACGCAACAAGGTGAGTGATATCAACTGGTAAATAACCGATGTGTGTTACCACTACTGAAAATATGCCTCTACACGTAATGGAAGATGTAGGGAAAGCTTTTGTTGACTTTTCTGAGCTGTTGGATGTTGTTTTGATTGATGTTCTGATGCATCCAACATTTCTAATACTATATTACTATAATAAATGTTAGCTGTTCGAATCGCAGCATCTCGAAAGAGCTGCACTAAATATGTATGTTTATGCAGAGTATTAGTGTTAGTGGAAGAAGTAGTTCTTAGAATTTTTTTTAACTAAAAGTAGCAATACAACAGTGTAGAAATACTTAAATGTTAAGTCAGATAATTTGTAAAGTAGCATTATTAGAAGCAAAGTATGCTTAAAGAACCAAAAGTAAAAGTAATCCTTATGCAGAAAGACCCATTTCATAGTATTGATTGTGTTATTGGACAACAAATATTGATACACTGATGTGTATGTAACTCTTAATTGTTGGAGCTAGATTAACTAACACTTGTATCAATAATGTGAGTCTGTACCAATCTGTGTTTTCCAGGACATCCCCCTGCGATCAAAGATCACCGAAAGGTAAGACACTTCTCAGCTGCTGTATTGATATGTTAAGCCTCCATTTCATGTCTGTTTCGATTTTGCAGGTATATCAACAGAGTCAGTCTGAAACTTGACTGGGGTAAAGAGACAGAATGTGCTCACACATAATCACCTTGGAAGGCAGCCCTTGTAATAACCCTGTTGCTCAAAAGCATCTTGATGGCCATTGCTTTTGCAGGAACGTTAGTCCTCCATCATCTTGCCCTGCCAAGAGGTTTCCATCTGTTCAAATAATCTGAGCTGGTCTCCATCACATTATATTAATAATATTATTATGTAATACACTAAATTCGGCATCAAACCATTGTACTGTAATACAGTCAGTACATTTCTGCCAATGTTCAGATCCAAGATTCTACTTTACGTTATATGTGAGATTTTCGGTCTGGCTTGTTCTTTTTCACACTTACATTTGAAACAATATTCAGGTAAGGGTCTAAAGCAGTGTGTTCGGTGGCTCTTTTACACATAATGGTTTATTACAACCCATTTCTGAGCTGGTATACTTTTTTTATGTTTTAGATTTAACAATTGCTGTCTCTGTTAAAATCCCCTGGCAGCTTTGGGTTACATTTTCGCACAAACCAGCTGATTACTTATCAATGATTAATGCATGATTTAACGACTTAATACAGAAAGCAGCACAATGCAATCTCTAAGTTCACCTGTTTATTCATGCAAGTATCCAATCAGCCAATCACGTTGCAGCAGAGCAGTGGATAAAATCCAAGAGCTTTAGTCGATATTCACATTAAACATCAGAATGGGGGAAGATCTGATCTCGGTGACTTCCACCACGGCATGAATGTTCACACCAGTCAGAGTGTTTCTAAAACAGCTGATCTCCTGTGACATAAAGGCCACAGTAACTCATGTACCCACTGTTTAGAACTGTAGTGAGCAGGAAAACCACTCAGAACGAACAACACAACAAACTTTGAACCACATGTGCTTACTCTCCTGTTGCTGAGAACAGAAATCCAGAGCTTCGCTGGCGTGTTGAAGACTGAAAAATGTAGCGTGGTCTGATAAGTGTAGAGTTTGCGTCATGCCGAGGTCGGGTCAGGATTTGGTTTCAACAGCATCAGTCCATCAACCCAACCTGCCTCGTGTCCAAAGCTCAGACTGATTGTGTAATTCATGGCACACTTCTGGCCACTTGATACTAATAGGAGATGTTGTTGATACTTTTATCCCTTTATTGCCACAGTTTTCTATCTTTATTATTTGATACTTCCAGCAAGAAAATGCTCAATGGCACAGTCAGAAGTCTCAAACTAGTTTCATAAACATGACAATAAGTAAATTGAGCTTCAGTGGGTCTCCTCAGTCACCAAATAGGAATCCAACAGACCATTTGGGATGTGGTTGAACAGGAAATTGGCAGCTTGGATGTGCAGCTGACAAATCTGCAAAAATGATGTGATGTCAATATAGTCATCAATGCTGAGAAGAATTTTCTGAGAGCAAATTCTCATTTAGTTCCTATTAAAGTGCTTGGTAATTATAAATTACCAATTCACCGCACGTATAATTACATCAGGTTATTACCTCTGCCAAAGAGGTTATGCTTCCATTAACATTTGTTTGTTTATCTGTTAGTTTGGAGCATTACACAAAAAGCTACTGAAGAGATTACTACAAAACTTGCTGGGTGGATATGGTATGGGTCAGGGAAGAACCTTTAAATGTTTGGTATGGATCAGGATCAGGTGGCGGACACAGGGATTTCTTTCTCTCTCTTTAACATTTCATTATAGGTGTTAGCCGTGGTAGAGGTATGCATTCTTGGTTTGCCCAAGTTTGTGTCATTGTCATTATTATGCAGTAGAAACCACAGGAAACATAACAGAGGATGTAATCTTAATACCAGGTGAAATAGCTCCTAAAATCAAATGTTGAGATTATTTGTCCATGTCCCCGAAACAAAAGGGATGTCACACACGTAACACTTTCACTGACAGATTGTCGCCACTGGGCCGCTGCTGAGTGTAGCTGTACTGCATTGTCGCTCCTTTAGTGTGGTGAGAGGGCTGAGCTCGATGAAGAGGCCTTCCATAAGTCTGGCACAGGCAGCGAGTGCACAGACAAATATGTAAAGTGTAGCTACTGATTAGTGAGAAGGACTCACCTACACAAACTGTGTGGGCTGGAGTAATGTGATTAGAACAGATAAGTGTGGGCCTAAAAGCACAAGCATTCCACACTATGAAAGTGGAGGTTTTGTTTTTTACGGTGGAAATCGTTAAAGCAGCTGCTGCTGAACGCGTCTGAGGCTGAAGTGAGAGTGAAATGAGATGCATCCTCTAAAGCTTCATGACAATACACAGCAAAATATGTGTAGTTCTTTGGTTAAATGTAGAAGTTGTGATTGGGCAACACCCGTTCAAGTGCCTATATCAAACTGTTTCATATAGATTTATATAGATTTTGTTCATGATGGTTTTGTGTTAATGTCTCACTGTTGGGCCCTGGCAGCTTTGAGGAGTCTCTAGAGGAACCTTTCTCCTTGCCTGCAGCTCCGTTCAGCAGCTATAAGTGAGTGGGGCCCTCATGGCCCGCAAGGTCCCTCAGTGCAGTAGTTCTTAACCTCGTGGCGCCCTGAAACTAAATGAATGTATGCTTGCTCAAAGGCACTTATTTAAAAGATGGTGAGCTTTCACATCATGTAGAACGATTCTCACATTTTCATCTTTTAAATATTATGATAATTTTTGTGGGAAATGAGGCTGAAATGGCTAATTTATCGCAGTCATTTTAAAGTCAGACCACACTAATTCTACAGGAAATTCAAATAAAACAAATATAAATCTTGACCCCTCGCCCCCCAAACCCCAAATAATTCTCTAAGGTGTCTCGTCCTCCAGGGTGAGAACTACTGCTGTAGCAGAGAGCCTTGCCGTCCCAACACTAACCTGAACAGTGATATCACACTGTTCATCTCTCATCGTTTCTCAATGCTACCTCTTCCTAACAGGGCATCGTGTGATCTGAAATGCCATCAGCAAAACGCTGTAACTCCAGTAGACTGACATGCTGCTATTAACACTGATCACTGACTGGGGCTTGTGTGTGTGTGTGTGTGTGTGTGTGTCTGGGTCTGTGCGTCTGTGGTGAGTGTTTCCTTCCTGATTAGAGTAGGGGGTTTCCAAGCAGAGGCACGGCAGAAACACTCCCTCTGAATGCCCACAGAGATCATCTAACACACAGCGTTCTGCATCCGGCACACTCCTTCCACATAACTCACTCACAGGCACAACCGTTATTTCTCCCACTAATGCTCCGAATGGCATTAACCAAGTTGCCTCCCAGCACAGCTAAGCAGGACCTGAGTAACCTGCATGACCTAATATGGTTTCCCAGCATCTGTTCCTATCAGCCTGAGTGTCCCAGTGTCCATCCGTCTGCCTCGTCCCTAATTGTGTGTGTGCTTTCCGCTGCAGGAACAAATCCCAGAAGAGTAAGTTTGATGAGGAGCTGCACAATGAGATGACCACGACCATAGATGAGCTCAGCAGCAAGTAGGCTCATCTCTACTATAAAGCTTTCCTTTCAATGATAAAGCAGGTGTTTGATTGATGATGGAATATGCTGTCAAATAGAAGTGATGGTTTGCAGGGTGAGATATTTAATAACTATGGTTTTCCATTCAGCGCCATCATCAGGTCGAAATTCAAAATTGTCCTATATGACCATTAGCAGCAAAACAAATGCTATTCCCATCAGCTGCAGTTATATGTGTTTAGTGCTTATTAGTTAATGTTAGCATGCTAAAGCTTTGAGCTAAAATGGGCATCATAGTAAATATTACATCTGCTAACAGCCTATCAGCCTGTTAGCATTTTCATTGGGAGCATGTTAGGATTTAGCTTTGTTTGTCTGCACAGGATGCAGTGACATTTTCACTGTAAAATAGTATTGGACTATAGTATATTTTGAAACCTAGGGTTATAGTCAGAGCAATCTATTCTTTCTTCCTTTTTATTTCTTCCTTCCTTTCCTTATTAATTCTTACATAATTCCCTCCTTCCTCTCTCCCTCTCTCAGGCAATGGTCTAAGACTGAGGAGAGTAGCAGCTTAGCTCTGTGGTTTCCAAGGAAAGATCTGGAAAAGCAGGTTGGTTTGACATTTAGCTCAATGAAAACATCTACAGTCCAGGCTGCAAGTATTTGGAACGATGTGAACTCTCACAATTTGGGAACCATGTTTAAAAAGGGCTGTGTCTCGTACACGAACCTCCTACATTAAAACTGAGATGTGGCACTTTCTCGCGGTTTCTTTATCCACAGAGACTGAAGAACAAAAATGTGCAAATACTTATGGCCTGGTGTATATTTCTACAATGTCATACATTTCACTTCACCTAGAAGTTCATGGGTGTACTGTGTTCCTTCTCAGTACCGAGCTCTGGATTTGCCGATGTTCAAACACTATGTTGGCTGCTCCACCTTCATCTTCCTCTGCATCTTTATGATTCAGCTGTTTGTCACAAAGGAGTGAGTATGACCAACTCATCAAGCATTATCAAACAATATTTTGTACGAACATTATTATCTTGCAGTGCAACTGGGACAAATGTCAGTTTGCATCTTTCTGCTTTTTCCCTGAGTTCTGAGATGTCGCCGACATCATTTGTCACAAGACATCTGTGACTTCTAAAGCACAATGTGAAGATTATATGTGTCGTGATGTGGGAAAGGAAAAGACTATTTCTGACAAACGCTGTTTTTTATCTCCCTCAGTCTACAGATGTTGGGTATTTCATTTGGAGTGTTGGTTTGTGTGCTGCTGCTGACGCTGGCCATCTGCTTCGCAGGTCACCTACAGGTCAGTGTTTGAAAGTCTCATATTCAGATATTTTAGATTCACTCATAGACTCAGCTCCTCCCAGGCAGTTTGTGTTGGTTCATATTTGGGTTTATAGAAAGTGGAAAAGTAAGCCTCGCGGTTATATCGACTCTTTCATACCTTCTTACAGTTAAACTGGATACAGGTCAAAGGTCAGTGTGGGACGGTCGGCCTTCATTTCAGCAGCACTTGTTAAAGTCTTGTTTGTTATGATGCTGACCTTGCACTGACTTGCAATACAAGTGTTTTGCTGTTAAAGTGGTATTGAATTAAAAAAAAAAAAATTGAGTTTGAGAAGAGGAAATGAAATGTTCTTTTGTAGTTTGAAGGCCACACAAGATTAACGGCATTCCATCACCAAGTTTTGTAGTAATCCATCCAGTAGTAATGTGTAGTCGTGCTAACAAAGGTAAGAAAACTCCTTAGCAATTACTTGGCCAAGTGTGATAATGGAGTGTTCGGTGTCTGTGAAGGTGTCGGACCGTGCCAGGTTTAGCCAGTGGTGTGAATGGAAACATGTCATGGAATCTGTCCCCTTGCTTACACAGGGCTGCAGCTTTCTATAGCGTAACCTATTGACCCCTGACATTCAGGCCTTGAGGCAACGTTTTCCTCATTCAGACAGATTGCCCTGGAAATAGCCAGCGTCACTCAGACATGATGTCTGGAGATTTACGACCGTGTCCGAGTCACGTTGTCCTCGTCGTACCTGTTTGACCCCCCCTCTCTCTCCTCACCTCTCTCTCACCTCTGCAGCGGCTGTTTCCTGAGAAGCTCTCGAGCTGCCAGTGGCTGTCGGCTGTGTCCGAGGCGGTGGTGAAGCGGCCGTGTGTGCGTCTCCCTCTGGCCACTATCACTACTACGGTCATCATTATCTTGGCCGTGTTCAACCTGGTAAGACTCCATCACATGTTGAGAGGGCCATTATATAGTCTGCTATTTCTAGCCGTCCTACACTTCACTGCCACCATGCCAAACTTCAAAGCATTCGGTCCAGGGGATGACCGTCAGTCCGATCTTTTTTTATCCCCCTGCAGTGCTTCGTCCAGACACGTGTGACAGAAAACATGGCCGACCTGTGTCACACAAATGGCTCCCATGAGCAGGGATCAGACGGAGGCCTCTTCTACCTGCCTGTGAGTGATGCATTTGTTAATCATAGGAAATAATTACATTTAACATTTTTTTATATTAGAGTGGATTAAATAGTATTTGCAAATAGTCCTGCTGTGTGTTTAACGGAGAGCCAGAGGAGATGTGATGCCAGAAGAGTTTCTGGGCTTTGATAAAGAGATACAGATACAGTATGATATAATCATGTCATATAATCTCTCTCTCCTATGTGAGCATTTGCTTTATTTCTGTGTTTTCACAACATATTTTAACAATGTTTTTTTTCACATCGTACATACAAAGCCTCATTAAAGACCCTTGTATTACAATACTATGTTTTTTTTATAAGCAGCTATTACAAGATTGTATTTGTAATGATGGATCAAAACATCAGACCCATCATAGAAACGTTCGCCATGCTCTATGTGGGTCCTGCTCATAGACTGTATATGAAGACAGATGTCATTGCATTTATGGATAGTGGCAGGAAATGTCACAGGTCTAATTCTAAATCCTGTCCCTCTTCCTGTCCTTCAGTACTCTGTATACTGCTGTATCCTGTCCCTCATTGCATGTGGAGTCTTCCTGCGGGTGAGCTTTGAGCTCAAAGTGCTCTTCCTCACCCTGGCCTCCACAGTATATTACATCCTCATCCTCAGCACCAAGAGTGAACTCTTTTTGGCCTATGGCAATGTCCTCTACGCACAGACCAATAGCAGCTGGAACTGCAGCAGGTAGGATTCAGTAGGAAAAGAAAACGCTTTCCGGTTGTTTGCTTTGATTTGATTTTTGAAAACCTTAAACTGTGACTGTTCGCCACAGTAAAGTAACCTCTGAGTGGATTGAGTATTTCAAACCATAAATTGAAGTATAATGTAAATGAATTGGTGAAATAATAAATAACCTGAACTATGTGAGTGCATGTGGTCAACGTTTTTCTACCTTGTAAAGACATTGCTGTTGTGACCTTACC
Source organism: Limanda limanda (assembly GCF_963576545.1). Classification (NCBI taxonomy): domain Eukaryota; kingdom Metazoa; phylum Chordata; class Actinopteri; order Pleuronectiformes; family Pleuronectidae; genus Limanda; species Limanda limanda. The sequence goes on from NC_083638.1 coordinate 12,900,350, forward strand.
CTGAGTGATTGTGTGTGAAATGTGTAATTCAGAGTCATGTCCAGGTATAAATGTTTGTTCTTGTTCTACAGCAGAGACGATGGATCCATCCTGAGGTGGATCGGGCTGGTGAAGCACCCGCAGGTGATGAGCTGCATATACATCACCCTGTTCCTGGTGACCATGCTCATCCTCTCACAACAGGTACTGACGCTCTTGGCTTCTTTCTTTCATCCCAATTATACAAACTGAAATCTTGTTCATTTATATAAATCGGAGCATGACTACATTTATAACCTGTTAAACTTGTCATGACATCACCTCTTACACATCCTTCTGCCCCTGTTGTTCACCAGTTATTAACTGATAAAAAGTACTAAAGCTCTGGAAAAGAATACATCATTTCACTGCAAATAGAATAGAATTCCCATTAATATAGTTATTAAGTTATTGGTTTCTTTATTGCTCTAACCTCATTGTGTTCCTGTCTCCTAGAATGAGTCCTGCTTCCGTCAGGACTTCCTGCTGAAGTACAAGAACCACACGGAGCAGGACGAGATCGAGACCAGGGAGAACCTGAACCGCCTGCTGCTGGAGAACGTGCTGCCGGCCCATGTGGCGGCGCTGTTCGTCGGGGAGAATAAAAAGAACGAGGTGAGATGGCAGCCAGTTGAAAACCCCAGGCCAGAAATACTATAATAACCATTGCTTGTTTGTATAAAGCACAAGTAAGTTTACTTAAATATTTGAAAAAAAAATTGGGATCTATATACATTTTAGGTTATGTCCAAAGTCCTAAAGTTTGTAGAGAAGTTTTTATTTTTCTTATCTGCACAACGTCATTTTCTGAATTCTTCATTATGTCATTTTTCATATGATGTCAATTGATCAGGGATCATTTTATTAAAAAATATAATCTTGTAATAGATCGTCTCTCTCGTATTTGTGGAGATTTTTTGTAAAATGGTTCTTCAGACCATATTTTGTTCACTCCGATCAGTCACCTGGAGATTCTCTGCCAAGTGTGAAAATCTCTACATATGTTGTTGAGTTATTGTGGACATGCACATACATGCTGCACTAGTCTGAAGGGGCACAAAAGATAGAAGATGTTTTATTCATATTTTAAAATAGAGTGTCTCCTGTGATGTTTGGGTGTTTTCAAAATGTTTTGAAACTTTTTAGATATGAGGTCTTATCTGAAGAATTCAGCCCTAAACGAGGAGTAGTTGCAGTTTTGAAGTGTTTATGAAAATAGCAGTGAACAATCTTGAACTTGTATCAAAGCCCAACAATTCTATTTTCCCTCGTGGCAAAACTATTAACACCTTGTTCTTTTTTATTTTCCATCTCACCCAACAGGACCTCTATTACAAGTCCTATGACTGTGTGTGTGTGATGTTTGCCTCGGTACCGGATTTCAAAGAGTTTTACACCGAGTGTGATATCAACAAGGAGGGCCTGGAGTGTCTCAGGCTGCTCAACGAGATCATCGCCGACTTTGACGAGGTCAGCAAGACAAGAAGGAAAAACTTTCATCCTCATCCTTTAATCCTTTAGCACGTACTTCTCCACCAATTCCAAATGTTAACCATGTGGACATTGTGTTCAAACAGTACAGTGTAAATATCGAGCGTAATCCCCTCTGTGTGAAGTGCCAGCAGGAAGGAGGACTGTAGATGATGAAGTTCCCACATGCACACGTCACTCATTTTACTTTGCTCTGACCCGACAGCTGCTGTCCAAGCCAAAGTTCAGCGGTGTGGAGAAGATCAAGACAATCGGCAGCACTTATATGGCGGCTGCTGGGCTTAGTGGGACGCCCGGTCAGGAGAACAATCAGGTGGAGTAGCTACTGCTTCGGACCAGGCTCAGGGTTCCTGCACATCCTTGAAAACCATGACATTTATACATTTCCAGTCATGGAATCAATCTGATTTGATTAAATTGACCAAATATCCTTGAAATAATCCTTATTGTCCTTGAATTATTCGATTGTATTTCAGCCCCTTACATCGATCAATGTAAGGGGCTTCAATTCACCACTTTCTTAACTTTGCGTGAGAGGTGGGGTACACATCTTCCAGACCCTGTTCTGACCCACCTTCTGACTTAGGGGATAACATGCTCTATAGTGCCACCTGGTCAGTTGGGAACCCTGAGGTTCAGATTGATTTCTCAGCAAGCCTTCAACGCACTTTTTGACCTGTCATTAAAACTTGAAGTAGTCCCAGTGACGTGACTCCGCTGCCGCTGTTGTTTCAGGACAAAGAGAGACAACAGGCCCAGATAGGGAACATGGTGGAGTTCGCCATCGCTCTGATTGGCAAGTTGGACGGCATCAACAGACATTCCTTCAATAGCTTCAGGCTTCGTGTGGGTGAGTGTGCTCAGCTGCTTTTGGCACAAACCTTTCACTCACTGCTCTGTGTGCAGCTCTGTTGTGGATGACATAATAACCCTGTTTGTACTCTGCATGATTGGCATTAACGCTGCGTCTATGAAATATGCTCAGACTCGGGTCGGCACTAAAAGCATCTTATCGGAGTGAAGCCGTCTTTACGAGCTCATGTGCTGTAACCTCTGACAGAACTGTGTGCTGTCTGCTTTGTGGTCAGTTGAGGAGAAATGACTGTTGAGACGTTAAGAGCATTCAATAATAGATAAAGTCAGTGATATAATCAAAGCAAGAGATAAAGACCATGCTGTCGTCCTGACTCGGTTATTCTGCGACAGTTGATTCTGAGCAGAGAAAAGTTTTGCTTCAAACATTTACATTTCTTTGGTGATAAAAACACAACATGAGACATAAACAGTGAAATGTCGCAGTGAGAGATTCAGAGTTGTGTCACCATCAGCAGCTGGGTCTGAAACAGAAGACTCTCACTGCTACTCTTGAAATTTAAAAGCAGTGGAAGTGTTTGGCTCCTACCTATAAATGATGACATCATCACCCTAACCCCTGCTCTGAGTGGACCCATTTATTTGACTTGCAGCTAAATCCTGCCGCAGCTTTGGATGAGGACTCCCTCTATAGGGACACACACTGTTAATGGGGTTGTATGCTTACTGTGAACCAGATGACTCTGCTCGGTTTTATCTCTCAAAACACTCAAACATGTTTAAAAGTATTGTTTTGTGAGGGAAATGTTTTGGTGACATACATAGGTTGTTATGTCTGTGTGTTGTAGTCCTTGGGAAAGCCTGTGGAAACTGTGTCTGCCTGTAGTTTGAGAGATCACCTTAGCTTCAATTATGTGGAATTATAATAATTAGATGTAATTAATGTGACTATGTCCCTTCATATCTGCCATACTTGAATATTGTTCTTAAATTGAATTAATTAAGATCTTAAACATTTTTCAAATTAATTTGTTGAGTGCTGTAGAAAACCTAGCGCACACACACACAGAAAAAAACACAGGAAAGTAACGCAGGGTAAAAACTGTCCAAACCTTTTAATTTGATTATTTCAGTGAACCCTTCACAAAACACAGGATATTTTGCTGTTGTCAGTTTTGTCCTTGACAAAAATGAAATTACAAACCAACAGCATTCCAGCAATGAATGAAAATGTTTCAGCATCACCTCCTCTTTCCGAGCTGAGATGAATGTTTATGTGGATGCGCATGACATCATTTATCGTAAAACAGAGTCAGTTTGTGACCGCGTGGCCTCTGTGGTTTTTCCACAGGCATTAATCATGGCCCGGTAATCGCTGGAGTGATCGGGGCGAGGAAACCTCAGTACGACATCTGGGGCAACACAGTGAACGTGGCGAGCAGGATGGAGAGCACCGGGGAGCTCGGAAAGATCCAGGTACGTCCAGCTCAGTCCAACAAAGACAAACAGCAATATTTCATTCAGGTCTGTGAAAGGTCAGAGGACTATCTCACATAGTTACGGCTCCAGAGCTTTGTTTGGTAAATGTCAACACAATCATGGTCAGATTCATAAAGATCCCGTTTCTGACTCTGCGCCACATTGGAGGTTCTTCATTCAGCCCAACAGAAATAAAAGCTGTAAAAGGAATGTCTAATGAGATCAACATTTTATTTCCGTGCACTTTATGGCTGAATCACATTTATTTGTGGATTTGAAGAAATTCATGCTTTAACTTGAGAAACTACTTGAATTACTTTGATTTTGAAAAACGCAGGAGGTATAACATATAATCTGTCTGTTTAGAAAGTGTTTGTTATTCAGAGTTTAAACAACAACACGCTTCACTCAGGAGCTAGAATACGTTTTAAATTCAAAAGAAGCTAGAATGACGCAGTGGATCACAAACCTTCACCGCGGACCAACACATTTCTACAAGCCTCGGTTTGTTTAGTAAAATCCAGGAATTTTTTGATAATTCATGTTAAAAAAAAAAATGAATTTCTGGATCCACTCTTAAAGTGAATGGGTTCCTCCTTGGATAAAACCTCACCCTTCCACCATAATTAGAAAAATGGTTCAGTAGTTTTTGTTCAACTCTGCTCAAGGACTTCCAAACAGAATTGAAAACATAACCTTGACAGAGATAATAACGTTATTTTCATTATGATAGTTATTGAAATCATCTTGATAGGGTTGTTGTTCCCTCAGTAGAGCACAACTCCACCAAGGCCCAACAGCTCCCTTATGAAACCACATTGAAATGAACTAGATCTGGATTTTTATTTGGATGTTCACCACATTTCACACACTCATAGATACCAGGCCCCTAAATATGATCTTTCAACAAGATCCATGAATTGATCTTTTAGAAATCAGTGAAAATGTTGAAAAACAACCGATATCAATGTTAAAGAAATTGCGGGTGAAGACACGGATGAAGACATAACCTAAAATGTGTCTACTGCGTCACCTGCACAGGTAACAGAGGAGACATGTGGCGTGCTGCAGAAGCTGGGCTACTCGTGCGAGTGTCGAGGATTCATCAGCGTCAAAGGGAAAGGGGAGCTGAAGACCTTCTTCTTGTGCACTGACATGAGCAAGCAGCAGGGTATGGGGCTGAGCTGAGGCCCGGCCGCCTCAGACCCAAAGAACTGGAGACTCCTGCCCACAAGTCGACGAGTTTACAAACTCCTGCACGCAAGTGTTGATACACAGACCTGACTGTAACGTAGCCGTGCTCCCATGATGTCACTGGATGAAAATACGATGATACGAAGGATAAGAAAAGGATGCACAGCTGCTCTCTGCCCTTTAGTCAGCCATGCTGGAGACTTGGTCTGTACGGACAATCACAACCTTTTCTATTCACAAACACATTTGCGTCCAGTGCTCCGTCACTTTTCTACCTTTTTTTGTGTCTTTAACTTAGATGTCGTTTGGGAAAGAAAAAAAGTAAATTGTACTAATGCCAAATAAAGTTGTCATTTTTTTGGAGACCTCTTTGGTCCTTTAAAAACAAAACAACGGATTGTGTTTGGATCATATTGTGAAAGCCGTGAGGGTTTCCTGTTTGACACTCTGCTCTGTTACTGTGTAATGAGCAGGACGTACGTGAAACAGCATATACTTTAGATAATGATGTAGAAAAACTTTCCGATAAACTTTCACTTTCTCTTCAAGCTGCAAACCTGAAAATCAGTTTCCTCATCAACTCCGACTGACTCATGAGTTTAGTTCTTCTCTTCATGTAAAGTTCTAACATTTACGACGAGATATTTGCTGTTTGAGGAGGAGGAAGACAAATCCATGTGCTGTGCGTTTGCCATCTGTTAGAAAATGTCCTTTGCTGCCTGTTGCATATATGCTGCAATGCGGGAAACGAGTGGCGCTCTGTGCTGCGTCCTCGAGAACCTGCCTGCTGTCAATGTTTCTCCAGCTCCGGCGGAGATGGTCTCCTGACCTGCTCTGGATCGCTCTCTGTGCCTCTGAAAACGTCTGTCTGTCTCATGGCCTTGTCTTCTGAGACCCAAGATCTTATCTCTGATTGTGGTTACATAATAATAATGATAATAATGTATTGGCCTTTATGTGAACAAATGTGACATTGGATTTTGTACAGTTACAGAATGTAATAAATGTTTTCCTAAGTCTGTGGTTTGTCATTAAATATTTCACTCTATAAGCCAAGGTATTTCTTTTTCTATAAAAACACAATTTATTGATTGAAATCCATACAAACGTCACAAAAAGCACCTTTTCATACAAAACTTAAGTTATTAAAGTAAATGTGAGTGGTTGACATTTCATTTTACAGCCACGACCGCCGCTGCAACTTGACAAGAGGGCGAGGTCTCCATCGGTTCAGCAGCCTCCAACACTGAGAAGTAAATGAGAAGTGATGAGTTTGAAGGTTCAAATTATAAAACTTTATTTCCCATCTCTGGATGTGTCTCTTTTACTGCATATACCACAGGAGAAGCATGTGTTACCTGTTGTGAGGTCGATGAAGGGCTTGTGTGGTCCTGGGGGGACGGCGATGCCCATCGCTCTTCTGATGCCGTAGATGCTGCTGACGTCACATGGCGCCACTTGGCCGGTCAGCTCGGCCAGATTCCCCGTCACTTTCTCAGCTGTAGAGACGAGAGTAGGAACATTATAAAAAGGCAGCAGGAAATTGTAGGAAGCTTAGTGTTCTTTATTTACGATGGAGATGCTATTCACGATCATCTTAATTTTTGCTACTATTGATTGAACTTATAACGGTATCTTTAACTAAGTTTGACATTTGAGTTTCTTCCCGTTCTTGATCTCATTTATAAACTAAACATGGAACCAGAGTTAGCAGCGGGTTAGCTTAGCATAGCATAAAGGCAGTTCAGATAACATTTTGTATCGTTTTAGTTTCTACTGAACAACAATGTGAAATGTCTTGGTTTGGACTTCCTTGAGACTCAGCTGGTTGCCTGGCAGCTTTATTTTCGAAAGGGTTTTTTTATCTGAAGAAAACAAGCAATTGTATGTTGAGTAAGTGAAATACCTACTAAGACAGATCTGGCTTTTTTGCCGTTTCCAATCTTCATACTAAGCTAGACTAAGCCAGCTGGCTACATATTTACTGAACTTTTCCATGTATAGTGTTTAGCTATGTGGGCTGATGTCAGTGTAGATGTGCTAAAACACGAGATTTCCGCTGAATGTTTGGGAGATTTTCCTTGTTGGGGGTTCAGGTCTGACCCGAACAATCTCCTGCTAGAGTGCAGAGTGGAAGCTGCTTTAAGCACAAAACACAACTACAAATATTTAACACCCATACATTCCAAACCCAACCATCACATCACACTGTGAATGAGGTCAGTGTCACAGGCTGAACGTGTCTGAAGCCAAAAGACAAACCACATCTGTGTAGGATGGACACTACAGAGGTGAAAGGAGTGTTGTTAGAGGTCTACAGCTGGAGGACACAAAGAGGCTTTCAGCGAGCCGCTCTTACCCAGCTCCAGCTCCTTGGCGGTGGGGGCCAGCAGGCAGATCATGTTAGGGGGCTGCTTGGCGCTCAGACGCTCCCTCTGTGCCTCCTGCAAGTTGCGCAGCAGCTTTGTGGTCTCATCCAATTTCTGCTGGAAGTGCAGGGCCTCTGTGACAGATCAGGGAGAGACAGACAACACACACACAAACACACTTTAAGTACTTCCACTGTTATTCTACAGTTACCTCCTGTGCTCGGTTACACTTGATGAACACAATAGGTCTTTTCTCTCTGAACCTGTGGACCCCGTAAGTCTCACTGTCACCTTCATGTGAGAGCCCTGAGCCTCAGGCTAGCTGCTCTCAATGGGGCTGTGTTCTAATGATCCTCAATGGTGATTTAGAGATTATTTCAGTCATTTGACATTTTTACTGTTTTCTATCTCTGTAGTTTGGGTTTTACATGTTTGTTGGGCACTGAAAACAATCTGAAGCTGTCAGCTTGATTTACATTTTTTATTTTCTCCTGACACTTAAAGAGTAAACACATTCCGCCTGTCCATACCAGTTGTGATGAGACACTTAACTAAGCTCAGTGTAAATATTATGTAACAAATCCCTAGTCAGCATTAAAGGAGTGATTTCTGTCTGTCTGTGTTGCACAGACGAAGACACCAACTAAATTAGACTACGTCAGGTTGCTGACGCCTCATATTGGTTCCAGCTGAGATAAAAAACAAGGGACTGTGCATAAGACTGAAATCAGTTTTGTAAATTATTTCTTCAAGGCTCATAGACAGGAGGAACAAACAGTGACAAACACTGCTGACCACATACATATTGGCTTATGTCAACCGATCTTAAAAGGGCAAAAATGAAAATAAATACATTCCCTGATAATATTTGTTATGTGCATCCCTAACTCAACAAAGACAGTGAGAAGCTTTACCTCCAGACAGCTCCCTGGTGGTCTGCAGGCCTGCAGCGGAGCACAGAGAGTCCAGTCTGCTGCAGCTGGATGCGTCGGGTTCAGCTGCCTTCTGGAGACAGAGGGGGAAATATGTTCCATTATATTAGAAAAAAGCATTTCTCATGTTTGAAGGGACCATGCAGGCGGTTTTCTAGCCTGTTAGGTTTTCCAGCTACTTTGCTCAGGTAAATTGAAACGTAAAGAAATGCTGCAACACCCGAGCAGGCGATGAGAATAAACTGGCGCGTGGCCAAGAACAGCAAACAGCCAGGACAGAGGGCGGCTGTGTGCCGGCTGGAGCAGCCTGCACTTCGGTTTCCTCCGCTGCTCTGACGAGCGATTCAGCCGTGCAGCCAGCGGGCACAGAAAGAAAACACGGGCCTCTCCGGTGGGCATTTAGCGAGCAGCACCGCTGCGTTTCGAAAGGGAAATGTTCTTTCCATGCTTGGATGGATGAAAGCTGACGACCGGCCCCTGCTATGTTGACACAGCTGGTTGATGCAGCAACCATCTGCAAAGGCCATCTATACTGACGAAATGAAATCAAGTATCCCCACATGAGGTGTTATGCAAGAACATGTGCTTTACAAGAAACAACGGCACAGCGGGACCTGCTCTTCCAAACATCCCATCAACCCAGCGCGGGTGACTGCCTCTGGTTTTGTGTTACATAGCACAAGCTGATATTTCTCATTATGAACTCCATGTCCGTTTCCATTTGTACGGTACAGTGGGGGAGACGATGTGCAGAAGCTGTTTATCACTGAGGACACAGCAGGTGTTTTTATGTGACATGCAGCTGCAGATTTGTTCCATCTCTTACCTCAGTGGCTTCCTTCTTCTCTTGTTTTTTTTCTGGCTCCTTCACCTGTTGCAGAGGTAGAGAAAGACAAATTACTCAGTAAATGTATTCTGGAAGATTTCAGGAGGTACAGTTAGACTCAGTGGTAAAGTTGGATCAGTTACGAAATCACAGTAACTTCTTACCGGCTCTGTCTCCATCAGGGTTTTTGAATGCTGTCCGTTGGTCAGAGCATCGAGGAGATTGTCGGCCTGTCTGTACACGTACTCGTCGGAGTTAGAGAGAAACTCTGACAAGCTGTCAAACACATACACACAATTATTTTCAATAATGAGAACTCAGCATTGACACTTTCTGAAACCTCCTACACACTCTTAAGACGTGCATGCCTGACAAGGTTTTCATTCATTCAAAAACAAAGTGGCAGTGTTTCCTTTCTAGGAAGAGAAATAAAGGATTGACACAATGACACAAAAAACAATGATCGAGGAATAAAAGATTCTGTCAAACTGAATCGACACATACGATGACAAAAGCTGAAGAAAACAAAGCATCTCAGGAGGCACAAGAGTTGACAACCTCACACAAATAATACATGCAAATATAAGTTGCATTACAAAAATGTAGAAAGATAACTACGTGTTTAATAAAAAACACACTTCAGTGCAATCACCTCACAGTAACTAACATTATCTAAATACCAATACTGAAGAACACTGTTTGAGATTAAACTGAGTCATTAGTTCTATACAATCCTTTAATCCTCCAGATTAAAAAATAAAAAAAATATTGGTGGAGATTTATAAGAACTCAATATTTTATTCAAACTAACAAGACATTGAAATATAGTCATAATAGTACATTTTGTGGAGTTCGTAAAGAAGATAAATTCATTATCAGGTCAGTTTTCCACATTCTGTTTGTGTAGCATCATGATGACAAACTACAAAAGAAGAAGCCGACTCCAAAGCATAAGACGAGGTCAGGCCGTGGACAGCTGACCTCTTCCAGAGTAAAGTTGGTGAATAAGAGGAACATCTGGAAAGTAATCAGCCAGGGATGCCTCAAGTGACGTTTCTGTGTAGATGCAGTTGAGCTCATGGTCCCACTGTTCATACCTGTCTGAGCCCGGCAGGCTGCAGTCCTCTCCGTACAGAGAGAAGGTCAGGTCAGAATCCTCCTTGCTGATGTTGGAGAAGCTGGAGTCATAGGTGGGTGCGTAGGAGGTGAACGGCCCGTAGCTCATGTAGGACACTGAGGAAAGGGTTTCACACACAAGACAGAACGTTATGAGTGGTGAACACCCAGAGGTCTGATGTTAGCTCTCTGACCACGTGACGTCATCACAGTAGGGTACCTGGAGTAATCCTGTTCCTCTTGTCCTCCCTGAAGCCCGGCAAGGTGTTGACACCGCTCTGCAGCCGGTTGGACATCATGCCCAGTTTCACAGGACAGTAGCCAACATCTGGAACAAAAAAACACAATATTGGACTGATCTCACAATATGGCTGCAACTAACAACTATTCTCTCCTCTAAAATGTTTACAAATTATGAAAAAAGTCTATCAAAGTTTCCCAAAACTAAAGCTAACATATCCAATATCAACTATCTTGTCTGATCCTAGGGGTCTAGGAAAATCTGAAAATATTACTAGGGAATTTTGACATTTTTAAGATGTTCTGGGGTATTTCCCCTAATTAATGGGACAGTGCAAGTGTGAAATGGGGAGAGAACATGGAGGGGGAACTAACTAAGGAATAAGTAATAATAACTTAAAAAAAATCTAAATAAATGAAAGTTCAGTTAAATTTAAAAAATAATTTATTAGCGCTCGGTTTTAGGTGTTCTTACCTCCTACTGATGGATCTGCTGGGTTGAGGATGGTCATGGTGGTGGAGCCATCAGACTTTTGTCTCGCAAACTCCAACTACACAACAAATACATTTCAATTATTGAAAGGCAGGAAACATCCAATTTAAAAAAAAAAGATCTGACACTATTGTGGTTAAACATCGGGAACATTAGACAAATAACTCAACCACCACTGATCCAGCAACAACATCAATCAAGCAACACACAAATGCAATATGACACTAAAACATAACTACACATTTGTTTACAATATGTTACTTTATTTTGATGCCATGTTTTTGAATAGTTTTTTTTAAATTGTAAAATGTGTTTTCCACCCAAAAAACATCCTTAGTCGAACCCTGAATTCTCACATCACATTGCAGCACTCTGTTGGACAGCTTTCCTCCAGACTCCTTGATGACCTTCCGGATTTCCTCCAGCTCTTTCTCTGCCTTCGCTGCTTCGTCTTTGGAGTCCTTGTCCTGTCTGCAAGTGAAGCACAAATTGAAAGATGGCAGCTGTGACGCTGTGACCATGAAAGAAGACGTTTTTTTTTCTCCCTTTGTCGTGAGAATAAAAAGAATGCAGACACAGCAAAATGCAGCGGAGAGAAGGTATGTGAACTTTGCTGTTTGCCTTTCATTCCTCAGATAAACTACCTGGAAGCATTTAATTGGCATAAATAGGCATCATGATTTCATACACTATAATTTAAAAATAAAGACAAGTAGCCAAAGGGAAATCCAGTTACGGTGAGTCACAGTCTTAACCACCACGTAAACTCCAGTTTCCGTTTCAACACTTAGCAACAACATACTCATCTCCCAGAAGCACATCCATGTGAGGAGACAAGACTCAGCTCGCTCTTACGCATTCTTAACATTCTCTGCCTACAGCTTCGCAGGGGGAAGGTGATTTACTCCGAAGAAAACACTGTCATAGAAACTGCTATGAAAGTGGGAAACATTTTTAAGGTGATGAGTGATGATTTCATCTTTAAGTTTGAAACATCTGGGATTGTGGCGGGCAAGATGACAACTGTATTGGACTGTAACTGTATTTTTTTTAATCATATTTTGTTCAAGATCAGGGAGAAATTGGGGGAATTCTCAAGTGTGCGTGTGTTTAAGAAATCTCTGAGTTCTTAAACAAGTGTTAATCAAACTTAAGAACGTTAAACTATGGAGCTTCAAGGTGTCCATGTAATCAATACATAATCATGATGTGATTTTTTAGTAACACGCGTGACATGTATGAAGTCAGCAGGTTAAAGGACCTGGGTGTACTGGGAGTCTGGGAGCTCTCGCTGGTGCCTGTGGTGGAGGGTCCCTCTCTGTTCTGGTCCAGGCCGGTGCCCCCCTGATCCTCAGACTTCCACAGTTGTTTGGCAGAAGGGTCCAGGCCAGACATGAACTCTATGCTCTGTTTAAGGCTCTCCAGTCTCTCCTACAGGAAAGACAATGAAACATTTAATATTAAACTTTGTATCAGGAATGGAAAATTAGTATGTAGAGAAACAAAGCTTGTCTCATAATGCTGTTGGCAATACCGATGGTGCCGTATGACGTCATTAGGGGAACAGAAAGAATCTGCTGCCCTCATCTGTTGTATCTTTGGAAAAGCAGGCTCCCTTTATTTGTTCCATGGCTCAATTTAAAGGTTTAAAGCAAACACAACACAGCTATACTGAGTGTACAATGAGAGGGACAAGGCACTGACATCCTGTGGCATGTTAAGTCTTGTGTCAGAGAATTGAGTTTCACACAACTTCAGTAAAATACTTTAAAAAGTAGTGAGTAATATTTTGTTGAAGGATCTCTCTAACCTTGCTTTAGTTTTCAAAGACAATAAAAGTGTGGAGATTCTCATTATAACTGAGCAGTGGTCGTATACACAAAAACAGAGGTAAAAAGAATGCCCCTGAAAAAACAGACAGGGAAATTATTTGAATACTAGCTCTCATAAATCCCATTGTGAGACTTGACGGGATTGATTTAGTGGGAACAAAGGAAACATGATCTCTTCACAGGAAACTGAACAAGTGCAAAATGCAGTAACTCATAACACAAGTATTTTTCTGAACCTTCAGTTTCATACCTGACTCAAGATCTTCAATCCAGAGTGTAACAGTTTCCGAGCAGCTTTATGGTAGATGGTTTCAGGTTTGTTGTAAATCATGGCGTTCTCACACATGATCCTGAAATCCACCTGCATCAACAGCACAATCCACGTTAAAACACCAAACACAAAGTACATTCATAAAGTTTAAACAAGTTAAACTAACTAACAAGGTTATTTTAGTTATTCTTGCTATGTCTCCTTTAACGTCTACTCATGATTGTCTGCACTGACAGCTACCTTGAGCTCATCCAACGTCTGGTAGCCCTCTTTCTTTACTCTGTCCTTCATTCCACTAAAGTCCATTGGGCGCTTGATAATTGCTGAGTAGCCAGGAGCGATGAGGTCTGTCACAGGAAACGAGAAGAAAGCACTGGGGTCTTTCCTGCAGAGAATAGACACAAACAGTATTTATTCGCAGCACCAGGAAAATGGTAACAACAATAATAGATGAAGAAAGAGAGACAGGGGTGTGAGCTAAAACATTTATCCCTGACAATGTTCTCCCATCAATGAATGATCAACATTATACCTCTGGAGCTGCCTGATGAGCTGGTTCAAAGCTTCCTGCAGAGGAGTCTGTTCTTTCTCTAAAAGTAAGGAGTAATTCAAAAACGATTAACAAAAGGCATCAGTACAAACATGCAAAGAACCTGAGGTGTGAGATGAGATCTGTGTTTCACCTTCTTTTTTATCCAGCTCTGAGCGAATAGGAGTTCTGCATTGTTCTCTCTCATCATCTCCATCTCCATCGTGTCCTTTCTTCTTCTTGGTCATCTAACATTTGCAAAAACAAACACAAATCAGCACAACACATGTACAAATGATCCAAGCATCCTGATCCCTGTGTCTTCCTGGTGACGGTACCTTCTTCTTCGCTCTGTCGTCCTCCGGTGAGCCAAAGCTCTTGTCTTTATCCTTCTTCTTTTTCTTCTTCTTCTCTTTGGGTTTGTCCGCCGGCTGCTCGTCGCGGAAAGGGGCCAGAGTCGAGCTTCCGGCCGTCACCTCGTTCCCAGACACCTTCAGCACCAGCTTCAGGGGTCTCTCTCCGTGCTCTGCGACCCCCACAGCGGCAGGAGGAGGTTTGACCGAGCGAACAGCATCTAAATACACAGTGAGTACCGACAGACACTAGAGACATTAGCCTTTAGCAGCTAGCTAGCTCAAGCAGGAAGCGGTTAAGAGAATCTAAAGCTAGAATTATATTGAAGTGTGTTCTGCAATGTCCTACATTGTTTTCAGATTCAATTTCAATGAACATACAGATTAAAAAAATGGTCCAGAAACTGTAGTGGTGAGCTAAAGTGCTAACCACCTAGCTAAGAGTATGCTAACACAGCTACCAAGCGCGAAACGTGAGAATGATGCTCTAGTGTTACAAAACAGAAACACTGAACCAACACGTGTCTGTGTGTCAGCGAATTACCTTCATGTCCGTGTTTTTCGGACTTGTGCTTCTTGTGCTTCTTGCCCATTGTTTGTGTTTTGACCTGGTGACTGAGCGGCTGTTCTGTGGAGGCGGAAACACTACAGGGGAAACTGCATAGCGCGATACACACAGCGACACCTGCCGGGCCGGCGGGGGTAGCGCACGTTGAAAGGACCATTATTGCCTCCAGCAGGGGGCCCAACAGATCAGGGAATACACTTTAAGTGGGGACCACCAGCACCGAGTGAACATTTGTCCTGATGATCAGAATCAGAAAGGATTTATTGCCAAGTAGGTTTAGATAAAGATCAGGTCCCCCAATATGCTAGATAATCTTGCATACAAACAAACCAACGAACAAACGGAGCTCCTTTGTGGAGAAGATAAACCACAAGGAGCAGCCATCAAGACCAATTTTCAATCGAAGCAAGCAGGTTGAATCATTTATCCTGCCAGAGGGCTGTTGAGCAAGACAATGTGCTCCTATCAGCTGCATTGGGTCAGGTCTGTAAATACATAATCTGTCTAAATGTATGGCAAATACACAACAAACAATGAGATGTGTAAGGAACAACCCGAGCAACAACATATCCAAGCACAGGGTTCCTACGGTCATGAAACACCTGGAAAAGTCATGGAATTGTTAAATGTTTATTTCCAGGCCTGGAAAAGTGCTTGAAAAAATTAAATCCCAAAAGTTTTGGATAAGTCATGGAAATTTGTTATATTCATATTTTCATGTCGTTCATTTACGCTGAGTTTTAAATAATTCATATGCTTTTAAAAAAAATAAACTCAAAATATAAGCAGGCACACGATCTCATACTAATTGAAAAGTTCGGTGGGGAAGCAGGCGGTATATTGCACTGTGCCAGGGAAGTGTAGATTTAACCATGCTTGGCTACAAATGGAAAAGTACATGTCATTGGTTAAAACAGACAAAGACCTCAATCAAACAATTGTCTCATTCATTTGTGTCATTGAAGGTATACTGAATGCTTTGACATTCTCATTGTTAGCTTAAATATTACATTTTGTCATTTTTTCTTGTATACAATGAGTTTTCACAAAATGTTTGGTCATGGAAATTTGGTTTAAATGTATTGAAAAGTCATAGAAATCCATTGGTCAAAATGTGTATGAACCCTGCATGCAAATACATTAAATAAACAAATTTGCTTATAATTGTCTCTTCGTTCATTTTTCCATGCTTTCTTACATTTTATCACTGATGGGCACATGTTCTCTACAGGCCCTGACTCACCTTCAGTTATATGTGAAGTGTCCAAGACTAAGATAACACTGAGAACATCACTTTATTTTTCACACATTTTTCACACTTTTTCACAAGAAGCTTTCCTGTTTGAACAGTTTATATTAAAAACATTATTATTGGCTGGTCTGCAAAGGGTGTGTTTTAGTTACAACTTCAATTCACAGATGAATTACCTGGATTATGTTTGAATAAACTAGATTTGGCTCCAGAGGCGTCAGGTGACACTTGGTTGTGGCTCTGCTTCATAGGACACTGTATCGTCTGCAGCTCCGCTGCCTCACAGAACTGTTTGCCTCATTAAATTGGCACATATTGTACTGGCTGATGATTGACAGATGTTTTATTCATAGAAGAAAGATTCTGTGCATCCTTTGAAGCACATTCCAGGTTTTATGAAGAGGGCAGGATGAGGGCAAAAAGTTTGAAAGGAATGAAGAGTGACTGAATTCAGCATTTCAGTCATTCCTGCCTTCAGATAAAGAGGTGATTCTGAAGCTCTGTTGACGTCTGTGTGTCCTGTCAAAGCAGAACCATCCACGAAAATTACCCTGTGATGTGTGTCGTTACTACCATGACCACATTGTAAACATTACACGTTCTTAAGATCGGCAGCTGATGCTGGTATGGAGAAAGCCAAATCCCTAAATCAACGAATTATTTTCTCTAGAATTGAAAGGTTGGATAAGTCGTTTCTTCTTTCTTTATTCAACAGAAGTCACAATGATACATAATACAACACTCACAGTTCTATGGGTTCACAAAATCATACACAGCCTTTAGCCTTTAATCTTAAAAGGTGATTTGATAAACCAATTACAAATATCAAGCAAAAGTTCTGGTTCTCATTCTTCTTTTACCTCTGTTATTTGTCTCCACCAACTCCTGACAGATGTGTCTGGCTCTTTAGCTGCTGAATGCTGCAGTGAGTGGTGAAATAAAACAGTAGATATGGCCTGAGCAACCAAAACAAAGAGCTGAAAGATGCTAAAACATCGAGGAACAGAAACGATGGATGATGATTCGCTGTGTGGGTTTGTCAATATGAGTAACTGCTTTCTCGTTACACAACGTTTGATTTATGTGTACTTATAAGGGCTGCTGTGAAGCAGTTACAAGTTATACTTTTGTCTAACTGTATCAACTAAATATGGAAAGTTTTGCTTGTGTGATAAAACTATAGAGAATTATCAGCTTAACCTGCAGAACTCCTTGTCTTTAATGAGTTTCAGGTCATAATTTATCTGTGGGGTCTGATATTTTTTAAAAGCTCCAAACCCCACAATATTATTGGACTGAGCACCAGCAGAAAGGCTAAGTAGTTTACATTACATTTCATTAAGCTAATGCTTTTATCCAAAGCAACATACGATAAAAAGCCGTGCTGCATATAAGTGCCATATAAGTGCAACATTTATTTTATTCGTATCCAAGGTGTAGTCGAGAAGAGATGTGTCTTCAGTCTGCGGTGGAAGATGTGTAGACCTTCTGCTGTCCTGATGTCAATGAGAACTCGTTCCACCATTTAGGAGCCAGGGTAGCAAACAGTCGTGATTCTGTAGAGTGGCTAGCTCGCAGTGAGGGAGCAGCAAGCCGATTGGCAGATGCAGAGCGGCGTGGACGGGCTGGGGTGTAAGGTTTAAATGAGTAGCAGGGGAGCATTGTGGGGCGTTTAGCAGATGGACAAATAGACAGATGTTCTCAGGAGCTGGTGGAGTCCAAACACAGAGCTGAAGGAGTTCATACTGGACTTGCATTTTCCAGGTGGTCATAAATACAACGCCAAGAAATAAGTGATAATGTCTCTATGTAGCTGCTCGATGCAAAACTACAATACTAGGCTGCCAAAGAAGTTGCCTCTCACAGCCATTGTTGCCATTGTCATTGAATCTTTCAAAATATTCAGATTTTACAAGTTCTTTATCATGGGTCAGTTTACCCATTTTGGAGTTAGGATTTTTGAACTACCATCTTTACGTCTCAAAGTGACATATTTTCAGTCCCTGCACACTGTGGCTTTAAAGTGAGTGACGGAAAATCCCTCAAGTCAAATAAACCTCTACACTCATACCATATTACAATTGAGTGCAAATACAGACCTGCGAAATCTAGAATGAGTTTAACAGGTGGACAAAATGGAATAATTTCATACCAGGTGTAGCGGACATGTCAGGCCACAGAAATATGAAAGGGTTTATAGTGGGGACATTCCACCTGTTTATGGACCTGAGGATTCCCCTCCTACAATCAAACACACTACT
Organism: Limanda limanda; assembly: GCF_963576545.1. Taxonomy (NCBI): domain Eukaryota; kingdom Metazoa; phylum Chordata; class Actinopteri; order Pleuronectiformes; family Pleuronectidae; genus Limanda; species Limanda limanda. The sequence goes on from NC_083638.1 coordinate 12,918,387, forward strand.
GATATGGAACACAGATAAAATCCACCCACTCACAGGAAAGAGCAGCTTTTAGCATGTCAGAGAGATTTACAATAGATGCCTGGTGGATTCAATTAAAGGACACAAGCTTAATCAGAGCGACAAGAATGGGAACTCGACAACAATAAGGACTCATATCTGATTAACATGTGGCTGTTACTTCCTTCAAAGACAATAACACAACTCTTTACACAGCCTGCACAATGTAGGAATCTTACAGCTGTATCAAGCCTTGATATTCTGGACAAAAGGAACAAACAGGCCATTTAGGGGACATTTCTTGCCTTTATGGTGGGAGCAGTTGTAGTCACAGAGCCATATCAATGTCTGTGTAAAAGGCAGAGCCAGGATGGCATAATAGTTTTCATTTAATTATTGATATTATTGGAAATAGTTGAATATCTTGTTCAGTCGAATAACTGTGCACTGATGTGAAATCCATTTTTCTAATGTTCCTATGTGTCATTAACATTATCAGCGTTAGTTCATATCTTGATAATATAACTGTGTTGGTTAGCCCCACTAATCCTTACTTGCCTCCTCTGCTCTTTCCTTTGTGTTTGAGCTCTGTTTTTTCATAAAAATTCTCTCCAAATCGATGGCAAATTCAAATAGAAGTTTGCTTTGTCACTATTCTTTTTGTAACCATCACCACAGTGTTGTTTCTAAGAGTCCTGAAGGGTTTTTGTTGTTAATTCAACACTAATCCAGTTCTAGCTGAAGGTAAAGTACAGTAAACATCGCTATTATCCTGCATTAACCCACAAGAGACACACACCTGCCCTAACAGCCTACTGAAGAGCCAATGGTGGAACCAAGGAACTAAGAACCTGTCTGAATACCTCAGAATACCCACCAGGAAATGCTACAAATGTGACCCCCGGAGCTTATGTATGCAGAGCCATCCTTTCCATTTCAATTCAATGCAAAGACATCTCAGTATGTTCATAGTACAGTCATACAATATACTGTCTATGCTATGTTGGAAAACATAGACCAAACATTTAATCTCCACCAGCACCCAGTTAATCACTGGGCTCATTCAATCACTGTTAAAACAGCTAATTTGTTCCACTGCACATCTTGGCTCAGTTGTCGGTCACTGCATTTCTTCCATGTTATTAGATGATAGTGAATAACTTTTCTCTATCTGGATCCAGTTGTTGCATGCGTGTTCCTCAGAAGTACAGAATGGAGATCCGTTAAATTAGCTGTCACAGTTTATATACGAGACTGACAGATTCAATCAAACTGTCTAGTGCCTAGATTTGCTCCAATCGCTTGCTGCCTCTTATACAGCTCTATATTCCCATAAAGCTACAAAGGTCTAATGGTGAGAGAGCAGAGGGCAGTGGTCAAAAGGCAGCGTGTCTCAGTGCTCTGTTCCTTCGGCCCGAGGAGGGGGGGTGGTAGGAAGAACGCTCCGGCCCCAGCCCGCCTGCTGCAGCCCCACAGAGGCCTTGGGATCCATCTGCTGGGTTCCAGCTGCGGAGCTGCACGCACGTTGGAAGTCCGTGGATTAAAAGGAGATCGCTTACACCAAACGGGTCTAACAAATGGCAGATGTTGTGAAATTCATTATCTGCTGTCACAACAGAGGGGCTAAAGGGACCCAGGGACTATTTCCACATGAAAGCGGCATCCCAGCAGAACCATGGGAAACCGCTTCCCGCTCTGTGGACGGGATGGAACTGGGATGTCTGGTCTCCGCACATATACACAACAAAACATAAACAAGCACACAAGGCCAGGCTTTGAAGGGGTTATCTGTCTCGCACATGGTTCCACGGAACTAGCGTTGGATATAAAACAAGCTGTCTGGTCACCATGGAGACCGATCATTTTGATCTTTTATATTTTTAAGGTGCCGGAACATCCCAGTTTAAACTGCTCTAAAATAAACAGGAGTTGTTTTTTAAGTCTTAAGATTGCTGACCTCCATCATGCCAGGTTTACCTTACATGTCATATGTTGCTGTATCTACACTTCTCTTCTGTCTATACTTTATAAAAAACTGGATTTATTTGAACAAAAAACAAAAATATCTTCGGCTTCCTCCTGAACATTTATAACATTGTCTAGGTTTTGTAGGATTTACATTTGCTCTGTTCAAACCCTAAGTTACTCTGGGTAATTACATCAAGCTTAAAGCCTGTGACAAATGCAAATTAATAACCGCTCTCCTTATGGATGGATGTAAGAATATGGAATGAGGTTTTGGTCATAGAAGTATATTCTTTTCACTAGAAGTTGTCAGAGCTCTGCTCAGATATGACAGATGAAATGTTTGGGGTCATTACAACTGTCAACGCAGAACGGGTTTTGAAGATGTAACCAGACATCACAAGTAAGTCAGACGGAAACATCAAAGACGAGAAACCAATCATTCTGCCTCAGTGTTTTTCTCCCGCCTGCCAGTCTGTCACGGCAACTTCTTTGAGCATCAATCACTCATCGCTGTCAAAGTATTATCTGTATGGTAACTCTATTTTTATCTGCCACCAAAACACTTGACTGTGTGCGGCTTTGATTATCAATCTTTCCTCACGATATTCCGGACATGCCACCCAGGTCTGTGGACGAATGTCTGAGCTGATATTCTTCCACAATTACCCCGTTCTTACATGTTGTAATGCAGGGACGGCAAGTAGTAGCAGTAGAGATCAGGACCAGTGCTCATGGCGGGAGTTCCAGAATGGGTCGCCCTGGGGAGTTTTGACATCGCTTCTGGGGAGCCATCATGTTGTCCATCTTTATTTACAGTGTGTGGTTTCGCTGTAAGCACCGTAACCCACTGAGCAAACAAAATGCTCTGAAAATGTGTTCTCATCAGCGTCAGCCTCCTCCGATCATTAGCAACAGCCTCGGATCCAATTGCTCCAATTTATATTTCATCAGGCTCCTGAAACGTTTGTGAAGTTTAACGTTATCCTCTCCTTTAACATTCCTTATGTATAATTCTGTTTTTGAAACCTTCATTATGATGGATGATTTCTTTAAGGAGGCTGGTCTGATGTGGGACTCTACAGGGGGTGCTTGTTTGGAGTCTTGTGTGTGTATGTGTGTGTATTTTCACGGCGCACACATATCAGAATGATAGCATGCATCATACACGTGTGAGTGTGTGATTGCGAGCGTGTGTGACAGGACAAGCAAGGTGGTTGGGAGAGGTGGGGGGGGGAAGAAGGGGGACGACTGCTGATTTCTGTTGATCTGAGCCTTTATTCTTCACCAGCCTCTGAAGACAGTGGTCCTGGGGTGGGAAAAATACACAGGGGAGATGTGTTCAAAGCCTGCGAGCTTGGTGACGATCCTCCGTCAGATCCGTAGCCTTTTGAAAAGTTCATATAAACTGAAAGACAGCCGCTGGGAAATGGTCTTCGCAAACTCAATGAGAGTTTATCATCTCAACACAGGGAGACGCAACGTTTGAGGTGGAAACACGCTGCCTGTAATCTCATTCTTCTTCAGAGGTTTATCAGGGACCCCTCCTCCCCCCCAAACACAGTTGAATCTGGGCCCTTCCAAACAAGGTATCTCGGGAACAGGAGCTGTCATCCTTCTCCTGCAGCCCCCTGAAAACAACACAACTCCTGTTTGTGACCCGCTTAAGCTGAAACAGAATGACAATTTTATTTCAGCTATATTTTTTTAGCTTCCATTTGTGCAATCCTGCTGGAGGGGAATGCGGCTCCTCCCGGTATTGGAAGCTTTGTCCCCCATCTGAACCAATCAGGTGCAAACTGTGCCTCAATGAACAAGCTCCATTCTTACCGTGGTCTCAGGTTTACCGACGTATATCTCTTCTACACTCATGGCAAGAGTGAAAAGAGTTTGGAGGGTGCAGTTTTTTTTAGATGTTCCAAGAACCAACACAAGAGCAAAGATGACTGGATTTAAGTGTGTATGTGCTCTATTTTGCATGTTTTTGTATTCACATGACTTTTACATTTATCATCAACTAGTGGAGATCTTAATAATTAGCTGTGAACATACATTAGAAGTCTTTCTGTTAGGATCTGGCAGTCTACCCCGCTCCCGAGGCCCCCTTCCTGGTGCCTCTGAGTCTGTTCTCCAGGGTGTCCGGCCCCCCTCCTCATGATCAGCACACCTTAGATCAATCTGGCTCATCACCACTCCTGATTCGTGCGGCGTATAAACCCTGGTGCTCCTCTCTTTGTCAGATTGTTGGCTTACCCACACAGACCTCAAACTTTTGGCCTTTGCTATTTTTGGAAAGTTGTGGATTTTTGCTCACTTTATCTCTCCTGTGCTCACTGGTGACCACAAATCATAATAAGTTAATAGGATACTTTTGGTGACATTTATAGGGTGGGATCTGTGCAGTTGACATTTTAGCTGTAAATGTTGATGGTTGTCTGTGAGAAATGAAAAACCTGCATGTGTAGTAAATCTACCACTTGTATCATTAGTGGCTGCATTTGTCCTGTATATGAATGGAAGATTGACAGATGTAGAAACAGTTAGAAATGGTGGTAGGGTTTACAGAATAACTGGTTACTTTTATCTGCAGTTGGCAGAAAACTCACTTTAGTATATTTCTCTCTGATTGAAAACTTTCTTGAAAAGTAAACCCGGAGCTGCTGGGGGCTGGTTGTTCTGCAGTATTTTTCAGCCTGCAACAGACAAACTTACAGTGTCCAAAGCTCACGAACAATCAAATCCTTCCCACTGGTTAGGCATAAAAAGACCCACATGACAATGATTTCCAGGGCCTTGGATTAGTGGGAGGAAACCAGAGATCACTGTGAGGGGATGACGATAATTGTCTCATTTAGACGCCGATGCCCACAGGTACAAGCAATTACCGAGGACCATTATCCTCCTCTGTCTGCGGGTGTGCGTGTTTGTGTGCTGCAGAGGCCGGCCTTTCAGGCTGGTCCCAGCAGCCGATTACAAAGGTGTGGCTGACATCCAAATGTGACACATAAAAGACAAAAGTATGGATCAACAGAGGGTGTCTCAGCCCCATTCCGCCACTTTGCCATCAATCTGACAGATGGCATGGGCTGTCTGAGGCCCTGGCAATGAGGAGTGCAGTGGCTTCAAAGGCCCTCTGTAATCTGCAGCAACATCACAGGCTGAGAGAAAGTGACTGTCTCCCAGACACCCGCCCTGCTAAGAGGGCGAGCAAGGCGCTAATGAAAGGCAGATAAAGGGACAGGCAGTTCCACATGAAAAAAAAACGGAGAGAGAGAAAACATCAGGTAGGCGCAGGCTTTTTTCCTTCGGCTTTCTGTTTCTTTTAAAAGAATCCGCAGATAAATGGACTCGTCAGTCCTTTGGTGATCCCTGAAAAACAGCAACACACAGATTGAGTGTTATTTTCAAAGCTCTCCTCCCCCATTGAGTGTGACTCAATTCAGGCTAAATGGTCAGCGCTGAGTATGGGGTAAAGTTAGCAATGATGAAGTGAGGATGAAGATTGTGTTGTTGTTGGAAATGTCCCCAGTTCTGGCTGCTTTGATGTGTCAGAGAGGCGTGGCGCTCGCTGTCAGCTGCGGCATTAATCAGAGGAAGTTGGTTCTTTGTCACACTTTGCTGCATTCATTTATCGGCCAGGAAGGAGCCAAATCCCTTCATTTGGACTAATCAATTCTCTCTTTTTAGTGACATCTCAGCGCACGGCAGGTTCACATCTCCTCCTAAGCAACACTGATGCCTGACAGCGTCAATATCAAAAGAACAATGGGTTCCTTTGCTGCTTAGGAAACAGTGGACCTTAGCGTTAAGCTGAAAAAGCATTGTAGTTTCTTTAAAAGTCAAACAATTTCCAGCTTGTGAGTGAAAAAAGAAAAAACAGCATAGCAGCAACAGCAGCTAGGGATTAAAAACAGTCTGATTCCTAATGTTGCGCAGGCCCTGGCGTGGTGTGATGGAAAATGTGGACAGCTAACAGGTCCCTGCAGCATTGGCGAGTCTGCTGTGTGCAGTGCACGGTATGGACGGGTTCAGCAGAGCAAGCACGGATCAGCCGTAGTCTGCAGCCCCCCACTGAGCTCCAGAGCCGAGGGATTTGTTATAGACCCTCAGGATAACCAGGCCACTCTCCCTTTCAACACATCTGCCCATTTTCTCTGACAGGCCACTGGACTGTGTCTGCCTGTAAAAGCTGGGAATGGCTATTATTTTGGACGGGAATTCTGACATCCCGTAATATCCATCTTTAAAACCCAAAGACTGTGATAAGACCGTATCACAGAGATTCATTACAAAGAATAAACCACAGCCAAAATAAGTAAAATTCCTTGCCTACATTCACAGAACATGGAACAACCTTACTTTACTCCAATTAATAAATAAATGTTATTGTATAAAATCAATGTAAACTTTGAATTTAGGTGCTGTGATAAATGCAGAACTAATCTCATGCAGAAAACCCTGTATTTGTATGTAAGGCTCTGCTGACATTGTATTTGTCAGACAGTCTTACAGGGATTTTTCTTAGTGACACAATGAATAAGGTTTTGAATGTGACATGTGGATTAACTGAGTCTACCAGACCCAAATCCCCTCAGATTTAAATGCTCAGCACATTTCACATGCATTTTCATTAATGTTGGTATATTTGGACCATAGACATCTCCACTTCTACCTGCTATCTAAAAATGAGGCCAAAATATCCGGTATATGAATGCAATCCTTAAGCGAGGAACATAAGCCAATCACGAGTTGGTCTCAGCTGTCAATCATGACATATCGCCCTGGTGCTGAAGCATCAAATAGCTAATGAAATCTAAAGGCTCTTATATACTTCTACGTATCCGTTTCTTGGAGAGGTCTCAGCGGGGGGGCAAAGAGTCTTTTTGATTTTTACTTCTCCGACGACTATCCGTCTAAAAACAATTCCCCGCCAACGGAAGACGAGCTCAGAGAAGCCTACCCCATTTGGGAAGAAGAAGTCCACGTGTCTCTGTTGACATGTTAGCTTGCGTCCCACACACTGAACCATGGCAACTAACAGAACTAAATAAAGTGACACCCAGCGTGTCAAGATGCTGATGTAATCGTTTCTTAGCGCAGCGGTTCCCCGGTCTTGTTTCCGAACTGTGTTGCTGATTCCACAGCTTGAATCTGCTTGAGGCTACATGTAGCTAGAAGCTACACGGACCTAGCTCCCCCCAGCTTCCACACACAGTCAGCAGGGACTCCCGACACTAACTACTACTATCCAGTGTTTGCTTCTAACCTGACGGTATTATAGAAACAGTGTCATGATAGAAGTGGAATTAAAGTCGTGACGGCGGGTTCTTGCACTGTTACCACCGCAGTTAGCATGGTGGCTAGCCTAGCCCGCTAGCCTAGCCTGCTAGCGCCGTTTTGAAAGCTCGTTATAACCGTATGTGACCGTGCACACATGCCCTCAGTGCTCTAACGAGCCACCGTCAGCCGGACAACTCCGCTGGCTTAACACACACGTCACATTAATCGTAGAATCATAGTTGTGTTCGTGTTTGTTGCTAAAAGTAAACAGGAAGTTTGAGGTCCGGAAATACGGAAATGACGTCATACGGAAATGATGTCGTTCGCGGACCAATCACAGCCAAGAGCGGTCCGTCGGGTCTCCAACATGAAGACGGATAGTTAGAAAAATCAGACGTGTACGAAAAGCTGTCCGAAGCATTCGGAGAGGGCGTTTCACGACGGATAGGGCGGTCTTATCTGTCCGTAATAGAAAAAACGGAGAGGCATAAATTGGCCTTAACTTACTGGCAAAATGAAAACACTTGGGCAAATCAGTGTTATAAGAACTTCCTAAAATGAGAGAATACATCTCTTGGAACAATGTATCTGACGCGTACTTAGATTTTTGGGTTTGGTCCATGCCCCATCCACTAACATGAGCTGCTCTCTGAACTCCGCAGGTCCTCAATATTTTATCTGGAGGAGGAGCATGTGTGAATGAGAGAGGTTCCGGATTATCTGCGGACTTTCTCAGTCAGGCCCACTGGCATAAAGTTCTAAACCCTGTATCCAATTCCCCAGACTTTACCCACAGGTCATGTCTGAAAACAGCTATGTAAGACGCTGGGTAAATGACTGATGCTGCAGCCAACCAGTCATTTTTTCATCTTTATGTACAGTCTAAATTACTTTTAATAACTTTTCCCATAGCGCCATCATCAGGTCAAAATGTAAACAAGCATCCTCAGCTATACTTGATATTTATGTGCTGATAAGCAAATGATGGTGAACATGGCTGCACTAAAAATACCACGTAAGCACATCATTGTCCCTGTGCACATGTTAGCGTGCTGATGTTAGCATTTAGCTCAAAGCTGGTCTGTGCCTAAGTGCAGCCTCACAGAGATGCTGGTGTGACTGTAGACTGCAGTTTATGTAAATACCATGATGATGATCATGATGAGCACCCGGACAATCTTCTGCTCAACACTGTTTACTCAAACTGCACCACCTGTAAATGAAAGTCCATAATACCTTCTGGTAAAATGTTTTTCATTCAGTGCATCATTTAATATTGTATAAGAAATGTATGAAAGATAAGCAGAACAAATCATGACTACTTTGACACAACAATGAGTTAACCTCCCAGATTACTAAAGTGACACCAGCTCACACCCTGTGCAGATGAGGGATGTGTCCGTGAAGCCGAGGGCAGCGTTAAATGTCTGGGTGTCAGCTGCTGTTTTACTTTTAGCTCTGCCAGATTCCTCTCCTCCCTACGCCCAGCTGGGGAAACAGAAAGTCATTCAGGAGTTGTGTAATTAGCTGGAGTTTAATTAAAGGCCAATTTGGAAAAAGGGGGCAAACAAAAAAGACAAATTAAAGACTTGTAAAACAGAAAATGAGATGCTTAACAAGCTCAGTATCGCCATTCATGGACCTAATTTACATGGCCAAGCCTTTACAGTGAGCATGTTTACTGTTGTGCGGGTTCAGCATTGCTTTCCATAAAATTGTGATTCTATAATTGAAATTTAACAAAATCTTGCTGCGACACACTTATTTTAAGCTGCTGTTTACGCCGGCAGTGTATTAGATATCTATTCATAATATATGAATGTTAAAATAAGAAGCATTTTCTTCAAAGAGGCAAATCTTTGTGTTATTGGACTATTGCATTGTGTGTTTGCATAGTGTTAAAACAAAAGATTTAAAACTGTGATAGGAAACATGCAATAATTGTGGTATTATTAAGCAATAGATTCCATAAAAACATGTTAGCATAATGTAAAGCAAGTGATCTAAGACTTCTAGACTTCTGTTTCCAGCCATTGGGGAAATCTGAGCCGTAACGGGAAACTTTGACCAATCCCAGGGAGGTTTTATTGGTTGTTCAACTAAAAGCAGTTGCATGTGTGCCTTCAGTGGAAAGCCTGCATTAAATCAATGGTGGAAAATCCGACAGGAAAGGTCGCTATTCCATCATTTGGTTCGAGTCTAGAGGAGAGTTTGGCACTCAACACAATAAAATGCACATGTGTCATCTGTTGTGTACGCGTGTGAAGCACAGTGCTTGTCGGGAAGTGCTCAGGATGGAGCGCCTCCTTCCCGAAATGTTCAGAACAAAGAATGCTGGGCATTATTTAGCAAACCTTTTTAAAGCTGCAACAAAACCAAACAGCTGTCTGCGGCTTGCAGCTCCATCTCTCTCCCTCTGACCCTGACTGTCACCGTCCCTTCACTCTCCTTACGTTTCACTTCTGTCTGTGGATTGCAACAAAGAATAAAAAAAGAGCCGAGAGAGGAGCGAAGAGCCCTGGTATCCTGGTATTCCACTCACTACTTCCTTGTCCAATTGTCCAATGATGCATCACCAGGTTCCGACCCAGGTTCACTGCTGCAGGTAACGGCGGTGGTGTCTGGGCTGTAGTCGGTGCGCTTTTGTCATCACTTGTTGTTGACGGAGGCTTGTTTGTTTCTATTGTGACATTCTGACTTATCCATAGAGAGCACAAAATACGGAATAAAACCAAATATTCGGCACCAACTCAGTGACAAAAATTGAGGTGACTAAATTAACCTGAGGTGTGAGTGCATCGCATGGAAGACCACAGCAGGAATAGACACTAAATTGTGTGTATTAGTGGAAAAAGATGTTTGGAAAATGTAACGTAATGAGTGAATACACGCACAACATTGACATTATGGTCTTATTTTACAAACATCAATCTACGTAAAAAAATATTATCTGTGCCAAAAAGTGAAGAATCTCTAAAATGTTTCAGGGACGGCTTTGAGAGGAGCTCATGTCCTTTTCAGGGGAGCCGATCAACATAGCCCATCGGCCTATTGGATTCAATGATTGATCAAATATCCTGTCACAAGGTTAAAGGGTTGGTGATGTAAGTGGTATCAGCTAAGTTATGTCCAAACATAGAAAAGTTCTCATGCTGTAACTGGAACCCCTCTGTTCACTCAGTTCTAATTACCAGAAGTAAGAAACAGGAGCCTGCAGCTAATTGCCCCAGAGGGAGTCCAAAAGCGACAAGCTGTTCTGCCCCTTGTCATCGCTGCACTGACTGCAAACTGCCTGGGCCAGTGCACGCACACGTACACGACTTTCATTCGTGGAATGACAGTTTTCACGTCGCTGATTTTGGCAATGATTAAAACAGGTTCCTCAGCCACGGTGATTTAAAGAGTGATCAGCCTTATTTGGAATACATGGATACACCACCAACAGTACCATAGGACTGTAACTATTTGGAGCTCTGAATTACATTATGTACTGTGTCATTGCGGTATTTCTCTGTGATGTGTCATCCCATGCACCAGCTTTTTTCTTTTTTTTTCTCTTTGGGTGGGGGGAATTATTTACTTTATTTATTTAATTAGTTTTATTTCATCTATGTGTGTATTTTTTATTTTGTTATGTAATTTTCTGTAATGTTTAATGTACTGCTTTATATGTTCTCTTGCATTGTGAAAATATTTGGAAAAATAAAATATTCCAAAAAAAAAAAAAGAAGAGTGATCTGAAGATGTAGCTGGCGTTTGGGAACATAAACAGCAAAAGAATGCAAGGAACCTAGCGATGGCTTAAAGACATACGCCTGTTCAGTATAACTCAGTCAGTGTGGAGATCTTGGCAGTTGTTATGCAGCTTCAGTCCAGGGATCCCTCAACTCATTAAAAAGTGGTGAAAATGTGAGACAGAACCACCCAGCCATGAAAAACGTGCCACAGGGACACGCTTCCAAAACGACAATATTCAGCCCAAACACCCACAATTCCCCTGCAAGTCTTTTTAGAACATATAATATGTGACCTGTCAAAAATCAACTTGGCAGACGTTGAAGGTAGAATTAAACGACCTCACCCCCTCAAATAAAATGAATTTAAGAGGATCACAAATTTCAGCATATGATAAAAACATGATTACCATCTGCACATTTAAGAAGCTCTTTCTCTGCCAGGCTGTTTGATGAGGCTGCAGACTTCAGGCCGACAGCTTCAGCAGATGTTGTGGCGTGTTGAGCAGAAAAGCAGCTTTCAGATATTTCAGCCCTGTTGAGAGGCTGTTTTCAACTGCTACACTTTGAATCTGAGAAAAGGTTAACCGGGATCTGCGGCACTGACAGCAGTTCAGATCTGTTACAATCTCAGCACCTTGTTCTCTGCTCTGTGAAAAAGCCGAGCACACTGCTGTAAAGCACCGCACCCACCCCTTCAAATAACACACAAAGCTTGCACACTCAGACAGGAGGAGGAGATTATTGGGAGCAGGATTGCAGTAAACTTTGTTTGGGCACTAATACTGATAAGTTTAATTTCTGAACGAAGATACAAATTATGATTTTATTTGCTGGACATACACCCTTTCTCCTTTAGAATATTTGTGTTCTTTTAGTTTTTCTCATTTTTGCATCTCTCACATGTTAAAAACGTCATCCACACACCAACTCGCTCACAGTGAATTCTGCGGAGGATGGCTGGAGAAACTGCAGAAAATTCGGAGGCTCTCACATTTTGCAGTCTCACATACAGACCTGGAGAATGTCAGGAGATTCAGTGCATGTCTGAAAGCAGCTATGTTCATTTAAAGTAACACAAAATGTTCCTTTTCCCGTCTGTATATTTTACAACTGAAAATGAATTCTGAAGTAACTGGATAATCCCATTATGTCATGAGACTGAACTAGTTGAAGGAATTTTTCCAGTAATGTGTAACACATTACACTGTGAAAGTGAAATTTACATCTCGACACACTCAGCAGGGTGACGGCAAGTTGAATGAAACAACCCGTCAAATTTTATTCAAACTACGACACTTTCCTCGGTGTAAAATAAGAAGGAAAAAAAAAGGCGTATGAGTCTGGAGCTGCTGCTCCTTCAAAGCAGCCTCCTTTTTACAGAGAAGCTGGCATGACCTTGTTTCCTTGGGAGTAAAAGATAGAGAGAGCTGGAGGGGCTGGGCGAGGAAGAGGAGGGGTGGAAGCAAGGGGGGCACAGTGGAAGAGGTGGGGTAACTTCAAAACCTACATCAAAAGGAATAAATAATTGTTTCTGCTGGTTTTGTTGTTGTGATACGGATCGGCGAAGCAGCAAGTGGCGAGCAGGAAGCTTTGATTTCAGGCAGCCTTCCTGGAGAGGGCTCCTTCTGTCGGCAGCTGAGCAGAGAGAGCCGGGCCCACTGATTAAAGTCCTGTTTGTTTTAATCTTCTCTTTGGCCCATGGGAGACCAACAGGGAGGGAGAGATCCTACTGGGAGGTGGGACGATACTCGCCTCCTGGGACCAATTCCATCTCTTTTCGTGTCTCTAAAAGCTGGCAACGTGTTCGACATCCAGCCCCAGTACGAGCGAATGGACGAAGACGGGTTTGGTGTCAGAGGACGGAGGGTTTGGGGTCATTGAGGTCTTTTTAACTGACATTACTTTTCCTCTATATAAACCAGAGGCCAACTCCCCAAGTCATCTTAGACCCTTAGGTCCAACTCAAAAGCTATTTATCCCCTTACTTCAGAAAACATTATCGTCCTGCTTTATTCCTGTTTCTTGTGCGCTCCTACTGAAAGAATTAGTAAAATAGTCATCCTGATAGTGGCGCTAGATGAAAGGTTAGAGTCAAAACAAAGTTATTACAATTCATTGTGAAGGGACCATGAGGATTTATACCAATTTATGCTAGTTTCTGTGTCTGTCTGGAATTATCTCAAGAACCGTTCATCTTATCTGCTTCACACTCGGTGTGTGTATTGTTCCTGGCCCAAAGAAGGGGAGTGTGGAATCTGGAATGATTTGAACATGTGATACGTTCAATATGAATAAACTGTGAATAAGCAGGCAACCAGTGCTGTGTAGCAACAGCAGCTGGGACTCATCAATGCAAGTGACGTTGATCACAACAACAACCTGTTCATGACGACAACTGATTCTCCAGTTCAGGGTTCTACGTTTAGCTTCACTGAACTTTGAATCAACAGGTTCTTTTATAGTGTCTGAAAGATAAGTGCAACCAGCAAGGAAACAGCTCAGACACTTGTACCAGCTTGGTGGAAACCACCCAAATAACTGACTGAACCTACAACCTGTAAGACCCCTTGGCCTCTGTTGCGTATATGAATCTTTTGTGAATGTTACTCTACCCTTGAAGTCTTGGCAAAAAGGTTTTGGGGCTAAAAATGATGTCTTGTAGAACTTAATGAATATGGTTCTAACACTGCGGGGGGTTAGAACCAACTGGGCCAACTTGTAAAAAATGTATGTGCTCATGCTGTTATACAGCTGTTAAGATTACGATGATCACCACATGACATATGATACGTTTATAGGCAACTGTTTGGATAAAATAGCATACGACGCTATAAGCTAACAGTTTGTTTAATTACACAGATCTGCAAACATTGCCTACTGAAGAGCTCATGTGTTCTTTTCATCTTCTTCTTGAGCGGCAGAGCTGAGCTCAACTCAGAAAGAAGATATGTATTAGGGGTTTGATAGGGACCCCCGCTGACAGCTCCTGCTGAAAATGGAAGGATTTAAAGGTTTACGTTGACAAAGGTCAAAGGTCATGTATTGTAAGACAGCAGAGCAACGGGGGGTTACATGTTGAATATCAACATTCAGGGGAACTGAAGACGCTCGCAGTAGATTCTCAACTAATGAGAATACGCACACACACACACACACAAACCGTCGTGTCTCCATGACTTAAGGGGACATTACATTTACTTACATTGATTTCCTGGAGACTTACTCTAACCATGGCTAGTAACTACTTGGCTAAACGTAAACCTTGACGTAAAAACTTTACCTAAACCGGTACCGTAACCTAACCATCTTAGAATTTAATGACTTACATTTTGGGGATGTTATAGTTTTTTTCCCGGTATAAGAAAAAACAGATTTAGTTCCCCACAAAATCACCACAAACAAACACACACACACACACACAGCCTCAAGCCTCATGAATTCTCCACTCACATGATGGTAACATAATGAGAAGTGACACAACAGCAGAGGTATGGTGTAGACAGGAACCATTTCAGTGCATATATACATTCAGCAGTAGGTCAACAGTCGAGTCCAATTATGGAATCAGTATGATGCCCCACTTTGTACTGTGCAAAGAAATGCTGTTAATAGTAATTTTGCATAAAGTTTTTTTCAGTACAGAGGCTTTGCAGAGCCAGGGGTGTCTGACTGAATTGAGATCACACCAGACTTTAAACGAAATTCATTAAAATGAGCTGTTAAATAATTCAGAGCCTCACCTGCGGCCTGTCATGCGTGCAATACCACTAATCTAAACGTCACTATGCAAGATCGAAATATATTTGCACAGTGATAAAATCAGAGAGCTTCCCACTGATTTGCGTCGAGTGATGTACGCGACATCAGCTCTTTGATTCCCACAGAAATCCAGTATTGGCAAAAGTGTCATCATAATTGCTGAAAGAATGAAATAGACTTTTGCTGAAGTGCACGCTGCTCGGAGCCCTTTTATGCCGTTACTCAAACAAAGTGGTCTCGCTGGATCTTATCGACACATGACGAAACAACGGAAGGCAGCGTTTTCCATCGCTGACAGTAAACAGCCGCTCCGTCCACGGGCCTGTCAGTGCTCGAGACAGAGCTCGTTAGGAGCTGACATCAAACGCTTTACGGAGACTGACGATTTAAATATTGAATTGACTTGCAGCGGCGTGCAGACTGAGCAGCGCTGCGATGTGCTGACACTCAGACAGATGTATATTTCAGCAGCCGTTTCCCGGCTAAACTGTCTAATGGCCTCGGGGATGAGACGGATGAAAGTCAGACCTGCAGATCTGCTGGGACATCTCCAGGGTTTGGCGCACTGTAAAGTGGCAACGAACCCCCTTGCCCTTCCCCTCAACCCTCCTCCATCCCTGCTCCCCCTCCCCACTCTCCCTTACATGCTTACAGTTCCCTCTCAGTAGGGCCAGAGGAGAGGTTCCCCCTAAACGGAGGCCCCCTAAACGCCGGGTCCCAGGCAGCAGGGACACTAACAAGCTCTAATGATCTCCAGCCAGGCCTGTCTCTCTGCTCTCCCTCCACTCGCTCACGCCGCAACCTGCAGCCCAGGCCTCCGAGCAGACAGACAGCCGGACTGAACTCACTGTACTGCGAGCACCGCCTCCGGGTCCAGCTACTTTCAGTTTAGGATCAAGATGAGACAACCTCTGCTGGGACCGGGTGGGAGGAGCACTCCCCAAGAATGTGCGCTGATAAATGTATATGGATGAGGGTAAATGAATGTTTGGAATGATGAAAAGTCAAACCCCCCTCCCCTATTCTCTCTGCACTTCTGGTCTGCAGGCTTCTGCTGGCACGTCAGCTCTCTGAGGAGAGACCAGATGTGAGGCACTGGAGGGATTGAAGATAATTGTAAATGTGTTTTTGTCTGCTTCTTATCTAAAATCGGTCCAAGTGCATCAATCTAAGACCAAAGAAGAAGAGAGAATGTTCTTCTCCCACGTCACCATGAGCGAGGGAGGGAGCTGTGAGGGAAGGCTGTTACGCCATGACTCTTAACAGTGCTGGACATTAACCAACTCTGACAAATTAAAGGTTCACCCTGAACCACTTTGCACTGTTAACAAATTGTTGTTGACGAGATATGTTCTTTTTTAGTACATTTTGTTTTGATCCCATGACACTAAGTTGAGATATTTTTTGTGCAGCTTAGAATGTCACTTATCTAAATCATCAACACTAAATAGTTTCAGTCCCAAAGAGCTAAACAAGAAAAGGCCGGGCCCACAGTAACACATTCTAATACAGGAAGTTTTGTTTTAAGCAAACATGTCAGTTTAGTGCCTCAGAAGTTGGTTATTTGTTTTGTTTATTATGGTTAGAATGTTGTTTAGAGTTGTGTGCTCTGACCGGAAATAACACAGATGACTTCAATAGGAAGGAACAAAAAACAGTTAAACCAAAGGTTGACCGCAACAATTTTTGGAAATATGCTATAGAAACAAACATGCATGACAACTGTAGTCGACATAAAAATACTTTACAAATAAAAAATGTACTTTTGACTTATGGGTCCCTGAGCATTCTCCCTTGGACCAGTTGGAGGAAATGTAGAGAAGATAATAAGTGTCTGAAACAATATAATTCATAAAGTTGGGTCTGGGCTGTAGCTATAAACTGATTATCTCAGTGTTAAAGTGATTTAGGGCTTGTGTTTTAATTTGGGTTCATTTCAAGCCAACATAATTGATTGAAAATTGAAATGATTTCCATCTCAACTGTAACAAATCAAGATCAGCTCCTCCTTTGTAGCTGTAATACTGAAATTATCCTTCAGTTTTGAGATTTACTGAAGTTTTAAGCCATATTTAACAATCTCTCACAGACAGACACATTTTAAACATTCTGTCGCGAAAACATATGAACATGACATGATGAACTAATGAATTAGTTAAAAATATATTTTTCTGTAGCGGAGGAGTAATTTCATGAAAACAAATTATTACATGTGACTTCTTATTTTAACATTGGACCATTTTTTGCAGGATCGATAGTTGTATAATTTGAGTAAAATAACCAAAACCCTACTTAAGTAAAGCTTTGAAGTGGACTGACAAAACCGCTGGTGCTGAGTTGTTTTCATTGCTTCTCTGCTGTCTGTTATTGTAGGTTTTTAGGGGCAGAAAACAGTTGCTTTCACCAACAAGACCAAAAGAAAAGATCTTTAAAAGCCTTCAAGTGGACCGTATGGATGCTGACATGCAAGCCGGACTGAATGAACACGCTCTAAAAAAAATGGGCACATTGTTTAGATTCTGCTTGAAGTCTAAAACTATAAATGAGTTTGGATTTCTTCTCAGGGGCTGGACTGCTTCCAGCCTGTCTCTGCAGTCGCAGCGAGTTGACCTCTGAAACACATTTAATTGCATTGGAAACAAGTAGAAATGTCTGATCTTTCTATTTTCTAAGAATAGTGTCAGTTCAGGGCAGAACAACAAAAGAAATCTACTTAGAATAGGGCACTTTTTGCAGCATACTGTCTGCCACAAGTCAGTGTCCTCTTTTGTTGTGGATTTCATTCTCCTCTGGGAATAATGAGCGAGAGACGATCAGACAGCCAAGCTGCTCTCCCTCTGAAGTTTTGCAGAGACGCACATTCTCGTTAGACTGGTCCACAGCTACTGGGAACACAGAGTTACCTAACTTGAGCTTTTGTGCGCCACTGTGTTTGCATCACTCTCCCTAACCCCCAAACCTTCAAGTGTATAATTGAGTGGTTACAGAGTATTTTCATTAAGTCAGAAGTTGCTGTCCAGCCCTGGCAAGCGGCACGTCTCTGCTCTCAGCTTAGTGTACTTCAAAGTTCTCTTGAAACTTAGCTCTGTGTTTATTTCTGTCAGTCTTGAAGCCCGTGTAATCAACAGGGAATTGACTTGAAGGTCCAAAAGGGTTCTACTTTGAAATAGATCAGTACCCACTTACATCCACCCTCGCCCTGGATATGAGAGGTGTGGACATAAATTTCACATTGGACATTGGATGAAATGAATATGAATTTTCAGTATTTTGATCTAAGCATTGAGAGAGGATAAAAGGCAGAGTCCAAAGCGCATCTGAAAAGGAGCTTACATTTTCTATAATATTAAACCTAAGTCAGGCTTTGATCTTTTAATCCTGTGCTCATAAGGTTGTGAGATAAGCAGCCGTGACTAACGTCTCTTTCTAATAGTCAAGAAAAAGCAGAGCCCACATAATGAGCTCTTCTACCCCGTTTGAAGACAAATTGGACTGAAACTCCATATTTAATGGATCTTCCTTTCAATAGATTTCAGTTTAAAGTAAAGAGACACGGAGAGTCATATTAACACTGCTGTTAAATACAGTGCGACTGCCTGGCCTTGTTTTACTCTCAGCCTCCCAGATGTCTGTCTGCTGCCGTCTCTGTGCTGCCATCCTTGTTGTTTCTGTGTTTAGCCGACACTGTCACTTAGTCTGACTTACATGGTTTATGTAAATATGACAGTGAAACTTAAATCCTGTGCAGCGCAGCAGGCTGCCTGTGCTTCTTGTAATCACATCCACGGATCTGCTGACTCCAGCTGTGGTCGCCTATATGCCCTCAGTCTACATCTCTCTGCCCGTTCACGACGCAGAGGCTACTGGACTACATTCAAACCAAAATTATAACCATGCATGGAAAAATATTTAGCTATATGTATTTTTTAGGCAACCCTATTAAACCAATGTATACCACAGTGACCTTAGAAAGTCACAAAGCTCAAACCACACAAGGCAATAACATAAAGGATGTTCAGAGAGCGCTTACCTCCACGAAGTACATATTCTAATTTGTTCATAGTTTCATAATGAACCTAAAAAACATATCATATAATAATTGAACACATGAAAGGGATATTGGTCCATGTGCACCCATGTCTACTAATATAAGTTGAGTCACATAATTACAGAGCTGAGTTTTAATCTAAGCTTAGTATAAAATGTAAATGGATACGTTTTACATGAGAAGTTTTACATAATGGATATATTCTTATGTGGTTTTTGCTCAGAGTTAAATGGGAAGTTACTCTTCTCGTGTGTGTGCATTGAGTATGGAGGCAATTAGTCTAGATAAGCAGGGAATAAGGACATTTTAATTTGTGTATTTGGTTTTGTCAAATTGTGGGTTTTGTACAAGAAAATCCTCAGACTAAACTACCCATTCAAACTTCAGTAATATTTTAACCCGTAATGGAAGGATTAAGTGAATCTGCCAAACCAGAACAAGTGGAAATTAGATGAAAATTTAATTAGATGCCAATTCACCAAGCTAATTAATTTCTCTGAGATGCATGGTGTATTGTTTAACGGTATTTATGGATGTGACCCATTTCTGGGAGGAATTCTAAATTGTGATTCTGATCTTTGACCTTTAAAACACACAAATAATAGTTGACACTATTAGCCTTAGCGGGGGCATGACAGGGCATCTAATCACTTTTAAAGATTAAAGCCCTGTGCGCTCGGCTTTGTGACAACAGCCGGGTAATGGTTTCTCTCTGGCTCTCCCACAGGCTGCGCTGAACCTTTAATTGGGTGACACTCATTCCTGTTGCTCTCTCTCTCTCTCTCTCTCTCCCTCTGTATCGCTGTCTCTCTCGGCTTCACAAGCTGACAAAGTTATTTAAATCACTCTAATACTTTCATCTCATATTCTCTTTGTCCCATTGTTATGCAACCGCATGGACTCAGATATGAAAAGACACTGAGAGTACAAAGAGAGAATTTTTTTCTGATTTCATGCATTACTCCTCGTCACATATCTTACATTCTCTCCAGACAAATTATATTGCAGATATTAAGTAGTGGTGGGGGGTTGGGGCGAGGGTTGAACAAGGCCAATTTGTTTAAAGGCCGGTCTTCAGGGCACAGAGCTGTATTCATCTATTACATTTGCGCTTTTTACACTTCTGACGGACGCTCGATCGTGTGACCATTCTCATCTGTGCCGTTTGATGCTGGTTAAAGGAGAAGGCCCTCATTGTCCTCTGTGGCCCGCAGGCATGTTTTGGGCTACGCAGAACGATTCAATGGAGAGTCGGGGGCCGGCTAAATGTCAGACGCACATGGCCACGCTCGCGTAGCTTAATGCAGGCCTGTGTCTGGCCCTTGTCCTTGTCCCCCTCCAACTCTGTGTGTCTTTATCCCTCTGTCTCCAGCTTCCCCCTCTGTCTCAGATGTACATGCCATCTGCTCTGGCTCCACATCTGTGAATATCCTGTCTACAAAGCCCGGACAGCAGCGCTCTTTGTGCACCGACTCTTTGCACTCTCAGGCACCTGCCACGGCTTAATCCACTTTGCGCATGCAAAAGAGACAAGCCCATTAACAGTGTCCATCTCTTAACATTGCATGTTGTAAATCACCTGCAGGAATATTTCTATACCCACAGGCCGAGATGCAGTTCTGCTCAGGAACACAAGAGCATCTCTACAGAGGGAGAAGGTTTGCAAACGTGTAAGCGACCTGCGCAGCCACGACCCACAAAGATACCAAACAGGGAATCGTGCCAGCAACTGTAGAGGAAGACAAATTGTGCTTGGAGAAAAACAAACACAGTTCACTCATTACTCAGCAGTTATCCAAATGAGCTTAAATCTGCTTTCTCTCCCTCCTGACCTCAAACAATACAAAGGCTAATCACTCTCCACCGTTTCTGGCCTCGGCAGCATTTTGCTCAACAGATGTGTAGTCACAGTATACCAGGACAAAGCGCCATGTGCTTGGAGGTTTTCCACTAGAATGAGCGGGTAAATGTTTGATTCATTAAACAACACTACACCATACAACACTTCCTTGTGAAATGTGTCTTAGTCAAGATGTCTTTGTGATTGCTTTAAAGCCATTGTCAGATAAAAAATTAATTCCACATAATTATATTTTTAGGCTTTGTGTCCTGGTTTAATCTGAGCATCTTTTAATCATCAGATGTTTTGACGTGTACACAACACAGCTAAAACTACAAGATGTTGTTAAAGGCACAATCACTGCTTTGAAAGAGTCACATGACTTATACTCTTGAAAGTATGAATCATATTTTATAATTGATGAAGTCAGAAATAGTCCATACAGTATCATATTTTCAGTGTTTGCAGGAAAGCTTACTTAAGCAAAAAAGTTAGAATGCTACATTGCAATTAAATCCATGTTCACTACTTTGGAATTTGCATCTGAATCTCCAAAGAAACATAATTCATACTTGGGCCCTTTCTTACAACCGGCACAAAATGGCAGCTAGTGCGAGTATCTTAGTCATCTCAGCCAACACCCAGGGGGGCGATTTAGCTGATTTTTGGCTAGCTGACATGTCATCAATCTTTACATAAAGTCTGTTGTTACACCCAAAATACACCCAGGATTACTTTAGAGACTAAGAACAGTACATTTATTTCCTTGGTCAAACCAGCGGCAGTGGATCTGAACACAATTGCGTAATATATATGTTAGAGCTTCTACTCATATCATTAAACTAGGGCCCATATTGTCTACTGTGGTCAAGATGGTTAATTCACTCAGTCCAAGAATAGTGATGCCATATAATTGTGTTTCTCAAAATTACATTTCCCATAAACCCAGTGTCTGCCTGTCACATAGTGATTTTACATCATTCGTTCATGTTTTCACTCAACGCTTAACTGATGAAGACAAACATGTCAGCAGTGATTTTCAGCCAACTCTGCTCTTCCAGCATCGGCCATTACTCGAAAGGAGACTCAGCTCCATTTACCCTGTGAGAGCAGATCCAACCTCCTGTTTGTGCTGTGAGACATTCCTGTAGATTTCCTGCGTCCAGTTTCAAACCAGGATACACACAATGTGTTGTTAAATGCATTGTAGACCATTACTCCATGACACAAATGCTCTTTGTTGTGTGTATATGTGCTAATTTATCAAATTTGATATTGCAAAATAATTCATAATTTTATTTTATGTTGGTGCAATTAATGAGCTACATGAGCTCCTCAAAACATTAATGATGATGACGGTACTACAATAGAAACAAAGAAAAAGCTGTCTAGTGAGGGGATGAAACAACCGTACATCTAACAGACTTAAGTCAAGGCAGTTTAAAAAAAGATGAAGAGACCGTTGATACATTTTTAGTTCATAAAAGAACAATAGAAACTCTCTCCACCACAGTTCAGTGTTTTGAGCCTTATTAGGGAGGAAAAACAGAGAGAGTTCCTGGTTCTGTCTCTGTCCAATCAGTAGATCAAGGTTCACGAGGACATGGAGTGTTTCCCAGCATGCAATGGACCAAAGTGGACACATTTAAATGGGGTTTTATGTGTGGAAATATCATTTGTTTGATTTCATATTTTTAACGGAAGTATTTATTTCAATACATTTTCTGAATACGTTTTATGTAAGTTGTTAGCAAAATTGTGAGTAACTTTATAAATCAATGGATTTTCTTTCTGTTAATAACTTACGTTGTAATAGAGACACTTTTTGTCTATGAAGGCAAGCTCTATATTAATTTATTATAATATATAGTAGAGTAGGGTAGAGAAGAGTAATATTCATAACCCACAATTTAGAGAGTGACATAATGTACAAACAGTTAACATTTTGTAGATAAATATCTGCCATCAGTTTCAGTTAAATATATAATGTGCACAAAGCATGCACCCCCTATTTGTTTGAAATATCCAATATGCTGCTATGGTATTACAAGGAATTTTCATCAGCAGCAAAATCCAACTGTCAAGAAGGCTATTTAAAATTCTGGAGAGTTGCATTTTTCATTGATAGGGTAAACATGTAAACTTCTACATCGAGTATATAAAGTGACTGAAACAAGAAGTGAACTTCAACTCAGATGCATAATGTTCTGTGTGTCACATCGTGAAGTGCAGGGCCAGCAGAGCAGAACAGGAAGGTCGAGCTGAGTGAAGAAGAGGAGGAGCGGGAGGAGCAGACAAACACTGTAAACCTGCTGGCCAGTCACCCTGAACAGACATGTCAATCCTGTCAAAACAAAAGAGGAGCCTGTCCACAGCAGCGTGTCTGATGATGGGCTGAGCTGCTGGTTGCGGGTGAGGAGAACCTTCAGGCTCCTCTATGGAAATGGTTTCTTTCACTGGATCTACTTTATCCTACTTTGATGAAAAGAACTGTTTATGACTGGATTGCACATGTGTATTGCTGACTTTCTTAAGTTCATGAATGACAAACCGGATTTGTCTTTATCGGAGGTTAGGAAGATCTTATATAAAATATCTCTGGATGAAAAAGAGGAGTCATACACGTAGAAGATGCTGACGAAAAATGTCATCTTGGACAGACAAGATTCGAGAGCTTTCGGTGATAAGGGCCGATGCCAGTGTTGATGTGCTGTAAATAAAAACATGTGATTTCCAAATTTAAACACCAAGTCCTGCCTCCTGCTACTGTCTAACTCCTGAAACCAGCCTTAGTATCATTGCATCTCCCACATCAGACTGGTATCAGTACATGTAAATGCTCTGAAAATCAGGTCAGCTGTGTGTGTTGGATGAATTAATATGATGTAGGTCACTACTTGGACAGTTCATCCAGTATTCCATATAAAATCTCCTCAGTCAATCCCAGGCCCCTTTTCAGCCTCCAGGTCTGTTTGCAGTTTCCATTGCTCTCATACAATAACATGCAAGTCCGCTCTTCTCTGGTCATGAATCCAGGAACACTTCAGTTTGTAGCTTAGCACCTCAAACACTTCAGTTTGATGAAGATTATTGATATGAACCCATGTATCAGTGAATTAAATGAGTAGTTCGGTGCTAATCTAAAGAATCAGCATCGAGCCTTTTTCGGGTTTTGGTTTTGTCTTCTAACAGTAGATATACAGGGTTTGATTCGTAGTTGAAGTAGAGTAGTGTTTTCTGCGATTCTCATACCCCTGGACACACCCCATTCTTACATGCCTTCAAAAAAATTCTCCCATGTTTTCAACACATCCTTTTTTGGCAGAAAGACCGACTGAAATGTGATTACACATAAGGCATGCATGGGAACATGCACGCAAGCGTCAGGAACACACACACACACACACGTATACAGAGTTGCAAAACAATCATCAGTTTCTCATAGTTTAAAATTCCCAATAATGGTTATTTTTTTTATGCACACATGCATAGAGGATCTGAAGTCTCTTGGGTATGGCAGAGTGGTAAAATCAGCCAGCTAAAATGCTTATATAGGGAAAGTGATTGCCCAGTTAATTAGTGCTATGGAAATACATATAAATGTGCATTTCAGAACGAGGCAGCATAAAACTGTCGAGCTGTAATCTTCCACTTGCATCTCCATCAAACAGCCCGAGTCTGGGGCGAGTGATCAGAGCGAGCTGTGTACTCTCTGATAATGCTGTCTCAGACCCTCTGCGGGCTCACACGGCCCTTTCATATGTGTTATTTGTATAATTATTATGCTCACGAATTGCGAATTGTCAACAGAATTTGGAAGATGAAGCACTGTGTCAATTAAAGTGATCCGCATTTGAAGTCCGCATCATCCACCACTACAGAGGGAGCAGCCTCTCTGATGTGCAGGCATGAATACAGGCAAATGCATGTGATTAAATATTGTTTCCTATTATTGTTTACCCGGAGATTCCTCTGAAGTTAATTCAGAAAGTCTTTCACACTGAATCACTTTGAGCCACACTTCAGAGGGAGAACTTGAAATCAAATGCATTTGGTTTTGGGCTTTCTCATGGAAAGTTATTTGAGAGATTTATTTCAAACAGTTACCCTTGTCAGGCTGATCTAAAGCTTTGGAATTTCAGAAATGTGTGATTCTCTCCAGAGCCATCATCAAACCAGGCTGAACTCAAACTTTCCACAACATGTGTTCAATCAAACACATCTTGGCTTCACAGCATTCCTCTCCAGAGTGGACGTGTGCATCTCGGATCGTTGCTGTGCTGTGACTGATTTAAACTTTGTACTTAAATACATGCATACTTATGTAAATGCCTATATTTAACATCTATCGGCATATTTGCAAGCTCGTCATGAATTAAGTTTAAACTGCTGCATACTGCCTCCCAGAAATAGCTCTACTGTATGTTTGCATTTTAAATCCAAACCCATCAAGCCTTTCACCTTCTCCCATCGTCTCCACTTCGGCTCTCATATGTTACCAAACTAATTACCAGCCAACCTTGAGTTTTGTTATAAGCTCGAGTGCGATGTGACAAAGTTGAACTCGAAGCAGTGCAGGTGGTGACCGACTAAATCAGGTCTACTCATCGGGACTTTCTGCAGCTGCATGTGTGGCTGTTGAGATGCGTCAGTAAAAAACAAATCCATGTTCTCCACTGGACTGTTGCTGATATCAGCTCAGTTATGTCCTGTACTTGTACCTTTATCATTGTGTTACAGTTATAACCACACAATTGTGGGTGAGTGGAACCTCAGGCTCATGTATGGAAGAGATTGTATCTACGTTGAGGAAATCATACTGTTTGTCAGGATAATGATCTGAGAACAATATCTCACAGGCTTTGGCATTCAGACCAGATCACAGGTTAATGGCTAAATGGGGTCCTTTTACAAATAACTACATTTTTGTTCCAGCTCACACTGTCTGAGACATCGACTCATGGACTTGTGCAATTATCTCACCATTATATAATCTGTTTTGTCAGGTGCTGAGTCCACTGACAATTCTTACTGTTTGTTGGCACCTCTGAGTTAATTTTAAATTGAGAATCTTCATCAACAGCAGATCAGCGACACATCTGAAGCATTGCTCTGACTTTCTTATTAAAGCCGTTTTCAGACATGACCTGCGGGTGAAGATTGTAGAATGAGGTCTGGAGTTTACCCACAGTTTCCCTTTCAAACATGCACAACGCAGCAGAAGGTTTTCTGCACAGACGCGTTCACAACAGCAACAAATCCTCTGCATTATTCAGGTGAGAGGTGGAGCAGCCGGGTGCAGCAGGCAGAGACAGGAAGTGACGTATTAATTCCACTGCGGACATCACATGATTTTCTTGACAGCACGCAAACACAGGTGTCGGCTCTTATCACCACAAACTCTCTTGACACGTTCTCAGTGTATTCTACGCGCATGACACAGATATGTGTTTTCCGTTTGTTTGATTCAGTTTTGACAAACACAGCAGGAGATTGTCTGTGTCAGATGTGTTCACAACAACGGGGAGAAGTCTGAAACATTCAGGTGAAGGGTGGCACCTGAGTAGAGCACGGAGGAGCCAGGTCATGATTTTGACATTCCATTGTGGATATCACATGCCTTGGTTAACGTCACATTGTTGCTGGTTGTTGGCTCTTATTACTGAGAGTTGACATTTTCATCTCCGTCTTCTATGTGGATGGCTTCTCTTATTCTTTGACATATTTGTATACGTTTTTTGTTTTTTTTCAGGTTGCGTGTTAGAAAAGTCATCAATGGTGCCGCTTGCTCTCTGTGAATTTACCCACTCATTCAGTGGACTAGGGGGCTGGCAGGGAAAGTTCCAGAGCAACTGACATTTATATTCTCTCATGCAGCCCCTCTGAAAAACGTCCGAGAAATGTCCACACCTCAGTGCATGACTGAATGCAGCTTGGGAGTCTTTGCTGTTGTTCGCTTTTCATTTCTCCTTTTCCGTCCCTCTTGCCAGTGCTCCACGGCCTGTTTGTCCAAACAGACGAGTGTTTGCAGTTCTCAGAGGACTCGTCGACCGTGTGTTCCAACAAAACGAGGTGCTATGCCTTATATAGCTGAAGAAACGATATAATCCGAGTGCAAAGCTCAGCATCACAGCACGCCAAAGTAATTAACTATTAACATTGTACAAATTTCCCCTGCTGGCTGGCTGTTAATAGGAGGAGGAGAAAGGAGGAGCGGGGTGGTGGGTGCTTGATGGTGAAGAACTTTGAGGTTTCAGAAAACAAACTTTGCCAGGCATTCTTTAGACTTCGTTTGGCCAAGTCTGAATCAAAGCGAGCGGACAATCTTCCCTTTCATCTCTGTGAGGCTGTGAAGGAACAGACTGTGTCCTGCCATGGCTGTGAACTTGTACAGCTTAGCACTGTGAAGGCCACAGTTTTTTTTTCTCAGAGGGTCGTCCTTTGAGTGTATTTTTTTCTCCCTCTAACCTTTTGATCTAAATCTTCTTAACTTTAAATGAAGTGCTTCAGCTTCTCTTGAAGATTCAGAGCTTTCATGTCACAGTTCGTTTTGAGATGTAAATCCTCGCCGAGACGTGATGACTTGACCATGTTGATCAAATGCGGCTGGAACTTAAGTATGGACATTCAGTCTCACTTTCATTGTTCTATTCTGTGAAAATAACCTGTCGCACAAAAAATATGGCATAACTCCACTTTGGAGCTTAGGATCAGATCTCCCAACCTGACATTTGCTTGATGTTTGTATTAGATCTTTAGTTACTGTTTCAAGGGTGTAGTGGTATTTTTGTGGGAACTGAAGTGTGACTTTATTTGGAACTAATTTGGAACATACAGATACGCCTGCTTATGAATCCAGAAATCTTTGTCTGTCTGATCTTTCTGGCAACTGCTCATCTGATCGCTGCTGAAGTGCTCTCCACATATCAAAGGAATACAATCAGATATCAACAACCATTAATGTTGGAAAGTTGTCTTGTTATCTTTAGGTATTGTATATTTGCTCTGAACACCCTCTCACCAGGAGGTTGCTGGTTCGATCTCTGGATCCTCCATTTTGCATGCCAAAGTGTCCTTAGGCAAGACCTTGAACTGCAACTGCTGAAGGTCGACAGTGTGTGATTGATGTACGATAAAGGGCTGCACATTGATGCGCTGTATGAATGTGTGTGTGTGTGTGTGTGTGTGTGTGTGTGGATGATTCACAAAACTCTACTGTAAAACGCCCTGAGTGGTCCTGAAGATTAGAATAAATACAGACCATTATTTAGCAGTAGTGACCCTGAGAGGAAATAAGTTAATGTACTGTATATAGATTTCCTCTTGAATGTATCTTGCCATTTTTTAAAAAATAGACCAGGTCTCTTCGTCACACAATGGTGTGTCTCCAATTTACATATGATTATTAGCTATCACGTGTAAAGCTGTGCCTGGGAAACACGTGTTTTAATGAATGGTGTGCATGCGACTAAAACGTTGGAGAATCACTGAGGAAGACTTTGTTCTTGACTCCTGTGCTGTGACAGCTGCAGGAGATGACTCTTCTTCTTCCTCCTCCTCCTCCTCCTCGGGCCTCTCTCCTCCACCTGTTGCCTTCATCCTTTTTCTTTCTGAAAAAGCTTCTTATATCCACAGCCTTCAAGTCTCTCCCTAGTGAATTAGCTCATTAGCTACCACCAGATTCCAACAATGACAAGCCCTGTGACCTGTCTTCATCTCTCTGTCTCTCTTTTTCTTGCACTCGGAACAAAATGTGCACAAGCCAAGTAGGTTTGAAGTAGATCCTCTGCTGGAGTGAGACATATAGGCTTGTTTTAGCTCAACCATATCTTGTATGTTTTTAGGGGTTTAATGTTCATAAGTAAAAGTGAACAGATAAACATTCTGGTCTGTCTCCTCAGACGTCAAGGCCTGATTCACTGTACATGATTTACAGGACAGTCCGAAATAGACATTCCTGTACCCGAGCTGTGTATCCTGACCGAGCTGTGCCAGTGCTTGCCCGGCCGGCCAGAGGAATAAGGAATCCCTGGTGCTCGGTGCTTAGGGCTGCTAAACAGGCTTTTGTATGTGGTTTACACAATGCTCCATCACTGGCACTTTGGACAGCGTGAGGGCTCCGCTGCCAAGGGAGCTCCTAGCTGTTGTTCTTTTCATCTAAGTTAAGCCACTTGGCCCGCGGCAGCATGGACACGGAGAAGAAAGGACGAGCAGAGGGGCTTGTGGGAGATGGCAGGGTTCCTCCCCGTCTCCCTCTGAGACACGTTTCCCCCTGCATTTTATCCTCGCACCCTCGGTCTGATTTACCATGAATTCTTTGGAACACTGTGGTACCGCTTAATTTACATGTATGCCAACAGGCTTTTAATGTATTTAAAACTTGGATGATGTTCAAAGGACACTATAATTCCTCTGAAATGGGCCTTTTGAAGGCTTTATCTTGTTCTTTCTCTTCTGGCTAATCTTGGAGCCCCTCAGTATGCCAGAGTAATTTTTCCAATGCCAATTAAGCTTGACATTAGCATAAAACAGTTTTCAAAGTTTTTTTTTCTTCTCATTTTGAATGTAAATGTAAAATCGACACCTTTCTGCAGCCCAGTCGTCTGTCTCTGGAGGTTCGAGCAACCTCAGTAAAATAAAGGAACCTGGTCTTTGCTTTTGTGTCCATACTTGCAGAAATATAAAGTCATATAAATAATTAGATATCATGCCACGCTATTAATGCAGAACATGTCTGCAGTCTCTTTCATTTCTACCGGAACTGTGGTAATTGCCAGAGTGAGCCAGGAATCAATTAATTACCATTAGGGGTTCATTCAAGAGCACAGTGAAAAACACAGCAAAAGGTTTTTCATTAGCCACAAATGTGCAAATGTGACCCAGAGGAGCAAGATGAATTCTTAGCAGATTTCTTGCATTTTCTCCCTCCACATGGAGAGCTGGGACACATTCCACTCCCAGGAAAAAAGTGGAAGTCCCTCTCCAGGGAGCGCTGTGGGGGGAACTCAAGCTGTTGTTGTAGTGGGTTCTTGTTTTCCAATGGTGAGAATAGTGCGAGTTACTGTTATTAGTTTGACAGGAGTATTTAAATTATGATGAACAGCTCTATTAACCAGATTCTTTGAAATACAGTTCTTTATTTATTGACTTCACATAAAAGTGAAGACAGTAAAAATAGAGGCATTACAATCTTGACCATCATGTGTCTGTGTCCTGTGTCTGACTAAATTGCATTGGACATTGTGTGCAGGGTTTTTTCTTTCAGTCCCAACAAGTTAACAAACTTGAGTTATTCCACTTTGAGACACGTGCAGCGGAAAATATTGGAAAAATTGGGTTTGGACATTTTTGGGAGTTTTCCTTTCACATATCAAGAAAACAGCAGGATATTGTCAGATATGTTGTCAACAACAGGAAAATATATGGTGCATCCTGGTACTTCATGTGTTTACACTTTGCTTATTATACAAACATCTGTTTCCTCTGCGGAGCAGCTTTACCTGTTACTAACTGTTAATCCCAAATTATAAAAGCAATCCTCCAAGGTGTAAGACCACCTCATTTTTAGAAGATTTATCGTGAAAGGGAAATCACACTTCATTTGATTGGTTTATTTCATGCTACATCCAAAACACACCCATGGTTAATTGAGAGACTAAGAACAGTACTTTTGAACCATGAACCTGGCAATGATGTTTTTTCTCCTGGTAAACGAACCAATGTGGATTTGGACTTGCTCAGCATGCACTAGCACACTTTAGACTGAGAGATCAGATCGTTAAAATACAGCCCTATGAGTTGATCAAAAATGTAAAAATCCTGTGTGATTTTTGGACGTTTTTTTTGTGTCTCAGGCAACATAAAAAATTGAAAATTCGTGGTGGAAAGAAAAACACTATGTCTACACTTTTTATTCATTACACTCTTAGAGTCTTGGGAAGAGTCTAATAGTTCATAAATGTTACACTAAGGATTTGGACCTTCAAATTAAAGGCACAGAGTAAATACAGTTTAAAATTTGCTTTTCATTTCAACTTAGGTGAATAACTAACCTCTGTGAGGGTGAACCTGGCATTTCATAAAGCTAACAATACAAATACTCCCAGTATTGGACCACAAGCATCATTCACAACAGTGGATAAATATATAATATGTAGAGCAACAAAAATAACAGTAGCTGTAATTCAAGCCAGATCTTAAAGATATGGTATGAATTACATATGTAATACATGTATATACAGTTGTCATTGATCACCAGATGAGCCCATTTTTAACATCAATTTATATTGTATTAACAGTGTTGGATGGATTATAAAAAGATGTACAATGAAAAACATTTAAAATATTTGAAATGTTTGAATAGTGCGGTAGTATAAGAGCTCATCAGCCTGTTCAGTTCACATGCTTGCTTGCTTATTTTTCTGAACCTGAATTTTCCAGATCTTCTGTTCCTGCCTGTTACTGACCACCACAGGTTAGTGTTAACTCTTTGTCTGCTGTGTTACCTGCTGCTTAACTGACAGCATGGTTGCTATGTATTGATTCAGTGTAACAACCTGTGCTGCAAACAGGATGAGCCAGTCGAAACTATCTGACAGAAACATTTCAAATCTATGTTATCTTTGAGTATTTTTGACCAGTCGAATACTGGGATCTTGTGTATGAGGAATTTGACACTGGCAGAATTTTACACACACAGTTTTCCACAAGTATGAGGGCTCCATAAACTGGGACCCCCCTACTACCACCATATAAGTATATTAACCAGCGAAGAGGGGAAAAGTGACCCATCCATCAGCAGTGAGGGATGAAAAAGCATCTGCTGTACAAAGTCTTTGTGCCAAGCTTCAGCTCCTTTGCAGCAAAAGCTGATTTATGACTTTTTTTAATGCAAAGAGCTGTTCAGACACTCCTGATAAGAAAGTTGGAGAAGAGAGTGGCGGTGTCAGGGAACAGGTTTCCAAGTAAAGAGGCTCTGGGATCAGTTCTGAAACACATCTCTCAACACCCTCTTGTGTTTCTGTCTCGTTATCTGAGTCCTTAATCACGTCTCTGTTCTGTTGTGATGCTGCGGTGACAGTTCTTTGCTGCTGTTGCACGCAGCTACAGTGGAGGAGCTGATTCACAGAGAGCCACACTTCGCAGGCTGTCATCCTGTCTCAGCAGAAGGCCTCGGTGGAAATATAAGAGTAAACAAGGTAATTTGAAAACGTCATCATCTTTTGGATATGAAAATGAAGAACTTCTCTCGTCCTAAAGTAAAACACAGAGCTCACCCCCCAACTTCAAAAAAAATGGAGAGTAACCTATTAGCAGCAAGTCACTGGTACTGATCGTCAGCATTAGAAAGTGCTTTCAACTCCGCTGGCTGTCAGCAACTCTGGCAGCTTGGAAGAGCCTCAGCCTCGACTCTGAATCTTAGCAGAGGGGATGTGGTCGGCGGTGACAAAATCAGTTTGAACTCTTGCGCGGAGGATCTGCTAAAAGGGGTTTCGGATCAAAGCAGCCTAAGTGGGTCAAAATTACCTTGACCAACCGAGAACAGTCACATTTTTTGAAGGGGGAGGCGGGGGCAAATCTGCAATGTAGAGGGGTAGATTAACATTTCGCCGAGAAGATTCCTCCCAAAGACGTCAGATCAAAGCGCGGCGGAGCTTTTATTTTTCCTCTCCCGACGTTCCACTGGCTCAGTGTTAATTTGATAATTTGGCAGAGGCTTTCCTCCGCATGTAGCAGGAAGAAAATGTGTTTACCTTCTTCAGTGTTGCTGAAGTGTCTGGGGGGGCTGCTTTGCCCTGCACTTTTTTTATATAAAACACAATATAATCCCACATTTACTAGTAATTAAGAGCATGAATGTGTTCAATGCCACTTCCAGAATTTGAGATGATGTAACATTTTCAGAGAGAGAGTTGTAAAATTGTACACTTTTGAGTGAAATTACTGCTGAATGCACATGTGAAGGGATATTGTTTTAAAGACAGGATCAAAGATAGCACACTAAAATTTGTAAAGGAAAGGAATTAATACATTTTCATGGTTTTGATTAAAATCTCTCAACAGCCATTGGAGGCATTGCCATAACATTTGATGCAGACATTCATATTCCCTTCTAAACGACTGCCTTCCTGTTGCGTTTCTCGCTCTTTTCCGCCCATTTAAAACAAATTTAAGCTTTTTATTTCTCACATGACTTTTTTCCCTGTAAAGGTCAAGAGCAGTATTTGTCTCGCAGTGTGAGCTCTCGTGGAAAAGAAGTGAGATCTCCGGCCCGAACATACTTCGAGCAAAAATGGTTTGGTTTTTGAGGTAGTAATGAGCCATGGCAGCTACTCAATGGGAGCTCTGTATGAGCAAATGGACAAGAGGAGAGCAGCCATAATGGATTAAAATCAAACAAAAACCTGTATTGACAAATCAATGCAGCTCGTCTTGGGCTTTCAGCAGAATCACCAGGAGGGGAACAAATACCTGTTTGCTTTCCCCTCCTCCCGAGGACCTGTCTGCTCGCCTTACACCACCTTCAGCTGCTCCACGGCTTCAAAGTGTTTTCCTTTAACTTGACGAAACTCCACTGTGCCTACCAGATAAAGAAATAGAAAGTGAGTGTTTTTAAATTCAATCAATTTCTGCTTTCTCTATATGTACATATTTATATACATATATGCAGCCAATTTAAATGAATTTTTTATTTATTATTTATTTGCTTATACAGCCTATTTATATATAAACCTATAATTCAGCTATCCCGTTACACAAAAAGTATGGGTAGTTTATGTATATATACTGTGTACACACACACACACACACACACACACACACACACACACACACACACACACACACACACACACACACACACACATATATGTTTATATAAAGTAATGGTGAATGACAGAGGGGATATGTTTGTCTTCAGTGAAGGACTTATTGAAATCGTCTTTGCTTCCTTCATTAGCAGAGGTAATTTCAGTTTTTAACCTCGGCCGTGCTAATTCCAGCCTGGCCTTTGGTACACACGAGGCAGTCCTTTAAAGACGGCTCTCTTTTGAAGCCTGCTGGTCGAGCTGTTCAAAGCTGCAGCTGTTTTTGGTGGTGTTTGACAGCTTTAATTGATGTTTATTTTGGCATCGAGTTTCATTCCTTTCATGCAAATGTCCTGCATGCGGCGAAATGGGTCAGGGCAGCACTAGGTGGGCACAGTTTGTGTGTACCAGGATAAGAGCAAAGTGCTTAACGAATTTACATTTTAGATCACAGAACCTCAACAAGCTGAGCACAACAAAAAGCCATCACACAAATGCTTAAAATGAAAATAAGACTCACAAGTCTATATTTGATTAGATTATCGATGGCAAATACATTGTGCAGCATATTAATATGTGTTGTAACACAAAGACGCCTTTTCTTCAGTTTCCCGGAGCTGCATAACGACGCTATAATTTTCATTTTCACCTTAATGTCATGCAAGGAAAATATATATCCCTTTAACTTTTATCCTCAGATGTTTTACAAGGGATTTTTTTACTCCATATTTGCTGTCTGCGTAAATTCTGTCTGCCCACCTGTAGACCTGCGGAGAGCCGGTCGCCTGTCAGACATTCTGGCTCACAGCATAAAACCCCCCCCTCCTCCAGCCCTCACACCCATCCAGTCAGGCTTTTCCTTCCACCAGGGCTGACATCACCATGGAGGCACGCAGGGGCCTCCTCATCTGCTCCCAATTACAGCCCTGCAAACGGGAAAAGACTTCAAACAACCTGAGACCTCGAGAAAACAAACTGGTGACCAGGCTCGCCACCGCCGGGTCTGGCGAGGTGTGGATGTGTGTGTAATAATCCAATGACTCTCTGCCTCAAATTAAGGCATCAGCGGGGCTCAGAGGATATTATCAGGGGCAGCATTGTGGATATGGAAATATAGAACGTTCTGACACAGCGAGCACGGTCTGGATGAGCAGCAGACCAATGAGAAAGCACTGGAGACAAGTGTACGTCCTCTTGCACTGAATTTGTGTGAGAATAAACAGGACAGTCTGACTGACTCATAGTTGAACCCGGGTGTTGTTCTGTGCCAAGTACATAGGAGACCATCAAATCCAGACGGGTCAGAAATGAATTGACACAAATAGCTTTCTTGTATTTGATGCTGTTTTTGGGTCAACATATTTTTTATCCTTTCAGATTTATCCTGAGCCATTTCTCATTTTTTAAAAAGCAGTCTGATAGATAGAGGGAGATTTGTACTCGGTACAGAGAAAACACGCCTGATCTTGGATTAAGCTGCACTACTATTGTAAAGTCAAAGGTCCACTAGAAGTCATCATGCATCAAAGTCAGATACGCTCAAGTAGAAACAACACAGACACCATGGAAGGACCCCTACGAGCCTGGCCACATTTTCAGATGTATAACTGAGCCAGAAAAAACAATCATATACTTAGCTGCTGTCTATCTGGTTTACAACAGCTATGTTTGGCTAGTTCCAGACAAATTTTCTAAATATTGTTGCACTATTAAATGTGAGAAGTTAAATAATGTGTAAATCAGTCATAAGGAAATCTGTAGAAACCCACAGAGCTGTCATGGATCAATAACTGATGTAAATGTAGGCTGAATGCTCTTTATTTATATAAATTAAATGGGCAAGAGAGTTGGTACTCATTCCTAATTACAGAATCAGGATTCAGAATCTGTGTTTATTGCTGAGTAGGTTTACACATACAAGGAATTCACTGTGGTGTGTTTAGTGTAAGCATGAATTTAAAAATAGGAAATTAAACAATAACTAAAAAATACTATAGGATATGTTCTAAAGTTAAGAATTACATTGGAAACACAAGAAAAGGATTGTTCAATTAAATGATAAGATATTTACAATTTGAAATTTGGAAAACTACTGCTCTGAACTCCGGAGATCCTCTGCGGTTTCTTTGGAGTGAGTGAGAGCCTCCAGAGTTTCTGCTGTCTTTCTCTGACTGGCCCTCTGGTATAAAGTCCGCAGAAACTCAGGAAGCAGCATGAGATCCTCTGCAGGATCCATTGCAGGCGAGTGGGGTGATGACATTTCTAACTAGCCAAAAAAGAAAACAACGAAAGAAAACAAATATCTCTGCATGAAAAAGCAGTGTCATACAGGTAGAAGACACCGACAAAGATGTCAAGACAATTTTTTTTGATAAGAGTAGATGTACTGTAAACAAAAAACACGTGATCTCCACAGCAGAATAAATATGGAACGTCCTGCCTCTGCCTGCTGCACCACCCCCTCACCTGAAGGATTTGTTGCTTTTGTAAACATGTCTAAGCGGAGAACCTCCCGCTGCGTTGTTCATGTGTGGAAGGAAACGTCTGGAGAAAGTCTGGGCCAAATTCTCCAGAGTACCTCTGCAGAGCATGTCTGAAAACGACTTTTATGCCCTTTCACTGAAGCTGTGGTGTCCTTCCTCTCCACCTTGCTGCATATTATTCTGCCATGTAATTACAACAAAGTCCAAGTTATTTAAAATTAATCTGCATTTGTTTTTTTTTAAACATTAATGGCTCGACGCACGATCACAGGATTTTATTTTCTCCATTGAATTAAATACGGTTATTGATTATATAATGAACATTTTCAAATATGTGCTTGTGTTTCATTTTACAAAGCTTTGGGATTTGGATTCATACAAAAATGAATCACTGGTGTTTGTTATGTGGGACCAGTGGCGGCTGGTGACATTTTTTTTGGGGGGGGGCGCACTTGGGCGGCGCGGTTTAAATAGCCCACCGCAATGAGAAAAAAAAAACTCCGGGGTGCTCCGGGGACCTCCGGTCCGGGACGTCCCCGGGAACGTGCTCCTCCGGGACCGTCTCCGGGAGGTCCCCGGAGCACCCCGGGGAGGTGCTCCGGTGCGTGCTCCGGTCCCGGTCCCCGGACCGAGACGTCCCCGGACACGTCCCGGTCTCCGGAGCACCGGAGGGAGGTGCACCCAGGGAGGTGCACGGTGCTCCGGGAGGTGCTCCGGTCGCGTCCCCGGGGACGGTCCCGGAGGAGCACCTCCCCATGCACGTTAACATGTGGGTAAAAATTTCAGCTGATTATTACTGATCAATAAAACTACACACACGACACAGTAAACAACAATGATTCTATCTGTCCACTGTCTGTCCTCTACCTGTCTCACTCAGTGCTCCGGGACCGGAGCTGCACCTCCGTGCAGATTAAAAGTATCTGCTAACTATGCAGCTCCTGTAGATCAGTGATAAGGTCTCTGATTGGACAGTCCTGTCAGCATGATGTATAAGAAACCCTTTCATTGGCTGTAGGCGCAAGTGAAGTGCGCCCATGGCTCGAACTGTCATCCGCCATTGAGAAGCTGTCCTTGCTCAAATGTTCCTGCCCCTTTTGTTGGCTTCCATAGACTTCCACTTGCCCGGCGCCCACAGGGAGGAGTGGCTTCTCTCTCAGTGATAACGAATGGCAAATATATTACCAAATATAATATATTAAGTGGTTTTTGACAGGGGCTTACGGTCTCCGGCACACATTTAACGCTTTAAAACAGTACATTTCTTATTAAATTATTTGATATATAATGTTTTTTGACATGTCATTTTTTTTTTTTTTTTTTTTTTTCATCTCAAAATTGTAGGGTGGGCGGCGCCCCAGCGCCCTGTATGACGAACCGCCACTGTGTGGGACCTGTACAGC
This sequence comes from Limanda limanda, assembly GCF_963576545.1. Lineage (NCBI taxonomy): Eukaryota > Metazoa > Chordata > Actinopteri > Pleuronectiformes > Pleuronectidae > Limanda > Limanda limanda. The sequence continues at coordinate 12,955,705 of NC_083638.1, forward strand.
ACATATGAAATCCCTGTGTCCTGTGGCTGCATCATATTCACAATACGTCTGTGCACCTTTGACCAGTTCCTCTTCATATGCCACTGCAGAATTGATTCTCTCCACCAGTGGGAAACAAAAGATGGAACCTCCATCGAAATGACATCACTGGCCTCTGTGGACCCTCCGTCCCCTCTCCTTCTTGTGCCAACCCCACCCCCACCTTCAGAGTCAGTTGTTGGACCATCAGCCATCCAACTGGCCAACCTCTCTTTCTCTGGGAACACGACTTCATTACAGAGATGAATTGTCTTATTGTGAAAACCCAACTGCCCCCTCTTGCAGGAGAGGGTGGAGCCCTCAGGGGTCATTTCACCCACTGTTTGAAAAGCATTTCATATAACGCATCACTGGATGACTGCCTCCTCTTCTCAGTCGACGGCCCTCTCACACCATGGACCAATGTGCTGAAGTAATTTGTACATCTTATACCAATCTTAATGAGTGTGCACTTACGCATGAACAATACAGTATATAAATCATTATTTTTGTATCGAAATGATCAAATAAATCATTCCTAGAGAAGATTCTAAAATGCTCAAAAAGCCTGAAGAATTTATAATTTTTGTAGGTATTTTTTAATTTAATGTTTGTTCCCAGTCTTGCACTGTACCTTCGCTCACAGTTATACTTCTATTTGAGCAATATTTCTGTATTAATATTGTTTAATTCCCACATTTGGAATTAGGTTTGGTTGCAATCTTCAATATGACCCTGAAAGTATCACCTTCTCTGAAAAGAGTTTGGGGAGCCTCATTTAAAACAGACATACAGATACAGACAGATACAGACAAACATGTCGACTTACAGCTGGCCGTGGTCATCATTGTGTAAGAAAGATTATTCAGGTTTATCTACTGTGTTTAGAAAATCAACCATATTTTGCAATGTAGGCAGTAGACAGAATTCCCTTTGGAGGCATATATGAGGTTGGTCAGTTTTAAAGTGTCGGGCATGTTGGGGAATGTTTCATCAGCTCCTGAAAGGTTTCCTTATCTATCTGTAATTTTAATGTTATAAGAAAAATCACATGGTCGTAATACAAACTTAAAGAACTGAACTGAGTAGACACGTGTTCTTTTGCTATCACACCTTACTTCATCTCAGCCTCTCCCATGGATGCATGTAATACATAAGTAGCTACGGAGAACATCTAATTAGTCATCAACGCTAATCTCTCCAGAAGAAAATCTTGTTTCGCTGACCTCTGTTGGCATGACGTCTCACGTTGCTGCAGTGATGTGCAGGTGTCCTGTAGGGCGTGGACAGTACACGCTGATGTCATTGGTGGGTGTGGCTACAGGTTCAACAGTACACACTTGAACTTGAACACTTCAACTTGAGATAACATTTTTTGATGTTAATCGGTCTACCATCTTGGTTCTATATTTTGGTTGAATTCATTGGTTGAATTCATTGGTTGATTTCATTGGTTGAATTCATCTTGGTTCTATATTTCGGTTGAATTCATTGGTTGAATTCATGTTCCCCAGATAATGAATAAGAATAGCCATTGTTTTTAAAAACATTAGTACTTATCTAAACAAGGTAACAAAGTGCTTCACAAAAAAAATCCATGGCAAAAAGAAGAATGCAGGTCAAGACCTTAAAATGAATAGAGAAAACCCAACAGTTCCCACAATGAGCAGCACTTTGGTGACTGTGGAGAGAAACAACTCCCTCATTAACTGAAAGGACCCTGTAGCAGAACCAGACTCTGTGTGGGCGGCAATCTGCCTGGACCCGTTGGGGTGACCAGAGAAACATGGGGAGTAGAGGAGAGTTGGGTGGCAAAGAGGGGAGAGATAGGGGGAGAGGGGGAGAGATACGAGGAACTTCACATTTGAACTCTGTAAGACTGGTTGTTGTAATGAAAATAATAATTATATTCTTCAATTGTACCTTCGTGTCATCAGGTGTTTCAGCCTTTTTAATTGTTATAACATTAAAAGCCTGAGGGTACGCTGAGGCTAAAGGTAAATCTGACTGGCTTGTGAAAAATGTTGGCTTTGTATAATATTTATTACACCAAGTACCCACAAAACTAGTGACTATCGCCTTGGCTTAACTAAGAACATGGTAAACATTATACCTTGGTAAACATGAAGCATTATAGCGTGTTGCTATGCTGACACAAGTATTTAACTGAAAACTGTGCTTCTATCTTTTCTGTGGACTTATCTCATTAACTTTTGTTTTAGCTGGAAAGCAATTTAGCTTACCTGTTGTTTCCAAAGCAGAAACTTTTACAGTATCACATTCATGGAGTTACATGTTTGTAAAGTTGTTCGATGCAAACTAATGATCAAAAAGACGATCTTTAAAACTGAAGCTTGTTATTAATATGACATTGTATTTCCTTTGCACATAATTCATGAAACAGTAAAAGTTATGTTGTCAGAAAGAAATCTGCTTAAAGACTAAAATTTGAAATCTTATTATGTTCTGTCATTCCACTCGCACCATATTCAAGTGTTGATTTGCTTGGGCTTGTACCGGAGACAGTGCTATAAAAGGAATCAGTATACTTTATTATTCACGTGTTCATTGTGACATACAGTCATGAAAACATTTCATGGACACAGAAACCAGCCTGTAAAGAATGTATGTTGCTGTTCTTTGCTTTTCTGCTGAAATATCCACGATCCTTTCTTGCCAAGCAGCTACAGACAGATTTCTGTGGGGTGGCTATGAGCCAACTCAGAAAGATTTTATTGTTGTGGAAAAAAATATTTTAAGTACTTCTTTACAATGCTGCTTGAGGCATGCCTGTTTCTGCTCTGAGCTGTAGCCCTTGTCTGGGTAAATGGCGTGCTTTACTAGATTTCTTTTTACGCACACGCATTAAAAGAACAATGTCAAAACATTTTGTTGTGAATGGAATAATTGTGTTCAGAGAGCACTTCATATAATGTGATTTTCTCTTGAGTAACATCAATGAATGCATGACTAGTTCAACTTACCTGATCTATTCTCAGGCTAAATCTGAGCTCTCTTAAGGCTCTTATATACTACTACGTGTCCGTTTCTCGGAGAGTTCTCAGCAGGGGGCAAAGACTCTTTTTGATTTTTACTTCTCCGTCAGTCTACGTCCGGAAAAAATTCACCGCCAAACCCATAGGTGGCACAACGGAAGACGAGCTCAGAGAAGCCTACCCCATTTGGGAAGAAGAAGTCCACGTGTCTCTGTTGACATGTTAGCTTGCGTCCCACACACTGAACCATGGCAACTAACAGAACTAAATAAAGTGACACCCAGCGGGTCAAAATGCTGATGTAATCGTTTCTTAGCGCAGCGGTTCCCCGGTCTTGTTTCCGAACTGTGTTGCTGATTCCACAGCTTGAATCTGCTTGAGGCTACATGTAGCTAGAAGCTACACGGACCTAGCTCCCCCCAGCTTCCACACACAGTCAGCAGGGACTCCCGACACTAACTACTACCCAGTGTTTGCTTCTAACCTGACGGTATTATAGCAACAGTGTCATGATAGAAGTGGAATTAAAGTCATGATGGCGGGTTCTTGCACTGTTACCACCGCAGTTAGCATGGTGGCTAGCCTAGCCCGCTAGCCTAGCCTGCTAGCGCCGTTTTGAAAGCTCGTTATAACCGTCTGTGACCGTGCACACGAGCCACCGTCAGCCGGACAACTCCGCTGGCTTAACAAACACGTCACATTAATCGTAGAATCATAGTTGTGTTTGGGTTTGATGCTACATGGAAGTAAACAGGAAGTAAACAGGAAGTTTGAGGTCCGGAAATACGGAAATTACGTCATACGGAAATGATGTCGTTCGCGGACCAATCACAGCCAATAGCGGTCCGTCGGGTCTCCAACATGAAGACGGATAGTTAGAAAAATCAGACGTGTACGAAAAGCTGTACGAAGCATTCGGAGAGGGCGTTTCACGACGGATAGGGCGGTCTTATCTGTCCGTAATAGAAGAAACGGAGAGGCATAAATTGGCCTTTAGGAGATGTACAAAGTGCAGCATTAAGGCATATCATATGTTCCTGAAAAACAATAGCCTACTCTTTTCTTTAAATGGATGCTTGTTCCCTTTCATTTGAGAACTTCTTAATTACTGAAAAGCAGTTTTCAGACATGAACTAAGCAAAATGCCAAAAATTGGGCCAAGACATTCTCTGGACCTTGCCTTTCACATATGAATAAGTGGGCAGGAGATTGCCATTTAGTTGAGGGTGGTGCCTGAAGGGTAAAGCATGGAGGAGAAAGGACATGATGTTTAAATTCCACTGCGGAAATCATGTGTTTTTGTTTATCAAGTTGACATCTTTGTCAGCGTCTTCTATGTGTATGTCTCCTCTTTTTATGGAAATTCTATTAAAAATTTTTTAATGATGCATGTTAGATATGTTTTCAATGGGCTCACTTGACACACTCTGGACTCTCTAATGGGGGGCAGGCAGGAAAGTCCTCGGAAAATTTCTAGAGCAACTGACTTGGACATTTGCATTCTGTCATACAGCCTATCCGGAAAATGTCTAGAGTTCAGTGCATGTCTGAAAGAGCACAGTTTATCAGATATATTTGGTTGAATCAAGACACCGATAAACAGACTGGACAAGACACCTACATAGACTGCATGTTATCGCTCTGCTGCCTAGAAGACTCTTTGGTATTTTGCAGCTACAGTTACTGCAGAAGCCCCTTAGCACCAGTGCTGCCATGTTGCTACAACTGATACCCAGCAATGTTTCTATTCACCAGTGACAAAGTACAGATGTTGTAGATGATAGGATGCATTGGTGGGATTATGATGACTTCCAATCAACATTGGCATAAAGTACTTTTCTTTACACATAAGGATTGAATGTTTCCCAACACATGATTAACTTGTGATGACTCGAGACATCCTCGATATCAATCTCTACAAAAGACATGGTAGATTAGTGTTGTGCTGATATTTTGGGTCTATATTTCCAAACTGCATTCCTGTGGACGTGTAGGTGAAAGGTCACAGGTCCGTTGACAGGAAGTCTTTCTGCAACGAGAGCCAAGAGGCTTGCAGTGCCAGCACATAGCTTTGTTATTCTGACACAGGGGAAGGTGCTGCAAAATTTTTAGGTATTAGCCTGTCATTGTTTCCCTGTGCAGACCTGAGCCTCGCATCTCAAACTGAATGCCACGGAAGATGATATAACACTCGGACTGCCATTTGATCATGGCCGCGATGATTGAACCCAAGCAGAGAGTGCAATTTCAAAGCTTGCTGAAACTATTCAAAACACCACTGGCCCGTTAACAGCCCAGGATAATGAATTCCATGGCGGTGCAGGCTTCTATGTGTGGGAGACGCGGAGCTTAGCTAAATAAACCTTGTCTGGCTGAGTGGCCCCACTGGTGCCCGGTCCTATGGGGACGAGCACAGCCTGGTCTCTCACAGGTCACTGGACGGACTCAGTGTTAATGACAGCCTCGTTTACCCTAAACTCACCGTGACATCCACTAGCAGCATCCCACAAGTCCCACCTCTGCTCCGTCACAAAGGATAGGCTACTGTTGGCAAGGGCATTGTCAGTGGCTCAGCTTGAAATGACAAACTGCGTCTACAGAGGGTTCAGAGGAGTTGTGCTGGTTTAAGCTGATAGCAGAGATCACTAGTCCCAGGCTCTGATTTTTCCCCTTCTCTCTTCATTAACTATTCACATTTGGACTTTATGTGCAGATCATCATCGCCACTCAACATGAGTCTGAGCAGTTCAAAGGCAGCGATGCTTGGAAGTGTGTGCGCCACCCCGGGAGTCCCTGGGCCTCGGACACCTGCAGAGTGGTGGGTGCTGAGAGAGCTTGGGCGTGTTTGGATCAGGGACTGAATTTTTCCTCTGAAGATGAGGAAAAGGTTTATGGCACGCTCCCATGAGAGCGTCTCCTGCTCTTTGAAGCTCCTGTCTTGGTGGCTGCTCTTATCTCGGGAAAGGATTATTTTATCTCCGTCTGTTGCCTTCTTTCTCTTCTTCTTCCCTCTCGCCTTAACATCAACTCAGGTTTTTGTGTGGATCTCGTAGGAGATCTTCTCCTTGCTCTTTCACTCCTCTCATTTCCAATTTCCCTTTTTCAGAGTACACCCAGCCCTCGTTTTACTTCCACCCCCACTTTCCTCTCTGTTTCCTCTGCTGGACCCCACTCTCTTTCTTTTTCTCCCTATCTCCTCTATTCTACCCTTCCAACACATGACAGACTGTGTAATTAATGAGCATCATAAACCTCTCTTTCTATTAGCTACCCATTAGTAAACCTGGCAAGCCTGTCATTTTGGACAAAAACACACAGCTACTTCATTTGATCCCCACATCAAAGGGGGAGCCCCACTGTTTTCGGCTGAATACACTAATTGTGTCCTCGTTCTGGATGGGTCTACACCCCCATCGCTTCAAAAAAGCAGCCAGTGCCGAGTGCAGATAGCAAAGAGAAGTACAGAAGCAGAAAGTATTGATTATACAGGCCTAAATTTGGAGGGTTTTTACATTTGAAAAATTACAAGTCATTCAGGAGCATGCCAAAAAGTCTGCAAGTCTGTGTTTATTATACCACACATCAATTTGCTCTGTTAATTTTTAAAGTAGAAGCTTTTAGCAAAAAAAAAGAAAAGATATGTCTGTGGCCCTAAGGCACAGTTTGGAGTGTTTTTATGCAGCTCTAAAGATAAAAAGGAATTTTAAAGTGGAGTGGTAAGGATGCCCATATTTTAAACTACACACCAATAATGAAAAATACGGGATTGGCAATCTTATTTAGATAAATCTGAGAAATTCCGAACTGGTCCTTAATTTCTGTGGCTTTCATATATTACAGCCTCACAACCTCCACAGTGATCTTGTGCAGCCTATTTTTTGTTATTTTAAAAAATATATATTTTTATAACATTTTTTTACACAACACAAAACACACAGAACTGCGCAGACACGACAGAAAAGGGAAAAAAACCAACAGAATGTGGGCATGTGGATACAGTAAATAGGAAATAATTAAGAAAATAATGAAGAAAATAAGAATAAATGACAGTGGGCACATTTTCCAGCCTATTTTTTTGATAATATGACAAAACAAATCAAGAACAAAGCAGGCAGGTTTTACCATAAATCTTTGAATTTGACTTTATTTGTTTTAATATTAAGTACACGTAAATGATTTAGTTGAAACCTCAGTAGTTTACACATTCTCAACCATCATTTTCAAATCCTTTGTCTATTTAATACTAGATGCTTTTTAAAAAATGAATACAAATTTAAAATGTAAATTTTTAACCCTATCCTGTCTGCTAAGCTTGTATTGTTTCTCACTGCCATATAAAAACGACAGTTGTGATGTTGTTGGACATAAAAAGCTCTCAAAGCTAACAGCTGCCACTTGCCAGTTAGTTCAAATACATCAAAGGTGCCCACTTTAAAAATGAATTTGACTTCACTTTGCAATTAAGACAAAAACGTACAAAAAGTATAATGCAGTAAAAGTATATACCATTGTGTCTAGGAATCCATACATTTTCATTACTACCAGTATTCAGAATGGCGAACGCATGCCAGGCTGTCTCTCCCTCCCCGCTTCCCTTTCGCCCGACACATCACACGCTGGGCCACCACAATGGGCTGAGTCACGACCACGGCAGGAATCAACACTGTACTTCAGTCACGATTGTCTTCTGCCCTTTACAACATTTATGCCCTTTTGTTCCCCAAGATAAAGGCAACAGTCACATGTTAGAGCTTTAAGCGCCCAGCAGCTGCTCCTCTCTTCCTCTATATGCCTCACATCCCCCTCTCCACTACCAGGCGGCATTCCTTGGATCGCCTCTCCAGGCATCGAGCCTGGGGGCTAGGACATAAACACACAAACAAACCGATACCCCAAATCTGGCCATGTGAATACCCACCCATTATGCATGTTTCCTGGGAGAGTGCTGCGAACTATGTTGGAATGAGCCGGAGTTGGCCACCAAGGTAGGAGCTCCCCCAGGTCCGTAAACACCTACACCAATCAGGCAGGTGTCTACATAATTTAGCTTTTGTTCTTTCAAGCTTTTTAACCATTCGAAAAACAGACACCTTACTGAAATCAGAAGACAGATCCCCACTGGATTTGACAAATGCCTCAATAAGAGCCTAATATTTCCTTCATTTATTCTCTGATTTCATGATGGGTCACACCAAAAATAAATGTGCCCCACAATAACAGTGATAGATTGGAGAGCTGGGGGTTCATGACCATGAGATGGGACTCTGGCTTTAAGCCCCCGCCACCTCCTCTCTCTCAGGCATCAAAGGCTGAGCTTGGAAATAGGGCCCGCAAAGCCATCTCTCCGTTGGCCTCTTCAAAGGACAGGAAGTGTGTCAGAGGGACAGGCCTTCTTTCCCAGCAAATTCAGACGAGATGCTATAATAACAAGCTCATCTGTGTGTCTGTGGCAGACTAGTTCAAAGGCGAGCCTGATTCCTCTTGGTACAACATGTGATGATATAGTCAGGATGCGGAAACCACTGTTTAGTGAAAATCCAACTGGCAGGCTGCATCAGGGACATCTGCCCAGTGAATAGCCATGTCCCTAAAGATGTGAAAATCCTTTCCTGAAAATTGAGGGCAGATTGCTTTTTTGATCTTAACTTTCCCAGAAATCCTCCCAACTCTGATATTTGCATTTGTCACCTCAGGCTATCACCTGTTTAACGCCTGAATTTATACGACCTCATCTGCAAGTAGTCGCATCAAGCTCTGGCTTGACCTCTTTATGGCCCTGTTCTAACCTGGTACTAACATCCAACACAGGTGATCCATCAGAAGTCGGACATCTATCAGTACAAATGGGAAAGCATCCCAGATGCACTGAGGACACATTTGAGGTCTGATTACTCAGAGCACATTTGAGGTGGTCTAAGTGCATCAATATGGTCTACATCCATACTATTACCTTTCAGTGAAGGCTATGACATCGCAGAAAAGACCCAAACAGCAAGCGCTTGTGAGTGTCTACATCAGTGTTTCTGATATTCAAAATACTGCCCTAGTTTGCAAACTTCTCTGCTTTAGCAGCTTTAAAACTCTTACACATTTCATATTTTTGGAGTGTGTGCATCACTATACTGTCTTAAAGAGAGGTAAAGAGTAAAAATGTAAAATACAAAACACTAAATCATTTTGCCTTGAATGCTTTTTTAAAAACTCTGTGTGGGTATGCTGGAGGCACATGGTTACTGCCCAGAGGGAAATTTTACTGTTCAAAAATGTGTCTTCTGCAGCTCAGGAGACAAAAGTGGGATTGTCAAGACAGTTTACTTTCTAGTTTGTCTGATATATTTCCAAATTCACTGTAGGAGAAATAGCTGAGACAAGACATTTAGCAAGTCAAACCTTGTGAGAAATACCTGACTGAAGTTATTAATGGCTCCTTTTACCTCCTTTGGAAAATTCTCCCAGTGAATTTTAAACTAAAATATGAGAAACATAGCAGTAAAAACAGAACCTAAAATGTGGCTGAAGTGAGACACTTTAGTCTCCTAAGCTGCAGAAGAGCAAACTTTGAGCAGGAAAATTTTCCTCTGGGAGGTGTAGGAAAAAAACAGACTTGTAAACTTAAACACAGCTTTGACTCCTTAACTGTAGAAGCCAATAATAATTTAGGGGTCATTACCATGCAGCTGTATGAGAGCTATATCTGCTAAAAAAAAACATTCAAGTAGCAATCCAGCCAGTGTACATGTGGACATGTCGTTTCCAGATTATGTCTTATAGCCACACCTCAGATATTAATTAGTCTGCTGTTTTTACACTTTTACACTTTACACAAAGAAACTGAGTTTTGCTCTAAAAGTAGACACTCAGTTTTGACTTTGTTGAGCTTCACTGACCATACCTTTAAAAAAATACCACCTGACAGCAAGCAAGAAATCATTTTTGGATTGAAGATATTATCTAAATATATCAAAGTGGACTGTTTTTGAGGACTCAGAAGGGATTATTAAAAACGTGCTTTGTTTTCTCTTGGATATATTTAGATTTTTTTTATTCAACACCACTGGGAAATTATCCTTTGTAAAACAAAAAACACAACAATAAATTTATATATTTATATTCTAAACAGGTTTTGGTTTTATTTGTGTTTTGTTTTGTTCTGTCCTCTTGTTTGGTACGGTATACCGTTGTGGCGTTTTGTTTTGTGGATGCGGATATAGTATACAGTATAATGAGAGATCTAAAATCTTCAATTAAGAATATGGCTATTATCCTTACTTAGGCTAAATAATGAAGGGAATATTTTATGAATCTGATCTGGTGAAGAAAATATTTCAGGTTGATAGATTCAACATCGCAAACAATGAATTTAAAAACATGCATCTGAATGTCTTAAGATATTTAAATAATTTTTACCACACAGTGTTGATTAGAAGATTCCTCTGGTATCTCTTTAAAAACTCCCAACCTTTTACTGTTGCTTTCTCACACAGAGATGCCCACAGTGTGTATGTATTACTGTCACACTGAGCTGCTGGCAGCCTGGCATGAAATGGCACAGTGGCTTCTGTCTTTTATTATAAATTTGAAGACTTCAAAAGAATCTCAGCCTGCTTTCATCTGCTGCCGCAGTCCAATAAGACTGTGATTTCTAGACCTTATTCTTGTGTCAAAGACAGATGCACGCTGGCCACGCAGCCCAGTGGGATTTTGTTCTTGCTGATATGTTTTTTTACATGAACAAGTTTGCAAATCGAGAGGGAGGTAAAATCTGATCCAAGCAGGGATTTAACTGTGAGATGTCCTGTTCTATTAAGGGTGTCCATTCATTCTAAAGTTAGAGACTCAAAGCTGTAAATAAAGCTTTGTGGTGTTAGATGTAAAACATGACAGAGAGATCAAATTCCAAGCAACTTTCTGTGTTATTTTGCTTATTTGATTTGCTCTAAAATTAAATCTTACACAGTATTGACCGTTGTTGGCACCCCTCATGTTAATGTCCAGGGACCTCTGCTGGGACCAGTGGTGGTCCCCAAACCTTTAGGGGAAGCACTGCGACGTCTCCATGCGCTTACTAACAGAGAGTTGAGGTGTAAATCATGAACAGGCGGCTGACAGAGGTTTTCTTTGCGTCTCCTCTCTGCTTTGAAGACAGAGGCAAAAATGGAGAGAGCTCAGCGAGGTGCGTCAAGTCAGCAGCTCACACCGGAAGTCACAACTTTTGTATTGAAGTATATTGATTTTTGTTCTCCTTTTAACAGCAACTGTAGAAACACAGGTTCGTAAATATAATGAGTGTATCATACAAAGCAATGGAAACAACCACTTGTGTGAGAAAATCCACTGCAATGAAAATAAAATAGTTATGAAAATTAATTATGAGGTTACATTTAACTTTCATAATAAAAAACAGGGTAATTGATTTGAGACTGACAGATCACTGGCTGCTGGTCTAATTTTAAAAGTAAGTCAACATTTTCTAATTTTCAAATTGCAAAATATGATTGTCTTTATTAATATATTATTGTGCTGGCTTGCTCCAGGATAACAATAACACTCCATTCAACAGAGCACAGTAGAATAAAACAGTTAATACAGAGTATTAAGTCAAATTAAAGGAAGTGAAAATAGAAATATAAAGTGTATATGTAGTCAATGCAGACCCAGTGCCGGAAATAGCAACACAAATGAAATCACAATAAGTTCCATGAGACAGAAAAACTGAACTGAAGTAGAAACACACATGTACTGGCCTGTACACTTTTACTATAATAATAATAATATTGTTTTCCTTTCTCCAAAGTTAACAATAGTTGGTCATTTCTTTTCATCTCATCAGTTTATTGTGAAAGAGCTGGCAGGAAGTGGTGTGTGTGTGTGGCTGTGCTGACAGTGGTGTGTGGCTCACACGCTGTGGTTACTCCAGTCGCACTGCCTGAGCTCCGGCTGCTCTCACGGGTTCTCCTCTGTCTACAGTCTATGGTTCTCCTCCTCTGTCCGGACTCCTCCGCCCGGCTCCGGCTCCTCCGACACCTCCTTCTCTGGATTATATTCGTCTGATGCTTTTCAACTACACCTCGATGCATAGAAATGGGTAAACTGCACTCCAAACATGGTGAGCTCCACTAGTCCTCAGAGACAATCACGGCCACACTATCGTCCCTCCGCCGCCGCGACACTTCCCACTAACACTCTTTCATTGTTGTGTGTCTGTCTTGTCTGTCTCTTGTCTTTCTCTCCCACAGCCGCTATTTGTAAACCGAGGGAGAGTCCAGAAGGTAAGACCCCCAGTCCTCTCCGCGCCTCACTTGTCACACACGTCCTCTCAGTCTCCACTCCGGACCCTCACCGGAGTCCGGAGGGTCTCTTTTTGGAAGATGGACCAACTCGGTGGAGAGTAACCCGGCTCCTCTTTGTCTCCAGGCGGCAGCTTCGTGGTGAACGCGTGTTTGGCGCGGAAGGGACTGGACGACTGGCTGGTGAAGCAGAAGTACTACTACAGAAGTACGACTCCTACGCGGCAGGACTGTCCCCACCGGGGGGGCTGCGGCTTGACGACTCGGGTGAGTAGTACCACGGCGACCCCCGAGCTCCGTGTCCTTCCGCTGGGGAGGCAGCGTACCGGGAATAGGTCCCAAAGGGCTGTCCCGTCCGCTTTTCACCCGAGAAACGAGGAGGGTTTTGGGTGTGATTTTGCAGGGATGTTGAACCGGAGCTACGCGGAGGCTCCGGTGTGGCTTCCACTCAAAGTCCGGACTAACTTTGTCCAGGCTTTCAAACTTTAACCAGCCGTCTATTCACGTTGGCTGCACTTGTGAGTTGAAGGTTCACTCACAATAAACTGCATGAGCACAAACTCTTGAAGTAGACCTCGTTTGGGAGAAGCTGCTTCCAGACGTGCTCTGAACTCCGGATATTCTCCTGAAACTATCAGAAAGGGTTGTACATAAGAACGCATACGTCCAAATCCGTTGCTGCTTACATTCTCTGGACTGTTTCCTAAGTTTCTCCTGCCTTCCCCCTAGTGACAAATCTGGACACCCCTAATTTTTGTGTCTCTTAAGGTGCTTTCAGATATCCTCTGAGCTCTGGATTTTCTCCTGAAATTATCCGGAACAGTTGTATGTGAGAACGCAAATGTCCAAATCAGTTGCTGCTGACATTCTCTTCACTTTCTCCTAAGTTTCTCCTGCCTTCCCCTAGGTGACAAATCTGGACACCCCTAATTTTTGTGTCTGTTAAGGTGCTTTCTGATATCCTCTGAGCTCCGGATTTTCTCCTGAAATTATCCGGAGCGCTTGTATGTGAGAAAGCTAATGTCCGAATCAGTTGCTGCGGAGAAAATCTCCAGACACTGTGTTACTGTGTCTGTGAAGCTGCTTCCAGACATGCACTGAACTCTGGACAATTTCCTGAAATTATTGAACATAATAGTACAGCAGGAGATTCTCCAGTGAATCCCCTGCGAGTGAGTAGGAGCATTGAGGACTTTTCTAGATGTCAGCTTGTAAAGACAATGAGATTCCAGAGCTTTTGGCAATAGTGGCCGATATTGGTGTTGTTGTGATGTAAAAAAAACATGTGATCTCTGCATTCAATCTAATACGTCTCGCCTCGCCTGAACGCTCCTGACATATTTCCGTTGTTGGAAATGCGACTCACCCAAACACTCTCCTGCTTTCGTTCTTCAAACGTGAAAGGCTAACTCCGGCGAAAGTCTGGACCCCATTGTGCTGACAAACCGCTTTAAAGTTTCTTTTTCATGGTGACAAGATTATATTTAAGACTCCTTTAGGTGAGCCTCATCCGCTCGGGTAGGGAACACATGTTGGTGTCATTATGTGCACTGATCAGAGGGATTTCTACAGGTAACAATAGATCAAGTCTCGAGTTGAAAGCATTGCCGTGTGGCAGACTGGTGACAAGTGCGGATTGTGAATGCTGTGGAGAAGTGTCGGAGGTCGTGCTTGTTTTGTATTTTGGCACTGGTGTAAACACTGCATTTGTTGTCAAGTGCTGAAATCCTTTGGAACTGCTTCAGAGGAGCCTTAAGCCTCTTTGGTTAGTGATGCCTTCCTCAAAGGCAGAAATGTTTGAGGAATTAGAGCCCATCAAGGAAAAAAAAGGAAAATCAGTTCCTCCGCCCACAATCCAGCGACTTTGAACAGAAATGCATCTATCTATTGAATGCAGCCCAGACTGCAGGAGCTCTTGCATTTCAACACAGCAGCGCACCTCCTGTGAATTTTCCCCCCCACAAGTTTCCCTTTAAAAAACTTGACAGCTCCTTTAGCTGCTTGTCATTTTGAAAAAGACTAGAATTCTACAGTTGGTCTTATTTTGTCTTTCTTTCCCTCTCAATTGCTTTTTTATAATGGCAGACCTTTAATTCTGGCATCACGCAGCACCTCGCGTGCTCGGGTCACATTATACCATCATGTATTTAAACTCATTATCATGCGAGCAAGTCATAACTGTGTTGGCTAGTTTGGATTCTTGGGGATATTAGACTTTGGAATGAGGATTTGTTTGCATTCTAGTGAAGAAAAGGCCAACAACAAACTTGAGAAAGTCTTAGGCAACAGGAATAGTCAATGTCTAAAGTCCACCGTTGTATTGTTGTCTGCTGGAAGGCAACCAAGCGTCTGTTTACCTGAAGAGCAGTCGCAGTGTGGCACATGGCACAGGTGCTTTAAACTCCTGGCATGAGTTTGTCATTGCTGAGTGTCGGGTGGTTACTAGCTTTACATGCTGGGCCCACATAATGTTGAAATTGCACATCCTGACATGCCCGGAGCTGCAGTAAACGTCACATAGAAACAGGATCCCGCTCACAGTAGACGCTGTGTCTGCAGGATGTTTTTTGAGACTGACTTGATGAGGAGCCACAGAAAATATGTATGTTTTTTAGAGCGTGTTGATGCATCTGCAGCAGAAAAGCTACGCGGTCACTTACTGTATGTTTTCAGTGGTATTCATACGCTTAGGGCTTTTTATTATTTATATCCACATTATTGCCATGCAATTACCAGACATTATGACCACAAAAACAAACTTTTATTTTTGGCTCCTGGAGGTATTTATGTTCCTCTTTTCCTTATGACTTTGTTTTGGCCCGCGATGGAACAGCAGCCACCTGAAGATTTTGGATGTTTTAGAATAAGGTGGAGTTACTAGAGTTTAGTTCGTGTAAATAATGTAAGTCTGGGTGGCTATTGATTTTCTTAGCCCAAAGGGCGAACTTATAAAAGAGAAAAGGTGTTTCCATCATCAATATTCTAATTATTTTGTTCAGGATAAGATGTCGTTCCAAAATCTAAAATGTTTAATTTTAAAGATTGAACCATATGTTTGCTTCTTGCTGTGTTTCATAGAACAATTCTATACATATCTGAAGTCAAGGTTTTTATCAGCTTCACGCTTAGAGGGTAACACATTTTGCTCACTTGGACGTTGATATTGTAACAATAAATATATCCAAGGCTTTGGGATTCTGCGTCTGATTGTGAGAGAATTCCATGTTCAGTATATTTACACATGCATTGAATGTTCTGAATACAAAAGCCAGTTTTCCCTTTTTGACAAGCACCACCTCTGCAGCGCAGAGTTGAGTTGTAAAACTACGACATAAGAAAATCATCAGTCAGTTCTTCCACAAGATCCCTAAATATGTGTTGTGTTTAGATATTCATCTTAGCAGCAGGATGAGTGATGATCATTGCTAGGGGGATTATTAAGTTTCTGTTCCCCTGTGAATTTGTATCATACCGTTGATAAATCGTTTCATCAAACTGATCATTAGTCAGATACAACAGCGCAATGAGATATTGCTTTAATATCATAGGCCTGGATAAAAAAAAGTCTAAATTTATATGTTAAGCTATGTTGGTATTCAAACATATATCTTTCAACATTACAATTTGCAAGATAATTTTTTATTTAGTAATTCTGTTGCTTTCTTATATAAATATATTAACCACATAAATTCCATGTTGGAAAGTTGTGTTACTAAAAAAAAAAAAAGATAGTAAAATGATTGTTATTAAAATAATTTCAACAATCTTAGCGCTCTGTGAGAAGGACTTCTAGAGCTTGACCCCACAGTGCCCTCAGATAAAGACAGAGGCTAACGTCTTAGGTGAGAGAATGTGAGTCAACTCACTTAGCTTTAAAAGCTGTCCTCATTGTATAGAATACCTGGTGAGACAGTTATTTATATCCGCTGTTCTGTGAGCCCCCCTTCCAGCTGAACTGGGTACCAGGAGAATGTGGGTCGGGTGTCAACAGTGGGGAGTCCACGCTTGGAATTCCTTTGATCCAGCCTTTTCCAAGTCGTATTCCCTGCAGGAACAATGCCAGTTTCAGTGAAGTCATTGTTTTGCAGAGCTGTTCGTTTTAGGAGTTTGTCTTCATCAATGGGTTCAGATTGAAATTGTGGCTGAGCAGTAACAGATAGACTGGGACACATAGATGCTCTTGAGTGCTTGAGCCTCATCTACACTACTCTGGATGTTTTTTCAACAGATATTCTTATATCCTTAAAAATTGTCTGTCCACACAACCTCTTTACAAAATATCTCGTCCAGCCGAGAACACAATTACGACAAACACGCAAACAAACATTCCGGGCCAGTAGGTGGTGATAAAGTCTATCAACGATCTGTCAAATACCAGAGAAGAAAGCTTTAGTCCAAGTAATATTGGGCGAGGCAGATGCCTGTGAACGCCAGTAATGTGGTGCAGTGATGCTAAATTTAGCTGCAAATTTGTAAATAGACCCAGCAGTGTGAACCAAATGGAGAGAAACTGGTACACAGCTGCTATTGTTTGTTTAGCAGAATATCTGCATTACTGTGGACAGGGTGTTAATTATTTTTCCATGCAGACCCTGTACCCATTCATGAGTTGTTTCGTCAGATGCAGTGTTCAGTGAGGGAGACAGTGAGTGAGTGAGTGAGTGAGTGGTGTGGGCAGGTGGGTCTGAGATCCTGGTCATGTGAGCCTGGGCAAACTTTCTCCCCTGTGTACAGCATGGTGTCTACACCTAGCCATTAATTTGATATGCTATGTGTACCCTGTAGAATTATGTTGCCGACATAGATGCTGATAGGGGCACATGTTTGACTGACTGGGGGGGGTTCAAATTTCTAGTGGCAAGTTTTTGAGGTGGCCTGACTTGGCATCTGATGAAAAAGAGGTATTATGTTTGTCACATTTCATGACTAACTTCAGAAATAATCAGCCTTGATGGTTATTCCTCACAAAGTTACGTTGTTGTGTTCTTGAATCCCCCTCCCCCTCTCCTCCCTTCTCCCCTCCTAGCCTCCATCTGTTTCTTGCGTTTGCCCTGTGGCCGTGTGTTGGCCGAGTCTGCATTTGAAGCGTGGGCAACGCATTGAGGTGTTTGTTGTGACATTGATGGCTCCTCCTCCGCTGTGAAGCCCTACCCTTTGTGTAGTAAAAGTGACCCCTCCACCTCAAGTACTCCCAAGCTGCCGCTCTGAGAATTCCAAAGCTCCCATTTCTTTCTTCAACTTCCATCGACTTATATGGAACGTAGACAAAAGCAAAAGGTGCGTCTGACGACAGAGTGCGACTCAAAAGTGAATCACAGTGGAACTTCTGCCCCCAACTCCATTGTCTCGCAGTTGGTTGCCAGCTCTTTGATTTTTTAGTTTTTATAAAAGTGGAGAGTTTTTTTTGGAAGTGGGCCTAAACCTTTTAAACGCATTCCCTCAGCCTCCAAGTCTGATAAAAGACATGGCAGGTTTTGCACCCCCTTGATTTTTTTTATTTTTTTGCTTCTACTGTTGTGCTTTTTCTCTCCTTGTCGTTTTCACAAAGCAAAGGCCCTTGCCTAGAAGCTGAAAGCACCTTTCAAATGCAGACTCCTCTTCCTCTTTCTCTCCGTCTTTCTGTCTTCTCCCTATGCGTTTTCTTTTCCCACCGGCTGGCCTCTTGTGCGTGCTGCGTGACGTATGCCCCTCTCCCACCGGGCTCTACCCCCTCTGTGCTCCCAAGGGACCGAGGGCCTGTTGTTGCTCTTTGAAGAGGCTGGGAGAAAAGTTTGGACCCACACTCTAAAGAGAAGAAAAACCGTAGCCTTTGGGGAGGAGGGGTAGCACCTGGCCATAGAGGGGCTCTGTGATTTTTTTTTTTTTTTTCCCATGAGAAGATGGGGTTGAAGTCTTGGGCTGATGTCAGTATAGCTTGGGGACTGGGAGGTCGAGGACATGCAGGTGGCTTTAATGTCACATCCGGCATCGTGTGTCACATACATTACTAAACGCTGGGGGAGTTTGTCCTGTGTGACAAAGCAGTGGCTGTGAATTATGCCTTCTAGAAAGGATTGTTTAAGGAAAAGCTAGACCGATACTGGATAATTGGGGCCAATACTAAAGGAAGTCAAATATGTATGTGTTTCATTAATTTGTCTCCCTGCTCTGGGACAAAGGAAATTGGCAAGTAACTGCCTGGTAGTATTTGGGACAAACACAATCTCTCTTTGTATAATATTTTTCTATTCATGCTTTTTCACAATTTTAATTTTAAAAGAGCATACTTTTTGGGAATTTTAATAATGTAAAAAAGTTTATTGATGTCAAATCATGCAAAAAAAATATTTACAACAATATGATCAAATATATCTCTGATAGGCCAGTATCCATCCATTTATGCATCCATGTATGCATCCATCCATCCATCCTTTGAGGGACACAAAGGTGGGGGTGGGTTGGGTGGGGGGCATTGAATGACAGGTCACCAGCAGTCACTCTTCTCTTTTCAGTGCCAAATCTTTGTGTTTCCCACCGTCAATGATCAGATTGTATTGATAAACACAGTATTGGATTATGTTGTGTAGTTACAGTGGTATCAATTCTTAAACAACTACCACAATATCTTAAGAGTTAGTAAAAACACTACTTATTTTAGATAATTGTGATTACTGGGTTGTGTCATTACAAATTAAACAGTCTTTGGTGTTTTCATTGTGATTGAAGCGGTGCTAATGAATATGCACATCTATACATGTACTTTTATATGTATATGCATGTAAGTATGCTGTATGTCTGCAGTCAGCTGTTCGGAGGCACTCCAGAGATGAAAGGCTTGTGCGGGAATGTGCTCTGAATCTCAGGGGATTAGCAGCTGAGATTTTGCTTTGTTTCCCCGAAATCTACACTCAATTTGGAGCAACGGATAGCTGTTGATCAAAGGGTCTCTCACCACCCCTTCCACACTTACATCTAGGCTGCAGGGTTTTGTTCTACAGTTGAGGGTGGCATTTATTAAAAACGCTCTAAGGGATAGTTTGGTTTTTAAAGGATGTATATAGTCGCTGTCAGTTTGCCTCGACCCAGACTTAAATGGCTTGCAAGTGAAAAGCATGTGCCTAGTAATATACTTTAAATAGTGTGATAAACCGTCTAAATACAGAGTTTGTCTAAATGACATCATCGTCTTTGCAGCAATGCCCACATATCTTAACCCTTTTGATGTGGGTGCAAATGTCTGAGACACTAATTTATGTTGAAAAGCATCAGAAAAGTGTTTACTCTCAGGAAGGAGAGTAATTAAATGATGTAGTTATTAATGGTTTTATGCCATTGCACCCAATATGTTTGATCAAGGACTTCTCCGACGAAGGATAATTAATTTAATGGATTAATGCTAATTTAAATTGTTCAAGTAGATCTTGAGCTAACTACACTGAACGAGGAATGGTTCTATCATTTATCGCATACACCGATAAATCGTACTTTAATCGTCATTGCTATGTGAACATCTGCAATAAACGCATCACAACTGGCTGCCGGAAACACTGTGACGCTCTGGGAGGAAATCTAGGTGACTTGGACTCCTGTGGTGGCGCTGAGCTCCTCCGAGCTTTCTGTTGGAGCTTGGTGCCCATTTTAATCACCCACTTAAAAGGCTCTGCTGAAGTGGGTGTTTAAGTGTTTAAACCCTGAATAATTCTCTCTTGTTTGTTTATCAGGTTCCCCCGCGGGTTGAGCCATGGCCTGTGCAGCAAGTGCTGAATAGTTTGACTGAGCACTCAGAGTGGCTCTCCAATAGGACAAGACAACATCTGCATAAAACTGCCATCAAGCTCTCATGAGAATGCGCACATGCACAGAAGCGTGCATGTTCGCTCATGGTCCATGAAGCACACAGGCTCCACAAATATACATGCAGACATTACCCATTTGTTTACTCTAATATGTGAATCCATTTATCACTGCTTACAGACACAGGGTCCCACCGTGGTTCCCTTCCACTTGTTTTTCTTACAAACTAGAAGTAAGGAAATGCCAGTGATGGACTCAGCAGCTTCCTTGGGCCCTGCTGTTGTATTTATTCTCCTTGGGTTGTAGAGCTTTGGTGACCGGGGCTCGAAGGCCACCTGAGGTAGAGGGAAAAGAGGAAGTGGATTTAGGTAAACAGAGTTGCGAGGGCATTGTGCCTCCCACAGACAGAGGTTCCAGGGCTCTTCAGCTCTTCCTGTGGCGCCAGGGCTGGAGGAGGTCTGGATTGTGTGTTCGGGGATGTTTTTGGTGCAGAAAGCTAAACAGAGGAGCGGCCCTGCTGAAAGGAAAGCTGCCCTCCCCTGGTGTGTTTATGCTCCACAGGTGCCGCAACCCAAAGAGGACCTCACCCGGTAGACTCTCAACGATGCAGGCCAACCTTGTGTTCCCCTAAGAGCCATTTGGCCTGTCCGTCAAACCCACACTCCCCCAACCATGCTTGCTCAAGTTTGGGATGAAAACAGCTTCTTTGGACTAGAGTCTTTAAGATACTGCCATCCCTCCATCTCTCTGTTGCTAGTTACTTTTATGGATAAAGTATCTTCTCACAGCTTTTTGTCAAACATTTTGTGACATGTTGCTACTTCCTATATGCAAATGGTGTGGTGGTGGTTATTTCACTTATATTAAAGACATAAGACAATATAATAGAGCTGCAAAATAAACTGAAGGTACAAGATTGTTGAGTAAATTCAGCAAGATGAAATGGAATGAGCATGTATGGCTTACCTTTTTCAAAATATTTTTAACATGTTTATCTATGACTAAGCACTGGTAGTAGCATTTAGTTGCAGTTTACTCAATCACAAGTTTATTGCAGTGAGCAGTGACACAAGCCACTAATTCCCATCAGCTATGAATAGAAACGTGCCTCTGGCACCAGCCTAGTTGTATATAGTAGTTGAAGTGTCTATTTCTGCTGCTATGTTTACTTGCTAAGCTGAAACACTCACTGTAATTATAGAGATTTTAGTTCCACAGTTTAAAGGTCAGATGTGAGGGATGTTTAGAGGTAGTGGCTTGTGGCTGGCAGGATGTCTGCTCCAAACATGATGTGGGTGTGTGTGTGCATGTATAGGAGAGTGTATGGATATGTCTGCACAGGCACAGAGGACGAATGGCCACCTTGGTGTTGAGGTCAGTTCCATCTGGTCAACATGCACGCGTCAGAGGTTTTCTTAACAGCCACCTGTCACTTGGAGCTCTGCTGTTGATAGCAGTTACACAGTTTAGTGACTGACCATGTCATTTAGATGAGGGGTCGAAATCCAAATGTAAAGATAAGTTTAAGTCTGTCGTGTATTCCAGCTTTAAAGCTACTGTGTCCTGGCTGGATCAGATGATATAAACCACTGAGGAAACTTTAATCCTAAACTGATTTGTCCTTTCAATTAAAAACATTGCAAACTCGAAAGATCATCTATTGGCTTTACACAAGAGAATTTTAGGTAACGTAATCTTTTGAGTTTAAAAAAACAACTAAATATCAAGTATTTTACCAGCATGAATATACTGAATCGTATTTTAGAATGAGATACTTTACGCTGTAGCTAGTGACATGATGGGTTCCAGAGAAGTTTCCATTATTTGGCTGTGGAAGAAGGTTGAAGTGCCTGTCACTTTCATGCTGCCCTCGAGGTAGACTTTCCGACTAAAACACTGTTCCTCCCACACTTTGGAGCACTTGAGATTGGCGTCTAAAGCCACCCAGACGACTAAAGCACTGTCTCTCCTCAAAGAGAGCTTTGACTAATTGCTAAGACCCTCTAGACATAGTGTAGCACACTCAGTGTTAAAACGTAACACTTGGATCCTTAAGCAGGGAAGCAGGCATGCTGTCAACCATGTGTGTTGAATGTATAATCCATCCTATTTTTGCAGAAAAGATTGACACAAATGCACACACTCTGCAAGCCCATGTTAAATCAGCTGGACCGCTCTGCCATTTTTGCCAAGGAAGTTAAAGGTTGCAGAGTGAACTAACTTCTCACATGAATGGTGAGATATCCTGTTCCTGTCCCACGAGCTTTTGGCGATGAGGTGTCTCATTTTTACTCTCTCTTCTCTTCTCTTCTCTTCTCTTCTCTTCTCTTCTCTTCTCTTCTCTTCTCTTCTCTTCTCTTCTCTTCTCTTCTCTTCTCTTCTCTTCTCTTCTCTCTTTTTGTCATTCTTCGGAACTGACCTCTACTCTGAATTCAGAGGGCCCTAACACTGTGATTTGTTACTCTTGGCACGCGGAGACTACCTGTAAATCAAGGCCAAGCGACAGCCTGTCTCCATTCCCTCCCAGTTCATAGCTTCCTCTTGGGAATGCAAGGTCCCAAATTGGAGTTCATTGGCTGGTGGAGAATGTGTTTTCAGGATTCATCTCTAGCTCAGTTTCCCCATTAACTCTCTGAGTCACAACGGAGGAAATCTTAGCAGAAATATGAGAGTGACATTGCAAGCTTTTAAACCATAATCCCTGTGTGACTGGCTGTTTATTTTAAGTTTTACCTTAATGTTTTTACTCTTATGACTGTAGTTTTGGTTGGCAGCGGAGGGATGACAAACGCATTGGCCTACCTGGATTTGTCCTGGTAAGCCTGATGACCAGTCGAGGCACCCAGTATTGTGCCTGTGTAATATAACAACAGTTTGACTCTTGATCCTCTCTGACGAGATAAGGCTTTGATAAACAGTGTGGTAAATGTTAATTGCTGTTGTAACATATTTTTCAAAAGCTAATAAATGCTGTTACCTTGAGTAACAGGTAGGTTTTAGTGCTGGAGGGGCTGGCTGAGTTGTAAAAGCTTATCCTTGCAGGTGTAAAAGTTTTTTAAATGGGTCATTAAAGTGTTGGCCAACTTCACACATAAAACACAAAAAAGGGTAAGGGGGAGGGAGATTACTTCAGATCAGCATGTTTCTGAAGCATAGAGATGAAGGCTGTAAATCTCTGCTAATATTCCACTGAGCCTCTCAGGAGGCAGCCTTTGATGTGGGTGAGGTAATGTGACAAGCAGTGTTTGCAATGTAAATCTGACATGGAGAAATGATTGCTGTCTGGGCACTATTGCTCCACAAAAGGAAGACATCAACAACACGATCAAGAAAGTTCACACATGTACATTAATGTGTTGTTCCAAGTCTATGATCTAGCAATCTAATTTATTCAGCAAGATAGAATTTGATATAAGGTGCAAAGAGTGAAATTGCCTTTCTGCATGCAAGCGTTGACATCAACTTCAGTGAAGTGTGTGTGTGTGTGTAATCTCTGCATGACCTGTGTCACGGACTGAAGTTAACGCCGTAATCCCTCTGGCATGCGCAGCTTTCTCAACCCCTCCAGTCTTGGTGTTGCTGACGATGCACACTTTAATCATAGAGCTGCTTCCTCCAACCTGCCTGGTGATGGATCCCAACTCTGGGGCTATAATTTCCTTCCTGGGGTGCAGGAAGAGGAGTGGGTGTGCCGTGACTGAGAGGTGTCAGACATGGGGCAGCAGTGTCTGCACAGACGGGGCCTGTCTTTGATTCTCCCTCGGAGATGTCAAACCCCCTTTTTTCCAGCAATAGTTTAAGGATGGCTAATCCAGTTGTTTGTCCTCTCAAATGATTGGTCTTCAGGATAGAAAGTCAAAGTAGACAAGTGGTTGAGATGCAGAAGAGAACAATTTGCAGCCTACATGTGGCTTCTAAGCTGGTTATTGCAACCACTTGATAATATCTTCTCATTGGATTAATCCCTTGATAGTTCTTTTCTTTGCTAAATGCAGTTCAGATTTTTTTGGGATGATTTCTTAGATTAACAGCATCCACCAGGTAGTGTATGTTATGTTAATGGTTCATGTGAGGGGCTCAACATCAAAGGGTTTACAATCTGTGACCTCGAGAAAAGCGTTGAATTTCTTATCAAAGGCTTTAAAATCACAGCAGATTTGACTTCCTCTTGGCGCTGCAGCCGTCTCATGAGATCAGTTTAATCCATGTGTCGCTTTGTTGTGAAGCTCCGACATTGTATACTAGCAAACATCGGTTTCACCGGAGCAAAGTCAAATAACCACCTCAGTGTATCATGTGATGATGATGGCGATAATGATGATGATAGGCCCATTGGTCTCTCTGTAAAGCAAAACAAATTCATCTTGTTTGGCTAGAGTGAAATGCAGAGACGTTAATTTGCCATGGCTTTCAGTTTGTAGGTGTTGTCTAAAAATTGGCCCCATCACCCTTCCTCGGTAAATTAGAGCGTCTCCCTTCAACTCAGTTTTGCTACATGATTATCTGAGATCTTTATTTCATGTGTGAAAACTGATCCCCTTTGAAGCTTCACTCAGAGGCAGCGTGGAGCTTCACTACCTCACATCAACACCCTCTATCTTGGCTCCATCTCTGGGCGTCATGTTTTACTGCTACGTGGTGCTTTGAATGAGACTGTTTAATGTCACTAGAAGGTGAAAGAGGTGCAAAAGACTGGGGCCAGGGTATAAACTGCCGTCTGATGGTGACTGGTGGTCCGTTCCAGCAGCCGCAGCACCACACTTACCACATATTGCAGGACAGGCACTGCACCAGATTCTAGGAGTTGTGCTGTTCGGCTCTTTTGAAACTGCCTCCAGTGTATCTCAGTTTACTCTTTGGAATGATAGAGGGGGATGGGTATTTCCTCTCCCGAGGTCCTCTGTGAGTAATTCTATGCCTTTAAGCTAATATGCAGCGCTGAAACTGAGTTTTTTTGTTTTTGTTTTATTTCTCAGTTTTCAACATTGAGACTGTGTGAACACTAAAGCTTTTGAAAATCCCCATGCTATACAGCTGTTTTCTCCATTAGTTATTCAGAAACGTTAATTAATGGCTGTAAATGTATGGGACAAAGTACAAACACATGTTGAATGCTCTTAACATACCTGGTGCAATGTCCCTTTGAAATGTATCATATGGCCTGTATCAGTCTATATGCACATATGCTGATACTGGCCCTCTGTGAAGTTTATGACACGAATGAGCACGACCACTTCACACTTTTCAGTTTATATGACTGTCGGCAACCTCCGCTGTAACCAGTTTGAAAATTTCAGTTGAGGCAGAAATGTACCGCCACTATTCCCAGCATACTCCCTGTTCACTCTTCCTGTCTTTCCTTACACTTGGCTAAAGGCCCTTCTAATGCGCTTCGCTTCCCACTTCATGTCAGCACCACTGTTCCGAACATTGCAGTTCTGAAGGTGATTCCTTGCGGCGGGTGGAGAACGAAAGAGGAGGCACCCAGCCACAGTCCTAATGAGATTTTTCCTAGTTTTTGATGGAGTGCCAGTGGTGCTGCTATTGCTCTAGAGGCCTGCCCCCACTGAGCCCTGGCGCTCGATCAGGGGGAGCTGTCGTCGGCCACATAAATTGTCAGCCTGTGTGGTGGGTCGTGGAGCAAACAGCACAGAGACCAAAAGGCCTTGTGGGACTTTCCCACAATCACATACAAGTACATATTACTTGCACTTTAATGTACCCCTTTGCTTTCAAACCGAGTCACAGAAAAAAAAAATTGGCCCTGTGAGTCCATGTCTACAGTGCCATGGCAAAGATGACGCTAGAGGCATCTTTTCTGTCAACTTACCAAGTGGGTTCTGTGCCAGCATGTGCTCACTGTCTTTCTTACTTGCAACATGAAGTCTGCAATGCAAGATTCAGTGGCAGAAGCTCAAACCATTTTAACCTTATTGTATCCAGGTCAGGCTGGTTGAGCACTGTCACTTTTCAGCTGCACCCTGCTCTATATCAGTTCAAGAGGTTCTCAGACAATGTTTTATTCATTCCTATTCATGCTGATCAATAGATCAGTTGGGTCATTTAACATTATCTCACCATTTTGAAGAAAAATATTGCGATTGAAACTGCTGAAGAGATGGAGCCTTTTAACTGTGAGGTTATCTCCCCTCTCAGAACTGACTAACTTTGTGGATGTAAAGCCAAGGATACAGCTCTCACATCTACACCGATGTGAGGGGTTCAGTAGTTAGATGTCAGAATAGTTTTTAACTAAGACTGTTAGTAACACTTGTCGATGGGCTTTATCTCTGTGTTGTATGTGTAGAGACGTAGGGCTGTAAGTGTAGCAACACTAAGGTTGGAGATATTTCGGTGTGTTAATTACAGTTCTGTTATATATTATATCTCCAGCAGGGTCCAACAGTCCCCTTAAATTTAATCAAGCTGCACCAATTTGACACACTTAAATATATTGGTTCCCTTAATGTGCCTCGTTATGAATTATATAATGGTACAAATTTTCTTGCAGAGTGAACAAAAGGGATTTTTTTTTCTAGATTTCAGGAAATTCCCTGATCTGGATCCAAGTTTTGTGGAAATCTGCTCTGTTTGTGTAATCTTGCTAACAAACCAACTAACAAGCTCACAGACAACCAGTGAAAGATAAAAGTAATCTCAAATGTGTTTAAAACTTCATTTAACTGTACGTTTTCTAAATTCTCCACCATAGTGGTTTAACTGAACATATCAAATAAGTTTAAAATAGTTAACAAGAATAAGAAAGAGCGCTGTTGTTGAATTAGCATCCCCCTGCTGATGGGTTCAGTAAAAATGAAAACAAACCTAGGAATGTAGAGTGGTCTTTATTCTTAAAAAATAACTTGATATAGTGTTTGTTCAGTAAATATCATCATTCTTAAATATGCTAATCTGTCTTTGGCATATCCATATTCATAAAGTCTGGAGTAGATCTGGTTGCCAAGTGATTCCAATGGCCAACCCAAACAGACCCTCAGGCTGGCGAGTGATGTAGGTGGGATGTTGTAACGGTGCAGGCACAGTATGTTCTGTGTTGTAGTCCAGTAATAAATCACTTTCTGTTGAGGTGCTCAAACAACTTTAAAACACGTTGGGGCCATACAATCCCTTGTCCCAGAGGCTCAGAAGAAGCTTTGAAGGACCTGGCTAATGCTGAAAGCAAAAAGCTTCATGCTCTGCTTTCCACAGAACATTTAACATCATGTCTGGAAAATTGTTTTAGCTCATCCCAAGTGCATCAGGGAGATGCTTGTCTGTGCCCTGAGGCCAGCACCTCTGACTGCATCCTGCAAAGAAAAAAGGGAAAGTGACACCTTTGCTGAAGCTACAGAGATAAACTTGAGCAAAACACTGATACACTGTAACAGCCAGTGTACGCCCTATGAATCACATAGTTTATAGTCCTGATAGTTGCTGCAGAGAAGCTTGCCACCTTACGTTTCCATCGTTTGCATAGACGTTGAGCAATTGGGGGGGATGGGGTAACTTCTCCATTGGCTTAAAATGCGCTCCCACAGTGACCTCTGACCCTTGAGTTGGTAAGGGTTCCAAGAAAAGCTCACTATTGGCCCATTGCTTGATGGCTCTTTTGTGCCTGCAGTTTACATAACACTTTGCCTGCATGCCATATGTTACAGAAACTAATGAGACCCAATGTCCTCATCGATAGTGAATCTGAATGATCAGGTCCAACTCTTTATGGGAGTTACAACCGTAGAGTCTCATCTGTTCTTATTAGCTGGGAAAATTGATTTCGAGAGGGGTGACCAGGATCGTAGTTAGGGTTACCCTACACTCAAAACTCACTCACATTTTAGCACTTTTTGATCTCAGTGTCTGTAGATTGACAATAACTTTTGTGTCACTAACCTGTGGTTTGCCAGATCTGCGGTTTTCATTGATGGAATTGGTCTCCTTGAAATAATTAATTTACATATAAATACTACTGATTCCAGATCAGCATGTACACACATGCCATCATGCCTCCCTTGCGCGTATGTACACAAAACATGTGCTATAATAGTCTAGGCTGCCCAGCACCCACTCCCGGATTCCATCTCACACACACAAGAACGTACGCAGGCAAGTGTTTATGCGTTTCGTGACGGTGCCAAGTATAATTGTTTAGTTGACTAATTGCACACATCCCTATGTAAGTAAGAATAACCAGTATTTCCTGCTTCAGAGGGAAGAAAATGTTTTTGTCTTTGGAGATATTGTGTGTTTGTGTTTGTGTTCGCGTGTGTGTAACCCCAGTACACTAATAATACAGTTTGCATTCATCACCACAGACAACGACCAATTAGCACATTCCTCTTCTTGTGTTCTTGGCTGACCCCTCAATAATTTTCATTCATCAAAAAACTAGAAATGCATTTAAGTTTCTGTTTCCGTGCGCATTTGTGTCTCTGTGCGTGAGGAAATGAATGAATTTTGATTGTGGAGAAATCTTATTTCCTATGGGAAGTTACAGAAGCCAGTCCTCGTGTCTAATTTACGGTCACTCAGTTATGTGGGTCAGACTCGTGACTGTGACCTATCTGAATGGGTCACGCAATCCTCCTTTGTGGACATCTCCAGATCTTGGTGATCACAAGTTGGAGACAGCGAGTGTGTAGATGGACAGAAGGAGAGAAAACATAGTTAAACTTGACTGTAAACCACTGAAATATGTGTAATTACAGTCTAGAGTCTTGCTAAATTTGCTAAAAAGTCATTAACCTTTTATGGATCTCACATATGACAACACAAACTTCTGAGCTGAAATAAAGCTTTCTGTTGATCCAAAACAGAAACATCCATCAGTTTAACAAGGAAGTATTTTTAATTTCTATTATTATTCATTTTCTTTCAAAATATTAGTTATCATGGAAAATATGGGGTGGGGGGTAAATCACTTAGGAATAATTGTCATCATTCCACAGAAAGCACCACACATCCTACAAATGCAAGACCAGTATAGAAGTGACCATCCTCTATTAAATACACATGAATGAATCCCATTTGGGGGTGGGTGTTCACTGATGCACCATTCATGATTCTCTCCCACTTGCCTCGAATGGGCACGCCATGTGCTTTTATTTCAATATAAAATCATTCTGCTTGTGATTCCATGACATTACACCAGCCATGGTAATTGTGCGGTTTGATGCAGAATGTTTTTAATTGGAAGACAATTGCTGTCTTCCATTCTGTTCCTAGCCCAGTCTTTCAGTTATCAGCAGCTACTGTCAGACATCCAATGAACTCCTCTGATAGTCCGTATTTTCTCCAGAGGAGGTGCATGAACGCAAATGTCAGAGTGAGAGAATCTTCAGTTTCTGCTGACTTTTTCAGCCTGGCTCTCTAGTATAAAGTCTGTATAAATCCAGGAGAATTTGATGTGTGAACACAGCAGGGGATCCCCTGCTGGATTAACTGCAAGCCAGTGTGTGTGGGTGGGTGGGGGCTGGATGACGCTTCTAACACGCTACAGACGCAAAAATATAAAATAAAATAAAAAAACCTAAAAGAAAACCTATCCTATGAAAAAAGACGCCTACGAAGATGCGAGAGTTTTTGGTGTTAAGAGCTGACGAAAATCATGTGATCTCTGCCGCAGAGTTTATGTGTCGCTCCCTGTCTCTGACTGCTGCACACAGCTGCTCCGCCTCTCGCCTGAATAATGCAGAGGATTTGTTGCTGTTGTGAACGCGTCTGTGCAGAGAACCTCCCGATGCGTTGTGCATGTGTGAAAGGCAGACTGTGGGTAAACTCCAAAAAAAAACTACTGGGGACACTTTTATCATAATGAAAGCTGAGCAGTGTCAGACCTGCATTAAAGCTATACCCACATGTGTGATGACCTGTTCATACCTACAACAAACACACGTTTTTCTGCTTTAGCCAGTCAGTCGATCCAGTCCTGTGATCTGCTGTATTCTCTTCCTGAGGCCACCCACAGTGATGCAGCCTGTCTGCCACTAGTGTGAGGGGGGGAAGGATCACACCATCTGACTTTCTATGTCTCTGGATTACACAGACATTTTCTTTCACACTGTCACAGCTTCGCTTACACACACCCACACACTTATGATAATGCCAGCATGTACACAATGAACTCACATGCTGATACATTTACATTGAAGAAGGACTTTTATGAGGTTAATTATTAATTATTAAGGTTAATCATCGACTATGATAAGTCTGTGTGAATGATCTGTCTTGACAGTCTTTACAGTTTATCTTGATGATTGACTGAACTGACTGACTTCATAAATTGTATTTAATGTTTATATTAATGTAGAGGTTTAAAATTATTTAATCAAATTTTTTGATTACTCCACATGATTGAAAACACTTCATTTAAAGTGACCCTTTACATCGAATTTATTTAAAAAAGTAACTTGGACATTTAATATGTAATTATAATACAAAGGTTGCAGTTTTAGGCATAATTCTTTTTTTTTTGTGAATACGCGTTTGTCAGCCCCATGATTCATGTTTTTTTGGGCCAGATGACTGTAATGCCTTATGGATACCTGAGCCAGACTTTTCCACAGTGAAGCCCGGGTATCACATGTCGCTCCCGTCTCTGTGGTATGCAGATAGAGCTGCCAGGAGAGGGGGCCTGGGTGAAAAAGTTCCGGGACAAAACAAGCCCCTGAACGTATCTCTGCAACCATAGCCCGCTGCCGAAATAACCCTACTACCAGGCCTCATTCCCAGAATTCTCTGTTTGGCTGGGCAGTGGTGATTTAGATACTTTTTTCATAGTCACAATGCTGAGTGCCAGTCTTACGCTCAGTTTGTTTCAGCTCTAAAATTACTATCCTCTTTAACTTTCCGCCACTGTTAAAACTCAGTTGACAGCTGTCAAATTTTGTTCATAAATAGATATATAAACGCTATAATTTTAAATATTCGCAAGCAACTCTGTGTTGGAAAGCTGTGTAATGGATCTGCGACATTAAAGAAGTTTGTTTTTTTGTGAGAAAAAAATGATACTCCTCTATGAGACATGAAACAACGATTATATGTGTCCTGATCTCTTTCCTTTTCTCTCTCCAGGGCTCCATGGTTGAAGCATGCGCTGAGGGGATCGGTGATGAACATTACCGCTTAGAAGGTAGGCCCACTGCTCCTCATCAAAAGAATCATCAAAGGTTACACTGGCTTATTTGAGGCCGTTTTTTAAAAAACAAATGAAAACCTGCAAAAACGAGTGTTTGTGGATTTGTTTGGCTCTTCCTGTCCTCACCCATTGTCTATGCCCCCCAAAACGGGCTAATGAGTTCCTCTTTACCTTCCCTCCCAATTCTGCATCTCATATCCACTCCTCCCCACGGCAGTGCTCTGCTAAATACCTCCATTCCTCCCATGTTTTTTCCCCTGATTTGATGTGATCCTGGATCAAGAGCTCCGGGAGCAGAGAGTTTCTCACTCCCATTTAAAGACTCGATTGGACGTGAGGTGCAGGCTGAAGTGAAAAGTCGAGCGAGAGCAGCCCAGAATTTGGAAGTGTAGCAGAAAACTTTCATATTAGTTCTGCATCACTGGAGAGCAGACAAACTAGCAGCTGATAAATTATGTTTAGTTATTGGGTTGAGCCCAAGTCTGGTATGAGCCTGTCCTCCCTTCAAGACTGATGTTAAAATTAAGAGTATACTTACTGTTCATTCTTCATGATAAAGAGTCAAGATAACAAGATCATTTACTTCTTAAATTACTTAGATTCCATAGAAAATGTGTTTAATATTTACATATATACAGAATACATAATACGATTTTTACCAAGGAAAATTCACTCATAAGAGGAAAATGTGTCATTTGGGGGCAGCTCTAGCTCAGGAGGTAGAGCTGTTTCCCGCATTCGGCAGCCAGTGCCCTTGGGCAAGATACTAACAACAATTTGCCACCGATTGCTGTGTCGGCAGTGTGCGAGTGATGTGTGATAGAGTGTGTTGCAGATAGATGCATTGTCTAACTGTGTGTGAATGCTAAGTTTTGAGGATTGAAGTAATCAACAAACTTTCTTTTTTATTCATACCAGCATGCTTTTTATCAACCAGCACGCTTATGAACATGGTTTTGGAGTGTGGACTTCAGCCAGAGAGAGATGCATCTAAGTTATTTTGACTTCCAGAGAAATTGTTTAATTTGCAGCTACTGTGTCAATGTATTTTGTGTAATCTCATAATATTTATGCATGTAAACAACATAACAGTTCATAATTCTAGTATGGAGTCATTTGTCCGCACAGAATTTGCTCAACAAAATATCGACAGCTGCGGAAGATTATGACATCCCCTAAATTAATTCTAGTGCTATGCCTACATCCACTATCAAAAGATTTAAAAAATGTTGGGTACAATAAAAACGAGAAACTAAAGAGAATATGAAAGGACAAACAACGTACAGTACGTAAAAGCCTATTTTCTTTTGGATTTAAGGAAGCACCTCCAAAGATAGTTTTGTGTGCATTAAAAAAGAACCATCTCTCTGGTAAACATTGTAATGGTGGGATGAAGGGCTTGGTGATGAAAAAGTCTTGATGATACGTAACATTGGTACTGCAGCAATGTAATATGTACTATATCCTTTTGAGAGGCACCTGGCTTCAGATAATGTCACATCTGTTCACGTGGTGGCTGAACAAAACAGCTGTTTACTACGGTACCACTAGAATACAAGATGTGTCTTGTTCATGTCATAGTATCTCCTTGTTACCCAGCACTGTGCTGTCGAATGAAGAGGAGAGGACACGATCAGTTATGTGAAATAAGGTAGCCTAGCTAAGCTGGGTGTGATGAGTGTATGCATGTACTTGTGAACATGTAGGGATGCTGGAAAAGGTCCGTTATGGTGGCTGCCAGCCTCGACTGCCCTCGTGTTGCCCCTCAGATCTGATGTGCAGCCAATCCCCTTGCGGCAGCTTCTCTCATAATGAGCTGGCTAATGTCTGTGGTGGGGGGGTCACGGGGGGAGGGTGATAGCAGATTACTGTTACTCCTCCCGGCATTTCATTAACTCAGAGATAAGCATCTCACCACCATATTGAGCCTGCTACGGAACAGATTTGCCCTTGCGCACAATGTTCCCTTTGAGCACCTCAGATGATCAAGCAGCGGGACCCCAAATGCTGCTCCTCTCCAAAAAGTTGCTGAAAGCTCCCTGGGATGATGCCTTTCATTTCTGGCATTTTCCACTATCCAGGGATGAGACAGGTCTGCTTTGATCTGCTTTGGATCAGGAGGAAAGAAATTGGGCTGTTGTGTCTGCTCTGTTGGCGAGCAAACAAACAGTGTTTCAGATTTGACTTGGCTTAATTAATTAGTGATTCTGTTTTATCGCCCGTCTGTTCCTCTTCCAAAAGGTTTGAGAATGGAACTTCAAAGTGTGGCGGGAGGAGCGAGGAGAGGAGGAGGATGGGGAAAAAGGGGTGTGGTCTGTGTGGGTTTATGGGTGTGTTCTTGGACTACATGTTTGTGATTGGGTGGTTGTGGGGGCGTGCTTATGTAAAGCAAAGCAAATGAACATATGTGAACCATACAGTGGCTAAAGAGTTGTGACAAGCTTCAGAGAAAATCCACGGTGACATCCATGAAGATGAAGCAAGGATGTGTCTTTGTCCAGAGGAGGTGCGTGTGTGAACTGTCAGAGCCTCCTGATAATCTGCAGACTTTCTCTGCCTGGCCCCCTAATATATAGTCTGCAGGAAGTCGGGAGAATTACTGGATTCACAGCGAGTGAGTGGGGGGGAGTTGATGACGCCTACAACACGTGACAGACACAAAAAAGCAAAAAAAAGATCTGTAACAGGCATGGTGTGTATCTGCGGCCCATATGTCAAACAAATGGTGGCTGTCAAAGCAGAGAAGAATTTGTGGTGGCCTTAGATGTGAGTTTACATACACCATTGAAACTAAAACATCCAACTGTTTTGACTGTTTGTTAGGCAAAAACTTTTTGATGGATCACCACATAACTTTGTGGAAGGATGTGGTATGAACCCATTGCATTATGGTGCTGGTTCAGAGGGCTTGTCCAGAAGTTTTTCCCACTTTGTTCGGCTTTCTTATTTGTTTATTTTATATGTTGTTCGAGACAAAAATCAGGCATGTGTAGAATGCAAATATCTATGAACAGATGACATAAACCTTTCTTATTGGCTATTCAGTTTATTTGGGTTCAGTAACAAATATTCCATTGAACCATATCAGAGAATGGATGTTTGACCTGTGTTTATTACGAGCAGTTTGCAGAAAATAAACTGAACATGGAATATGTATCTGATCTCAATATGTTTTTTGCAATACATGCATTCATGCTCTGCATATTTTAATCAGTCAGATAGAATTGTGTAGCTTCTCTCTCGCATTGCTCTCTCTCTCTGACTAGCTACAGTTTAAATGTTGATTTGTTTGAAATGACGCCACAACATCAACACTGATCCTGTTAAATCTTTCTCCAGAGCCGGCCACTCGCTCTCTTCCTCTCTCGCTGACACGCAGACACACAGACTCCCACAAATACAATGTAATCGGACATGTGTGTAAACGCAGAGTAGGTAAAAACCAAAGAATTTGTTAACTTGGGTGTGCATGGCTCCCTGGGTGTCTGCCCTGGACTTGGTGACGCTATGGCTGGGCTGTGCGCCCTCTCCTCGGGCTGTGGAGCTGTATACAATAAAACCATGTTGTTGGAATGGAAATTATGGATTTCCTTTTTTCAGTGTCTGCAAAGGCTACTCACTCACGGTTTTATGAGTGAAACCAAAGCACAAAGACTTAAAGACCGTATACTAAAGCATGTGTTTATTTATCGTAAGTCATATCTTCATTGCAACATTCAACAACCCTATCGCTTATCGACGTTTTCCTAATACCGTGAGGCCCTAATTCTCATGTTGACTTTTTCAGTGAAGATTTCTGCTATAAAGTGTCGTACAGTGAACCTTTCATTGATTTCTATGGTACAGGTTGGTCTGGCCATCAGTGTAACCAGTTGAGTGCATATGACAGATTAGTGCTCCCTCCAGACAGTCTCCTTCTAGTCTTATCTCATTCCATAAAATGATGAGCTCTGCAGATCGGAGCTGGGTACTCAGCAGGCCTCATATAGCTCTTTGATGTGCATATGCTCTTTTAGTCGTTTTCGTTCGTATGCCACCTGATAGTCTGTCATGTCATACCATTCGGTTTTATGTTTGACATCCCCTTTCAAAACCACTGCGATATATAAACCGTAGCTGAGAATTGAACTATAGAAACTAAATGTGTGGCTGATGGAAGAGCTCTTGGCACAGGAGCATCAGTGCTGTTATAGTTTCAGCATTTACATGTCTGATTTCCGACGACAGCAGTGGCGGGATTCGTTACGTTTTCTGTTTGTCCATCTGTCACGTTCTCGTAAAATATCTCAGACACTCCATGAGGGAATTTCTTTAAATTTGGCACAAATGTTCACTTGGACTTGAGGATGAACTGATTCGATTTCTGTGACCTTACATTCATCCCACTCTTGAGGATGCGATATCTCAGGAATGCCTTGAGGGAGTTTCATTATATCTGGCAACAAAAATCCACTTGGACTCAAAGACGAACTCGTTAGAGTTTGCTGGTAAACAGTCAAAGGTCACTGTGACCTATTACAAAACATTTTGGGCCATAATTCAAGAATGAAATTCACTTTATATCTTTTATTAACTTCTTCTTAAGTCTGCACTACATAGCTTATGAGTCT
This sequence comes from Limanda limanda, assembly GCF_963576545.1. Taxonomy (NCBI): domain Eukaryota; kingdom Metazoa; phylum Chordata; class Actinopteri; order Pleuronectiformes; family Pleuronectidae; genus Limanda; species Limanda limanda. The sequence continues at coordinate 12,991,523 of NC_083638.1, forward strand.
GGACAGACATGGATGTAAACTACAACTCGACTGGTTGTTGCAGGGTTTCCCCCAGTGCTGTATAGGCCTAGCGGGCCGCCAGGCTTCCCCCCCCCCCCCGCCAGGCTAAGCGTCGCTCGTTTTTTTTATTTAAAAAAAAAAAAAATCCGTCACTCGCGCACATCAACAACACTTCACTTCCTCATTGAGCCCTAATCCCCAAGCAACCATCCTATTGGTCCAAACAGTCACATGTCCCACCCAGACCCCTTCACTGACCCTCGGACATCAGAACGCTCCTTCAACACAGTCTTTTACTGAACATACGTCCCCTTCACTGACCCTCAGACATCAGAACGCTCCTTCAACACAGTGTTTTACTGAACATAAGTCAAAACCAAACATAAACATAAACCTAGTCCATAACACGATTAGGCTGCAGCTATTTGGTTTTATTTATTTAAAAATAGGGTACTTCTTATTTCATACATTTTCCACAAATATGAGGAGGACTCAAATAGCCCTACAAAGTTCTGTGTTTAATTTATTTCAAAGTAGGCCGACACTTGCCTGTGTATTTTGTTTGTTTGTTATTTTGTTGCTTGTCTGTTTGAGTAGCTGGCTGAAGCAAAGAAGTAGTAGGCTTACCTTTTATTGGTAACCAAACTGTTACGGTTCATTGTTTCTGAAATAAGAGGCCTGACTGCTATGTTCACAGCAAACTTGAATTTTTTTTTAATATTAAGTAGGGCTGCCACTAACGACTATTTTTCTATCGATTAATCTGACGACTATTTTATCGATTAGTCGATTAATCTAAACGATTAATTTTCCTCCAAAAAAATCAAATTGACCATTTCAATTCAGTTAATTTTATTTTGATAACAACAAACTGTATGTCACCATATAATGCAGCACAAAACAAAATGTAAACAAAGGCTCAATATTAAAGTGCAAAACTATAGGTTTAAACTAGCAACTCCAACGTGATAAAAATAAATAAAAAAGAGGGCTTATAAGTTAAGTCAGCAGTGCAACTCAAAAAGATATCAAAGTATCTATTTAACCCCTTATCAAAATAAAAAAGTTAGGTGTGCATATTAAACAAAGTGCAACATGTTTAGAGTATAAGAAACAATGGTGTCCAGCTCAAAATCCGACTCAACTGGAACGTGTTTACATTGACCGATCTTCACAAAAATCGATACACAGGTGTATCATGACCAGACAAAAAAAGTCTTTAGATGCAATTTGAAAAACGCAACAGGAAGCCTGCTATTTTGCATTTAGTGGCCTTTTTGGCCATATTCCACATTTTTACTTTGAGATACTTATACCAGGGCTTACATCAGATCAACTTCAAATTGAGATGAGTGTCATCACAACAAGGTGGAGATACAAACTAACTCAAAGCTTGATTTTTTTCGTCACACGGTGTGACCGTGGCGTGGCGTATAGTTTGATTACACGCCATCAATCGCTCAGTGCTGCTTTGCAGTCGTAAAAATGTTAGAAATTGTATTTTATAGTTGGTACTTTCCAGGGTTAAGCAAACCTGGTTACTTGTATTTTTCATTTGAGAGGCCCTTTGTAAGTTGATTTTTATTCCATTGAAAAGATGTTTTCTGGAAACTTTGAAGAATGTGAATCTTACAACCTGTGCTGTTGTGAGCTGAATGTGACAGTACCAAGTGCAACTATTCACTTTGAAATGTGATTACACGACCAGCTCCTCCCAGTCAGGATCTGTCTGTGTCTCCTCCCCTCACAGATGTAACTGTAAGAACCAGTGAACAAAAAGCTGTGAACTGTGGGAGATGAGTCACTGCAGTGAGTGAACGAGAGAGGGAGGAGCAGAGATCTGTTTCTGTTCAGAGGAAGTGAAACTGTTATACAGTCACTAGCACCAGCTGAAATGGCGCAGCAAGAAAATCAACTGGACAGAGAAAGATTCTGCTGTTCGATCTGTCTGGATCCACTGAAGGATCCGGTGACTACTGGCTGTGGACACAGCTACTGTAGGAGCTGTATTAACACCCACTGGGACAAAGGGGAGGAGAAAGGAAGCTACAGCTGCCCTCAGTGTAGACAGACCTTCACACCGAGGCCTGTCCTGGGGAAAAACACCATGTTAGCTGATTTAGTGGAGGAGCTGAAGAAGACTGGACTCCAAGCTGCTCCTGCTGATCACTGCTATGCTGGACCTAAAGATGTGGCCTGTGATGTCTGCACTGGGAGAAAACTGAAAGCTCTCAAGTCCTGTTTGGTTTGTTTGGCCCCTTATTGTGAAAAACACCTCCAGCCTCATCTTCAGTCAGGTCCATTTAAGAAGCACAAGCTGGTGAAGCCCTCGGAGAAGCTCCAGGAGAACATCTGCTCTCGTCACGACGAGGTGATGAAGATGTTCTGCCGCACTGATCAGCAGTGTATCTGTTATCTCTGCTCTGTGGAGGAACATAAAGACCACGACACAGTGTCAGCTGCAGCAGAAAGGACTGAGAGGCAGCGAGAGCTCGGGCTGAGACAAACAATCCAGCAGAGAGTCCAGGACACAGAGAAAGATGTGAAGCTGCTTCAACAGGAGGAGAAGGCCATCAATGGCTCTGCTGATAAAGCAGTAAAGGACAGTGAGCAAATCTTCACTGAGCTGATCCGTCTGCTGAAGAAAAGAAGCTCTAATGTGAAGCAGCAGATCAGAACCCAGCAGGAAACTGAAGTGAGACGAGTCAGAGAGCTTCAGGAGCGACTGGAGCAGGAGATGACTGAGCTGAAGAGGAAAGACCATGAACTGAAGCAGCTCTCAGACACAGAGGATCACAACCAGCTTCTACACAACTACCCCTCACTGCCACCACTCAGGGAATCTACACACTCATCCAGCTTCAGGGTCCGTCCTCTGAGGAACTTTGAGGACGTGGCAGCAGCTGTGTCACAGGTTAGAGGTCGACTACAGGACATTCTGAGTGAGGCAGAGACAGAGATTTTACAGATTGTGTCTCAAGTGGATGTTTTACTGACACAACCAGAGACAGAGACCAGAGCTGACTTCTTAAAATATTCACAAGAAATCACACTGGATCGAAACACAGCAAACAAACGTCTGTTATTATCTGAGGGAAACAGAAAAGTAACACGAATGAAGATAAAACAGGCTTATTCTGGTCACCCAGACAGATTCACTGATGGGTGTCAGGTCCTGAGTAGAAAGAGTCTGACTGGACGTTGTTACTGGGAGGTGGAGGTGGGAGGAGCAGTTCGTGTAGCAGTCACATACAAGAATATCAACAGAGCAGGAGGCTCAGAATGTCTATTTGGAAACAATGATAAATCTTGGTCATTATATTGTCTTGGAAACAGTTATAACTTTTCTTACAATAACATCAAGACTCCAGTGTCAGGTCCTCTGTCCTCCAGAGGAGGAGTGTACCTGGATCACAGTGCAGGTGTTCTGTCCTTCTACAGCGTCTCTGACACCATGACTCTCCTCCACAGAGTCCAGACCACGTTCACTCAGCCTCTCTATGCAGGAGTTTGGTTTCATTCTGGATCCACAGCTGAGTTCTGTAAACTATAATAGAATTGAGTCATTAAAAGCAGTGATTTAGATTATGTGTTTAAATCTTTAACTTCTTTTGTCTCCATGTTTGTTGATCAAAGTTTGTCATGGTGACGTTTCTGCTCCGCACAGAGATCAGCTGTCAATCAAACACTGATCTTCCTTTATCACACTTATTTAGTTCTCACTTTGTAAAGACAGAAATCTATAATTACACTGACATGAATGTGTTTGAAAGAACTAATGTTGCTGCTGTTTTCTAAATCAATGTAGAATCCGGTTGTGTGATGTTTTAGAACCTTTATCGATCCTGATTAGTGTTGCAAAGGGGCGGAACATTTCCGGAAACTTTCCACGGGAAGTTAAGCTCAGGAATTTTGGAAATTGACACTTTTTTTGTAGAAGTTAGTTAGCCTATAACAGGGAACTGAAAGGAAGTTGAAAACAAGAGTAGGCGAGCCGAGCTCAGCTGGACCCTGGATGCAGCTAGTTGGGAACATTGTCTGCCAGAAAAGTAAACCTATTACTTTGTGTTGTTGTTGAACGTCTTTGTCATTGCCTAGCATGTTGATTACTTGTTACACTCAAGCAATGTTCATGTTAATACCAAGTTCATTTGTATGCAGAAGGCTAACTTTTTACAGCAGTGCGAGTACGATGTATGTAAAGTTGCAATCAGAAATATTGAACCCCCCCAAAGATTTTAAGTATTTATCAATTAAAGTTTTTTCAAAGAGCAAGATTCTGCTTCGTATGACTTCTTTATGAGTTGAGTGAAACAGAAAATCAACACAGATAATGCATATCACACTCATCACACCTGAAGGGCCTTGTTTTATTTACATCCTGAAAAAAAAAGACGGAAACAGAGACAAAGTGAGAACAGGAAGACAAACAAATAAAAGATCAAACTCAAATAACAGATCTTCATCATCTTCATCATTCGTAGGGACGTCTCTGATCAAATGTTTAAAATCATTTCAGATTTAATTCATTTTAATGTCAATATTTTGATGTGTGAATAAACATAAGCTTAATTTTTTTATTGAAACAGAATTTGAAAGTTTGTATCTGTTTTTCATTTAATGAGAAAAAAGGAGATTTTCACAGAAAATATCGGAAATAAAAACTTTTCTTTTACACAAGATACATTGAAATTTGGATTAGATTGCTAAAATAATTGGACTTTCTCATATGTTAGCTTGTATTTGTGTTTGTTTAAACTGTGAAAATATATGTCATAACAATGTTTCCGATCATTTGGAATACTAACCCTGTCGGCCGTTTTAACTCATATTTGTACTTATTATTGTGTTTTATTATATTAACTAAACCAACTAAAGGACATGGTATTTTTTATGCATCTATGCTCTTGACTGAGGATTTATTTCTAACTAGAAACACTTGAATGTGTGACACAACTTAATTGCAGCTGCCAAACTCAGAAGCAGGCGCTTACAAGCAAAACTTGAAGGCGACGACGTATCCTCAGGTTATGACTGCACCCAACATTTCCATCCTCAGGCTCTCTCTTTTATCTTTGTGTGTGTGTGTCGCTGCAGTGGCTTTACCCCCGGAGAAGACAGGCAGCTGCTGTGTGGAGGAGAAGATGCAGGAGAGGGGCAGCCAATCTCCCGCAGGGCCACAGAAACAGCTCCAGTTTGAAGTGAGTGTCAACACTGAACAGGACGTTTATTACTTCCCCTCTGGATGAAACTGGGGCAATGGACTCACACATAGAAATACACACATGCAGTGGACAATGTTGATAGTGTAATGTTCTGCTGTTTCAGGAGTTGGAGTGTGCCGTGTCTGTGGAGGAGGATAACAGGCAGGAGTGGACTTTCACCCTCTACGACTTTGACAACAATGGCAAAGTCACCAGAGAGGTAATAATCACCCGCTCCAGAAATACATTCGAAGCAAGCAATTGAAACAAAACATCTGCCAACACCACACAGAAGATTTACTCGCTCACTTTTCTGGAAAATACATACCTAGTTTACATTCTGACAGTTTCCCCTTCTCTTTCATTGCTTTAATAAAAATCAAACATTTATTGGACTGTCCCAAAAATGTTACTCAGCAGCTTGCTTGTTGCACAAATCCCCATCCCATATTTGCCTGGATATGAATCTATAACTTCCTCTTATACGGTGTTGCCACACCCCAAAACAAAGGGAGGATAGAAGTTCTAGACCTCCAACACATTCTCACTCGTAAGAACCAAATCCAGCACTGTCTGGTTTTTTTTCCATCTCCTGCGAGGTACCTTGTGTCTTGCGTCTGCCTGGTACAGATCTTAGCTCTCATCCAGAAAGGCCCCTGTTTTTTGACAACAACTTGAAACAGCCCAAAGAGACTCGGAGCTGTCCTCTGTGTAGTTGGCTGTGCAGCTTTTTTGGCATTGCCTGTGGCTCCATGGCTCGTGAGACGGCAGACGGCAGGCGGCAGCGGCTTGGAGGAGGAACGAAACGCTTTCTTCTCCAACCCTTTTTTTCACCCTTTCATACAAATAAAAAAGAGAAGGAAGCCAAAACTGATAGAGAATGCTTTTGTTTTATATCTTTTTTCTTTCTTTTTTTTGCACATTTCGTCTATATCTGAAACCAGTATGTGGAACCGGGCCCTGAAGAATTCATAATCGTCCTTTTTTGTCGTGAGTCAGAATGGCATAGGCTTTGTGTCGCATAGGCTTCAATCCTCAGCAGTTTTGTCAAATGAGCTCTGATGATGAAGCTGCACTAAGAAAAACACTTGAGATACTGTATGAGTTTCACTTCTAGACCAGATGAAGTACAAATATAATTGGGTTTGAAAATACCTTTTGCTTTTGCTAAACCTCAGTGCAAGGTAGAGCTTCTGATAAGCCACTTGAGACAGCGTTATACATATTAGGTCGTCCAAATATGGTTAGTTACCTCGTTCTGTAGCTATTGTGGTTTCAATTTTAATTAATTATTGATAATTTTTCTTTTCTTTGTTATCCTTATTTCTCTGTGATCCTTAGGCAGAGCTTTATAATGACTTATACATGAAAATATCTGTCTCTATGCTTATATTTGAAAACCGACATTGTTGCTACCCCCCATGTAGGTGTGATATCAGTCATTTAAGAGGCATTGAGGAATTAAACAGTGTGTGTGTGTGTGTGTAGAGCCTTCATAGCTGTAGCCTGACTCGTATCAGGCCTGACATCTCAGTCAGCCTCCTCTGCTACCGCCAAGATGTTTCTTTTTATGAATTTATAACTTGTCTCTACACCCCTGTCTGATCGCTTCACTTAGAAAGCCGAGTTAAAACAACTGACATCCACGTTTCTCTGTTCACTGTTGTCTGAGTCACTTCTCTAAATTCCTAGCTATCATGAAGTTCATGATACATGCGCAAAGCTACAGAATAGTGAATTGAAACAATGCAGTAATAAGAAGAGTTTCCAACATCATGTTCCCTCTTTTCTGTAAAATATCTGCCCTGAAATTCTGCGTCTCCATGATAACAAAAATCAAAACAAAAAAAATCAGTTTGTGACTCAAAAAGCTTGGAAGATTGAACACATTCACATAACCTCTCTCCTGCAGGATATCACCAGCCTGCTGCACACCATCTACGAGGTTGTGGACGCCTCCGTCAACCATTCTCCCAGCAGCAGCAAGACACTGAGGGTCAAGCTCTCTGTGGCCCCCGATTCCAGCCAGCGGTGGAGGAGCTATGCGCAGGGTGCAGCAGGTAAAAGCCGCATTATCACAGTGGGTGGGGGGCGGCGGCGGAGGAGAGGTGAGGGCATTTTGGGGTCCCCTCGCGTTGCCTGCTGTCAGCTCAGCCAGAGACGTGTTTGTTGTCATGCAGAAAGGCGGCTGCTTCAGGCCTGTCAGAGCTTTGTTCCGTGCAGTCTCAGAGTCGCTCCATCTCTCTCACTCAATGGGGTTCATTTTTAATGATGGGGGGGAGTGACAGAGCCAAGAGTGGGCCCCCTCCCTCAGAGCCTTCAAATACTCTGAAAGAAACCTTAAGAGATCTGCCGAGTCCTTTTGATAACCACAGCCATTTTTCTTTTCTCCAAAGTTCCCTTTTTTCCTCTCGTCTCCCCCTCTCTTCCTGCCCCCCTTCTTGGAGCTGCCGGGAAAATATAGCTACGTTCAACTTAACTTTTCTCACTGATGACTTGGTAAACAAGTAGTCAGTGAAAAATATCTCAAAAAGTATATATTCCTGTGTGTTTGCATCCTATTGTTTCGGCTATAAATATCCGCCAAGAGATTCAAACAGAGCGAGCTTTGAAAGTATCGCCGGTTGCCTTCATGCTAATTTCAAACTGCATCAGATCTCGCAGACTTAATAAACTATTTTTTTTCATTCCACGCCTTATAAGAGGCTGGGAGTTGAAAAATAGAATAAATGAAGCATTGTTGTTTTTCCTTTTCTATAGATCTTCAAAGTAAAACCCCAAAACAAAGGTTGCTTTCTTCTGAGGCTTGTGTGACTGTTGTCATGTGTATGTGTATGTTTGTGTATTTGTGTGTGTGTATGTGGCCGCTCTGTGAAGCTCTCTTTGATAATAGCCCCCTGTCTTTCACACATACACAGAGTTGTCCCACCCCAGAGAGAAAAATGACAAGTGTATAGAAGACCCCAAGAGTGCAGACAAGAAGAGTCGAGCACTCCTAAGGTAAACCACCTCCCCTTCACACTTTAATTTCTATTATTCAAACTTGTGTCTGCAGGAGGAGTTTGTTATTATCATATTGTTTTTATGAGATCACTGGTTTGATCATCTACTTTTTTCTGACACAGTGAACTAGACATTTCATCCTGAATAGTTGCAAGGAGCAGCTGTTGTTCACACACTTTGGATCTGCAATAGTCGTATATTCTTAAATTAGTTTTGCCCTTCCGCTGTACCCAGGAGGAGTCAGCCCTCTGTTCATATAGTGGAGATTTAAACCTGTGATTTTCTATTCACAATCTCACTTCTCTAACAGTTACTCTGCAGCTGCCTGATCATAAGGAACACTAGTTTTACTCTCTGCGAGCACCACCACTGCTGACCAAAACTGCTACCTAATGAAAGGTGCCGCTTGTGTCCACAGGCGCCACCACAGTGACCACCACACCCAGCCGGGCTGCCAGCGCCACTGTGTGGATGAGAACCTGGAACGCAGGAACCACTACTTGGACCTGGCAGGCATCGAAAACTACACGTCCCGCTTTGGAGCCGGTGAGTGGACCGGGGCCAGGGGGGTAAGGAGGGGGAGACGGGAGGAAGAAACGCAGACCGTGGCCCCTTTGAAGCTGCATCCAGGGGCCCTCATTACTGCGGCACCTGCTTGGAGCCATTAGGTAGAACTACCAGCTCGCTGAGCTCCTCGCCAGTACAAACATCTGGGCTGAGGCAAGCACAATATACCAAGTGTTCAAGGCTGAAGCCCATCAACAGAACAAGCTGCTGAGAAGTGAAATATTAGGTCTAATGAGCAGTGGCCTTGATCTGATGGTTAGTGATGACATATGATTAGTTTAATATCAGTTCTGTTAGGAAGGTGCTAACAGAGATGTGCTCTGAGTCACTGTGTGTCTTCAGCAGAAGATAGAACCTGATACAAAGATGTTAAAATCTCAACGTGGATCTGAGCTGCTGGCACTATAATTTTCACATAGTTGGTTTCTTTTTCCTCTCCTTTTTTGCTGGGTCATAAGTCCCATTAAATTAAATTCATAATTTTACCTGTCCTGTGATGAAATTGTTTCTCCTTGCTTGTATAAAATGAATAAATATCCGTGTCTGTCTCACAGCTCCAGTCCCAGAGCCGACAAAGGCAGAGCCCCAGACCCGCTCGTCCAACCAGACTCGCTCTCGCTCCCACGAACCGGAAAACGGCCACTCCCATTCCCACCACCGCCGCTTGCCGACCGTTGTGGACACTGTCGTCCCAGGCAACCTCCACCCTCCCCGGCCGCGAGGCCAAGATTCAGGGAAACATGCCATCCGTTCTCCCAAGTCCCACAGCCGCACACCTCCTGCACAGACCAGTGGCAGGGTGATGAGAAGCCGAGGTGTTCCTCCTCCCCCTGCCCTGCCCAGCCAGACCCCTCCTCACCAGTCTGCAGCGCCCTACCGCAAGCACAAGCAGCGGTCCAAGGAGAGCCAGGGCTACCGTGCCTTAGGCCCTCTGGCGGCTTCGGGACCAGTGGTGGAGAAGGAGCAGGTGAGAAACCTGCCCAGCGTGCTGCTATATGAGGGGGGGCTTGCGCAAGTGGTGCAGCGGCATGAGCACCATCACCACCACGAACACCATCACCACTACCACCACTTTTATCAGTCCTGAATTTCCACTCTGCCTGGGACAGCTCAGCACTCCTGCAGCCCCACATATCGCAGCCAGACCTGGAGACACTGACTTGCAGTGGCCTTCCTCCTCAAATACTGTGCAGTCCAGTGGCGTTCTAGTCGACATGGGACTAGGGGAGGAGATGGGGGGTCACTGGAGCGGTGATCCTGTACTGAGGTGGGATTAACCAGTGTTAGAAAGAGGTTGGTCAAACAAATGGAAGCTCGGGTATGCAGCAGGACTGAGGATCACAGCTGGGGATGGAGAGGAGGGATGGAGGGACAGATGTGGTAAACAGCTCAGAAGCTCCTCTCCCCTCTGACCTGGTGTCCCACTACCTGATGAACTCTACAGCTCCAAACCAGCACCACAACCCTTCCAGACCACTAAGCCCAAAGGTTTCTAAGGAACAGGAGGAATGACTGGTGTAAAGATGAAAATATATGAAGGAATATAGGTGGTAGGAGAGCAGGGCATAGCAAGAGTATATGTGTGTGTTGAATATTGTTTGAATGTGTGGGCGTAGCAAGAGAGTTTGTGAGTGTGTGGAATATTGTTTGAATGTGTGGGTGTAGCAAGAGTGTGTGTGTGTGTGTGTGTGTGTGTGTGTGTGAGTGTCACGACACTGGTGTCTGTTGAAAACCACTTGAGAAGTGCGCTCATGGGTGCGTGAGTATTTAAAGCTGACTGTCAGGCAGGTTTTTGAAGATGAAGATTCTGATCTGAGCACGCAATACCCCGTCAGCAAGTTTATTGGGAAGGGAAATGCTGAAATGTTATCAAGTAAAAAAAAAAAAAGAAGATCCCAAATCCGCTGCTACCTCTAATTTTCTCCTAATTGTTGTTATGATGGTGACTGACTTAGCATTCAGAGGTTATTTTCAAATTACTTGGAAGCATTTTTTTGAAAGAAGAGGAATTGGGTCACAATCTGTTGTACTGAAGTGTTGAGAAGCTCCTTACTTTAATTAACTAATATTTACTGTACATAAGGTATATATTGTTATCAATTTTACAAGCTTCATTGATAATGTGATATCTTTGTATTCACTATCTTACGCTCTTGTTTGCTTTCCTACTCAGCTGTATTTTATAAGACCACTAGGAGCCCCTGTTTGACAAGAATGTGTATTTCTCACTCATTCTCTCTCTGCTGTGACTCTCTATGCCATTGGATGAGATACGGAAACGTGACCAAGTTATTATGGCTGAATGAGTGAAATCCCAACTCTCAACAAAGCTGCAGAATCGGTGTTTATGGTACATGGCTGTACTTTAAAACACATATCAAAGCATAATAATGGAGTTTAGTTTGTGTGAGCTTAGCTGTAATTGAGCGGCCTTTGTGTAGATGTTATATCTGCATTAGAGCTAAGAATATCATCAGCCTTAACCCATCGAAATGCAAAAACTATAAAGCTTTTGTGAAGTTCCTGGAACTAACAGGTCAATTGATTTGGTCAGCAGTTAATCCCATATCTTTAGAACCATCAACACTTAAATACAGAATAAGAGAATGTCTGTATCTGTGAGATCAGAGTAAACCAGTTGTTTCTCAGGCCTTCTTGCCTATTTTGCATAAGCTGAAACCTTGCCACACCCAGCCAATCAGATGTTGGTGTATATATTCATCAGTATGGAGTTTGACATTTTTTTGAACAGTGATTTATGTCAAGCAATGCTGAACGTGCATTGAAGTTTTCACGAGTGCCCAGCTATAGATCCAAGCAGATTCACATTCACACCCCGCAGTTGTCATGTGCCACAATGTTCTTTTTGGACTGTGTGACTTTAAGGCCAGCACTTTCTCCAGCAGTTCTGTTGTCTGGCCCCTGGCTCTGAGGTCACATGGCTCCTCCCTGTGTTCCCAGCTGTCAGCAGGTCTTTCTTCTTTCAGCTGTCTCATTCCTCTGGTGCTGGATGACACTGGGCCCGGCCCACAGTCTCCGCAAGACCCATAACTCACCGCTGCTGCTCTCCTGCCAACAGGGACTGTCTGCTTGTCCTGTCCCATGATGCTCTGTGGGCGCTGCAGTAAACATGCAGAGGTCGATGGGACCAGCATGCAAAAAAAAAAGTGTTTTTACCTGCGTCACATCTAGTCTGAAAGAGGCAGCGGAGTGGAGTGTTCCCCAGGACTGTTTTTCCTACTGATAATCTACAGCACTTTCCTGTTTCTTCTTTGTAGTGGAGTATGTTTCTCAACCTTTGGAGCAATGAGAGTTTAAGTGCCTCGCTCCAAGGTAGCCACACCCATACAGAGGGGAGAACACATTCTCATTAGCAGACTTCATTCCCAAACAATCCAGGAGACTGTAGGATTCTGTCGCAGGCACGTGCGTTTTTGTGATGAGCAAGAATGCATTGTATGCCAGTCTTGTCCTCCGCACTGAGATGTCCTCTCACAGCTGCAGGCTGTCCTGTAGCGGAAGGCACCAGTCAGACGGCTCATCTCACGGGACCCAGCGGTTAAAACGGCGTCATTCCCCGAGGAAGATCACAGCTGCGCTCCATACCTCAGCTTCTTAACCTCACACTGCTTTTCCTGGACGAGTCCTCACCACTGGACCCCTCATAACACTGTAGCTCCTGACGATACTTTCACCTCTTCTGAAATAAGTGTAGATACTAATGTATGGCTCTAAATAAAAGCAGCGTGGAATAAGGTGACTGTTTGTCCAGCAGGGAGGTCTCATTCACGAGTTGAGGAAAGGCGAATGAAGGTAATTGGCTAAACAGATTAGTCAGACCAACAGTCAAGTTTAATTTGTTTTATTTCGTTCAGCCAGAGTTTAAATACAGACACATTTCTCTTGTTAATTCCCTGCCTCATGTGCATAGAGTAACCTGAAGTCACACTAGAACTTAACAACTTCTCTATAAACTACAAATGTACTTTCATACCTTTGGCCGCATGGCACTGTCACAGGAGCAACAAGGGATGTTTTGCTTTTCTGAAGAGAACCTCAACAGCATTTATTTAGGGTTGTGAAAACCGTAACCTCCCACTGCCACTATCCCTCTCCTGTCGCCTCACATCATGAGAAATGTATGTTTTTTCAAAGGAAAAAAGATCATGTGCCGACATTTTTCTCATTGTACCAGCAGCCAAGTTATCAGCCATCTTGTTTAAAACAACATTTTATTTGGTTTGCCATTATGATGCGAGAGCAGGTGTAACTTTAATCTTTGAAATTATGAATGTCTCCATTGGGAACACAAACGTCAAATCATGTCACACAATCTTCTGTCCTGTTGTATAGGATATCCTGAGCCACATTTCCATGTTACAACAGTATTTAATGCTTCACTAATATCAATGTGTATCAACATTTTCTAAAAAATCTGATGTATACAGAGGTTAAACCAGCATCATGTAGAAAGAAATTAAGTCTTATTTGTAATTGATGACTGTCAAGCTATCTCACTTGCCTACTGTCAGCTAGTACTCATAATGCAGTATCTGCCACACCAATCTGACTCAGCAGGGAGGAATAACTCCACCACAAGCTGTTTGTGCCCACACACAGACACTTGGTATTTGTTCTAAAGGAAAATTGTTTAGCACTAGCTATTATTTCCCTTTCCCCCTTCCTCCTATTTTCTTTCATGACTTTGTTTAGTTGAGATAGATTGTATTTGATTAATTGCTCTATTTATTTGATAGCAGATCTGTGCCAAGGGAAATACCCTTTTATTAAAGTATGAACCTGTTCCTTATAAACTGACTGACTTAATGAGTCATTTCATTTCAGTTTTCACCAGTAGTATGTGTATTGGTGTGCAGATTTGCACAGTGCATGTGTATTTATAATAAACATTATTTTGAAATAATACTGTTTAACAATATGAATTGTTTTGTTTATTTATATTAGTACAACATCTACGTTTGTCTTTCATTGTCAGCAAATAAAACCTTGCTGAGGAAAAATGAGTCGTAACATTGCGAGGTGTCTAGGTGAAATATTAAATGGAGCCACTTATTTCCAGTCTATATGCTAAGCCACAATATATGGTAACCCGATAATGACCATACAGACGTGAGAGGTATCCATCTCATTTAATTCTCTGCAAGAAAGCAAATAAACAAAAAAATATGTTTTCCTTAAGATAATATCTATTATCAGACAACCAATATTATTACCATACTTATATCTGATCATTTTCTACTTCATTTAAGATATCAGATATATTTTAAGAATTTTGCAATTCTCTTTGTTGGATTGTTGATGGATCTGATCCTCATAGAAGCTGGATGTAGATCATATGGAAATGAATTTGTCTATCTGTACCCTCTTAACCCATATAGGATTGTGGAGGCCTGGGCAGGCTGTGAGTCTTTCACAGGGCTAAGAAATACATAAATAAAACAAATACAGACAATCTTTCTCAAACCATATTCCAATTATGATAAAGCCCCATTTCAACCTAACCTGCGGAAAACATGGAGAACCTGAACTCTCCACCCTGTGCGATCCCTAAATCTGTCGGAAGTGAATGAGCTGTCCACTAAGCAACTGTGCAACTTATGGCCATATGAGGAGTGTCTGATCAAAGCAAGAGCACTGGATCTGGATGACAGTACTGCTCCTGGTATTTGTGACAACATTTTTATTGTTACTTGGCTGTACAGATCAAAAGTTTTAACATCATTATACAGTATATCTTTCTTAAAATATTTTCCTGCAGCGGAGATGCACCTTTTCTTCTGTTAATCCAGTGAGTGTGTGAATCGCTTATCGCTCATTTGAACTAAAACTGTTTTTGCAGCCCCCCACTCACAAAGTCAGCAAAGAACTTGACCTTATTCTTATATGAAACTGTGCCACAGACTTCTGAATCCACAGTCTGCATGAATCCACGTGCACTATATGTGCGCCGTAATAATTGGCCCCCCATTCCACCACCTCTGGTTTTGTTCTGCCACAAAACTGTTCCCTCAATAGCAGTCAATGATTTCTCAGAGTTCATCTACTGTAATGACCTCATCTCTGAATAGCCTGGGTCTAGTATCCATCAAACCTGCTCGCTCTAACCTGCCTCAACCTTGGTAACCTTAACCTCATCTGAAAGCTGCGTACTGTTCTCACAGCTGCTGGGAGAAAATGGCACAAAACCAATGACCCTGCTGATTTCAAGGGTTGTCCATCACTCTGATCTGCCCTTTCATCCAGTATCAGTATCACCAAAAGAAAACGTTTTTTCAACGATAAAATCTGCAGTGCCAATGACATAACTCAATCCTGCACCAGACACTGACCTGTCAACTTATATCTTTGCCTCGTCTTTACTGAAAACATGGCAGCCATCAAATCTCTGAAACATTCAAAGACAACCTCTTCCCAGGTCCTCCCAGTTAACGTCTCTCTTTGTTTGGACAGCACAACAGCAAGGCAAACATGCAGCTCTCAGATCAGCTCTGACTGTAAACTCTTCTCTGGCTCCTGTTGATAGCCCATCATTCCACTCACACAGCCCTCTAGCTGAGTGCAAGGCTCCTAAAGGTGTCACATGTTGAACACTTACTACATATACAGTACTTCTCTATCTCCAATGATCAATGGCACAGGATCTTATTCACACCTCTCACTGAGAAAAAAGTATAAAAACTCCGGACTTGTCACATGACTCCCACCAACGACCTCAAAGTCACATCTTCCGCCACACTTGACAGGTGCTTTTCTGGCTTAGGAACATTTCCAACTGCATTTAAAGAAGAACTATTGACCAGTCTCATTACTTATTATCTATGACTATCACAAGGGTGGCTGTCAAAGAGGTTTCCCATTCCTCAACGGAAAAAAACACGGAATTCCCTCCTTGATCAAAATCAGTCTGGCATTAAGGTTCTACTGAAACCGCTCTGTTATCTGTGACTGAAGCTTTATGCGCAGCTAGAGCTGTAGCTCAGTCTTCTGTACTTATCTTGCTGGACCTATCACCAGCCTTTGATAGCCTGCATCCTGCTACCTGTTTGTCCGATATGGGCATCTCGAGCAACTTGCTGAGTTGGACTTAATCGGGGAACCGAGAATTCCTTGGATGTGTCATGGCATGGTAGAACATCCTTATGCCATCTCCTTGCCCAAAACCAAGGTTACGAGAAACCAGGAAGTCTAGTTTGATGGCCCGCTATCCTTCTCTGACCACTAGGCATCTGTCTCACAGTTTCACCACTTTGCACTATACAAGATATGAGAAATCAGGCCTTACCCAACTGTGAAACACAGATTGTCTAGAATGTGGCCTAAGATGGTACATGTCCCTCAACAACTCATCGATCTCCACTGGCTACCCATGCTCTCCATGACAAAAATCAAGTCACCTATGTCTACAGAGCGACGTCTGGGTCTGCAGCCATCTACTTTAAATCATTCATACAGGTTTATGCTCCTCGTCGGCCACCACATCCCTCCAAGGAACAGCAGCTGACATTACCACCCCTGCACACAAGGCATTCACAGTAGACAGTTCTCTGTTGTGGTTCCCAGAATGAAGCCAGTTACCAAGTGCTATCAGAGCAGGGGTGGCCCTTATTATCTTCAAGAACCTCTTGAAAACCCATCTCTATCTAGAGCACCTCTTGTCCCAACACCCTCTACCACCATATCATCAAGTCTACTGTGCAGTTTTTGGTTTGTCTTTTCAAACTGATTCCACACTTACTTGTGGTCTCCTACTGTACTGAAGCTTTAAAATTGTACGTTGCTTTAGATAGAAAGTGTCCGCCAAATGAGTAAAGCTAAAAGTAATGTAATATGAGTACATTTTATCTTTGATTTCCAAGATGGACTGATATAAAAGGTAGGGGGAATTGTGTGTGTGTGTGTAGCAAAGTAAAGCTCCTCTCCACTGTATCTTAACCTTGGTGTCATAGAAGGCTCCCAAATCTGGCCGACCACAGCTGCTCACCACGCCACGCTCTCTACATGCACACACACTTTCATCTGCAGCTTAGCAGCTTATCTCCGGTCGGGGCAGCCTCAGAGAAGCCGCCTCTTGGCAATGTGATATGCCCTCCTCTTGCGTACATGTCTATTTGTGTAAGCGGGGCAGTGCAAGACTTGTATCGTCATTACAATTTATTTCTATCGTAACGCAGCTTACCAGGTTATTACCACTGCTTCACACATTTCAGCTATTAAAAGCATTGGTCATCTACATCAGTGGTGTAAAGTAAGTGGTTACAATCATAATCACATGGAATTTACACATCTTAAAGGTTATAGTAATATATTAAATGATGGCCCATTTAGAGGGTGATTATTTGACATTTCTTTGAGTTATTAGGGCCCGAGCACTGATCAAAGGTCAGGTGAGGCCCTATTGAAATTGTTTTAATTGTAATTGATTAATAAAGCAATATTTATTGTTAGGCTTTCAAATAAGCCAGATGTCTGCAACTAATTATGCAGGGCACCTTCAACTATTATTTCTGTTTGGCCATCTATTTACAGGCTCTCACTTTTAAAGTCGTATCCTTTTGATATATATATTTAGTAGGTGAGAAGAATTAATGAAAAAATTAAGAAATGTCTTCCCGGCTTATAGTGATCATAGCTAATACAGAAAGGGGCTATATTGAAGAAATTTGATTCTACTGAGCCTACACTTTTCTCCTTCAGCTTGCAAAGCGAACATCATGCAAAAGAAACTGTTTTGTGTCAAACCCATTAGAGCCCATACTTTGTATAAACCTGCTTTATTATACTTGCCATAAGTATTGGCATTCCCAACACCTTTGTACTACAGCAAAATAAATACACATGTTATCACCATGCTACTGTGAGCTGAATATGGGAAGGTAAAGGCCCAGCAAACAATAGTTACAGATGAATTATGATAGTATTATGGCTCTTTTTACTTGAATGTACTAAGATTCTGAATGTGAAGTGGTGACATGTTGTTTTGTTGTTGTGTGAAATGCTGATTGTGGACTCAATCCAGCAGGAGCAAAGATCCTCTTGAGCGATCTTCAAAGGGGTAATAAGAAAAAAGATTAAAAAACTCAAAAACTTTTCTGCCATCTTCATTGCAAGGGGGCGATTTCCTACTGTATCCCTTCTTCTCTGTTGCCTGACTTTTTTAGACATGTCCTTTTTTTCCGACTTTGACTTTGATCTGAGCTGCTTTCAACTCTTCACATATGTTGGTAATAGCCTTGGTGCTCATGGAGATTTCCTCTGCCGTGCAGGGTTACTGTTTGATAATGCATTCACGCCTTTTGAAAGGACAGCACTGGAGACACTGTCCTTCCTCTCATGTGTCAGCCTATGTCTGCCGGGCAGTGTCTTTGGGTCAGGACAGGCACAGAGGCAAGGAGTGTAAATCTCAACTGCAGTTTAATGACTTTATCATCAACAAAAACTGTATTCTACATATACAGTTTTTGTTAACGCTGTATCAGTCTTTTCTTTTTGCTGGAAGCACAGCCGACGTTGATCCTCTTAAGCCGTTTTCAGACAGGGCCTGTAGGTGAAGTCCGAAGAACTGGGTCCGGACTTTACCCGGATTTTGCCTTTCACACATGCTCAATGCAGCGGGAGGTTTTCTGCACAGATGCATTCACAACTTGGCAACAGGTGGAGCAGCCTGGTGCAGTAGGCAGAGGACGAAGTAAAGTATTGACTCCGCTGCGGAGATCACGTGATCATGTTTACAGCACCTGGTCAGCGCTGATCACCCACAAACTCTCTTGACATCTTTGTTGGTATCTTCTATGTGTGTGTCACTGCTTTTTCACTGGGAGATATTTGTTTTCTTTGAGTTTGTTTCATTTTTGCATCTGTAGTAGCACGTCATCAACCCACCCAATCTAACAGGGAACCCCCACTGTGTTCTTACAGGTAGAGAAAGTCAGAGGAAACTGCGAAGGCTCACACTTGGACATTTGCGTTCACACCGTTCACACATGCACCTCCTCCAGAGAAAATATGGAGGATTTGCGGAGTTCACTGCATGTCTGAAAGCAGCTTTAGACTACGCTCTTGCAGTTTAACTTGTGTAGTTTACTGTGTAAGTCAATACATTTGTTTATCATGGGAAGGCCATGGATGCACAGTGTAACAGGATTTCGGAGGAAATGTTGCTATGAAGCATATAAATGAAACACTGACATTCTGCTGCATAGCCAGAATAGTGAAATGGTTATCATTCCTTTAATATGAACCCAATTTATTTGCATGATGTAAATTTTTTTTGCAGCTGTACAAATATTTTATGAATGCGTAATTGTTATTTTCCACAGTGAGGTGTCACTTAGTCATTCAATTGTCTTGTTTGTGCATATAACCGAAATTAATGTTTTAATTAAGCAATGTTTTTGCCCTTGTCTGTTTTTTTGTCAGAAAAATTGGGGAAACATATTTCCATGAAACTTGGTGGAAAGATGGGACATTGGCCAGGAAAGTACCCTTTATATTTTGGTGCCTGTTCTGTATAAAGAGGCGGACCCAGGTATTTTTCATTTACCACTTTCTTTAACATTTTTGAGATTCAGAGATTAATTCATGGAACAATCTGGTATATTTAACAAACTGATATCTTTCAGTGAGTACAATTTGATGTGGCCTGATAGAATTTAAGGTGACTGTTGGGCCTAGTTTTTGACACTTACTGCCTGAACTGACTAGTCAATCAGACAAAGTCAAACTGTTCAATCACTCACTAAAAAAGATTAACGGTTGAGATGCTGAAATGATAGTTGTTTTTGGAAAACCCTGCTAAAAATTTGAACTCTCAAGTGAAATGACTAATTGCTGCAGATGGCACATGCTAAGGAATCCCAAACGGATTTATTACATTTTAAGACAACTGAAAGATATGCAATTGCTTTCAGTTCATTTTAATCAAATGCTATAATCAAAGCCTTTCTTGGCTTTTATAAAAGTTGCACAGTGTGGACGTTTACTTCCTGTTTACTGTCTGTTTCATCCTATCTATATTTGTCTGATTCCCAGGTCTCAACATTAAGCAATACAAAGAAGTGTGATTATTTCTTTATTTCTGAGCAGTAAAGTGAACGAAGGTTAGAGACTTACGACACGGGAAGTTGAGCTTGGCGCAAAAAATACATGAGCATTTATGGATGAGCACTAAATGCAGCAATTACAGCGAGCAGTTACTCTGAGGATCTTCCTCCAGAGACGCGTAGGCCTTACAGTGAAAAAAATAAAGAGCAGCAGTGAGTGGAGTAATGGTCTCTCAGTACTGCTCAGCACAGAGGTATTTAAGACTACAATCTGAAAATACTCACTCACTTATTCTAACCCTACTGCCCAAGAGGATATTCATGTGTAAGTATAAACTGTTAAGCGGAGGGACAGATTTTGCTGAGCATAAGGGTCGGAGTGTACTTGCTGTTAAGTATCCTGTGTCTGTTCAGTACGTAGGCTGTGCAAGTCCTCAGTAATTATAGTGGTGCGTACATAAGGTGCAGTTCCAAGATAATAGGTCGCGGCAGCAGCGAGTCATCAGGGGCACGTCATTAGCGACAGATGGGCGGAAACTTTTCAGTTTTGTAGAGTAAGTAAAGTTGTTGTTTTCCCTATGTGTTGAATTTTGGGGTGTGACATACCACCTAAAAATGCACGATTGTCGATTTTCCTTACTTGTTCTTAACGTTAGCCAAATGTTGATCTTCTCGAGGGTCGCCATCTTTGTTGATGTTTACCACAAGCAAATCCGGAAGTAGCAGAAAGATCGGTCTGTGTCAAAGATAATAAAATAGAGCGCTCTACAATCTTTAGTCTACTGGAACATACCAGAAACATGCGTAGTATTAACGATAGAATGTGAACAATCCTGTTCAAGACATAGCCAGTTGCCTATATGTACACATGAGTAAACTGGAAGTATATCGTGGGTTCAAGGCCTCTTGTTACTAAAGCAAAGACTAAACAGCAGTCATTTATTCTTGCATTTAATTTTATGTAATTTTTTCAGAGAGTAATATCCAAATTTTGCCTTCCATATTTAGAGCTATGAACAGCTCACTGGCTATGATGGAAAAATCCTACATCAGCTGGGACTGTAATGGGATAACCTTCCCTGTGCGTGTGTATGGTGTTGTATTTTTGCTGTCGGGTTACAGCAAGTGGTCTTTCTGGGTAGAAATAAACCCTATCTGTGTGTAACCACAGGCGGAAAAAGAGCAATGATATTGACTTAAATATGGGGAAATGAGAGGCTGCAATAATGTGTTCTGTGTGCTTTGTTTCCAGCAGATAGGCAGTGGGCTTTGAAGTGTGGGCTGGCACAGCAGGGTGCGAGCTTCTGTAAAGGCAGGCTGCTAAATGCTAAGGGATGAGAAGGACACGAGGTAGTCTATTACCAATACGGGAGCAAAGAGAGAAAAAAAAGGCAAATCCAATGATAATGTACATCTGTTCCAGTGAATTTATGAGCTTTGAACATTTTTTCATGTGGGATAAGTGGATCCTTTTTCTTACAGAATCTCACCACTTCAAAGCAGATTTCGCTTTGGATAATGCAAATGATCGGAATATGCCGGTCCCTGCCTCCTCAAGAGCATGAAAAGCGAGAGGGAAAGGGGGGAATTAAACCTAATTGGCATGGCAGTCTTTTATGTGTGCGAAAAAGGGCAAAAATAAAACACTTCAATTATTGTCAAGTTCACTCAATTAGGAAACAAGCTGACGAAGTGCTAAAAGTTCAGTTTGCCTGACCCAGTGGCCATTCGCTTTAAATGTCACTTTTCACTGTCAACATTTCCCTTGTTGTATCTGTATCTGAAATTATAATTAGCAGGATTAAATTCACCCTGTAATCACCATGCTGGCACTAGAGAGAGAGGGACGGCTTTGTTCATCTGGGATGTTGTGCTGCCCGAGGCCCGGGGCCAGGGGCCTGCGGGGGGGGAGGTTATTTGCTGGTCCAGTATTTAGCAACTCATGCACAATGCTTCTGTGTGTCATTAAAAAACATGTCCTCCACATATTTACAAAAACTTATTGACTTAATACAAGGTTGGATCCAGCCACAGCTGAAATCTGTTTGGCCCTTGAAGTGTCCTTGTCTTGTCAGTAGTCTTAGAAAACTTGTCACATACTAGGACAATTTGTTTTTGATAATTTGGTAAATATGTACAATGATGTGTGGCTTTGCTCAAAGCTATAGAATTAACAGTAAACAAGGAATGGCTTAAATTATGCACATTACTAATCATGAAATGAGTATGGATGTTGGACATATAATTGGCCCCTATGTGGTGGTTGTGGCCCCTTAATGGCCCCCGATTTAGAAAAATCCTACATCAACCACTAATTTAATTGACTCAAGATGAGCTGCAAAACACTATTTTGAGATTTTGCATTTGTTTTATAATGTGTCAAGTCTATACAACCAAGCGATTTAAAAAGGAGCTTTTTGTGTTTTGGGTTTTGAGTTAATTATTTTTCATAAATGCTAAAAATCAAGTTAAAACACTTATTCTCTAGAATGCATTGGTCTAAGGGTGGAAGCAAAAAATTGTTAAACCATGATTTTCTCGAGATAGATAAATCTGCATCTTGGTCACATTTCCTTCTTTTTAATCAATGCATCATTCTGCTGCGATTATGTATTAGAATTTTTCAAATTTTCCAGAAATCTAAAAGAAATCTAATATTTATCCTACTAATAGATATTTTTGTGTTTCAAAAACCCTGATATGCCTTATTCCTTTGTGCTATACGGCTCCATTGCTGTCCAAAAGCAATCCAATGCATGGACACTATATTTTCACTTTTAAATAATTTGAAACTGGACAGTTCTAACAGATGGATTCGTTAACAATGTGAAAAAAAAGATATGTACCAGTCTTATTCCATAAGTACCCATGTGCCCAAAATGTTGCCTGAAAGGCTGAATTTCCATCAAAATATTTAAACGTTAAAATATGTCTTGGTTTGGTCCATGCTGCTAAAAACCTGTCACAGTTTTTTTTTTTCATTTTCATCCATTAATTTATGATTTAATATACAAGGGGAATGCTGTTCCAATTTCTTATAAATAGTTGATTTGAAAACTTTATCATTTTACTCACACTTTAATCCTGAAACTCAATAAGAATCAAGACACCCCCCTTCCTACGCTGCAGCAGTATGAAAGGTGTCTTTTCAACATTCATTCATTCAATTCATTTTTCAAAGGGCACAGTTCAACTTTTCCAAATTTCAAATCCCCTCTCTGAACTTCTAGAGACTGACTCCCGACTTCTGCAGATAGCGAATGAATAAAACAAGGCTCCAGAAAGTTGCATTGGTTTTTAGTAGATCATGGGAGCTCTTTCTTTTTGCAACATCAAAAGCAGCCGCAGCTCTTTGATGTGGCAGCATGCTGTTTAAGGTACAGAGTGAATGGAGAGATGTCAAGCTGCAAGGTGCCTCTGTAGTTTACGTTGAGTGCTGCAGAGAGCTGCAGATGAAAGGAGCAAACAGAGTTTGATAATGAATGTCCAACAAGTAGGACCCATCTCAGACAGCGCGCGCTCAGCAGGGTGCCCATGCTAACCTTGAGCGCAGCACCCCCGAACCCCGGGCAGACACTGGAGACCAGACTCCATCAACTTTGGCTCTCTTGAAGAAAGGAGGGCCCTCAGATGTGCGAGCTTTAATCTTCCTGTCAATTAAATCCTGATTGACACACACACCCACGTACATATGGTCACACGCATGTGCTCCCCTCAGACAGTTACCTGTAAAAGAGATGCCTTCCACTTCCTCTGTTGAATGCCTCTCTTTGTGGCTGGGAGAGGCCTCTTCAGAAATCTTTCCCATGTGTGAATTTCTGTGTACATCTTCATAAGTTAATGCCTCCAATCATCAAATTATCTTACTTTATTCCTCCTTCCCTCTGTCTCAGGGGAACGTGTGATTACCGATTGCGAATGTAAAATTTACAGTTTTTTGCATGGCACCACTGATAAAGTGATTTTAATTATGGGTGCTGCCTAGTGGCTGGCACCTCTAGCCCTGCAAAGCATTGACTAGTTGTTCTTTGCATTTCATAACCTCGTAACAAAATGTTCTCAATGCTTGTGTTAAAGGGCAGACAACCTTTTGTTAAATAATTGGGGGATTTGTGTGAAACTGGGACTTGTCAATGTAGTTTCCTTATAACCAGCATGTATAGAAAGTATAGTGTGTTAAACGTTGATTAATTAAACATGTATCCATTATTAATATTATTTTTAAGTTTAATTATGCGCTTAAGTGACTATGTATCATAGAAAAATTCACAAAATGTAGAAATATAACAAGCCCTTGTATTTTACTATTTTACTATGTTATACGTTATATGTTATATGTTATATGGTACATCACTTTTTTAATTTTGTAAAGCCCGTCTACTGCGTAGATGCTGCCTGCCAGGTAACAAGAATTGCTCTGCTGTGATGACGCTGTCATTGGTGCAAGTGACAATAAACTTTGATTTGATTTGAGTTGTAATATAACTGATCCCGGAAGGCAATATAAATTATACAAAAATTGTATAAATATAATTCAGTATTGTGATACATTTTTAGCGAGTGAATTTCAATAGATACATATACTTTTCAAAAAGTATATCTATCATTTTTTTCACTCTGAAGCAGATGATTCACTTCTATCAGCATTGGTAAAGATGGCAATGGTAACTCAGTGCTGGTTATTATCAGTGCAGGGGCCAGAATGTGGGACAGCTTTACAAACAAATGGTGAACTGCAATTAACATGAGGTGTCAGCAGTCCGCATTTGACAAATCAAATGTATTTGTTCCAGAGTTAGTTTTTTAGTATGCCATTCCCTCTACACCAACTCTCCACAGAAGCTCAGGTGACAACCTTAATTATTTCTAAGATTTTTTACTTTGCACATTTTTTGCACAGGTGGAAGATTGTAGTGTCTCTTACACTGTAATTTAAAGTTTTTTTTTTTTTTTTCATATATGAGCTATATATCATAACACACACCTGGGTATATTGTATTCCAGTAGATTAGCACCTATCCTTTAAGATTGAATGATCAGTTATTTGATACAAATTGTATTTAGACCTGAATAACTAGGTTTCTTTTCATGGCAAAATCTGCTCAGTTGGTTTTGTCCAGGAACAAACCAACAGACGAACGGTCGGACGGGGGCGAAAACAGAACCTCCTCGGATGAAGTAATATTTAATAAAAATATGTACTGAAAATTAATACTGACAAAGAAAGATAGTTGGCTACATGTACAACAGAATTACTTCAGAATACATTGACCTGCTCATTTGCTTCTGGGAGTTCTGAGACGAACCGATCAGTTCACATTCAGTACATCAGTCCACCTGCTCTAACACTGAGATCATCACATGTGCTTTTCATATCCGCACAGAAAGAATGTGCAGTGAAGAAATAACTGGAGAGAAAGTGTTCTACCTCTGCACTGCTGCTCAGTGACATACACATTAAACTGTCTTGGTGGGCAAAATTATGTAGTTCTGGGCAGCAGTGTTAGTGGAGCACACAGAGCGGAACTGACTCCATGTGGAGATTCATTCCCAATAAACAGCAAACTGAGGAGTTTTTCCTCCAGATCAGGTTTAAATAAACCGGTGTGGGCGTATCTGCAGTAGAAACATGAAAACTTTCTCCTTTCACAATCTTCACTACAACTAGACAGGTCCAAATATCTCTTCAGTCATAATGAAGGAGGTTGTATTATCACTTATTTTCCTCGCTTTGACACAGACAAGTGTTAAGAACTAAAAGAAGAACAGGAACACTCAGAGAAGTATTTTTGGATTATATCTGTATTATTTTATTGACAATTTCTTACCGTCTTCTTTCTTATCCATCCAAACTTGTCTGGACCCCCTGCTGTGGTTTGGATGACAGATCTCCATGTTTGAGCTTGATGCTGGGTGCCTGACAGAGAGTATACCCTGCAATACACTCCCCTTGGTAGACTTGCCTGTTTTGAAAAAGAGGGAGGGAACAAAGAAACATGCTCAAGAAAGTTTTATTCTAGTCTGTCTTTGATAACTTGTGTCTTTGTGTCTTTGAAGATTTTGCCCGACAGGGCACAGTGAAGAAACGATCATTGCTGGTGGTGGGAGCACAGGCAGCGAGGACCCAAGCATTTTAAGTGAGTATTAAGTGATGAAGATCAGGCTCACAGACAGACAGATGTGCAGACAGACAGGCAGGCTTAGACAACAACTTACAAGAAGGAAGAGGAATTTGCAGCTTGAGAAGGCCAAAAAGAAACACAAAGAAACATGAGCAACTGATCTGGCAACTGCCTGCAGAAACAGGGCTTTGAATAATACTGGGGAACATATGCTGGAAATGAAGAACAGGTGTATAGGTACGCTGCAAAGTTCCAGTGATTAGAAAATAGGAAATAAGTAATCAGATGGATCTGGACAAAGAAAGAAAGTGCAGTGACATCTGGTGGTCGGGTGGAGTATGACAGGAGGCTATTCAACAGCTGAGACAGAAAATCCCACACAGAAATACCATAACTTTAATCATGACAATTAGGAGGGAGCTTTATTAACAGTATTTTATATAAAATATAAGTAAGAAGCGATGACAATATGAAACTGGCTCCAGGTTTATGTTTCAATTTTATTTTATTTTGAAATTTAATCTTTTTGTAATTATTCCTCATAGTTCCCATGTTCCCTCACAGCAGAAGGTTTGCTGGTTCAATTCCTGGACTTTGCATGTTTTCCCTGTGTTTGCATGGGTATTCTCTGGCAACTCCAGCTTCCTCCCACAGTCGAAAAACATGCAGATTTGAGTTAAGGTTTATTTGAGACTCGTAGGTGGGAATACTGTTTCTGTATCTATTTGCCTTGTGATACTCTGGCGACCTATTCAGAGTGAACCCCGCCTCTCGCTCAATGTCAACTGGGATTGGCTCTAATGCCCACTCACCCTCAAGGATCATTGGTATAAGATGATTGGTTGGGTGTTATTTCTTGTTCCCCCTTTCAACAGAATTTGATATAAAGTTCTGTATCCAAACAAATTGCAATAATAGCAACTCTGAACACAAGGGTTACATGTCAGTTTCCTTAGCATAGACGAAAATATGCGTCCAAATCTCTTATTCGACTACTTCATGCTTTCACAGTCCAGTTCCGCAATAGTTTCAGTCATCAATCCGATCGTCTCCCTCTTGCTTCCGTTAGTGGTGTCTTTCAATAATCATTTCCCTCTGTGATATTAGCGTATGTATGTAATTCTTCCCTTTGTATACATATTTCTTACAATTATTAACCACTCAGCATTGGTGGGTGGATATATCCACAGTTTGAAGTTTACATCAGTTACAAAGCATATTGTCTAGGTTGTCTTGGTTCTCAGTTACAACTATTTTATTAATTGTTACACAGTAGAATAACTATAATAGGAAGATTTTTATATTTGGTGATTATTTCATGTCTGTGAAACCATTCACTGTTTATGTAATTGTACAAATATATATTGGGTTATAGTTCCATCAAGTGGTTGCATGAGCAAATTGCAACCAGCACAGAGCTACTAACATGAAAAAATGTCCCTACATTTAATTTGTGGTGGTGTTTCTTGTCAACATGTAAAAAATATTTTCTCCGTTAAATAATCCAAGGGCTTGTGCTTTTTAAATAGTTCCATCCCACTTCACTTTATACCAAAATGCAAAACTAAGACCTCAGGATCCGGAATGTCAACACATGCCAACGCAGTGAGCACTGTGGCAAACTCTAATTAACTTTGAATATGAATAATCTACATGCACTTAGCTTTTTTTCTATTGTGAAGGGAAGTGCATGAATAACTGTCTTGTGATGTCCACATGCATGCATTAGTCCAGTTAGTCTGGAAAGTTTATTTCATTTGTTGGCATCGATTTAGTTTCCATTGTACAAAAGGGACATTTGTGGCAGAACAAGTTTTGCTTTCGGATGTGGAATGAGGAAGAGGAAAAGTCTGAAGTATACAACTTCTGTGCTCAGACGACAGATGGAGGGAGTGGACATTTTGTGCTGTGAAGACTCTAATGTAAGTGATAACTAAATTACCGTATTGTGTGTTGGATGCTTTAGCAACTGAAGTCACTCTATAGAGATGTGGTCAGTGTGACGAACCAACAACAAGTTATGCTGTTGAATAATTATTCTGCTGTGTTTTATGAACAGGTACAACCAAATGAAACTTGAAAGGAAAAGTAAGAACAAGATGACATGTGACAGGTTGGGAAACCGGAGGCAGCAGCATGTTTGCCCAGGAGTTTGTGCTGAAACAACGGACAGAGATACTAAATGCACTGTGCAGCAGTGGCTCAGCTGAACTTCTGGAAAGAGTTCTGGATCTAATGCTGGCCCAGGGGGAGCTTGTGTGGGAGGAATACCAGAATGTACAGGTACCGGGTAGAACTCTGTATACCAATGCCCGACACTTGCTCGACCTGGTTTACACGAAGGGCGTGGACACCTGCGAAATATTCCTCGCAGCTTTCAAACAGGTCGTGCCAGAAGGGCAGGGGACTGACCTCCACTCCTCAGGATGCTGTTCAGGTCCCGAAAAGAAAGACGCATCTCAGATCACAGCGACCCAAACCCTATTGATTGATAGACCGAGCCTTGTCAGCAGCCTACAGGACTGCATTGCCGGTGCTTTAGAGGCTCTCACTGTGTCCGGAACCTTCACCTCAGCAGACTGTGATGACGTACAGCTTCCTATACACACCCCCTCTCAGCAGGTACAGTAAATATATAAAAAACTTCCATTTATTGTTGTTTTTATTGACAACTTGGGACATTATAATGGAAGGGATAGTCGAGAGGTCACGGTCGACGCCCCACTTCCCAGGGTCCTCTGTAAAACGCCAACATTGTAGTCGGTCAACTGAGTGGTTGTTGAGAAAATCCCAGCACAGACAAATGCCTCCATTTATAGTTACACTGCTCAGTCTTAAATTATTGCTGACTATTCTAACATGAAATGCAATTTAACAGTGCTCATCTTAAAGAAAATGCACTTTTTCAGCTTTTTGCCGTGGGCTATCACTGTAAAAAAAAGTGATTTCAGAGAGATGACTGTTTTATTTTTTTTGCCCAAATTCTAAGTTTAAATGCCATAAAACAGATTATCTTCCTTAAAGATATTAACCACAAAATAAAGTCTTAATCCGTAAATATATTATGGGACATAATGGATTTTTTACAGGATTATTAAATTGCTATTGAATATGAAATTACATTTATTTTATATATTTAATAAAGAGAAACATTAGGAAACAGCTAGCCTGGCTCTATTGACTCTGTTAGAGTTGCTCTACTTTCAGAGAGAGCCGGCTAGCTGCTTATTTTGGTGGCAACACCATGGGTAAGTATTTACAATGCAGTTAACATAAAATAGCCTGATCAAAAAAAAAACAAATAGCCAGGGTTTGTGAGAAATCAATTCTGTCATCTTGTGGACAGGGAGACATAATAGCATATACATAGATGTCAGTTATAAAATGAGGAAGAAAGTTGTACATTTACATTTAAGCCATTTTAAGAACATGAGGGGAAGTTTTTTCACGACAAACGTTTAGAATATGTAATTTTGAGGAACTTTTATGGCGAGTACTGAAGAGACTCTTTTTTACTCTTCTAACCAATAATAATGCAATAAAAGAGAAATAATTGCATCAACGGAAATGTTCAATTATTTACTTTTAATAATAAGCCTGTTGTCATTCATATGTTAATCAGGCAAGGCGTTTGCTTGATCATGTCAGATCAAAGGGCGAGTCAGCGGCAAAGGTGGTACTGCATCATATTCAGCAGCAGGGATCTGGAGCATCACGGACCCAAGAGAAACTGACACCACCAAAAGGTAGGTCATTATCATAGGCGTGTTGAAAATTACGCAATGTAGTTAGAGAGCAGCGGTGGCAGTCCAAAAATAGAAGTGACTCATTCAGAAATGTAAAAAGAGCTGTTGCCAGCAGGCCACAATTATACAAATATATTGTGATTTTTCAGTGCCACATTTTCTAAGTTCAGCTCATCTGTGGACTTTCTGCTACAGAGTTGTTCAAGTACCAGAAGAAGCTGAGCAGTTCCGTGTCTGCCCAGTCCTGTTTTCTCAGTACTTATGGAGGGACCAGCCACATCTCCTTGGATGACATCTACACTGAGGGCCAGCTGGAATTAGCTCATGACTGTGCTGATGCACATGGACCTTTGGACTTGGAGGACATAATCGGTGCAGTGGGTACAGTTAACAAGGAGGCTGATACGGTGCTGGTGTCTGGTGAGGCAGGCAGTGGGAAGAGCACCCTACTCCAGAGGCTGCACTTGCTCTGGGCTCGTGGGGCAGCCCTCCGGGACTTCCTTCTCCTGTTCCCATTCAGCTGTCGCAGGTTGAACTCGGAGCACCGGGAACTGTCTGTCCAAGAGTTGCTGTTTCAGCATTGCTGCTGGCCAGACAAGGAGCAGGAGGAGATTTTCCAGTTCATCCTGGACCACCCACATCTCACCCTCTTCACTTTTGATGGCCTGGATGAGCTCAAGCAGAGGTTTTCAGACGAGCACAGGCTCTGCTGCCCCACCCAGCGTGCACCTGTTCAGATACTATTATTCAACCTAATGCAAGGATCACTAATGAAGGGGGTGTGGAAAGTGGTAACTAGTCGTCCAGAGGCAGTGGGGCCTTTGCTGAGAAAACACCTTCGCAAAGAGGTCTTTCTGAAAGGTTTCTCCCCAAGTGGGATTAACTGTTTTGTGAAGAAGCATCACAGTGACCCAACTGTGGCTGCTAAGGTTTTGGAGTCCCTGCAGACAAACACAGCTTTACTTGGACTGTGTCATAGTCCAGTCCTCTGCTGGATTGTGTCACAGTGCCATAAGGAGTTGCTGGGCGGTGGAGAGGGTAGTCTACAAACAATCACAGACGTTTATATGATGATCTTGCAGCACTTTTTACAGCGCCGAAGCACCCTGAAAAATGCCACGGGGTCCGGTTGGCTTCAGGAGGACCTAAAAACAGTCTTGCATCTAGGACAGCTTGCGTTTGATGCCATAGGAACCACCTGTTATATCTTCTCATGTACAGATCTGAAGACATGCGGTGTAACTGAAAAGGATATCGGTCTGGGCTTTCTCATTCAAAGCAAATATATGTCCTCTTCCAACAGTAAACACTATGAATTCCTTCATCTGACTATGCAGTGTTTCTTTGCTGCTCTGTACATTGTTTTGTCGAGTCACACTGACCGTGCTATCCTCAAGCTCTTCGAGCTGCAGGACATGAGAGAGACAAGTCAGAAAGGCCAATGCTTCTGGGCCTGCTTGCCCACCACTGCCCAACAACAGCAGACTCAAGGGGCAGAAGCTTCAGCAGCCGAAACAACAAATCTTCAAATCACGGCCACCTTTGTGTCTGGATTACTGTCCCCGCACCATCGGAGCCTGTGGCTCTTCTGCTGCCCCAGTTCTGTGATGGAAAAAAAGATCAAACAGGTTTCGAGATGCCTGTCCAAAGGGATGCAGAAACACTTCAAGTCTATCCCTCAACCTGTAGCAGGGGAGAAAAAGAGCATGCACGCCATGCCCGGCTTTGTCTGGCTTATCAAATGCATCTATGAGATGCAGGAGAACAGAATTGCCAAAGATGCTATCAGTAAGCTGGATGTAGACCACCTGAAACTGACCTACTGTGACATTGGTCCTGTGGAGTGCACTGCACTGGCCTATGTGCTCCAGCACTTAAGGAAACCTGTCGGCCTCCAGCTGGACAACAACTCTGTAGGTGATGTTGGAGTGGAGCAGCTGCTTCCCTGCATGCATATTTGTAGTTCCCTGTAGTGAGTATGAAAAGATTTTATGGTTATTTATTCCACTGTAAAAAACAATCTTTTCATTATCTTGAACAAGCTCTCCCTACTTCAGAGAGGGCAATAAGGCTGACAAATAAATACTAAGCTTGAGTGTCGTTTATTTTTTCCTTTATCAGCCTCAGAAATAACAACATCACAGATCAGGGCATCTGCAAACTGATCGCTAAAGGTATCCAGTGTGAAAACTTCCAGAAAATTGCGTATGTACAGCTGAGAGGATTTATAAGACCACTATGAAAATACCAATGACATTCGATGAATTACCTTGCATAATATTTTGTTTCTATCCAGGCTCTTCAACAACAAGTTAACTGATGCCTGCACTCAGCACTTTTCTCATCTTCTGAAGACCAAGCAGAATTTCGTCTCTCTGAGGTCAGCACATCAAATATTTCCAGCAGTCATCACATGTGGCACTAGTGTGAATCTACAATAATAACTCAGTCTGTGTGAAATAAAAGCAAACAAACTTCTTCATTGTCTTTCAGGCTGGGCAACAACAACATCACAGCAGAAGGAGCAAAGCAGCTTGCAGAGGGGCTGAAAGTCAATCGTTCACTCAAATATTTAGGGTAAAATTAATCCTGAAATCAATCCTGGAAAAAAAAAGATCTTGTTGGTAGTGCATTTCCATTTACTAACCTTTCTTTCTATTCCCAGGCTTTGGGCCAATAAGATAGGTGATGCAGGAGCAGAAGCCATGGCCAAAGCACTAGAGCACAGTCAATCTCTGATTTGGTTTAGGTAATATTTGCATTAGTTATTTGGACATTGCTTTAAATATTATTAGAATTAAGACGGTGTGGAAGATGTATTACAAGTAATAGAAAAACACTCAGTAGAGTCCCAAAAGTCCCCTCATAAAACCACATTTGAATTAACAAGTTTTACAGTTTTTATTCATCGGCATAGAATTACACACCAATAAGTATAATAAATAATTTTATGAATTAGTCTCTGACAAATTAGTGAGAATGTAGAAATACGACCGATCTCGCAATGTTAAAGAAAATGAAAACAAAATTCCTGCTCCGGATCAGCCCCGTTATTTAATTCTCAAGTCTTCCTTGGGTCCAGCCCCACCCCTTTGCAAAATTTCATGGAAATCGGTCATGTAGTTTTTGTGTAATCCTGCTAAAGATAAACAAAAACACAGAAGAAAACATAACCTCCTTGGCCGAGGTAATAAAGGTATTAAGCTATGCTGCCCTTATGTGTTACTGCATAATGACCACAAATGTATATATAACGTCAGTTTCAGTTGTATAAAAATGT
Organism: Limanda limanda; assembly: GCF_963576545.1. NCBI lineage: Eukaryota > Metazoa > Chordata > Actinopteri > Pleuronectiformes > Pleuronectidae > Limanda > Limanda limanda. The sequence continues at coordinate 13,024,505 of NC_083638.1, forward strand.
TTCTGGAAGTCGCATGATATACATCTCTTCCCAATTTACTTGTCTGCAATTTATTTTTGTCCAGTAGCTACAAACTATTTTAATGTAACATTTATTATATGCCATCTCAGCCTGGTGGGTAACGGAGTAGGGGATGCAGGAGCGTGTGCCCTCGCCAACATTATCAAGAACAGCTCGTCACTGCAAGAGCTTTGGTAAGAGTCAGAGGGAACCAGACATTTGTATTCACCCAGTGTCCGTTCTGACATTTGAGTGCTCACTGTACAGTTGTGCTTACACTGCTCCTCCCTCTCATTTCCTGTTAAAGGCTGACAGAAAACTGCATAACGAGAACGGGAGTGGAATGTCTGATTCAAGCCCTGGAACACAATGCACACATGAAATCAATATGGTGAGTGATGTATACTGAGCCATGCACTCACAAATACAAAAGTTGCTTCTGTTTTTTTGTGGTAAGTCGAGTGGTTGTCTGCATCCTGCTTTTTTGGGGTGATGGAGGACTGTGCTGCCAGTTCCAGTGCAAAAAAAACAACTGTTGCTGTAAACATTGCATTCTATTCTGGAACAAAGAGTTATTTTGGTGACAACTTCCTTTGTCATTCTAAACTAACTCTGCATTGTTAATGAGTAATGTTGCTTTTTCCTTTTTGCAGGTTGAGAAACAATGACCTCAGTTCGGCAGAGGAGGAAGAGATGACGCAACGTGAACCGAGACTGGTTTTCTGATTTTGCATTAAGTTGACAGGGGACTGTGTATTGCTTGTGTTTTTATTTATTATAGGAACATTTTCTGTTAAAATATGGAATGTGAAACTTGTTTGTTAAAGTGCATTGCATATCTTCTATTTAAATGTTATATTATATATTTTTCTGTTTATCTGAGTATTTATAAGCATTATGAGTAGGGCCTGGTATTTTTTGCAATGTTTATTCTGTAAAATAAAACAGCAGATTATACAAAACGACTGGTACCAATTTCCACCGTGACAGGCCCACATCGGATGATTTGATCTGATCAATATGTTGGGTTCATTAGAATAGTCAGTGTCACTAGTTTTGAATTTTGTATTGACGGCATATCATTATTTTAAAGTGTGGAATTAAGGAATATAGATAAACATCCCAGTAGTGCATTAATCAGCTGCAGCCTTAAAATCTCCTCAACAAACATGGAAATATTTCATAAATACAGTAAGAATGTATCTTTAATTATAACGACAACAACATGATTAATATAAATAATGTTAATAATGCATAGGTTGTTCTGTAGTGACATATAATTAACATTATTTAAGATATTACACTGATATAGGCCTTTTCTGATATTGAACATTTCATTCTGAATACATGCCGCTAAGATAAATACTAATACTGTATATTTACAAAAGTTAAAGTTTGAGGCCTGACCTGCATTAGAATATACTTATAATTCAGTGTTGCCTCTATTTCAGTAAACATTCTGATACTAAATACCAGAGAGCCAGAAGCAGCAGAGTTATCTGCCCTCATCTGTCCACACTGCAACCGAACTACATATCCTGCCTTCCATGGGAAAACCCCACCGAGCGGGACCTTCCTACAGACACATCGAACAGCCAATCAGCGCCCGAGAACCCAGCGCACGTCCAATGGCTGTGAGCGACTGCAATGACGTCAGGCAGTCATGTTAGTGAGGTGATATCCTGTAAATAATACATCTGTTAGCCGTAGCGGTGCACTGGGCTATTATTCCACTTATTCCCCGCGGAGAGCAGCTTTATCCAGATGCTGTCAGCACACCGTGGAGGGGGGCAGTCCGCTGGCAGCCTGCCCGCTGTCGACCACCTCGCCGGGCTCACCTCAGCCTGATAGTTAGCTGGTTAGGGCGCTAGCATTAGCTAGCCACTGAGCTAATCAGAGGTTAACTGGCTTTACGGGAGGAACCAGCTCGTCTCCAGAGGCCTGTATCTGACCGGCTGGACATTTGAAATGACTTTCAGCTGCAGCCTCTAACCGCAGGGAGGTGTATCTCAGGTAAGAGGGACGTTAGCATTGGTGTTTATTATTGTGTGTTCATGTCACGGTGCGTTGGCTACTTCCCTCTCTGGAAGGGCCTCTGACTGACAGCTCCTGCCTGGTGATGACACACCGCTGCTCTGGTTGTCAGGGGAAAGGAGCATGAAAACCAGGCATGGTGCCGCTGTCAGTGATGCTGACGGAGGGAGACGGGAAACTGTTAGCACGTCTGTGTGTTCATCGCCTCAAACACGGAGCTAAATCAGTGTTGAATCAGGTTAGCGTTAGCCCGGTTCAGGTGGAAATCACTTTCAATGTCCTGCTTGTGTCTTATTCGTTAGCCTCTGGTGTTGTAGTGATGTTAGCGCTGATGAAACGTCCCTAAAACAACCAGGTTTACATCTGTCGTCATGTTTGAAACGAATGACGGACCGACAGAGTTCTTGACTGTGTCAGGTGATTGATCATCATATCTGAGGTGTCATCAGGGGAAATCCATTCGTCTCCTACTTGTGTGTGTGTGTGTGTGTGTGTGTGTGTGTGTGTGTGTGTGTGTGTGTGTGTGTGTGTGTGTGTGTGTGTGTGTGTGTGTGTGTGTGTGTGTGTGTGTGTGTGTGTGTGTGTGTGTGTGTGTGTGTGTGTGTGTGTGTGTGTGTGTGTGTGTGTGTGTGTGTGTGCCTGCGTCCGTGCGTGTCAGAGATACTCAGCTATCTGCTCGTCCTCAATGTCTCAATACAAACTAAGTAGTTATAGAAATCCTATACAAGTACTAAAGACAATCATACTTAGGGTTGCAAAATTCCAGGAATATTCAAAGTTGGAAACTTTCCATGGGAATTAACGGGAATATACGGGAATTAACGGGAATAAACTGGAAAGGTTGTGGGTAATTTATACTAACTGTATTTACTTGACATAAACAGACATAAATATAAACATTTTGTTTTGTCATAGGCTGATTTGAGCCCTGAGGAAACTTTGGGCACTTGACTATATGCTTCTGCATCGTTGTGTCATTCTTAACATAGGTCTTTGCACAGTATTTGCAAATGTACACAGCCTTTCCTTCTACATTGGATCGGGTGAAATGTCTCCACACATGAGATAGTGCACGTGGCATTGTTCTGAAGAATAAGATGAGAAAAAAGTTTGTAAAAAAAACGCTAATGCATTGCCAGAGATATAAATAGTTAGCCGAACAATTGGAATCGTCTGTAAACATATTTTACAATTGATGGATAAATGAATGGAAATAGGCTAGATGAACAGATGAACAATCCTCAGTCAGCATGCTAATATATTTCCCCCAGTAATATCATCGAAACTTTCCTGACTAGTCCTGCACACTACAGCAGGCCTCAATAGCCCTGCTGTAGTGTACAGGATGCTAAACTTCCCATGGAAACTTTCCGCCCCCTTTACAACCCTAATCATACTGCACAAGGATGACTGGAAATCGCTATCACATTTCACTCATAGACTGAATACACAAGTAACCACAACAAGCAAACTGTACTAGAGGTTAAAGGGTAGAAATCACCCAGTACATTATGGATTTATCTGAAGAGCGCCCTTTTCATTATTTCATATACCTCCCCGTTATCATATTGTATCCTGTGTCCTATATTTTTTGTTCAGTCATAGTTAATAGTTCCTCATTTCAGATTGTCTTGTCGGAAATCTGTCGAATGATTGATGAAACTGTTTCCTGTTGTATATGCCTGTCTGATTTTAAATAAAATAACTATTCTTACTTGTTTTCAGTCTGTGCTCATGAAGGAGTTATGCAGTTGTACAAATATATACTACACAAGAATAACTGATTGAAGAAACACAGTGGAAAGTCAGGGTGGAATGGTCGTTACTTACATGGATTTCACTCTGGGTACTATGGCTTCCTCCCACAGTCCAAAGACATATGTGTTAATTGGAGACTCAACCTTTTCTGTACGTGTGAATGTGAGTGTGAATGGTTGTTTGTCTTTGTATGTTGGTCCTGTGATACACTGGCGACCACTCCTGCGTGTACCCCGCCTCTAAAGTCAGCTGGGATTGGCTCCAGCTAACTCTGTGACCCTCAAAGGATGAGCGTTATAGATCTAGTTACAGTTCCAGCTAACTAATCTTGCTGTTATTATTTTGATTACATCTCTGTATTGATCTCCTAGCTTAAAGTTATTTTAGAGATGGTTAAGTGTGTTATTCTTTACCACAGATCGCAGGCCAAGCTTGCCTTGATGTTGGACCTCCTGCCCAGCATGCAGCCATGAGCTCTGTCCTGTGGAGCCAGGAGAAGCCCAGCGGGGGCTTCAGGGAGGACTGGCGCTTCTACATGGTCGTGAAGGAGTGTACGGTGGAGAAACCTCCCCAGAAGACCCTGCGGATCCCCCGTGGCAGTCTTGGCCAAGCATGCCAGGAGCGCAACAGCCTGGGCCGAACTCTGCCCCAATGCAAAGGCAAGAAAAGCATCCGCATTCTGGACCAGACCAATGTGGTGCTGAGCCTGGACGAGCGGGATGTGCAGGAGCTGGACGAGAAGCTGGCTGAGCTGCTGTTCCCCATTACCAACTGTGAGGAGAGATACGCCCTGCTCTGCAACAACTCTCGCCTAGTGCGCTGCTGTGATATTGACTGTGGTTCCAAAGTGCGCGTCCAGCTGCGCTCAGGGGATGAACCTCTGCCTGGTGTGGTCCGCTTCAAGGGCTCGCTGCTCCCTGACAGAGCCCTCTCTGGAATCTGGTTTGGAGTCGAGCTGCTGGTGAGAACTTTTGCTTTGTTTGACTCTGTAGTAGATGCCTTTCTTGTGTTTCCTGTGTTCATTGTTCATGAGGATTTCCCTATAATAGAAATATTAACTCCAGTATAGAGGTTTTTTTATAAAAGTTTCACAAAGACAAATTGCTTCTGTAAAGGACTAGTGTGAAGAATATGGCGGCCTTAAAGGTATTTAAAGTATTTAAATGTAAAGGGCCTTTTCTAGGGTAAAAAATACTATAATTCCTAAAATGTAGATGATTACACAGGGTGAAAACATCACTGGGATTGTTTTATATTCAGCAAATAGATCGCTTTCACCTAAACCCTACACACTAAACGTTTAACTTCTAGAAGATTAAAAACAACAGGTGCACTAGTGAAACCTAAAGTAAAATGAATGGCATGAGTCAGAGATATGCTAAACTGAATGTCAGTAACTAGCCGGTCACAATTTAAACAATCTTTTAGTCTGAAACAAAACAAACAGCTTGTGTTTTGAGAGCCTTCTGAAAAAGGGGATTTCGCGTTACCCAAATAAAATGTTCTTAATTATGCCCTAATGTGCCTAATGAAGGACAAAGTATTTCCAGATTTATTCATCCAGATTCTTTCTGTTGAGGTCAAATGAAAATGTGAAATATTCACACTTGTTGCTTTCACAGTGAGAATCTCTCTCACTGTCACAGTTTGTATCGTATACATTTTGGAATTGTCTAATGTTATTTCTGTGAATATGGAAACAAGGCTGCAGTGTTTTACTGACAAGTGCAAGCAGATGATAACATTTTCATTTTTGTTTGAACTATTTCTTTAACCTCAACATTTGATTATTTAATGTCATGCCATTCATTCTGTTCCATATGCACAACAAGTCACACAATACAAAGGGTTGCTTATTGCAGCACAATGTTGTGTTTCTTCTTCTGAGTCTGGCTGTCTTCTTCTTGAGTGGGCTGATGGAGCTTAGGCATTCAAACTGGAGCTTAGTATGAAGGTCTCAGAGTTTGCACATAAGCATTTGACCAAATTCTGATTTCATGCACCCTTTCTAAATAGAGATCACTTTGTTCTTATGTGAATAAATGCCAGTAGTCATATGGATATGGGACTTTTAATATCGAAATGGCTCATCAGTGAAAAGGAGCACAATATGTTACAGTAAGGGTCATAAGAACATCTCGTACCATTCTAGATTTTTTAATGTTTTTATCATCACAGTAAGTCAAGTTGTATTCCGGCTGCAGCAATCGATCACATGCTCTCACAGCTCCATGATGTCGACCTCCCTTCACTCTGAAATGCTGAGAAAGCAGCTTCGCTACCTGCCCTCCTTTTTATGACAATAGGTTGAACATCTTTTGCTCCAGCTCTGCTTCACTCTCTTCACTTATTTCTCCCAGGAGGAGGGCCGGGGCCAAGGTTTCACGGAGGGCTCCTACCAGGGCCGCCAACTCTTCCGCTGTGAGGATGAATGCGGCGTGTTTGTGGCCCTGGACAAGCTTGAACTCTGGGAGGATGATGATGACGGCACAGGCGAGCTAGAGGTGGACCATGTCAATCTAGTGGAAGAGGACCAGGACTTCCCTCCACTGGAGATCAACTCCAGGGTCCTGGTGCAGACCAGGGACGGACCCGAGAGAGGCACAATCATTTTTTGTGACCTGCTGCCAGGAAATGAGAGCCTGGGGTTCTATGTTGGAGTTGACATGGTAAGTGAGACTCTCCACATCCAGTAGGTCATTTTATTGTACCCACAAATCTATGTCCTGAAAGATGCAATAACAGGTTGTAAAATTGCGTGTGTCATTAATACCAGCAATGGGAATTGATTAAGCTATTGACAAAAATCAATTTAGAATTTGTCCTGCGTTTCTGTTTCATAAAATAATCACTTTAAACATTACAGTGACCTTAAACTTCTGCTCAGACAAAACAATTTGCTAGATCTATATAGGATCTGGGTTATTCAGAGACTGGAAATATGGGGAAACAGCTTCCTTAAGAGAACATCTGGAGCGCACTAATTAACATGTTTCACATTGTTTGCTTGGGCTGTGCAAAAATCTGGAATGCAATCTTCACATTTTTGATTTAATGCCGTGGTTATGTGGTGCACTGATTTTTGATAGGGATTATTAACTTCTTGGTCTGTTTGCCTGGCAACTGATACTGATCAAGAAAGAGCTTAGTCAGTGATTTGTTGAATTGATTAAACAAACTACATACAACTGGTTAATAAGTACAACAAATATTAATTCCCCCAATTGTTCCTTCTCAAGTTCATTGTTGGTTTTTTATAATTTCAAAAAATTATTTTGCACATGAGTCAGAAATGTTTGTCACATGCAGGATGCACGGCAACATTTTTGGTTTTGGTGTCATTACTGTAGCGGGCCGACATTGCAAGTAAAGTGTTCAATCCCAAATTTATAAAGGAAATGAAAAAAGAATTGGGGAAACTTGCACCAATATTTTAAAATCTACAGAACATGCTCCCATCCCTTCTTTAGTGTTAACGTCCGTCCCTTTAACTATTACATAAATTAGCTAAATACTGATTAATGATGACGTGAGAGGACATCACAAACATTCTTTCATGCACTCCCTTCTCGGATGTTGTTTAAACAATATTTATCATATCATTGTGTCAGTGGAGTGTGGCCACATGCCCAATATCAGCTATAACAATATGGGACAAATTATTGGAGTAACCATGTATGCCAGGTTTTCTGTGGTTTAGTTTATCCTTTGTTGTGATTGTTCTCAGCAAGTTTAGGCAACATGTCTTGTTGCCTGCAGGATCACAGTAGCTGGTATCTATGACTACTGTTGTCAGGCGTGTGTGGTATTGTAGTCATAGAGAGATTGAAACGCATAACTGAGGCATTTGACTGCTGATCGTTAGTAGCAGCACCCACAGCAGCAGCAGCAGCAGCGGCAGCAGCATCAGCAGCCCACTTAGTGCATCTGAGCCACCCACACAAAGGCTAGGCAGTCACGCGGGCAGTGAGGTAAAGACTTAGTGCTGTATGACCCAACAGCGTGGCAAGGGGCCAGCAGGCAGCTGAGGAGAGCCCACTGCTCTGCCTCACTCTGCGTCCAGCCTCGCCCTGCCTTCTTTAGCAGGTGGCACTAGCCTCATGCTTTTCTTGGACTATCCCGCTGGAGCAGAGTCCTGGATTCCCAACTAAAGAGGAATAGCGTGGTTGTGCTCGCGGAGAAAAGACATAGTGCTTTTGGGTGGTAGGACTTGAGGTGGACGATCTGTTGTTTGTGCGGAGAAGATGAGATGGGCTCTTGGATCATCACGATACAGAGGATCAAGCTTAAGCATTATTTTTAGGTGGAGCCTAAAGTCAACAGACTCGATTAACCACCAGGAAGATACAAGGGGAAGAAGCACGTGCTGCACCAGGTTGTTTTAAAGAGATGCAGAGTGTCTGAGAGCGTTTTGAGGTTCTCATGTCTCCAACTCTTACAGGACAATCCTATCGGGGACTGGGATGGTGTGATTGACGGGAAGCTGCTGTGTAATTTTGCCAGTTTGGAACACACTCGACTTGTCCCCATCTGTGACGTGATGCCAGGTGAGTCACTTAGTAATTGTCCCTGCTTTTGTGCCATGTGCGTGTGTCATCAAAAAAATATTCAGCCGTCCAGCTCTCGGACCAACACTGAGCTCGCTCGGAGCGTTCTGAGTTTGTGTTTTGCTCGCAGTGGGAACAGAGAGCCTTTTGTGTTGATGGCTCACTTGTTTTTGAAAGTCAAGTGAGATACTCGGGCTCTTTGTTCTCCACATTCAGGAATTGTTTATGTGTGCTGGTGCCGCCTCTCCAACTTTTGTTAATTTGGGAAAATTTGACATCTCTCTGTGAGACCCTTTCTTTTGCACTTTGTAGACGGGCTTCAGCAAGTATTTTGTAAAATCTACTGACTAGACAAAAAAATGTTTTCATTGGTTCTTAATTTGTGATGCTTGACAGTTGTTCTTTGTAGGAAGAAAACTATACTTTCCTACATGTCTACTGACTTTCATTAAAGGCTGAATGTTGAAACCTAAGTCATTATTCAGAGGCTGTAGCAAAACACATCATTGCATGTGGTAAATTATTTTAATATACAGTTAGTTAGCTCATACATGTAAGTATCTTTCCTGTAGCTATGGAAACTAAAACAAACACATTTTTTGGTGATGTAAACCAAACATTTCTTTTACAAAACACAATTATAATATTTTGCAAAAGAGTGTTGTTAAAGAGTTTGTTTTTTTGCCACCCTGCTGCAGTGAAAAATAAGCTATGAAATATGTGTTGTGAGTGGTGGTTAAAAGTTAGGCATAGTTGTGTTATACTTATTGTTTTCTGTCTAATGTGTGTGTATTTCTGGGCCATACAGAATATTCCATGCAGGACCAAAGGCTGCAAAAGCACAGTTTTGCCCCCAGAGGCACCAACAGTGACAAGTTGTCCTCTGGCCAAAGCAAACCAAAGAGCAAAGGTACTGCACTGCACTGTTTGGTGTAGTAACTCTTAAAGGGGCATTCTAACAAGTTGTCTGGTTGTGATTCTGATTCTGCATTGTGTATGAAAAATGCATCAAACAATTTCCACGTAGAGGAAATACAAAATCTGTAGTGTTTTGTGTATTATCATGAGAATAAAGTTGTAATATTACAAGGAAAAACAGTCATAAATTTATGAGGGTAATGTTGTAATTTTAGACTTGGTGTCATGTTAGAGTAGGAATATTAGAAGATCAACTTGTTGCCATAGTTAAATTGTTATACTTTAGTTTAGGTTTTACAAATGACAAAATACTAAGTCTTTTGGCTCGTCGTCACATTATCATAAGTAGCAGGATTTTTAAAAGATTGTGCAAGAGACTGAGTCTATTCTGAAGAAAGGACTAAACGGACTTGAAGGAAATTGCCTCTTTTGTGGAGGAGGAAATGTTTGGTAGTGGTCGACTGTGAGGCTTTCATTGTAAAATCTTTGTCTTCTTCAGAGGTTTTTGTAGTTTCTCAAGAAACATTGAGATTAGTTCAACACTTTGGACACAGAAAGACCTCTTTGCATACTTTATTTTATTCTTGTAAAATTACGAGATATTATGATCACTATATTATGACTCTAGTCTCAAAATATGACTTTTTTTTATCGTAAATTTTCGTAATAATATGACTTTATTCTCATTAAATTAAAACTGAATTCTTCTTTTCTCATGGCTCCTTTTCTGGAGCTGATTAAATTATTTTTTTCTTTAGGTTTTCTACCCTTTTTGAATCTCTACTTGTTCTGCTGTGGAAACTGTCACAAAAACATACTCCCACACACGTGCACACACTGGCAGCCGCATACATGTTTTCCTTATCTTTATCTTTTGTATTTGTACTTGTGTGATTTACAGGATTAGGTCATCAGTGTGGCAGTAGGAGCAAGTCTGAATTTTACTATACTTTAAATGGCAGCTCTGTTGACCCCCCAGCCCAGTCCAAATCCAAAAGCACATGGTACATTGATGAAGGTAAAAGTTGGGTACTCGTGGGTGTCAAAACATCTTACCAGCAAGCTACTGTTCACAACAAGCTACCTACTCCTTGGTTTTGCTCAGGCTCACGTTTATTGGTGCTGGATAGTGTTAAAATGCCATCACACATAAACTCAAAGTCTCCTCCAAAAGAATAGCAGGGCAGAGTGTAGATAGTTTTAGTGATTGGTACAGTTGTAGGGAACCTGTCTCCCACCTTCTAAAAATACATTGGTACCTAATATATTTATATGATCTTCAGTGTTTTTGAATTATTATTATGTGAGTTTAGGTTTTTCATGATTTTGAAATAAATCTAAAGTCTCAATAATGAAGGTCTTCTTATAATAACATAAACTTTAAAGTACAGAAAGTTTATCATTTTTCAGAGTTTCTGTGTCTATGTGTTGATGATTTTCTTTCTCAATGACACGGATGTTATTACTCTCTAATAAACAAGACAACCAAAGAGCTTTTAGCTGACAATTTACAAACACTTGGCTGTGGCAAAGATTATAGATACGTCTCTGACTGTAGTTTTTGAGATAATTTGACATTTTAAGTAGTTCTAGGACTCTAATATTCATTAATATCTGTTGTACTTTATTTACCTGTTAAACCTAATTCATTATTGTCTTCACAAAGTGTTTCACTTGATAAAACCTGCTGAAATTTGATATAACTTTAATTATAACTAATGCTTGTTTTAGATTTAGTTTTGACACAGAGCTGTAGCGCTGAAACAGTGGTAGTCAGATGTCTTCAATATGCAGGCTTATAGAAGAAATACCACCAACACAACTTATCTGATCCATGAACCAAAATAGTTTTCAGTAGGACACAGAAGAGGTATATTTTAGATGAATAACAGAGAAACAACGGGAATATTCATCTTTTTTCTTTTTTGTAAATTTATATTTAGCACAACCAGGCATTTTGATCTACTGCAGTCTCACATTGTGCACCAAATAGGATATATGTGTGGTTTGGCTGTTTGCCTCTCAAGGTCTGTAAAAAACAAAACAACAACAGATAAATAGATAGACTTTGAGACATAGCTGCGTATTGATCGACGTCTCAGAGTCGGTGTGGTATGACACATCGAACAGTATTTTATCTGCAAGAAAAATAAAATGCTCCAGAAAACATTGTCAGAGTTTATCATACTAATCTAATTGTACGCTCATACTTACTTACATAAAAAAGGTTTACCAATTCAGGTGGGAGAATGGGAGCTCACTACAAAATGTAATAACTGGGGAAAAACTCCCAAATTGTTCAATCTGCCATTATAAGGTTTGGATAACAACAAGAAGGTGCAAGCTTTAAATACATGTTTGCCCCGGACATGGTTTGAGGGGGAAAAAGAGGAAAAAGGAAAAACAAGAGTCAGTAGTTTGTTGTAGTAGCTTGCTATAAAACCCTCCACTAGTCTCGTCCTTCATCACCTTTTTCGTGTCACATCCACCTGCATGGATTAATTGGTGTTGCATAAGGCTTTCAATGATGCTCAGGGCTGCAAATTACTCCTTAACTGGCTGTTGTCTTGTTCTGGCTGCAGATGTAGTTAAACAATATATATTTTTTTTAAATAACACTGTTTGCAAGCCAAAGCATTAGTTAAAGCCTTTATATCTGGGGTTGGGACTGACGGATTCAGTCTGCACATTGTGTTTTAGTATTTCCATTGGTCTAGGGGGGGCACAAGTGTTTATTCCATTTTCATGTCAACTCCAATATGTGTCATTTGTGAAGTCTTTGAACTATGTAAAAAAAAAAAGAGTATTTTGCATTTTAGAGGCAGATTATGACTGAGTGTGTTATACATGTATGGAGCTCTAGATGTTCAACTCTCTGTTGTGGATAAATATTCTAATAATCACGGAGCCACAAATGTGATTACTTTGCAAAAACTTCTCAAAATATCCAGAAAATATAAAAAGAAAGAAGTTTGAAAAAGCATGATTATGATTATAATGTCATGCGACCTTATACCAAAGCAAAACACAATACTTGATTCCCTGCAATAATATATCAGCTCTAATGCATGTCATTTAATATACTGTTACAGCAGTAAGCAGAGGTGCATGCCTGACTGCTCACTCATCCTGTGAATGTGTCATCACCTTCATATTCCTGAGGGTCATTTTCATTATTTTGAATTATTTGTCTTTGTGGTTATGATGCTGTTGTGGTATCAAGAAAGTAATCCACGCTTTAGCTTGTATGTATTGACCAAACTGATGTAGTTTGCAAACATGAATGATGATGCTCGTCTTCTACAAACATGTGGTTATGGTTTGAAATGTGGTTATCTGTGGTTTAAGAAATCAACATGTTCCACTAAGTCCTTTGATACCGTACATACATTTAAAGAACTTCTCTTCTTTCTCTCGGACTGTCAGCTGAAAATTATAGAGGCATATTTCAGGGCTGCATACGCTGGAAACATGAGTCTGCACAGCAGACATCACATGTCCACTAACGGTATTTTAACACTAAGGCCAGGAGCTTGAGTCCAGGTGAAAACTTGCTCTTTCACAAATGGTCAGTACTTCTATACATCATTCCAAGCTGTGGATCAGCTGTGGTGGACCGGTGTATAGTAATGTTCAGTGATTCAGCACTATTCACTCTACAGTATACCAGTACACCCTATCACAGTTACCCTTACTCCTTATACAACATTCTGCCTCAACAGCAGCAGCATGATCTAGGGTTTATCTCTGTTCATTCTGCAACAAACTCTGATCCAGAGGAGGTCAGTTAAACAGGAAACACTTGAAAGACTGACATCTCTAAACAGTCTAAATAACATGATGTGTTCTGTACTGTAACATAGATATTAAGTTTGTTTTGTGGTTTCTTTCCTGCAGTTGGGGAGGACCCCGCCAAATCCCTTACTGACACGCCCCCCGACTTCAACCAATCCTCCCCGCCCTCCAGAGCCCCACCCTCTGCCTCGTTGTCCAGTGACAACAAGTTCCACTCTCTGCCCTTTAGCCTGAACCGGAAGACCGGGCCCATCGACAGCATGAGCCATGGGCCTCTCTCCCTTTCTGTCCAGTCGGTGATGGGAGAGCAGCCTGAGGCGCCGTCGCCCGCTGCTCCTCCCTCACCACGACCGCCGACGCCTCCCCGAGGTCAGCCAGGTCTGGAGGTGGGCTCTCTGGTAGAGGTGAAGGAGAACCCCCCTCTGTGTGGTGTCATTCGCTGGGTGGGTCTGCCTCCTGGCCTGCCGGAGCCTCTCGCCGGGCTGGAGCTGGTGAGACAACTCAGCAATGTTAGGTGTTAGATTTAGTTTTCAGTGTCACTGCTGAGGAAAAGCATTAACAGAAAGTATATAACACTGGTGAAACAAATGATAAAGACATTCTTCAGGGGACAGTGTGTTACAAAACATTATTTGCACACTGATAGCAAATGTAATACATTTGATTGTGTTACTGAGGCTCGGGCGTTCTTTTCTTTACTATTCACATCATAACTGTTGTGCTTTGTCGTACTTCAGTCGTTTGTTTCTGCAATTTAAAGAGTCACACAACGCACACATCCTAGCCGCCATTCACTAATTCATATTAATTGATTAATGTTTCTGTTGCTAAATAGTACTCTGATGCACCAGATGGTTTGTTACACAGAACCAAACTGGGAAGGCTGTGTTGAAAAGTGTTAGAATAGGGTAGCACTTAAATATATAGTTGGCATGTGATTGTATACACAATCCGTCTATCACCATCTATACTGGTTGTCAAAGCCAGTCGTGAAAAGTGCTGTACTTTGCTCTGGTTTCAATAAAGAAATACTTATGCTATAGCAGCTACTACGCTAACCTCTTTAAGAGCTGCCATTGTTGTTGTCATACCTAGGAACCGTCAGTAGATGTCGGTAGTTCCTCCCTTAAAAGATCTAGCTTGGAATAGCTTGGAATAGCTTGGTTGAAGATATGGAAAAATAAATATTGTTCATTTTGCTTCAATTGTTAAGGACCAGTTAAATAACATAGTAAAAATGTTCCACGCCCTAAATTATATTCCCTTTTTGGGAATTGTGTTAATTTGCTGTCTTGCCATGAGTTGGAAAAAAAGATCTACCTCCCATATCTGACCTGTCAATATAAAGCTAAAGCCAGCAGCTAGTTAGTTGAGTTTTAGCATAAAGACTGGACACAGGGGAGACACTTCCCAGTCTTAAAATTAGTACAAAAAACACATTGTCACCTGGTATTTCTACAGATTAAATGGTGGGGTTTATACCTGACAGTTTGTTGGTATAGTGCCTTCATGGATTCTCTGCTGCTGACCAATCTTGTGGTGACAAAATGACTCGGCAAAGTAAGAAGAAGCATCTTTCGTGAGCACATTTTCTTTCAAACTGAATGCTGATGTTATTAGACGTCCTGTGTAAAGTGCAATGTCTAAAATATCTGTCACTAAAAGCCAATTAACGTTGAGACATTTTGTAAACAAGTCAGTTCCAAAAGTACCTGAAACCCGATCAGTGCAGCTTCAGACAGAATAAATGTAGGCGTATGCAGTAATATTGTTTACACAGGCAGCAGCTGATCCGAACTCGACCTTCACTTTCAGGAAGAAGAGTGTCCTGGTTGCACTGACGGAACCTTCAAAGGCACGCGGTACTTCACCTGCCCACCCAAAAAAGCCTTGTTTGTGAAGCTCAAGTGCTGCCGGCCCGACTCCCGCTTCCCGTCCCTGCACCACTCCTCCAACCCCATAGAGAGGTGCAACTCCATCGGTGAGTGAGGACCAGGAACACAGCTTATTAAAGACACAAACTCAATGCTTTATGTTTTCCCTTGTACAATGTTTGTGTACGCAGCATTTGGGGGTTACCTGAGTGAGGTTGTACATGAGAACACGCCCCCCCGCACAGAGCACGATGGTTTGGATGTCATGGTGGGAAAAAAGAAAGGCATCCAGGGCCACTACAACTCTTGCTACCTGGATTCAACTCTCTTCTGGTCAGTGCTCTTTAAGTCTAACAGTAAATACTGTATCAGCTACAAGCGTTTGCCATTTTATATTTACGTCTTCCGTCATATTGATTGACTATGTGGTGCTTCCTCTGCCCGCAGTTGCTGTGTTTGCCCGGAGGCAGGGGCTTATTAGTAAACTGTTTTAAGTCTGAGAGGGGCTGTGAGCTGGCTCCATGACAGTGGTACATCTGGTGTTTCTGCTTAAAGGCCTTTGAACAAAGCAGTCAACAGAAATTACTCAAATGACAGGGGACCCCTTTAAATATGATCTGACTGATTTGACTTGAGTTTTAAATTCTAAGTGTTTCATTAGTCTAAGTGTTTCCCATAGAAAGACTTAGTTGGGTCGATAAGACGTTGAAGCAACACTATCTTAATTGTTTAAATCCTCCTACCTCCCTATGTCCTGATAACCTTAAATACATAAAGTCGTCTGAAAGAAAATTAAATAAAGTGTATGGTCCTCACAGGACTGTAGTAAACACGACAAAGTATTTATTTCAGACCAAATTACATAATTGGCTGATGCAACTCTAGCAGTCATCGGGCAGTGAACGTTTCTTATGCAGATTGGTTTGGGTGAGCCTTTGACAACACAGTTTACAAGTTTACAAAACTCATATTTTTTGATATCTGTTTTTTTCATTTCTGACGATTTGCCAAGTAATACTGTTTAACCATAATTTATTTGGATTAGATTAGATGAAGGATCCATTCATTTTAATGCCGCTGTTGTTTATTCTGTTCTGCAGCCTTTTTTCATTCAGTTCTGTACTGGACACGGTTCTTCTGAGGCCACGATCAAAGACTGACGTAGAATATTACAGAGAGACTCAGGAGCTGTTACGCACAGAGATAGTCAACCCCCTGCGCATGTAAGTCCCAGTGGTGTTTTGTACATGCAGGTGTCACAGGTTGTGCAACAAACTCTACTAGTACAATCAGCTAGCTCGTAACTTGCCCGGTCTTTGTTCTCCAGACACGGGTATGTTTGTGCCACGAAAGTGATGAAGCTACGGAGGATACTGGAGAAAGTAGAAGCTGCCTCTGGGTTTACCTCTGAAGAAAAAGGTAGAAGAATGACAAAGATGATTGTCCAGTAATGTCTCATCGATGTTGATGGTTATTCTGAAGTTACTTCCAAGTGATTCAATTCTAATTTAAGCACATTTTGTGCTGCAGATCCTGAGGAGTTTCTCAATATCCTTTTCCATCACATACTGAGGGTGGATCCATTGCTCAAGCTAAGGTAAGGTCCAGTCTTAGAATCCTCTTTGGCACAATACAAGTGTAATGTTGAATTCTATTACAGTTTATTAACTTCTGTCTTGTAATGCTTTAGTTTCCTAAGCAAAATAACTTCCTGAAATAGTTGACGATATAGTTATTTATTTTCACACAAACCACAATGTATTTTTGACATGGTGTGAAGTAGACAGTATTTATCAGACTCTGCAAATATAGTTTCACATCCCTGCCAACAACAGGAATGTAACAGGCTGTAATATCTATATTTACACAGTCACACACTGACAGTGTAGGGAGAAGTGGTGTAGTAGTTATTTTTGTCATTTTGTAAAATCTGCATCAATGGTCTTGTTTGAGGCTCTGTACGTCAAATGATTATAATTTATGTCTCAGAGAGGGAGATGTCTTCATCTCAATAATAATAATAATAATACAAATTATTAATACAATATAATTACTTATAATAAATTCATTGATATTGTGTTATTTTTGTCCTGTGAGAACTGAAGCTGTGAATCAAACTCTCCAGGTCGGCAGGACAGAAAGTCCAGGACTGTTACTTTTACCAGATCTTCATGGACAAGAAGGACAAGGTGGGAGTTCCCACCATCCAGCAGCTCCTCGAGTGGTCCTTCATCAACAGTGACCTGAAGTTTGCAGAGGTGAACTTAATTTTGGTTACATATGTGTCATGATGAGTAAAGTAGAACATTTGGTATAATACGCTGCTGTGGTTTTATTTGTCAGACTTAGATAATAGATGTATTCTGGTTTGGAGCACTCGTATCCAGCTCATAGGTTCCCACAGCGTCTCGTATCTTATTCTGCTGTGATTTCCTATGAAGGCTGTGTAGGTACAGGCTGCTTTGAAATTTATGATAATTACTACCGTTCAAAATAAATCCAACAAGGGTGTGAGGATAACATTTTTAGATGATATGAACTGAGTGTGTAATTTATGGTTCATTTATGAATGGCTGTGGTTAGAAAGGAATATATAATTTTACACTTTTTTAAATTAATTTGAAGATACATATTTACTTTATTATTATTATTTACAAAATAATATTGTGAGTATACTTTTAGCATCCCCAGCATTTGGTATTGAGGTGGATTGGCTCCACCTTGTGTTCATTATTTGTTATTGAAAGATGAGTAGTAGACTACGTGTGTAGTTTTTCTTAGGGTTCATTGGTGTGTAAATATTTATTTTGTTTTTCAAAAATGTGGAGTGAATTTCTTGGTTGTTTAAATGCTGGTTATGAGAACTAAAGTCCATGAGCTGTGATCCTTGTATATCCTCATTTACCTACATGTCATAAATAATAATACAACATTTTTATAGCAGTTTTCATAATATTAAATTCAGCTCAATGTGCTTTACATAATAAGATTTTTTTTTTAAATGATGTTAGAAATAATAAAATATAAAAAATTTTAAAGGGTTAAACCAAGATTAAGATTAGGATCCATTTCAGAGAATGAGTCTTTGATGTTATTTCTGAATTTTTTCGGCCACCTAAAATAGAACTAAATCTGAGACTTTTAGAATAGAGTCATAATTTTGGATGTGCGTCATTTAAGATGGGGGATATATGAAAATAGGGAATATGGAACTATTTGTTGAGCTGTACTTTAGTACAAGTTTCAGAATTATTGAAATACTTAATATTTCGTCACATCAGCACCACGTCAAGTATCAGGGCATTTGTTCTCATAATATTACGACTCTTCTCAAGAATGACTTTATTCTCATAATATTACAATGCTATTATGACATTATATATAAAAATCTCAAGAATGTCTGTCGCAGTTATCTTAACTTAATAAGACATCGTTTTGTGATGGATATCAAGTACACAGCTGCTTGTCTTCAGGTCTCAGTCTTTGTGCGGCTGATCTTTGCTGAAATGTCCTCAGCTGCTTTTTTGATGACTTATTCGTTTTTCTCTTTCTCTGTCCCTCACATCCTCACAGGCTCCCTCCTGCCTTATCATCCAGATGCCCCGGTTCGGCAAGGAATTCAAAATGTTCAACAAGATTTTCCCCTCACTAGAGTTAGACATCACAGACCTCCTTGAAGACAGTGAGTTGTGGCCAATATATTTTTTTTGTGTGTGCGAGTGTGGTGTGTACTTTGCCGATCAATGGTGATTCAGAGCTGTGTGGCGTTCGGTAATGAAATCTCACCGTCATTGTCACTGCAACTCAGCTGAGATGAAGGAACCTTTTTAAAAAGAATCTTGCTTTACAAACCTGCTCTTAACTGAAGAACTACACTTGTCAGCAATGATAAAGGAACGTGTCTTTATCATCCAGCTCCGAGGGAATGTCGAATCTGCGGAGGCCTGGCTTTGTACGAGTGTCGAGACTGCTATGAGGACGGGGATATCACCGCTGGCAAGATCAAACAGTTCTGTGAAAAGTGCAATACACAGGTAAGCAGCAGAGGGCATTGTGGCAACACCAGTTCAACAAAAATAAGTTGAAAAGTCTGTGTCGGAATGATCCACTTGGGGGCGCCAAATCCAAAGGAATCGCACTGTGTCAATGAAGAAGTTATGTAGCAGATCAGTGGCTTCAGCAGTAGATTGTAACACATGGTCTGTTAATTTCTTTACTAGCAAATAGTCACATTTACAGAAATTATATTACATTTAAATTAACTTTGCTTATCTGGTAGTATGAATCCTAAAATGTACTTTCAAGCTTTCATTTTCTGTCATTCTCTGTTTCACACATTTTGAACCCATCATTAGGCCACAGTAACGAGTGTGTAAGAGTGTGTGTGTGACGGTGTGTCTGCTTTCACTGATTTAGGTTCACCTCCACCCGAGGAGAAAAACCCATCGGCACGGCAAACTGTCCGTCCCCAAGGAGCTGCAAGACGGCACGGGTCGGCAGGGCAGTTTCCCCCGTCAGAGGATGGAGCTGTTCGCCGTGCTGTGCATCGAGACCAGTCACTACGTGGCCTTCGTCAAGTACGGCAGCGCAGACTCAGCCTGGCTCTTCTTTGACAGCATGGCGGACCGTGATGGTGGGTGTCGCTGCCTCTAGATGCTCTGTTTGCTATGACATCAAACTGATCCTTGCAATGAAGTTGTTAGTCAGGGGAACTTGTGAGTGCAACACAAGTCAGATAATTTACACTGAGGGATGCAGCCGATGCCTCAGAAATCCATTCGTTAATTATTTCTACACAGATACTTCATTCAGTTTAAATTAGTGTTATTTGGAATTTTATATTAAACTTTGCACATTTAGTTGTAACCTTAAGACACTATGTCTTAAGGTTTAATAATTTCACAAAACAGCATATCTAACACACACTGCTCTACTGCAATTAGCTCCAATCTAATTTGATTACAAATTAATTTTCTTATTAATGTTTACATTTGATAGATACTATGAGTGAAAATTTCACAGACAATAATACTGTATAATACTTTAAATTAAAAAAAGAAAATCTAACACATACAGAATGATAGTAGTTGGAAACAGGAAGTAAGCTGTGTTTGGAATATTTGCTGAATATAACTTTTAGTTTCTTATTCAATAAATACTGCAATATTTTATATTATTTGTCAATGACTAATTGATCAGTCGAGTAATGTTTCAGCTTCAGTGGCTACTTCATTTAAATATTGCAAAAACTTTTAAGTTTAACTGGTGGAAATAAAATCCTTTGAATTATTTGGAAATCAATAAGCTGTTTATATCTTCTAGGACAGTTTTCTAAAAAACAAGAATTAGTTGTGACTATAATTTCCCCCAGACTTGTCTGCTACAAATGCTTTATTATTGTTCCTAACACCTACACCCGTGTGTCTGCAGGAGGGCAGAACGGCTTCAACATCCCGCAGGTGTCTCCCTGTCCAGAGGTGGAGGCCTACCTGAAGATGACCCCAGAGGAGCTGCACGCTCTGGACCCCAAGAGCATCCAGGGCCAGGCCCGACGCCTGCTGTGCGACGCCTACATGTGCATGTACCAGAGCCCGACCATGAGCCTGTACAAGTAGAACCCTCTCCCCCAAAACCCCAACCCCTCCATTCCTGGCCCTCAGCCACACCAACTCCCCTTCCCCCCAGGGCAGGAGATTCCCAGAAAGACCAAAAAATACAAAAATAAACTGAAAGAAGAAAGGCTGCCTGCCAGCAGGGGGGCTGTCTGGAGTTAACCCTCTCCACCCCACCTTTCCTCAATGCCTGCCCATTTCCGGAAGTTGTGGAGATGCAAGAAAGAGGGGGAGAAGCCTATTTGCACTGTGCATTAGTTCAAATGTCGTGTTCTTCATGTAGTCCTATGTAGCTTCCCTGTGTCTCACAGCTGAGCGTTGGCGGCGGATGACGAAGCAGGCTTTATGAAGATTCCCTCCCTTTTCTTGGAGGAAGGAGGAGGATCAGAAGGGGGGGGGGGGCATGTTTGCAACGTTGTGGCCGACAAAACATGCAACAAAAACAAGACAAGAGACCTCATTTACCTTAAGAAAAGAGGAGTCCTGCTTTTCTTAATCACTGTAAGAGACGGGAGACGCCAGGTTCAGGAAGCAGATCAGCGCACAAACCCTCGTCCAGCTTGTGTGTTCTGTCAGAAACACTTGTGTAAACTCTCTCAGTAGCATAGATTTCTCCGGGTAGTAAAACATCAGTGTAGAATCTACTGTGCAGTTGCATTAAGACCATCCTGCTCTTCGTGAAACAGTTTACATATTTCTCCATCACACTGTGTAAATGTCTTTACTGTACATGTTTTGCAGAAACAGATGTAGCCATTGTAAAAGTCTCACGTCATTACTGCATATATATATATTATAGTCGTACTCAACCAATGCTGCACTTTTGTTCTATCCCCAAGTGGACTTATAGGAAACATTTAGGTTTTTGCTCTTTAGTTTTTTTTTGCTCTGCCATTGGAAGTGGCAGCGAGTGCAAATTTGTTGTTGGGGAGACTTCAGAGATTTGTGTTACAGAATACAAATGCGCTTCTCCTCTGTAGCTGTAAAGAATGGGCTGCATTGCTAATGCAGAGTAGATGCCAGATAAATGCATGAAGGGAGACTTGTACAATGGCTCCTGTTGTAATGCTCGGCTGGTGGAGCACTCCATGCGTTCGTAGGGTCAATGAGGTGAAATACTGGAAGTAAGAGTGTGTGCGTGTGCGTGTGTGTGTGTGTGTGTGTCGTGAAGAATTTCACATGCAGTGTTTTTAGTCTCGTTGTGTTGATGACTAAATCTAAATTATATTTTATGTTCGTGAAGCCTTTTCTCTGCCCGGTCATGGTGTCTCTGACTTCCTGCGGGTGAAGTGGAGCAAGTGTCGACTCGCTGCCTTTTCATGAAGATGCGACATGTTTCCAGCCATTCGCCAGATAACTAATGAACTGTGTTCAGATATTATTATTTATTATATTCTAATCATATTACAGAACTCATGTTGTCCCTTTTCAAGAAACGACACAGGGGTTAAAGACACTGTAAGGTTTGGGTACTCCTTGTCCACTGTATATTGAAGTGAGTTTTTGTAGTTTACGCTGTCTCAAAGCAACTACTGAATGTTAATATTGAAACG
Organism: Limanda limanda; assembly: GCF_963576545.1. Lineage (NCBI taxonomy): Eukaryota > Metazoa > Chordata > Actinopteri > Pleuronectiformes > Pleuronectidae > Limanda > Limanda limanda. Next base: position 13,046,596 of record NC_083638.1, read on the forward strand.
TCGGAACAGTGTGGCGTTGACAGAGGATTGCAAATGAAGTGGCACGAGGCTGGTAACCTTGGGTCTCCATGTCTATGTATTTAAAGAATTAAAAGCTTGATCCATTGTATCCCAGTTTTGCAGAATATACGTAAACCAACTATACCCTGAGATATGAAGTAGTTGTTGGTTCTTTTTAATAAATCTCACAACATTGGATCAAACCGATCGACCCATCGCAGATGTTGGGATCAGCATTTCGTGCATTTGCTCAAAGTCACAACTTAAACATGGACTCAGTTGTAAGCTAAAGGAAATGATGTAAAGGGTTTTATAAGTTGGGTTCCAGCTGACAACGTCCATGTAGTTGTGAGTGTCCACTGTCCCAGGGATTCAGACAGAGGACCTTGTTTAGTGCACGGCTGAAGCTCATCGCTGACTGGAACCTTGTTTTCTGTGAGAGACGTCTCGGAGCAGATGATTTAGGTTTTTCTGTTGCATCTGTACATTATAGACATACAGTATGTAACGGGTGGGAAATTAATGTCCGTGATGTTCCTGTAAATGTTAACAAAATAAAGCCCATTTTGAAGGGTAAGCAGCATGTTGTGTGTATTTCTCTCTGAAAAAGACGGTTTCACTTAAACAATACAGCCATACTGATGACAGTGAGAGGCCACCATGCAGAGAGGGGAGTAAATATTACTATACATGATCTGTGAGTCGTGGCTTGACCTGTCGTAAACAGTAGATAATTAGTGTTGCTATTAAAACAAACATTGACATGTTGGAGTGACTGCAAAATAGAAACTGCACATTTACTACAAACAATGTATCACTTTAACATGAACTTACTGTTGAACTAGTAACTTTGATAGATGAGAAGAATGTCTCTACTAGTATATACAATATACTGTATAATCAGTTTATATATGTGTATATAAGCCTCCTCAGGCTAATAAAGAAAGATTTTACCTCCTAAAAGTAGCGAGAGGTATTTATTAATTACGTAGGAGGTTATGTATTTGTCAGCGTTTGTTTGTTTGTTAATAAGCAGGATTACACAAAACAACTGTGCAGATTTCTATAAAACTAGGTGGAACAGGATGTATATCAGTAAAGTGAACATTACATTCTGGTCAGGGGTGGATTCAGGACATTTTCTTAACCTTGTGAGAGAGTTTTTCAACATTTTCATTGATTTCTCTGAAATTGAGTCATGGACCTTGATATACAAATCAAGGGACTGATATTTTATATTTGAGTGTGTATAATTTGGTGCTGATCCAAATAAAAATCCAGATCTAGTGAATTTACAGGTAGTTTCACAAAGTTCCTGCTGAGATGAGTTGAGCTCCTTTGTACTGCATGCTGCAGGAGGTTTTACCCAAAACTTATTTTTATGTGGATTCTGTTATTGATGCTGTTAAAAAGTGGGTTGTTGTGTGTGAGAAAAGATGGAACTTTAAACCCACATCAACAAGAAACAAACACACATGTAGAAAAAAACTACTACTGAGTGTTTCTGTAAAACGACAGAAACTGACTGTCATCAATTGCTGGAGATTTCATTTAGGGTAATTGTTATTGTGATTATTACTATCACATAGCAATGTTTTGGCTGTAGCACTAAATCCTTGTTGCTGTCGGTGTATTTTTCAAAGTGTGTGTTATCCACTTCTCGACAAATCTGTTTGTGCACTGATAGGATTACAATAATCAAGCACAATTTAAGACTCTGAAACAGTGCTCATCCTCTGACTTGTAAATATACAACATCAATATGATCACAGCTTATGTTTACAGTGGGATGAGCAAGATTAATTCCATTGTTTTGACCACTTGTTCGTCTCCAGTCTTCTATCTGCCCTATATGTCCAGATTAAGTCTACATGCACTGACCCAATTCCTTGTCAACCTCCGACTAACCGATACCTCGGGATAAATCATCCCTCATGCCGCCCCCCCACCCCACCAACAACACACATACAGGAACCCTATCCTACATCTTACCCCCTTTTTAGTTTTTAGTCAAACTTGAAACCAGCTTAGCAAGCTGACTTTAGAAGTGCCAGATAAGTATTTGTCAACAGAACAGCTGGCACACAATGCCCTCTTGTAGCTTTATGCCACAGCATATGCCAGCCGCTCGTAGTGCGTGGTAATTTAGCTGGGGCTGGTTCTACGGGAACAGATGGGCTCAAGTATTGTTATTCTCTCTCCAGCTCCGGGCCCCTGGGGGGAATCACTAAATAAAATCAAAGCAGATGGACCTCTCTGGGCTAGGCTGTGTTTATGATAAACAGCCAGCGCAACCATTGTCCGTCTAACACCTTAACCCCACCCTCCAACACAAACTAACTGGTAACGGGATTACAGTAGTTTAACCTCGCCGGCTCTGCCCCTGCAACTCTATTTCACCAAAACAGCAGCCTAAACCCACACAAACAGACACAGGAAGTGCATCATGGCTTTACCCTCTTCTGTGGGTAGTTACAATAGTTTCCACGCACCACAACAAGTCCTTTTTTTTACCCCCACTGACCTCAAAATGTAAAATTCTCTCAAAACAGAAACTCTTATTTATGTGCAGATTTAGAACATCTGACGTCTCTGTTCTTTCTCATTCACAGAGTTCCTTGTTGTCCTTTTTTTTATAACCTTGCCATGATTTTTCATCGCTGGAGTTCTCACATCTGTGTGACGTGCACACAGGCCTTGGTGTTAGTGTGGTCACAGTAAACACCATCCCATCAGGTAACATGGTGTCCCCTCCTCCGGGTTGTTATACAGAACATGGGAATGCGGGTCGGTTCCCACTTACCATTGAACTCCACATCTACTTTCATTCCCATGGGAAAAGACAGCAATAAACAAAGGAATCCTATCAGTGCAGAGGGAAGGTAAATATTTAAGGCCATTCAGAAAACAGGAAAGCAGTGATTTCCGGCACTAAAGATGAAAAAGAGTTTGAGCTTGAACGGTTTTAAGCCAATCAGCACTAACCCAATATACCACTTAGGTGTTGTTTTAACTCCATCATGATAACTGGTTTTATTTAGTGTCTTCAAAGGTCACTTTCTGATGATGTCAAAGTAGCGTAATCAAGCTAAATATTTATAGCCACAAGTATCAACTCTGCACTTACTTAATCACTTTAAACTATATTAAAGTGTTTGCATTTTCTGCAGGCCTCAGCAGATTTTTCATCATTACCCTGATTGTTTTTGTTTAACTCCACACTCATTTAGCCGCTCTATCTTTGTAAGTTCATCAGGAGACGACCTCTCACGTCTCTCTCTTGTCTTTGTTGTCTCTTGCTCTTTGCATCTACAGGTTGATCATTGACAAGTTTTATCAGCTCTAAAACAGCTTTACAGAAATACCATTGTATTTTAAAAAAAAGTAAATATTCATCTTATCCTCAACTAGAGCCGAAATCAGATGTCAGGTTCCATTCATCAAAATTTGACATGTCAGAAAATTTTTAGCTTTAAATCCTGAACTGCGTCAAAACTGAGCTCCTCACAATAAACAAAAATCCTATCCAACAATTATTAATAATATTTGAGTTATTAGTATTAATAATAATACATTGTGATGATGATGTTAAAGAATTTAGAATCACAAGCAAGGACAGAGAACATTTACTAATTCAATTCCAATTTTTGTAACTTCTTGTTGCAGTAAGGTTCCAGTTCATTGAACCACGGCCAGCTCTGCATTCTGTATTGTTTTGATGCTACTGAAGTGAACAGTGATCTTAACATTTGCACTCATCTAAGTAACGCCCAAGTCCCTCTCCACATTTTCAGAAAGGACCCTGACTGCTTGGATGAAGAATTAATTGCCTCTAAAGCAACTGCGACCAGATGTTGTTGCTCCTAAGAGCCAGGTGTGGATAAATTGCATATGCAGAATGTGTGTAAAATATTTAAAGTCGTATCTTTCACTTAAGGTGTGAAGTGCTTTTATTGCCCATCACTGCTTTGAGTATGGCGAGAGGTAAGGCCGGCGGCCCCCCTGGGCCTGCCATGCTGCAGCTCAGCACCTGTGGTGTTAAGACTGCACATGATGAGGCTGAGACAGTGAGACGTTAGCGTGGCAGCGCGGTGGCTGTGCGTGGTGCACGGGGGGGTTGTGTCGGTGGAGGGTGTTCATCCACCTGGTCGTCTCCTAACTCCCTCCTGTCTGCCACCTTTAACACTGCATTATTTACAGGTGCTCTCTGGATGGAGACACAAGCTGCTCTCTGTTTTACATATGGATGTGTGTTGTGTGTTGTGTGTGTGTGTGTGTGTGTGTGTGTGTGTGTGTGTGTGTGTGTGTGTGTGTGTGTGTGTGTGTGTGTGTGTGTGTGTGTGTGTGTGTGTGTGTGTGTGTGTGTGTGTGTGTGTGTGTGTGTGTGTGTGTGTGTGTGTGTGTGTGTGTGTGTGTGTGTGTGTGTGTGTCTGTGTGTGTGTCTGTGTGAGAGAGACTGCTTAAAGAGAGGAACAGAGTCATGGCATGTCTATATTCATACCACATATCCACATAGAAATGTTCTGTTTCAAAAACATGAATCGGACACTCCTTATTTTACAGCAGCAGCTACAGAGAAGCTGCTTATTGAAATGCATGATGCTCTGTTTGTCGTCCTTTTACAATTGTGCCTTAGGTGCATCAACTATAATGATGAAAAAGGGTCTTCATTTTGGTTGAATACTGCTAATCACATAAAACCAGTGAGTCTGGCAGAGTCTAAAAGTGCAAATAAATGGACAAAAATCTGTGTTAACTTTTCTTCTTGATTAAAAGTAAGTGAATACTATGTATACTTGAAGTATTCAAAGTAAAAGTTCATGCTGAGTTTAGTCTATTTCCTGATGTAATGGTCTCCTACATCATTATGAGTCTGTGTGGTGGCGCCTCTGCTGCTGCAGACGCACTTTGCTCTTGTTGAAGGAGGCGTGGTCTAATGTTCCCTGCCTGCTCTGATTGGAACAGTGGACCAGTTCCGCTCACCTACTTGAGTAAAAAAAAATTAAAAAAAATAATTAATTGTGTAACTTTATACATTTCAAAGGAGAGAGTAGAGATATTTGCTGATAAATCTAGAGGAGTACCCCAAAATTAATTTACTTCAGTAAAGTACAGGTAGATAACAAGTACAGAAACTATGTAAATGTACTTTGTAACAGTCCATCACTACCAGCAGAAATATCAGACTCGTCACCAGGTTTACTTGGCTACAATAGCTTATCATACTTTATTTTAAAGTGATTATAATTGATCATTTGAAACATTTCAAATTAAAATGTGAAATGTATGACACATGAAGGGGTTTTAATGAAACAACCTAAACAACCAAGTAGGTCACTACCCTCGGACACGACATTTACTTAGCAGCAGGCAACCTTTTGTAGCCATGGAAACAATAATGGAGATAAAATCAAGTTTATGCTCATAAGATTGTCTTCACTGATCTTGTGTATTTAGGCTTTGAACAGCAGTCTGTGTGAAGCTGGGTTTCGTCGACACATCCATCCACCTTGGACTTTTCACTCTCTGCTCCATCAGCTGACCTCCACCTTCGCTCCTGTCATAATTACCACGGTCGCCAGAGCTCACCTGACAATAAAACATAACTATGGCTCGTAATAAGCTGCTGGCAGAGACGATGGGGGTCCTTGGGGTCATTTTTCTGTACAGGAGGAGAAGCAGTGGGGAGAGGATCTGTGACCAATCATCGGAAGGGCCCGTTCACCCCTGCCACTCTGACGCACTCGATGCTATTAACCCCATTACCCACGAGGCAACTTCCAGTACTTAATGTACATAACTCCCACCATAATGAAGCACAGCAATACGAACTCTAGTTAAAATCATTACAAGACAGGTTTGTGACGTGCAGACGTCGTCTTCTGAAATGAGAACAAAATGACAGTGAGTGTTAGATTAGTTTATGTGAAACGGATTCCTCTTCCTTCATCAATGACCTTTTTATAATCTGAGAAACAATGGTCAGATGGGAACGATTAGTTCAAAGAGCTTTGACGTTATCTGGAGCAAATAATCAAAGGCCAATGAAATAAGCAGTCATACAGACGCATTATTCTCCAAATAGAAAGATTCACTTTAGTGTAGTTTCCCAGGAGCTTATGACTTCAACCCTGTTTGTTTCTTGCTTAGTTTGTGTGTTTGTTAGTTTGCAAGATTACACATAAAACCACTGAATGGATTCCAACACACTTGGTGGAGGGAGGCTGCAAATGTGGGAGAAACAACCCATTAAATGTAGGTGTCAAACCGAATACAGATTTATATTCTGAGAACATTTTCTCAGTTTCACTGAGAATTTTTCATGGATCTTTATGAAAAAACAGGCACATTTAGAGAACTGATGGAAGAACCCATAAACTTTTGGAGTGGATTCCATTAAGGGCTGGGTCCAAGATTTTTTTCTCACTGGGATTTGTAGATTTATTTTTTGCCATTTCTGGCACGTGTAGAGTGCTAATATCTATGAGCAGGTGAACTTTGGTGTGGACCTTGATAATGATCTCTATGTATCTGACCTCAATACATCGTACATTCAATATCGTGATAAAGTGTCACGTCGCCAGATGAATGTGCTTTTCTAGAATAACAAAGGTATAAACTTTTAGCTTTGTTTACTTAGGTTTATTTGTGTATTTAACACAAGGGGCCAGGCACAACACAACCATTGAGCCGGCTCACAAAATGTAGAAATAATACATAACATATGCAACATCATACTATATATACATGACATGGCCTCCATGTTGCAAAACTGTTCAAGAGGTCAATGATCACATGACTGATTTATCTCGAGCCATGTTCTAAGTGCTGTTTTAAAAATATTGAAGCTTGGAACTCAGTTTGAGATACGATGGTTAAAGATACATTGCGTAAAAGCTAATCTGGAACATCTGCAGAAATTAGATAATGAAAATGAATTATGTCACCATGTTATAATATAACTAAATGTTTCTTCCCAGAAGCTCCTCTCGATACAGAATCCCAGACCAGGCTCTGTGCTGCCGGCTGAATGGACGAGGAGCGCCCTGTACAGATAAATGCATAAACACTCCTTGTACCCAAACAAAGGCATCAAGCAGGCATTTCATTAGGCCATTGTGTGATATGGCAGGCCGCTGCTGTGAATGTATTTATTAGTTTGCGATACATGCCTTTTCCTGTTGTTCCCGGGGCAGAGGATAATGCCGGTTTTGTTCCCGGCCCAGTGTGAACGGCGCCTCGGCTGCCAGCTGTCAGGGCTGATACTGTCTCATTTGGATTCCCAGCCTGCTCGCTGAATGGCTAATTAGATTTGCCATTTTCAATCCACTGATTGCTATACATAGTGGGACAAAGGAGCTGACAGCATGTAGCATTCAAGTCCAACTGTAACAATTAATAACTACGGTAATTAACATGTGTGCCGGGCACCATTGATTATGACATTACCTGCAGAACGGATGGCCTGGCCCCTGCCATTTCATTAAGGAGCACGCGTATAGATTGTTATTAATAAACTGCTCTCTACAGCTGAGAGGAGGTTATTAATTACACAAATTAGCGGGTGCAAGGGTAATCAAGTTAAGCGGTTTTGTTCACAATAATTGATCTAATTTTTACTGACCATTCCTGTTGGATTGTGTCACATGCCCCGTGCGAAGAGAAATCACCTCATTAACAAAAGTTTAATCCTAATCATAGTTCTCGCTGTGCCCGGCTTTAAGGTCATATCTGAATGTCAGAAGCATTTGAAATTGATTGGTGCTAAATTGAATCAATGTCATGTTTAGAGAAAACAATAACAACTAATGGATGGAGCAAGCCGACCCAAAACAAACAGGTTTATTGGTGGGTGTCTGACGGTGTGTGTACGTGTGTGTGTGTGTGTGTGTGTGTGTGTGTGTGTGTGTGTGTGTGTCCATGTCCAGAGGGAGGTCTGGCTTGATCTGGCACTTTCATAATTCATTATGTCCATAGCAAAGGAAACGTCACGATCTGGGCAATTAGCAGCAGCTGCAGGGACCTGTCGGTTAGTGTGTTGGTGTGTGTGTATGTGTGGGTGGGAGAGGGGGGGTGCTTACTGGAGAATAGACAGAGATCGAGCACAGACAGCAACAGTGAGACTATATGAACTGAGAAGATGTGAAAAGTTAGTTTTAGGGTTCAACAACTTTTTTATATATAATGCTAAAAAAAAACAATAGGAATTGAATCCAGAAAATGAAATAATACATCCGATTTTCAAGTCTGTTTCATTTACAGATCTGTATATTTCTCATATTCATGTACTAATAGTAGCCAGTCCATCAGGCAGTAAGTTTACAAATCTATCAGACCCACAGAAAGGTTCACTTTCAGTTGGGTGAATACAAAACTGTTGAGTCCAGGGTTTGGGGGTTCGGGTTAGGGTTAGAACTTGGGTTCTGAGAACAGAAGCCAAGCATGTGACATTTTCCAATTGTTTCTGAAACGACTAAAGTGGTGGACATTTGTTATTTTGCATATGTTGTAGTTGACGGGGCCACAACACAACCCAGAGGTCCCTTTCCTTTAATTGGCAGCAGAAACAAATCCTCCTGATCCCTAAAACAAAACTGGTCCAGTTTATTTTTGTGAGTGTAGCTTTTTTCCCGTATAAGTACAGCTTATTATAAATCCTGCACTCCCAACCTCAGAACACATCGCCTCTACTTCTTTGCATGTCAACAAATACACATCAGATTTCTATTTCCCCTCCACCTGGCAAGAAAAACGCAGCCATTTTCATCATCCGGAGTGTGTGAAGTTTCACGCTAATTTTTTTTCACAACACATCTTTTATTTTGCACTGCTCCTTTCTCCCTCTTTTTTTCCCTTCCTCTCCCTTCCCGCATATGAAATCCTTCCATTCTTGGCTGCCAACACCGAAAGATGCAGCCAATCATCTCCAAGCGATGGCAGTTACAATTTTCTGTGAACAATTTGCTGCCTTAAGAGGAAAATTGCTTTCAATATAAGGTCCCTTTGAAAGACAACAACAATAAAAAAGATACAACTGTAATACGTCGGCCCCTGTCAGCACTTGGCCAGGACGGCTTCAGCGGGAGCGTATGACTCGGGGATGAGGTGCTTACAAGTCAGCCTTGTATTATCAGCATCTGGGTGAGACAGTTCTGGCAAATGAATCCCCACTTTGAACATAACAGCGTGGCATCACATGAAGATGACTGCCATGAGCAGTGGTTGTCAGATATGCTCCTGCCACTGTGATGGTGAATTGTCATTTATTATATGTTGCGCCTGCCCCTGTCAGCTCCTGTTGACTGTGTGTATTGATTTGCAGGAGCCGAGGGGTGCAGAGGTCACTTTGATCAACACTGCAACACACGGCAATCGCATGGAGCTGGCATTCCATTACCTGCCACAAAACACGGAATATGTTAAGGAACAGTGGACTTCAACGCAGCAATATGACCGTAATTAGATATGGATGGCCCGAGCTGAGATGGTGAGAGGCTGTCTGCTCCCTGAGGCCTTTGTGCGATGGAGTCAAGTGTGGCGTCTGCTTGATCTTTTGACTCCACCGCTCTCCTGCTGCCCTCGTTGCGGTTTGTGAGCCTCTTGAAATTAAAAATTGTCGTTTCAGATGCTCTAAAATCACCTGAAAGAGCAAAAAGGGCATTGAAGTGATATAGATACAAGATGAATTGACAATTTTTTTTTTTCTTGTATTCCAATACCTTTAAAAGATTCTCCAGTGAGACATTATTTGGATTTCCATGCTCACAGGCTGCTCATATGTCATGAATAATGTTAAGGACATATGAAAAAAAACAAATGTTGATACCAAATTGTTTGTATCTTAAGAAAAGCAATGGGGAATATACAAACAAAGCATCATTATGGCTTTTTACTTCTTACTCTGCTATTTATTTCTGTTCCATTTGAATATATCCGAGGCCAACTGCTTATGTTACATTTGCAAGGTTTGTATGTTTTTTCTTGGGTGTTCCTGAAGTGCAAACTGGTTGTTTTACATGTGACCTCACAGCTGATAAAGAATACAAAAATAAGACATTTCAGACAGTGGAAAACAGAAACACATCGGATTCAAGGATAACACCAGAGCAACAAAATACCAGGGAGAAAAGAAATCTGTGCACATAGGAATAAAACAACCAAAGGTCAATCCTGTTTATATGCAGTACAATGGAAAACAGCTAAAAAATATCAGCTTCCTAAATATATTCTTCTTCTTTAGTTGTGTATCTAATCATAACAAATACAGAAAACTTTGCAGTGATGTGTCAATCACTGAATGTTGCTTTGTAAGATTGTAAATACAAATCATTGCACCAGTACTTTGTAAAAATCAGCTACCGTCCTTAAGCTGTATTCATTTGTTTCTGTGTTCATGTGTGACTTTTGACTAATGTTGACTTTCACATCAACAACACATCAGAAATGATCCCAAATTAAAACAAGAAAAACCCACTGAACTCTTTGTAATAATTTTGGGCCTGGGTCAGGGAAGATTATCATTTTGGTGTTGAAGTAATTTACCTAACATTACATATAGGGTTCTGGATTTTTATTTCTCACTTTCTTCAACTTTTTCTATACTTTTTTCAGGTTGTAATGCACAGATGTTAATTCAAAATAATTTGTTCCACAAATTGTTGTTTATTGCTTTTAAAGTCTTTCCTTTTGAGTTGACATATTTTATTGTGCTATATAATACTAAGTTAAGTCTATTCTCTTGAGCAGATACATATAATTAAGAGTAAAATATTTGTAGTTTGTTTTCTATTTCAACCGTTTAGGACTAATAAAAAAACAAATTATTGTATATCTTCACTATAAGCATCAGACAGTTATGTGTAATATGTGTAGGACAGTTCGACCTTGGTGGAGGTTTCTATTGAACCCATTTAAAACCCATTAAGATGCACCTTTGTTCATTTGAAAAAAAAAAAGAACTGAGGGACCTGTGCCACTGATGCGACAGCAGCAATATGCTTTTATTGGCTCAGAAGCTGGTGGTAATAATTAGGTGTTTAGTTTGACTGCATTGTTGTAGAAGGAATGTGTCTCAATGCTGTGCTGTGAGTGAGAGCCTGGGTGAGTGGCGTTATTGCGTGGGCCAGCCGTGCCGCTGTCTGTCGGGCCTGTCAGAGTCATGAGAGGATCACTTTATCATCGTTTGTCTGCCGTGTCTGATGCTATTGAGTAGGAGGGAGCCCTTAGGGAAATGGGGGCAGGCTGCTGTATTTGCTGTATGCTCCTTTTTTTTACTGGCCGGGCTTTATCAGAATTGTTGTTACAGCCTGTCAAATTGCTTGGTAAGGTTTGTGACACTGCTTACAAAAACCCACAGCCCGGACTCATGTGGTATTACTCAATATGATGGCTCATCAAGAACTCAGAGGCAGTTAAACAAAGGCTTGACGGTGTAGAACGATGGCTGCTTCTACACACCAGCACAAAATATCAGCATACTGCACTGGTGTGTATAGTTTCTATTGGTTTATTGCACATTTACTGTGCAGTAAAATACTTTATTATTCCAACAAGACTTTCTTTTTCCCCTTGTGACTTTTATTTAATACAGAAAAAGTTTGGTTATGTGTTTCCAACCGATGTATAACAAGACTAAATGCTTATTAATGCTTGATGTTCGATACGGAAACGGATGGAGCCTTCTGTCCATAGTCTTTGTTGATTTCATCTGTAGTAGTATCTTTATTACTAACATATACACAATTAACATGAATGTTTAGCAGGTATAATGTTACCATGTTCATCATCCTACTTTAGCAAGTTAGGATGCTAACGATTGCTTATTAGCAATAAATAATAAGTACAGGTGATGCTCATGGGACTGTAGTTAGCTTATTTTTGTGAATATAAAAAAATAACATTCATAGAACGTTTAGTTATATTCAATTTACTATCAATATATATTCAAATGTTTTGTATATTAAGAGGTGTTTATACACAGCTTGTAATGCTCTAACAAGGTTAAAAGTACAGCCTCTCACCAGCACTTGATATCAGAACTTCCAGCTGTATTAAAACATGGAACAACATTAGGAGCATTACAATACAGAAGCAAATTACTCGGGCTGTGAGCCTGAGCACAGGAAATCACCATATTATTCCGATGCATTACACTCAAATGAAACTGATGAAACTTCCTGTGGAAGTTAACAGTCGTGCTGCGGCCCAGCAGAATGAGGTTAATGAGCTCTGACTGGTATTATAACATCCACAGACCAGGAGGACGACTCAAACAGACCAGTTTGCATGACTCAGAGTAACTTCAGTCTGTTTTTCAGAGATTATCACGGGCAGCTCAGCAGGTATTATGAACTCAATAGGCTGTATCAGACATGGTTGGACAATATGGATGATTCACTTACTGTTAAAACACGTGTCACTGCCGGTAAGCAGACATGCCAGCTGGCTCTCCAGAGTCTGTGTAATCATCAATTAGAAAGCTCATATCTACATCTTTGAAATAAGTGGACTATTTCTTGGTGAATTTCCCAAGCATGCATTGAAAATAATAAGCTCGGAGAGGCAGACTGTCACCTGGGTCACTGCAGGGCTGTGTGTGCACCAATACGATAGAGCTCAGTGATACTGAATGAGCGTCTTCACAGTTATCATTACAAGTTTGAGCGGAGAGGTGTCTATGTACATCCATCTCGACAAAGACGCTGCATGTATTAATCACTGCTCTGGGGCGATCCACAATGCAAAATTGATTAATATTTGCTTTCAAAATGACATGGCTTGATGCATGGGGCCTCTTCACATGTAAATGAACACTTTAAAGGAGATGAATAGCCTCAACGGAGGATTGTAAAGTTCAAGCAGCAGATTTGCATATTTATATTACACGTTACTGATAATAAGCCGGGCAGGAAGCAGTAAATGCAATCCGTTTGTCAATGTACAATTCCTACATCACAAAACTGGGTCTTCTGCGAACAGATATGTTCAATTACTTGCTACAATAGCCGGGCTGAAAATGTATTGCACTGGGTTTTGACTTCATAATACAATTTAGATGAAGACAGAGACATGAGACAATTGATGATTCATTTAGGACGGTGCATCAAACAAAAAAAGATAAAGCGGAAGAAAATCTAATTTAAGTAACATTGTACATAAAAACAAGAATGACCAGAAAGATTAAAGAAAACATAATCATATGTTTAAAAAAGTGCTGTTGTTGTTTGCTGGAAGACAACTTAGAATCTGCACTGATGCAACATCACAGCAGCAGCTCAACCAAACCAGCTATGACATGTTTTATGTTCAAAGGGTTTTTTCTGCAGTCATCACTTTCTTTTGGAGCCACAGCTCGCCTTCACATGGATTTCCTGTTCCTAAAGAGAGATACAACAACTGGTGACCACTAGAGAGACACACTGCCACTAGGTTTTGTGAGGGAGAAAAACAGGAAGCTTGTGGTGTCCAGCAGTGTCCACGATGATGTCACTTTACTCACTTCAGCTAAGCACTATGCCAGAGTTTCCACTACTGCTGCTTCACTGAGCTGTAACACAGAGTCGCAGGCAGCAGCCAAGAAGGTCAACGATTTTTAAATGTCAGTTGGTTTAGATAAAATTATAGATAAGTGATAATAGTTATAAAACTCATACAAAACACATTAAATGTCTTACTGGAACCAGCACAGTGAATAATACTATTAACATAATAATGAAACAATGCTTTTCCAGTTAGCTGACATTAATGATCCTGTAACAGTGAAGTTACAAAAGTGAACTGGCATGTTCATAAAAATAGCAATATATATGGTTTAACATTCAGTATGTAACTTCAGCCACTAGGGGTTTTGCGATCAAAAAACCTTGTTTGTTGAAGCAGTGTGGGATCATGGGAGTTATTGTCTTCACCACCATTGTTGATGGAAACCATGAAAACAAGCGGCATAAACCATTAAGGGTGCAAATACAAACAGTTGGAGGAAAAAAGTCAGCCAACTGGCTAACTAGCTAACTGGGAAGCATGTTTTTCCTTCGTCATAGGCCTACACCTTTTGTCCTGTAAGTTATAGAAGAAATAGGTAAATTGGATATGATGCAATAATTAGGGGACCAAGATATAAAGTCCTGTTAACTTGATTTAAATTAGGGATTACTCTTGGTTAAAACATTGTTGAAATATGATGAAAAAATATTCACCTCATATCTGGTCATTTTACACATTTTTATGATTGTCATATATTATATCTTTCAGTCAAAGTTCATAGAAATCAGATTTTTTGTCCATGTTAATCAACAATTGATTGGGTTTCTATGGGTTTAAGCTATAAATGTTTGCATTCTCATTGTAGACACATTAGCATGCTGACGTTAGCATATAGCTCTCTTGAATGATTATTAACCTTCTGCTGCATGAATTATTTTAGAAAAATTTAAACATTTTCTGATGGGATTTAATTACTTCAAATTGCTTAAATATTGAAAAAAAAATCTCCAAAACTATCCTAAAATTGAAATCAAGACTGAACATATCCATCTTATGTTTAGTCAAATGCAGTACCCAGAAGACCCTTTAGAAATGGTCGTTGATAGGTTATGAGTCTTGTGTTTTTGTTGAACATTGTTGTCGAAAGAATTTGTGAATATTGCGAGAACTTGCGATAGCTGCAGTTACTGCAGCAATAACTAGTAGGAGGACCTCAGAGGACATGGTGTAAACGCTGTTATGAGACAAATTCAAATGCTGGTGACACTTGGATAACACAACAGGAGCAGTATGGAGGCATTGTATATATATCTATAGTGGGCACTATTACCCTCAATTGTATTAGATTTATCTGCAATGCTCTTACTCATGAAACTACAAAAGTGTTTTGTGGACTCCAACACTTCACCCACGCCTCCATCAGCATACTGGTTAGTAGATAATGAGTGAATTTTAATTTTGAGGTGAACGATCCCTTTAAATCAACTTCAAACATATGTAGTTGTTAAAAGATTGGACTTCATAACATTAATGTGTCATGAGTAAAAGTTATAGTAATAGTAAGTTTTCCTTCAACAGCCTGCCCGTGGCCACACTGCCCCTAATTTAACTTTACATTGTCCAATCTGCACAAGACATAACATGTTTCATGACCTGGTGATTTATATGGCAAAATCCAACATAAAACCACCTACTAGCAGCAGGATGCACGCCAACAGGAAGTGACATTTAACTGCTTCATCCACAGTGCAAACGAATAATGCAACAAACCGTGTCAACCAACCTCAAGCAGCTACAATGCAAACGCAGCACGCTAACTGTGAGAGCCAAACCATCTTGCTTGCAGCTTTAATTCTCATTCAATTTCATTCATATCATTTAGACATGATCAAAATGATTGTATTCCTTAACAAGTGTCATTAAGCATGGCACTGAGCTCCGCTGTTTATTAGCTCCAGAAGTTTAGATCTGATGGGTGAATACATAGCAACTGCTAACCATAATCATAACAAGTTCCTAGACAACAGGAACTCAATAAACCAGTTGGTTACTAAGAGCTTAGTGTTCTTTCATCTAGATATGAAGAACTATGATAGCTGCTATCAGATACCAAATACCAACTTGAATGGCCTCACCGATATTAGGGATGGAGGAGAACATATGTTGCATGAAGCCATTGGCAGAGAAAGATGATACAGCCAAAACAAAACACAATATATGAGTAATCTAATATGTGCCATATGTTGACCATACATATAGGACCTCCTCTCTTTGTCAGAGTGAAAAATGAAATCAAATATCACAAATGAGCAGAGGCCATTAAATTAAGATGATAGAGGCTAACAGAGTGTAACACACACCATCCTTTGACTGGGACATTTTTTGTGTTTGGCTGACACTCAATATCTCAAGGTTTTTTTGCCCCCTCTCTTTTTCATCAGGTGAATTGAGCTCCTTAGCAAGTCATTATAGTGCGGTGCTTAGAGTGGGAGTAGCCGGGACTCCAGGTGTTAAAACGCACTTGGCTCGGACAAAAGGCCAGAGCTGCGGGAGAGCGAGTCCGCCTGACTGCTCCTCCTCACCTTCTCCACTCCTTCACCCTGTTAGAAGGCACTTCAGGTCTGTGAGCTGCTCATAGACATGCTAGTTCACAGGTTTTCGTATATGCAAGCATGTCAGGTGCAGACATCTGTTAAGCACATTAATTTATAAATCTCTAACTAACCATCTCTGCTCCAAGCCAAAATATTACCTTAATAATTACCTTAATAGAGGCGGCTGCTTTGGTTCCCTTTTGGCCTCTGACTGAATACGTGCCCTTTTTTGATTATTGTACATTTATTTTAAATCCTTTTTAGAAATTTATATACAATTTTTACATGGCCTATTATATCATCAATTCCCAATTTAAAATGAGTTGTAATGCCCAGCAACTGCAGGATTTTTTTTTTTACTTTTCACTTTGGGTTAAACAATGGTGTTTTAAAATTTCCATTTTCCACGGTTTAATTTCTCAAAGGACACTTTGAGTGTAGGGTGCATGAATATATAAATATGTACTCAAAAGATGCACTTTTAACTTTATTTTTACAAATGTTGTAAATGGGGTGCCATTTTCTTTTCCCCTTGAGCCCCTGTCTGTGCACGGCCCTGTCTGAGCTCTTCATATTTACATCCTGATGTTGCCCTACCATGTTTCTACAGTCGGTCAGAACAAAGAAACCAAACACATGTCTTTAAAAATGGTCTCATGTTTTTTCAATAGCTGAAAGTTGAAGGTTGTTGGCTGTTGTTTGGCTTTTCTGTCGGTTCCAACAACAGTCTATGGTTTCAACATGAAACTTTAACACTAGATGCAACTAAATCCTACACCCTGAACTTTAACCCTTGAGTTAACGCAGTTATAACCCATAATGAAACTCAACTAACACCAAGATGTGTGGACTGGAAAAACAGCCTTAAAATGGATGAGTTTTTTGTTTTCATGAGGTCCTGATTAATATAAAAAGGCATGCGTTCAACAAACATACATCTGTAAGTGCATAAGTGGGAGGCCAACACCTCCTTGAAAGGTTTACAGTACTACATATGCTTCATACTAAAACACTCAGCAGATATTTAGTTCACGCTCTTCAAATCACCTTCTCTCTGTATCCAATAAGAAAGTTAGTTTTGCTAATTAATTGGACATAAAAATCAAACCCGAGACAGTTGCAGATTTAATTTAATTTGCTACAATTGCTGTGACTATTGGAGAATAAAAAAATGTTGTTGGTGTATTTATGAAACCGGTGTTGGCAAGGACAGGAGAGCGGTTGAGACCTTGTGCTGTGGCCGAGCCGTAAATCTCCATCATTTTAACAAGAAGAGACAGGAACCAATTTGTGAGATTTATGTTTTTTTCTCTCAAATATGAACCAAGAACAGACATATCTGTCAAGCGATGATGATAAAGCTAAATCTAATCAGGGTGGAAAATGAATTTTAACGGGCTTGTCGTTACAATTTAAGTCTAATAAGGAGCTACTCCTTCTGTCACGTTAATTCAATTCCCAATCACAATGATCTCCACAGAACGCAGAAACTTCTGAACCATAAAGAGGGGCTTTAAGGGCAAGCATTGCATGTTTGAGAGGGAGAGATATATTCTGTAATTGAATAATAAACAATGTCTAAATTGCATTATAGTCATCCAGAGTAACTGGATTAGACGGAAAAATGCAAGTAAACCACATAATAATAACATATAAAGAAATGGATTGAGAGCAGTCTGCTGGTCATTGATGGGACAGGAGGGGTCTGTGTTGCGCGGCCACTTTCAGCCGGTCTCGTCCACAATAGACGTCTCATGGTGAATGAGCGTGGACTTGCCCGCTCATACATGTATGCAGACATAAATCACGCTCTCGACTGTAAATAAAAACATACAACATGAAGTATTAGCTTCAGGTTCTGCGTGTGAGAGATTGTGTTCTTTTACAGGCTCTGACCCGAGTTTAAGCAAAATATCACAGAATCATTGATGTGTTTGGATACTATTAGTATAGTATCCACATGAAAGGTGATAGATGAAGGAATCTGACCTCATTCCAAAAGAGAGAGAGAAAATCAGAAAACAAAGTTAGCGTGTTGAGGTAGAAGAAAATGTGAAGTGCTCAATCCAATCATTACACATGGGGAGTCATGTAACTGTGGTGGAAATTAATCAGCGAGCCAATGCACTGACTTGGATCTCAACAAATGAATTAGTTTTCTTCGCTAGAATATTCTCACACATTCTGAATTGCTTAATGGAGCCTTCACAACAGATACAAACTCTGCTGTACAGTGGTACTAAGTTGGAACTTTTATATTAGCCTCCTGGATAAGATGTTATTGGATATTCTAGGCCGCCCATCCTTTGGTTTTAAGGCAGATGAAATTAGATTTGTGAGCTTTATCTCCATCAGTGGGACCTCTTACACAAACCACACACACATTAAACCCACACACAGCCACATGCACCTTCACCCACTGACCACAGAGACAGCTTTTTTTTTTCCACTGGAGGAATCATGCGAGGCATCCTGAAAGAGTGAATAACTCAGTTCAGCTCACCCAGCATGCCTTGTCGTGCATGGTGTAATCTGATAATATCAATCATAATTGTGTTAGATGTAATCCATCTGACTTTCAGTTTGTCAGGGTCAGGGAAGAAAGCAGGCCCCCACTTGCCATCAATTATCAGACATGAGAGAGTAGTGGATGGAGCTCTCCTCTATAAATAATATGGTGGGGACCCGGCGCTGCCGATCGATGCCGTACAGTTCCACTGTCATAGCTTTAATGGCAGCTGGCTTTCTTGGCTGTGCGGATCAATAGCGTGTCTCCTCGGGGCTCAGTCTGGGTCCAGGTCATGCCTGGTGACGGGGACGTAAATGACACCTCTGTTGTGATTGGAAAAATGCAATCCTTTTGGGTTATGTAGTCCCACTAGTGGGTGCTCGGCCTTTTTCCACCACAGGTCCTGGAGGGGACACCTGTTGAGACAAGCTGGATCTTCCTCTGATAATCTGCTGATACTTTTCTTCTGCAAAAAAGGGATTTTTCCCTTTCAGAATAAAATCCCTTCTTAAAGGTATTTCTACTGTGTATCCTGATAATAAACTGTCAAACTCTTATATTTGACTGATCTTTGTTTCTACTAATGAAGGCAAACCTCACAAAAATATGTATATATTTACTTTTTTTCAAGAACAAAAAACCAAACACTACAGAGTTTTATTTCCCATGTTCCCAGGGTGTATAAACAAGGAAAGTGAGCCCTTTAAATTCCAAACAGCGTGGTTTGAAGTGATGTCTAATTGAAAAACATGAAGAGGCACAGCTGCTCAGTCTGAATGTCAATGGAAGCATGAATGACAGGCAGCACAGCAGGCAACCAGGCCAAGATTGCTTGGCCGAGACTTACGAGACACATAAACAAACACACACACAAACCGAGTTAACATGGAGACGCAGACACAAGCCAAACTAGGTGGTATCAAGAAGAAAAGAAAAAAACAGACAAATAAAACCAAGAAGAGAGAAGGATGGTCAGTGTTCTCCTTTCAAAGAAATACAAGGTTAAACAACCTGACCCATGAAAACCAAGATGTTTATCACAAAGACCTAATACACGTAAAGTACTGAAACAATTAATACATTTCCGCTACACACACACACACACACACACACACACACACACACACACACACACACACACACACACACACACACACACACACACACACACACACACACACACACACAAAGCAAAACAGAAATAATTAATCAACAACAGGGCTAACAGGGACACAGTGTAAACATGATATTTTGGATGAGCAAATCGCTCACATGTCAGCTTCACGTGCAAAAATACTGCAACCCCATCTCTGGGCTGAGCAGATAGACGTGAGATAAGAGCTGTTCCTGTCACAGAGAGGCCACAGAGCCGACACAGATCTGACTCCTCTCCTTTTTTTTCGTGTGAGCAGACTGTAAGGCTCTCGGGTGTGAGGAAGGATAGACTTAACATTTGTTATTAACAGAGACGTGGGTCAGTGGGCAAGCAAGGTCTCGTTTGCCAGTTGGCCTCTTCTGTGGTTCTTTTTTCCACCCTGGTTTTTTCTAAACTGGGAGGAAAAACGAGACGCGAGAGTGTCATCTTTTAGACTTTGGACATTTCTTTTTCATTTTTGAAAGAGAAACACTCTGATGGGAATGAATCGACCTCTGGTGAAGCTCTCAGGGAGACTAGGAGCCCAGAGCATGTCCCACTTGGATGTGAATACAATCCTCCTCTATAAAAGTGTGCTGGATAACTTTTGTTCTGCAGCAGTTCCTATGCTCAGAAAGAAAAAAACTTTATTATAGGTTCTGCTTCACACTTAATACATTGATACAGGTTCTGGGGTAGCTTCATTATACAGGTGTGATGCTGTAAAATACAGAGCAGAGGCCTCAGATAGTTAAAGGTCAGCTTCCACTGTGACTCATCCATGTTGTGTAGACATGACATATTTTAAGACGTCCTGCACTGATTGTTTTCTCAGTGATACATGACACACAGCACAAGCTTGACACAGAGGCCAACATCAAAGAGAAACACATAGTAAATGGCCCTTGGGGCTTTGACCGCACTAAAAACAATCCCGTTCACTTTTTCCAAAGGCTTATATCACTGGGAACAAGAAGAAAGTTGTGTAAGTATAAATCAGTGCTCCAGCGGCTGTGTTCATTGTCCACAGAGCTCTTTCCCTGGGAAGTAATTGAGTGTGGAGGGTTGCTGATGCTGGTAGTGAGGGAGAGTATGTTTCTGCTCTGCTGCTGCCATCGGCCACTCAGGACCCGGGTCGCCCTGGAACTAATGGGGCTTCCTCTGGGCTGCTTTTCCCCTCAGATGGGCACAGCTGGGGGACATCCACCACCCAGAGCTGAAGGGGTAACACCCTCACCCCCACCTCACCAAGCTGCTGCCTCCTCCCCATGCTCGTGCCTGCCAGTCCCGCTCCAGCGCTGCCGGGGCTGCGCCTTCAGTCTGCTGCACAGCACAGCACCCCCTCCTAACAGAAGGGGAGGTGAGCGTGGGAGTTCCAGACGTGGGTGGACCACCGTGGTGAGCACTGTCAGGCTCGTATCGGCCCTCAGAGAACAGAGAGCAAAGGGCGGCTGCATTCGCCTCAGCCGTTTCCACACAGAGGCCAAGAGACAGGCCTGCTTAAATAACATGGCCATCTAACGAGGGCAATGAAGCTGGCCAGTATGTGCCAGAGCAGAAGGTGGTCGGCCTTTTGATATGCCTCTGTGGAGCAGCCCTGTGGGCTCGCCCAGCCCTCTCCACCTCTCTGACATTTAACACAGCCTGGGAGACAAGGCCGGGAAAAAGAACCTGTGTCATAAAAACAGCAGTGCTGTGAAGCAGGCACGCAGGACTGTTTGATGTTTTCACCCTGCATTCTTTGTCAACAAAAAAAACATGTCCATCTAATTTAACTTCACCAGCTTCTAAAATGAGCGGCCTGTTATTTGGTTTGACGAAATGTGGACGTGCTGTAGACTTAAGCAAATTACACTTTAATTAGATGGAAATATTGGTGTACATACAGCAGCCTGGCTCTGTTTAAAACCATCACACGACCAAAGGAAAAGTTTGCCAAGTATCATTGTCTGCAGCGATGATCTTCAGCTAACAATAGCAGAGCGAGGACTCCCTCCTGCTTTGTGTGTGACGGATGGTGCGTGTGTGAGCAGGTTATAAAAAGTGTACTTCCACACTGTGGAACTTGTAAAACACAGGCCGGGCTACACCCTCTGCAGCCACACAGCAGGATCCAATTAGGACTCTTATCTACTCATTATGTCCCTTACACATCTGCATTCCAGAATTAAAAAAAAGGCTGCTGTCCTCTCTCCGTATTACAAGCCCTCAAATTAATGGATTGCTTTGTAATTGAACCTCTTCATGGGTCCCTTGGCAGGGGGAAACACGCTGAGTTAAATTTGTATTAACAGAGCATCAATCATAGCCGATCAAATGATAAACAGTGTTGATGATCACAGGCGCAAAGTGCTTGCACCTTTATGTAAATGTGCTGTCCACCTCAGAGCAGATGCTGTTGCAGGAAGACAGGGAAGGTGTTCGGGAAGGTGGAGTGAGAGGAGACCTGTACTATGCTGGGCCACTGTGGGGCGCTGTGCTCCAGATCACAGACTTGTCATTAGACTGAACATGCACTGAGACACAAAACCTGGTGGATTTACATGTTTGTGTGTTTTTGCTCACTTGTTGACAAAATACAGATATACAAACAGACAAATATATTGATTAACAAAAGTAATAAGCTGTTCTATGGAAATGTTTCAATGAGTCCATAAATCTATATCTTCATCAAAAAGCA
Source organism: Limanda limanda (assembly GCF_963576545.1). Classification (NCBI taxonomy): domain Eukaryota; kingdom Metazoa; phylum Chordata; class Actinopteri; order Pleuronectiformes; family Pleuronectidae; genus Limanda; species Limanda limanda. The sequence continues at coordinate 13,068,996 of NC_083638.1, forward strand.
TTTGACATACACCAGGTGTTATTTAGCCCTATGAGGCAAATTGTGATTTGTAAATATGTCGTAATACAATTTAAATTTGATTGATTGATTTTCAATTACTTTTTTGTCTCAACTAATACACCAGACTACATATCAAACATGACAATTAGCTTTATCCAAGGAAAACAATATACTTGGGCTTTAGTCTTAACTATGGATCAACTTCAGTTCAGTTCAGTTTGATTTAGATTTCCTATTATCTCCAGTTATTTCACATATAATTCATATGTGATTATATGCTAGGGCCTAATGATTATATTAAAAGATTAACCGGCATTTATTAGGGATGAATCTGAAGTCCTAACAAGGTTTTACGTTTCCCATGCTAATGAATGTTTGTCCCATGCAGCATGAATTTCATCTCCAGTTAAACCAAGTCACAAGTTTCAGTATGACCAAAAAGAGTAGAGTTCATTCAATTTCCATGAACATTTATTCCACGAATGTTGATTCAATCAAACAAACCTTGTATAACTTGACCTCTATGTGCAGATGCTGGGAGCCGTGCACTATGCACATGTAAACCAGATACAAGAGGTTACTGAAGGTCTTTGATATTTCAATCAATGCTACAACAACACCAAAAAGAAAAGCATGTCAGATGAAAGTGAATATTGATATGGGCAGTATGATATATTTTATATTTCTATTAACTTTGCTCTTACTTTAACATTACCATACTAAGAGTAACAAGGTCTCGTTGACCGATTCTCACTGCCAACATAACAATTTTCTGATTTAATACTATTTCAGCATCAAAGACTTTGTGTTTTCCCAGGCTGTTTCAGGTCTCCTCAGAAAACACAGTCATGCAGTCAAGTGTTCTCAGAGTTTAACAGATGCTTGAGAGTTAAGAGAGGGAGACATGCTTACACTGCGGAGGTTAGCGCAGGTATGTGGAGTGGAGTCCCGGTGGTTAGCAGTGGAAAAACAGCGTGACAAAATGGAACATATTCATCGCTTTCCACAATTCATCAATTTAACAGTTTGTTTTCCTCTAAACACTGTTCTATTATGTTGTACTTTGCGAGTTTGAAACAAAAGATTTGACTTAAATAAACCGGCATGTTGAAACATTTTAATTATAGAATACATTTTTGTATTTATCCTTCTTTTTCATGGAGCAACATAACAGCATTAGGAAACGTTTTCTATTCACAGTGTAGAAGAGTGTTGTAAGTTTTTCTATTCATTGCATTTGTTTTCCCTTCTTTAACTTGGCTTTTGTCATTGTTCTCTTTCCCATTCCTGTGGTTTAACTGGAGCCTAACAATTCATAATTGTTAATAGATGTGATCTCAGACCTGAACCTTGTGTCACTGGTTATAATAATATATAATTGAGAATAATATAAATATATAAATCAATCAATAAATCAATCAACCAATCAATTTGTCTATTTTTCTTTCTATCTATCTATCTATCTATCTATCTATCTATCTATCTATCTATCTATCTATCTATCTATCTATCTATCTATCTATCTATCTATCTATCTATCTATCTATCTATCTATCTATCTATCTATCTATCTATCTATCTATCTATCTATCTATCTATCTATCTATCTATCTATCTATCTATCTATCTATCTATCTATCTATCTATCTATCTATCTATCTATCTATCTATCTATCTATCTATCTATCTATCTATCTATCTATCTATCTATCTATCTATCTATCTATCTATCTATCTATCTATCTATCTATCTATCTATCTGTCCGTCTATTTATCTGTATGTCTGTCTCTCTGTCTGTCTGTCTGTCTGTCTGTCTGTCTGTCTGTCTGTCTGTCTGTCTGTCTGTCTGTCTGTCTGTCTGTCTGTCTGTCTGTCTGTCTGTCTGTCTGTCTGTCTGTCTGTCTGTCTGTCTGTCTGTCTGTCTGTCTGTCTGTCTGTCTGTCTGTCTGTCTGTCTGTCTGTCTGTCTGTCTGTCTGTCTGTCTGTCTGTCTGTCTGTCTGTCTGTCTGTCTGTCTGTCTGTCTGTCTGTCTGTCTGTCTGTCTGTCTGTCTGTCTGGAGGTGAGAAGAGGCAGAGGCTTGCTGGTGCGCCTGAGCTCACTTTATTAGCATTGATTCTCTCTTTATGTATTTTGTCACAGCTAATGCTATCGATCAGAGCTGCCACCAGCCGTGCCCCCGTTAAAACTTTAACAAATTTGTTTTTGTTTGTGCCATTTAGCTTCAAAAGTGTCTGATGTCCTTAATCATCCTCGGAGAGAGCTTGTGCTCCTGTCGGTGGAAGTTTTAACCATGCTTTAAAGTGGCAATAGACAACCTTCTTTTGCTCTCATTATGAAATAAATGTGATTTCACAATTGAATGGGCATAGAGTGACACCATCGACATTTAGATTGGCTCCCTATAGACAGAAAATCAAGATTTGCTTTAAAGCGCAAAGGAAAAAGGTCTGCTTCTGTGCAACCAACACAGGAAGAGGAAAAACGTAACTTAACCTGTTATGGTTACTGGTGGCTTTTCCAAAGTAAAAGAAAATGGTAGATGGAAACACACAAGAAACTACCTTGGAAGGGAAAAGTAACTGTCTGAACCGACCAAAATTACTAGATCACAGGATTTCTTTTAATCTTCACCTCCGAAGATGTAGTTTGAATATGTTTTGTCAGTAAGTGCATAATAAAATAAAAAATAAGATAAAGACAACTTTTTTCTATGCAGTTTATCAAAAAAAAGTTAGCTAGTATAAAAAGCCAAATTTACACCTTTTCGACGTGAGATGCACACACCCATCTACAGACCAGTCCTATAAACAAGGAGGGTGAAGGTGAAGACCACAGGACGTACACCTCATAAACCTTTTTGTGTTTGCTCTCAAAATTGCATTGTGAAAGCAAAACTAACAAGAGTCCAAAACAAAGGTGTTCCATTTATATCAGACATACTGTGCGTTTTGATCAGGACACACAGATTTCAACATTGCGACTTCATGAAATCCAAACTGACCATAAAAACATTGAGTTGGTCGATTAAGACAGAAGATTCTGTCTTGCATTTTGGTGACATCCCTTTGTATTTGATGGTTATTTCAGCACACAGCTCTCACACCAGCAGCTTCTGAGAAAAGAGCAGAAATTAAAGGAAGAGGCAGCTGGGTTTAAAGAGTCCTGGGCAGTGTCAGCTCCCCTCTCCTCCCCACCACAGCCCAGCACTCTGACAGTACGACCACGAACAGCTTGGGATTGAGCGGTGTTCACATGTTCCGTCCGTCTCAAACAGGATCCCCGCTGAGGAGGAGAATGGCAATTAGCATGCTAAAGGTAGCACTAATGCGGGACCGTCTTTGAACAGCCTCAGTAATGGGCAGATTGGTTCAGTGTTTGTACAGGATAATCAGGCATGTGGAGTTCAGGGAGCAGGTTTTGGAGGCTAAATAATGTTAAACTGAGGGTCAGAGACTCAGTCAGCATCTGAAATGGAATCACAGTCACGATAATTCACTCAAATAAAGCCATATTTAACGTAGAAAAGATAATATACAGGGCTGTAAATGATATGATCTTTATCATTAGTAACAATTATATGTAGTCCGGGGTTATATCTCCAAAATAAATGTTTTATGACTGATATTTTTCAAATATAATTTTTAAATGCAAGAAATGATCAAGCTGGAGAGGCTGAAATAAGTGTTTCGCAGTTTAATTGTTAATTCATTCATTCTCTGTTAATGAACAAATTGATCAACCCACCATCATTCAGCTTTAGTCTCAGCAGAATTGTTCTGTTTGTGTTCAGGCCAAACATAGATGACATTTTCTTATTAAAACAGCTTTCTGCCTACAGTTTAGCTCTGAAGTTTTAAACTGGTCTTTGAGTGAATCAGATAAGTCATTTCAGCTTAAAATCTTAACTATAGAAAGGACAGTATTTATAGTATCTTGTCTTATCAACTGCCTCAGCACACAAACCAAGTGTTTACAGTGAGTAGGAGACAATAGGAAGTACACATGTAAGTTAAGAAGCTGATGATCATATTGTCATCCTCTTCATTGAGGTTTTCACACCACAACATGATGTAATTGTCAAAATCCTTCCAATCTGGATGAATTCTGCTTCCCGCCATATAATATGTTGGTTGACAGTGAAAAGAGAAGATGGGGGTTTTCAGATGTGGGTGCTCTGGAGTTGACATGGTCTGAGTCGCCCGTTTGACATCAGAGCTGCGGATCAGGGTGTGTGAGTGGAGACGGGCTCCAGCGCTCCTCATCAGCTTATGGTAATGTTGTGAACAGTGTGACTGCTCCAATAGAAAGCCAGCTGACAGCCAGTGACATGGCCTGCCTGTCACCTGACACCTGCCAATAGAGGGGGAGGGCAACACACACACACACACACACACACACACTCAAATAAACACATGCACACGTACACACACACACACCTGATAATCATTGAATTATACTCACCGCGCCTCTTTCACTAACCTCTCCTCTCCCGGGACCCAGCTGTTCATGAAATACCTCCCAGTAAGACGGTGGGGACGGAGGAGAGGGGCAGCTGGGGGAGGCTCGAGGGAGGGATGGGTGGGGGGGAGTGGAGAAAAAGGGACAGAAAAAAAAAATCACGCCTCACTGGCTCCCAATAGCATGCACATTTTTAAGAGAGCCAAAGTGAAAAGATACAATTTCACTCGATGAGGCGGGCTGCAAAGGCGGGCACAAAGGAGACAAGATAGTGCAATCTAGAGGTCAGTGACACTGCCTCTGCTGTAATTACTACACTTCCTTTAATACTTCTGAAATGCAACTGTTCTCACCATCCCCCCGCACACCCACACTCACACACAGACACGCACAGACACACACACACCAACACACAGGAACATCACCTCTTCCAGGCCAACATGAACATATCAGTAGGAGAACAAGTGTTCACTATAGTGTTCAATGGTGTCTTCATTTCCTCAGGACCAGATTTTTTCAATGTGCTGATCTCATTGATATTTCATGACAAAAACCACATGTGTGACCTCAGAACCTCCGGATCCTGACAGAAGACATGTTCCCTATCCTCACCTCTTTCTCCACTGACTGTCAATAGGTGAAATACACAACCAGCTTTCAGACATGCACAGAAGTCTGGACATTTTCCTGAAAATTTCCAGAGGGGCTGTATTTGAGAAAGCAGACGAATTAGTTGCTCTGGACATTTTCCTTAACTTTTCCTGCCAGCCCCCTCGTAAAATGTTCTGAAATGCCCATGTTAGCCCAAATGTGAGAATACAGCAGGAAAGTGTGATGACATGCCCAGCAGGCAATGGACGGAAAACTGAAAAGGACAATAAAATATCAATATTTCAGGATGTAAAAGAGGAACCATTCACGTAGAAAAACTCGGACGTCAACCTGGACAGACAATAAGATTTGAGAGCTTTTGCTTCTAAGGGTCAACGCATTGATGTGCTGTTTACAAAAACATGCGATTTTCACAGCGGAATTTATACATCAGGTCTTACCTCCTGCATGTTCTATCCAGACGCCCCCACTCGCCTGCATGTTCCTGTTGTTGTGACAGTGTCTGACCGTGACGATGCTGTGTTCTTCATATGTAAAAAAAATAAATCTGTAAAATGACCCTTCCCAATTTTCCGGAGTTCACGTCTGTAAGCAGGTTTAATATCAGCTCTCTGATCTCAGGTAACATGACTGTGGCTTTAAACTGCAGGTCACACTGACAAACAAGAGTATCACAGCTGAAACTGGTAAACCAAACCTGAACACGCACAAACTCAAATGGCCATGAAAGCTATTGCAGACCTATGGGTTTGGTCTGGTCTCCACATAAACTTTAAAGTCTATCATTTGGCCTTTGTCTGTGTTTGGTCAAAATATAGGTCTACCGCAACTTTCCCCTAAAGTGCAGGGTTACAGCCAGATTAATCTGGAACGCTTTTCAATTGCGATTCAGGTTCAAGTTTGCAATTTTCAATGGAATGTAATGGTTAAAATCCAAAGGGATACAAAGAGCGTCTTCTGTTTGTACACTGCTCAACACTTTATCATTTTTCAAATCAAAGTTCTGTCCCACAAGAGAAATTCAAGGGCTCAGTGGGAATGAATCACATCAAAAAGCAGTATATTTGTCTTGGGTTAAGTTTTGGTGTGTGTGCTTGTGTTGCTGTTTTAAAGGATTGCAAGCTGGGTAAAAGGAAAGGGCTGCAGTCAACAAAAGGCATTATATACCATGCCCTGCCAACCACTTAAGATATCTTTGAAGATGAATCAATCACTATATTATAGTGAAAGTCCACAAGGTGCCTGGCTCATGATCGAACACTGCGTCTGCACTTCATAGCAGTCTACAGGGCATTGATGCTCTGATTGATCGCAGAATGGAAGTGACTGGAAAGAAGAAAAGGATTACGCTTGTCAAACGCAGTCAATACGCCAGGCCGGTGGTCAAATGTTTGCAGTAAATCTCAAATAGTGTCTGCAAAGCTAAAAAGGAAAAACAGGCGGAAAAAAAATTCATTTGCTCGGAGGACCATTCCCACTCAAACTGACAGGCCTGCAAATATGCAATGGGATGAGTAGCCTGAGGCTTTAGGAGATTAGCAATGCTTTAAACATCAAAACAAGTCGAAAAGTGAACAGATTTAGCTCAAACCAAAGAATAAAATCTTTCATACATTGATGTGTGTTATTGTTTCACTTCAGTAAGGCTGTGATTTCAAACTTGTGTTTTCAGTTCACGTCTCTAGACAGTACTGGTATTAGGCATGGCCCCATTTGAAGAAATTATATGCACAAGTCAGAAGCATCGAATCCCTCCGTTGGCGTGAGGATATTGGAAACAGGTAACAATGATATCTGCGCATCAACCCGAGCTCAGCGGGGCTGCTATTGGGCTTAGTGTATTCAATAGCTTGAGTGTTATTTACAGAGGATTTTTCTTTTATGGAAAAATCAAGATGGGATTGATTCAGGTTAATGCGACTGCGAGCCAGCACCAAGCAGCGTTTTCAGTGCTCAGGTTAACAGAAAACACTAACTTCCATAAAGTGCTATAGAGATAAATCACTGTTATCTTGACAGCACTGACAGCAGTTTAAGCAGCGGCAATCATCGGAAGCACCTCGGGAGCCCCTGCGCTGCATTTTGCAAAATGTCATGGGGGGGTTGATGGAAGGGGAGGAGACGGGTGAGCTGGCAGAGAGATTCAAAAAAGACGAGGGATGGTGGGGGGGTCACTGGGAGAGATGGTCATATCAACCACCCATCAGTGTGCAGGTGCTCTACATAAACATCCCGGAGCAGTAAGCAAATTTCGTTGACGAATAAAAGTAATAAAGCAGAGGGGTTGGGGGGGGCGGGCCGATCCCCAGTGTATTCTCCTCGCACCGCGTGCTCACTCGCTCGCCGGCTCACCCGAGTGAGATTATGGTGTTTGCTTTTATCTGTCAAAGATCAATATTTCAAACGTCCGATAAAAGAGGAAATTGAACTGGGAATAGACTGAAGTGCTGTAAAAGTACAAAGCACAATTATCAAAAAGCACTTAAACTGGCTAATAGGATACACATATTAAAAATGCTCAAATGGATGTCTCACAGCCATAATGAGAGCTGGTTCTGGTCCTATCCCCACCAGCATCACTGCTGCCTTTGATCTCAACACAGTGCCCTTTTGGATGCAGTCACAGTGGTCAATGCACTCTGTGTAGTATATAGACCCCTGGAGGCGCTTGCTGTGTTTTAACACGCCACCATTAGGTGTGATTGGCCACTTTTGGCCTTTATGGGAAGTGCATTACAGATTTAAACTTTGTGTGAGAGTGTGATACATGCACATGTGAGAAGCCTATGGAAACAAACAGAGAAGAAGTCCATAACGGTCTTTTGTTAGTGGAACGTTAGTCAGTTTACTCTGTGTAATGGTTTCTCTGCTGCGAACAACACTACTCCATGTCATGCCTACAGCGCAGCATCAGACCTCTGAGGTTCTGAGTAGCTCAGACTATAGTGGCTTACTGACCACACAGCTGAGGATTCAACTCCCAGTTCAGCTCAATTTGTAGCATTTCAACATGGCCAAGTCCGACTTTCTACTCAGACAGTTGAAGGAACCTCATCACCCCTGTCTTCGAAATCCAAAATGGCGGCTCTGCTTATCAACAGTGTGAAAGATGTTTTTACTGTTTATTAGCACTTACGTCAAAAAAAATTGTCGTACACATTGTACTTTCCAATTACTGTCTGTGGGTGTGTTACTTTGGTGTAACTATGCGGGAAATGCTATGTGATGCGTTATTATGAGCTGGTTTTGCTAACAATGACTAGCTGGCTAATGTAAACATTGTTCCTGTGCAACTGGAACGCTATGAATTGGGTTATTCTGGTGTCACGTCATTCCGAGGGTGAACTTCGCGGTGTAAATGAACACGGCTCCCTGAAAATGCTCATAATCTTCTTCTTTGGTATTTGATGGATTGTTGATGTAGACTTTATTGCCACCTAGTGGCCCGACATGTTTACTTCAGCGTTTGTTGTTGAAACGGAAAACCAAAACTATGGACTGGTAATCAGTGAGTCAGAGTTTTTAAACTGATCAATATTGCAAAACTGCTATTGACTCCAACACATTTACACAGAAAATGGAATTTTGCTACTATGTTGTAGAAAAGATGAGAAATAGCAAGGGCAGGATGCAGAAACTGCTTCTGCAGTGTATTATATTAGGAATATCACTTAAAGAACATTAGATGATGAGACGGCGATGCAGGTTTCCATTATGAAGATTTGGAAAGCTTTGCTTTCACTGGTATCCGGGAATCTTCAGATAAAGACATCCTATTACTACTTGACATGCTATGATACGCTGGCCCATTCTTCTCCACCCTATCTAAATGATCCTTCATTAGAAACCTGATCAATATGCTCTCTTGATTAAGTGGGATGAGAGACACTCATTTCATTTTCAAGCATTTTTACCAATCAATGGCAAGATTATCTTCCAACAAACGACAGAGATGCAGGAGAGTCATTTTGAAGGCAGGCCAATAACATCATCTTTCACCATCTTGTTTTTCTCCAACACACACAGATAAACACACGCACACAAATACTTTCTCACACGTTGATTCACCACTTTAATGCATGAATTGCACAAATTTGTGCACACGCAATAAACACGTAAACACACAGACACACTGACTACTCAGCTGCAGAGTAAATCATGGAACATGGTAATCACTGGCCTAATATAATTGCAGACAGCGCTTTTAATCGGGAATGGTAAGACATTAAGTAAATTAGTTTTTAAAGATTTAAGATGTTTAAAGATTTCATTTGCAGATACCTCTGATTCAGTGTAGCAAGGGGAATCACTGTTGATTGAAACTGATAGATGGTGGAGCTGTGTAAAATGTGTCGACACTGCAAAGCCAGGCTTCATTATGGAATAGTATTTACCTCACATTTTCTCTGTGTATGGGTTTAACCTTTGATGTGTAACTTAGTACACATAGTGTTTTCTCATAGCATTTTCTTCACTTTAGTTCTCTGAACTGTGTTGTAGCTGTGCTGATGACACATTTTGCTGTAGTTTTCTCTTCAAAGACACATAAACTTACAGACTGTGGCTGCTATACCAAGGACACCAGTTCATGAGCACCTCGATTGTGGTTCTTGAAAACATTTCAAGAATAAAAGAAATATGGTATTATGCCTTCAAGTTAATGACATAAGTTTGCACCAACGATTATAATAAAAAAATTAACTTTTATCCAACATCTGGTGTACATCTTCTCGTCATATGATCGCAAAAATGTGGATGTATATTTCGAACTTTGAGAGATTTATAAAATTTTAAACCACTCAAGACTATGAGTTTTTACTTGTATTTATCATGGCCACCTGCAAGAAACATGTATGTATGAGCTTTATAAAATCAATAATGTTAATGGTTTGAAACCCCTTAGTGGTGATGACAAGACAGTGGGTACGTCACTGCATCCAATGCATCTCCCTGTGAAACAACATAGCCTTCTATAGTGTAGCTGTGTTAATAAGTTATCCTTTGTATATTAAGAATGAAAATAAAAGGAACATCACTCCAAATTCTTATTTGGGAATGTTCATTCCTTATTCTGAAGTTTTTAGCCACTCTGTTATTGTGACACTATATAAATAGCCCAAATGAATTACCTTACTTGTGTTATATATTTGGCATAAAAGCAACATTGACGTAAAACCTGTGGCTACATCCATACTAATACATTTAGTGATCTCTGTCCAGCATTTTAGCTCCATCACAGAAGTAATCTTCATCCAAACACACCTGAAAAAACATATCATTGTTGTGACCATTCTCATACACTGGGCATGTGCAAGCTGGTGGAAACGAGAAGTAGTTTGGCTACAAAGCGGTTGGTTGCTTTTACAGAAAATACTGAGAACAAGGAAGAAAGATTTAAAAAGTAACATTTCTCAAACTGGTGATGAGCATTTTGCATTTCCCGCAAAATAGTGTAGTCGAGCCATGCCTGATTACAACCAATAAGGAAGCAAATTAATATCTCAAACATCTTTGTTTCTGCCTCTCTATTGCAGCCCCAGATCTTTCAAACTAAACGTTTACAAACTCCTCAGTTTTCGTCAATTGCAAATGTTAGAGTGGAAGACAAACAGAGGTGTAACAAAAATGTAGTGATTCATTTTAGTTTTGCGTTTCAAAACTAAGACAGAAATGTGGATGTAGCCTAAGCCTGTATGCTTAGCTTGACTAATCTAACCATGTTGTACTTAACATAAAATTTGTTATTGAACTCACTAAAGGAAAGTGCAGTTTTCTACCTAAAGGGCTAAACTTCAAAATAATCCTAGTCAGTTTTAACCACAATATTCCCAAACTACACAGGTATTTAGCTTTTCTCACGAGCTACTTCTCCATCTCTCAAGTGAGCACCATCCACTTGGCCTTATTACCAAGGAAAGATACTTGTGGTAACAGCAAAAGAAATCACAGGAAACAAGAGGCACCCATATAATTATCAGCCTAAGCCTGTTGGAGATGTTTCTTCTGTTATTCAAGTCCAGCAAGTTAAGTGTTTTTTTAAGCGCAGCTACATCCAAGTTCCCCTCTCAAGGACAAGGATGATGAGAAAAAAGGCCCATGAGAGGATACATTTTTCCCATTGCTGTTCGGAAATACAACATTTTATGGGTTGACCCATTAAAGAGAGGGCGCGTGAGTCACTCTAGGGACTTCAATTAACCCCGGGGGCAGTTTGGTCTGCCGCTCAGTGACTCCGCGGGCACAGGCTCTCCAGGGTTTGCCTCGTGTTCTAGCCAGCTGACAGTAAGCTAACCAGACTCAATCGATGCCTGTAAAAGAGGAGTGGAGCGTTGGTGGTGTGTTGTCACCTGCTGCACTATAAGTGTTCCTCCTTCTGGTGCCCTTCAGCGTTAATTTTTCCAGGATTCAAATCACATTTTTGATATTTGCTTTATATGATAGAAAACTGAAGAGAAAAATCTTCAGGGAAGAATTAAAGGCTGTGTGCCGGCCTCAAGGGTGCAGATCCAAGGCCCAGCCTAATTTGGAAAAGTAGAAAGGTCTTGCTGTGTTATTATCATTTGTGCTGGTGCATTTGATACTGGACCGCCTCTGGAGGTTGAGCAAACAGACGCCAACGGTGAGGGGCGACATCTTAAAGCGATATTTCACTTTTGTCCACTGTTTTCACTTAACGGAAGTTCAGGAGAATACAATCTCCAACATGAGCCGCCCAGGGGATGACAAACACACACGCACACACACACACACATGCACGCACGCACGCACGCACACACACACACACACACACACACACACACACACACACACACACACACACACACACACACACACACACAGGTTTGCACAGCTATCTTTGTTAGGACTTTACATTGACTTCCATTCATTGTGTACAGCCCAAGCAAAACCTTATTCCTAACCTTAACCATGACCAATTCATGACTTACCCTTACCTTAACTTATACACAATTCACAATAAACCACTAACCTTAATTCTCTCTCTCTCTCTCTCTCTCTCTCTCTCTCTCTCTCTCTCTCTCTGTCTCTCTCTCAGTAAGGTCACAGTAAACTTTCACTATTTTAAGTTTAATGATATTTCTGACTTCCAAAGATCAAGAAGATTTTCACATTGTCCTCTTGATTGCAGAGAAAAGGGGACGGGATATAATCTTGAACTGGGTCAGATCAGTGTGGGAAAATTCGGTTCAATAAATTCAAACAGCTCCATGTTATGAGACGTGGGATAGTGCAGCTAGCACACACTGTCTTGGCCCCTGTGAGGATAATTCATTAACTTCCCTAATCCGCTCATGTGGTGTTGCAGCAGAAAAAAAGATGAAAAGCTCACTGAATATCAAAAACAACGATTTCAGAGCTCCTTGCTGTGGCCCTCATACTCTTTCACAAGTGTCTCCGGAAAAAAAGGGCTGCTGCATGTTCCAAGCATGCACGTCCTCTGTTAATGAGCTTTGAAATACATTTTCGGCAGCTTATGGCCGCCGCGCACCGCTGTGGGATGAGAACAGCTCAATAAAATATACACAGGAGGTCGAAACGGTAGGGAAATAAAAACCCCTTTTTGACAATGTTAAGCCTCACAGCTGCTTTGAGGCAACTGAAGGGTTTTTATCAGCTCTTCAGATGTTGGATCATAGGGCGCAGAAAGCTTTCCAAGGGTAAGCAAAGTCAGAGGAGTCAGTACTGTACCAGCACATGCTTCTATCCACATGATTAACACACATGCCATGGTGCTTCCCTGCACTATATGCATCAGCACTACATGTCTATATGAGGTTTTGCTATTTATTCATTGTACAGAATATTTATAAGAATCTGTGTCAAAACTAATCTTTAACTAATATATTATTAACTAATTGCAATTTGATCTTGGATTTGCTTTTTATCAATTTATATATTTTCTTTTTGGATTGACATTAATTCAAACCTCTAACTATGAAAAATAAATGTAATCCAAGCATTTGCAGTTTACATTACAGTAGATAACATATAATAATATATTTTCTGTGTGTAACATCTTAAGGAAGAATGAACTCTTGAAGACTATGAGGAAACAGTTTTGACCCAATAGATAATGGAGATATTAAAGGCAGTTCAGTCAATTCAGTTCACTATAACAGAGATATGATGCTGACATGAGGTGGGTTATGGTTGAAAAATACATTCCTTGAGTTTATTGATGTGTTCTATTATGGAGGAGAGGTCACGTAACAAAAGCCTCTCTCAGACAAATGTAGCTGGGGCGTTCTATGATGACCTTGCTCTCAAACGGCATCATAGGTTAACAACTCTGCACCTGGCCCGGATCCTAACAGCGATTTTTCTGAACCCCTCGTGTGATGTATGATACAGTGATTGTTTGGGGTGTGTGTGTAACTTCAAGGAATGCTGCCTCGCTGCCTCGTTGACATTCTGGATGATGAAATAAGAAGCACTTTAGGTAATTCCTCTGATAAAGCAGCTCAACCCTGTGGCGGACGATAAAATCAAAAGCATTTGTGCAGGTCGCTGTCAGGATCATCTGTCTAGTCAGTCCATTAAGCCTGAGCACCACCACGTCCACTGCCTGCCAAGACGGCATGAAGCTCCACCATTCTAAGTGGGAACATCCTCCATGGTGAGAACATGGTCTTAACCACACCACCTTTCAATGGAAGGGAAGATGAGGAGTCTGTGTTTCTATACAACCACAATTATGGGTCGTTCTGCAGCGGAAAGATACATACTGACCATAGACTGTATATATAGAAGGGTGACACTTCTCCACCTCTTTCCACTATCCAGAAATTACATTTTGTTGTGGACTCAAACACTTCACCAACCCCTAGATCGGCATAGTAGATAATAAGTGAATTCTCATTTTACTATCCCTTTAATGGGAAACACCTGATTTTTATAGCATCAAATAACAAATCAAAACCAACATTACCAGAGGAATGAAGACTTAAACTCACAGAACTAAAATGACACAAACCATCTTTGGGAAAAATGTATTTATTATGGACTTTTTCTTTGTAGTTTGGTCCATGTCTCTTTCACTAACAAGGAGGAGGCTGGGTTTTTAACATGCATTGCAGCCAGCCACCAGGTGGCGATCATGACACTTTGGCTTCACTTGTTGTCCATGTTTTCCATTTTTATATATACACTCAAAAAAAGAATTCTTTGGATTTACTTAAAAAAATCATGGAAAGTATTTCCACATTATTAAATGGGTTTCTTTCAACATTAAGCAATTATGTTGGTCTAACATAATTTTCTTAGGTTGGGTTAGTTTAATTTCTTTAAGTTGATCCAATTTAGTTAGTTGAAGTAGATCCAACGTGATTTGATAGAGTTGATCCAACTCATTTCAAATTATTACATTTAAACTATTAAATGAAGTTAATCTAACCCAAAAAAATTAAGTTGGCCCAACATAATTGCTTAGAGCTAAAAGAAAGCCATTCAATCACATGGAAATACTTTCCATGATTTAATTAAGTAAATTCAAACCATAGCTTTGAAGTGCAAACAACTTGACTTGTAACAAAACCAAATTAAATGTTTAAAAGGCTGGAACAAGACAAGACAAACTGTGGATGAGGCAATCGAATTGTATTACATCAAAAACACAAAGTTTACCTTTCAGGTGCTTGAAAAAAACATAAAAGTAGAGTTATTTAGTGAACAGTAACTAGTGGTTTTAAGAAATAGGGTACTGTCTTAGCCATCACATATCACAGGATTCCGTTAGAATTATCGTGGCCAAGGGAATGGTCACAGATAGAAAGTTTTTGAAAGATCTGATTCAACAAATTTCTAAATTGTTTTAAAATGATCGGGTAACCCCCGACACTATATGAGACGATCAAGGCTTACGATTGAGCTGTACCCCTGTCAATCAGGACAGACAATGTGTCGCAGACCAGATTTTTCTGTCGATTGTTGGGAGGGGCCAGGGCATAAATTTGATATGAACCTTGCAGTGTGAGGCCAGGATTAGACTCACATTTCCCTTGAAACATTCCACATTCCACTTCAACACCAGTACAACATATTTACACACACATTTGGAATGTTACCAGTGAACAATTACAGGTAAAATTACAACTTTACCTTGGTAAAATAACAAAACATTTCACAGTTTGACATAAAAGCCAACAGTGGGCAACCTCAAACATTGTCAAAGAAAAACATTTTCATTCATGTACCTTGTGTCGTTATTAACGGGAAAGCATTGTCAGAACTGACTGTCACAGACCAGATTTTTCTGTCGATTGTTGGGAGGGGCCAGGGCATAAATTTGACGTGAACCTTGCAGTGTGAGGCCAGCATTATACTGTCATTTCCCTTGAAACATTTCACAATCCACTTCAACATCAGTACAACATATTTACACACACATTTAGAATGTTAACAGTGTACAAGAACAACTTTACCTTGGTAAAATAACGAAACATTTCACAGTTTGACATAAAAGCCAACAGTGGGCAACCTTAAACATTGTCAAAGAAAAAAAAATTCAGTCATGTATCTTGTGTCGTTATTAACGGGAAAGCATTGTTTTGAGCGCTTGCACTTTTGCGGAAAGTTTATTTCCGTCTAGATTCATAATGACCTTCTGCAGAGCTTCAAAGGTGTATTTTAGCTCTCTGGGGTAGCTCAGGTTTAGAGCATACACAAGCGCAAGCAACATTGCCACTGCAAAAGGCACATACCTTAACTCATGCAACACCGTTACACCCTCCAGAAGAATTCCGACATCCTCTGGGTTCTCACTGGGCCCTGCACCGTGGTGTCGAATGACAAAGACTCCAAAGACCGTCTCTGCCATAGCCGCCAGATTGCTTTCATCATCGCTCTGCAATTAAGAACAAAAATTAAATAAATAAGAGAAATAATGTTTCATTTATGTGCATTATAATCCATAACTTATAGCACGTGTCATTTTTACACTATTAATGTAAAACAGCTATGACCAACTATCTTTAAATAATCATGTTACATTCCAAATGTTTTTGGAGCTGATATTTTGAAAGTTTTAAGGGCAATGTGAATTCAAAGGAATATTAACCATGATCATCCCCAGTGAAGATGAAGTTAAATCAACATACCAGGTACTTTTTCACCAGCATCTCTGGATCTTCATTCAAGTAGACGCAAAGACTTTTCAGTATGCATTCTCTTTTGACATCAATGCTGTCAGTCTAAGAATTCAGATTAGAGAGAATATGAGAAAAAAAACATTAGGAAAACCATCTTGACCAACCAGCAGAGTTGTTTTCACACACCTGATGCAAGATTCACAGGTCATTACAACATGAAAAGCCTTTAGAAGCTAGAGTAGATGTGTATGTAGTAATTATTATAAATATGAGTATATAACATGAGTCACTTTTCCATTATCATACCTGAGTCATGGGTACCATGATGCTTCTGATCCGTCTCCCTTGAACTCCGCCTTTCTTGGAAAACACCTTGATTAGGTCTGCAGAGTGAGCATCCAGCTCAGAGAAGAACTTTGACTCTAAATGGATAGTTGTGATTCTCTTGAATTCCACACACACCTACAAATTGACAAAAAAAAAGTTTTAGTTTGGCTATTTTGATTTCAGTGGTACATGTTTGATTTAGCAGGTTAAACTGAAAACACGTGTTTATCAATATTAGTTTTCTCCATACAAATTGCACTGTCAGAGCCAGTGAATCCTTTTATGAATAACATCAGAGTCTGAAAATAGGTGTCTCTATATAGCTCACACTGTAAAAAGTAAAAGGGGATGTTCCTTCACTCAGTCATTTACCTCATGCAGATGGAAGAGAGCCGACCACCTCGTTTTGAAATCAGCTATCATTGGTGCCTCCCGAACTACTTCTTGCCTCCTGTAAGAAAAGGTCTTGTCCATCATTTTCGCCACATTCTCCTCATTGTTTCTTTTCTTCACTTCTGAGAGGAGGGCCACTCTGAGTCCTTCTTGTGTCATCTGGTGATCGAATGGTGGAAGCAGCAGCTGGGTAGGGAGAGGGCAGACAGCCATCATGCTGGACAGATGTAATGGAATTAAATATGACCTTGATGGTACTTTTGTCCTGGACATCTGACATCGACAGCAAGTTGGTGAATTCATTCCCAAACTCATAGTCCATGAATTGAAGTCTGAAGTCCCCTTCTACTCCACACTGCTGCTTTATTTGGTGTGCAAGGTCACTGATGGACTCTGGTATCCCGCCTGGAAGGATCAATCTCTGGGAATTATTCTCTCCCAGAATGATTCGGAGCTTCACTTGATCAGTCATTTCACCGAAGTCTGCAAATGAGGAAAGAGAAGATTAGGCTAAAAATGCTTAAACAAAAATTGGTCAGAGCTTCAAAAAACAATGCTAGAACAAAGCAATTTGACATTTATTATATAAAGATTAACATACCTTATGTGATAATATGTATTTTTAATGTCACCATTCTGAGAGGTCCAACAAAGTAATCGATCAAAGGGTAGTCATCAGCCAGTTCATCAAGCTCGATCAAAACTGTTTCTCTGGCTGGACATGCACTCAGCTCAAAGGCTCTGAAATGTTCCCTGTACCATCCATAAAGCCTTCTTACGATGAAACGCAGTTTCTCCTGCAAAACACAAATAGATTTGCTACACAGCTTACAATTCAAAATTTGCCCCACCCCCCTAAAACACACATTACATTTTTGACGATGGATCTGCAGTCTGAATGAATTACAAATGGACTAAGGTTTCTGCTGCTCTAGCTAACAAAAAAAACACAAGGCACTTTGGCAGATATACTTATATAAAGAAACTTTATAATGGCCCCCTTTACCTGTATTCACAGACAGGTTGGACAACAGACCCAGGTGCAGTCAGATAGGACGCTCTTGTGGTTGGACAGCAGTCAAAGCACGCTTTGGCATTCACAAATTTCTGTAATAAATTTAGAGATATTGATAAGTTAACATGAAGTTATTATTAAATAATTGGAAAAGCACATCCACACGCACACATAAACACACACACAGGCGAAAGCTAGATGCAGAGGTAGAAAAGGGTGTAAGGAGATAGGGAGAAATGGAAGCAGACTAAGGGAGGAAGAGAGAGACAGAAAGGCTAATGCAAAGCAGAACAAAATAAAAATACTTAAACATACTATATAGACATTTTATTTTACCAGGCAAGTAACTGTTCATGTATAGTTATTATAATTCAATCAGCAGGTTGAATAACACAGCAGGAGCTGGCAACAATGATCAATCTGATTCTCATTAAAGAAGAGCTGATGTTTAGTTTTGCTGACAACATTTTACAATGTCATATTATCTGGTTAAACGTGTACAGATGGATTAGTTAATTTTTTTGCTAATGGATCATGGAGGCTGGAAATAAAAAACACGGGGAAACGGGACATTATACAGATGTAGACAAATTACAGTAAATAGAACACAATGTTGTTAGGATACGCAGCGTTTGTGGACGTCTCGTTTCACGTGTCTGCATGAATGAGTCACGTGCTACGCCATGCTCAACTCGTATTTACTTCAACTCGTTAACTAGTCACACTGTGCCCATGCGCTAACGTTACTCACTATTTCTGCCAGCGAGTCTTCCTTCGTGTTAAAGTAAGCCGAGTGAGGCCGTCATGGAGCGCTGCTCCCCTGAACCGGCGTTCAGACACGTCGCGTCTTCTCTGATGTACCCGCCGATTCATCACATATCCTCTGTTTCCTTCTCACACGATGTAACGTAAATCTTCAGTTCAATGCTTATATAAAAGTATTTGAGGAACTATTTCTAAAGCTATAGAAGCACAACTAGCAACACAAAACACCGTGCTAACTCACCATGTGCGACGGACGACTTGCTAAGTTTGATAAAAAGCCGCTAACACCGAGTAACAAATACACTGCTGCGATCTAATAGCGTGGGGAATGAACAGACTAACCGCTGATGAGATTTCTGAACAATATTTCGCTCGCATATGATTGGATGGAAATTGATTTTTCCTTACCTTCTCCGTGTGACTGATGAACACCACCGGTCAGGGACCAGACTTCCGGTATCTTTCTTCTCGCGATGTCTCACGAAGTGTGTTCTCGCGACGATTGCAGTGATTCTCGCGCAGAAACTCGAACATATCAATTCGTATCAACGTGATTGAATCGTATTAAAGCGAAGTTGTTGAATATTAAGTAAATCCAACGCAATTTTATCACGTTCAACTGGCAAACATGAAATTATTTCGTTCAAAATACACTTTTAATTCAAGTAAAAAGGACAGCCAGCCAAAATCCTTTTTTTGAGTGTAGTCTATGATTGTGACCTGTTGGTAACGTGATGACCTCTCTGTCATGGTTACACACTCACACACACCATTTCCTTTTTGAAAACTGAACTCTGTCTGCGAGTTGTGCTATTGGGTCCTAGTTCTAGTACGAAACCTTACAGTCTCTGATCACATGGCTGGCCTGTCCTGAGCTCTGATGTGTCTGTGCCACATATGATAATGATGAAACAAACCTCTAACCATGCTCGTAACAATGAAGACTAAATGTCGTTTTTATTTATTAAGGTGCAGTTTCAGAGTTTATGACTGGCGTCTCAGATTTACGGTAATTTTGACTCACCAAGTGCAATATCCTGCCTGTATCCATATCCTGTCCCCTGATGAGGGAGTGTGTGTTTGCTGGGAGTGGAGTGTGTTTAACATTAAAAATGATGATATTGCATCAAGACTATAAATAAGTGCGTAAATATGTGGACAGGAAGCAGGATGACAGATAGCTGCACTCGCTGCAGCCCATTAGTTGTTGACAGCTTCTGCAAGGGAAGCAGGCCGGAATCTGTGGCCTGTAATTCTGTCTCATTACCACGCCAGTCGGCACTTCCTCCCTCAGACCTTTAATTCATCTCTTATGGTTTGCCTGTCGCTGGCCTTTGTTTTATTGCAAAATAACTCATGGGCTATAATGCCTGATTCATGGCAGTCATTGAACGCCTACAAATCAGAGAATATTTCCATTGATTACCTCAAATTGTCTAATCTTTTCTATGTTCTTGGCCCCTGATTGGGTGGTATTTACTGATTGCCTCTCCCTAAGTTAAAAATCAATCAGTGGCCACAATCAGAGTATGTGGATGAATCCAGGCCAAAGCAGCTGCTCCTCCTCTGTCAAATAATCTCTGAGGCATCAAATGAATTCTAATTCTTGATGATGTTTCTATATGCAGCACTTATCTCCCATACAAAGACTAGAATTTATTTAATAGACTGGGTCCTTATTTTGAAATTAACTGTACACAGGTCGATGCAATCCATACAGGCCAGTTAATAAAGTCAACATGCATGCCTCTCACTAGAGACGCTTGGGCCTTGGGCTTTTATAAAATGTCATCGTACATTCAGGGTTGCTCTATTTTCCACCTATAAGTTTCAGAGCAAAACAGTATCTTCAAAGAGGTGCATCACATCTGGCAAAGCTATGAAAAGCCATACAAAAAATTTTAATTAAGGTTTCAGTCCTGTTACTATAACTTGTTAATTTGAAAATAAACAAACTTAAAGTGATAGTTCCCCCAAAAATGAAATTCACTCATATATCAGAGGAAATGTTGGCTAAAAACACGGTGTAAATTAAACCTTTTTTGAGTCGAATTTAAATGTCAGGGCTTACGGACACTTGGACTCCTTTTTCTCTCTGTTTGAAGAATTGGTCTCCAGTTATTCACTTGTTTTGGATTATGAATTTGGCTGCAATGCTCTTTACCCCTGAAACTCCAAAAGTGTTTAGTGCACTCAAACACTTCACCCACCCTCTTTGATTTATTTGTGTTTTACCGATTGAAATACATTTTTAAGTTGGTTCAACGATTATCTTGTGTCATATAAGGCTCCAGAGGTCACAGTGTTGATCTGTTGCTTGATTGGTATACCTCTGTGATGCGGTGCACCATGGTGATATCACAAAACTAAATTTTGTTCAGACATTCATGTTCCCTAGAGGATGAATCCTGATGACTTTAGTGATCCCTGTCTTTTCATACAGCACCACCTTGAGGTTTATGTTTGTGGTTTTGAATGAAATGTACCGGTTATTGTAGGGCTTGCAATTAAACATGCTAGAATTATAAAGTATTATTATACCCGTTTCACATTTACACGTTAGCATTGTTATTGTGAGTTTGTTTGCATGTTGACATTGGCCTTTGGCCCACTTTTTGCACCTGTGTAATGTGGAGTCGCTGTTATGGCTGTAGACTTTTAGTTTTGGTATTTACAAAAGATATGTTAGTTAGTCTTTAAAGGGCAACACAGATGACAACAGACTAACTACAAAATAACAAAGTGGCTGTCTAGATTCAGTGTGAGCAGGACACTACAAATAGAAGATAAGCACAGTGCCATACACACATTCATGATAAAAATTCAGTGTTCAGCGGCTAAATTTACAGTCAACCAGCTTCTGTTGCAGTCAATCTACATCTTATTTCCCTCTTCTGCAGCTGCTTTGGCGCTTGTCACTATCAGACTCATTTTCCTGACAGTGACCCCAGCTTTCACCTGCACTTTTGACATGAGCCGACTTCCTGATACAAGGTGTGGTGGATAATTATAGAATGCATTCAGGGCAGCAGAGGTGTGTTGCTGTCTGGGCTGAATCTAATGCAGTCACATCTGTTTAACTTCAATGAGCGGGAGCACCTACAGGTCTAAGAGGGAGAAAACAAGGCGACACAGAGAAGGGAGACACTGCCGGTGAGGCTGGACAGGTTTAACGCTCTGGCCACTGGCGCCTCGCACACGGTATTGAACAACCAGGTTGGATTCTGCACGTTTTAGGAGGGGACGTGGGATCAGAGCGTGTGATATGAGTCTGTGATGACAAGTGCTGATTTATATTCAGTTGGACGTGGATGTACAGAGCCCCGGGGGTGGCTCACCTACTCACACATTACCGTCACTGTCAGGAAGGGACAATAAGAGTGAGGGAGAGATACAGAGAGTTTTCTTCATCCGAGGCAACCACAAGGAACAAGACCCTGCACACCTGAAGTACAGATTAAATGCAACTGAATGAATAATATCTAAATATCTAATGTCTTCCTAATGAAAAATTTCCCCTCTCTCTTAAGGAATTTAGGTAAAATCGTGAATAATCTTGGATCATTGTAGAGCTATGGCTTCCCTCCAAAGACAAATAACAGCAACAGTAATTTCAGCAATAAGTCATCAGCCAACCAAACTACCACCAAACTACCAATCTGAGGAAGTAACCATGGTGTTATTACTGTTCTGTATTGGCAAATTGAGGCAAATGCGACTGTGGTTATAAGAGTGACAGCCACCAAAAAACATGGCCCAGCACTGGTCCTAGTTTTTACCTTTCGGTATCGAAAACTATTTAAATGGAGCTTCAAGACGACATAATAACGGGTTGGCTATCACTCAGTAGGTAGAGTGGATTGTCTGTGATGTTTAGTGGTTCGAATCCCCAGCTACTTCTGTCCGCATGTCTGGAGAAAGAGATTTGTGGTTATGACAATGAACCCTACATTGCCCCCAGTGGATTGGCAGGCAGTGTGAGAAGGGGATTTATGATAAAAGAAAGACTGGAAACGCACTATAGACTGGAAACGCACTATATGATATTTTTTTAAAAGATCAAGTGCAGCTTATCTTCTTAAAGACTAATTATTTTCAACAGGAAGCACTTTCACCACCTTTTTTCCTTTTTGTTTTTTCTGTTTTGTTTCTGTCATGTTTATTGTATATTTTGTACCAAACGAAAAATATATAATAAAAATTATTAATAACAAAAAGGTACAGCATTTTTTCTCCTGTATTAAGTCTGTTTATTTTTTTTCCTTCTAACTCCAAGTGATGCAATTTTATGTTGACATGGACATTTTTATTGGAAAAAAATAAATGTAAATGTTTTATGTTTTTTTTGTCAGATTGAATAGATAGCTGTCAAACAACAAACTCTGAAAGAAGAAGCTGAGCAGAGAGATTAGCGACGGAGAAAGGTTGTGAGGTGAGTGAACGCTGCATGTGAGACAGAGAGAGAGAAAGAAACGGACAGAGTGACGGCATGAGAGCTCCTCATCTGCTGACATACACATTGTAGGATCATTTGAACCTCCAGGTCGGAAATGGGAATTTTTAAGCTCAGCCATTAAAATCTAAGAATTCAAATAACTTTCTTCATTGAGAATTTTATAGATTCCACATTACGAATGACCTTGAATAGGCGGGGATGTGCTTGCTGGTATCAAGTTTCCGAGGAGGTTTAAACGGTGGACAAAGGTTCAAAGTGAGAATCACGAGGGCCTGGGCTGACTCTGAGTAAATTAGTGAGGTTCAGTATTTTTAAAGCAGCACTTTGCTGTGTACATTAGACAACATTATTAGGCAATATGGGCTCACTTAGGAATCAGACTCATCACAGGGCAGGGATAATACTGTCATTATGTAGCACTGCAATTATAACAATCAAAAGATTTCTGTCATGTTATCACAGGAATAAATTTCACATTTTTTCTTTGATGGTATCACAGCCTGTGATCTTGCAAAGGAAAAAACATTATGATCTAAAACTGCTCCGCTGCAATCAGGCCCTGATGAGTGAGCCATCTTTGACTGATTAAAAACTCCATCATACATTTTTGAGTGACTTCCTGTTTGGTCTGTCTCACTTCCCTGCTTTAGAACAGCACGCTGTCTGTTGAGTGTTTTGCTGCTCGTTTCATTTAAGTCCTCTCAAATAATTACAGAGCTCCTTTTAATAACTGCATTTCCCCCCAACACTAGTTTTCCCTAGTCTCTCTGCTTACAAGCATCTTTGCTGATTTTTCTCCATGAGAGATTACAGTGATAAGAAAATCTAAACATCCGCCAGGTTTATCCTTCACAGACTGTGTTTTCAGTGGCGTGCATTGTCTCTGACAATTAACCCGGAGAAATGGAGTCCTTGGTCTCGGGCCTCGCTTTTATTGTATGCTGACAGACAATTCCCTCTGGGGTCACAACTCTGCAGCCGCACAGAGACAATAGAGAGACAACAGAAAACACAAACTGCAGAAATGAGCTACATGCGGAGGAGCGTGGCTTTTAACTCCTGTGGGGGAATAACTCCCCAGGACAAGTAAAGGCAGGTAACATCAAGCTCATCCACTGTCCACCTCGCCTGAGTGGATATCTACTGTTTTGCCCTCGCATCGCCTCACCAGCACCCGCTCGACTCCTCTCCCACCAACTCAACCCCCCACCTTCAACCGTCCATTCCTCGTCAATAAATCCATCAGGGAGATCAATGCTGCAGCGAATCACTAAAAGTTATCAGCTGAAGCCCTGCCAAATCAGCAAACACAATCACTATGTAAATCCATCTTTACTTCTCCTCCACAAAGACGTGCGTTCTTTTGAGCGCAAAGAAACAGCCGAGCTTGAGCGGCTCTCTCGGAGAACTCCATGTGTGATAGAAATGGACAGTATTGGCAGCGCTGGCTGGTTGCTGAACCTCGGCACATTAAAGTATATGGTCCAGAACACAGTTTTCAGCACAGCGTGGAGAGTTTCCTCAGCGGAGCCACATGTTCTCCCACAGTGACGGCACACAATAGCTCCATGATATAGACAAATACACAAGAAATATAGTTGATGGTTAATGCACAGCCACATTTAATGAGTAACTGGCAAGTCTTGAGATGTTTTCCATCCGTATGAAATCAGAATATAAATAACAATAGCTACTTTGTATGTTTACGAGAAAGGTGCCATGGGCTGGTCATTTATATGCTTAGATTGAGCTCTGATGGTGACATCTGTGCTTCTGTCAGTCATGATGCTGCTGCAGCCCCCACCTTCCCCACCGCCGTGGGCAAACACCCCGCCACTGCTCCTGTCCCCCTCTCTCTCTCTCTCCCTCCCTCTCTCTCTTTCACTCAGTTTCTCCGTCTCTCTCCCCCACCCGCGCTCCCTCAGACAGCTTGGTCACCCAGGCCTGCAGGAGAGGGACTCACCGTGATGAAATAGAGGTAGGCAGTTGTTCCTTCAGCCCCAGGGTCATTATTTAAAAAGTGACAGAGACTCCACTGAGTGAACGTGAGAGAGGTGAGGAAGGCGGAAGGGTGGGGGGGGGTAAAGAAGAAAGAGGGAGAGGAGAGAGAGTGAGAACAGCACTCGGGAAAGAAGGGAGGTGAAGAGACAGTGGGTGGGGGGGCCTCTGTCGTGCAGGTGTATTGTCCAGTGGAGGGAGAGGGTGCTGGGAGACAAATGAATCCAGCAGGCATTTGGTACACACCGGAGATTGCTTATCGATCCAGATCGCAGTATTCAGGCCGGCCTGAGAGAGGGCTGAGAATTTTCTGAGGGAGTTAATAACCTGGCAGCTCAGCTGTCTTGTCCAATTCACCAAAGGCAGAGGCCTAATCAGGGCTGGATTCCTTTTTCTGTCTGAGGAGGGGGCTCGAGCCCTCCACCCTCTCTTTCAGCTTTGGCCTCTCTCTCTTTCTCAGTCTTTCCATCTCTGTTGCCCTTCCCTTGTCTCTCCCTCCCTCCGCAGCCCCTCACTTCCACTCCATCGGAGCTCTGAAAGTGATTGAAATGACAGCCTATAGAAAGAGGCTAATCAAATTGTTTATTATCAGTCTGAATCAATATGTATGGATTGTTAAAACATCAAAGTCAGCCCCTGGAAAAGTAATAGTCGCCGGTCGGCAGCAGCTGCTCAGCCAAGGCTGGGTCCCGGGGAGCCTGGCTCCATTTAAAGGGACTTTCACTCTTACTTAAGTCCTGCTGACCCGACGAGGTCAGTTGGCTGAAGGGGATGTTCATGGCTGTGCTACAGCGCCGCTGCGTAAAACCCCTCTAAACTTCCCTCCAGCTACCCACATACATGTCTGCTGGAGGTGACTGATAAACAATCCATCAACCGAATAAATGAGCCACCACTGGGACTGGTACTAGGACCATCACTCACCCACTGTGCTCCAAGCAATATTTTGGACTAGTGGTCATTGGTTCCCTCAAATTCAATATTTTGCACTCTTCCTTTTCTTTGAGTGCAACTTTGCACTCTTCAGGAAACCAGTCTGGATTGCAAATGAGGTCAGGCTGATGAATGAGTCGGCTGAAGGGATCAAATTGCTTTGAGATGGACATTGTAGTTGGTTTCAGGCCATGAGACAAGCTGGCATGGAAGATTGATGGATAACCATTGTCCATTCATTGGCCCTGTTTGACACCTGATGTTTGGCCGGGGTCTCCCTCCACCTCTGACACCCCACTAACACAAGACACTTTGAGACCTGATAGAATGATTAGACAATGAATGATATCTTCTTCTGCGGCTCTCCATCGTGACCACTTTACAGCCACCAAACATTAAGATGGATCACAGCGTCTGAAGCCACCAGGTCATATGTGAAAGGAGTTTAGTTGCATTTATTACACACAAATTATGTAATTTGTTGCTTCGTGTTTGAAATAAGTAGACCTCTGCGTTAAGTTAGAACATCAGCTACAACCAGCCGAGGTCCAGCGACGGACAGAATTAAAGTGAGGGACTTGTTTGCTTCTGATTGGAGCAGAGCCACCGTGTCATCCCATTGACCTCATTTTGTTCATTTTCATCTCTGTCGCTCTTGTCTAGTCGTCAGGTTGCCAATTCAATGACGCTGGATCACCATTTCAAACAATGCCCTAATCCATATCACTATAGGAGAGGCTTTGTTAATTGGAAGTCCACTCAACTCCTTATCATCAGCTCCATTACATGAGCCACATAAAGGCGCCATCATCCATCATACTCCAAATGTGTTCTGTCATTTTTCTTTGGGATGGAAGATAAGGGCCAGGGGGCATATTGATTTTATAAAAAACATGAAGCGGAGACTTCAGAAGTTGAATGTTTGCCTGTTATCGATAATTGCTCTAATAACCATGACAGACAGGAGGAGGGGGTGCACATCTGGGTCTGATCCCTTTAGTTGGAAATATATACTGAACATTTTAATTTAAACTTCAATATTTTTATCTTCAGTCAAAATTTGTATTTCCTACCCCACTCCACTTTTATCATTTAATGTTCTTAGCTTGTCACAGTACTGTTCAGGAAAGTTAGAGAACCGAGACAAAAATACATTATGAATAAACATAACAGTCACTCCCATCTCCGGTGAGAGAAAAGACTGCTTCTCCTCTTTATTCCCCAACAGTTCAGAGAGAAATATTTAATCTTAGTTTCTTTCTTTTGTTTTTTCTTATTCATGCATTTTAAGTTTCTATACAGATTCAACTGCATCAGATTCCAATGTCATGGAGTACGAAATTAATTTGATTTCACCAGATATTTCTGTTGATTACATCTGTGATCGTGTTTGATAATTGGTAATATCATAGCGCTACGTAGAGTTTCTGGCCTTTGTTTTGATCAACTATTTGATGAGCTATTAAGTCAGCTAAAAACTTGGGTTTTGTAGTGATAGATGGAGTTGGTAGTTGTAATGATCGTGTCACAGATTTTTGTGCTGCAGACCTTGCATACTACTTTTCTCTTTATCTTCATCAACAACATAATTTAAGCCTGCTCCATTATCACTGTGTTGTGTTGGTCAGTGCTCCCTGTATGTATTGCACGAGAAATCACCCAATCATGTTTCATAAAGAAAATGTAACTTCACAGTGTCAGGAAAATACAAAGATTCAAAAAAAAGTATTTTATGTGTGTTTGTCATTCAACTATAAAGTTGATAACTTGATTCAAGCACTGAACATAGATTTGAAAATAAATAAACTAAAGATAACAGCATAAAAACACAACATAATTATACATTAAATGACAAGATTTGAAGGTAGATGACTCATTGCAGTCATTTGCATGTAAATACATTACATTCAAAGATAAATGTAGCCTATCAACGATACAGTAATCTGAAGCTGCTCATGTGACTAAATTTACTTTTTACTAGATATTTAATAACTGTGTAATTAAGCAAATACCAGGTTTATTTAAAATACGTATGTATGTATGACTGCTTTTGTCATAGGAGTGTTACACTGCAGTAAAGCATTGTGGAGTTTGTTACGGTATATAGTCCTAATAACATAAAATAACAATTTTTAAAAGAGTTTCTCTTTAATTATCACCATCATCACACACAGCATCTTATAGCATCTGCTGGAGACTGTTATGCAAAGTTCCAGGCGCAAACTTTCTAGGAAATAAACATTTCAGTTGCTTCCCTACAAAGGAACAGTGCACCCCTCTCTCTCTCTCTCTTTCTCTTTCTCTCGCAGAGCCAGCTTTGCACGGCCGCTGATGGCAGAGCTACAGTACAGTTCTAAGCCAGTGTAGCACTGGGCACGTTGCTTCATTGTAAACAACCAGGGTTTGATATGGTGGGGGTCTCTAATTAAAGAGTGTAACGAGACACCCTGAGCCAAGGCTCTCCCTATGTCAGCCCTACACCCACAATTAAATCCTCCATGGGATCCAAGGTGGTGCATTATTGATGGAGCAGAACGTTTGATTAGAAACTCTTAACACAATCCGGAACAGAACAGCCAGTCCATTGTCATTAAACACCACTTACACCAAGTCAAAACATACCAGTCGGACATGCTCCTTAAACATCCGGGTTATGATGGAGTTAGGGACAAATGGGGGAGGGGGTGGGGGGGTGCAACTGGATTGAATCAATGAGCTGTGCAATACCCCCTGCTACCATGTGCTAGAAGGGCTTTAGCCACACACGAGAAGAAGGTGACCAGTATACCTGCAGGCCAGCGAGCAGTGGTTTCCTTCTTGATGACTTGCAGGGAAGAGGAAAATAGTGGATTCCACATCCAGGAAACACATGTAAGAGATAAAATAACACAAGTGAACCGCAACAATGTCAGCGCTCCATATGATGAGTAAGTGAATGTTTGAAATTATAACCACCCCTTCACCAGGAAATATGTACTTACATCAAAGCCAGGTTGCTCTAAGTGGGGCTAAACAGTATTACCGGCCCGCAGTCAATCAACTGTTGCCTAGCGCGTGGATAATGCATCACTTCATATCAAAAGCCCTGCTAATGAGAACAGGATGATGTATACAAACCTAAACATGCATACAGATGTGTGGATGTAGCATATAGATTGAGATGTAATGGGGTGTCAAATTAAAGCGTGCAGCATACTGGAACATGCAGGCCCAGGTGCAGGCTTCACTTTATTCCTTTACTCCTTAAAAAATGAACTGCAGTGTAAACACAGAAGGATTGTGTTTGTGTGGGACTGAATTTGTGGATGAAGATACAATCGGACACTTTTTCTTTTTTTTGCTCCGCATGTGCATTCGTGTGTGCATGCATGCTCACAGGAGAGTCGCGGGAATGCTGCGGGTTCGTGCGCGGCGCCTCTGCGATAGGCCTAATTAATACACACTCGAGGGGTTGATAGCATTGTGGCTGAAAGTGGATCTCCTTAAGAGATACTTAATCCAGCTACACATTGCACCACTCCCCTACTTTCCATGGCATCACAATCAAAGGTATTGGGCAGGTCTCTAGTGGACTCATTAGCAGACTGCTCATCGGTGGGGGTCTGGGCTAAGACGCAACACCCCCCGCCCCTCCACACCCTCCTTCTGCCCCCTAAACCTGCAAATGCACACAGATAAACCTCACCCTTCCAATCCCCCCCTCCCACACACACACACACACACACACACACTCGCAGTCACTGCTTGCTGACCCGCGCAATCAGAGATGCTGGTGTTATTATGACATGCTTTAAGCATCACTGATGGAACCCCTGCACACACTCATCAGCTCTGTGATTAATCACCATCTTATTGGCAAGCCACAAACCTCCCACTATCTGTGTGTGTGTGTGTGTGTGTGTGGATCGGGTCTCTTCTTACTGGAGCAGGGGTCATGTATCAGGGACAGCAGCGATCAGCAGCTACTCAGTGAACATCATCCGGGCTAATGAATGTTCTGGGATCACCTTTACACAAGTGTTGCCACCTCAATGTATGTCACAGCAATGAATAGAACACCTGACCTGACCGATGGGTATTTTAGGATGTACTGTGTATATGAACTTGTCTGCATGCTACTTGTAGTTTATTATAGCAAAAGAAAAAGAGATTCATATTATACCTTGAAAGTGGAGGCCTCGGCATAGGAAGCCGTGGTCTTTTTTCTTTACCAGGAATAATCTGTATATCTGTCCTTGTACCTGCTCTGAATTCATAATACTGCAGGTTAGTGAGTGGGATCAGGTTAAAGAGTGCTGAGCCATGTTAAACCACTGCAACACAGGGGCATGCATCATGTCCACGCATTAATAAAAGGCAACTATGCTATCATTATAAGCACCATACGTGCCTGGGCTCCACTTCCTGGCTGCCCTAATGGCTAACTGGTCAAGGGTGATTTATCTGATAAACTGCTTTTGTGTTCCACAAGCTTGAGAGATGGTTGAGTTTAGCCGAGTCTGCCTTGATGTGCTTTATAAATACAAAAACAAATGGTTGCCTAGGGAGGAGGAAAGATGTAGCTTGTATATTTGTGTTGGGCGGGGTGGGTGTAGGTCAAATTGTATCCTCTTGCGCCTTGGGGGGGGGGGGGGGGGTGTAAAGACAGGAAAAGCCTGAGTTATAACTCTTCCATCATCTGCCTCCTGCCTCCCATGCATTACTCAGGATATAGTGCAAATTGCAGCCGGCATCCATTAGTTCTTTTCAGGGTTAATATTGATGTAGATATCATTCCTATCTGCTGTGTCATTTATTTGAAATACTATGTGTGAGGAGTAGCTCCGGCAGTGAATCAAATCAATTGATAGAGCAGTTAGCCTTGCAGCCCGGGCTGCCTGGGAGCTGCCGAGCGGGCATGAAATATTATGGAGATTGTTCTTTAAAGTGATCTCTTCATCATCATTTGTCTGCAGCCGGGGCGATCCTATCCCCCACCGCCGCGTTCCTCTTGGGCACCAGCTGTCATAACTAAATCAGCCGGATAATGCAGTCTCGCGCACGGCTCTTCCGCTTGCCCCTGCAACACCCGCCTTCGACACCCACCCCACCCCCCCTCTCTGCTACCCCCCTTCCCCCTGCAACCCCTCACTGCCTCAACCGCACACGTCAAGGAGCATCCAAAGAGTCGCTCATCATCGCCACTGATGGCCCTCCTCTCTGGGGCCTGCTTGTTTATGTCACTTCCTATGCGCGGGGCTGCTAGTTCATGTCACCCTGTGTAGCAGCGGCGGGCACGCCTGCTGTTTGACTTCATGTCTGGCTGCTCATGACGGGCAGCGAGGTACAGCACGGAGCTCGCTGACACTCCTCCTGGATGTTATGACAGCCAGTCGAGCAGCCAGTCTGCACCGTGCCGTAAGTGAATATGACGGAGACAATTTTTTATGGCGCTCTTCACAGTCTGTTAGCTTGCGGCTGGATGACTGTTTTTACTGCCCATAAATGGAGCGGCGTGCATATTTTCTGAGTCATTAGGAGGACAGTCAGGAGATGTACTCAGAAGGAGTCGCGCGCCACTTAGGCCGGGGCCGTTTAGCATTGTAAAAACCTAATCACTGAGCCTCTCAGGGTGATGTAAACTCTTACTTGAGAGAACATTTCCATGTGTCTGTGAGAGATGAGATGAGAGGGCATCTTCAATGACAGGGCCCAGAGGATACAGGGCCTCAGAGGAAAAAGCTGCATTATTCAGTGCCAAGGCATCGAGATCCGGCAGCTGACCATGTCATCCCGATCGGTGCTTCATACCCTACTGATATTACAGTCAACACACTCTGGGCATGGTTACAGCAAAAACGTACCATGCTCACCTCTCCAACTTTTTCAAAGTAACGCTGAGATGATGCTCTGGTCCAATTGCATGTGCTTACTTTAAATCTTTAAGGATACTTGTGCATGTGAAGTAGAATAACTAAAGAGTTATGGTACAGAATGAAGTTAGAAAACTTTGTGTTCATCCTACCAGTTTTAACTCCAATTCAGATTTTATAGTGAATGTGTTAAAATAACAGGGAATTTGCTTTACTGCTGTTCATATGTGGTTTATATAAAAGTTTGAATGATCTACTTAACTGCTATTATTTTTCCTTCACAACATGTTGGCTATTTCAGAGGTCTGCTAAGAAATCGACTCAAGCCTCAAACTCAAGTTCAGAACTTTTCAAAATAAAAGCTCTGTAATTCAGTTTAATATATAGGATTATAGCAACAACAACAAAAATGTGTGATTTTACTTTGTAGACCAACATCTTAAGAGGAAGTGATCTGATGGTTGTGTTGTGAGTACCCGTGACACCTGTAAATTATATGGTAAAATAAAAGATTCTATCAAAATGATCCGGCAGCAATTTTGGTTTGAATTTGACCACTGCCATAGTGGATCAGAAAACCAAGACATGTTCAACATAGTCCAAAGACTGAAGGCCCACTGCCCCGCCCCCAATGACTGCACCAGAGTGCTGGTCGCCTGTTTATTCAAAATGTTTTCATATTGAACATGTTGCATGTTATACCACCATCGCCAAATAAAACACAGCCTCGATATTATTCTCCGGCAAAATAGTATCAAGTCATACATTCATACCAATTATGTGCTGACAAAATAGGCATCTATATTGTTGAGACAATGATGTCAGACTACAGAACGCTACATTGATATTTTCTAAACAAGTCACTGCGGGCAGCCTCGCCAAGGCGGTGACATCTGCATGACTCTTCGCCAGAGGAACAATGAGGGCTCTTAGCAGAGAACAGAAGTGCTATTTGTCACTGTACGCTGATAAAATTCATACAGGGCCATTGTATGGGTCTTAAAATGGATGTTAAATCCATTCATCAAAGCCAGATGGATTAAGTGCTCTATGGGTTATGTCCTATTGCTTACACTGGGAGATACAGAGGTTTAAAGGGCCACGGTGTGCATGCATGTATGTGAGTGTGTGTGTGGGCACGTACACATGCACTTGTGTTTGTCAGTTCCCAATGAGTGATGATGACCACTGGCCCACCATATTGATCAGGGGAGTCCGAGGACGGGTGTGAGATAGATAGCCACACACCAGTGAGAACAGCATGTGTACGGAGTAAAACAAGGCCGGGGCGAGACAGTTCATTCGCAGCTCGGTGCATGAGAAAGGTATAGTTTCAGCTTCGTTATTATTTTTTATACATACAAATAATTAAAAGAAACATGAAAAAAAGAGGCGTGCAAGTTCAAAAACCAAGATTCTTAAAAAACAGACATTAAGTCAGAAAAAGGGATCAAGCAGGATACAGAGAATGCCAGGGTTCATAAAAATAATTGTTTAAAATACCACTGAGACCACCCATCCTTAAAATGTATGCACTCACGCCACTGTAAGATACCATTGGCATATGTGATGCAGATGTAAGTATCGTTGAAGACCTGAGTTAAGGAGAATTTACAGGAACCAGAAGGCACAAAAAAAAGCTTTCCAGCTTCCTGCCAAAAGTTTTGTGTTAGTATAATGTCGAAGTGAAAACGGTATGGATCCATTTTCACGTCCTGAGGACTCCTCATTTCTACCAAATTCTTGAACCCTGGTTTTTTCCTGTAAGCAAAAGGTCTGGATATATTTAATAACACAAGATAAGTGTATTGGACGACCACCAGATTGTGTTGGTTTCGTGACTCACTCCAACACCAGCTGGATCCCGCGTCCCCCCACCCTGTTTCTCGCCGCTGATTGGACAGGTAAACGCAGAGAGCATGTTGCTTCTCCCCACAAGTTTCCACAGATTCAGCAGAAAAGCGTTTTATTGTGCTCCTTTTTTTTTGTGTCTCACCAATCCAAACAATGTGTGTGTGCGCTCCATACTCTTATACACATGGCTCTGGTTTGGCTTGGCAAAGTGATTTCTCTCTCCCTCTCTCTCTGTCTTCCTGTGGTTATTAATTATACAGATATTGCTCTGGCACGGAATGTATACGAGGGCTGCTCGATAGCTTTGGAGGTTCATCTCGAGTCAGACTCTGAAGTTTAATTTAAGCGTTGGACTTTATTATCCCTCTGCAGGGTCCAAGTGGTGATCTGTTCTGTCTCTGTCGACTGAGCAGTGCTTGGACACGCAGGGCTCTGGCGGCAGGGGGAACAGCCCGATGTAGGACAGCTTCTTATGGCTCCCCAGGGGCAGATCTGTCCAAACTACACTACAAATTACACAGTGGGTTGCTGTGCACCCTGAGCCAGTATAAACAACAACACCATTTCCCCTCTTGTACTATGAATCAAACTGAACTTATATGACCCATGTCTGAGTCCACACCCATACTTTGTACGCCCCCGAAAACCCTTTTAATGACACACCTACATAGTAGTGCACAGCCCCGAGCGAGCTTCCTCTCTCCTCCCCTTCCCTCTGACTTCATTCATGAAAACTCCTCCTCCCTCCTCCCCGCCGCTCTCTCACTGTGTCACACTCTGCAGCTGTTTCATTTTAGGAAGCGGGGGGACTCCAGAAGTTTTGCCTCGCAGCCACCAGACTGCTCTCAGAGCCAATTGGAAACCACAGCCAATACTTGTCCGAAGTGCTCTGGCAAAGTTAAATATAGAGCCCCCTCAGTTGTTGTAAGAGATTTAATAAATTCCCCCTTCAAAGTTTGCATAATGCTCTCTGGTTTAAAAGACCAAAGTCCTCTCGCTTGTTATTTCCCAGGCCTATTTGTTGATCTCTCATTGCTGGAAATCTAGTGTTTCAGTAATGGTCTGCTGCAAACCAGCTGATGTGTTTAATAAACTTTACTGAGCCTCAGACTGGGAGTTACCTCCCACTTAGTCACAGACATGGAGGACTGCAGTGCAGAAGGATTCATTAACACTGTTCATTCAGCAATTAAACTGCCATACTATGCAACTTATAACCTATAATCAATAACCTATTAGTCATAGATGAGTAACTTCATTATCATTCAAAAAAAAATCTTATAATAAATCAGGTCCTGAAATTTATCATCATATATTTTCTGTTGTTGTTAGTACAGTGTAAGTAAAAAAATATTTAAAAACTTTTAGATTTTATATAAAATATTAGAAAACAGTATCAATCAAAAGCTTTACAGTACAATTATTTCGGTAATACTAGAAGAAATAAATTGTCTATTTACCCAAGACTTTATATTGACTTTTACAAGGACTATTTAAAGTATTCCGACACAAACCGAGCAGTCTGACTGGTTGAAGATGTGTTGTGCTTTTATGTAGTGGTCGTCATGCCAACTCATGTTGTAAACAGGAAAATGTGGAAATCGCCATTGTTTTTACCAACAAAGAAAAACATTGTGATTAGGGCGTTAAAACAGAAACACTGGGGCCGTAAGTCAAAATGTGTTTGCAATGTGATTATTTTTACGTTTTTTATCTGCTTTTGTTTGTTTGTTTATAGGATTACGCAACAAACAACCTTTCATGAAATTTAGCGGAGGGGCGGAACATGATGCAAGGAAAAATCCCTTAAAGTTTTGCGCCGATCCACATGACGGAATAGATTCAGAGTGTGCGATCTTGGTGGCGATCGAAATAGAAATCCAGATCTAGTGAATTTAAATGTGGTTTCATACTGGGACTGTTGGGTTTGCAGTCTACTTCTTTTTAATGTGATCTATTTACAGAGAAACTGAAAGTCACATACAAGATGCTTTAAGCTTTATTTTGAGAATGCAGATATGAGTTATTTTAAAATATATTGAATAGTTATAAACTTGGCAAACTTAAGTCATGTTGGGAATGAAAAAAAGACAGAAAAGCTAGTTTTGAAAATATGTATAGATTTTGTTTATTTAGTTTGTTTAGTGTTGCTCACGGACAGAAAATCACAGTTCACTGAACTTTTAATTCCCTCCACAATGTTGAGTCTGCACAAAATTCTTAAAAGAACCTCTTGAAACCAGTACGCAGTGCTGCACGTACGCATACGTCCTCATATATATCAGTAATAGTGGTCAGGTTGGCAGAATCCTCCACCAGTATGTGTACCAGCTGTGGGTCCCGGCCTGGCATTGTGCTCTGCCTCAGACAGAGAGGGCTCTGTGGTGGAGGTCTGTGTCACGCCATCAGAATGTGTGGCAGTGTGCTGTTGGTCCTGAGAAAAAGAACCCAGAGTGCTGCATTATCAGCTGGGATGATAACAGCGTGGAAACACTGAGGCCAACAGGAAAGACACACAGGAATCCTTCCCAAGACCTGGTCACTGTTCTGGTTTCACTGCCAACAACCCGCCACACGGCTCGGGTTCAGACAGGCTCCCGTCTGGCTCGTGGTGTGTGGATGCAGGTTCAGGAGACTTGAAAATTTGAAAGAAAAAATGAACTGGTGATTTCATGTTGTTGGTTATTCAAATAGATTTGAAAGATAGATCTTTTTTTTTTTTTTTTTACAATTTACACGTTTTATTTCAAATTAACAATTACAATTCTATTGCATATTTTGATGATTTATATATAATATGTTAATAACTTCTCTGCATTATATTTTTTCAGGGATACATTTTTTTTAGGAAATTTGCTATCTTTACTGAGTATGTACAGTTTTCTGAAAGACAAGGAATACATGTTTCACTGTTTCGAAAAGAAGATCTTTTATTTTGATATAATAAATGTGCATCTCAGCACAGTACCACGGAATCCTGTTTGCATCTTATTTTCCATAAAACTCTCCCAAGGGCTCCAACGTTGACTAATTATTATTATTATTATTATTATTATTATTATTATTATTATTATTATTATTAATATCATTATTAGAGAAAATTATTTCAAGGAAAATAAAGGGAAAGGGTATCTGGGGTAAGTTAACTTAACATTTTAAGGATCAAAACCAAAAATGTATAAATGTTTAAATGTAATGAGTTCCTTGTAAAATGGAAAAATGTATGCAGGGGAATATGAAAGTGACCTGTGTGTATTCAACCTATTGCGAGCTACATTCCACAAAAAAAAAATATTTTACATTATTAGAGCATTTAAAAGTGATAATAAGATATTAAAATCCTATTTCTGATTAACTAAAAAAAAATCAAATCTGATTCTACTCACTGGGAATCAAACTGCATGGTCTGTGAATCAACGTGTTCGTTCGCCATGTGGAAAAACACCAACATCCCACTGACCTTCTTCATGTTGTGCACACATGACGTTACTTCCATGTATAAACACGCATCAGGAGCGGCTATGTGAACACAGGGCTGTAATTAATACCATGTACAATTTCCCCTGTCCCCCTACAACACACACACACACACACACACACACACACACACACACACACACACACACACACACACACACACACGCACACACACACACACACACACACACACGCAAACACACACACACGCAAACACACACACACGTACGTCCCCTAGCCCCACATCAACTTGTGGAGTGGAGCCGAACGCAATGCCCCCTCCACATCTCTCTCTCCTCCCATCCCGTCTCCTCCTCCTCGGGGGGGGACGAGTGCAGATGTGAGGAGGGTCAAACAAATAGCCGTGATTCAGCCACAATTCCAGCCTGACATCCACTTAGCCTCAGGTTCCCTCTGCCAGCAGCCACCTGTTGCTCTTCTTTAAACACTGCCTGCTGAGGAGGAAGTCCTCTCATGTGGAACCGAGCCCCCCCCCACCACCAATACGCTCCCAGGAACTGTAATGGCTTAAATAAAAGTGTACCGGGCCTCGGCGACGTCATTCAAGTCTTTTACGTGCTGAGAAGGGGAGAAAGAAAAGGGGGGGTGGCTCAGAGAGATATAGAGAGATGCAGCCATGTGGCCAGATGCTAAGACCATCAGGTCTGTGTGTGTGAGTGAACAGAGAGACAAGAGGGATCCACTGTTCAGGGTCTGGATATAAAGTAGCAGGATACAGACATCTGGTGTGATTTCGCGCTGTGAGGTAAAGTCAGAAATAAAAGGAGAGAAGCACGCATGCAATTTATTTGGGTCATTAAAAATCGGAATCACTGTGCACGTTTTCATCGCAGTATTTTTGCATAAAGGCACAGGGTGAAAACAGGTATCCTTTGTTGAATGTACACATGGACGTGCATGGCAACCTCCTGTTGGCCCTTTCTGACTGGAGAAAAAAAAAGTCATTATTATTGTGGCTGCATAAATATATACGTTTGATCACGATATCATCCAGTCATAAAATATTTTAAAGATCATGCAGAGTGATGTCCTTATCATCTGAGACTGTCCAATCTGACGTTTAAAATGTGACTGGGAGTCTGAATTTGCTAAATAATTTTTTTACATTTTTGCATTAGATGATGTATATGTCAGCTCATAATGGTCTGAATTTATCTATTAAGAATTTTATTTTCAAAAAGATATTGTGGTTTACAATGGGAGAGCTGACAGCGTTAAGCTCAAGATGCAGAATCATATGTCTGCTTAAAGTAGTTTACAGAAGACGATATCTTATCTGTCCTAATGTGTTAACTTACACTAACATGGGGGGAGGGGGGCTGTGACCTTTTCTTATTGTAGGGCAATGGCTCCTCGAAATGTCAGTGCACGTTCCTGCATATACAAAAACCTGGGACACCTCACAATGTTCTCTACAACTGCTTTGAGACTCTCTGCTGCAAAATGCAAAACACAGAGTTTAAGGTTATTTTTCATGTCAAGGTTTTTATAGATGTGATTCGACTTTGGCAGAACTTTGCACCAGAAACTTTGAATTACTTAAAATGCTCCTTTGACCAAACTTAATTAAACACAAGCAATTACCAAAGTGAAATTAGCAACATTTAAACGCGTCCATTTACTTGATTAAAGTTAGATGATGAGAGTGAGATAAGTGGAGACCAATACTCCAGGAGATGAGAGCAATAGGTCTCGATATTGGGTGTCAGGTGAAGCTCTCACACAGACTCCGAGTGGGACAGTGACAAAAAAAAAAGAAAGAGCGAAGGAGGCACAGGTAAATAAATGAAGAGTGATGACCGTGTAACATCCTCCCGGTCGATTGAGTATCGTGTAAAGCTCAAAGGAGTGTCGTGTGCTCCTACACGGGCCCAGCCGCAGATGCGAGGGGCCTCTGGTTACAATGAGGAGAAATCCTGCCTGCTCAGACCCAGCTTCATTACTGAGGCCGGAACAAAGATTGAAGAGGGTAACTGGCTGTACCTGCTGTAAATGTAGAAGCATCCAGATTTATGCAGCTCAAACACGTCAGAGAGGAGATAGGATGCAGGACTGACAGGGTTAATTGTGATCCCATTAGAAGGGGCTGCTGGGGCTGCTCCTTTGTGAATCTGGGGAACCAGGTATTTCACCAAGTATCCTCGTGTTAACCAGTAGCAGGAGAGAACAAGCGCCCAGCAGGGAGAAAGTAGTCAGAGCGAGCCTATTATGTTTCTCTGCAGAGCCCTGCCTGGTCTCGCTGTGGGCAACTGCTACCATAGCTGGGGGAACAGTAAAGCATCTGTCGCCTCTTTTAAATCCCCAAAGGAGCCAGAAGCAGGTCCAGAGTTTCACTGGCCTTACTTACAGCAGATGTCATAAAAAAAAAGGCCCCGGACGTTCATCCAATCAGTGGCATTTAGAGGGGCAACACTGTCAAAGCAATAATTAGCTCAAATTGACCTGTTTCTTCCTTTCTCTCCTTGTCTCCTTCCCTCTCTTTTCAGGCCCTGATATGAATAATGAGGTGAGGGGTTAACGGCAGGTCACTCAAAGCTCCCTATCCGCCATGTTATTTATTCAGTGGAATGAGAAATTGATCACATTATTGTGTTAAGAGGGACCTGATTCGTTATAATCAGCCCTGTATTGGCAGGCCGGGCCCGGGGGCCTCGCTATTGCATTAGGAATGCTCAAGCAGGCATAGGTCAGCCCTGCTCCAGCCATTTTACAACTTCACGTCACCTCGCTGACCTTTTGATGACACTGACAAAGACAAAAGAAAAGCAATATATGACAGCGCAATATTAGCTGCTGAACACCATCATGCATGCTCACAGCAGGAGGCGAAACATCACGGGAGGCAGGGACGACCGTGTGACCTACAACTGTTCATGTGTGTTTTCAGAAAGCTAAAAGTATGATTTCTTTATTTACTGTGTGTGTGTGTGTGTGTGTGTGTGTGTGTGTGTGTGTGTGTGTGTGTGTGTGTGTGTGTGTGTGTGTGTGTGCGTGTGTGTGTAGAAGGCCATGACCTGCAGCTATATTTCTGTCACAGTGATGGACATTTATTGAGAAGGTCATGCACAATCATTCAGCGATTGAAAACATTTACAACTGTGAGCAGTGGTTGCTTTTTAAAACAGTTTCTACTTTTCTGACCGTTTGCTCCCTGAACGCAGCATTTTTCCAAATGAATGAAAAACTGTGTAAACGACCAGGTGCACTAACCTATTTCCCCCCGTGGGTACATCACGCCAGCTCATTAATCACATGAGTCTGCTGCTCTTGTTTGCACTAGGCCAGAACGCACTGGTTAGTGCTTGTTGATTTAACCATAACACCTCAGCACATAAAAATGCCCTCAGATCTGAGTTTAATCTTCAACGAGACTGCATCATTTTTCATTCCATTGGCAGCAACCGGCCTGTTTCTCAGCTACTGTCCTTCACTCAATCTTATTCAGGTTTGGTAATGGCATTGCAGAGGTGCAGGGACAGAAAGCCAGCACAGGTATCACATCGAGGACACTCTCTGTGTTCAGCTTGTCAGGTGAGCCAATAAAGCTTATTCAAAACAGAGCTCACGAGCATAAGCTCAGAAGTATCACACTTTTTTCAACTGGCACATTTTTCCAGCTTTGCAACCTGATTTAGAAAAGTGAGAAGGTTGAGTCTTGACATCTTTTCTGTTTGACTGTTCCTATGCAGATTCTTATGGTCTGAACCACAGTGAAGAATTCAATGGATAACTACAGGACATATCTGAGTCGCAACCAAAAGTCCAAAAGGATTTCTTTCATCAAGATCCATGAATGATTCCTTGGGAAATCATTGGATATGTTAAAAAATGCTATATCTCTCATTATTAAAATAAAGTGAATATAAATTTTAGGTTTCCCGATCAGCACCAAAATCTTCATGTTCATGTTATTCCGTCTGGTAGTTTTTCCAGAATCCTGCTAACTTTCAATCTATGTATATAGATGTTATAAGAGCCATTTACGAACCATGGCCTGTCTGTGAGTCACCATATTGCTTAAAGGAATCACACCTGAATTCAAGATGGTAAAAATTTGTTGGATTTTACTTTAAACTACAAAGTTCTTAACTCAGACAATTCTCTTTTACTTGAACCGTTTTACGTTCAAACTGCTTTTTGCTTTAATTAAAACTTAAATGAAGCAACACCACTGACGCTCGAGTAAAATATTTCAGTATGCTTTCCACTTGTGGAAAACACTCTCTCTCCCGACTTTCATCCTCCGACTCCCCCCTGATCGCTGCGCCTGTTTACAGTGAAAAACATCTGCATTGAAATTATTTCACTTCCTGGGGCTTGAATAAAATCAAGGCTCCACAAAACAACAACAGGAAGAGGGCCATTTTTACAATAGATGTGTTTAAATATGTGCAAGAATTCGGTGACACCTGTGAGCACACACTGTGTCAGCGGGGACTAGTGCAAAATAGAATTGTTTACACCTTTATACAATTTACACATTAGCAGACACCAGGAGAAATATCAACCCTAGAACAATGTCTGTCTTTGGCCTTTTTTGTTTCACACACACACACACTAGTGTGCAGCTTTTCAACTTTTACCCTTCAATTCATCAGAAAAACACAAAAGCATTTTATTGACACTCACTTACTACTAATTCTGTTTAACAGTTGCATTTACTCTGTATCTTAAATCATTATCTAAACTTAATTTTGTAGTAACTTTACAGCATTTCACCAAACTACACTGAACCTTTAAAGATATTTGTGTCTGTCCCTTTTAACCATTTTATCGTTTCCCCTTTGTCTCACCGCAGGTCTGTCAGTGTGAGCGTCCACTTGGATGGAGAAAGAGCACTAACTAGTTAATTATTAGCCAATAGCAGCCTCTGCTTTCAAACACACACAGGTTTCCCCTCAAATTTGCTCCCTCTACACACACTGAGCCAAGGAGGAAAAAGAAAACAACTAAAAATAAACTGTATTTCACCTTTGCATTAAATTCTTTCTTTTCTCTTCTATCTTTCTATCTATCTATCTGTTTGTCTGTGTGTCTGTCTGTCTGCCATTTCTGTTGATTCCAACCCCTGTACAGAAGGAAGACTTTACTTAACGTTATTTGTTGTACATCTTATTGAAGACATGTTTAAGCACTTTATAAAAGGAAATGTTACAAATAAATATTCATATTAAATTGTCCTTGTGTAGTTTATTGTATCCTTCCTCCTATTCCCTTTTTTCCTTCACGCATCAGGACGTTGAGCTTCAGAGACAAAACCGTGACACCCGCCCCCAGAACACACACACACACACACACACACACACACACACACACACACACACACACACACACACACAAAAGGCTGCAGGTACTGGTGTAAACAATCCCCTTCACTCTTCATGCTGCTTGAAACTTGTTTAAAAAGGTCTCGGCGTCACCCTGAAACGTTTACACAAGCAATTGTGCACGCAGAATTAATCTTACCGGCTCACAATTAAGACATTGAGGAATTTCCATCGACATGAGATGAGGCTGGCCACCTCATTCTCTCCCCTAACAGTAGCCTTGAGAGCGGTGTGTGTACACAAACCTCCTGTGGTTACTCAAATGTTGTAAACTGTATAACTAAAGCTTAGGCCTCATTCATAAGCTGTTTACCTTGTCGATAAATCACAGCATCCCTCCAGCGACAGGCACTGACAGGAGGCTAAAGAAAGAGGGGAGGATTTGAAATTTAAAACATGGGCCAAAGTAAACCTGGGTGGTTAGAAGTCACAAGTTTGTCGTTGGATTGTATTAGATGTAACCAGAGACCTGGGTACTTTGGGTCAGGCACAACAAATATTATTCTTCTGTTCAGATAATTACTTCAAAATCCAGAGGAGGCTGTGAGGTGTTGTGGAATAAACATACAGCTTCTCCTGCAGCGTCTGCAGTCCATGATGGACGGAACGCATTTATGTGCTCAACAACAAAAACTGTGAAGCTGCAGAAGATATCATGATAAATTCAAAACACTTAATTCCAACATGGTCCCAAGATGTTTAAAGACCGACATAAAACATTTAACACTGAATGTAAAAACCAAAACCACATCAGTTCAGACAAACAGGAAAAGAAAGAGCTCAGTAGTAAGACAACTTAAATGTTTTAAAAGTAGCGGTAAAGATTGAAGAAAGGTGCAAGTGTCCTGAATTCTATATTGTATATAATGTTTTTTAATAGTTCAAGTCCAGTGAGTAACTCTAAATCAAGGTTAACAATAAAATGTTAAAAACAAAACTAAAAAAAGCCTAAAAAACAGAAAAATCATAGAGAAAACACATTTTTGTGGGATTAAAAAAGGGACAAAATATTTTCCCACAGCAGTGAAAGTAAATGAAGCCTTGAAAGTTAATAAAAAACAATCCTGCTTCTGATGACTTTCAAACCCTCTCCAGAAGCAGTGTTGAAAACAGAACCATACTGGTTGGAGTAAAACTTTACTTTTCTATCCGGGTGGTGAGAATAGAGGCACAGAGACGTGCTGGTGACGAGGTTGATCCTGTTGTAAACAGGTTGCAGCTGGTAAACATGGGGCCAATTGTAACTCGCATATAAACCACTGGGTTTAGTGAAATCTGTAATAATACATCTTAATGTACTTGTTGTTTTCTAATATAAATCTATCATATATCAATGCCGTAAATTCAGTAGAGTGAATACTATAACAGTTGTGAACAAAGTATTAAGTATATGGAATTACCTTAGTACCACAGTATTGGGAGTATAAGCAGTTACTTTCTACTTCTGAAAACTA
Organism: Limanda limanda; assembly: GCF_963576545.1. Classification (NCBI taxonomy): domain Eukaryota; kingdom Metazoa; phylum Chordata; class Actinopteri; order Pleuronectiformes; family Pleuronectidae; genus Limanda; species Limanda limanda. The sequence continues at coordinate 13,113,045 of NC_083638.1, forward strand.
CACCTAAACACAACAAATAAATACAGATTAAAAAATCTAACAAAATCATGATACCAAACTGTCACCCTGTTTCATAGTTTATCTCTAATCTGACCTCTGAGAGTTTGAGTCTACTTCATATTCAGTATCATTCAATATGTCATCACAGTGAAAAATACCCAAGTTATTCACTCACATTACTGAGCAAACACACACGTGTTGTATTGCACATGCGATGCAGTTTCTGTTCGGTTGCCACAACAGTTGATTTAAATGGTGCATTAACAAACTGTGGTATTTATTTCTCCTTGTTAATAGAGGCACCTTCTTGTGGTTGTTAGTGCTGCAGCTTTTTTATTGCAGCATCACTGCGGCGTTACTCACACTCTAATGGATGTGTTTTTGTTCATTGTATCTCAGTCCCAAACACTGTTTTTTGGTGTTATGTTGTAACGTAATAAGCCCGTTTCAGTCAGACAGTGTGGAGCTGGAACAAAAGGTAAAGACAGATCTGCCTCCAGACTGGAGGTGTGTTTACAAGCTGGTGAAAAGCCCTAACAGGTTCCTCGGAGGGGGGGCTCCTCTCTCCTGCCAAGGGAGAGAGAAGATTACACATTCCTCCAGACGCTGCAGTCTGCTGGACACCACAGCGCCACATTCCTCATAGTTACAAGTAAGTGTTCACTTGATACCCTCTTCAAAAGGATGGCACGGCAAACCTGTGCCACGTGTCATACGTGGAGGTGATGGATGATCTCAGCTGGGTTTCATATCCTTACATGCAGAGCTACATATCCTCAAATCCGTTATATCTTTATACCACAAGTGTTAAGTGACAGTGTGCATTATGAATTAAGAGCAAATAAAACTGTCAGTTAACACACTCGTGTCCTATTATTGACGCACTGAGGAGAAGCACCTGCTGTGACAGAAGCCCCCGGGGTCGTGACTGGTGACTTTCTCAGCTACAGGGGGTGTCGAGGGTCAATTTGATTCTGCGAGCATTTCCTCACTCACCTCTGCTAACCCCACCTTGGATCGATGATGCTTGACCCAACTCCACTGAAAGTCAGTCAAGTGCGCAGCGAGGAACAAGCAAGCAAGAAACAATATTGATAAAAGAGAAGAAAAATGCTCTCCTGCTTTATACATCACATCTCATCCTAAATCCCCACAACTCAATACTCTGAGTAGTAGCCTTCCAGTACTGTTCACTATAAATGACATGAATTACCACTTCTCTTTTTATTGGATGGGTGATTGTATATGATTTCTTCTGTGTGTGTTTGACTGTGTTTTGTTGTTTCTTCTATGTGCTACTGAAATAATGATGACTTCTGAATAGATAATTAATAAAATATAAATTATACAGAGTTAGAATAAAAAAAATAACCTACATATCGTGAGACAAATGATCCTGCCTAACTCCTATGAATAAGAATTATTAGAAAAGTATCAAACAAGTACATTTTATTTCCATCTTAATACTTTTAAATTGATTAAAAGAAAACGATTGAATTGCAGCTGAATGAGAGCAGCACTGATAGCAATCTTAATAAATTACTTATTAATTAATCTGGTCCAATGAAGCACCTCAGGTCAAAACTTCAATCCGACTGTTACGTTATTATCATTAAACTACACTCAGGAGAGCACTTACCTCCGCCAAGGCCAAACAGTTCCCTTGAATTCAATAACATAGTTATCTGTTCCCTAAATGTGCCTGTTTTTTCCCATCAGTATCCATGAGATATTTTCTGTGAAAATGGCGAAAATGGCAAAAAAAAAAAAAAAAGGAGATTTAATGAAAGTAAAAAAAAATATTCTTTGATCTACCCTCTTATCCGGATCCAGACCAAGATTTAACGAGTTCTTTCCTGAGCCATACCGCATCCTTCCACCAAGGTTTGTTGAAAGTTGTTTTTGTGTAATTTTGCTTACAAGCAAACAAACAAACCAACCAACAATGACAACAAACAATCAGGCAGGGCATGACCTTCTTGGTGGAGGTAATTATATGTCAAAAGATTTCAAAGGCTAATGTCTTAAATGACCCACGACTCAGCAATGAATGTTTCATTTCGGACTGCTGCCCTCCAAACTTTATCAAAATACCCCACGGTGCAGCAGGCGTGCCGCTGTGTCTCTGTAATACTGTCTTCACCTGGTAAGGTCACCCTGCAGCCCACACCCAGTCTGGCAGGGCCGAGTCGGCGTCGGAGAAAAAAAGACACCAGTCCCATTTACGACAGGCCAGCCCAGTAAAGCTGGAGTCAGTCTGAAAGTGAAGGATGGAATAAAAGAGTTTCTCACGTTTAGAAGGTCCATCAGAAAGCACTGAGGCCCCGTCCCACTGAGAGCTGTGCCTCTCTCTATTTCACTCACACTGCTCCATTAATCTATAATACACCTGATAACTGTACAACACACAACCGTTTCATCTGCTGTGAAAACGTGCTTAACTCTCACTGTAAAGGAGCTGCTTCAAGGTGGATGGCCACAGGTTAGGATGTCAAAGATCATTTCAGAAATCAGTAAATGTTTTTTAAATAATAACTGGACTCTAATTCAAACACTGTGCACAAACAAGCCAAATTCCAGTAAGTGTTTACCACCAAATGCCTGTTATTGCAACATATAGGATTACAGGAATTACCAAACAAGCAAAAGTGCTTACAAACACTTTCATTATGTATGATATCACTGAGAAAGTATGTAAGTGGAAACGTCTAGTTTTACATTTTTGGTCATGGAACTCTGTGGTGGCACATGGGCCCTTTGTCAGAGCAGGATTATCAGGAGCGAGCGCTCACAAAAGGAAATGCTTGTGGAGCTACAGTAACAGAAGGATAAAATCAGCCGTGTGATGATTGGGGTGACACATTTGTTTGGCTGTAATGAAAATAAGCCCATTGATGGAGCATTCAGTCACTGGCCCGATCCCCCCCACCCCACATCCTGTCTCTTTATCCTTCATACAAGTGGCAGACAGATAGTGGCTTGGGGGATATTGCAGCAGCCAGTGGCTGAGAGAGGGGGACTCACAGTGTGTGTGTGTGTGTGTGTGTGTGTGCTGTGTGTGTGTGTGTGTGTGTGTGTGTGTGTGTGTGTGTGTGTGTGTGTGTGTGTGTGTGTGTGTGTGTGTGTTCTGACTTGTCAGCCTGTCACTTTGCATAAACTGCTGATATGTATGACGAAGCTGTCTCCACTGCCCACAAGCTAATCAATTTATGTTAATCTGTAAACCTGTGATAAATCAAAATACAACACAGTGACAGGAAGGAAACAAAAACAAGCCCACACAGTTGTTTGTTTCAAACAAATAGTTTCTTTCAAAATTACTAGAAGCTAGAAACCTAATTCAAGTGAAACACTACAAGGGCACTCAGAGACATACACCTCAGCTAAGGACAAACAGTTGCCTTGTGAAACCACATTTACATTCACTAGATCCAGATTTTTATTTGTATATCCATGAATTGTTCTCTGAGAAATCACTGAAAATGTTGAAAATTAGAATGTCAAAGAATATGAAAAATAAATTCCTGAATCTGCACCGATATATAGTATATATATGGGCCATGCCGCTCAAAGTTTCATGGGAGTAGTTATTGTGTAAATCTGCTGTCAAACAAACAAACACAGATACAAAATATCACCTCTTTGGTGGAGGTAATAAAAATGCATTATCCATAACGATAGAAAATGTTTCTATCATTACAATAAAATAAAATGAAATAAAATCAAAACCATGAATTATTCAGAATTTCAGATATGCATTTTTTATTTATTTCTGTGACACTCCAATAACATCAGATATAGTCATATATGCAGTATCTATATATATTTCTATGCTGCTGAATTGCATGATTATGTTCTTAATACGTCAAGACAGAAGTTAACACAGTCTTTAAATACAAGAAAAAAAACTAAATGAAGTGCAGAAAACACAACCATATGAAAAGTGAGGCCACCGTCTGACACAACTCTAACATGTGGGACATCGTAAAGAAGAAGAAGTTCAAATGTCTGAGTGATGTCGAGGTTTTGGACCCTCTCACCGTTCATATCTGTGTTATGTCTCTGAGCCCGGCACCGGACCACACTGCCTATAAAACATCAGGCCTGATGGTTTACCCAGAGCCCACTTCAAGTGTTTGATCCTAGGATAGCAGCTGTGACTCACCCCTCTGAGTGTGTTTCAGTCGCTGGACACACACACACACACACAGTGAGAACATCTCTACCGGAAACCTTCCTTAACTGTGGGACTGGATAACTTCAGACTGGCTGTGTCTGTCAGAAATGCAGCCGGCTCCCCACCCGGCTGCCCCTCCAAAGCCCTGGGCTCAGACGTGCCACACACAGGATTGAGATCAGTGTTCACCGTGCCCATGTTCACACTGCCACATGTCTCAGTAGCTGTGTGCAGCTGTTGTAAAAGAGGACTACTGAAGTGGCTCGGGCAGGATGATAAAGAGAGCAGCAGCAGGCCCCGACCACAGGACCTGATCTGGTCTGGCGAGGGGATGTCCAGCAAGATACTGATGTTGAGTCAGTGATACAATTCATATACAGATCCTCTGATTTAACTGAGTAAGAGTGAGTTTGTTAGTAATATCACATTCTATCTCAAATTAAAAAAGGCTCTTATACTCATTCAAGCCAATACATAAAATGCCTGATTCAAACTCTTTCTAGCTATTCCTATTTGGTTGGATTCCCTGTTTACTTCTATTAAACTATTGGATTTGATATGTGATGATAATGTTTTGTATGTACAGAGGAAATCTATTCACCGGTGGAATGTGACTGTGATGGCTGCTTATACAGCCACGCAGTGAACCAGAAGACAAAGTGGTGACTCTTTTGTTTAATTTACTTAGTTTATTATTTTAGCACAACACTTAAAATACACAAACATAAAAATGACAAGAAATAGATATTGAATCACACAACATACTCACTTTTATAAGCAATTATGACAATACAGTCTTTCTAATCTTTTGGATTTGGGGATTTTGTGATATTATCATTTAAGTTATTAAATGTTTCATGAAATTCATTCAGTGTTTTGGAGTTAACAGTTCTAGGGGAGCTGCTGCTGGAGTTCCCTGGCTGGTCAGCAAAAGGAGTCCCAACTGCATCAGACCTGCATAAATACTAGAGAAAACTAGTCTCAAATATTAAACTGATTAAACATCTTTAAATCAATTAAAAAGGTAGTTCTGTGGTAAATAACCTGATGGATACTTAAGTTTACACTTAACCTGTGTGTGTTTAAGGTGAGGCCTTTCGGTTCTGTAGCCCCGCCCAAGTAAATACCTGAAAAATAACAGCTTCGATTGTTTACCTAAAATACTGGTATTTCTCTGATGGGTAACCTCTTGTAGTTGTGTGAGCGGACTCTTCTCTAAAATCTCTACAGAAATTGTTGGTGAAGAAAGTGTTTTCAACACAAAGAGTCTGTTGTTTTCATCCTCTGCTGCTTTCCTTTTACCATAAAATACGAATTATTTGTATTCGAAATAGCTTTGTTGCTCAAAAGCAACTTAACCATAGAGGTGGCCGATCAGAATCGTATGAGTCATTTTTGAAACAGTCATATTCAGTCTTCCAACAGCGCCTCTGTGCTTGAGCATCTCCTAACCACCAGCCCCCACCTCTCCACCCCCAAAATGTCTGCAAGCGCTCTGACATGGTGTTGGTGGTATTAGGTGTTACACAGGGGTCCATTTTTCTCTCAGTTGTCTGAGTGGAACACACCCGCTGCGGCGGGGCTCCCCCTCGGCTCCATGTGTGACAGTAATTTTACACAGCCGGGGCCCTTGGTCCCGGAGGTGGGCCATTAAAGTTCAGGTGAGGTTAATTACAGAGAATTGTTAAGCCTGCTGCTGTGTGCCGGGCGGGTGGGAGGGATTTGACGCCTCCAATGCTGATGCCTCTGTGACACGGCTCTGCCGGCTCCACGGGTGTTCAGCATCAGATTTACACACAACACCTACAAAGGCCAATCATTCACTGAAACAGCTCGAAATTAAACCCCACAACATAGCCACATGAAACCAACACAGCTTGTTATTCCACTTGACGCATAAATTACCACACACAACATGCAATTCTCCACATGAAACACATTGAAATGGAGTGTAACTACCTTTAAATAAGCAGCCAGATTTCGGAAGATGGTTTTACATACAGGATGCCATCTCTAATTTCTTCTGAGAGGTTGAATCAACCCTGAGACGAGTCAGAGGCAGGAGCTGCAGCACAAACAGGAACAGAGAGACTCAAAGATGCAGTCTGATGTGTTTGAGTAAGGATGAGATTATATTGGATTAAAGGGGATTTTTGCAATGCAAATGAATGCACCTCAAATCAATAAGGCCTGTTCTACTCAATATACAAACTAATTAAGAGGTAATACAATCAAACCAGAATAAAATAGATTGTGCTGCTTCCTCAGAAAGAAATCCAATCAAACCTTTTTATGTGAAAAGATAAAATCTAAAGCGATCTTTCTTTGTACGAATAATGACCTCGGCTTTGTGTCCATTTAATAAGGAAAACTTGTCTTAAGAGGTTACGCTCAATGTGCATATTCTAATCAATATGAATTACATAGGGTTTTATCTATGTTATCTGCTCCAGACTGCTAAGCTAATTAATGTTTTATCGAGTGTTTTAACTCAATTATTTCGCAAAGTCAAAGAGGTTCAACACAATTTTCTATGAGCAGCCCGAACATCTTCAGTGGAGGGGAAGTAAGTAAGACACATATTCATCTCAGAAATGTACTAAGTTAAGAAGTTTGGATTTAAAAGAAATATAGTGGAGAATGGTGTATTCATGTGGAGGAGTATTTGGCTGTTTGGAGAGCACAATGCCTCTCTGACACATTTTGCGTTGGGGCATCACTGCTAAAGTTCCCCCTCCTATTGCGCTTCATTCCAGCTGATTGCTCATTTTCTAATGCTAATGGTGCTAGGCCGGGGCTAGGGTTTCTCCCCTGTCAGCTGGCCACTGGGGCTGTGGGACGGATCTAATGGGCTCTGACAGGAGGGAACTGATCTCATTCAAAGGGGATTTGATATGTGGCATGAATGTGTTGAACCTCAATGGCCATATTAATGACCGTTATCATTCACAGACTTTGAGCCATTCATAAAGCCCCTTTCTGTCGGACGCACCGGTGCTGCGCCCGAATGCTATGACTTATGGATGAGCTGGCCACATATTGTTTTCACTTGCCTTTTAGGTAACACGTCAAAGTGACTCAGAGCTCTGCTCCGGTGGCAGAGGCGGCGGCTGGTCCAATAGTTTGAGCAGCGTAGGGCAGTAAATAATAACATGATGGGTGTTGTTTACAATTCAATTACGGCCACACGCTGGCAGTGAAGAAGACAAAGACCTACAGCCACAGGAGAAATCGGTGTGGGAGCACACAGTCAATATTCAGCCTCACCTCACTGCTGTTTATGACCGAGGTGTCTCTTCATGCATTTCAAAGTATCATATGTGCTCATTCTTTATAATTACTGCCTTTATCCTTTTTTGTTTGTTATTTTTTGACAAACTACAGTCGATCCAATTCAGCAACTAATTTTCAAACAAACCCGTTGTGAGAGGTTATCAGTGTAACAGATTTAATTTATGATAAATCACAGTTTATAAAATAAAGTATAGTAAAGATAATCCATGGATTATATTCATCAGATTTCTCCTCCCCTTCTTTCACAATACACTTGATGAATTCATGAAAAATGCCAAAGTGGGCCAAAGGAAGGGAAAATCAACATGTGGACGCTTTTGAATAAACAAGTCTTAAAAAGGCAGAGCGTTGCTTGTGCACAAAATGGAGCAGCCACAATTAAACGTCTCGGGCAGGATATTCATCAGAGTGTGGTTTTCCCAAAAATCCCAAACAAATCCAGTCTGTCTATAAATGGGAGAGGCTGCAGGAACCAGTCATATTCAGCTGTATGACCGAAGAGGAGTGATTCTTCATCACGTACGGTGCAAACAACGTGTTGCCTAGCAGCTACAACTCAACCTATTCTTCCTGGTGTCTGTCCAAAAACCCATGCACCCTCATACAGACCAAAAAAAACATGATGCAACACTCAAAGGTCCACGCTCCCTGTATTAATCAACAACCAGAGAAAATGTATTAATCATCTGTAACATGACTAATTTCTAAAGTCTCTTTCATTAAAATACAAAAGTAAACAAGCAAAATTAAAGTCTGCTGTGAAATCAAAGAGATTTGTGTGTTTTGAAAAATGTAAATTGTGACATACAAATGGTTGCTATAACAAATGTATCATTAACCTCTGATATTAAGGTTACTAGGACTAATTATGAGCATATTACAAGTGTTTTCCATCCCCCCCGTTTTGATTGCACGCTCTATTAGCAGAGGTGAGGTGCAGATCCGAGCGCTGCAGCAGCAGCAGCAGCCTGGGAGGTGCTGGGAAGTGTTTCTTGACAGCTGCACAGGAAGTTACATCCTCCACACGTCGAGGTGTCACCGGCAGTATTCTTACATTTCCAATTTTAATCTGCAGATTCCTGCCATGTGTCACCTTCAAAATAAAGTTCCCTGCTGCCTCCTAATAACAATCTGTTTGCTCCTCGATATGCCAAAAAAAGATCCCCGGCCAAGTTCACTTTTTTCGTGTTTTTAATTAAAAAAGGACTGCATGTTTCAAAATAATATATTCCTTGTGATTTAGAACAGGATTGTGGCTTTGTAAATGTTCTATACTGATCACATGTTTACTGTGAAGGAGCAATGAAATAGGATTTATATAATAGAAATTGAAACTTGGCAGTGTAACAATGATATAACTTGTTACAAACTAAGGAAAACAATTAGAATTTAATTAAAAAATTTTTTTAAATATACTGGGATTTCAACTTTTACCAAAATTAAAGGACAAGTTGTGAGTTGTTTTTTTTCCCAAAATAGAGGAAAAGTTAAAAAACTAAGTACATCTGACGTACAGGTTTAAGGGGTTTACAATGAGTCTTGATTAACGACAGCTTTAACCTGCTAAAACAGATGTGACAAAAGAGCGAAACAAGCACCAGCAACGTCACCAGAGTTCTGTTCATCACCCTGAGACGGAGGCAGCAGGACATTTTTGCCTGGCTTCCTCCACAGCCTGGAAAATCCTCCACACATTACGACCATTGTGAGAGCTACTTTGCTTTCACAGTCCAAAGATCAAAACAGCAGCCATGTTTCCAAGGAACAAATGTCTTACCAGCTGGGCTGGTGTGAACACAGATATAATGCTGACAGGAAGCTGAGGCAGTCACTTGTAGAGCCAATTATGGGCAGAGCCGTGGGGGCAGGTTTACAAACACGGCTTTTCTTGTGTGCGCTGCTCTAAGGTATATGATTAACTTCCTTGCTAAAAGTACCCGGGCAGCCCGGAGTCTGCCCTCACTGTAGGTGGCAAAGCTGGTGAGTCGTGGCACAGCCCAGCTGACACCAGACGACCAAGAAAAACAAAAAGTGGGCTGTGACTGAAAGGGCTTATTTTGTTGTTTTTATCACTGACTGTACTTCCACATTCTTCCACTTTTAATGGCTCTTCTCTAGGACGTGTTTAACTGTTCACTGGGTGAACACAGCTTACAGGCCTCTCCTGGAGTCAGGAGGAACCCAGATGGACCCATCCAAAGAAAATACCTTTGCTTTGGGGAGACTAATTACAGGCTTTTCTCATGAATGGAGGCTCAAGGAGCAACTTAATTGACCAGACTCTAGATTAACTTGCATTATTCCACTTCTGCCGTCTTCCAACCAACTTCATCACAAGACTTTTCCTTTACAGTTTCCCTGAAAATAAAAAAAAAGCAATTCCCTGGTGTTCAGTCTTGTCTGACAACAACAAGAAGCGTCCACAGTGAGCGCCTCCTCCCATGTGGCATTGTCATGGAGGCAGAGCAGGGTTACCAGCAAACAGCAGTCTTTTAACTATCCATGGTCTAGCAGCCTTCCTTCAATGTCGAATTTAAAAAGTTCCTTTCACCACATCTGCCCTATTCGAGCGGCCTTTTCTTCACCTGACTTGCTCAAGAGATTTGCTTTATCTTAAAGGTCATTTCATTCAACCGGGCAACAAACACAAGTGAATATAACTGTCCCCAATCTTTCCCTCGCAGAATTCATGCTTGAGTTGCCTCAAATAAAGGAGGTCCCTCCCAGCTAGAAGAAGGGGCTCACAATCTGGGCAGCTCTATAGAAAAGACTCCCTGTATCATACAGTCCCCCTTTACAACTCTACATTTCCATTTAATGACACCCTACATATTAACCCTGGTCAGCATCTAATTACACAGAATAAATGAATTATCAGTGCCAGCGTGCAATTTGAAAATGTTTTTTGTGCGATTCAGGGATAAGGGGGAGCAGGGAGCTCTTTTTTTTCATCAGTCCAGCGCTCATTAAAGTGCAAGCTTGCAAGTTATTTCGAATTCATTAACTCTAAATATGGGTGATTCTGAGCCCCTTTCGAACACAGGACCACCGAGATTCCCTGTCATGGAGTGTTATGCGGTGTAGAGTGACACCAACACAACTGATTTGATGAGCTTTCCTCTCCAGGCCTGCGCTCAGGCAAAGAAACTGGCTGCGCCACCAACAGGGCCCCATTCATATTTAATTACAGCCTGCTAACGTCGCTCGTGGATAACATTACACCTGGCAAAGATGGAGGGAAGGACGACTATGAAATGAATAAAACACAAAGTGGAGGTTGACTTGATGCAGTTTAAAATTTAAACTAAAATGCACAAAGAGGATTTCTGATTATTTCATCCAGCATCAGATAAACGGAGTCAATGAGGGCAGCATCCGTCTCTCGTTTAATGGCATGTAAATAATACCAGGTGGTGAATATTAAGTATCAAACATGGGACACAGCAGTCACATGACCCTCCTCTATGGGTGTAAAGTCACTGCTGGCCTCCCAGGCGACAAGCGTGTGTGTGTGTGTGTGTTTGTGTGTGTGTGTGCGCGTGTGTGTGTGTGCCTGTGGAGGGAGCAAGGGGGGTTGAGTTAGCAGGAGATGACCAGATGAGAGGTGGCTGAGTCCAGCCAAGCCATGTCAAGTTACTGGGTGCTGCTCTGAGGCTGAGCTGTAGACACACATCAGCAGCCATGTCTGTGCTTAGAGGACGCAGCAAACCTGCCAGCAGCAGTCTCACCGTATGTATTTTGTACAGATATTAGGGCCACTTTAAGGGAAACAAATACATGAGAGTTTGAAAATGAAAGGTTATACATTCACAATGATAAGGCTGTAATATTATTTTAATTTCTTTTGGTTAATTTACCTGAATTAAGTCATAATATACAAGAATAAGGCTTAATATTACAAAAATAAGTCATACATTTGCAATAAATAAATGACTGTTGTTGTATTTATAAGAAGTTCAGCCCTAAATGAGGACTATGAAGCTTCTTTTTAAGTTATACTTTAGTAAAAGTTTTACAAATAACAAAATACCTAATCCATTGGCACATCAGCACCACATTATCATAAGTATCAGGACTTGGAAGAGGTTGTGCAAGTGGTAGTGGACGACTGTGGAGATATCGTCTGTGACATCAATGTGATGTTCAAAGAGGTTTCCTAGATTCTCAAGAAACAACAAGATTGGTTTAAGATTTTGGATCCAGAACGAGCTCGGGTTCTTTGCTAAAGGAAGATTTATTTTTCCTTAATCTGTTGTGACTTTTTAAAAATAATATTAAGAATTAATTCTCAAATTCTCTCATTGTCTTTCCGTTGCATCGCCCTAATACTGATATGGTTTATAATTTAGGCATCTGAACCTAAATAAGATTTTTTTTTATTTTTTAAACATGAAAACAGTCAAAACCCTGCTGCTGTTTGGTTGAATGTTTTCATATTCCTACCTACACACAGTGAAACCTATGTGACACCATTGTTGCAGCTATAGAGTGAAAACATCAAGAGTAAATATCAGGTCTTGGTGTTGATATGATCGCTGCAAGCTGCCATTTGCACTGATGTTTTGCAATCATCCAGGTTGAGCCCATCATAGAGAGAAACCGATACAAATACCCTCCTTATTTTCCACGGACTTCGTCGAGCTGCTCGCCCACTTTTCTTTACTCGTGGTAACACATTTTCTTCTCATATTTTTTGATCAAATCTAAAGCGCAGGCTGTATACCACACATTTCATGTAGCAGATCACAGACCAAAGTGAATGCAGACAAGACAGGTTCAAGGAAAACCCACAAATAATAACAGTATTTGATCACAAAATAATTCCTGGGATAAATCGTAGACTGATAATAACAATTTAAAAGTATCTGAAGGTGAGAGTGACAGTCTCCGTTTATGTCTTGCTGCCATGAGGAGGAAGGTGGCAGCCCATTGGTTGGTTCGCCAAAGACGCATTCAAGCATGCGCTGTTCACCTTTCACATTACCACTACACTTTGTAACACACCAGTACATAAGAAAAACTCCCTCACATAAGCAGTTGATAGATAACTGAGGCATCACCAATCTCATGCTAGTATCCATGCTCACATGCTTCATCTGTGTAGGACAGACTGTCATCGAGAGTCAGTGTCACACTATACTGACAAACACACACACACACACACACACACACACACACACACACACGGACACTGTTCATCATTGTCTCTCACCGCGCTGGCGCCTGTCACTCAGCGGGGTCCTCGAATATGCACCGAGGCCATCGACAGGCGTCTGTGTCAATGCCTGACAAACCTCAAGGCACCAGGCTGTAATTGGAACGACTGGCCTAATCCTCAGATCAAGACAGACTCATTGACAACCTAAGCAGGCAGCAATCCCACCAGCGCCTTATTAGTGGAGCTGGCCTCTTCGCTGGGAGCACCGATGTCAGCCCTGACCGCCAAAAGACGCTTTCTTGGCCAGGGAGGGCATTTCATAGAAAGTCACTGCGATGTCAGGTTTGTCATTTGGACCCTTTTCCAACTTTATGGTGTGTTGTTAGGTTCTCTGTGCAACTCACACGAGAGTTCGAGTCAGGTCACAATTATGTGTACAAACTTGACCAAGCTAGAGAAATTTAACCGAGCCTGACCAGAACTCATTCTGTTTATCATGTCTGAACCCAACCCAAGCCCGATGTTTTCCATGTAGAGGCACGCACAGCATATCAATCAACAAAACCAAACCTGACCCGAAACCCAAATATTATTCCAAATTTTTGTCCATCTTTACATATTTTTGAACCAGTTCCTGCACATAATAAAGACGAGTTTGTGGTCTTTGACATCACATTTTACTTTCCATTATCCCTCTCTCAGTATTGTGAATGAAATACTGTGAATTCATTACACAGCAGAGCTCAGTCTGGTGCGATCACACTGTAGAAGTTTACTAAATCAAGCTTCGCACATTCCACCTCTGACATCTCTTTGGAGAGCGTTTCATTTTTTTAAAGGGGCATTTATAAGAATTATGTCTTTTACAATAGAAGAAGATTATTTGATTCACAGTTTAGCCTGTTTTTGTGCTGTGGCTGTTTCTTTAAGTTATAGCTGCTTAGCTACAGGGTTGAAAAATAGTGAGAAACACAAACGTTTCTTTAAGACTTAAGGTCTTTATGGGTTTGCATTTTCAGGTGTTTTTTTAATCCGTCGTCCAAAAAAACCTTGCACACTGAGTCCAATGCACTTTATTATTCCATTTGCTCTGAAAAATCTTTTTCTGAATAAGGAGCAGCGAAATTATCCCAAACGCTTCCAAGTCTATTTCAGGATGTGATTGATCCAGTCTGGTATGCTACCAGCACTGAGGCCACATTTTGGAAAAAAGAAAACACATTTTGTGATCATATTGATCATCAACTCTCTGGAACGCCTTTGATGATTGTGAAAAACCTGTTCCGAATTAATGAGGGACAAGGTTTTGGAGTCAGTGTTAAAATGTTATTGACACAATATGAAGTCATATTTTTTTAATGTGACAATTTCTGCCAAAATTAAGACTTGGTGTGCAGAGACCTCAAGTAACTAAGTTTTGTAGTATTCCTGCACTAGACTGAGGATGCAGCCTTATCGTCCTTACCAGACATGAGTGGTCACCTTCCTGTCTTGTCTGTTCCCAAACTTTTTATTCAGGTGAGCATGTGAGTCTAATAGAGTTCTTTTGTTTTACCTCTTACATTATGTGTAGTGGTTGCACTGTTTGAGACTTGCCAGAGACTTGTGTAAAAGTGGTAAAACATCATCAATGGCAGATACAGTGAAACATCCGCGATGGAAGCTTAACCCAGCCAGACAAGCCTCCTGCCCGTGCACAGCGCGGTGCATGTAAGGACTCACTCAGACTAACACAGCTCGTATCACTCGGGGCAGACAGGCAGCAGATAGACTCTCACACCCCTTCACTTTCAGTAGAAAAAGCCACAGTGCTCGCTTGGAATTGCTCGGTGTCCCTCTCTCTCTCTCTCTCTCACCTCCCAGACGGGTAATCTGCTCTCTGATGGCGGTGAGCATGTAGCAGAGGTTGGCTCTGACACCTTCTTGGCAGAGCAGCAGAGCCTGGCTCCCAATCCTATTGTCAAAAGCCAAGATGCCCAAAAACCTCTCGACACAGTGTTTTGCTTCGCGGCCCCTGCTGAGTGCCTGGGATCTTGTGTCAATGAGCATATCAGAGGGTTTGACATGAACAGAATACATACAGAGAGTACACTCCAGATATGACATGCTTCACACTGAATATCTGGCAGATAAGGTGTCACGCCTCTATGAATGTGGCTCTAACAGACCAGTAGAAGGAGAAGCAGGAAGAATGCACATGTAGAGACTATTTACCCCCATGCAACGATTATGTTTCAAATCATAATATGCCGCTGAGGCTGAAGTGGTCATGTGATATTGCAGTTAGTTCAAAGCAGAAAAAGTGTGCTTTTGTTTGAATGAGCTAAGTAGTCCTTGGCAAAACTTAAGAGCCATCAACTTCAAGCATGATATGAGTCTTTCTATGCATGTCCATGCGTGTGTGTGTATGTCCATGCGTGTGTGTGTTTGTAGTTCCTGGCTTTTGTAAAGGCACCGGGAAGTTTGAGCCGTGCACCCAGGCATGCCTGTGCAGTGTAACCAAGGCTGACTGGCTGACCTCAGACTGTGTGGGCCCTTTAGCAGAAGATGAAGGAGCTTTTTCAGTGACACAGGAACAGGAGGTATCGCCTTCCCTTTGCAGCAGCACTCATTCATGCCAGACACAATGCGTTATTATTGGTTTTGAATTGAAATGTTAATTTTGGGAACTGGGCAAGTGGGCCTGAGAGCTTGCCCTCATTTCTCATTTTTCACTCGGCTGAGGTGGTCTGTTTGGATGGGGGAGAGTTAACCCTCCACTCGCCTGGTACTGCAGGACCTCGGCTCAGAGGACCAGGGCACATTATTTAAGTCCGAAACAGTCAGAGCCTGCACCTGACACGCATGTTTATTTTTTGTTTTACCAATTACAGACATAGATTATATAACCAGTCTGGAGAACGTGACCGACCCGGGGATCTGGACCTGTTCAGACCTGACTTGCTTGGGTCGGGTGTCCACACTCTACTGTGGACTGGGTCACACAAACGTTTTCAACTTTTAGAACTGATCCTGGAAGTTGAACATTGGCTCCATCATCACTAACACGTAGGAGCTGAAAGGTCAGGGTTAAGAGGTGATATATGTAAAACACTGTTACATACCCACAGAGCAGCCACTATTGATCCTGAGGCCATGGAGGTAAAAAGCAGCTCTTTCAGTGCGGCTGGTGTGAGGCAAGCAGGTCAGCACTCTGCTGTACAACCTCACTGAAACGAGTGCATCAGCAGGGCCCGGCAGATCTATATGACGGGAATTAAACAGCATAATCAAATTGTTTGCGCAACCATTTAGCATCTCATTCCCCTGCTGCCCTGGGCCAAACTGACCACTGGAGACGGGCCATCCGCTGCAGTAACAAAGTGGGGCAATAACTAACAGCGATTAAAGGAATATTGATGGCCTGTGACACACAGCATCCTGAAAAATGCTATTTGGTCAAATAGCTGCAATAATTAAGTATATGAGGGTCAGTCAATTTTATCTGCTGCTTTTATTTGGATCGATTATTTAGTAAACTGGCCGGGCCTCTGAGAGCATTATTGCTGAGTGTGGTGTTGATTTCATAGAGCATGTGCTTTAGCCAAGTCACAAAGTGGCAGTAGAAGCTTTCAGATATTACTCTTTTTTATACTTTAGATTTGATTGATATTTTTAAAAGTTATACAGTCACACATAACAAACATGACAAGTGTTTTGTGTGTCAACTGGTGTCAACTGTCGTCCTTTATCAGTTTTCAGACAGGACGTCCGGAGGAAGTCCAAAGAATTGGATCTGGACTTTGTGCAGACTTTGCCTTTCACACAGAAACATTCACAAGAACACAGAATTCTCCAGAGAATAACAATTTTGATATGAGCCGAAAATGACCTTTCATCTACCGTTCACGTCGACCTTGTTCTGAGATATATGAAATCGCTTCTACACCATCATGTCCTTTAATTTCAGAACATTATGTTCCTGAATCCTTTCAGATTTTTTACAGACAGCAAAACAAGCAGACCTAGAGTCAAATGTTCTCACCGCAAACTGATAAACATTAGCTGAGAGCAAAAATAATAAGTTCTGGCTGCATAAACCCTCTGTGCATTTAATGTGATGCAACGGTTAAAAATCAACTCGGCCATTTAGACTCTCTGCCAGTTAATTGATTAAACATTAACCTGCAGGATATGGGATATTTCTTATTAATCACAGGTGGCACTGACTTAACTGAGCATGAGGGAGGCGGGCCACTCACACACCCCCACAAACACACACATACACACACAAACACCCTTTTACATGTTCATGACATTGTGTAATCATAACATAAGCCATTTAGTAGATGCTCTAATGTGATGCAGTCTAAGCGCTGTGGGAGTCAGACGTGTAAGTCTGGTGGTGCAATTGAGTTATACACACACACGTGCACACACACATCTCCATATCAAACAGCACATTGTGGGAATTGCCATGACCTAATGCATTGCTTATCTTGCATTTGATTGCAGGTTTCACGGAGGGGAACCGTTTTCCTCTCGCCTGTGCAACATGACGTCCTATGAGAAAACCAACCTTGACCAAAGGAGCGAGGAGTCTTTCAAGGAGTGGGTGGCAGATCTGTGATCCTGACCCGTCAGATACCATACACTGTACAGCAGCCTAAAAATCCCATGAAGACAGTAGGACGGAGCAAAATCTCTATCAGCCCGTCTTTATTTTCCCACAGTCAGTGACTGGGTAGGAGAAGCTATCGCAGTCCAATAACGTCACTGAATATTCAGCTTCTGTAGCAGGCCATTGCTTTGATCTATCACTGATGTGGGTGGCCAGTATCCACAGCTACAACAGTCTTCAATTTGAGTCTGACAGAGCACAGAACCTGCCTCTTAAATAGCTGCGTTCTTCTTGCCGTAACCCTGGGTGACTTTTTTGTGCTTTTTATGTGAAAATTGACAAAGTAAATTTCCTTTTCAGCCGTTTCCCTGATGCCTGATGAATAATGTACGCACAAGCTGAAGGACTGCTTTCACCGACAAAAAAAATTCTAGAGCTTCAGGGTTGTCCCTGCCCATCATCTGTCATTGCGTGATGCGAGTGGCGGTCCTGGCGTGGGGGCTTACGGCAGCACACAGGTGCCCTTTTCACTCCCAGGCCAAAAATGACAAATTCAATAAACTCAAGACACATCTCTGCGGAGCACCTATGGAATCCCACACACCTGACAAGGGGCTGAAGGGCTTCTTCGGAGTCACTCTGACATCCCATTCTTGATGCCCAATATCAATATCTCTGTCCGCAGCCATCGCAGCGGAATATCTTTCCATCTCCCTAGCATGCTTTGACACTGTGAGAAAGAATACGAATAAATGTCAGAGGTTGTGGGACTGGAGGTAAGGCTGTGATGAGGAAACAGTATCTGTGAGATGACATTAACAGAGAGTGTCCCCAACTCTGTGTGTGTTTAAGCCCCCGAGCAGACAGGCCTGGCTAAGGTTACCAACCGTAATTCTGATGGTGAAAGGGCTACAATCAGCCTACTTAATCTCAAAGCTGTTCTTTAAAACCAAAAGAAAGACGATATGTCTCCATTCTACTGTACAAAACAAGGAAACATGTGATTCATCTTAAAATGGAAATGCACATTAAATTAAATTTGCCTTTAGGGGCACTGAGGACAACCCATGACTACATTTTTTTTCCTGCGATAACAAAAAAGGTGCTTGTACTCCCGTCAAAAGAGCCAGTCTCATAAACCTACTCGGACCTGAAAGAACACACCCCAGACATCAAATTTTAAAGAATTAGCATCACAATGGGCTAAATGTCTCCCCTGTAGTAAAAGCCCAGTGAAACGGCCCTGCAATTTCAGTGGTGATGATAAACTGGGGGACGCTGATAGCGGGAGCACTGTGCATGAGACAAACCCTCACTGTATGTTCATTAGCATCCCTGAAGGTTCCCATCCGTCGATGAGGGAAACAGAGCACTGTGGCCGCTCTGCAAGCATGAGTGCCTTATTTAAGAGTTTGGTGAGTCGGCTCCACCAGGAGCTCGCATTAGGGCTCCCACCTGTTTGTCTGGGTACTCCTTTGACACAATAGGTCATGAAATGCAATATGGGCCTGTGCCTCTCTTTCTCACCACACAAAAGGCAAAGAGCGGATGAACTGCAAGATAAATGACCTTGACATTTGGACAGTCTCCAGATTGCTGCTCCATAAAAATAAACCATGCAAAGACTATCTCCAAACCCTCATAAGACCAAAGCATAACTTAAAGGGAGAACAAACAGGAGCAAAGTCAGGTCAAAAAAGAAGTATCAGGTTTTTGGGGCTGGATGGATATTTCCTAAAAGACTTTGATTACTGGTGTGTGATAACTGTGAGAGTGTACAGGCCGTAAAAATCCTACTTCCATGTTTGTACTTACAATCTGGAGGTCTTGTCTTCCATCCAGCTGTGTACACGCTGCAGACAGGCTCTATTTTCCACAGGAAGCACAAGGAGAACCACAGGAAGATAAAACCAGCATGAAATGGCTGGAGGAGAGTGACGACGCAAATTAGAGCAATGCTTACGGAAACATAAAATAAAACCAATAATCAATTTTCTGTTCAATAAACTGCGATTTCAAGGCATATTAGAGGAAATTAAAGGCAGCACAAGCCAGTTAACGTTCAAAGATAAAAACACACTAAAGAATGAGAAGCAAAATCTGTATTTCATTGGACACGTTAAGAGGAGATGACACTTGGACATGTTTTCTACGTGTTTTTTCCATAAAAATATGTGTAAGCACCAAAGAGGTATGTTCCCACAGAGAGGAGGCCTCTGAGCGCATCCATCACCTGAGCATGACTGACAGTGTGGGCAGGTGTGGAGAGGCTTTCAGGGAGAGTGAGCTCCGGCCGCCATAAATGAGGCTCACCATTGTTCTCGGCGGGTCTTTTGATCTCCCAGCGGTGGGCCAGAGCCTCAGTGGGGAGTCCAGGCCAGGCCCGCAGGCTACAGTTTGTATCGACTCAGGAGGGCTGACAGCACAACAGCGAGCATGTGGGAGGGGGCGCCGGCTTCCCAAGATCGCCTCCGTGCAGCCCAGCTTCATCTCAACTTGACCTGCACATTGAAGAACCGCAGAGGGAAGAAATAGAAAATAAACAGATTTTTACTCCTGATTTGATCTAAGGCTGATGCTGCCGCAGAGGTAGATGTGTGTTTTATTTCTACTTTCACACTCACACACACACACCCACACACACACACACACAAACTGTTTTTCAGCTTTTTTATTTTACAAATTGCTTTTCTATCCTCATTTCTCCTTACATGACATTCACTATAATTTAAAAATACATAAATAATAAAATATTTTGACAAATAGCGAAACAGAAAGAAGCTCATCCCCTCAAGTTCTGATATGACTAAAATTGTGCAAGAAAATAATTCCCACCACACGTGAGCTCACACTGGAAACAAATGGTCTTATTTTTGCAGTGTGGCAGCTGTGCATACAGCCCGCACTAAAGGCCAGGCCTGTAATGAACCTTCAAGTGTACAGTAAGTGGACAGGAGTGGCTTACAGCTAAAGAGCATAATGTTTCTTTGCTGATGATTCCAATCCTACCCAGACGCTGCAGCAAGAGCCAGTGAAGCCATTTAACCCGGACAAGAGTCAAAATAACTTGAGCACAAAAATAAAAATACATTCAATAAAAAGTCAAGAGTGAATCCAAATATGCAAGTGCGTAAAGTAGTGAACATGTGTGTGTGTGTGTGTGTGTGTGTGTGTGTGTGTAGCCCTATGTGCATCTTGCTTATGAGTGTAATAATGGGTAGTGTGTAGAATCTCTGTACCCTGAGAAAACACTCTCAGGGCCGTGGATGAGACTCGCAGTGTTACAATAAATTGTGACAGCGAGCAGGACAGACTGGGGACAGCCCCTCTTGGTCTGTGGCGATTGTGTTTCAGCGTGTTCGCCCCGGCTCTTCCTGTGGTGTTCTGTGTTGTGGAGCAAAAAGCCACTGCTGGGAGCCACAGTGGAAGAGATCAATTGTACACATTCCTGCCACCTGAGATTCGAGTGTTTCTGTAATACTGCACAGCTCAATCGATACTGGAGCGAGGAGCCGGCTGGGAAGAGCCCACACCAATGCTTAGTGCTGGGACCACTCACACAAAGATAAAGCTTGTATTTACACTCCTGAGTATATATATATACACACACCTACGTATATGTATGTATGTATGTATGTATGTATGTATGTATGTATGTATGTATGTATGTATGTATGTATGTATGTATGTATGTATGTATGTATGTATGTATGTATGTATGTATGTATGTATGTATGTATGTATGTATGTATGTATGTATGTATGTATGTATGTATGTATGTATGTATGTATGTATGTATGTATGTATGTATGTATGTATGTATGTATGTATGTATGTATGTATGTATGTATGTATGTATGTATGTATGTATGTATGTATGTATGTATGTATGTATGTATGTATGTATGTATGTATGTATGTATGTATGTATGTGTGTGTGTGTGTGTGTGTGTGTGTGTGTGTGTGTATGTATGTATGTATGTATGTATGTATGTATGTATGTATTTTTTTAATTTATCTATATACGAGGAGAAATTATTCAAGAAAATAATGTCTTATTTTGTAACATAATATATATATAGTAATATGTATAAGACAAGAAAATACACAAGAACACTCTTAATTAAATGTGTTATTTTCTATAACTCTTATATAATTAATAATGTGTTGTGCATTTTATTTTCTTAAGACATGTAAACAAATATTAAATATTAATAAGAGATATAAATTATAGTATCCACAATAATGAAAACTGCATAAATAGGCACATATAAAATATATAATTAATATTGAATAAACCCCTTTATATTCTAACGAATTAAAGTGTATAATTATTATTGTTATTAGTAACAATAATAATAGCAATAATAAATATTGTAGCACCCACAGCATAACTGCATAAAATGAACGTTTTATTATTTTAATTAGTATTTGATAAATACATAAATATTCAAGTAATTAAAAAGTTGATAATAAGAACAATAATAATGTGTGTACGTGCAGCAGTTGTATTTTAGTCCTCTGCAGGACTATGTGTAAGGATGTGTGAGGCAGAAGCCGATGCGCAGCACAAAGCAGCAGCAGCAGAGCGAATGAGTGTTAAAAAGAAAACAGGCTCTGTGGGGAAAGATCATTTAGCTCCGATGTCTTGAAATATATAACGTAAATATTGGTCAATTCGGCTGCATGCGAAGGAGGAGGAGGAGGAAGAGGAGGAGGAGGAAGAGGAAGAGGAAGAGGAGGAGGAGGAGGAGGAGGAGGAGGAGGAGAGCGGCCGGGCAGACATGAACAGATCCTGTGTTGCAGGATGTGCAACGATGTGTTAAATGAAATGCAGCTGTTGAAATACAAAAGAAGAGATTTCTTCAGTTTGAATAAAATATAAGAAGCGGATGCCTTCAAAGGTTTGATCCGCTGTAAGCGTGTGATCGTTGTGACAACTTCTTTTAGAGCTTTGTGGAGACGTTAACTAGATCGTCGCTTTCTTCAAGAAAAGTAATTACTCAGAAAACACCGGTGCCATCACCCCGAATTGTGTCAGCATACGAAAATATTATTTGAATTATTTTCCCCGTGGAGACTTTTTTATTCTAATCTATTAAATGCGTACGGATGATGAGAAGAGGGACGCTTCTCCTCTCTGCCTTAAATCAACCTGATTCACATGATCAGCGATTAACCGGTGATTTCAGGGAGATTATGCGGTTAAAAGTGCAACTATTGGAAATGAAGGAGCAGCTGAATCCTCCGTCTCTGCTGCTGCTGAGTGTCGGTGCTCACAGAGCTGCACAGCGGCCATCAGCACAAGTCAGTCACCAGGAAAAACTTTATTTCACTTTCATTTTTCTTTAAAATGCTTGATGAGTGAAAATATATATTTACATATATTTCAATGATAAGACAGAAAAACTGGGAATAAAAGCACACAGACACAACCATGACTCTTTTGGAAAACTGATGTATTTGATTATTAGAGTAAAGAATTACAGTATCTTAGTTGTTAGTAGGTATTAAAGTGTAGAGAAACTGGACCCATAAAGATCTTCCAACTTTCCAAGAAAGTGCATGTAACAGTCCGAAGGTTTTCAAACCCAATATATATTTATATTTATAAAAACACTATCATTTTGTCCCCAGGCCTTGATGGACTTCTCTTGCGTGAGTTATATGTACATTTTTCTTGCGAGGGAGTTTGTATTTCCACATCTGAATGGATTTACCAGAAGCTTCGACACAATAACTTTGCACTTGATGTCATTGAGGATGCTGGGACTTAGCAGCAATGTGGAAATCCAGCTAAGAAAAAAAAACTAAAGGAGAATCCTGCTCATTTGATTGGCTGTCTCAGCTCCAAAAAACCAGGAAATAGGCCAGGCCGAATGTTCCCCTTTTAGTAACTGTCTTGCTTTTCAACAACACCAAAATACGAGCCACGGAAAAAAGAGAAGAGATTCGAGGGGAAAATATGGAAGTAAACAAAAAAAAGTAGAAAGTACAATACACAGAAACAGTAACAACAAAACAAGTTAACACTAAAGAAACCCTTGAAACATAGCAAACTTCAATGTTTTGTCTTTCTTAAATAAAATACAAGTAAATAAGATTTGGAAAGAAAGGAACTACAGCATAATTTAGTCCCTTGCCTGATTTTCATTGTTTTGTTTTGATGAAGGGCGGGGGAGCATGAACACACAGATGTTAGACCATCTACAGAAGATCAGTGTACATTATTTACAGAAAAACTGTTTGCTTATTACAGGGCTAATGCATCACATGAACATCAACAGTTCGGTTATAGCTACTACAGACAGAAAATAACTTAATGCCAAGGTAAGGATATCTACCCAGATATTCTAAGTTTCAAAAGCACATTTTTAATCCCCATACATACCCATTCTGTCTTTAAAACAAACAAAAACCTAACTGTTAATGCTGCCACTTGGTTTCAAGCAAGGTTATAATCACTAATAAATAAGCTCCTTAAAACTATAACATGTACATTGTACAAAAAAGCAACTTGTCTTCACACTTGTGTTCGTAAAGATTCAATGGTCAGCGAAGCAGTTCGGTTGATTCTGTCCCTGTCTTGTTCTCTTTCTTTTCTTCTTCTCTGTGTGTCTACATGTGTGTACAGTATGCCCTCAGGCATCTTCATGTGTCTGTGTGCGGCTCAGGACAAACACTCTAACTGGTGACGATTTCTTTATTGTCCTCCATGAACCGTGTGAAACGGAAGTGGGACCCGTTCTCTGTGTTGGCCATTTTCTCAAGACCAGCGAGAGCAGCGTTGGGCTCCATGCTGTGTAGCTTGTCCAGGCTGCCTGTCAGGCCGCCGAGGGGAGAGCTACCCCCATTTCCCAATCCACCTGACATCGGTGGCATGCCTCCATTCTGGATCACAGAGATTTCATTTGTCTTCATCGCAAGGCCGTTGGAGAAGGCTGCAGCGTACTGGTTCCAGAAACTGGCCGGGTCCCCGTGGCTTGCCCTTGATACCATGTCCTTCTGGAAGATCTCTGGAAACTTAACTGGGTTGGTACCAAGGAAAGCCATTGGCCCGTCCACAGAGAGCCTGCGGCCTCGTCTGGCAGGAGCGCTGTTCCACATGTGTGTGCCCATGTGAACCTAACCAGAGTGATACAGAGGGAGAATAAAGGGGAGGAAGGAGAGAGACAAAGCAATGAGAGGTATGAAAATTAGTGATGTTTGCACACTTGGCCACAAGAGCTGCACATGAGATGATGCAATGGAAAAAATAATAATAATGCTTGAGTCTGAATTAACAGCTTCACACCCTGTGTGCAGCGGACTAGAGCAATACCGGCATGATGTAAACATCTTATTTTGGCAAGACTGATACAAGCAGTTTAATCAGAGCCTTAATTTGCTCATCTCACAAAGGGACCAAGGGCCCGGGGGTAAAAAAGCTCTGGCAAGGGTTGCATCTGATATTACACATCTGCCAATATCCATTCCTTGATTAAAAAAAACATGTAAAGTACAATGACAGACTCACAAAGGTTCAGCTATTTCTGTGTAGAACTAGTATTAACTAACAGCTTGATTTAAAACAACAACAAAAAATAACATGTATCTTAATTTCCTCACTATAGATACGTATTGACCCAGTCAGAAAATAAGTCACCTTTTTTGTTTAGTAAACATCATTTTCGCAAGTTTCAGTAGATCACTGAGCAGATTCGTTTCTTAAAGATTTAGACCTGCAACATTTTTTCTTAAGATCAGATATGGCAAAAATTCAGATTGACTTGCTTACATTGATTGCCTGTGATACTTAATTCTGGGTGGTGAGTCATTACCAGCCAACCACACTCTTGAGTTTCTATCCAATAATCATATTACTTGCGTGATTCAGCGTTTCCACTAAGGCAATTTTTATCACAGGGCTACTCCTTTAATTAATTATACAACATTACCACCTCTTAATGCCTAGTGCACTGACACGATATATGAAACTTAATAGCAGCTTGGAGACTAATTTTTCCAAAACATTCTCAGGCACAAACTTTTAGGAGACCAACAATTTTCTAGATTGTTTTTCGGCATTTACCTTGAGGTTTCCTTTGGTGGTGAAAGCCCGACCACAGATACTGCAAGCAAAGGGTTTCTCTCCTGTGTGAGTTCTCTCGTGGATCTGCAGAGCACTGGAGGAGGAGAAACACTTCCCGCAGGTGTTGCAGAAGTGTTGTTTGGGTGTCCTGCGTGGTGGAGCACCGGAAAGCACTGGGGAAGAGGAGGCTGATGATGTGACCAGGCCTGGTGGCATTTCCTTGTCAGGGTGTAGGCAATGGAGGAAGCCATTGATCTCAGGCTTGTTAATAGAGACAACAGAGAGGAGAGAAGGGGTTGGGCTGCAGGACAGGCTGGTGTTTGACGGCTCAAACAGCTGTGAGGGCAGGTCTCTCATTTGATGGGTCAGCATGTGCTGCTTGAGGTTGCCCTTTGTGGAGAAACCCCTGTTACAGGCCGTGCAAATAAATGGTCGTTCTTTGGTATGGCTTCGATAGTGAATGTCCAAGGCACTCTGACAAGCAAATGTCTTCCCACAGATGTCACATGATGTGTTCTTGATGATGCTACGCTCACGAAAGGGGAATAACATACCCATGGGGTCTTTTGAGGGATTGACAGATGTCAGGTCCAAGGCTCCAATGTTAGAGGGATGAGAGTGCAAGAAGTTTGCACTTGTGTGCTCAAAGGATAAGGCCCTCTGCTGCCTTTCTTCCAGGCTGGGGGATTTACGTGGTTGGGGGTGCATGTTAGTGGGGGATGGCGCCTGCATGGAGGAGGTAGATTCTGACACAGCTGGACTCCCGACGCTTTGATTTTCAACATCCCCTCCCAGTGACGAGGAGTCATTGGTGAGGCAATCCCCCTCGACTAAGCCATTTGCCATAGCCTTCATGTGGCTGACATGCAGCTCCTCTGTTTCATTACTATGAGCATTACCATTTCTTGCTTCCTCCTCGTGGCCAACCATTTCAGGGGGAGCTGGGGAGTTACAAAGACTGTCATGGTAGGCATCAGCTGACCTGGGTGTGTCTGGCACACTACCAACAGGGCCCTCCTCTAATCCTTCCATGTTGTCATCAGAGAAGTTGTCCAAATCATCAAAGTTTCTCTCCTCAAATGAGCCAGTGTCAGACACCATAGACTCCGGGTAGCTCTCTGGCAGAGGGGTGTTGGGGATATGTCCACCCATGTGCATGCGAATATGTTGCTGTAGAACCACAGCATTTGTGAACTTCTTCTGGCAGATAGGGCAGGAGTGATGGACTCTGAGAGGGGGCATGGCCCTATGGACGCTGTAGTGGGTCTTAAGATTCCCCTTGGTGGTAAATGCCCTGCCACAGACTTTACACTTAAAGGGCCTTTCCCCAGTATGAGTGCGATAGTGCATTTTCAGAGCACTCTGGCAGCTCAGCACCCGGTGACAGATGACACATTCGTTTGGATCTGTCACCTTCCTGTCAATGTTTTCCACAAGCTGCTGAAGCTTGGAGGTCTCTGACCCATGGAGAGGCTCCAGAATGCCTCCAAAGGGGAACTTAGCCTTGAACTGATCAGACATAAGCGGCATAAGTGGGTTGGTCATCATGGGCGGGCTGTTAGACGTGGTGTACTCAGCTGTACTTTCTGAAGCAGAGCTTAAATTTGTCATGAAGCATGAGGAGTGGCTGCCTTCTTCGGTTTTCTCATTTGAGGTAGGCAGAGTCGCACCTTCACCCTCTTCAAACACTCCATCATTACTTTTAGCTGAAGGTTCAGCAGAACCTGAGTCTCTCTTTGCAGTAACAGAAGGGCTAGTTATGGCTATTGAATGATCTTCCTTTTTGATGAAATGTGGAAGGCTCGGCATGGTTGGTGGCAGCAGCATACCGACTGAGGAAGTCAGAGTGGGCAAAACTGGTTTGCTGTCCAGCCAGCTGGTGACAGGTTTCTCAGGGGGCATAGACATGCCATATGGAATGCCAGTGCTGGTTGGTATGTTGTCTAAATGCTCAGGAACAGGGTAGGGGTTCATCTGGATGTGTGGGAATTTTTCTTTATGACGCTGGAAATGTACCTTCAGGTTACCACGGGTGGAGAAGCGGTTTCCACAGATATTACACTTGTATGGTCTCTCGCCAGTGTGGGAGCGCAGGTGGATTTGCAAGGCACTGTCACTCCCAAACACCTTGCCACAAAACCTGCACTTATGCTTGAAAAAAGATTCCTCAGAGCTGCTCTTGTGTTCAAATGAGGTGACATTTGGTGGCTTGCCTTTCCTCTGCTGGGCCAAAGCTGCTAAAGAGTTGAGGTCCTCCACAGTGCTGCCCACACTCGGCAGAGAGCTGGAGAACATTGAGTTTCCAGAAGGGGGCTGAGGTAGAAGGGGATTGACTGCAGAGCTTAAAAAGCTACCTATTCCAAATGCTGGCTTGGATGACTTAACTAGTGAGGAGCTGCTGAGCTGAGAGTGGAGGCTACTCATATGACTCGGCCTCTTGTCAGAAGACTGGGCATTGATTGTTGATGACCCCAGTGTGCTAATGCTTTGAGATGTCTCACTGGTGCTTGGGTTGGGCTGAGGTAGCTGTGCCGCTGCAGCCAGTTGCTTTAAGCTGCTAATACTTGCTGACTGACTAGCCAGGTTCTGCGCTAGGCCTGCGGCTGCAGCCAGCTGTTGGGAGAGATGTGAGCTGAGTGTGGTCAGTGGGCTGGCAGCAGGCCCCATTGTGCCTGGAGCAGAAGTTGGGGGCACCTGCATTTCTGGCGACTGGGAGGCCAGTAGCAGTATCTGATGGCGAATCTGCTCAATAAGCTGCAGCTGGTGAATCTGTTGCTGTTGTAGGCCCAGGAGTTGCTCCATCAGTGCTGGCACTGGCACCCTGGGGCCCACAGTGGAACGGGCCTCTTGGGAGAATTGGGCCACAGCCACTTTGGTGCTCTGAAGATTTTCAATTATGACATTGCTGTTGATCATGGAGAAGTTTCCCAGTTCAGTCAGGTTACTGAGCTGAGGTAGAGGGGCAGAGATAGCTGAAGTACCTACGGCGGGGCCAGAGGTGGCCCGGCCACCATTGCTGACTGTGTTGATGGGACTCCCACTCTCTGTAGGACTGCCCTCCTCTTCATGACCACTGCTCATCCCGGAAATGTCCACGTCCATGGATTCTTCTCTTTCTAGAGAGTTACGCTCCAAAAGGTCGCTGTACTCTGTTTCATCAGTGTTATTAACTGTGTCATTCATCTGGTCATCGGGATTATGGGGAGGAGACCCTGGTGAGAAGGTTCCGGTGGGGGAGGCAGGATTTTCATTCACTATCAGAACTAACTGATTCTTAGTGCAATTCCTCTGGTGTTCTTCAAGATCTGATAGTTCAAAGAACTCAGCACAACATCTGCTACAGACGTGGGCGTCTGACTCCTTGCAGGGGGGGTCCTCTGAGCAAAGTTCTGTGTCCCCTGAAAAAGAGGAAACAGAGGATTAGTGATTAGAAATGTTTTGCAGCTGAAAAAGCAGCTTTATCTCCTCAAATTCCATTGTTGTTAATCTTAAGTTAATCAGTTTTACACTTATCCCCTTGATGCGCTCACAAAAACAACGATCGAAAGGCAACAATAAGCCAAAAGAAATGTGTAAAAGCCTTATTCAATGCAGTGGCCTCTTGAACATGATAAGAAGGGATACAAAATCAATGGGAACTACTCAAATATTGCTTAAAAGTGATCTTTGAAGGTGCACACATCTGGGTCTCATCAGTCCAACCAAAGGTAATCATTTTCTCCAGATAATCCATCAAAATATAGAATAGAGTGAAGTGAGGACATTGGTCTTAATGAAATTTCATAGAAGGGCATTGATTTCCTATATTCCATGCCCTTCAAAGTCGACTTGTCCACTCGGCGCAAATCAAGCATTTGAAGGACTTATTAGACTTTCAATTTGCTGTCAACTTTGCTCATTTTCAGCCAACTATGGGCATCTTGGACAGGTTATCTATGTCACTAAACTAATTTGTATCCACTCAGGCTGCAATCACAGTGAGACATGAACAACAGAGCCTGTGGCGTCCAGACTGTTAACTCAAAAACTAGACCCCAGCAGAAAAAAAGAAGAAAAGAAAAGACTTAAACTTAATAGTGACATATTAAATAATTATTACATGGAAACCTTTTCACA
Organism: Limanda limanda; assembly: GCF_963576545.1. Classification (NCBI taxonomy): domain Eukaryota; kingdom Metazoa; phylum Chordata; class Actinopteri; order Pleuronectiformes; family Pleuronectidae; genus Limanda; species Limanda limanda. The sequence continues at coordinate 13,142,462 of NC_083638.1, forward strand.
AATTAAAATGTTCGCAATATAATTTAAAAAACAACATACATTTTTTTTTGTGAAATTGTGAGTAAACTTTGACCCCCAATCCTTATCAACTATAATAAAGCACTCATCAGTAAATTCTTCGAGATAAACAACAATGGAAAAAAGTTTGAAATAATGGCTTAATCAAAACTAAAGAGTAGGGTGTTTGATCAGAGTGCAGGCATCACAAGATGATAAACTGGACACACCAGCTCACAGAACACGCAATACAGACACAGCAGCTTCTGTGGTCACAGAGATGAAGATTAGAAAGTTGTTACCGCCATTAAAATGCACATTTTAATACACAGGACAAACCAGGGAGTGAAAAGGCAAGACGACACCCGGCCCCCAGAGCCACTGCTGTGCTCCGGAGTTTGCTTATTCTTTTACCTCTTTGTCACACTAAAATCTTGCTGTTTAACATACAAGTTGATTTACAAATTGTATTTCTCTATGAATCCCTTTCATTGTGGCTCTGGCCCCTCAACACTTTCATCAGAGCCAAGAATTCATTTGCAAATGAAACCCAGAGAAGTGCAGCCCTGCCCCACAGAGAGACAGGATGCCTTCCCATTGTTCGCGCAGCATGGGAGCGGCGGGGATCGTCGGCACAGCCTGGCCCTGCTCATCTCAGTCGACTCAAAGCAGATCCTGTTTAATTCAGGGATTATCTCCCTCAATGTTTCTCTACTCAGAGACATCAGATAACGCAAAGTTGCCATGACAGTAAACCCTGGCCCTCACACCACCAAACCATGCAAACAGGGAAGACTCCACTTTAATGATAACTTTTTATGTTAAATCCCCCCTGCCACCCACCTACCTACACCCAGCACTAATTTTGAAAAAATGTGTTTGATTCCGAGTGTGAGAAATCTGAGGATTAAATACATTTTTTTGCCTCTTTTCTCAAGACTGACTGTAAAATAAAAAAGACAGTGAGTGGGTGAAAATAGGAGACACACAAGTAAGAAGAGAAAAAACTTGTGTCTTACAACTTTAAGAAGAAGTGACATTGATAAATAAAAAATGCATATGTGTTTCTGAGTGTGTGTGGACATGTGTGTGCGCTTGCATGCTTAAGTATATGCAGAGCATTGCTAAAAAATTTAAAATGGTGCATAAATTTGAGAAACAGTGGTGAACACTGATATAAATTTAATTTACAATTTAATTTCTACACTACAGCGCGTACATGTGTGGCTTTAGTTTAAACAGTTTCTTAACAAAAACATTTTTTACGTGGCGTACATTTTCAAAACCCTTAAAATCAATCAAAGATTTCCAATCGTGCTATTATTCACATCAAAGTGACAAGAATTCCCAAATTAAAACTATCCACGAAATAAATAATTACAGGGAAAAAATTTAAGAGAAATCAGAATATATGTATCACTAAGATATTTTGTGCATATCTGTTTTAATAATTAACTGGAGCTCGAGCAAAACATGTTCATCAAAGTATTGTAATGCAGCTGTGTACAGTCTCCTCTTCAGCCACTCTATATTATGTTTGAAATGTGAGAGAAGAAAGTAATAACTAAACTCATGTTACTGTAAAAACGATAGCTGAGAATGTCTGGACGAGTATCTCACCAAATAAATCTAATCTTTACACCGCTACAGATTTTCTAATCTAACTGTACAACACAGTGTTTTGCTTTATCTGACCACGAATAAAGATCAAAATGAAATTCATGCAAGTCTGAAAATCCACTGTCCACATAAGACTACTAAAGCAAACAGCGCAGATGCTGGCAATAGGCTTAATTCCAAAAATAGCAAGGATTAACTTTGAATTAAAATTAAGTTAAAGTCAAGCTGGAATGAAGATGGAGTCTGTAAAACTTCCATAGAATCTCCATCAAAAGCACAATGTAAGCAGTGCACAGGGCTTCAGGAGAGACAAAGAGCAGAGGACAGAGCCTAGAAAAAGATTGACCAAAGTTTGAAAATGAGAGGCGAGAAAGCAAGGATTAGTCCAAAAAGTTGACGGAGAGCTTTGAGAGTTCCTACATTATTTTTTCGCGGGGGGCCTCTGTGAGCCTCTTGACACTTGTAACTTCAGGAGGATTTCTGCTCACATCGTCTCCAGCCCTCAGGACTCATCCCAATGAACACTAGATGGGGTTCCACTAAGCTGCCGTGGTCCAGGACAAGACTCCAATCTCAGAAGCACTGCCCGGTGACACGCTTAAAGCTTAAGGGGAGGGAAAGAGGCGCGACGAGTCCCTCAGGCTACACCTGGACTCACACCACATAAACACTGGCGTAATGACGAGCGCACACTCTGTTTGTAGAGAACATCGGTGCAAGGGGGGCTGCCCTGCCAATCTCCTCTGTAGGGGGGCCGCTCTGATAGGGTGAAAGGGGATGGCCACAACATTGATAAGGCCTCACACTTGCACACACACACTTGAATAAAAAGCCGGGGCCTTGCTGGGCCGCCTGCAGCTCTGATCAGCAGGGTCAATGGCGTGGTGGAGAGAAACACACTGGGCCCTGAACTCCCATCACCTCTGCTTAGAGGGACACTGGCAAAGGTTAAAACAGCTCAACATCCCACCCTCTGTGGCTCGCACTCCGACTTCCTATAGTAACTACAGCCCTAAGCATCACTGACATTCACCTACTGATACAATGACTTTCTGTTTTTCATTTCCGGGCGACCACAACCCTCCAGAAGCCAAACACAGCACTGTCTCGGCTAAAGCACTGCCAATCTGAGGACAACGTGTCCCTAACTTTATTATTTCACACACACAGGAGACATTCAACAGTTTTAAAATGCAGCTTTGTTTTGGACACAATATATCATTTTGCAATCTGCAGTTTAGCAGGGTTTGTGACATAAGTAACATTTGATTAAGTTGATCAGATTTAAAGGAAAATGCAGACGAAAACAAGTGCCAGGCAAAAACTCGATTTTTGCATTAATCAAGTTCCAAAAACAAATCACGTGAAATGGGCTGAAAATACCTTTCTATGCAAGGCTTTCCCCTGAAACACACCAGCACAGGCTGTTCAGGCTGCACTGAATACACTGTGACTTTTACAGATATTTACATCAGATTTATTACATTTACAGGCCTTATCCAATAAGTGTATAAGCCAAAAACAATTTCTGACTTTAGCTGGATTTTTTATGTATTTCATATTTTTATATTATTATTATTATTATTCTATGTGTGGATATTTTTTTTCTGGTGACAATTAAAATACTTATAATACAATTTGATCACATTACATGACAGACCACAGAGAGGCCTTCATTCAGGTAAAGAATAGTTATTTAAATTGCAGACATTTTTAATAAGTATTATTTTCTTGGTGATGAGTATAAGAGTCGGTCAGGCAAAGTTATACGTAGCAACGGAACGTCCTGTTACGAAATAAAAGGGTTGTTAATGTTCAATCTATTCACACCGTAGTTTTGTTGACGTTTTATTTTCTACTTTCAAAATAGACGTGATAATTTACCATCTCGCTGAACCTCGCCTGTGTTTCGCTGGCCTTTGTAAGAGCTCCTGCATGGATTTCCAGCTCTGAATGGCACTTTGTACAAACTGATTTCACATTTTAGGCACAACAGCACCAGTAAAAGAGAGTATTGTTCACTTTACCAACAAAACATCGCACAGTGTTTCAATTTACAGCAGGCTATGGCTCATCCAAAAGCGTGGAACTCCTCTAAAGTTACTTAAAAAAATTTAATTTTGGTGGAGGAAACCACACATTATTTTGTAATGAAACAAAAAACGGTTAGTGTGTGTATGTGTGTGTGTGAGAGAGTGTGTGTGAGTAAGACGTGACTTCTCTAAGCTGCTATGACAAAGTTGAGCAAAAAAAACGTGTAAACGATGAGTAAACCGAGGGGATATTTTCAGGATGTGGAGAGGTTGTGTGTTTATTTGCGCTCTTCACAGCACTTTGACCTCCTTTCATCCAACTTGCAGCAAAACAGCTCAGCAGTGTGTAAACAGCGAATTACTAATAGGAGCGATTTCTTGTATAAAACGATTTTCTAGGATTTTCTAGGTGCAAAAATGCGGATGGTTTATCTGTGTGTGTGGGACCCAGGAAAAGTTGGAGAGTCCCCGACAGGAGCCACAGGGTGGTCCGTGTGGACGAGCACCGAGCGCAGGGAGAAGCTCGGGGAGGACGGCGAGCTGAACCGGCTGCTGCTCGGAACTGAGTTTATACATTACCCTAAAAACACTATTTCAAACTGAACCGAAGTTTTGAAACTTTTTTTACTCACACGGTGCGTAAAACTCAAGAGAAACACGTCCGTTATTTATTATCTTTAACTCATTTATCTTTTCTGGTAAAGTTTGTATAAAAGCGATCATAGAGGTTTAAATGACGGGTAAATTTAAAAAAAAGCTTGAAATCATCTTTTTAACTGAAATACTGTACATTTATGGGACATCCTAAAGTTGTCTGAAAAGTGGCAAAGACTTTTATCAGAAACACGATGAAATTTGGAAAATAAATAAAACCAATACAGAAAGGTATAAAGCTCACAACTTAAAGCAGGGACTTTTACGGTCGTGCTTCACCTCAAATAAGCTGAAACAGTTTTTAAAAGTGTGTAGAATTCATAGTGGAGGTTTAAAAAGGAGCGAGAAGCAGCTTGGACTCACCATTGTGTTCCGATAAAGGCTGATGAGGGTCGGATTGGAAGTGTTGCGGCTTCGCTTGTTTCCTCCGCGACATGCTGGCTGGCACATCAGCGAGCGCAGAATAAAAAAATGACTAGAAAAACCCTGCTCAAAAAATTACGTAAAATCGAGCCCATCCACCGCGCATGTGCCGCGTTATGATTATCAATAATGCTCTGCGATTAATCATACAGGAGGGGGCTTCTTTGAAAGGCGATTGGCACCTCGCCAGCCCCCCTCCTATTCAAATGAAGTCTCTTTAATCAATTAGCTCCTGATTTGCTGGGGACTCTTGTCTCTCTCTCAGCTCCCACCCAATGAGTTGATCCGCACGGGGAAGAAAGGCTGGCTCTTCCAAACTCCCTTTGGATTCGGGTTAACCCCTTGTGTTAGCCCGAGTCAACGCTTATCTCGACTACTACAGGGGAATGTCAGCATCCCGAGTCCACGCCTGCGACAGTATCTTTCAAATCTCTCGCATTCATCAAGCAGAGATCACACTTTTTTCCCCCTTCTCTCGTTCTTCTCCTCCTGTAGTTGTGGACCGACCGGACGCTCCGAGCGCTCCAGCCAACTTTCTCCTCTTCTCTCTCTTCTCGGTGCAGTCCTTGTCCTCCGCTGGGCTCTCGCTGTGTAGAGACACCTACTCTCTGAAGAGTTTCGAGCGGAGGTCTCGGTGCGCCCGAACGCAGCGTCGCGCCAGCATGTTCCTGTGCGTAAAATGGCACCGGTTCACGTCCCCTTCGTCCAGAAAAAAGTCCACGGTGCGGTCCCTACGTCCCAATCAGTTTCATTTGATCATTATTGGTACAAAAAAAAAGAGGTGGTGGGGGGGGGGTCACTTACTCACACGTTTTCATCGCGCACTGCATTCCGCGAATAAACAAACTTTGCGGGGCCCGTGCAGCGCTGGGACAAATGTGGAGCCCGGCCCATCGAGGGTCTGATTGGTCACAGGGCTATTCAGTCATGCTGCCATTCACCTCCACCTCCCTCCCCTCCCTCCCTCCCTCTCTCTCTCTCTCTCTCTCTCTGATTACGCACAGCAGATCCAAACGCTTTGTGCGCACCAGGATGAGCAGTGGTGAAGAGAGCGGAGAGAGGTCTGTTTGTCTGAATAGGGATAAATAAAGCTTTCACCTTTCTTCCTTAAACATTTATTTCCCCCAGCAAATGGAGGCCTCACACACACACACACACACACACACACACACACACATCATGTGAAACCTTTACAGCACCTATTTATCTATTAAATAAAAACTTTACAAAGCCTAAATGTCGTCACCATCAAGTGGGATGTTTGTACAGTAAAAGCAGTTTTAATTAATAAACTTTATTCGTATAAGTTGGATGCGTTGTGGGCCTGTAGATCTTTTTAGAGGCAGTGATAAGTAAGCAAAGGCAATGCTCCTGGTAACTGTACAGCCAATGTAACAATTTGTTCATCAAACCTGTAAATACAGTTATGGGCCTTCTCCACGACACACTATTATTATAATAATTATTGTTATAATAATTATAATAGTTATTAATATTGTTCTTATTGTCACCTGACTAAATAATGCAGACTAACAGTTGTGCGCCTTCCTTCAGTGGGCTGGGATGTTTGAAGAGGGCAACATGTCCCAGGAGCCTGGCTCCCTGGAAGTCGAGTAGATTTATTACGTGAAAAAGATAAACGAAGCTCTCAGTCGGCTTGATTTTGAGAAATGAAGATAATAACGTTACTATAGGTGATGCCTCGGATGCCATTATTTTTCACTGAATATTTAAAGAGCAGCTGCGGGCTAGATGGATCTGGTCCTCTCTTGTGTCAGCTATCTTTTAGTTTCGACGAGCCTCACTATTTACTTATTCATGAAAAAAGGGAAAGAGCAAGAGGAGGAAAATCAAATACTTCTGATGGCTCTGAGTGATCTGCTTTATCAATGCGTTCTGACAAAATCATTTAGGAATATATGTGTGTGTATATGTGTGTGTGTGTGTGTGTATATATTTTATATATATATAAATATGGTGACAATTGATATATGTCAGGACAGTTTGAAAATGTGATGGATCGAAACGTGGGCTTTGTCTAAACAAAAATCTAACAGCCAGTGATCATTAATAGAGGAAAACGTGCGCGCGTGTGTGTGTGTGTGTGTGTGTGAGCGCGCCCCCCCCACCCTGCAATTACGTGCACCAAACTTGAAACTGCTGGGAGAGGAAAAAAAGGGGGTCTGCAATATTGTAATGTCCCGGGCGGGAAAATCAATGGGCAGTTAATTGATGTGAGTGTTGGTGTGAGATTGTAAACAGGGTGATTTGCAGCCCAGCCGAGCGGGAGACATTTTAAATGGGATTCACTCGGGACGGTGAGGATACAGTGTTAACAATCATGGGCTGAATGACACGGCGGAGACGGACACAGCTTGGAGACCCCAGCACTCATAAGTCACACCCAGCAGCGACTGGGAAAAAATAAAGTTTCAGCTATGACTGAGGAGATAGTTCAACTGTTCATTTTGCAGGATGCAATATTAATGATGAAATATTAATTACAATATCCAGCATATAATAATCTGTAAATTATTTTGGCTTTACCAAGATATTCATGGTGTAAAAAACCGGCAAATAATATATATTTAGAGTAGGATCTAATATTAACAAATATTTTCAAATGAAAAAAATATGTATTTTTTTATTTATATAATTATGAGTTAATTAAAAATCGGTAGCCTATGGATCCATCTAATCAATCATATTTTATTAGGTGTTTTTTTTTGGCTGTCTTTTAATCAAATGTTTGTTAGACGAGACTTTTGCGCATAAAGAGCGCGCATTTTGCCTGTTACGCGCAATCCTTGCACATCACACCGGGTCCGGCCTGCGTGCCTCCATTCATTACCGCCATCGACATCCAGTGATGGATCGTACAGCGCAGGAAAAGTGCGCATTTGGCCCCATAACAGTGACAGTGGAAAGCGACGGCTCTCCCCAAACCGGAGCAGCTAGTGACCCCCCCACTCCCTCAGCGTGTGTGCAGCCCGGAGAGCCCACTCCTCCTCCGTGTCACAGCGGACTCAACACGTGGTGGGTTTCTGCTCCCTGATCCAAGCGACGCGTAAAGAATGACAACGAGCTGGAGCAGGGCCTTCATCTGGGTCAGCTGCAAGTGTGTGTGTCTGTGTGTGTGTGTGTGTGTGTGTGTGTGTGTGTGTGTGTGTGTGGGTGGGTGTGTGTGTGTGTGTGATAATGGGAGCCCAAGTGGCAAGAGGAGAAAAAGAGGAAAACGTGTAGGTTTAGGCTTTATAAGGATTGTGTGTTAACACAAGTGGAGGAGTGATTCATTATTTCACATGACTGCTGCTACTTGGGTCATTATTACACTCCATTATTATTTAATAGGTTTGATTTACATACCATCAGTTAAAAACAACATTTAAAGTCCCTTTGATAGAAAATAATCAAAGGTATAGCTATAGAAAGAAGAGGCCTTACATTTTAAAAAAAGAGAAAATATGTCAACTCGCACAGACAGCAGTACATTACATACACGTCATTTTCTAAATGAAATATTAAAGTGTATCATTCTTTATACTCGTACTCAAGCCTTATTTTTGATTTACTGTAAATACCGGAGACTCTGACCCTCGTGCTTCCAACACATATGAAGAAGTGCACGGCCTTATTCATGGCATGCTGACGTCTTGCAGGATTAGGGGCTTGATTAAACGGATTGTTGTAAGCTGGCCTCATGCTCAAAGAAATAAAGCGATAGGCCCACATTTTCCTTGTATCGAGTCACACACACACAGGCTGTCACTGTGTGACTCTTAGTGCCATGTAGCTTTGGTTCAAGGTGTCCAACTGCAAGAAACTGTAACAATATTACCTAATTTAAAATGAAAACATTTCTCTGAGTATCACTAAATCATAATTTTCAATTTCTTCATATTTACAAGATACCAATTCAGAGGAGTGCCATTTAAATGATCAACATTTATAATGTAAGTTATCAATTGCTGCAGAAACTATCACTTGTTCTAGTATGAAAAGAAATGAGTGTGTCTGTCACATGATCAGAATGCAGCATTTACAGCTCCGTGTTGCCACTAAAGAAACCCCATTGAAAAATGGCCTGCATTAAAATTCAGTACCTGCAGCGGCAGAGAATAGCCTCCATTAATTAAGAGATCAAACCCTCTCTATTGTCCTCCAGCAGCCCTGCCACCACTTGTCCCGCAGATTGTCTCCCCCCATTGTGGCCCCTGACAACTTCCTGCAGCATCACCCGATATCAATGGGCCGTGTTTGTTTTTACATTATCTCAGCTGCAGTTACAGACATCCCCTTTCAGTCCCGTCTTGTTTGAGGGAAAACAAGCAAACATTCAAGGGTGTCACCGAGGTGCTGGAGGTCAGTGGTCTGTCACACGCACACACACACACACACACACACACACACACACACACACACACACACACACACACACACACACACACACACACACACACACACACACACACACACACACACACACACACACACACACACACACACACACACACACACACACACACACACACACACACACACACAGCCTGCTAGTGTGCGTGTGTGAATGTAACTTTGCATGTGTCACTGATACAGTTAACTGAGACAACTGCCGACTCTGTGTGTGTGTGTGTGTGTGTGTGTGTGTGTGTGTGTGTGTTTGTGTGTGTGTGTGTGTGTGTATCAGCTGTAACTGGCCAGGAGCAAGTGTACAAGTGTCAGGAAATATATACCTGAGGATCCCTGACTAGCGTCGTCCTCCCAGTCATTAGTGAGAGAGGAGAGGATGCACCAGTGTCTCATCCTCACTGGTGTCACTGGAGAGCAGACACCACAGGCGGTGTGTGTTTTCCTATAGAGATCCACAGTCACATCTTGTTGTACAGTTTGCACTGTGCAGTGGCACACCTCCGGGAAAAAATACATGGAAACAAATTCATTGATAATAGTGATAATGTAATCTGAATATAATGTATACAGATAATCTAACTAGCTATTATAATTAAAAGAGCTACACAATAAATCATTCAAATGATGACACACATCATAATATTATTTAAAGCTGAACCTAAAAGATTATTTATAATTTTTCTTTTCTTAAATTTACATCTATAATTTCAAATTGTACAGTACACAATAAGCAAAATCAATACGTGCTCAAACACACACTAAACATATCTGTTTAATTTCTGTTAGTTACAGTTACAATACCTAATCTGTTTCTCATTACCCAGCACCCAACATGTTTTTTTCTTCTGAATAGATACTTACATTCACAGAGTTGCCATCATTAAATCCTTCGACTGTTATGATACAAATTCACTTGATTGTATTTGATTAAACCTTCTCGCTTGAGTTGCATTAACGAGAAACACCACAGCACTGGACGACCACCAAGACTCCCATTTTGGCTCCTCGGCATTCTGGAAGAAAAGAAAAAAAACACATTCTACTTTCATATGACATTGACGAATGATATTTGGATGAAGGGAGATGCTGAGATCGTTAGATGTTTCGCAGAACGGAGCCGGATTACACTGACACACATCACTAAGAACTGGAGGTTACCGAGGAACCAAACACACCAGACATCTTGAAGAAATTACATCACCCCTCCGAAAGCTGAGTGTTTATGTATTTTTAAGAACCTGGAAGCAAAACTAAAAATTACACATTGAATTATCCCTGCATTACTTTGCGTGATCGTAAACACAGAATGTAAAGAGCATGCACATGTGATGTTTGCGTCACAGCGGCAGAGCAAGTCCAGAGAGAAGTGTATGAGCACACAACAAAGCAGCGTGCAGGTAACCACCGAGCGTTCAGACACGCCACGCAAAGCACACACACACACACATTCTTACAGTAAATACAGCCACAAAGTAGAAACATAAAGTGGTTTATTCGCTGCAACTCTGGGCACAAGATGTTTATCAACTGCCGCCAGACAGCTGGGTTGGTTGGCCAGCGGTTAACTGTGTCTCAGACAGCCCCTTATTGCTATTGATAGTTAGCATCAGTGTCCCGGTTGAGAAATGGGGCTGCTATGAGCAAACGCAAAGCTATTGATCTCCGGCGTGTCCCCTGACCAGCCTGGAGCTAGAGGGGGGGGGGGTTGGGAGCCGGACGGAGCCTCCGAGACGCTCCCATAAACTCACTGTCTGCCACCTGGAACAGATACTGGTGCCGTGTTCAGAAAGTGACTGCTCCTTTCTATTGTTGCTGTACATTCAAGTTGATCACCTGCATCCATAAATAGCACCACGATGATTAAATCAGTCAGTTTATATGAATCATATCACGTTTGGAGCAGGGGAGGCCACACATTTCTTATTGGTTCTTACATTAACAAGTTTATCTTGAGCCCAGGCCGACCTATCTGCCAGAAGATATTAAAGGAACATATGGGACTTTCTTCTCAAAAGATGGATTTTGCAAAACAAAAATAAGAACAGCTAAAGCATATCATATTGGTGTCTGTGTTAATGTTTGCCAATATAGGTGCCAAAATGAAAACTTGATATAGCTTAAACCATGCGGTACAGATGTGCATATATGTTAGCATTTTACACAAGAAAATTATTCTTTTCTTTATTGAAGGTCATTTATAATAACATTTATGGTTAAACTGTAAAATATTCAGCCGCCTTACATTTCCCTGTCATAAGGTTTGATAATGACATCTTTAAGAATCGTAGAGTATATATTGGAATATCTGGAATTTTTCTATTACTTAATATCGGCATTGGGCCTCAAGAATTCCTATTGGTCGGAATCTACAATTTTCGGTTAACTCAAATAGTGTTTTACCTTTCTGCAGAATTCCTCCTATCTGTTCCTCTTCTCTTTAAGGAACTTTTATTTTTTTGTGCATGAATTTACTGATTGGCTGGAATGGACGGATTTCACTTGCATGGATTTAGATTTTCAGGGTACAATGTTAGTGTGCGGCCAGTAGCGCATAGTTCATCAAACTACTACTTCAGTTTGCCCTCTGCTTCCTTCCATATTCCCAATAAAGAAAATATGACGCCTTTCTATACTTAATTGCTCTTTAAAACAAGCACAAACACAGAATAGACTGCACTGAGGTTTCCGTGGTAAACAAAAAAAATCAGCAATCTGTTGGAAAGAGCTTAATGTGAGGTCCTCATGTGTTTGCATGTGTGTGCTCCTCAGCTCCTTGTGACCACACAAGAGAGGGGCTCTAAATGTGTGTTTGCGTATGTGTGCGTGTCACAGGGAAGTCTCCTTGTGTGCGTGTCTGTTTTTGTAAAGTGTATTATTTAGCTAAGCGGTGACCACACGATAAAACACGAGGGATAAAAATTTCGGTATAAATCTGGCACATCCCTCAACAAGCCAAACAGGGAGGAGGCAGGGGGGGGGGAAATGAGACGTTATTTGGTTAAAGCCACATTGTTGCACACACACACACGCACAAACCACGTCTGCACTGGTGAGGGGAGAGGGCTGAAACCTGCCAGGAGGTTAAAGTGGAGGGGTGGGGGGTGTTGAGGTGGGGGCTTGTCATTCTTTATTTACCCCACTTGTGGAAGTCGAGTCAGATACGAGACGTCAGAGAAGTTAGGTCCCTGATGACTGGCGAAAAGACTCCCCCGAGGGGGGTGTGGGGTAAACTCAGTGAAGTTCCAGCGCTGCCACCACTTCAGATTCTTTCTCTCCTTCACTCGTCTCCTTTTGTCTTCACAAGTCACTCTTTCTTCCCGTCGTCTACTTCTCTTTCTCGACTTTCTGCTATTGCCACATTTGCAAGAAGACAGAATTTTTTCGGGGCATGCATTTATGCAAAACACTGGACACTTTGGTACCAACTCTTGTGTTTGTGTGTGTGGTCAAAACAACCAACTATCTCCTCACTCTCTCCCTCGCCCCCTCTCTCCCTCTCTCGTAGCTCATTTAGGCTGCACGTCAGACAGAACGGCAATCAGACTCTCTCATCGAACTCCACTGCACTTTTTTTTTTACATCCCCTCCTACCTCTTGGCTCGTCTGGTCTGGCAATTTGCTGCTTTGTAAACTCCCATCAAAATGTCTGGCGAGGGGGACACGGCACAGATTTCCTTACCTTTTCACGACAAGGCCCCTGAGAGAGATCCACCCACCGTCCGTAATGATGTCACTGTGTTTAATCATTTCGGTCGGTCACCCTTCCAAGTATCAAAAAGCGAAAGTGGGGTTATCTCATGTCAAAAACCTCTGCTGCAGGTATACAGGCTAAACGTACACAGGCAAACAGCTGCACACAAACATGCATATGGTCTCACTCTCTCTCTCTCTCTCTCTCACACACACACACACACACAGGACTCTTTTCAAAGAAGTTTGCTTTTTTTATTACTTCCTTTCCCATTCAGAAGCCTCCCCACTTTTCCAGAGTGCCCTGGGTGTGCAGTGAAAGAGCCGTGCTTATTATGTGCTCCGTGTTCTCCAAACCCAGCTTTGTTTTGTCCAGATAGCTGGTTTTCTCTCTCTCTCTCTCTCTCTCTCTCTCTCTCTCTCTCTCTCTCTCTCTCTCTCTCTCTCTCTCTCTCTCTCTCTCTCTCTCTCTCTCTCTCTCTCTCTCCCTCTCTCCCCCACCTCCCCTTCTCTTGTCTCTCTTTAATATTCAGAGTAACAGTCTTGGCTCTCACAAGACGGCTGTTTTCCCAGTTTTCTCCCCTGCTTGCAGCCAAGTGTGGCCCATGTGAGTGTAAACACGCAGGAGGGAGGGACATCTCCTGACAAATATCTCAGAGGATGTGCCACCCTGCCCCATGTCATTCATTCTCTACCTGGCACCACAGCTAAACTGTTAACACCGAGGTGTGAGCGCCCGAACGCTAAAAGACTGCCAGCCACTGCACTTGTCTAGTCCACCGAAAATCCACACACACATATGATCTCCATAAAGAGCAGGATGCAGTATATGAGCATATCATTGTGTTTTTTAACATTAAATGGCTTTTAGTAGGATTTACACACTTGCCATGTTAATTTTCTTTTACTTTCCAGTTTAAAGGTAGGGTTGGTAACTTGTTACTGAATTATTTTTTTAATGATTTGTTGAAATCTACTTTACGATATCCATCAATAAGTAAAGTTGCCTGTTTCTTGAGGCCTCATAGGTATAAATATGACTCATCATTTCATTTGGGCCAAATGGCATACCTGTCTGTCACTAACTGACCTGCTTAACTGACCTTGCCCGTTCCCTCACTGTGCATGACTTGTCTTCAGCCGGAGAGACGTAGACCACTGTAGCAGAGACGACAACAAAAGTTAGCGAGCGAGTCACAGAAAAGTCCGCTTCTAGCAGTTGTCAGGCACTGTACGTTCATGTGTTTGGGGCATAGATTTGACAAACGGGCTGATAGAGTGGGACATATCAGTAAAATGTTTAGCAAAACTCAAAATTACACATTGATCCTCCCCAGATGTATATTTTTAAGTATATTCTTTGGGCTTTTGGCCTTTATTTTGATAGGACAGAGAGCTAGCGTTGAAAGGGGGACATCGAGACAGGGTTGTATTTTTAAAGTGAAGTATGCTCATGCTAGCTTTTCCAAGATTACCAACCCTAGCTTTAAATAATTTGGGCAAACAACATTCACCTCTGCTATACATTATATATGCAGTGTATGTTAAATCTACTATAAACACATGTTTGTCTTCTATTGTCCCCTTTACACTGTTGGAAGGAAGGAGGTGTTGTTGGCCTTGTGTGTCAGCGAGTTCTGTCAACACGAGCTGTGAATCCTTTACATTCATCGCACTTGGCAGATAGGGGGATTCTCATTTGGACTGTAACATTTTGCAGTGGCCCTTTGTTTAACCAGGTGGCTAACACCCCTCGCTGAGCAGATATCGGCAAAGACTTGCACCCACTGGAGAAAATTGTCATTACGTTGTAGCCCAGTGATCCGCCAGTGGCAGCACAGCGCTAGCAAACAGCATGAATTAGGAGTGGAGCCTATACTTACACAGAAGATACACTCCAAACATTGATAAGGCAGCGCAGCGCATGGCAGTCAGACCCCTGGTGATGTTAACAGCACTCTGCTATTATCACAGGTGTGATCACTCACCAGCCCACAGCCACATTTACATCTTAATTACCAGCCTAATCAATGGGCTTGCACTTTGACTTCATTTGTGACATTCATGAAAGCTCATTTAAGATGTAAGAATAGGCCATCGTAAGTATTGGTGCAAAGAGAAAAGCACCTTTTTTCAACACGGGATAAAAGGTAACAAAGGAGATTAGAAAGGAGGCCGACTCCTGAGTTCGAGCAGGTCTGATCACAGCAAACTGTGGGGTTGACAAAGTGAGTGCAGGGAGATATTTATGATAATTGCACGCTCCTCCCAAAATGACAAAGCAAATTGTTGAGATGTGCAGCGCATGACAGAAAACGGATGGCTTGCGGGAGTTGAGTCTGGTGATTTAAATGGCAAGTGATTGAACAACAAACTCGCATTAAGACCGTATTGATGAGTTCAGTGTTTCATTTGGGATCAATAAGACGATTGGTGGAGCCTAAAGCCAATACATGCAGCAGCAGGGAGAGACTGCAGAGAGGAGAGAGCGAGAGAGAGAGCAAGAGAGAGAGAGAGAAAGAGAGAGAGAGAGAGAGAGAGAGAGAGAGAGAGAGAGAGAGAGAGAGAGAGAGGGAGAGGGAGAGAGAGAGAGAGAGAGAGAGAGAGAACTGAGTATTGAACTGTTTCCTTCGAATAGGGCTGGGATTTTTCAACAGAAGGCCTTGGCGAAAACAGTAACTACATGCAAGACATGATAAAACTGGGGTTTTATACAGTGTGGTGTCGTCATAGCAATATAGAAATAATTTGTGATTATTTTTAGTATCTGAACCAGAGCTACTCATCTCAAACGTCAAGTTAAGATTTGGTTAAAATGTATTAACATATTTTTAAGAAGGAAACCTAACAGGATTATAAACTGGTGCGTTGCTTATCTTTTCTATATATGAAGTCACTGCCTGTTACAACAACAGTAAGTTGTAAAACATAAACATCTGTTGTAAAATTAGCTAGCTTAAATAAATGGGTGAATGAAATGAAAGTCTATAATTGAAATAGTTTCTACAAGTTATTAAAAACAGCACTCAGCAGAGTTCGTATCTCTGCCAAGGACCAACTGTCCCCTTAAAATGAATTTAGTTGCACCAAATGACACACACTGATAAATGTCTGTTACCTTAGTGCTTCATTTTTTTCCAGCTATATTCATGAATTAGTCCCTGGAAAATTTGGGGAAATGTCAAAAAATGCTTGCAATGTTAAAGAAAGTGACCCCCTACATCTGCACCAGAATTGAACAGGTTCATCCCTGACTCATACCATATTCTTCCACAAGGTTTTGTGTAAACACACAACAAACACACAAATGCAAAAAAGTAATGAATGTATAGTTGATAGTTTAAACAATTTTATTATAATTAATGAAATAGTTATAAACAATTTGGAATAGTTGGGTTTATAGGAAATAGAAAAAGCAGTTAACACAAAGTTATAAAAAAGTAATGCAAAAACATTTGAAATCATTACCTAGCTAGTAAAGAGTCTATTAGATTTAGCTACATATTCAAACAGTTAGTGAGCGAGATACAAACAGTTCAAATAATAAAACGGGTATAATGAATAAATGGGTAAGACGTCTAGCAACTAGCAAAAATGTGAGCTATATTACTACTGACAATGCAATCAACAAAATATAGTAAAGCATGGTTTTAAACATCCAGTTTATACACTGCAACACATTCTAAACCTGACTGGTTGTATGACAGATCTGAGGATGTACGTCAGATGAGAGAAGATTAGGAACTACTGATCTAAACCATTGAATATGCAGCAAAAGGCCTGTTTTTCTTACACTGAGTGTATGTGTGTGCAGTAATAAAATTAGAAATTAATTGTGATGATTAATCCAGACGTTGTGTAGTTGGAGCAGGCTGTGTCGGGGAAGAGGCCTGGTACTGTAGAGCTCACGCAAATCCCAGCTGTTTCATCGCTCTCCTCCCACAGTGTGACAGATGATGCTAACAATGAACATTTCATCTTCAGCCACGCTGCCAGCTCCGATGCGACAGAGATGAAGTACATCCGGCCAGATGAATTACTGCGAAGTGATTCATCATGATAGGCCAATAGAAAAAATACAAATGAACAATTAGCAAATTTAGCCTTAATTAAGCGCTCGCAGACAATAGATGAGCTTGTAGAGCGTGTGTGAACATGCTCTCAAAGAGTCAAAGCACACGGCTAATCTTCATGTAGTTTGTAGAATATTAAAATGTTAATTAGGGTTAATTGCATAATTTCCCTCGCTGCTTACTGATTATGCATGTCAAACACAAAGAGGCTATTTGATTAAGCAGAATGCTCTCGATAGGAGATGTATGGCTAATGAAGAAATGTGAAGCTGAGCTGAAATTCCCATACAGAGCGAATAGAAATCTAAATGTATCTTTTAAAAAGGTCAGAATGTGTGAATAAAGACAGAGAATTACTATTGATCCGTAAACATATATGGAGCAAATGTACTTTTAAATTAAATTAACACTCTTTTCAATAAAACAGCATATTGCAGATGAAATTTAAATAGTTTTTTTAATTCTGCAACAACTCAAATGTTATCAAAGTGATGCAGTACAAGTCTGAACAATTACGTACTGTTAAGTTTGCCTGGTTTGAACCATACTCAGGTCACATGTGTTCAGTTCTTCACTCAGCGCCTGATTCGAGAGCATGTCGTTTCCCACACCGTCTCCTCATGAGTGATAATGCAGTTTAGCACACCACACAGTACCGTGTGAGACCTGGATGACATGAATCCCTCGTTTCAACACTGGCTCAGACATTAGGACCCACAAGATCGTCATTGTTACAAAGCATGCACACACACATACGCACACAGGCAGATGCCACAAAAACAAATTAAGACATATCTCATAATTCAATGTCACCAAATCCAATTGCAATCAGGAAAACTCAATTTGTCCCGAGCCCTTGAAATAATGAGTTGATTTGAGTAGAAGTTCTAAAAATATAATGTGTTGGTAGACAAAGCATTTTTCTGTTTTCACATGGTGCAATTGAGGAAGCGCGGTAATGTCTGTCCCTAATGCCAGTGCAAGAATAGGATCCAAATTATAGCAGAGAGTTTGCTTAATTCAATGGTAACCGAGAGGTGAAGAGTTGCACTGTGTGAAAATGACATGATGCTGTTCACAGAAAGAAACCCAACTGATAGAGTTTGGGCAGAAAGAGATATTTGGATTTTAGTATGTGTTCTTTATATATCATGGTTGTTTGTGTGTCTTTCTGTGTGTGCTTCTGTGCATTTGTCCCAAACGAGTGTGTTTGCTTTGCAGAAATGGGATGATGGCATCATCCAGGGAGTTGGCAGCAAATATCTGCCTAACAAATGATGATGTGAAACACGGGCTCATAAGCCTATAAATCAGACTTCCCCCCCTACAAATTAATAGAGTTGTTGACAGTCGAAGGCTGAGGAGAAAAAAAGAAGTAAATTATATCCGGCACATTCAAATGGCAACTGGAGAGAATACCTGTCACAGAAGAGTCCCACGCCTGTTTTTGAGTTTTGCTTTCCTTAAAATGACATACCTACCATTTAAACAGATAAATGTCTTGTGGTAGTATTATAGTCGTATAGATACGGGCATAAATATATTTGATAAAAATTAAAAACACCAATAACTGCACCTCATGTCCTCTTAATACTTAATTTATCATTTATCGACTATTATTTTGTATTAGGCTTGTGACAGAGCAGCGACACGTCCGTGCACCCGCATCACATTACAAACAACTGTGAAGGGGAAATGGCAGTGCAGACTTATTGTGAAACGGCATGGGCATGACAGCGAAGATGAAGGAGGAGAAGTCAGTAAAAAAGAGGGAAAAGAATAAAAAGGGACAGCGGAAAACAACGGAGAAAAAGAGGGGGAGGATGAGAGGAGGGCTAAGTACCAGGGAGCATGTCAATGTGGGGGGCTAATGGTGGGGGTACCAAGGTTGCAAGCAATTTCTCTTTGTTATCAAGTGAAATGACTCTGCAAATATGACAATAAATCACAGTGGAAATCAATCTGAGAGGAGGCGACTGTGAGCCACTGATAATGCATCAATCAATATTTAATGTTTAGACTTTAATTAATCCACAGGCGCCAAGCATTCTTTAAGTGACAAAGGGGGAGGAGGGGGGGGGGGAACGAGCGGGGAGTGCTTTTGCATAGAATAGCTCTTATATCAAACGGAGACACTGAGCTGAGCGGCCCCCATCAGTCGATTTCCCACTGCTTCCCTGTGTTGCTCCAACGCCGATTCTCTATTTCAGGGGAGCTTGAAACCTAGTAGAACAAAAGCGTTTGGTTAAAATAAAGAGGCACCTAGATAAATGCAATGTTTACATGATTTGTTTTGTCCTGCTCTGAGATGAATCCAAGCTCCTCTATTGATGTTTTATCAAAATGGGATCTGGATTGACTCCAAGTCTTGGTAGCCGAGGAATGGGTCACTGATCTCACTTGTTCCTCTTTGTGTTGCAGCTAATTTGAACGACTCAAACAATGGTTCCCTAATTATTTTAGAAATTAAACAGCTGTAAAAACACAGTAAGGATTATTTATGCATGAGTGAGCACAGCTTACCTAGTTTAGGTCAACTTGTTGCGTAATACAGTAGCTATAACAAGGCTATATTGACCTCTTAGGCCTGTGAGCCTTATCTATCCCAAAAGACCCTTTCAGATAGAAAATAATTTGCACTGCACTGGCTGCTGGGTTTATCATATGGTCCTCCACCACCCTGGGTTTGTGCCATCTGGGTTCAAAGCAAAATATAACCGAATTTAAGTAGGAACTATGTCACTTTATATAATCATAAAATATCGTTTTTGAAAACTATACCTCATTTCCGAAATCAGGAAACGTTAATAGGTCTGCGGAGCTATAGGTGGGTTTCTACCTGACTATTAAAACATACCTGACCACCTACTTGACTCGGATTGTGTTTCAATGATATGGCTTTCCTCCAGACGTCTTGAAATACACGTAAACTCCTGTCATATATTTTGAGGAACTGAAACACTAACAATATCAGTTTTTCACTTTAGGCCGGGCTATACTTGAAAAGAGGATGGTCCTCTGACCACACAGTCAGGCCAAATTGTTCATAATTTTCTGAATGACCATAGAAAAGAATCTGGAAAAGATCCTCAGGTCATGGAGGGTATCATTTTTAACTCATATGTTGATGCAGAGTAAATATGGACACACTTTCAGATGGTCTTCTCTGACAGGCCCTAGTTTTTACACCCAAATGTGACAGAGATAGATGTGACTAAACAAAGAGAGTGTAAGGGAGAAGTTCAAACTCTGCTTACTTTCTCAATGACACACAGTTACAGAAATTGTTAGAACAAACGCACTCTAAACTAACTTTCGAAACGTGAGACATTAAACTCGAATTGACAAACTGCATAAGAAGATTTATTTGCATAATACAGGACAGGCTGGACAAAAAAACAAAACACTGTGGCAATTAAAAAACCATAGATTTCACTTCTGGGGCAAATCTAGAGATAATCAACTTCCCTTGAACGCCTGTTAATGCTGCAGTCCCTGATATTCAGCCTGTCTCCTCTGCAGAACTACTTTCAAACTTTTAAAAGCTCATACTTTTTTCTGTCTTGGCAATTGTGGGAATGCAACTCTCAAGACTGTGAGAACACTAAGACCCCCCTCGATACACCAGCTGCCCTGGCCTCCATACCCGCACACTGCTGACACCGCTGTGACGTCTGATTTAGGGGCTCTATCGAACAAAAATCCCTGTCTGCACAATGCAACCACAGAGCTGTTATGAAGGACCGCTTGAGCAAGGAGCCATGCTTAGCCCTCTGATCACACTGACACATCCCACAGGTACTAATTACTGAATCTAACCCGCTGAGGAGTTGTGGGAGAAATTACATGGAAGACGCTTGACATTTGGATACCTGCTGCAAGATTCACAGGGATAATTGGGACACAACTGAGAAGGAGGTCCACCAAGTCTGTTTTAGTTGATAAAATGGCTTTAGGTAGCTCTGCGAGTAAAGCACATCACCAAAAACATGACCTGTGGAGAGCACCGAGTGGGTCAGCACTGGAGGGCGAAAAAGAACTTGGCCATTTCAAGTTTAAAAAGTAGCAGTTGGTGGACAATTATTGGAGGAGTTCCTGGAGATGTGGATAAAAGGCTTACCCACAAGAGCTGCTGATATTCTGTACCGCACATATTGCTCTTGATCCATTGCGCCATTGTCCACAGATTTACAGGTGATTTGTCTTCAAAGAGGATCCATCTGAAGCCGGGGAAGATGTGCTCACATCAAGATGGAGCAAAATGTTCTTGAAAATCAGCCACTTAAATAAGAAGTAAGAAGAATTTTCTGGAATGAGTGATTTTTAATGTGTTTATACTCTAGCACTTAAATGAGACTTCAAACAAATGTCTTCAGATACATTTTGTCAACAAAGAATACACAATACTGCAAGAAGGGTAAAATGGATTTCAACAGATATCGATCGGAAACAGAGAGCGGGGGTATTAACTGACTTTGGTATTTAGTATTTAACCGACTTTTATGACAGTTGTTAAGTCATTTCCTGCAGCAGTGGTTTATGTCGTTGCAATAACCTCCATGAATGATGTAATGAGAGATTATGATACTTCCTCCCTCTTTTATGATCTCGAGCGTCACGTCAACACACTTGTGCTGTGCACTCCCACAAATCAGTTTAAACCAATATACGTCCAGTATTGTTTTTAAATTCATGAAAGAGATTTACTGGATATTAGTCAGACTGATCGCATGCAGGTTTACATGTGAACAATGATTAATGAAGGCAGTCTAATATCTGATTTTATTTGCTGATTTTATATTTGATCTAATTATAGTGAGATTTTGTATCCAATCATTTCCAGTCATTTATGTTTGGGCTCTAACCACATGCAAGATATTATTATATTATCAATAAAAATCTAAATAATTCCATTATTGGTCTAATTAATGAATTTTGACCATTCTGTTATACAGACTGCCCCTATGCTTACAACTGTGAGTAATTGGTATGTTAACAGAAAACTAAATTGACTGTCAAACCATCCTAGATATAGGACCTTATGAATAAATATAAACTATAGTCTTTAATCATGTGGACACACAGTGCACTATCAAATACAAACATGATGCAGAAACATTTTTAATGATATTATCATTTGAAGCCGATTTGCAGTGATTCAATTCAGCTCTGATTAGAATTTCATATTTTCAATCTTTTTAAAATCTAATGTTTTTTTCACATTTCATGCAGAATTTTTACTTTAATCATTGCTGTTGAAAATCATGGATTTGCAATGTTGAAACACTGTCAGACACTGGTAATTACAGACAACATGAAGTTGTAGATGGGAAGTCACATGAGACATATTTACAGAGTGTCACACACAAGTGAAAAATCCAGAGGGCCCTCTTAGTTTTTATTCACAATGGAGCAGTGTATGAGAGGAGCAAGACAGTTGCCAACAGAACATATCCAATTGGTCATGGTCATTAAAAAAGAGGGACTAAAACAAGCTATACTGAAAGTGAGTTATTTGAATGGGGAGACAGCAGACAAGTCAGAGGATGATATATTACGACGTATCAGTGTGAACCGCAAAGTGAGCAATGAAATGATCCACAGTGTGAAATGAAGCAGGCTGTGGACAGACAGGGCCGTCATCTCCAACAGGGAGAGTATGACATCGGCCAAGGACAGACAGCCCAGCATCATGTATGTCTTAATTCCCCCAGACATATGTGAACATGTGTAACTATATTATCAAATAGCCAGAATGCCAAAGGCTGACATGTCTGCAACCGAGATCATGTCTGAGAGAAGGAGGCGATAGAAGCCTGCTGTCATCTCCTGTCACTCTCACAGAGGGAACTGACAGACAGGACGCTTTCTGCTGAGATGACACATTACACTGTCTTTTGGGTAAAAACACTTTAAAAACAACAGCAGTTTAGATATGACAGGGTTTTACTGTCATGTACATTGTGATGTGGAGAAGAATTAGCATGGTATTTAATTCAGTTTGCATCTGTGTGACACATCCGGAAACAGCTGTGATGTTAGGTGTCAATCTCATACATGAGAGATTACAATATGTTCCACATGTTCATGTCATTTTCTGGTTTCTTTAGAAAATGTTAGGCTATACATTTACGGTTTAAAAACCATTTTACTTCCACCATGGAGGTTATGTTGTCATCACTGCTTGTATGGCAGTTGGTTGGTTTTATCAGCAGAATTACGCAAAAATTACTGAAACAATTTCCACGTAACTTGGAAGGATGAAAGGGTGGGACATGGGCCAAAAGAAAGCCACACAAATTTTATCACTTCCTCTGACACTGCAGAGGATGTGTGTCAGGTTTTTCTGGTCACTTTCACATATTTACATGGGAATATTAAATAGATCTTGATAAAAGATCTATAAATAAATGTATAAAATGATATATAAAAGAGGACTGGTATTTATGAGAGTGTGAAAATTGGTGCAGCTTGATTGGATTTAAGGGGAATGTTGGGCCTTGATATAAATATGTGCTTTACTGGGTGCCATTCCAGTTCTATATTCGGAAAAGTGCATTTCGTTATGGCTTCATGATAAATCTGTTCACATTTTCTTTTGTTGCTGCTACCTTCAAATCAAACATAAAGACAGAGGTATAAGATATCTGCATATCTTTGCCTGCGACAGAGTACTTTACATTTATTGTCTTCTGTAAGTTTTAGTTTTTTTAAAGAGTCAGATTTTCTTCACATCCTGGTTCTCCCTTTTTAACTACATACTGCTTCTCCTTCACATCTTTCCTTGACCTAGTGACATTTTCCATCTGGGTCAAACAATAATGGTTAAAGGAGATTATTTTGACTGTTTGACCGCAGCCCTGGTCTCACCCATCCTCCTGATACCGACACAATCCCTGTGTTTACAGTAGGTAACAAGCCCACAGTCAAAAGGTTAAGTGGTAACTTGCTGGACAGGAGCCTGACAAACACTATTTAAGACAACTACTCTCTGCAGACTGGATACGGTCTGAAACAGAGAGTTTCACAGATAGCATTTCTTCCTCATAAAAGACAATAACAGGGAGGAGGAGGAGGTGAAAAGAAGCAGGTGATGGTAGCTGCATTCATTGTCTCTAGCAAAACATGCCAGCTGAACCTGAATCTGTGTGATGATCTCATCCATTTTAACATCCCGTTGATTAATCCTTCTGTCAATTCGCAGCCCAACCTTGCTGCTGCGGATTTAAGAATGCACCCAAGCAATATACAAGCTGATTGCAAATAAAGTCATATATTTGGTCATGGTGGAGTGCATTTGTATGTGTGTGTATGTCCGTGTGTGAGTCTGGGTCAAGGAACTTTAGGAATGCTGCTCTGTCCTTTTGTACAGACTTGCTCCTGTGCCAGGACGAGGGCCTTCTCTTTAATCCAAACTGATTTGGTAAACACTGACGTTAAGACCGCTGCAGGCTAACGTCTAATTCTGTTGTTTTCTCCTCCAAAGAAAATGTGTATTTCATTGGAGATGTCTTGAAGCAGATGGAAATGTAGGGTTAGATTTAATCTGACTAAGGCTCATGCTTTGATTGGACCCCAGATTAGGATTGCAGCCTAGTATTTCAATAATTATTCTCCAGTTAAATTAAAACGTATCCTCTTAACACGAAAAACATACGCTTGCCGTGCATGTCTGCCCGAACATCTGTAGGATCACTGCTTTTAATCCCAAAATATTTATTAAGCAAAGGAAGCGCTCGGCATGCGCAGAGAGCCACATACATGAAATACATTCAGCTCCCAGTAGCTGCTCTTAAATAGATGTAACACACAATTTTCCTTGAAATCTCTTCAGCTGAACTTAATTCCTCTTCAGCTTTTATGACACAAGGGATTGGATAGTTATTTTACAGCTTTATTTGGAACATTCAGTTGGCTGAAATCATCTGGAGACAAGCCATTTCCTCTCCTACCTGATGTCATCCAGATAATAGTCTGGAAACTTGTCTCTCAGCTTGCTTGCTCCTCACTGTTTCATAATCAAACACGTATACCGTTCTTCTCTTTTTGTCTCAGACACAATCCAACCACTGGGCTTGTTTGCTAATTGATGGCAAAGTGGTTGCGGGGCATTCATGCTCAGACTCCCTCTGTTTGTAGGCGTGGAGCCGTGGAGGCCCCTCTTCCTGTGGTGAATTAGGAGCACTTACCCAGCCCCGTTAAGTCTCATTGTTCTTTCTATCACTGACTATTTTCATAAATCTCAGGGGGTAATCTCCCAGTGCCGCCCACCTGACACTGTGTAAGTCGCATGTAAAAACAGCTACCTGCCACAACAATGGCTGACTTTATCTGACAAGTGTTGACAAAGGAGGCAGCTGCCCAACTGGACACGAGGTCAAGCTTAACTACCTGTCCCCCTCCTCTTCCTTCTTCCAGGAGGGAGTAGGAGAAAGGGGAAAGAAGAGGAGAGGAAAGAAGGTGGGTTTTGTTGCGCTGGGCAATTCACTGTTACCTCTTTTACATCAAAATTAACGTGTATACGCAGGTTTTAAAATGGGTAATCCCGCGAGAAGGACGGGCTTCCTCCTAAAGGAGTTTGCCTCTCTGTGTTTTCCCCCGATCAACGTCACCAATGTGCTGGAAACTGAGAAGCTCTCTCCCCTGAATGTCTCAATAGTGTTGCATCTTGTACAATACATTTTTGTTTGACGTTGTTCCCAAAAAAAGCAAGTACACAAACATTCATGGCTATTCATGCAACAATGACCAAACGTTCAATGCACGTCATACACTGCCCAATTACAGAAGAAGAAAAAAGGTATTTGGGTGTCATGTTTCCATCACTGCCAATTGGAGCAATAGTTGATAAAACCTTGTGTCCACTGCAGAGTAATTTGACCCGGGAGTGAATGCTAATTCTATCCATCCGCATAGTGGACAAAAAAACACATGTTGGTGGGTGTTAGTGGTTTTTTTGACCCGTGGAAAAGGGGCTGGTGTAGCCTTCCTTGGTTTTTATCAGGAAAGTTGAGGACCACTGTAATTCTGTGTATCTGTGTGTGTCTGTGTGTATTTGTGTAATCATGGTTTAATAAAGGGCAAAAAAGCTCAGGGCTGCAATAAAGCAATGAAAAAAAGAGAAAAAGATTAAAAAAGCATATGTTTTAGAAGTCATTAAGAGCGACTGAGTGGAGCCTGCTGTGGACTTGATTTACACTGGCTGGTAAGCCGTTGATGGGTGTAAATAATGTATTAATTTTTAAAGAGATTTTTTTTCTCTCTCTTCTTTCAGCGATATAGAAAAAAAATCTCCATCTGGTCAAGTGTGAAGTAGGACAGCGCTAGATTAGAGAATGTTCTGTGTTATCTTATCTGAGCATGGGCTTAATGTCGGCACAATCAATGCTCCTCAACAAGTGGTTCATTAAAACAGAATGGCAATGTTTAATTCCATGTATTGCAAATGTGAGCTGGCATAAAAAACTGACGAGAGGGAGATGAATACACATGACTGTAATGAGTGAATTCACAGATGGACATACAGTATCTGAATCAGAATGATCTCTCTAATTATGAAGACATAAGGAAAATGACGAGACGGAATTAGAGTTGAAATTATTTGTTAGTTACTCAATTAGTCTACAAAAATGAAATGCAACAAATAAAATGCAACTATGTCTATAAATGTTTAATTGTTTCAGTATTTTTCTTCAAAAAAACATTTATTGGTTTAACAGATTTTTAAATTAAGATTTGCTGCTTTCAGCAAACCATTTAGGCAAAGCAGTTAATTTAAAGACGTTACCTTGGGCCCTAAGGAGTTATCATGAGTATTTTTTATATCTTGTAGACTGAATAGTAGATCAATAAATAAAGAAAATATGCTGCGGATTGATAGATAATTAAAATAATTGCAAGAGAGATAGTAAAATGAGCCCATGTGAGAATAGAGCAGGAAATCCTTAGGATTTACAACGAGGCAGAGGATGTTTTGATTACGGTTCTAACACACGAGACACAAAAAAAGAAAAGTTTTAAATTTAGATGAAAAAGAGGCGTCACATATGTGTAACATACACTGACGATGATGTCAACTTGGAAAGACAATGAAATTCGAGGTATTTTGGTGATAAGGGCCCGAGTTGGTGTTGATGTACTACAAAACTAAAACCTGTGATCTCTTCAGCGGAATTTATACTGCTCATGCTGCTGCACCCCTCGGTTGAACCCTCTGAAGATTTCTTGTTGTGAAAGCGTCTGACCAGAGAATCTCCTGCTGTGGTCTTCATTGGTGAATGCTGGAGAAAGTTCAGACCACATTTTACTGACAAAAAATGGCAACCACAGCAACCTTGTCAATGGAAAAAGTATAATTTATACCCTTTAATGACCACCCTTCAAGCTGAGGACCTGCATTTTTAAATTACATTGGTGCATATTTAGGCCATATTTGGGCCTAAAGTGACATCAGCAACTTCCTGCCGCTGCAGTTCTTTATTATCCCACTCTCATCATAAAGTCAGACTTTTAAAAGATAGTCTTTAAAGCCCCTTGTAATGGATCTATTTGTCAAAAACAGTTTAAAAAACACATCTGACTCGCCATCAGCAGTCAACAGCGTCTCATGACAGATTCACCTTTTACTGCCGATGATCTGCCGCCACACAGGACCTGCTTTATTCAGCATACCATCATTAATCTGTGGGAGCATCAACATCCAGCAGGACAACAGGAACAGCAGTGCATCAGCCAAGCCACATCCTGTCCCGCGTGTCCATCGCTCACATGGCCTCGGCCCCGATCCTTCACACTCATTTCTATAATTCATGAGAGTCCTCTAGCTCCGCTCTCATGCCACTGCCAGACTCCATAAAGGAGTGCAGAGGTATAAAGCTGTTTGGTGCCAATATTTTGTCATGCTCAGAATTGCAATGGCTCTGTCCGGTCTTCATCCATCACCTGGAGCGAGGCAGGGCCTGCCATGAGGTTGCCCAAATATTATTAAAACTTTAAACCTCTGTGCACCCATAAATTAGGAGCTAATCACAGACGCTGCCACTACGCGGGGACAATATATGGGCTGCTTTAGCCATGGAGTAATTACACACTTAAAGAGGAAGCGTGGCTGAGCATTTTGCCATGAAGAGAGTGGACAGAACAAATTGAGGTAAAAAACACAGGGAAAGATTTGCAGTTGGGTTATTACAGTTCCGGTTGTCTGTATTTAGGAGGATGGGACTGGGGACTGAAGATTACCACTTTGACTTCTTAGGCTTTCTGGGAAAAAACTGGGTGGGGATAAGTGAATGAGTAATGTGTGTCTCCTTTCCCGTAACAAGTAGTGTTGACATGGCCTCAGGCGAGGGACTGCTCACTAGCGGACAGAAGACAGGGGAGAAGGAGGAGTTGGGAATATTCGGTGCTGCTAAAATGACGGCGAACCTCATTTTTTATAAAGATGGAAAATAAAAATAAATTGTATATATTATTCATTCACTAGGTCAGACCAACCTGGTTGGGGAACCACTGCCGGAGACGGAGAGACCAAACATCTGTTATTAAATGCAAGCAGGCTGCAGTGTGACATGTTTGCAGTCTTGTCCTCTTCAGATGTTTGGCCTAAAGTGATCCACTTCAAACACTTGGCTTGTTCTGCTCTCTCTCTCTCGCTCTCTATCTTTCTGAGCCTCAACTGAGCTGCACCACTGATACCCTCTTCTCCTTGACTCCTTCATTCCTCTCTCCAGTATCTGTAAGCTGTTTTCTTTCTCTCTTTCTCTCTGCCTCGGTTTGTGCACTCTCTCTCTCTCTCTAACGGGTTCATCCTCACTGTCACCTTTCCTTCCCTCGCTCACTTGGCTTCCTCTATGTATTAACATCTCTGAACCTTCGCGTGCTTGGTGATGATGAGATCTGATCCCCCATGCTGGATGATCCTCACCTGATATCCCACGTCAGGCAGATTCTTAAGCAGGTTAACTTCTAAGTCTTAAGTGGAAAGGACACACTGCTTCATTTTTCCCCTCTTGAATTCAGTGCGACGTAGGCTAAGCTGGCATTAAAGTTGAGCAATGAGCCCATCAAACTAAGTACTATGTGACAGCGCGCCACTCGAATGGGATCATGTTGTGTTCCTGCACAGAATGCAACTGTTATCATAAGGGGGTGTATAGTCTGATCATAAAAAAACTGAAAGACAAAATAACAGACTGTAAATCGTGAACAATGGGATGAGAGGATGAGGACATCAGATCCCTGTTGAAAAGGACAAACAGGTGGAGCTAGGCCGGGGCCACCTTCCAGGAACCGGGGGTGGGTGCTGGGTGAGGCTGGTGAGGAACAGCAAGTGATAATTGACGAGACATCTGCTGAGCTGCAGGTGTCCGTTACTTCACTCGTCTCACAAGAGTGAACGGATGACTTCACCCAGTGACACCATGCTGTTTATAGCAACAGTACAGAACAAGCATGAATTACATTTCAGTGACATCTAACAAATACATAACGCCCCACGAGTGCTCAAACAAATCCGGTGTTCAAATATTTTGCAACAACTGAGACACAGAACAGCATGATTAGTTTTCGTGCTTGATTAATCTCTCAGTCTATACAGGGTTTGGTTTGAAGTTGATGTGCAACAACAACACCATGGAACTGAACCAGAACATGTTTATTTTTACATGATGCACTGTTTTTTTTTAAACATTCATCTCATTTAACATCAGTTATGGGAATTCTGCACTGAATTTACCTTTGTTAAATCAGGAGAATATTCCACATCAAACGTTACCCGGTACCTTATGATGGTTGACAGATTTGACACAACATTATGGGTGTGTTCAGGAATAGACTCATATCTCATGCCCAGACAAACTGCTGTAATGCCCTCATCATGACTTCAGAGGAAAGGCATCAGCAATCCTCACATGAGAATGAACCTCCACACTGCTACATTCACCCACAGATGAAGATGAAGAAGAAGAAGACATTATTTTTAAAATACAGCTGGCAAGCAACTTTAAAGGGCCATTAGACTGTTCTTGTAATTGTTGAAAGATAAGAGAACAGAGAACTGGGAAAAATGCAAACAGGACAGAGACAGGAGAGTGGGCTGGGGGGAGGGGGGGGCATTCTTCAAAGCAATATCAATTTTGCCATTAGTTCAATTGGAATAAATTTTCTTCTCTCCAACACTAAAAAACAGATGCTAAGATGCTTTTTCTCTACACCGTCTCCAAATGTAAAGCCGCAGAAAGAATCTAAGAGTGGGTGAGAAATAGAAGGAAGGAAAGATAGAGACAAAAAGGAAAAGAGAGAGGGAGAGCATGGAGTTCAGCATCTCTTTGATTACTATCTCGGGGCTATACTGAGCAATTACTGGCTGGAACTTTTAAAGAAGCTGATTACAGGCGGTCCCAGACTGTGGACCAGACAGACAAACCTGGTCTCAGGTATCACTCAGCTGTCTGCCGGCCATCTTGTTACCACGCACCACATCGCCGCTACCGTTATGGCGCCTTTAGATAGAAACGCCAGCACCCAACTGCTGCGGTGGAGCTCCTCAATTATTACGTTTTCAAATTAAAACGATCTTTATCCACAAGGGCGTTTTGGCTCCCTATCTTTTTAGTCCCTGTCCATTCTAACACAAACCCTGTGACCACTCACATACACTGGGCATGCACGTACTGATGTAAAAAAGAGGTGTGCCAGAAATGTTGTGTTCTAAACTGGTAGCCTAGGCTAATGATGATTATTTTCCTCCAGAAGGAGTTCATGTGATAGGAGCCTGACGAATCAGTGTAGGCTACGTTGTGACTGAAATGACCCAATCAGCAAGCAGTTGTGAGTGCCTACGTCTTCATTTCCAACCATTAGTATAGACGTTTCTACCCGACTATACTAAAACGGGTTCAGCAGCGTTTCCAAACTTTTCTGTTTTGGTGTCTCTAAAACTCCGGAGTAGTGTGGATGCCAGGTGTATTTGGAGCAGAGTTGATGTATTTTCAAATGAAAAAATAGTAGTATGGATGTAGCCTAAGTCTCTTCAACCTCCAGACCCCATGCTGCGGACGTCGTCCCATTTTTCTCCCTACAGTTTCATCTTTCATTGTCCCTGGAAGTCAAAGGCGGAGTCCGACAGTGAGATAAGGTGTTGGAGAGAAGAATGGTGAGAGAAGGAAAGGGTAGGGGAAGGGGCAGGTCATTTGTTTCCAGTTTTCTCACAGCTCCAGGCCTGGCACTCCTGCTTCTGTTGATTTACAGCCTTTCTCAACACGACCACATCTGAGAGAGGAATAATTAGAAGGCTCTAAAACTGTGCAGTTTAGGGCTGTTGTAATGAAATTTGTTGGCCTGCAGTCGTGTTTTTGAGATGGAGTCAGGGCTGGGAGGTAGTCGGGGGAGAGACAGGGGAAAACGTAGGTGAGTGTCTTAGATTCCAAACAGTCATGAGCAAGACAACCAAGAGTCATGCATGCTCATACACTCGCTCAGATCTCACTCTCTGCTTCCCACAAACTCTGATCCAGCGTGTTCAGAGAGCTTTGTAGTGCCTTTACAAGATCATTTTATTCCTACCAACTCCTTGTTATGGTGATTAAATATATCCCCAGTGCAAGGCATCAATTACTGGGCAGTGGAGCACCACAAAGGGGCCTGGCTGGGAACTGGGGCTGGGGAGGGGGCTTGCCTGCCTGGCTGCCTGGCTGGCTTGGCGGCTGCTGTCCTGGCTGCGATGTGCAACAGGGAAGAGTTCCAGGCCTCGTCAGTCCCCAGCCAGGGGAGAGCAGGGAAGTGCTGCGGGCCCTGGCTGAGGGGAGCCCTGGATCGGTGGGCAAGCAGCTGCCTCCTTGGCTCCGATGATACGATGCAGCTCCTGAGGGAAGCGAGAACACCCCCCCGCCCAGCTCTGTTTTATTTTGTCTCTCCCAGCTCTGAGGTTAGCTGCTCTGACGTAGGTGCTTTAGACAATAACCATCGCCCCGCAAACAACAGCTCATCTCTTGCACTGGCTGAAGTAAAAAAAAAAATAAAATTGGAATGGCTAATGGCAGCGACAAAGGCCTGAAGGTGGATGCAGCGGTTACTCCATCAGTTTGATTTTGTTGAATTACTTAACCTTCCTCACGGCTGAAATGACTATGTCAGACATCTCTCTGGAAGATAAGTGAAACACAACAAAAGAATAACGGCTATTACTGCCGTCCTCTACAAACAACTATAATCAGGTCTACGCCATCAGCCCCAAAGCTATTTCCATTTATTTCAGGTCTTTTTATTTTGGTGAGTGTGTCGTGGCCCTTGACCACTACTTCAACAACATACATCAGCACCCTGCCCCAATCCCCTACTTCAACAAGAATAACACATTCATATATGTTCTGACACACAAAGGTGTAGGCACTATTCTTCTGCAATGTAGTCCTGCTAGAGACACTGAGCTGGGTGACCCCCCCGACATCACTAGCAGCAGGAATGGCAGCTATGCAGGCTGCCATTCTTTAATGGCACCTTGCCTCTTATTTACTGTTGCTGGGGTATGCATCATTTACTCTGAAGCTATTGGTTTTTGTCCACCTGTCACCTGACCCCTTCCACCAGTGTTGGAGGGGGCATGGGGCTCAGGTGGCCAAAACAAAGGGGGGACATGGAGGCCATCACTCACCCTTGGTGGTTGTACATCTCAGACGTCAACACTGCAAAAAATATCCCTCTTGTATTTATATCAGTGTGTGTACACATTGTTTATGTTTGTTAAGATTTCTACATGACATATTGGTACTTGCTGGGGGTTGCATGACTTGTTTAAGTCTCAGTAAAACATGATTTAAAGATGACAAACCACGGAAATGGTGGTATGTAATGTAGACAGGGAAGAAAGCAGGAGAAGATGCGAGTGGATCTGAGGACAGAAGGTAGGAGTCACGTATTAGATTCGGAAAGGATAAAGTAAAAAAGACGAACGCTGTGGAGCCCTTGTCACTCTGGGCGTGTCAGAGCATGAACCAAAGTTTATATTGGGCGCATGGGAGCGATACTTAAATCAACTAAAACACTTAAAACTACTGTAAAAACATATATTATAGTTTGTCTATTAAAAGTAATTGGAAGTATTAAGTCAATAATGTGTTATACACAGAGATTTAAAAAACACAAATATTAGACGTTTTAGGACGAACAAATGTCCACGGCACATGCACTGAGAAATAAGCTCTTTACAGTGACTTCAATGGCAGGAGTTTCTGATGAGTCCAGACTGACACGTCTCCCTGTAAGTCTACTCCATACAACAGCGCAACACTTCATTGGACCCTTTCTGGTCCAGGCAGCCTTTCCCTGCTCACTTTCTAATCAGGGGAAGGGAGGGTTAAGGGGCGGCTGGCCAAGAAGACTGAAGAATCTTACTAGGATGTAATCCCGTACAAGTGGCACTGGCTCTTTCTTCTCTCTTGTTAGGGCTCCTTTGTGAGGCTCCAGAGCTTGGGGCCCGGAAAGGAACTGAGGATGTGCAGTAGATGTGGCAGTAAGGCCCGGGGAGAGGTGAGGGTGGGGGTCAGGGTTGGAACCTACACTGCAAAAAAATGCCCACCCTATAAGAAACTGTTAATTCCACCAATGGGATTCATAATCTAGTTTTTATGCTCCAGAGAAAACTTACACGTAATTATATATTTTGATATTTGTGATGTTAAATGTGTTATTTAATGTACAATCAAAGACCACGCCTTTTACAATGATCTGTTTATTTATTATATCAAACAGGTACCTGTTGCGGATGATAGAAATGTGGCTGCAAATAGTCATAATTAACTAATTAATTGATCATCATCCATCTGATAAAAAAAAATCTGTTGATCGCTTATAAACTGGCCAAAACCTTTAATTATCCAACAAAAATTTTTGAGATGTATATTCAGGGTCTTGCTGTTATTCAACAGGTGCAACACTGGTGCCTACACAGCATTTAGTGTCCAGAAATGAAGCTTATAAATCACAGAAGGCTCTTATGTGGTGCGTTTGTCTCCGAGGGAAGACACGCCTAACCGCTGAATATCAGTGACATGAACACAACACTGGTTTGTCATCTGGAAATCATTTAGAAACCTAGTGATCTATGACAAATGTGTATGTAGCCCATTAAAATAAACACATTGGAATCCAAAATCCATAAATGTGCTTTTTTCCCTCTTTCCTGCTTCTTTGCACATCTGTCTCCCTGTGTATGAAGGATCCGCGTGCACGTCTCCTCCTTTGAAAATGAATGGCGTATATATCCATACCTATACATGTGTATATATCTTTTTTATTGAGGCCTGTTTGTATGACAGCAGTGTCACTGGACCATCTGTGCATACTCAACGTGACAGCGCCCATCTTTCTGCTCCTCTGAAGTGGAGCTGCCTAGTGAGACAGTAACGGGGCGGGGGCTCAGTAGGAATGCTGCTCTGTGTATTGTTTGTAGAAATAAACCATCTGGACAAAGATATTTGAAGGGAATTTATATTAAACAGCTGCAAAGGCAAGCTTCTGTGTGCGGAGGGGCTGACGCAACAGGACCACACCACGAGTCTGAATCTGATCATCTCCCAGGACGAAGGAATAAAGAAATCAGGAGAGGAGAATTTGTGACTGCGACCAGCTCTGATGTCTCCCTCAAAATACTCAGATCCTGTCACAAAGATAGTGAAAACAGGAGAGTGAAGAGGGAAGGGAGAGCAGCAGACAGGTGAAAGTGGGGAGAGATCCCTCTGCAGTGGGACAAACCTGGGTGCACAGGGAAGCTCTAACAAGTGAAGCTCAGACACTCGCCCAGTTGCTGGCACATCACAAGGAGCAGATGTGGAGGGCCAAGAAGCCTGCTCCATGCAACCGGCCATCTGGCCAAGCTAAATATTGCCTCAATGCACCCCCATTCTATTTGCCTTTGGCGCATTTGTATTGTCCATGGTCACACATAGGTACACTCCAATCACTGTCGACAGGGAGGGGGATTTATGGAGGTGCCATCAGGGCGATTAGTTCCACTGGTAAACAATGGCCTACCCTTGTTGTGTTTGACTCTGTGCGCTCTACAGCAGGCGTGAATGGCACGCAGCAGAACAGCACTCCCACTACTCAATGGTGTCTGTCTCTTTCTGCTAAAGTAACATCAAACAAACACTGCAAACAAAGGGGGGCTACTAAACGCAGACACAGAATCAAAGGGTTGGTGTCTGCACAGAGCCACCGCAACACTTCACTGGTTCCAAACTGCCTCCTGCACAGTGAGGCCAACATTTCTGGACACAAACAATTAAGTAAAGCATAGCTGAGGAGGTGGGCCAGCTGTATCATACAAAAGGAAAATAATAACCACTTGTTGCATGCCGTTTGAGATGTCTGTAATGAAAGCCAAGATGTTTTCTGTATTATTATCTGAATTACACAAAACTGCTGCTGTTCTGTTTCAGACTGCAGCTACACATGGTGTTCCACTGTTAAATTATGATTTAACTGAACAGGTGTCAGCTGAGCCCTACCATGAAAATGAATAGTGAACAACTATCCACAGCATGTAACCTTTTAGAAAACACTGATAGATAAAGTTACACGATATAAAAGGAAAGAAGAAAGAAAAATTATTTAATGATTAAACAAAATCAACATTATATAGACCACTGTTAATTATAAGTCCACAATTTAAGACATTTAGACAAAAGAAGGTTCGAGCTATGATACTCGGACTGGTTTTAGTGCAGAGTGAGCTCTTCTGACTATTTTCAAAGCATGTTTCTCATTGCACCTGGTATAGATAATGTCTTTTAAGAGAGGGGTGGAGAGCGTCTGGCACATATGTAGCCCATACGAGTTTGTTCTTGCCTGTGTGGCAATTCACTACAAACAAAACTCAGAAATACTAAAAAATCTCACAAAAGCATTTCATGATTTTTCTGCGATCTGTCGGGTCACTGTCGGGGTCAACGAAATGTAAATATTATGGGTCATTGTTGAGATGACCCATAATAACAAAGGCATGAAGGTGTGTGTAAGCTTGCTGTAATGAAAAAGGCCAGTGTCATTGCAACTGGAAACTTACACCACTCACACATTTATGTGAAAAAAATATAGATAGCAGTCCCTCCCACAACAACATACTTGAAATGTATGTTTAAAATGTAAATGTTAATGTGTTCTGAGAGGAATGTGCATGTCATTAGAATCCAGGCCCCACAACTGTCTTAGTACAGATATGAGGCCCGCAGGAGGTGCAAGCCTCTACTGTAGGATATAGACTTATCTGAAGACATTAAAAACTGCATCCGTCATTAGTCTCACCTTGGTCTGCTTGCATCACAGACCAGGCATTCCATGTCCTCCTCTAATCATCCGAGGACCAATATCCTGCAATTAGTTCAGTTTCCACACTCTGCCCTCGGGTCCTGCTCCAGCCTGGGAAATGGGATCCAGTCCCCTCCTAAGCCTCGGCTTTGGTGCTGCAGAGCACGACACGCTCCCAGTGCAGCCTGCCAGCCATGATGTGGTTGTTATCTCATGTTTGCATGGGAACCACATGTAGTCAGTGCTTTCCTTTCATATGTGGCATGTTAGTTAGCCCAGACAGGGTGGCAGCGCATGCTGAGGATTAGAGACACTATCCTGTAATGGTTAAGTTTGGCTAAGAGTAATGATAAAGTTTCCCTTAGCAAGGTATATGTGTGCGCTTATTTCTGAAAGGCAAAATGTCTCCTTGCTATGATGTGGTCAATTCTTTCTTGATAGGAAGATATGAAAAGCAGGTAACTTCTCTCATGCAAGTTATCAGAGAGAGAACATGCATGAGAGAAGTTACCTGGATCAGTCAACATGTGTGACTCTGGGGAATTAACAGGGTCCGTTTTCCAAAAAGGGAACTGGATGACCACTGGATTTAGATCACGTTAACTTTAAATATCACAGAGGCGCACTTGTACAGTTACTTGTATGATAGCAAGTGTGCACGCATGCATCAGCGGGGCACTGCTTATCCCATCACACAGAGTTAATAATAGCGGCAGAATACTGCTCTTTAGAATGTGCTTTTAATTGGTTTATAAATTCTGCCAATTATGCAGCGGAATTCCCCTCGAGGAGTCACCTTCACTAATCTGCTTCAAGCCTAAGTGGAATCAAACAGGCCGGTGTCATACAGTCAAGTCGCGAGAGAAGGCTGCCGACAGCGGGCGTGTGCGTTTGCCCAGATGGATGTGTGTGTCTGAACAGAAGATGGCTGTCCTGCATCCTGGCAGATCATGTGAATACGGCAGGCCAATTGGATTACCAGATTACCACAAGATTTGCCCTATGACCTCTGGAAGGCACTCAGACAGCCATGTATTTGGCTGACGTTGGTACAGGCTGTCACTTCCTCCCACACTTGTACAGAGTTCACCATACGCACACTCTGACCCTAACCCTAACCCTAACCCTAACCCTAACCCTAATCTATCTATCTATCTATCTATCTATCTATCTATCTATCTATCTATCTATCTATCTATCTATCTATCTATCTATCTATCTATCTATCTATCTATCTATCTATCTATCTATCTATCTATCTATCTATCTATCTATCTATCTATCTATCTATCTATCTATCTATCTATCTATCTATCTATCTATCTATCTATCTATCTATCTATCTATCTATCTATCTATCTATCTATCTATCTATCTATCTATCTATCTATCTATCTATCTATCTATCTATCTATCTATCTATCTATCTATCTATCTATCTATCTATCTATCTATCTATCTATCTATCTATCTATCTATCTATCTATCTATCTATCTATCTATCTATCTATCTATCTATCTATCTATCTATCTATCTATCTATCTATCTATCCATCTATCCATCTATCTATCTATCTATCTTTCTATCTATCTATCTCACCTTAACCATCAAAAAAGAATGCCTAACCCAACCTAAACCTAATTCTAACCCTAACCCTAAAACAGGTCTCAACCCTGAAACAGCTCTTTGAAAGTGGGTCAGAAAAGTCCTCACTCTGTAGGTTGGAGGTTCAAAATGGTCCTCACAAAGATATCTGTACAAGACCACACACACAGACACACAGACACACACACACACACACACACAGACACACAGACAGACACGCACAGGCATTGTAATGGTGTAACCTTTCCCTGCCTGGAAGGACAGAGATAAACAGGACACAATAACTTAATGTTCCTGCTTCGGGAGGATTACAAGTATGAAGGTGATTAGCCCATCCACTACAACAATAAGCTGGGTTAAACCCAAGTATTCTCAAGTGCCAACCCTAATGCGCCCAGTATTAAACTGGAGGTATAGGCCATACTGAGACTTAGCTGCAGATCATAGGACTGGAGTTATTGGCGTAACATCTACCATCACATATTTTATTTTTACAGGACTCTTGAGGTTTGAATTTACTAGTTCCTTTCAGATCGTAACACAAATGTCAGGAAGTGTGAGGTCTACAAAATTAGTCAACAGAAAAACAACACTAAGCAGGTTGTGTGCATTGTTTGAGAGGTTGAGAATGAGTTAGATTTTATTCTGTATTTCTCTTATAACGTTAAAAATGAAGAATATCTATATGAGATGGAATTTCTGTAGGAAATCCAGACACGTTGTCAATAATGATGACAAATTGGAATGGTTGTTTCATTCAAATTTAATAAGAAAAAACACGCCAGGAAGGTTTATTTGTTCCGTTTGGTTGTTGATGCAGCTACTCTGGTTTCTTTCTAATTGTCTTTTCTAGTGGTGTCCTGTAAGTCTGTTTTAGGCTGGGCACATACTGGCATTACACAATAATAAAAATTGTCAATAAAAGTCAAATTATCCACACTAGTCCAGAGCTAGTTCTAGTTTGGAATGAACTGTTTTCTTGGCCTGCGTTAATGCTCCGAAGCTATTATTTTGTCCTCTTTATAAAGTTCTACAATCTACTCTTACTTTTCATTGTTTATTTGCTGGACGTTGTGTGCAGAGCTTTTTATTAAGTGTCTATGGTGAAGACTGAAGTTAGAAAACTTTGCCTTCACCCTTCCCGGTTTAACTGGAGTGAAGGTTTTATCATTAAGGTTTTTCATGAAATGAAAACATTTAATGCTCGACTGTGAAGTCATCTAGATAAATAGTTCGCAAGATATCATATGGTAAGCAAGTAGACCAGTTATTAGAGGAACAAAACCCTCTATGTTTGTATAAAGTTTCCACAGAGTCAATCCCCCACATCATCCATTACAATAATGGAACATACAACCTACCGGTCGAAAAGCTTTAGGCTGTCGTAGCTCCTGTCAAACGTATATAAGTTCAACATGGGTGAGCTTTTCTTCTATAGTAATCGTTTTAGACACGCTGGGGTCTGTACAGTAGGTCATGCATGGCTACTTGTGGTTTGAAACCCACCTCCCCTTGAGAATAAACCCAGCAGCTCTCATGTGCAGACACATTTTCTCCAAGTCAGAAAGCGGCTCGCCAGTGGCCCTCGCCGTATACCTGATGACCCGCAGATCACCCCTGCCACTCAGTGATGTATTTCACTTCCCAAGTCTCTTGGCTGACTGACAAACGCAGGTTATTCACACATGTTGCTGCCGTTGTTCCTAATCCATTACACAGCTCACATGTCCAGGTTTGCCAGTAGCTGCTCTCTAAACAAGCAGAAAAGACATAGCGCCGCTGTTGCCAAAAGCCTTTGAACAAAATTACTTCCTCTCACACGCCATGGCTTTAATTATATGTTGGGGAACATAAAACAGGTCGGACAATTTGTAGTGGGAAATCATATTTCCATTGAAGGGGCACAGGACATAACCAATGATTTATAAGAGGAATGTCATAATTATTTTTCTCCACCGAGCCAAGGATCGGGTTTCCGCTAATGGGTGTTGAGCTGAAAGCACTAATTAGGTTTTGTAGTCGACTGACACCGGCAAAGAAAGAGAAGGTGCCACAATAAATAAGTTCTCACCGTGTAACTCAAAGCCTGTAATTTGAGTCGATGCTCCTGTATTAGGTTGTGGGAATTATAAACGTCTCAACAAAATACAGATAAGTAATTGCGAGGTGTCTCACCCCTACTTTGGCAGAGTGGAGGGGCTCTGACAAGTATGATTACTGGAATAAGCCTGGAACAAAGCTTAGTGGGGGCTGCTGTATGAAATTAAAAAAAACAAATGACATTTTACATGCTCTTGATTTTCTTCACAGTGGCTACTATACTGCTACTATATGAAAAAACAACCTATCTTTCATCATATATTTGAAGTATGTTACACATTGTATTAAGAAAGACGCGTGTTATATTTCCATGTGCTAAATCAACACACTAAATTTCAGATTTAGATACATTCCTCTCTGAGGTATAATAGTGATATTTTTTAAAGGAAATTAGGACCCTGTGTAAAGATGGATTGTTCATACTTGTACAAACATGACATAAATCACTGACTCACTGTGAGACACATGTTGTTTTTGTTCTTCCTGCCCGACATAAAAGCTATAAAATTATACAAACATAGTCTGGTACCTTTTTCAGTCTTGCATGAGCAAACAAAAAGGTCTGGTGGCCTGAGTGCATGACCTCCAGGGTTTGGAATTTTCCATTTCTCCTTTAGAAGGGACTTAAACATGACAATTACAGAGCAGATCACATGACCTCTTGATTCATGGATATGCAGTGGGAGCTTGCAAATACATAAAACTGTTCCTTTTGGCTTCCTGCGACGTGAAGAAGAACTGGTGCGGGGTGGCAGCCAGGTGCTCTCAGCAGGCTGTCATCTTGTGAGACACACTCAATAGTCATTAGGGATGAAGGAGGCCCTATCTCTCCATCCAGACCCATGGCCCTTAGCAACACGCACTGACACACACACACACACACAGCCAAGTGGCACGTTCCTGTAAACAAACAACACGCAGCAGCGGCAGGACATGGCAGTGGCTCCTCTCTCCCTCCCTTCACAGGGCTTATGTCCCTCATGCATTAGTGCTCTCCTCTGGCTCTGAAGAGAGAACCAGCTGGGCAGGCCAGGACACCTGATGGTTGTCAGGTCAGATACTGCCAGGAAGGAACACCTTTCAACCACAGTGCAGGAGAAAATGGCTGCAGGCGATACCTTTTTTCCTTCTTCTTCTTTTAAACAGAAGATACAACAGCGGGTCGTAAAACTAAAACGACTGTGTGCAGAACTCAGTAATGCAGGGTTTCAGTGTCATGTCAAGACAAAGATGGGATCTAGCACTGATAACATGAATGTGAAAATGTGACATGAAACGACTAATGTAATATCTGTATAGCTCTAAGTTCTAAGACTCAATGTAAATATAGACACAAGTCCCTGGATTTGCTACTGCAGCCAAGTGATCTACTTCTGTCTAACCAACTATCTTTAAAGACAGCAGATACTAAAGATGTGTTAATTGTATTATAATTATTGTGAGATGAAGCTACAGTGTTATTTTATATATAACTGTGGAAACTGTGATATTGTTACAATCTTGCTGTTTTTATGTTGGCTTTAAAGCTCCATTACTGTTGAATAGTTTTAGCCCCATCACCCAAACAACACCAAACCGCACATTAAGAGCCCCAGGAAACAAGGTTTACATACTGAATAAATGCAGTGGTGAATGGATGGCGAAGAAGTGGGATGTGAACATCTGGATGATGAGTTCATCCATTGCAAGATTGGCTTCTTCTTGATCCTCCTTTGGATCAAAGGCTGAGAGAGGCAGTGGAGCGGGACAGGCATATTACAAAAGCAATAATAAACTAATCAGGCACCTCACAGTGCAGGTCTCAACTGATTATATTTGGTCATCATTTTGTAGAATCTCTCTGTCCCTAATTATTCAAAACAAACAGGTACATTAATTCAATTAACTTCTTTGTACTTGTTTAAAAGCATTTACACTGATTCATACTGATGAATTTAGAGAAGCTGATTGGCCACATTACCCACGTAAAAAAAAGTCTGTTTCTGCCAAAACAGCTCCTGTAACAATCCACAACAGTGTGGAGTGACATGGTCCATATAAGACAGAGAAAAAAGCCCCAAACCAACAAGGTAGATGAGATGGGGGTGTCTGAGAGGGAAGAAGTTATATATGTGCAAATCCAAAAACACCCGAACCCTCACAGAAACACAAACACACACAGAGCTGTGCCCTGTTTCGAACAGGCAGCAGAATCCCTGGCCCCTGTCATTCATTAGTTTACAAAAGCTGTGTGAGGCAGACATGAGGTCACTGTGCCGCTTTGAAGACTGAAACACACAGACAGTGTATTAGAAGGTAAAGAGCATCTGACTGGGAACAAGACAGAATACTTATTAACCCGGTCAATGAGTGCTGCTTTTGTGTCTCCTCTCACCTCCCCAGCAAGGAGGAGCTCCACTGAACAAGACACTGGGTGTGTGAAGGGCCAGACAGGTCAAATGCTTTCCCGCACCGGGCTGAATAATGTCTCCCTGATACTCTGAGAACATGCCGCTCCACTGCAGATTGTGTAAATATGACCGCTGATCTCAAACAATTTGTGCAACCATGCAAAGTTATTCTTAGAAGGCATAATTTGTGGACCGATGCATTCATACACATGTAAGCTCCCGCTCGCCACTTACACGAACACACGAAGACTCAAAGAAACACACACGCACACACCACGGTTGCTTGCTGAGTCAGTGTGTGAGGTTGCTGGTGTATGAAATGAGGGGAGTACCTTTCATATCCTCCCCGGTTCTCCTCAACTGCCAACAGGAGTGTTTGCCTCCCCACTCGGCTGTTTCAGCACGTCACTGCTGTGACTCAGAGCGAAGAGAGCAAACAGGAAGGATGTTAATCGCTGTGTGACACACAAGTTCACACACACATATAGAACATGGCCCAAAGAAGCCTTAAAGAGTACACAGAGAAGGGGGGGAAAAGTGAAACAACAAAGGTCTAAGTGGAGCAAAAATCAGCAACAAATACATAGGACTGAGCACATGACACATGTAAGTACACAAGCGCTTTCATGTTTGCACACAAGCTCATGCACTCGAGCGCGCTCGCACACACAAATACAGTGTCTCTAACGAAAAAAAGCCCACACACACACACTCTTGTCCTGTCAAAGGCAGGGAGAGAGTTCAAAGGTGTGACAGAGTGTGATTGGTGGTGAGACGAAGACGTGAGAGGTGGACAGATGGAGAGAGGATGACATTAAGAAAGACAGACAAAGAAGAAGAAAGAGAAAGCGGGGTTCGGTTGAGTCGGTCCGATGCCGTCACTCACCCCCGTGCTCACCTGGTAACTTTTCTGTCACCTC
The DNA here is from genome assembly GCF_963576545.1 of Limanda limanda. Classification (NCBI taxonomy): domain Eukaryota; kingdom Metazoa; phylum Chordata; class Actinopteri; order Pleuronectiformes; family Pleuronectidae; genus Limanda; species Limanda limanda. The sequence goes on from NC_083638.1 coordinate 13,185,680, forward strand.
ATGCCATCACCTTGTCACCCGGCGTCCGTGCCACCCTGTCACCTATCCCCTTAGCAACTGAGGCTGTCAGCCCGTTGTCATGCGACCAGATTCACCCCTGACCTCTTGTTTCTTTCATACACGCTACAGAGAAAAGAGCCGAGGCACAGGAGGGAGGGCGGTCATGTCCGGACATGCCTATCACCTTAGATCACAGGCCAGCGACATAAACGTTACAGGGGCCACAGATTTATGAGGCGGTGTAATATTGTGGGTGCACTACCCCCCGTTAGTCCTGTTACTAACATGAGGGTAGGATGTCTGGTTCCGTCGCACACACACAAACACAACTACACACACACTCATACACATGCAAATGCCATTAAAATTGAAATTACAGAGGCCTCTTTCTCTGAAAGGAAGAACTGTCGTTTCATCTGAGTGTGGCTGATTGTGCATGTGTGTGTTTGGGTGCTTTAATATGTATATTGTTTATGTTTTACAAAGGGAGAAAGTAATTACATGACTAACTGTTACTCACATTTGCGTCAGATCAACGAAGTGGATTCTGTGGCTTGTGCTAATGGCAATTTGGGTGGAAAAAGAAAAATTAAGACCACAGACTAATCATGAAAAACGTCAACAGGATAGCTGGGATATGTCAATGTTACCAGGCCCTAGTCATGTGAACAGTCTCTCCTGTTGACTGTTGGTTTTTGTGATCTATGTAAAATCTGTATTCTTATGATATTTAACGCGAGAAGCTAAAATGTTACAGAAGACTGTAAATGAGTGGAAACATGCTGGTTCAAATTCTGTCGAGATGGTTGTACTGAACAAGGAACCATTCTGATACTTGGACATTCCGGATCGACCAATACAGAGGAAAGATTTCATGGTTTGGTGAAGTCTTTGTCAAAGTTATTGCATTGTTTGAATGCAGTTTTCCGAAACATCTATATTAGGTAATATTGTGCCAAAAATACTCTGCACTTAGGTACTGTACACATGTACAATATGTTTTGTTGGAACCAAGGGCAGCATCTAAGTCTAAGGGTCTTATGTCTAAGTTGTTTGGAGAGCAGAGAAAATTATTCTTATTTCTAGCATCTCTAACTTATATTTCATTGTTCCACTGTAGTAATAAAATAAAACTATATAAAATCATCATAAAAAAGGGGTAGTGTGCTCACAGCTACACTTTGCCATAAGCAACAATCCTGTTTCCTGTTTCAAAAGTAATTTCCTCCTTCACTTTCTTATGCAATATACCAAAAATTAGATAAAGATAAGTATCTCACATGAAGTTTTCACTTCATTCAACTTCAACTTTATACAGGGATGGCAGTTTTGTAAATATGTGTATGTAATATAATACGGTTTAAATTGGAGTTAACCTTATTTAATTGTTTATGTTCTGTACTTTTTTACTAATGGCTGAAAGAGTAGTACCAACTTAGTATTATTACTCACATGTTGGGTTTGTTTGCATTGAAACAAAAAAATAGGATCGAGGGGAGGGACTTGCAGTTTTAAAATGAAACTAACATTCGCCACACTCCCCCATAAATGAAAATAATAGTACAGTCCCTTATTCATCCCCAAAAGGATCTCTCCAGACATTTTTGAAATTCGAGGCTAATGATGAGAAGAGACAACAGAGCGAGAGAGGAGCCAGTCTCAGTGAGTCCGGTCAGCAACACTGAACACTTTGCCACGAGGGCGGCGAGCCGAGGAATGCATCATGAAAACAGAGTGCAGCAAGCTGCACATGTCCAATCAGATGCCACGGAACATTACCCATAATCCTCTCGACAAACACATGCATCTGATACCATAACAACGCTCGGCCAACACTTTGGAAGGGAGAGTGTGGGACACATCCTTAGCAACACACCATAATTACAAAGAGAGCTAGGGCTGACTAAGTTTAGAAGACCCAGTACCAAGAACCCCCCCCCCTCTCCCCTCTTCACATGCTCCCACACTGATATTTAACAAAACATTAATCTTCTTGCCAGTGGCTCCAAAGAATACTGGTGATGTAGCTCCGCCGCAAAGGCTGGGCTGATAGTAATTCCATTGTTCTGCCCTTTTATTTATGCCTTGGCTCAACCAGGCAGATTTTTTCATGTTATTATTCAGAAGTGGTGATACATAAAGCCAGATTACACAAATGTCTCTCTGTTTCACAGCGCCGCCACCTCACACCTCCCTCGCCAACGCTTAATGTCCCCCCCCCCAACCCCTCCCCCCATCCCTCCACTGGCTTTCAATAGCACATTTCCCCTTTCTCCCCCTCTTTTCTAAATCACCCTCAACATTTGCATGTGAATTGCTTGTATATCTTCTTTTATATGATGCACCGACAACACTGGCTTTTGAAAAAGAGAGGGGAGGGGAACTGCCCCGACTATACCCCCCTCCACCCGCCTCCAACTCACATACACACACCATCACCAACTCCCATCAAAAAAAACAAGATGCTACTTTAATTCCCCTCCCTGCAGGATTGGCATAGCAGCAGTTCCATTTAAAAAAAGCAGGGGAACAGTGCAGGTTTTATGATATGGAGACAAGTTCTTTTGTGCTCTCCAGAGACAAGCCCTCTGTCTGTCGATGTTACTGGGGCGATAATCCTGCTGGAATTTCTCCTAAGCACTTTTACTGACATTTTCAATTATCACCATGCCAGGGCCCGGTAAATGGCATTTAAGGGGCCCCGTCATCTCCATGTTGAATCATATTTGTGAATCAGAGGGGGCTGGATTGGACCTTGCTCTGTTTGCCTGAGTGTGGGAGGACAGTGTGGAGGTCAGAGTAGCTCCTGCGAGCCACTAGTCAGGGACAAGATGAAGTCAGTGGGTCCAGGTCCAGGTTCACAGGGATCAGATGTGCCACCAAGTAGATTTACACTGGCAAGTCTGCGCACACACGCGCACCTTTACCCACTTATTCGCGCGCACACACACGCACACACGCACACACGCACACACACACACACACACACACACATAATGGTAAACTCTTCCAACCATACCTAGTAATTTACAACATCACCAAAGGCCATCCCATTTTCAAACGGGGCACACGGTCCAGACTCAGAAAACCAAACAGACAGCCTGACCTCCCCAGTGCACAGTGCAGAGTGCACAGGGTCAGACTTGTTTTCCCTCACCTCTGACAAGATCCATTTACACAGACTCCAAAAGCACTCCACATCTTTGGCTAAGGTTACATACTTAGATCCCTGTAATAATTCAGACATGTATTGCAAAGAGATTTCCCTCTTTGCCCCTGTCTCCCCCACGTTCTGTTTCAGTGAACTCTGCTTTGTTTCAAAAGTGGATCAACTTCAAAGCAGTGAAGGGGACAGATTGATAGCTGAAGACAAATGCTATTTCATAAGAGATTGAGTTTCTCATACATTAACTCAAATGCGTTTTTTTGGTAAGTGTTAGAAGCTGCAATGACACACAATAAAGCCACGTAACCACTCTTGTATGCGTCGCATGTTCAGATTGTTCGAATAATAGCTTGTCTCCTACGAATGTAACAAATGTTATCATTTTAAAATGCAAATTGAATTACACAACAGCTGTTAGAAAGTAAACATGGTCAGCAACATTTGTAACTTATTATCCATGTTGCGTTCGACACTGGAAGCCGATGCTTTTTTTCCATATTCATATGATAGGAGCCTGACAAATTAATTATGTTCTAACAAAAAAGACAGAAAAATTAAACAGTTGTGAGCAGGGATGTGCAAAGATACATCCAAATGGACGTGTAAATTAAAATAAAATACCAAATACGCTAATTCTAAATGTATCAAAATAAACTACAAAATACAGCAGCCACGGCATTTATCAAAATAAACCATTGTATTTAAAAAATAGAAAAATACTAGTCCAAGGGAGCATGAAATCACATTGAAAACCATATAATGGGTCTGTGTGTATATATATATATTAGACAAAATAGCATAAACACTTTATAAAGTAAATTTATAGAACAACTCTGAATGCTTTGTAGTTTTTCCACTGCACAACCAACAAAACTTAACATAGGCTGAAAGTAGCTAACATTAGCTTTGAGGTCTGCTAACTTGCTCAGGTTATATAGTTTGCTACAAAGCTACGTATTTTTTTTAGCCAAGAATAATAAAATGAGCACCAAAACCTAACGGCAACTGCTAAGAATTTAGCAATTTATGCTAAAAATCGACAGAGAGCTAGCAACCAACACGATTCTCACCTTATGCTTTTTCTTTGTGCTGGATTATACATTTTTTCTGAACCTCAATCTTATGATCTCAACAAGCCTGGGCACATAAACTCATCACTGAAAGTATTTGCCAGTATTTTTAAACTACAAAAATACAAAACACAAATATATTTTGCAATGTGTTTGTTGAGTCTGCGACCACAGAGTATCTCTCTTCTTTAAGTGCGGGCATGTTTCAGTCTGTCAATCCAGTAGTTGTGTAATCGCCTTTTTTGCACGAGAGGAACTAATTAACTAGTCAGATTCCTTGTGTACCCACTGAGCTCAGTAACACTGTGATTCTGATAACATGACAAACACACGGCACGCTCTGATATCCCACTGAACCACAGACAACCTGAGGACAGCTGTTTACATGCCTCCGTGCCCCCCCCCTCCCCTCCGACAAGCTGACATCATACCAGCATCTCCTCCTTCCTGTCTCTCTTTTGGATGGGCTCTGTTATGACAAGTTTAATTGAGGGTTGTCAAACCATAACATTTCTGTAAATATTAGACTTGCCAAGAGCGTCAATAAGAGGAAATGGCCTTACTGTATGTTGTTCTCTCCGAAGCACAATGTGTGCTTTTGTAAGTGGATCGCCACGAGGCATTTTGATACCCTACTTTTGTCTTTCGTGAGCCGGCATGGAATCTAATTGTCATTATGAAACTGTACTCACATAAAACAGAGATATTCTTAAATACTCTCTTTCACTTGGAACAAACTGGAATAGATAATATAATATTTTTTTGGCAAATGGAAAAGGTTGCACCACTTATGAGTGCAGCTTAACTGAACTAAATACTAAACAATATTTGATTCATGAAATGTGTTTAAATCTCTTTAAGAAACAGATCAAAAAGTGCCTGGTGTGAGGATGTGGTTGCATTTGTTTGATTAACTTTATTCCATCAAGATGAAATGAGTGATATTTTTTGCAGCGTCCAAGGATGAAGCAAAGCTGACATCATCTCTTGTGTCTGTGTAGACAAAAGCCTCCTCATTGATCAAGGCCGATGACAACCTCGGCTATGAATGTTCATGTGTTATTCTAATCCTTTTCACTGTGTTTAAAGAGCACCTGGTCCGATGCACACTGGAGGTTATTTTGGGTTTCAAGAGGCGGCGATATGGAGGTATGGGGATGTAGAGGGGAAAAACACTCTTTGAGTCATTACTGAGGGCCTGTGTGATTTAAATGGGTATGGGTATGTGTGTGTGTGTGTGTGTGTGTGTGTGTGTGTGTGTGTGTGTGTGTGTGTGTGTGTGTGTGTGTGTGTGTGTGTGTGTGTGTGTGTGTGTGTGTGCATGTTTTTGTGTGAGGCCTCCATTGTGTTTCCAGAGAGTGTGTTCCAGTAAGTGACACGGAGTCTTACTCACCTGGGGGGAAGGGCGTGAGTCAGCGTGCATCATAATTCATGGCTAGCCAGGCAGGGGCTTTTAGCAGAACACTGCACTGATATTAATGAGGAACCTAGAGTGGTACATTTGAAGTTATAATAAAGTGCAGTACAAATTAAGTTTATTATGTAACACTCCTGAAAAATGAAGCACATTCTGGCCTTGAACATTTTCCGCAGTTTTGTATAAAACAGAATATATTTGGGTTTTATTAAACAATATATCATACAACATCTTATAGACCAAATGACTCATCATAATATTAAAAAGTTCTGAAAATTACAATAATCATGTCAGTGTTATTCTACTTTAGGGGAAAACAGACCTGTGTGAATGTCTGCAATAATCTATTTTGAAGTATAGGGTTCTTCACAATAAAATGGCATATGTGTTTTGAAGGAATAAGGTGCTATAGCAGCAGAGATGCAAGGAGGTGGTTGGGATGGATGGTGGAAATACAAAGTGTACGATTGTCTCTCTCTTTCTCTCTGTGGTTAGGTCTAAGCAATAAAAATGCTTAGAGAAAGACTTTGCCAGAAAATAATCCTGTAGGCCTATTAATGCTGATGTCATTACAGGTGGATATTATACTGCAAGATGAGATATTTAGTAGAAAAAACAAACGGATTCTTGACCATATTTGTGATTCTCCAAATACTTAAATTAACAACATTTCTTTATGACCTTAACAGAAAACATGAACGGGTTCCAATAAAGTCTCCTGCAAAACATATCTCCAGATTAGGAAATAGAGTTGAAAAGTTTGATTAAATTTGTTGAGGAAAATAAATGCTAGAGCTCCCAAAAAGGTGCAGTGCATGGTCAAATTAATGATGCTCGGGGGCCTGCATAAAAAAAGGTACCAGTAATTCTGATTTGTACCAAAAAGCCAGAGGAAAAGATCTCAGTGCCTTTGATATAGGGGTCGTTGTTTGAGGTTTCAACTGGAACAATGACTAAAGTGACTTCTGCATTGAGATTTATAGGACAGACCTCAGTAAACAGAGTTGGAAACTGTGCTTGACAGTGCACATTTGATAATTGTGATGCTCCTGCATTAGTGTGATATATAATGGAAGTTGGGAGCACAGAAGATCAACTTTTCCCTCGGTGACTGAAGCTGCTTTCAGACATTCACTGAACTCTGCAGTTCCTCCCTATTTTTTTCTGGAGCAGGTGCATGTGTGAACGCAAATATCTGACTGAGACACTCCGCAGCTTCTGCAGATTTTCTCTGCCTTACATCCTTAGATTAAGTCCGTAGAAATCCAGGAGAAGTCGATGTGCGAACACAGCAGGGGATCCCCCGCTGGATTCACCGCAAGCAAGTTGGAGGGGGTTGATGGCCCTTATTTAATGAGAAATAGGAAAGGAGATCCCATTTCACTGGTTTTAGCGTCTTTACACTGGCTTCCAGTATCACAGTGGATTGATTATTTATTTTTCTTGTTTTTATGTCTCTTAATGGTACAGCACCCTCATACATCTCTGATTGTTTATCGGAGTATGTTCCAAACTGTTCCCTAAGGTTACTGCGGGCTTGCTCAATATCCCCAAAACGAACTACAACAAGTTTGGGGAAGCAGCTTTCTGTTGCTATGCACCAAAGGTTTGGTACAAATTCCCAGCAGACATCAGACAAGCTAATTTTGTTGAGAGTTTTAAGAAACAACTCAAGACCTATTTCTATGATCTTGCTTTTATGCAAAAAAATGGAAATAAAACAGATATCTCCTAGTGAAAATGCGGTGTTTCACAGATGTCAAGAGAGTTGTGGTGATAAGAGCCAACACCGGTGATGGGGTGCTTTAAACAAAATCACATGATCTCCATAGCGGAGTTGTTACGTCACCTCTGTCTGCTGGACCCGGCTGCTCCACCTCTCGCCTGAATAATGCAGAGGATTTGATGCTGTTGTGAACTGTTATGCAGAGAATTTCGCGCTGTGATGTGCATGCGTGAAAGCAAACTGCTGGTAAAGTTCAGAGCCAATTCTCCGGATTTTATCGGCTGAAAACGGCTTGAGAGTGTCAAAGCAAGACATGATCAGACTTTGTCAGCAAGAACAGTCTGTCTACAAGACACAGACCAGGGATTTTATAGTAGGATTGAAGTGCATAAACCTGTTAGTAGATGATGGAGGCACATTTGAGTCTTCAGTGATAAAAAAATTATAGCCACTGGTCTACATTGATGTAGAAAACAGTGAAATGGTCAGATCAGCCTTCCTTTGGCATATTAATAAGTGGGTGAGTGGTACAGACCTGAGTGTGTGAACCTTTCAGTTAGGGGAAGCAGTGGCTCTGTCTATGGGCTGTGGGGGGTATTTTTCTGACATGGTTCGGGTCCATTTCTCCCCATAAAGGGAATTATCACTTCAAATAAATACAAAGTGTTCTGAGCCTCTGATGAAACTTTTCTATCCTGATTGGAGTGGTTTCATTCAGGATGACAAAGCTCTTCTTTACCATTAAAACACAAAATGAGGGAACATGTGGAACAGTCGTGTTCCAACACCTTTGTTTTGGCTTTCACATTAAATTTGTCACCTTCTGTAACTTCTTCAGGCAGGATGGTGGTGAAGTTGCACGCTGTAGCCTAAAAGAGACTCTACAATAAGAGACAGAGGGATATTATTGTAGTGTAAATAAATATATCACTAATATGATTAGCGGTGGTGCAAACTTATATTAGCTGGAAAGAAGCATCACTTCAATTCTCTCCGCTCCATCATTTTCTCACTTTACTTTTGACCAGTTTTCTCTCTTTATGTGCTCTAAATTTCCTGCTGGAATCCGAAAGAATCTGAACCAGTTTCCCCTCCAACGGCTGTTTGCACAAAAACACAAAGTTTAGTTGTTTACACTACATCAATATTATGTGTGTTCGTGAAACTGAAGCACATATTTCAGCATCTTCAGTAAATATTCCCATCAGAATTATAATTATACCTTTCTCCAAAACTGATCAGAGGTGGAATTCCAGCACACTTCAACTCCACTTCAAACCTCAATGTCCACAGTTTTGTGAAAACATAATCAGAGATCTAGTGTTGTTGCTTATCAAAAGATGAGGACAAAAAAACACAGACTTATCTTTGTATTTTTCTCTAAACCACTCACACTGGGATTAGAGTGTTCACGTGGAGTAAAATAAATGAAATCGTGTTGGTATTTGGAAGGATGAACCAATACTAAAGAGTGCAGTTAAACAGAGAGAGGGTGTTTCAGTATAAAAAAAAAACTAACTTCTAAACCTGCCTGTTTGGAATGGGTTGTTCTCTTGTCCTGTGTTCAGAGCTACTTCTGAATTATTCCTTGTCATTAGTGAGTCCTCCTCAAACAATTCTATAATATACTGTCACGTTTAATTTCCTGTGTGCAGAGCTACGGTGCAGATTGAAGTTAGAAAACTTTGTGTTCATCCTACCTGGTTTATCTGCAGAGAATATTTTAGAGTCAATGTTTTTCATGAAATAAAACAATTTTTTTATCACTTTTAACTTGGGGGTTTATACTTGCATTTAGAAGCCGATGCCAAGGAATCGACACAATCTTTAGACCCAAGTTCACAACTTTTCCAAATAAAAGCTCTGAACTTCCACTCAAGCATTGCAGCAACAAAACAAACACTGTGCTTTTGCTTAGAAAAAAAAAATTCCAAACACGTAGTGATTCTGTGAATGTGTGTTGCCATCGAGGGCAGCGCCCACTGAATGTCTGTCAGTCCAATGTACAGTAGTTAAATGATCTGGTAGCGATTTGAACCAAAGTTATACGAAGACACATCTACACAGACACACACACACACACACACACAGACACACTTCTACAGAGCACTGGTTGCTTGTTTCTTCACATTTCTATTATTATTGAACGTATTACATGTCCAGACCGCAGCAAACTTACTACAGCTCTTCCCATGATCACTTACAAAGCACGTCAAGTGTAAGGTTGATTAGATGAATGATTTGCGAGATATGCATTCTACATAGAGAGAGACAGACATTTGTGGAATTAGTGGGTAGATCATAATGCTTGTTTATTGTCTAAAGAAATTTTACAAGCTCCTACTTTACATTTGGAAAATAATCATGTGAATTAATTCCTCTCCTCTCCTACTTGTCAGAAGTACCAGTCAACGGGAGCAGCTCGAGAGCCCTCCTTAACGAGAGCCTGCCACAGATATAACTCAGCACTCCCACCCCAATAACTGATGAAATATGAAAATTGACAGCGCCATCAGGGCGGCCATGTCACATGTTTACGAGTGGCTGTCTTAACTGGCTTCCTCTGTGCTCCATAAGTCATACGCAGAGTGCTCATCATAGAGCTGGGATTTATGGGGCCTGAGTCTGCATATGACCTCCCCCATCGGCTGCCTTGCTGCCATGGAGGAGGAATCATTATCTCGACCCAGCCACTATAAGCTTCATAGACTTACTCAAAGCAAATTGGCTCTGGGGTCCGCTACTCCTGTAAACACAGCCTGATCTCATGTATATGCAGGAAGTACGCCCAGCAAAACACCCTGCATTGAGGATGAAAGGATATTCTTCTTTCATTTTTGTAGATTTTTTTTACGTAAATTGGAAATAAGAGATACAAATTGCGTAATCACTATAAGGAACTTAAATAAGTCATATTTTTGAAACTTTTAGAGAGATTCTTGCATGTGCATTGTTCTGTGAGTCTTGAATCTCCAGAGGAAAAATCCTTCAAGGTGTTACCCTTAAGATTTCAGTCCTGGATGCTTTGGTAATGCCTTTGGTTACCGTGGTAACAGCAACAGTGTTTAATAATACAGCAAACTCTAATTGAGCACCTACGTTGTCAGAAGTGCAACAGAAGAACAACTAGTTTATCTGTTTAGAGCACAGCCAAACAAACTCACGTTGCTTTAATGACAAAGTCGGTCAATAATTACTCTTCATCTCACAGCTCCTCAGCTGCAGCTCACTGCGGCAGCTTGTTCTCGTTCTTTTCTCCATACGATATTTAAATCTGATCGAGTGAAGAAAAGTGCAGAGAGTAGAAATGTCTTATTTTGCAGTGATGTGACAAATACACTGCATTTCCACTGACTCCCTCACAATAGAATCCATGTGAAGCAGCAAACCTTCTGTGTGCATAATTAATTATTTATTAAAGTGTTGAGGCATCAAACGGTAAACAGGAGAGTTGATATCAGAGACATAAAGTTGCATTGTTTTGTTTAAACCCTTTTGCCACTGAAGAAAATCTGGATCCAATTCTCTAACAATAAAAACTTTTATATAGAAAGATAATTACTTCAGGTAAATACATTGATTGGATGTCGTTGAAGAGACAACGACGAATCGTATTAAAATATGGGTTTCCTTTCATGAGTAGATCAGAGGAAATTTTTTATATATTTTTTAGTTTATAGTAGCCTTTTTTTTCTTTTCACTAGGGACGTTAATACGTAATATAAATATAAGCAAATTTCCACACGTGCAACTATATGTATATAACTTCTGCGTGTATCTGTCATGCAGTGTAAGTCTTTGTAACAGGATCTACAACAATAATAAATCTGGCTCTCCTCTGTTGTGTTCCTCTCGTGTCTTGCAGTCGAGCACAGCGTGCAGGACTCCACAGTTTGTTTGCATTTTTTGCACAGAGAATGTGTGGCATTGACGGGGAGTTTGGTGAAGGGAAGTGCTGAAGGCAAAGAGCCAGCAGGGACAACAGCTATTACAACATGGGAGGCTGAGGATGAACACTGTACACTGCCGGTCATGTTGCCTCTGGGCTCGGTCCTGGAGCAGCATGACCTGGATCTGAAACACAGCTAGAAGCAAAGCCTGGACTCATCACCCACAACCGCACAGGAAACACTTGCTGTGTTGTTTATTCAGGAGGAGTTTATTGAACATGGCTAGGACATGTAAAATCAAAGTACATGGTAACTTTTAGCAGTTATTACTATAACTAGTGCAGTGCAAGTTTTTAACCTGCGTGTTTGGAATAAAATGTTTTATAGTAAACGTTTTTTCACAACAGTATGACTGATTTACTTAACTGGCTTTCAGAAGTCTGTTGAGAAATTCACAAAATCTTTAGGTCCGAGTTAAAACTAAATAACTCAAATTAAAGCTCAACAATGTAGCTTTCTTTAGCTTTTACTATGAACACATGATGAGATCAGCACCTGTACTGTGTGTCTGTGTCTTCCCTGGCCGTCTGTTTATTTAACCTTTATTAATATTGAACGCACCAAGTTTTCGAATAGCTTCAAATTTGACACGGCACTTCTCTGACCCATTGATATACACATGCCAAGTGTGAAGTTGAACAGTTCCTTAGATATGCGCAAAGAGCTCAACTCTTAGTCCAAGGCTTTCAAACTGAACACAGGTTGAGATGCTGAATGAATGGGACTTTGAACAGAAGAGTGCCTCCAGCTAAGCTCAAGCCTTGTCCCACCGCTCCGGAGACTGACATCCATGCAAATCATAACAGAAATGACAGACCAGGCCCCCCCCCGCCACCCACCCAGGCAGTCGCTGCGGCCCGACTCGCCTGCCAGCCCGACAGACAGCGAGCTTCCCCACCCGAGGTTCCACCCCTGCGCCTGCACAGACAGACAGACTGGGACAAATTGGGACAACCCCCCCCCCCCCCCCTCCATTACCACCCACTCTTCCTCTCAATTGCGCGCCGCAGCAGCCTCTGCTCAGGGGGCTAATTCCACGTTCAGATCACCATTTGTACTTATTATGCTGACATAATTAATCCCCTGTTGTGATCAGCGGGGGCATGAGGGCCTCTCCGCTCCATTGGCCTACCCCTGCCATGACACAGCCACTCCCCCCTCTGCTTCTAATGGAAATCTGCGACTCGCTCCCTCCCATGTCCATCTTGTCTGGCTGAAGAGGTCTTCTGTCTGTCTTTCTATAATCTGCACTGTATCTGTCTGTGTTGTCGTCTGTCCTGCTGCAGACTGACAGCTCGACAGGTCCACAGAACAGTCATATCAGCTGTTTGCGTACTCACTGAAAAAAAAAAAGTGGGGCAAAGTGCTTGCACCAGTGTTCCAGGCTAAAATGGACATATTTATTCAAACTGAAAAATTGCCTTTGATTTATGTGTTCGTGGTCCTTTTTTATAATGAATATAATCTACACTAGGCCTCTGGTGTTGAGTAGATAAGTCTTAGGATATGGGTTTGATTTCCACTGCCTGCCCCTATAATTAAGATCCATCAGCAGGAGGTAAACAGGTTTGATGGTAAAGTCAACGCTAAGGGGAGCAGGGGAGGGGAAGGGAAGGAGAGAGGAAGACAATAAGAGAGGGGGGAGGGGGGATACTCATCAAAAAACACCAGCTGGATTAATAAATCCAACCAGTGACTGTGTCCACATCTTAACGTGTCTGGCAGATTAAAACAGAACCATCTAAAGTTGTGAAACATATGTCAGCAAGGCTGAGCAAACACTGAGTATAATAAGTGAGGAGACGAGTGCTGCTGTTGGCCCCAGATCGCTGCGACAGTCCGGAGCCGCTGCCGCCTCCAATTCAAAGACCCGATCGCTGAACTTTGATCATGTTTAGAGGGGTGGCATGTATGTGTATTTGTGAGGTCAAAGCTCTAAAAAAATTTGCATGAAAACAGACAAATATAGGATTCTGGGAATTATTTTTCCAGTTACAATATTATCCAGGCTGAGTAAATACATAGAACTGGAAACAGAACAGCTTCCTGAAACTTAGGTTCTCATATCTATCATTTAAGCAAAAGCTGGTTCAGTGGATCTCTCCAGCACAGCATTATTATCTATTTGATATTTCAATAAATCACTTTAGACTTTATGGTATAAGTTCTGCTTTTTTGTCTTCATCTTAAAGCGGGCAGTGTTTTTAGGAAACTATTCTGGAGAGTGACAGATGCTCCAGCTGTCCAACAATCCCTTAACAACAACATTTTAAGGTCCCGTTTCGATTGCAGTTTTGTATTTGATAATAAAAAATGTGATGTTGCTATACTTCAACATCCTGGCCTTTTGGGATTAAAGGAAACCAGGTTACCCAGAACACCTGCTAGTGCTGGGAAGCTCTTTGTTATTCTGGCCAGAGAAGAGAGTGTACAGTCAACAGGTCTGCGTGTACCAGCGAGGAATTCATCACAAATACCAAGAAAATACACATGAAAGAGAAAGAAAGATCTGCTACATTGACGGTTCTGTCAAATTTGGAGGCAAAACTTTGCACAAATTTAACACAGAAATACAAAGTGAGGGGATGAGTAGCACATAGTTATAGTCATGCGAGTCTACATGTAGTAAAGTTACGATAACAATTATTTTTAATGGTCAGTTTTTCATCACTTTTTTTTTTTACCCCATCAACGTCAAATTCCAGGAACATTTACTCAAAACACCACTTACCCCCTCGTACTGGAAACCCAGCCCCCTCTCTTCCCTCCCATCACACACACACCCCTCGCCTCCCCCCTCCCCAACTCCTCATCTTTACATAAAAGTTCAGGCTGCATATTAAAAGGAGCTAAAATATTCACACTGTCAAAGGTGGTCAAAGGCTCCTGCGTTCACACAGGAGCTGACAAAGAGGAGGCACCCAGCTCTTGGCCAAAAGAGCACTGCTGAAATAAATCAGCACATACAAAGACACAGAGAGATAATGGGGCAGAAGCTGGGCCTGATCCAGAAAACAGAAACACACACTACGCACCAGAACACACACACATACACACACTTACACCCGGAGTGTCTGGCTGGGAACAAAGTCTGTGCATAGATTAATATTTAGTTTTGCAGCACACGTTGTTCAGCACATACGGTATCAGGAGACTAAAAAAACATCATAACTCCCCCTGTGTGCAACCTTGCTGTGAATCCCATGGCTGAATCAAACAACATAACAAAAATAACCAAAATAACAAGAACCAAAAAAAAATGCAGTCCACAGATGGTTTCACATGGGGGAGTGCATGAGAGGAACTGGGTCTTTCAGACACATCCATGAGTGAGGTGAGCGTGTTTCAACAACCTATGTCTATGTATCTGAGAGTTAAATACTATTAGAACAGGTTCAATTTGAATAAGCAGCTTGTGTTTTGCTATTGAACTCCAATAAAAACTTTCAGTGTGTGCGTGCATGTGTGTGTGTTTGTGGTCTAAGTATTGCTTGTGTTGTGGGGACCTAGATCTGTTCACATCGTCACATAGCACAAACGTTAACAGTTTAAGATGAAGACATGATTTAAGGTTAGGTTGTGTTAAGGTCAAAGTAAGTTGGTGTGACGTCCTCTGAAGTCATGAAGACACAACTAAGTGTGTGTGTATGGCCCAGGTATTACTCATGTTGTGGGAGCCTGAATTGGTTCACAGAGTCACATTTTGGGACCAACAAAATAAAATAGAAAAAAGAAAATCCGAATTTTGGACTCACTAATCCTTCTTCAGCTTCTTATCAGGATTTTATATTTTGTTTTTCCTCTAAAGATATATATTTTGGTTGAAAAAAAATCTCTCAAGTGTGACGGAGAGAAGAAAAAGGTCATTGTTTATCAGCGAGGGTGTATTTCCAATAAGTGGGCTCTACTTTGGCGGTCCGCCCAGGTAGATAAAATCACTTTGATTAAACTTACATAAATGTTACATTAGAACGTCTCATTTTACCCTTCAACACGTTTTTGGCCTCACATCTGTCTGAGTTGCACTGCAGGAACCAAGTGGGGACTGGAGGCTTTCTCTGTGTGCAGCAGCCTGACTAGCATCTGCAGACTGCATGTGAAGCATTTAGGGGCATCAGTAAATTACAGCTATAGAAAATAGCTTGGGTTATGTAACTATGTCTTTTTTTTATTCAGTCACAAACAATGCATGATAACTCCAATTGCTATTGAGTAAAATAGCATGATGCAATGTATTGAGAGGAGAGGATTTTTCCCCATTCATGATAACCTCTGAATGCTCAAGTGTGCATTGATCATTCTGTACTGTAGAGGGGAGTTTTTCTCATTCCTAACAATTTGTCATTTAACATTTCATACACTTTTTTCTCTTCTCAGTTCAATTGAAAAATGGCAACCATTCAACTAAAAGTGGATCTTGTAAAGTATATGGAGGAAATTTAAAACTTATCCTGAAAGTCAAACGCAAAGCAGCGTTTGCGCAGCCTTTTTATTTTCCCCTGTATCAACACAGAGAGGAAACAGAGGCCTCCCTGAACTAATTTCGCTCATGAACACTCAGTCATTTGTTGAGCACCACACAGCAGGCCCTGCTGTCTGAGGCCCGAGGATTAGGGCTCAATATTTGTAAACCTCGGTTGGCTTTAGTGCGGAAATGGGGAGTGGAGAAAAATGGGACGCCTTGGCAAAGCAAAGTGTGAAAACTATCAAATTGTCAGCCATGACAGAAACAGTTACACACACTGGCTTCTGGCTGACACAGAAACAATACACTGTTAAACCTATCAGACACTATGGCCTTGTTTGCATGAACGTGCGTGAGTGTGAGTTCAATGGTTTTGGGTTCTTGTGTGCAACAAAAAGCAAATTTATACACTTAATAAACACATTCATGACACAACCAACTTTTTGCAGTAACAGATGTTCCAATCCACTCAATACTTCATTAATCTGATTGTATAGTATGTCTGTTATTGTAATTATTTGTTCTATAATTAAATCCCTTTACATGAAGGCCAAGCCCCTTAACCTCTCTCATAGTCTTTGACCTCCTCCTCACTGGAATATACTCCCACAATGCACATTATCAACCTCACAACGGGCCCATAAAGAACTAAAAATCCCAGGGCCTTATTTCCAGCTGTGACACACAACCCAGACTTACTTAAGTCCTCTACTTTGACCTTTGTTTGAAAAGTCTCGTTCAGCCCAAGGCCGCGGCAGTAAATTCATATAGCTATGAAATTAATGTGGCAGAGAGCCCATCGAGTCTTTCATTAATCACGGCCAGAGAAAGGAAGAGACAGGTTACCCAGTCAAGTATTATTTTCTGTTTTTAGAAAAAAAATCCTTTTTCTTTTGTAACAGGGCAGATTGTGTAATGATTGCACTCGATATTAACTGTGTTCCGCTTATCACCATCCACCCTCTTGTGAAATAGAGAAGGTGGTGCAGGATGGGGGGCGAGCACATCTGACACATCTGTGGGATCTCAGTGGCCTTAACGCTTTAACCTTTAGCACCTATAAAATGCATAGAAACACTCACACGTGTGAATGAAACATGTGAATGAATATAATGGAAACATTAAACTTTGCAGCTCTTTTTGTCAGATACCATAACAGCTGGAATTGCAACACATTTGTCATCTGTGGTCAAATGTGGGTCTGCATCTGCCTTTGATGAATAAACTGAGGCGGAGGTTGACAATTAAGAAAAACAGGCAGATGCCCTTTATACCTGTGAAGGTGAAGGGAAGTATACATCCTGCGGGGTAATTGTACAGGCAGTGAACCGTAGCGCTGACAATGAGGCATTGTGTCTGGTCGTGGGTATTAAACATCAGTGGTGTGGCCGGCCACTCTATATGGGACGTTCTGCGCAGTACTTAATTACACATGTCGTGAGCAGCAAGTGCTCGGAGCAGGAAATGACAGCCGAGTGGCGCTCACTTCAAACACAGAGGCGTAAAAGAGCATTCAATAACAACAGACCTAAACTCTAAGCGGGTCCTAATGGCCTGTGGGTGATGGATCAGAGGGGAAGGGGCCAGATGCAGGCCCACAGGCAGGAAAGTGGGTTTCACTCAAACACAATAATAAGAGAAATTTCATTAAGACAAAAGAAAGAAAGGAAAGAGAGAGGACTGCATTTGAGAGCAGTAAAAAATGAAATTATTGCCAGCACAACATTAAATGAGTATAACTTTACATGGAATAAACAGATGCTGTTTGGTTTACATCCAAATACATAACTAGTTGTTTGCAGTTTTTAATCGATATTTCAGTTTTTGAACAGAAAGTTAACTCCCAAATTAAAATGTAGTTATTTCTGCTAAAAAAGTACAAGAACTCATAATGTAGAGTATATGGGACCCTGGGTGTGGAGGTGTGTGTGTGTGGGGGTTTTGGGCGGCTCAACTCGACAGACGGCTGGCATATCTAAAAAATCTCCCACCTATTAATGCTTGACAATTTAACTAAATCATTAATGTTTTTAAACAAAATAGCACTGCAAACGGCTTTTGGTGGAGAAGTCAACCTTTTCATAATATAATATGTGTGGTAGAGTAATGATTAAAGCGAAGACGCTTTTCTAAGCTTTTTTGAAAGAACACAATGTGCTTGAACAAGGAGCGACTATCAAAATATATTCAATGATGTGCGGCTTTGCTCAAAGCACCTTGACTTATCAGGAATTGTGCATGGGTGTTGAACATATAATAGACCCCTCTATGTAAATGTCCCCCCTTTATGGCCCCCGTGTTTGAGAAATCCTGGATCTGCCACTGGATTAAAGAAAAGAAGAATACAGGCTGTAAGAATATTAAACAAGATTATTTGAAAATCTGGAAACAAGGGAGAAGAAAACAATTACAAGTGACTCCCTCAACCAAAGATATTGAATTCCAATGGAGGCCCACAGACAAAGTTTCAGTTTTTGTTTTTCTGGACTTGGAGTGAAACGGAAAAGAAGAGAAATGACTGTGGATGGAGTGGGTGTGGTGCAAGATCTGAGAAACACTTGACTGGACGGACTCACTGGCCCTCAGTGATCTTTACAAGTGGCACATTTACGCACATCCACACTTATAAACACACGTATACACAAAGTCTCCTTTTCTGTGACTCACACACACTGAGCTCCAACTCCAACTGCCTTTCTGATCACAATAGCCCCGCTGTGCTGACAACTCAACTGGAAGAGAGCTTAACCTTTGACCCCTGGGGTCAGCTCATTAACACTAACACTCCTCCCCGGGATGCAAATGACCAACTTATGAATAATATGACATGCAGGCTTTATGGATGATTGATAATACGCTGTTGCTTTGTGTTTAAAAACATTGAATCAGTTGTTTTATGTGACCTTGGTAGTTTGTTTTGAATGACTTCAGGTTTTGAGTTGTGATAATAGTTTTTATTTGATTATTTGAATCTGAATATAAATTGACAGTGTTAGGGACATATTGTTAATGAGGAAAAGGTCATACTATAAGGAGAAAAAAGGAAAAGAAACATTTATGTTCAATTACTGTTTCTGAATGATCTGCAAAAAAAGCGATCCACAAAATATCAGGTCATATTTACTCAATACACAATATAAAACATATTTCAAACTATGGCTTTTGTTTGCACATTATTTAGTTGGAAATTCAGCATATTAGAGGGAATGAAGCAAAAGTCACACAGCTTGTGGATACACTTAAACAGCTCATCTGTTTCTTTTAAACAAACCACTACCACTTCAGATAGAATAAAATAAATGATCATTTCCTGGGTGACACTAGATGTTTATGGAGGTTAATGTAGAAGCTTTTCCTGAAGTGGCTAAAAGTGGTATTACAGCTTGTTGCATGTATCATATTATGGTTCATTACTTAAATGCACTGTTGTTGAGTACTTTTAAAACAGGTGAAGGCGCTTTGCTGAATTTTGAGGTTGAGAGCAGCACTTCTCATTAGGAGCGGAGCGGTTACAGAACCTCATAATTTGAACCGCTGTAAGTACGCAGATAATATAAGGTCAATGTCGAGAGCGAGGAGGCAGGCGGGCCTGATGTTTAGCTGCATGTAATTGGACAGAAGTGTAGGAGGCAGGTGTGTAGCCATTGTTCAAGTTGATGGGATTATTTGCACCTCTCAATGCTGAAAAAACAGGTATCATCAGGAGGCAGTCATCTAAATTTACAATGGCTGGATTTAGGTTTTCCTCTCTTCCTCCCTCCATCCAGGTTCTGTAATTACAGCTGCTCTGTAATTAGGGGCAGAGCCTTCAGGACCACGGTGACTACTGTCTGCTTTAGAAAGGGTTTAGCTGAGAACAAGACTTCAAACTGGGGGATGTGGAGAAAGTACAGTATTCCTGTTTTGCTCTTTGTTGCTTTCAGTGTTGGTGATTGAATTCCCATCCTTAGATGCATCTAATACATAATGCAATTAAACATAATGTAAGTACAGTTCAGATTGAGCGAAGGGTTTGTGAGGATCTTGTGCTTTTATAACATGTATAAGACTTTTGAATCAGCTACTATGTGTAGTTTGCAGTTGAAATATCACCAGACTTTTAAAGTTTCCAAATGATTATTCAGTCAATAGTGGCACAGGAAACTGCTCAGGGTCTGTGATCATACACCCAGTCAGGTTGAGTGATGGACTATGTGGAGAAAGGTATCATTAGCTGAGGCCCTGGCTGTACAGTATGTACATAGACCCAGAGAGAGCGTAGGATTAAAGACAGATTGCCCGGGTTATGTCTGAGTGAACTCTGAGTTTGTGCGTGTGTTCTGTGTGAGCATGATAAATAAGGTTAGTGGTTAAGACTGTATTAGGTTATTCCACCCACCTGTGAAGTCCTGTCTGTATAAGCTAGCCCTCTGTGCAGGCATTGATCAGACTACTCCCCTCCTCAACTAAAACATTACATCTACACATTTTTGTATCAAAATATAAAATGTACTTCAATGTATGAATTTCTAATCCTTGTTTGATTAGTTTTGCAGGGCCCCTTTTTAAAACTGCTGGTTTGGAAACTGCAAAAGTGATCTATGATTAACCAGATCCTGTTGTTTTGCACTGATTTTATCAGAATAGTTTTTCATAAAATGAAACAGAAAAATTCTCAATTACTGTTCACAGACGTTTTTATATTGGTTTTAATGATTTACTTAACTGGGTTATTCTTTCATACATTGTATGTTGGCTGTTTCAGAGGTCTGTTTAGCAACTGTCACAATCTGACACAAGTCCACCACTTTTCAAAATAAAAGCTCAGTATTCTGGTTACTATAAGCATAGCAGTTACAAAGCAGCAGCGCTAGTTATCTGATGAAAGAAGACATGTTCAACTAGATCCGCAGACTGTCCAATTGACTGCTAAGTGTTGGTCGCCTATTTATTTACATATTATTATTATTATTATTATTACATTTATCATTTGTCGAAAATCGCAACAAATTAGAAAATGCACTTCCATAAACCATCAACAATTCACGTGTTCAGTGTGAAAGCGAAAAGATGAGTGGTTTTCAAGATATGATTTCCACATACAGACAGACATTTGTGGAATTAGTGGATGGTTGAAGCCAGAGACACACCACAGTTAGCAACCTCCATGACAAAGCTATGTGTAAAGGGACAACAATGCAAAAGTTACATTGTTAAACAAAAAAACTACTACTTCTATGTACTGTAATTCCTCTTCTATTCAACCAAATTATTTATCAACCAGAAATGTACAGCAGTAAATGCCTGTGAACTGTTTTACATAGGTTATGTAACAACGGTACATTTACACTGGCATTACAAAGTAGTTCCAGCATAAAGCTCAGTGTCATGGTCTTTCTGTATAGTCCTATATCACTAGCCACAGCACCTTTCATCTCCCATTCGTGCCATCAATCCAGAAATATAATGGCAGAAAAAAGAAACATATGCTTAAGTCAGGCGCATTTGCTCCTGACCTTCCTTGCCAGGGTGCTCTGTAGCTAAGCTGCAGGGATTTGCACCAGCTCAACATTTACACCATATGGATGCTTTATTACACAGTAATGATGTCTCTTTCTGTCTCCCTCACTTCTCTCTCTAACTAGAGATGATTTGAAAAACCAAACAGCCTCATGTGTAACCAGGTGATTAGAGGGACTTAAGGGGGATTTAATAGAATTCTGCAGAGGAATGTGGAGGCATATTTCTGCGGGCTTTATGTGAGCCCCCTGTCAGATACAGAGCATCCCGCAAATGACTCCATATGGAGTCATTATATCAGATACAGTTTATTCTGTCATATTTAACTAACTCCGCTAATACGATGCACGGAAAGTACAGCAAGAGAACAATGTAAACATGGATGACACAACATTGTTGTGAGAAATTACCATATTAAAATAATGTATGAGGTCGATGTGAGGTTACAAGTGTTACGATTACCTTGCTATAAATATAAGACATAACTCACTCTGTATATGTTATGACTATACTAAACAAACAATAGTGTTGAAGTCATTATATATGGGCAAATTAAAATAACATGGCGATCCATTTCCTAACTCATTTCTCCATCTTTACAAATAGCAATAATTGGATTTATATTGAAATGAGAGCCTGGCTACTTATTGATTTTGGTTACTGCATATTAGCAGGGAATAATCAATAAAGTGGATTCAGTACTTATTAAACTGGAATAAGCTGGGATGGCGTTTTTTCATTTGTCAGCCAATGACTGTTAATCTCATAACTGCTCATGATAATCCATTGTTCCTAATAGGGCCATATTACTATTGACAATGGGTCAAATTAGAGCAGTGGCATTGATCAGAGTGTGGAAATTTAAACATATTTGTGAAAATCACAATCAATCCATCAGGGAAATCCTTTAAATTTCAGGTCCCTGTAAATCCCCAAAGAGAAAAAATCTAGTATTCCACAGAAGTAGCTTGAACATCCAACCAGTAACAAAAAGAGAGAACCTTAATGAAAACAGGAATTTAAGGCGATGCTGTCAGGCCAAAGCCAAATTATAGCTGCTCGTTACTTTCTTTATCAGCCAGTAAGAATTTTAGTTTTGGGGAATAATTTGTAAAGGGTCAGTTTGCTAATGAATGCGATTTCAGTTGTGAAAATAAAACTCTGGACTCAGTTTGGGACATTGGGACAAACAGCTCTGACACAGAAGAGAGTGCTTCTTAATTTATTAGCGATCTGCAACATTTTTCACCTAGAATCCAAGGCAACTGGTGTGTCGGGACTGAAATGAAATTAGTGCTCTTCCTGAGCCGGAGAAAACAAAAGGCGTCCCCGAAAGCAAGTGAGGTCCCTGTCTGGCACAGTGAGGTCAGCGGGCTGAGGCCTACAGCCAACCCTGAGCCGAGCTGTGGCGCTGTGTGCAAATTGACCGCTTTTCTCCCATTTCATTTCTCATGCGCAGCGTTTGTGCTCTTCTTTTCATGAATGTAGGACCCTATCTTTGGCCCTCCCCCTCTGAAAGGGCCTTCCCGGTGACTAAGGTGACCTGCCACTGAGAAAAAGGAGGACCTGCCATGAACTGAGTGTCAGCCATTAAATATGATTTCGCCCCTGAATGGCGCGCAAACACATTCAACCACTGAAACTCATTAAGCCCGCATAATCTCTCTTTTCTTAAGCATAACAATGATTTCAGCTGGGAAATGCAATGGTTTTGGGGAGCTGAGCCATTGGTTTGAGTTGCATTCAGAGTAATAAATCAAGTCCAGCTTCACATCCCTGGCCCATTTGCCTAATTCAGTGCCTTTCACCATACTGGTCAATTAGTTTAGAGCAAATATATTCAATACACAAGGCAATTCACAGACATGGCATAATAAATCCTGTGGCTTGGAGACTGTCCAAAATAACCTTTTGCTACCATTCTTCGCCTTTACAAACTCTACAAAGGTACCAAGAAGTGTCCGTTACCGATTAAAAACTAACTGTAACAATCACACTCTGCATCAACGCAACTGTGGCTCAAGGTTTAAACAACTGAAAACTGTTAGAGATAAATCAGAGGCAGTGACAAACCATGTGGTGAACTAACATGTTATGGAAGCTGATCCTGCTTAAAACTCAAATTAGGTCACTGGGAGTGAGAGAGGCAGGAAATGTAAAAGATGCCAGCTCCTGTCTGACAAAGCGAGCTGCCTGTTTGATTCCTCTCACCCCACTTTCACTCTGTCCGTCTCTACCCATCCCACCCCGACACACAAATACCTCTAAGGGCCTGCGTTTTTCTCAATTATTATTTTTATTTCTTTTTAACAAAGTTTCCGTGCAGTTTATATTGACTTTGCTTCAAAGCTTGCAGGAGGGCAGCTATAGTGGCTCAGCCTGCTAAATTACAGCCGTGCGGACTGGGAGAGGTGGGAGCAGCTGTGAGGAGGGTTCTCTGCAGTCAGACCATTGTAATCTGCATTAACCACATTGCAAGGGAGTGCAAGGGGTCAAAGTCTTTAAGTGCCTGCAGGGATGGGTGCTTGTGGATTACACGTTATCGCTTAGAAAGGTTGTAATAATTGTACAGTGCTGCTTGCCCGCTACCTGTTGTTCACCTAGGATGACTTACATTGAAGTGTTCATATAGAAGACAACCCTCATTGTTATTTAGGTCTGAGGAGCGGAAACATAGGCAGGAATCAGGTGTCTTTTACTAGCATAAAAAATAATAAAATGCCATTCTCTTAAAAATACAAAACTCTGTAAATTGTAACAAAGATTTCATTTGACGTATTTTGAGGTGAGAGGACATGTCACCAGGATCAATCCATACTTTATCTCTTCCTGGTAATGCTGACCAGATTAAGTGCATTTCCTGGAAGGTGTTTGCTGGAATAGCTTTGGCAGAGGCTGTATCCTGCGATGATCTGCCCTGTGTTCTTTGACAAAGCATTAAACAGTGAGCGGAGCAGGAGTAACCTCGTTTTCTGGTGGCCCTTCTTTTCAAAGAAGCCCAAAAAAACATCATCAGTTAAATTTTTTTCTGCACATTTCAATATGTTTTCCTTTCGCACATCATCCGTCAAACAGAAATGGAGTGCAAATGATTTCAAAGAATTAATGAAGTAAAGTCTTGCTTTCCATCCAGACTATGAATTATTTATAGCTACATTTCAGAGTGATTGAAATCGCAAATTAATCCCATTAACCTCTCCGATGGCAAGAATAAAAGCATATGTCTTGATGAATGTTTGCTGGACTCAAATTTAGTGCCATTGAGAGCAGCTTTTCCCAGGCAAAGCCCGGCAGACAGATTGTATGCCATGTCGCACGGAGCTTATACAGATCCTCGCAGTCTCTGTCTGAGTCTGCGGAGGAATGACAGAAAGCTCAATGGAGGCGTCTGTCTCGAAGCCCAGCACCCTGTCCGATCCTCTCCCCGTATACCGGCGGGCCCGTGATGAATGCACGCAGGGCCCTCTTTCCCCCACATACATCTGACATTATTAACACAATATAAAATGTGATGGAGCGCTCTGCCATGCTGCCGGGGCCCCCGATCCAGCACAGCATCGCTACGCCGTGATTTATTCCCACTACCATGAAAAAGTAAGCGTGCCATTAAAATCACAGGTGTTTGGAGGCCACACGACTCGCCGGGCGCGATCGATAATGTCACTCTTTTACATGGCTCATTTTGAGGCCGCCGCAGCATCATATGCCATTAGTGAAGCCTTGATCTATTGAGGAGCCAACCCCTGTCTGGCTCTGCAGCTATGGGCATGCATAGATGTAAGCTAACGAGGAGTATGCACATGCATGCACACCTCCTCCTTAACACACATACATGCATGCACGCTCACAGAGCTCGTGTTTACAGTGTCTCCACCTGCACACACATATAATTCAGCTGAGCTAATGTAGGAGATAATGTACTGTAAATGGCAACAGCTCTGATTGATACCCGCACTTAGAACAATTACTGGGTGTAAAAAGATTCGGGAAAGACAAAAGTTTGTGCTACTTACCGTAAGGGTTACCTACAGTGGCCCGGGAAAGTGATTTGTTAGTGTTTGTTGAGCGTGTTCCCGAGGCTATAAAGTGTGGCACCGGCCACACATAAGGACTAATGTCCTGATTCCAAATGATCACGTAGCACAACGTATAAAAAGAGTGTGCTGTTTGTGCCCTCTCACAACAACACTTATTATATACAAACTATTTGCTAATATCCCTTAATGCTGCAATTTCATTTCAGGTGTAGAGAAGACAAAGAGCCACCTGATTTATTCATTTATTAAATAAATAAATATTATATAAAATATCTTGCATTCTGTTAACATATAACTACACTTCATCCTGAAATGTTTAAAAAAAATTTCTACTTTCTGCTATAAACTATGACATGAAGTAGGTGCCTTTTTTATTGCAATATTTTATTGTTTATTGGTTTATCAATTAATATCTAGCAAATATCTCTATTAATGTATTGCAAATGTTATCATAATGTTAAAAAAAATGTCCATTACAATTTTCCTGAATCTTTGGAAAGAACTATTAGGCAAAGTAATTACCTTTTTACTTTTTATTT
Source organism: Limanda limanda (assembly GCF_963576545.1). NCBI lineage: Eukaryota > Metazoa > Chordata > Actinopteri > Pleuronectiformes > Pleuronectidae > Limanda > Limanda limanda. Next base: position 13,211,549 of record NC_083638.1, read on the forward strand.
TTACATTGGAATTATTCAAAAAAGAGGAAATTAATAAAGTCAATATCCAAATTCTAACGTTATAATATTGTAATCTGATAATATAATAACATTTTAATCTGGTTCAAAAATTCACATAAAGTCAATAAACATGTTTACTTAAACTTTTTCAAGCAGACATAAATAGTTTTTATTTCCATGCTAATTCTGATAAATTCAAGGAAGGTATGCAAAATATTTCTGGAGAGGAAGACTATTGTTTCCTCAGCAATTCCCTGATAAAATACAACAGTAGATTATGGGAAAGCGAGGATGGGGTGGCCGTCCTTAACTTCCTGGTCGCTGAGAATGCATTCCGGACGACATTGTATAGTCAAGTTGGTGAAACAAAACGTCTATTCAAAGCAACTCCTGCGAGAATGCATAGACTTCGTGTTTTCTGAAAGCAATACATTTGCATACGGCTAAACAATGGACATAAATATTCTTTTATCGTGTATTTAATTATTGGAATTAAAAATGAAAACAAAGTTCATAAAATGATGAAATGAAAAGAAGTCCTTTTCAAAAGACGCCTATTTTCTCCCCTCACTCACCTCTCCCTCTCCGTTCTCTTTCTCCCTCTCTCATTCTCAGTACAACTGCCATGAAAATGAACTATTAATCTGTTTCCCAAAGGAATTCCTCATGCCACGCAGGCCTGACAGCCGCACTACGACGGTTGTTGTGTGGTCAACAAACAATTTTCCTGGGCTTCACTGCCTTTGAAAGGCACTTTTTCATCCCGACCAGATCATGTGAAAAATGTCGTTGTCAAAGGTTTTTCTCCTGCTTTTCTTCTTAGACAAAGATGTCAGATGGAGAGAGTTAGAATTTCCAAACATGTTAATCCGCGTGAGCATAAACTCAGCCCCTTCCTCCACAGTGCTCGAGAGTTCATTCAGCATGTTGGAAATTTCCTGTGCTTGAGCAACACAAGTGTGCCTTTGAGTCAGGATGCAATATGTCCTTAAACTGAAAGAATACAGGATTATGGCGTGACGCGACCCCATCAAACAATCGATGCAAGCTGAGAAACGTCTGTTTCTCAAAGCTGCCCCTGATTTCATGAAAGAAAATGACACCTGTTGTGTAACAATGGAAATTATAACACAAAGCACTGAACTATTTTGTAAGACACAGTTTGGAATATATTAGCAGGAAATAAAGTAGGTATATTAAATGGGGATGGATGTTAGATGAGTGTTTTATCAGTGTGTGTAAACTGAGGGAATTGTCTTTCTGCTCTCTGACACACCCCCAATAAGACCATCTCTTACCGGGTCGGCGGGTGTGCAAAGGTGAGCCGCCTCATTACGGCCGCACAGCGGCCCCGCCTCTTCCTGCCTGCCGCCCAAGCGCCACTGAAATCCACCCATCATCCCTTCATCCCACCCCTCTCCTCCACTCTAGCCTCTCATCACGATCTCTCCTGTCATCACACACACACATGGCCAGTCACACATGCCTCCTGATTGATGAGGACACTTTTGATAATGGCATCAGGAACCGGGGCGTCTGCCTTGTCATTAGATAGTATCAGGGCTGTCTTATTACAGCGGAGGGAGACCCGAGGCAGACAGACGGGTTCCTCGGAGCTGTGTGCGATACGGCCACAGATACTGAAGCTCTGCAGCGGCTCAGTTACTCCATCCATCACATGTACCAAAGTTTGTTGAGCTCCCTCTGATTATATAAACTCCCCTATTGTTAAAGTGATGCCTTCCTTGTAGGAGTGACAGCGGTGACAGGAGTTTTAAGTTATTGTGTTAACTTTTTCCTAATTAATCTGTTCAGTATTATTCTCATGCAAGAGCAAGGGGTAAGAAAAGGAACAAGAAGAGGATAAAAAAAATTGTTTTGTTGTTGTTAGTCAAGCTGCTGTACATTATTCTTCTATCCTTTTACAACTTGAATCAACCTCATTTCATGACAAAGAAATCCCACAGGCAACGAATGAATTATAATGGTTTTGTTATCTGTGCGTCTTCTATTAATTCAGCACAAAGGTGACGTAATGATCAAAAGACGGCAGAGTGAGAGGGGCCCTGCCAACCAGGATAAGAACCATACAGCGCTCACAAAAGGCCCGGGCTCGCCAGTGAAAGAATAACTATGGTTTGAATTATGGAAAGATCTGAATGGTGACTCTCTTCTGTACAGATGGTTGCACACATGAAAATCTCAAGGCCTGTATAATTGTATTGCTAATAAGGAGTAAAGCCAATTAGGCATTTAAGAGCGCTGTAATCACTTGGACAGACAGAGAGGAAGAGAGGAGCACGTGAAGATAGAAAATCAGGCCAAAGGACAAATGAATGCCTCCCTTATTTCTCTCCCACACTGACAACCATAATTAGACATAAATTGTATGTATGCCACTGAAAAGTCCCCACAGAAGCTTTGTTGTATCTTTGCTGCTCCTATACTGTGATTCATGTTTAAGAGGTCTGTATGACAAGAGAAACAAAGGGAGAATAGAAAGGGGCATTGCTGCATAGCAACCATACAACAGAAACGCCGTATGATATATGACAGGAACAAGAAATGGTGAAAACTTTGTATTTTTCTGTGTTCATAATCTTTGTAGACTCACAGAGTCAATGTCCACTCTTTGAACCTCACAATGATTAAACCACGTTTTTAATTGTACTCTTAATTCATATCATATCATTTTTTAGTAAGATTTTGATATTGCAGTGATTTCTCTCAGCATTGTACAACAATTGTCATTCACTGTCTTCATTAACATTATAACTCGTGGAAATATACACATTGAGTTTATAAAGTCATTTGTCAAAGTGTGAGAATTAAGATGAGATCAATATAACTCAATAAAACAACTCAGAGTGTGTCATACCTAAAGTATTCTAAAAATTGAGCTGAGCAAATGATTCTTGGACATGTAGTATTCAGAAAATGTCCGGTTACTTGTTTTGATACTTTGATACTACTTTACTTTAAATACAATTCTTAATCAGGTGTGTTAAATCAATACACACAGAATGTTTTCTCAGAAGCTGAATCAACACATCGACATTAGAATGATGCAGCACATATTTGAGGTCATCAGGAAACACAAAAACACCAGTGTATTTGTTTGAAAAGAAGTTAATAGGTGACTTCAACCCCATGCGTCATCATGTTTTGATGCTCACAGTACGACATTAAAAAGTTCTTACTGTTCAAATACAGCTGTTTTCATGAGTTGTTAGTTGGACTGAGTGTATTTTGTGTTTCAAAAGGCTAAAGGTCAGTTCTGGACAGTTCTCAGCTGACAACCTTGAGAACGTGCAGCAATTGGGCAACTTTGACTTTTCACCCATCTCTGAATAAAATGAAAACATTTCTGGAAATTTGTCAATCACGTGTTTTCATGGTTAGCCTTGCCCTTTTCAATTTGTACTACACAAGATCTTTCATCACACCTGATGAAAGAGTGGAACGAAAGCTCAAACCAAACATAACAGCATGTGTAGGACAGAGCTAAATGTACCACTGCATGCGGCTTTAAGTGTTGAGGGGGCTGCTCTATGTACCAACAGTGCAGACAGGCCATAAAATCCTACAGACAAGCTGTCTGTCACAACATTTGTTTGCCAGATTGCATTCCTTTCTGCCACTGAGAGTGGCCATAAAATGAGGGAAATTCTCCAATCAGCATTGCTCTGGTCTCTCCCACTGCAATATGTCTGTAGTCAAATATGTTTAGCGGCGGTATTGTCAGCACAAAGCCTTGTGCCGGGTCCTTTTTTTCCATGTTCTGGAACTTTTTAGATTTCAGGAGGCCATGAGGACAAAAGATGGGGGGATGTCTATGAGGACTATCAATACATTTAAACAGGGGCATGCATTTCTCATAAAGTGGCTCCAAAAGCAGAGCGAGCCAATGGGAGGGGGGCTGCTTGATCAACCCATAAAGGGAACCTCGGTTATGAACCAGAGAAAGAAAAAGAGGAAGAAAGAATTGGGCAAAAGGGGGAGAGAGAAAAAAAACTTTGAAAGAAAAGGTCATGAGTGGCAGTTGATTTGAGGAGTTTCTGCGACCCCACAAAGGGCCATGACATCATCAGGTATTGAAGTGAGAGAGGAGGAGAAGGGGTTCTTTAAAATGCTGGCCGCTTACCGAGGCCGTAATTACATTTGCGCTAAACATGCCCAAGTGCTCCTGTGCTGTTGGGGTGGGTGGGTGGGGGGGATCATTTTCATGGGTGGGGGTTGGAGGCCTGAATTAATCAGCTCTGTTTACTGTGGGGACTCTTTACAACAAAAATCTTTCTCACCAAAGCTTATTTTCCAATAACCTCATTTTCCCTGTGTCCAAAGAATGAATCTCCCTAAAGTGCAGTTGTCTGTTGGACTACCTGTTCACGTCAACTGTGATTGTAGAACCACCCAGAAAATTCAAACTGTTTAAAAAAAAAAAAAATGTTTTACCCACTTTAACACCACCCCTGACGACCCCTCAAACTCTGAGCCTTTCCACAGCACCGGGAGCATATAAAGCCGTTGCAGTGCATGGTGGGTAGGCATGGCATGAAGTGTACAAGGAAGGAATGCTATTAAGCAAGTTATGCACATAATGAATCTGAGTAATGCTTGGGAAAACTTTCAGTTTAGCCTATTTCTCAGTGAAAAGAACAGGCCAAGTGGTGAATACAGTAAATCACTCTTTAGTTCTGCCAGAGCTGTTTTCACCCAAGGCCAGTGCCCCTGAAGACTTCATCTATTTACAACCACATGGTGAGGCCAATCTCGTGTCGGGTTTTTAAATAGGCTCAAAATATACAATGTCTCCAGTGTTCGTGGTGTCAGTTTTAACGCCGCAGAGATGAGCCGAGAAACAATGATTACGTTGAAGCAGATTGACAAGTGCTTTAAAATGTGGTTTAACCACGTCCTGGAAAGTGGGAAGATATAAATCAGGCATTCAGCTTGGACAGTTGTGGCGACTGCGGTGTGATGCCAGGGTGACAAATTCACCAGTCAAATGATATTTGCAGGGGCTCGGGGCTTTGCTTCGCTGCCGCTGACACGCTACAGAGCAGCATTACGCGTCATCACCATGCTGAGAGACCCACAGCGGCTGGACTGCAGCACACCCAACCAATAAATCCAATTAGATTTCCCACGATGACACCACTCTGCTGTCAGGATGACACACTGTAATATGATGAAATTATACTCAAACACTTCTGATTTAGTCAAAGCCCTGCAGGACACTGCTGACAAGAATCACACAGCACCATGCTAACAGCTTATTCCCTGCATTCCTTTTATCTGCTTCGTGCTGAACCTTTATTTTCACACCACTAGATAGATTCTAGGGGAATTATTCAACGCTTTGATGCACAGGAGGATACTTGTGCCTTAAATACTGTTTTTAAAAAATAATAACAGTTCAAATTGCACCTCAGGTTTGGAACATTGTGTAAAACATTGCGTGTTATGTGTGAATGTGTGACATGGGTGCAGTTGGTAAGTTGGGCTAAGAAAAACATGGATAATGAAAAGTGTTCTAGGTTAGATGCAGAAACTTCAAATGTGTGTTCTCTAATCGTATTGGTTGCAGTGTTTCCCATAAATCATGTAGGCTGTGGCCCCCCACCATATTCAAATCTTTCCAGCTATTGATTAATAATGAACCAAATAAAATGTTTACACATTTCATAATAGCATGAGAGATAGCTACCTCGCTATTTGTTCACTTGCGCTATCATCCGTAAAGTTACCATCCACTGAGTCCTCACAGTTTACATACAAGTGGCATGTGATACACTTGTCTCTCTGTCGTGAGAGAACTTCCCTTTCACTCTTTAGTCAGTGTACCTGTCACTTTGAATCTGTTGTGCATGAGTGACGTTTGTGTGTGTGCATGTACACCCCTGTGTCTGCCACTGATAGAATTTATTCTGGAGAAAACAGTGCAAAAGTTATACAATACCAAACTATATGATGTCATCTTATGACTTCAATCGGATCTTTTGGCTGAAATTGAATATAAAAAAACATCTAAACTATATTAATTGTTGTTTTCTTTACCCTAAAATGGGCCTTTTATATTTAAATACTTTATTTTTGATTGAATATTTTATTTAAGCCTCGGAAGACACATTGAGGGATAAGACCCTCATTTACAATGGTACCGAGGGTACAATAAAAAAGTTGATACATTAAAAGTTAATACATTGAATAAATATCATAATAATTTATATTTACATCAGAAGCTGCCGCTCTCTATGGAGGCCGCCATGTTTTTGACAGTAGCCCAGACTGGACAAACTGATTATCTTTTTAGTTTTTATGACAACTGAAAGCTACCATAGGTTCTATTTCATGTTTGGAAGGGCAGGGAGGGGTATTCAGCTGCAACATGCAACTTCACCACTAGATGTCACTAAATTTGGCACACTGAACCTTTAAGTCACATCTATTATCCTATATCATGATGATGATTTGAACTATGCTCATTGTCTGACTTTTTCATGACATAATGTGATTGCTTGTTGTTACTTTACTACAATACATGTTAATAAAAGAGTACATATATCACAGGCATATTGTAAATGAACCTTGCATAGCCTTTTAAAGAATGTTTGAGCAATGCATGTCCCCAAAAACACACTAACACGTTCCCATACTGAGTGGACTTTAATTCAGCTGCAAGAAATGATTCCCTACCCGATGGATTGGATCTTTCTAGCCTCAAGCTCTTATCCATTTTCTCCTTGCCATGATCTATTTTATGGATGTTTCTCCATGATGGCCACATGTTGCCATTGATGGTTTCCTTTCTTTATTTCTCCAAGGACTAAGAACACCTGTCTGCTTTAATCGCTAAGACCTTCCCAGCAGGAATGCCATCGCTGAATGGACACTGACATCGACAGAAACAAGATAGTATAGATCCTCATTCGGCAACAACAAAAGAAACAGCAAAGAGATCAACAAGAGAATCCGTCGGTTGGCCGGGTACTAAAGTTGTCTCTTTGCAGTCTGCTGCTCTATGACTCACTGATATCATAAAGGAAAGAGACAGGGCTCTCAGCCGTGACTCACTATGAAAACACAAGGATTGTTGAATGAAATCATATTTTCACAAGTCTCTCCAATTATGTGTCATCCTCATATCCACCATGACACACCAATAGGATTTTCCCAGAAGCTGAAACAGTCATCAACATCATGTTACAGCCAAAATAATAAACTAGAATCCAGGAAAAGCACAAAAATATTGAACTTGTATCTGGTATTACAGTGCATTTTTAAATTATCACATAAAACTGCTGATTGACGGAAACTTTTAGTATGAGAATATATTTTCCAACCACAAAATGACTCCAACATCTTATTGTGATTAAGCTTGTGTCCATTTTCACCTCCACCAAGGTGGTCGTGTTGTTATCTGTGTATTTTGTCACTTAGCAGGATTACACAAAACTACTGGATTGATTACAACAAAACTTGTTCATGGACTTCTCAAAGAATAATTCATTATTCGCATTTTTTTCAATTATCTTTCAAGTTGTTTTCCCAGAAAGACACAGAAACCCCCCCCCCACACACACACACACACAGTAACTTCATTATTCTCGATACAACATGAAAGCATATCCAGAGGTCACCAGAATCATTCTGGGAATTTACTTCCAGGGGTCGTCTATTTGCTCCAGTGAGGTACGGCCTTGACAGCTATGAAATAATCTACCAGTGAGGTTAACAAACTACATAGCTGCCTCTGGGGACAAAGCAGATCAACACTCATCATTTGACTAAAGAGCCGAATGCCCTCGACATCAGTCAACTGTCCCTCGCTGGAATTTTTTTCTGAATGCAAATAATGGCTAAAGTTTGCTCAGTGATGAACAGATTGGTCTATCAGTTTTTCATGGAAAACAATTTGTCCTTGAATGTGCAAACGTTTGTACTATTGGACTTTTATGAAAGGTTCCATTTACGATTTCACATGAAACTCCCCAAACCCCCACCACCTCTTAGTGAGAGATAAGGATGGGAGATTAATTAATATCCAACCTTACAGAAACACAAACACACAACGTCTGTAGCTTGTCATTACACTGGCAACAACTCCGTCACAAAATAATTGCATTTAAAGATACAGTTTGATCTCCAAAGTTTTCTAATGACATCAATTTATTTCATCTATATTCTTCCTCTGCAAAACTTATTAACTGTGTCAAAGTTCATACATGGATACAAGGAAACAATCTGCAGTGAATGATGAGGCTGTTTGGGAGGAGGTGGTTGCACATATGTACAACAAATCCCACAATTCCTCTCAGAAAGTTTCATTTTAATCACCAATAACGAATATGCATAAACATAATTATAGTTCAATATGTTATATTATTATAGTCCTGATATATAACTTTTAACAACAAACAGTCATACCAAAAATAAGTAAAATAAAAATTGCCCAATTAGCTTGAGGCATTGGCATGGGCGTTAATTCCTGACAAAGCCAGTGAAGGTAGCCTTCTTAGCAGCAGTAAAAGGTAGGATTATCGCCCTGCTTGTAAAGACTGCCAACCTATTTGGGTCAAGTGTAAAAAGCGTCAGGAACAACAGCTGAAAGTTAAGTCAAGGCAGGTGTTTGGGAAAATTACAGCTGCTGAGCACAGAACGGGTGATCTGTCAGAAGCATCTGATTTGTTGGGAATACTGTATACAAACAACTGTATACGACCTGCTGAAATCATAATATATCCAATGTAAACAGTGTATTAGCTTAACATATAACTGTTAATGTCATGCCGCAAACCTCTGGGCTTGCGGCGTGGTTCAAAGCACGAAAATGCTGGTCGGACAGCTGATGATTGGTCCCCCACTTCTGGTCCAGGTTGAGATGGCCCATCACATAGGTCACAGGATGGACTGTAATAATTTTATAGTCATTCATAGTAAACAGAGGAGGAACCAGACTTTGGGATCTCCTGGATTGGAAATTACAAAAGCGTTATATGTTCCCAAAATTTGTTCTGTAAAATATTTAAAAATCTAGTGGTTGCTGTGAAATTTTGTGCAGGTATAAATGACTCCCTGACAATGACTAATGATTTTAATCTATCCCCGAGTTTTCTTGACTACGTCTATTTCATAGACTGCCAAGAAATCTTGGTAGAATCGATTAATAATGATAAGGGGATTTATCTATTTTGAGAATCGATTGAAAGGTTGTGTATTTTACTCAAGAAAGAATGCAAAGCATTACCCTGATTTAATTACTCACTTGTGAAGATTTTCTGCTTTTGTTTGGTATGTGATAAAAAAAACATAATTTAGGTGTTTCAGACAAATAAATACAAATAAAATTAAATCTCTTTGGGGACACCAACACAGGCTTTTGAAAGTTGTTACAAGAACGTTTTCCCCTGTTTTCTGAAACTTGACCAATGGACCAAACAATTCAACTAGTTGATGCCTACGTGCAGTTTGCAGACAGTCATGTTACCCTCAGGAGTTGTAATAACTTTGGTGGGCCCTTGACTTGCATTTAGCACCATCATCTGGTAAATATTCCCACAAGCAGTGGTTATCCTCTCTATATTAACACAACTTATATGTCATCTAAAGATCTTATTTTACTGAGAACACATAGATGCAGAGGAAGATGCTGAACAAACACATTTATGCTGTGGCTTGTAAGTAGGGACCAGGACATACATCATGACTCTCCTGCCTGTCAGTGTGATGTAAATAAAGCCAGAGTACAGTAGTGTGACGGTGAATAGGATTCCAGTGAAAAGATTAAACCCTAGCGAGGAAACAGGCCCGTTCCAGAGAGACAGTGGCTGCTGAGGTTCAGGGATAGAGTTCAAAGATGACAAGTTTCCCACAGAGAAACACCCAGGGACTCAATTCAACGTGTCTTTTTCCATTTCTATGGAACAAAATTCATCTCCTTGTGAAATAAGATTGTGCTTCATTAGGTTTAAAAAAGCTTTGCATATCTTAGAGCTCTTCTATTTCACATGGGCCGGATATTTAAGAGGCCTCCAATGGGATTATTCTCCAGCTGTGGGGCTTGTGTGTCTGAGCATGTTTGCCCAGCAAACAGGCTCCTAAACTCACAAGCCAGTCACTCTAGCTACTGGACACTTCTGCCTCCAAAACTGCTTATAGATTTCCTTTGCTGTGTGGCCTGAGACAGGTCAGGGGGTCAGCCTCTTGCATGGCATGCTGGGAGTGATTGTTCTCCAAAGGCCTTGGGTTTGGAATCTATCATCATTAATGCACCAGTCTGCTCTTGTTAACTGGCTGCCGAAACAAGACGGAGAGAATGGAGGTCTTTTGAATTGGCTGCTTTTGAAAGGAGATCCGATTCGTCATTTCTTTTAATAAGTGGGCCAAATAGGCAAATGCCTAAAAGGTCACAAGGTCGGCCTCATATGCTGATTTGAGTCTAAAATTGAAAGTGTATATTTGAAAACGCATGATTAGCAATAGCATTAATACAGCATTATTAAATAGTGTGAGATTTAAGTAAAAGAAAAAGTTCCACTGTGTGACAGATACACGTGTAATTTCTAAAACAATATACAAGAACCATCTGCGGCATGACTAACCTGCAGAAAGACCAGGTTGCATAGCAACAGCTGCAAAATCTCACTCTGATGAATATGGCCAAATGTATGCATCCTCAGAAATGTTTACGTTAAGATGGTGAACCAGGGTTAGATATTGCGACCCGGGGCTAACATTAGTGTCCTCCATCACCCGGTCATGCACTTCTTCCAGCTTACTGCCATTAAAACTGTCCACATGATATAGGTGAGAGAAGCCAGCTGCTAATGTTAACATGAAGTCGTTCTTCCCCCCATCCCTGGTCCAAAGCAAACGATTCCCTCATTTTATCATTGTTTCAGTTTAACCTTTGACCCCATGTGGGAAACTAAATAATGAATTCCATATTTCCCCTATGGTAGATAGCAGGAGTGGCTGTTAGTGACCATCAATCAAAGCCAGCAGGGCTGAAAGGTCACATGACACTGACCACTGACTCACACAGAGGGTCTACTACGCAGAGACAAACCATCATGCAACAGCAGCGCAAAACCAGGCTTGAACCTCCATTTGCTAAACTACAAGTATACATGTTAATCCAAGTACATCAGCAGAGTCAGAGTCAATGTCTAACTTTCATAGAGTTCAAAATACTCCAACTATAATCTAGTAAGAAAAAAAACATAGGTGTTTAAAAAACTGATTCAATATGAATTGCGAGCAAAGACATGTGAAATTTCAGGCTTGTAATCGCCAACGGTTTTGTTTCAGGTCATCTCTTTTGAAATGCGGCAACTATGCACATTATAGACTCAGAAGCTAAATGCATATGTTAAAAATTTTGGGAAATCACATCTTTTAAATCCTTTATTTCAAAACACAGACATAGCGTGGCAAAAAAACCTGTAGATGTGCATTTTCATTTGTCCATAATTACACAATAATTTGTAATGAATAATAATAAATAAGACAATTTGTTATGAATTTATTAAACTTTTTTGAAGTACACAATGTGCTTGAACAAGTAACAATTTTTCCAAATATATTCAATGATGTGTGGCTTGATTCAAAGCTATAGAGCTAACAATGAACCAGGAATGCCTTAAATGTGCACCTTACTGACCCAGGAATTGTGCATTGATGTTGGACATTTAATTGGCCCCTAGGTGTAAACTGTTGCCCCTTTATGGCCCTTGATTATAAAAAAAACTAGATCTGCCAATGCCAAACATAAGTTATCCACACAATTTACATTATATTTATACTATACATTGAGGGCGAACATGTGTTAACTCCCAGAAGGGAAGAAAACAGCAACAACATCCGTCTGGAGAGAGGCACTTTATTTTTATACTTAGCACCCTTACATTGTGATCTTAAATATTGTGGCTGGTTATAGCTTATATTGATCATTAAGTATGACTAACTGATAATAAGACTAGTTTTGGATATTCTCTTCCAGCAACTAACTTGAAATATTGAATGGCAAAGCCTGGTCATTTCATGATGTGAGTAAACCGTGAACATTATGATGTTTACAGAACACAGACAATTATGTTTATAACCTTGTACCATGAGGATACCAGAGCAAAGAGAGAGGTAAACATCTCACATGAGTCCGAATATGCCTGATGTTTAGAAAAGAGCTTTGCTTCATTATTTCTTGTGGGTAGAGAAACATTTCTGCCAGTGCCAGCACTAGACAGCAGAATTTAATTAGGGCAAAAAGTGCAGAACAACAAGGTCTTAATTAGACAGGGCGGGTCACACGTTTATTGCAATTCCGCTCTGTGATGTAGGCTCAAAAGGTTGGTGCATTACGACATGGAAATCATGCACAGTGCACGTTTATATGATAAAAACAGGAAAGCAAGAGAATCACAGAGGAGATTGTATAAATGGGGGGAAAACTATGGAGAGTAGAGAGAAGAGAGAGAGAGTGTGGGACTTGCAGGTGTGTGTATTACATCTGAAATGACACCCGTTTTAATAGAGAGAAGGAACAAAAACTTTCAGAAACTATTGCTCAAGATAAGAACCGTGTGAAAAATCGATGGGGGAGCTCAGTTGTCAGTATGACGATGTGCTGACTAACTCTCGGAGGAGCGAGGCAGAGTGGGAAGAGGGTTTTAAGGACGCCCACTAGAGATAAGAGACCGTTCACATGGGAACAGCGGTAGCCCTTTAATTTTTTTTCTCTAAAGTCACCAAATCTTTAGAGGAACAGAGTTGAGTATTTGCCTTCCTCCTGATGGAGACTGGGATGACAGCTCCAGGCCCGGAGGAGAGCACCGTCGACAGTGGGAAAAGGGGAACGGGACGAGTGGAGTAATCTCCTCCTAAGCCTTGCCTATTTATCACGGAGGTAATGATAAGAATCAGATTTAAAGGTGAACCCTGAGATGGGTCAGAGCCTCACACAGGCGGTAATGCGATCTGCAGGGGAGCGCTGATAACCCAGGACAATACAGGGGGGACGCCTGTCAGATAAATAAAACAAACGGTGCAGGGCTATAAAAGGGAGCCCATGTGGCATCTGCTTCACAGAACAAGCGCACCATCAGTAAGAATAGGAAGAGAGGGATGGCCGGAGAGAGGAAGAGAGGGATGTTACGGAACAGATAAAGGAAGAGATGACTTATTTCAAAGGAGCTTAGAGACAGAGTACATTCAGTGTGGTGACAGAGACAGTCAGGGGTGGTGGAGGGGGGAGTGTGTTGCTCTGCTATCATCACACAGTAAATTAAGAGTAAAGTCTTGATTAATCAAACTCAATTTTGAAATTGCTATTGCAAAAATACTGGTGAATAAAGCTGGTTCCATTATAACCAGAGGTTTTGATCTACTTGATAATGAAACAATGAATCTGCACTCGGCAAAATACATAATTAACTCTCTTCAACATTTCCAGTAATTCAAATGGTGGAGTGTAAATAAATACTTATTATAAAATGATGATTACTTTTGCCGAGGAGGTTCAGTTTTCATCTGGGTGAGTTGGTTTGTATGTTAGCAGGATTAAAGAAAACCCGGCATATCACCCGAAGCTTGGTGAAAGAATGTGGTATGGGTCAGGAAACAACCCATCACATTTTGGTGATGATTTGAATCAGTGGTGGATCCAGGATTATTTTTCTTTTTTTCGTGAAGTGGACTGATATCTATGGGTGTGGCAATTAAGTGCAGATCCAAATTAAAATCTGGATGTTGTGAATTTAAATGTAGTTTCATTAGGGTACAGCTTGGTGGTGGTGTTTGGTTCATAAACTACATAAAGAAGTCTATATTAAACAAGGAATAATGTTCCCATTTACCAAATATGAAAAAAGTAAAAAAGCCAGACTACAGAAACAATGTTGTACTTCCCTAAACCACTGAGAGCCACAGAGTGTGCTTGTTTTCATAACAACCACTAGTTGATCTTAACGTGCACCTTTAACCTGAGAAGAGGATTTAATCAGTGAAAATGTCCTCTGCAGGGTTGCACTGGCATGAAAACCTGCAGACAAGTACCTAGCATCGCTGGGTTCTACTTCCAGCGTCAGTACAGGGCTGCTCGCTGGTGGGAGTCTTGAGCAGATTGCCCTCTGCTCGATATGTCGCCTGAGTGAGGTCACCCAGTGGCCTCGGGGACCCTCGGGCACTTCCCCTCTGAGGAACAACAAGTTCTTTGACCCCTGGGAATCTTCCCTCTCTGCAACGCGCGTGAAGTCATGTTTTTCCAGACCCTGCGCATGTTCTGGTGTTTTTCGTCCTCCCCAGCGTGCTGTATCAACACGGCTCTGCAGTTATGAAAATATAGCGAGGCACACAGAGGCATATCCTGAGCCATCGAGTGAACAATAGAAGAAAACATGTCACTGATATTGCACAGGTTGGTCACCTGAGAGAGGAAAGGAGCCTGTAATGTGTGGGCTGTTTGTCACTAATAAAAAGTCAATAGGGTTTGGAGGCGGACAGGCGCTTCCCACACAGTGAATTAATGGCCAGAGCTGCTGAGAATAGATGACTGATGATTTGGAGGGAGCTCTGGGGCCTATTGCCACTGTCACCTCAGTGTCTCTTGTGGGGTCTGAGTCACTGGATCATGTCACCCGGCACCAAGGAATCACCTCTGTGTTACAAGAGATAAAGATGGTTTGATGCTTCGCAGGCTTCAGTCAGTGCTCAGCCTGTGTAAACCACCTGTAAACAAGGCACAGCGGGACTCCAGTGTTTTTAACCCTTATTCAAAAAAATGATACAAAATGGAACAAACTGAAAAATTTTGCAAAATGCTGCTGAGCACCACCATTGATTTTGTTTGCTTTCCCCCCCTCTTCTTTGGAGAGGGAAACAAAGATGTTGTGGAAACTTCTGTACAGGAAGTGAACAACAAAATTACTATTTCCTGCTTTTAACAATTCCCCCAATACATATTTGTGAAGCGGGCGAGAGGCCTCATTCTTTGAGTAACTTAAACAAAACCGTATTAGTCATATTACATTTACGCAGAGACATTTTTTTAACTGCTTTTAATTTACAGCCGGACCATCTAAACACCACAGTGTGACTGCGATGATTCACTGGATCTCACAACTATGAGGCCGAGCTGTTTATATCTCCCATGAGATCATGTCTTACTCATATCATCTAAACACACAATTAGGATGCCAGCAGTGCCCAAGCATGACGTCGACCATCCTAATGTTCGTATGATCTGTAAATGAATCACACGCAATGGACAGATACGACATACAGGAAATGTTTTATTGTTAGGAAGTGGTTTGTTCTTTTTTCTTTATACTTTTATTGTTTCTATATTTACTAAAAGTTTGATCCAAATGAATTAAATAAATACATATATGTGAAGACGCAGTCCTTTATCAAACACTGCAGCAACCTGATAACTTGCTATTTACTAACAACACAACAGTAAACAGATTCACACCAACCCCCCCACATTCCACAGGTTTTGATTCCCATGTGTGCTGGAAACTCAGTTAACTCTTTGCCACATAATTACACATGCACACTCTTAAACATGCACATGTTTGCCCCCAATATACCACTGTTCTTCTTTTCTGTGAGTTCAAAGAAGTTACTTCTTCAATTCTGCTCGAGTTCTTTTTATTTTTTTCTAGCATCAGGGTTTTTCCCTTTGCTCTCAATCTCACTTTCTCCTCATTCCTCTTTCTTTGACTCTCTTGTATGCTGGTGTCTGCAGCTGTATTTTTAATCAAGTGAGGGATCCATAGAGAAATGGGCATTTCTTTCAGAGCATTACATTCTTCCCCCTCCTGTCTGTGCTCATGGATCACTGGTTAGCTTAGAAATACAGCCGGCAACAAAAGCAGCAGCTGACATGTGGGGCTTAATGGTAATAATGGCCATTTTTAAGCCCAATCAATCACATTTAGTGGACATCTCCATTTTTGCCCGTGAAAAGGTATAAATAATAATAATGATAATAAAAAAAAGAGAAACAGGAGAGGAAAATGTGGTCGGTGAGGAAAAGAAAAACCCACCTCGGTAAATATTTTAACTGCTTATTAAGATTTGGAGCGCGCCACAAAAGGAGCATCTGTGCTCCACGGAGCCGAGTGAAAGAAGAGACCCAGATGGTTCCTAGAACTAAACAGTGAAAACCGATCCATGAATTGGGCAAAAGAAAAGCCCATTTATTTAACTATTTATTTATTGTGTGTGTGTCTATGGGCCTGTATGCAGGAGCTTTTATACATGGGAGGACTGTATGCGTGCGCTTTTGATTGTGCAAATTGATCTGTAGCACTAAAGTTGCACTAACAAAAAAATCCTAAGAGCACAGAATTCTTTGGACAGCCTATAAAATGTGCAATGAATACCTCAGTTTGTTTATCTTTGCAAGGTCTAGATATTTCAATGTCTCTTCGCCTCTGCTTTTATGAGTCTGTGCGACTTGTGGTGCGATTCGTAAACACGCAACTCGCAGGTCAAAAAAAAGGATGGGGGAAGTGGGGGGTCCAGGTTGTCTTTGAGCAACAATGTAACTACTTTATGATCGAGTCCATTGCCGTTTTCTCGTCATGAGGAAGAAAAAATATATGTCAAAACACTAGAGCAAAAGGTATTAGTAAGAATTAGCAGTGAGTGTGCTGGGGATGACTTGCTGAAAGTTCAAATTACTCCCTCTTGGGCTCTGTCCTTCAGAATGATTAAGGTAAATGTAATAAGAGCCGAGCAGAGAACATAGCTTTTCACAAGATAATATGGAAAATTTTACAGCTTTCATCCCTTCCTAATCCTCCCTGCTCTTTTATCTTGTTGGCTTTTTATTGGCTGTGCAGCTCCTGGGAACTTTAGCCTAATAAAAAACAATCCTGCTGAATTTTCCAGAGGATTTACGCAGAATGCAAAAAGATGGGTATGTAGTTTCTCTGCGGACAGGACACAATGTCTGTTTTATTTTTTAATCAGTGCAAATAAGTGCGTGGAGGGGAGGCCTGTTGGCACAGTTTATGACAATCAGAGATTCCACTTTGTAGACAGCAGCAGGGAAGTGATATGAATTCTGGGTGACTGTAGTGAGTATAACTGAGGACTTACCACAGAAAAAGATCTAATTTAATTGTCAGATACTGTACAAACAACCAAAGTGTAAAATCTAAATGTTCTCTTTGTCACAGCGTCTAACAGAAAATCTGATGGATAAATACATCACGGAGCGAAAAGCTTGATGCCATTGGATTTACTTCTTCACACAGTCACACTCAAATCTTTGTCAAGGTATTACATTACATTTCATCTGCAACAGCTCTGTTCATTTTCAAAATCAAACTCATAAAAGCATCATATAAGCAATAACCCAAGCAAGCCCTCGTAGAAATTTACATATTAATCCAATGTTAAAAATCCACCTCTATTAAAACTTTTACTGGCTAAAATAAAACTGAAAATGCTTCATGACAAAATTAATCCGTCCTCTGCCAAGACTTTGTTCTGAGCGAGCTGCATTTCTGCAAGCATAAATTCCCAGAGTCCGCAGCACGCAGAGGTGTAAAGCAGGTGACTCTGCCTCAAAGAAACACGTCCTACACACACCACATATTCCTTCATCTTCTATCCCGGTGTGCAGGCTGTTGTCAGCAGGGGGCAAGAAAACGACCCACTCCTGCAGATAGAGTCACTTCCTGCACACAAAGCACGAGCTACACATCCGCAGCAGGGTGACACCAAACTGAGCCTGGAAGATAAAGACATGGTGCAGGGGAGATTTCTGTTTGGCTTGATGGGATAATTCCCACAAAAGGTGACTGTATTATAGCGTTATAGTTTAATGACGGAATCAGGAATCAAACCATGGAGAGAAAAGTATTTCTCCACTTGGTAAATATGACAATAGCAACAAAAAAAAGAAAACGATCAGAAAAAAAATAACTCTGACATATGACATATTCTTTAACATTACATTACATGTCATTTGGCTGACGCTTTTGTCCAAAGCGACTTACAATTAGTACACTCAACATTCATGAGGGGCCATTTTTAGGGGTTCAGTATCTTGCCAAGGACACTTCGGCATGCAGATGGGGAAGAGTGGGGATTTAAGTCTCCTTTTGAAACCTTTATCTTAAAAAGAAAAGAAAAACATGCTACTCAGTTGTGAAAAGGATAAGATAAAATCACCACACCACAAAAACAGAAAGAGGCCCCAACAAACTGAAACTTTTGAAGGAGAGAGCCCAAACTAATTTCTTCGAGGGAGGCCAGCACACACTGAAAAAAGGAGATCAATACATGACAGAGACAGAAGAGTTAAAACTACTGTTTGTTTCTGGTCATCACTTCCTCCATGTGTTGTGGGAACAATTATTTTATTAGCTTATTTGCTTCCCTGCAAAGAGTCAGATGAGATGTTCGATTCCACCCTCATGTGTGCATGTTAAAAATGGAGCTGGGCCCAGCAGGCCTCGCTTTAATTAGGACAACACATGGAAGCAGAAAGAAACTTTAGCCTGGCTTTCTGTGAGGGCAACGGAATCGACCTACCGGCCCCTCTGATTATATATCCACTGACTCGATCTTTCTTTTTTTTCAGATTTATGTGCATTTTATATATGAGTACATATAAACAACTGTGACCACAGTGGTATGTCCGTCTATAGGTGTCTGCCTGTTGCCGGGCAACCTTACTGTGATGTCAGGACTCCAGAAAGTTTGTCTGGATTTGTGAATGATATTTGATCACTCTGAAATGATTTTCTCTGTGTTTTCTGGGCGTGGACAGAATGAATGAGAGGCTACTGTCAATTACTGAAATGGACATGTGACAAATTAACATCTCATGATGCAGGGGGAGGGGACATGTTTAGGTAATTTCTTCAGCTTTTCTTGTGAAAATGAATTTGATTTATTTATCTATTCATTCAGGCAGGCTCATTTTAATGATGTGAGACTAACTATCCATTGGGTTCCCACATCAGGAGTGTTTTGTAAGGTGTTTTTTAAAGTGTCAATTGTTTTGTGTGACAAAGAACCTGAGTGGTGGTTAAGTGGTTTTGTGTTCTCAGAGATTTGTGGCAAGAGAGTGAATCTGTGTTCAAAAATAGGAACTGATGGAGGAGTGTTGTTGCATTGTTGTAGCAAAATCATTTAAGTCAAAAATGTCTGGTATCTCTGTCCTCTTCTTAATTCTTATGTCTTAATATCAATATTCTGAGGTCATAAGCTTACAAGAACACATTATACACATTGTTCTGAATAAAAGCATGGAACCTCACCAAACAGAAATCTGCCAGCAGGACTTTAATGATGTTAACTGGTTGGTTGTGGATAACCATGAGGAATACAGACTGTGGGTCATAGTCCACGGCCTGCGAGCAGGATTCCATCGTCCACCTGGGGTTAAGATGGTCACACACCATGTGCCTCTGTGTAAATAATCTAATTACAGCTGCTCAGCATCAGATTGATGTGAAACTGATTCATTTATCATGTGAACTGACAGGCAGGGGGCTCAGCGGCTGCATCCTGCCACTTCCTACTTAAAACACACCCACAATGTTGGTGACATGTGAAGAGGAGAGTCAGAGGGGCCCAGCTGCTGCTCCTGTTCCATAATACTGACCAAACCAAAAGGATTTGTAGAGGATCATTATCAGCCAGTGCCCAGATAGGAATCAGCCCTTTTTTTTAATATTTGGCCCTATGAATAAAATTTGGCCCTATGAATACAATTTTAAAACTAACAATTTAGTAGCACTTAAATGGCACTTACTTATAGCACTTTGTAGTTTTGCTTTTTTGAAGAAATTGTACTTTCTTGATTCTTGTAGTTCTGGGTTTGTACCCTCATGGTTGATGCACTTATTGTAAGGATAAAAGCGTCAGCTAAAGGAAATGAAATGTAATGTGATCATTACCAACATGATCAGTTGAGCAATTTAATTTGGGCAAACCTCCTCCAAGGTCCAACAGTTCCCTTAAAGGGAGAGTTCACCCAAAAATAAAAATGCCTTCTTTATCTACTCACCATTATGCAGGGGAGGGGATGGGTGAAGTCTTTGATTCCACAAAACACTATGGTATGTTTTCATTTTTGGTTGAACTATCCCATTAACCCAATTAGACCAGCTACATACGCTTATACACTAAAGAAAACTAAAGGTTTAAGCTATTCAATGTTTTTATTTTGTGTCTTTATCTGGTTCAGAGGCTTAGAAATTCAGAAAGTCAGACAATGTTAAGAAAAGTGAAAACAAGTTCCTGCATCTGCCCCCTAATTTGGATCTGCCCTAAAATATAATTCATGTTTTCCTGACCGCATCCTTCCACCTAGTTTTTTGCAATCCGTCCAGAAGCTTTTGCGTAATGCTGCTAACTAGCAGACAAACAAACAATCATGAATGAAATGAAACCTTCTTTGCAGAGAACAAAAATCCCCTGGGTTTGTGAGCAGGTGTGAGTGACTGACAGCTGCCTGACGCTGCTACAAACTAATAATAAATATGAAACCTTCTTTATTTACATTGCGGGACAGTAGAGTGAAACGAGGCATGTATATATGTCAAATAAGGATATGTTTGCTTTCTTGTACTTACACGGCTTTCATTTGAATTATTTTTAATGTTTGATGAGGTGTTAACTATAGTGACCACTGGAGAGGCCGAGAGTCCTGTTTCACTGAAAATGTTGAGCATGACGTGGTTTTAAATAGGGTGTCTGTTCTCAGTTTCAGGGACAAGGTGAGAAGGAGCTCTGAGTTCAACCCACTGCTCTTTTGTTTTGAAAATTGAAAATGTGAAGATTCTAGTGTGGAGAAGTGTATTTTACAAGAAAATATATTTTGTTATATGTGGCACTGGCTGGTGTAATGATAAATAAATTGTAAAGATGCTTAGAGGCACTTGGTCACTTCATCAGTATCTTTGGACCGTGATTTCGGAGATTCCAGGGAACACATTTCATACAATCTGAAATGGGCAAGTTTTCATGAAATTTATACAGCATATGAATATTACCAAGGACATAAACAATATTGACTGCCGTAACATTATTTTCCTCAGGATAAACCTCACAGTCCAGGATAAGGTTGGTCACTGTTATAAACCAACAGCCTAATTATAAAATATAAAGCATTTTGTTGTGGACTGAATACTTGCAATATATATTGTAGCGGATTAAACAGTTAAACATAATCACTATGTCAGAAGCATGTCCCCAAACCACACCAGTGTCACTCCAGGAACCGTTTACTGCTGCCACGCCATGTATGACAGGGCTAGTGAGAGATGGAGACAAAACAGGCTTCGCCTCCCAAAACATTAAAATAGAGTAATATAGTGATAAAATACATCACCTCATAAAAAGTGAAAAATGCTCTGATATTAATTTGAGGTCATATCACCCACCCATAAAAGCTCTACAAACACCAAATCCATCTGTTTACTGTCAATTGAACGCCTTTTGTATTGAGGCCTGTTATCCAGTTACATCCCAGATAACAGACTTTTAGAGTTTCTTGAATAATTGATGACTTTTAGAGTTTTTCCAGTTACTTGGCATCAATTTCATTCTGAATAGAGAAACACAGGATCAGTTTTAAGCTGGTTCTGCATATTTTAAAAGAAAGAAAGAGAAAAAAACATCTGTTAAAGCGAGTTGAGTCTGGTTTGCAATCTGAAATATGACAGACTGTACAATAGCCACTAAAAAATAAGTCACCATCTGAGTCCACCTCAGTTTGAAGGTCTTCTGTGTTTTTCCAAGCAGACGTCTGTGGCCTGTCAAACAGCTGTGTCTGTCATTGTGGCCTTTAACATTAATCTGATTATAACACCCTGCAACAATCAACAGCAACAAAGAAGTGGCACTGATATACATAATTGTAATCAGGTTTGACAAAAATGGCAAAAGAGAGCCTGCATACATCAGGATGTGGTGTTGTGCCTCCGTTGGGGCTCCAGCGACACAGGCTCTTGAGAGCCTCCACTGAACCCAACGGTGCATGAGAAAAAAAAAAGTAATGTTTGGTTAGTGACACTGGCTTCCTCCGAGGGACTTCTGCATTACATTCAAGTCCCTTACACACACATAGGACAGTATCTGCTGTGGGATTGGAGCGTGTAATGAGAGCCAAAATAAAGAGCCACTTAGAGTGTGGCCCCAGCACCCACAAAGGCTTCCTCAGTGTGGCGTATAATAGGGCCTGACCGTGTAACCCCTCTACCCAAGCCCACCCCCACATCTGTGTTATTAATGTATCAGGGCTAAACATGGGCTTAAACTTGGCCCAACACTGCCAAACATATATTTAACATCAGCCGATCCAGATAAACTGGGTATGAAGTTAATACAAAAAAAAAGACCACAATCATTAATCTTGGCTTTGGTGTGGAATGACACATTTGTCTTGTATTCTAACCCTTAAGTACAAGTTAGCATTTTTATTTCACACAAAAGAACATGAAGGACATTAAATTGTATCTCTGCTACACCATAAGTGACATGCCATTGTCCTGGGGCTGCTCGAGTTCAATTCCGCCCCGTTTTATTGTTTGTCATTTTTCTGGAGCTGACATCAACCTCACGGTCCTGTAAATCACGTCCCTTTAAGTGCCAATGGAAACACAGGCTCGTGTTACAGCTTGATTGCTGCAGCACAGGGAGCAGAAGCGAACAAGGGCAGTGAGACCTGTGGATTCTCGGAGATATCTCTTCCCAGAGCCTCATGGACCATTAACTGCCTATCAAAGACCCAACAGGCTCCCCTCTCTGATCTGCTATCAGCGTAATGGGGAGACATTCAATCACATGCCATTCTCTGAGCAAACTGGCCAAGATCTCCTGGCCTGCATGCTGGGTATGAAGTGAATTACTGAATTGTAATTCCAAATGTTTACTGTTAATTTCTGGGAAAACATATTTGAGTAATTGGCCTAAGGTTATAAATATTATGTATCCCTTCACTTTTTATTGGTGGTAACAGGTCTTCCATTTCTCTAATTCCAAGTGGACGTGGTGTTAAGGCTCATTTATGCTCGAGTGTATGAGTACGTTATAACAACCTCCTCCACTGTAAACATGTTAGTTGTTGTTGGAAACTCTTGACCGTGTGCTTCCGTCAAAAGTATTTATTGCTTAACATGGTTGACAACATAAAGAAGGCATAGAGGTAAGTGACAGCTATATCATTTGAAAATATTAAAATAAGTTTCAGTGTTTATCTGTTGAATATTAAAAGTAAAAGCACTCCAATTCTGTTGACTGAATCTTTTATTTTTATCGCATGACTGGGAGATGCACGACCTCATACCGTAGTGTCCTGACTTTTAGTTGAGTACCTAAACTGATATTTATTTGAGTATATACAGTAGTTATACCAGAAACCTCACTGAGAAGCTCCAGCAGAACTGCAGTAGAGATGCTGCCTGTGTGAACAACAGACAACCACGACACGCAGCAGTAATGCAACAGCGGCGCAGCCATCATGCGGGTGTCAGTCATTTGGCAAAGTAGCACTGTTGCTTTCAGCTGCCATTTACGTGTAAAAACTCTCATAAATTGTATTTGCCATTCTCAGGACCAGAACAAGAGGAAAAAGCGAGCCATTGATCCTGTCAACAGTGTCCTGCATTTTATATAATTACCATGTTTATTGGATTTTTTATTTTCACAGTGACAAAAGGACCATCTGCCTACAACAGCACTCCAGTGGAGCTCTAAGATCAGCTGTGAAACATATTGAGGAACGGATCAAAGCTCCCTGACTCCTCCCCATCAAGCCCCAGTTAAAGAAGATGCAGCAATAACTGTGTCCTAGTCAAGCTTAAGCCATGCAACCGATACATATTTTATAAAAGTCAAACTTGCCACAAATTATTAACTTCATGGTGGGGAATTCTCCCTTAATGTTTGCGTTCTGTGATAATAAAGTCGGTTAATATTGAATATGGAATTCTGGTGGGAGTACCAAGGAGCACTTCAGTTTTATTTCCTTTAACATTTCACATTGTTATTCATGAATTCAGTTCAGACAAACATTTAAACATTCAAGCAGATTGAATCATATCTTAGATAACAATTTCTCTCCAAACAATAAGATATAGGTTGTTTTTTATAAATACCTGGTTTTCCTCCTTAACAATGTTACGCACTGGACCACCTCGTCCTTAGAAAGCAAATCACCCATTCTCACAAATATAGATTTGGATGGGTTAACAATGATGATAGACTTTTTCTGATGAATTGTTTACCTAGCAGGTAGCAAGACACCTTATCAATTGTTCCAATACCTAAATGCAATGATGTGAATAACAGTACTTTCGCACTCATCTCATCTGGTCTCTGCCCGGGAGACGTGTTAAAAGAGAAAACACAAAATCAATACTAAAAACACTTCAAAGTTTGCTCAGGGGCTGTCAGGAAACCTAAATCAGACTGGAGTTGTTCTCAGTTCCTGTGTTATCCCACTTAGAGCTGCAGATGGCCAGGGATTATATAATTTGAACAATTCAGCCAATGCCCGGTAAGTTACCAAGCACAAAGGATGTCAAGTTACCGTGTTAAGTTGTTAAACTAAGTTGTTGATTTGGGATTTGTTTTAAGTCTAAATCTATTTATCCCACGTGAGGAATCCCATTACTGGGATTGTTTAAACATCATGAGGATCTGGTCTGACTTAATATACGAATCAAGAAGATGATTGGTGACAAGGACAATATTGAAACGAAAATTCCAACAAAATTGTTCCACCTTGTTTACAACTACAGTATTTCTCATGTCAAGCATCATGTTGTTACAGAGCATGAAAACCTCTTTCCCAATTGTCCCGACTGGCTCATCTGTGTCACTGGGGCGCCCCTCGACACGCAGAGGTGAGAAGCCTGTTAAAAGACGCTCCGCTGGGAACAAGGAAAGTGGAGAGACTGCCTCGCTCCCTCTCTCACTGGGATCGTATTTCTGAGGGTTATCAAGCGGCTCATTTAAATGAGGGCTGGTCACAGCAGGAACCAGCTGAACAAAGTTACTATTACCAGTGCCTCTCCTGTGCTGCTCTCACTCTCCCCTAATTGGGTTTGACTGCATTTGTTTAAATCCACAGTGGAAGAAAGAGAAAGGAGGGTGGAGGGGTAGCAGTGAAACTGAAGAGTGTCAGTTTGTCCAGACATGGTGGCACTTTAGAAAGAAGGGGCTACCACTCCCTGGGCTTATTAAACAAAGGTTGGGGGGGGGGACACACACGGCTTGGTGGGTCACAGTACAGGCCTAGTCAGTCATTGACTGGAACAAGCCAATCCTGGTCTGTGCTTGCACATGCACAATCACCTCTGGTGGTCCCAGCTCATTTCCTCAGTCAGCGGGAGCACTGACACACTGTGTACGCTGGTGCACGGACACCCACATAGGCATGTAACACATTAAAACGTACACATCCACCCCTAATCCATAACCACTAAGAAGTTCAGAGTTCCACGGTACATACGCTTGCCCTCCAGCTGTCATCACAAGAAGATATCTCTGATTTAAAAGAAACAAGAGTGGACAGTGGCAAAGAGAAAGTTAAAGGACAATAACAAGCTCAATATGTTTGAATCAGCAGCTTTGCTTTCCAAGGACACTACTGACCTTTTCACATGCACTAAAACTAAGGTCTCACACTTCAACACAGTTACCTTCTTTGACACACTGCAAAGTCAGACATTGCTGACCATCAACGAACTGCATTCTGAGGTGACCAGGGACAAAGCCGATCAAATGCTGTTTAAATGTCAGCCATCCGTAGTTCCCAGTTCACATAAACAAAGACAAATGATAACTTTAATGGCCCGCTACTTTTTCAAGCATGTTTCATCCCCTCTTGACCACACTTTGCTTCGCATCACGCTAAAAAGGGATTCCTTGTAAATTTTATTGCAGCAGTGTCAAAAAGACTCCCATCGAAGAAGCAGTAAATATCCTAACAACGCCGAGATGCAAGGCCATTCCTGCTGGCTCCAGGCACTGAATTAGGCCGGCCTGTTTCTAGTTAGACAGTCATTAAAGAGATCTTACAGCCACAGCAAATGGTTTCCTGTCCTGAGTGCTTAACTCCTGTAGTAGGAAATGTCCTAGGCCGTAAAGGGTGAACCAAACTTCCTGAACATTTTTTAAAGTTACCACAGAGGGCATGCGGCATGTTCCAACCATTCGATGTGGCCAATCAAATAAGACCCTGCTTGACCCTAACATGGCACTGACCGTTTAAACAGGTGGTGTCCATTTATTGGACGAGCGTTGTGTTTAACACGGGAGTGACAGGCTTGTTCACAAACCGGGGAAATACTCAACCTGGTATGAAAAAATAACACTTGGAAGATGGAAAAATAAGCATTGGAGGCTTCATTGCTAAGAAAATATCATTCATCAGAGTAGAGATGGTCAATTTTAAAAGATTTTTCTCCTCAGGGCACAGAACACAGGAGTCTGAATTTATGCTCTCAGGACAGAGGTTGTTGTAATGCTGCAGATTGCTAAACCCATTGGGGGACATTTCTGACACTGGGCTATATAAATAAAGACTACATCCACACTACGTTTTCATTTGAAAATGCATACATTCTGCTGCGGATACACCTGGTGTCCCCAATTCCCTGTTTTTAAAACTGTTGTTTTACAGACGCTAAAACATAGAAGTTTGGAAATGCTGCTGGCCCCTTTTTAGTTTAAAATATCCAGGACATCATTTTAGAATATGCTTTTACACAATAAAAAGACACTCACAACCACAACTATTACCGTTGTTCTGACCCTCTTGTCTTTGCAGTTAAATTCTATTATTTACAATGTTGCAACTAATTTTATGTGTGGGAGACAAGATATTATTCGCCTTCCTGTTTACACCAGCATGCCCAGTGCACATGAGTGGTCACGTGATCTGCATTTTTTGGTTTTGTTATTATGGACATAGACAAAAATTGCTAAGGAGCGAAAAATGATTGTTGGGAGACTACTTGGTGTCGCTGGATCACAAAGCACAGTTCTCAACCAGATAGTTTGGTTTTATAGGAAAATATTTATAGTGCCTTTAATGACAAGTTTTATTTTATATAGTGCTGCTCAACTCCTTACAGTAATCTAACTTCTCATCTCCACCTCCCTTCTAGCAGCCAGTATGCAGGCAGCATAATTGCTCCTGAGACAGTAAAGGTGTTGAGACGTGAGAGGCAGAGCACCTGCCGGCTCCACTGTACAGGTGACTGTGTTTCTTTGACCTTAAAAAAAAAGAAAAAGAGGGTTTCCTGTTCCCACTGTCTGGCCTTTGACTAGAACTAAACCTGGCCTGGCAGACAGCACGCATCATCTATTAGTCATGTGGAAACACATTCACATTCAGCTTAGCCGGATGTATAATGCAGCACAGGCAGGGTTTATGATGCTGTGGTTTATTGGGCCGTGCATATGTCTCCATGCCCGGGGCACCGAGTTGAGACAATGAGTGAAAATATGATATTACGGCATCAAGGGGGGGGGGGGGGGGGGGATGGGTGACAAATATCCCAGGAGATGAGTACTTACATGACTGTTATGAATCAATGCACTCAAGAGTTGATAAAAGTACTGTAAATGTCAAGTTAATAGCCCGCTGCTATGGGTATATGAGTTTTAAAAGGAAAAGATGAACAATGCCCATGTTGTAAAAGAGGAGGGGTTGTCTGCAGGTCAGATTCCTTTAGTTCATTAGCAAGCCGTACACCATGTTTGAGACTTCCGAGATATAAAAATACAAGTAACTTCAGAGAGACGAAGGTTATAAACTCCGTGGTGACTGTCGGTGTCTGAGCCAAGGCCTGGAGCAAACAACATAAACCATGCACCTGACAAAACATTTACTCTTATAAGACGTGGGGCTGTTATTAAACATGGACAGTTCAAATTTGCTCACTGCACATGTTCAGGCACACATACAGCAAATAAAACAGATATATGCATACATGCAGTGGGTGCAGCGTTGCTCTGTTTGTGGCATTGTGTCAGCGGAGGCAGATATGTAACTGCGGAGCAGAGTGTTGGTAATGATGCTGTCCAGTCATTAATCACAGGCTGCAGAGAAAACAGAGAGTTCCCTCATGGCAGAATCGGCCTGGCCCTGGGACGGAGATTAGAGGCCTAATGAAAGCAAAACAAATCTGGACATGTGAAATTTATTGGCACATTTAGAAAAGCAGCCCCAGAAGGACACTGCCACCAATAATCATTTCAGAATCCCAGTCAAGTGCTGTTTCCTCGGCCAGACGCAATCTGGAGAGGGGATATTTGTGGAGTGGCTGAACAAACACTGATTTGCTGGTATCTTCATCTTTCCCAGCAGCTGGGAAGGCAGAGGGAAGGCAGGTCGCTGCTGTGCTGGCGGACGCCCCGCCTCACTGCAGTTGACTTCTGGGAACAACACTATCTGTCCTCCTGGCTCCTCCTATGAACCAGTGTGCTGTAGTATGTAGCAACTCGTCTGCCTCCTCCCACCTCCTTCCTATTTGTGAACTGAATCATACTGGCTGCCTACAGCTACCCACAAGGAGGTGGGACAGAAGAATGGTACAGAAGAATACAGTAGACAGAAGAATACTTCATATTTTAGTGGTGTGTGTGTGTGTGTGTCTGTAAAGATGTTGCTTTTTTGTCTGTGGTAGTTTTGTTATTTGTTAGCAGGATGACGCAAAACCTACTGGAAAGATTACCATAAAGCTTGTGGTATGGGTTATGAAGAACCCATTAAACTTTGGTGCAGATCAGGGGGTGGAGCCAGGAGCAACAAGTTTATAAAATAGGTTATTTTTTTATATTTTCATTGATTTCTCAGAGAGTTATTTATAGAGGTATTATTTGTTTTGATCCATTTAGTGAATTTTAATCTGGTTCCCACGGTCACCATCCCAGTTAACATCTAAAAAGCACATCACATATGAAAATACATTTCTGTAAAATTTTATGTTAAAATTGTCTGTTTGCTAACACATACCCACAAATTGCTTTTATCACAGCGTCAAGTCACTTTGAAATATTACCTAAAACCATCAAACCACATTATCAACATATGTGCTCTATTAAATAGTCAGCAATAAGTAACAGTGTGGAAAAATGTCATGCCAAGTTATTACAAACACAGAGGGCATGAATCGAGATAGAAATGAAGATATTCGGACTAATGGCAAGATGCCTAATGTGTACCACATGCAGCCGGCTGGAAGGAAGAGGAAATGGTACTTAAAATGGCCATTGTTCTAATTCAGAGCCAATCTAGAGATAATGACACCAACATCAATAGCAGACAGTCGATTCACAGATAACATCTTTTTTTTTCTCTTTCGGTTTGATGTGTTATCATCAGCTTGGGGATAAAGCATTTTTGATGTGGAGGTTGTGACCTTGCTGCTGCAATATTGTCTGATTTGAATCCTTCAAGATGTGTCTAGGATCTATTAAAATAACTCATTGAGACGTGTAAACAAAAACAACAGCTGCTACAAACAGGTGAGTGGATTTATTTGTGCAGAATACATGTTTATTTGATAAAAAATGTGGTGCACGTACCTAAAAGTGAAGGGTACATCATAAACCTTTTTACATGTGTATTTCCATTAGACGTGGTCGCAGGATTACACAGGTTTCTATCTATGACATGACCAGTGCAGCTAATTACAAGTTGCACTTTGTCAAATCAGTGCATTGCTCCGTTGCTGGATGGTGTGATACTTGTGTTCTTTGTATTTGTCTCTCTTGCTCTGCCAGTCATTGTTTCACTCAGTTTCCTGAGCTGTTCTCCATGGTAACCACTAAT
Organism: Limanda limanda; assembly: GCF_963576545.1. Taxonomy (NCBI): domain Eukaryota; kingdom Metazoa; phylum Chordata; class Actinopteri; order Pleuronectiformes; family Pleuronectidae; genus Limanda; species Limanda limanda. The sequence continues at coordinate 13,241,367 of NC_083638.1, forward strand.
TAGGGATGATTCCACTTCTGCCCTTTGCCCTTGGTAATTTGCCATTTTCATTCACATTCTCCGTGAGTTGTAATGCTACACCGCTCCTGAGCACAGTTTAAATTATTCACCTCTCTAAAACAGGCCTCTGGGTACACGAGGCCTGGCTGACCTTTAACCTGTGCAGCTCAGGTCCTTTGGTCCAAAAATAATCTATATTTTTCAATTTGTGAAACTCCAGACATTCAGGAGGTGAAGCTTATCAATGAACGTGTCACTAGGCTTCTGCCGATGTGCACAGACAAAACCTGAAATGTAAGGCAGAGGACAACCTATTCAATTGAACTATCCTAGATAGAAATATTCATATATGAAAATATGTCTGAACTGTCTTGATTTTGAATGTCCGTCCTCCCCAGAATTCATCCTTGAACAAGCAGATACAGTTTATGTTTGCAACCCAAACTAAGAAGGTCACACTTTTGCTTCTCTTTGCTTGCTTGTTGATTGTGAAACCGCAACATTATTTTAAAAACTACAAATTGTAATCACGTGTGGAAGAGAGTTGGGCAAAAACAAACTGACCCATGAATCAAACTTTCATTGCCATTGGTTGAATCCCAAACTAATCATTAACCATCAACAATAATCGTCACCAATTATTAACCAACAAATGATTTTAGGAGCCTTAAGGTTCTGAACCTTGTCCTGTGAAACAACATCCATTGGATGAACTGGGACGATATTTTGTGCAGATGATCATGATTGAAGATGTGTTCTACTGACTTTGGTGATTCAATGAGCTCTCTTGTCATTTGCAGTGACATGTCTGAGCACCAATTCAATGCATATACCTTAAAGTTTGGAGCAGACATTCGTTTGCCCTCCAGTATGAACAAAAATTACCCCCATATACTCTGACTTTTACATCACCACCATCTTCATGTAAACATTTTAAATTTCAGACCCTGAGCTGCACTTTATGTTTGTTGCCTATTAGCAAATGCTACCCATATAAGATTAAAAACTTGCACCCTTCATTTATCGAATCTTCTGAGGCTTTTCCTATTCCAGTTAATGTTGCAGTATAGTGTGCTAATGGTATATGGTAGAATACATTTGATTGAAGAAATTACACATTTTAAAAATATAATGCAATAAATTGGGAATAACAGCCAAAGAAAAAAGACAATTCGGGAGACAAAAGCCTTGAAGGCGATGTAATGTACTTGATTGTGTTAGTGTGTGAGCTCATATGTGAACGACTGAGCGCCGTTTGGTGCTTGGCAGTGCAGAGGCTTGAAAATTCAGCGGGGTGCCAACGCTGACACAGAGACACTTCAAACCACAGGCACTAATCTCTTTTGAAGCAGCCCAGGCACTAACGTGGGACCATATGTTGAGGAGGGCACAGGCTCTTCCCTGCGCTTTTTTCAAGGGGGGGAGAGAGAGGAAAACATTTTGCCAGCACCTCCACCCCCCCGCAATCGGATCAGTCATCAAGTCATGATGAGAGATCTCCGAAGTATTAAAAAAAAAAAATGTGCGCCCATAACACAATCAGCAATTCGAGGACAGAAAAGTAAATTACATAAAACAGACGTGTCCTTCTGATTCCACTCACATTGTGGATTACTGCTTTGATTAATCACTCTTTAATCTGAGTGCAGAATATGTTCTCCCCATCACAGAGAAATAAGCTTATTCCTCTTCAGCAAAGGGCCTTGATTATTTCTTTCTTCTACCCGAGCTATTCTTCATTGCCCCAAGATTGCAACTCAATTATCTTTGTGTCAGACAATTATCTCTGGCTTTAATTTAATCTCCATTATGCCCCAGTCATATTTCAACTGAACATGCTACCATAGCATTAGAACACACTGTATTTAAACCTCTTTATTTCTTTAGTTAATATTGTGCTGAGAGCTACTATGGAGGGTAACAGATGTCATAATTATGCGCCTACTAAACATATTTCACACGTGTCTGTGCAGGCAGTATGTTGAGACCTCGGTATGCAGTGTTATGACACACAGAGTTATCAATCTAGGACCAATATGCTTTAGTGGTATATTACTGCCACAGTCTGCCCGGGTCTCTGTTTAATTATGACACACGGAGCAAGTATGAGTGTGTCGGGTTAAGAAGGTTCAACCGCTACTAAATTACTCGGCATATTAACTGTTCGTCAGTGCTGCGATAAAAGCTTCCGTAACAATTCAACCTGTGAGTCTGTGTCTATGAAATGTGAATATGAGACGCACATTTCCAAGTGTATTGTATAACCTGCCGGATGTATATCATCCAGCCAATAAATGATTAACTAGTGGATTTGTGTTATTGTGTTGTGAACATGACACACTCTTTTGGGTTTTGTCGGACACAAGTCACCTTACTATTTTTAGTGACTCACTGTGAAGTGAAGGAAAGTCAAAGTTCGTGGTGCATGTGTCAGAAATTGTAAAGCAAACGCGGGGCAGTTTTAGTGCGAAGGAGAACTGGGTTTTGTGTTGGATTTACCAGCCTGTTTAGACAAGGTCAATACTCTCACGTCGTTAAGTGCAGTTTTGCAGTTATGTTAGGGTAAAAGATCCAGAATACACGTTACAGATGCTGCAATTTTAAAATGTCTTAGGCTTACCTCACTGCCTGCACGACGGAACGTCTTGCTTTTCATTTTTATCAGGTTAGAGCGTTCACACTGCCTGTGTGAGCTCAGCCACGGCCCAGCTATTCTCTCAGATTACTGCGAGCGGGTGTAAGGCAGAGAAAATGATCTTTCAGCACAGTTTGAATGTCCATCTGTTGAAAATGCACAATTATTTACATCACTTCCTATACTAGTATCAAAGTAAAAGCACTCCACCATTTCCGTGAATGATCTATTCATTTGTTTTAACAAGGTTTTCAATATTATTGTAGGACTGGAAGATACACAGCTTTATATTGTATAGTCCTGGCATTTAGTTGAGTACATAGCTCTACTTTTATTCAAGGAAATACAGCAGTCGACACCAGAAACCTTGCATTAGAGCTCTTCTGCAGACACACAGCATACACACTGCCTGTGTGAACATCAGATACCTGCGTGAAGCAGCCGCCACGCAACACACGCACAGCCAGCGTGGCCCAGACATTCGAAAGCACTGTCAGCATGTGACTAAAACTATGACATTACATTTAATTTGAGCTGTAAATCACAATATTACAATGTCATATTCCTAAAATTTTATGTAGCTTTTTCTGTATTCTGACGACAAGTACAATATAAAATAATGATAGACGTGAAAAAAGATGAGTTAAGATATAAGGTTATAGTTGAGGAGCTTGTTTTCTTGCTTTTCTATTCCATTAAGTGTATTTTTAAAGGACACAGTAATAACTTTTATTATAAGATAAGATGCTGGGAAGTGATTAAATGTTTCAGTTTTGTTTATGTCAGAATTATTATATTATTGATCCTTGAGCCAATTCCCCTTTTTTTTGCTGTCCCTTCTCTCAAGGTCTTCTTATCTTAGAAAATAAAAAAAACTGCTTTTATCCAAGTCCCTGCATGATATGATTCATATTAAACAGTGGGAATCATGCGGACAGTGGATCGACACGTCACTACTCTAATAGGATAAATTCCCATTTTGATTTTACACATTTGGTGTAAATAATACAAGGGCAATAGTTGTTAGACAACCACATACAGTGTTGTTGATTTGTGGATCTGTTATTCAGAGATGGATTATCGACGAAATCTTCTTTTTGCGCACTTGATCTCCTCAGAGATTATCCAAGTTTTTCCTCCAGAGGATAAGGAATCCCAATCCCTCAATAACACTGCAGCAAAGGAATACTGTATGGGTCACTGTCAACCTCATCCTTACAACATGACATGCCTTACCCTTCTTTCATTTACTTCCTCTATTTGACAAACTCTGCTCATCTCATGGAAATGAAGCACTGCTCCAAACTACTGAGAAAAAGTTGAGCTTTCTGATCTTTAGTTGCAATCAAGGAAAGCCAGCCAAGTATGTCTCCACGTCTACCTCAGCATGATAATGCAGTAACTCTGTTGCCTGTTCAATGAATCCAGACACTGGCTGCCTGAGTTTCCTCCCGCTAAGAAGGGAGAATAGATTACCAATAGCTCAGGCAGGGAGGCAAACAAACATACAAATAAGCTGCACTCAGTCGGAGCACGCCTAGCAATTAAAGCAAAATGCCTGTGTTGCCCACCAGATAGGAAATGTGTGGGACATGAACCAAATGTGCAGAGCAGACCTGCCAACTGGCCCACGTTGAGCGGAAGACCTGCAGGGCAGGCTGTCAGACATGTAGGAAACATTATGCAAGAGAGCAACCTTCAAATCTTGACTTGGTTAAATCAGAAACAAAGGATGTTGAGAAGTCCTCAATGAAATGATTATAGAAATTCATATTATCAGATGAATCTACGGATAATAGTCTATACGCAGTATTAGCTATGCTTTGTGTGGGGGAGCTATCAAAAGCAAGGGAAACCGAGACACCCACGTTTCTCTCTGGCTTGTGTAAAACACCAACTGATTGATGCCCTGAAACAAAGTTCGCCCGCTAATGGATGCTGTGTGGTGATCTAACCCAATCTGGGAAGTGTTTGAAGTTGAGCTTGATAATCTCTGCAATCTCAAAGGGATATCCTGGCGACTAATTTTTCAGAATCAACACTAATATGAATAATATGCGTGAGAGGCTGCAGGGCCATTGGCTGCACTGCTCTGAACATTGTGTGCAGAGCAACAGCGAGCGGAAAAACCCACACAAACGTATGCACAAACACACACACACACACACACACACACACTCACAAATGCAGGTGTGTTGTTAAGAAAAATAGAGCTATTTGCTTATGCTGCTGATATTTACCAGAGTTGGGGTAAATGGATGGTGAGCGTGAGCAGAAGAGGACAAGAGACAAAATAGTTGAACACTTGAATCCTGAAATTCTAAAATCAGCATCAACACAGCCGCATGTTACAAAGATCCCTTGTACACAAGTATAGATGCCGAGAGCCCTTACATAGGCTCTCCATAGATTATACATGCTTTCTCTCCCAGATGATTTAATTTGCTCTCTTACCGATTGCAGCCAACCTTATTTATTAGTTATTGTCTTTATGTTTGCGCGTGGTAATAGACGACTCTATATGTAGTCCCGGAGGAGGGAAGGAGAGGTGGACAGAGCGAGTGGGTGAGGGAAGGGGGAGGAGGCCGGGAGCAGAGGCAATCAGGGATTATTGTCACTGACAGGGCTGCACCTTGATGGGCCGGGCGCTGCATTGTTTGTCACCCAACCAACCTCAATCAATCAATCAATCATCTCCCTCAGCCGCATCACCGATCAATCCGCTCGGCGCTACGCCCACAGAGGGCCCTTCTCCGCCCAGCTGCCTGGCTCGGGTTACAGCAGCCAATCAAGTGTCACCGCAACGAGGAAGACCCACATCAGAGCACTTTGCAGAGAACTCAATATTCACAGTGACCAATGAATTTTAATTTGCTCCAGCTAAAAAAACTCAAGTGTTTTATATTCATGTAATTTCTTTCCTCTTCTTTTTTTTTTCATGACAAATGAATAGTGAAGAGGCAGGTGGACCACAGCAGGTAATTATCCCTGGTGATGGGTAGTGGTCGAAATTACACACATCTAACAATGCTGTTGTAATGTTGGGTTTTATGCTCGCCTGCTGTTTGCAAAGAGTTTTAGGCTATTTCCTCCTCCTGCATTTTATATGTATTTTTACAGCATATTTATTCGTTAACCCCAACACATGGAGTGTAGCTCTGAGGCTTCATTCAAACGACGTCTCTGGAAATCCTAAGGAAACGGATATAAGTCAAAGATATGTGTGATGTGGTGTTATTAGTGAGGGGTTAAAATAAATCTTAACTTTCTTAACACCTCTAGAAAATAACAATCGATGTTACACATTTAATGAATAACACTTCTCGGAAGACTTTTTACACAGTGTTAGCTGTATTGGCAAAAGAGCTGTTATATATTTAATTGTTTTAAAAATGTGTGTCAGGATTTGAAAGTTGTTTTACAGGCTGCATCTGTATTTTTTAACACGAAAATTATTATTACTATAATTATTCTCTGAAACAATCTATGCAAACAACCCTAAACATAAGCTTAAACACAAACCTTGCTATTCTGTAATATGAATTCGCTCCCTTTATGTCTTACAGCATGTAAATATCTAAGTCTGCATATGATTCTGTCCACAATGGATGTAAATGTATTGGATAATCACGTCCACCAGCTCTTTCTATTGATCTCCTGCATGTTGTGTGGAAGGTGTGTTTCATCCGATGAGGGTTGTCTCCCTCCCAGGGCCCCAACTGGGGCTGATGTTTCTTTTTTCAGCACATTAGGTTGCAGCCTTAGGGGTGCTTTGACCAGTGGATCAATGGCTCTTGCGCTCTTGTCACCATTCATTTGGAGTGAGCGAGCGTTGGCTCCAGTCCTCGTCTGCCGCTGGCCCTCCTTTCACCTGGGCTCCACTCTCTCCCTGAGCTCCCCTGACAGCTGGCTGCCACAACCAGCAGCAGACAGACGACAAGTCCTTGGGCTCCACAAAATGCATGCACGCCTTGCACAAACACACACACACACGTCGCTGCGGCGAGTGGTTGTGATGCATCTGGATGCTGACGCCACACACCCCCACTTTTTTTTTTTTTTACTCCTCACTCACACTCCCCCCTCAACTGTTTCTCTATCCCCTTCTACACATCCATCCGTCTGTCTCTGCCGCTCTCACTCTTCGTCTGGGTTTTTTAGCCTCTTCCTCTGGTCTCTGGAGTCAGGGGGGAGCAGATCATCTAGTTGGAGGGAAACCAGCTGTGGGCCAGAGTGGCTCCGACGTCAGTTTACAACTGTGATCCAACATGTAACCTCTCCTGATGCTGCTCCTTCACTAGCTGGCTCTAAAATCTAAACAAACCTCACATTTGAGTGTCAAATAAAAAAGGAAAATTATGTTTTGGGATTTCTGTCAGTTAATAAGCTTTTTATTGGATCAAATATGTTGTGAAACAATTCGGTGTCGCTGGAATACAAAGTCAAGTTTTCAACTTCTGGTATGCGAGGCCAAACCAGATCAAACCGTTTTTACTGCAGCATTAAAACTGTTTACTATTCAGGAACAACAAGCGCTCCTAAATATCCCCACTAGTTATTGTGCCCTTGTGCTACAGAACATATTGCACTGTATGTAAAAATGAACAAACATCGGCTGGGCGTCAGCCATCGACGAGGAGGCTTGTTTTATCACCTGTACTTTATTACAGTTTGCCATCTGCACGGAGGTATGTTAATAGCTAGCTGCGACTATTTACACATATGAAAAAGTACATCCATCTGCCATGTTCCGCCGGTCTCGCATGAATCAGTCCCGCCTTCCCCAAAGAACAACTGCTGTTTATTCACAAGGTGACAGGCAGCACCAAACCCTGGCGACACCTGCACCTTACATCCTGCCGCCTGACATATGTGAACCTCGCACACACACGCACACACAGAAACATCTCCCATCTCACCTTTCCATGTCACACCCTCCCCACAGCCCACTCTCTCCATCACCGTGCCTCTCAAGGTTACAATACACAATATGTTTGGGCCCCTTGACATTTGTGTTTGTTTGGGAAGGATTCATATGATGAGGCGTTCGTGTCAACTGAGCAGCAACCTATCATTTCTAATCAGTCAAAAAGGGATTATGAGGTTAATTACTTATACAGTCATTTAGGTTAATGCCCTAGCCAGGCCTTGGCTTAACACACTACCAGGTGACAAAGGCAGGCTGGGTACACTGGGCCATTTAAGGCAACCGCAAGATCCATAGCAATTACGACCCCACAGAAATACTGTATACACATTCCTTATAAAGTGACAGAGAACCGCCTGGAGGAAAAAACTAAGGCGCTTTTAACAGCAGCAATAATCAAATAATATACGGTTATGCATAACGTGCTCTACTCTGCATCAAATTACAGCTCCCTTTTTCGCGTACATATCAGCGCCCTATATTGGATGAATAATAATCTATATAAACTAAATATCAGCGTGGAAACTGAAATGTAAATCTTGATAATGTGCACAGACGCATCCCTGTCTACAAGACTCGCATTATGCTATAAGTGTGTGGGTAAATCACCCTGTGTGAGAATGTATGGCCCCCCCGCCATCAGTCAACAATAGCAATAATCTCACTAATCGGTGTTTTCTGCAGCAACAGCAACACAAACAGGAAGACTTTTTCAGAGGTGGCAGGCTGCAAAACAGACAGAGAAAACAAGTTTGTTGCTTTGTGGCTTTATAAGCACAATTTATTCCTTATAAAAACAATAATTATATTATTTATATATATATATATATATTATATAGCTCTACATTTGTGCTCTTTTTACTGATTTGATTTTCACAACATGGAACAAATATTCATTGTTTATCCACAACACTTATCCAACATGAGAAATACATGGCGTCAGGGCAGAGAGCGGATCCAGGTACAGTACAGTGTGCCATGTCGAAGGTGAGGGAACATTAGGCATTAATCCCTACCTGACACTAATACTTGATGTATGATTGACCCTGAAGCAGGACACTGCACATTACAATCTGGGCCATATGGCAAGACATTAGCCCTTCAACCCTCCAGCAGGATAATCTCTCCATTCTGGCAATGCTTTTTCTTCACAGATTTCTTTGCACAATAATTGCATGACAGTATTAACGTACTTGAACAGATTTAACCCGGCCTGCGTCACTGGACAGGGGGAGGGGCTTCTGCAAAAGGAAGGAGACATAATCTGTGATCAAGGAAGCCATGCACACATCCTGTACACCACTAATGCTATACACTTACATTATTTATTTATTTTTAATCACAGATACATCTAGTATTTCTTATTTTAATACATTAAGAAACACTAAAGAGCAAATATAAAACTATTATAACTATGATTATATACAATAATATAAAATATCTGGACAATTTTAATCAATATTATGTGCTTTAAGGACAAAGGCACACAAACTACACTGGATTATTTATATCTCCCATTGATCTGATGAACATGTTTGTATGTAAAGTTACATACAAGCAAACTACTACTTTTGTTACTGATTTATTCTGTCTCTTTTACAACAAGACCTTTTCAAGTCGTTTGTGGTGCAAAAAGACAGAAGTCTCTGACAAAGGACAAAATCAGACCAGCGCTGGATCTCACCTCAAACCAGTCCACCCAGTCTTCAGTTACACTTCCCTCTAACTCCTTACACATTTAACAGTTTAACGATGCTCATGATAAATAACAAAGCACAGTGCCATGTGCTGTAACTACTGCCAGCAGACATATGTGCTTTACACTTTCATCAGTGAGCACAGAGCATTGCCGCTGTTTCTATACTATATGTGGTGGCACAGCATATTTTGCTACTGATCAGCAGTGTAGAATGGGAAGAATCTAAGATTATTAGTCACATTTCTGAATGATAGAGACAATAGAGACGAAATGCCTCTAATAACAATCAAATGAATACATCAGATTTTACAGATTCAAAGACAGAATGCATATAGAGTGATGTTAACATTAGACACTGTCTCATTAATGTTGTAAATATTGTTATTCTGTTGATGTGTACTTCTGTCCGTCCTACGAGAGGATCCCTCACATGTGACTCTCTGAGGTATCTCAATTTTTCCCATAGTTAAAAATGACACACACACACACACACACACACACACACACACCACAGCCCAGCTACGAATTCCCTGCAACTCCACACACACCCAAAGACACACACACACACACAACACATACATAATCTCACCACCACCATCAAGGTGCCCCCCTGAACCTTCAATCCCCCCAACCTTGAAACACTAGTCTTCCTGCAGCAGATTGTGGGTGAAACCTCAGCCCTCTCCTCTCCAACCCGAGCTAGTAATGAACAAATTCACTGCGCATTACTCTGGACTTGATCTCTAGCAAAATAGTGCTGGAACAAACAATTTGGTTTGTCAACACCTTTCTCTGGACTCCTCCATCAATGTCAGGGGTCCAAATTTAAACAGCAAAGTGCATTTGACTGCAGGACCTTGAGCTGATTAGACTTCCCAGCTCAGCGAATTGCTCCAGACAGGACGGCAGCTCTGATTGCTAACCCGGCTTGAAAATAGTCTCCGCTGCCTGGGATTAGCATGAATATTTTGATATAGATCGATAAGCAATCTCCACTCCATAAGAAATGCCAGCAGCCTTCATTTGGCTGATCAAAGACACATCAGGCAGCGGGCGACAGCTGGCTATTGTTTTTCACCCAGGCCTCTGTTGAGGGAGCGAAACCATGGGAGGAATCCACAAGCCCAGCGCCGCTGCTCTTCCCACCTAATCGTGGAAACAATCACTGCTTCACAGGATCCCATCTCCCAGGGATGGACCCACTCAAATGAGGGAGGCAGAGGGCCCGACCGCAGGGGGACAGAGTTCATTATCACTGTGTGTCTCGGCCACCAGGTGCTGTTGACCCGGAAGTAAAGGCAGTGTCACCAATCTATCTGTTTACTTTTTCCTGCACCTAAACGCATTTCATCAGATTAGACACTAGACTGACCAAGGGGTTGGGGTTGATCAAACTCCTGGTGGGCAGCTGCAAAGAGGCAGGGCAGTCTTTATGAGATCATTTTAAAATTCAGCAGGAGCTCCAAACTGGACGGGGGATTAGGAAACTAAAAAGCTACAGAGGACCACACAATGTGCCCTCATCAGCAAGCTTTCTTCTGTAGTATCCTAAAAAAGCTTGTGCATATTTACAGGTTCCACTGTCCATCTGAATGTCTTAGTCTTGCATCTCCTTAACGACAGGGGAGGCCGCACCGATCACACTCTTCACAACACTCACCCCACTGATTTGCCAGACCCCATAAAAGGGCGCAGGTGTGACCCAAGCATTTAGCAGTTAACTAGTGTGGAAAGAGACCACACGCCACTGACAGAGTGGAAGCTCCCACACGGGACTAATATGGGAGACTGGAAAAAAACAACAGAGAGAATAGTGCGGCAATTGTAAATTGCAGGTCTAATTCATTAGGAAGTGTCACTTTATTCCAGGGCAGCCTGAGCAGGCCGATTAAAAAGTGGTAATCAGGATTAATTAGGAGAATATATATGTGAGGATTAGCAGGCCTATCCCCTGCATGGCCCAGCAGCTCTCTCTCTCTACTCTATATTAGCCTCTCCCTGCTGGTGAGAATCCAGCTCTGCTACCTTTATGTTTCACTCTTCTCTCTCTGGAGCCTTATTTTTTTTCTCGAACTCTCTTTTATTCTCTCTCCCGGTATTTATGACAGATCCTCAGGCAACTTTTCCATGACTGCCTCCGTCTGAGGTCACACTCTATGACCACCTCCTGTGAGAGAATTATTATGTCATGGTTTGCTTGATGATCTCAGAAAACAATTTCAAATATGACAAAAAACCATCTACCGCAATTAAATGTGAATCACAAATAAAAGAAAATGTTGGATTTAGTTCCATTTAAGGCCATTTTTATGTCGTTTTGTAATGGTTTCTGAAGCAAATCATGATGTAATTGATGCTTTTTGATTTGTTCTCATAGGAGGACTCAGAGGACTCATAGGAGGACTCAAGAGCAACACGATATACGATATAATAATATTAATCAATTTGAGTATTAATGACTTTATTTATTTAAATACTTATTCATAGCTTTCACTAAAATGCACCACTAATCCTGCTGTGGGACGAACAGCGGATGGATCGAAGCAGATGCCTAATGGGAGACTTTTACATTAACAACAACTTGATGTCATCACAAATTTCGCTCAGACCCCCACTGGCCAGATTTATGACTGAAATCTTCCAAACTGGTGGTTTATCACAGTGTTTATATTATTACTTCAGCATGTTTCAGTTAACATAACCTTGAATCACTGCAGTTCAAGTGCGAGGATGGGCTTGTTTTGTTTGCGGTGCAGACCCATCATTGATGTTAGCAGATGATGCATGACCTGCTCCTTGGCACGAGCTCAGACCAAAATCTTTCATCCTGCTCGCCTCTCGAGTGTGTGGTCGGGACAGCCCTCCACGTTTGAGCTTGAATATAACTTCAACAAACAGGCTTTACTTGAAGTTAGGTTCAATGAGAAAATAATACAGCAGGCAGAAAACCTAAAGAGGTTTTCTTAAATGTATGAGCAGGCGTTTAGATTTGTTGTGTCGTTGTAAGAGTTTGACTTTCAGGTCGCATCCTCCGAGAGCAGCATGGCAGAATAAAGACAAGGTCAGAACAAAAGCGCAGAGTGACAACCTACAGACTAGTTTACATTCACACCCATTTGAAATGATGTGTCCCTGCATGGACTAAAGTGATCAAACCGCACAAGGCGACCAAAGTTGAAGGCTACGCACTGTTTTTTCATTTGGAAACAGCCTTTTTTTTAAACTGCAACAATCTCTGTCCACAAACGCTCTATGCCAATTTTAAGCTTGCATATATTATAACCACTCACGTGAACTGGGCATGCGCATGCCAGTGTAAAAGTTTCAGAAATAACTAATCTCCAACGAGAAGCAGCAATGGTGAATATTAAAAGGCAGAATTAACCTGTATAACCGCTGTTAGCAAAGACAACAGGGTCAGCCACACTAGTGCTTGATTATCCATGTTGTGCTTTACACTGGTAGTCGAGGCTAATGCTGGATGTTTTCTTCTGGTCATGTGATAAGAGAGCTATGTCATGGCTAAAAATACCCTGTCATCAAGCAGTTGTGATTGCTTTTCCATTTCTGCAAGTTCAGACTAAAATGCAGCCACAGAGTTTTCAAACTAAAACGTGGCCAACAACATTTCTAAACTTCTCTAAATTTAGTCTGGATGAGCAGAAACGGAGATGTTTGGAAAAGATGCCGTCAACACTCACAACCACTTCTGATTGGATCTTTTCGGTCGCAATGTAGCCATTGCTAGCTAGGCGTTAGCCATGGACCCCAGGTGTATCCGTAGCAGTGGTTCTTAAATGGATAGTAATAGTAATATGGATGAAACTGAAGTTCATGACTAATCTGTAGTATTTGCCAGTTAAATATAAAATAGATACATGTAAAGATGTTAGCGGTAAGTGAATCTAACCCAGCTAAAAGACTAAGACAGCCACTAAATCAGTCAGGAAGTGTCTACTGGATGCAATCAACAGGGATACATTATAAGCAGTTCAGATATTTCCTCCTCTTCCGATACTTACAAACACAGTTTACTTCACTGTGCAATTTAATGATTTTGTGGATCTGAAAACAGGTTTGGGAGAAGCTGAGGACTTAAATAATAGCAGGAGCAGTATTGAATCCCCTCGCAGAAGATCAAATGCAGCTTTCATTAGTTTAGTACAGCGCCGAGGCTCATTGATGACTTGTCAGACGGTCTTCCCTTCAATACGCAGCGAGAGGCTCTAAAAATCATCCTTTTACTGAGCCCTCTCAGCTGTAAATTCAGCCTGGCTCAATACTGCGCCCCCCCTCACATCTAAACCTCCATTATTTCTTACCATGGATTAACCCTATGCTGCTGATCAAAAGGAAGCTTCTCCGTGTGTCTGCTCAGACCTAGACCCGTCCACCCATTAGACACTCATAATGAAATCTTCAACTTATTATTATGGAAAAATCCATTGTTTGTCCACAGGTACCGCGTTTAGTGGAAGAGCATGATCTTCCGGAGGATTAAGGAAATGCTTCAGGGGGTTTTGCTGCTCTTCAGAGGGAGGGAGGAGGAGGAGGGAGGTGCTGGTGGTGGGAAAGGGGAGGGGTGAGACTGCCTCACAAAATCAGGGGTCTTGTGCACCTTTTGTGGGGTGAGACTGTTTCCAATTAAGACAGCATGAGCCGCACAATATCACATTGTCACGCAGTAAACAGACCTCTGCTTCCCACAGAAACAGGACTGCATCCCTCTTCAGCGGCTAATGACTGTGTCACCGTCCTATTTCCCTGCACTCTAAAAAACACATAATGCAGACATAACCTGAACGAGCATCAAAGCACACTGAACTAACATCAGATACTGATCATATTTAAACAGCAGTGTACAGGAGTTGACCCGTGCATGACTACAATCCTTACTCGTTCTCGTTGCATTAGTGTGCCCTTTGTGTTTGAAGTGCTTACAGTAAATATGATACATACACCAGGGCTAAAAGCTTTACATAAAACTGTCTTCAAAGAGCATATTAACCCATCTTTGTTTACAAGAGACGGGTCGGAGAAAAAGACAATTTGGCACAATGGTCATAAAATGTCGTTCCCCACCTCGCTGGCATGCGCACACACACACACACACACACCAGTACACACTCTGCAGACATAACGCAGACACGAGGCTAAATCACTTGGGACAGGAGCATTTAAGACGGAGTGTCACATTTCTATGTAATAAATAGCAGAGATTGATTTGACCTCCCTGCCAGGTCCTGCAGTTTACTTATACACAAGTTAAGAAAAATGGAAGCGTTCACTCTCTGGGGATCCCTTGGAAGGAAATCAGATAGCCTGTTGTGGGTTTAAGGGCTGCAGCAGTTCAACCGTGTCAATATGGCCCTTACTATTTGGCGGCCCACCTCTCCACGTGCTTCTACGGCCAGATGAGAGGATCGGAGAGAAGCGAACTCCCAACATCTCCATCTGTTATCTCAGCTCTAGCTTCAGAACAGAGAGGAGGGGAAGGTGAAAGGGTTTCTGTTACTCCCAAGACAATGGTCATTTGCATTATTCACCGACAGCACCATACTCATATTGCAAATATAGACATTTTTTACCAGGATTATCTTTAGAGGTCAACAAGCTCAAATGATCTATTTGCACAAGCTGACTGAAAAGAAATCCAGTGAGGCAAATTTGAAACTAAGTTAACATGAGCATCCAGAAAATGTCCGCAAAATTGGGTTTGGACTTTCTCCTGAGTTTGCCTTTCACAGGCCAGACGTGTTCAAAACAACACAGAAATCTCTGGTGCACAGGAGGCAGGATGTAATGTAAGTTCTGCTGAGGAGATCACATGTTTTTGTTTACAGCATATCAACACAGATGCCGGCTCTTATCGTCAAAAGCTCTAATCTCCTCTTTCTCATGAGATATTTTTTTTATTTTTTTTTTTCAGTTTTGCATCCGTTGCATGTTAGAAACGTCCTCAAGGTGCCCACTCGCTTGCTGTGAATCTTAAGGAATTCCAACTGCCCCTCCTTCTCCTCCTTCTCACATGGGCTCACTCGGATATTATCCTGAGCTTTGACTAGGGGGCTGGGAAGAAAAACTCTTGAAAATGTTTGCAGAAATTGACTCTCACATTTGCATTCTCACATACAGCCCTTACGGATAATTACGATTATCCGGAGTTCAGTGCCGGAGTAAGAAAGCAGCTTTAGTGTCCTGCTTTTCAATTGTTTTTTCTTCCGAAGGTCCACCTTTAACACAGCATCTCATGAGCTGCCCTCGGGGTGGGAGGAGCAGACACCAGCAGGTGTAAAGTAGGATCCCAATTTGTAGCACATCACCAGAAGGCAAATGGCTGCTTCCTCTTCCACAGCATATATCTGCAACCCTAAACAGGGGGCGGTGTCTCTGTAAGCATTTACAGTGACATTGGGGGAGGAAATTGCCTGAGACACAGGGCAAAAAATGTATGTGTGTCTGGCACCCAGCTGTGGGCCATAGCTCCTCAAACAGTTTCTGCCATACCTACCACACACTACACTCGCAACGACGTCTGGCCGACTTTACACAGTTTTAAGCCACGCACCTGCGCCTCTCATCCCCTGAGAACACTGGTTTCATGGAACATAACATTGGAGACACAACATGGAAGCAGTGAAGAAAGACTGGGCCACACTGAGGAGAGTGGAAATACACAGAAGCTGTTCCCAGACAGCAACATGTGGTGCCCATAAAGCCCACATCCTATTTAGAGTAATTATATTGCTACAGCCACATGAATTATCAGTGACGCAACACATAGTGACAACATCCACGAAATATGTCATCCATACCAAACAGGAGCTAATGATTCAGAAGACTGCAGTTTCCATTACAGGGTTAGTGAGAGCTGAAGGAATATGAAAGATGAAGTAAAATATTAACAGAGTTATCTACGTGTTTACGCATCTGTCAACCAAATAGGCTTTGGGCATACACTCCCACCACCTCAGATGGCCCTACTCCTTGACGTAGCTGTATTTTTCCCCCTCTGTAAGTGCATGTCAGCTGGATGTGCAAGAAAAATTTCAAATCACACAAACGCTTACTCTATTACTCGATTTTACAAGGATAAAGTCCTCATTATCTTGGAAATAAGTCAGTGGCTTTCATTTTTAAGTACACTTTACACACCATTGCGGGGAACGCCGGAAAGCTGTGAAAACGTTGGCCGGTATCGACTGCCCAGCTTGCCTTTCCTCTCAGCACTGCAGAACAGAGGGAAACCAGCCAGTGATGAACGATGGCAGTGCAGTCAATGAAAAAAATCAACTGGGAAGCACAAAGCTCTTATGCTTCGCCATATTGGCTGCTGACGGGAGCAAATAACATCAGGATAGCACTTACAGGGACCAATCATACATTTCCACCAGCAACGACACAGGTTCTGGACCGTAATAAATTCTTTCCCCTGATTAAACAGTAAATCCTGCATGCCTATCAGGGTCCCATTAAGTGGGGGCCCACTTTCCAAAACATCATTAATCAAGAGAGAGATATGGCGCAAAATATCAGTCATCGATTGTAACTGCTTATGACAGTTTACACAGCTTTATATCTGCAGGGAGTGCTCGCTGATCTATCAATTACCAGCAGCCCTTACTGCATGCTAATTGTGCATTTTCCCCTCTAATGCATTTGCACTGTTATCTTATAGGCTAATGAAACCAAACAAATCAATAAATATAAATTATACATGCAAAGATGTACTGCTGCGAACATAAAGCCTCTAATTAATTGCACTTGATTAATTTATATACTTTAATTATCTCTCGGAGCTGCAGATGGCATAAATATCTGGACAATCTGCTTATTGCTATGTCAGTCATAAAACGGCAGACGCAGTGAAACTATTAGGTGAGGCTGGGTTTGTCACTGGGAAACACACAGTTGCTGACATAAAAAAAACCCTCGCCTCTGAATAATTTAAAGAGAGCAAATTGCCAGACAATGCAGGGGCTCGGGATTGTTGTTATTTCTATGCTGGTGTGTTATGGTGAGTAGTATGTCCACTTTGCATGAGCAGAGCAAAATCTCACAACTCGTAACTACATTTTTAGTTCCATTCTTTATGTCCATCCCTTAAATGGTTTGGCTGATGCATTCAGGCAATTTCTACGGACAATTTTCAGTAAGCATTTGTGAGTAAAGTGAAAACGAGTATCCAATAATAGACATAAATATCTGGCCATACTCCTGATCTGCTGTGTAAATACATTTGCACAACTGCCAAACACCAGAATAAAGCTGCGTTTCAATTAAATCAAGTTGATAAAACAATTCTGACCTGGTCAGTTTTATCCATACTTCTGTCAACAGCCTGTATGTGTGTGTGTGGCCTATGAGTTGTGGGTGCTTCTGTTTAAACCTGTCACTTAATTGGTGAACAGCCTGTAAGCATTGTTAGCATTCTTCATTTAAACCAATTGCTGAACAGCCACAAGCTAACGAGTCCCAGAGACAATCGGTGAATCCATGAGTTTTAAGCCAGTTTAAGGGACATTGTTGAACGATATCACTTGTCGTGCATTCGTGCAATTTCCCTATAATGCCGCACATTTAATGCAAACACACTAGAAGGCATCTGTATGATACTGCGATTCACTGCAACAAGCAAAAAGAAAAACCAAAGTACGAAGCCAAGTAAGGCAAATCACTCGTCTTGAGAGCGTGCATGAGGGGAAAAGATAGTTGGGCTTCTGGGGGTTTACATCTTGATGCAGCTAATGAGGGTGTTTTTAGTATAATTACCCCAACAGGGTGCTTGGCAGTATAATTACCAGAGAGACATTACAGAGGAACATTAGTGTGTCCAGGTACAGTAAATATGTCGGGATGCAGGGCGACGAGGTTTATTTCTCAAACATGTGCCAAGCTGCACCCCCGAACATTAGTTACATTTTATCACTGAAACAGTGTCCCTGATAACGCTTTATATATTAAATATATATAAGTTATAAAGCTGCATGTGAACATTTAAATTCAGGTTCCAGTTCTATATTTTGTAAAGTGCCTGAACAATCTAGATTTTATGGCCGAAGCCCATTTTCCACTGGTGCAAAAAAAGTGCCTGCCTACCCACACTGTCTGCAGTGGGAATGCAGCTCCAGCTCCGATCTGCTGTGATGGAAACAAGACATCCGGCCTAATGTGATAATTTGGTAAGACAGCGGGGTGAGGGAACTCTTCACCTCCATGATGTTGAACAATCAAACTGCAGCAAGTCAGCTGCCTGCAGTGGAATATACTTTATGAAGTCAGTAAATACCAGACTGGGATGTCGGGCACTTTTGTGCAGGCGAATCCAGACGTATAGCTTAGACCACATAAATGTCACAATGCCTGTAAAATCACCTGGACTTGTTGGCCTCAACTTCAAACACCGCCTGCGCACTGTTTACTCTGAGAGACGTTTCATGTGGTCAGGCTGTTCAAAAAAAAAATATCTCAGCTCATCAGAGCGTGTGGCATCTGAAGGTGGTATGAGGTTGTTACGTGTACATACCTTATAGAGGCAGGGATGCAAATGAGTCCTGTGTGACTGTTCTGTTCTTCAATTTTTGTACATGCGGATGGACAAAAGACAGAAATGCAAGATTTCTCTAATAAAATAAAACCCACGTTTTAACACGTAAACAATATTGACATTTCTTACAAATGTCCATTACTTGTAGCTCAAATCGCTCTTTTTCT
The DNA here is from genome assembly GCF_963576545.1 of Limanda limanda. Classification (NCBI taxonomy): domain Eukaryota; kingdom Metazoa; phylum Chordata; class Actinopteri; order Pleuronectiformes; family Pleuronectidae; genus Limanda; species Limanda limanda. The sequence goes on from NC_083638.1 coordinate 13,260,342, forward strand.
CATTTGTTCCTTTGCATCACATATTGTCCTTGTACTTGTTGTCCTTGTGTGCTGTTAAATCCTTAAAAATAATTACAGTGCATCTATTTCTACTGTACTTTGTTATTGAATGGACTGATTCAAAAATAAAAGTCCCTTCAGCATAAATCCACAAAAAAATGTGCACGACACCACAACAATAGACACAAAAATTGGGGATAGAAGCACAATTTCCAGACATCCTCGCTTTACTTTATCTTCCCCTCAAGTCGAGACTGTTAATCATGCCGATATGATTTAGTCACTTTTAAACAATAATGATCATGGAAGGAGCATCATTTGGGAGGAGGTGATCAATCAGAGGCTCATTCAGCTTTAATTCATGTAGATGCACACCTAATACTCATTACAAAGATGCAATTTCCAGCCAGTCAACACTAGATTAATGGCCAACCGTCTCTCCTAGTGTTTCTTTGCGCAGTGCCATGCCTCCAGCAGGATAGATGACTTCCATACAGACACAACTGGTCCACCGGCTCATTTGTTTAATAGACACGCTTATGACAAACTGGTGAGCTCGCAGCATTTTCATCAGAGAGCAATCAAAATGACACAGACAGGGGTTTTGCTTTTGGTAGTTTTATTGCATTGGTTTGACATGTTTACAAGATTCAAGTCTCAACTGTTTCCATGCAAAATGTTTTTAGAGAAAAACAACTATTCTCTTACCTTCATCAGAATGTGAATCATGTGATCCCAAAAGTATTAGGTTAGTTATTAAAATCCCAGACTGTCAAAGGGTATCAAGAAAGTGTTCACGATGATTCACTTTGTTGAAGATTAATTTATTTATTATTTTGTAAATATTGTGAGAACCGGTGACTCCACTTCTCAATAAAGTGGGTCTGTTAATTAAAATCTTATTTCCTTCTTTTATAAACACTATCCTGTTAAAGATGAACTTGGGTTGTCTGGTTATATGAATAAAAGAAGAACTGGTTCCAAATTATTTTATGTAACCAACAATGATAACCCTAGCCTATTTTATTCCAAATGTCTCATTAAGAGATAAAATACAATCCCTCAAAAGTGATACAGATCATACGTGTGTGTGTGTGTTTGTATATGCCAAGATTTTAAACCAATTTTATAAATTACCATTTAATTATTATTTCTCAGACACAATAATTATTTAGGGTCATCCACAGACCTTAATGTTAATGTTCTCATCCTAGTAGTTATATATGGTATTGAATTGAAAATTGAGTAACAAATATCAAGACTTTTCCCTATCATTATTTCATTTCATGATAGGAATAAATATTAAATATTACATTCCGGCTAAACATATACCCAGATAAACTCAAGCAAATAGTTTATATTTAGAGGAAGACTCTTCAGAGTCCTGATGAATAGATACAAATGAAATTTGGGATTTTCCTTAAATACAAGTTAAACCTTAATGAAATAAAAAAGTGGACACTATCACAGTCATTGAAAAAAAGCAACCTAATCAGGATGAGAATTAAAGTATTTTACACACTTTAGCATCAGTTTGAATCACAGATTTGTATTTCCCCTGTCTGCCAGAGAGAGGAGGAGAATGTGAGAGAACCTTGTATGTACCAGCCAAGAAAATCTAGGAATTGTGACATTGAATAGACACCTGTGGCTGAAACCGTCATTTTCCTGCTGCAGCTCTCATTCCCCTCATATCAGCCGGAGCTGGTGGCTGAAGGTGGCTGTGGGGGGGCTGAGGGGCTCCAGGTGGCTGGAGTTGAGTGCTCCCTGGGCTGTGTCAGTGGTTGGACCAGCAGCCCTCCCCTTCCTGCCTATATCCTCCTTCTCCCTCAGCAGGCCCAGCCATCCATCCTGCATTAATTGGGTTTGGTGTTAGAATCCCCCTCTCACGGCACACACTCACGTCCCGCCGCCAGCCGTAAAGACAAGCATGTTTAGCGCAACAATTATGATAATTGCCGCAGAGCACTCAGCTAAGGGAATAAGCAAATCTGATTAAGGGCCCTTCTGCATGATCAAATATTAATCTGATGTGTCTTCACTCTGACCTGGCTTGGAACATAAGAAGCTCTTATGGTCTTATGCATTAACAGATTTGCACAGGCTGAACTCATAGGAACTAATAATATTGGACATGCCAGTCGGAGTGCTGGAGAAATCCTCTGTACAGAGAATCCACTTAAAATAAACCCAATAAAAATAGCACAGATATTAATCAGACACATAAGACCTCAATTACTTCAAATGACTAACGACAGTGAACACCTCTTACAGGACAAAACTCCCAACCACCTGTTGGACGGGACTGAATGAAAAGGTTGGAGTCTAAACCTTTTACTGAGCTTTGCTTCTGATATATGTAGCAGACACACACACATTAGCATTAAGGTAGCTGGATGACCCTACATAACTATTGTTTCTGGATAGACAATTGTGAAATTATAACAAATATTGTTTTAAAATCTTAAACCAAATCATATTCTAACCAAGAGAGAGAGAGAGACACACACACACACACACACACACACACACACACACACACACACACACACACACACACACACACACAACACACACACACACACACACACACACAGAGAGAGAAAGAGAGATCTATCATAACAATAACTGTTTTTGTTCTTTTGTCTTTAGAAATAAGCAAGAATCATTTTTGAGAGTGGAGAAACATGATGAAATATAAAATATATATGCATTTACAGGGTTGCGTATTGACCAGAGCAAGTTGCTTTTTGTTTCAAGATGCTGCTTTTCAATAATACCTCCTGCAGAAAGCAGAGAAGAACAGGCAGCCTGAAGTCTTTTGTTAAGGGTTGTGGTTAATCATAAAATGTGTACATATGAACTGAAACAAGAAGAGAACAAACATGATCAGAGGTGCGCGCAAAGAACCATTTTCTTTAACAAAAACAAAAGAGAATGTGTGAAAATTAATTGAGTCAAATTTTCAATATTCAACTTCACAGATCAATAAACAGATCAACAGTTCAAAACAATCTATGAAGCCCACTGCTTATCATTTTCAGTCGACAGTAGAGAGCAGGCGATAAACAAGAGGAACCAGACAGCAACTGGCAGTTTAAGGCAGATTAGAATGATATTAAATCAAACACAAATACGCAGGATTTACCAACACAAAACAGCTTGTAAGAATCATTGGATTATGAATCTGGATTACATCTCTGTGCCCTCATTGCTAAAAGACTGAGCCTACAGAGGGGAGGGAGGGGGATGACCTAATCTACTTACAAAGCATATTTAACTCACTATGATTTATAAATAAGATAAGGCTTATTCCAAGGTCAAATCGTAATTCAAAACATATTGTTTACTCTGCTGGGCATTAAAGCAACAGATGTCTGTGCTGCCCGTTGCTCCATGATATTTCAGTATGAAATAAAAACAGTGGAAACTGTGCGACTGAATGAATCAAACCACAAGACACATGAAATAGCATTAATACATACAGTGAAGTACAAGTGCACATTTGTACACAGGACAGTGACTTCTAGAACACAAAATGATTGCTGCATAATGTTATAATTTAAACTGATATGTGATGTAAATATAGATGTAAACATAATGACTAACTATGTAAAGGCTATGATGATGCTTTCATACATTTTATGCATGAACACCTCTGGATTTTTGGAAATCATCATGTTCTCTGAGTTGAAATCTTCAGAACGGTTTTCAACCATGTAAGTTTATGTTCTAACCTCTTTTCCATTGTGACTCTCTAAAGTGATGCGTCGTAATCCACTAACACGTTATTTAGAACATAGATCTGTGAAACAAGACTGTTTGTGAGAATGATTCTTCTTGACTAATAAGAGATTAACCCAGAAGCTTTGTGCAAGAATAAAAACACACACACACACACACACACACACACACACTGGTAGCTTGATGGTAAATACACAAAGACAGCAGTGCCATGCAGAATAGAATTAAAGGTGTACTCAATGTAATATACTCATACATTTGATATTTAGATGGACACAGTTAAGTTTCAAATTGAAATAGTGCATTAAAAAAACTCAGCTCATTATTCGACATCATCAGGGCTCATGAGCTTCCTTCCTGATATTTAACTGCAAGTTACCAAAGTAACAAAACTGATGCTTTGCACTACATTAATGGTTAACTCACTTACAATTTAAAACGAAATACAGTTTACCCAGCGATGACATCAGACAAACAAACATTGTTTTTTGTTTGCAAGTTAATGTATAAATATAATGTGTACACCATGATGTACCTGTACCTGTCTGGTATGGCCTATACAGAGGCATACAGAAATGTAACGAGGGCTATATAAATAATAATGATGTAAATGTTATAATATAAATTAAGGTCATATTTAGACGATTACGCGTAAATCTAATAAAAGGACTCAAAAGCAGAGGAGTAGGCTCATGTTTGGCCAGAGGAAAAACACTTTGTTATTCTTCTCCTCTGTGCAGAGAAGGCTCTACACTACTGTCTGCTTGCTGCGGTCATTCCACAGCCCAATCTAAACACTGAAATGGGAGAGGAGATTGAATATTTTCATGGCACGCTACATTGCACCCTAACGCCACAGACTGACCAGTGTGAGAGTGACCACAGCTCATCTGGCTGCATGGGAGCAGGTCAATAATTCTTCCTGGACGCCCGAGGAGAGAGTGACAGGTTCAGGTCAGAGTATACTTGGTGAAACACCACGTGTGAGCATACGTGAACAGTAGTCTGCTTCTCTGCTCCCTATGTATGTCTCTTGTTCTGTCCTCATACACAATTGGATTATAGCAGCACCCCTCTAATTCTGTTTAATTCTAACAGTTCCCAAAGATTTAATATGCCACTGGAATTTGATATATGACTTAATTTAGATGGAAACCTCATGACATGCAGCTTGTGACTGCCTGTCAAAACTGTCATTAACTCTTTGTGAGCCTATTAATGCTTTTGGATGTGAACAATTCACAAGATTGATTAATTTTATTTCATATCCATCATATTCATAAATTGAGAATCTTAAAATGTTACATATCTGGGAGGATTCAATTTTTTTTTAAAAGTGTAATAGAAGCTGTCCTAGGACTTGGAAGATAATAAGGCGATACATTTTAAGTCAACAAAAAAGATAATTCCTTAAATTTTCGCTATCTTTGAATGTGTTCTGTCATCGTGTGGTAAAATGCCTTAAATTAAAACAACAAAATGAATGGATTACATTAAACTATTTCATAGTTTGAACAGATTGTGTTTTTCATTGTAATAAATTGTTTAAAATGGCCATTTTCACAACATGCATCAATATCAAAATATTAGTCTGTGGCTATATCCAACTATGTCCGTTTACAATCTCCTCGACCAAAGTTGTATATATTTCCCTTTTAAATATAGGACACAATTGATAGAAAACATCAGTTAATAAAATATTTGTTTGCTAAAGGTAAGGAAGTATAAACATCACATGCTAAGATGAAAAAAAAACAAGATGTTTTTCTTGAAAGAACTGTATCTTTAATGACTGAGCCAAAATAGATTGTTAGGCTTATTTAAAAAGAATGAAATAATTGTTGAGTTTGACAAATTATTATTAATATCACAAATATGAATATGTAACTCTGTAATCAGTGGAAAGGTGCTGCTACAAGTGGCTGAGATTTATTTCCACTTTGGTGCACACGGGGGCCGGACAGGTGCACGCAGCCCACCGTGGGGTATCAGGTATCCCCCTCGGCCGAGGCCTCTCCCATTTGTCATGGTGAATGAGTGGTCTGCCTGACTGCACTTTCTCATTCCATTTCCTCCCAGGTTGTACTGAGGCCGTACCACCCACTGTACGCTGTCATTTCTTTAACCCCTTTTCCATTCACATGAAGTGTGGGCAATAATGCTCTCTCACATTCCTTACTTTCAATAGCTTACACACTACAGCCCCCCCATCTCAGCTAACTCCCCCCCAACTCACCATACACCCCCACAACCCTCTGCCTCCCCCTCTACACACATGAACACACACCTCTCTTCTCCAGGTCAGCCTACACCTTCCCTCATGGTGTGAAAAGCAAATGTTATGCATTTGACAAGTCACAGGTGTTCTCTAAAAAACATTGAGTCACTAATAATAATAATAATATTATTCATATTATTAATGATTTAAAAAACTAATTTTATCAAGAAAGAATAACAATACAAATTTCTATTTTGTTCAGCTCGAACATGAAGATAAACAAAACCATGGCAGATGCTTAAAAGCTTAATTATTAACCTCTTTAGCAGAAGTCCAGCATGCTCTCTGCTCTCAGTCCACTTACTAAGAAAGATGTTACTGCTGCTCCTACTTACGTCCGCAGTGCCTCCCACCATTCCTGCTATAGCTGTGATATTTGGCCCAGCCATCCAACCCAGCATGCTCCACATCGAGCGGTAAAAGCCCCGCCACCGAGCCCACCGGCACCCTCTCTGCGACTGTAAGAAGCAACTGGAATGGAAAACACTGTCTGTTCCTACTCAGCGAGGGGAAAAACAGCTTGAGCGCAAGTAAGGGTAATTGCAGAACACCCTGAGCCCATCCTATAAAGAAAGTTTGCTCCTTTTCTTTTTTTTTCAACTAAAAGAAAACCAGGAAATCTCCACTTATTTCAACAAACATTTGCCTGAACTCAGGAACAGATCGAAAGGGTGCAGTAGGAGATGAGGGGAGCATATGTTGTGCAGCTCCGCTTGAGACGCAATGTGAAGAGATTGCAGCACCATCTGCTGGTCAAAAGAGGGAGTCAACGAAATGAAAGTTGTAGAGAAGTTGGCAGAAAAATGGGTCCAATGCAAGAGCTCCAGGTTCAGTACACACCTGGGTCATATGTATTAATTCTCCTGTACTAGTGATTTGGATGAAGACACCTTCATGATGAATAGAGAAGCCCCACACACTGAGCACTGTATGTCAGCATCATAATTCAACTTTAAATCACACACCACTGATTTGCTGAGGTAAAAGTTCACTGAGGCCTCTTCCTCACATCACATTCATAACTCTGACCAGGAGAAGTATAAACAACCGTTTTCGTTCTTGCCCTCATTTCCTTCCGTGGATCCCTTGGACAACTAATAACGAGTTAATCAGCCTGATTGCACATTCATCACTGTGATCCGTTTCTTTTCTTTTTTCCAGCTGACGAGGAGGGGGAACCATGTTTTACTTGGGAAATGAAATATTTAGTGACCTGTGTCTTTTGCTCTTCCACTAGACACAGAGGCCCAACAGCTGAGTAAACAACCGGGCTGTGAGTGGACAGGTAAAGAGCAGCGGCCATTCTCCCCAGCACTGACCAATATGACCATTGTTAGATTGGACACTGGGTTCATGGTTAAAAATAAAAACATGGCCATTTTCTGTGCAAATGTGTAAAAAAGTTGAATTAGCTCAATACGTGAATCGTCTACATTAGAGGCATGACTTACAAAGGCATAACATAATAAAAACTGAGGAAAGACAAGAACACCATTTATTTGATAAAAGTATGGTTATGGGGTTTTCTTAAAGCTGATCTGATCTCTGAGTTATTTCCAAGATTCAGTACCCTGATGCTCTCGATGTGGTCAGTAAATGCAGATATGTGATACGGTAGTTTTCTAAGTCCTTCAGCACAAAGACACATCTAGAACAATGAAGCGATCTAACTGAAGTGTGCCATCGTAAAACCCACATCTCAAAAAGCACAGCCACGGAACTTCAGGGAGACTTAAGATCTTTACTCAGCTCACTTCAAAGTCTGATACGAAAACCAACAAGAACATAGAGCTCAGGAGATGTGGGGAAATGAGGAGAATCAATAACTTTAAAAGAAAAGTGGTGAATTGTATAAATGTATTTTTCAAAGTTGAGGAGAAGATTTTCCCTGCACCAACACCGAACGAGTAACCCAGCGACATCACCACATACGTTTGTAGAGAGGCAGTTTAGGAGGCAGTAAATACACAAAGGCCTCAGGGGCATTGATGCATGTTAAACCTGAGGTGGCCGAATCCCATCATGCAGTGCTTCTGCATCACACCCTCTCACAAGCAGAATTCAATATTTTAAGCAACAAGGCTTGAATCTAACAATCAAGCATGTATCACTGCCTGCACGCGTAACACCTCAAAACACTTTGATGATTAAAAAAAGGAAGAGCACCACTCAGACCTGTTGTGTGTGGAACAAGAAAACACGTATTTTTTACCCTCAAACATATGTTCACAGTCTCTGTTTTGCCAAACTGAATCATTTTTGTAAGTAAGCTGAGGACAAAGGACAACATGAGCTGACTAAATGTTTTTTTTCATGAAGCACCTATTCAGTGTTCTTATTTTAAAAATTGTATTACCTAAAATAACCACAAAGTCACAATACAAATCTAAAAGATGAATTCATTATGATTCCCATCCTGAGCTTGTGTACAAAGAAGAAGTTGAGGATTGATGAAGATAGATCGGTTGTGCCTGATCAAGGTCTATTGAATTCTTACCTCTCAGCCATCCCTAAATGACCAGTCAGCACTAATGCGCCCATATCGTGTCTATAAGTGTGAACTGATTTATATTGCTGCAAAACATCCCCAAGACATTGAGAGAGCACCATTGGAACCCAATACCAATTATATATGTTTGTTTCTTGGGAAATGGCCACTCAGTACATTGGATCAATGTGGACATCAAAGGTCAAAGCAATACATTTCTGCTGAAAAGTTAGTGTGCCATCGAGCAGCTCATCTGCCAACAAACCTCCTCCTGACTGGAAGTGAGGGGCAATAAAGACGGACAGATAGACATATGTGACGGTCTCTAGCATGCACCACTTTTCAAATGAGCACAGCATGTGTAAAAAATAATCAAACTCCAGTCTATCAAAGGTGACTCTTTACCACACTTTATATGTTTAAATATATTAATATCTACTTACTAGTTCCACAAACATTTGTCTGTTTGTCCGAACTGAAATAAAGCAAATTCAGTTTCCTTCAATGAAAAACAACTATAACAACTTAATTGCAGATAAACCAGGTCGGATGAACACAAACTTTACTAAATTCACTCTACACCACAGACTGATTATAAAAAGCTGTGCACACATCCAGCATACAAAACAATACAAAGTGACCGTATATTGTGGAGTTTTTTGAGGAGGACTGACTATTGACAAGGAATAATTCTGAAGACGGCTTAGGTTTACAACAGGCACTGCACTAGTTAGAGGTAATGGAAGAAAAGCAGATTATGTGTGAGTTTGGTTTAAATGGGCCGTTTTGATAATAATGGGCAGCCTCAGTAGTCTTACCCACAGAGCTCTAAACTTCCAGTACAGTAACCCTCCCCACGGAGCAGGGCCTATCAATATTCATATGCAAATCTCATTAAAGACCATATTAATTACCTGGTGCTGAAAGCCTCTGCTGAAACCAACACCTGGCAAGCCTGCAGAGAGGATATCCTTATGCAAGCATGCCTTATAGATTGTTGCTTTCCCCCCCTTTACTGCTCGCGTCTCTGAGGAGCTTTTGAATCCATATTAATTTCCTCTCTGGCAGTTATGTGGGCAGGGTATGAACTGTGCTATTTCACTTTTAATCTGTCAGTAATTTAGTAATGTGTAAACTAATTATGCAGCAATATTAATGTAATTGGTTCTGGGAGCTGTTCACAAAAATCAATGTGTTTGCAGAGAATGCAGTAAATTGCATTGGGTTATTATAATCATGTGTCAAGTGCTGATTATGTTATGAAACTAAGAAGTGGATGTCAGCCACAGGTCAATACAACCCAGCTCCATAAAAATCCATGCCTCTCCATTCATTAATGTGAAAAGAGTCGGTGAACACCGTCTCTGCTTCCTCCCCAGCTCCCACCACAGCCTGTCAATTCCCACTGTACAATACATGATAAAGAGAGACTCTAGTGTGTATACAATATAATAAAAAAAAACAGATCAAGAGAAAACAGGGTGGTGTACAGACTACAAAAGGCTTTACCCGTAAAGGATTCTCATCATCTGATAGTGTCATAGGTATAACTTCAGTGTGATATTTGAAACTAAACTGCATGATGACTTACTGTCTATGATTCAATCTAAACAGAACATTTAAGCAATCGAATAAACCAAAGGGACATGGAAAGAAAATAGTGCAGGGTCATAAGAGACAACTAACTTAATATCAGAAAAAGTAGGTGATGCTCTGCAATTTTAAAAAGAGTGATGGACCGGGAAAAATCAGTACATCTGCAGTAGAGACTGTGAAGTAATTTTGTTTGATGTTCTCGTCCACTGTGAACTCAAAGAAGACAAAGACTTACTTTGCGGACTGCCAAATTCATCGGGACATAAAGTCCAAGATGACACGCAATTTGCCCATAACAGGAAAAAAAGGCTGAGATAATTAAGAAATCAGTTCCAATAAACAGTGAAAAGCACAACAGTTTAAAAGTTTACACAAATGGAAATGGACTACAATTCACTTCAACAGGATACTTTGTTGTCTGATGAGACTGGCAGAGACCGTTGGACTGAACGAGTCTTAATGCTGCAGCGAGCGAGACGACTCTGGTAGCAATTACAGCTGTCAGGGGTTATGATTGATAGCCTTTGTTTACAGTGTTTAAAAGGGGAGGCAGATTTCAAAACATCACTCTGGTGAATACATAAATAATTGGGTTAAAACTGAGTGCGAATCCAGAGTAAGGACTTTTGCAGTTGCCCCAAAAGGTTCTATAATCAAACAGCAATAACATGTCCCATCTTTACCATGAAATTATGTCCGTTTTACACACCCGCTCATACATCTTAACTTGACAGGTTGCAACCAACTGTGACAATTACTGGAAGTAAATACAGTGCTTTTGTCAAACTGTACATACTCATCAAGGGAGTGGTTTGCACTTTTCCTCCTCTGAAAATGATTAAAATGAAACGTCTAGAACAGAGCATATACATTTGTTACTGCCTTAAACAAGAAATCTGGAGCACATTTTGAAAATAACAGGATGATTTCTAATAAAATAATTTCATTTATCCTAAAAAATAATTTCTATGTAAATTTAGTTTAGTTTAATTTGCAAGAAATGTTATTTTGAAAAATTTCTGGAGGCTACTTTTTCTTGGCCTTAATCAAAACAAACCAAGTGTTTGCCTCCCAGTCCAATACATTTCAGACATAGTTGGTGACACAAGAGTCAGTCGACTAAAGCTTGTATTCCACGGAGAGGGTATTAAGATGAGACCCAGTGTCATACTATGAACAAGGAGTACATCTTTCTGTGAATCCTGCCATGGATTTTAGTTGTTCAAGTGCTGGCAAAATGCCTCAAGATACTCTCTCCCCCGCTACCACCACCCCATTTCTGACTTTATGCCAACTACACTGTCTGGATTGTGATACCTGAAGACTTAATATAATGTTTTTTGCAGTAAATATTGTATTAATGTTTTTTTTGTTTTTTTAAACTCATTTGAATCAAAGGAAAATTCATGTAGTCCACATAAGGACTATTACCAATGTGGTTTTCCAGATACGTTGTTATGCCAGAATAAAGGATTAAGGCACAATTGTTTTGACAACAATTTCCCCTCTTATCAGTTTGTTTTTCAATATCCTTGTTTAATACAAAAGAAATTTTCCGGGGAGAAATGTTTCATGACAAATTCACATTTGTCTACAAAGTTGTTGTTTTTTGACAAAGCTCTTTAAGTGATATATAAACACCTGCTTTAAAAAAACAACACATTAAAGTTAATGTAACAAATACAAGTCTTTGTTCTGACAAAAAAAAAGCATAGTCTATGGTAATGAGCCAAGCTGACTTTTCTTTTTGGTAATTTTATTCTTTCATGGTGGTGGTGGATCACCAGCGCTTCTCTCAGGTCCTGAGTGTCTGAGCTCTGGGTTAGCCAGGACTACTGAAACAACCTTTCACTCCCAAATCACACTAAACCGCTCTCCTGTTTAACAAATTGCCTGAACCACAGAATTCCTTGTCTGGGGAAGGCTTGATCAAGCTTTGAAGTCTGCAGGTCAGTGTAAGGCCAGCATTTGAAGTCCCTGAGTCTGAGGTTAGACTGATTTTCTCTGGTGAATGCACAGGAATACCGTGTAAGCCAAAACACAGACAGGTTTTATTTTTCCCTACTTCACTTTTTTAACTGATGTTGAGCTAAATTTTTTGTAAATCTTTTTGGAATTTCATGATCAAACTACCACTATATGTTAAAGAAAATAGTGATGACCACAGATACAAAATGATTGTCAGATTATTTGTGTTACTAAAAAAAAAAACATTTATCACAACCAATTGTAGTAATCACTTGTGGAAAGTTAGCAGAAATTAATAAGAAGCAACAATTAAAAAAACAATAGTACCGAAATAAATATGTTTAAGTCTCCCTCAGCAGCAGTTATGGTGTAGCAGTATGGTTACATATTTCACATCTGTGAACATTTTAACAGGAAGGAGGAACGATAGAAAAGTATTAAGAACATTTTGTAATAAGATAGAGTAGGTACAAGAATGTTTGCTGATCGACTTTGACTTTTGCAGTATGGCAGGAATTATCCGTTATATGTATGTATATTTTTTCAAACTAGGAAAACAGTAACATTTACACTAAAGTGTCAGCTCTTGAACATGCCAAGAACCAAGCAAGGACTGCAGTGAAATAGCTCTTGATGAAATATTTAACCTTGTCTGTTGTAGGGTTTCTATCGTTATTGTTTCTGTTCATAGATTCAAAAAGTCAAATCCAATACACTCAACATTTCAATTACACTTGTACAGCATTTAATAATTCAGCACATATAGTTTTTCTGTCTGACAAACCGTCACTCACAGCTGTGGCTCCTGGGAAGCAATTTCATATTTCAAACAGACGAACGCTGTAACCACCCAAACAACAGTCACAAGGCAAAGGTTGTCTGAGCCACTTACTCTCTCACTGGTTGCTGGGCATGTGGCGCTCGGTCCCTGAGTGAATGACTCGCTTATGGCCCGACTGGTCAAGCAGGGAATGATTCGCGGGAGCTAAGGTCACAGGCAGATGATGAGGATAATTAATCTTGCTTTGCACTCGACTGACTAATTATTTGCTTCCATAATTATGCCTCTAACACCATGTTACCCTACGGAACCACTGTGGCCCGTCTCGACTTCCCGCCTGTAGCTTGAGAAACAGCCCATAAATTTATATTTGAGGTGAACATGTTGGGGGGAAAAAGGAATCACATGGTTTCGTATGTGACAGCTGCTTCAAAAACAGTGAAATGTAACTTTGCACCACTCTGACCCTGTACCCTGCTGCTACTACTGGCAACACCAAAGTGCTTAAAACGCTCTTCTTCACACCACGTCCCAGCAGGAAATCGCACAGAAAAGTGGAAGGAGGTAGAGGGTGGAGGGAAGGGAATCATTAAGTGACTCATTAATTCTACATAATCACTCTTTCAGACACTTTTCTGACACTTCCTCTGTGTGTGCTTCATACTGTTAACAAGCCAGCCTGCTTGAGCTTGGCAGAGACTGCAGCACCAGCAGTTAGTAGCAGCTTCAGATGGTAGTGTTGGTTGGGTGTTCAGCGTAGTGAGACAAGTGAGACATAGACAGGCAGTCACAGATCTGGGGGGGGAACACTAGAGTAGCACGAGAGGGTGGGCTGAAGACCCCAGGGCTCAAGCAGAGCTAGATTTACCCTTATGCGCAAGTCTGGAAGAGCCATGGTCATTGATCGAGGCTGGAGAGCCATGGAAGCCGCCATTTAGGCTGGAGCAATACAACTGTGCTGCTATTGATTGATGAGCTTGGTCCTGTTAATATTATTTATGGTAGAGGGGCCACACAGATCTCTGGCAGAGTGAGCCCCACCATAATAAGTGGTAATTGATGGCATGGGAGGCCAGGTCTCCCTCACCCTGCCCCCCCAACTCTATACTCACTGACCCCAGTCCTGTGAAAGTCAGATGGATTGCCTCTAACACATTTATGATTGATATTATCAGATTACATAACCCGCTACAGAAGCCTTGCGGCCCTACTCAAGTGGGAACATTGATTTTTGATTAGGACGCCACTCAACACATCTTGGAAATAGCTGGGAAAATATATCCTGCAGATCCGGCTGCTTCGCAAGATTTCTGAAGGGATGTTTCCAATTGTACAATATCTGGCAACCGCAGCAGTGGTGTGCATTAATTTGACTCATGGTTGAGGCAGATCATTTTCTTGGTGGTTTGCTACTTATCATTTCTCCTTGCAAAATGAAGCTAATGATGATCCCAGCAATGATTACAATTGGAAAATGTCATTGTTAGTATGGTTATAGACGTGCCATAAACCACAGGGTATGTTGGTGCTAGCTGGAAGCCACTAGACTAAATTTTGTGCTTTAAAGATGTGGTTTGTAAAGTATTTCTGAAAATGTATCGTATTTGTTAAAATCCTCTTCATGTTCCGATAGCATCAATGTCTCTTTGCCCCTGACGGACTGACCGAATGAAATGATTGACTGGCGTACCTAACTAACCAACCTGCCTGCCTGAGCTCTCACTGCACATGATTAGACTCTTCTGTTAGGCAGACATGCACAGCTAGCACGATAGCCAGAAGTTAGCGAGGGAGTCACGGATAAGTTGGCTTCTAGCAGTCAGTTCACATTCTTGTGTTTTGGGGACGTAGCTTTGACAGGAGGGGTGATGGGATGGGTTGAAATGTACCAGTTGCATTAGACTGCTCTTGCTAACTTTTCCAGGATTACCAACCAAAGCTGTTTTTAATTGATCTGCATAGCAGGAAGTTGTAATTTTACAGTTTTGTCATCACTGTGAAAAGTAATTCTTAATATTAGTTTATTCTTTCTTTGTTCATGAAAACTACACAGCACAGAACATTAGCTCCAAAATCCATGTAAAGTCCAAACCGATCATTTTATGTAATTTGGCTTGCAATATAATAGCAGTTAGTCTTCCATCTAACAATGTGGCCAAATGAAAATGCTTCTGACAATAATTCAAAGTAAAGAAATTAAGGTTTTAATCTGTGAAAAATAAACCACAGCTTCATACAACTTAGTCAAACAATACAGTCCTTAGAGCAAAGATGGCTTTCTAAAAAGGTACCAGTGCAGTAAATGGCTCAACTGTTGCATGACCACATTGGGAGTGCCCCCTCCCAAAAAAAGGACTTTCTCAATAACTGCGGACAGATGGACGATATCCAGCAGATCTCAATGGCTTTCTGTGAGTCAGACTGAATTTTCATTTGCTGCTCGCAGTGAGATGAAATCAAAATGTGTATGAAAAACAGTTTAGTGTTTCCCCAGAGGCACGCCACAGTTGGTACATGCACATGGTGTTAAGGTGACGGTTGAGAGAGGGGCATATGTGTAACTGTGAATGTGAGAGGCAGGCTATGATTAATGTCTCCTCATGACTTTTTTGACACCTCTGGCGTAGTGGGTACCTATTATAGAAGTCGCTAATTATCATTTAATTTCACTTAAGAATTTTGTAGTTCACATTTTTTTCCCTTTCTGTCAAGGTAATGTTCAGCTTGCATGAAAGCTACCTGCCATATGGAAAAATCTTAAGCACACCATAGAAAGTGTTGTGAATCCATAAAAACATTTTATGTTCACAGTCTGATGGCAACTACATACAGACAGCGACAGAATATCAGTGAGGCAGCTCTGTGAGGTGACCTCTGGCTGACCAGAAGGAGAGGGAACAAGGCAGACGTTATGTAGCTATGAAATATATCTCCACATTAACAGCTTTGCTATTCAAAACAACAATGTTTGCAGATTCTACAGAGGTGACATGAAATGAAAACAACTCACAGATAAAGGAGACCTTCAGAGTTATTTTAGCTAAAAGTAAAATTTTGCTTGTCAACAGACTTTTATTTCATTACTCAATGTTGGACAAATGCCTCTGATAATGATACCAGCATTAGAAATGCCTCCAATGTTGCAGAAATGCCAGGTCAGGCATTGAGCACGCAAATCATGTACCGATCCGATACAACGTTTAAAGCATATTAGTTTCACCCGGATAAAACTATTATTTACTTTTCCTGCAATCACTTTGCCGCTCCAACACGCACTGTTGTTGTAAGTCCACTGGTAAGAACAAATTAAAGAGCTGCTAGGAAGACGATATTATTTCTAGTACTCCAGTGTTTTGGGCAATATTTCATGCTGGTCCCATAAGTAAAAAGGGTGTGTGTACCTTTTGAATCCATATAATCCAACATATAAGTGTTGCCAATTATAGCATTAGCAATAGGACATAAAAAACTGTTAAAATACATTATATACGTTTCTTTTCTTTTTTTTATGCAACGGTATCAGATAAGTACTCGATATTGGCTGATATCTAAAGTCCAGGTTACGGAATCAGTATCGGAAATGGAAAATGATATGTGTACATCTCTACTCAGGGTAAATCATGATGATAAGCAACATGATGCAACCTTAATATTTCTGAAAATATGATTCCTTATGGATTTACTGACTAAAGATAATATTAACTATGTTTAGGATTTCTATTATTGTAGCATTTGTTCTTCATAAAATATTGCTACAACATAAACAGGGCTCTGAAAGTGCTGGTTCCACTTAATGTCTTGTATAAAATGAGGCCTCTAGTTTAGAGATGATAAAAACTCCTGGCTCTTTTGCATTGGGTCAATAGACCAAAAGGTAAATTAGACTTGTAAATATGATAATAACAAATTACCCCCCTTGTGCACTTCCCTCATTGTTTTATTGCACACTGTGGGCAATCTTCCAGATAGAGTTGAATTGATTTGTTTAATGATCTTCAATCCCTCCAACGCTTACCCCTCGTTCTCTAACAGCCTGCCTCTAACCCCTCAGCATCTAATGCCCTAACCCCCTGCCTCTTTATCCCAGCCTCACTCTCATCAGCACAGAGTGAAGCTGTGAATATGAACATTATGAGCTTTGGGTTCAAAACTTAATGGTTCACAAATCAGCTAGTATGGATTTTCTGCTGCTAGAATCAATAGCTGCTGGAAGGAGTTCATGATTTCCAGCTCTTAGATATACTTCCACTCCTAATTCATATCAGTGAGTTAAAACCTTGTTTGCAGTCAAAAGATAGATTATTAAAGTGTGTGCCCAGCGTTGAAAAGACCCAACTACTGCTCATTTAATATATGACAACGTAAAATGCAGCAAGCCACTTGTCAAAGACAAACCTGTGAGTGCATAATTTGTACATTACTGTTAATATACATTCTATATTTGCTGTACTGTCATCATTGGACATCACACCGAGTTGTCATAGCTCTCTGACCTATGACAAATCACCAAGGTCATAAAAATAATTAGCAATCAGACAGTTTCTCTGAATCCTCCTCTTAAAGATTAACAGTTTATACAACTGTGGCATCAAGGACAAGTCTTTAACTTTAATAATAATCAACAACTAAAGTTAATGTTGTTTGTCAGGTGTAAATTCAGGCAGTACATTATACTTACAGTCCAACAGGTATATACAATAAATCTAGACGAATGTACAGTTTGGTTTCTATTGCTGCAACTACATGCTTTACCTTTTTAAACAGTATAGAGTGTATACTGTATAGAGCATGGAGAGGGTTGATTCATACACAGTAACTCATGAGTCATATTTCTACAGTTAAAACACATTGCATGTCATATTCTTTTTGAGTTTTATTTTAGCAGCACCTTTGCTCTGTCATAAAGCCATGCTAATGAAAAATCTGTCATTATGATCACCACTTAACAGGTCAATAGGCCATAAGCCCACAGAAGTCACCTGCCTTTGTGTAAAATTAAGTACCGTTGTAATAAAGTAAAAACATATAGAGTTGTATTTATTACAACCACACCCACACTGTTGACTCTAATGAACCCTGGGGGTGTGCAGTCTCAGAGTTATTATCCATCTTGAGCTAATTGCCCAAGTTTTACTGCTTTTAGCTGCTGGCTGTTATTACACTGGGCCAGGGTTAACAATTAATTAAATATTGATTCAAGAATCAGCGTGGCAATTAAAAAATTTGTCCCACCCCTAATGGTTTCAACAATTACTACAATTACTTTACTGTTACAAATGCTACTAATGATACAGCTTGACCATAACCAAACTCTTGCCATCATGACTTGGAACTGGTTCCTACACAGAAGATCACTACATGATGGTCAAAAAGCAAAGAGAATCACAGGACTGTTCACTGCAGGACAGCCTTTCATGATTAATGACCTCCAATTAGGGTCCGGGTGGCAGGTTTCATGGGTTCCTACTGCCCACGCCGCCCCCCAGCCAATGATAATCTCTCTCATGCGTGCCTCAACAGCTCCACTCCCCTACATCAACAACATCCCAAACAGGGACAAGACGCTCTGCTGTCCAGACAGGACGGGGCCCAGCGTTATGCTCCACTCCCTAACATACGTAGGGGGATATCATTTTGTTTCACTGCCAAAACAGATTCACATTAAGGATGTTTAGAGTGACTTGTTAGACTTTTCGGCAAAGAGTATTTTTCCCCCTTCGTTGTGTTTGTTTATGTAGTAAAGAACTAGTCTTGCCTTTTGTACCTTAAGCTTCATCTTACACGAACAACAACAGTGTTTCCAACAGAATTAGTTTCGATCTGTGGTTGTAGCCACTGAAGTGGAGGGTGCTGGGGTTGACAGGTACACAAAGAGGACCAATGTTATGCCAAATTCCGTCAGGTAAAATCTTAGTGGATTTTCAGACGGTGCTCAAATAGAGAAGGATTTCTCCAAGTACTCCTGGTGGTGAGTCAGACAGACAGGGCAATCAATGTAAAAACAAAGCAATGACATCAAACAGTGTCAATTTTTTTTTTGTTCTAATGAAAGTGTAAGAAAAAATGTGGTTCATTCAAGTGTGGGACAAAATAGACTGTGACGGGCATTAGACACCTGAACAGTAAAAGTCAATTCACAGAATTTAATAAGAATAAGAAGAATAAATCCTGCTTAATTACCTAGTGAGCTGCAAAATAATAAAATGTTGGTTGATTTAAAAAGATAATCTTCAGAAGAGAATAATTCTATTTAATAGTTCATTGTTTGAGTTTAGAAAGCCCCACAGGCAGCTGTAGTCTGTGATTCAGGTTGTGGTTATCCAGGTGCTTATCCATTTAACATTTCTTGGATGATCGATTGAAGGTTTATGGGGCTTTTGCTGTTTTTTTCTTTGGATCCAGTGTTAACATTTTTCATAACAGATCATAACTAACATCTTTTTTAGAGTCAAAATTAAAAGCACTTGCTGTGGGCTTCTGGCAAATGATGGTATTGGCATGTTGTGACAACAGATCACAATACTGCTCTAGTATGGTTTAAGTTATGGGAATTAATTTGATGTGGGATTTTTTTTTTACATTGTTGTAGCCAATGCCAATTTATACAGTATTCAGTGACTTTCTACAATGAACATTTCTGACACTGTTTATGTGTTTTGGATAGCAGCACTCTTGAGGTTTTAGCATTTTGGTAATTTTTTTTTTCTAAAATAATGTAACTAATAATGATTGGCTGGATTGGACATACCAGAGTATGTGAATTTATGGATGCAAGTGAAAAGATGGCGGTGTTGCTCAGATAGGCTAGATTTTAAAAAGTCCACATATCAATCTGTCTTAATGAGAATTGTATTGTGCTCCATAAGAAACTTCCATTTGGGCAACATACTGCCTGCTGGAATGAGCACAGGGCAGGAAGAACCACTTCTGTTCATGGAGTTTTGACTCCAACATATCCCTCTAAAACCACTCTGTTATTAAGACCTGGAAAAGGCTTCAGTGGGTGGTGGGCAAAAAAAAAATCTGAAAACAATTAAACAGAAACCGCATTTGTACTTGGGGGAGTGGCTGTTGTGTTTCAACCCTAGAGGACCTTTGGGATGCCACGGAAGTGTCATTAAAAAGAGAAAGGCTGCGTGAACAGCTGTTTTCTTTGACAACTCACTCTGCTCACCATGATCTCCCTCTGAAAGAGGGGTCAAAGTTAGTGGGTCAAAGTTACCACAACCCCCCGGCAGCCAGCTAAACTTTCTACACGTGCATACAGAACGTCTGTGTGTAGATGTATGTTGCAGGAGACATAAGCCACAAGAAAGTGAAGTGTATGTGTTTGTGAGAGTTGACAACTGTGCATATGTGGGGCAAAGACATCAGTTGTCTATCAGTAGTAGTATTTGTGTACAGGTGGGAATGATATTAAGGACGATTTTTAAATCTTACATATTGAGCCACAGAGACCAGAAACAAAAAGACATTGAGGGTGAGATGTACAAAAATGAGCAACCAAGCATTTGCCAAAAGAGGGAGAGAGAGAGATACAGAGAGTGCTGGAGGAATGTGATTAAGTCTGTTTATGGAGTCCTATCACTGCCACACAAGAGCAGGACCACCTGCAGTCTGGAAGTCATTACTCCAGGGTCACGGGATATCCTACATGTAAACTCTGAGTCACTTCACCTCAAATTGGGTGTAAAGATCCCATTTCCTCCCATCGACAAACTGAACCACCTGCAGCCTGATGGGATATGATGCTGTTGATGTCTACATCTACACCACTGATATTCTATCATAGTGTTACAATAGAGGGGGCTGTGAGCAAATCTGACAGCTTGGAGCTTTTGTTTGGTCACAGTAAATGTTATTTACCATATCACTCTCGCTCTGCATAACCCGATATATAATGTTGAATATACCATGTAGCATTAACTTGTTTAAAGTGTCTTTGTGCAGTTAGGTTCACTCTAAACTTCAAGACCCCAATATATGTAATATTAACATGTTAACAAATTCATGCTACATTTAGCATTTTTTCAGTGAGCATGTGCATAGTTTCAGATAAGATTTCACAATAATTATGTTTGGCAAACTCCACCCCTCAAAATTAGCTTTGTTTGTAGCTTACAGGTCAAGACAGCCAAACTATACAGAAAACACAAAATATTTAATATAGTATTATTATTATTATTATTATTATTATTATTATTATTATTATTATTATTAGCTATTCCTCAATGTGCAACTATTGTAATTCTGCCTATTTAGTGATAGACTTAAAATATAACATTAAGCTATAACACAAAAGAAAATCTACACACAACTGCCCCAAATTCCAAATATAGTATTAGATTCTATGAAATGTATGCTTTGCATGTATGAGTGAACTAACTCTCTCTCTCTTAGTGTAAAAGTGTGATTATATGAAATAATTATGAATGTAGATGTAAATATTCAATTCACCCTTCTCCTTCTAATCCTACCATTTTCATGGCAAAGCTGCAGTTTAAAAGAGAAAGGACAAATCTACAGGACTGGCAGGCAACATGAGCCTGAATTCCTAATATTCCACATGCAATATTCATATGAAGGTTTTACAACTGTAATGGCTCAATTATGCCTGTCAGGTAAATTGATATTAACATTTTACCATGAATTCATTTGTAGAAAATGACTACCACAAAGTACAAACACTGGCCTCCTTTACCTCTTTTTGAATAAAATAATAGAAAAGGTACACTTTGGCAGAGACACCAAACAAAAGAGTGTAATGGAAACACAGCCTCATATTTGTTGTGTACACTTTTCACCCGTCTCGTGACTGGAAGGTAGATGAGCTGACGGTGCGGTGAGTTAGATTGATGCATCTCCTCCATTTGACAGCGCTGAATCATTGCCCGAGCCACACACACCACCAGCAGCTCTGGAATGTCTGATAAAATGATATTAATTCCACACATTAATGGGATTAATGAATCAGTGCAGCTCAGAGCAGAGGAACCAGCTTTCTCTTTTTGTCTGGCCCTGAAATAATAACACAAAGGTAATTATAGTGCATCCATCAATCTGCTGCCGGACAGTCTAATTATCTGGGCATTTCTGAAGTGCTCTCACTTCTTCACACCCATTTGTATCGCGTGATATGTTATTTTTTCATTAATGGAGAGCTCATCTGTGGCTCCTCCTGCATGTTACAGTGGCTGCCTGTCAGGGGCAGCAGGAGCGATGATCGAGAGCTGAGGGCCCGGCGATTGAGAGATCCAAAATTTCCATGATGGATAAAGATGTCATACGGCTAAGAGGTACACATCATAGACTCATCGTGCATCTTGACAAAGCACTCTTATCCTCCAAAGGGAATAATGAGGATGCTGACAGCACCTCCACTATAATCAATGGCTTTCAAATGAATAATCAACTCCACTAATTGAACAAAGAATTTCCTCTTGGCTTTAGTGTCAGAGTAAAACTGACTATAGCCTTACCCTGAATTTGTCTTAAACTGCCTATTCAGTCAGCCGTTTTGAAGAACTACAAATGTTTTACAGAAATGTTTTCACAGATGGTTTCCACAAAACATGAGTGTTGCTTGCGGTAAATAAACAAAATCCACTGTCCACCATGCTAGCCATGTTTCATATCAAATTGGAGAGCATAATTGGTTTCAGTTGTATACATGGTATTGCTAGGATTTTGCAGCTCTTGAACCATAACTCATCACTACTAGTGTGGGTGTTTTTTTTCCTATCCTTATTCAAGGCTGTGGTCTTTGAGGTGTTGCTCCAGCTTCAGCTCTTCTTCTCATGCTTACACTGCTTCTGTGCACTGCTCTAAGATTTTTAGTTGTTACTGCACTTGGATATTTTGGGATGACAAATCTGTTAAAATCCCCAACCAATAGAATGCTAGGTTTGGTGTTGACAAATTAAATTGTTACTCCTTCCATGTAGGTGTATTAGCTTTATGTCCGATATGAAGTTGGTGTAATAATTAAGCCATTGAGGGTGGTACTGCATTAACCCGGGTTAAAGTAATCACTCTCATCATCTCTCATAGAAGTAAAGCTAACACGCCCACAAGTGCAGGAAAAATGTTATTTGTCCACATACTACAATCTGAGAGCAGAGAAGAAATCTGGGAGCAGATGTTTCATGTGCACACAGAGGAAGCATGAGCGCAAGAAGAGCTTAAGCTGGAGCACAGGAAATCCATCCATGCACTGAAATATATTGAATGCAAGCAGACAGTTTGAGCACAGAGTTTTGAGTAAAAATTTGCAAGTGAAATCAGTAAATCCTTTCAAAATGAGAGACCACACTCTAGTATAAAAGGTAGGCGAAAAAATATACTGCCAAAATACCATTGCAAAATAACCTCTGATGTTTTGAGCATTTCCAGGAGTCTCAAACATGAAGTGTAACTATTTGAACCTAAATATAACAGCTAGCGTTCAATGCTTTTGTTTTTCCGCTCATAAATGTAGTAATTTCAACAAATGTATGTATTTCCAAATAAAAGCATATGCAATGCTTAACACATAATAATTAATAAATCCCAGATTACCAAAGCCCTCAGTGTGTTTGCCAGTGTGCCAGAGCAGCTGCATAAACCCTTACCAAAACTCAGACTTCCTCAAACAAACTCTTCAGCTCCATCATCTGGACTGTAATGGATTTCTAAAACAATAATAATTACGCAAGTTGACCGAGGCGGAACAAGGTTTGGCTCGGCCTGCCCTCCATCCCGACTAATTGTGAAGCATACAGAGAGCCACTTCCTGGAGCTTCCTAGCTAATGGTTACAGACGACTGACATTTCAGAGCAAATAAAATGTCCCCCAGCTGTCTAAATAACCGGTTTAGAGCCTCTTCTCCCTCTATTTTAAATTTCTGCAGCAAGAAACGCAGAATTCATCCCAACATAAGTGTCACACAAAGACGCCAACGGCTGACCTACAATTCACATCCGTTACTCCGAGTGACTATAGGTCCCACTACACCTGAACAAACTATTACACAGAGTACATTTGTTACTTTTCTTTAACCCATTGTTTAAGGAGGATGGGGCTGTCCAAGTTTCCATTAGCTCAAAAAATGAATTGAGAAGAAATGCTTCTAAAAGCCTTTATACTCCGAACACGCCACAAATCATTAGACAGACAATGTTATGATGTGTCTCCTGGCTTGAGGGCACAGTCACCCCTGAATGATAAACACTCCCTTAGCTATCTGTAGCCATGGCCCAGGGGGAGTGAATGGGAAAAAGTACAGTGTGTACTTGGGTTACAGCTGTGGAGCCAGCCAGACAGGTTAATGGTAATATCATGTAGCAACTTTAATTTCAATAAACTCGTTAAAATTTGAGACAAGTCATTCCACTTGATTCAAGTGTCCAGTAAATGGCTCATAAATGTCCATTTCTTTTTATAAACACCAGGGTGAGTCACTTAGTGTGCGGCTGCCAGGCCTGACTTACTCAAAAGAGGCTCTCTTCTTTGTTTTAACGTAGAAGCAGCACAGATGACAGTAAAATAAACAAATGAAGAAGAATATAAAACAAGACGCAGACCTTATCCTGTCAATGTTAGAGAAGCCCCTACATGTACATGTACTGAATGATGAGTTTCAGATAAAGTATCATCTCATCTCCCACAGCCTTTTAAGAAACAATAATAAAAACAGGTCACGTGATCACCACGGACAACAACAAAAGTTTGGGGGTGTGAATATTTACGCCTATATATGCATTATAATTATATATATCTATTAAAAAATAAATGGCTGCAAAACTATTAAGATCTTTTCCTGAGCATATACCAAATTGAAAAATATAATACCACATACATAGTTTGGAGGTTTAATATATTGCAAATTAGCTATTTCAGATATTTAATTATATGTTATGCATGCTGTTGTAAGAAGTTATAAAGATTCTTTGCTGCATATAATGTGTGAGCAACGCTTGTTACCCGAACACAGCTAAGTTTGGATGCACCATTCAGTATTAAGGGTAAAAACAAACAAAAATGATTTTATTAGACCTATCTCACACTGTGTGACGTGCAATATGTGCTTCTTGTGTCGCACAATCAAGAAGATCTGTAAACCAACACACACACATGCACATGCCGTATGTCAAGATTCTAAACACTTTTAAAATTAACATCACACATTAAGACACATGATCCATTATCCTGCTCTCTCTGCAAGCACAAACTTGCTAACTGTGGCATAGAAAATAAAAGAAGTGAATGCTATAATAAACAGAATATTGCCAGAGGGGGCTAAATATCAGAACATGTGCAGATGCTTCAGACACTAACACACACTTTCACTCATTTCACTTACTTCCTCTTACTCTCCGTTTCTCACCTGGTTTGTTCGAAGTGAGATTTTGCACTTATTTGATATAAATAAGACCAAATGTCTGTAATCTGAGCAAGAGTTATGACTTCTGCTCGTCCATATTCATTGTTTGAACTTACATTTGTATTTCTATTGGCTTGTGTCACAGGTTTCCATTTGTCCCAAAAGACAAACCAACCCTATTGTATTATGCAACTTCTTATTAAGGATTAGATAAAGTAAAACACAAACCAGATTATTAACAGTGGTTTTGTACAATTTAAGCTTTTTTAATCCTTCGTCTTCTCTGCTCATTGATCTCTAATACAAACAATGTTTATGTTTACCTCAACGGACAGATTTGTTTCCAGCTCATTATGTGTGTTATGAAAGAAAATATAATAATCAATTTTTGCAGTATACGTCTTCAAAATAAAGTGTTGAGATTATTTACACGTCAGTCTCTGGCATTATTCACCCGCCTATTCAATTTATACAGAAGTCAAAAGCTTTTGAGTCACATAAACAGTGAACGCGACAGACTCAAAATGTCCCATGTGAATGCCACATGTCTCGTGTGCAGTGAGACAAGGGACACGCTTCCTCTCCTTGAACATGAGGAATCCTGCTCAACCGAGACTGTTAGATCTTTTAAGTTGACTTATTCGCTGCAGTATCTGATAGATCACCTCTTTAGCTCGACTCGTGTGGTTTGAGGCGATTTCATTTTCCAACCCCTCTCAGAAGTTATCTAAATAGATTGTACAATAATCTGTTGTGCCCCGAAACCACACAGCAAATAATTATTCTGTGTTCAAATGTTTGACAGGAAAAATTAGTAACAATCACCAAGAGAGCAGGTGTTTCCCCCCCCACTCACCAGCCCCCCTCCCTGAGTGCCTGCAGCAGAAAAGGTTGTGTACAAGGCTAGTATTGATTTTGAAACCATTTGACAAAGGATAAATAAGACGGGAGAGGAGGGAGGCCTTAGCCATGAGCTTCTTGATCAATCAACATGTCACAGCTGGAACTAAATTCAATTCTTATTTATCAAAATCCCCTGCTTGGTTAGAATGCTATGCAACGATGCTTTGCAGAGGCCCTTAACAATCCCGTGAGCCACAAGCATCACTGTCACCGGCATAGATTTCATGACGGAAATACTTTGAAGTTAAATCTTTATCATGTTAAAGACAATAAATTCATTTAAATTGCATGAGGTCATTGCATTTTGTATTCATAGAGAAGACTGTCAATGTCAGGGAATGTACCAACCAATGATGTGCTTCAGATTAGACTATAAGTCCAGGACATAGATATGTGCACAGTTAGACTTCTTGTTGGCTGTTTTGGGCAAAAAACGGCATATATATATATATATATATATATATATATACACAAATGAAAAATGCCCAGTCTGGCCTGTATGTAGCGATTGCTATGTAGGTTGAGTATACGATTGCATTGTATGCAATCATATGTCCACAGATAAGTAGCTATTACTTTTTATCCCGATGGATCTGCCCCCACACCCTGTAATTTCAGACTATACATGTTCATAAAACAGGGAGCAGAGGTCAGGATGCAACCAGTCATTTTACAACAATACAGTCTGATGAACACTAAACACCTAGAGCACCTTCACTCAAACACGCCTGATTAAGAAATCCATTTTCTGTCATCCAAGTCAGATAAAACCTTTCTTGACTTGTTATTACTGAAAGAAAATTGGAAACAGGTCACATTTTTACAGTCATTCAACAATCCTCCCACTCGGCCACCTCTGCTCCACCATAATGCCATCATACACTTCAACTCAACCCATGCTACACTCATTGACACTGGCACTGTATCATTTGGTAAGGATTGGGATGCAGGTTGGAGAAGAAACAGAACCTCTTCAATAGGTCAACTACCAATCACAAGGTTACAACAGACAAACACAACAGTGGACGATGTCAGCTACCAGTTCACCTAACCTAATTGTCTTTAGACTGAAACAGGATCAACTAAGGGGCACTTACAAATAGAGATAAAACAATGCATGGCACTGAGGCATCACGTCAAACATTACATCTCATGATTGGGGCTTTGAAATGAAAATTATAACATTATGCCTATTTGCATATCAAACACAGATTGCTTTTGTGTAACAGAAGTCAGGATGAAGGGAAATTAAAGCAAATGTTCCTCTGATTGTAATAGTGGGTTATTGCTGTGGATTCTTGTGGATAATTCCTGCTCTTGAGTCGTATCAAGTTTCATATAATTCAATCCTGTATTTTCTCAACTGAGGAACTTATTCAATCTGTTCAGGGTTATTTTATAATAATGATTTATCTCATGCTGACCTGATTCATACTGTGATTCAAATACTTGGTGGTTTGTTAACAGGAGTAAACAGCAACAGTAACATCACAAAGAATGAATGAGTCACATGTTTATTCTGTTTTAGTCACAGGTTACACTGACCTCTATCGAGCTGCTGCAGCAGAGACACACAGACATAACAATGTAAATGTTGTTATCCCATTCAACACCCATTTTCTATTCCCACACACAGCTTTGATGGTAAACTGGTTATCAAATGACATAAGAGAAGTATACATCTGTGAGCTTAATGCCCACTGGTAAAAGCTGATGAACAAAGTGTTCAATGATTCACTAAAAGCATCCAAGCAGAATATGATGAAGCAGGAAAACAGGTTTTGTTTGAATGGTGGAATAGAAGGGCAGCTCACAAGTTTAAGAAGTGTAATCTTAGCTTCAAAGTAGTTAAGAACATTGTGTAAAATTAAATTAGATTAAATAAAAAAAAGGGAAATTGAGCAATACTGTTATAAACACCCTTAAACAAGGCAGTTTATCTGAATCAATGTAACTCTTTAAAATGCCAAATACAAGACTGTGACATCATTTTCAGATTGACATAGTGTTTCCTTGATATACCATCTGGTGAATCATACAATGTTACAGAACAGTTCAGTAAATTGGTGTTTTAGGTTCTGTACCAACAATACTAAGGATCCTCTAGATTTCAGAAAAACAGAAACTCACCATCATATAATTGTAGCAGGGCGGAGAGAGAACTCATTTGGCAGAAAAAAGATATTCAGTTGATATTTCAGATGAATCTGTTAGTATGGAAATATTTGTCGTCAAATTAATTTTGTTAATGATCCCCTTTAGCTATGTGAAAATAAAGAATAATTTGAAGGCAGGTGTTTCAATAACATATCTATTTTAAAACAGTGAAAATCATGAATGAAGGCTCATTCCCAGATGTTCAAATAATCAATCTGAAATGCTTATGACAATTAACAGTGTGAGATGCAATAAGAGCAGGGTGTTTTGACAGTTTAGGTTTGGATTAAACCTGACTTAATAGGATCATTTTTCTCACAAAAGGTACTCCTTCAAACCAGGGTAATCAATTATTATGAATTATACATGCATTGAATTAAGTGCCGAATGTCATTAATATGTCTCATTAGTTTGCACTGAGTGCGAGAGATTTTTCCCTCTGTGGCTCCTCCATCAAAGAAAGGATAGGAGGGGGCTGGTTGGTTGGTTGGAGGGAAAATAACAGTATTTGCATTGAGCAGAGGCGCCATTGTGTCAATGTCAAATGGAGTGTTTGTAATGTCTCTCTCTCTGTTGCTAGAAAGCATGAGCTTTATTCATTTCAAATATTTTCAGTGATGCATTAGTGTCAGGATGTGTCGCTTCCATTTCTCAGAGACGAGCAGAAGCCTGACAGCTTGGGTGGATGTGTAAATACAACAGAAAACACTTAACTATGAGATCATCTGCACCGGGTTATTAATCTTGCTTTTTAAAGGGCCTGTGTGGCCTGACTCCATCTATGATCCTCTGGGCCTTGTGTTGCTATATTCTGTGCCATGTTATCCAGCGGAGAAAAAATACCCATTAAGGAGATGGATGTATTTTGGGGATGGTTGGAAGACAAAAGGAACACACAAGTGCTGATAGGGTCGGTTATGGGTTAAGGGCACATTTACAATGGGCTTCTTTGTTTGGATGGGCTGAAAGATACCAAGCATGGCAAAATGGCTGCTGCTGCATGCTGTTGCTGTAAATCAAACATCTCACCCACTGATGAGTAAATCCTCAGCCAGTGAGCAATGCAAACAGAACTCTGCTGTAAGACATTTTTCTAACAAACCTGTGCTAGATGTCTTTATTTCGAATGTAACCTTCTTTACGGGAACAGCCTGCTTCACATTAATACAGTCCCACACAGTCACACTTGGGAAATGTCAGAGCATACCATTTCAAGTTATTGGTATTCCCGGTCATGTCCCTCACAGACAATGGGTCTCCTATTTATTCAAGACACATCTCAAAACTCAAAACAGCCACTAAGCATGTACATAAATAAAGATACCTGACATAAAAAATGTATCATTATCATTAACGTTGTAGACTGCTTGAAAAAGATCATCTGCAACCGTTTCATAAGTGTATTCATAACAACTCATTGAGGTCATTCACGGCAATTCCAGTACAAGCCACAGCATACATTACTATTTGCAGCACTAACTTCAAGATGTGCAATGACCCCGTGTATCATCTCTGCTGCTGCTGAATGAAAAGGTGAATAGTTTTTTTGCTACAAAGCCCACAGCACTAAATGATGTTGTGTCACACTACAACTCTACAAAAAATACAATGTCCAGAGCTTTAAAACCTTTATGTTAAGACAGTGGTCATGCTCTTGTTGTGGGGTCCTTGATGGTAGAGCCAAACGGATATATCGGCTGGTTGATAATATCGACTGATTTGTGCCTATTCTCAGAATAAAAAATGCAGATAAGACTGCATTTATCTCATTTTACAGCAAATCTTAATTCAAGTTCTACATATTTGGTTGCATTTGTCTTTCTGTTACTTGTTAATTAAGTTTATGGTTAAACTGTAAAATATCCAGCCTCGATTACATTTCTTGATAACGAAATCTTCAGAATCATTGCAAATTTTTTAATGGGCCTATGTTTTGGTTTTGGAAAGGTTTTACTGCCAAATATCGGTATCGGACCTCAACTACCAGATCGGTCGGGCTCTACTTGATAGACCTTGTCGCCACATGACCAACAGAGGTCAAAACAACCAGCACTCTAAATATTATCACGATATGTGCTTTTATCATTAATGATTTTCTATTAAAAACTGTCAAGCTGTAAAGACATAGCTGTAGAGTGCAGCCTTGATATAGGACCAAAAGCTTCCTTTGAGAGGACAGCAACCTTAGCCTTGTTGAATTCCATCCAGGTATACTTCAATTAATTAGAACTAAATAAATAATGGGCACGGCGCCTATTTAGAGGTTTTATTCTCAAGACATAAAAGTCATTAATTATCAGGGTCAATGGGAGAGAGGGAGATAACAGAGAGGAGAGGGTGCATCAAATGAGCCAAACAGGTGGAATTCTGAATGTCAATTAAACTAATAAACTTTATCGCTAAATAAATCACATATGAGAATCAGCAGCAAACTACTGATCAGTTCTTTATGCCGATGGCCGTCTCACACGTGCTATCTTTCTGAAAGGAAAATATAGCGTGCAACTAAAACAAATAAATGACAAACAACATTCCCCTAAAATTACTCTTCCTTGTTTTTGAATGTCCAGGGAGGCAGGTGAAGTCTGCCCTTATTACCAATGTCAGAGATTCGATTAAGCACGAGGAAAGCAAATGATCCCAATGAACTAATGATTAATCCGGCAGGTCTATTTACTAATGTACCAGAATGCATTAGAGGCATAAGTTAATGGGGACAGGACATCAATTCAAATACAAATGAACCACATTTGCATTGGACGCTTATTGACTGGTGTAACAAAACGAATTACGTAGGTAATCTACTTATAAACCTTAGAGACGAATGAAACATGATTCCAAGCATATTTACCTTGGATCCACTCTTGCCTCCAGAAATGACAGCATCAATATGTGCAGACTGAACGATCGCTTGTCAAAACAAACCGTGACAATTCGTCCAAATAAAAGGAGAGGCGAGAAATAATTAACCTGATTTTATGTGCATAAAGAAAACTGTTTATTCTGACTGGACAAGACAACTTAGACTACAACCTGTGAGTATGATCAACAGGATGGTTTAATTAATAAAGCATATTGCAGACCAACAAAAAATGATTCTAGTTTGTGCTGCAGTTTTCGAACTAACCGCTATCGTGCCTATTAGTGTCAGAAATGTTCCCACACTCCCATCTGCCAGGCAAAAGAGGATGTGGAGGATCGTCAGACCTGCCAAAAGGCGACAAAGCTATGGCACTCCGAAAACGGCTCCAGCCAAACACAGGGCCCTCCCTAGGGTTGAGTAAAAAAATAAATAGATAAAAAATATACTGGTCTCACTTTGTGGATGAAAGGACCAGACTTAATCCTCGCTTTGTTCTTGTACAGAGATGAACATGAAAGCCCACTTCTGTGGATTGCTTCTCTTTGGGCCCCTGGGCACTTTGCTGGACCCAGAACGAGTCTTATCAATAATGCTGCGCTCTTAACTATAGGCTTAAACTGGTGGAAAATATTCTACAATTTGACGGATATCTATCCATCCCCTCTTCCCAACGGTAATGACACTTTTGCTAGCTTGTCTAATACCATCTAGTAAGTGATTTTTTGTAAGAGGAGGAGGAGGGGTTTAGAAAGAGAGAAGCAGCGGTTCTATTTGATGTTTCGATCTGGGATTGATCTCAGAGGAAAGACTCACATTCTGAAAGTAGGATTATTGGCTTCACTGGCTCTCCTCAGATGTCAAAGATCTTTGAACAGCCTTGTAAAGTGCACTGCTTCCAGGCTGCTGGTGAACTGCTTATGAACTCATCAAAAGAGCACCTGTCTCCATATTAATGAGGCACCGTGCACTTGACAAGGGTCCTCTTCCCACACATACCTGTCTTCCTGAGAACCTCACCGCTTTTCCTGGAAAACGCCGAACAAAGGTGCTTCTCCTTCTCGGGTCTCCTCTAATTCAGACTTTACAGTAGACTCAAAGGATCATCTGAGGTGCAGGTATAAAAACGATCTGAAAGCCTGATCAGAAAAACAGAAGTGCATATATGCAGTATATTTAAAAACAATTACTACATGTAACAAAAGTGCATATGGGCAGCATAAGGCTGCAAGGCACGCTGCACGCTGCTGACTACAAATTCTGCAGTTCATGTGTTCAACAGCTGACTAGCTTCTGCATTCAAAACTCCTGTAGTGGTAAATCACATTAAAGCTTTTTTTCATTACTTCCTGTTGTTTTGAATTTTTGTAGGTTTTACTTGTGAAAACACCTGTCTCATTCTGAGTGAAACATTTATTTAACAACAAATATCAGTCACACTGTCACAGTTCTTTAAACAGAAAAGTCTAATTTTAAATATTGGCCAGATCACATAAAAACCGTGCGTCTTGTGATAAGAAGTTCAATAACGGTATCTAATATTGGATAAACATTTGGTGGGAAACGCAAGTGTTTTAGTTGCATACTGCAGAATATGGGGGGGGGGACAGGGCTTGTATGTGTGGGTGGGGGTTTGCAGCTAAGCCTGTGGTGGTAGTGGGGTGGGGCATAGTGGCATGGCTGAACTGTAATTGATAATGTAAAGGCAGATGGGGGTCTCCAGGGAGACGGAAAGAATCCAAGCAGATGGCCAAATTGCCACTTATTTATGTGGAGCAGAGGACTCAGCCCTCTGGTCCACATGGTATGATGGATCATTATAGCTCTCCGTGCATAAACACCAATATGCTTTTAAATCTGGATGGCAAAGCTGAAGACAGTCGACAAGCAAAAGTGCCATATTTCAAATGTGCTGTCAAGAGCATGGGGTGGAAATATAGAGGGAGAGAGGGGAGGGGGTTTGGTAAACCTATGCTACAATGAATCTAATTAAAGACCATGCGCTCACTACCTCCGCTGTCTTCCTCCCTTACTGCCACAAAAATGGAAAGCGGAGGTTTGACTACAAACCTCCAAAGGCTCCATCTGCACTGAACACTGGCATGTTAACAGCTGACAGACATGGAGAGCCCGTGCATGCATGTTTTTCTGTTCTTCAGCAGCAGACATCTAGATTAGGAGGAGTCTAAGTAAACAGTGAAGACATGCAGCCACAAGCACACACACACACACACACACACACACACACACACACACACACACACACACACACACACACACACACACCCTTAGTGGTCAGTGTGTTTTGATGACTGTCATCATCTTCGATCAGCTGTTGTGTTTGCAGACACAGACAGATTGGTTAATATGGTTGAGGCCGTTTGATCCCCTCTCTGTCCCTGGGTTAACTCTATTAATGTCAGCCCGGACCACCTATTTCATATTTACTAAGACCCTTTCATCTCCCCCGTGCAGTAATTGGTCTCCTAATGTGAGAGTGCTGACGTGAAGGCCATCCGTTGCACTGAAATTACAGAGCATGCTCGCACTTCTTCTCATAAAGACACTTCAATACTAACCAGCTTTTCACTGCTGGTGATTGTAGCTTTAAGCAACTGTTCTAAATCATCTGTACAATGTTGTCCAAAAATTGCATTAATAGAATGAAAACAACACTGAGAACTCATTTGTAACACCTCGGATAAATGATTATGCCTCCATGTGCAGGACACTGGTGATAAATGGTTTACATACAGGTTCAGCAGTTGACTGGTTCTCTGAAACCTGGCATATGCTGATAGCAACAAACAACTGTCTAAATTCACTGAGTAAAGAAAAAATAAGGTTGTATTTTTGGGCAATTTTTTCTAACAAGCAAACAAGAACAGGGAAGATGAACGCTGACACGGGCACAATGCAGGAGATGAAGAGTTATTTGAAAAACAAAACTGCCCATAGAACAGGAACGTAAATGTGTCATTAAACGGGGAATGCTCAACAGCTCCCTGGGCCTCCCATATTTCACATTCCAGAGTAACACCAGCGAATATTAATATTTGCTTTTCATTTCAAGCAGCAGTGGTACTCTGTTCAGGCGGTGTGAAAAAAAGTGTGAGTGTGGTAAATGTCACCTTCAGACAGGATATTATAGTAAGTAAGAGTGCTTCATTCCGCCAATGAAATAGAAGTTTTCTGTGATTGAGGATATGTTTTTTTTTCAAAGATGAAATGAAAATAAATGGTCATGAAAAGAGTCACATTGTGGGAACTCATTAAAGCTGACTGTGAGGTACAGGCTTTCTTTGTGTGCAATGATGATTGACAGAAGATGAAAAAATGGCCCAGTCACAGCAACTGCCACCACGTGTCTTGCTCAGAAAAGGAGCACTATACACTTAAGCTACTTTCAGACATGCACGAAAGTCTGCATATTTCTCTGGAAGTGGTGCATGTGTGAACGTGAGTCTGGATTACCTGCAGCATTTCTCTACCTGGCCCCCTAGTATAAAGTCCAGAAAATTCTGCAACAGACGCAAATCAAATTTATGCAGATGAAAAGGCGATACACATTTAGAAGACTTTGATGAAGATGTCCAGAAAATGCTGTGGTGATAAGAGCTGACACAGGTGTCGTGTGTTGTTAAGAAAATTACGTGATCTCCGCAGCGGAATTGATGTGTCACTTCCTGTCTCTGACTGCTGCACCCACCACCTCTCGCCTGAATAATGCAAAGGATTTGTTGCTGTTGTGAACGCGTCTGTGCAGAGAGGCCTCCTGCTGTGCTGTGCATGTGTGAAAGGAAATTGCGGGTAAAGTCCGTACCCAATTCTCAGGACTTTACCTGCAGGTCATGTCTGAAAACGACATTATAGTCACAACGAGGACCTCACAACTTGACAAAGCTATAGCAGAGTGACCCTGACTGGAAAATGTGATCACTGAGGAACATCATAGGGAAACTAATATGTTAGATAGTTAGAGCAAAGAGGTTTCCTCTACCCATATTTAGGAGCCTGTGTGCTTTTTCGCCTGCGGTAGTTTTTTTTTTGTGTCTGTGACGTAGCAAGACTATACAAAAACTACTGGACAGTTCACCACAAAACTAGTGAAAGGATGTGTTATGGGTCAGCACGAAGAGCCCATTAAATTTTGGTGTAGATCAGCATGAAGGGGCAGATCAAGTAATTTAGTTCAATGGGTTTTCAGAGAATAATTCATGTATCTTAAATAAATAAATCAGATATGTTTGGGGGACTGGTATTTTTGAGTGTGTGCAATTAGGTGCAGATCCAGATGAAAATTTGGATCTATTGCATTTAAATGGGATTTCATAAGGACCGTTCAGTCTTGTTGGAGATATGTGCTCTACTTTGTACCATTCTAGTTTCTTTGTTTGTTTTGCCACAGTTTAAGCCAATGTGTACCTGTGAGATTATCACAACACAGCACAAATCGACATCATTGAAGAGACTGTAATCATGAGTGCTCAGAGGGAGCAGTTTTACGAGCCCCATCATCAAGGAAAATGTAAAGCTTACATGTCTTTAAAGTTGAATTCTCAAAGCATATAAGTTATAACCCTGATTATCTTATGCATTACAGAACTATCTTTTGGTGAAATGAAAACAAGCACAGTTGTTTTTTGCTGAATACAATTTTTTCTCTAAATTCTTTAATTTAGTTAAATGTTTCCAAAACCAGCATTTGTGTTGAGAATTCCAACAATAACATTGAGGAAGATAGTATTATGTTATCCCATACATTGGTCCAAACTACAACATTAAGAACAAAGTTAAAAAATTAATGAAGAAACAACACGAAATTTCCATGAAAGCCAAAGGATAGTTATGACTCATTGGTACCATTCACCATGGCGATTGCTTTGGGACTGATACGGTTTCAATAGAATAAAGAGCTGCCACAGCTGATAATTCACTGCAATCTGCAATCTGTGGCACTGAATAGAGGTCTACTTTCTACCTAATACATGAGCAGCATATGCAGGAACCACAGATACGTACAGAGGGAAAATGGGTCATTCGTTTGAAATATTGGGCAATTTTCCGTCAATCAAAAATTATTCCTCTCCTTCATGTGCAATGAAATCCCAGAGGAGCACTGATTTCACACATGAAACAATAGGAAGTGGGTAACTTGTAAAAAAAAAAGAAAGGGGGCCATGTTTCAGATTTAGCAGAGTACCCACTCATTCTACACTTCAAAGAGAAATGTATGATTCTGCTAAAATGGTGTCAGTGTCTGCACTCAATTTTGGTAATAACTTGCTCTGAGAGAAAGAGAGAATCTGGAAGCAATTTGTGATGGTACAGCCAAGTTTTCTTTTTCCTCTAACGAAAGTTATTATAACTATTGACCTTTCCCGGGCTTGAATGGCATTTCCAAGCATTCTGGGATGCCACTGCTGCTCTTGAAAACGGAACTTTTTAATTCTGTGCGTCAGTGTTGTTTCAGGCCTGGTCTCTTGGGTAAGGCACTTAAACTATTACTGTATGCTCACTAGTTCACCGCGCTATTTGAACAGCAGGGCCTTTCTGCTATTCCTGTACCGTCACTGACACATTGTAAAATCTTATCCAAGGGCTTTTAATTATAAGGAACATAGATAAAAAACTGCAAGAGGGAACATTAGAATCTATGTATCCGTCCCAACGTTTTAATAAACCTGAATTGTTGCACCTAATCCTAAAATAAATTCAGTACATGTCTATCACATCTGAAAGTTGCAACTCAACACCAAACATGTCGAACTCACTAAAGAGGTTCTGTTAAAAAGAAAATCAGAACCAATTTTAGGGCCAAACTGGTCATTTATTAATGCAATGCTTTTCACCCAAATCAATCTTTAAATCCAAATTTGTATTGTGTGAAAATAATGACTCATATAAAAATGTGAACTTTGTTTAAAACAATTATCCAGAGTCAAAATGCAAAATGACATGAAGAGTTCACTGGAACATAACTTTTTATTGAATACCTTCAATGACAAATAGTTTCATCAAATATAACCAGATAACTGATATTTTGATTCAGATAAATCTACGATTCCATCACTTGCAGCACTAACACAGACATCAACTAAATAAAACTAATATGTTTATGTTTAACCAGTAATTTTGTCATAATATGCCAAAGTCGTTCAAAAGTCAACTTATTTGCGGCATGAAGGTGTTTTGCAGATATAACAAGCCTTGTACATGGGCCTTTAGTTTGATATATGTGGTCTGAACATAGAGAAATGAGAGCTGGTCTATGACTCATTTTAACAACCTGCTGAGCTCCTTCCTTTTACACTGCTGCTCCCTTGTGGTGTATCCATATAAGATAATCTAAAAGATAATAAACAGAGACACTGTTGTGTTCATTCCTGTTGTAGAGTTAATGTACAAACTAAAGCTTAAAATAGAAATTATATAAAAATGTCTCTGTTCAAACTTAACAGGAAAAAGTGTAAAAGACTACAATTCAACTGAAGTGCTTCAGTCTGTTTGGTTTGATATTTACGTCTTGTAGTTGTTCTCTATTTGTCAAACAGACCAGTAGCGATAAACTGGCTTCATGATAAATGTTAATTCATTTCTCTATTTTAGAAATCTGATTACTGAAAAGCAATGTCACCCATCCCAATCACTCTAATCCACATGTGTCTCTCAGTCATATCCTTGTCCTGCTATCCAACCACCTTCATCCCAGCCCCCGTCTCTCACCAAAGCAATCAGGTAAATCCCACATTAACTCCTGGGAAACAGCCCATTAATATTTCACTTGTTTCCAAGCCTGTTTGTGCCATACATCAATGCCCAGCCACTCCTTTCAAAGCCATACATTAGAACTATTTTCAAAATACTTCATTGTCAGCCTGTGGCAGTCTCATTACTTATTAAGATAAGCAAAAAGATGTGCAGGAGCAGTTGGTGGCTCAGCTTGCTTTAAAAGCTCCTTTCTACTGTTTCCACCTCCCCTGTCTGCCTGCCTGCCTGCCCCCTCCTCCTCTTCCTCCTCCTCCTCCTCCCCCTCTCTACTCATTTGAGTGCAAAGGCTGTCTGAGAACCTTTAGGAACTTACTTGGCTGAAAATATGTGGGTTGTTACTTTGGTTAAAGAATAAAGGAAAATGTTCTCACCATACAGGATAAAGTGTACTAATACAATTTAACATTTTTGCATCATGTAAAGCTGTGGTGCAGTGACCGCCAGTGTAATGATAAGTAGTCTGATAAACACATTTATGGCAAACTTGCAGGCTCTGAATTCATAGGATAAATTGTGTCAACTCTTGAAGGTATTATATCTGTTTTCTCTGCAGTCAAACATCTTTACAGGAGCAGTTGGTGGTGGTGGTTGCTTGCCAAGAGCTTTAGCCATTATTTGTAAACAAGACAAAGTTAGAATTCGCCCTCTGAGCGGCTCTACTTCTGGGCAGACTGGATGCTATGACGACTTGCTATTGGAAAGAGAAAGTAACACCTGGACTGGCAATCATGACTTAACATGGGTGTGGCTTTCCATAATTCTATCCATTGTTTTATGACAGATAACAATGCCAGTTTTAAAGTACTCTGTAACACAATAACACATTAAGTATAGATTGAGTTTAGATTTACAATAATAAATATTATAATTACACAAAATCTGTGTTGATAATTATTAGGTGACATGTCTAGGCTTCCATAGCCAATATGTGGAACGTTCAAGACCATGTTTCTGTGCCCTATGATCATTTTTAGAAGAACACTCCTTATAAAAAAGCGTCTCCCTCATAACCTGTCCCCTTTTTGTTGATATTGATGTAGACTATCTGTTACATTATTACATTACAGTTCATGTTCTAGCTTAAAGCAATTGGTTAGTAGGTTGACATATTTCTGGAAACTGCCCAATCCTCCAATCCAAATTAGTGAAAATACTTTGGCTGAGGCTCCAAAAACCCATAACAAACCAGTGAAGAAATGGAAACGAGGCAAAGCTTTCACAATTACCCAGGTGATGTTCTGAAATTAAACTCTGTGAGGTCAACGCTGGGTTGGAAGGAAACTGTGACACACATTAATTTCCTATGGTGACAAAAAAATTGCCTCAGTGCCCATGGAAAGTCAGGATGAAAAATATAAATAACACAGTAACGCCTGGTTACATGCTGCCTGGTTAAAAGTCAATGGATCAGATCAAGGAGTCCTCATCTTTGACTCTGTTTGTCAAACATGTTATTCACCATGTGACAAAGACCTCCAACCTATCGATTAGTCAGCTAGCTGCAGCTACACTGTACTAAACTGACTTTAACACAGTGGACATTTAGACTTGGCCTTACACAGGGACAAGTGTGAGTAATAACACCAATTATGGCCATGCTCCATTTAAGTGTCCCATGCCAGTCAGCTAGAAGGTGTAATAGTATGACTGAGGGCCTGAGGAGCTGAATGGAATTTCACCATCAGCAATGTGATAAGTTACACCTGTGAATTTTTTTCCTGCTTTTGCGAAACAAAACTTCGGTAAAGAACATCTACTGATGCTATAGAGCGAAACAGTGACCACCCGCTCTTAACATTTCAGAAAATCCTTATAAAAAAAGTTTTAGGACTGGAACCAGACCAAACAGCCATGAGATGAGTCATGACCATAAAACGTGATTCGCAACAGGAAAAATGTACGAGGCTGTGTAAATAATTATTTGAGTAGGAAACCAGTTCAAATGATCCCATTCTAATTTCTTCCATTATGGTTCTTTTCGCGATAGCCACAGCATAACCTGCAACTTCAGCTGACCCTGTTTACGACAGCAGCCACTAACAAACCACAGTCTAGGAAAGGCTCCAAGGTTAGAAATTTTAGTACTTTTGCTATACAATGTTTCTGTTTCTGAAGTTCTGTTGGGTATCTTTATATAAGGTGTTGGTAGACCTATAGGGGAGCCACCCCACCTGCTGGTGCTACATTGTAACTTGCCTCACATGTGCTGTGCTTCGGTAAGTCGATGAAATGATGGAAAAACAGTTGTGCAGGGCGATAACTTAAAAACAAATGGTATGTGCGTTAACGAAAAAGAGTGAGAATTGTCTGCTGCATCATTGGCTGTGTGTGGCAGCTGCAGTGGCAGCCAGGTTGCAGCTAAAAGTTGCTGCTGCCATTATTTGAAGCTGGTAAACATCTCAATGGTAACAGCAAGCACCACCAATCAAAGACATTGCTTTTACACGAGTATTGGGAATAGTGTAGGACTTCTACTTGACATAATTAAAACGTGTTTTTCTCAAAACGCAGTTGATCTCGTATGAACAGCTTCTACTGATCAATACCAATATCATGGCTGATAATCAAGATCTCTCATCAGAAAATGAATGGCATTTTAACTTCTGGAACCACTGCTGAGCTCTTACAATGTTGTTATTCATAGTGTTTGTTCTTTTTTTTTACCTTGTACAGAACTGCCTAGCTTACAAACATGGACAAAACAGAAACTTTAGGGCACAATATTATGACGCAGATGAAAAACATCTGTATAGCTGAACGATACAAGTTCCTAATAATAATGAAAAATACTAACTTAATTAAAAGGTAGGCAACGAATTATCTTTACATCTCTAAACGATTCAAAAGACCTTGAGAACCTGGCTTATGATGTTTAATGTCCTAATTACAATGAATACGTTGATTATAACTCTCAGATTGTTATTGTACATTAAAACATCTCCTCGATTTAAAGTAGTGGTTGGTTTGCGAAGTAAAATAATGATGGAAATAATTCTCTCATTACACTTTTAATAATTATGGCGTTTGAGGGAAGAAACGCAGCGTTACAGTGACGTAGGAGTACACCTGTGGTGACACGCTAACGTATGTGTGGCTAACTGGCTGGGCTAGTGTGTTAAAAACACCGTCGGGATAAAAAACTATTTGATCTACAAACTTTGTTACCTCGGGTTGAAGCCGCATGGCATGTGTCGGTGAGCAGGTGGAGTTAGCATCACGGTTAGCATCATGGTTAGCATCACGGTTAGCATCAAGCAGCCTCCTTAGCAACAACATCCTCTTCAAAATGTGTCCGCAGGAAAGTTGAGTTAGTCTCAGTTTGGAATCAGTCTGTTGCTGAATGTAGTCCTGTGATTAGCCAGCTTGTCAGGGAGTGGGTTGTCCAAGTTAGTCTGTCCTTCAAAACAGTTGTTAGAATATAAGGCTACTTTAAAATACCTTATGCCAACATTACAATGCAACACATCAATTTTCATTGACTGTAAGTATTTTCCATTGGGTGATTCAGACTGTAAACACAGTCACACTTGATGTTGTATCATTGTTACTAAAGATACATGGCATTAAGGGGGGTTATTCTGATGTCAACAGCGGGGAGCAGAGTTGTTGCTCTAAATGCAAAAGTACATCTTGTTGCCAGGAAACAGGGAAACAATATTTGGGCTGTGTAGCTCTATGCAGCTAGTAACAGTGTCACAAAAATAAACTGTCATGTATTTCTCTTGATTTAGTGGCAAATTGTGAAAACATAAATTCTTATTTCTTAAATTCTTTTTAACTTGCATTAAAACTCTTTGTGGGCAGTGAGCACTGACTTAGCAAAGTTTATATTGCAGGTTTTTTTCCTCCTCCAGTGAGCTGCACTGCATTAATCAAGATAAATTCTTTGAAATGTTCGCCAAACTAAAAAAGCTGCTTCATTCTTCACCAACTTTAATAAAGGCAAAGCATGTTCGGCACAGGTAAAGTTGATTAATGACTGGAGCCGGGCTGTATTTTTCAAACCACTCCCAAAGTGGGTTCTTCCATGTACTTTTTCTAATGGTTTTCGAAAGCTGCTCCAGGGGCCACGCAGGTACAGTACAGGGAGCATCATCTGTTCTCAAGCAGATTATTTACACTGTGCCTTTATCAGCCATCTAAACTGAGGCTATTAGTCATCACGGAGCAGATGGCAAGGCCTGGAAAGTGAGTATTTACTGGTAAATGGTGATGAATGGAGCAGCAAATCAATGGTCATACATCATCCAGGCTTTACCTGTACCCTGATCTATCTCATCTCTCTCACAATGAAAAAGTTTACATTTACTATAGGCATCATTGGCAAGCCACATTTAAAGGCATGGTCTTCAATGTGACACCAAAAATCTTAATTAAAAAGCCTTAAGATATATATACTGCTCACATAAGATTGAGTTTGACCCATTAAATCATGGCTGGAAGTTACAAAGCTGAAAGAATGAGAGAGGTAAATTAATTAATCTACTTACTGCACAGGGAAAATCTGTACTCTCAGAATTTTGATTCATAACGCTTTTATATTCTTCAAACCCTCATATACTTAAGCCACAGCTGTTTATTTCGCATCTAAATGTATCTGTTAAAGATAGCAGTCATTGCAGCAGCAGAGCAGATGATGAGTAGACCTTAGTTTGGGATTCATTAGGTGCATGTTCTGAAAGGAGAAAATGCAGTAAAAAGAAAAAAAAAGAAGAAGAAAGAATTTGGCTTATGCTTGTAGTTTGTCAAATTGGTTCCCAGCAGGAAAGACTAGTTGCCTCCGTCATTGTGCATGAAGCCAGGATGTAGTCACTCGCTTGGGTTTGCTTGTTGGCTAATTTCTCTCAACCCCTACTCAAACAAATCAAGTGTGTATGTGTGTGTTGGGGGGGGGTCATGCAAGTGGAGCAAATCCCTGGCAAAGAGCCGACAACTCTCTCAGCAGACACAGCAGGAGTGTTTGGACAGTAAACATCAACAGTACTGCCTCATCCTTACTCAGTCTTTATGCACCCACCCAGCACGCACACATGCACACGCACGTGCACATAATCATGCTTGATCATATGCCCACTCGTTTTCTTTCCATTTATTATGTTGCGCAAGTCTTCAATATACTGTTTTGTTCTCCCTCTGTTTTATACTCATAAAACACAACAAGCACATGTAACCTTTGCACTGACCCTCACGCAGGAACTGTCATCTACACACAGTACATGAAATAAAGCTGGATGAAGAGAGAGAGGTAACAGTAGTGAAATCCCGGTAGATCTACAGGTACTGTCCTGTATATTGTGTGTGCATCTTTGTGCGTCTGTGTGTAGATGTGAGAGAGTTCGGGAGGGACGTCCCTGTACTTCAGTGTGTGGCTCCCACGACAGCCCGGGGTGGCACATCCATCTATGTCTTTTTGCCAAATTTGATTTTAAATATTTATCACACCATACATCTTGGCTGAAACAAATTGCTGGCAAAGTGCTATTGTCTGTGAAACATGTAGTAAGAAGGATGGAGGTTTTAGAGGGAACATCAATGTTTCATTTGGTAAAATATATGACTGGGTATGTGCAGCTACAGCACTTTATAAAAAACAGGAGGATGACACAAAAGTGCAACTTTGTGAAGTGCACTATTCTTATGGAGTAAAAGGGGCAAGCAAATATAAAATAATTAAATGTCCTTAATTACGCTCCCTTTTTCTGAGAGTGCACTTGTCTAGTAAGGCACACGTCTCTTCATGTAAATGTGACCTTGTTAAAAATAGAACTGCAAATAGGGTTACCGAAGCTTTTTGTAGTTTTGAAAATGTTCTAATCTTCTACATCTAACCTGATATACTTTTTCTTCTTATGTTGTGGCTTTGCGAGTCGTCCTGATGAAGCCTAAAGGGATAGTTCACCAAAAAATGATAATTACAATAATAATCTACTCAACACCATGTCGATGGAGGGGTGGAGGAAGGGTTTGAATCCACAAAACACTTTCAGAGTTTCATAATTTTTTTTTGTTGTTATCCTCTTCCTAGCGAGCAGCTAACGCAAGTTTTTGCGACACGCACCAGTTCTCAAATTTTGCATGTTTTGCATGTTTTATGTTTCTTTTCTGTAGTTTTGTTTTTTTTTACGTTTAATGAAGGATTCCCCAGTTACTTCTATTGGATTTAATTTGCTGCATGAGCATAGTGGTAAGTAGATAATGAGCGTATTTTAATTTTTGGGTGAGCTATTCCTTTAAATGTTGATTCAGCATGCCAGCAGGGCTCCAGTTCTCCTGCTGTGTGTCTACTGCTCGGTTTCATGAAGCTTTGGTTTAATCCAAGGAATTGATACTTGACTTTTTTTTTTCAACACACACTTTGCATTTGTAATTTATATTTAGATCCTAGAGTTACCATAGCGTAGTACGGCAACTGTATTCTACCATTCACTACAAAACAGCCTAAATCGCGGGTGGTTACATAGTGTTTGTTGGGAGACAGGTGAGCAAAACCAGCTCACCTTCCTCTGTGCAGAGAAGCCAATATATTGGACCTGCTGCTGCTCCTAACTGTTATAGTAACACTGGACCAAATTCAGAGTAATGGTTTATTTTCCAGCAAACAAAAGATGATGTACAGCTTACCTGGGGATAGGAAAGCCACCCCAGCGTGCAACGGACCTCTGCTGGATGATGCCAAAAAACACAGCAGAGCCTGGTGACTTCAAATATTGCTCCACTTCTGTTACATTGCTCCGCTCAAGGGAAGGTGCTGCCACAAAATTTGATTTACTACATTGGTTTTGCAACAACACACATTATATGGTAGAAAGCAGTAATACCCGAGGAAGTCTGTCAATATCATATGGTTGTGAATATAGCAGAAAGGAGTAAAAACACAGCAGCAGATAAAGCAGCACTGCAGTA
The DNA here is from genome assembly GCF_963576545.1 of Limanda limanda. Classification (NCBI taxonomy): domain Eukaryota; kingdom Metazoa; phylum Chordata; class Actinopteri; order Pleuronectiformes; family Pleuronectidae; genus Limanda; species Limanda limanda. The sequence continues at coordinate 13,305,153 of NC_083638.1, forward strand.
GGATGTAATGAATAAATGATGAGTTGACTTATTTTAGGAGGAATAATCCACATGCTCAGTGCCTTTTCATATAACTCAGAGTAAATTATCCGATTGAATGCTTCCACTAAATCCTTCTACCCTCCATTGTTTCACAGAAGGAAAAAAAACAATATACAACATTGTGTACTATAATGCTTCACAACATCTGGCTTTGTTTATCTCCCTAATTGATGGATGACTCTACTTGTGCAGAATATACCCAGTATAAATTTAAAACTGTCTCATTATTATTACCCATGGATGAGAATGAATCTGCATGTGTCTGCACGATAAATATACACCTTACTAATCTCAGTTTACACCGTAAATCACACTTTAGCTTTCAGCTGTGCTTTGTGCTCTACCATGGGACGACCACTCGATGGCGCTATTGTCTTACAATGGATACAAGGCAGTAACGAAGGGAAATATTAAATTTATATTTAGGATTAAGGACTGCATATCATAATAATGTGTATATTTTGCATCTGCTATTTAACTGTTTTTCTCATGTTTATAATTTTAATCTGCATATTATTAGCACCGTCCATCGTCATAACATCACTTTTGCACCATTGGTTCCTCAGAAAATACGACTCTCTCCAGTTGTCGCTATTAAATAGGTATTTGTGCTATTAGTGCCATTTTTTCATCAATTTTAGTTGAATGGTTTAATAACTAGGAGACATGATACCTGTTCCTCTTCCCCGGCAACCACATCATCTCTCACATCTTCCACTAGATGGCAATAGTGTAGCACCACAGCTGTGGAACGGGCCTCTGTGCTGCCGCCGTTGTCTAAGTCAACACCATCCCCTTAACTACAGGACTGGCTGAAAAATGCAGCAGGTATTAATTACCAATTAAGTATTAGTGCCCATTATTATCCAATATTCAGAAAAGGGGAATGCAAACAGTGCTGTGCCACCAAATGGTACACAAGAAATAAATTAATCAGGAGTTTTAAGGCCATTTGGAAATGCATCCCACAAAGTCTCTCAGCATATAAATATGTATTACATCTGCAACTCAATTAGGCATGGTGAAATCTGGCCTTTGGGGTAGAAACCTGTGAACCTGCATAGATTTTTGCCTTAACCACTTCTCCATATGCCTTTAGTTGCGCGGCTTTTGCTATTACTGATAATCATCCCAGCTGACCTCTATATGGAGGCTGTAATATGAAATACACTTTTGATCTGCGTGCACCACAAGATTATGGTTGCATGCATACACCTTGCCCACGCCATAAAACTGGATCAGAGTCTGTCTGAATAGCTTCATTACCGTCAGCTATCTAGCCGGCATATGCAAATATCCCAGAAATCCAAATGGAGAACTACAGCTTCATTAAATTTGGCAATAAAATATTTGCAATACCTCATTGGCTTCTAATGGCCATAATGAGGAGTATGACTGAATCCAATCGGCCTGCGTTAGATTTAATTTGTTTGGCATTTCACAGATGAGAATGCATTTAGAACTGTGAGTAGACATGAGAAGTCATTATAAAACCAAGCTGGACTTGTGGTGAGCCCAGGTCGCCACAGAGACACGGAGGGCCTCCGCTCTTACTAGTGGGGATGATTCCCAGAATGCTTTGATGGAATACGCAGACGCCCTAGCCCCAACCACATACTGGAAATGCCAACAGTTGATTTTACCATATTGCCTTTCAACATATTAGGTTGCAGCAACTTAATTAATGCAATTCCTTTCCTTATAACTATCTGCAACTGGATTTTGTCCAAGCCCAGATAAGATTGGCCAGCAGACTCAGCATGAGATACCAGAGGAATAAACAATGAAGCTGCTTGTCAGCTGAGAAAGGAGGCAAATGCAGTTAGAGGATGCCACTGTGATGCTGTTTTGCAGACTACAGATTTTGGTTTTTATTATTCGGTTAAAACAGCACAGTGCAAATCAGAAGAGAGTAAATCAAATAAAGACACAATGTGAGCTGTTGCTCTAACAAGCAGCTTATAAGCCACAGCAAGAGGGGACTGGGGAGCGATAGTGCAAGTCTCAGTACAGCAGCATCCAAGTGTACGATAATTTAGAGAGAGCAAATAGCGTCTTCAGAAAAAGATGCCTCACAACCTGACTTGGAGTGTAAACAGATTCTTGTATATTTTTTAATCTAATAAAGAGCAAGGGACACACATGGGTAAAATGGATTACCTCATTCAGAGGCTGTTTGTTTTGTTTTTCATAGCCAAGTCAAACATGAGCCTTCATATGTCTGCCAGCATTTGTCAGTCCTTCTGTCTGTTTGTATTTGTCACATGTTCAAATAATATGTAACGCTAGTGGCTGCAGGAGACAGTCTAATAAAAAATCTGCTCTAACAGGAAAGTGAATAATGAAGACGACAGTGTAGGAACAATGCACATTGAGCAAACAGTTATATCCTTTCAGGAGAATAAGACTCAATTTGATCCCAACGCTTTCCCTTTCTCCTGCTGCAATCTATTCTATATACACAAACTAGCTAATCAATTACAACCCCCAACTAATGTAAAGAAGCTTTTCATACATAGCCCCCCTCTCTCTGCGCATTGCTAAGATAAATTGACTGTGACCCAAGCATGACCCTGGCTGATGTTCATGAGACCATTAAATTTCCTGCAAAGAGGGCGTAGCAGGGCTCTGCGATCGTGTGTGTGCACATGTGTGTGTACACAAGTCTTCATGTGTATGTGTGTGTGTGAGAGCGCGAGAGGGAGAGAGAAATACAATGAGAAAAGAAGAGGGGGGTGCAGAGAAAGAAAATGAAACAAAGAGAGTGGCAGAGAGCAGTAACACAAAACACTAGCTACATGTTACCAGTTCGTTTTCTGATTTGCTTCTCACGAGCCATCCTTTTTTAAATATGCATCAGAGTTTTGAAATGTTTGTCAATGTTTAGATAGAAAATGTATTATTATTTGGGTAAAAGTCTTGATTTGTCCCTTACTCATTTTGGTACACATAACATTAACCTTTGCATTCATACAGGTCCCTGAAACCCTCATTAACCCTCCATTATATGCATCAAAAATTATCCTTAATAGATTCAATAGTTTGTATTGTCATAATATTCCACAAAATAATCCAAATGTACACAGGTATAACGTGATGATTGGTCATGTTCTAATCAGATATGTAATATCTCCTCTGACAAACTGCACCTCTCTAGTCATGATCATTATTAACTGCTAAGCTGCAGCTCATTTTATTGTTTACTTTACGGTCGCTTTCAATGGGCACATCTGACATTTTTCTCATTTGACTCTGTTTGCTTCTCTCCTGTGGCTGGGTTGTGGCTTTTGCAACCACATGCCTTTCTATTGCTTCATGGAACTGCAGTGATTGTCAGGGGCAATGGTCCAGTCAACTCACATGCTTCTTATAAGAACTCTATGAAGTACACAGCTTTGATCCTTTAGTGATTGTTCTGGGTCATTTTAATCTTGAATTTATCACTGATTCTGCACTCGGCATCATATGTCATCAAATTATACAACTGGTAAATACTATAGTGAGAACATATCTCCCTATTTAAGCTGCTCGAACCAAGCTAAGTAGGAAAGTGAATGTCACTGAACAGGCAGATACCATCAGACACAAATTTCAATTTCTCTCAATTTAGTGATAGACCTTTTTTCTAAAATTAAATGTGAAAGGGAAAAGTCATATGTGTCTAAGGGTGAACAAATATAGCATAACAGTTATCTTGAGCTTGTTACAATAAAGATGGACACACACTTCACTAAAGCTTTATTGACCTGCTTTATTTAGCAAGAGTTTGACCTCAACCAATACACTACAGCGTGCATAATCTAATTGCTGTGTTGTTTTCATGGAGATGAGATGAGAAATCTCTCACTGTATATCGTTGTATATTAAACAGAAAACATCATAAAATCTGACTGACTTCTGGACCCCACTGTCCACACAACATATAGTGGTCAATACATTTAAATATTATTACATTGTAAGTTGAATATAGGTTGTGATTATTGTGCATTTACAACTGTTCAGTTAAAATTATGAATTATACAATAAAAAGCTGCATGTCCCTCCGTCTCTGAGTGTTTATTTATTTTCTCAGTTCGAAGATGTATATATGTTTATATCTGAGCTTTAGGGAGAGATAACAGATGTGTTCAATGTAATTCCACATGTATGAGTTATTTGGTTTACCTTCAGGTGAAGATCCAATGTTGACCTTACAATCTCATTTTCCTGTATGTTCCAATCCTTTGATTTGTGCTCTGACACAAGCACACATGGAGCACACTTGGTGTAGCTGTGTGATTTGTAATGAGGAAGATATCAAAATAGGAGACTGACAGTGATGTGAGGTCACCCTATAGGTCTCCACACAGAAATACATGAAAATCCATGTGGTTGATTGCTGGGGAAATAAACGATTTGAGTTTCCTGTAGATTGGTCCCATATTGTCATTTCAAATCTATCAGTCAATCAATCTCCCAGAGAAAATGTATTTATTTATTATATCTTCAAATTGGACAAATCAGTTGGTCCCTAGTATATTGTAAATATAATTTGCTAACAATTTGAGTGAGTATACAATACCCATCAACATCACATCTCACCCTCACACTGTACTACACCCAACCAATTACTGTAATGCCATTGGCACAGCAGAGATCATCTGTACAATTGTTAGCTTCTATTAGTAAACAGACATTGAGGGATAATGCCACAGGGGGGGAATGTGAATCTTTACACATTATTTTCATTGCACTGCATCTATCTATGTGCACTCTGCTACGTAGTGTGTCCCTGATCCCCTCTAATGGATTACCACAGTGTCCATGGATCTTAGGGTCAGCTCTCGTAGCTCTGGGGTATGACCTCAGTGTACTGTCGCCACAGTGTTAAAACACTTCCACTCCGCTGCAGCGCTCGCTCCTGCAGAAGCATGTGGACATAGAGAGAGGCCCCCTCCACAGTAGTTTGTCATGTTAACATAATCCAGAGTGATGTCTGGTTAATTTGTTTCCCTATTCTAATAACCTCGCGTATAAATAGTTACTACCAGCATGCATGTTTCATGCATTTTCACCTCTCGAGCCTCGGAGGAAATTAGCATTGGAATTTGTAATCATGTCCCTTTTAAGCTGCATCACATGCCAAGACTGAAACGAGGAGACAATTAACCTGCACAGCTAAGTGGACAAGAGGATCTGACAAAAATAGCCCAGAGGCAAATTAAGTCAAGTTACATATTTCATGTGCTTCTTCAAATCAGGTTGGCAACATTAGCTTTAGTTTGATTTTTGAATGTATATTTTTGAGTGTATATATATATATGTTGCATGTCCCTCCGTCTCTGAGGATGAATGTTTATATATTTTCTCAGTTCGAAGATGTATATACGTTATATATATATATACACAGTGTTGGGAAGGATACTTTCAAAACGTATTCCGTTACAGAATACAGAATACATGCACAAAAATGTATTCTGTAACGTATTCCATTACATTAACTAATCTGAGTAACGTATTCTGAATACTTGGAATACTTCCGGTTCGTATTGCATTTTTTAAGTGTATGATTGCGGCGTTGTTATAGTCAGTGGAGCAGCAGCAGTTTAAACTCTCTCTCCACCGATGCTGCGGGCCCGCTGGATGTCCGGCTCCCATCCACTCCCACCTCTGTGCCGGTCCCACCGGAGGCTGAACCCCCCCCTGCGCCAAGGCTGCCTCGCGCCGTGCAGCGATCGTTTCGGCGTCGGGTCTATTTTTTGCGCTTGACGCGAGCATATCGCTCCAGGAAACACACTGAAAAAGGATTTTAAACGATATTGATGACATATTTTATATGATATAAATGATAAAGCATGCATCCCATAGTTTGTATTCCCCTTCTGTTGTCCTGGAGTTTTAAATAAAGAGAGGGGGGGGGGGGGCGGAGAATACGTAATTTACCCTCGACACCCGACATTGAACGGAGCAAACAGCGGAGAAGTTCTTGAAGATGGATGACATTAAATTGGGACGCTGTTGCAGTTAATGTTGGAGCAACAAGTGACCATATGCTTTTATACTACTGGGTCAACGGGTGATATTATTTTAGCGTCGCTTCAGCGTCCGGTGTGAACCCGGCGTGCCTCGCTGGTCTCCTGCAGAGCCATGACAGCGGAGCTCTGGGAGCGCAGGTCGGTCTTCCCTCACCAGGCGCTGGAAGGGCAGCTTGCGGATCAGCAGCTCCGTAGATTTCTGGTAGCGACGGAACTCTCTCAGAGCCAAGGTCCCGGGGCCTGTAACGGTCCCGAGCGGGTCGCGGTGAGGCTTCTTCACGCCGCCGGGGTCCGGGCGCTCTTACGGCAGCCCTGGTCTCCAGCTGCTTCCTGGGGGCTTTGCCTCCGGTGGATTTACGAGACAGTGATTAAACTCGTGAAACAGAGAAGTACCGTCATGTAATCCACTGATTTCAACAATGTAACTGTATTCTGAATACCATCTATTTAATTTGTAACTGTAACGGAATACAGTTACTCATAATTTGTATTCTAAATACGTAACGCCGTTACATGTATTCCGTTACTCCCCAACACTGTATATACACAGTATATATGAGAGAGACAGGGGGAGAGAGATGTGTGAACGTTTCAACAACTAAGTAAAACAGATTTATTTTGGCTGGATGACACTATACTTGTGCCATTATCGAAAGTGTTTTCAGATGGCTGTGTGGGTTTTGAAAAATGTTCTCAACCCCCAAGGAGCATGTAATCCTTCAACTTGTTTGAAAGCATGGAAATAACCAAAATAAGACTTATGCTTTAACATCCCTCCCTGAGCTGAACTCATAAGATAATGTAGGGAGAGCAGCACTCCACTCCAGCAGAACAGACAACAATACAGACAACATAAGGTTTTCTGTGGCTGCGTACTGGACAAAAGATAAGAGCCAGATGTGTTTTTTATTGTTCACATTCAATGTTTCTCATCACAGGACTTTATGTGTTTCCTTATTCTCAACATATATGTTAATATGTTCCTCATCAGATATTTTCAAAACTAAAATTCTGAAACCTACTTTGTTTACACTCGATTGCATGCTTACTATTCCTGGATTTATTCTGGTTGACTGGTATGTGGTCTGTTATCGTCAACGGCTGTCAGTTAGTGGAACAGTTTGAAAACAAAGGATGTCATGTAACCACACTTGCAGTGACAGACAAGGCATGTATTTGTTGATAATTGCCAGTTTCATTCACTGTCATATAGCAAGCTGACCTGCCATGCAGCTGCTGAGTTGTTTCCAGCCGAGTTGAGATGTCTGCTCCTACCTCTGGTTTTACCTGTTTGTCGTCTCCTAACTGTGCAACAGAGTCAGTCACACAATATTTATCTCAGTATCAGTAAAAGATCAAAGGTGGCAAAAATTTAATGACAATACACATAATGACCAGTATAAATTACTTTTTCAAATGAAGTTAACTCAACTAGTTAAACAGGCTTGTAATGTGTTATTTGTGTCTTGGTGAGGGTGATAAATTGTGGTATCATAAAGTTACTGAGGTGCTAACAGATTATTTTAAAATTGTATTAAACCAGCCTGTGTTAATTTCTCTCTGTATTGAGAGCTTTAATACTTTTATAGTATTTATATAACACCTAGAAGTGCTTTATAATCCAAGATGACATGGGAATCTCACATTCTACAATATAGGAACAAGTTTCATTAAATAATACGTTTTATGCAGGAGGTAGATACTTCCCTCAAATGTAACTCTGGTTACTCTAGTATCAAGGCATTTTATGATTTATTCTGTTGTTTTTTTGCATCTGGGCATCGAGGCAACATTATATTGTGTAATAGAGGTGAGAGTTATTCAGTAAAAATTTAATCAAGTAACCTTTTAAGAATGTTTCTGATGGGATACAAACTGAAAACACAAACACACACACAGAAAACCTTTGATGAGTTGCATTGATAAAAGTTTAATCAAATTGCGTCAATGGGTGTGGCTACAGGTTGCCCTGAGGCCACCCAAAGAAGAAAGAAGTTTTGCCTAAAAGTCTCGTGAGACACAATATTTGTTTTAAGAGCAGAGAGTGAAGCAGTTAATCATAGACAGTGGACACGTCTACATATCTCCTATGTCTGTTGTTTTCCCAGATTCTCTCATCAGTCACTCAGGTGAAAACACGCTGGTGTGAAAGACAGTCAACCTTCTTAATCATGGCAGTGAATATCCCAGGAGTGATATTAATGGTGCTCTTCTACCTGTTGGTCCTTGGGACCGGCATCTGGGCTTTTTTCAAGTCCAAGAGGGAACAGAAGAAAAGTGGAGCCAATGAGATGGAGATGGCGTTACTTGGAAACCGGAGCATCAACTGGGTGGTGGGGATCTTCACCATGACAGGTGAGGACAGCTCGGCTGAAGACAACAGGATGGAAACTGTCTGTCGCAGGCATGGAGGCAGAAAGATCTGGCAATTTCTAAAAGTAGTACTTTTACAAGAAAACATCATGAATTGTTGTTTAGTATGAATAATAAACAGCCAAATCAGATTTGACAAACAACAGTCTTGGTTGGATGGGTTCCTACCGGTCCTATTGATCAATAATACTGAATTATGATCTAACCTTTAGTCTTTGTCCAAATATCTGCTGTGTGTTGATCCATCCTGCAGCTACATGGGTTGGAGGAGCCTTCGTTGTTGGAACAGCTGAGATGGTGTATACTCCGTCAATGGGACTAACCTGGGCAGCCATGATGTTAACCGCATACAGCTCATCTTTTATTCTATGTAAGTTGAAGTTGGCAATTTTACTTCATCATTTCACCTTAAGTTTAATCATTATATTTGTGATTTCTAGATATTTTCATTAGTTTCTGTTTTTCCACTCATTACATCAAGGTGCCCTGGTGTTTGTTAAACCACTAAGAGACATGAAGTGTGTCACAATGATGGACCCTTTCCAAATCAAGTATGGACAAGTTCTGACAGCTGGACTGAGCCTGGCCTCAGTTCTTAATGATATAATATGGGTATCATCAACACTGATAGGTTTAGGTAAGTAAGAATATATAGAAGCACTTTAACCTATCCTCATATACAGTATGAACTGTGTGTTTAAATGTCAGTTAAAATAAATGTAGCTTAAAGAATAGGACTCCGTGATATTTGTATTCTGTACTGTATATAAGTAGAATTCTTACTGGTACAAGGTGTTTAACAGGAGGCACCATGAGTGTGGTCCTGGATTTGCCCTTCACTCTGTGTATCTGGATCTCTGCTGCAGTTGTCATCACATACACTCTGCTGGGAGGTCTCTACTCTGTGGCCTACACTGATATTATTCAGCTTGTTCTTATGTTCATTAGCTTGGTGAGTTGCTGTTCTTTAAGGTTTTATAAAGTGCTGGAGTCCTTGTTCATTACTTACATTTATTTGTATTTGTCTCTGCAGTGGCTGTGTGTTCCCTTTGTCTTGACGAACCCTAACTGCTTGGACATCAGCAAAACACTGATGAACAACACCTTACACGCTCCCTGGATTGGTGCACCAGGATTGGAGAAGACCGGGATCATGATTGATGATTTCTTGATGTTTGTAAGATGGAGCAAAACTGTGGCTGATGTCAAATATACTTCACTCTAGTGTTGAGAGAAATCCTCAAGATAAAGACACATGACCCATATTTTAATTCTGTTTCATTTTCAAGGCACTGGGAAGTCAGGGATATCAGTGCTTACACCAGAGGACGTTGGCAGCTTCTTCAACAGCCGCAGCTAAGCTCTCGTGCTTTGTCGCTGCGTTACTCATACTTGTGATTGGAACACCTCCAATACTGCTTGGGGCAGCTGCTGCATCTACAGGTACTGACAACTTCTACATACTTGTGTTAACTGTGAAATCTTACATCCCCTTATCTGTTGTATTTAATGTTACTGAAAGAACAAAACATGTTAAATCAATTCTTATATCACAGAAAACCAAGGAGCAACATCTTTGCATAACTTAGTGAGCAGATATAGACCAAGGTGACCTTTTGTTGATTTTGTGTACTAAAAAGTGGGTTTTGAACCAAGGTTGAGCCATTACCATATAAAACAAGTCCCAATCCTTAGTGCAGGAGAGTCAACTGTAAGAAACATACCATTTTACCATCCAAACATAAAAAGACCCCAAATAATCACTGTAAGCAGACTACTTGATCACTATAACCAAATTATTTAACCAGCCTTTGAATAGGAGCGATTCTGTTGACGATCTGGACGGTTGATTACTTTATCTTTGATCACTTTATATGGTGTCCATTGTAATGTTTTCTTTTTGTATGAATTTTCTTTGGTCTGCTCCTCAGATTGGAACCTGACGTCTTATGGTTCTCCATTTCCATATGAAAGTGGGGAAGCAGCTCAAGTACTGTCCATCACATTACAGCACCTCACCCCGTCATTCATCTCCATAATCGGAACTGGATGTGTTGCTGCTGCTGTGATGTCATCTGCTGATTCTGGTTTGATTTCTGCTGCTTCTGTCTTCACCTCCAACATATACAAGAACATCCTTAGGCCACAGGTGAGAAAATTGAGTTATAAGATAATAGTTAGTATCTCAAACCTCTTCATCTCCTCCTCTCTACTTTTTCTCCAGGCATCAGACAGAGAGATTCAGTGGGTGATCCGAGTTGCTGTGCTGGTCCTGGGTTTGGTTGATACATTACTAACTAGCCAGGCAAACAGTGTCTTACTCTTCTGGACTCTTAGTGCTGAATTGTGCTACGTCATACTCTTCCCTCAACTGGTCTGCGTCCTCTTCTTCAATATCTCCAATGGTTACGGAGCTATTATGGGCTGTGTGGTGGGATTGGTGCTCAGAGTTCTCAGTGGACTTCCATCACTCGGGCTGCGAGTTGTCCTCCACTTCCCGGAATGTGTTCTTGAGGATGGAGTTTATGTCCAGTACGCTCCAGTTAAGACCATCTCCATGCTGTCTGCCATTGCTGCCATCGTGTTGTTCTCCTATCTGACGTCTGTGCTCTTCAACAAAGGCCTGTTACCTGGGAAGTGTGACGTGTTCAAGGTGAAAGTCCAGAAATCAGCACAAGAGCTGACACTGGTACATGGGGTCAACGAAGACAATGAGAAAGAGACACTGGATAACACATGTCCTCAAACTGAGGCCTTTGAGCCAATGATTAACCCAGAGTGTTAGGGTCCCTGAATATCTGTTGTTTGAATTCCAACACAGACCAGGAAGTTCTATCGCATCCTCCATCCCGATGGAGACTTCTGCATCCAAAACACAAGGGTATATAGACAAGTGGACATAGATGGCAACAGTTCAAAAAGATTGACTTTCTTTCAATAAAATAAGTTCTTATTGCAACTTTGGTCTTTTATTGGTTTCTTTGTTTATACTGGGACAAATGACAGTGAAATCTTCTGAACTACAAAGATTGTGATCTATTATGATGTAAAGTGGTATGGTGAGATACAAAATCATTATATCCTTCTTACCCAGAATACGATTATTATCAACATGTAGCATACACAAGGTAGGGAAAGCAAGAAGTCAGTAGCTCATTAAATGACCACCTGTTTCTAGTTGTACTTAGAAATTTGCTGAGCTGGATCCAAATACAGACAAACAAGATATACAGCAAGTAGTGAATATATATATAAATACATAAAAACTGCCTCACACATAGAAGGATGGCAAAAGAACTCATGTGATACAAAACTGAAAGTACAGACAACAGGCAGTGGTGTATAAAGTACTTGAGAGCCATACTTGAGTAAAAGTACAGATATCTTACTTGAAAGTGACTCCGGTAAAAGTAAAAGTCACCCGTCAGAAAATGACTTGAGTAAAAGTCTTAGAGTCGCTCATATTAAATGTACTTAAGTATCAAAAGTATCAGGTATTGAAATGTACTTAAGTATCAAAAGTAAAAGTACAAGTACAAGTTTCGAGTCACTCGTTCATTTCAACGGGGGGGGGGGGGGGCTGCGCAACGGGACTGTTCATGTACAAGTCATACAGACTGGTTTTGTTATTTTCACTTTACATTAACACTTACAGTTTAGTGCAGTGTAATTGTTTGCCGTGATAATTAAATACCAGTATGATAATAAATGACAATTTCAAACCATACAAACTGTAATGTTGTACTGTATTTAATAGGTTTACTTTAAAAAATATGATCTGCAGTAAACTGTAAGTGTAAAACCAGTCATTATGACTTGTGAACGAATATAATTCACGTTTTTCTATACTAAAAACACAGAGTGTTCATTTCTCCGGAAGACAGTGAACGCCCCTCGCTCCAGCTCCAGCGCTCCTCTACTGAGCCAATGCAGGTCACGTGATAAATGATCCAAAGACTCATACCCGAAGACCCAGTAGGGAAGTGAACGAATCATTTCTGCTTCCTTGACTGAGCCTATGGATCAGTCCCGATGCGCGGCCACAAGAAAATGAACGAATCTCTCATTGAGAGGACTCGTTACTCCCGAGTCCTTGTAAGGATTCGTTCATAGTGAACGAATCGTTCACGACCGACACATCACTACAGCAAAGGGAAACTAGGCACACAAAATAAGATAGTTTCTCTTTATTAACAGCCTGGATAGTGCTAGTACAGAGAAGAAAAAACACTGGACATAGTCTGGTTTTGCTGCCAAATTTCAGACTGAACAAGGAAATAAATAATTGAAGACCAATGTTTTTTTGAATGCTAAATTACATCTACAAAATACATCCAATTGAATATCTTAAGGTGCAAATTTGGTTAGTTTATAAATGATCAGTGTCTTGCTTGATGGCACTTCAACACTAACCTTTTGTGTCTATTAGCTGTATTTTGTAGTTGCTGGATGTTTACCTGCCTGTATACCTGCCCGCAAGCTTGTCCACGCATCTACATGTAAGCCTGTTTATTTATCATTAGACTATCTTCACTGGGTGGGCCTGCGTTTGTGTTTGCAGTTGTTTCTAGCAGGGTGACAATACACCTGTAGGGTATCTTGCCTGTAGGGACGGCAAAGTGAAGACACAACCCTGCTTGAAGTTGTACACATTAGCCAGTTTGTACAATACATATATAAGACTCAACAGCTTCTAAGTTGTGAGTCAGCACAAAGGGCGACTAAGGATTGGAATTGGCAATATAGAGATATATAATATCTTCGCAAAAATTATATTGGCATTATAGTGAGTGGATAACTGGGCCTGATTACCCAGGGTTCCATTTGGCGAGGTCCATTAAAAAACCTGAATTGTGTGCGTGAATATGCAGTAGTACACGACACAGTGTTTGTTTTTGGTTGTGTTGGCTGAAAGTTGTTTTTGCGTTTGTTTATATAATTGGTTGTGTTGTTTGTTTTTACATCTTGACTTGTTTTAAATCTGTTTGTTTTGTTTACGTGGACGTGTAAGACTAAGTAGACACGGCCAACCAATGATAGTCTATTTGCCAACAGTTTTTGTTTAAACCAACTACTTCCAATATTTTCTTTAAGACAAGTTAACCACTTGCTGCTTCGAGTTATGTATTTATGTGCAGATGTTGACACGAAGCAGGAAGGGAAAACGAATGTCAATCGAAAAAGGAATACCTTCAAAAAATTATTTAAAGTCACCTAATAAAAGCCCTCAAAAAGCCAATTCATTTGCCTGAATAATAATCCTTACAATTTCAATAGGGCCTCACGTCTGTCAGTGCCTGTCAGTGCTCGGGCCCTAATAATAAAGACTGCAGGAGCGAGAGAGCGAGAGAGAGGCGCGCCGTGCGTAAAGCTGCACGTTCCGCCAACCTCTGCTGCTCAAGTAACGAGCCAGTTTTGAGAATGTAAGAAGTAGAAAGTACAGATATTTGTGCTCAAATGTAGCGAGTAGTCGTCAGGAAAATAAATACTCAAGTAAAGTACAGATATGTGAAAAATCTACTTAAGTACAGTAACAAAGTATTTCTACTTCGTTACTTCCCACCACTGACAACAGGAAACACAGGAGCAGGACGACTGAAAAACCCAAACGTAAAAGTCAACCTGACAAAGAGAAACACAAAGACTCTACACCTAGAAGAGGCAGATATCATAGACCACAGCTGAAACAAATGAGTCTGACTGCTCTCCCTTTTTGTTTTAATATTTCGTCAACTAAAATATGCGTCACATCCTTTTACGTCTAGGTTTCTTTTGTTGTAACAGGTAAAAATAGCAATCAAATGTCAACAGTTTTCTTAATTGTCTTTCAATAATTTCATGAATACAACAAACTATCATTTATATTTTATAGTATTACTATATATATAAAACTTTGTAAGCTGCATATCAAATAGGTTTTGCGGCTACAGACAAATTTTATTTGGGGGAGTGGGGGAAAAATGGCTCTTTTGATAGTAAAGGTTGCTTACCTCTGGGCTGGGTGATCTCATGTTGCAACTTGTAGTCAAGAGCTGTGAAATGTTATTAGGCGCCAGGATTGATTTTAAGAAAGAATCTTAAAATCAATCCTGTATTTGAATGCCAACCAGTGAACTGATGTAAGGATTGGCGTGATATGAGACCTATGGTTTGTTTTAGTTAAAATACAAGCAAGTGGAGGAGAACGAACATTATGCTGGTAAGTAGGCTCATGAGCCAGCAAATTGAGCTTGCAAATACACAGGCCCCACAGAGAGAGGCCATTAAGATCCCCAGATTGAAACCAAGAAACACATTTCTCACAGAAAAGATCCTGTGTGATTCTGAAATTAGGTTTTTGTCAGTTTAGAAAACAGCAGAATCCTCTCAGTGCTATACGGACACATTTAGACAGGTTCTCCACACAGGCACCTGCTCTATGCAGAACCATTATGGTGTTATGCAACCATTAGAAAGGGTATGAAGCTTCAAACCAAGGTCCTCAGCTACTAACTCCCTCCTACAGCAAACGCTCAACCCATTTCACTTTCAATATGTGAGATTTATTTTTGTCTGTTGGAGCACAGTAGTATCAAACTGACAGGTGCGGTGTGGAAGCATTGATGGTTTTGCAAACATCAGTAAAGGGCCATTGAGAGGTTGTAGGGCTCCTCGATATGGTGAAATTTCAACGGCAAAATCTGCGATAGATAAGGTTTCAGTCTTCAAGCGATCGTTAGGAGCTAAACTGAACTGTGACTACTAGAGAGTACCTTCTTGTTAAAGATGGCTGACTTTACCTCTACAATATTTATCTGCTCATCAAGGACATACCTTTTGTTTAAAATTGTGTTTAAAAGAGCATTTGTATATAATAGGTTTTTTTACATGCTGTGAAATGAAGGAAGAATGGAAGGGAATTTTAATACCTCTTTATTTGCTCAAAACCAGTCTATTTAGCTCAGAATGAGCCGAAAAATCCATTTCGTTGCTCTGTTGTTCAGGCTATAAAAGTTGTTCTTTATCATCTACACAAAAATGTAAACCAGAATTCTTGGAGTCTTCACATCATTTCTCCTGCTGACGTAGATAGCCGGACCCCAAATTAAAACCAACACTCTGGAGATCCAGTTTTGGGATTTCCCTTCTATGTTTCACCCCTCTGGAGATGCTATCAGTGACCCGATGTGATGATCCAATGACCAGAAGGTCAATGACCCAACCTCTCGAGCCATGTAACTGGTCTGTATCACATTAGTTATTACATTTTCTATCTCTGAAGCATTTTTCTTTTTAATGACCATAGAAATGATGCAAACACAGAGGCGGATTATTTAAACATCAATTTACATAAACAGGGAAAAAGGTCATTCATGCATAGTATGGAAACAAGCACATACAAAAATAATGCAGCAGTTATTTTACTGAGTGAAAATGTGTATACATGTGTGCATCTCTGTATGTATGTGTGTAGGAAATGTTTTACCTTTAATAAACCAACGCATTATCTCCTCGGTTTATGACCTCTCAGACATATAAATATTAACTAACAAATAAAAAACACGCACACAAAGCATGCATGAATACAAAACAAGCTGTTAATATTCACCAGTGTTACTTTATTAACACTGCAGAACTACTAAAGTATGCTGCCATTAGGGCCGCAACAGAGATAAGAATGTGAAAAAAAAGCAATTTCCGAAAGGAAGATCTAACTAATCAACAACTCTCTTTTCCAGCCCATCTGATATACAAATTGTGCCTAATGAACCTTGCAAAATCAATTACCTGGGTAATACTTTGCATGCTAGGGGAAACCAAACACGGAATGCACGGTGCATACGTAAACAGACATTACTCACTGCAGATTATTTTGCTCCATTTACATTGCATTAGCACCAGAAACAGAAAACTGACTGGTCCATGTTCCTCAGTCATGTTCATTAAATTAAAATGAAACCAGGCCAGATACATAAAACCCACAACCATGGTAAGAGCATTCATTACCCTTGATTAATGCTAAAACATGGTGTGGACAAGATAGCAAACAACTGTGTGTGTTGGAAAAGCTAGGGCACCAAATAATACAGCATAAAGTATTTAGGTGACTCCTGAATGATGGATGATGGTTGGCCTTTCTGTTGATAACGTTCTATTTTTTTTTACAGCTCTGTTTAGCACTGTCACTTTGGCATAAAATACTGTAACACACATGCTGCAGATAACATTCTTAATGTATTGTTTGGCTATGGTGTAGTCTGTGTTCAGGGGATGTAAAGAGAGAGCCTGTTTCTTGTGGCGCGTTGAGACTTGACATATACAATATTCATTCCTAGACGTTATCAGGCTCCCTATAGGAAGTCATTTTCAGAGTAACTGGGCTTTTGTCAGAGTTGGCAAAAGTACACATTCTTTACTCGAGTAGGAGAAGAGATAGTCGTGTTAAAAAGACTAAAAGTTAAAGTGTAAGAGTACAAGCTCTGAAATGTACTCAATGTATAAATGTGACAAGTTGTCCTCTGAAGATTCTTTCTGCCGGCTGTAAACAAACCAAGACTCATATCTTGTAACTATAGTTCAAAGACCAGTCTTATTTTAATTGAAACAAAAATAAACACATATCCACCTGCTGAGGAAACTCAGGACTTTCCAAGACAGCAAGGACATTTTAATCCAGTTTGGGTCACTTATTGAATCTATCCTCACCTTCAACATCTCATCTTGGTACAACGCCCTAACCACCGTCAACATCTAAAGATAGACACTGCGCTTTCTTACAGTCCCTCCTTATGTGCCTCTTTTAGAAGTTGGTTTAGATGTGCGCTATGTGTTTAAAATGTAAATCGGGAGGACTGCTGAGCCATGCTTTTGAATATGTACTGTGTGTTGTCAATTGTGTTTTGAGCCACTACAATGAAGTTAATCTCTCTATTTGTCTATCTGCCTATCTATATATCTATATATCTACCTATCTACCTATCTGTCTGTCTGTCTGTCTGTCTCTCTCTCTCTCACTCTCTCTCTCTCTCTCTCTCTCTCTCTATCTATCTATCTATCTATCTATCTATCTATCTATCTATCTATCTATCTATCTATCTATCTATCTATCTATCTATCTATCTATCTATCTATCTATCTATCTATCTCTGTAACTCTCTATCTATCTATCTATATACTGATCTATCTGTCTGTCTGTCTGTCTGTCTATCTATCTATTGAAAGTAAAACAGAGGTTAAGTCAAGAAAAGACTTGTGAGCATGAAAATTTGTGCAGGTGGAACCTTGTCTGCGGTGCCTCACTTAGGTAGAAAGCTAACAGTGAGCCCACAAATTGCTTTGTATAAAGGCATCAAACAGCCTCAGTTTGATAATTTTCTGTCTACGATGTGGAAAACAAAACACTAACATAATCTGCTTCTCAGATAATTTGGTGTCGTGATTCTCCGCTCAGGGCTTTTCTTGCTAGTGTCCTCCAAACAACGTAACATTACTGACTTTAGCATGAGGACATGCATTAGGCAGAGGTGTAAAGTAACGAATTACATTTACTCACGTTACTGTAATTGAGTATTTTTTTCGTGTACTTTCTAATTTTTTGAGTAGTTTTTGAAATGGGTAATTTTTCTTTTACTTAAGTAGATATTAACCGAAGTATTGTACTTCGCTACATTGAAAATTACATCCGTTACTGAGTTAAAAAAATAACATAGTTCAGGGCGCAAGGCAATTCTCACTGCAGTGGTAGATGCTGCATAGAGTGGATGACGTTCCCTAACGTGCACATTCAACATATGAAAACTGATCGTAAAGGTCACTGTTCGCGAAAAAATATGCTCGACATGCACAACACTGCACAGGGATCCACTGCGGAGGGGCTGCAGAGCCGCGGGTTGCAGACCCCTGGCTACGGCGAAAGAGCGATTTGTTTACTGCCACGCCGTTAGAGAGATGCGAACGTCAAAACATTAGTTCGGCTATAATGTTAGATCCGCCTCACATTTCCTCCTCCCGGTCGCGCGCCCCACCTGTTATGCCTCCGCGCCCCTACCCCCCGAAAAAAAAAAGTTGAAAAACGGAATTGCAACTTTCAGACGGTATTTTGCCCTGTAAGACTGCATTTCTTTTCAAATAAACACAACAACGATCGCAACGACATGGCGCAGGCATTCGTTTTAGACAGGTGTCTCCTCAGGAGAAGGAAAACATTACGTAACGTTTTAGCTAGACCTCAGATAATATGAACGTGTTCACCGTTCATATTCATTATTTGTAATTAAGTTGCATTCAGTTCAACGTTCTCATAAATAAAAATGAACGTGGTCAATGAACGCGTTCTTTTGAACGCGTTCATGCACAACACTGCCTGAAACTCAATAGCCTACTGGCCTACCTGCCTCGGCCGCCTGCTGTTCACTGCAAAACAAGCCCAGATGAGCTCTACTCACCTTGAAAATCAGCTGCTGCTCAAACTCAACAAGAAGTTTGTAGACTAGTGCTCGAAAGGTGGACCAAAGTTTAACCAAAAGTTTAAATATACAGTGTGACAGCGGCATTTTTACTTTTTATTTTAGCTGTCATGTGGTTCATGTAAATAAATGTTTAATGTTTGACATGTTTAATGTCATTGCACTTAAATTTGTAAAGATCTCCATTAATTAAAATAACTGTTTTTGGATTGGATTTATGAGCCCTTGTCCTTTTTTTGCACTGTATAGGAGCGGCCCCCATCAAGTTGTTGGAAGTAACTAAAGGCCAATTTATGCTTGTACGTCTTTTCTAAAACGGACAGATAAGACCGCCCTATCCGTCGTGGAACGCCCTCTCCGAGCGCCTCGGAGAACTGTCCGTCTTTATTTCGGAGACCCCACGGACAGACCTTGGCTGTGATTGGTCCGCGAACTACATAATTTCCCTACGACGTCATTTCCGGATTTCACTTTTCCGAACCTCAAACTTCCTGCTTGACAATAAACCCAAACACAACTACGATTCTACGATTAATGTGACGTGTGTGTTAAGCCAGCGGAGTTGTCCGGCTGACGGTGGCTCGTTAGAGCACTGACGGCATGTGTGCACGGTATAATGAGCTTTCAAAACGGCGCTAGCGGGCTAGGCTACCGGGCTAGCCTCCATGCTAACTGCGGTGGTAACAGTGCAAAAACCCGCCGTCACGACTTCAATTCCACTTCTATCATGACACTGTTTCTATAATACCGCCAGGTTAGAAGCAAACACTGGATAGTAGTAGTTAGTGCCGGGAGTCCCTGCTGACTGTGTGTGGAAGCTGGGGGGGAGCTAGCTGGGATGGGAGCTAGCTAGCTCTGTCTAGCTTCAAGCTACACGGAGCTCGTCTTCCGTTGCGCCACCTATGGGTTTGGCAGTGAATTGTTTTCAACGTACAGTCGTCGGAGATGTAAAAATCAAAAAGACTCTCCGCTCTCCGTGCAACCCTCTCCGAGAAACGGATGCGTAGAAGCATAATGGAGCCTTAAGTAACTTTTACCTAAAGTACATTTTAAATGAACTACTTTTTACTTTTACTTGAGTAGATTTTTAGATGGGTACTTTTACTTGTACTTAAGTAAAATTTCATCAAAGTAAAAGTACTTTTACTTGAGTACAATATTTTAGTACTTTTGACACTGGCATTAGGTTAAGCTGGTAGTGAGCACCTGATGCTGGATCAGGAGACAAAGTACTTGACACGGTCTGATGTGCTTCTCTACTTTTTCACTTTGAACAGGTAATTACAGGTTGAATATGAACATTTCCCCCCACATGAATGTTTGAAATTCGAATAAAAAGTGACAGCCAGACAATGTACTGAATGACTTATTCTTCACTTAAACAAGGGCAGGAAGGGGATTATATGCACGACGCCTCCTCTCCCCAGTTAAGTCTCCCTCTCTGATCTGTTTCATCTTGATGCGCCTTTTACTCTGTACTATGTTTGTCATGCGTGATATGCACTGATAAATATACAACAGGGAATCGTCTTTTCTGTGTTATTGTCCATTTATTTTAAAATCTGACTTGATGTTGGGAAGGCGATGCTCTATGATAATGACGGAGAATTCCCCTCAAATGCATCGAAACAAAAGTAACAAGCCTGTTAGTAGTAGAAAGTACAGATAAAATGAAGTAGTGCCGTGAAGAAAAACAAGTACTCAAGTGAAGTACAGACCTAAAAAATATACAATAACAAAGTAATTGTACTTACTATTACTTACGTATTGCTTTCCACTGTTGGCTTTAGTGAAATGTTTTGAGATATAATAAAGAGCCACAGCACATAAACTGGATAAAATGTATCCTTCAGTTCTTGCTCGGTTCCATTTAAAATAAAGTGGTATTTGATCAACAATATATCAGGCTTGGTGAAAAGTTGTTGAACTGTACATGAAACTCAAAAAAATAAGCTGATTCACCGCTATTCTGCAAAGCAACACAGTGGAGAATTTTCACTTTCTGAGCAGCAAGGCACAAATCTAAATCTGGCTTCATGAATTATTAAAGGGGCCTTTATGGAGCTTTTCTTCAGAGGAGAATATCCAGCACAGTATAGTACAAGCCGGAGATCAAACAGGGAGCAGAGAGACAGAGCCAAATGTAATGCCAAAAGTATTCCTACCCAAAACGTGTTGTTCTGCACTTAAACATAACGGCAACTTCAGTCGGATGAGAT
The DNA here is from genome assembly GCF_963576545.1 of Limanda limanda. Classification (NCBI taxonomy): domain Eukaryota; kingdom Metazoa; phylum Chordata; class Actinopteri; order Pleuronectiformes; family Pleuronectidae; genus Limanda; species Limanda limanda. The sequence continues at coordinate 13,326,246 of NC_083638.1, forward strand.
ATGAGGAAAAGGCTCTGTGATTATGGGTAAAGACAAAGAGGGACGGTTTTCACATGGTCTGTGTTGGTCTCCTCCATGGCAACCATCGTTTGAATGTATACACAGAGGAAATGAGAAAACTTGGCGTACATTACTGCCTGACAAGATGATGACAAGAGCGCAGATTTATCTCTGCTGAATATCATCAGACAATAAATAGCTTTGGTTTGGAGGTGAGTGTCAGTTGTGGATGAATCACTCCCCTCGGTGTCATCCAACTCAGCGTGCCTTTGTGAAATTGCTTTTTGAGTCTGAGCTGCATTTACTAAACATTTTTTCTCATCCCTTAACGTGTTTCTAAATGGCATTTCAGTGGAGTTTCCTGCAGGGAAGCAATATACAAAAGTCTTTTATAGGCTTTTCATCCAGTTGATTTGGGCTGTGGAGCGTCTCACATTTGTTTTAAAAAAACACACTTCAGTAAAAGGTGTCTATATTTTCTCACAGCGATGTCCTGGTTTGTGTAGATTTAAGACACGGCACAAAGCCTCAAACAAGAAAATGTTGTTGGATGGAATGAAAAATATGTTTATAATCATTTGGACCATATTGTTTAAAATTCAACACTGTCTCTTACTTTCTTTTTCTAAAATGTACTTGGTATTTTGTTTGGTATTAGCGCACTGTTTAAATACATTATGATTTAGTATGGGTATGAATTTAAAATATGTTTTTTAATTGTTCATCAGGGTAATTTGGGACTTATACATACAAGCCATTTAGACATTAAAGCTATTTTGCTCTCCTTTAAATAATGTCTAAGTATGTTATCTTTTTCTTCCTATAGACCAAATCCATAGAAAAAACTCCATTAAATAAACTGAAACCAGCAACAAATTGATTCTATCAATAAGTTATGTCTGTGCAGCCACTGACTGATACATAATATGCCTCTGTTTGAGCCTGATAAGGTTTGTCAGGGAAGTAAAATAACATAAAACGCCATAATCAACATGTTAAGACAGATAAAAGAGCCATGCTGCTGTGTGCGGTGACACATTTCTTCATGACAATAAACATGACCCTCGTCAAGCTAATTAAAAAACAGCAAAGCAGCTTGGAGATAAAGCTGTATTGCTGAGCATGTTCAGCTTTATTATGACTGAAAACACAGATGTGGAGCTGTTTCAGAATCATGCTAGTTTTGGTCATAAATAATCTATATATCAGTCAATGCAACTGTAAAAAGAAATGTAGTCAAAATGTATTATTTGTTCTTTTTCGTTGAAATTGGGTTCCTGTGGCACAGAGACAGAAGCCACTGTATAGCAGGCTGTAGCTACAATACTTGGGCGCTGCATATTCACTGGTTTGGTCCTTTCAGGTGAAGTCTGAATAATCATCACAGACAGAAATAAATATATGACACTGTAAAAGTATCCCAAGAAAAAATGTATTTACCGACTTAACCAAAGTAGCTCAAAAGTGTCAGGAACTCAGACAATAAGAAAATTTCATAACCTATCACACCATAGCATAATACAACAAATGTATATGAATGTGATACAACATAAATGACTTGTGTCAGTGCAAACAACAAACCATCATTGTGGGCTTGCTGACCAGTATAACAGAAAAAAGGATTGTTTATATAAAAGTCACATTCAGCAGTATTGGGGTAACAGAAGGATGTATTTGGAATCATGATTATGTCTTCTTAGTAACTTTAAGTCCAATACCTTTTTTTTTTGACTTTTTTCTATAAGCTCTGATTTGTTCTCCACCAGCTCCATTAGTGATTTAATGCTCCACTGCTGAATTTTCACTAGATGGTTGGTAAATGTGTCCATTAGCTATTTTGTGCTGAACTTAAGGCCAAATTATGCTTGAGCGTATTTTGTAAAACGGATAGATAAGACCGCCCTATCCGTCGTGAAACGCCCTCTCCGAGTGCTTCGGACAGCTTTTCGTACAGGTCTGATTTTTCTAACTCCTCCGTGTTGTGTCGGAGAGCCCGCGGACATCTCTTGGCTGTGATTGGTCCGCGAACGACATCATTTCCGTATGTCGTCCTTTCCGTACGACGTCATTTCTGTTCGACGTCATTTCCGGACCTGTAACTTCCTGATTCACAATAAATACATACACAACTACGATTCTATGATTAATGTGACGTGTGTGTTAAGCCAGGGGAGTTGTCCGGCTGACGGTGGCTCGTTCGAGCACTGACGACATGTGTGCACGGTCACAGACGGTTAGAACGAGCTTTCAAAACGGCGCTAGCAGGCTAGGCTAGCGGGCTAGCAACCATGCTAACTGCGGTGGTAACAGTGCATAACCCCGCCGTCACGACTTTAATTCCACTTCTATCATGACACTGTTTCTATAATACCGCCAGGTTAGAAGCAAACACTGGGTAGTAGTTAGTGTCGGGAGTCCCTGCTGACTGTGTGTGGAAGCTGGGCTTGAAGCTAGCTGGGAGGGGAGCTAGCTAGCTACATGTAGCCTCAAGCAGATTCAAGCTGTGGAATCAGCAACACAGTTCGGAAACAAGACCGGGGAACCGCTGCGCTAAGAAACGATAACATCAGCATCTTGACCCGCTGGGTGTCACTTTATTTAGTTCTGTTAGTTGCCATGGTTCAGTGTGTGGGACGCAAGCTAACAGATGTAAACAGAGACACGTGGACTTCTTCTTCCCAAATGGGGTAGGCTTCTCTGAGCTCGTCTTCCGTTGCGCCACCTATGGGTTTGGCGATGAATTTTTTCCGACGTAGAGTGTCGGAGAAGTAAAAAGCAAAAAGACTCTTTGCCCCCCGCTGAGACCTCTCCGAGAAACGGACACGTAGTAGTATATAAGAGCCTTTAGTTGTAGATCTTTCTCACTCACGACCACTGCCTAACACATAGAAATAGCAACAAAATCTAAACAATGAGCGACCGTGAAGACGCTAAAACGCTTCCTAGAGCTGAGTGAGGTGATAATTATCTCTGGGTTTGATTCTTCAAGTTATTTTCACCCATAGTCATTTAATTTGGTTTAAGCTGCTTAACACAATCATTGAAGTAGAGGTGTATGAATGTCTTATTTTAAAGTAATTAGCTGCTGTATTTAAATCCAGCACTGGAGGAGAGTTAGCTTATTTCATTTAATTACAGATGTTTTCATCCGAATTTCAAATGGCTGAATTACTAACTTTAACAAATACTACTACTGTCGGTGTATTTAGAAAAACATGACCCACGTATGTAGCAGTGTTTTCAGTGAATCAGTATTCAACTAAAGAGTGTTGTCTCTTCTGCTCCTCTGTGTTTCTTAATGAACACACTGATGAATACCTTTACCTAAATTAACATCAAACCGAGAACAATTCCAAGTCACTGCCTATCTGCAGTCACTCTGCTCCACTCTGAACTTGTAAAATCAATCTAATTTAACCTTCGACTCAAACACTTAACAAAACGGACCTAGTATTCTATTGTGCCCCCAACTTAAATTCTCCCTTTATTTCCAAGTTCTTTCATTAGTGTTAACATTTTGATAAATGTATCAGTGACAGTGTTAAGCATTTTACCAAACACTTTCCTCCTGTCATACAAGGCGATGACAGTGTGTATGGGCAGGCACAGGGCTTCGATATTTTAAAAGCCTTCCACTATGCAGCAAACATGTTTTTTCACCAAACTATATGCAGCTGTTGAAATATAAATGGCAGAGTTAGTTGGTTGGTTGGTTGGTTTAAAACGGTAAAAATAGTGCGTCACTCTACTTGGATGACAGGACTACAGGTTTATAATGGATAACAGGATACTTTATTTTGGAAATAAATATATGTTTTCTCTTACAATGCTGCTGAATATACTATCTGCTCTAATTGTATCTCATCCACTTAATATGTAAACGTCACACAAGAAATAATACTATGACTCACGTGAAAAAGTGCACGTTGTATTGTACTGCAGTCAGTTACACCGTGGGTGTGTAGTGCCCCTTACTAAAAGGTCTGTCTATGATTTAAACCAAAAATACCTACAAACTAAAAACGGAGAGGAAAAAAGACAGAGAATAAAACCATGAAATATGAAAGAAGAAAAAGCACTGACTTGAAAGTTTTCACGGTTGGCTGAGATGGAACAGATAGCCCAAAAGATGATGGGAACAGATTTTTAAAAAAAATAAAACATCCTCTTCCTTTTGTTTGATTTCTTGTGTGCATGGATTATCCACATATCTAAGTGTTTCCTATGAAGATAGTTCTCAGCAAAGCCTATGGACTATCCTGAGTAATCTGGACATGTGTTATGGAAAGAGCCATCAGTATTGAATCTTTTAAATAATAATGAAAAAAAAATATTTTTCATGACAATAATACTAATATACTCCTGTGTTCTAAACATGGCTTAATGTATCAGGATTTAATCAAATTCCTTTCATGTGTCGCAGCGTCTGACATTTGAACGGAAAAAAGTGCTAGCGGCAATCTCTGCTGCTCCTCTTTAACTTGTACTAAGAATCAGAGAAAAGCGAAGCCCTCGTCTCTTTGGACAGATAAACTCAGCTCCTGGAGTGAAGAGCTTTCTGTGGGGAGAAAATAATTTTCCAATGTTTATACCATTTGGAACCACTATAAATTAGAAAGAGAAAGAGAGGCTGATATAATTTTGTTCCAGCAGAATCTCTCCACTTGACTGAATGTGTCTATAAAATTCTCAGAGAAAAGTAGGTTGCTAAAATGCACTTAATTTGGCATGATAGATTGAGTCCATGCTTCACTGACTGTAATTGAATCTGTGACCTATTTCTTCAGAAGAAAATTGTCTCTTGGGTTATTTGTCACCATACATTTTAATGGAATTGAATTGACAGACACTGAATTTACACATTTTTATCCAATTATTATCACTCCCCTTCCAATCTGTAGGCTGTTTCAAATTTAGTCCTACACACAGTGATATCTCAGCCTTTAACAAAAAAGGCTATCATGCTTTTCATGAGGCAGATTTGTCTGTAGACACCAGTGCATTTATCACAGGTCTTATGTTAAAGAGTACAATGGAAATAGGCACCAGCGGCACTGAATTACAGAACAGGGCTGTTGACTGGACTGCTATTTATCTTTAGCCAGTGCTCAGTCTAAATCCCACCAGAGATCAGCTGTTAAAACGGAAATCACAGCACAAGCCAACCACATCCACGTCCACTAAATGTCTCTATTAGCAGAGATCAGTGCTGGTGCTTCTTGTTGGCTATAAATAATGACATGGACAAACATAATTAAAATAGCCTGGCATAATGTATAGCATAAATGGAGTGCTGGACACCTATAAGATGAAAGAGAAACATAATTACAGTCTTGGAAATCTGTATTCCACCTGTCAGTCAGATAACAGTGGATATAGACAATGTGTGAAAAAGCAAGTGTGACTCACGGCATAAAGGGTGACATAATTTCCTTGTACTTCACCAACACATGCCTTTCACATTCAGATTATTTCATAATAAAAAAAAAACTCTAAATGATTTCTAACAGCCAAATACTCAAACAGACACATTTAAGCTTTGGCAGCTTTATTTTTTGTGTTGAGAATAAAAACAGACGTGGAACATTATGGTGTAAGATAACATTGCATGTGTTGTAGGATGGTACTGTCCTCCCAGACATCATAGTTTAACCTGAAATTCTACTGGAAGTGCTGCTACTCTCCACAGAGGACGCTAACTGGAGCAGAAAGATCTTGCCCAACATTGAAAAAAAGAACAAGGTGGAGGCAGAAGACTTGTTCCAGAGTACTTCAGGCCACGGAGGGTATTCCTTTGCAAACTCAACAGGGAAAGTTCAGTGATAAGTTTGTCATTCAACACGATTTTGAGATCAGACAGAACATATGTGAATTGAAACCACATCCTCTGTATAAAGATGAATGACATTTATCCACTTTATACCACTAGGCAAGAAATGAGGCCAAAATATTCCTGATTTGAGCGCTGCCGTCTTGTGACGATAATACCAGTTGGAGCTGAGCCTGTAAAGTAGTGAACACGGAGTGTGGCGGTACACACACTCGAACAAGTCAATCAACACTTGAACATTCATCAGTGAGATACGGAATAACCTGATTGTTATTTTAATGTGTACTTTGACTTTTTTGTTCGGTCCATGTCCCATCTGCTAACATGGAGGAGGCGGGGTCTGACTTCCCTGTTGGTAAGCAGGCATTTCAACCATCTTTTTTTACAGTCTGTTGTTGAAACCTGACAATTTGTATGTTTCTCATACAATCTAATACTATACAACCAGAACTTGTCCCAGTAAACCACTGGATTATAGACTCAAGTTTCTCTTTTAACTGTGCAATATTCATTTCTGCCTGAGCATTGTGTAATCTGTGTCACTGAACATATTCTCACATTGTATACATTTTGTTTACACTGTATATATTATTTCTATTCCATATATATTTTAGTAATTTACTGAGGTAAATTTGTTTGTATTTTGCCCTGTTATCTTATTTTATATAATTACTGGCTATAACTTCTCCAGTTATTTCCATCCTGACATGCACTACATTAATGGTGCTTCCATTTGTGTCCTTATTTCCTGCTGATATTCAGAACTGAAATATTGGATACAAACAAAGAGAGTATTTCTTAAAAAAATAGACCATCCACATCCAGTTCTTTATATAAAGTAATATAGACTCCTATAATGAACTTGTAGTCATAACCTTTCCAATTATGATTACATGACTTAATGTAAGTATGGCCTGTAATGATAAAGTACTTCTGGAGGTAAAATGCAATTAGTGTATCAGTCAGTGTGGCACAGCTGATGCCACCAGCTGTACATTAATGTGAGTTATAAAACATTTCAAAAGAATTGTTAATTCAGTGTCCTCTGCTTGTTCAATTACGTCAAAGTGAGAATGTTTTCTTCACTATTTCATAGTAAACTGGTTTACTCTCAGTGGAAATGTTATCCATATCACACTAATTAGTTCCTAGTTGTTTTGTTCTAATTACTGCTACTAATTCCTGTTAATAAATTGTTGCCGAGGCTCACTCCTTCTGCTGAGCTCCACAAAGGAAAATTGGGTCATTTTAACAAAGAAAAAAAAAATAAAAACTTGGTAATATTGAAATATGGGTTTGTTTTTCCCCTCTAATTTGCTAAACAAAATGCCTCAGCAGTCTGCCAAGTAACAGATGAAAGCTAATGTTTGCGCAGGCATCCATTTTGCATGACAAAACATCCGTCTGTTAAATGGTTTATCATATTCATGGAGTAGTCAAATGTAAAGCAGTACAGAGTGCCAGTGGCAGGCAAAAACATTATTATACTGCTCGAATTTTATCGAGTGGAGAAAATAGCCACAAATGAATTCAATACCGTAGAGAGGGGAAGAAGAAGAAGCTGCTAGAAACCAGCATACATCCTATTAGCAAAGGATGCTAAATTAATAATAAAGATACGAATCTGAATCACATGAATCTTTACATTCTTTACACCTCTATCCTCAGTTGTTATAAGACCTTAAACCTGCTGAGCTATGCATCATATGGTGTGTACTTACTGCCATGTGCTTTTCATGGTATCTGATCATTTGCGTGTAAGTGCTTTTGCTGGTGCTGCGTTGATAAAGGTTAGACTCACACTGCCTGAAGGAGCACTGTCCTCACTAAATTTGAGCTGTTCCTTTTGTATTCAGAAAAGGCCTTTCAGATGTGTACACTGCGGTTCTGTGCAAATATTTGAAGTTGAAATTTATAAGAAACTGCAAGTGAACGCATTAATCTTCATTGGCTTACATTGGAAAAAGTACGCTGAACAAACTGCTTTGCATTGTGACTCACACATTAATAAAAATGGATCAATTATATAAATAACCTTAACATTAATAACCTGTAGCCTAGTCAGTTCATCATAGTCAGTATGACTATGATCAACACACCCATTGACACAAGCATGGGTAAAAAAGATCTAACCTTCCACATCAAAATAACCTATATTATATACTTGTGGTAGTACGCAGGGTAAAATCTAAACATGGAGACACAGCTTTTAGTCACCAGGAAGTACAGATCTGGAACCAACTGCCTGATGATCTTTGGAATCCATTGCAATTTTTATAAATTAGGCTTTATTAACAAATGCCTTTAGACAAACCATCATTGCATCTGATTCTATTTTTATTTTATTATTCTTCACAGCACAATTTTCTTTTGTTTTAGTTTCTTTCTCAACTTATTTGCATTTTTTTTATTACAGATTCATCCTTTTTATTTCTTTAACCTCTTATTATCTATTTTATCTATTTTATACGTCTCTTGAAGAGGCCTTTGGGTCTTAGGTTTCCTGCCCCCTTCTGATTTGATCAGCGGTTTGATTCCCCTATCGTTATTAATTACTTTGAAAAATATATTGTACAAAATGCACATGTAATGAAATATATCATAAAAGAAAGTAGATGTATTTGCTGATATATGTAGTGTGTTAAAATTAAAAAGTACATGAAAATAAAACTACTTAGGTAGAGCACACATACATGAAAATTGTAATAACATAAATGTAATTTGTATCATCCCACCACTGGGTACTCCCAAGCAAATTTGAGGCAAAAAAAACTCTTGCATCTCTCTTTCACTTTGACCACAGATTTGCTAAACTTAAGAAAGGGCCATTTCATTTTGTGTTCTGCTACTACTAGGGGATAAATAGTGTCATGTGGACAATACAGTGGCCCTGCAGAAGACACAGCCATTGGGTGGCAGTATGATAGACTGATAGACACACTGCCCATTACCTGGTATAACAAGTCAAGGATGTGACATGAACTGTGGGCTGTGGCTGTGTTGAAAGGAAAGCATGAAATATAGATACAGTTTGGGGCAGATAATCTGTGCACACCGTGCTGCCAAGATAAACGCTTCAACAGAATTTGGTACATTAACGACAGCATGCACCTTGATTGCTTAGTTTTAGAGCAGCTCTTCAGCCTTGGGGTTAGCAAAGTGCTCCACATAGAGTCATGTACTAAACAGAGCCACAGGATATCTCTTAAGACTCATGTACCTCTTTTAGTTTGGTCTATTTCTTATATAAACATAAACTGAGGAGGCATCAAATCATATATGTGTCTGAGCTTCTTCTACGCTATTACTAAATTACAAAAGTATGACGCACTCACATTCACTTGACAACTGGGGTTCTGTGACTGTGACGACCTAAAAACAGTGTCAATGACAAGAAAATACTGAGACACACTGTTGCAGGGAGTCATTAAACTGTCTTATACATCGTTGCTATTGCACAGAGACCAATTAACAGTGTTGCAACGCCCAAAGATACAGTATGATCAAAACTGCATTTCCCAGTCTGATGGTATTGTTCAACAAACACACAGGGGCTATTAAAGCTGGCACTGCTGTGGAAAATTAACTACGCTCCTCTGAGATGTGAGCGAGCCAGACAACAGGAGATGGCAGCCAAAACCAACATTATGTTTATAATGATATTGTATTAAGACGTGTGTGTGTGTGTGTGTGTGTGTGTGTGCGTGTGTGGTCCATTTATTCCTCATGTTCTGGGGACCTAACAGTGAATCCCATGACTTAACCAACAAAACCAAACAAAAAAAAGAAACAGTTGGTTTCATGTCTGGAGTGCACGAAAGGTACTGGGTATCCACATCCACTGAAGCCCTGTGTGTATCAACCCGTAAGATTGCGTGTGTCTATACATCTGTGCTGTAAATGTTCTAAAACATGTAGCATTTTTATCAGCTAATTATCTTCTGTTATTGACGCCTAAGGCCTGAGATATATCTGCTGTTCAAACACGCATTTGCGTAGACAACCAGCTGCATCGTGAACGTAGTTGTTCACATACTTGCAGATGTACTATGAGTGTTACCAGAGAATACCACTAGAGGGCACACCAAAGAAATCCGACTGTATATAACTTCTGGATTTGCATGATGTAAACATGGCGACATTAGAGGTGGTAACTAATTTGTTCATTCTGAGATCAGGGCAGGAAAATAGACAGCAGCTCCATCGTAGACGATCGGTAAGACCCTTAAATCAAGCACGGTGTGACAATGGCAAGTATGTTTCTCTGGTTCTGCCAATGCGAGACATGTGATGATGAAAAACACCAGTATTTTCGAATGTCCGACAGGACTTTTGAAGATTTGCTCCACCGGATTAGCCCGCTTATGATACGCCACAACACACACAGTGAGCCAATCATTCTAACCCTCCGCTTTCTACCAACAGGCATCAGCTACCAAGCCTTGTCAGTGAGCTACAAACTTGGAACCCTGTCACATTCCCTATACTACCACTACACTGCCCCTACAGATTAAGTGCATATTTCCTCTGGCGTACGCGTAGCCTTAACTTCTGAGGATGTGCACAACCTACGCTCCAAATGGACGCAGGATACGCCAGGCAGCCATCATGCGCACACTTATGCCTACATACATGTAGTTAACAGCAAGTATATCTCTGACCTAATGACACATTTGAGTGTGTGTGTGTGTGTGTATGTGTGTGTGTTCAACGTATGTTGTGGGGACCTGCGTAAATCTCTACACATTATGGGGACTTTTCTTCCTTTTTGGGACAAAAACCATGTCCCCATAATGTAAATCATTACATTTTAAGGAGAAGACATGTTTCAAGGTTAGAGTAAGGTTAGGTTAGGTTAGGTTAAGATTAGATTTAGGTTTAGGATAGGGTAGGAAAGGGGGTTAGGGAAGTAGTAACTAAGATGAAGGTTAGATTAAGTCTCAAGGAAATCAACATAGACCAATGTAATATCCTCTGAAATCATGGAGACACAACTCTGTGTGTTTGAGTGTGTGTACACATCGTTCTGCACTTTAGTCTAAAACAAGGTGAGAGTCAATCTTTTTTAGTCTCTGCTGAGCATGAGATGATGATCCATAAAGATTTTCTATACTTTTTGTCTCTCTGCTGTCACTAGAAAGTATGTGTAAAATATGATGAACAATAATTATTCGTCCCCAACGATCAAATATAAATCAAACCCACTCGACATTTGACCTTGCCTCAAGGCACAGCATTGTGCTCGAGTACACTGTTTGAAAACCTCTACTAACCACCAAAACTAGGATAATAAGACATATACTGCACTTACATGTAGATTGCATCATAGCTCCATATGAAGCTTTTCTCCCTGTGCTGTCTTTCGCTTCATTTATCCAATCATTGTGACTCAACAACACAGATCCATAGAATGTAATTTGCATGTATAAGTGTATATATTTCTTGCTTTATACAGAAGCATAAGAAAGGGAACTGCTTCAGTATTAGCAGTATAATGAACGAGTTTTGTTTCATAAGAAACAACATGTTCAGGGTTGTAAATCCATGTAACATAATGTGATTTATGGCGGACACTTACTTTACACATTACACATTTATCACCAGAAGGCCATGCATTCCTCCACATCCAGGTTTGAAGAGCACACAGTGATTTAAAGGCCAACATTTATTCTGATATATGTCCACTTCAAGGCCTCTTCATGTTTCCTCCAGTATATTTGAGTGAATCTGTCTGATGTTAACTTGAGCCTTTCAACATCTTCAACATGGCTGATGTTCGCTTTTAATAGGAAGGTACTTTGGTCTCTGTAACAGTAAAGCTCCATATTAGCTCTTTTCTCAACAAAGCCAAGGCCGTATAGAAGATAGAGTTGAAATAGAATAATAAAATGAAATCAAGAGAAATGGTGCCTACAGAGAATTTCCACTAAATAAACCCTCCTGCTCAAGAAGACGGAACAAATATTTAATATGAAAATAATCTACCACTGGATCATTGCAAATGATTGCCCTCTTCATACACAACTCAAAGCAACAACATTAAAATTAATTTATTATTCTTATTCAAATGAGCAGTGTTACTATGTTCAGCTTCATGATACACACTGTTGCCCTGATGTGAAGCAGCAGCAAAGAAAGACTCCATTGTAGTGCAGCTGTTTCTTCCACAAGGACTCCAGACTGTATCTCAGTAAAGTGACCTCTGTTTTGCTGTTTTACAGAAAAAAAACATCCACATCTAGATCTGCCACACAGCACACAAAGACTACCTTTGTTCAGCAAAGCGATGCATCAACCTGAGCGGTGTTTTAGAAAGCTAAAAGTGGTTGAAACACCTGCACCTCACATGCAACGCAAGTATATTATTGAAGTCTACGCAGGAGGCCGCACAACAAGAGAGATTTAAACCACACAACCTGTAGTTTCCTGTGGCTGTTCAGGCCCCAATATATTCATTTCTAAAAAAGCATGTCTGTGGAAAACAGAACTAATAGTCAGTCATGTTCTCTCAGGTGAACACATCGTATGTGATTGTATGTTTTAGAATTTAACAGAAGACAGGGGAGTGTTTCCTGTCAATAATCGCCGCAGGTTTTTTCCCCCATCAGCAGGTAGTTTCCTCCATAACAACCTCGAAATATTTCAAGGTGACAAAATAGTCCCTGAAAGAAACTGGTAAAGACCTTTCCATTATTCAGATGTTCTTATAGTACAGCCTGTATGTGTGTATAAAATAATCTGAAAAACAATGTGGCTATAGTTGATAATCTGATAATTAGATTTGTATTAATTAGAGAAAACAAATCCTAAAGTTTCCTGATTAATATTCCACCGGTATAATCAAAGTTTGAAGAAACATACTAATATTGTAAAGTTTCCCTGAAGGTAATAAATAAATCGAGAGCACTTTATAACACAAAATACAAAATGATGCTCAGCATATTATAATTATAATAGAGAAAAGATCGATAATAGCGTTGCACCCCAAGCATCAACGTCACATTGGATGGATGGACAAATTTATGATTTTCTAGGCAATACACAGCATAATTCAGTGCATTACCATATGTACTGTTACTTAACAAAATGATAAATACGCAAAAAAATTGATAACATTATATAAATATTCACTAAGATCAGCGAAGATATTTAAGTCTTCATCAGGAACACACACAAATCTCTCAGGTATAATCATCACATCAAAACGTCATGCAACATTAGGGTTCATTAGGAACTAGCAAATATCAAAAACATTCAATAACGATTCAAGTAAATATATTACAGAGGATAGAAAATAGATTATCTCGAACAATTTGGACAGTGAATTAAAACAAGTTTACTAGTGGCCACATGTTTCCACACGAGGAGATTTTCTTGGATACCCACACCTTATATAACCTCCCCTTCAAAGCTCCTCCCCTGTGCACAGACAGGTAAATCCCACTAACCCTGACCACACAGAATGAGCCTCGAGTATGTCAAGGGATTCTTTAACAGTGTTTAATTATAATAATAAGAATGAGATACAGACGGAATCATGAGCAAATAAAGTAAAGAATATATGATGATCACTTAAACAAAGTCTGTGTAAAAAAATAATCACCTAACTGACAGGAAAGTAGGTTCATTTTAAGTCTGTTAGGCTCCTTTAAATAATACAAACTGTGAACATGAAACATTCATTTGCATAGGTTAATTAAAACAGCATCTGACTTCTCTTTTCAATGTTGAACAGAATACTAATTATAAACCAGTAATAATGTACATGCAACTGATAATGTCGAAAGTGTTCCCATGAGCCTCGGAGGATAATTATTTTTTATTTTAAACCTAGGTGTCCATGTTGAATATAATACGTTATATTTTTGCATCAACTGTCACAGAAGGTGCCAAATATGAGGATATTTTTTCTCCCACCTGACAAAGTGCAGAGGCATTTCACAAATAACCACTTAACAATACTTGTAAACCATTAGATTGTCATGATGCATCAACTAATGATCGAGTGTCTGATGAGATCCCAAAATCTTTCTCTCTCGTTTAGAAATTTGACAGAAAAACTACACAGGTACATCAAAGTGACTTGTGCTTAAATGTATTAACAACAGAGTTATGATGTCTTATTAGTCTAGACAGGGACATGTGAACATATGCTCAACATTGTAGTTTGAATGAAGGGCTCACCTTCTTCTGTGAGCACATTTGATATAAACTGTATTTTTGAAAGACAAGAATTTCTGGCCTGCGTTTCCGTCACAATTGGTAAAATTTTAAGGAATTCCCTGAAGGCACACTTCACACATCATTCATTCAAGAATGAATTAGAATAGAAGGTATTCAGTTCAGTTCAATTATAAGTACCAAATCATAACAAAATAAGGTCAAGACCTTAAAATGTATAGAGAAACCAACAACGCCCACAATGAGCAGCACTTTGGTGACTGTGGAGAGAAACAACTCCCTCATTAACAGAAAGAAACCGCTAGCAGAACCAGACTCAGTGTGGGGAGCCATCTGCCTTGACCAGTTGGGGTGAGCGGAGAAAAGAGGGGAGTACAGGAGAGTTAGGTGGAAACGAGTGGAGAGAAGAGGGAGAGAGAGCGAGGCCAGGAAGTTTACTTTTGAAATCTGTAAAACTGGTTGTTTTAGTGAAAATAATAATGATAGTCTTTAATTGTACCTAGACGTCATCAGGTGTATCAGCCTTTTAATCGCAATAACGTTAAAAGCCTGAGGGTTGTAAATGAAAGCCATGTGGCCCACTCAGTAGATTAGACGTCATTACTTTTATGCCTTTTTAAACTAAACTAATAACCTACTCTCATAGGCAGCAGAGTGATAAGCTGTCATATTTAAGAAACTACATAAAATGTGGTTGCAGTTTAGGTCAGATAAAAGGAATGTAAGAGTTAAAACAACACAGTAGTACCAGAATTACAAATCGCTTGTTAAAAATGCTTTCCTAGAAAAATATGTTTTGAGCAGTGATTTAAAGACAGGTAGTGAGTTAGCGAGCCCAATGAGACCGATTTCGTAGATGGAAGCAGCCGGATTTAATGATTTCATTAAGCTGTGTTTTAAAATTCAGATGGGAATCGAACGTGAGACCTAGATTTTTAGCTGTTTTCTTAATATGGGTTGCCAGGGGACCAAGAAATGGTAGGAGTTTGCCTCCTAGCGCATCGGGACCGAAGATTATCATTTCTATTTTGTTTAAAACCATTCGTACAACCTTTCCCTTTGACCTCCGAGTTCCAATCAGGTCCCCTTCGAGTTCAAGTGATTGTTTGTGCCAGATGTAATGAAATTCTCTATGGGTGTTCCTGATATATCAAGTTGACAGGAACATGAGATCACAACGACCTTGACCTTTGACCCCCAGGAGCTATTTAACCATCAGTTCATCTTGGAGTCTAAGAGAACATTTTCACCAAACTGTAAGAAATTCCCTCAAGACATTCTTAAAATATCACACCACACATCTACACACCACATCACAGTGGACTTCATACAACAACTGAAGCTGTTTGATGCTTGTGTAGATCATGCTTCCTTTTTAATACTAATACTAATCATCTGACCATTGCAATGCAGTACTGAGGCGGCTGAAAAATGTGGGCAGATGGAAGCAGCAACAACCGGCATGCTGCAGGGAAACTGCTCCAATGGGAACAAGTCTTCAGAAAACCCCTCCCTGGACCCAATCTGAATCTTCCACAGTATCTGTCTGATTTCTGTTTGTAGTGACTTTGTAATGATTCATTCTGCAGGTAACGCTGAAAGTAGAGAACAGTAGACATGATCCATTACCACAGGCTAACGTGTGTGGACAATAAAAAACCCTCCCCTCCATCTCAGCCTTCTGAAAGTATAAACATAATGTCTAGGTCTCGTCTTTGCTGCTAATTAATTGGAGTAGCAATTATGTATGTGCAGCTGTTCGGCCAGATGCCAATGAACTCTACTCTGAAGTCATGTTGGAAAATTAAACTTGACAAACACGAGGCATGTAATCAAAAGTTTGTCTAATGGTAAGAGCTGCATCTGGCCCGGCGCGCACCTGAGGCTCAAAGATGCAGCTTTCATATTGAAAAGAGAGATACATCAGTAGTTAAGGTGAAATACTTAGAATGGAGCAAATAGCTGTTTTCAAATTGTTATCAACATGTCCCATTTTTGGATTACAATTTGTGATCCATTCTCTATCTTCTTTGGCTGGTTAAAGCCTCCACAAGAAGTTTGAATCTGGTTTGTGAAACAGTCTTATTTAAATGTTGACACTTCTTTAAGACCTACAACAGCAAATGAGACAATCAGGGAGTGAATTGGCTTTTTCTATAAACTATTGTCAATGTCTGTCACTGGAATACCTGCAGTCAAAACAACGATTTTACGGCAGCCGGGCTGGAAAAGCCCATGTTTACACATCGGGAGAGGAAACACGAGCAGGGGAAGCAAGCCAGGCTAGGATAAAGGCTAACACGTACAGACCAGCGCTTCACATCAAGCAAGATGGATGAGATCAGAATGAGAACGACGATACATTACCTCATCATATATTGTCTCAGGTGGAATGTTTTATTTGCCTACAATAAGAGGACGGATTCCTTGCACCTCTATTAATTAATTTAATACTCAATAGTTATGTTAAATCATTTCAATATTGTTATAAGATTATCTTCACTGACAAATGGGTTCATATTCTATGTATTTCTATGAATATGTTGAGTATTTAGATTTTTGAAGCCCCCCTCGTGGTGCTTTGATACATGTGCCTAGGAATTGCTCTGTCAGTCGGCATTTGGAGCAGTGATTGTGTGGGATCTTCCTTGGGTCATACCCCACTCCACCATAAAGTTTTATGGAAATAGCTTTATGTAATCCTGCCAACAGACAGACAAACAATCAGCAATGAAAACATAACCTCCTGGACAGTGGAAATAACAGAATTGTCCAAACTATTAATGTGTCCAGTATGTGAGTGGCTCTACTGAGATGCGTTTGGTCACTGGTTAGATTTTGTGAAATTATAATACATTCAAACTAAGGTTGGGAAACTGAAACCAACAGTAACAAGCTGTGCTGTGACTTCAGTCACCTTATCATTTATATTTGCATCTTGATAATATGCAGCAATCAGTCAGCACTTTGAATCAACACTGAAAAAAACTGAAAAATAAATCCCATAATTTATTTAGGTGGGAAAATGATTTAACCAATGCACACAAGCAAACAAAGCACTTGAAACTTGTATTGTACACAGCAGTAAAAGCACTTCATTAGTCTTCCTCTGTCAGTTATAGTTTCCTTGCTTGTCTCCTTCAGTGAAAACTGTAAAGGTCCAATGCGACCGAACTGTGATGTGCTGCAATGCAGATGGATTTTTCATTGCCTTGCGTGGAGGAGGGCAAAAAGGTAACATTGCCTCCATTCTCGACAGGGTCTCTCTTTTTCTCAGCAGCCTCCAGTCAAAACGCATGATCATCACTCCTTCTCTCTTTATCACCACAATGTACCGCGTCCTCGCCGCTTGACAATTTCATATACCCTGAAATTCATGACCTCATCACAATGTAGAAATTGATTTAGCATGCTGTGATTTCCTCTCCCTTCAACAGCCCATTCTGATTTTTATTTTTGATGGCACTGAGAAAATGATGCACTGAATTTTCTTTTTTTGCACTGTTCAATTACATTTGATGTTGTGGAGTCAGATTTGATGGTGCTCAAAGAACACAAGCAGCTGGTCCAATATATGACACTGAACAATGGAGCACAAAAATATACAGCCTACAAAGTGACTACAAATCTATATTTCCACTTCAAAATGTTACAATAAATGTGCGTCATGTGTTCTTCAAAGGTTTACAGGCACAACAAGGCCCTTCTTCACATTTATATTCATCTGGGAGGAACTGGGGGATTATGCACTGCAATGATTTGGAATAGGAATTGAATTAATAACTGGTTGCCTTAATAAAGCGTTGTTGTCAGAGATGACAGGTCGCGGCGATGTATTTGATAGGTAGCGTTTGTAAATCCCTTTGAAAGGCATCATTAATCTTCTCATCAGGATGCCATGGGACATAAAATTAAAGAGTGGGAAATTACTTGTCATCCTCACAGCAGTGCGCTGGAACATTTTAGATGGGGGTGTAATTGTTTTCCTGATTAGTTCAGTGTGGGTATGTGTATTTATTTACATGTTCTGTTAACAAGGACAGTGTTTGTTGTGACCTACTTCCCCCCCCTCCCTCCCAGACCCAGTTGAGGATGAAAAATCCCTTTGAGCTCCGGGAGCAGCTGCAGACTCTGCCTCTGCATGGAGGGAGGGACATTATAGTAGTTTAAGTAGACAGTTCAAAGATGCATTCTCGCCAGTGGAATGAATGGATTCTTTTCCTTTATGAACAAACAAATGAGAATGTATGAACGATACTAAATCCCCCTTAAAGGCTACTGCTGTGAGAGTACACTAACGTAAATGTACAGTAGCAGGGATGAACAGACAGGATTAGTGTTTTAAAAGACATGTATTTGAGGTTGATATTATTGCAATTATTTATTTGTCAGTGAAACATAACAAGCTGCAACATAAAATGGGCTATTGGACGACATACTGGGTGTGAGAACTGCAAGAGATGAGCAATAACAAACACTTAACAATAGAAATAATGGATAGTCTACAGTTTCTACAGTAGCAGCTCCGTGAGGCAACGCTATATACAAAAATGTGTTAGGCTGAAGGCTAGCAATGCTAATGTGTATTTAGTAACCTAATATATAAGCCGTGTCAGGAATCATTCACTAGGGATGGGCATAATTAATCGACGATCGATTAATTGATCATTAAGAATTTCGTCGATGACATTATTTTGTCATCGACGAAATTATGTTGCGTTCACTGCCAAAACTGCGAAGTTATCCGTCTCCATGAGCGCATGAGGAGTCCACTGCTCTTCTTCAAGTAGGAGGTCGGAATATCCTAGTTGCCTGAACGCAGCACAGTGAGGATTTTAGCAGCTGTAGGAAGCAGCCCGGAGTTATACTTTACAAGCCCCGCTGAAAGACCCACAGCTAGCCACTGAGAGCTAGCTGGATTTGACGGTTCTCGACCTCTCAGTCGGGCTGTTGTTACGTCCTCAATCCCAGGACCCCTCACCCAGACCCGGGTCTCTCTGGGTTCCCTTCCCCGTAGACTGAGGGTCCGTGTGCGCACATGAAGCTGAGCTCCGCAGCTAGCCTCCGGAGCTAGCGGAGGCTAGCTCCAAAGCTAGACCCTTCGGACCCGGACAAAGCCGGGTCTGGTCGAGGGGTTCCGGCCGGGAGTGAGAACGTGACAACGACCGGACTGAGAGGTCGAGAACCGTCAAATCTAGATAGCTCTCAGCGGCTAGCTGCTGTCTCAGCGGGGCTGAAGAGTACAGCAGCGCATATTTACAAGTGTAACCATTGAATGGATTCCGTTTAACTGCCACAAGAGTTGTTCATCTTGTAATGAAGACCTCAATGAGGAAACACGCTGTGTTTTTTCTATTTTCACTGCATTTTAACAGCCTATAAATAGTGAATTTTAATATAAAAATATTAACGATGAATCGAAAATTCGTCATTAACTCTCACGACGATCGATTAAGACAATTTCATCAAATGCCCATCCCTATCATTCACTAATCACTATATTGTTCACTATGTAGTGAGTTCACCATTTTGTAGGGCTGTAAGAATGTTACGATGTGTGCACTTATTGTTTCCCACAATGCATCATGAAGATTTCGAGAGAAAACTAAATACAAGAAAATGTTCAATCTTTGCCTCAAACAATATAATGTTAAAACTAGGGCTGCAGGATATAAAGGAAATGTATCGTCAACGTGATATCAACAAATGCGATATATACGGATGAAAAAGATTGCTTGAATTGCGATGAATGGTGTTTTATGCGCCATGCAGTCACGCTCCGCATGTCAATGTATTTGGCCAATCAGATGGAGCCCTAGTGCCCTAGACCAGGGGTTCCCAAACTTTTCAGCCTTGCGACCCCCAAAATAACGGTGCCAGAGACTGGGGACCCCCAACGACACTGGAGGTGGTTTATAATGTTGCACACAGCCACGCACATGCACTATGCGCAGTGTTTCCAACTCCTCAGCAAGGAAAGTAGCTATTGGCTGTCCTAAAAATCGCTAGAAGTCGCTAAATGACGTCATCGCCTAATTTGCATAATCGTAATGGTCGCTGTAGGACATACAAAAAGTGAGAAAAAAATCACTTTTAATATGTTAAGAACTACAAATGAGCTTTCTTCTACAGAAGCGTGTTGCATTCACTTGAAAAAACAAAATTCTTTGTTTTGTTTTTTTAGATAATTATCTTATCCGAGATAAGTTCTCAATAAAATAAAAACAGAACTTTTTTTTTCTCAAGTGAATGCAATACGCTTCTGTATTCTTCTGTTGACTCTTTTTTTTTTTTTTATCTTGCCATTGAAATAGACCATCTAGAGGTGTGGAAATGTCTTTATTCTTAGATGCATCCCGATGTGGACTCTGCATCGATGAGACTAAACTCAATGACTCATGTCTTCCAGTGACAGTGAAGATACATTGACACTTACATCTCGCTCTGTAAACCAGGGCAGGATCAGCGGCGGCTTTGCGCATGCGCAATTCATTTGCAGTCTGCTCTCCTCTCTGCTCTGACTGCAGCTACTGGGAGACTGACCGCCTGTGAGTGCTCTGGGACGGCGGAGGGGCTTACGGCAGCGCCCGCTGCTCGTTGAGGACAGTAACTGCAGAACGATACGTGCTTTCACGTCAGTCTCCAAAACACCAGAAAGTCTCCAACAACACCAGAAAAAGTCGCTAGATTTGTCGCTAGTAGCTTTTGACAAAAAAAGCCATGAGGGTTTGGAAAGTCGCCAGATATAGCGACAAAGTCGCCAAGTTGGCAACACTGACTATGCGTGCGTGCGTGTGTGAGTGCGTGCTTGTGCATGTCTGCTCAGGTAGCCTCTCCTTCTCCGCTAGCCTGTCCTGTTCCTGTGGCCTCCTTGATTTGGTTGGTATTAACAAACGTTTCATTGTGACTGTCAATAATTTTCAGCTGCTTTCCAAAAGAGTTTTGGCCAGCTCCCGTGTGACTGGTGCTGCTGTAAATTGAACTGTCGCTAACCTGTGTCGTAAGATAAAAAAAGGAAATGTTTTTTTTTGTGGAGGAAAAAAGGAGAAAAAAAGAAAAAAACTGATGGGAAATGTGTAGGCTATTTTATTTAGTGACTCTTATTTTAAGGAGGGGTTTTACCGGAAGGATGTGCTGTACTAAACGGCTGCTATGTCTCCTGTGTCTTCCTTAGGCTGAGGCCTTATTCAATACAACAACTAAACGCTCGGCTACAATTGCATGGTTTTATTCAAATTTCAACTCATATGTATATATTATAAAAAAAAAATAATAATTGTATTTTTTTTTTGGAATGCATTTCGCCACCCCGCCTCTGTGTCTTGCGACCCCCCGGGGGGTCGCGACCCCCACTTTGGGAACCCCTGCCCTAGACGATACATTAAAGATAATCAGATCATTGACAGGTTTTTCTGTGAAGGAATTATTGTCACTTACTGTAAGGGGTCCATGTTAGCAATGAAGTGAAAAGCAGAAAGACTTAAACACTGTATTCTGAAGCTTCTACATGCTGAATTGACAACCTGACGTCAGAAGCGCCCCCGTCTGCAAACCCATCAATGTCAATGTGAGCCCACACAGGTAATGACAACAGGATGTATATGTCACACAAAAGTCTTTAGTGTTCTCCTTTGATTGCAATTTGAGAACAGAACTAACTTGATTAAATATAAACAAAGTAACCAACACATAGACTTTGGTTCTGACCATGGTTCTGACGTTAAGGTATGACAAAGCCCTTAGAGGACACACAGGAAGCAGTTACCAAAACAATATACACCTTGAAGCTTCAACATAGAAAAATAAAGTGGCAGACACGTTTTAAGTTGTGTTTCTGATAAATAAAAGTTTTTAAAAAATGCTGCCCTTTTTCCCTGTTTTGCGGTCGTACCCCTCTGTAGGGGTGAGATAATATCCAGCAGCTAATATCAAACTGAATCTTCTGCCAATGAAAGCTGATGTTTCAGAGTTTTTTTGATGAAAATAGTTGCATACAACACTGATGAGAACGGCATGAGCTGAGATATTGCAGGTCATGAAAACAAGGTCAGCTTTTCGAGAGTGATGGTATAGAATAATGGTTTATTGTCATCACTATATCACTTTATTGTTAAATAAATAAAAAAATATACCATGTATTGAACTATGCAAAGGTGAAGCAAAACGAAAATATTCCTGTGAGTTACAGCGAAAAACCCGCCCACGACCACTCAGCAGACACTGCAACAGTAACTAGCACTGTCTGTATAATGAGTGTACACATTCCGAAGCAGCAGGGTCTGTCGTCTGCACAGAATTCTCAATTGTCTGGAAATACACTGTAAAGCGTGGGTGTATAGTGCTTAGCTTGGTGCTGTACATTTAGTGATAGATTTCCTCTCCGAGCCTATAATTAAACAACCTGTCGTAGTTTAAAAGGTTCTGAAATAACTTGTAAATGAGCAGATGTTTGCATTTGAAGTGCAGCTGTCATGGCTGGGCACCGGCAGCCCCCATAACATGCATACTGGTTGTAATTGAGAGGTAGTTCTGCTTGTCAAGTGAAAAAGTACATCTGTCATAACAAACTGCTGCTGCAACTGGCAGGATTTATTGATAAGGGGGCTGTAGAAGTTCCCGGCAACCTGGAAATAATTTGAACTTTGTCACGGAGCCCTGAGCCGCACTGTGCCACCGGGCAGGCTCGCCATCCTTCATCAAACCATATCTGAACTCTTCGGTCATGGCTGCGCTCGAGCTCCCACTGCGGCTGGACGAAAGGAGAAGAGAAAGGTGGTGGAGAGAAGAAATACTTAGAGAAGGAATCCAGATGCATCTGTGAATGTTTTTTGTATTTCTTTGTTTACAGAGAATTTCCTTCTTTATTAAAATGTGCAATTTTACAGAGAGAAATGTATGAATACATGACGTACACACAATAGTTGTTGGCATGAAACATTAGAGTATTATTGAGGTTTTTAGCTGTATTTTACATATATGTGATAAATGTAGTCATTCACTCACAAATGCATCCTTACTTTAAAGAGATGTTTGCACCATAGACTTTGTAATAGTATGAAACCTAGTTTTGTTTTTCTCTTGCACCCCGGAGCGATGTGTTGGTCACAGACACTCACCCATCCCACTTCATGATGCAACCAGATCTAAGCACAGAAAGCTGAACCTGATCATTCCAGTGTTTCGGGAATCTGTTGATGTGCCAAAAAGGCTCAAGTTCACAGGCAACAAAAAACCCAAGGACGCAGGGCACCTGCTGCTGCTCAAACCAAACAACAGGCAAACACTGCGGGTCGCAACGCTCCTCCTCAGGAGCACTGTTGACCGGCCAGCGCGACATTAGCATTGATCGAGACAAAGCCAGCCCCCCACACATGCTGTCAATTATTGATGGTGAGTCACAATAATCACAATGTTTTTTGAAAAGACTTGATGGTCATTGGTCTTTTCAGGAGCAGCCAGCTGTGTTGTAGGAGAAAGTCAAACTAGGGCTTTGCTGGATCTGTGTTTTTTGCTTGACTCTATTTACCAGTTCAATATAGAGGCAAACAAGAATAATCCACGTAGTCATAACTATAATTATTATGTTAATCTTTCAGGGACAGTGCAAATTAATCACAATACTGTAAATGTGCCAGAGCTATTCAGAGTTGTCTGGAATTATTTATATTACACTGAATTGCTATTGACTTTGGTCCAAAGATTGTGTTAGTTGCTTAACAGACCAACATAACAAACATGTTATGTGTGCACAACTTCCAGTGTGTGGAAAAATAACACAGTTCAGTAAATCATTCAAACTCATTTATAAACCAAACATGAGAACAGTAATAAACCTAATTCTGTTTAATTTTATGAAAAACATAAGACTATAAAATCCTCCCTGCAGATAAACCAGGTAGGATGAATACAAAGTACAAGAGAAAAGCCCTTTCCAAAGAGGCAGGGTTAAGCCAGGTAAAGTTGGCATCCTAAAATCAAATAACAAATTAACGCAATTATTACGATGTAGACAATGTCAGTTAAGCAAAAACATAGAGTAACAAATACTGAAACCAAACACATTCGACAGATGTGTTAGAAATGATACATTATGTCTACACGTTAAACATAACTGCAGCCAAACACTTTGCCACTATTCATATGGATAATTTGAAATTCATTGCAGCACCCAGTTGCTGCAGCAGAGATGCCGACCATACCCCACATTAGATGTGCTCTCTGCTGCTGTCAAAACAGAGCTTAACATAATGTCTGCTATTTCAGTCTGCAGAGATGGGAAACATGATCCTAAATATCAACTGCAGAGTCCTCAGCTGCTCACATTCAGTCTGATGAAGGTGAACCCACTCAGAATTAGCTTAGATTCATCAAATATCTAGGACCAAAATAAAGATGACTGCATTTTTATAAACAGCTGTCCTAAAAGGAGTTTGTCTCCTCACATAATTCATTGGACTAAATCACCTCTTCACACAAAACAAATCAGAGAAGTCATCACAGCAGCAGCACAGTGAGGACATTGAAATGGAGACATGCACTTTCAGACCATTCTACTTTGACAGCAACAACAACCACAGCCTGATATTAGACTGTTTTTCCATTTCATCTCACTCTGTTACTCAGCTTCACTCTGTGTTCAGCCCATTTTCATGCTCTGTTTTGCCCAAAGCAATTAACAGTGAGTTACATATCTATGCTGCCAAACACTGTGGTAGCAGTTTGGAGGTGCGGTAACCATAACTACGATCAAAGACATACGCTTGTTTTTCTGACTAACGTTAACCTTTACATCTGCATCTCATTTACACTTGCTCTTGTCATTTCTAAGGTACAGGGTTGCCTTTATTAATTCATACCTACAAAGGTTTTCACTCAACTAAAACAATTTTAAATCAACCACTGATGGACAAAACAGCAGGTTGAACAAATTAGAGAATTTTACTAACTGCCAAGTCAACAACATATTTTAAAAAAAACAATTAGGGACATATTGAACAATCAAATTGGCCCCAATTGTTCAAGTGTCTCTGCTAGTTTCAGACCGTCGCAGTTCCAATCCACTGCCCACATTGTTCACACTGCAGATACACCCACGCGAGCGCCCATGATGTGTGGTCAGGTTCATTTTTGGAGCATTTGTATCTTGTGGCAGCGGACAATGATTGACCAACTAAAACTTAGTTTGCATGCAGTGGTGCAGTATATGCACCTATAGGCAGATGCACAACACACACACACACACACACACACACACACACACACACACACACACACACACACACAGCCTATTACACACACCTTTCCCAAAAGCAGATCCCTTTCCTCTGCAGAAAGCAAATCAGCCCATGTAGTAATCTGCCACCTGGCGTTTAAAGAGAATGGGAGCTGTTTTTTTGCATCTCATGCCCAAAACACATCTATGATTAATTAAGAAAGTAACTCGAACCGTTTTGAACCATGAGCCTGGGGCAAAACTATATAAACTGGCAAAAGTGCATATAGACACGCCCTAATGCACGTTTGCTTGGAACGTTAAAATACAGCCGTTAGTCTTGCTTGATGCACAAAGCAGGATGATTAACGTGAGTGTCCTGAAAGAAGTTCAATCATGTCACAGATAGAGTCAGAGAACCAGTGAAAATTAATTTCTTTTCAGCTGACATTTGGTGTGCTAATGTTCGAACCTGCTCAAATCAAGCATGCACTATTCAACCCCTGCTTTCAGGACAGCTTTGTTTGCCGACACTGGGCCAGCAGCAGATATATGTATATGTGCTCTGAGACGTGCAACAGGCTGCGAGCCTCGGAGCACATAGATCTGCTGCTGGCACAGTGTCACTTTTTACATCGTAAACACAAGTGAAGAAGGAAGTTGCACCTGCCCCTTTGTTCTCCTCCCTGAGGGGGATCTTTGTGTTTGTCCCAAAGCACCACAGAGTACAGTGACAAATTTCACTCTATAAACCACACGGGTGAAGACAATGAGGGAGGAGTTTATTTCCCCTCCCATTCACCACTACAGTCAGATGTATGTTAAATGAGAAGAATTAAGCAGCAGGCAGAGCCATCGAGACACATTTTAACTGAACAATCTCCACCCCCGCTCTTCTGTTTTTTATGCCCCTTTTGAAATGAACATGCACTCACACACACACAAGCTCAAAAGAAATAAGTTAGGCATCTACTGACTTAAAGGGGAAAACTAATAAAAAAACAGAATCAATTAAAATGAATTGGACACAGTACAACAGACCAAACACACATGTTATTAAGGTGCACATCGCATCTCCAGCACTGAAAGAGAGAGAGAGAGAGAGAGAGAGAGAGAGAGAGAGAGAGAGAGAGAGAGAGAGAGAGAGAGAGAAGAGAGAGAGAGAGAGAGAGAGAGAAAACAAAATTCTCCTTCCCTCCTTTCAGCTGCTTCGGCCAGGTCCTGAGAGATTGGAGCTGCGGAATAAAGAAGGCATCTGTGCTCTTCCAGGTCAGTCATGCCCTGTTTGGAAGGTTGGAATTTGAGATCCAAGGATAAACATCAGCTCCCCAGAGAGAATGGTTACTCATGTTTGAATACTACACAGGGGAAAATGAATCTCTCCACAAGCAAATAACCATGAAGAACACTTTCATAGGCTGACATTAAACTGTGGCTACAGGGTAAACAGTGACTGCGTTTGGCTCATCAGTTGTTTAACACATACGGAAAATTAATATTCAGGAGAAAACTGGATCAATTAAAGAGCAAATAAAAATGAAGCGTTCTATTTTTCAATAAAATCATCGGATTTGCGCAATTTTTTCTGCAAATATAATTTTTTTTTCAACTTTGATGTGCTACATGCAACCTGCTCTACTCCTGCACGTTCCCTTTTTCATTTTGATTACCCCTCTTTTTACCTGAAGAAAGAATAATGTCTCCATGGGCAGAACCAAGCGTAAACAGCTGCGCCTTTGTATTATGAGTGGCTACAGGTAATCAACAATGCATCCACTTACCCAAGACTCTTCACAGAGGAGATTGTTTTCAGCTGCACTCGTTGATTGAAAGCATTAGTGATGAATGGCAAACCGCTCCGATGGTTCACAGACCGCGACTGTGACCACGTTCATGGTGTGATTTCTGTAAAAAAAAAAAACATTTTTACCATTTTAGTGTTAACTAATCTCTCACATGTGAGTGATGTGTGGCTTTGAAAATGCACCCACAGAGGAGGATGTTGTTTTAATCACAATGTGCAGACAGAAGTGTGTTATTCGTGAGCACCAGGTGTGTGTTCGCTGTAGAATAGAGAGTTTTTAGGGCTCATGATGAACAGATAAGAACGTATCATGTCGGTAAAATCTACATGTCACACCTTTACTTTCTACAATCGTTTAATTTGAGAGAGCTCTTTCTTTATGTCCACCTCCCACAACACACGTTCCCACCTGTTTTAAAAGCAAATGTTATCAGACCAGGGACCAACCAACCAAATCCAACACGTGGAGCTCAGATGTAGGGATTGGTAACATTTCAAATAGCTGCCTTCTTCCCCTCTCACATCAAATTAACCTCGCTGCAGCTTCAGGGCATCCCATCTCAGCTTTATCTCCATATAAATATGCAGTTTTGTACTTTTCTGCATTTTATATATCAGCAAATAGAATTTGAGTTTTCTCTGCTTCTGGGCTATTTGTCATCAGGACAATACTTTATTATCATTGTTAGTCTGCTGAGAGTCTGCACAGCGATTTGTCTGAGGCTTTGTGGTGAAGCAGGTCAAACAGAACAACAGCACAAAAATGAGACTCTATGAGTGTTAATAAAACCTTTTCTACACCAAAATAAGATGGTTATAAGCAGGTTTTTTAAATTTGGAAAATTCTACTTATTACCAATAGAGGAGCGTGACATTCTGATTTTTCCCCTGAGGCCACTGAGGCGCTCTCTCACCTCTCTGTCCTGCCAAATTAGAGCGTTCACCAGGGTTTCATGTTTCCATCACTGCCAATCGTAGCTGCAGCCGATAAAAACCTGTGTCCACAGCACAGTCATTTGACCCGGGAGTGATTGCAGATTGTATCCATTCTCATTGCAGACAAAAGCCAGATGTGGTGTGTTGGTTGGTTTTTGACCAGTTTAAAGGGGCTGAGTTTTGTACGGTGTTGCATTTCGCATGTTGCGTCTCTCAAGTACAAAACCATACATTTCTACTCTGCGTGCACACAGAGCAGTCAGTACCCGCGAAAGGAAAAGAACACTCACGAGAGAACCTCTCTGTGGCACGGTTCTGCGATCACTGGTCTGGGCCGAGTGTAAACTCAGCCTTCCCTGCTGCTCAACACCGCCCGCTGGTCATTCGCTCATCAAGTTGAAATTTGAGACTTTAGAGGTGAGGACATTGACTGATGCTCCCCTCTTTCGATTGGTCTCTTTGGACACTCCAGTCCCCAGCAGTCTACCTCTAATCATCTAACCCTTCTTGGCAGAAAGATCATCAACATCATTGGCGGGTAATTTTTCGAAGTTGAGGAAAAATAGGTACATTTAACGACTTCTATAGTGCCGTTAACAAAAGTAAACAGTGCTTTAACAACATGTACCTGGATTTCTGTGTTGACAGCAGTGGTTTATACAGTATGATCCACAAAGTTTACTACGGATAAATCAAGTAGATGGGGGTTGCGTGCACTCGTATCATATGTGCTGACGTGATTTTTACTTGCGATAATGTTGAGACTACACAGACCCTTGAAGACCTTTTAAAACACTGTTGTATACTTTCAAACATACAGGTCGTCAATGAGATATGTGTTAAAAAAAAACTGCAGATGAAGTTGTAGCAATACTGCAGATCATCAGCTCTGACGGTTTTTTTATGGGTGCAGATGGTGCAGTGTGAAGAAAATGGAATATATTAATTGCTTGTAAACACGCACCAAGTAATCAGCATTTTAAAACGTGTGAAACTGCCTCTCAGCATTCATTAAAAGCTAGTTTCTCATTTTCTAAGCTGTGCATGCTGTAGATAGCACAAGGGGAGTCGGGTATTGTTTTAATTATGAGGGTTCTCTTTAATTTTGTTCTCTCTCAATCTTCTCTTCAATTAATGCACAGATTGTAGCAGAGATGTATGTTTTAGTTTTAATTAAACTAGTGCAGTGCTCATTTTAAACCTGCCGGAACTACTTCAGGACTCACGTAATTAGTGAGTCCTCCTCAAACAGTATACTGTTACTTTTTATTGTTAGTGCGCCAAGCTTTTTATAAACAGTCTATGGTGCAGAGTTAGGTTAAAAAACCTTGTGTTCATCTTACGTGGTTTATCTGCCGTGAAAACTTTATGGTCAATGTTTTTCACAAAATGTAATAGAATTCGCTCTATTACTCTTCATGTGTGTGGTTTATATAATAGTGTGAATGATTCACTGAACTGGTGTAATTTATTCATACATTGCATTGTTAGAGAGGAATTGATTTTTTGAATGTTGCTGCCATGATTGAGATCAGCACCAGCGCCTCCCTTACATGTCTGTGCCAGTCTGGTATGAGATAAATCACTTGATCAAAATAATATGGCTGTGATTTTGACCCAGTTGCTAACGAGTGCTGTAGTTCATCAGATCCAGAGACTGAAGTCACACTGCCCCGTCCCCAATTTGTATTAATATTGAAAGTAATTGCTTGTCCAAGAAACTGATAAGATGAACAGATATGTGTTCCATATACAGACAAACAGAGACATTTGTGGAATAAGTAGGTAGATGTTCATCAACAACTCCGTGGTGTCCAGATTTGATATGACCTACATTCTCTGTAGACATTCAAATTCAAAGGTCCTTGTTATTATTTTCCTACATTTTAGGTTAGTTTAGTGGAGTCTAGTTGTAGCCGTAAACACATAGGAATCTAGGAGAGAGAAACAATCTCTGAATCACCACTGCCTCTTCGTCTCCAGGGTATGAGACTCAGTCATGTAAGCGACCTCATCTGTTTTTGGCTTCACTAACAACTGCCGTCATGAAAGCAAAGAAAACACATAGAGGCAGATAAACGTCTATAACATTGTCATCCATTATCATTTCATACATACATATATATGTGTTGACATATTGAGCACCACTCCAGGGCAGGTACACAAGATGGCTGAGCAAATTAAAAAATAGAAAATAAAAGCTATTTTGTGTTTCCATGTACAAGTGTGGGACTAATTACTGTCTAATAGAAGCTGCAAGGAACAGGCATGTGCCAAAGAACTAATTTGATTGTAAGCAAGCCAATTATAACCTAATTACCCAGCTTACCTTGCCTGAATTAGAGCGCAGTGGGTGAACAGATCATGCATAGCTGGGTTTTAGTCAAGGCAAGTGTTTATCAACACAAATAAGCTAAAGGCTATTTTTACAGCGCCAGTGAATCTTACAAATGCCAAACACCTTAACTACACCTGCAGTAGCTGACACTTGCGTAGCGGCAGCACAAACAAGCTGGAAAAACACTCAAAGTTGTTGCAGCAACCTTGCTTGTTTAATCATCGAGCAGGTATGAAAACCCATTGGCATTCACTGAGAGTCATGTGATGATACACTTAATGTTGCATCACTCTCCTTTTAGCTTTGACTTGATTTTTACAATTATCCGAGTATAAAAGTGGCCATAAAAGTGTTCTACTACGGAAGCATATTTCAATAACTCAAAAAATATACTCCTTTTTTCTGAATTAACGAGGTAGCTCAAAATCTTTGTGCTTTTCATCGGAACAATCCAAGTCCTGAGGTGCCTGCGCAAAATCCACAGACTAATTCAGACATAAACATGTCTGAATTAGTCATAATCCTTCCTGTCTTCAGCAGACAGGAAGGATTCAGCATAAACTTCACTGTTAACCTTTACCGTATTTTTACAGTTAAATACCACAAAATATTTAGTAAAAACACCATAACATTTCTTAACAGTTAGATACCACAATTTGCATGGCATTGTGGGTAGAGTGCATTATGTAATACGTAATTTACAGTAACTTACTGTATTTTTGGAAATTGTGGAAATAGGACTGCTAATGTTTTCTGAAAATAGTCTTTTGCTGGTTTGTGACTGCTTGGCATTTAAAATAATACTCAGACACATGTTTTTGTTATAGTTGTTTTACAAATAGGTTGTGGAATATTCACCGCAGATGCTTTTAATATAATTAATACGTTTATTAAATGAATCTTCTATGCTTATTTTAGTGGATGGATGATTTTTTTGAAAGGCACTATCTAACATGAGTTTTGCGACATTGCTGTTTATTGTTGTTGTTTTGGGAACAATGAATTTAATTTCTACTAACAGACAATAAATAGTCTTGTTATTCACTGCACTTGTTATGACATATCATTGTTAACAAAAAATATTCCGACATACCATTCGTACTAATAATTTACTGTTTAAGTATAACACATATAGCCTTCATTTCCCACAATGCATCTCACAATTTCAATATCATACTATGAACCACATTTACAGTAAAGCTGTTTAACCATAAAAATACATTTACTGTAACAACGTTTTAAAGCTACTGTAAGCTGATGTTAACACTAACTTGCTGTCAGCGTTGTGGCCCATCCCCTACCTATTGTCTGTAAAAGGTAATCATCTGGAGATACACTCAATACCCACAACAAAAAATATTGATGATATTTGTATTACTTTGTAGGCCTGTTTCAGGAACCTCAAAGAAGTAAAACTATTTTGTTTTATTCAGAAAAAAGTAGATTTTTTTTTTTCTCAAGTGAATGCAAAATGCTTCCATATTCACCAGAAAGTCACAGATCATCTCTGTTTGACATGTGCTCAGCACGTGTCAGGATCTCTCGGCCGAAGAAAGACAGTGTAAACTGATGGGCTGTAAAACCAAAACAATGACATTAAAGATGCTGAAAGGAGATATGAGGTGAACAGCAGCGCCCGATGATAATTCTCTTTTAATTGTCTGTGGTTATTATATTTTATTCAAATGGTGCTTATTATAAATAGATGAACAAATTATCAATAATTTGCCAGTCAGGACATTACCCTATATTGCATTGATATTGGCTTCTCCAGGTACGGGGTGAATCATTTTAGAATACATTAATAAAGAATAATTGGTTGTTTCAGCTTCGACAAAATATTAATATATATATTCAAATTAATATATATGAAAAAGGATAGAATAACAGGATAAAATAGAACATTCCCTAACGCACAACAGGTATCCCCATGCAGGTTTTGTTACTCGGCAGGTATTCCTCTTCTCCCCGATCCTTCCTAAGCAGTTTGCAGCTCTGTTCCAGTCGGCAGTGGACAGCCTGCAGCAGTATGTCCCAGAGCTGGCTCCAGTTGTGTTGTGTTACGCTAGATTAGAATCAGAAATGACAGCCCGGACAAGTATAAGGCAGATGGTTCCTAACACGGCATCAGTTACAGGTCTTACCGGGAAAACCTTTCATCCTTTTGTTTGCCCTCCGCTCGACGCTCGCACAGATCACATCATTAGAATCCCATTATTCACAGGCGCCATTAGTCAACTGCATTGTCAAACTGGTTGTGGGTCTTTTTGTTTTCTTTGTGGGAGGCTACTTAACGGACCCAATCCTTACATAAAGGTTGAGATGGTAACATCTGGGCTATTTCTAACTCTTACTAATCTGTTTCGTTTACCAATCTCTAAAATCCAGATGTTTGTTTGTTTAACAAGGATTTGACTGAAAGAAAAACAATCCATGGGCTTGCCTAAATTTTGGAGCTGTCAATCATGTTGTCAGTGCAGATAAGGATAAGTAATGTGTCTACAATGTTTGGTCTATGGAAAGGTAGACTGCAGAGTTTGCTGTTAAAAACAGAGACAAACCAGTGAGAAAACCTGCTTCTGACACTGAGCTGAGCTGCTGGTTTGTTCGACCAGCATCTGCATAAATGCTGCTGACAATACCCTGTGAGTGCAGCTGTAAGTCGACTGAATCCACTACTTGTGTTCGCTCTGAGAAACACGTGTCAATTGAACAATACCGTTTAAAGGGGAAACAACATCACCCAGCTTCATTAACTTATTTAAAACTGTACAATTAAACATGCTGAGCAGAGAGAGAAATAACATCTCAGGTGGCCTGTTTAACCCAGAGGCCAACAGGGACATCTCATCAGCGGACTCATTGCACTGAATGGAACTTTTCAAATTAGTTAAAATCACCATCTTAGGTCCTTTTTCTCTAGTAGTGGGTCTCTCTCTCTCTCTCTCTCTCTCTCTCTCTCTCTCTCTCTCTCTCTCTCTCTCTCTCTCTCTCTCTCTCTCTCTCTCTCTCTCTCTCTCTCTCTCTCTCTCTCACAAACGTATAAAACCAGCACAGTGTGGTAAAATAAGAACCACAGAAATGTTGGGCTCTGGGCCATATACAGTAGTCCTCAAACACATATTCCCTTAGTTACTATCTGATCCAGTTTCTAAATAACAGTGAACTGAGCAACATTTCAATATGCAGCTTAAAATCAGCATATAGACTATATAACAGCTGAATCAGTGATCTTTTTTAAATCCATCGTTAAAACATACTTTTATTGGCGAGCCTTTCATGATTTAATCAGAATTTTAATTCTTTTTTATTGAATTTAATTTGTTTAAATTCCGTTAAATTTTTTTTAGGGCTTTTACGGTTTAAACAGCGTTCAAAATCTCTATCTAAACTGAAGAAGCAGTGCTGGTTGAAAATATACATTTAAATGTTTCTGTAATCTCAACATTGACAGTTATTAAACCTGTATAGATCTGTTCATCTTTCCAGTAAATTCCCACAGTTTCTTTCTTATCCTCATTGGGAGTTTGAGATGATGTCGACATCTAAATACAGATTTTTACTGCATTCACAAAAAAGTGCTATTGAAGTTTTTCTTTCGGATCAAAAGTTTAATTCATGTTTATTTAAATTGACTAATTTAAATTGATATGCTCCTGCAGGAGGTTGATATGCTCCTACAGGAGGTTGAAACAGGGAGAGGGATCACAGAGCTGCCTGGGATTCCAACTGTTCTCAACATACTGGCAAAGTTAAACTACAGAGTGATTTTTCTACAAAAGTGAGCAGTGAGTCGAGGCAATCGTAAAAAATACTGTAAACATTGCACATCAAATGTCAACCTCCCTGCTAAGCTGGGCAAACTATTACCAAGCAAATAGGCTAAGTTAACTTTATAACCTCAAATGAACACACTGACATGAGTGTAGACATGATGTTCATACAGTCTATGGGTGTTAGTCATTTGAGAACTGCAGATATATAATATAGGAAATAGTCTCACCGTTAAGACATGAGACATTAGCTGATTGATTTTTTCTTTAAGTTAGAGGGTTGACATTACCTGTAGCCATTAACTGCTCCAAGTTGAACAGGGTCCAATTTGTGGTCAAAAGAAGGCTCTATTTAACGGTATTTTCATATTCTTAAAACAGAAATCTTTATTGTTCCAATTACGTTATTGTTAGAACCCTTTAATATGTCGAACAGCATATTTATAGCCTGTATTATTTGACTCAATCCCTCTGTACACCTCTGTGTGCTGCAGCTCAGTTCAAATACAAAAGAGGGTTTCAAACGGTTTTAAACCCTCCCTCTCAGACCACTAATGACAAACAATGACAGACCATGCTCCCACTCTCCAAATCTTGTATAAATGGTTTTGGACTGGAAAAGATTTTGTCTGGCAGCATCTTAAACAAGCCACATGGCAATATCTTGAATGGAGCAGAGCAGACATTTCTCTAATTGGCATGCTGTTGTAGAAGAAATAATTGGCTCATTTTAGTCAGTTGAGTGATGACTGGAAAATGTGCCCTTAAAGAGTATCCATTTTGTTCTGTGGGGACTAATCTGGGAAGCATTCATATTTATTGTCTGTGCTCAGAAAGACATGGATTTCCTTGTCTCACGTGTCAAGGGTATGAAAGGAAGCGATGATTAATGATGCAACTTTCTCTTTTAAGTGCCATTATGGGGCGTCATTCACCACCGCTATAACCTCAAGCACCGCAGATCTTTATTCAGTCCAAACTGCCTCTGTGAATTCATTCACCCGTTCCTCGGTGGTGGAGGAAACATCATGACTGTGTTTGGAAAGCAGGTAGAGTAGAGTAGCCGAGATGAAGCCTGATGTCATGAGGAAATGGCATGAAAGCAGCCCACAGAAACTAAATGTTGTTTGGGTCTTTACTCTGAAGCCTTCATTGATTTATCAGTTGTCATATTTGGTATTTGTACAGATAATTTTTGCTAATTTGTTTTGGTTGTGAAAGTTATCAAATGTGAAGCAGCTCTGGCTCTGCAGGATCCTATAGCATTTTTGTGGTAATACATAATATAAACCACAGTCTCACTGAGATTCCTCTGTATCAACATGCCCTACAGCACCTTCTTCACAATGGAAAACATAGCTCACATTTTCCTATACAATAACTTCTAACCATAAATTGAGGTATTTTTGTCTCTCTGTATTTATGCTCTCTCAGCAACAACTCATTCAATGGACCTCACACGTAGATATACTGTATGTTGAGAACCCGAAGAAGTGCAATGTCACCTGTGAGGTTTTTGGATAAGTGATTTTCGAGAAATATATACATTTATCTATACATATATATATTAATAACACAAGGGCAGTCCAGCATCTGGACAATTTACAACTCATACATGCCAGGGTTTTCTCAAAGGGGAGTGGATCAGGCTTGTCCAGCATTAACAGACAAAACCGACTAACCACACATACTGCAGTCTGTGAAAAGCACGGATCAAACAAGCAACACCTACAACTGATGAATTTCGAATGGGTATTGCAGTGGTAGGACTTCAAATCTCTCTTCTCTTGGTTTGTATTTAGTTTTTTTTGTCAAAAAAAGCAGCAAAAAACAAGAATGGCATTCAATTGAAGGCCTAAATCAATCAAGCTGCACTACATTTCATATGCATAGATATCTGAAAAAATGTGCCTGATTTATCAAGAACCATGAAAACAATTTTATGAGTTCTTCCCTGACCCATACTTCACTTCAACCAAGTGTTGTGGTTAGCCTTAGGGTTGTTTTTGTGTAGCCTTGCTAACAAACAGACAGGGGTGAGAACATAACCTCCCTGATGGAGGTAATGATTTATAAATCCCTACACACCCAACCAACTGACAGAGGGTTCGCTTACATCACATTTGAGTCAAGGATAGTGTCTTATATGAACTTGACATCACGCAATGCATTCTGCATTAACAATCATGTTTTGGAAATGTCTCAGGGTCAAATAACTACTGCAAAATAGTTAGATTTGCTGGAAATTGAATTTCCTCATGGACGAATTTTCTTTTTGCAAAGTGTGTCTACAGTGAGGCCTAGCTTGACTCTGTGTCGCAGGTTCACTTACTTACCCATTCCCAAAACAATATTGTTGTTTTTAATGTCTCTGTCTGGGCTAAAACACTGAACTACACAAAACAAATACAACATATATCTCTGCATTTCTGTGTAGGGCACCAGAGGGTTCAGTGGCCTCGGATTTTCTGTCCTATCACTGATGTGTTGGAGTTTTAATCATGAAATTGCTTTTGTGATTAATCGCTGAAACAGGCTGAAGATAAAGTCCAGTTCTGCACAACATAATTATTGTTCTGGTTGAAAGATAAAGGGCAGAGTAATAAGCTTCTATGGTGGAGCTGTTACCACAGAGGGGTATTAATCTGTCCTTTGTCTTTTACAGTGTTTGAACCTACTCACATGTTTAGGACATTATCACTGGGATGAAAATCAACATGGTATTATTCATTCATACTGAATCTCTGTTTATCTGGGTCACTTGTAGTCAGGTTTGCTTGATAGCTTTGTAAAGGTGCAGTATGTTAACCTGGAATTTAATGTGTAACAAAAAACAACAACAACAAGAAAAAAATGGAAAATAATAGGAAGCGGACGAAGCAGAGTTGAAGGTGATACTACTGAAGCATTTAGTTGTTCCAAAATATGTTATGAAGCGTGTATAGTTTGACGTAGCATGAGGATGACAAATAATAGATATTTTTCTACTGGAGCCCCAGAATATTGATCAAATCAGTGTGGATATTCATGTTCTCTAGAATATAATTATATATCCTTTCTGTGACCCTCTTGACCAATACAAACATTGTCAAGGCCAAATTTCCCTTTTGTTAACACTAAGAAAACTAAAGGCTGGATTTTTTTGTGGATGCTCATGATATAGAGACTTAATCTTAATTTTTCTTAAGTTGTTCTGAGACTTTTTTATCAAGTCAAAGGTCCCACTTGGGACACCATTGTAATAATTCCCCAAAGCGTTTACCTTGTTTCCTACAGAAATTGGTATTACAGACATTTAGTTCTTCAATTGTAATACTTTTAGAACATATATATTTTATCTTAACAAGATGGACAAAATTTATCAAGCCCTTTTTTAAAAATAGGTTTAAAAAATGCAAATACACGGTAAACTCTCCTTCCATACCATGTCTTTAAAATGTTCTGTTAAAGATCATCACATCCAGCCCTAAAGGCCCAAACAAACATGGGCTGCGTTGCCAAGCAACAAGCACATATATCAACAGTTTTAAGCCTTCCTTGGACAGAACATTGTAAATAGAGGGACTTGTTTAGCATGACATCAGCTCAGTCACGATGGATCCCTGTGCTGCATCCTGAAGTTCTTTTCGAGAGCAGGGTACAAAATGTATCGCAAACAGTGTGCTCATCTCTCTGTTCACACCTCAGGCAACAGAACATTTGCTTTTAGTGTTTGACTGCGGTGAAAAGGTTCACTGGCTCAACTTTTGCAATCCAGCACACTTTAAATAGATGTCAAATAAAACATAAACACAGAACACAATGTGTATTAAAATCATTTAATCGTGTTAGGAGCAGGTACAGCGACTCTGTGACCTGTGGAGGATCGGTCGCTGCATTATTCTACTCTGGAGTTATGAGCTATGTTTTCATTAAGTGCTTCTGTTTCTTTCTTCTCTTGTTCCAGCAAATCTCATTTGACCGGCTGTGATTGTAACAGGGACTCGTGATAAAGTCAGAGTCAGGGTCAGGACCTAATGAAAATGATTTGTATTGGCATTTCCCGCTCCAGACTTCATTTAACATCTAAATAACCCACTGAAAAGCCTTGTGCATAAAGCACGACTTCAAGCTCAACCTGCTTTTCATGCAGTGGAGCCTTGTGTAACATTTTCAAAAGTAAAAGTCTCAAAAATGGGTTGAAACAGTCTTTGCAGTTAATAGTTTAGTAGAAATAAGGACAAAGAGGCTGAATGCATGAATGAGTTTTATACAAAGAACTGTTATTTACTTTTCTCTCACATGTATATAGAGTCCAATGTTATATTGCTTAAAATTACACTAAAATGTTATCTAGAATAATTCATGAACTTAATTACAATCGATTCATTCAATTAATTACCAGCATAACATTTGAATAATACTGCTGTATTTTGGTCTCTGTTGGCAGATCGTATCATGTTATTATATGAATTATGCAGAACTGCATGGAAACTGTGGCTGGCAATAATTCAAACTCGCAGAAACATCCTGTTCCACCATGTATGTTATTTATAACCCTTCACACAAAATAATCCATGATTTATAATCTATTGTTTCTAGTTACTTGATGGTGTAGTTGTCAAATATCAGTTACAGAAAGCCTAATAGTCAATAAATTAATATATAAAGATGGAGATTGAAAATAAAATTGGTAATTCACCTGGAGGTGGTGTGAACTGCAAGTTCAAAGTACCTATGTCTTACCAGTACAAGAAAATATACTGTACAGTAACCATGGACATCATATTACCTTGATATCCTTATAACACTATCATCTGTGTAAGTGAGTAAGATATTTAGAATAAAGAACACAATATTAAAGATTGAATCGACGGATGCCACCACCATGACACTCAACGTTGTCTCTGAGGAATTATAATGATGATACTAATTTATAATCCCAATTATGCTTTGATTCAAAGCCAAACTGCCTCTATTATGTTTACTTGCAACTTTTTTCCTTTACCTACAGTATGTTTGCTTTTTTAACGTGGGTCGTTTTTGGAACTTAAATAATTTTGGTAAATGTGAGAGATTGTAATTTTCT
Source organism: Limanda limanda (assembly GCF_963576545.1). Classification (NCBI taxonomy): domain Eukaryota; kingdom Metazoa; phylum Chordata; class Actinopteri; order Pleuronectiformes; family Pleuronectidae; genus Limanda; species Limanda limanda. Next base: position 13,365,388 of record NC_083638.1, read on the forward strand.
TGCCGGAGGCATTATGTTTGCAGGTTGGCCGTCCGTCTCATTCTAGTGAATACAATATCTCAAGCACATCTAGAGGAAAAATGTTCACATTTGGTACAAATGTTCAGTTGGAATCTAGGTCAAGGTAGCTTGGACCTCACAAAGCATATTTTCTGCCTTGTCAATACACAAATCCTTTACAATTTGGTACAAACGTTCACTTGGACACACAGATGACCTGATTAGATTTTGGTAGTCAAGGGTAAAGGTCACTGTGACCACACAAAACCCTTTTTGTCTCATGATAATGTTATCTAAAGAGCTCCGCCAGAGAATTATTTCAATTTTGGCACAAATGTTCCCTTAGAATCATAGATTAACTGATTAGATGTGGGTGGTCAAAGGTCCAGTTCAGAGTGGCCTCAAAAACATGCTTTGGCCTCTTGAACATTATGTTTCCTGTCTTTCTGGAATTTCTTCACTGACATTAAACTGGGTGGCGGAGGCAAACACCTGCAGGGTGGTAATTATAATTCGAGCTTTGACTAGATGTTGTCATATAAGAGTAAATATTGCTACGGGGGAAATGTGCATTTGCTTAGCAAGATATTGTTTACAGTTGGCTTTATAGAAAAGAAGTGAGGAGGGTGGTTTCTGGCAGCTCTCCAGGAACTGATGAGACACACTGCTGTGAGGTAACAGTTAATAATTGCAGTATTAGATGAGAACCTGAAGAAAGAATTAAGCTCACATCAGGTTTTCATTACACATTACACCCCAAAGAGCACTTGGATCAAATATCTTAGTTTCCTCAGCTGCAAATGCCTTATCAGGAAGTGCTTAACCATTAACAACTCTACTTGTGTGTAATACGCTACTGTATGAGATTTGTAATATCAAGGGTTGGTCAGCTACAGCTTCCTGCAGCCTCCTGAAACAGGAACCTGTCGTTTTCTCCTAAGTTCTGCCATGTCCCTGCAGCAGATGGACAGTGAGGCCACAGAGAGCCAGTGGAGCGTGCACAGGGAGCAGGCCTCACCGTGGTGCAGAGAGAGAAAGTGGAGCAGAGCAGGCTCAGGTTCAGCACGTGTTCTGCTGCGCCTCGCTCCAGATGTGCAGTCTTGCTTGTTTAGCAGTTTACCTAAAGACTCGAAGTTAGAAAAACAGAGATTTTGTTTATCCTCAATACAAAGTCTGTTTGTCGTCACAGTTCATTTCATAAAAGACTTTAAGCTCACCAGGCAATATATTATGCAGACATTTACTAGAGCTGACATTTGCTTTTTGTCTTTTTATGTTAGAATAAGCTTGCATTTCATATGGTAGAGCTTTGATATCAAAGACTACCTTTGTGACCTTTAGCGATCCTATCTTAGTGTTGAGCTTTTGCTTGTTGTAATACATTGACCTGACAGTTCTGCAATAATAATACAAAATTCCTCAGCATGTGCATGTAAATGTTTTTACTGCAATGCTCTGCAGAGATGAGATAAGAAGAGAAGAAATTATGAGAGATGCAACAAGATTAGATCAAATAAGATTTAACGAGATAAAGCAACATGGTTTGGGATTATGCGACAAAATGAGATCAAATTAATCAAGTGAGAAAGTCTCTGTGTAATAATCACGCTTTAGTTTAACTAGCCCATAATCTAACACGTTCATAAATTTAAATGATTGTAATTTATTTTAGATCAATAATCCATAAAATGTTAGTCCTGGTTGATTTGGCAACATCTACAGTTACTTGATGTTAACCCTAAAGTCAGAGGGAACCTTCTACAACACATCGCAGTCTGCTGTGGCTCCAGAGGGAGCAGCTCGGAGGATTGCGTGACAAAGTGATGTCACTTGAGGCAGCGCAGTTTGAGAAGGCAGACTACAAGTTTGAAATTGAAGAAAAATAAATCTGCAGCTTTGTAGTTGGAAAGAAGTGAGCCTCAAAAAAAACTGCAGACTGATCCTCATCTCCGCTTAACAGGGTTAGGCTACATTAACAGCTATTAGCATAACACATTGGACTCTCTGACCTTTTGGCAGTCATGCATTATGGGTAATGTAGACACCAGAAGACAATAAAGAAAGAATAATGTAACATAGAAATACACTTCATCTTTGGTGATGTTTGGACACAGATAGCACGGTCTCAACCTAATTAAGTCAATAGTCTGACATTTCTGATCACCTTTGTTTTACAAAATATCCACATTAGCTTAAATGAAAAAGAAAATGCTTTAAGAACTTCCAGGCATTTGCATTTTAGGGTGAGCAGATTACACTAAACAACAAAGGTTATTACACTTCCTAAATAATGTGTAAACTGACATCTCATTTGTCTTTGCAAATTCAGCGTCTCTCTACAGGCCTGCAGAGTCAAGTCTTCATCGTACTCACAGGATCAGAGAGAGAAAATGACCAAATGATTGATGTAAAATGTCAATGAAGACATTGCTCACCGTTTTGTTTTTCTTGCTACCATACTTTTGTTAAAAGTTATCGAGGGAGACTTGAGGTAGCACTGCAGTGAGTCAAGCTCTTATCCACATATGAAGGGAGAAACACTTTGAACTCTGCAGGAACAGCAAACAGATGCTAATGAACATGATGTTCTAGTACAGGCCTCTGGCAATAGGATTAAAACAATTTAAAGAGAAGTAAGAGAGAGGAGACATTCACATGAGCGAGGATGAACACTTCAAATACTGATGATGAGTGTACCCGGCCTGGTAAGGATTACCAACAAAATGATTTTCATTATTACATTTTCATTGGAGCCGTTTTAAATTACAGTCGTCTGATTCAAATGTTTCCTTTTCTTTTTTCTTTTTCTCCATAATTTGAACAGCTATTTTGGGATACTCCATCAAGCAGTTATTATTTTGAGATCAATCAGTGAAATCAGACTAAATTAATATAAAGGTTTGGATTTAAGGTCTTCTCATCTTTCGAGCATTTTGTCAGTGACCTTTTGTTTTGGTGAATTTTCATCAAGGACATAATATAATTGGTTTTCAAATGACCACGGTCTATTTATCTGTATAGCTTAGTGGAAAATAAGTGGAAAATATTAATCATACCAATTATGGGTGTGAAAAGAGAAGGCTGTTTAATCAGTGATTGGCACGACGAAAGACTGTTTCCTATTTATCCACCTTGTTTTCCTCATGTGATGTCAAGTGCCAGAGTTGTGTCCATTATCATAGGGAACTGACCGTCCCCTGTAGCCTCCCAGCGCAGGGCCCTGTAACTGGAGAGCCAGGTGTAATTGGTTATGTGACTGGCGTAGTTTATCTGTGGTCGGACTGTGATGAATGCAACAGTGAAAGATGAGGCATACAATTACACAGTGTATTCTGAGGCAGGCAGCCAGCTGTGGGTTTCGTACAAAAGGTTGGAAAATGTCATGAGCTGCGTCTTGGTGTAGCAATAACAGGCAGTAGCATTGCCCAAACAGAAACATGAATAATGTATTTACATGTGCACACCACCCCCACCCTGCACAAGCACACACGTGAATGCGCACACAAACACGCACGCAAAACAAATCACATCAAATAAATGCTTGATTATAATGTATGAAATGTTTCTGATCAGTCAGCTGAAAAACTAATTTCATTTTCTCATTAGATGTCTCTGCCTGAGGCTCATTCTCATGTCAATGTTTATTACTCTGAAAACAGAAAATTAAAATCATCAGCTTGGTCAGAATCAGCGCCGTGAATCACTATTTACGACTGAGAGGGAGAAAGAAGGAGAGACAGAGAGAGGGAGAAAAAAAATATTAAAGACTGGACAACAATTGAAGGAATATATCTCATTTTACTGCAGCGGGGGATTTATAGCCCACATGACCTTTCCCTCTCCAGAGATTTGTTGCTATGCAGTCATCCATCATGTTTCTAATTTGGCATAAGGTACAGTAGGTTAGTGAACAGTTTCCATTAGGTTAGTGAGTAGGTTTTGGCAGGTTAATGAATGGGTTTCAGTGGAGAAGTGATAATATAATATGGAGGATCATTGTATGGCTTGGAGTGATGTTGAAAATGTAATTAAATATGTTTAAATCTCTTCATTATAACAAAGTAATCATAATACATACAGAGTTTAACTTCAGTCATTGCCAATGTAACCAAACCACATCTGTGTCAGTGTAACATGTTGCTGTTATCATAACATTTCAAATATTCTATATTTATCACAAAGCAAGAGCAACACACACTAGATGCATATAAAAAAATATTTTACTATATTTTACAATTTCCCAGAATAATTTATCACATAATCAGTGAGAATTAAATTTGTGTGTTGTATAATATTTACATGCATATATATAGCTACTCCAATCAATCTATTGATTTTAATACTGTAACAAAGGATGACATGTTAACTAACAGACAGACCAACATATGGCAGCCGTGCACACATACACCCAACAGTCCCTTAAATTCAGTAAAGCTGCACTACATGTGTCACACACTCATATCAGCTCCCTAAATGTGCTTGATCCTATTTATCAAGATCCACTTATTATTTATCTGGAAAAACTGGGAAAATATTGAAAAACGCTCCAAAGAGAGGGGTGAAAACTTAATGTTGTTTTAGGACATAATTATCACCTGACTCTGCACCTCTCAGTTCTAGGTGACGTTTTAGCATTGTTCAGCTCACTGATTTGGTTTAGTAGCAGACTACTGTGGTTCAATTTCACCGCTGAGCTGTTTCAAGCAAGATAGATCCAGATATTTCCTGAGGGAAACACAGTTGTAAGTTGGTGGAGTCCGAACAGAGCTAAAAGAAGAGAGAGTATTGAATTTAGATTTGCCAGGTGGATGGAAACACAACTCCAGATCAATGCTAATGATGGTCCATGCTTGATGGGGACGTGAAATAGCCATAGCATAGAGTATGTCAGTGTTGTGCTTACAACTTACTGTACCGCCTCCAGTGGGTAAAAGTTAATCAAGCAATGCAGGTTTAAATCTGCTATACTTTATATTATGCAGTTAATCACTGTGTAAAAATGGTCACTATTACAGATTTATTCACCGATTCACCGAAGCTAACAAACCCTTTCCTTCCTTCATTACTACTGGAGCTCACATTTCTCTTTGGGCCTCACTGTGTGCCACAGGGATGCACACTGCTCAAAAAATTAAGGGAAGACTTTATCACAATAAAATACCAAGTCAGTTAAACTTCAGGGATATCAATCTGTCCATTTAGGAAGCACAAGTATTTGTGAATCAATTTCACTTGCTTTGATGCAAATGAAAGTGACAACAGGTACAATGGAGAGACAAAAAAAGACAACACCCCAAAAAGGGAACGGTTTTGCTCCTGGTGTCCTCAGACAATTTCTCTCTCCTTATCCGTCCTGACTGATTCTTCTCTAGTTTTGTGTTCTGCTACTGTCCTTCTAACTACTGGTAGCATGAGACGGTACCTGCAGCCCAATCAGGTTGCACAGGTAGTCCAAGTCCTCCAGGATGGCACATCTATGCGTGCAGTCACAAGAAGTTTGGTCGTGTCTCCCAGCACAATCTCAAGAGCATGGAGGAGCTGCTGCTGGGCTGATGTCAGAGTCCTGCCAGAGCCCTACAAAATGACCTCCGGCAGGTAACTGGTGTGCAGGGTTCTTACCAAACTGTCAGAAACAGACTCCATGAGGGTGGCATGAGGGCCCGACGAGCTCAAGTGAGACCTGTGCTCACAGTCCAGCACTTTGCTGAAAGAGTCTGGAGAAGCTGTGGTGAATTTTATGCTGCTTGTAACATCAGCTGGCCTGACCAGTTCGGTGATGGGTCAGTGATGGTTCGCACAGACCTCCATGTCATAGCCAACGGTACCTTGACTGCTGTTAGGTACCAGGATGAATTTGTCAGACCTTACATTGCAGTTGGCCTAGGGTTCTTCCTGGTGCAGGACAATGCCCGGCCTCATGTGGCCAGAGTGTGTAGGCAGATCCTTGATGACGAAGGCATTATGAGGCCCTCACATTCCCTGAACCTAAATCCAATTGAGCACCTATGGGACGTTATGTATCGGTGCATCCGAAGCCGCCAAGTACTTCCACACAGACTGTGCAGGAGCTCTCTAATGCCCTGATCCAGGTCTGAGAGGAGATCCCCCAGGACACCACTGACTCAAGGCCGATTTATACTCGGCTTTTTACGCACGCACGCACGCGAGAGACGCAACACGCCCCTTGCGTACTTGCGGGGCCCCTCCTGCGGCTTGCGTGCGTCAGCCAATTTTTCTAACTATACGACAAAGCGACGCAAGCCTCACGCAGCCCACAAGGCTTGTGATTGGCCTGCTTACTACATCCCGTCCGGAGTCGCATTTCCGGTTTCATGCCCGGAAACTGCGGAAACCACGGAAGATGTAGAAGAACGAATATGGACCAAAATAGAAGAGCACTTGGCAGAAAAGATCCAAAACTATGACCACTAGTATAACCCGTCACTGACCGGCGGATTTGTCCGCCAGAAAAAGGCTCTGAGGAGCCGCCGTGGCGATGTAAATAAAAGTGTGCCACACACGAAGAAGAGCCGACTTCAACAAAAAACATTACTCCGCCTAGTGGTCTGGCGGTGAATTGCGTTGCAACACGCGCAACCGTGGGGGAACTATAAACCAAAACGAGTCCGTAGAAGCTGCGTGCGTGCCTGCGTGCGCAAAAACCGACTATAAATCAGCCTTCATCAGGAGCATGCCCAGATGTTGTTGGGAGAGCATACAGGCACACATGATGCAATTCATGCAAGTTGGATCAGCCTGTGATTTAATTTTTCTACTTTGATTTTTGGTGTTGTTTTGAATCCAGCCTTCAATGGGTTGATGATTATAGATTCTATTGACCATTGTGACGTCATTTTGTTCTCAACAAATAATACAATGTTCATCAGTAAAGATTTTCAAGTTGAATGATTTATCCATCAATATCTGATTTAAGTGTTACCTTAGTTTTTTGAGCAGTGTACATAACAGCAATAGTTACAACATAGACCCACATCTATCAGGCACATGGCTCCTTCTGTCTGGATATTTTTTGGTAGAGTTATTGCAAATCCCCTTCAGTGTGAAATGATTTCTGATATGATTAAATAAGGATCAAACCGTTTGCTTCTCTCTTGAGGGTAAGGCCATACTCACTATTTGTTTTTAATAAGGTTCACCTGACCTCACACACCTAAGGCACACAGCGTGCCTGTGTAGCATGACTATTTTTAAGTCTAGGATGAAAATATTTAGCTGCATTATCATTTGGTGAGAAACTGAATATTATGGAGCAAATACTGTGTTACAGAATTACAAAAACACCCCAGCACATTTAAACAACACTGTTATACATTTAGCTCTGTGGTGATTTAGCCCTGACTGCCGGGCTGCAAAATTGACATTTATAAATAAATGAATCAAATGAGCTGCTTCTAAATCAATTGAGTTACAGAATTTAAAAGAATCCTGCTTCTCTGTACTGAGGGATGCATCTGCACTGTGCTACCCAGAATACACTGGGTGCCTGATGAAAATCATTACTGATAGTTTGGTTTCTTAATGTGAATTCAGAAAATCAAACTCATTGCTGTCTAACACTTCTGCTGAACGTATATGTTGAACAGTGCTGGAGATAATGGCGTTACTATTGGAAATATATGATTATAAATTATTTAAGATCACATTACATATGAAATTAACTATTAATCAACTGTCTACTGTATATCCTGGATTCTAACATGAGGTAGAAAAAGAAAGAAATTCCTTTAATCGTACGATTTGTTCCTTTGGCCTCTAGGGGTCTCCCAATCAAAACAATAACATAAGGCCTAGTTTGTTGACGTCATGAAGCAGCGTGGGATCATGGGAGTTGTTGTCTTCTGTAAATCTGACGCAACTCAGGTGCAAATCGTGTTCAGGTATTAATGTTTTAGTCATATAATGCAGCAAACGGCAATGAACAATCATGATTCATTACGAGCGACCAATACAAACAATAGAGGGAAAAAACAAGCGACTGGCTAATCAGCTAGCACTATGTTTTTACTTCTTCATGCATTGTTTGTCCCGTAAGCTAAAGAGGATATGACGCAATTAAAAGGCCACCAAAATGAAATGTCGTTACCTTGAATAAAGGTGGGGATTTCTCTGGGTTTGAAGATTGGCGGTAACATGTTGGATAAGGTAAGTACATAAGTCAACACAATATATAACAGAGGTCGTGTTGTTTCCAGCCATTTTAAGTACAAATTATTACACATTATTTATTTAACGTGACCATACCATCTTTTTATTTCACTGCCTCATAACTTGGTGAATTTTGCAGCCTCCTCTACAAAGATACAATATTCATTGCCACATTACGTTTCCTCTATATAGCAGCAGAGATCAACTCTGATTAGGCCAACATCTGGTCGGAGCACATCTGCTCTAACTGTTGTCTGCCGGGATACATCAAAGTTTTCTTTCCTCATCTCATAAACTAAAAAAAACGATGGGAATTGAAATTTAAACACTCACAGGTATAAACAAGTGTAATGTCACAGTCTTCCTGCCAACGCTGATTATTATGAATCCACTGATGTTGGTAAAATAAAGACTTAAAATACCTCTTATGCAAGTCAAGGGTTTTAGCTTAAACTTGTCAACCACAGGATGTTTTACAAATTCTTCCGACGTGATCATTACAACACACGCAGAAAGTATTTCACCGAGACTCAATAAGCCTGTGATTTGTAGGGGGCTTTTTGTATGGAGGTGCAGTCAGCCAAACCTGGCTATAAACAGACTTTATTCCACATCACAGAAACATGTGTCCTGACCTTTCCGCCAAGACCTTTCATTTATTTTCTAATACACTTCCCCTTGTGAGTTACTCTGTTCTCATAGTCATAGAAAAGGTCAAAGCAAGAACTCATGTCTGATGTCTGCCTGCTGAATTAGCTGGGTCACCTTTAATTTCTCCAGAATCAGATCTCACCACATTGCCAAACCTCATTTGATTGTACTATGTGTTCAGTGGCCATGCTGTATTAGGGTATAGTGATTGTGCTGTATATATGAATATGAAATTAGGAGGGTAATAATAAATGTGCATTCATTTTCTATTTACAGTTCTTCATATCTTGTAAATGCAACTGTAGGATTCTCCTGTATAAGTGGTATTTTATTTTGAGTATTAAAAATGGTTACTGTGATAAACTACTTCAACCTCGCAAATATTATTAATACAATTGACTTTATAACTGTATCATTGCCATAAGAAGGCACTAAAAATTGTGTGTGTATCAATCTCCATGTCTTTCAGTGTGTAAAACATAAAAGAACTGCAGAGTGGTGCATCCACTGCAGATGCGGACGCCATTCATCCAAACACACAGACGTTCCTTTAATAACCAAAAAAGAATGAGGGGACGTGATCACCCATTAATCAACAGTGTCACTGCAACCTCATTTATATTGTTACGGAGTGAAATTCTGAATTTAGGACATTGTGAAGAAGTGACCCCCTTATGCATGTGAGCAGCCTCTGAGAGGGGAGGCGGTGGGCGGAGCACGTCACGGCGATGTTGATCGATGATGCTGCCTTGGATTATGAACACAGAATTAGCACATTAGTACTTGTATGATAAATAGACCAACCTCCGGCCAGTCCCCACATCACCTCAAAGAGCAGGGAGACAAATTGACTGAACCCACAAGCTTTAGCTCAATTTCAGCTGGCCAGCGATGTGTGTGCTCAGATCGTCCTGGTTACTCAACCCTCCACAGCGTCTAGTTAAGCAGTAACAGAGCCTAAAAGTAAGGATTGATCGAACTACATACAACAGCAGTTGAATCAGCAACTAAAACAATTCATTTAGCCATAAGTGGATTGGGTCATGAAAAGTAAATTCACAATTATTTTTTCTTGTCTGGTTCAACTTTGGTAGAATGTGACCTTTATTGTTTCACTGTTGACCAACAAGTCACCTTGACATCTTAAGGAATGGATTTAAACACAGATTTTAAAACCACAGCTTATTAGCTGCATGTGTTGCAATGGTCACTGTTGTGACCATTGCAACACTCTCTACTGAAGAGAACTGGATTATGAATAGTTTGTGTGCGTCTGTTCGTGTGGTGAGGGAGGAATAGTCAGTAAGTTCCCACCTGGAAAAACTCACGTCAGAACAACAACTTTGGAAATTATCATAAATGTTGGTCCACAAGTTGCCCATGTCATCTTTACATCTTTAAATCTAAATTGTAGCTTTTAAAGTCAACTTGTCAAATGTTTCACTTCCGTCCCTGGCAATATGTAGGTCCATCTCTCAAAGGCAGCTAAGGATATCTTAAGTTGGCATTTCCATAATGGAGTTCTGCATTATATGCTAAGTGCTAGGTTAGCGCTACAAAGACTGATAGTGGGCTATTAAATTTCAACCAGTGGTACTCACCACTGAGTGTAGCAACTCCGAACCAGTATCAGGAATCGAGATTGGAGGAGAACATGGAGTGCTGTGTTTGTGCTTGTGTAGATGTGTTGTAAACAAAAACATGTGATTTCCGCAGCTGAATTTACACAATATGATTTACCCAGGCACCACTTACCTGAACGCTGCTGACTATTTCTTGTTGTGAATGTTTCACCGTGAAAAAGGGGAACTGTAAACATGTAAGTAAGGACATGATGCTTCCTCTGTGGCTGCTTCACAGATAATGTATTATTTCCAGAAAAGGTGCCTTCAGGACAAAGTATTTATACAATAAAATGTATTTTCTTTCCATGTAAATGCAAAATTTCAGATCTAGTTCCCTTCCATGAATATCCTATTTCCCACTCTTTTTTAAACAGATAGAGTCAAAATACTTACATTTCAATACTAAAATGAAATGTAAATAACTAAGATATTCTATTAAACAGTTGTCTCTTCACATTACCTGTTATCATTAGCTGAAATGAACACATATATGCATTAATAACTTATCACACTCACAAACATAGTAAAAGTCTAATACCTTATGTGTGAATGTGTGTCTCTTACTGGGATAAACAGATCAAAACACATACAACATGTGTTGGAGTCATGGTAACCTCATGTCGTTGTGTACCAGCTGCTGAGGGAGGTGCTTTAGCAAGATAGCTAGCTAACAATAAACCAATCAACATAATACAAAGCAAAATACTGCTTCAAAACTCCCTCAACATCCAGTCAGTGTATTAACAAAACACAGATAAAGGGATAGAGTGAACATTTTCAAAAGTTCAAGAGCTGACATGTTCTTAACGTAGCGCCCCCATCTGGACTCTGCAGACATCACTGATCAATTCAGCAAAGGCTGAACAAATAAATCACATATTATACGTGATTATAGGGAACAGGTATTGTTTTTTTCTATTTTTAATTTTAACCCTGATAATCCATTTCTAACAATTTGGCATTGTATCATTTCTATGAGAGATTTTACGGTCACATAATTCATCACCTGTTTATGATGAATTGCATTTCCTCCCAAGGACTGTTTCTAATAACTGTTGAAAATAAAATCAATCTGTCTCGCGGACATTTTTTTATCCAGACAATCTCCAGCTGCGTTCTTCACACGTGATAGGCAAACTCTGTCCAGACCCAATTTTCCAGAGTTCATGTCTGAAACTAGCTTTAGTCTGAAACCTGACTGCAGTAGATGATGTAGGATGATTTATTTATTTTCCAGCATTTCACATGTATATTTTATACAGACGGTGAGTCTATTTTTTTAAACTCCTCCATATTCTTTAGCCAGGGAGAAAAAAAACCCAGATAGCTGTTCTTCATTCTCTTACCGGCCTTGACCCTCGCAAAGTTTATGTATAGAAATATCGGACCTGTAGCGTGTCTATGTTACACAACACTGGTGCACATAATAAACATTTAGCTGTGCTGCCTTCTTAGGACTAAAAGGGCCGTAGGTGAGAATGTGCCGAGGGTAAGTGGAGACCCCTTGCACCCGGCGAGACCCCGGCCCAGCTCCTTCCCTCCCCTTTAGCTGGCCCCTTCACTCTCTGCAGGCGAGCGAACAAAGAGAGGACCCAAACAATGGATCACTCTGAGAACTGAATGGCTTTGCGGGTCAAGCACTACCCCCACCCCCCCAGCTCTTTGACAGAAACACAACCCACACTTGTTCTGCTGAAGAGAGGCTGACCCTCCCGGCTAAGAAATAATGAACGCTGCCTGGGCATTAAACTGATAAAACTACTGGGACTGGAATCAGTTTGGCAGACAAATCACCTATAATGGCGCGAGGCTGGAGCCTGTCTTCTGTCCTGTCTGTCTCTCTACCCCTGCTTCATTACATGTCCACTGTACACTGTCCAGGCATCCACGCCACCGCGTTGGGCTTCTCGGTGGAGGACGCAGCTCAGGACGTGACGTAGAGGGAGCAGCTGTCTAGGCAACGCTCATCTATAACTTCCATTTATGTTTGTTTTTATGTGTCTCGATATCCCGTTGCCAACACAGAGGCCACGGATGAACAGCCAACTGAAAACATGTTGGAGAGTAATTTGTTAGGCAAATTGACTCATCAACTGCCACAGAAGCTTCTGTTTATAAATAAAACCAGTATACACCTCACACAGCATCAGGGTCAGACCTAATGATTTGCATGTTTCAAAGGCAAATTGCTTTTAAAAATCTTCTGCATCATTCATTATCCTCCTTATTCCTTTGATGTACCAGCATCTGGAACATCAGATAATGCAACTTATAAGTCACATCATTCAAGAGATGAATGTAATCGTAATTCCTGTAGTTGTCTGAGACTTCTCGTGCTCGTTTGCTCGTTTTACGGCAGACAAAACACACCCAACCATCTGGCAGTTTGAGGTTAAGGAATTATTTTTAATGTTATGAATTATGTGAAAATGCAATTAGATGCAGGTCTGTTTGTAGTCAGCATAAGGAACGATAAGATAAAACTTAATTATCCCCATGGGGACAGTGCAGGGTAAAATCATCATCATTTACTAGTCCCTCCCTCCTCTGCCTCCTCTTCTACCTCTTCTTTAACTTTGCTGCCTCTCAGGCCGTCGTTTAACCGTCATGTTGTTGGATCAGGTGCGTTCCAGTCAGTTTTTTGTATATGGCTGGCGTGACACGACTCAAACGGTGGTTTTTATGGCTCGCTGTCTGCATGGGCAGCTGAAGTCTGGAGGCATGCAAGCTGTTCGGTCTTTCACCTTCGCTCGCCGACCCTCCCCCAGGTCAGCAGCCATACATTAGATCAAGCTAGGCCTCACGGGGTCGAGGACCGGTGCCAATCACGCCACAATGCAGCATAAAGCAGGGGAGGGTGAAAACGATAAAACCTGCTGACGCAAGAAAACATTTATTCTTTTATCCCTTATATTCCAGTTCATGTTTGTTTGTGTTTTTAAACAGTCTGTAGGTTGTCATAAAGAATTGTGTAGACGTCGTAACGAGTCCGTTCGTTGATGCTAGAAAATTGAGTAGCAACAAAGTTGTTTTAAGTCACATTTACTTAAGTAATGTACGTAACTATTTGATTTTTTACTTGAACATTTTTATTTCAAAGTATATCACTTAATTTATTTGACTGACACTCAATATTTTACACATAGAAAACATGGTACCTTTTTTTCTTAACGTAAATGTTGTTAATTGTAAATACAATAATAATGCTAATGTGTCAGGTTTGATCAGGTTTTGGTAAAACAAGCAATAAATCAAACATATGTCACTATTTTTTGCGTCTGCATGAACAAACGTAACCTTGAAAACTTAATCTAGAAATTAATCCTCAGGTTAATAATGAAAATTCTGATTAGTTACAGCATCAACATAATAATATTTTGATGCCAACATGTATTTACAGTGACAGTATATAGTTCCTGGATGACCTGTGTGTGTGTTACCTGCAGCAGCCAAACACTGTGCACAGACAACATTTTATTATTTCATGAGTTTGTTTGAAGTATGATAAATGTACCTAGTACTTCTACATCTGTATGTAAATTAATATGTTGTGGGCAAAACATGCAATTCCAACAAGTGTGATGGGCATGTTTTCCCCAATATTTTTCTGCAGCCACATAACAATCCAGAAATCAATCCTCAGGTTGATAATCTCAAGAGCCTCAACATGGAAACCTTATAATACCAACAGGTATTTACAGTATATAGCACAGTAGCAGTATATAGTCGGTGGATGACCTGTGTATTACCTGCAGCAGCTGAACAGACTGTATGGCTCATATACTGGTGCCTCTGAGAAGTGACTGTGTAAAATAATCATCCTCAGCTTGAATCTATTATCACCTGATCCTGCACTAGTTTCTCGTCTTCCAGCCCCACACACTCAACCTCCTCACGTTTAACCCTTTCCTCCTCACCTCTAGAGTAAATGTTTTCCTTCGCCCCCACTCAAATGAATAATTTTCAGTGGGGAACTTGTCTCTAACCTTTTCCTACTCCCTTTTGTTTGGCTTTTGTTTGGCAACAGCTGTTATCATGGATTTCTTTCTTTCTTTTTTTCCTTTTTTTTTTGGTCAGCTGTGATTGCTCCGGGCAAAACAGGAGCAGATGGTGTTTTGCTATGCATGAATGGAGCGTTAGAGGAGTTGGACTGAATAGGCCAAGTTTTGAATGGTGTCTACACAGCACCTGCCTCTTGTAGCAGCAGGGACATCCTAGTGGCATGATCTGTCTTGGCTTCGCTGGCATCGTCAGGGATAAAAGAAAGAAAGGAAGGGGGGACCTCGTTGGGTTCCGTCCATATTTATTGATTTTCCTGCAAGTAGTGGCATAATGTGGTGTACAGTCAGTTTGAGTTAATTGGATGTGACACAGCGTGCACGTGTAATCTATCACACTGGTCTCCCGGTACACTTTATCAGTTTTGTTGCCATAGAAACATGTTGGCTCTGTAATAGCCTATATTAACAGGCTAAGTAAGTTGCAATAAAAGACAATTTCGGAGTCGGGATCCTCTGCCGAACACAAAGCCTATAAAATAAATCGGAAAGTGGCGGCGGGGGGGAAGAGCGAGCTGCGGTTTACACTCTCAAACCAAACAAAGTCCTAAATAAAAAGAAACTGCTTTCGTTTCCATGCAACACAGCGACATCTGTCAACCTCTGGGGCACGATGATCTGTCACAATAAAGAAAGCTTGCACAAATCACTGACAGCTTTTTTCCCTTCAAATCGACTGTATAACTCATCAGAGAGTAAATGCTCCAGATGCATTTGTTCCGCTAAACACTGACAATGCACAATAACAGACTGAGCTAGCCGCAACAATCTGAAACAAACCAGCGCCTCATATGCTCCCTGATGTTATTGTGATGGTGATAAACAGTTTTTCTTTGGACTTCAGATGTTTATGCCACAACCTTTATGACGCTGACAGCAGAATTATGGGGGTTTGCTTATTGTCCCTCAGTTTAGCCTGTGCTCGACTGTCTGTTAAATAATACATTCAAGAAAATCTGTGCTATTAGCATGAATCTAATGATCCATCAAGGTAAGGGTTGGTATGTTCTTTCTGAAAAACTGTTTTAAATCTAATTTGTTAAACTTAAACACTGGTTTTATTTTATATTCTTTTACTTTTAAGGGCTCAGATTTGACTATGTGTTTCATACTCTACGATTTATTTAGATTAAGTGTGTGTGTATTTTTTTTAGTCCATGTTTCGGTGAGCTTGCAAATACAAATTCTAATTAACTCTTAATGTTGACAAGACTATAAAGTATTAAATTAATTTAAGTTAAGTTGAAATCTTCTTTACGTCCCGATAGCCATTAATAAATAGAGTCTGAAAAGAAAAAAGCTGGTGTCTGGTCCATCGCAGGACTGTCCCAAACATCATTGGCTGGCTGAAGCAGAGACGATAGTTAGAAGTTAGAGAGCGAGTCATGGCTCCTAGCAGTTGTCAGTCAGTGCACGTTCATTTTTTTTTGTGGAGGGCTGATGGGAAGGGGTGGGATGTATCAGTCGCAAGTGTAGCCTGCTCTTGCTAACTTTTCCAGGATTACCAACCCGAGCTTTAAGCACCTTTAAAATCATTAAAATGCTGGCACCTCAATGTGACCTCATCAACTCTGCGGCAATTTCTTCTGAAGGTATGAGATTCAAACATGGATCTTAAACGTGAGGGAACAGCAGATCTTTGTTCGTTTCTTTGCTGCTCATGAGAAAATATTATTATTCATTGTCATAAACATCTGCCTGCACCTTTCCCTCTGGCTGTATTTACTACGTGTATGTGGCGCATATATGAGGAGAAGAAGAAGATTGTATCAGAGTTGATTTAGCCGATTGGTGCACAGGTCAAAAGACTGACTGGACTAACCATATAACAGGGCTGAGTCAGTGTCACCAAGGCAACCTCACTGCACGGGTATCCAAGGTAAAGGCCAAAAAGACGGAGAGGAAACATGTGATTATTTACACTGGAGCTCATAATTTCTGTAGAAAAGCATTATCCTTGGTGTCATTTCCTGCCTCTTTTATTAAGAGCCATTTTAACGTCCCAACTCACAGATTTAGATAAGATTATCAGAGCACTTGTGAAAGGGTATAATAATATTTATACTAGTCCCCTGAAAGTGCCATTGACTTTTGCTCAGAGGCATCGTCTGTGGCACCGCTTTAGTCTGGTGGGTCAAAAGTTCTCTAAACAAGCGTTACCATTGGTCAGGGATGTCAACAGTCCAACCAGCCCTGCAGCCCCCAAACAAAGTTCACCATTCATCTCAGAGGTCAATAGTTCCCCCTCTTGAAGCTCATCATGGCAAGGTCAGGAATTCCTTAAAACGCGTTTGACTAGAGGCCTGTAAACAAGGCTTGGCATTGGACTTGTAGGTTCAGCTGTCTCTGCCCTGGACCAGGTCTTATCAGAGAAAAAAAGGCCTGTTGTGGATTTTTTTTCTTTCCCTCTTAAGGGAGACAGAGTTTGGTGTCCGAGCAGCTCCTGCATCTGTGAGCTGAGAGTCCAGACTGTGAGATTGGCCGCGGCGTGGGTCTGATGGTCAGATGGTCAGTGTCAGCAGGGCCTTTGTTAGGCTCACATTGTATCTGTGCACCGAACGGGAAAACAACAAAAGAGCCAAATAAATCATTAGAAAAAAAAAAGTAGCGAATCCCCCATAGCCTACACATCTGACTCCTTAGTCATCGTTGGCACGGCGCCGAGTGACTGACCTCGGTTGGGAGGAGGGAGGACAATTAGGTCACCTCATGATTGCATTACTCAAATGACATATTAATGTCATAGTGCCCTTCATGCATTTCATCAGCGCTGCTTAATGATGAGGACAGAGAGAAAGAGAGACGAGCATGGCTCATATTGATTGCTTCATGCCTCTATGATCATATTGCACTGTGGAAAAAATATATTTATCTTGCAGATACAAGTGTACAGCACCAAGCAGGTGAGATTTATTTATTCACCTATTCAAATTAAACTTCACTCCATTATAGACGCTGCAGTGTATTATCTTAGTGAATTGTGTGTGTGTGTGTGTACAGCAATGTTTTGAAAATACCCGTAACCTTTTTATTGCGGAGTCCCATAACTCCAACCCTTGCTGAGAGATATTTGTACACACAGTGACCGCAGTACTGAGGGGTTATGGAATAACAAGGAGCTCCATGCATTATTAATGGGCTCTGCTGTGAATCTGTTCAGAATAATAACAGCCATTTCCCAGAGCCTCATTACTGTGTGTTTTTAAAGCATGTGTTTGGTATCCATGGACACCCCGCTCTCACATTCTCCTCTTCTCCCCTCGTATTGAGATTCAGGTCATGCGCGGCACTTGCTGTTTTTAATTTTCATTTCATCATAAGCACTTTAAGACTGTTGCCAGCACTTATTTGCGTTTTTTTCCTGCAGACCTCTTCACTCGGGCTACTGACAGGACAGATGCTGCAATTAATCAAGGCAGAGAAATGGGCATGGTTTCCACTCGGAGCTGATGAGCCAATCGCAGCAGCGGCATCGGCATCAGGCCTGGGCCCTGAATTACCAAATGCTTATTCGAAAAATTGACTAATTGAAAACAAACTCAAATTTAAAAATTCTATCAAGCTGCTATCACAGAAGCACAGGAGCAGATTCTCGGTGCTAATTTGTAACTAACATTAATGTCTCAGCTGCATGGGGGAAAAGGGGGAAAAAAGAAACTAAGGCCCTTCTTTGGCCAGTGGATTCACAGCCTATTGTGAAGATATGATAATTATTGTTTGCCTGCCTTCCCTCCCCCGCTCACCATATTATTCAAGGGAGCTCAGCAAACCCCTGGGGACGTCTTGGAAATGAAGCGATTTTTAAAGGGAGTAAGAAAGAAGCAGAATCCAGTGCACTGGTGTGTGAGAAGGGGACTGTTATTGAGACAAGTACCAGTTACATGCTGACCTTGTCCAGTATCAACACTGTTTCTTTTTCTTACACACAAGTTACAATGGACTTCCATTCAAATCACTGATAAACAGCACACACGAGAATAATGCCAACATTAATGCTCATATGTCCCTGCAAAGTATTTCCTTCTACGCTCATAGATTTACTCCAATGAAACATACACATTTTATTTTGTGTATGTCTGAAAGAACTGCGTGCTATGAATATTTATCAGTTTTATTTTCAATAGCTTAACAAGGAGATGTTGAAACCTTTTAAAAGAATATGGCTTAAATATCTTTTGAAATAAACCGATTCCTTCAAATAAATATTTGTGATTGATAGTTTAATTTTGAACAGCGACACAAAGAAATATATACTTCATACAAAATTATGGCTACTATCATATTAGAGATGGAACGTCTCTGGATTCCACTTCATGGCCCAGCAAAAAATAAAAACCCTAAACATTTAGTGAATTTTTCCCCGACGTTAGCGGAAAAAACACATTTTCTAGAGCTCTGTACCAATAAGCATTTATTCTATGGACATTTTCCAGAAGCAGTTGGGTTTGTAAGCAAAAGTACAAAGAAAATGAATCGCTGCTATTGTAACTCATAAAAAAGTATAAAAGAGCAGAAATGCACTATGTGATATAGCAATCCACAGGTCGTTTAACAATGTTTTAATTAAAGCCTCACATATTAAAACTTTACAACAGGTGATATGAAAAATGTACAACATTTTCAGTTTTTTTTCAGGGACTTCTGTACAGCTGGCAAAAATACCTCCGATGCCTCTTTAGTTGGCTTTGGCAGTGCAACAAACTGGCTCTGCTAGTTTTTTCTTTTTTAAACAATGACAGTATCAAGGAGCAGAGTAAAAATACATCAATCCCCAAACGATCTTCCTTGATCCAGAAATTTGTATTTACCATAAAATATCCCCTTTGTTACACAAAATAAAAACATGATTTAATTGTTAAACATCTGAAGTAAAAACAAATAGATTAAAGATGTTTTTTTTTCATGGGGGTGCCAGTTATACGCTTTTGGGCAAATCACCTGCAGGGTAGATTACTGGATAAAGGAGGTCTTGTCTCTCCCCACTCTACAAAACATGTACAGCAGATTACAGCTACAGTTTGATGATGTGATTACATAAATGATTTATGGCAATCTCTGACTCAGTCTGTTCAGTCCTTCATATTTTCAGTTCCCCTTTTTCTTCACGACACCGTCTTTGTGTGCGACATAGGTCTGAATGTGTTCAAACACCACCGGGCCTCCGACGCCTGACTATTTTGATGATTTCCTCTATGCTGTTGTTGCTCAGTTACGTCTGCAAGAGTTGATTGTTAAGAGAGGAAGGTTGGAGTGAAGAAAGTGTCATTATATACTGGCCAGTGTGGGAACAAAGACTTGATGTGTGGGTTCACTGGTTTCCACCTGTGAGTCACTAAGTCCAGGCGACAGCTGATAAAAATCCTTTTGTGTAAACGCATGCAAAATGTACTTTTGCTGCGATGAGCTGACGACTCTGGCCTCATAAATAAAGCTTTATTGTTAAATAAAACAGCGAAAGACGCACGTCTTCCAACATATTGTGTGCCCAGTCAGTTTAAATTGACAACTGAAAGACCTCACAAACAAACAAATAAACAATCGCTGGGCGCTCGCCCCTGTCATAGCTCAGCCTATTTTATAGACAAAACCCCAGCTAACATGTTTTACTTCCTGTACACGCATGTGCATATCCGTCTATAACAATGGACAAGTTCTTTGTATAACATTCTAAATCTTACACACTTCTTAAGTGCAACTTAGAAAAGCAACGTGGAATGATGCTTTTATTTTTATTCCTGTTCTTTGAGATAGGATTTCCATTTGGCTCAGTAAATGCTGACCTGGGACAGGACCTGAGCGTGGGCCTGGATTTGGGAGGGGTGTGGTTGCTGCTGTTGGGCGGGCTGGGGGCTGCCGAGCGACGCAGACCCTCCCACTGAATGTGGTGTGCCAGGGGAATGCTGGGGTGGGGAACACTGGGACTGGTGCTGTTGTTGCTGATGCTGCTGGAGATGTTGAATCTGCTGCTGATGCATTTGATGCTGCAACTGCATCTGCTGCATCTGCATCTGCTGCTGCTGCTGCTGCTGTTGTTGCTGCTGCTGCTGTTGTTGCTGCTGTTGTTGTTGCTGCTGCTGCTGTTGCTGCTGCTGAATGTGGTGCTGCTGCAGCTGCTGCTGGAGGTGGTGTTGGAAATGCTGATGCTGCATCTGTTGCTGGATTTGCTGGTGATGCATCTGCTGCTGCTGCATCTGATGGTGCTGAAGGTGCTGCTGCATCTGCTGCTGCTGTTGCTGCTGCTGGATGTGCTGCATCGCATGCTGCTGCACTGGTTGCATGGGCGGGCTCATCTGAGCTGTGGACTGGGCACCCGCCACCATACCCCCTCCGGCACCCATCTGGCCAAGCTGCTGCGGTGACATCCCGGAGGACATGTTTGGGTGGGAAACTGTTACGGAGGTCACAATCTGACTTCCTCCCAGTCTCATCTGCAGAGGCTTTGGGGCTATGGCCCTTGGAAGTGCTAGTTGGAGGGCCTGGGATACTGCTGACATGGAGGGGTGGTGGTTGAGGGGTGAAGGCATCACCAGGCCTGGGGAGAGGCTGGTGGAGGCCAGGGTCTGCTGCACAGAGCGGATCGTCTGAGCCTCTGCTGATTCTGCTGCGGCCTGGATGAAGAAAGAAATATATTTAGACATAGACAATATTTACAAAGTCAAAATGTTCACATCTGAAGAATGCAAATCCATATATAAGTACACTGTGCTTTTTGTAGACCTCAGATTGCATCTGTCATTACCAACGAACTTTCTACAAATGCATAAACAACAAGACTCTTGAAATTCAATTCACTGCACTGTCTAATTAACACATTTTTCAGGTGAAAAAAAGCAGCAGTTTCTCACCTTGGAAACCAGGCTAGCACGATACGCTGCGAGGGCCTTTAAATATTCTTTCTTGGCAGCTTCTGTTTTGCTTTTGTAAACCTGTAGCGACAAAAAGATATGTGTGAATAGACAAATACATGTTCTTGCCTATTTACTAAGACGACATACGTTACACACAGTATATAGTTATATAGTTTGCATAAATACACAGTTGTATTTTGTATCACTGTTCAACTGGTCTGAAGAACAAAAATGTATAATACCTGCTTCTGCTCCTCTCCCAGACCGTCCCACATGGACGCCACGATCTTGGAAACTTCTCCGAAGGTGGCGTTGGGATTCTGTCCCTTGATGGCGGCCTGGGTGTCTCTGAAGAACAGGGCATAAGCCGACACCGGCTTCTGAGGCTCATTGGGATCCTTCTTCTTCTTCTTTTTAGGAGTCTTGGGCTTCTTTACGGGATCTATGGGAGCCGGTCGCTTCTCACCAATGACCTGCAATAAAAGGCATTTTTTAGATAAGAAATCTTTTAAAATATTGGTCCATCACCATACAGCTAAGTCCTCTTCCTCACCCTGTTGCCGTCATCCTGGTCATCTTCGTTTATGGAGCTGGAGGGCGACGGCGTGGCCGACTTGCTGGCCGGCGGAGACGGGGAGGTGTGGGTGATGTTGGGTCCCCCCATGTTTAGGCTCAACTGTGCGTTAAGTTGGGATTGGTTGATGGTGGTCAGCTGATTCCGTGATATCATGCCGTTGGTGCTGTTCATGTTGATGATGGACTTCATCACCATGGCTGGGTTTTGCGGGTACTGGCGGTGGTGGCCTGGCCCCATGTTCTGTGATACAAATGCAAAGAGAGAAACTAATCAAATATGGAACATACACACAGTTAGGAACATACACACAGGTCTGATCAGCCTGTGGTGGTCCTGCCTTAGCAGAGGGTGTCTTGTGATTGTTAAAGCAGAAACACTGACGATGCAAAGGTATGCGACTGATGATGAGTCCCTTACATCTCCTAGTGGTCGCCAACATATACTGGTATATGCTTTCACACTGCTGCACAAAGATTCCTCTGTGCTCACTGTGACAGCCTGCTGCCCTGTGTACCAAGATCATGGAGCTATATCCCTTTACCAGGGAGGAAATCGGGTCATTGGATTCGTTGGATTGTTATGTGGCAGATCACATGTCACAACGTCCTGGGTCTTAAATGTCTCTATTACAGGCCATGATAAATTATCTTGACACCCGAGGAGCCAGCTTTATAAGCCAGTAATAGATGGCTACACAGCTCAGTTGATTCATTTCAAAACTCTATTGTATGGAAATCTGTGACAGTTTTGACTGGCCGCTCCCTGGAGGGGAGAAGTGGACTCACTTCTCCCTGCACTGTGGTACATAACTTCAAATTCCACTATACAGTCACCGTTTTGTATGCATGCACCTACATATCAGTTCAGCTTGAGGTGGCCACACGCCTACATGCTTTGGTGTAATGCAACTTTAGAGTTAGAACTATGAAAGAGGAACCTTTCATAAATCATGTTTGACCACCTAAGAGTGGAAAACAATACTTCTATATAATCAAATCCATAAATCAACCAGTTGAAGGTATGAAGCTTTAAGAGATTTGGACGGGTCCCCTCCCCTCTACTGTTGAGGGTAAAATATAATAACATTTTCTAAATCTCTGGCACTTTTCTCCTAGTAAAAAAACATTAAGTTCTTGAAAGAGTCTTAGAGAAGGTGTAGGAAACGTGTTTGCATTGATTGTGGCACGGATGAAATTACGAAGCCTGCCAGCTCCCAAGAGTGAAGACTGATCAGAGAGCCCACAGAGCTGACATGGAACAGAGGAAGGGGACGTGAACACAACAGAAAAGGTGATTTGTTCTCCCTGAATACATCCATCTGGTATTCAGCAGCACAAACTCAATCTCTCCCAACATCAACACATCATAAACCCACGCACCTGGCTTTATTGAAAGAACCTTATGAATGCCCGTATTCCAAAACAATATTGGAACACTGTTACAGACAGAAACATATTGGATCTACAATCCATTCTCTCTCATATGCCATGTCTACTGCTTATCATAAACGCAATCTATGAAGTGAGAACAGATTCACATTTCATGTGCGAGGAAGATTCTGCGGAAAAAAGGTGGAATGGGAAATCGAAGACATATTGGGATTCTTCAAAATAAAAAAAAGAAAAGGATGCTTTTTGTTTTCTCACAAATAAAAGCTGCGATAAACAAGCCTGTGACCAAATGACACATATCTGAAACCCGCCACGTTCCAATTGCTATTGTCATCTTCATTACCGCGAACACGGTGGCTCGCAGTTTGCCCTCTGCTCGCTGTGAACATCAAAGACGCGCACACTGAGCTCATTAGTCGTGGCCATCTGTATAATCACACTTCTGCCCAATCCCAACGATGCAGTTTCGACTTAGAGAAATGGCCCGTGCTGCCATTTTGTTTGGAATATGATGATTTCTTTTAAATGCCCTTTGGATGTAAAAAAAAAAAAAAATGCGCTGACGAGCAGAGTTAATCTTAAAAAAACATCACATCAAACCCAACAGCATGCTAAATGTTTTATTTCACCACTTATTACTGCAATAACTGGAGTGGCATCACTTTTTTGCTGCTTATGTTACAGAATAGTTACGTCAGTGAAACGCCAGCATTAGCACGTCTGATTCGAATGAAAAGATAATGGCTAAATCTTAAATAACAGCCTTGATTGTGAATATGAATCCGGCACTAGGATGTTTATTTATGTCCCTCTGCCGTCTCATTTGCATTTTGATTGCAGCATTGTCAGCAGTCACAGCAGACATCCAAGCAGATATTTTGATAGCGATCGTAAATCTGCAAGTAAGTCCTTATCTTGAGTACACAGTGGCCAGATGTGCCCTCCCCAGTCAGGATTGTGTGTGTGTGTGTGTGTGTGTCTAGGTGTGTCTTTGTGTTCGCACGTCAAACACTAACAAGCTGAAAACTACTCTGCAATCAATAAAGGTCTCTTTTTGTGCAATATTCCCCATTGTGTTGCGTTTAATGTCAAAGCTGAAATAGCTGGCTTCCACATAATGTTGTTAAGCACACAAGAAGTAAAGAAGAGGAAGAAATGTGCTTGTTTGGTGCATTATTGTCGGCTTCCAAACACTCCACATGTAGCATTTTGAAAAGATGAGAAAAGACGACTGACAATGTGTGAAACCTTTTCCACTATAAAACAGCATTATGCATCCACCGAGTTATACAAATCTCAACACCGTTAGAAACCAGTCTGTTCTTTAAGATATTGGAAATCACAATTTTTGGGGGGCGAATTTATGAACAGTGGCACTATGTACTAAGCTGTAACAGGCTGAAAAGAATGTTAACAAGTTCAATTTCCATTCAATCAATGCTCGGGCTCTTGGAAATGTTCCATGGCAGGAGAGGGGTAAAATCATCTATATGGTAATTATAAGGATGAATCCCCCAGTAACTTTCGCCAGCATGAAAGGTCAGTCCTATTAAAGATAGTTTATCAGCACTCTGCACATATTCCTTTACTTGGTTCTAAACGGGTACATCATTTTTGTATTTTTTTTCCCTCCCTCCATTTTTTCTGCAACCTGCTGAAGTCTGTGCTTAAGCCAAATGAGAAAAATGGAATTGTGAATGCCGGTAAAGGCTATAATAGCATGAAGATAAATTGTTTTTCTTTCCCCTGCCCCTGTCTCAGTCAAACACACTTCTCTCTCTTTCTCTCTCTGTGGCGTGCAAACTCAGTACATCTATCTCGCCAACCTCTAACCCCCCACTTATAAACAAATCTCTCTCCTGTTCTCCCCCACCCCTCAGAATGTGAGGCCACAAGGTTCCCTCCCCTCGGTCCACTGCAGCCGCTGACCCACACCTCTTTCAACCATTTATCCAGATGCATTATGGGTATTTAAAACTTGTCCAACATGACATCATTTCATTTTCGGAGCTGCCCGAGAAAAGTAAATTACAGAATCAATCATGCAGAAGGTCAAGCTGAGTCTTCATTACAAGCATTGCATGCCTGCATGAATATCTTTCATTTCTGACTGACCCAATATGTCACAATGGTTGTCAGTCCAGGGAGAAAAGAAGAAAGAAACGAAGCGAGAGGAAAAAAATCCACTCTCTTAAATTGATGTACAACTCATGTCAGTGCTTCTTGGCTTGGAAGGGAGATAAGAGGGAAGTGAAGAAAAAACATGCTTTCTGCAAGAAGGCTCACATTTTCCATTTGATTCAGGATATAGTGGTTTGTGACCAGTCAAAACCGAGGGCATTATACTCACTGGTAATCTCCACTATATCAAAGCATATCAAATCATGTGAACAACAAACTGCAAATGGCTTTTTCAGCCTCACTTTCATCTCATTGCATGGTGCATGCCGCCCAAACGCTGTTCTGTGTTCGACATTAGCATATCTTTGCTGCTGTAAAGCTAACGACATGTGAAGCTGCCATGTTTGTAATGAAAAATATATAATGTGTCACCTCATTTCAGTAAACCTAATAAGACAGCAGGGCTCGTATCTCCTAAATATTGATTTCAACGTGTAATACAACTGGTTGACGACTGCAGGTTTCAAATCCAATCACAGAGGACACGGAGCTCAGTGCATCCTTACATGTGTCGAGAAAAAAACCCTAAAAAGGGGTGAAGGCACCAGGTGTTTTTAGAAATAGAAGCTAGAGACCCTCGCTGTGCAGCGCAGAGAAAATCGAGGCGAGATTGTGAATAAAGCATTACTGGCAGCTCTAACTCCAGTACTATTTGGCACTATTGAGACTCAATCACAGATCAGGAGGACACATGCTGGGAGACAAAAATGAGAGTCAGAAGCTTGTTAGGAGAGCAGATTAAATAAATAATGACTTCAGATTCAGGGCTTGCCAGGCACGTTGCAGTTGAGAAAATGTACTTCTCTTTGTAGGAGCCCAGCATCTGTGGCCAATTTGCCAGACATACGCTGAACGTTATAGGGGGACAGGAATTAGCAGAACACTTGGCAGTGCAATGACATGGAAGAAGCTTTTGAAAATAGCCCAGGTATATTCACAGGTTGGGTTTCTCATTAAGTTCTGATATAAGACAGGCGTTCACACGCGCTAAATGTTCTCCAACAGCATATGCTCGCACAGAGAAAGAAAACCAGGACAAGTGTTGGGAAATATGAGCATGGTGGCTTGATGAAAAATGTAATTGCAATAGTGCACGGTTTATTTGTTTGCCCCTGCAGCCATAACAAATAACACAGAATGTAATCATGTATATAAGGTTGTCATCCCTTTATCAGTGCGCTGACAAAATGACAAAACACCCCTCTTAGGGCCTCCGTAAATCATTGTCTCTGTCTATAGAATGTGCTGCAAAAAATGCACTGTTACTTATCTCATTTAAAAAGTTGCGTTCTCTTTTCAAGATAAACCTGCAGATGAATAGAATTTCTAGAGGCATTGTCGCAAGACTTTTGGGGATCAATCCCATTTACGGGAAAAATGAAGGGCCACCACGAGCCCTCCCGCGGTACAATGTGCGATGACTGATAACGAGTGAGTGGTGTGCCAACGACAATGCCACAAGGCAAGGAGCAGAAACCCATATTCTCTCCCTCAGTTTTTAATAGAGTCTCTTCACAATCAGAGACATGAGCCATGCAAATGGTGTTAAAGAGGAATAATGTTTGAGAATCAAATCTAATCCTCCAGCAAGTCGTGAGAAAAGTCGGGAATGTAATTGTGTCAAGGTTCTGTTTCTTCCAGATGTAGAAAGCTTAACTGACCATGAAATGAAAATTCTTTAGGCAAAAGCCTTGTGGGGCTCACTTACTGTATGCGGCAGAGATATTTTAAAAGCTGCAATTATTTTACATGCCTGGAGCATGGGAGCAGGAAAAGAGCCGTAAAATTTTATAGCCTCTTCCCATATGGAATATAAATAAATATCTCTAATATCAGTGTGATTCAACAAATGTGTTACAGAGAAGGGAGGGGAGGGGAGGGTTCATTTATTCACACAGTTATAATGATCACCTCTTCTGAGCTTTGTGGTTCACCAAGCAAATTCAACATCACTATCATCATCTCTCCGCTCATACCTTTGTCCTTTTCGTTTCTTTTCTCCTAAATGAATCTTCCGTTTTTCTAATAGCTCTGTAAGACAACTAGTCAGCCAGTGACATTTCCATTTTTCCTCTTCAATGCCTCCGTGATTGTGGCATTTGAAAATGCCTTTCCAACCCCGAGACAACAATCTCACAATCTATGGCACATAACAGTATGAACATAAAGAGAGTGATTATTTCGTCTACTGCTCTGTGTTTGACCATCTGCACCAGTCAAAACGAGAATTAAGCCAACAACGCAAATGTTCTGTCCATTCTAAAGATTATTTTCTTTGCAAATCAACCTTTTCCGATGCCTTTGGGCCTCTCGCACACATGCAAACAGTATTTTAAGTCATGAAAACCTCTTTCAAAGTGTAAATTTGCTCTGTGTTTCCATAGCACTTCGGGCTATGCACCAGAAATGCCTTAGAAACAGATATAAAATAAATACAGGCAAAGATATAAGTAAAACATTTATGAGCTACCCATCGTTGTAGTGGACTTCATTGCTACCTACTGGCCAGACATCATTGATTAAGTGTTTGTCGACATACAAATACATACAAAATACAAGGCGAATCCTGAGGCCTCATGAGACATTGGACAGAAACATGCATCAGCATCTACAGCACCAAAAAAAAAGACTTTCTCGGGCATCATGAATTAAATATGAGCATGTGAAACGGTGGCACTTTTCGTCCCATTTTCTGCGGCTGAATGTGCTCCAACACCTGTGATCTATTCACATCTGCTCACCTTACAGAGGAAGATCAGCCACGCTATGTGTGCTTTTTGCTTAAAAAAGAGATACTCTCAGTAAGTAACATGATATCATGACATTTACTCAATGTGATCATATACCTTCTGTGAAGTAAACAAGACCAGATGCCGTGCCAGATGCACTGACAACAGGAGGCGTACACAAACTGTGAAGGTAACATCATGGTTCAGTAAAAGGGCTCATTTAAGGACTTAATGCTTTTGGCATCAGGGGTCTCTAGTAGTATACTTATATATCATATCTTTGAGTTTGGTTCCCACATCTGGAGCTGCAGCTACGAGTAGGACCCATGCTGGTGCTGTGCAAGTGCAGGATTTTGTGTGTTGACAAATGAGGATTTCTCTAGTCGCAGGGAATAGATAGACTCCTTGATTTATTAGTTGTATAAATGCATGGGACTGCTCACCACAGGTTGTCCGGTATTGACAGACATGCCGTCCTGGTCCATCATGTTGCGTGAGATGGTAATGGAGGGCAGGTCCAGGCTCTGAGGGGGGAACTGGGGGATTAATGGACCCCTGTGTGGACCCGGGGGCTCCGGCATCGCTGGGAAAGGTGAGTCCACATCTGATAGACCCAGACTAGACTCAGTCTCTGGTGGAGGTGTAATGGGAGGAATTTCAAACTCCTCGTCACCCAAACTGGGCGTATGGAAAGTCTGAAAAGGAGGAAGGAAAAGGAAAGTCATGAAATCCACAAACACAGTTCATTCACTGAGGTGGGCCTTATGCAACATGCCGGAAGGAAACCTTTGGGGATTAAATCAGGCAACTTTGTTTAAGAGAGGGAATGTTTTATTGGAGTGGTAATGCACTGTGTGGAAGTGCACTAAGATGTAACATTTACTAAACCTCTTAAAGTACACTTTGGGTTAAAAGAAGGGAAAAAAGGCAAGTGCGGAAGAGGACGTCAAAAGCAAAAATATCAAGCAATAAATCACAGGAGAGGGAGGATACATGATAAAAGCCCTTAATCTTGGGGATGGAACATGTTGGGTTGAAGTGCAGTGAAAATACACGTCACAGGGAGATGGGTTTAAAGAACATTTTCAAAGATTATTACGCTTGGCCAGAAGTGTTTCTTTTTGTTCCCCTTGCTTGCACCCTTAAATCTGCTCATCAAACAGCCTAATCCTTCTGCCTTTCGAATTAAAGCTTTTGGTCACACTTAATTTGCTTATATGCCTTCTTGGAGATGGGACTGTTCACCTACTTGGGTCTTGTCATCAGTACATTGCATTAAGCTAGACTCTGGAAAGCCAATACATTTGTATCTTCACAATGACCACACTGCAGGTCCACGTAAAATGCAGTCCAACGCAGTGCCAAGCAGCGGGCGATCCGGGCTCGGCTGCTGCTGCTAAGTCACTGAAAACCTCTTCAAGGCACATAGGTCTCTTACTAAATGTGATATGGTTTGAAATGCTAGCACAGCTTGGCATTCTGCTTGAAAGCATAGTGGTATAGTGCTAAAAAAAATCAAACTAAACACCAAGCGCTGTTGAAGATCCTGTTAGAAGCAGAGACAGAACGCTGCTTTGCTTCGGAACTGTTTCAGGTTGATGTCAAACAATGCTTCCTTGTCTTCATATCACTTTTACAGCAGTGTTTAAGAGTCTTGCCTCTGGCGACCTCATCAGCAGTTTCTCACTCTTAACAAAATCTGACAACATTACAGCACATGCAAAGCAGCATAGTCTGGCTTGTCACATACGAATCAAACTCCTTCCCCAGCAGAGGTGAGGTTCTACAAGTCTCAAAGGATACTACAGAGCTAACCAGGCCTGTCTCCTTCAGCTCTGTCTCTCTGTCTCTGCTAGTGGATTGAATAACAGAAGGGAGACAATGGAGGGAATATGCCAACACAGCCCTTGATTAGGGAGTATTAATGTTCTTCTTGCTTGCTTTAGCACACAGACACTTGAAACTAATTCATTGCCTAGTCAGGGCAGCTGTCTTGACAAGCGCTGATGAATTCCTGTGGCAGAAGCAGCTAATAGAGTTTTCATTCCTCCCTCTTCCTTCTCTCTTCCAGCTGCCTACCACTGTCTCACTTTTCAGTGCTTCTTTCGCAGCTAGAGAATCAGTTCTCCTTTCAGAAGGAGCCACAGTCATATTCATCACCCCTGGCCTCTGGCTTGCACAGTGCAGAATAAATCACGAGAACCCTCAGTAGGAACGATTTGCTCCGAGTCCTCTGTTGTCATATTGTGCGACTCAAAAGCCTCTGGAACTTAGCTGACAATGATGCCTGTACAACAGCATGTGAATAAAAACCAAAGATTCTAATGTTAAGTTAACAAAACCAATCTGTGATGGATATAGAGATCAGGTAGCACATGGAAAGGATGCTGGCTCATCCATCATCTTGATCTTCATTCATCTTTTTTTAAACTTCTCCTGTAGATCAGGGTCAATCCCCACACCAGCCTTGAGCTCTACCATTCAGTCTCCAGCCGTACCAGCCATGCCTCAGTCTCCTCTTGTCTACTGCAGTCAGACAAACAGCAATTGGCCACATTTCCCACATGAGTGTATGCAGGGGTGCTTTTGAAGAGACAAATATCACCATGGATACTATTAGCTGAAGAAGGTAAATTAGGTCAGAACCACTGTATATAGGCCACTGGATCCTATAGGCTGGTCCACCATGGCCTGAATTATAGAGCCAACCCAGAGATTTGAGACAAACGTCAAAGAAGAAGAAGGTTGGATGAGGTAAGCTCCAGTTTTGTCAGAGAGAATCACAAGCATTAGTGTGACCTTTAAGTGAAACACAGACATTTACTTGGAGCCGAGGAATGCTGGTTTATGGGCCGATAAACAGTAGGCTACAGAAAGAGGAGGATAGAGGAAGAAAAACATCAAATCCTCCGATCACTATCAAGGATTGTGCTTGTATGCTTTGCCTCTCTTTGTTAAAAACGATTCAAATTAACAATCTGCACCAGGGGCGCTGATAAAGGAGACATGGCGTTTGTGTCTCATTTGGGGGCACAGCATATGTCAGCAGTCAGCGAAGAAAAGGGCCTCTCCCCGGGGGAAGAGGTGCCAGATTTTACTGGAACCCACAGAGTGTTACATTGTTGCACACTGTCTGGTGTCATTTCACATAAAGCCAGTCTAATTCTGCACCAGGAGCAGCTTAGAGGGCTCTGATCGGAGATTAAGAGATGCACAATCCACTTTCTTTGCATCAGCAGCCTGATTATCCATTTAAATTGTTCTGAAAAGCTCAGCAGAGCCAAGTGCCAAGCCAGATGCTCGATTGGGATGTGCAGGCATGAACAGAGAGAGAGAGAGTAGTATGTATGGGTATTTCCATTGGCAGCCACAGGGTTCAGTAGTATGAGGGCAAAGTAGAGGTGTAGCTGAGGTGAGACGTACCCATCATATGTGGTCTGACCAGGTGCGTCCTCACTGCCTATTGGGGGTGGAATTAATCATGTCTTCAAAACGTGAAGTTACCAATTAAAAACTGTCTCAGTTTATAAATTGTCAATTGCTTGAAAAGATTATTCTTTATAAGACTAGGATAAGGCTAATGCTAACATGGTGGCATGTAGCAGGTACATTTTGCAGGCTTAATATCCAGATGAGTTGGCGACAGCCAATCCAAGTGCAAGTTACATAGGTTTGCACCACATTTCATGACATTCCATCCAATAGCCTATCCAAATCCATAAATATGAATCTTAATTTCAAATGCAAGAAGACCCATTCCTAGTAAGGATACAAATGATCCAGAAAAGCACAACTTGTGCTTGTGCAAAAGGTTTTTACCAGGTCTTATGGTAAACAGTACCAGTTGACTTATATAGAGTAAGTAACCATTTTTTTTAACTCTATATACATAACACCTTCAAACAATGTTGACAATAATAAAAAAAACACAAGGGTATATGTAAATTCCCCCCCTGACATTCTATCCCTTTCCTGCCATGATTCAATATGAGGACAAAGAGCATGAAAAGGCTTTTCAGGCAAGGTTCCCAGTCCTTCAATAAATGTAGTAATGCAATTCACAGATGCAATGACCAAGACTTGTTAAAGGCAGCAGTATGCAATTACTGCATATAATAGGCCTCGGAATCAATCGAGACAGGATTGAGGATCCAGTTTCAAATATCTAGACAGGCAGAGTGCAGCTTCTCAAATGACAACATCAACCATGGCACCCCTAATCAACATTATTTCAAATTTGGATCATTTGTAGTCCATTTCTACATATTTATAGTTCATTACACGTCTCTAATTTGATTGGGAAAGTAAAGTGATACATCTGAGTGGAACACTATCTCACCATACAGTATCCTTTTCCCTGAGGGAAGCAGTCAAGCTTTCCCTGCTAGTATGTATGCTTTACCAGGCACTCCAAGGTCATCTTATCTCATCCTCTAAGTGCATAAGGTAAATGATACACTGCCCATCTAAACAGCAAATACAGGTCTGCTGTGTGGATGTGGAAGCATTCTACCCTGAGCAAAAGCACATTTTAAATGTACAATACTGTTCAGTACTGTTCTGAGGAATATGAAAGTAGGCTTATATTACTTGTATGGTAATAAAGCATAAAATGTTAGCAAAAATAGTGAACATCCATCTACATTGTCAAAGCCCTGAAGACAACCAAGCTTAATAATAATAATAATAATAATAATAATAATAATAATAAAAAAAGACATCAAAGTGTAAGCGAAACTATGCAACATTTGAGGAAAACAGATAAAACATCCTTCCTCTTCCAAAAGAGGAGTTTATTCATAAGCAATAAAACACACTCTTGGTCAATATAACATTCTGCTGATCAGGCTACATCCACACTGATGTCTAGTCTATGCTTGCCATTCCTGTCCTTGCGAGCAGAAATTAAGTAATTTCCGCAGGCACGTGGCATCGTTTCAGCTGTTTGTGTTTTCTCTGCTTCTTGCCTTTTTCCAGTGCCTTGAGCGCAAGTATAAAAGGGAATGGCGTTGTGTAAGCTTCGGTGCGCACAGACCAATCCATTAAGTATAACTGCAGCTTAACACTTTTTCGTTTTACTTTTTGCTACAACGATGCTGGGTGTCCATGTTACTCCAAAGTTTCCGAACCCCTGATACTTTTGGAAACGCTGCTGGTACCATTTTAGTTAATCGTATGTACAGACGAGGATATGCACATTGCAAGTATTTTACGAAGAACAACAGGTGAATAAAAAAAAGAGAAGGCAGCAGAGCTGTTGACTATTGTTCTTGTCCATACCAGTCAAACTCTACCTGGTTGGATGTAGAACACTAAGAAACTGAGACACTGTTATAGGATGAACATGGAGGTTAAAATATTGTTCTGGTCAAACAGGTAAACCTGAAATACTTATGTGACAGGGCAAATGCTGGTAAGCATTGTAGCTTGGCTAACAATTGTACCATGTCGGCTCAAACTCAGTGCACTAATCCAATTAAATCTCAAAACTGATGATATTTTCCGTGACACAAAATAAGAATGGGGTGCATCAACACAAAACATAAGAGTGTATCATCATAAACAGCACAAAGTACCTCTAACCCACTGGTTGGATTCAAAAACAATAGCTAACCAAATGTGGTGGCGTAAATTTAACCTTGCTGTCAAACCTAGCTTTTCATCATGGAGCCCTCATAAAGAAGACTTCCTTTCCCTTTGTACCCTCAGCCCAATGCAGTCACATGAAGTAGATCAATATAGCATTGCAGTGGAGATGGTGTGACACTTCACAACTCAAAGAGGAAGCCACTTTAATCATACTTTAGCTCAGGTTGCACCAAACAAAACTTTGGACACTCCATCGCATGAAAATCTGAATCCACGCTTTAGTCTTCTTCTCCTTCTGAGCACAATACCATCTGTGCCTTAACACTGGACACAGTTGTTCCTTTTGATAAAATGCAAATGAGCTGGGCCGTTTTTATCAAGGAGTCTCCCCCTCACCCATACACCCCCTCACCCATCCCCCCTTCCCCTGACTGCCACAGTGGGCCCTCACAGCTGGGGGCAGAATGCTGTCCAAGCAGCTTGTGTCGGCGTGGTCCCCGCTGCACTGGGCCTCAGCAGCCCGTGGACACAGAGGATGCGTCCACTCAGCGTAAATGTGGGGGAAAATTAAACTCCTTCCGTAACACTCTGTGGCTTTGTGAAGCGGCCACTTTATGAAGATGAGGTCAGACACACTCTCAACACTACTGAGCTTGAACATCACTGTTGCAATCCCGACTGGCATGAATGAAAAAACAATGACGTTAACAATGACATCTAGCATCGAAGTTTGGAGCGGTGCAGTGATGCTTTTGCTGTGGGTTTGGAAACCACATTAATCTCCTGTGCTAAACTGGATGAGTTTTAACCACAGAGGATGATGGGTATTTTTGGTGCACTTGTCTCTAATGACAGGGCTGCAGAGTGGGTGGATGAGGAAATAAAACAAGTAAATTTAGCAAACTGTTAGGACCACTATGGCTCGCAGAGGCGGATATTTACCTCCAGCGAAACAACTATTCCCTTCTTTTATTTTAATGCAACAGTGCAGCACAGAGTTATTACAGCAGCTCCGCGGCCAAAGATTGTTGGTGACATTTCATTTTGTGTAAGTGCCAGTACAAAGACTGGCTCAGAGAGTGACAGAACCACAGAATCTCTTAAGGCTCCTTCATTATGTCTTTAAAAAAAAGAACAGGATGAAAACAGATGTTTATATCCTCGTCTTCCTGAGATATCACTTTATCTCGTAGAGCACAGTCGAGATGGTCAGGTCACATCAGCATCAGCTCTCAGAAGTTACTGTGAGACAATATAGGGGCAGCGTATAGCTCATCTTTTTGTAAGCTGAGAGCTTTGTGTGGGTCTCAGGGCGAGTTGCATTTCAACAGGCAGCACTTCAGGTAATAAAAATAATGTTGCTGATAATAACGGTGGAGGAATTTCAATCAGAGTTCCATTATGGATATTTCTGAGGGCTTTACAGTGTGAAACAAAGGGATTAAACCTCATGATATTGTTTTTTCCATTTAAATATAAATTTCCCTTAAACAGTCTATCACTAACAACACGAATAAAAGTGCATGTCATTTATATACACAAGTCTAACTAAATGAAAAATGGGGCATATGTATTACTATACATGCAAATAAGACACTGTACTTGGCTATATTTATATTGCAAATGATGAGAATGAGAATTTTATTATGGAAAAGAAGTGTAGTATACTCACATCACCACCAGCGAGCAGCGCACCGTTTGCCTCCGCCATGTTCATGTAGTTGTTGTTATTCTGGAACTGCAAATGAGAAAAAGAAAGACACACAATCAGCCACTGGTGTCCAGATAACATCCTTTGCAACTGAAGCCCTTTCATAATAGACACCTGTCACTCAAACAGATACTGTCATACTTGGCTCGGAATGTTTACACGCTGAGTTAACACCTTTTCTCTCAGTGCACCGCCACTCTGCCATTATTGGGACATGACGAGAGGCATGTGAGAGGCCCCGGCCAATTCAAACCGGCGTAATGAGAATCTGGTCTGGCTATTCAGCCCTTATGGGATGGCAATTAAGGATATGTTTGCATCACAAAGCCAAGTATCAAGATGCAGTGGCAGGTTATTAACTTCAAATAACCTATAGGAGTGGAGTGATACTGAGGGGAAATAAGGAGGTGGAGTGTCTTTTATTGTGGGTGGAGTTGGGAATAAGAATTAGTGTAACTTCTTTTTACATTTATCCATGATTGCGAGTGATCCGATTGTGTTTTGGGCTCATACTGTTCAGTACAACAATGAAGTGAAAGTATTTACCTGTTAATATCGGAATTGATAGAAGAGTAATAATGGTATAAAACAAAACGGGTAGCTGAGAAATAGTGCGTGTCACACTGTAAGACAGCTGATAAGCTATTAAAACCCTGTACTTTGATAAGAAATAACATGTTTTCACAACATCTCTCCCCGCCCCCCTCAACCCACACATAGCCTGCTGGCAAAATGGCAGCCACTTCCTTTCTTCGGAGACACAGCCACGCTGACAGGTAGGAACAATGGGACATAGAATGAAGAATTATGGGCTAGCAGCTGGGCCCAGGAGCACAATGCACCTCTCTGTGAGTGAGGAGTGCAAAAACCCAGCCTACACGGCTCAGAGGAGAAAGAATCGCGGCACATTCGTGTCTCTGTGAGGTTCCACTGAGAACGCTCCTTGTTTTCAACAAAGCTTTGCAGTAATCTCTTTTCTGTGTTTATTACAAAGTCACTCTCTTAAAATATTATGAGCGATGAGGAACGCCAATAACACAGAGAGGAGGGGGAGAAAAAACTGCTTCTTATCTGAGCAGAAGCTAAACAATAGTGGAAACAAATTAAGATCAGAGTGAACTGAGAAGTACATTAATATATTTTCTAGCCTTTTGTGTTTTTTTCCCCTTTTCTCCTTTTCTTCTGAGTGGTTAGTATGCGAATGTAATTACCGAAAGAGCTGCTGCTAATCAACCGCGAATGGTATCCATTAATTAGTCTATGCCCTGGAGAGAGAGTGGGAGAATCAGCAGCAATGTTAACAGTGTTACGCACCAATGAGAAGGGGAGCCACAAGCTCTGCTAGCAGTTGCTGAAGCAGGTGGTTTGTGCTGTCTAGGCCTCTGGTGCCATCTTACCTGGAGCTGCCCCACTAAACTATATCTGACTCGGTGCCGGGGTTTACATGTTTGCACAAAACACTCATACAAATGTATAAAGACAAGCACACACACGAGGGACTCACAGGCGTCAAGTGAGAAACATCTGTCAATAGCCAGTCCCCCTTCACTTCCCAGCTGTGTGTAACTTTGAGACATGACATGGCTGGGTTACATCAGCCACTCGGCTGGTAATTAACCTTATGCCAGGCTTATCTTGGAAGTGTTACCCCCACCCCTCTTCTTTTAGATAACAAATTGAAGTCTCGGAGATATCCCTCTCTATTCAAGCACTAGGAACATTGTTCTGATGGTGGGGGGAGATAGGGCTTCATGCAGTACTGTCTCAGTTTCTTCTACCCCTGTCGCTCTCTGGATGAGAATAAAGATTTTAAAGAGAGCTCTTCATTGTAAATACCTGATAATTTGAGAAAATCCCTAAAGAATACAGAGAGATATGTGATTCTCCAAAGAAGATGCCTAAACTATAAATATATAAAGTGTCCCCTATCACTTATAGGTCAGACACCAACTTGTATTGCAACTTGCACAACGACAAAAACAATGTCAAAGTTCAATGCGCAAAAAAGGTACAGTGTTAGCGCATAGATTGCCAAAATAAAGAAGAAATTAGCAACTTCATCCAGATGTCATGTTACCATCGCTGCCAGAGGCAAAAATCAGTATCTACTGGAGTCATTTGACCGAGGAGTGAATGTCGATTAAATCCATTCCCATTGCAAAAGCCAGAAGTAAGAGTTAGTTGAAATGGGCTTTAGAAAGGTTTCTGAGCTGAGTAGCTTTGTCTCAAACTTCTTGCTCACAGTAATAGTCACACATTTTCAACTCAATTACTCGCCATGTTACGCATCACTGGTTAAAGTGGATGAAAAGTTCAGGAGCAGGCAAGTGTTTATATATCAGGAAGCGATGTGTCATTAAAACAAAACCCCACATTAAGAGGTATAGCTGAATTACATACTGTAAACACGGAGACTGATCCGAATCACATTAGCTTCATTAGAGAAAACACAATCCAGTTAAGTCCAAGTGCTAATTAGTAGTGTGAAACTCCCTGGGCTCGGTCTCTGTGAGTCATGTTTTATTGTGTTTCCAGGGCCCTTTAAGAGCAGCTCCAAATCTCCTCTGAGAGCTGTGACTAACATCCTAAGAAATGTCCCCAGCCACTGGTATCAATCTTCACCATTAAAGCTGGACCATGTTGTGGCGCAGCCCGGGCTGGAGGCCTCGGTGGACATCCAGGGCAGGGAGAGGAGACTGTTATTGTTATTCCCCCCAATTGCTTTTTTTGGGGAGGGGGGAGAAAGGCATTTGCACTCATGTTGGTGGCAGTGCCGATTGAGTCAAATGCCAGATGAAATTAAGAATGATTGGAGGGACCATGCAGCTGACGGTAAAAAAACGCACTAAAATGGGTCAGCGCAGACAATGAAGGCTCTGTAATTAAAATGATGTGACTAGCAAGAGAAGAGCTGTGTGAGGGGCCAAACAAGCGTGTGTACGTGGAGACACATTTTTGATACAGATTTAGGAATAATTGTGGAAACTTTAGGACTGGAAACCACATGATTTATGAAAGATAAAAACTCCTGAAACACATTAAAGTAGTATTAAATGTCCTATACAGCACTGTAGCAGTATCCCCGGCAGCAATGTTACAGTCAGGAAACTGGCATCTCACTTCTTCACATTTCCAGAAAACAACCATACACTTCTAGAAGGGAAATCAATGGGGAACCATAGAAAATTCAGCTTTAAATTGCTTTAGGAGGCTTTTATTAACAGAGTGTTCACAGTTTAAGGTGCTCTGTAATATGAGTCGCAATAAGAGCCAGACGTGTCTACATGGCAGAGCAAACAGTGGGCACTCTGTGTTTTTATTTCTCTTTCTGCACCACCAGCACATTTCTTCAATAACTGTTTAACAGGAGAGAATTAAGAGCTTACATGGAGGCTGATCCCGAAGTGAAAAGACTCCACTGTCTGTGTAATTGCAGGCAAGCAGAAAACCAGGCAACCTTGCATGTGAATGGGCATGAATATGAATTTCTGCGTTTTTCTGTAAAATGCACAGCCCTGCCTTTTCTGAATCGAGGGTACTCTTACAATCACAACTTAAACAACAAGCATCAGCATACACTGCCCATTTCTTTTATTTTTCCACCTGACACAAATGTAATTTTGATGCTTTGGTTTTTTTTCCTTCCCCTCACATTTTAAATCCCATCTCAGGAATATTTGTATGAAAGACTGTCCAGCGGGAAATAAGGTGTTTTACAGCTATTATAGCAAACAAAATTATTTCAACCTCAGGGCGAACACAATATTGCACCAACATGACCCCATTCCACCCCGAGTATGATGGAGTTACCGCACCGATCCTATCAGTAAACATGAACTGGACAACCAAGATCCACAGGATACATGCTGCCATCCCTGCATGCATACAAATAGGAAAACAAGCACTGGTTTATTGTTTTTCATCTAAATATTGAATACTGCTTTGTCAATGTTCATTAAATGGATATTACACACAGAATGACTGTATTTAAAAAAAAAAGGCGATTCAAAGAGATTTGTTAATATGTGTTAAATTCTGTTTCAAGGGAGGGCTCTTTGGTTTTACAGTACAATCAAAAAGTCACAATACCAGTGCTGTCTGTCAGCAGGTAACCAAATTGGGCACAGTCTTTCTCCCCACTGAAAGCCACCAAACTAATTCAATCAAGCGCCCAAGCTTTTCCAGAAACATATCAACTGCTGACAAGCGATTTTACAGTTCAGCTTGAGCTCAGTAATCACAGCCTAGCATGTGTTCTCTGGAACATGACACTTGTGCTAATATGGTCTCCACAGCTCTCCATAAAACACAGCAAAAACACCACAGTTAAAGCTCAACCTGCAATCCTGAGAAAAAACCCACAGTAATTTGCTATGTATTATTTTATGCAATTTCCTTTAAAGCTTGGCCCACCTCCAAGTTTAAGCCTCGCTCCTTTGCTAGGGAGATTGGAGACGCTAAAGACCAGCCACGTTTTTATTTTCCGGCAATTGTGGTCGGCCCTGTTAAAGCCTCTGGAAAAGTTATCTTTCTGACTCCTGAGGTCCTCCTCATCAAATACATGCTCATTTACAACCCAATTCAGCATAAACACTCTGTAGCTGCCTCTCTGGTGATCACAAGGCCTATTCACACCCAGCAGGCCGCTGTGCATGCAGCGCAGAGCTGACATATATAGATATATTCCCTCCTATGTGTGCAGTAGTCAATTTGTAAGGCGACTCTACAACACAGCATGTCCGCACAGTCGGCTCACAAGCTGTGTTCTGATCTGTAGGCCAAATCGATTGGTAATTCAGTTTAAAGCTGAAATCATTACTCCCCCAGCCCAGCACTGTCTTCCACCATTAGGACTGCTAGTCCTCAACTACACCAGGTAGCATTGAGGGGGAAGTTAATTGTAAGCATCTCACTCTTCCTTTGCCTCTCAGTGTGAGTACCTTCACAGTCGTGCAGAGCATCCAGCTTTAGGAAAAGTGCAAGTCTTATCTGGTATCTGAATCAAGCTGATGACAGTTTTGTTCAGGCTGTGTGCTGATGTATCTCTTCTCTCACACCACACTGACCCATGTGGTCCGAGCTGTTGTCAACACAGCTTGCTTTGCTATAGTAAATATAAACCTGAAGGAACAGTTTAAGCCCTTGTGGATCACTCATCCAGGTATGTGTTACACTCTGCACTTTAACACCTGCCTTGTTTGGTCTGTACCATCTGACTTTTCAGTTTAATCTAGGCGCAAATAACAGGTGCAAAAGGTGCCGAAGACCACAGTCTAGACCAACAGACAAAATTTGGTTGGACACAAAGATTTGGCCTTGGTCCCTATCACACATTTTGTCTGCAGTGTGAGAACACTTTTTTGAACACTTCCAACTTTCTGAACAATTGCAGGAAGTTGACACATCTTTCAACAATAAAAGATAAAAAGATGCGTAAGCAGATCGCAGGATTGCTTGTAGTCTTTAACTTCAACGATGATGTTACTTTTTGGTAGCACCACTACAATGATATTACAAATTTCGTAAAATGAAAGGGTTCATTAATTTTTTCAGAGCAGAATGCACAGAAAACTCTACAAAAACATTAGCAAATACAATAGCAAATACAATAGCCAAGCTGACAGCACAATAACGTCAGATGAATGCAATGTGATAGGTAGAGGTACCCTACATGGGTGATGACCACAGGACATAAAAATTCTTCCATGCGCTCCATAAATTGCAATGTAAAACAAAAACTAACCAGATAAAATGTAAACAATGAAACTAAGACATAATCCTTGATTCGGATCATGGCCCAGGCTTCTAGTTGTGCAAACACACAGAGGGATCTTACTTGAGAAGATGTCCTCACTAAGGTCTCTAAAAATTTAGGGCAAGGCGTTACAGAGAGAGGTTGTCATGAGCAAACATTAAGCAGAGCCTCTTTTCTTTAAATTACACTACAGCATACAGGAATACTACAACACCCTCAGTATGAAACTAACTCTGCATATCCAACCAAAATGACAAGCTTAACTATCAAAATAAAGGAAAAACCTTAGGCGATTTCACAGTTCAGCAAATATATATTGTGGGTTTTTTTTAAGTCTCCTAGTCATTATAGCAGTGTTGAAAGACAGTAAAAGGGCAGCAAGCACTCAGCATATTCCTCTGGGCTAAATTTGCATTTAGCACTGACACAGTGTTTAAGAAAGATAACATTGAGACGAAAATAGACCAGGATGAAACAACATTTGTAAAACCTTTGTTTTTAAAAGTGTTTGCAAATAAGATTAGTTGAGTTCACTGCATTAGTCCATACATAGAAAAGCTGCCAATCAAGTTATCTGAGTTTTGGAAACTCCCTCATGTTTGACAATGTGTCTCTTCAATTGAATGTGTATT
This sequence comes from Limanda limanda, assembly GCF_963576545.1. Classification (NCBI taxonomy): domain Eukaryota; kingdom Metazoa; phylum Chordata; class Actinopteri; order Pleuronectiformes; family Pleuronectidae; genus Limanda; species Limanda limanda. The sequence continues at coordinate 13,407,301 of NC_083638.1, forward strand.
TAAGCATTCAAGATGAAACATTAGCCAAAAACCCCAAATTGGAACCTCATGATAGCACCACATGAAAGACTATTAGAAGTCATGGCAATTCTCCCAATAGTTGTCCTGCTAGTCCAGTTTGCAGGGCCACACTGCTATCATGGCTACAAATAAAACACTCTTATTTGAACTGTACTTTCCCCATTTTTTTATTTCTTCATTACCATCAAGATTATCTTTTAATGCAAACAACTGTGTCATCGTGTTTTATGCGTAAATGTTGATTTGAGAGCCAACTTCATGACAATACAGTATCACATTAACACTATAACGCTGTAGCATCCCATGCCAGCATGTTACACAATGGACCATAAATATACTGAGGTTCACCATAGCTACTAATGTCTCTGAGGCCTAAGACTTGCAAATGATGCCAAAACAAAGATGGTCTCAGCATTTGTCATAATGGACCCATAGTCTGAGCCCAGTAGTCTCAATAATATGCAGGTCAAGTTTGCTCTGTACTCTCAAGAGCAAATCCTAAAAGAATGCACAAGCTAAATGGGGTGCCATCTTTGATCTGGCGGGGTGCAAAGCCATTGGCCCAGAGCCACAAAGGGGCTTAGAAGATGGAGAGGGCCTCAGAACCACTGTTGAGTTTTCTCACAATGGCTTCTATTGCACGGACACACAGTTCTAGAGGAAACAACATGAGAAAGGCTCGGCTTGGTGGTATAGTCTTGCTTTTGCTGCTAAGCCATGTCTCAATACTTTTTACTCGTAGCAGCTTTGAAGCAACTCCTACTCAAGATGGTATCAGAGGTGAGGATTTGAACCAAGCTTCCTCTGCTTTGCTTGCCACTCTGCTAGAAGAGAGCACAAGGCTGCTGTGGGTTGTAGAGGCTAGCAACTAAAAATGACAAGGTGTCCAACAGAAAAGGAACAGCTTTCTGTCACAAGAAATGGGTTTGTTTTCGGTGGCACTAATGTTCATGGTTGTAGTGCTTCTCTTGGTTTGTCCGGTGCCTATGAGCTCTGGGACTTGGAATCACATAAAGCTCTGTTGAAAGCTTCTGGGAGTAGAGTCCTCTCTTATTGCTTTAGCAGCAGAGATGCATTTTTCTATTCCCTGTGTGCCGTTACTGGCTAATACACTCATTATAACCAGCTTTGAAAATATGCAGTCAAGAGCTTTTAGTGATGGACTCAACACGGTCCTCTATTTCTTATCAAGCATTGGCAGGAGAGGGTGATTTTGTAAATAAAAACAACGTTATGTGATGCATTTATAGAGCAGGAAGAAAAGCCCAAAGTACTGAGACCTAAAACATCAATGTATTCAGTCCAGTAAAGCCTTAAAAAAGACATTGCTTCCTTAATTCAATGGTACTTGATATTGATTAACATTATTAGAAATCCAGTTTGTAAAATGGTCTGGGCCATTAAAAAGAATGATGTATTTAATAAAACCTAGATTTTTTTTATAGTGTACCTTAAAACGTTTACAGCCATTTGAAGCATTTCGCCGTTTCAATCCACTAATAGATGTTAAAACCTTCCTGCATGCGCTGTCACAGTTCTTCCAAGGTTTGTCTTTTCTGTTATTCTTACCTTAAGTCCACAGTAAGCACAAACCGACCAGTTGTTCAATCTCTATAAATCTGAAAAACACAAACTGCTGAGCAGTGACTCATATATCAGTCTATTATATACTACAGGGCTGACTGTATTAAACAAATGGCTGGGCCTGCAGCTGGAAAAGAGAGGCAATATAGAGAGAGCAGAGGTTATTGTCTAATTTAAATCTTGGCTTCTTTCCCAGAGCTGTACCACATTCCAATTTGTGGCTGTGTTGCTTGGCGCTACTGACAGAGGTCCGGCTGCAAATACTCTCGGGCTCCTCTCCAGAAATGTGTCTCCAAACTGACAATCAACAAGTTGGCAGAGATTAACGCAATGACTGGGGCAAATTAGGTGAAATAATGGAAATGCACAAATATGGATATAGGGCTTTGTGCTGTTTCTGCACGTGCCTTTGTTTAACCTCCCACTGTGGTTGCGATAATGCATCTATAATCATTATGACTGGATGTGCAACAACACAGACTCATCAAGAACTGAGGTAAACTGTTCCTGTAATGTCTTTGCGTTCCATAATGAAAAAGCAGCTGGAAAAGACATCTGTGAAAACATAGTAGTTACCTAATGGTTGAGCGGGCTCTTAGAAGCAATTAGCTATTTCAAGCATCTCCTTGGCATACTATTGTCCGTTCATCTGCTAGACTGACAGCACACCAGGACATCATTAGCAAACCTGACGGCTGTCGAGTCGCAGACATTGTTTTTCTGGTGACAGCAGCCATCAGGCTAAGTGCTCCGCTAATGTTTTTAGCAGTAGTTAAACTCAAAATGTCACTTTAACATTTCCTACTTCAAAAGCACTGTGAGATTAAGACACCAGCTTTGAATAATTACAAACACTGAGCCTCAACTCTGATTCCATATCATTGCGCTGACATTTAAAGAGATTGGGAACAAAGACACACTACACATCTTTTAGTCATAACGCAAAAATCCTTTCTTCATCTGCGTAGAAACGACAGGTTGCAGATCAAATGCATGTAGGAACCTGGAGGTCTGCCGTGTGTTCAAGTGGTGCTTTTAAAAGAACAAGGTAAGTTAGCAAAGTGTTCACACGTTGGAAGATAAAACTGTAAAGAGCTCAATGCAAGAATCTTTTCTGCTGATGACACTTTTACTCAAGACTGGAACTTCACATTATCTCTATAAGGCAAAACCAGTGAAATTCCATTTGTCTTACAAATCTTGCATGAGCAATATACGCACAGTGTCAACACAGGAATTAAACAAAAGAGTGTGAATCAAAAGCAGAATGGTACTCAGAGCGCATTCCTCCACCAAGGACAAACAAACCTACACACGTCAGTCTAGCTGTTACAGTGGAAAATAAAAGGATATAGTCTGATAACATAAATTATGTATTTGCTATTTTCAAACTGCTCTTGTTATGCAGTTTCATTATTTCCATGTTTAATATAAGCATTTTTAAATGCTGCGTATGCTGTATGCACAGTTTCTTTCTATTAATAAAATGTGCATGTAGTGTAATAAGTGTGTAATGTAGGTACGTGTAGTGTACTTTTTTCTTCACCAGATCACCAAACATAGTCTGTTTTTTAACAACAAGATCCATACTATGTTTCATGAGACATGGATGAAATGTTCTAAGAATGCGCTATATATGGTAAAATATGTTAAAACAGTAATTCCTGGATCTGACCCTTTAACCTGATCCAAAATTTAATTGGTACTTCGCCCCCCCCCCCATCCCCCTCCTAGTGTGGTACAAATCGGTTCAGTAGTTTTTGCATAATCCTGCTGACAAACAAACAAGACATAGGTGAAAAAAATCACCTCCTTGGCAGAGGTAATATTCGTAAAATGTACAAAGTGGCTCGTCTTCTGAGTTTTGACAGGTTCCTCCAATTTTACTGCAGATGAAAGAGTGTACAAACAAATAACCCTGAAACGGTCTCTTCTCACAATTGAAAATAATTGTGTATGTTGGATTTGTACAACCCTCCTTTACAGCTGTATTGATTGCAGTCTTTTGACCACATCGCCCTCTAAAACATTTCTATCCCATCTCTCTAGTGCGCGGAAAAAAAAGGGGTCACTGACATTTTCTGTATTTGAGCCTTGACCTGTATTTTTAGGATCACGCTGTGAGCTTCCCCACTAAAATAAATGAGAGCGGGGAACAGTCTGCTCTGCTCTCCACACCTTCCTGTGTACATGTTTTCCCATTACTCTTCATTAAGCTCATTCTTGACCCGTCTGTCTGACTCTCTGCCAATACCTACAATTTGCAGAGCATCAGATAGTGGAGCACGATTCTCCAGGTATCATGTTGTGTATATGTGCAAAGGTGATCGATAACTAAATGAAAATAATTGTAATCAACACTTAAACCTTTTACAGCCTAAAATACATATAAATAAAAACTATATATATATACATTTATATGGTGCATTCAGTCAAGAACCCTTGACTGAATGCACCAATGTCACTAATCCAACTAATCAATATGTAAACAAAGCATGTGGTGGGAAAATCGGTGACTTCAACAGGGGGAACCATGCTGTAAAAACGGACTCGTGTCAGAGTGAGAAACAGAATTCCCACTGTCAACTTGTCATCAGCTAATTTACCTGCAGCCAGGGGGGGGGATTCACTTCAACTTCATTCAACTTCGCTAAAGAGATCGACCCAATTAGCTCGCCACATTGACTGACAGCCCCTTGTGTTTGCTTTCCCTAACTCAAATTTCTCCCCATCTTCTAAAATCAGGAGTCATGCAGTTTATGCTGGCTCCAGCTAAAGGCTGCAGAAGTTATTGGAGGGTACTGTACAATACTGATATAATCATGATGTCTTTATTCAAATCTGTTGAGTTTGAAATATTCACCACTGCAATTTGCTGTGACTGATGAGCCAGTGGAAGGGTTGCTTGGGGATAGCTCTCCAGAGCTCTGTAATTGAGCGGATTTGACTTGAGAGAGGTTTTTTTTTTCTGCTGATAACTACACACATTCCCTTTTTAATGTACTTTTCTTTTTTTAGCCTCTCCTAAGAGTCAGTGCACATCAGAATTATGACGCTAGCTGAAACAGCTTTATATAGTGCTGCATGTAGGACAGTTTATATTTCAATTGCTGTCCCTGAAATGTGCTTCGGCATCGTGTTTCCTCCAGTGATTTACCACAATGTCTCTCACTTTAGCCCAGAGAACATTCTATGTTGGTTTGCACTGGTCACTGCAGAACTGTCAGATCTAGAAGCTCAAAGATCAGGGAGAACAACGGCCCAGAAGACTGCCACCGTGGCCTCTGACATCCCACAATACAAACAGCATACAGCATGTTGACGCAAATAGTAATTTTGAATTACAGGATGTTAAGTCTTAAAAATGCAATAGAGGCATTTTGTAAAACTATTACATGGATTTCATCATTTGGCATCTTTTAGATCTCAGTGGTGGGGAGAGTTATTTTGAAAATCAAAGCAAAGTTTTGTTGGAACAGCCGTCGTCAATCTGGTATGAGCAGGAGCTTGTGGTGTTTAATTTAAAATACAGCAGGACGATTTGGCCAAGCAATATATTAAAATAAAAATGACATTAGTCAAAATAAATAATTATAACAATAAATCTCGTAATATAATTTATTATAAGTTCAAAGTTGTGGTTTTAAACTATTCTTCATGAGACAAACGCTTGACAGCAAAACATTTGACACATCTGAGATAGATGGATTATGTGGGAAACCTCCTCACGGTGCATTGATATATTGCTATTGATGGAAATTAAGATTTAGGTAGATATTGTCTGATGTTGTTATTTTTACATTTATTTTAACATCTAGCATCAGTTTATATATACTGTATACTGGTAGGTTTTGACCTGTGACAATTTCACTTAAGTATGGAGAGATGCTGTAGCTGGCACATAAATGTGAGGGATTACAGGGCTTAAAGGGGATGATAAACAATACACTTAAAAGGCTAAGCCATCAAATTGTCTTTAATAATGAGCTGTTTCATTATTACCATGTGCGGATAATTATGAGATTAATACATCAATCCTGGTTTTGGCAGGTTCTGCAGCCAGGAGAGGCTGAATTCACCACATTCCCTGTGTCACAACGCACGAGAACCATTTTTCATTCTCTCACATTAAATCTAATTTTATTTGGTACAGAAAACAAAGTCAGATGCTGTTATTATTCTCCAAAACACAACACTAATGCTCGGGGGCATGATTTGTCATTGTTATTCAGTGCTCACTCACCTCCACTTAAAACATGATCCTTCTGGATTTTAATTAAGCACCAAGGTACCTCCCAGGGGGTTCTGACTTGGCAAAGGAAACTTCTTTGATTTATGTACTACTTTGTTGTCCCTCCTTGAAGCTTGCCTGTTATGGGAGACTGTGCTGATGATGGATTTAAGAACAGGGCAATTATTCTTATTTGTTAATTAGTTTCTGTTAGGGATGGATCCCTCTGAAAATATGAATACAAACCAATAGTAAAGCTGAGGATAGAGCTGTCTCTGTCGAGCTCACGGCTACCCAACCAAAAACAGTGTGTATGTTATAGGACTGGGTAAACTGGGATGCATGTTCATACCCGTCCAGCTAAATACGGTGACCATTCACTGCTGCATCACTGAAGGCTGATAAGAGTGTGAATGCCAGCAGCATAATTGGTCGATTTGGATGCACCCCCACCCCCCTTTTGCCACAACCCATGCATCAGAAAAGCCCACAAATCAGCAAAATACTTTTGAAGGACACTACACTTTGGCATTTCGACAGCTAATGTATTCAACCACAATAGATTGGCTGTTGTATTACAGCAAACATTATTGTAACTCCAAATCCATCAGCAGAAGTGGGCATATTTGCCAATTATCAATCTGCCTATGAGTTAGAAAATGTGATGAGTACTGAACTCCTAAATGCGCTTGAAGGCTGTGCCGACAGAGAATTAATGGTATATGATAGAAAAAGAGTATGGAAGCGCAGTATGAATGTGTGAAGCGTTATAAGTGGTTGGTACGGTACATTTACCATTCATAATCTAAAAGTACACATACAAGAATGTGTAGCCAGAGCTTTTTACAGATCGATGACCATGCTGTGATTTTTAAACTTGTTTACCAAAGCTAATATTGTTGCTTCTCTTTCTAAATGCGTATTACTTACTCAGTAATTGTATACCGTGGATAGCAGCCAGTTTTCAATATAAAATGTAAAGTACCGGCAAGAGTATAATCCAGACTACCCAGGTGTACAATATACTGCTGTTTTTAATAACAGGCTGCATGCACTGCAATAAAAGATGACAAATACTCACTTGTGATGTGATAATGTGCTAAGACTATTTTCTTTATTTGTTAAACCTGGTTATAAAAGGCCCTATAGCTGTTGATTATGGTGTTAATCTAAGGACCGAAGTTTCTTCTACTTGTTATTCATTAATGACAAAATAAAAAGATCTAAATCATTCTTCTCACTTAGCTTCTTCATCATGGCCTGCTATGCAAAATATACACATCAACGAAGTCAAGAGCAGCAACGGGAGACACATCCCATGAAAAGAGTTCTAAGAGATGGTCAGCCACAGTTGACACAGGAATGGTTTCAGAGGCGGACCTTGTACGTAGGCTGCTCTCCTAGATGCATATCAGAAGCTAATGGAGTCTCGGAACTACGGGGGTGCTGCAGGATCACTACGATTAGCTCGTGGAACTGCTGAAGGTCACCACTGCTGAGCTGAGCAGCCACAAGCCTTCATAAAACCATGCAGCGTATCATTATTTTCAAAGTGTTTCATTATGGACGGTTAACCTTGGCTAACTCCGACCTAACACTTTAATCAGCGGGCTGTAATGCCTTTGAAACAGTGTAATCATTCAGCTTCTCGTCTTGTTTATCAGCGGGAGACACACAACCGTAAGGTAAACTATTAAATAAAAAGAGGGGTCTTTCTCAAGGCTGCTCAGGTATGTGAAAAGTTACACCATGAGTCAGAATCTCCGCAGATGAGGAAGCGGATCAGTTTCCTTGAAAGGAATGCCATTTGAAATAATCGTCAGGGGCTGTCCGGCCAGGGAAACCCTGCCAGTGCTCACAGACCTTGATCTTACATCTACTGCTGCCATCCCGCACTATGAACTCAAGTGAAAAACCACAAGCCAGAAAGAAATACACACACACAGGTCACAATAAACAAGGCTGTGCTGTGAACGAGCCTTGAATTACACTCGTGGAATGATCAGAGGTTGCCTCGAATATTTCATGGACCTCATTCACAATAGAAGCTGATGTTTCAGGGACTGAACGTTTATTATGTGGAGCTTTTACTGAGGTCATGTCAATTGTTCCTTTTTATCATATGACTTTAAAAAACTAAGGAGGTTAATAAAAAATGTGAAATGTAATGGAAAATCTGAGAATAGGGATAGTGGGGTCACTTTCAAATTCAAGTTAAGGCAACATTTGGGTAATTATTAGGGCTAGATATTGGATTTGGTATATCAGGGTGCTATTGTGTAAAACGCACTAAACTACAAGAAGAGTTTTTTTTATTTATTCAATTATAACATACTAACTGCACATGCCATGTAGGAACCAGTGCCTGATTGGGACTGGATTTTGGTTCCTATTCGTAGTAATTGTAATTACTGATGTAATGAGTTAAAAGTGTTTCATATTGGTTACTCTCCAAAACATCTTTCCTCAACAGTGTCCAGTCCTGAGAACTGAAATGTGAGCTATGTTTTTATGGTTTTGGTTAGACAAGTCAGAGTTGTTAGTCAGGAGATAATGATGATAATAATAATAATCCTCTCGGATCAATACTGAACGGGCCAGTGCTTCCTGCCTCATGCTTGCAAAAGTCATGCATGCTAAAGTGTGCAGTCGACACAAATACAGAAGTACTTCAAGGTGAGAAATTGTATCGGTGACTTTGCAAAGAAAGGCAGTAAATTACAGAACAGAAATAGTAAAGATAACATACATCATATGACATAGGTTTCTAAGGAGATACACGTTTCCCCAGAGACAATCTTCCATCAGTGAGCTGTTTTAAGATCTTGATATCATTCCAACTGAGCATAAACTATAACAAAAAACAAACTATTCATGCCAGAGAAAACTGCTTTGGTCTAAGGAACATATTTCAAAATGATTAATTCAAACTGTGGGAGGTTTAGATTGCTATGAAGCTCAACAGCGTTCATTTTCATTATATTATCATCCATAATGTTGAAAGCATACAAAGTAGACTTACCACAAGCTACGAAATTGTGAAACAATCTAACGTGCAATGTTAAACGATACCAAATGCAACCAGACTACCCATGATCCTCAGGTGAAAAAGCTGCTTCTCGGATTGGTACAGCTCCCCATTACCATGGAAATGTTTACAGCAATCTTTTCTAGACAAATTCTAACTTAATGAAAGGCCTCCAAGTTTTTTGTGTGAAAAAGGGTTATAATGAAAGTTAGTCTTCCTGGAACCCTGCAACAGGTTTCTCCAACATTCCCGCCTACACCACCCATTTTTTTTAACTCTTTGTCCATGAGGTGTGAGGGATATTTGCACACCTGCTACTATTGTCAGGTCATTATAGTACAACTTGGTAACAAGCTGCATTATGGGAGTGTGTGATGTAGGCGTGGACCTGAGAAAAGGGGAATTACTCATAGTGTAACATAAAACACAACACACACACACACACACTAACATATACAGCCCATAATGAGATAGTGAAACAGAAATTCAGATTCAAACTGATACATGAACAATGGCGGGAGCAGTGACTAATATGTATATGAACCATAAATCAAACCATAAACGCATAAAATGAAACCTAAACCCGAAATGTGTTCTAGTTTGTTTGACAGTACTAATTTATGTGTTACAGGAATAATAAATTCATTCTGCATTTACCCAATTGGAAGCCGACTTAAACAAAAATGACAAACTGCTGGAGGAAGAAGTCTGATATAAAAAGAGAGAAGCAGTGAATTCAACTAGTCAGCTGCAGGAAATATCATCCTTAACTGTGTGAGAGAAGGAAGAACATTCGTCAGTGGCCCGTGCTCCTTGAAAAGAGCCAAGGGCTTAAGTCAAGTTAAAAGGAAAACAGCAGAATGTTTTGATACAGCTCCGTGAGCCCATTAAGAGAATTGGACATTAGATCTATGAAACATGGAATGGTTGCCTCTCTTGAAAGCTTTAAAAATGAATGTGCCTTAACAGCGAGGCTAACCACTAAAGGGACACAACACTTATTGAATCAGCCAACCAGGAGTGATTGACTGGTCCTTTTGAAAACTGCTTAATTCACGGTAAAAGCGGCTTTCTGTGGCACAGGGAGCTTTTTTTTCTCCCCCTGCCTTTTAATAAGTCAGCAAGGGTGAGGCTGTCAAAGATGTACTGAGCCAAAACCAGATTAAAACAGTTTATCATGGTGGAAATAGAAACTATCTTGTTCGATTCAAAGGAGCACAGCATTCACACAGAAAATAAGACTCCATCTTTCTCAGAGAGGAGTTCAGTCTCTGTGTGACTCATGGTTTAGTTCATCTACTCACAGAAAAACACATTTGTTTATATGTTTGAATACCACATTGGAGCTGATGCCAATGTGGAAAGATCTTTTATGCTATAATATACATGGTTTAATCACCAAAATAAAGGTAAGTGTGTCATGTTTCGTTTTCACTGAAGCATCTAATCACATATTTTGGAGAAAAGTAGCAACAATGCAGAGAGTCATTTTGATTTATTGATGACAGATTGTATTGTACTACACATCTCAACTCCACTGTTAATCTGATGATCTGAAAATGGCAAAAAAAAAAAGAAACTGTGAAGACAAACCAATGATCGGTTACAGTGCACTTAAATAGCTGTTCGAATGTACGACTTTGGATGTCAAAACAAACTGTTTTTCCTCAGGCAGTTACATGGTGTGATGGATGGTGTAGCAACATTGTGTACATGATCAAAATCCTATAACAAATGTGTCTCTCCTGTGCATTCATCCTCTTTGCATCACTGAAGAGATGTTTTCTCCAACAACCATGTAGCTGCACATTTTCCAGCAAGAGAAGGCTGCTTTAGTTCAGTGGGGAATAACGCAGGACAGGGTTAAAAAACAAGCCCAACACACATGGTGGACCCACTGTACCAAGACATCCAACATGTAGGCATTCAAGTCTTCTAATGGTTTTACTGTACTCTATATTTGGGCCCTAATTTGTCCCCGGTCATGAGATCAGAACCTAAGGCACAGGACCGACTTGTTCTTTGTCTGCGGCCATGTCAGATGGACACGTGACGCCCAGTGTTTCCTCAAAACACACCGGTTGTGAAACAATTTTTGAGTGTGTGGTCTGCCCTAAATGAACCACGCTGAGTAAGGCACAAGAAGTAATGAAGAAGATTTATGAGCAGCGATAGCAGGATTACAGAGGCTCTTTACGAGTGCTGATCTGGGTAATGGACTATGTCTGCATAAGATTTCAGAGCCTCATTGTCAGATCCATCTCATAAACAAAGCAGACAAACTGGTCTTGTGTTTCTCACAGGTTCAGACGGTGGATTCACATCATCAGATTATACTGGTAAAACAGGCCCGACTGAACTCATACAAATTATGGTACTTGTGCACATGCATAAATGACATATCAACACCTTAACAGGATCAGCAGAGTGATGAATGACAGCTGTGATAGCGTGGTGCCACAGGAATCAGAAAGAATGCTTTTGTTACCCGTGCCAGTTTGGCTGCAGGATCATTTGCTCATTCTCAACGCTTTTCAAGTTCAACTTAAACTCGAGCAGGTGAAGTGAATGATGTGAATTTTGCATCTTTGCTTCGCATTATTTGTGCCACCTTGCACAAGTGGCATGAAAAGCATTTGGGTCTGTACATTGACTTTGTATGTAATCTCATCGTGCAAAACATTTACTTTGCGTTGGATGTGAATGCAGCATCAGACTCACTAGAACAAAGCTGTTACAGGTCTAGTTTGGGTCTCCTCTTCAGAAACTGAAAATCACTGTAAAGCCCTATAATGCCAGTTTTCAACTATTATGCCTCTGTCACTGATTTGTGTAAAATCATAACAACCATCATTAACTATGTTCAAAGGAAACCCATGTTAAGACACAGTACAGGAAGTGCAGAGCTGTGTATTAAAACAAGGTAAGCATCTGCTCTGTAGAGAGATACATGTAGACAGAGCCGTGATTCTTAGTTGCAGGAAAACTCAGAGTTACCGTGTGTGCATGTGTGTGTTCTAGTGAGTGAACTAAAAATAACACTCTAATCTGGGTGGGAAAATTAGGTGTTTAACAAATCTCCTGACAGGCTACAACTAAAAGGCTTAGCAACACACGTCAGCTATTCACTTTTAGGACATTTGAACATTTAACATGCACCTTGGAGTCATATCCATCAACTGATGAGTTTGACAAAGCAGGCAGCCTATGGGGTTAAACACACACACACACACACACGTTCAGTTGTGTTTGGATATGTTTAGAATGTGTGTGATGAAATGGCACCAGCTGTGTACACTGGAGAGATGCACAAGGCCCCCTGGTTGAGCAGAGGGTTAACCCCTTCCCTCCCAATGGAGCAGGAGGGACAGCAGGGAGAAAAGAAGCTTGGCCCACAATGTTTTGGACACAACAGTTTGCTGCTGTAGAAGTACGGCAACTCACTAAGATCAATGCCCCAGTTGCTTAAAACTTTGTTGTTTTTGGTTTCCATACATATACTGTACATGGGTCGGTTAGAGCCACATGAACCATGAACAGGCTACTGTTACACTTACACATTTTACAGGCTCCATTAAGTCGTCTGATAATTGCTGCTGTAGTCCATCATCGTGTCAAGTCTTGCAGTCTGGACAACTTCCTAATCATTGTGTTCAAAGCGCAGTCAGTCTTTCATATCATGGGTGAGCGGAGAATAAAAGACATAGCAAATACAACCGCATATACAAATTCTCCAGACTGCTTCATCTGAGTTCAGGACTGAGCGCAAAAAAGAGGAATATTTACAGCAATAAATAATGTGTTTTACTATACATCTGCATTTATTTAGCTTTTAGCAGCGGTTTCTGCTCACGCCAGCACAAAAGTGTGGTTTAGTAAAAAACAACTACAAACACACAATGAGCATCTTAAACAGAGGTGCAACTGGAGGTTCTGTTTACAATGCAACTAACCAAACTGTTCAATGTTGCTCGAACAAAAGAATCCAGTCAACAGTAATTAAAAAGCTCAATCAGATTTCATGATGAATGCAACATTAGTAGTTTTCCACAGCAGCATGTTCAGGTAGGTTACCTTGCTTTGCTAGTCTATTATTAAACAAAATCATTACCTCCACCGAGGAAGTTATGTTTTCACCCCTGTCCGTTTTTTGTAACCTGTCTTTGATTGTTGAAATCTTTTACGAAGCAAAAGAGCAGTACATCCTCTCACAATCCTCAACATCAGCATTGACACAGCAGCTAATGCTACATATTTTTAGCAACTTTCCATCTTCAATGTGCTGTGGAGCTACTTGTCCCCATACTTCTGCTAAAGTGCCATTAATAAGCTGTGATGTTTGGTCGATTACCAACTACGAAGAGTTACGGTGACTAGATGATGCCAGTGCAAGTTTTGCAAATAAACCTGAAGTGCTTGCACCAGCCCATGAGAAGAGTTTGTATTAACATCTGTTGGTGATTTCAGTCTCTCTTTGACTGGAGGTAATGAAAGCCCACACTAAATGGATACTGTATCTGAAACATTATTAAACCTGAAGAAAAGACCAGATGGCCATAAATGTGGGAATAACACAGGGTCTCTTTCATGAAACCATTAAAGTTAATCAAATGTGACTTCAACAAATCCAGAAACCAATCAAATCCAAACAACTCCCTGTCTTTAGTTAATGCTGTGTCTGACTGAAGAGCTCACAACCAGAGAAATCACTGGCATCACCAAAATAATACATTGCACTTATGACAGCTGCATGAACAAAAGCACACCGCTATACACTGCATGGGTTTTTATGCACGCGGCTGTAATTTCTCCAGGTCATCATTTTGACATATGTATGTATGTCACTTTAAGTTACCAATAACAGCCAGTAAAAAAAGGGTCCTTAAGTGTAACTGATCCGTGCTCAACCTTAAGTCAAGATAGTTTAAGAGAGCTCTGGACCCTGCTGTGACAGCCCCATCACCCACCTGAACACTCCTGCATTTAATGTTTAAAGATCACACACATAAACCTTAATGTTTGCTTTAAGCAGAGTCGATAAAAAGAGCAGAGATTAATTCTGTCAGATTTCAGCAGAGCAGTGACTTCTTGCTGAACATCAGTCGTCTGTGTGAAATTTGTGGTGTGTTTCTCTTCAGGACCCCCCCCCCCCCCAAATCTGTGCCAAAAAACAGGCGGCTTCATTAGTCATGACTGCAGCACCTAATTAAGTTTGTGCCACTCGTTTGGATTTTCTGTAAATTTAAAAGAATCTCTGATGTTTTCAAAGCGCTCTGGGCCCTTCTGTCTCTGTTGTCATTAAAATCGAACATTTCCTGTGCCAGCGCTTTTTTTGAGGTTTTCAAATCAAAACTGTGAATCTAGTGGAAATTGTTTTTTTTTCAAAAAGGTGCAGTGACAGCTTATAAATAGATGTAAGACGTGAGGCTTTGGTTCCGTGGGACTTGTAAACATGCCACATCTTTTGGATGACTAACGGCTGCGCATTGTGCTACCTTTCAGCAAGTTGATTCAAATTAACTGGAGGCTTATTTGAAAGATGCATGCAAAACAACACCATGGAAAGGCTTTGTCATTTGCATGAAACACATCCTTTATATCCTCCTGTCTCCCCAACATAACTGCTAAGAGATACTGGATAAGCACCTTCTTCGCCAGTCTCCCTCTCGCTCTCTCTGCCTCCTTTTTGCATTGTGGCCAATTACTGTTGCAGTTGGAAAAATTGCGCTTGACCCGGGGAATTTATGAGTGGGAATAAAATCGCACTCTTACACCGATTCAAAGCAACGTAGTTAAAATTTCTCAGGGCTGATGAAGACATGATGAAATTGGGCACATATGACAAGTTGGCCACTTGACAAAGAGCTGATGAAATAGTGAGAAACCTGGTAACTGTTTTGAACAGCATCAGATTGCAAGGGGCTGAATAATTTGGGAGGGGGTGGTGTGTGTGTCTAGGTGTGTGTGTGTGCGAGGGAGAGAGGTAGAAGGGGTGGGGGATGTAGGGGTACCATTGTTTAGACTTTTTTTTTTCAAATCAGCATGTCGCTGTTGTGTGATTTTTGCTTGTCATAGTGAAGTTCTCTCTCACCGGGGCACATGGGAGTCAAGCTGCTGATGGATCACTGGCCAATAGTTCAAGTGTTACATCACTGACAAAAACATCACAAGCCATCAAATGGGTTTTACATAACCTCTGCCTCACAATTGAGACTTTCAAAAAACACCTGGAAACTCAGAAACCCCAGCGCTTGTATTCAGTCGTAACAAAGTCGATACACTAACACTAACACTTGAATGCAGAAAGTATCGGCTCTGCAGCAACATTGT
The DNA here is from genome assembly GCF_963576545.1 of Limanda limanda. Taxonomy (NCBI): domain Eukaryota; kingdom Metazoa; phylum Chordata; class Actinopteri; order Pleuronectiformes; family Pleuronectidae; genus Limanda; species Limanda limanda. The sequence goes on from NC_083638.1 coordinate 13,422,495, forward strand.
GTTGGGTGCATCATGTGGCCGTTTCTGTTGGTATGACAGGCTGAGGGTTTACTGATGCCATGGTTAAGTATAAGTGCACAACACAGCACAATGCTGACAATGAACGCATTCATAACAGAACAGATATAGTCTGTTTCTCTTTGACTGCGAGTGTGTGTCTGTGTGTGTGTGTGAAGCAGTGAAGTTGAGAACTGATAATGCGAGAAAGCAGTGTCTGCAACACTGACACACAGCAGCCTTGACTTACTAAAACTGGCTAAATACTTAAAATAATAAAGTTGCCTCTAATATGCGAGAATGACACGGACGTTATTTTGTGCACTCACAGAAATCTGCATGCAAAGAGCAATCACATGTGTCTGTAACACACTGTTTAACCACAATCATGTTGAGGGTCATGAAACTGGATCACAGCCGTGCAGAGCGGTTTGAGATTATTTGACACCAGATCCTCTGCATCAGACTTCCATCACATTTGAGTGCTTGTTCAATGCAGGCTACTGATGCAATGACCAGGCAGCGTGTGGAACTGTGCAATCCAACATCGGCTCCTGTGCACGACTTGTACTCTTCATCACACTGAACCAGAGGACGTGTGTACATACTCTCATGGTGTCTTCTTTTAGAGGTGTTGCTTATTAAGTGTTAACTGCATATTTCTTCCTGTTTCTTTCCACATGCTACTGCACTGTGCACCACTATGCTTTGAGTCTTTTTCTGCCATTTACCGAATCAAATTTTTTCTAGATTGAAAATATTCCGGTCACACTCTGATTTATGTCCCTTGGAATAATTTGACAGAGCCAATTATTTTTCAACACTTCTACTTGTGATAGAATAACATAAGAGAAATGTCTTAGAAATATACTCAATATGTATTCAAATATTTTCACCATGTTCACACAGATGTGACGATAATTTAAATGGATGAATCTGGAAACTTTGAACAGACCCCCCAGACGTCCTCGGACCCACCACTTGAAAACCACTGCTTTAACTTATCTGTTCTTTGTATTGTTGTTACTCTCCTCATCCCTATACCTGTAGATCTATGTCTATGTAAGTACACTACATTCAAGCTGGCTGTGTGACAGTGGATCACTCGGCCACTTTACTAGCATTGTGTTGTGCTTTTCCTTTATTACACAGCAACAACAAAGTTTGTGGCAAAGCAGGGCAACGTCCATTAACTTCAGCATCGGCGATCGGTCAAACCATGAGGGCAGGGGACGGGAATCAGCATCTCTCTTGTCCTGGGCTCCATGTCCAGCGGTAAAGTGTTGGATGAGGGGAGCCGAGGAGCACGATGGTCTCACACACGGACACACACAAACAAGAGGAGGCTTCCCGAAACTCACCTTGTTGAAGTTGTAGTAGCCCAAACAGTGGGCAAAATCCATGTTGGCCGGCTCTCCGGGGATAGTGGTCCCAGCGGCGGTGGGATAAAACCTTACATCCATGGTGAGGGTGCGAGTGTCGGAGCAGCTGGAGCCGGAGCCCGGGGACTTTCTGCCGGTTACAATCCAAGCGCCTCACGGAGGAGAGACGGGGGGAGAGGCGGCGGTGCTGACCCCGGCTTCTGCTCTCTTCTGGGGGGGGGGGGGGAGGTAAACGAGACGAGCCGGAGGTCAAAGTTTGGATAGTCCTCCTCTTCACGCCTGGCTCATGTCTGAGGGAGTCCACATGTACGGTGGACTGTGCCCAGCGCGCTGTCTGTCAGGGAGCTGCCGTGTATACAAAGGAGCCACGAGACCGGCGACTGCGTGTGGGTCCACCTCCTTTTTCTTTTCTTTTTTTTTTTTACCTCCCTCCTTCACATACAGGAAGAATAAAAAAAAATAGAACCACTTGTGATAAGGAGTGAGACAAAACCGTATCCTCCGCGGTTCTCACAACTTCATCCCTCCAACTTAGTTCACTAGTTCACAAAGTGTCAGTCCGCAAGAGCCCATGCCGCGTCTGTAGTTTCTGAACAAGCACAACAACAGTCCGTGGTGAGATACTGTGGTACACACGCTGGTGTCCCTGTGCAGCCCTTAGCTCTGCCTGTCTGTACCATAGGTCTGTACCACAGGTCTGTACTGGTCTGTACTGATGAACAGCCAGGAATGTGTGGACCAGCCAGCCACGCCCCAAACACACCAAGCCCCGCCCACGAAAACACTGCATTTAAGTCCATGTGACAGGTTGGAGTAGGATCGTTAATTATAACCACGGCAGTCTGCGGTGTATGTGTAAGTGCACATGTTGTTTTAAAAATATTCAATCAGTCCTTTGTGTGTTTTGTTGTCGGGTTGTGTCTTGCTTTGGAGACAGCTAATACCGAAAGTCTATACATCTTCCCGCCGTAAACTAAAAACACACCTCTTCTGACTATACCTTGAATAAAAGTTTAACCTAACAATTTAGTAGCACTTCAATGGCACTTACTTATAGCACTTTGTAGTTTGGCTTTCTTGAAGAAATAGTACTTTCTTGGTTCTTGTTGTTCTAGGTTTGTACACTCATGGTTGAATGCACTTATTGTAAATCGCTTTGGATTAAAGCGTCAGCTAAATAAAATGTAATGTAATGTAATGTAATACACAAGGGGCTCAAACTCAGAATTCCCAGACCCCGGAATGAAAGGTTGCAACTGTATCACCCCCTCAAGTTAGAATTTCAACTTGAAACGTCGGGGGAACCTCACCACCCCCGACTTTCGAAATCTAAGATAGCGGCTCCGTATATCTCTGTAGTGAAAGCTGTTGTTTTTACTGTTTGTTCGCACTTCTGTCGTTAAATGTCTTACGTAATGTCCAATTATTGTCAGTGGATGTTTTACTACTGTGTTAAATTGTGTGACATGTAGCGTAATGCATTATTATGAAATGTTTTAGCTAACAGTGGCTAGCTGGCTAGCACGACTGTGCAATTCCGCCCCAGTGCAAAAAATACCGGCCGTACAGCCCGGCACACATAGTAGCGGAAACCAAACCGGACGCCAGCTTTGCGGCATTTCTCCGACCTAAAGAACCAACCAAACAACTTTAGCTTAACACCCCCCGCCAGCGGAACGAGGTAAGAAAGCTGTTTTCTATGTCACGTTAACGCGTCAGATATGTCTCACGTGGTAATTTGTTTGTTTATTGTATTTTAACGTTCGTGTTTGGTTTTAACGATTAAAATCTTTTTGTAACTTGTAACTTTAAAATGTCTCATCCAGCGTGTAACAAGCCAATCTTGGCCTTGTGGGTATTATTCGTGAGATTGGGGGAAGTAGACATTGCCGACGCTAATGCTAAGTGAGCAGTGAAGCACTGGGGAATAAAGCTGCGTATGTTCGCTGCGGTTCTGTGATAAAACGCCCCGTTCTCGATTTCAGAGTTGGCTTCGGCTGTTTTATTGCTATCAACAAGCTAAGGCTAAGCTTAGTATGTTAGCATAATACAAGCATACTTGGTGATGTAACAAGAGAATACTATCACAGTCGTGTATAGGAGTTAAGCTATTTGACTGCTTCAACCATAGACTGAATAAATAAAGATGGACGACATCTCCCACTATACGAAATGAAGCCAAACTATTTCAGATACGAGCGCTGCCTTCTTACGCATTTTGAGCCAGAGTCTGCTCAGTAGCAATCTGAGGATGACACCATGGTAGTGAAAACTGAAAAAAGTAAAAATGTGAGTCAAACCCACTGTCCAGAGCAGTCACAGCATGGTCCACAGCTACCCACTGACCATTATATGACTTAAAGGCTCTGGGTGCACAATTCCTGTTGCCACTACACTATCATCGCCATCACTCATGACTTTTTTTTTGTGATGTGGATGCTGGGGTAGTTTGCAAATTGCTTGCTGGTGTTGTTATGTTCAAAGATTAATGTTAAGCATCACCTGGGGTCCAGATCTCCATTTGACCTCATTATTCACACACATTTTTTTTTTAACTTATTTTTTATTTGGTTTTCAACAAAACAATATGCATGTCCAGACAGTTACTTTCTTTGTCCATTTTTCAATTGTATACAATATTGTTATACATGGCATTCAAGTATAGTGTGCAATGCATAGAAGAAACAACAAACATCAAACAGTGCTCACTCCAAGAGAAAAAGAGGGGGGATAAAAATAAGAATAGATGATTGATTGCATACATAATATATTCAATTAAACGAGGAAAGAAAAAAGCAAAACAAGTAAATGAAAACAAAACCAGGGATAAAGAAATAGTTATTGTCCACTCCAGAATGTAGTTTCATAGGTGCTATATATGCTTTTCCGAGAGGATGGTGTATGGTGTACGTAAGTAGGGAGAGTTGACAGATAGCCGCACAATCAGAGGCCCAGAGCGATATTAATTAGTAACCCTCATTGTATTAAAAAACGCATAGACAGGACCCCATCGTTTAGTAAAGATAGACTTTTGGAGCCTTAATGAATATGTGATTTGCTCCATTTGGTAGATGTCCCATACTTTTTGGGTCCATATATTATATGTGGGTGGGTCTGGTTTTAACCATTTGATGGTTATACATTTCAATGCTGCTGTGAGTAGTATGTTTAGCAGGTATTCTTTGGCCCTCCCATTCAGGCCTTCAGGTATTGCTCCCAGTAGTGCTACTGTGGGGTCTTGCGGGATGTCCTGTCGGAATATCTCTTTGAGGGCATCAAAGACTTCTCTCCAATATGTGTTTAACTTAGGGCAGAGCCAGAATATATGTGTGTGATTGGCAGAAAGTGTTCCACAGTTCCGCCAGCACAAGTTGGAATGAGTCGGGCCTATCTTGGCTAATATTTCTGGTGTTCTGAAGAATCTGGTAATTATTTTCCATTTAAATTCTCTCCAGGTGTTTGAATTTGTAGCTAGGTGTGCCTCTGTGCACATCCCCTCCCAGGTATTCTGTGGTATGACCACGTTCATTTCCGCCTCCCATCTCTGCTTTATCTGTAGGGAATTATGTAGGTCCATAGATAGAAATATGTTATAGAGTTTACTTATTGTTTTCTTATCTTCGCTCCCCATCTGTATTTCTATTAAGAACTCCTCTAGAGGGGTTCGTTTTAAAAGCTTTCCCCACTCTTTGTGTGATGTTAGAAAAGTTCTCAATTGTAGATATCTGAAGAAATCTGTTCTGGGGAGATTAAAATCCCTTTTCAGCTGCTCAAATGTCTTGAGGTTGTCCTCATTAAATAGTTGATGCAGGTAGACCAATCCCGTATCTGACCACTTTCTAAAGCCAGTGTCTAGATTGTTAGGTGTGAAGGTCTTCATAGATCCAATACTTGTGAGTGGTGAAATTAACTTTGGAAGCCCGAAAACAGTCTGTATTTTGTTCCAGATTTTAAGAGTGATCTTAGTCCACTCTGCTAGTTCTGTTATGGGTGTATCTAAAAATGGTAAGTTTTGTGAGGGCTCTGGGCATAGGTTTTTCCAATATTAAGCCAGCGAGTGTACGTGCTATTCTGAATCCACGCTATCAAGGGTTTCATTTGTGCTGCCCAGAAGTAAAATTTTAAGTTTGGAAGTTTCAGGCCTCCGTTTACATTAGATAGTTGTAAGGTTTTAAGTCTAATTCTAGGGCGCTTTTTTTGCCAGATAAATTTGGAAATGATTTTATCTAGATTATCAAATACACATATAACTTTGATGTGAGCAACACTGTTTTCTTTCTGTTTACACTTTCTGCACCTTTACTTGATTTTTGTACATAATATATCCAGTTGCACTACCCTTTCATGTGTAGTCAGTCATACAATGTAATCATCCAAATGCACTAAAGTCAGGTCTTAATTTGTAAAATTATATGTTGTGGTGAGTTATCGTTCCAGATTGAAGGGCTTTTTAAGGTAACATCTCTCTCCACAAACCTGAGATCAGCCCCGGCAACATCCCTGTTTGAGAACCTGTACAAAAATAAGGGTCAGATGCAATAATAGGCTACTTATGTGGAGGTGGTGGTGACCCTGAGAAAACAAAACACCCTGTTCCTGTTATGCGAGCTGTACTTCTTGAAATGTGAATCTCCTTGATATGAATACCCATGTGTGTTTTAAACAGGTCATACTGTGGTGATGATTCAACCAGAGGGGATTCACACAATACCACTTGTGCATCCCTGGCCGCATGACTCAACCCTTTGCACTTCACCACTTGACTATAAATGCCCACAGTGTATATGCAGTGTGCATACAATGCAGTTCTCCCAATGCACGTCTCAGACAAGTTTGTGCAAGTGTTACTTCTAGGTGGCTGCTGGAGACTGTTATTTCCAGACTATCAGATCAGAGATATTATTTTTCTGTTGAAGTACTTCACAGCATTGGAGGAGAATATGTGCACACCAGGGATCTATAGAAGCCCACCTACTTTAAGACCGTCTCATCAGGTTTACAGGAGGCTGTACTGTATGTATGAAGAAAATAAGTAAAAATAGTTTATTGTTTACTGGTTGAAAGGTTGGTGTAATAAGAAATTCATAAAGGAATAGAAAGAAAGGCTTTGAAAGTAAAAGTGTGTTCAGTAAACAAATATTGACAGTGTTAAAGGGCATATTTATGATTTGTCTAGAGATTTCAGAAACAGGACATTTTTCATTCAAGATAAAATATGTAACATTCTTCATTCTAAAAACAATCAGACCTTTGTTTTATCTGGGGCGCGTCAGACAGGTTTGGTGGTTAAAACAACAACTCCCATGATCCCACGCTGCTTCACGATGTCATCATCAGGTCTTATCATTTCGATTGAGAGACCCCAAAGGGACAAAGTTATATATTTAGTGTTGAATGGAAATCATGCTAAACAAAAAAAAACATATGTGTGTATTGTAATGAAAGATAATAAAGACATTTTCTATATAATGTGACTAATAGACATGATGAAGGGTTCATTAGTTGAACTTTAAAGCGACATCCACCCAGAGTCTATACAAAGCATAACCTCTTTCACTGCAGACATTTTGATTTGGCATAGTGGGAAAACTACAGGTCTAATTAATAACATTAATAATGGCCTTGTCATATTAAAGTGTTCCAGTAAGACAGCATGCACAATACCAATACCTGGGAACACGCACACCGAAATGGAACACCGCCATAATTAATGCCATTAATTACACGTGTGCTTTCCCGCCCAGACATGTCAAAAGTGTAATAAAGAAACAGGTTATTATTTCCATGTTCATAGTGAATCTCTATCACGACTACAAAAAGAGGCACAAATAGAGAAGTGGTGCATTTACTGCTCACAACAGCCCTGTTTGTGCAGTGAGCACACAAAAACTGATTTTTCATTCACCTGTCACATTCAGCTCTCCAGAGTGGAAAGAAGAGGTCAGAATAAACATGAAAATCAATGCTACCGGCCATGAGGATACATCAGCAAAGCTTTGCTGTTGTATCATATTTGTCCGTAAATTGTCTGATTTGTTTTTTATTTACCATTAAATCTCTGCTTTGAAATATGTCAAAATGTGTTCTGTGTATTCTGTTGAATGGTGGGTTCCGTTTTAATGAATGTCAACGACCATGTAATATGAACCTTTCTCCCTTTTGCATGCTCCAGCTTCAGCAGTGTCACATCTTATTCAATGTCCGTGGGGAGAACCGAGCTCTGTAGTTTAAAATAAAAACTTAATAGGATGCACTCAGATGTAATCCCAATGCATTTAAATTACTAGTCAAACTGTTACCAGAGATTCAGGGTAATTTATTTATGATGTTGTGATATATTGAATGTTAAGGTGATAGACTAGTTTATCCTATGAATTAGATATTTTTACACTGATCAGATTTAACAAAAATTACTCTTAGATCTAGGGTTTAAATTGACAGCACCTTTAACTAAAATACTTTGTACTCGGAGGAACTTGCCCTTTATTCAATGTAAATAAATCTCAGACCCAACTTCTACTTGTTTTGTCCCTTTTCAATTGGTGAGTTGGAGGTCATATAGCTCCTGTCCTTCAACTATGGGGATTATTACAGAAAGTCTTCAGATATATAATAGAAAATTGGTCACATGTGCCCTTGTAATTATTTTTTTATTTTAACCTCTGAATTCAGCTTCGTAAGATAATTCAACTTTAGACACTGACTAATATATCACATATATACTAGACATAACACAAGGTAGTTTATCTTTTTTATTTTGAAAAAATATACAGTATTTCTATACATATTCAGACAGTGTCTATGTGTATCTTTCCTCCTGCATTATGGTGATTTTCAAAACTGACACTATGCAAGTGGGATGTGTGTTGGCATGTAATATACTCAAGCTTAATCAATGACATACAGTGCTAAACTGTGCTATGCTGTGCTGGAGGAGATAATCCTCATTTGAACACTCTCCAGTGCTTGCTTAGAGATGGTCAACAATCCATGATAGTGGCCAAGAAATCTACTTTGTAATTATGGACACATTGATGCATATGCAAAACATTTTTCGTCATGTTCCTGTTTGATAGTGCCTCTTGCATGCATAACTAAGCAATGCCTTCACATACTTCACACACTGATACGCCCACCCAATCAAATCTCATTCACTCTTGCACATGCAGACACGTAAAAAACCCTACGCACTCTCCCACACACCACGTATCAGATATGCAGGCTACACTACATCCCCAATCCAGCCCAGTTATTGCATGCTTGGATTTCAATACGACAAGAGTGCCGTGTGTGTAGTTTGGTCGGTGTTGTTATTTATTCCTGTTTTTAATGTTGTTTGGCTGTGCAGCAAGGGAGCGGAATTAATTTCCTTTCTGATGGCTGCGTATCAGTGTCTCAGCCAGATGAATTATGCTTTCCTACCATATGTCATTTCCTCTCAGCCTGGCAGCTCTAGAACCATTTGGTTACGTGAAAACAAATTATCTTCTGCTGGCTCCTACTCACATTCAATTAAAGTGGTACAGAGTAATTATATGCATGTACAAATGAGTAATAAATGCAGAATAATTAATTAACAAAATAGTCTTTATTTACTGTACAACCCATCCTCGTTTTAAGTGTGTGATGCTGTCATTGTTATGACACCTGCACAAATAATTGTTTTCTGATGTTCGTCACTGATGAAGTTCTGCCAAAGAAAATTTTGCATAACAAAAGCCCTTTTCACAATCACATATTTAGTTGTTTTAAATTAAATTTAAAGTCAGACAAAGGTACCTGTCATATTCAGCCTTTGTATTATTGCTGTCACCATTACCTGAAATAAGAAAAGCGACGTTTTATTTACAAGCATCAAATATAGATTTGTTATCTTTAAATTGCATAATGAGAATAAATCAACAACAAACGCATAGGAAGTGATTGCTACAAAAACAGTTGGCTACTGTATACTAAATGTGTTGTTAGCATAATAATGAAAATACTGAGGTTGAAGTGAGAAATGCCACTAGTAAAAGAAGTTGAAATAGTAGTAAAATGGAAGAACTAAAAGAAGTTTGAGAAGTAGCTGAAGTTTCAGTTTGATTGTAACTACTTAATAAAGTTAACATGTTAACTGAGTTAACTGTGAGTAAAGCTGAAGTATCAGTCAAACTATTGCAAGGAGAAGAAGATTCGAGAAACACTAAGGCCATAAATCTCCTCATTCTTAAAACCAAAACTATCTCTGGCCACACAAGCATTCTGACCGTGCATCAGTTCTAATCCCTGTCCATACTAACATGCCTGAAAACACACATCATGTAACTACTCACGAACACTGGGCATGTGTGTGTGTTTGTGTAAACAGGAAGATATGCTGGAGAAAGGACCTGCTCGTAAATAACCTTGTGTCCTATGCATGTTAGTAGTTTCATCATTGTAAAATGCAGAATGTAATAGCACAACAGCTGTTAGCAAAGACAACAGGGTCAGTAATGTTGGTAATTGATTTTCCATTTTGCGCTTTACACTATTAGGAGAGGCAAATGCTGGGTGTTTTCTTCGGTAAGGCAGGGGGACATGTGATGGGAGCCTTAAGGCTGATTTATAGTCGTTTTTTACGCACGCACGCACGCAGCTTCTACGGACTCGTTTTGGTTTATAGTTCCCCCACGGTTGCGCGTGTTGCAACGCAATCCACTGCCAGACCACTAGGCGGAGTAATGTTTTTTGTTGAAGTCGGCTCTTCTTCGTGTGTGGCACACTTTTATTTACATCGCCACGGCGGCTCCTCAGAGCCTTTTTCTGGCGGACAAATTTGCCGGTCAGTGACGGGTTATACTAGTGGTCATAGTTTCGGATCTCTTCTGCCAAGTGCTCTTCTATTTGGTTCATATTCGTTGTTCTAAATCTTCCGTGGTTTCCGCAGTTTCCGGGCATGAAACCGGAAATGCGACTCCGGACGGGATGTAGTAAGCAGACCAATCACAAGCCTTGCGGGCTGCGTGAGGCTCGCGTCGCTTTGTCGTATAGTTAGAAAAATTGGCTGACGCACGCAAGCCGCAGGAGGGGCCCCGCAAGTACGCGAGGGGCGTGTTGCGTCTCTCGCGTGCGTGCGTAAAAAGCCGAGTATAAATCGGCCTTTACGAATCAGCAAAGGCTGCTTCATGACCGAAAAGACCCAATCAGCAAGCAGTGTCTACATCATTGTTTCCAGACATCTTAGTTTCTGCCCCTCCAGACTAAAACACATTCCAGGAGTTTTCAAACTAAAATGTGGCCAGCAGTATTTCCAAACTTCTCAGTTTTAGAGGCCCTTAAATTCCAGAGTAGTGTGGACACAAGGCGTATCAAAGTTGATGCGTTTTCATGCGAAAACTTAGTAGCGTGGATATATCCTAGGTTCAAGAAAGTACACTGTTTACAGTCAGACTAGTTTCTTTTATCACAAGTCCAGACAATATATTGGTTAATCCCTAAAAACAGCTATTTATATAAGCATGCAGATAAATTAAAAAGCCAACAGCCGATGCATTTCAGTAAATGTGCTCCACCTCTTTTGCTTCCACACGGACTGTTTACCTGTGGGCAACCAAAGCCTCCAACAAGATTGGTCAAACTAGAAAAGGAAGCCAGTAGGATTCCAGCCCTCACATCTTGTCCCTCGCGTACAGATTCTACATATTCACGTGGAGAATATGTTTATCGAGATGAGCTGAAGTGTAGCCACTGAAAGCAATGAACTCTTGAAATCAGAGATGAAAGCAATTGAAGTGTCGGCTGAATGTCACTGGAGCTAGTTGAAGCCAAGTGACTGGTCATGTACATGAGAAAATTCTTGGTTGGTGAAAATGCTTAACTTGTTCAGCCTTTTAATATGCTGCTCGTGAATTAATGATAAATACTCTGACCTGAGAAAGCTCAACATCTGTTTCACTTGCAACCATTTTCAAGTTGTCGTTTGATATTTGAACTGTACTGACAGCATTTGTATTAACTTTACCTTGACTTGCATTGGCCTTGGCAATTCCCTTACCGTTAAATGATAAATGAACATCTATAATGAGGCTTTTTGTTGCATAGAAAAACATGATTCCTATGTTTTCCTTGTAAAGATGTCAATAATATAATTTATCAAGCGATAAAATGTCCAGCTTGTCAAGAAGCATGAGACAACCTAGGTAGAGCAAAATGTTATTGAATTCAGAGTGTGAAGCGTTCTCTGCTCAGACAAACATCATACATGCTATTAGAGGAGAAAAATGAGCATAGTTGAAAGACTTCAGGGTCGTTTCTGTTGGAGTGTTAAAGAACTGCCACTCTACAGAGACTTAAACACACACACACACACTCATCATTGACAAATTTTAGTCTGACACCCACTCAGAGATAGACAGTGGCCTGCAGCTATACACTGAAAACATGAGGGGATAACACACTTTAAACCTCACAGCAAATCATTATGCAACTCACTTACAACTTCTGCCATTGTTCTGAAGACATGCCCCATATAAAATATGATAATAATTGTGGAGCTCAGTTAATATTCACATTTAATTTTAAAGAAATTAAAAGGCTGGAGAAATAAAACCTAATCAATGCTGTTACTACAGTGATAATCAGTTTAGTAGGTCAGAGAAGAAGTATGTCTCTCAGTAGAGAATGAATTTTTGGCCTTGAGTCAACCACACATCAGCTTTATCCTTCCGTCGCCCTTGTGGAAGATACACTCTTACTCAAACACGTTTTTATGGTTGAACAAATTCATTTACAAAAGGGCAACATTTTGGGTTGCGGCAAGTTGAATTATATTCTTTATTAGTTCACAGAAATGACATAAAAGTGCAGTGATCAATCAAATCCTGCCAGTTGTTTAAGACGAAGTACCCCAAGGCTTTGGAGCGTGCAACACACAGTCTAATGCAATTCAATACAACTGCTCTGGCATAAACTCTACTTTTATGATGCCTACAGGAATATGTAATTGATTTTTACACATTTCTGACAATGTCACCACTGAACATAATGAGCTTTTTAAAGATAGATGGTATGGTGGTACAGTTGTATTGTATTGCATACGATTGTGTATAGAAACTGAACCTGAGTGTATATATATATATATATATATATAATTTGCACGTCTGTGTGAGTGTGCAGGGGTTTTGAATAGAATCTAGACCCCTTCACATTTTGAACACTTTACTTTGTTGTAGATCTAATTTTAAAAGTCTTCCAATTAATATACTCTCAATAACATGTTTTTTTTTTTGCAAAATAATATATCTCATTATTTCAGATGTTCAACTCAGTACTTTTTCAAAAAACCCTATTTGCAGCAATCAAGCTTGCACACTTGGATTTGGACAATTTAACCCATTCTACCTGACATCCTCTCTAGTACCATTAGAATGAATTGGAATCATCTTTGAACTGCCATCTTTAAATCCCTATATAGATGTTCTTGTCTGATAGAACCAGACAATCTTCGTCCATGTGCAAAAGACTCCTTAAACTACTGTTGATAAACGTCAAGTGGGCTGTCATAAGGGGCTTCCATGGAGCCACTCTACCATGAGGGCCAGATTGATTGAGTTTGCTGTGATGATCATGTTTCCAACAGGTTTCCCATCTCCACAGAGGACTTTTGAAGCTGTGCTTGAAATAGACTGTTCATTTCTTGGTCACTTCCCTGATCAAGGCCCTTCTTTGGCCTGGTGACAGAGTTTGGCCAAAAAGAACAACTTACTCCAGGACGAGGCCAGCTGGTTCAAACATTTCCCTCATTGACGCTGCAGAATTTTATCACAGAGGTCGAAACAAACAAACATCCCTTGGACACATGGTACCTTATAAATACGTGTGTGTGTGTATGTGTTTCTAAACTATGCTGCAATATTTTATATTTTTTATAATCAATGTATCAATGTAGGTAGCAAGTAGACTCTAAAAATGATGAAATGCAGGGTCCTAATTCTGACCCATCATATCAGGAATCTGTTTGCTTCATTACAGATCGCTGCAACCAAACTGAGACACTACTGGATGTGAATCTGCTGCATAATACAAACAGCATCTTGTAATATCTCAACCTGCCATGGCTTCCGCCCTCACCGCCCACGCTCGCCCTTATTACCTCCCTCCAACCAATGTGTTTGTGTTTTATGCCGAGCTCTTGGGGCCCATTACCTGCAGTATATTACTCTTATCAGCAGTGATAAGGGAGGTTAGACATTAAAGGTAAACTAGTTTCCTTTTACTACTGAATCACATGTTTAAATATCATGGACATGTGACAATATTCAGAGACTGTTGGTACCAAATATAATCTGCAAAACATGAGTAGAGTAGATTTAATGTCTTGATTTCTATCTTCCTACTTGATATTCATTTTGTGTAAGCACGCCAATTTGCAAAGACGATTTAATCAGGAAATAAATTTGGTTATTCTCTTTATGAGTTGAACAGATAATTAAATGATTTGCTTCTGTCCCAAATAAACCAAGAACAAATAAGACCTTTGCATTAAGAGGGAGAAAAAAAGAACCTTTTTGTAGCTGGATTGACCGCTGGCTTTTATTACAAGTCTTGCACCTTGTGGACCAATAGGAAACGAGGACTACATACTGACAAATCTGCAGGACACTTCATTATAATATTCTCAATTAAAACCTGTCCTCAGCTGCATTAGTCATCTTAGCACTCGTCATTCATACTAATTAGCAGTTGCCTTCCAAGCCTCATGCTGCAAGAGGATATTTCAATATCCTATTAAGTGATTCCAAGATATGTCCTTGATTGACGTTCCTGCAAACCCACAGAGTAATTACATTATATGCCTCAATTCTTGTCTTATAAATACAAATTCTCTTGTAATTTGTGTTAAATGTATCTACATCAGGACAGTGTAAGGCAAAAAAAGCAACATAAAGAAATGTCAGGTTAATAAATTAACAAGTAAAGCCTTTAAACATACTGTACATGTATATACATAAACAGAAAGTAAGTAAATGCATCAATATAACAAATCATACATTCTTCTATGAGGCTACATGACCTGCAAAATACAACCTAGTTAAAAAGCAGCCATCAAAGGTACATAGTGAACACACTTAGAGGAAATCGGCAAACTTTTCACTTACTACAATTCCCAGTTCCCTACAGTTACTTCATGTCTATATCTTGTTTGGCACATTTGCAGAGAGAGGATGAGGTCTGTGCTTTACTTCAATTACCGACTTGCTGATTTAAAGCCACATTAAGGCATAAATGGCTCTTCATGCCGGGCAGCAGCTACAACGCACAGATGAGCGTCCTGATTTTGCGCCCACCTCATGGTCAGCAGATTTTATTAGGAACAATTTTCTAGAGAAGAGATGGGGAAGTGTGATTTTTAAAGGCTGTCAGCAACACGCGTTTCCCTTTCCACCTCTTGCACTGGGGTAGCAGGTATCAAAGATACACATTTTTGGTGAATAAAATGAAACGCCACAAGGAGTAATAGGGGGATTTATAAGCACATGTTGTTACTTTTTGTTTTTTGAAAAATTTGCAGTACTTAAATGTACGTCATTATTCTGTCAATATCGATGGTAATGTAACAAATATCATTCCATACTTTTCGGTCTCATTTAGGTTTTTATTTGACAGAATGGTAGAATAATCATGGTAAAATAATCACAACCATAAATTTCCTGGCTTCTCCTTTAAAAACAGAGAGAATTCCAAAAACATATTAATTACTGTGTGGTTTGGCAGAACATCTGTTACTTTAGAAAGCTTTGCTCGTAAAAAAATATAATAAATGTGTCCCACACAAATTCTAAATGGTCCAGTGTAATGAGTTTTGCTTTTATAATGAACGTCTTATGCGTTATGATTAATAGTTGCAGGCTGTTATTTGTAGAATGCAATCTGTTATTCTATTACATGTCAGGGTAAACTTCTTTTTGTTTGCCATAGACGAAGCAGCTCTTTGTTTTGCTTCACATGTAAATTACAGTGTTCACAAGGTAACTATCAACTTATGACACAAAGAAAAGGGAAGTTGTCACCTGTCCCACAGATTATTACCTATTCTCAGGACAGTGTAACCGTCAAAACACCAGGAAGGTTTAGAAAATTAATCATAGTATTTCTTTCTTCATCGGATTCAATCAAGGCACATTATCGTGGGTTTGCATATCATTTGCATTTTCACTGACTGTGGTTAGTTTCAGCTGCTCATTAATCTTGCTTTATTATTTAGGTATAAAATAAGGTATAATTTAAACTAAATCTGAATAGTATTAGTGTAGACATGTTTCTACATGAGCTGTATGTGCTGCACTACCATTATAGAGAGTTAGGACTGAACGGGAAACATCAAAAGCATCAAAGATCTTTTTGTGCTTTGCTGCAGTCATATAAGACAGGTTTCTTCCATTGCAGGAAGTTATTTTTGCAGAGCGTCATTGGGTGTCCTCCAGTAATTTTGTATGACTTTGAAAGTGGACAGTGGGAAGACAGACTGAAGTAAGCTGTAAGAGAGAGGAGTGATGCCATATACCAAAAATCATAAAAGTCATTACATTTATTGCACTGCTGTTTCTTATAAAGCTAGCAAAACTACTTTTGAGCTCTAGCTTCAGTCTACCATGCCGAAGTGTCCTTGGGCAAGATACTGAACCCCTAAAATGGCCCCTCATAGATGTTGAATTTACTTATTGTAAGTCGCTTTGGATAAAAGCGTCTGCCAAATGACATGTAATGTAATGTACCATATTTTTAACAGTTTCTATTGTAGATACTGACTGGCCCTATCACCAGATAGCAAAACCTTGAATGGTAAGGGAAGTGAATTTGGGAATGACTGTTGTTATTCAAAATCAAAACATATGCACCTCCCCTTCCTGGTCCTTCAGCAGCTCCACCCTCCAATATTCATGCTAATTGTTTTTAGGCATAACTTTGTGTGAGATAGCTGTTTTAGCAAACACGCATTTCCGGCGGCTAATAGTAGTTGTTACGTCCTTGAACAGTAACGGTGGTACAGACGATATCTGAGGCCACTTTTTTCAGGCTGTTCCCTCATCCCTTGACAGTACAAGCAAAGGAATGCTTACATTGTTAGATTTTAGATTCAACAGGTAATGTGTCCACGTTTTATTTATAAATTGCTTCAAGAAAGAAAATAAGTGCACTGTTTGCATATATATTATGTATAGATTTACTATCACCATGGAAATTGCTATTTGTGGGTGTTTGTTTCCCAAATACATGGTGAGGGCTTTGTATTTAAATGAGAGTTTTTTTCAATGTACAAACACAGAACGAACAGCTAGCGGACTGTGAGAAAATATTAGTAGGATTTGAAAAAAGTGTAGTGGATTAAAACCCACTTAACCCACATTTAAATATTAATCAAACTCACACATATCAGGCCTCATTCCACACTTGTATACTGCCATTAAATATGAATTATAAATCAATATTACATATTAATTGTATACTGTATAATTTTAAATTAAAATAATATTTGGACTTTACCTCATCAATCCCATTTAGTCTTTTTCATGGTGTGACTGTTGCACGAGCAGGCACAACAGCATGAGCAACAGGATGCTAACTGTAGTTCACAGTGTTACATACATAGAACCATTAAAGATAATTTCCCTACAGATATTCATGATCCCCACAGGAGGAATAGTTCTGACTTCGTGATCCCTTGCATTTAACACAAGCACCACTGGCAGGTTGAGATTATAAGCTTTTAGTTTATTATCTTGACCACTGTTGGATGGATTGCCATACAGTACAGATATTCAAGGTTCCCAGAGGATGATTCCTTACGACTTTGATCATCAGGACTTTCCTCTTGTGCAGTGGTGGGGGGAACTTTTTTCCGATCAAGGGTCATTTCAGTTTTTACTTCATCCTTTGAGGGCCATGCTAAATTATTGAACACATAAATCTGTAACTGCTTCTTCTCGGAAAGGTTTCTAAAGTCACAACTGATAATGATGCTACTCACAGTTGGTTTTCAAAGTTCGGTTCAGCCAGTTTTAAGAGAACCGAGTCTTTACGAGGGTCAGTTTTGAAAAGAGCTGCTCACAGCAGTAGGTTGTTCTTAACAGAGATGCAACTTAACTACTTCTCTGAATAGAAGAATCCTCAGGAAACACATTCAGTTCCTAGAATGTTCCAGTTCCAGTTCCAAGCAGAGGGAGGTTGTTGTACATAGCTCTTTTTTGCTTTACATTTAAATGTTTTTGTGTTGTAGACAAATTCACAGTGTTTGTACACAATGCAGAGATGTACTTTGTCCGTCTTTTATATACAAAAAAAAGTTTTTTTGTAGATTTCTCTACATCTGGCATCTAGTAGTTTTTTCACCATGATGCATGTCAGCAATGACTCGTATAGGCTACGATTGTGCTTCTTCCAGACCCAGACCTTGATCTGACAGGTATACAAACAAAAGGGAACACCCTAAAGAACATGCTACTATTTTTAGTTTTCTTTATTATTATTATTATTATTATTATTATTATTATTACTGGGGGTTGGTATATCTGAACTGTCTGGCAGGCCTTATACAGCGTAGTAGTCCGGGGTTCCTCACCACTGCTCTATAGCCCCATAACTAAGTTTACAGACATGGTTTTAAATTAAACTAATCTTGGTGAATTTGTACTTTTGTTAATCATTAGGTCATACTTTTTACTTTTTTATGTTTTGGTTAACGAACATATATTTGCAAAGTTGTACTTGTGTGCCTTTTGAAAACTATAAAATGTTAGTATGCTAACATTATGAACATAACATGCTAAATAAAGGATGTTTACTTTAATAGAATAAAGGAAGCTATGGGAATTGTGGCCTTAATTAAAAAAATAAAAATAAATTCAACATGCATGAACTTGTCCTTAACATAGGTTGTACAAGCTTAGTTGCCCTTGATATTGCCCCAGGATGTCAGGTCAATATTGACGTTGTGTTACCAAACACATCTCTAATCGTCCCGAACATTTAAACTCTACTTTGTTTATGCCAAATCCGATTATATAACAAGAGTCACAGAGGGTGAGATGTATTAAAACTATATGTCCTTTAATCACAGTAATAATGCTGATACCTCTGAAGCATCAAAGACAGGTTATTCTGCTTGATCCGATGTGACCATTCTCTAATGCCTGTCACTGGCCATATTCTTATGTTTATATCATGGATTTGTAAGAATCCTCATGAATATTTATGCCCCAGTGCAACTGAATGCTCAGCATGAAATGAAATACTGCGCTGCTTGAGGGTTGTTTGCCTTCAGACACAAATCTAAGTCTACATATTGCCCATTGCATACAAATAGAAGTGCTACAGGCCTGAACCTGCAGGCTACTTCAATCTACTAGTCTGGTCAAATTGAGGACACTAGTTAATTTGGGTATGTCTACAGATTATATCTAAGATACCTAAGAAACAGTTTTTCCTTTTATTTCTTCAAGATTTATAATTTGAATAATATTTAAGGGAACTGTTAAACAGAGTACTTGTATAACTCCAAAACTATTTTTGGAGATTCATGTCTGTTGCCTGACAATCACATCATGCTCTGAGCACCAAGATGGACATACTGAATGGGCACTATGAGCACAGCATCATTTTCCAGCTACATTAAAATAACTGCATTTTCTCTTCCATGGTCCAATAACTGAAGAAAGGATCTTGATTTATTTTCCCCTATGGCTGCAAATCTCATTTTTATAGCACAAGATATTATGTGCAAACCAATTCCAAATCCACTTTTCCAGTCTACTTTTCCATTATCACAATAAAATCGGGGGCTCGATTTTATGATGGCTGAATGCTGAAATACATTAAAATGGGCCTGAGAATAGCCTTGCCCTCTTGGCCGTTGTCTTATGAATTAAATGTCAACACAGGTGTAAAACAAAATGTAACCTCATATTCTGCTGAATATAAATGTGCCATTTGCTGATATAGATGAGTCTGGAAGAGAAAGAGGCTCATCTCAGCGCTCATAAATTAACCAGGGGCTGTCCGCGCTTGAGTGACACATCTTTGATTTGTAGCAGGCAGTTAATTTCAATCCAAATCCACCATGCAGTAATTTCTCGCAGCATATTTCTTGCTGGACGGCCACTCGGAGGCAGAGAGGAACACACCGCTGTCAAATAAACCGCTTGTCATGCAACCTTTCAAACCAACCCATTTGCTAATGTAAACCAAAGCAAACACCACACAACTATAGACCATCATTTAAATAAATGGGGAGAAGTCAGACAGTTAACTCCTAAAACTAATAGCTGATGGTGCCTGGTGACAACCCAATTTAATGATTTCCCCCAGTGATATTTTTCCAGGGTAATTGATTTCCACAGTGTAATCATGTCTGGACAAATGCAGTGTTTTCACTAGAGCGCTGTAATAAGTTGTGCGAAACGAGGCTCAGGAGGGCAGCCGGCTTGGACAGGAGAGAAGCAGAGGGGTGGCTGGATCCAAGCCATGACCCCTCTACTGTCTCTCTCCAAAACTGTCATGTCCATTAGTGTAGACTCACCAGGGCCTTGACAAACTCTCTCATCCCTTCCAACTCTATTTGATTGGACAAGCACTGAACTGTGTCGTTAAACTCTTCACAAATGGTTGCGTTTTCTGAGGCATGAATAGCTCCACAGTGCCGGTAAATGAAATCAGCATAAAGTATATAATGGAGATATTTCTTATAAGGGTGTACCTTTCATTGGAATGTGAAATTGTAAAGTGGTTGTGGAATCCTATACCTGGAACTTGTCCAATATGGGGTTTTGAGTGCTGGAATTTAGATTTAAAAAATGAGAGCTCTAAGATAATTTTCTATATGGAGCATGTGGACCATAAGGCGAGCATATGCCACTGATAATGAAAGAGCCGTTACTGTATATGTGCCTGCACAACGTTCGGTGGCTATTCCTTACAATATTCATTTGACCTCAGCTCAATTTAAAAAGCAACTTTTCATTCTGGCAGGAGCTACATTTGAGATTTCATGTAATTTAGGTTTATAATGATTATCTATATTATGCGTTGCTGCTTTGAATGAAATCAGCAATTACAATTCTCAATTCATGTGAAATAAAAGGCTTTCAAAAAGCAATAGAATAAAAAGCTTTGCCTGCAAGACAAAAGACTGAGGAAACAAGACAAGAAAAACAGCAAAATTGAAGCGAGGCGAAGACAAGAGAAGAGAGGAGAAGGTTTACAAAGGATGAAATGCTCTCTACAGACAATCCATTTACTCCCAAACACACCTTGGGTTATTGAGAACGATAACAATGCGGTGACGGCCTTTTGTATTGCGGTGCACAGACACATGTTTCTTCTAGCCTGACATAATTGCTATTCTTCCTCTATTTTCTATCTGGGCAACATCAATCTCTGTTGCCAGTCTGTCAGAATTGTCAGCGGCACAGAGCAAAGTCAGGCTGCTAGTATTGCAGGTTTGTGAAGTGCCAGAGCTAAGCACAAGCCCAGGATCAGAGAACACACAAACAGCTCAGTTAAAAGACTCTGTCCTGCTCTTTACATCATATGTCACAACATAGATTTGGTGAAAAAACTCTGACTTCAGTGCCATACAGGCTGACAGTAACAAATTGATTCTTGTTGTCTTTGCGATTTTCTAATATCACATCAATAACGTCTAATGGGATGGCAAAACCAGGGACCATGAGACAGTGAATATGGGCTGCTATAGAATTGATGATGATACACACACATTAAATATAAGAGTGCATGAAGGAATCATATTGGAAATCATCAAGTGTGAGTTTGTGCAGTCGGCAAAAGTACAAAAAATGGAAAGAATACCCTGTGCACTGTGAACATAGACTAATCACTGTTTCAAAAAAAATGTCACAACTTTGGGATGAAAAAGATTGTTTGAGGAGAGAAGCAATATTTCACTGGGTGAAATAGGTGCAGGCAATCTGCCTTTGGAGTGGAGAAGGCAGCAGTGTTTTATAATGGAAGAAATTCAATGTGACATGTCGAGAATGAATTGCTCAGTCAACCAGAAATATCCCTTGTTCTAATGGCTTGGGACATTCAGTGGCGTGTTCTCTCCTCCTCCTCCCCTCCCCCCATATTTCTCTATGTCTCTCCCTTCCTCTATCTCTCTCTGTCTGCATAAACACACAACTGCTGTAATGAATAAGATTATAGATAGGCTTTTATTGTTGAACTACACCGAAATATGCATATATCCCTATAACAGCTAGTCTTAAGGGAGGTTGATGGTAGCAGAACATAACTGAATGTCTAAAAAAAACATAGCTTTTGCAAAAAGAAATAGGATTTTAATTACAAAATAAAAATACATTTAGGTAGATTATAACAGACAACCACAAAGGTTTCTTGTACATCTATGTTCATTTTATAAAGAGAAAGGTAAATCTCCAGGTAAAAAATCTTAAATTCAGTCAGGAATAATTGATGGTTCATCAATATTCAAATATAATCCTGAAATTGAGAAATGGTTGTATATGTATGGTTAACAGCTAAAGCAAGGTTGGCTAATTTTGGTAATAATAAAAAAACTGCCGGAATGTCTGACATAATGTCTGACATTATTTTCTGAATGGTAGCATCTAATGATATATTTAGTAGATCTATGCTCTCGCTGCTTAAGCTAACATTATCATTAGCTCAAAGATATAACCTATGGCAGCAACAATAGAGCAGCAAGCCTCACTCCGACCCTCAGATGCACTCATTACGCCAATCCTCATTAGCTGGTGAATGTGTCCATCAGCATCAATGTGTCCCCTACCCTAAATCTTGCTTTCAGGGGACACAGCACCAGTCAAGATAAGCAACCACTTCTCATTAAGAAAGCAAGAACGGGTGTCTGTGAGAAGTGTCACTCACATTACTCAAAGAATCAGGGTTATGCATAGGATTGTTCTTCAGAATATTCCATTTGATGTCTAACGGAATGTTGTAGCTCCCATGGCCAGATAAGGTTTTCTATCATGGCCCAACCTGCAGGAGGTTCGCTTCCAGCTCAGACTCTAAGAATGCGCGCTATGCAGAAAGGCAGGGACACGACACACCTTAAAATAAAAAAGGGATACCAGTTGGAGATGAGGGGTCAGCTTCAAAACCAGCATAGAGAGAGGCAGTCAAGGGGCTCTCTTCTTCTTCGTAGCCTAAAGACTGACAGATGCAGGTTAAACCGGTAGACCTGCCATTACTGGGACTTTTCTGGGCCAGCTAAATCCAATATCATGACTAGGAGAGGATGATGGGTTAAGCCAGGGTTTTAGCCATTTCAGGATCTTGAACTGAGAGGGAACCAGGGCATTTAAGGGAGACCAAACTGAAGCTTGTTTTCTTTCTTCTTCATGGCCTCACATTTCTCTTCAGAGGCCATTGCATAGTTCAGGGTACCCTCTGGGACAACGAGCATGTAAAGGATTATTGCTTTTCCTATGTCGGACTAGTTGCAGAGGTTGAGCCGCTGTGCTTATTGCTGTAAGACAATGGTTCCCATCGCCTCCCCCGTTGTGTTGCACAGAGGCAGAAGTTGATGATCATGAGAAAACCCATTTCCTGCAGTGCAGTCTCATCAGTCTTCTCATAGTAATAACATATCTCCATCGTGTATGCAGTCAGTGAGAGGAGGTTTAATGCTCTTGCTGAAAGTGCTGCTACCTCATAGACCTTCTCGGCCAGGGCTGATGGAATTTGTCCCGACTCTCACAACCAGTTCTATCTCAGACATATGCAGGAGACCCCGGCTCTTCATGGCGTCATTGTCAAGGGATGAGGCTTCAAGTATTGGCTTGATGTGCTACCTTGATTAGCAGCTTCAGGAAGACTGGCGGATGTTTCTTTGTTGCTCACCCAGAGGCAATCCCTGCTCCTTGTAATGAAATCAGTTTTTCTCTGCAACAACAGAGATGTTCAGCTTTTTACTGCAAATTTGTACACATCAGGCGTGTCTATGGGGAGAAGAGAAGCTGCTGTGCTCCATTCATCTGCATCCCCCTGAAAGGTGCAGGACCCGGGAGCGGTGAAGAAATAGTTCTCCTCTTCTACATCCTCTGATATGATGCTATCTGAGGTCTCATCTCTTCTTCCTCATAGTCCAATTCCAGGATGTCTTCCTAGTGAGAGAGGCCCAGAGCTTGCTTGCTTGAATCAAGAGCTCCCACTTACACAAGTCTCTGGTGTGTCTTCCACCACAAGCTCCTTGTTGCTAGTAGTTCAATGTGCAGGCAAAGCTGGCTGCTTGCACTAACCATTGGTGGAGACTTTCAAGTGTGAGCTTTGCAGGAGCCACTGGGCATGTTACAGCCCTAAGCAGCTGGAACAGACCTGATGTGCGTCTTTGCACAAAATCTAATTTTCGATGCAAAAGGGACAGAACTTGGAGTCTCTGCTACCTATTTCAATTTCTTATGAGCTGGTGTGTAGACACGAGCAAATGGCAAATAGCTGGTATTTGGTTTAACCAGAGAGCCAAGACATCACCTGGAGTGCTAACTCCCGACGGCAAGGTTCTGAGACAGCAGTGAAGTGTGGTTACTAAGTTGCAGAGGGTAAGGGAAATGAAGAAGAAACCAAGTCTGATCTGGTGTGACCTCAGAAGAAGTAGGAATTCCAAAGTTAGCTAGCGCTAAGTGACAGAGGCTCAGTAAGATTAATCTGTGATCTGATATCAGATGGGCGAGAAGACATTTCTGACATTGAGGCATTTTGTCATGCGCATGTGCTATTTATGGTAAGTGACACTAACTGGTGTGGAAGGACACGTTCACCTGCCAATCAACATTGCTTTAATGTGACCAGTGCCTCTGAGGGTCACAGGGAGGCTTGCTTCCACATGTGGACATTGAATGAAAATATTATTATTGTTACTATGAAAAGGATTATTATATAATGTATAATCAGACCACACTGTTTGGCTACTAATTTTCATCTACACTCCCCAGGTGCCAAGCTCCCTGCAGGCTACCTGTCTAAAACTGTCATGGAAGATGTTGTTTGTATGGAAAATGACAGACTTGTATTTCTGCCACTGTAAAAGTACAAACAACAGCCAGAATGTTTCTGTTGTATTGGATTGACGTTTATCAGTCAGACCTAAGTTAATTTGGTAGACAAACAAATTGGTCATCATGTTGTAGCTGATGGCTCCAAAGCTACACTGCTTCATCCATTCAGACAACATGTTGTGATACATTAAAACATTTTTTGTTTAGAAGCCTAATAAAATGGCTCCCTGACCTTCAAATGATAGACTTAACCTGATATGTAAACATGCCGTAAGAACATGTAAATAAACGGAGTTGCCTTTACAGGGACATGCTAAATGGTCATGTGGTAGCGTTATCTGTGAAGTGGGCTGAACATAATGTAGCGAGGTGAGTGCAACAATAGAAACGTATTTTCCCTGGGTCACTGCAATGTCCTGATATGTGTACTGTTGCTGCTGATACGGAATATTTATTTTCTCCCCTGTGCAGATAGAGGATGCACTGTCATGTATCCTTTTGCATTATTGGTTTTTGAGTGTGTACACTCCATGATTGGCACGTTAGATATCCCTCCTGTCCACAGAGCATGTTCTACCTAACATGAAATATGATTTCTTGAGAAGTGTAATCATGGGTTGGAAAATTACTTTCTATTATCCGGGAGTGAACATGATAAATTGGCACTGAGAGAAGAATGTTTCAGATGTCAGCTTGTCGCAGGGTTATTTTGCACACAAGCTCTATTTCATTGTGTTTGGTGTCTGATCAAAGTATTGTCAAAGATTGTGATGATTCTCCCCTGTCATCAGAAGGGGTTTGTGAGGGCCAACACAGCATATAATCTGTTCTCGGGATGAGTTAACCTGCAGTCTGCGCAGGCAACGGATCAGTGCTTCTCTAAGAACACCTTCTTATTCACAAAACTTAGCTGCTGTCCTTGTGCTGACATACAAACTGGAAACAAACTCAGTGGCTAAAAATATCGCACCATAAGATATGCTATCTGGTTCCTGATAACAGGCTGCACAATACGTTACATATTAACCAGCGTTCACACTCTGGAGTTTCAACACTTGTGTGCAGCACAAAATTATAGAGGAGCTGTAATTCTCAACCCAGCAGTGTGCCTGCTCTAAGAAAACACACAGCTGGGCTATTTTATTTTTGCAAACACATTGAGATTATATTGAATATATTTCTCTTCAATGTTTAATATATAAAAGCCAGAGGTGTAAAGCAGTATTGCTGAATCTTTAACATTAGTGATTTGATCTATCAGTAAGTCTAAGTCTAAGTATAAGTCTGTGATATTATATGTTGTGATTATTGTCATGTAACTCAAGTTATTGTCTATAACATGACAAGATCGATACCTAAAACAAATTGATCTTTCTTACAAGTATCTAAAAACCTGATATAGCTTATTCCTCAAATGCAGTAGAGCTCCATTGTTGTCTGAAAACTATTCAAACCTCAAAATGAGCCACATCATTACAGTGGCTGTCACGCCCCATCATTATGATGAACTTGAACACTATAGTTCTGAGTCAATAGCAAACACACACACCATCCTGCTGCTGTAAATACAAGCTAATGGAGGACTCCTGTATAAACAATGTGTGTTATAAAAACCACAAACACATGGACTACGTTTACATGGACAGTCGAACTATTGACCTTATTTCCATTATGAAATTCACTTGAATTGCTTAAAGAATATTCCATTCATATTCTAGGATTATGACTCATTCTGACTGAAATAGTTTAACGTAGGATGCTATTGTATAAAATTTGTTTTTCTTTCTAATTTGTCAAAAGTATGTGTATGTCGATGACACAAGATGCTATGAAAACTCCAATAGGATGTTACAATGTGATCAAAGCATATATATGTCTTCATAATGAGACTAAGGTCTGAACACTCCACGTCTTGATCCTTATCCAGGTCATCCGAACATTTCATGGCAGTGTGTTATTCAGACTATTGAATAAATCAGGTCAATATCAGAAATATTCTTATTCATGTGAACATAATCCTTGTTAGTTTTGGTCTTGGAATGGAATTAGTCGAGTAAAAGAGATGAAGAAGGTTTTACATTTACTCTGGTGTTTACTTTGTACTGTTGTTTGATGGGACATTAAAAAAAAAAAGTCTGGCGCTTCAGAAATAATGTGTTTCATTTTTTATGCAAACAGCAAAATAAGAAGTGTGTAGTTAACATGAACAGTGATATTTATCTTGGCTGAACAATGAGAGAAAAAGAGCACCAACTGCAGAAAACCCAAAACCCACTGAGTCAGATTATACACTGTTTCATTTCCAGGTGATTTGTGGAAAATGCAGTGCAAAAATATTGCATTACAAAGCAAGAATAGGTGCATCATACAGACAGCCACTGTATCATAACTACGCAAGTAAACATGTGATTGTTAACTGCTGCTAGCTAAGAGCTAAACACCTGCTGTGCCAGACGTGTTGAGCAGGACAATAATGTATATAGATGGAATGTGTAACGACATTGCTGTTGATGGTGCATGTAGTATCCCAGCTGTTAGTGGGAAAAATCCACAGCAATCCACAGGGGATGAGGTTCGACAAAGTGGGCTGGAGAATTTGTTATTAGATCGTTAGCATTGGAAACCCCCTTCCTCTCAGAGCTAATGCACTGCTCTCTATTCACACAGCCTCATCTCCTCCTGAGCTCTGGCTGCGCTGCACTAATACTCTCCGAGGCGTTAACATTAAGCTGTGCTACAATGTCCGGTGGAGCTGCAGAGAAAAAAGGGGGCTCCCTGTGCAAACCCATCCAGTGCAGTGTTTAGAGTCAGCACACCATTAGTCAAATCTCTTCAGCCATGAAAAAAGACGGAGGGGAGGAGGGGGAAAAAATCAAAACGGAATATGCATGCATAAAATTCAAGACATTTGTTCCCATGGCAACCATTCAGCATGTCATTCACTTGTCAAGCCGCATCAGGGTCGATTGGGTCCATTGTCTGGGTCCTGGTGAGCATGGCTGCCTGGAACAGACCCGCCCCCCTCTTCCTCCTCCTGACCGACATCCAGGTCATTCATCACGCTGTTATTTCTTTTTAATTCACATTCGGCTCGTTTTTTCATCGCTAATCACACGACAAATGACCACCACGGCTACAAAAAGAGGAAGGAGGATAATGCAGTGCAATACTGAGGCATGGCTTTTATGATTCTTTTGAATAGGGGGTTGGGGAACGGGATTAGGGAGAAATTCGGGGCCACTACCCTCGGAGCAACGCCTCAAAGATTTCCCTGCTTTAGTTTATATATCTGGTGGGTGGTGACGGCAGCACGGAACCTCAACATCTATGACTGGCTGTCAACACGAGTTTAACGCTCACAATGGGTGAAGAGGCCATTTGACTTCTGTAATCTTTTCCAACATGCTCCGGAGTTGCTGCTGATTGGCACTGCTCCGGCTTTCCCCTCGTGAATAGTACTGTTCTGTTTGGATGTTAAAACTTGTGCAGAGGTTGTTAGACGTCGTATGTTGTTTTAAAGTTCTTGTTCGTAGAGTTTTTAACACAAAATTATTGCATGAGACATTAATGCAGAAATTAGCTTTGTAGTTGGTAATTTATTAGTTTTCTTCTCCTGTTGCTTTCTGCAGCTGGAGAGTCTGGATCTGTGACAGCAGGATGCCGACTGCCTCCATGATCCAGCTCAACACCTTCCTCCACAATAATTATTGTTACCTTATTCATTAAATATTAACATACTTGCACTATAGTATGTTCTCTGCATTATAGTATGTCCTCTCTATGAAAGTGGATATTAAGAGGTCCCCTTGTTTTGCCAGCTGTTCTTTCTGTTACACTGACACTAACAAGCCAGCATATTATCATCTTATACCTCCTCCTTTACACCAAAATGACTGGGTATACATGATTTATTTGAATGCGAGTAAATTAGAGCATAAAAAAATGTTGAGTCAATGTCACGAACAGGCCGGAAAATGAGGAGCTGTCACACCTCACTGTCCTGCCAGTGCTGCATCTTACGCAATACAAAGATAAAAATGCTGGTTCGCACTGCAGACAAAAAACAGACGTTAGCGGTGACATGCCATGTTGGCACTTCTCTTTAGACAGACATTGATCCGGCTCTGTGACTCCGTCCACTGCCGGGGTAACAGCAATGTCGTCGTCCCCCCTCCTCATCCCCTGTTTGTAGCTTTTATGCAGCGAGGAGGAATAAGGGCACAATATTCCCGCATTGAACAAGCTGCGTAAACCCCCTCCCCTCCTCCTGCCTCCACCCAGCCACCTGAGGCAAATGGCCACTCACCCAAAACCTTTTTTTTGCCTGTTTAAATTGAGAGCTTCCTTCGCACTGTCGGCAGCTGTTGGCTCATGGGAAATGTTTTGGTGTCTGTAAATAATAAGTAGTGTTCAGACCTGCTCTATAATGATACAAATAAAACAGGTTTCAACATACATGACTAACCTGTTGGGCTTTTGGCTCTGCACTAAACAAACTTCCAAAATTCCACTTCCTCCTTTAGTTTATAATCAACTCAACCTTTAGCTTGTTAATATGACTAACAAATTTGTTAAAACTTTGCTGTCAGGTCAAACCCCATCTGCTGCACTTGTTTCTACGACAACAGCCAGTTACAAATCAGTAAAATGTGCCTACTCTTTTAAAACAGATTGCACCTATTGATGACTTCAAGTTGAACAACATATTGCCAATTGTTTGCATGCTTCCAAGCAACGCAACAGTCATTGATCATGAAAACCTGCCTGGTGGAGGCTGCTCGTCCAGCTCGGCACATGTGGAGAGCAGATAGTTGGTGTTTATTAGCCGGCAGATCATCCTCCTGATAATGGCTGTAAACTGAGGCTCTTGGTCAAACAACCGTCTCTCAACACAACAACATGGCTGCTTCAACCAATCATCTGCCACGGACCGATCAATATACATCAGTGGAGATAATATATAGTATTGAGCAGTGTATAAATCTGTGTTGCTGTCAGTTCACTGCAGTTTTTATTTTGTCTACTTGAAGGAGGCTGCACCCACACATGGAGTGAAATGTTATTACACCAGTAGAATCCACAGTAATAATACAGATTTTTGTATTTTCATACCGACAGTGTTTAACCAGTGCCATATTAACTCATTGTGCAGTATCTCACCATGTCTGTTTGGAGTGAACTGTTCTCTTGGCCTGTGTTAATGCTCCGCAGCTACTTCACAATTATTGCTTGTCATTAGTGAGTCCTCCTCAAACAGTTCTACAATATACTGAGAAGGCATAACTCAAAACTCAGCCCTTCACTTCCTTGGGCAGTTTATAATACACAATATTCATACATGCATAATACATGCCCAGTGTGAAGTTGATATCTTTAACGATTTGCGAGATATGCCTTTCACATTCAGACAGATGTTTGTGGAATTAGCAGGTAGACGCTCGTGCACACACGAGCGTCTACCTGTCTCGTGTTCACCAGACACTGGTACAACCGTCATGCTGCCAGAGATCAGACAGAAACTGGGAAGTAATGACTTGTACAATTAAAAAAGAAACTGTGAAAAGAAGGAAAGGGAGACTTTCTCGGTCGAGCCGTGTTTCAGAGCGATTCGCACAACAGCCAAATGATTAAGTCAGCACAGGCGCATGGGAGATGAATAAATGAGAACAGGTATATTAAAAATTAAACTGATAAACAACATAATAATACACCAGACAATGTCCTTGTAAATAGAGGAGAGATGATAAATTACCAAGTATAGCGAATGCACAGGAGGGGAGAATTAATTGGAAATGTACTTTTAAAATTAAAAATGGACACCGAGAGAGAATGTGTTATTCGCCACTGTGCACTGGTATGAGAGAGGCCTCGAGCAGTGAAGGCTTAAATTTAACAATGTGTTTTACAGAATTGACAAAATACACTTTATATTAGTAATTCGTCTAAAACTTTTACAACAGAAGATTGGTTCAGAGGGGTTCCCACACATATTGTTGCATTCTCTAGCAAGCAACACAAAATAATTGAGTTTTACGAGGTGACAAAACAAATTGGGGGTAAATGCTGATTATGTGACACAATCCCTATAATTACAACAAACTAAATTCTATCAGAAAGCAAACTTTTATAATGTTCTGGCTGCTGTCATTTTAAAACCATGCATGTCCTAAATGTCAGCTTTAATGAGAAAGTAAAAACAAGCTTGATTACAGTCTATTCGATGTGTTTAGCTCAACATATCCCAACCAACAAAGTTAAACCTTACATTTACTATTCACACAAGAGTCAAATTGTTTTTTTTCATGGAGGTTGATGTGATTGAAAGCAGCATAGAAAAGTTAGACAATCACATGAAGAGATCAGGGATAAGCCTTGACAAATAAAAAAGACCCGAAGATGCACTCTGGCCCTGCTGCAGAGTGGAGGGTGTGAGAAAAGGGGAAATGAACAGTACCCAGGTTTCTGAGGGGGGGGGGGCTTCTTAATAATTTCTCCTCTGTGGTGAAAGTTTGGGTGTGGGAGTTTGGGCTAAATAGGCGCGAGACGTGCCCGCCGCCCCTGCTCACAGCCAGCACCGGGCCTAATGAGGCATTAATCGGAGGTGTGGGATGTTGTTCTAAAGAAAAGCACCAGGTCAGCAAAGCACAATGAAGATGACAACAAAGA
This sequence comes from Limanda limanda, assembly GCF_963576545.1. Taxonomy (NCBI): domain Eukaryota; kingdom Metazoa; phylum Chordata; class Actinopteri; order Pleuronectiformes; family Pleuronectidae; genus Limanda; species Limanda limanda. The sequence continues at coordinate 13,453,558 of NC_083638.1, forward strand.
GTGGGGAGCCAGTGGCCCAGAGGAGCGTTTCTCTGAACTGTATGCTCAGCAATCACTTCAAAAGCACGGTGACAGAATATTCACCAGATTTCAATGGGGGAACATATGAAAGGGCCTTTGAATGCTTTTGTTTGTAGGTTTTCCTTTTTTCACAAGGGTGATTAACCCACCTTCACCACCCCACCCCCCGCGCACGTGCACACACGCGCACACACACACAACACAACCCACACGTCAAGTCCTGTGGGTTCTCCAAACAGAGATCATGACTGACATCTATGAAAGTGCAAATATTAGATTTTAAAGCATTTTGTTTCTAAACACAAAGGGCCTCATTTGTTTTGATGACCAGGTTGTGGTTCCATAATAATTCATTAGCACTCACTGCAAACAAAGAGACAGATTTGCATTTAATATTGGCAGAAATTAGCAGTGGCATGACCCTGCTCTTACCTCCGGTGCATATTGAGAATTTGGTTTTTCTATTATCACGAGAAGGATGGAAAAAAAATGTTTGATTGTTTTTCACTTTTTTCATCAGGACAGACGATCGGTTGATTTTCATGTTGTTGTGTTTGCACTGCCTCTGTTTTCAGACAATTTGTTGTCATCGTCATCGGGGTTATTGAATCTAGTATTTTATTTGAGCTGAAGATAAAGAACTGCCTCAACATAACAGTTCGACAATTTGTAGCTAAACAGCTATAACACTGTGTTATTAATTTATTTATTTCTGCACAATAACCAGTGTGAGAACGCATCTAAAACCAGAGGGTGCCCTTTTCCGGAAATAACTTTTCTCCAAAGGTACAGGATGTTAGGCACTGGGTCAGTGATCATAAACTAGTTTTTGTGCATGTTATATTTGGTTCATGTTCATCTGCCACAGATGGCTGTTAGAGGCAGCCATCTGGATGTGACTGCCCAGTCCAGAAACTGCGTGTCCCAGAGGAAACTGACTTTCCCCTGATTGAATGAGGGGTCTCTGTTTGACCTGCCCCCGTTTATCTCAGATGAAAGTATATTTTTTGTCGTATCTATTTTTATTTGTTGTGATTAGACAGAATGATTTAACTTTTAATGAATAACTTGACTTGTTATTAGCTCACGTTATATGATACTGCAAAAATTCCCACAAATATATACATTGCAGCCAATTCATCCCATAATTCCCACTTGTGCCCTTCTTTAAAAAAGTATTCTTAAAGGTATAATAAATGTATAGACTCAATATTTATCAGAATATTTAGTGACCTATAAGCGCAGTGTCACGGTTCTTCATATACATCATGTTTAATCACTAAGCCTGTTTCCACAGCATTTTGTAGCCTTAGGCTTTAGGCTTTTTGGATGTTTTATGGCCAGCTGAAGAACGTACACTCTTATCTCTCCTTTGAGCTCTGATTTGGTCTTGTCTGGAACTATCATGCTCTTTAGCATCTAAATGCTCCGCTGTGTTCGCCAGCCAGTCGGTAACTTTGTGCGCCTGCTGTTTGGTACTGGGCAGGTCATGCACGCTGACTTTTTAGAGTTTTACTAAAACCAGCTGCCAGCTGTGGCCAAACATGATGCCAAGAGAGTGAACCAAAATGGTGAAGTTGTGGATCATAAAACCAAAGCAATAAGCTGCAGGTCATTAAAATGCTTCATGGACCTTTAGGGAACTGCAAAGTTGTTATGTCTATTATTCACTTGTTTCCTGTGATTTTCTATAGTTGACGAAAACACTTGAGAATTTCCATTTCCTTTTGATTACTTTTTGAAAATGTGTGTCACCTCTGCATAGGAGTTGAATAACTGAAATCACAGGGTAATGGTGTTAACATATCTGCAAATATAATGCAGACTTTTGTGCTAATTAGCGCTGCAGCTGTCGTCAGTACTGACAGGTCGGGAGCCCTGATATCAGCTGGGAATGAGACCACCTGCTGAGAGAGACCCCGCTGCCCTCGACCAAAGATCCAAGCCATGTGAAAATATGTTTCAAAAACTCATCACCTAATGAGAAGCATGAACTAATACAAGACAATTACATCACAACACGTTGGTTCACCTGTGTGTGTACTGTGCACCTGGGTTTGTGTTCAGGAATGCCAATAATTTATCGCATCTGATAATCGGCCAAGGAATTTTAATAATACCTGGGCGAGATGGCATCCTCTGTTGATGTCCAGTAAAACGTTTAAAAAGATAACATTTTTCATCAGCAAATAATTTCATTAAAGTCAAATAATATTGTTAACCATCATTATAGTCGTGGAGAGTGTGGTTGTGGTGCCTTAACAGAGTATAAAGGCTAGTATTGATTGGAATTGCCTTCCAGACACTGCCTCATCACGCCATAAACGACATTAGACTTTGATTGAAAATGCCTTTAAAGTTAACTGCTGGAAAAAGGTAATTTATCGGGCAGCTACTTAATTTATTCCTCCTCTAATGCACATTCGTCAGACAGATCAATAATCAAATGATTCCACTGATTATGTGAAATGAAATGAACTGAATTAGCGCATGCAGCAATCGGAGACAGCTCTTCAAATCACAGCAGACGGACGGGATGTGTTACACGCTCGCAATAGTTTTTATGAAGCAAATTAGATGAATCTTCGAGAGGTGTCTTCCACTTACTCTTGATCTCTTGTTAAATGCAAATGAGTGCACTCAGTGGCGTCTCCATAAGTGCACCGTGGATCCTTTGAGAAGGGAAACAAATGGCTACGGGGAAGACACATGGATGGAGAGGAATAGATGGTTCAAAGAAACAGGAGCTGTTCTTTATGGAGCTCGTTTTGATCCAAAAATGTTCTTTTGGTTCGAAATGAATGTGAACAGTTGACCTTGCTTGTGGTCAGAGCACCAGACCCTTCAACATTGAGGGAGATACTAAATCGTTTTTTTGACAAGGACCTGACAAAATTCTGTCGCTGTGGCAACGTGGACACAATGCAAAATTATGCCTTGCCCACAATGTTTCGTTGAGACAGGGGAATTATAATAACATTTCACCGTTATGTGTCCTTAAAGCTTCAGTGTGGAGGGTTTACTGACATCTAGCTGCAGATTGTGACCAGCTGAATAACCCTCACCTCACACTCTCCTACCAAGTCTGTAAAGTGAACATATTGTGCTCCTCAAAATTTGTATTATGCAAACATAATTATCATGAGTTTCTACTGACAGCTCCCTTTAGATTAGAGACGGGGAACATTTTGTCCTCTCAAGGAATATTTCATTGTTTCTTAGTAGTACATTTTTTTAGTTATGAAAGGCACCTTCTCTTTGCAAACCTGGTTTTCCCACACAATATGCATCTCTAGCTACGTACCCCCACTCTGAAATAATGAATGCAGTTTTTCAGATAACTAGAGAGTGGTCATGAGTTTTCCCTCTGGCAAGAACAATATTTGTCATGTGATATTCATGTGATATTCATGTGTAGTAAAACAAATACACAGGTTTTTCTTAGACACTGTTCCCTGTGACACAACTTAACAGTCTAAACAGATCTTGATGGCAAAAGCAAGCAGATGTGTATCACTTTTTGCTTGAACAAGGAAACAAATTTGATTGTAAACTAGATCTCAGTTGCACTGAGAATATAGTCAGCGAAGGAATGGTGGATCAGCTCAACATAACTCATTTTAACAACATAATGAGTCCACCTGCATGTACAAATGGGACGGAAATATGCATCATTTTCAAAATAATTTGCAGTCTTGTGAAAAAGCAAACAACAAGTAGAAAAAATGGATTCCAAGAAAGCTCAAGAAACCACAGCTTAAGTTGCAGCCACAACTGCCTGCAGGTCTGTATGAAGTCCTTCCCTTCAAAACTGATACAATCCTGAAGCCATTAAAAAAAACCTGGACCTGTATTAACCCATCTGAAGTCTTTCATTTGACAGAAGAGCAATCACACCAACACCAGAACACTGATTGCATCATGCACAGCTTACTCCAGGAAACACTGTTCGGTTTGAGCTCAATACTGTATTGGATGCAAACTTTTTCCACTGCAAATCATAAGAGGTTGTGTGAAATAATAATAAGACACAATGTGTGCAAACATTGTATTTGTACATTGTAACAACATCATTAGCTTGTATATCCATAACAAAAATAAAACTGTACTGTTTTCTATATAATGTTTAGGTAAGATACCATATGCTGTATTTCATTTCTCTTGTTGTCTAAATGTACATCACATAACAATTTGCACTGGTTGTGATCACGTTTAAACACAGGCCATAGTTAGATGTAAATGAAGGACCTATGTGTTATTGCAAAACACAAAACTGATGCATGCACATTGGCTGAATTCACTGTATATTAGAATAAGCTATTCTAGTGTACCGTAGGCTGATACTATTGGATTGAGATAATCAGGCCCCATCTATAAAAAAAACAATAAAGGTCTCCTTTATTAATTAATCTTTAAAATCTACAAATGAAGACCATGCTCCTCATTACTTGTTTGCCCCCATTCAGCATTAGCTGCTGCTGCACGGCTTCACAACTTAAAAAGACTGAAGTGAATGTTCTCTGTGCATGGCAGTGAGAAGCTGGCAACGCTGGGTGACCGAGCTATAAATACTCAAGAGAACAAAAGAGCAATTGACTGCTGCAGTGTCGGTGTTACACCATCTGTTAAGACAACATAGTCTACCTTCTGGATTCTTCATATTCACACAATATATTTATATATAAATATATATATTCCATGTGTATGCTCTATTCCCGTACGTGTTTGTTAAACCAAGACACTGTGACTTTGACAAGTCGAAATACATTTAGTGTGAAGAGGTTTAGCTTTCACCAACAACACAAGTCAAAATCTAAATGAAAAATGTAATCCAAGCTCTCTATAATTGTAAAAGCCTTTTTATAACCAGACATCTGGACACACGTCAACACAGGAGAAACACAGTAGAAGCTGTGATCTCCATCTAGTTCAGCATGTCCTGTTGTGTTCCAGAGCAGCAGCACTTAATCTTGGCAAGCACTCACTATTGCCATGCTAATCAGAATCCCTTTAATCACCAAGTGCACAACCTACAACAGTGAATCTAGGTGACATTGGTGTAGAGTCATATTGAAAATTGGATTAACAGACTACAGTATTGCAGGACCTCAAATGCAGAGGGTCAAAGGATCAATGTAAGACTTACAGTATGACTGAGCAGATGTGACGTCAATATACTGAATATTTACTCTTCAATAATGTATTAGTATATTTGGTTAGATCTCAAATAAAGCTATGTGAAACCCCTAAACTTGAGTATAGTTGTGTGAAATAGGTATAAATGAAGTAGGTAATAATTGCTAATGAAATTTGCTGAAATCTGTTATGCAATTTTTTTCAAAATTAGCACTGCCAGTATGTTTTTGATTGGACACCTGATATTATACTGTATGCACCACATGAAGCTATAGCTAAGAGACCCATACAGATATGACAGCTTTCTATTTATTTTCCATTTAATACTAAGAAATATGCCTTTGCAAACTCTAAAAATGAATGCCTGTTTTACAGTTTATGTTTAACCACTTCAAGCGTGTCTGTACACGCTGCTTTAAAGTCGAGAACCTGGGAAGATCAAATGGAAAAAAGATCTGGCAGACCAAACACAGTCCTCTACAGGTGCCTAATTAAAAAGACTGATCTAGGCCATTTCCAATTACATCTAGGTCATCTCCAGCAAAGCAAATACTTCAAATTCCACTTGTAACTAGTTTTTATTCACAATTTATTCTCTCTAAACCTTTTTTGACGCAACTTGAGATCAGCACAAAAAGCTAAACAACAAAGCCATGTTCATAAACTACACATACACATATTACTATAAATTCAGCAATCGCAGTACTAAATTAATGTTAACTTTGTAAATTCCATCATCTTGGTGAATTGAATCCAATATTTACAATCCCTTTACCTCAGTTTTGGTCGCCAACAGTCCCTGCTAGCTATTTAGCTGCCAAATGGTTCACTATCTCCATGAGCTAGTCTCTAACATTGTTTGTTTGGTGTGATGCAGACACTGTATATCTGGTTTTTGGGGGGATTAAAGAAGTGAGCATGAATTGTGAGTTAAGTTTGGAGATGTAAGTATGCTGACATGCCCTGGTACACATTTTACCTGTTGTTGATACAAAAATAATGATATCAATTGGAAATTAACTAGAAGTACTGAATAAAACGCATTAAAAGGGACACATAATGGAAAGTATATTTAATATTTAGTACAGAGCAAATTTAAGAGAATAAGACATCTTTCCCAATTGGTATGGTTCAGTTGCCTAAATGTAACCAGACCTAAACCATAGAGGTGCCAGAAAAAACAACGCTCATATGAATCATGTTGGAAGCAACTGAAAAACAACCATTGTTGGATTAAACATACTTATACTTACTTATCATGCTGCTCCTTGTACTGAATGTCCAGGCAATAACAAGGGAAAGATGTGTGGATAAAATAACAAAAAATCCAATACATGTTACACAAAGAACGCCTGTGAAAGAGGGTGTTTGTATGGTTTAGATTTTTAATGAGACCGAATAATACAGAGAACAGCACTGGAAATATATGCTGCTATCTCTCCTTGCCTTTGATCTTTTGTTGCTACAGTAATGAACACAATTATCAGCCATTCTGTTGCAAATTTGATGGTGCGAGACATTTTATAATGTTGTTTCACAATCCCAGCCATTTCTATACATAATGCTTTAATAATGACGTTTGCTTGTAACCATTTGTTCTCTGGATTATCTTGCTTTTTTTGGGGGGGGGGGGGGGGGGGGGAGCAGAGAAGGGCATCTAATTCATTAGCTTTCAGGTTTAGTCCCGGTCACCGAAATCCATTAGTTTGGTGTAAGATGGATCTGATGGTAAATATAAATTATTTTTGCAGAAGCAAAGACCGTCTCTCTCAAGCATATGTAAATTTGTATATGCAATACTGTGTGTTTGTGTGTGTGTGTGTGAGTAATCCATGCAAGTTTGCACAGCGAGAGAGAATAAAACGAGGAGTGGAGGTAAAAGGGGGAGAAATAGTGAGTAGAAAGGGGTGAGAGAGGGAGAACTGAGAGCAGTAATATCCATTAGATTTATTGTGCTGCAATTCCCAGTCCCTCCAGTTCTGCCTGAGGGGGACTATATTACATTTCATCACAGTTTCATTTTCTCCTGCAGATGAGAAATGGGACTTCTGTAGCAGTAATGTAGCATGTATGTGCTAAATTTCATCTCTAATAAAATCAAACACATCACAACTCCTGGCACTTTTGCTACAGGTCCATGACAAAATGAAACACCATCTGTTATCATATCAAGAGCGGCTTATTAGAACATAAAAATCCAACACACCCAAGGAATAAGGATGAGGATACTGAATATGGGTAGTAATGGGAAGTGATGGCAGGACTGGCCTTAAAGATGGGAGATGGTTCTTTTTGAATCAGAGCCACTTTATTACTTTATTCCCACTTTATATATAAATGCAGCACATATACGCTATAAGATAAAGAATCACATGTTGACATTCTTCAACAATGACTAGAGACACAGCTCAGAACAGGTGAGCAGAGTCAAAGCTTTCCTCTGCACAACCTGCTTTAATATCTTCAGTATGCTGTTACATTTGCAGACTATAAATGGGAAATGAAAGACAGTCTGGGGGTTAACACTTTGCCATTCGGTTATATTATGATATATTTGACCCAGTGCACTCTTCTTTTGTTTCTGTTTAAAAGGATCTTGCCAGTGGTTGTATTTCTAATACTAGAAAGTACTCAGATTACACAATTGAGCATGAGTGTATGTTACTTTCCTAATCTCTTACTTAAATGCACTATAATTACATTATATACATAAACACACTATAATTACACTCACTAATGTTAATACATGGTAATTCAAGTTATTTTATTGGTTTGTGGACCAATGACATTTTGCACAAAGCTGTGTGATGGGATTTAATTTATAAATGAACCTCTGTTTGATTCCAGTAGCGAAACTACCTCATGTTAGCCAGAATATCTGTATTTTGTGGCTTGAAATAAATGTTAATTCTCAATTTTGTTATGTACTGACTTTGTTTATACACATACATAAAACACACATAAAAGCAGTTTGTCTTGTTTGTAATTAGACTGTGAGTCAGCCGGTGCTTGTGGACGTAAGAGGTGATAGTACAGTGGTCATGTGTATTTGTAAGACTAAAGCTAATAGTGGTGGTGGTGCTTGACACAAGATTCATAGTAACAGTAGTAGTTGCAGTGCTACTTACCAAAGCTGAAGTATGTTGTGATTCAAGAAATGGTAGTAGTAGCAGGATAGTTAAACATAAGTGACATGAAATTTTAAGTAGAAATAAATGCTCAGTATTGTATTGCGGATAGTTTCCTAAAATGCCCCTTACTTGCCCTGCAATTAAAAGTAAAGACTTTTTTGGAAATGACATTACCAAACATCTTTGAGTTAGCCAGCTCAACTATACTATAAACTAAACAATGTGTAACAGGTGGCCCCAGTTTATTTTACTGCACCTTCCCCAGCAACATTAAATCTAGTAGACATTCTTTTCTTTTCTGGACATGAAGAGTGATGTATGTCAGTGCTGAAACACTGCAACCAGTGCGTGTTGCATTCACACCGACTATGACCTGTCAGGCATGCAGCCTGGCAACATCAAAACTACTACGGTTTTGTTAGAAAACGCATCGACTCAGCTATGGTTCCCCCTGGCGTCGACATTCCTCCGGCGCTGCACTGCTGTGGCCACGAGGCTGAGTTTCAGTCTGCACGGCCCGAAACTGAGATGTTTACTCTTGGCCCACGAACTCAGGTTTGCTCACCGAACTGCGACCTTTTGGAGACAGAGCCTTCTGTATCGCAGCCCCCAACCATCCACTTTACACCCCACCGAAATACGTAGTGCTGCACCTCTGGACATCTTCAAAAAACTCCTCAAGCACAACCTGCGCACTGAGACTTTTTGCCTAGGTTAATGCTCTGTGGTATGCAATGCAGTTAAAGATATGTAAAGCATCCTTTGGTCTCTTGAAAGGCGCTATATAAATACAAGCTATTTTAATCATTATTATTATTATGGTCATGATATAGCGCTTGTTAATTTCCTCAAGCTCCTATCACATGACCTCATTTCGGAAGAAAATAACCGGCCAACATTTTTATATTTTATAATTATGCCTACGTGCCAAAATGCTTTGTGAGCCTAAATCATTTTAGTTTGTAAACAGCGTTTTCAAACAAAAGCGCAGTAGTATGGATCAGCCCCAGAGCCCCAGCCCCATCCTGTCTTAACAACCATGTTCTTATTTTTCGTTTCTGGAAGAAAGAGTTGATGGCTGGATTAAAAACGTTACTTTTTTATGTTTTAGTACGACCTTTTCCTGACAAAAAGTACAAGTAATATCAGTAGTCGTGGCTGCAGCAGTAAAAACTGATCAACAGCAGTACTGTGGGGTCAGTAGTAGTACTACAGCAGTGTTAGTCTTGCTGGCAGTGGCTTCATAAAGCAGCTCATTAGTCAGTAGAGCAACAGGGTCAGTTGCCTCAGCTTCATATTGTGTGTCAGTATCAAATAGCTGACAACAGGTGGGGGATTAGAATCATGCTTGCACAACTAATAATACCAACTGCTTAACATATCAGTTACCACATAAACAATGGTCAATCACTGCTAAAGGGAAAAGCATGTGCTATGACAACAATGCTATCAACACAGGCTTCAGTGTCTTTGTTTTAACTGGAGCAAATCCAGTCAAACCCATTTGATCTACAGTATGGGAGCTTTGGTTTGTAGACACGAGAAAACAAAAGAGCAGCAGCAGAACAAAAAAAGAAAAGCTAGACAGTCGGGGTGAAAATGATTTTCTTTGCTCTGCTTTGTCAGTTTTAGAGTGCCATCTCCCGATAGTCATTAAATAAGTTGTGTTGTTGTTTTAATTATCGATAGTAAAGCAATCTGTTCATAATTACAAACATTTGCTTGTGGCAATTACAAACAGTGGCTGGTAGCAGTTTAATTTGCCCGCTCTAATCTTGTCTGTAATTAGAGCACACACAAGCAGAGCACCCGAGTTGTTCACCTCCAAGGCAAACAAGACAAGACTGAAATTCCCATTATAACAAACTGCTGACTGCCTGCGGCACACAGACTCGTCTGCCTTCAGAGTGAAACATTTCGTATATTTTCTAATCCATTTGTTTAGCTTTACAATGCAATTGCACCAGTGTGGCAGGTTCTCATTTCACCCTACCTGTAAAAAAGAAAGACAAATGAAATTGGAAAAATATGTCACAATATTGCACCACAGATGCAACTGGGACGACACGTTGTGTTTACTCATGCAGAAAAAAGGCTCATCTTAGATCATAGCACATATGACAATATGTGCTGCAAAGTGCACTTCGAATAGGCATGAAAAGGGTTATCATTGACATATTACTAAATCAAATCCCGCAAGTTCTAAGTGAACGCCCATGACCACAAGCTTGGGAGATGTGTATAGCCCCCTTTTTTATTTTTAAATGGAAGTGTAGGTTATTTGATCGTACCTTTAACTAAAAACATATGGGTTACATGGATTAAAAATATAAATTCCCATCTCAGTGCAACAGAAGTGAGTGGATCTGTGATCTCTGGTCCAATGCAACATGGCTCCAGATGGTGAGCGACTGTCTGAACAACATAGGGAACTTGATTGTGAGACTTAAAGAGGGGAGAGGGTACAAGAGCACTAGTAGGTTAATAAAGACAAACAGCTGCAGAAGTAGGATGTATAGAAAGAGTCATACTAACAAAAACAACTGTCCCATTGAAACATTTTGCTATTCATGCATTGGAAAACAGAGGGTTAGTGCTTCTGAACCGGCCCAATGATTATCTATGATCCTTAGTGAATGATAGGATGATGCATGGCGTCAATTTAAAGACAGCAAGATGAAAACGATTGATCTTAGAACTCCAAGATTAAACTTTGCCGAATAACATGAAAAGGGGACCTGATGAATATTGACAGAACATTCTTTAGGCAGATGACTCCAAACTAATTTTTGGGGGATCAGATGTTCTTTGTGGACCTGGTCAGGTTTACCAAAGCTTTTGCATAGTGCAAAGGTTTTCATAGATGGTACCATGAAGGCAAGTTGTGTACACCCAAATAATTATAAAAACATGACACCAAGGCAATTTCCTGTATGTGCAAACATACCTGGCAAATAAAAGAATTCTGATTCCGATGACTGTTACAATGATCCCAAACATAGCCTACTGCAAATATCACCTGGTCTGATATACCACTGAAGCTCCATTTACACTGTATGTTCAATGTTGCGCCTTTATTCTGCCCTGTCATTCTGTATAGTAATAGTATAACTCGAAATGGGGGTCATTATTGTTCTGCCTTTATAGCATTTCTAAGTAGTTTCAGAGGCAGATTGGGTAGAAGTGTGAGCCGGCACGGCAGGACAGTCGCCAGCTCTGTTGTGTTACACCTCATGTCTCACATTCCAGAGTGCTGTCATTGTTTTGGGAAATTACGACCATATGCCAGCTTGTTTGGTTCAACGTAGACCTAAACAAGCAAAGGTGGCATAATGAAAGGGTCTTCTTAACAACAAAATAGTGGGTTTCATGTTTTAAAGGAACCGAACTTCATAAACTCTTAGGAGTTTTTTAAAGAGGAATAAACCCCCTTAAGCTAACAACAGCTAAAACTAATGAACTGTGAAGAATGGCAGAACATCTCTCCACAGATCTGTGCAGGAATAGTATCATCCATTAGTGTAAAATAAAAGATAAGAATCTGACCAACGAAGGGTGAAGTTCTTTTTTGCAGGTGGTTTTCATAACCCTAACCCCTTAACCCATGAGAATAGACATGACTTGGATCGCAAAGTTCTACCCTAACCCAATGTTTTCCATGATTACAGGTACGTGCAGTGCAAACAAATCAAGGTGATAGCCCAGCCAACGTGACCGAACCCTACATTAACTATTCATTTTAAAATGTTTGTCCAAACCAGGCTCGACGGGTCCTAACAGTCTCAGATCTGGTGTCCACACTCTAGTATGGACTTTCATTATAGCTCATTAGTATTTAAAAAAATATTGGCTCTATTCGTCTTGGGCTTTGTTTAAAATCAAATTAAAATGTACTGAGTTTCTAGTATGAGGAATTACATACTATTTCATTAACGTTCCCCAGGAGGATACTAACTTTTGTCCATCAATTTCCCATTTTAATTGACGCTCTTACACTGAAATCAGAGTAACTCCTAAAACGCTCCCTCACTCCAATCCCCACCATCCATCTCGTGAAGACGAGGCTGTGTGGAGGGGCAGGGAGCAAATAGTTTGACAAAGCTGGAGATGTGCATCTATCATGTATCTACCTCCACTCTCCTCTCAAACGGCAAGAACCTGTCAAGAAAACTCTCTCTGAGGTCAGCCATGTCAAGCCACACTGGCCACCTGTAAAGAAGGAACAGAAAATACCATTAGAGGGTAACTGGGGTTATGTGTGGTGCAGTCTCCCAAGTTCAAAGTTCTTTTGTACATTTTGTATGTACATGAATTCACTTTTTGCTGCCATGCAAATGCAAGGAGGGGGTTGCATGGGTATCTATGTGCCCACAAACATTTTCTTTCTGCCCTCCTTTCTCTGTCTCTTGTTGTATTAGCAATAACTCCAGGGGTACATCTTTCACTGTCGCTGCAACCCCCCATTCCAGGCTGTCTGAGGCACTTTTTTTCCTCTCAGATGATAGCTATTAATTCCCCTCAGAGGCTGCTTGATGGAAGGCTAACAACATTTTATATTGTTGATACACTTCTGACTCGAGCTTCATGCTCTCAATTACAGATGAAAGATAGCTGGTAACCTGGTTACAAATAGGCTTCGCTGTTTAGATGATGTCAGGCACCTTTATCAAGCCGGGATGGAAATAGAAAGGGGGCTGTCTACGCACCCCCCCACCCCCCCCTTCAGCATCTTTCAGCGCTGATGTTATCCCACTGTGAAGAGATGGTTAACGGCACATCCAGTTTGGCTTGGTGCCATTCCAATCTGGTCAAAGTGATTATCATTCATATTCATATGTTTTCACCCGCGTCTGTTTGTGTATTTGTCGGCAGAGTCAGGCAAAAAGTGCTCAGGTGATTTGCGCCAAACTTGTTGGAGGGATGAGGCGTGGGCCAGGGAATAAAAGGTTGATACAGTTAAAGCAGCAGATTCATGAGTTTTTTTCTTTTATGACTTTCTTCATTTTGAGATAAGCGATGAACATTTCCATCTATTTCTCACGGAGTAATGTGCAGATCTTGATGCAAAAATAAGACATATTTATGGTGTTGAGATCTATGAGTTTTTGACAATTTTGTGCAGATAATCACACAATTGTCTCTTTAACTGTTGTTACTATATTATACTTCTATTAATTTTATCAAAGTGACACCAGATATTCCCCCCAGCCCTGTTGGATTTAGGACAGATCTTTAATAGTGTACTGGTTGTGGAAACTGTTGGCTTCCTCTAAAACATTGCAAGGCCTCCTTGAGATTATTTATGTTGTTATTTAAGTGAATTAATTGTGGCAACACCTTTGACAGATTTTGTCGCTCCACTACAAAGTTTTGTTTGTACTGAAATATATAAAAGTTTATCATGATAGATGAGAATTTAATGTTTTTAGAAATTATTAAAGCTATGTTTACCTGGGTAGAGGTTTCAGATATGATAGTCCATAGATGAAATATGATGAATAGAAAAGGTTACCAAGAAAAATTCTCATAGCAAATGCAGAAATATGTTTAAAACTTCTATTCATCCTTTTTTTTTACACCACTTATCCTTTGAAGGTCGCAGGGGGGGCTGGAGACAATCCCAGTTGATGTAAGATGAGCGGCAGGGTACACCATGGACAGTGTACCAGTGTAGAATGTAATATGCATAATACAACATAATACAACAATATAACAGTGCTTTGCCAGTTCACACTTAAAATTAACTAGTTCACATTCATAGTTAATTTATTCCCTTTTTTATTGGGATGATTTACTTATTAATGGATGGTGTCGGACCATGTCTGTGTGTCGCTCCCCTCACTTTAACACTGAGTCCTGATTGTGTGCGTCACGTCTTGTGTTGTACTATGCACAAAATGTTGACCGGTCATTTTTCATGATGTTAAAATACAGACTCATAAACTCTGACGCAAATCAAACAAACTCTAAGTTACTAAATGTACTGATCAGGTCCTGATAACTAGCGATGACGAGTGTTTATTAGTAAAAGTGAGAGCAGGTCAGAGTGGAGGAGGAAACAGAAACTCCAGCTCCAGCTTCTGCTCTGATCATTGAGCAGCTGAGACCAGAAGAACGCGGTATTTTCAGAGTTTCCACTGTTCTTCAACAAAGTCACTTACCGGCTGCTTCACGTAACTCTCCTCATCTCATTTGTGTGTGTTGCTCTGAGCGAGTGAGTGGGGGTGGAGCCCCGGGGCCTGTGTGTGTGTGTTGCCTGGGAGCACCCACACACATTTTCACCCGCTCCTGGTATATCACTTGATGGCCTGACACGATGATGATTTAAAAAATTACAAAGACTTTCATCATATTTGAACTGATTCGTTCAGTCCATCGTTCACAAAACACAACACTGCAATATAATATATATGATACAGAGCCAAAATGCTTTTGTGGACAGAAATCATTTAGTATGGACATAGTAGTAGTGTAGCCACAGAAAAGTACCAGTCATATTGAACTTGAATGAGCAGACAGAATTGGATTTTTTTTAATGCCAACAATGATATAATCACTAAGGAGTGCATCTGTTTGGACGTACACGACAGGATTTATATGGTTAGTGCCTCTGGAAGAAGTGTAACAGCACATCAAAGGCTGAAAAGAGATATTTACCATGAGCCATCATTTTCCTAAGTCTTGACATAGATTTAAATGTGAAATTAATTTGAACACTAAGGAAGAGAGTGGGAACTGGAGCACTAGAGAAAAAATTGCCAGATTCATTTTCAAAGCAAACATTTGATGGTCCCTCTGAACAAAGGGATTTCATTGATATAAGCTGTTTCTGAAGCTTTGTTTTTTTCTGAATTTCTTTGTTAAGCAACATGAAATGAACAATTCCTCAATCCTGGCTTTTTTTATTAGTGGTAGCAGCTTGTCATTAGATTAGAGTGAGAGTAAAGAAGGGAGTAAAAAATAAATGGATGTTTTTTTATGAGTGGCTCAATGAATGTTTCTGCACCCTGGGTCTGTGGCCTGAATACAAACTGTTACATAATGAATGAGCGCTTTACTCCGGGAATAAAGATTAGCAGCTGACCTCTTTTACATCATCATCTTATTTCAGGAAACCAGAACCTCTTGGGCACGACAAATTTCTCAGCTGTATTTGTCCTGCACGGCCACCACTTTCAGGATACTCCGCTGGGTGAGAAAGGAAAACGGAATCCGTTGTCTATCAAATGAAATCGTATACACAATTGTGATCACTATATTATGTCACTTGTAATTCTGTTGTGCTCACCCCCCATGTTAGTTGGGGAAAATGAGGAGATGATGACATGATCAGGGGGAGAATTAAACGTCTGTCCAGCTTACTGCTGAGGGTCAACATACAAACACAAGCTCCTGGTTAGTGAACTTAATGAATAAATCATTGAGTGTGAGCCCACCCCCAACAAAACACACACACTTCAATCCGTTGCCCATCACAACAGTAGCTACACACACACACATACACACCCTCTCTCTCTAACCCTGGACCCTCGCACATCTGCTACCATTACATAGCCTGGCCCATATTCACGACGCCATTCATTATCCCGTGTCACGGTGCGCTCTGGGTCTCTGCCAGCAGATATTAAACTCTTCAGAAAAGATAAACATCATATTACTTCATTACCCTTTTAAAACACATGCAAATTAGAGCTATTATCCCCCCCCCCCCCCCCTCATTCACCCCAGCACATACTTTTCTCTTTATTTTCCCCCCTCTGATGAAGTTTGTCTGGCCGCCGCTCAGTCATTCCTCCTTTGTCACACGCTGACCGTGATTGGGTCAAAACCAAACGGCTCTGCCCCGCTCGTTTTCCCACCTCCAAATTAAACATTAATGTCGCTTGACAGCAATAAATAACATTTATCACAATGGGGATCAAATAATGATTCGGCTACGCTCTGGCCTCTCATCAGAGCCCATCAACTGCGGGGGAGCGGTGGCGTGATTATGCCGGCAGCTGTCTGTGACAACTGTATCTAAATCACTCAGAGCACATCTACTTCTCTTTGATGTCGTGAACGTGTGGCGTTATTGACGGTTTGTCTTTCCATTCATCTTTCAACCTAATCACCGTCCCAATCACAGATATCATCACAGATGTCGTTAAATCGGCGGCAAGTTCTCGTTGGGTCACAGTACGAGAGGATTTACTGAAAGCAAACATACACAAACCCATGTACGGTTAAGTGTGTCAAATGTTCTGTCCTCCTCTTTTTTGTGAAACAGTGTGTGGTCTTTAGCAGCCATGTTTGATTAAATGCTGCTTATGTATTCTCAGGACTTTTTTCCCCTCCCTCTGGTGAAGACTGCAAAACATTTTGGTTTTATGATGAAAGTTTTTTCATTTACCATTCACTGAGTGTAGCAGACTTCTTTTTTTTTTAATTCCTTTGCAAGTTAAATGGTGCTTGTGCTTAGGTCTGCATTTTAAAGAGAGAGATCATTGGCCAACTGGAGGGAAAATAACCACGAAATGCATTAAAAACCTTCTTCAGATCTGGGGCCACACGGTGTGTGTTTTCTGAATGTTTGTGTCCGTGCATATTTATCCATATGTGTGCAAGCATTCAAGCATGCTCGTATGCACATAATGTGGTCGACCCATTGGGCTTGTAACGAGCACAGTAACAGTGTGTGATTCACACAGCGCAGAGTGAAGTCAAACAGAGGATCATGATGACAGTATTCCTCAGCTCTGCTTTTGATCTTTCTGTCTCATATGACAGAAAAAAGGCTGTTCTCAGACAAGTCTCTTGTTTGATCTCAAAAGGCATAATAAAAGTCCTGGCTATGTGCCTTTAAGATAAGATAGCCATCAGGCCTTGAGAAGATGAAAAATATCAAAGATAATTAGAGCGAGGGGGGAAAAAAGATAATTAAATTGTATGCTGGGATTGTTAACGTCACAGGCTTCTTTTAATAAGCAGATTCATTAATAACCACAGTGTTGTATCAGTATTCCATTTGTGTTTGATTAATAATGAGCAGGACCCATTTAATGAGAATAAAACTTTCATCATAAACACACATGAATCAACTAATGATATTTCTTTGCCAAATAGTACAATTGGATCTCATTAAACTCTCTCTATACACTGCTATCCTGCATGTTAATTGAAATGCCTCAGAACCTTTCAAAAAGTGTTCAAGATAATCATTTGGTTTGATTCACAATTAGTATAATCTCTGTCAGTGGGAAATGGAAAGTCTGACCAAAGAGTGTATCATTTCCGCCCGACGACTGGGTCTGAGTCACCTTTTATGCCTGTGATTGGTTGTTAAGTTCCATTGGAGAGGGGATATCAGGAGGCCACACAAAGCACGAGCTCATTAATCTCCCATGAAACTGCAAGAAAATTGAGTTCAGAATCCGGACTGAAATCCCCCAAAAATGGCGGAAGGCTCAATAAGCTTCCTAAAGGCGAGCAGCAGCTGAACGAAGCCGGGCAGAGGCGCCGCAACGAGTCACTGGTTCTTTAAAAGAGTCTGATATTTGTAGTAGCTCGAAGTTAATGATCGTTTTTTCCGTGCTCCCACTACCCAGAAATCAAAACAAAATATTTGTATTATGAACGCGGCCATCTTGCACATTTGGAGCCAGAGGTTATGCTGTAAGGAACGGTGGACTGAGCAGTGGTATCGAGGTCCGTCTGATGTAAGTGTTCGCTCAGTTGTGAGTCAGTTTAAACTGTCAATTGTTTAATTTCACCCAGTTTTTTTAGCATCAAATATGGAACTAGAATAGCACTCGGTAGAGCACATCTAGAGTGACTTTTCTGTGAAAATGTCAAAAATTATTATCCAGATCTGCACCAAAATTGAACAGGCTCTTCATTGATCCATACCATTGCACCATCAAGTTTTGTGGTATTCAATCTTTGAAAAACATGCAACATCAGGGTGATAGACACCACCATAAAGGATAGAAACCATTTTTGAGAGAAAAATATTTTACTTTGACTTTATACTTTAGTCCATGTCTCATCAACTAACATGGAGGAGGCAGGATTTATGACCGATTCTGCAGCCAATCACCATGGGGCATGTGTATGGGAGCTGTCGTGTCGTTCATTTTTATACAAATTCAGACCCCTGATCAAACTTAACCTCTTAGAATCCAACCTTTTTTTAAATGTTTGCCTTTATGACATACCCAAATACAAAAGCTTATACCAGAACAACTATAAGGTTAGTATGCATGCATAACACCTCATTTGAAAGGCGCCAACCTTTATTTTCAGAAATTGTGATTGGTTAGTATGTGGCTAAAATACAACATAAACTACAGCAGTTCAAACATTGATAAATACCTTTTTTCTGTTTTTGTCTATAATAAGCTATTTGAATAAAAAACAACTGAGAGGACTTACAGAGTTGGGTCACAATGTGTTCACCTTACATTTAGTCTTAAATAAGTGTTAGTATAAATACTCATTAGTGTTGCTGTAAATTTATGCTCACAAATACTGTATTGCAAAATACTAATAATTAATAATAACATATAATCTAAACAGAAGCAACATGAATGTCCGACAGTTTGCAAAACAACAAATTCATTGAAGAGACACTGTTTAAAAAAAAAAAAGGTTGTTAAATAAATATCCCCTGAAAGGTCAGACTTCAGCCAGCACACGAATAGAAAACACCATTCATAATACAGTAGGTTACGCAGAGCTGCATGTAATGAATTTAATTATAAATAGCACTTTTAAAGGGTTATTCAAAGCCCACTCAGAAAGAGTAAACATCCAACTATGAAAGGCAGCTGTTTTTCGCTGGTATCTCTCACTGCACTTCACTGGACTCTTCAAAGCAGCACTTAAATGAAGAATGATACAGAGATGCCTGGGGCAAGAAGAGAGCATCTTTGACTGCATACAAACGAGCCTGCACCAGTACACTGTATCTGATGATTGGTGCCTGCTCCGCTTCAGAATAAGCTTCCTTAAAGACATGGCAAGGGGCCTCACCCTAATCTACTGCTCACAATGGAGTGTTCATGGCAAGTCAACAGTCTGATGTTTTATGCATTTAGAATAGATGGAGTGAGTCAAACACTTATAAGTTGTCACTGGTCTTGTGTGGAATTTAATCAGTTTTCCACTGACTTACTTATACCATGGAAATGAGTAAACAGCTACTGGTGTGAAGTGTTAAATGCACACATGCATGCACAGCCAAACTAAGAGCTCCACACACACACACACACACACACACAGACATTTTACATGCACATGGCAGCAGCAGCATTGTGTGGTCACACATCAGAATATAATTGTTATTGATAAATTTAATTGAATTTACAGCATTTTTTTACACGCATGGTTGAATATGTACTTACATTCATATATATACAAACCAGATGTTCTCTTGTCTAGTCAAATTTACCAGGGTTCACAAAATCAATCGAACTAATACACAGCCACACAAAGAGAGCAACACATCGCACAATCCATTTTCTTTATCAGTATTAAAGATAATCCCAAAGGTATAGCTGTTCCTTAGCTGTAGTATTTTCTCTAATCTTTCAAAAAATAGCTATAATGAATATTTTATATCGGATGTGGATCGATATGTGAACGAGTAAAGTCGTTAACCCACCATTATTACTGTTTTGGTTTCCCTTAACTCTGTTTAGGTCTTTTAGTTGTTGTTTTCATTTTCTGGCCGACCACAGTCTCCCTAGTGACCAAACAAATCTGTTATTAACGCCACCAAGGACTTATGTTTTTATTGCTGTTTGTCTGCTTGACTGTTAGCGAGATTGCGCAAAATTCCAACCAAAGCCATTTCTATTCAAATGATCCAAGGAGGAAAACAATACATTTTGGATCCATAAAAACAGATTTTATTAACATGGTGAGATGAAGTGTTGGTCGTATATGCTCGTCACCCTTCCAGTTACAGGTTTAAAGGATAAGGTTGGTGATATGCTTCATTTTTTTGACTTCAGTAAATCCATTTAGGAAAAAAACATTTCAATCTATGTGTTAATTTGTCTTTCCGGTCCCTTAGCCCACTGTTTACTTCTGAAAAAGTTTCAAGAAAATGTTTTTCAACCATTAGCAACACTTTTTTTAGTCAGGGAGTATTTTCAGGCCTGAATTTGATGGACTATTTACTGTGCCACCCCAGCTTTTATGGGATTGACTCAACATAAACTACGAAAGAAAACATGTCAGTCAAACCAGAATAGTGTGGTTTAGAAAAGTCCTGACAATTATGGAGGTCTATTGAACAGAGGAAAAAAGAAATCTGACTTGGACCCCAAATTTACAGCTGACATTTACTCAAAAGTGGGCAAAGATTAGTTGAAAGTAAACCATTTCTTTAAAGAGTAGATATTTAAATAAATATTAAAACCAAATATGGCAACTGTAAAAATATTTTTTCTCAAAAAGATGTGTCAATTATGTCAAAAACAGAAGGAGGAGGATGAAAAGAGAAACCACATGAGACAGACAGTGAAATTTGGGGCCCCTGGTGGCTGCAGGTTTCCTCACGCCTCAGGCTGTCTACCTGTTCATGCGTATTCCCACAGACACGCTCATACTAACACAAACACACACACACTGAGACTTATACACATACATACATGTTTACTCAACAGCCCTATACTCCCCTCCCTGATATAAACAGAGAAGCTTATGAAAAGTATAGTGGTGACCTCAATCACTGGCGTGGATCAAAACCACTTGTCAGCCGAGCATTTTCAATTCCAGGCTAATCTGTTTACATATCGTATGTTATTTGGATTATATTGCAGACTAATCCCAAAGGAACACCACTGTAAACATAGATCATAAACAGCTGTTTACTGTTACCCCACTATTATATAAGCCTTTTTCCTGCTTGCTTTCCATTGTGAGAAATTTGAGAACCGTTATTAGGAGATAGAATTTCCTCTCTTTGCCCGACTCTTTGCAAACAGCCTCGTTATGGTCCACACATACCAGCCTTTACAAGCTTCCTTTGCTATTTGGACCAACTCCTGATGCAGAAGTAATATCATCCTTTTCCACGTTCACATCATTTGGAACACGGCGGGGATTTGTTTCATTTATGTAACAATGAATGTGGCTGGCTCAGTGCCCACATGTTGCTCAATGGAACGCCAACAAGCAAGGTCCTTTTTAAACGGAGGTGGAGAGACACCAGTGAGTGCTTGTGGGGGAAGAGTGAAAGAATTGGACGGCGGAATAGAAACCGATCAATGTCACTGTGTGTTGTGCACAACTTTTCAACTCAATAGCTCCTCCACTCCAGGAGCATGTGAAGAAAGTGCATTAATCAGGCTTAACTATGGTAAAGCAGAGTCATATCGATGAACCACAGACAGAAGTGCTCTGCCCGACACCGAACCCTCACAGCTGTATGAAACGGTATTCACCTTGGCCTCTGTACCAAATTAACACCTCATGTAAATGCAGCAATATCTGGACTCATTTGTGTGTCCAGGTGCTTTGGGACCATTATCCTCTGCAGATGGGCAATGATCCCTGATCCCGCAATGTGTATTAGTGATTAGGGGAAAGCTACGGCCTCTGGAAAAATGCACCTGTGGTTGGACTGATTCAAAGATAAGCACCTTGTGTGGCGTCCAGAAAGAGAAGATCGTTTTAATGCTGCTTTGGGCAAAACTAGTTCATTGCTTTATCTAAACTGGACTGTTTGTAATGTTCTGTTCTCTTGTCCTTTGTTAATGCTCTGGAGCATTTTCAGAATTATTCAATGTCATTAGTGAGTCCTCCTCAAACAGTTCTACAATATACTTTTTAGTCACTTTTTATTGTTTGTGTGCTGGATGTTGTGTGCAGAGCATTTTTTTAACTGTCTATGGTGTAGAGTGAAATAAGTTAATTTTACGGTAATCCTATTTGGTGTATCTGCAATGAAGAGTTTACTGTCAATGTTTTTTATAAAATTTAAAAATAATTTATTACAATCTTCAGTTCACTACTTTCCAAAATAAAAGCTCTGTTATATAGCTCAATAAAAAGCTTTGCTGCAACAAAACCAACATTGTGCTTTTACTTTGTAGACAAATTTTCAAGGGGAAGTGATTGTATGAGTGTTGCTGCCATGATGTAGATCAGCACCCGTCACACCCATGGAAACAATTATCAAAATAATCAGGTGGCAATTGGGACCTGCGGTTGTAGATCACTGCTGCAGTTTATCCAAGGACGAAGATTCAACTTGATCCACAGACTGAAGGCGCACTGCTTGCTTCAGAGCGCTGGTCGCATTTCTATTCACATTTAATTAATATTAATTGTTTGGCGTGTCCAAAACACACCACAGTCCCCACTGCTCTTCTTTTGGGCCATTGAAAATACACATGCCACTTGTGAATCCTATAAGATAAATGGTTCTCGAGATATGTGAGCCACTTATACACAGACAGAAAGACAGACGCTGTGGATGTTTGTGGAATTTATAGAAAATACACCTGTCTCATCCCATTCTGCAAACTTGTGTTACTGCCCAAATTATTTTAAGATTCACTGTGAGACATGAGTAGAGAGATTAAACCTTGAAAAGCTCTGCGCAGAGACAGCTGGACTTTTGTTGGCATGTTTTCACATCTGTCATGCTTCTCTTTTTTTAGCATCCCTTGATATAAATCAAGCGAAGGCTGGCTGCTTTAGGAAACATGTACTTTTGCTGACATCATGGTGTATTTCTGTCCACACAATGTAAACAGTGGTTGCTGGCATGAGGAGCTGCCAGTGTGCAAAGGCCTATAGTGCAACTTAAAGTAGAGGCTGTATAGTTTTTGGGATGAAATGCGAGACGGCAAAGATGTAGTTTTGGATAAGTAACAGCTTGAGTGAGTGAAACAGCATCTGAAGATGATATGTGATGTTTAAAAGATTGTCTTTTAGCTCTGATGGTCTAAACTATACCCAACAAATATACACTGAATTCAGAAGGTCTTTGCTTTTTCACTTGCTTTTTGGATTAAGGGAAATAAAGTCAATTTCTCTACGGTAATGTACAGCAGCTCTGATTCATCCCGTTCAGCTCACACATTAGAACTGTTGTTTTTTCCCCATAACTTTATGTTTATCCCACAGCACTGTGGGGGCAATATGTTTTCTCCCACCAAGTAAATAAAGAAGAGGTTATGTAATCAATCTTTTGAGGGTTTGAAATCATAATATTGAACACAACTGTCAGCCATGCCATTAGCATGATTCATTTCTGCCGTTTTACATTAACTATTTTCCTACAAGAACAAGCATTGATTCCCAGTGTGTGTGTGTGTGTATTCATCCATTATTTGCCTTAGAGTGTTTGTGTGTGTGTGTTCCCCAGTGTATTATATATGTATGCGTCTGACACAATTTCCTTCCTATTTTCTTCCATAATTTGAATCAGAGAAAATGTATTAATTTTGCAGGGGGTGAGAGAGGCCTACACAGAGCCAGTAAATAAATCTCTCCTATTATTACCCACAATGCCCTGTCAGGTCCATACATCATCTCAGCACATCATAATTAATTGCACACTAAACTATTCTGTTCAATTAACCATGAGGGAATGGACTGAGAGGGAGCAAGAGAGAGAGAGAGAATGAGGAGGGTTGCAGAATGTTCAAACTCTTGATATAATGATTGTACAACTATTTATCATACAGTTATTTTTCTTAATTTAATGTTTTTTCCTTCGCTTTTCTCCCCATGTGCACAATGAGCTGCTCTACCTTTTTTAATACCATCGCCATTGTGATGTTAGCGCCCATTCAAATACTTTATAAGATCAGTTTCCCCTAAAACGTAGCGTGACTATGGTTCCTCCCTCACCCCCAAGAAATGTGACTTCTACCAGCCAACCTCTGCAAAAGGCATATGACGACAAGCAGTTGGTAATTGACGTATGTCTATGTCGTGAAATTCTGTAAAAACGCCAATAGGATTTTAATATGTTATCAAGATGTATACATGTCTACGTAATGTGACACTTCGGGTTACTCTGCCTCTGATTGGTTAGTACTCATGGCCTTCGAAGGTTGGGTTTGTTGGGTTGGGTATGAGGAGTGGTGATTGGTTAGTTAGGATCGGAATATCTGAGTAAGCCAATTTGAGGCAGATTAAGGCGGATCATATCTGTGTTTGTCTTCCTGGGAAATATCACCCGTCCTTTACCTGACCTCCTGGTTCAAACTGAAAAAAAGAGTAACAAAATTTGGCCTCTAATGAAATGCATACAAGAAGACAACTACTCAAACAAAACTTTTCAGCAGAAACAACTTTGTACTGCTACCTAGATGCTGCTCGCCAGCAGCTCAGGTAGTGGTGGTAGTTCAGAACCCACACCAGTACTGTATCCCACCACGACACTCACTTCCCAACAACTTTGAGTGAAGGCAAAACAATTTAATAGAAGAACCTTATAAATTATGTAAATAACATGCAGTGGAGGTTTTTTTAAAAATTGTAACTTTATTATGGTGGTAAACTATGGCCTACACAGTCTGTTGCAAATTCCAAGTGACAGTTTACAAAATAAATTACTGGCCCACTGACTAATAACAAGATGAGATGATAATTGTCCAATTTTCATGTGTGGATGGACTAATAGTTGATGGAAAATGTTCTCACCCTGAAGTCTGTGGGCCAGTATTGATGCAAAACGTGCATCTGCAGCAGACACTGAGTGACAATGTGCAAATACTATTGGCCCATTTTTTGGTGAAGAGTAATATGTAAGAGAACAGAATGCCATTGCTTTAATCAGTTTAATATCAGAACACTGGCGTCTGTGTAAACATAGTCACTGACTGCATATTTCCATATTTTCCAGAAGTTGTTGTATTGAATGTGGACAGGAGATTTGTTCAAATTCCACTTGCCCTTCAGTGCTGTTCTAATGGGAAATGTGCTTATGCAAGACGATCTCACCCCGGAGGCTCCACATTTTCCACAGAAGCTCCGTCAGGTCAACAGTAACATAGAAAAAAAATTCAAAAGGGAAAAAAAGTGGAATAACATTATGAAGATGGTAATAGTGAAGTGAGTTTGTTGCTAACACATTTCCCATGTTGCCTGGGGAGCATCTCAAGCCAAACATACTTAAATGTAAGTTTTTAAAAATCTGAGAAATACTGTCAGTTTGGGTTGCATCAACTGCCCTCCTGCAGTGAAACACTCAAAGGGTGGAAGTCTTCGTTGTAGCTTGGGAGTGCGCTGGGTTTGTCAGGTTATGTGGACCTGGCTGTCTTTGTCTGAGAAGGAGACGATACCTTGAACGAAAACCAAAAGAGAAAAATGTAAACACAGTGAGGAAAAATAACTGTGTTTTCTGTCTCCTCAGAAACAGACATATTCTTGGCTTTGACTAGGCATGCTAAATGTACTGTTAAACCCCTCCTACAATGATGCAAATCTGATGCAGGGATATAGGTCAGCTCTCTCCTCCTGACTCACCAGCCTGAAATAATCAAGGCTAGAAAGTGAAGTGAGTCTTAGTGTAGATAGGATTTGCTCAGGAACACAGAGATGTTATGAGCAAGCTGCAAATGTGGAAAAGGGAAGAGCAAATGTAAGAGGAAGGATTACAGTTATGGTAAAGTGAGGAGGGGCTTTAGCATTATACAGTCTACAACAGAACTGGGTCAGTGACAGATGCTGAGGTGCAGTTATAGAAAACCAATGTCTCTAACATTACTTCCAAGGCTAAGGAGCATGTCATGGATATTTTCTTAATTTGTTTGTATATCATGTTTATGCACATAAAACAGCTCTGTGCAGCACTAGCACATCCACTGTGAAGCAGCCAGTGTCACTTACAGAGTTATGGCTGCTTTTTATTGAATTCATAGATGTTTATGCTCCAACAACCTCAACATTACCCAACATTGTTTAACGTCTGTCCAACACATTGGCTCTTCTCCAATGCATTTTTTTTCTTGTAACGTTAGAAGTAAATATTTACTGTTTTAAAACATGGGAAAGTATGTGAAGCCAAGCAGCCAAATGTGGTTGTGTTTACACAAACTAGAAAGAATAATGCAGCTTTTTAATTTAGCATGTTTGCTTTATGAAACAGCAGGCGAGGATGCTAACCTTTCTATCTGGGACATATCTAACTTTACCCTCAGTCTCTGAGCATTTCAGTTCCTCGCATTCAAATTAGTATAATGGACAATGTTTTCGTCTTCCTGCCTGAAATCAACACCCATGGTTACAAAATGTTGTAAAACTTCAAGTTGAAAATGCCACTTTTTAACATAGACTGTACTAAAAGCATAGACTGTAAATAAAGATGGACGACAGGACTGCTCCCCAAAAGTAAAACCAAATCGTCTCAATTGTGGCTGGCTGCAGTTTCAGTCATAAACCCCACCACCTCCATGTTGGTGGATGGGACATGTACCAAACTGAAAAGTAGAAGTACATGTTAAATCAGGGATGCTGGAAGTCGGTCAGAGTTGGGGGTGCTGCGAGGACGGACGGCCATAAAACGATTTCACATTGAATGATACTCAACAAGCAAGATTTTTGTGTTCATATAAATTACCACATATATTGAACAGCAAGATCCCCATTGTCAAAGCAGCATGACACCATATTCAGGCGTGGAAAGATCACACAAGGTTTATGTCTTATCAGAAAACTATTTAATGTTGACAGAAACACAGCTATAGCACAATGGAGTTTACGCTAGTGGACATTTACCCGCTGTTAGCTGTCATAGAACCATCCTTCGTATTAACGGTCAATCGTAGCATTGCAAACGTCATGAATGATAGGCATCTATAGTGGGAGGAATTGAAAGTTTGTGTTGTCAATTTCTATATACAGTCTGTGGCCATAAGAGAATG
The DNA here is from genome assembly GCF_963576545.1 of Limanda limanda. Classification (NCBI taxonomy): domain Eukaryota; kingdom Metazoa; phylum Chordata; class Actinopteri; order Pleuronectiformes; family Pleuronectidae; genus Limanda; species Limanda limanda. The sequence continues at coordinate 13,480,718 of NC_083638.1, forward strand.
AAAAGCATGAACAGGCTTAGCAACAGTAACCAAGGCGGTTGGGGTTTATTAAATGTTCGCTTGGGAAATATAACTAACATATATAATGAACTGCAACTCTATTTAAGAAGTACTAGTGTGACAAATGCTCTAGAAATTAATTCTAACATGAGTTACAACAATAACTGCACTGTTTTATTTAGTAAGTCGATCTTAGTGAACTTCATGTGACATATACTTTGTATTTGAAAAGACCTGACCTGCTACTTTAGGGTCCCATCGCAAACACTTTCCACGACCACATCACAGCTGCATCTTTAGTAATGTAGTCTGTAATAAAGAATTCACTGCAGTGTATTTTTCCACTGTCACCCTACCTTTTCACTTAGCAGGATAAATACTTGTTTCATGTTGAAACCATTTCTGGAAAAGGGATGAAAGTCCCAAAGGAAATTTCCTATCTGATGTACCATTTGTCACTGCTGCATGCAAGTCAGAATTTATGGTACCTATTACTGGATCAGTAAATCCAATGTTCTGTTGCCGAAAGCTCTTTTGTTGCTTGATTTAGTTTATCTGAAAAATACATCTCACAGGTGTGAATATGTTGGTAGAGGCAATTTATATCACAAAAATAAAATAAAAAATGAAAACTACTTGCATGGATTTATACTATTCTGGGGAAGGAAATTACTGAGTGTGACCACTGGAGATAGTTAAATTATGTGTTGAATATATAATAACTCCTGCAGATAATATTATTTCACTCCTTAAATGAAGTGGCTGAAACACCATTAATGCCGGGAATATAAACACTATTGCTTCAGTTGAAAGCCCTTATAATGAATGTGTGTGGAAAGATACAGCTCTTTATAGTTTTTCATTTGTATGAGCATGCAGATGTATATGGTATATAGTATAGAGTATGTGTATAGTAGCTCACTGCAAAAAATATTGCAGAAGTCCCTCAGGAGCCGAAAACAAATCTATGGCAGAAATCCAGCTGTAACACATTGCTGTCACTACACATACATGCTTTGGCTTCCATCAAATTGTGCGTCTATACATTACAGTGCACAATCAACAAAGTGTCACTCTAGAAATTCACATCTTCTGTCTCTCACAACTTGTGTTTGCCCTTGAGCTGTGCAGTATTGTACACATCCCTCTGTTTCCAAGCAAGCCACTTACAGGGCTTTAAATAACTGAAATGAAATTCAAGGGTAACTCTCTATTTCTCTCTCCCTCCGTGTGCGTGTGTGTGTATGTGTGTGTGTGTGTGTGTGCTAGTGTGCGTCTGTACAAAAGATCAAATGAAACCCTGCTCAGTTGTGAGCTGAGAGGGCAGAAGGGCTGAGGGTTATGCAAATGTCTTGAGGAATATTGGAATTCCCCTTCAATACTGTTCCAGATAATATTCAGTGCCCCCCCCCCCCCAAGCAGCTTGGAAATGAAATAATTAAATAGAATCACTTATATGATACATTTGGACTTAAAAGGCCGATTGGGGTTAGTGTATATGTCAAGGATGGTGTTCGCCGTGTCATCGCAGATCTCGATTGCTCCACTCAAAATTGATTCCGCCATTTAAATTCAAAATGTTTTTTTTTGGGCCTCGCTATTTCTCCCCCACATTAGTTGTAAAAACCCTCACATCACATGTGACATGACTGACATCTGACGGCTTGGATACAAAGCCAGGGGTGGAAACTCTGTCTGCCTTAAAGATACTGATCAAAGTCGTCGTCTCCGTGCATGATCGGTGAGCAGGGTCGAGAAAAATACCTGATTATTATGTGCACAAGATGATGGATCACACATACTGTATATTCTCTCCCTTATCTTGCCAACAACTGTGTGTACTGCACTTATCACTTAGCAAAGACAGATGCGACTGCTCGCAGAAGTCAAACGGCAATTTAACTTTGATCGTGCTACATTTCGGATTTACATTTGAATCACTCTTTGATTACATCAGATGATTTCTTGTGACAGAGAGAAAGAAAGGAGTAATAAAAACAAGGTCAGAATACATTTCAGCTGAACTTGGAAGTCCCCCCTCTCTCAGCCTGCCATGCACTTCAATTTTCTGTCTCATTATTCATAGTGAAAATGAAAATTGGAGCCCGAAGCATTTGTATTTGAACAAAGAGAGGGAAGCAGATTATGAATGTTCAAAATGTAATTTCTATTACATTTCCATTATTCTTCTATTAATCACAGATTCATTCTCTCCCTCTCTCTCTCTGCTGTTCAAGTAAAACACGCTCATACAGTATTCATGTGCATACAAGGGTGAGAAAAAGAAATCAGCAAGGCTATTTGAAATGTTGAATATATCTACTGCTGAAAGAGAGACTAAAGCATATAATGATTACAACTTTTGCCATCTGACAAACCTGCTGTAAACACCCACAGTAAAAGTATTTTTGTATCAGAATAAACTTAATTTCTCAATTTTTTTTAAATCATAGTATTTGGGAAGGGGGGGACTTGCATCTTCCTTTGTTCTGCCTGCCTTCTATAGAAAGGCTAATATTCACAGAGAGAGAGATGAGATTTAATGCATACTGATTACTCTGGAGACCCACTATTCAACTGTGGGAGAAAGCATCAATTAAAGAGTTTTAAGCCTCCATAAACTGCACCTTAAACAGCTGATCAACGCTATGCAGGACCTACCTTCTGGAATTGGGGCTGAGTTTTGTTTAAATGGAGCAAATTCATCTCTGGAGAGAAAGCTTGTAATCCACTTTTAAATCTCCAAGCAGTTGAATAAGTATGCTAATAATACACAATGATTATTTCCGTTTTGATCACACACTTGCACAGAGCAGCGCCGCAGCCACAGAACAGTGGCAGCGCAATTACAAATCACACACAGTCACTGTAGTGTTCAAGAAATATTAAAGTCGCACCACTGAAACATGTCAGCTCGTGTAGAAATGCAAAGTGTGCACGTTAAAGGGAACGCTATCAACAGAACAGAAACAGCCTCTTGGGATCTATCTGTTTAGATTCATTTGGCTTATTTATGTATGTATTCATAAGCGCTGGGGCATGAATGCATGGAGATATTTTCATTTGCGTGCAATGAGGCTTTGACATTGACCTCACTTTTTAAAGCGCACCACAATGGATGTACAACGAACAAGAACACTTGGCATGAGTTCAACGCTAAACCCACAAGTTTATTGATACTGGCGAAAAACAGATCTGTGCAAACTGCCCTCATTATTGGTCAGTCATTATTTTTGATTAAGAGCGTAGAGTAAACTCCCCCAGGGCAAGGACCTTGGCCTGCCTCAAAAAAAAGCAAGAGCTCCTCTGTCTGTACCTTCGACTCTTGTCGCTGTCCGGCAAAGTGAATAACACCTAAACGCCACATTAAACGAGCACGCCAGCGTTACAACAACAATAACACAGCAAGACTATTTTGCAGCACTCATTTTGATCTGCGGCAAATGAAGTGAGGTGGGGAAGGTGAGAGAGGTAGATGGAAGCTTTTGTATCCAACTGGAGAAGGAGATGTTTAAGACATTGATTCACCTTGGGTTCAGAACCACACTATCTAATTATAGCCTTGGGAATCCAGTCAAGGCCGTGGTATTTCAGGGCTGGAGAGAGACAACATTCTGCTGTAGCTAGGCTCTGCTCTACATGAATCATATTCCCTGTGTGGTTTGGCAGCCATTAAAAACAGAAAGAATGCCCTTTCTCCATCAGAAGCCATGGGCTAGTGTACCTCGGTTGTAGCAGAAAGGTTAACAATTTTTTGACGCCGTCTGAGTGATCAACACGGACTGTGGCAGCATACGTAAAATCAGGTGAGCTAAAACGGGAGCAGCTCAAAGGCTATTCAGCCACTAATTGTAACGAGCTGGTTTTAAGCCAATAGGTTTGCATTCCAGGTGGAAATAACGCGATATAAGTAATCGCTGCATTGGACATAGATAGGGCCGTGAGCTCCTTAACCAGCAGTACTTGGCACCCCATGAAAGTGTTGCTTATGCATATATCAGCTCCATCAAAGAGGAGGGGGAGGAATGGGGGATGGTGTCTTTGTGATAGAGTGGGGGAGGAGGAGGAGGAGGAGGGGGGGATAAGGTCTGCTCTCTGAAGCACACAACCTCATTATTCAGTCTATAGAACAGCACATCCACTTCATTGTTCTTCAAATCAGCCCCAAACTCACTGGGCTCATCCAGAAGCCCTCAGAATAGAACAGAGCGTGCTTTATGTTATTAAAAAGGAAGCTGCCAATGAGATCTCCAGAATGATCAGTCAAGAGCACAGTTATTGGCTCTTTTTTTTTAAGATCCTCTTCATTGTCAAGTGCGTTGATATGATTTCTCCCCCAAACATTATTCGTCATTAGCAGATCAAAGTGATACAAACATGAGGGAGAGGAGATGTCTTTACTGCACTGTGATTTCCCCAAGGCGGAGCTGAAAGGGTGCTTGGAGATGACGTGCGATATGTTCGGGAGTTATAGTATCTGGAAGGCCCGGGCCACATGGTTGAATCATTCCCAGTAATGGAAACTGATTTCACCATATAGGGAACCTTTAAAGTTGGCCTGTTGTGTTGCAGCATTCATGTTTGGAAGGCGCTCATGCCGCGGAGTGTGCAGGACAAATAATGGCAAGACAAAACCGCCTGCTCACGTTGGCCCTCCCACCAGAGTTTCATGTAAATATGCTCTAACCATTCTTCTGCAGCCGCATCAATCCTGGCAGATATGACAAGGCGCCTTTGTTCAGCACAAAGAGTGTAAACACAGCTGGAGCTTGCCGGAGGAACCTTCCCCCCCCCTATCGTGGCACTACACCTGTCGGACACACTGCATCAAAACCTCATTTAGGGCTCTGATTATCCTAATGACACCAATGTCGTCTCCCCACCGCCATTATCGGTTAAATCAGTGATCCCCTAATTAAAGACACACAGTCAACACATGGTCAACCTTGAAAAGGATCAGCCTTCTCTTCCTCTAAACACAAAAGGGGAATCCTTCGCTCTGCCATTTATCATTCTGTTTATTTTGTCATTATTTGTTTAACAAAGATCCCCCCCCAAGTGTTTTTTAAAAATGACTTTACAATAAAGTTCAATATTGTTAGGTCTGTTTATTTCATGTTGTTTAAATGAACCATGAAGTAGATATTGATATATAACATCAGTATAAATTATGCATTGACTAGACACAGAATCACACTAATGAAATCTATATTACACCATGTTAGAGCATGTTAAGCACTTCTGTAACTTTTAATTATTAATTACGAATACATTTTACAATTATGTTTTTATAATTAAATTTTTGTTCATGACATTGAAATCAAGTAATACAGCATAACGCACCATTAGCATGAATATAGCAATTCTTCAAGGGCTGCATGGTTGATGCTTCTCAACTGTGGTATTGTGCAGCATCAAGGCTGAAATTATATTTCCAACTTAGTTGTAATTATATTTTAATGCTAAGAATTAAATTTAATTCCTGTGATTAAATATTATACCACCTACAACCTTTTTGTTATGCATCAAGATGACAGGTCTACCTGGTGGTAAATGAAGCGCATCCACAATTTTAAGTCAAATTCATGGCACTGCTCCCCTCATTTAAATCTGCTAGATCAGGATATATTTATTTAGATCCGCACCAAATTGCATTAACTCATAAATATCAGTCCCCTAACCATGCGTGATATTTTCTAAATCAAGATCCATGAATTATTCTCTGGGAGAATAGGTCATGGATCCTCCCCTGGGTATGGATCCATGCCAAATTTTAATGGGTTCTTTTTTGGCCCATGTCCCATCCTTCCACCAGGTTTTGTGGAAATTATGTAATCCTGCTGACAAACAAACAAACCAACAATCGGACAGGGGTGAAAGCCTTGGTGGAGGAAACTAAAGGGACTTACCAGAGTCTTCAGGGTTCATCAACTGTGCAACATTAATGTCTACACAAAATGTCATAACAATGTATCTGATTAATACATGATTCTGTTTTGATGGACCAGGCACCAAGTAAACGTTGAATTTGTGTTTAGAGGTCTATACAACATGCATCATTGCCCATCATTTCAAGCATCACTGTATTTGTATAATGTCTTTTACCCGAAAAAGCAAAAAAAGCTGATCAACAGCAACACACTCTCCTCGAGCTAATACTGACTGTCAGTTATGCCTTTACAGTCTGATTGGTTTCTGAAACCAATCAGGCTCTAAATTTAGTTTGGCAAAACTGTATATTCAGCTAAATACCCAGCAAATGGAATGGAAAAAGTGATGGACAGGCAGAAGTTGCACTAACAAGAGTTTAATAGCATTATGCGTTCAGTATATATTCTGTCACTGCAGTCACCCAATCCCCATACACTGCCAAAATAAAGGTGCTGTTAATGGTTGTAGGCCTAAGCTACCCGACCCGGCTGACCTTGCAGGGATAATGCACTGTTGCTGATATGGAGAGTATGAGAGTGGAGAGAATTCAATTTTGAGTCTGCAGAGTTGTTTCAAGTGTTTTTGGTCTAATGGAATGGATGAGTTGTTGCATACAGAGGTCACCCTGGAGAGGCTTTTTTCTTCTGTTGGCTGCAATCGTGATCTCCTGAATGAGATTTATTCTGCATTCTCAATATACAGTGTTTTCTCTCCGAGTGTTTCCTCTGCTGTTTAGTTGCCGTAGTGCTATTTTGACTGCATTATTGAATACTTACATCCCTATTTGACATATTAGTCGAAAGTAAACATTCTGTTTTGATGTTTTTTAGCTAGTGGTGAAACATGCTAATCAAGAAACTTAGTACCAAGTACGCCACTGAATTAGTGCTGCACTCCTATAACATTGGTGCCTAAATAATAGACAGTTTCAAGACTGGTGCCCCAGAATCACAGATGTTGTCTTTTTTAGAACTATTACATGTATTCATCTCTCTTGTCATAATGTGGTGCCTACATTACTCATTATGCAACTCAGCTCAATTCCCCCCTCTGTACAGATGTAACCTGATTACAATACTAACCCTGTGATGTTAAGCAAGTGTCATCATTCTTAGTGTAGCGTAGCATGTTATAAATCTCTGTCCGTATGTGGCTTGCATATCTCTAGAACTGTTCATCTTATCAACTCCACACTTGGCATGTCTATTGTTAACGGCCAAATGAAGTGCAGTTTTGAATTTGGTGCCATGTGGACACACGATACATCCAATTTTAATAAACTCTGAATAAACAGCCAACCAGTGCCCTGTTGCAGTAGCAGCTAAATCTCATCAATGCAAGTGACGTCGACCACAAAAACAATGTATTCACGACAACTGGTGCATTCATGACAATGGCAACAACAACTGATTCCCTAGTTCAGGGTTCTGCGCACTTGAGCTTCACCAAACACCGAATAAACAAATCAACAGCTGGTCTTCACTTGCTGCAGCTCAATTACTGCAGGTCCCTTTTACAGTTATAGAAAGGAAGCTATAACCAGCATTAACACAGGTCATATAAACAGACCATTGCAAAAAAGCACATGTTTACAACGGGTACTGCACTAGTGCTTACTAAACAAATGAAATGATGTACAGTAATTTGTGCCCATGATTCTAAAAAGAAAACAACTAGCAGTCCATCATGGGTGGAAAAAAACAGCTACTCATAAAAAAAAGTGAAGACACGATTGAAACTTAGTTGCAGTTTGTATTGTAACTGAGTGATACCTGTCAATATTGAGCCAAAGTCTAACAAACCACCAGTGGAAGACAGAGAAGCCACTGCTGTGCTGCTACCATGTTCCCATCCTTTTCCATTTTACCTCAAGGCCTCTGGACTTACCTCAACAAGACCTCATCAAACTCTGCAGCTCTTTTTACAAATTCTGTCAGGAGACAGAGAGAAAAATCCAATTCTTCACAGAGGAATGGTACACTTTTTTTCTTTTTTCATTTATTATTTGAGACATTGCAGGAACAAAACATACGGATGGAGTGAGATAGAGCAAAACTTTCAGCAATGTATACCTGCCCATGGTCCTGAATTATTTACCTTCAGCAACTCCTTTGAAGGAGGCTGAGTGTGTACTTTATGTCCCTTCACATGACAGCTAAGGAATAATACTCCAAGCTGGGTTTTCACAGCTCTTCTTTAATGCACTGCTGGTTTGCCCTTTAATTTCACCTCTGCTGTGAGTCTGCCTCAGTACCCTCAAGAAATACAACTTGACCTGTGACAACTTCGTCAGAAGACCTTGTGATACTTTTTCAAAGGCAAAGTTTGTAGACAAAGGATTGCTTTTGATTTATTTAAGCCTGTGTTAGACGTTGGTGATTATACTATATGCCTGTTGTTTGAAAGTTTTTACTAAATGGGGCAGTGGTTTACAGATCAGATACTCATGTGTACTATACTGTCTACACAGTATACATTCTGCCACAGTGCATTTTTCCAACAGTGTAATGTTAGGTACATTCACCAGAAATTATAATAACAGCGTGACCCTGATGCTTTGTTAAAGTAATTGCTTTCTTCACTTAAAAATTGAAAACTTAAAAAACGCTTTATTTAATTGTTGTTGCCCCCAGTGTCATGCGCCATGAAAATAAGTATAATAATAACTGTGCAGACAATATGGCCACCAAAATATTTTCAAATCAAGTCCTTCCATTTGGCTACATTGCCAAGATAGAAGCTGTTTAGAATGAGATGTGTCCTAAGCAATGCTTCTTAAGACGGGCTGTCTGACCACATTAGGAATCGATACAGTTTTTTAGCTGGTACAAATTGCTGGAGGGTAGATGGAAAATCTGGCTTTCCAATTAGAGACCCTACACTGTTCCTTAGAGTTGACAGCCATGCTATCCGCTGTTTGACTGTACTTTTTGCCTAATGACAACTTCAGCAGGCTAACATGCTCATGTTTTAGAGATATTTACCATTTTAGTTTACGAATTTTAGTATGCTAATACCCGCTGATCAGCAATACATGTATAAGAACAATACATACAATTGGTCTATATGAGACGACCCTCTCAAAGCAGGGGCCTGATGGGAAGATATTCTCATCATCTGGTCTGGCTGAAGTATATATGCATGTGACATTCAGCCACTCCTCCCTATGGATTCCCCAGCATCTGGTTTTGTTTCATGTTAATTTCGTTAAAAAAAAACTTATTTTCAGTTTAAAGTTATGTGTGGTCTCCCCTACTTTGTCCAGCCTTGAGTCGGGTTGTGACATCAATCTGAAATTGATGGGAATACATGTATCTAGTCATTACCAGTTAAACAGAAATTAACTGTTAATCTACCAAATAATTGTTGAGGTCAGTCTGAACCAAAGACGCGGACCAACAGACACACCACCAGCCAAGTATCATCATCCCCGCTAGCATGGATAATAAAAACATGTCCACTTCAGGTACATTAGTTTCCATGTGATGCAGGATGTTACCATACATGTTGATTCCCTGCTTAATTTACCCTAGACCCAGCTCAAAGTGAGTTATAGAACCTATGGGGGAAATGTTTTATCATTGCCTCAGTGTGTAAACAGATTCTTACAAGCATTGAATCAAACATCCTGCATTCATTCCTTTTTTTATTATTGCCATCTCAGAGTCTCTGTGCAGCCAAATAAACCGCAGACACACCATTGCCATGTCTACCTGCCCACACTGTAATGAAGTGCAACCTTGCAACCTCTATATAAAATGCTCTCTGTGTCCCTTTATTGCCTGGAGGGAGTTGAAAGCATCCTGGTGTTTTGCTTTAAGAGGGAGCATGGTTTTCTGATGGGGGGGGGGGGGGGGTGTGGTTGGAGCTGCTGGTAGCTATTCTTAACCCCAGCTGACAGAGACAGGATAGGGAGGGTGGGGCTTGGTTGAGTAAAAACCAGGTCTGCAAGCAATTTTCATCAACTCGTACTGTTTTAACAGTGCGCGTGTTTCCACTCAGTCAAATAAACATCGTGAAAGCAAAGAGCAAGAAGAGGAAAAAAGAGGAGCTTTCTTTTTTTTCTAGCACAATATGGTGGAATTTCATTACATTTTTTTTCTCCAGATGAAGGCGGCAAATTTGCTTATAAAACCAAGCTAATCAGGTAAAGTAAGCCACATATTGCGGCTTGAAATACAAGATGAACTAAATGAAAAACCGTAAATGTCACTGTCATATTGATCCTTATTAAAATTTAGGACCAATCATGAAATCCTTAAGCTCGGGTACTTCCTCTAATTCCAGAGGAATGAAGAGGCCTTAAAGTAGCGTGATGGAATTCAGCAACATACGGCCTGGTTTGGAACACCAATATTATTTAAATGAGTGCTACAGCCTGCTTGCACAGTTAACATATGGTGCTTCAGACAAGCACTGCCATATGGACCCATATGGTCGTCTTTCCAGACATAATGATAGCACAACCAAATTTAGGGTCATTTCTGAGTATATTTGCTTCTGAAGGAGAGACAAGCTCTGAATTTGGCTCCGAGTCACATAGTCTAGCCAATCTGTGATGGCTGGCAGCGAAAGCAAGGAAGATTGACTCAGGCTGATCAAAGCGACGGAACAATGACAAGCCTGAGTCACAGAGGGGAGCAGTGCCATGGAGTAGTGATGCTTGGCGTGCGCACCACTCTGAGAAAACGGCAAATAAACAACACAAGCACTAATCATAATACTTTGCATATACAAGGGATTGATAGGGATTAGGGATTGAAACCAAAAATTCAATCAACTCCTGGACCCATACATGACCAAATAAATACAGCCTTGATTGCACCATGTTGGAATCAAGAGTGCAATTTTCTCGCTGGAGCTTTGTAATTTCGGGCCATTCAAATCAACTCTCCACGAATGAGCAGTTCTTGTTGAGATGGAGAAAATAACACAATTTATAACCTGTCCAGTAATCACTGCTTTGCATATAGAGGAGGGGTGGGCTGTATAAGCCTTTGGTTATGATGCTGGGACTTAATGACTGTGTACACCAGAGCTGGACAGATGAAGAACCTCTGGGTTTTGAGACGGTTTGTCAAAAACTTTCTCGAGTGTCACATTTAAAATGAATATATGTGCACTCGTTGCAATGTGGGCATAGAAGGATGAAGATACACTCATTTACTTCTCAGTATTTTCCCTCCACCCCTCTCCCCCTCTCTCTTCTCATTCCATGATGTTGGAAGTGCTTCGGGCTTGAAACCCAATTTCTCAGCCATTGAATAGACAGCAATTTCATCCAGCTAACTCAATTGTGAAGATAGTGCAGTGAAGCTTCTTGAATAGATTGAGGCCTCAACTTTAATACAGCATCACTCATGTAGCACATACAAACACAGTGCTATTTCATTTCATCCAAAGCACTTTAAAACCCAGGATGTTTGTGAAGCAAAACAAAATCTTTAATAGTCAAGCAAATAAATGGCACAGATACTCAACCTTTGTCGGACTAAATTACTTCTGATCTGCCGATAAGAACCAGAAACCAGCACTTTCATAGGTTCTTTTTATCAGGCCTACTCCCTTTGATATTACTGGAGATTTTTCTAATAATCCTATTTATTTTACAGAGACTGAAACACAGACCCCAGCAAAAAATGGCTAACTCCATCTGTATAATTAACCATTTCATTACACACTCTTCTGACATGATGACATATGTAATACATTTATAATGAATCTTTTGTCCCAAGGCAACATGTTTCATGTATTTACAACTGCTATCTTTCCCTTTCATGAAAAAGTCTGCCACCACCATTTGCCTGCAATTAACATTTAGATTAACTTAAAAAATGTTTATTTTTATGAGAGTATTGTTATACTTATATTATTGCTTTACCATATTGCAATATTAACATATAATACAGAGCATAAAGTTATAATTGTACAAACATCCAGATACCTCTTTATTTTGTGGTAGTATTAAGAGTTGCTTCAAGTTGAACTTGCGTACACTTGATTTCTTCTTTCTCAACACTTTTTAAGCAGGAGTATAACACACCATCCATATGTAGACCAGTGATTGAAACTTAAACAGCTGGAGACCCATGGGAGCCTGCCTGCCAAACCCAACTCAGTGCTTTTGATTGCAGCTGTGTATAAATGGCAAACCATTGATGACATGATACAGTTACTGCAAAAAGGCTGAAAACCATTGGTATGTCCAAAACCTGATGACTCATGGTTTCCTTGCATGTTTTGACAATATTCACAGCAGTTTATTGTGATATCACCGAATGCTTAGCCTTGTTTGTTCTCAAGTGACCCCATGCAAGGTCAATGAGGTGGAGGTCAGGTGTTTTGGGACAAAAGTCCATGTCAGTGAGGACACTTGAAACCATTCTTGAAAAGCTTTGAGTTGTTGGGTATTTTGCGTCATTATCCTGATGCTGCTTGAATCTTTCTCCACAATGATTCAAACCACTGGGTATTTACAACAAGAACTGAGTCGCACTTCTCCTTGGTCATGGTGAAGCCAATTGGTGCATTTGTTTAACTCCAGGTAGACCCCCAGCCCAAGACTTGAATATCCTGTTTCATTGTCAGTTTGATACACTGCAGCATCATTCTCTTTCATGTTCTTCTCCTGACATAGATCCCCTGTTTTTACTGCCACAAATCCCAAACTTGGATTCATCAGTAATTTAAGCTTTTTTTTATTCATCCATTGTGGAATGCTGGTGTATCTTAGCCCACCCATGTGCTGGGCCTTGTTAGCTCTGCTGGCAAGTGGTTAAGAAACTACTAGTTGTCCTACTTGTTCACAATAAGACAGCCTTATTTTGACAGTACTTTTGCTGAGTGGAGTCTTGCTCTCTTTGTTTAGCAAATTCTGTATCTGTGATGAAGTGGCTTCTCCATCCCCCAGGGAACTAAGCTTGATGTATTGATCTTCTGCTGGTGTTGTCCCTTTTTGGTCTATCTGATCGTGCTTTGGATGCAACTGATCCAGTTCATGCAAAGCATTTTCGAGTTCAATGCACTGCCCCATTACAAACCTTTAGACTAGTCACTATTTGACACTGAGAAAGCTCCTCTTTGCCTTGAATAGTAATTTGACTTCTGACATTTTTCGACTATCACAATGCTACATATTGAGCAATGATCTACTGGAAACAAGAGGCATTCATTTATTTATAAAAGGTACGGAATATTTCAAGGTTGAAGGCTCAATGCGACAAATTCACAGAACAGTTGCAGCATTCCTTATTTAAGTTAATTAAATGAGTAAATCCACAACCCTCTGAATTGCCTCAGTGAAAGAGTGTGGTGGCACTAGTCTTGTGTGACACTAGTCATGAGCAATAGAAGCCAGGGGATGTTGACATGCTTTGATTAAAAAGTGTTCAGAATTAGCCAATCAAATGTGGTCACAGCCATTTTAGCACCAGACTGTGACAAACACAAATGCTGCTGCATTTTTGCATCATGAACAGTGCATTTCGGTGGGTTGTTGTTTTTGCTATTGCTTACGTTTTTTTTTCATCTTTTTCTTGTTCCATTACTTTTAAATGAACTTTAATATTTCATCTGCTGTCTTTGATTTTAAATATTTTATTATATCATTTGCATTTTAATTTAAATGTTCTTCTCTTTGGTGTTTTTTGTTCTTGTATTTATTTATCGTCTATGTGATGCACTTTACGAAGGCTGTTTTGAAAGACGCTGTATAAATAAAGTTATTATAATCAGAGGTTATTATTTCATGACATGGATATCAACCGCAATTGCTTCCCTGAAGGAGAAGAAAATGTGGACCTCATCTTCAAATACTATGTGCAATGCTTTCAGAGATACAATGTAACCCTGAATTTATCTGTAATCTATATTAGCCTCAGGATAATGCATATCTGTGAATGCAAATGTACAAATCTGTTAGACCAGACATTAAACAGACATTAACCCACCAGCTCCCTCATAAAATGTTTCTGTAATGTAGGAAGCCATTTGGGAATAGAGAAAACAAACCATTTCTATGAAAGTGGTGTTTGTCTCTGCTGCTTGTAGCTTTACTCATGTATGTCCTGCTTTGGCTGTATTTACTTATGTGGCTCCTAAAGCTGAAATTGAACACAAGGCCTCTGATGTTTGTATGAACATTATAATTGTGCTACTATGAGACACTGGACCAGTCAGACCCTCAATCAATTTACAACTTTCAATTTAGGCTACATTAATTTTTTTCTGAAGGGTTCACTAGCTCCAATGCTATTCATTCGCAAAAATCTCTAGAATTAGAAAACAGTGCAGCAAATATTAAGCTACAGCTTCTCACTCTTAGCCGGTGCTGCGCGTAACTGTCATTGTTAAAATAAATGTCCCTGGGGTTTCATCATACTAAATCATTTAATGGCAGGCTGAAATTAAACTTGTCTGTTGTCAGTTTGTGTGCGAGCCACTATCAGTACTTGTCATAGATAGTTTGTGAGAGAGGAACAGCCACTCTGTAAAACGTATGTACAACCATAAGTGTTCCTACAGTTCCAAGTCTGACATCTTACACAGCATTTGAATTCATGTCAATTCAGGGATGGCATTCCCCCAAAATTAGCTTGTTTGTAACTTATAAATAAATAAAGCTCATTGACTTTGTTTTGGAACCATGACCTTCAGTATTTGAATTAGGAATCTTGTACAATGTGTCGTGCTATTGCAGTGTTTCAGACACACAATGTATTCATTCAATTAAATCAACATTAATTAAGTATGGGATCAAACTGTGCAGTGTGATATATTAAAATACTTGGGCCAGGGATGTGTATGTGTGTGTGTCTCTAATTCTAAGAAAATAAAAAAACACATCAGCCTTAAGGTTTGATTTTTCTGGTTGAAAGAATTTATAAGTTGGTTCCACAGACAGTGAAAAATCATAAGGGCCAGAAAATATAAGATGGCAACCTATAACTTAAACATTGCTTTTTCTTGTTGCAGCTTGTTACGCTCTGAAAGCGTGGGCTGAGGAGCCCAGGCAACATATCAAACTTAATTACCTTTCAGGTTGCCTCATCAAGTCACAGCTTCAATGAAGACAGATTGTTCCTGTTCCCGCAGAACCTTTAAAGCCACAAACACCACATGGTGCTTTCTCTAATCTTTTTTTCTTTTTTTCATACTGCTGTCGTGGACCCTTGGCAGGAAAATGCACTGTATTGAATAGCGCTTGGTCCTCGAGCCCCATTCCTCATCTTAATATACAGATGAGACCTCTAACTCCTGCGTTACAGCAGCAGCACAAGGTTGCAATTTGGATTAGATCTGAGGAATAACAACATGTTTACCATGTAGTACCATGGTAATCTTTCACTTTTATGTTGTAAGCGCGGGTTGCTTTCCTATTTTATTGGGTATTACTTTTGTTTTATGGAGCAGTTTTCACATCCTGCCCTTGATGATAGTGGCCTCACTCTCTATTAGCACCAGCCGAGCAGGCCTACTGATGAACACACAGCACGAAGGGGTGATTATGGAGTGCTAAACTAATGATTGCCGATGAGAAGCTGTTCTCTCCACAGAGCAAATTCATTTCTCTTTTACTAGGAGTTAATGGCTTTAAGGAGATGAAATCTGGTCACTAGGGAAAGCCATCTTAAAAGACTGCAGGTAGCTTATTCCATTTGTCTAAAGTCCTATTTCTGTTATACCAGAGCATATGGGCCAAGCGTTGTTTAAGCAGTTGAATACAACCCACACATTGGCCAGCACACGAGTACAAGTCTGTATTTCTGATATCAGATCCATCATCAGAACCTGTGTGTGAATTCATTGAACATGTCAGGGTAAAGTGGTAGACTGGAGGGACTATTAAGCACGTCACCTGTGAGTGATCATTGCAGAATCTCTGCACACTACACCGGGGCTCTGGATGTGTTCTGCCATGTCAACAGGTTACACAGGAGGTCACACAGGAGGGGGATGGGATGACACGGGGCAATCTTTATGGAAGCACTCAGTGATGGACCCAGTTCACTGCCCATGCATCTGGAGGTCCTTAACCTCCTGTTGGTAGCTCTTTATTATTAATGTAGCAGCTGAAGTCTGGCCTCATGTTATGGTAGAAGCTCAAGGCCTCTAAACGGCAAAGCCTGAGCACATTTGCTGCATACAGTACTAGGTAAACATTTATGAATGATTTAGGAGTGCAGAGTGAGTTGGTAAAGCTCTGCAGATACATCATAGCACTCCCACCTGCTCTCCACACACTTTTCAACCTTAGCAGTGAACTCTATAGAAACATTGTACCTTTCAGAGTCGACTGTAAACCTCCGACCTCTCATCCTGTTGGAGCTCAACGAGGTGTGTTGTTTCCCCTAAATATATTTGTTTTAAATAATTTTTACTCTTCTCATAATATCACAAATATCACATTGTAAACATTGTAAAAAACTAAAGGAATATATAATAAAAAAAACACAGGCTCAGATTTGTGATAAATAATAAATTCCTTACTTCTTGTTAAATACCAAAGCGCCAGAAACCACATGTGGTGTATTCATAATTTTCAACTATTCTCACAAATGCCTTTTGTGATACATTTTTTTCTTAGATGGGTTTAATCCAAAGAAATTTTTGATTGATTAATCGCAATGTTTGTGTCAAAAGCAAGTTATTGAGTACAGAAAAATGACTGAAGTTGTCTAATACACATTGCTTTGCATTACACCTCTAATGAGAATTCACAAATTCAAATTGTACTCACAGAAGTGAGGGGGCCAAAGAACAATGGAAGTTCAAAATGCACGCATGTAGAATAACATTGCTTCTGATCAAGGGAATTACACGACCCTGCCTGATTTACCTGCTCAAATACTGAGCAGCACAATCGAAAATTCCTTTTTATCTGCTACACTCACTGGGTGCAAGGCCAAGAATGTGTTTTTTAACACATGCAGTATAATTGTGACGTGCTGTCATCTTGTTCCTCTGACTGACAGATGGCTGGTGTACCTCCAACTGCTCTCTTCACGACAGTGCCAGACATGAAAGCTATATATTATTAAATAAGGTATATTTTGGTTGAATACATATGTTGCACTACTGTTCTAATGTGAAGGTGTTGTAGCTTTATCTTAATCAGATAATTACAGTTTCCACAATTCTTCATTTGTTAGAAAGGACACCACACGACTGAATCTTTTTCGTGTTCCACCACCATGGCCAGCAAGAGAAAGCCGTTTGTCAAATACTGAATTCTTTGATAAATGACTACGTCAATGAATGGTGCTGGACCTTTTTATATAAGATCCTGTGGAACCTCCCAACCCCTAACATCTTTTGAATGACAGGGAGATGTGGAGCAACATTTTCATGTTTCTTGATAGATGTGTTGGGAAGCTTGTTGGGATCTTTGTTGGCTCAATTACTGCAAATCACCTTTACAGTTTCGGAAAGAAAGCTGCAACCAAGGTTACCACTGGCCAAGCAAAGAGCCCATTTTAAGCTGCCACACTCACTCTGCCTCTTCTACCCTCACTACTAAGGAACTCACTCTACTGTTTGTTAGAACTACCTTGATAGAACCAGTTTCTTACCGCACCATTGCTTTGTCACACATTCTGAATTGTCAAATATCTGATATATTTGACCTCTTTCGAAAATTGGGTCATCCTACAGTGGCTGTGACAGAAAAAGTGATATATCAGTGAACATGGAGGATTTTATTATTTATTTAATATATTGCTTGCTAGTGCAGTAACAGAACCATCTATGTTGAGTTTTCAAAGACTTGTTGGTTTAGCCTGCAGATAAACTGAACTGTGGTGAGTGCTGGTCTGTATTTTGCATTCACTGTTGTCCCTCTTTCAATATGCAAGACTGAAACGGGAAAGGAGAGTACTTCTGTGAAAATCAGCATGACCTTGTTTACCTGGACCTGGGATCTGAGCAGAAAGCACATTCAAAACAAGATGTGTTTTCAAAATTAGTGGTTTCAATGCAACTAAATTTCATCATCATCACTATATTTTCTTTATTGCTCACAGCTTTCTTGCGTATTTGCTGTTTGTAGCAACCAAAGCTAATGAGCTCTATTCTGATTTTCACCTCAGGGCGTCTTTAATGAAACCTCAGTTATCATTACTCTGTGTCAGATTGCCTGTGTTAATATAGTGGAGGTTATATTTCCTGGTAGAAGGATGTTGTACAGTGGTTCCACAAAGCATGAGGGCATTGTGAAAATGCAACTCACAAAGATCAAGTATTTTTCTGTTCATACCAGAGTAATGCAGAACTCAAATTATATTTATATTGATAATGGTATGATTTTCTTTACAAATTTTGCTCCTTTTTTGTGCCACCCACACAATATGTGAAGATGAGACATACAGTTTTATTGTTTTGGTTCCTGCTCTGTAACTTGACCTCTTGTTTAGAGTATTTAAACCTGCCTAATATTAGCTTCTTCAAAATGCGCATACCACATCCAAGATTACGATGGAGCTATAACCAATCGTATTACACATGACATAACATAAAGCAAACATTAACATTTAGTCAATTTGCACATGTGCTACATGTAATAGAATATTTAACGTTTCTTTAATAATTGCAGTGGGTGTACCTGGGTAATGGCTAATAATAGCATAAGAATTGACTTATTGGTTAGCTTGTCCATTGGGTTGGTTGTGTAAACGGCTCAGCTATGTGGTTCTTTTCAAATGTCTTTCCTTTTCATCAGACTATAGAAACAGGCTACATGATGTTACTAAATGTAATTTAAACCTCAGTAAACCAAACTAAAATTAAAGAAGGACAGTGTACTATACAGGCATTTTGGATTAGGGGCGTTGACGCAATAAAATCCAATTCAGTTATGGGTTTAATCAATGTTGTTGGTTTGAAAGAACTATTTACTTACATAGGCAGTGTTGTAATGTTTTGATTATTGTGGAAGCAGTTAAAATGTATGGTATCTATATGCTGGATTCTACTTCATAAGGCATCAGGTGTAAAAGCTTCCAAAACTGTTCAGGCCTGTTCTGAATTGATGGCCAAGCAGGCAGCTGTTGGTTGGTATATGTTGATTGCTTTCTTTACCAACCCTTTGTACTCCTACTCCATAATTCATACCTTCCATACTGTACTATATGTTCTGAGAGGTATGTCCATACTCACAAGAGTAAAAAGCACCACCTCTCAAATCATGAGGAGGCAACTGATTCTCAGATCCCAAAACAGAGGAACAAGATATGATATATTATTTAAGAGTATTGATCAAATTTTATCAAATCAATGAGACGGTAGGAAAAAATAGCTGCTCGTATGAAAGTCACGCTCGGCTTAAGGTCCTTTCTGTTTGAAGTATTTCAGCCTTTCAAGAGAACATAAGCAGATCAAAGAGTAACCAGAGCTGCTAAGATAGAGGGGGAGGTATGTGTGGATGAATGGAGGAATTCCTCCAAAAGGGAATGGCCTCTGTCCATATCACACTGCCAGAGGGAGAGATGTGTAGAGACCCACAGTGCTTAGCTCTCATCTAACGGTCCTCTTCTGAAATGTGTGCTAACATCTTTGCTCAGTGGCAGTTCGAAGGGCTTTCTTGTTGTCACTGAATTTTCTAAATTAAAAGCAGCAATTCGTAAATCTAATGAAAAAACTATTGCTATCTACCCTGTCTACAGGGGGCTTGTTCGGCCAATTCTAGGGACTAGTAGGGTCTACAGAACTTCCAAAAGGATTAGGGGGCAATTAAAAAAGAACAGCCTCCAGCAGTGTTCTTAGGGGGGGTGTCTGAATTTCTAGCTACACACCTGGAGGCATGAACTGAACTCATGGCAAGTGATTTTTGCGGCATGCGAGCCCTAAAAAAGGATAACTAGCTGAGTTTCAGCAGAATATCAAACACGTCTGAATCTTTGCCCAGATTCAGACGTGTTTGAAGCACTTTAGGTTGGAAATCACTGTTCACAATTAATGCAAATGTAAATACAAGGGTTTCAACCTCGTTAGTTTCAATCAGAAAAATCGAAAAGTGCATATCACAAAAGATAGCATCACAAAACACAACAGCCTTTACCTCTAACAGAAAAGGAAGGCACCTGCCATTATGTTTTCTTATTTGTTTTGTGATTTGTTGTGATTAGGCCACCATACTCAGCAGAGCCTCTTAAACTCAAAAGTAGTGATGTTAGCAAACTCAACAGGGAATACAAACACTTACCTCACAGGGTGTCATCATTTGGACAGTTAGTTGTATTGAAGGATGTGTTAGTTATTCCATTGACCTCAAACACAGTTTCAGCTGCACAGTAGCACTAAAACATGGTGATCTACACAGAGCACAGCTTTGAGTAGGCCGGACATGTGTCCTGCTAACAGATCCAACACAGAACCACACAGAGGACATGTTAATCACTGCTGTGGAAATTAGGACCATTTGACAAGATTGATTTGTAAAAGTGAAATAGAAAACCTGGTATATTTTCTCCTACCTCTAGCTGAATGTTTTTGTGAATGCTGCTTCATTATTCATTTCTCTTTCCAAAGTGCTGGGGGACAGGCTCTGCCTTATATCACTGCAGAGCTTCATCTGAACTGATTTATCATAAGTGGATGTGCACCAGAAACCATGCAGTATTTCTGACATGAACAATAAACATATTAATGTTAATATGATCCAAGATATAAATTCTCTATTTAACTTGATATTTTACGAGTGTAGACATTTCACAATATACATTTTTTATTTTGTTTCTTTATTCGATTGAAACTGAGGCTGAATGTGAGATTAAGTTACACAAGAATTATCACGTACTTTTATTTTTCTAATATAATCAAGGACCCATTTTTTACAAGCGACAGTAATAATTTTTTTCTGCCTCTAATAGCCTATACATCACTGGCAGGGTGTATATTTCATTTTCCTGAAGCATGAAGGAGAATAGAAATCTTAATTATTTGCCCTTGCTAGCATAATTTTAATTATGGATTTTCCTCTACATGATCGATTTGGTGAGAGCCATAGTAATACAAGTTGTACATTCTACTGTATTAAATATTTGATATCCATTACATTTTTTATGATTAATGTTCTGGAAAGAATCAGTTTCTTTAAGCCCCTTGGTTTTATTGCAGACTAAATTAGGGCTTTTACTCCCTTAGCAAGAGATATAGCCGTATATTGCACCAAAGCTTTGCCTGTCATGAGAAATGGAGCAATTTGATATTGATTATGAGGGATTTTTAAATTGGGAGAAATGGTCCTCAAAAGGGAGATTTTACAGATGTCCTGTTTCGTATTGGGGAGAATTAGATTTCACAATCCAGCATGTTCTGTTCCTCAGGTTTGATGCAGCTGCTCTTTTGTTTTTCAGTGTATTGATGTCACATCGGAGGATCACAAGACAACACACATTTCAACCCCCACCCATGTACAAGTTGTCATTATTTCCTGTATTTACAAATGTATTCATACATAAATGCAATCTTTTCTAAATAAGTCTTGAACTGAGATTTTAAATTACATTGGTGTATAAATTATAATAGTACTGTTAATAATGTCTAGATTTTAAGGTTAAATGGGTGTTTCAATTTGTGCGTTAGCACACATTGCTGTGTGCTAATGCTGTTTAAATGACTGGAGCACATCTGAGCCTGTGGACCCTGAATATTAATAGCAGCTGTATTATCCCTTTAGTCCACAAAGTGGTTCTAAAGATTCAATTGAGAAATATCTCCCCTTATATTGAACTTTTTTAGAGGACAAATAAACCAGAAAATTATCAAATGAAAGTTATATATCGCTTAACTGCAGTGAATCTCATATGATTTTACTTTATATTCAGG
This sequence comes from Limanda limanda, assembly GCF_963576545.1. NCBI lineage: Eukaryota > Metazoa > Chordata > Actinopteri > Pleuronectiformes > Pleuronectidae > Limanda > Limanda limanda. The sequence continues at coordinate 13,502,471 of NC_083638.1, forward strand.
TTATTTCAATATCTGCTGGGTTGTTCTGAGTGCTGTAATTGTCCTACATTACAGAATTAAGAGAACTATATCATCGTTGTATTTCCACCATTGTTCACATGACATAGACTTTCAATTATTAAGTAGTCTTCTATATGGGATGTCCATTGAAACAAAGTAATTATCCTGTTATACAAATATATAACTAGTTTTCAGTTTAGTTGGATCATTAAATATAAAAAAAGTTCTCTCTCCCATCACAAATACTACTCTTCTTTCATGACACATTTTATTTAAGAATGTATGGGAAAGTCTTATAAGATTGTGCAACTTTTTTTATACATTTTCATTGTATACAGGTTACAGGGAGATAATGATGTAGTAAAACAAGTTAAAATCACCCCAACCTCCAAAATCATATCTCATCTACTGAACAGGTACAGTGCCTCATACAGTCCAATCTTTAACTAACAATCCTGACTGTGTAACTGATGGTAGAGGACCCCAGCGCATTCCTATCTCTGAACACCGAGGTGTCGGAGGGCAGCCCAGTGCATGTGAAGATATTGGCGAGACACAACAACAGGAGAATAATGAGGCACCAAACCCTGACGCCTGAGTTTTGCAATTCCTAACGATTCCGGTTGCAGTTCAAAGGAGAAAGACCCACTTGAAGCCAACTTTAATTTCCCACTACAGAACAGTGAATCTCATGTGGTAGAAGAATAAGAGGTACCGCACTCTCTCATATCCACACCACACCTCACAGCAGATAGCACCTGCCTTATGTCCGACTGAGAGGGTAATGTATCCTACAGGTTGAGGACTGTAGATTTATAAAAAACCCGGTGATAATAGCCTTTAATGTCGACAAAATCTAATTTGCCACATTGTCATTTTGCAGGATTTTAATGTTCCGTCGTCCATGTCAGCTGAGAGCGATTCTACACACCTCTATTCATCGCACCACCGCCACTTATGTGAAATGCAATAAAAGCGAATACCTCTTAAATTTATCTTGGACGTTTGCAAAGTCTCTGAGCTTAGTAGCCGTCTCACTTATATAACAACTTCTACCAGGATTGGCTTGAGCATGTTTCTCTCATTTGATGTGGGGGTACAATGCTCAATGTAGAAATACAGGTATCTTTCCCGTGCTTCCAGATTCCACTGTAGACGAGCCACAGCCAAAAAGGTTTACTCATCTCGATCTCAGTTAGTAAACAAGTGTATCATACAACAGCAGTCGTATGGCATCTGCCAATCAGAGGAAAGAAGCGATGCACTGAGAGTTGTTCCTATTATAATACACATAAACGAGAAGTATTGTTTTTTCCAGGGGAGTAATTGTCACTTCATCTTTAGCCCTCAGCATCTCTGACAAAATGTTTATCTCACCGTGGCACAGGCAGTATTGTGGGTTGGGTATAGACATAAATTGCATTTTTATGCTGTTCTGTTGAAAGGCATGGGTAGACACTAAAACGCTATTTCAGAAAATCTTACTCTGCTACATTTACTGCTTACTTGGGATTTCTCTCCAGTTCCCCCTCTTAATATTACTCCCACATGACAACCCTCCATGCAACACGCTCTTATATCTGCAAGTTCATTATCATCAATAAGTCAAGTATATTCTATCTTTCATCATCATATCATGCATTCCGACCGCAGCACCTTTTTTCTGCAATGTAAACCAATTTATTTTTCCCCTCTATTGCAGATAGTATTAAACAATGCCCTAAGAGTAGAGGCTGTCTGAATGGGAATGATTTATTACAAAGAGAGAAGTCTGTGTGTCGGTTTGCAGAGCTCTGCAGTGTAAAATAACCTCATTTATATTCTATATTGCTCAGGCTGCCTCACTTAATATTCCTATCAGCACTCGTATGCCATGCCGTCTGTTGGCTCTCCCTGCAATACAGCGAAGGACTTTGAAAAAGTGTACAAACAATATTAAACACATTTCATCAGATTAGTGCAATGCGGCAGGAGTGCCTTAAATACAAAACAGCAGGGTCAAGTGAGCCACAGAGCTCAGTGTGCGACAATAGATCCTCGACCTGTAAAAGGAATTCATGTGACAGGATATCGCCTGGCATTGTTCTGCTTGTTTGTTTGAGGTGAACATAACATTCAGTAAATAAGGTGATCACACCACCTGGTATGTCGCCATAAAGCATCAAGACAGAAGTTATGTTGTATCTCACAGATCTACAAGATCTACAGATTGATGTAATCAAGTGCATTTACTTCATTACTGTACTTAAATACATTTTTCATGTATCTATACTTGACTTAAGTAGATTTCATATCAGGTACTTTTTACTTTTACTCCACTACATGTGTATAATATAATTAATGGTGGAGTGTTGCATTAGAAAGTTCTTTTATTTTTAATACTTTCAGTATCTTTAAAACTAAGTAGTTAATTTTACACTTTTGTCTATTTATTTGTACTCTGACTTTGAGTCAAATGTTTGAATGTCTACAGAAACATTGTTGAACGATATTTGAACAGCCAAGAAACTTTTGATGATTTCTTTATAAGTTTTAAGGAGAACCACCAATAATTTACTGGTTTCAACTTTTAAGTTGTGATTTTATTTTCTTAGCCTGAGAGTAACCTGCAAACCTTTTGGAAGAATAATTGAGGATTTCCTCCTGCAGCTCTAAGATAATGAAAGAGGTATTATTCACATTTTTCACTCTTGCCTGATTTTCTTTTTTTAAACCAAAACATTTCAGAGACTCTGAAATCTGAATATTAACTCTATTATCATCTATTGTTATCCCTGAAAATAATAACCTTAGAAGAAAATCTAGTGCCGATTTCAATATGAGTTATTATCTCTTTTCTGGTTGTTTTCCACAAATACTGGTATTGTGACTCCCAAACAAACAAGTCAATAGAGTCCATTGGTTTTCTGGGCAGACAAAGATTTGAAGAAGCAACAATACCAGCAAACTCCCTTTGTTCATACGTGTTGTATAAAACCTTCATGCCATATTAAGTTATTAGTGATGCTCTTCATATAATTAACAACATCAACAACAAACACATCACAGGCCAACATGCATTCCACTCAATCTTCCATCATGTCATATTAATTAAATACTTAAGTATATGGTTATAAACATGCACACAGCACCATATATAATAATCCATCTTCCCTACCCTGTCACCATTCTTCTTTAATTAGCTTGAGCTAATTGCTCTTTATGAACTACAAGCCCCCCCCCCCCCCAACATCATCTCTCTCTTCCACACCAATTGACAATCATGACCGCGGTTAAATGGCTTAAAAATGAATTTACTGTGGCCAAGAATATGTGAAGAAACATCCGCATGAAAACACACCATCGTCACAGACATAAATGTGGTTGGCAAAAAATAGAAATAGAATAATAGAAAACAAATTATCCTAGCAAAGATACAGATACAATCACGTGACAGGTAGAGTAAGGACAATACTGAAATGACTGTTCCAGTAGGATCAAGGTACAAGCTCTTAAATAATTTAAAAACATTTGCTACCTAACTCCAGGAACAGGGGCTTGTACTGCTTATTGAATCAGTTTAGCCTCTTTCAGCTGAGACCTTGGGCACAGATTAGTAAAGTACTTCCTGTAGAGAAAGGAATTGACTGAATTAATCGACTAGTAAGCTGAAATTTATTTTACCTTGAAAGACCACAGCTATGTGATCTTCAGAAAAAAGATTAGTTAAATATGAAAGGTCTATATCACTATTAAGCTCAATGGTTAATGGTGCAGTGAAGAAGATATTATACAAATTGTGTCTTCTTTTTAAGAAACATATATATGTTAACTACACGTAAATCAAATTTGTTGTTTCTGAGTATAGATCTTTTTTATATACCACACCCACCACTACACCACACCGCGAGTTACAGAACATTATTTTGGTTATTCTTGGCTTCATGCCCCATATGTTTTGTGAAACATATATTAACTGCTCTAAGCATTTGGTTTATTTAATCTGTAAGAATAAAAGGCTGTTTCTTGTAATATGATTTCCTTCTTGCCCTTGGCATTGATGTAATAATTTGTTCCGTCTCAAATCAATCTCAGAGGCCATCGACTATCGTCTGATGACAAATTAGCGTTTGGGGGCAACGGACAATATTTTAGGACTTCCTGTGAAGACAGTGGATATCCAAGCTGAGACTGTATCTTCTGTGGGCTGCATACTGTTGACAGTCCGATGAGTCCACACAAGTGGATTAACAGCTATTAAGAGCTATCTGCACATGAAGGCAGATAAATTAAAAAGCCAACAGCCGATGCTTTTTGGTAATTGTGTTAAATCTGTTACTCTCCACACAGCCAAACAAAGCCTGCGTGCTCAAACATGATTGGTCAAACTAGCAACAGAAACCAGGATACCAGCCCCAAAATATTGTCCATTACCTACAGATTCTACAGATTCACTTGGAGAATATTTTTTATAGAATAATCGCAAATAAATACAATTAAAGACGAGACGACATTTGAAACTAGCAGTAATGTTAAAAGACGTGAAAAATTCTGTGAAAGACGGAGAATCCTGTATTGACCCACATGCCAGGTGAAGTTTCCTGAGATGTGAGCGGCAGCTGTGCCACCAGTACAATGTCACACCTTTGTGCAACACAAGAGACTTTTATTCACCCACACACTTTACACAGGCCACTCAAGATGAGCAAAAAGAGAAGAAAGAAAAGAAAAGAAGTATGCAGCTATTAAGAACTGGTCGATTCTCAATTCCTGCCCTCTTCACTATGTGTTCAAGAAGGCCTTACCCAGCGCATGATTAATGTTCAGGCTTTTCGGAAGAGAACTCTTATAAGAGGAAACAAAGATGCAATACAGTAACCGGTTTCGGCCTTTCCTCCCAACCTTCACCACAACACTCACCGGAGTGGTCTCACCGTTAGCATCATAATAAGCCTTTTAATTGACATAAATAAGGATATGAGGAGAAAAGCAAGGGCCCAAGGGAAAGGTTTTGTGTTTGCCTGGACCTGATGCAGTGAATGTGTTCTGTTAATCAGATGTGAACACATGGCTGATGAGTAGGGGCCCTCTGCTAATTGGCAGTGTTTGTCTGCTGGTGGTCGTGTTCCTTCAAGGACCCTGCTGCCTCCCATTGGTATTCAGGGTACTGCTTTGTGTTCCCTGCAGCGATGCCACACTATTAGGGAGTGGGACCCAGGACCCTTCCATTTACTAACAAGGGTTGAGAGCTTTCTCTCAGCACTGAGCGGGACTCAACCCCTCCACCAAGTGCCAAACGTCCACAACAGATAGCTCTGGAAATGTTTCCACCTCAATGTTACTAACAGACATTACTGGTTGAACAGTAGGAAAAATTATAGTTGAGATTATTTTGCAACGCTACAGCAAAGGCTTCCATGATTGTAAATTATTTAATCTGTCTTACATCTATAATTGGAAACTCTGGGTACCATAGATATTGCAGCCCTATGAACGCTTTGAATCCATAATTAAACTTTCATGGAAAAGTAGCCAAATCATCAGATTCCAGTTAATTATTGAGATTATTATCTCATTAGTTTAATCTGAGTGAGTTGTTGCCTTTCAAAAATCAAAACAGGCTGCAAAGTCTCTCTGATATGGTGCTACATGAAATGCTAAAGAGGATTTTTGAATCAGATTTAAGGTTTACAGATACACTGTGTGTTACTCTGCAAATCTGTGGGAAGCAGCCCAATAATGTAATCAGAAGGTATCTTCATGTGGATGGAATTGGCTAATGTGTGGATTTCAGAGCCCAAAATGACTGAAGAGAAACTATGAGGTGACTGTGACTGGGGTCGAGTACTGCGCCTAAATAACAGTAACGATGATGAGACAATGGCAGTGGCTCATGCATTTTCTCCATTCAAATGGAAAGACTCCATTATCCTCCACTTGACACCATGCCAACATCAACCAAAACTCACCTTTTCGCATATAAACTATTTAACAAAGACATGGACGTTGGTCCAAACCATCAGGTGTGAAAACGTCCTCACAGAAACCCACACATTAAGGTCACAGTGTAAAATGTAGATGATTACAAAACATGAATCAATGAGTACAGAAAGAATGTAAATCTTTCAGACAGAGCTCGCAATCATTGAATGGTTTCGATGAGAATGAAAATCAAAACTTCACAGTGGGCAGATCCTGAACTTGATGGGAGATTCATTATCAGATACACACTTAGCAGGATCCTATGATCAAATGGTCCCTGCAGTTCATTTCTAGAGACTCAACGTTTAAAGCACAGTAGCAATGAAGCTGTGTGTACATGACCATTTCTAACAGAAAGATACATTTGGAGTTTAGACTGGAGTGAAGATATTCTAGGTTTTGAGGTTATACATATTTAATGGACGGTTTTTCCAATGGATAATAATCTTTAATGCCAAGATGTAAGATGTTCAAACTGCCGCTTGTATCCACACAAATCAACATGTGCACTGTCACTGTCTCTTCATCAATGCATTATTGAATTGTCAGCTATGCTGTTTGTGTCTGGCTGTTATTAATTACCTCCTCATTTGCTCCTTTGCTTTGGAGGTTTCAAAGCAATTTCCTGTTCATGTTCACAAATTAAGATTGGACGACCCAACAACATGCTAATTACATATTGGAAATGTAGCTCGCAGTCGCTTACTCTTGAATCATTGTGCTGTGAGAGGCCTCCACATGAGTGTTAGTTGTTTTAAGAATAATTCATGATGCAATCATATGAATGATATGCAGACGCACAGGAGCGTAATGAGATGCATTAACTTCCACCTCATCTGCCAGCATATGTTACCAATTATGCTTGTTACATGCTGAGCGTGTTTGTTTGTTTTAACAGGTCCCCTCAGTGTTAACATACCACATACAGTTCACCCTGAGATCCTATAGTGTCATAAAGTCTGCAAAACCAACCCTGTTAAATATTTGATATTCAAATTAAAGAAAAGGACAATGTTCTCTAACCTTGGACTTCCTAAAGATAAAATCGTTCCCCTATGAGCAGGAGTTTTATTTTAACTCTCCTGCTGCTTTCACCGCTGAAACATTATCCAGTTTGACCTTAGGATTGCTATTAAAATGTATATTTTGAAACTGAAGTTTAGTTTTGAACTCATTTCCATAAAGGTCAAGTCCTTTATGAAAATTAAGCAGTAGAGGTCTGTGATGGAAAGAAGAAAACATGCTGTCTTTCTGATGGAATCCACTAAGTGAATGATGCTAGTTATTAGTGTTTTTTTATATTCTTGTTTTTAACAAAAGTTCCATCACTCTTGGGACACTTTGTCCTCCACAGTTCAGAACTTGCAGTCAGAGCCCCAACAACTTGTCAGTGAATCAATATGTGAGTTCTTAGAAAACGAATAGCAACAGTTTTGAAGATTGATTATTAATATTAGTAATTTTTGAAGCACATATACCAAACATTCATTGTTTCAAACTCCACTCCAATATGAGGATTTGCAGTCTTTCTGCATCACATCTGATTATAAACATTGGGTTTGGGACTGCTGGTCAAATGAAATTTAAAAAAAATACACAATGCATTTTTTAAAACAATTTAAAACTTTATTTGATTAATACAATAAATAATTGTTGGCTGCAGCTGTGTGACGCATGTTCCAGACTGTTTCCGACTCTAATTTCTGGGTCGGGTTCAGAGATTTTTTCATCAGGAGAACATCCAGAACATCCGGCACTGATCCAATAGTGTTAAATCAACCTGTATTGTTTGCCTCACTGTGTGGAGGGGACTGGGATCATTCTGTAATGTGTTAGGCAAAGCTTGAATTATCATCAATCATCAAGCTAGAAATCTGACATATGTGAGTAACAGAGACTGGAACAGAACTTTTCTTCTTCTTCTTTGCTCTCTCCTTTGTGCTATAGGTTGCTGCTTGGGAACTGGTCAGTGTGGGGGTTTACTGGTGTACTACTAACACATGACAGTGTCAGAAGTACATGTATTGATCTTGTATGTGATATCAGTTTTGGATCACAGCATCCCTAGTCTGGATATGTAGACAAGAAAAAGTATTCACCTCACCTCCACTTGAGGTGAGGTCCTGATCGTCAGAAGCTTTTCTTGAGCGATAGAAGGACATGTGAAAAAGGGTCTCTGTATCTTGTAAGAAAAACAGTTATATTAAAAACCTTCTCATTATGTTTCAGAATGACTGGAATAAAGCTGGACTGACCTAAATACAAGAACAGCTGGCTCTTTGCTCTGTGTTTCACCTCTGCACCACTGGCTCATCGTTCTGTCACGTAGTGTGGGAGCTGTCAACACTGACACCCTCTACTAGTTGTGTGTCAGCGATGGATGATAACGCCTCTTTATTTAACCCACAGTTTTACTATACAGCCATGTTAGGTTAATGGAGTGAAGCTGGCTGCTGTATGGAGGAGGCTATGTTTGATCCGTCCAACCGATGCTGCTGAGATGGGCTCAAGATGGGATTAGCATGTTTTTCCCCAAACATCAGCAGCATTTTCCTGTCTTTTTGAAAAGCAGGGTTTGGGTGTTAATCTTTGCAGACGCAGGAAGTGGTATTAGATTCCCGGGATTGATGGATGGACATTTAGTGCATATGTTAGCAATGGAATGAGATCCATGTGGAAACTGGAAACTGAACCAGGATGTGATGGACGATGAGGGACAGTAGAGCAATTACACAAGGAGGATTTAATGAATCCACAAGGGCGACGGGTTTCCTTCAGTTCAGGTGCAGATTCGATTTAGATGATGCAGATATTTGGAGGTGCAAGGAAGATGTTATATTTAAAACATTATTCTAAATGTTTTACATTATTATCCATAATTCACACGGATCATGCATTTTTAAAACTGCTCTCCAAATACATGGCTATAGGGCTGTGGATGTGCTCCCCATAATAAATCGACCTGGTAGGTGATTTTGAATCTGTCATATATTGTGTCAGAATAATAAGCAATAATACAGAAACGGGAAAAAAAGAGAAATAGATGAAAGAAAGAAAATAAACAATTTGTTATTTCTGCAGTGCTACTGGGAACGTCTCTTCTCTTTGGTTTGCGTTGCCTTTTTCCATTATGGCTAGGTTCAGGGAAGATTTTGACTGCTCGGTAATAAAGAGAAAAATGAGAACGAGAACTCACACATCCTCGGGGTGGATGTTGATTTGAAAGGAGAAACAATCCTTTGATGTGAGAAATAAAAACCAACCACTTCGCAGCTTTGATGGGAGAATGTCAGGAAACAGCCGCCTAATTGGTGTTGTAATCTCCGAGGAAGTTAGGACAAAGGAAGAGACGACGCTCCGTGGCCTGCGTTCTCTGATTGGACAGATGATGGGGTTAAAGTACACACGGGCTTCATACCAAACATTTAGCATTGCATTTTCACTGCCACACACCCACAGGCAAGGTGGCAGAGTTGCAGATGATGGGAGGGGATTACTGAAGTCAAATAAGAGATTTGAGTAGTAAATAAACCACTGGAATCTAATACGATTAATAGAGATAGAGCTCAACAACATGGTTTCAGAAGTGAAAATCCCATTCATCTTCTAAATAGGGATTTTTAATATTGGCCAAACATTTTTTAATCATCCACGTTAGATTTACCACAAGCTACAAGATTGTGAACAATGTTATATATTCCAGGAGAAGCCGCACATTTTTATATAAACTGTGATTTAAAAAAAAAGGAGAAATAGGACACTACCCACAATCCTCAGGTGTGCTCATTGTAACCGTACCGCAAAAATCCTGCCCGCTCTGATTGGCAATGATGGGATCTATCAGCGATACCACACCAGGTTGCTACACTATACCAAACACTATATACATACATACAAGACACAGAACTACAACATATTGCAGCACTATATCGAGTCATTTGGAAACAAATCATTCGCAATGGTTTATGGGATGCGTAGGGTTTCAATTTTATTTTGTTGAGGCACTGAATCAAATGTTTTATGGTCTTGACAAATGCTGATACTTAAGGAGGCCAAAATGTCTCGGTGCATTATCGGAAAACACAAATGCAAAAGTGACAACACAACCGCAAAAAGTCACAACAAGAATGCAAAAGCCAAACAACTGAAACTCAACCACAATGGAAGTGAGTGACAACAGAAACAAGCACATGAGTGCAAGTGTAGTACACATACCTGAATGCACACAAGTACAGTGTGTTCCCTCTCTGGGTGCTCCTGCACTGTAACACCTCAAACAGACTAGCATATCCCTTTAAGTGGCGACTGACTTATCCAGGTTTTCACAAATGACCGTCAATTTGACTCATACATCCATGACAACAGTATGTGGCTTTGATGCAGTTGTGTCAGATGCCTCGGCCACTGTGGTTGTAACAAGCTGATACTACTAATGATTAGTACAACTATCAAGTTTTACCCTGTAGGCTGGAACATGCTGTTCTATTTAATGTACTAGTTACATAAAAAAAAAATCATTTTTCTACATTGATTAAATTTGGATTATTACCCTCCATAAACATTTCGATGTCATTCAACTGTTTTAAGACCTCTTTCAAACCTGCCCAGCAACTTCAATAGTGCAGTGGCTGTTATACACCCATAACATTTTAAAAGCAAGAACAGGAAATCTCATTAACTATTTCCCTGGTTACAGCGAGAGACAATATAGTAATAAAGACCAGCTTGTCCTGCTTTATTGGTATCATCTGCACTGCTGGAAAATGTTTCAGACCGATTTGAAAGTGTCCTGTTATGTAATTCACCCATAATCCCACATCTGCAGCAGATATTGAAGGCAGGGTCTGCAAATTACACTCGCTGCAAAGCATTAAAGCAGGGTTGATGGTCGCTGAAAATATTTGGGGAATGCATGATGTTAAAGGGACGAACCAGATTTTTGGGTCATTTGTTCAACCTGAACCAGACCAGCTTTTACATGTGTCCTCACTGTCATGGGTCTGATCTAATTCCTAGTATACATTTCAATTCTGCATTGCGGAGCCAGCTCTTACTTACTTTAGCACGACCCAGCTTTATGGTCTCAATTTTTCACTGAGCAGACCTTTCTTATAAATATACAAGTCATCCATGCAACTGCAATGATTTCCAGGTTTATAAACAGCAGTATTGAAGTAGCGGCATCCCATCGGTTCCCAGTGGGAGGAAACAGGATGAGCTTGCAGAAAAAAAAGCCTCTCAGTGAGGAGAAAAAGAGGCTTTGCAGATTTTTCTTACTCTGCAACAATAGAGATATCCATAGTAATTAAGTGAGCCCAATAAAAACATTGATAGTACAGTAATGAAATAAGCCATGTTACGATTGAAGCCTCAGCTTCTTAGAGAAAGCCATTGTAATTGAGGAGCAGTTGTGTTATCCCGAGCTCCATTAAAATTTCATCACACTTGCACATTTCCATGAATGGCATTATTCAAATTATGCTAAATCACATCAGCTTGCCTGCTTGGCAATGCAACGTTGCCCATTACAATGACTGAGGCAAGATTCCCAAAGTCCTCTTCCCTAAGAAAAGGGTCTGCATGTGATTTTAACAGCATGCTTCATATTCTAAACAGATGCTGACAAGCTACTGAGTCTTGGTCCTCTGACTATGTGGAAGACTGAGGGATGAGAATACTGAAAGTAGCAGGTCTTACACAAACCTTTGCTCATTTAAACAAATATAATACATGTGGTTCTGGAACACAGATGAAAAGCTTAAACTGAACCGACTGATTTCTGCCTCAATATGCTGCGGAAACATATATTACACATTATATATTGCACACTGTGTATGTCAGAACTTTGAAGATTTCAAAGCCGTGTTCTACGAAACAAACACTTGTGCATCTCATGTCTTAGTTCACACACAGGGACACTATTCAATTCAAAACCAGCTGCATATTGTTCACACTGCGATGTTGTAACTGCCAACATGACTCATGCAAGCCAAGACCGGCACAGCTTGACACTGATTTGTTATTGCATGTAACTCAGTTTGCAGTGAAATATTCATCAGGTGGAGGGAGCGCCAACCCTCCTGCCCATAATAAGTCATCTGCTAACCCACCGAGTGTCGCCATTCTTAACCCAGGCCATGGGAACATCATCATGATTATAGCAGTGATTCCATGATACCTGTGCTGTTAATAATACATGATAAATAGCTGGATGAATGGAACAAAGCAGTGTGTAATATTGGGTGACCCCGTGTTATTAGCACTGAGAGGAGCCATTAGTGGGTTGCCTTAACCTACCTTAATGAGGTCTCCCTGCTCTGGGAGTGAAAGGGACGATTGGTGCATATAATAAAGGAGGAGCAGGAGGAGGCGTTGGTGTGCGGTCGCTGTGTTTCTGCTGCTTACTGCTGTTTTGGTCTGTTCACTGAGGACGGTTGATCCATTGTAACAGATATAGATGTATCTTGCACTATAGAGGTATCAATTTAAACTACATCTGACGTTTGAATAGCAGTGGTGCAAGTATGAAACAATTTGCATGTTTAGACTGCAGCTTGAGCAACTGAATCAGAGCAAACTAAATGAAAAGCACAACAATTATGAAGGCTTAATTAAATACAGAGGAAATAAATAATTGATAAAGCCACAGAGAAAGTGTTCACATCACCTCAAGGACAGTAGATAGAATAGGGTCCACAAGAAGCACATTTGTTAGCTCTGAGACCAAAGGACATGTTCTGAGATGTGACACACGTTTGTGATGTAAGAAACCGACCTTTCTGTAACCACTGACATTAGAGATGCTGCTTTATTACTGTTAAGAAGATCCTTCATTATGTTGTCAAATCAAACCAGCGTGGGATTTTAGACGCCACCTCTAGAGCACATAGAATCAAGAGGTGCGACGTGAAACACAACAGCCTCAGCATCTTTTCTGCCATGCCGGCTCTACAATGACATCAATCCAGCTCCAATGAGTTATCGTAGCAGTTAGATAGACGGGGTGAAAGTGCAACACCTTGACAAGGTTGTGTAAAAGGATGTTATATTTCTGTCTCTGCCACACAAGCTCGACTGTAGCTTGTGTGACTGTAGTGGACTGTATACGGGGGCGGCTGGGCTGAGGGGTAGAGTGGTTGTTCTACAACCAGAGGTTTGGTGGTTGATCCTCAGTCTTCCCCATTTGCATGCCACAGTTTCCCTGGGCAACAAACGGAACCCCTCAATTGCCCCTTATAGATGTCGAATGTACTAATTATACTAATATTTCCACAGTAATGATATTGGCCAGTATTGATGCAAAATCTGCATCAGAAATTAAGTAACAATTTGCCCATTTCCGGTTGAACTAAATATGCAAGAGTAGTCTCACATGTCACTGTTTACAATATTTATCCTTTGTTGGATGGGCCGAAAAAAATAATAAATGTACCCACTTCTCCAGGCACCACTGCACCACTGGCTACAGAATCCTAGTGGCAGCCTGTGTTCCACCAAAGAACAGAGTCACGTTGAGTAGCTTGATGCATTAAAAGCAGCTGATTTCCTGCATGTCAATGCTGCTACACAACTAAAAATAATTACAATCAAAGTCAGACATATTTAATTCCTATTCAGGTATCTATGATGTTGTCTATTATGTTGATTATAATTTGGAAATAAGCATCATATATTGTGGTGGCTAAATCTTTATGTTATGACGACAGAGGGAACTAATTACTGGAAGAGGACACGTTACCAAGTCAAAAGCAATTTTCCATTTACTGTAATCGATCAATATTTATTAATTTTAGTTGCCTAACTGCCTTGTTGGAGGTTTGGGTTCAATACAATGCTGGGTCAATACTGGTGCACAGCAGCCACCTATTAACTCCATGAGTGAGCACATTGTTGAGTGTTAGATAAACTGTGTTGTAAGCAAGTTAATAATTAATGATCAAATATGCTTCATTTTTTATTTATTTTTTAGATAAGATGAGTAAAAATGTTAAGTTGGATTTAATGACCCCTGATCATTCAAATGTTGTATTTGCAGCAGCGGGAGGACAGTTTGTTTCCTGTGGGGAGCACAGCTCAATTCATGTCTGCCACAGTGGAACAAAATATTCCTCTCAGTGCACCATTCAACACTACAGCTCTATCAGCACATTACCATTCTCTCAAGTCAACAAAATAGTTAATGTACCTGTCAAACGCATATTAAAGGCAATGTCTGTAGCAGCCTGGAAGAAAGAGTAGAAGTCGATACGTAAAAACACAGGAAACTAATTTGAAGAGAGGAAATATTAGAGAAGCTTGACAAGAGATGACATTTCTCCAGCTGATGTTAAGAACAGCAACACTAACAACTGGATACCTGCAAATTTAAATCCCCTTTTCCAATTGTCAGAAAACCCACTTACCCCCACTAGCATCAGGCTTTCGTCTGCGATGGGAATGGATACAGTAGACACAGGTTTTAATCAGCTCCAGCTCCAACCAGCAGTGATAGAAACATGACACCCAGGTAAATGTGTTAATTTGGCAAGACAGCGAGGTAAAAACGTGCCTCAGTTGTTGGTCCATTTATATCACAGAGGCAAACTCCTCTATGGCGACGGGAGAGAATTCAATCGTCCTTCTAGTGGGTTTAACCGTGATTAAAAAACATTTGCACACCTGCTAATTTTGATATAAAAGACGTACAACAGAATGTATGGGAGCCAAACAAAAGCAGTGCGTGCAGGCTCCATGACGTAATGTTTTAAATATACGGAGCCATAAAGCTAATTATCTGAGTCAAATTAATTAGTGTAGCTGCTTGTTAAGGCACTCTTTAAATAAGGGAAGGGGGTGGGGCAGGGCCTCCAGCACACAAAGGAGGGGGAATGAACCCAAACACTTTGAGACAAGCTCCGACCCAGTACTCGACCCATCAATAGAAATGACAGATGGCCGGCAGAGAGTGCAGTAGATTAATTACTGTACGTGGATTTGTGCGTATAAAGCATTTGTGTTTATCTATATAGAGTATGAGTAGACGCTCATGTGTCTGTATGTGTGATTAATTGTGGGGAAAACACAAGCTTCCACCACAGTGTTTGCAGAGGTTCATGCTTCACACCCACATATAGTCACAGCCTTTTTACTGCTGGCTTAATCCAGTTTTCTATATTCATTGTCAATGCTCGGCATGTACATGTGTTCACTTATTATTTTCAAAAGACAAACTTTACTTTCCCAAACTGGAAATTAGCGGCTGTCTCCCTTCAGAAAGACAGTCCCAATAAAAACAGACACGGACGTGACAAGTGTGCAAGGTGACATGCTGAAAGTATTGTTATTGTTATTGTTTGAGGTATTATTTTCTGTGCAGAGACTTCCATTTCTTCTCGTGGGTGTCAGGTGATTGACAGTAAGTACAGCATAAAATAATGTGCCCACTGAGATGAAAACCCCAAACTCAGCCACAGAGAAAAGACAACAAAACAAAAAAAAAAACCAGACGTTTAAAGCAAATTAAGGCATCATATTCACTGTGATAAATTGTCTTTCTGGGCTGCTTCCCAGCCAGTGGAAGTTTGTTTTCTCAGCAGAACAAAATAAATGGAAACAAATGAAGAGAGACATTTTATGCAGTAACACAGCTTAGACTAATGTGAAGACCAACATTGTTTTTTTTATCCCATTTCACTGACTTGTAGTTCTTCTATTTATTGTACCTTTCTAACTTTTAAAATCTATTTTAATGGGATGTCATTGTCAGTATTTTTTTGTTTTTATTCCCATGCTCCATGACATTTTTACCGTCCGCTGCGGCTGGAGCATTAATGCACTCACGTGAGAACACATCTTATATTTTACACTTATTGTACCACTCTGAATCTGTTGCGTGTGAGAGGCACCACCGTTACCTCCATAGGTTGAATATAATTCTGTGTGAAACGCTGATTGACTGATTGACACTAACTAAAACACTGCATTACCCCTGGGATGTTAGACTATATTTTTTGGACTACAGAGGGACGACCTTTACAGTAATGACTGCGACGTGCACCACGAGATGGACAAGGATTCTTTAGGGATGATCGGAATCAGAAGAAGAAGAGGAGGAGGAGGAGGCAGGAACATTACTTGTCAGTCATGTGACAGAGCCTCATTACACTCACACATCACCAAACCAGAGACTCTCTCAAGTGTTTATTACACTGGGCTTCAGGGAGAGATCGATCAAAAATGACAGCTGTTAGCTCCGTGCCTGCCGAGAGCCGAGTTGACACGAGCACAGTGGACGCTCCTACACGTCTACCTTAACTCATTGTGTTCCTCAGTGTGATTCTATCGTAAAGCTTTGTTATCTGGTGACATTAGGTCTTCTGCCGATTGCATTTTCTCTTTTACAAGAGAAGAGAAGATAGAGTCGAGAGGAGGATTTAAAACGATTGAACGTTCAGAGCTGCAGAAAGAAAGAATGAGATCTCTAGCAAACTGTTTGATTTGCTATATATCGTGCTGTATTCCTCACCTTTACTCTATTTCTCATTTCTTAAATGTAATTTAATGAAGTTACCTAAAAATAATTGGTTGCTGACAATAAGTAAGATACTGGATTTCAGAACACTATAAAGCCATAGGAAAAAATAATAAAGTACAATAAATATGACTATTCTGTAAATAAATATTTAAAAAGGGTAAGATTTTCAGTGACTAACAGATACAGCTCCTAGCATGATAATTGTTTTCTCTCCTCTTCGTTCAGAGACCCTGCACCAAACTGCCCATTTCAAGAAAGAAGAAGATTGAGTCGAGAGGAGGGTTTAAAACGATGGCACATACAGAGCTGCAAAATAAAGAACAAAGAAAGAAAAAAGATAGATCTAAAGCTTATGCATGGTGTTTGTTTTGTTCTAAATTGGGCTGTATTTCTCAGATCTATTCATGTATAAATGTAAAAAAGAGATATATACATTAATGTAGAGAAAGGGAAAGAAACAGTATCAGAGACTCAGCAGTTATCAGTTACTGACAGGAAAGATAGATACTCAAATTCAGAACACAATAAAGCCACTGAAAAAATGTATCAATCATTATAAACAAGATTAAAAAACAAATTAAACAGTCTAATAATTGAATTTACTAACAGATGTAGCCCATGACATGACTACTGAAGTCTCCCCTCTTCATTCACAACACTATATTTTGCAAGTCTCAGTGTGCTGCACCTCCCAGTTGGTTAAAGAAATGAACAACTGCAACACTTCCTAGCATGTTCTTGTGTTGTCGGTCTGTTGGGAACTCGCAGCATAGCACAGCTGTTAAGTACTTTTAGCAGCGGCCATTGTTCAGTGAAACAAAACAGTCCATTCAGCTTGGCTGGTTTCCAGAGCGCTCCTATAGCCGCCAAATGTTTATCATTGTTTTGACACTGCATAGGACAGGTCAGCATGGGGTATGGCTATACATAGAGGTGTCGGTTTTGTGAGCTGGTGAGAGAGAATGAGGTTGTAAAAAAAAAATTAGTGCTACAATGTAACAGGCTATTTAGCATACACACTCTCTCTCTGTCCGACAATACAGGCTGGCTTTTTCAATGTAATTCCTCTCGGGGCTGGAGAGGCGCAGCAGCAGCTCAGTGATCGTGCAGTAAAAGAAGGTCTTTTAAAACCTCAGGTGTCTTTGTGTTCTAAGTGCTCACAAAAACACATTTTTATTAGTGTCCGTTGCTATAAAGCAATCATCCCCCCGCTGCCTCGGACTGGCATTTCCCTCTGCCCTTGAAGCTCCAAGAATCCAGTTCCGTCTTTGGTGAGGCAGCATAGGGACAGAAAATGAAAGGTTTCACATTATCTGTTTTGACTGCAGTCCGATAGCTGCTGCTACTAATTGTGCCTTCCCCTCTCTCCTTACCCATTTAATCTCTTCATTCTGGCAGTGTGCACAGCCAGGACAGTTCTGCTTTATTCTAATTGCATACTTTCGATTAAAAAAGCTTGTTTTCCTTGATTACTTTGATGTTGAAATGGGAGCAGGGGAGCAATTCGCATTCATTCGGCAGTATGTTTTTCCCCTCCGCTCTTTTGTGCTAACAGCAGAATTCCTATTTATATATTGGCAGTGGAACTAAATTACTGCAAACATCCCTATGGGCCAGCCAGGCATAACAGATTGGGAGGGACCTGTATTATGTCAGTGCCCCCTACTGGCCGCCTTCGGAAGCACACCATTGTTGATGCAATGCACGTATGGCATCAGGGGCTGTTAGAAAAACACATGAGGAATGGGCTCCTAGAATCTTTACTGGTATACTGGAATATTTGCTTTATGAATCCTTCATGACTGGGATTCCTCTGCCAGGAATGAATCACATTTACCTCCACATTTTAAGCAGTTAGCCTTCAAAATCTTTTCTCAGCGACCTCACTGCCAGTCCAGGAGGCTTCATTGTCAACATCAATGGAGCACTCATTTGCAAGAATGGAAGTGCATTTCATATAAGTGGCCTATAAGTGTTGTAGTATTCTAGTGACTACGGAAATCATAGAGACTGGGACAGATACATCAGACCAGATAGACGTGGAAGACATTGTTGTGATATGAATCAAAGGGCGAGGGAGTGACATCTTTAAAGAGATGAGAATATTTAAAAGAAAGGAGTTCCTAAAGGGATATAATAGTGCAAGATAGGAGGGAGGATTACTTACCTGTGGCTAAATGCTACATGTGACGAGGTTTACTTAGGAGCTCAGGGCTGGACTGTCCGTACAGCAGAAAACCCGATCAGCCGTGTATCATTCATGCCCTTCATAGATGTTAACTCACCAGAACACAGGGGCAGGTTGGCAACTAAAGGCGTGGGTTGACTTCCCTGCTGGGATGAGAGCGTCTCTCCCTTGAGCCTCCACCCCACACTGCCACAGCACTCGCAAAACATCAAGGGGCTTTTGCTCCTTTCATATTTCAGGCTCTCTCCTCTCACAACAGTGGGGATGCAAGTTGCGCAAATGTGCACAAAACGCAACAAACATAGTGCCATTGGGCTATTTGCGCTCAACTACAGGTCAATCAGGAGTGTTTCAACCGCTGCGAGCTCAGCTGGAGCAAATAGCTGGGAAATTAAAACATATCTGTTTCTCCCCAAAGACAAATAGATACTGACAGACCAAAAAAAAATCAAGAAGGTGAAAGCTCTGCAAGCACCGAGCTTTAATTACTGGAGGAGTAGATAAGATCAGCAGGAAGGTGGAGCAAACAGGTTATGCTATGCCATATAGAAATGTTCCTCGCATCAATTCAGAATTAGCAGGTTTTTTTGGAAGCATTGTCATTTTTAAGACCCTAAAAAAATTACACTGTTATCAGTAAAAGTGAAATAATTTACGGCTTTTCTCTAGAAAGCAAATGCCACCCTCTGAAATGTCAAAAGAAATTATTGAAAACTGAATAACTGCTCTTCACTTCAAACTCTAATTACTGACTATACGACAGGATTTTAAATAGTTTTAGAAACCTTTTTTATTATTATTTTTATTATTATAGCTGTTTTTCCTCTCAAATAAAACAAACATGGCAGCTCAGTTGATTTGAATGGGTCTAGAGACGAGCACCTCCCCATCATGTCAGAGCCTATGCCAGCTGCAACTTGGGACGAGGTTGTTCGTCTTCATTAGCATCCAGCGTTTCTTCACTGGTTTTCATTTGCAAGGTCCCCTCCTGTATTTGTCAACCGCGGCGAAAGGGCAGAGACAACAGAATCTGGGTCACGCTTTAATCGTTTTCATGCTATCTCTACCACTCTGCGAGGTGTTTGTCGTCTATTAGCTGAGGAGGAGACTTTCCCACACAGGTTTTTTTTTTCTCAAGCAGCTGGTACGGCCCCGGCTCTGCCAGTCTGGGGAAATGAGGGGGGGTCGGGGGTTTGAATCTGCAGGTTTTGTTCCCAAGCATTCCTCGA
Organism: Limanda limanda; assembly: GCF_963576545.1. Taxonomy (NCBI): domain Eukaryota; kingdom Metazoa; phylum Chordata; class Actinopteri; order Pleuronectiformes; family Pleuronectidae; genus Limanda; species Limanda limanda. Next base: position 13,522,362 of record NC_083638.1, read on the forward strand.
TTCCCACCTGCGTATGACCACAGCATAATGCTTTCCTTGAAAACAGGCTGCAACGAGATCCAGACGAGGTGAGTTTTGCTCAGTTCTGCAGAGTCAGATGTCTTGCACAAACACACACAAACACACACATACTAAGACACACACACACACACACACAGACACACACTGTACACGTGGAACTTTCACAAAAGCAGCTCTCAATAATAATAATAAAAGTGTCATATATTTTAAGGGGCAGTCCTAGGAATAATATTAAATCTCTCAGATCTAAAATGTTTCATGTGATTTCATTGTAACTGTATATTTTGTTTCATTGTAAACATGTCACATATAATATTTTTTATTTTTATAGCATTACAGTGGAGCCGGGTACGTGCTGCTAGTAAACTTTTTTTCCCCCAAGTCTGGTGGCAACACACTCTGTATGCTTCTGGCAGCATGTAACGTTAGCTACCTCAAACTCGAGTTGACACGACAACAAAATACTAGACAGCTAAATGGTCTGAAGTGGGGCTGTATTTCACGTGAAAGGGACCCGACACCGGGACGTGCAGCAATTGTAAGGAAAGGAACACGACAAACTTAATGAAGCACCTGGTGACGCATGGACATGTTAGAACACAGAGGGATGCAACGTGTTTGACTGTTGGTGTGACATCCTGATACACATGAGCTGGCGTTGTGGGCGTCCCTGACTCCGGCTGTTTGGGGATTAATGACGAGTTTGGAACTGGAGTGTTTTTCTGTATTAATCACTGAAACTGTTATTAAGTGTTACATTTTAATTGAGTTTTATTTATGATGGTATTTTTACATCTAAATTTGTGAAAAATGTAGCACTTATTTATATAAGCCCTATGAGACAAATGGTGATTTGTGAATATGTGCTATACCAATTATATTTGATTGATGGATTATTTATATTTGGTTATTTAGGAATACTACAGAAGACAGCGTTTAGGCATCCGAACGCCGCAAAAGTATCAATTTAGCACTGGTATCATAAAAAAAAATAAAATAATACCCAACCCATCCTCATGCACATGAACCATTTGGCATCTGTTCACCACAACAGGCTGTGTTTAGGAACGGTAGTAAGATTATTGCATTTGTATGAACTTCTATAATGGTTAAATCCATTACACACATAGGAGATCTGCCTAATCGTGCACATACACTGTCGTCAATCTGCTCGGCACAACAGCACTGGTGCATAATCATCACATATTGTGACCTCTAATTAAACTATGAAGAGTAACTTTGTGGAGGAACCGTCTACCTCATTTCATTTGCGTGTATGTTTGCCGGCTACAGAGAGAGAGACGGCACTGTCAGCAGTTTAATGAGCCTCTCACCTATTGTTTCCAGAGCTGTTTCTGTGCAACCGCATCTCCATGCCTCGCTCACAACGGGAAAATGACTGCAGATAGGGCTCTCGGTGTGTAAATTGCCGTGATTATCAGCTGTGATTTAAGCTCTTTCTTAATTAACCTTGTTCTTTAATTCCCTCCCCCACTAATTTCCAGGAGAGACATTGGAGACGCAGCGCTGACTGCTCGTGGGACTGAGCCGGTTCTGACGACAGGGTGACAGAGATATGGTGTATCTGACTTTTGAGCATACTAACCAAGTTGATGAGATAGAGGGAGGAGATCATCTTAGATCCTTAACTTGATTCCATCTTTTGGTTCTCTACAGTTTAATGGGTAGGTGGGTTTTCTGTATATGGTGGTTTCATTCCTATAGGGCATGCAGTTATCAGCGACATGAGCTCTGTTTACATGTGCACAATGCAATTACACTGTATAGCAGAGAGTGTTAATCTAATGGATATATCTCTATGTGGGTCTGTGTCTTTAAATCCTTAGTCAATCATTGATTTTTACTTTAGTTTTATAGTAATCTCTGCTTAATATACACTAATTTACAGTCTCGCTGCAGAAAGCATCTGCTTGGCAGTAGGTTGAAAAGAAGGAAAATAGAGGGGGAGTGTCAAGATAAATACCAAGAGCATGTAGTAGCTGTCGGTTCATGAGAGGAGCTGTGTGCTCAACAATTCTGGGTTGAATAGCTGGAGGCAGGGCAACAGAATCAGGTCAGTCTGTTTACTGATCAGCCCTGAGCCTCCAGAGAGCCACTGGGCTAACAGTGCTGTGCAGCAGAGTGGGGAGAAGGTACCCAGCGCCCCAGGCCAAACTCAGCAGCAGCATAATTTCTAAATGCAATGACCATAAGTCAGGAAACTTGATATTTGTGGCTTAAAGTGGCAATGCTGTAAGTATTCATGATGTGCATTACAAGAGTGGTGCTCAGGTTTAATGGATCAGAGCTTCAGGGTAGTGCACATCTATCATAACATACAGGCTCAGGCCGACTGTAAACTGTGCATAATAAAATAACATCTAAACAACATTAACGCCTTGTTTCCACAAAGCTCTGGGTCCATATGTGAGTCAACTCTGATATTCTTCTGTCCAGAATATGCCTCCAAGTATGAAAAAAAAGGCACCTTACGACAAACCGTATGTGACAGGAAGTTAGCATTAAAACAAATTGGCTACACAGCCTTTTCATTCAATTGTTTCACGTTGTTGATAGTAAACGGTGTTATTGTTAAATTATATATAAACACGTCCATTTAAAGATATAATATTTAAATCAAAAATGCTTCCAACAATGTTCAAGTGCAGTGAAATTCACAATTGTATTAAAGGTAATGGGATGTTAATTTGAGTCGACTTTTAATTGTGTTGTATTTGTCGCTTTGCATTTCTCTGCCATAATCTTGAGGGAAGTGACAGATGATGAAAAAATTGAATGTTTGGTCACTCTTAACTTTGTACCTTAGTTGCGTCAGGGAAGATTTTTATTTGCAATGGTGGTGAAGACAACAACTCCCATGAATCCACGTTGATTCCCACCATCATCAAACTAGGTTTTCTGTTGTTGTCTTGATTGAGACTCGTAGCTGCTAAAGTTACATTTTGTATTTAAATAATTGTGGGAGAGTTCATTGTTATATACATGTCTTTCTTTGTATATATCAATATATATATTGATAATAATATAATCAATATAAACAATGTGCTTTTACCAACAATCTTAAAGCAATCTTAAATATTGATCAGGCTTTTGACTCTATTATTGCATTATTTTCCCTTCCATTAAACTAGTCAACTAAAAACCAATTTTGAAACCAAATGTTGAGTTTTTTTTTAGAAAAATAAAAAACAATTTCAAGTTTTGATCCTGTATCTGTGTTAATTATTCACTCATCTCTTGTTACATGCCATATATGTATAAAGAGTTGTTTTCAGATCAATGTTCCTGTCTCTTCCTTCTTTAAAACAGAAAAACATTTGAGATGACACATCCTGCTCTCGGGGTTGGCTTATAAATGTATCCAGACTATTGTGATGTTTGTGTTTTCAGGTGAGCAGCTAACTTCACCATTCTTATTCCAAAAAACAAACAAGGCAACCAACAGCATTCACCAAAACACCAGTATTCTATAATTCATTACCGGCAAGAGTTCTACCTGAATGGGCTTCAGAGAAAATGATTTTGACCTTGTAAAGGGAGAGAATGACGGCACAAAGCCGACCAGGAAAGACATGCAAGTGTTCAAACCACTGCATTCCTTCACCACAACATTCAGAGGAAGGAATTCTGCACACCTGACCGGGAACGTTCAATAAAATTCAGTCAGTCAGGTTACACACATTAGAGGAGAAAGGTGGGAGAATCATAATCACAGCGGCTGCAATTTTTACAAGATGTTCATTTTCCACTCTTCTTGTTCACACCACCAACCAGACATGAGCCTGAAAAGATCGGGGTTTGCTGTTTCCTGGGATGTAGCCCCAACTAGTGGCCAGTGGGTGGGTTACGTCTTATGCCAAGTACACAGTATATCATTTCTAACCAAATTTGTCACTTGCCTTCAATTTTCTGAACTCGCGGACGAGCCCCAGATCTTTGCCAAATCTGCATTCAGAAGTCTGCAATCGCTGTGTGTGAACTCGACAAAGATGCGATTTGAGAGGCTCCCTGAAACGTTGAGTCCTCCATTTTTACTACATTTCTAGCTAGCTACAATTGCAGACAATTGTTGACGACTAAAGCCATCAGTTTAGTGACCAGACATAAACAGTTTCTCTTGAAAGGTCATTAATGTGTGACCCCCTGCTGCCCGTCTACTGTGTTAAATGAGCTCATAATGGCTGACAACAACAGGACATAAAGTCATGTAATGAACTGCACAGAGAGCCAAACATTTAAAAAGTTGTATAGTCAGAACTTGGATGCAACATTTAACTGTTGTTGTACATCTATAGAAAATAATAACTGGTTAAAAGATAGATACATTTATTTGTCCCAAACGCATGCACAGACATGCACAAGCACACTCATTAGCCTCTGCTTTTAACCCATCTGGTGCAGGACACACACAGCAGTGGGCAGCCATGTACGGCGCCCATGGAGCAGAGGTTGGGGGAGTTAGGTGCCTTGCTCAGGGGCACTAGACAGGGTAGGGAGAATCCTCTTGGATTCTTGGATAGATCAATCCAGGTTGGTCTTTTTGTTGTTTCTCCGTGGAGTCGAACCAGAGACCTTTTCTGCCCATAGTCCAAGTTTTTGCCACTAGTCCACCACCTCTCCAAGGAAGGACAGGAATTTCAGGTGCTGCTTGGTAAAGATGGACATTTTTAACAGTTTAGTTGATTTATAGTGCACATCTCATGAAATAACATGATGTTATGCTAGTAGAGATATTTTCTGGGGTCAGGAGGGATGAACAGAAACCAATAACTGCTTCAGTGTACAAGTGGATATGTAGCTATTGTGTTAACCACTCCCTTAACATGTTAATGTTGTAATGTAATATTTCAGTGCTTATGGGTTTACTATGGAATTGCTCTCACACCTGCTGTGTCATATCAATAATCTAGGTAACAAGAGTCTCCACAGTCCTAATTTACTTGTTTAGGTTCGAGGAGCAGTGACTCATTTCCAGATAAAGATTTAAAATGATCCATTTTTCTTCAGCTCCACTTAGGGATTAATTCATTCTATGGCTATGAAACAGTTTGTATCTACTGATCGCCCAAAAGTATGGATGTGTGTCTGTGCAAGAAGGTGCTGATTATTCCTATTAGAGTGGTGTTGTGTTTCAGGCACAGTAACAGCAGTGTCATCTGCCAATGTTATTTCATGCTCAGTTGGGTGTGAATCAATTTCATTCCGGGGAACAATTACTGAAGATTGCAGATTTTTTTTTTCCCCCTTTCCTTCCAATCATAACATTTGAATCAAATCATTGTGCACTGCTCAACATACAGTGCCAGAATCAAAACACATCAGCCGCTCGCTGCTACGATCATGTGACGTCTGAGGCGGCTTGGCTGTTTGCAAACTGCCACATTTGTTTCTGTCCTCTTCAATTTAAAACCATAGAATAAGATTCCCCCAAAGTTTTTTATCCTCTCTTTTTCTCTGGGTCAGTAAACACCACACATGACCCCGGTGAACTTTGACTCAGAGCGTTTACATTGTTGGGGCAGGGTTGTCAAACAACACGCGGGATGGATGGGAGATAAAGCCTCACACGTGCTCCCATTACTCACATGAAGAATGTCGACCCTTCAGCGATGGACAGGCAGTCTGGATCTCCGAAGCCTAGTTGGGCCAACTCTGACAGTTATTTCTGGCCCTGGACTTGGAATGAGGCAGGCCTGAGGATGGGGAGGGATGGCGGGGAAGAGGAGCCATGCTTCAACAGTTAAAGAGGCTGATCAGTTTGAGGTTGTGCAGCTTTCACAAACGTGGAAGTGTCATTCAAGCCCGGCTACCTCGAACTGGAGTAAAGGGTCCATCCATGGATCACTAAACAACACAGACAGGCCCTCTCCAATTAGACCTGGCTGCAATGTATCCACTCCATCTTCCACTGGCTTTTAGTTAGACATGGGCAGGAGTATGTCAGGGTTAAGATCATGGTCAATATACTTACACTGGAAACAATGAAAGGTCACCACCAGTGTTTAAAGTCAGTGGTTGAATTTTGTTGTAAATGATAATAAATAAAATGTCCACCTGCCCGCTAACAGGGAGAAATTAAAGTAACGTGGTGCACTAGATAAATGCTTTGTTGGTAAAACTTTGATTGAATGGATTATTTACTTTTAAGGTATATTTATTGTGCTACATTATGACGGAGTTGAAATATTACGAGAAACAAGTCCCTAATTAAAGAGAAATCTGAAAAAGTCATACATCTACGAATATAAAGATGAAGAATTATGAGGAGTCAAAATATAGAGAGAAAGTTGTACATTTTCTAGAATAAAGTTATAATGAATAAGGAATGAGGAGCATTATGTTACGTTAAACTTTAGGTTTCACAAATAACAACATATTTAACCTTTCGCTAATCAGACTTTTATTAAGAAGAGTAAATGTTTGGCAGTGGTCGACTGTACCGTTGGTTATGTATGCATGGTATTCAAATGGGCTTTGTTGTTTTCGAAGAAACAATTCGGAACTGAAGAATGACAATGTTGACAGACAAATATCTGTGTGTGGGCGGGGCCTCACATACGCCATCACACTTCATCTGCCTTAAAGGTGTAAATAGTGATCTCTTCGGCCAAGAACACGAGAGGGCATGATATCTCATACATTATGTGTTGTAGTCATAACATTTTGTTCTTCTCTCTGCTTATTTGAAGGAGAATGTTTGATTTATTTATTCTTGTAATATTGCGAGATTATTCTCAAAATCTCATAATATTCACCCTTATATGCCCCGAATACTCTGTATTACTGAATAATAGAGTTCAGGGAGATAGTGTTCAATTTAATGGCTGAGAGATTAAACGTCTGCAATGAAATATTTTCTGAAACTGAGTGACGAATCCAATAATTGTCATCGTACCTGGAAGATTATCTGATTTAGCATTGTGTCTTTCCTTTGTCATAAAGAAACACCTGGGAGAGAGTGTGTGCACACAGCATACACAGATTTCCTTCTTTCATGCCTTGTGAACTACTCATCCCTTTCCTGTCCATATCACACAGATACCCGACAACTTTCTACAGGGCTGCAATCAACAAACCCTGATTTACCACTCAGGTCTCCAAAATATCCAATTGAAAAAAGAAGAAGCTATTTCTGAAAGAGGCACAAGAGCATAAAATGCACACAAATAACACAAGAACAAGAATCGATAGAGATTCTGTTTTTGCAACATTGGGGTTGTGCGATGTGGTGTATTGTACGGCACATCAACCTTCCACCCACACTTTGCAGTTCTGAACAGACACTAGGCTTGTTGTTCGTCGTGTTGCCACAGCAATATTTCTATTTATCATGTGAGACAGCTATACAAATAGATGAAGTGCAACAGCATGACATTTTCTGTACTTCAATTACTTTGCAGGGCTGGGCCACGTGAGTTAAAAGCCAACAAACCATAACTTTCCCTGACATTTCCTCCCCCCACAGTGATGGTTGATGGATTCTCCCTGACAAAGCATTCATTATCGCGGAGAACAGAGAGTGCACTAAAAATCTCTTCTCTTTTCTTCTCCCCTCCATCCTCTGCCTCCCTGTCCAAGTCGAGATGAACTCAGCTGCAGGAGCAGAATGGACTCCGTGCACACCATCAGAAAGGGGGAGAAGAAAAATGTTAAACCGCTGCAGGATATTCACTGGGAATAAGAAAGTATATCCTTATTGACGGGCAGCCATGATGGTGCAGTGGGCAGAGGGGCATATCAAATGGAAACAACTGTTCATTGCCAGCTCAGATTTGATCCTGCTACAATGAGAGAGGGGCTGCTATGGAAATGAGCTATGATGGGATGCCATTGAAGATTAGCTTTTATCATTTATCTCAGAGTTCAATGCAGAGAGGCTCAGTAGCACAACATGCATCGAGACTCCGTACGTGGCAGTGCCCCAACCCCACCCACCCCCGAAAGCCCCCTGGAAGAAGATAACTATAAAATCTAACGTTAATCATCATCAATGAAAAAGATGGGTAAAGGTGGAAACATTTTTTGTATGGGACTATTTTACAATCAAGAATGCATAATGCAATATCTTCACATACCAGAATTGAGTCTTATTCATATATATATAAATGGATCCAAATTCACAATAAACATGATTTGTGAGGCCATCGTTGACGCACTAAAATCAAATCAGTTAATCCTTTACTCAGTGAACGTTTATGCTAAATATGAAAGTATTCCCTCAGAGTGTTCTTAAGATATCGTGTTCAGAAGGCAAAACATATGCTTTTTGAGGTCACCGTGACCTTGACCTTTGACCACCAAAATCGAATCGGTTAATTATTGAGCCCAGGTGAATATTTGTACCAAGCTTGAAGAAATTACCTCAAGGTGTTCGAGAGATATTGCGTTCACAAGAATAGGACGGACGGACGGACAGATGGACAGACAGACAACCCGAATACATAACGCCTCCAGACACTGGCTGTCGTTGGCGCGGCGTCATAAAAACACACAAAGGCAAACACACAAACATCTTCTCCACACACAGGCAAGGGGGCGACTGATTGTCTTGTTGAGTTAACATTCCTGTCTAACGCTGATAGAAGCAACACAGGAATCAGGCTCACTTCAAGAGGTTCACATCACAGACAGAAACTCATCCATTCACCACGGACAGGCTAATAAATAAAAGAGAAACCCTGTGGCAGTAACAAGCCTATAAAGTATAGCTATGTTTTACAAGTGAACGAGATGGACGGCCAAGAAAGATGGTTACCTTGCGAGGGCTGAACACTTTACAAGGCTGAGAGAGGAGCAGCTCTATCCAATACTGCACACCGTGCTGTAGACAGGCTCTGCTTCATCATGATATGAAAAGAGTGTCACGGCATGAATTATCATGTTTACACCACAGAGAGGATATATATTGAACATCTCTTCAGGTGATGTGCATTTCTCTGAGATATGAATTGGAGTAAAAATACACTGTGGTTTGAAAAACGCATTCAGACGTTTTCATCCATCAGTTGCCCCCCTCACGATTGCATGAAGGATGTACCTGTGTGTTTTATACAAGTTTCCCTTACATGCAGAGATCCTGATATGTTGTTTGCTGAGAAGATTCCTCTCAAACCACCTTTTTTTTGTTCACACTGAACCAAGCAAGCCAGCATATTGCTGCCTCAGTGTGTGATTTTTAGATAGCCTGCCGGAGGTCAGGAATCAGAGGCGTGACATGTAACGCAGCAGCGGCTTGTCCCGCCATGCCTGTTCTCTGTTCTACACACAGACGTGGATTTGGCTCTGTGACTATCTCCGCTGCCGGCACAAGGGCAGGACAACAATGCCCTTGATTCTGTTTTTATTTCTTTTGTATGAAACTGTGAGGTGAAATAAAGGCACAACATTCCAGGCAGTGTAATAAAAGGGGCCATTGGTTTTGTAGTCAAATATATTTATATTGTATGATTCATCCACAAAAATGTCAACAAATGTCCCTCATAATTTCCCAAACCTCAACCTGACATATGTAAGTTGCTTGTTTTATTGAACCAAAACACTCAAACCCACAGATGTTTAGTTTACTATCAAAGCAGTGTAGAGCTACACAGACACTGTGCGTACCCAGCCCAGTTTTAGCCCCAGTCCAATTTCAACAATGGGGACAAAGTTCTGCATGATCAGTTGTCCTTTGACACACATTGTTAGGCGAGTCATAACGTCTGATTAATTGCCTGAATGATCAGCAATTTAGCTTTGAGATGATGAGGAGGAATCATGGCAGAACTGTTTGCTGGCTGAAGTCCCACAGTCCGATTTCCCACATGGCTGCTGTAAAACATTGATAATAAACATAGTGAGCTTGTTTTAATAAAGTTCAGCTTTACATGCGTATAAAACTGTATTCTTTTTTATATGCAGGCTATAGTCTTGAGACGGCTGTGACGGAAAACTGATCTGCACAATGTAGCCCACATCTGCAAGACATCTGTAACCCCACTTTTTTCAGCTATCTTTTTTTCTTAGGTTCTGTGTTTATGTTCAGTCAATTTCATCCGTACAGTAAAATACATGAAAGTTGATTTACACAATGGACAAAATCAGTAAAAAGACACTGCATTTTTAACTCCTGTTTAAATAAGGACTAATCTGTTATTAAATCTGCTTTAAATAAATTGTCTGGCATTTGCCTAGTTGATTTATCATCTTATCATTTCAGCTCTACCGTTAACAATAGACCATGTGTCTAGCACTTCACTTTTCTCGTACTATCCTTTGCTGTAAGTTTTCTTTTCAGCTTCTGTAGAACGTTTAGATTTCCTGTCTCTTTAAGGCCCCCCTCCCCTCCGGAGTCCTGATACAGCCCAGTGAGATCTGATTGGCCAGCTGGCCCACTCGGCTGGGATTGGCCAACTTTTTTAACTTTTGACATTTTACATACACAAAAATTATGTAACACAAATAAGGTATCCTTTAACAACTACCTCCTATAGAAGGTTTCAACCAGACTGAAATTTTGTAAGTTGATTTTTTCATGAATTATACATGCAACCCAGATCCAAACTGTTTGTTGCCTCACTAAGCACAACTATACCCAGAAAATAACCAAACCAGAAGTGGATAAGAAATTGCTCTGAGGCTCTTGTCTGGCTGTCATACCACATCCAAGCCTGGTGGACACATCAGCACTGAATGAAATGACTCCATGTCCAGCATATGCACGTCAAACACTAGATGGGAAAGGCATCTGGTGGACACAGGCCCTTATATTTACACACCGTCTGTTTTTACAAGAAGAACCAAAAGCCAACCAATTAGAGCAAGCTAACTCAGCGGCCTCCATTACAGGGAGGGTCTGAGCAGCCAAAACAGTGGCCTCATCATGTCAGCGTTAGCCCTCCGCCCGTCCACTGAGACTGCAATCAGCAAGCAACATCACAAATGTAAACACATTAGCTTTAATCAGATTGTGGCCAGCACTTTGACTCCATCAAATCTAATACATAATACGCTGGATGTAATCCAGCTGGTTGCTATGGTATTTCCATCCTCCACAGAGGAGCTGGGCCAGGAGAATTTGTGCTGCTGGAGAAACGGTCATTGGGAGATGGGAGCAGGCGAGTCTCTGCTCTGTGTGAGTGTGTGTGCATGTGTAGGTTGGTAGTAGTAGTTTTAATGTTGGTGTGCGCATATGCAAATGTGTGTGTTAGTGGTTATTTTTCAGGTGGATTAGTGTGTGCGTATGACTGTATGTGTGTGTGTGGTTGAGGGGATAGGGGGTTGCTGTTTGTATGCATGGTTACGCACATGTGTGTCAGTGCAACCATGTGTCACATCCAACATATGCTCCCCTGCAGCTCTCCCTTTGGAGGGAGGCTGAACTTTGGCACACAGCATGACACTCCCTGAGATGATCAAGGGGGACAACATGGAGCATGGTCCCTGGGGCCACAGGGCTCTGCCTTGAGAGAGCTGGAGGTCTGTTTGTGTCCTTACTGTCTCTATGTTGTCTGCTCAGTGCTGGTGTGAGCAGGGAGATGGTCAAGGCCGCTCAGTGGTCCAGATCTGCCCCCCATAGAGGGACATATGCAATCACAATAACAACCTATGTTATTTTTCATATGGGTTAAAATGTGAATCTGTTGACCCTCCTCATGTTTATCATGGCTCCAGCTCCGATTGGCAGTGCAAACTGTAAATACACCCGTCCTCTGCCCACCATGGGGATTTCAAACCAGACACCCTGCTACACATTGTATGTCTGTGGACAACAGACAGGACAGCAAGGCAGTACCTAGGGGGCTATGCATGCTAACCAGCTACTATCCACAATGCATGGCTACAGAGTGTGCTGCTCTCAGGGCTGAGTGAGTGCAGCCTCAACGTTCGAAAACATATGTTTAGCAAACACAACATCTCACACAGAAGCTCAGACACTGACAGAGAAACCAATCTGAGGATGAGACATGACAAACGCATTTCACCAGTTTGCATTTCTTTGCTTGGCTCCAACTTTACTCAGTTGTGCTTCTAGCAACAATGCAATCAAATGAACGAATGACAATGAAAATAAAAAATCTTAGAAATTTGAAAAATATTCACTGATATTTTAATAGTGACCAAAATTATACTCTCAAATGTTTTGTCCAATCAACAGCTAAAAACATATTGAAAGATATTGAATATATAATAGTCCCAGTGATGTTTTAACTTGTGTGTTTTATCTAAACTGTTCAAATTGTTGTTTTCTATACCCTAGAACGGGCCTATTATATTTAAGAACTTTATATTTACACCAGGAGTGGGTCCTCTCTACTGAGGCCGCCATGTTTCTTTACAGTAGCCCAAACTGGACAAACTAAACACCTTTTGAGGTGTTATGACAAGTGAAGGATACCACAGGTTCTCTTTCAGGTTTGGAAGGGGAAGGAGAGGTCAGCCCCAGGAACTTTTTTTTCACTTTATTAAACATCGGAGATTCTGCATTTTTCAACATTAACATTGATTTCTCATCTAATAATAATATAGTTCTTGGATCTCTGTGGTTGATGCAGATCCAAATAAATATTTGGATGTAGTGAATTTAGTTGGGCCTTGGCAGAGGTACTCTGGGTTCCATATTAGTGTTCTGTTGATTAATTAATCACATTGTATATATTAAATTGCATGTGGATTGTCTTCTTTCAATTTTAATACATTACTTATCTCAGCAGATGCAGAGCAGCAGTGAGCTAGTAAACAGTGACACCTCCATCAGTGACGACTCAGCTCATTGATGATAAACACCTATAAGCATGTCCTGCATTTACCTCTGTTACCTTTACACAACAGGGAATCGGCCAACTGCTGCAGAGCTGCTGCTGCTGATACAGCTCTCCAGCCCCTCTTGGAGAAGAAGAGCCCTACAGACATCTCAGGTCTCTCTGTCTACAAATGTATTAAGACACCTCAGGATGGCCAGTCCTATAGCTCCGCTCATCCTTCTTATCCATTAGGACTTGAGGGGAAAACTTGTGTCAGGTTTAAAGCTCCCAGTCTGGGTTTGTATTACAATTCCTTCAGTTACCACAGTTCTGATGTTGCTTATGATTTAATGCAATGAACCATCAGTTATTCTTCCACATGACATGTGTATTTTCAGTCTCTATTATACAGAGAGTTCTGCTGCCCCCTTGTATTATAAATTCTGAATGTGACATTTGGTTGTTTGTTAAAATTCTTACATTTACCACATCAGCTGTTGTTATCTGAACAGGGAGAAGAGGTGAAGACAGTCATGAATAAATTGAATATTTTAAAAAGGAAAAACTTTCATTTGATGGGTTTAAATATTTATCTTTGACAGAAACAGAGTGCCGTGGTGGCCTGGTCAGCAGACTGGTTGAGCCAGGAGCTATAGGGATGATGTGGGATGGGACCTTTGAGCCTTGAGCTGTATGAGAGAATGGTTGACATGTTTTCTGTGGGCAGGCCTTCACTTTTCCTTTCTGTTACCATTTTGTGCTTAGAGCCCCAGTAACAGGGTGAGAGAAGGAAAATAATGGACGGTGTTACAGGAACAGGCAGAAAGTGAAACTCGTTGTTTGAGGAACTGAATTTAATGGCTCAATCAAGAGAGATGTTGGGGCCAGATGAAGTTAAGATGTAAATATGTTTATAAACATATGTTTCCATACATACACATCAGCAAAAACTATTCATTATCTTTGTATTACCAGGATCCAAATGATTCTAAGTTTCTTATTAGAATTTAACTTAAAATGACAAAATAAAACAATCCAGCTGCACTGAAAGCAGTTTCAACGAAGATAAAACACTTTTTGGGCAGGGAGGGGAAAGACTCTAAATCTTAGGATAATCTGTTTTTAGCTTGGAATGAACCCTAAAGGAGAGAACCCTCAAATGTCACAGCCTCAGCCCCAGCAGATCTCTGGCCAATGAACACAATGGGTGACGTACAGTAAGGCTGGGCTGAAACACCAACTTGAAACAGGATGACAGTCAATGTTGTGCTTTGAGCATTTTTACTCGACATGTGTACATATAACAGCCTAAGCCACAGAAGAAACAACCTGACTACAACCTGTCTGTCCGCAGGTTTGGGCTTGCACGTCAAAGTACACGCACATTTTCTACCTCAAAGCACTGTTTGAACTAATGGGGAAGACCTTTCTGGAAATGAGATTTAAAACAAGAGTGGAACCAGTGAGGGGCATGAAAGCAACTGTGAAAATGAGCATGTGTTATCCTCCAAAGCTGAGGAAATTGTTGACAAAAAAAGGTAACAATTATATCAAAGTGGTTTGGATCTGTTAAAAGCAACAAAGTGCAGATTAACTACGTTCTAATTGTAAGTGAAATTGGAGCCTAAGCAAAAACCAACAGGCCTGTATCCCCATGGTCAATAAGCCAAATAATATCAAAGCTCTGTCATTTTAGTTCAGACTCATTTGCAGTGTTTTGGTTTCCGGCTTCAACTAACCACTGGCCAGTTAATCAACAGATCTGAGACAATGTTATTGTATCAGCTCTAAATATATTACACAGTGAGGATTTACTATCCCGGCCACACCAGACCAATTTGCAATGGGTCTGAAACCTGGACTATACATTAACATGGACAATATGCCTGCTCCCCAAAATTGAAGGGCTAAGGGGTGAAATAGGATTGGGCCTTAGGTTCAGAGAGTGGACGGACTAATCTTTCTTTGTAACCAGTTACAGATGATGAGGATTATGTGAAAGATGTAGCATAATGATTTGCTAACAGGGTTTACATATCACCCGTTTAACTGTAAAATCTATTGAGACCTGAAAGGCTTTGCTGGGTTCAGTTTTTATCTCTGAGATCCACAGGATAGTCATTACAGGTTTTAATTTGATATAGTAGATATATGTATTGCTACGAGTCTCTCAACTGAAGCAATAACAAAAGACCTATTGATGGTGTTAAAGAAGATTTGACACAATGAAAAGGCGACCAAAATAAAAATGTCCCATTGAGTAATTTGGGGATTTCTCTGGGTTTGAAAAATGTTAACATTTGAATAGTGCAAGTAAACGAGTCAGAAAAATATATAACCTAGGTCTAGTCTTTGATAGCCATTCAAATCTAGAATTGGTGCTTATTATTTTGTTAAGACACATGTTGGCACAGTTTAATGTCTGCGTAATGTTATTGGAATTTCCTTACTGAACTATGTTCTGAAGTTTAATAAACCCTCTGGTGTCCCTATGCATAACTCATTATCAACTATACTGGCAACATCACCAAATTGTATCATGAATTATTTTACTCATCAAACAATACTGAAAAGTATCATAATCATATTTTTGCCATATCAACAAAGGGCTTTTGCTGCTGTAATGTGCAAATATCACTGTTTGAGCTTGTCTGGCTTTAACCTACTCGAGTCTCTGTGTCTCTCCAAACTTGGAGCAGCAACCAAAGCTGTGTGCAGTTACACGTCTCTAATCCTGTAATTACTGGCCCATCAGCGCCTAGTAAAACCATAATTGGAACCAGCTGTCTATTTGTTTAGACTTTTTTCCTCTCCAAATCTGCACCATGACCAATTTGACATTTCAAAATGCATCTCTGGACCCTCCAATAGAGCCTGTTTTTCAACAAGTGGCTACGAGTTTGGACCAAATTGCATTTGTCCAGAACCATGAGCCAAAGAAAGGGGAGGGGCCACCTCGTCTCAGAAAGCCCATGATTCCGTGGGGCATTGTTTTCTGGGTAGGTTTGAGTCAGACATGGGGTCCAGCTCTACAGCAAACTAAACTTGGCAATCTGGCTAAGTTATAAAAATAGAACAGTAAATCAATGATCAGACAAACTTACAAGACACATGGACGTGCTTAAAGGCAGATATAAAGATTACTACAAACCAAACTGACAGAGAAGAATAAGACAGGAAACGGAATTAGTGGTCAGGCAGAGAGAGAGTTTGGAGGTTTTTTTTATACACAGAAAATTCCCAGAGCCAGCTGCTGTCTGAGCCAAAAGAAATGTTCACTCGCTGATTTTATTTACTCTGTATTTAATTTATATAATACATGCCTGGATACTGTCAACTTTTTTTTTAGAATCATTCATTTTTACTTTAGCCATATAACCAGTCATTTTTCACAAACTGAGTTCATTCACTGGATGGTAAATGGCTGTGTCCCTCTTTAAATGTCTTGAAGTTAGATTTGTCCAATACATTTTATGCATGGCTTTGTTTGCATTAATATACTTTGGCGTTTAAATATGCAAGAAAGAAATTATTTCCTTATAATTTTATATTATTATGTTTTGTTTCTTCTATTACGTCAACAAACTAAATTGTGTCACTTAGGGGCAGTACAAACAAGCACAGAAACACAACTTGTTTGCTAATGGCTGCCTATTTATTCAACAGAAGGGCAGAATGAGGATTTAGTTGGAGTCATGTGTCGAACCCACCTGACAAATGTGAGGAAAGTCCAGAATTCACCTCTGTTCACCAGGTAGTTTCTACCTTTTTTTACTTCCAGAAACAAGTGAGGACCCAATGCAGATGGCAAGGAAAGATCTAATGTCTTTATTTTGGCAGAAGTTGGTTGAACAGAAAGAATCACAAACTCAAAAGGCTAAAGATAAGGGCAAAAAAGTTGGTCAAACACTGGAAAATGAACAAACGGACTACAAATAGGTCAAGAGGAAGTGGCCCTGCCGCACAAACCACTACACACAGTTATTCAGACACAGGTGAAGCTGGTGAAGGTGACCAACAAAGGGAAACCAGGAAACAAAGAACTCAAACTGCAAGGACATAGATGCAGAAACCAAAGAGTCCATAATCAATTGGAATCCAAAAAGAGATCCAAAAAGAAATCTCACCAGAAAAAAGTTCCCAACACAACAGAAGTCCAAACACAAATCAAAAGTTTGTTACTGTTGAGACTTGTATTCAAATGTTTTCCAGAGAAGTGTTGACTCAAGTTTAGTTCTGATGGAGTAGTCAGTGGTCGTGTGGTTTTGGTTTGACTTTATAATGAGACTTGCCCTTATTATTCTCACCCACTCAAACACAGTGTAAACTTGGCAATGGAATAAATGTAGACACGCTAATAGAAACACCCACAGCTCTAAATATTAGACAGTGGTGATTGGGGAAAGATGAGTGGCCTGTTAAGAAACCTCTGCTAAAACAGTTTTAACAGTTGTTTGATAGAGTTTTACCAGTTTAATTTACAAAGAAGTTTAACATTTCATTGAGCTTATAACAGTCTCCTCAATCATGAATCTTATTTCATGATAAATTGAAGAATTATTTTGGCTCACAAATAGTTTGACTCATATTGTGGGATATTTGGGTTTTCATTCCCCAGGCATAGATAAGTGTTGATGTTCCACACAGTCACGCTAACCTTCATTCTGATTCTGTTCTCCCAGTGAAGGTCATTGTTTGCTTTCCTCTCTCTGTGTACATTACATTTCACAGTCTATTGCTTCTTTCTCTTCTAATGACTCACAGGCTTCTCTGTCTGATTTGCTAGAAATGAGAGCAGACATGGCAGACTACATGACTTCAGTTCTACTCTGGAGCAGACAAACACACACACACAAACACACGATAAATAAGAAACAGAGAAGCAGACCAAAGTATATAAAAAAAATCATAATGCAATAAAGCTGCACAACAACAGAAAAGTCATGATTCAAGTTTATGGTATCAAAAGAAAAGCAGCCATTATTTAACTTTTACATCTGCAAGAGGCAAAAACATTTTTGAGATCATCATGAAATGAAAACAAATGTGAAACAGCCTGTTAGTGTAACCGATGCTTTGTCCACCTTAATGAGGATATTTAGGGGAAAATGTTTTCCTCTGTGTTTGAGCCTCTTGTCCACATGCTTTTAAAAATGTAGATTCTAAACAACTCTGGTTTCTGTTTCCATACTTGTAAATGAAGTTGTTTATTTGTTCTCAATATTGGGAAAAATATGGGATTTCTGGGGGGAATATGAGGGGAAAGTATCCATTCGTAAAAATACCTGCTGTAGTGTAAACATATAATTTATCACTTTAACAACTGAAAATGTTTAGAAAATATATAATTTATTTGCATTTCAGAAACAACTTAACAGCATATTTATTTCTCTAATCAAATTGTTATTTTAATTCTTATTTATGATTTTAAGGAGAATGAATTTGGTCATGAGGAATTTTCCCTGTAATAAATTATTGAAAAATGGTTGAGTTTGTACAAAATGCTGTTTTAACACACAATTTAAACATCCATGTGGGATAACTGTTACTTTATCTCATATTTAATAATAAAATGTGATAGAGTTTTCAGACTTTCCTCAGTGTTTGATACCGTACCTTTGGCCATGCAGCGTTGCCTTGGGGCTCATATTTGAAATGCTACAAATACTGTAGCAACACAGGATAATTTAATAGGTTTCTGCCTGCCAATCCCCAGGAGCTAACATGAGACAGGGAGAGAGGCAGCTATTCCGATGTGCACTTGGCTCTCTTCCTTGACTCGGATGCAGCTAGCACTGATAGGAATGATGGTTTTTATATGTATCTCTTTCTGAGTGGTGGCAGATGTTCCGCATTCTCCAGCAGTGCTCTGTTCCAGGGGGAAATCAGGGAAAACTACGCACTATAAAATTAAACCACTGACACTTCACCGGCCCTGAAACCAAATAGCGCCCGCAGCATCAGCAAGCTGGAGCGAATCCATCATTTCTCATTTTTAGAGGGTTCCATCTGTGCTAACTTCCATTAACACTGGCTGTATCTGCAGTGAACTGCTTTGTAATAGATAAACACCACACTACTTATTCACCAGCGCCTTGATATCACATTAAAACATCCAGAGTGTCCAGTAAGAGGAAAAATCCATATGGCTTAAATGCTAATGTAGTTTTATTTACAAAACAATTATGTACATCAGTATGTGCCGCAGTTAAGATCTTTCTCAGTTCTTTCACCAAAGACACAAGTTTGTTTAAACTGTGTATTTCACTTTATCAGATATCTCGGACTCTGACAAAGAAAGATCAGATTAGCGTGATTACTCAGAGTTATACTGAGCCAACATACCTGATATTATTTGTTGTTCTTTTGGTATTATAAGAAAAAAGATTATATTATATTATAATACCACTTTGTATTTTAGCTTCTATTTGGTTTTAGAAAATGTGGTAAAGTAAAGTAGTATTTGGTTGGAATGTTGTTACATGTTGCACCATTGTACAGACTTGGCTAAAGAGCTAAATAAGTACGGCTGATGTGATGAAATGCTGATTATTACCCAGTTTATATTCATCTACATCAAAGTACATCCAACTTCACAATGTTCATGGTTATAGCAAAAGGATGTATTTGTGAAATATTAAGCATTTGCAATTTGTTGCACAACCCGGCTTGCCAATTATAGACAATAATCTAGTATTGTTTGTTTCAGAGGCTTATATGTTTGGTTAGTCTAATATCCTTGATGAAGTCGTCTATATTTGGAAACTCCACAGCTGCGGAGGCTGTGGTGCCAGAGTTCCACTTCAGCTTCCTCAACCGTTTTCAAATATCTCTGGAACAATATTGGGACAATTAGCAAACACTTGTAGCCTGAAGTCGTCCATCTGCAGGAGGAGGCACCCAAACACAGCTGTGATGCTGTGACAATTTCTGTTTCACTCAGTGCATTGTAGCAGGTTTTTCCACTCACCACTTAGGATTGGATGATGACACATTTACTATTCAGGGTTCAGCTCAGGGTGAGTATTAAAATGAGGGAGCAATTCATGCTTTTTCACCCCCCATGGACATGGACCTGATACTGTATGAATAAAGAGGGGGTTTTCACTCTTAAACGAAAAACAGAAGGAACTAAATAAAAAAGGAACCTAATAGAAATGAAGTAGGTTGCTAAGGATGAAATCAAATATTATTTTATGGCTTAAAATTTGAGACATATTCTTTTGGAACTGACCAGCTATTCACTGAGAATTGAATAAATGATTAATTGCATGATTTAGATTCAATCAATTTTACTGTATTTATTGTCCTGATGTACTAATTCGTTCTACAAAAATGCTAAACTGGAACTGTTTCAATGGAATTTTATGCAATGGGTCAATGCCTTTTCTTTATCTGAGTATGTTAGATATTTTTGGTATCATGAATACTTTACTCTGTAAAGTGTTGGCTTTCAAAGATGCCCGACCAGTAGCTGCTGACACCCAGTTGAACCTGGATAAGGGGATTAGACCTCAGGCATTATAAAGATGAAAAAGAACAGAAGAGGAGCAGCAATGGTCAGACCGCTCACACAGGTAGACTGGTGGAACAAAGCCTTTTTAATTACCCTTTTAATTGCCCCTTTAACAGTGTGAATTAGCATTTTAATGATGGGTATGTAATTAGGGTGGAAAAGACTGGGAGAGCTGCAGGCTGCTAATAATGCCTCTCAGCTCAGAGATCACAGCAACAGGAGACCGGAGCAGCTGCACCTGAGAGCCAGCACACACTACACCACTCAACCAACAAAGAACAGATGTTACATATACACACACACACACACTGAGAGCAGCCCACTGACCACACACACACAGACACACACACAGGTACACCTATGGGTGCACACAAACAAAGATTTAGCAGTCACTGGGTTGACCATTCAGTGGACATATACAAGCAGAGAAAACACTGTGACAATCTAGAACATTTTTATACAAAAACACCATCACACAGAGGATCCATGATGAATCTTTCCAAAATTTTGATTCAATTATTAAACTAATAATTAAAAGCAATAAACTTTACAGTTATTGTACAACCACTTACTGCTGTGTAGTGGAATGATTTAATGTCGCCGAATGAGGACTGAAACAAAAAGCATGTTATGAAATGTGTAAGCACACACACCCCCCCCCACACACACACCCACCGTTGTGTAAAAAGATTTAGGTCTACACAACATGGCTAATACCTGGACCACACACACACAGGTTTGCATAAACGGAGCAACGCCTGCTAGTCAACTTGAGCTCTGAACATCATGTGACATATCTCACTCTCCACAATCATCTATAATACCCACCCACCTTATTAGTTGGTCTATTTAAGCAGAGAAATGTACCATCGACCACTGCTGCGCCAGTAATGCTGCCAGTTGCTTCAGCCCCTCCACCACCCCAGCATCCACCTGTCGGCTTCGACAGGGGGGGGGGTTACAGTATTTGCTCATAACTCCAATCGTATCTTTGTAATCATATCTGGGGGAGTGATTCAGTCGGAGCCTGAACACCAAACTCTAACCTGTTCTACTGTTTCAATAAATGTTTGAATGTGAGTTGCCTGACTGATCTATCCTTATTAGAACTATTTACTTCTATACAGTGTTGAAAGCCTAACCAAAACCATATCTCGAATCTTAACCATGACCAATTCATACCTATCCAAACCCTAACCTCAACATAACCATGGTTAACATCTTACTACTAACCTTAATACTCAACCTCATTAAGACTGAGCTTTGGTCCCCATGCAGTCCTGACAAGCTCAGTGTTTATACTGGAAAAGGTCCTAAAGATGCAACCAAACACACACAGACACACACACAGTAACACATTGGCACATGTTCAGCCGGGCTCACATGCAAACAGACAGCTTATGCAAACACATGTACTCTCACTCTGCTCCAAACATACAGTCTCGCTGAGGAGAGCTTTGGGGACCTTGGCAATTACAGCATTTACACCAGGCTCCCCCAACAGCTCAGTGCAGAGACTGAAGGATGGGAAAGGGATGAGAGTAGTTTGGCTAAAGGCTTTCCAGCTAATTAAAAGACTAACGTAGCCTCCAAATGACCATTAGGATTCATCTGGCTCGTATATGCAAGAAAAAAAAAAGCAGAGATGTTCAGTATATCTCATCATGAGATGGGCGCATGATGAAAGCGAGCAAAATCAAATATGCCATTTCTGTGTGCGTATCATTCTTCATAACAAACTGTATCTGTGTTTACATGCAAAGCAAATTGTTCAATTGCACAGTCAATATCAAAGGTGTTCTACTAATAGTCATATCACTAGAAATGTGCCGTCTTTATGTCTCATCACTTCAATAGGCCTATAGGAGACATTATATATGCAGCAATTATATGGTATAATCGCACCATATAATAACCCAACACCGCCACATGACCATTATAAACCCGTATTTCTATCTGCTGTGTAATAAAAATAAATTGTATGAAGACATCTAGGAGCCCATCTATTGTGAATTCAAACCATTGCATTGTTTTGTCCATGATCAAATATACATTTTCTTTCTCTCTTTGATACTAGTTATGTGCTTTATCCAGCATCTTGACTTATTTATGATCGGCTGCTCCTGCTTGTGTCGCTTCAACTATAGACCATCTTGTAATGGTGTCTTGTTGAAGCCACGTTTCTTTTATCCAAGTCGTAGATGAGGTTGGTTGAAAGTGGAGTACAATGATCAACGACTAAAATAAATGTGGGCCAGGGGTAAAGAGGTGGAGGCCAATGCCCCCTTTCCTACTTCCTATGGCCCTACCTCCAGCACCCTTGATTAAACCACACACTCTTGATAACATAATTTTGATTCCAACATCACACCTGTAATATTTTGTTACTGTATCTTGGGCTGGTATTGTTGTGGACAAAATTAATAAATGGCCTATGGTGGCCTACTCGTAACGCTCATCCTAACCTCAACCAAAAACTAACCTTACCCTAATCCCAAAATATGTCCTTACTTTAAAATCAAATGACTTACGTCTTCCTTGTGTCCCCATATGGAAGACAAGTGTAGGTAAGGTCCACACAACATAAAAAAATTACAGTGAACCAGCCAAAAATGAGACAGTGATGATCTCATAGGTCAACATCATTCAATTAGTTGGGGATTTGTGACAGGGTTGATTTACAAAAATTAAGCACATGAGCAAATGTTTTTTTGCTGGTGAATAGAAGCAGCCTGAGCAGGAAGAAACAGACATGATCCATAGACTTTAACAAAGATGGATGATATGACAGCTGCCCAAAAGTGAAGCCAAAGCTTCCTGTTTGCAGTATAGGTTATAAACCCTGCCCCCCTCTACCAAACTAAAAAGACCCCAAAAATATTAAATTCCATAGATGGTTGTGATTTTAGGTTGTTTTTTTCCCACTGTTATATGTTCAAGTGTTCATTTTTCCTGTAAGTTTGGTTTTCATCAGCAGCACCTGTATCCATGAAAGAAGGAGAAATGTGTCGTCCATCTTTGTTTACAGTTCATGACATTTGAAAAGCAACAGTACGTGTGACTGAAGCCGTTTCAAACAGGATTTCCAAACAAAACTGTGCACATGAGCTGGGCCTGTTAGAGAAAGGAGGGGGAGCATGGTTTGGAGGGCAAACGTGAAATGAGGAAATAGTGACTTCAAAATGAAAGACCATGATCCTGAATAATGATAGGAGGGAAACTCCACACAGGTTTACGAGCTGCAAAGAGATGGAACCTGACACGTAGCTTTTATTTCTGTGAAACCTGTAATCAGGTTTATCATTAAATCTGAATGCCGCCCATCTCCTGGCTAATCTAACTCTTAATTGAAGCTGCTCTTTTCCAGGCCACAAAACTTGGTTGCATTTAGCAGCCACATTAAGAATATTAGCCTGAGCCCATACAGAAATATGAGGGTGGAGAACAGAGGGCTGTCTTTGTGCTGCGATGCCTCCGGGAGAGAGAGAGAGAGAGGGGGTTCTCAGTGTGCTCTGGGCTGCTGTCCTAATTATTTTTCCCAGAGATGAGGTCACATTCCTCATGGCCCAATCATGGAGAGGGGAGAGTTTGTTATTAAAAATCTGCAGACAAACAAACATGCTGGCCTAAAGGAATCCGTTGAACATAAGCCCTTGAAGGTTGTTTTTTTCTGCTCTTGTCGTAATGACCATTTACAAAAAATTTAGACACAGAGGACGGTAAACAAATATAAAACATCATATTTCAGCCATGACACTTTCAGCTTGGAACAATAGAACAGATTTTTCTCTTTTTCCCTTGAGCCCTGCAGGACTGTGGCATGATGACACAGCGGGCAATAATGCCATTAACAGACTATTACTGTTATTTGATGCGCGTTAAGCAACCTCTCTGCAGATGGTTTAGTAATGTTCGAGGGTATTAGGCCTGTTGTCATGGTGAACACTGCAGCAAACTGTCGGGGAAAATGATTGTGATAATAAGCCTTTCTTATCCTAATGGATTTGTTCCGTGCAATGTTAAATGTTGAATACACACAAACACACAAAGCAGATAAACATGCGGTACACCAAACAAGCACATTCATCGGCTTTGTTTTCCCTGTCATAACTGTCACATATAAAATACATGTGATTCCTTGTATATCCTCATAGAGAAAATGATCTTTTCTTCTTCTTTGTCTCTATCCAAAAAGGTTAGAAATCACGGTTCAACTGTCAAACAAACAGTCCTTGAGCTGGTGAGAACCCGTGTATTGGATAAACAATTCCCAGTAGATGATGAAAAACATTAGAGCTTAAGCACAGTATGTTTGAAGGATGATCTCAGGCCTCAAAAACAATCAACCGACCCCGTGTCAGACTCTTGCTAAACCCTGCTCCCCTCGGTTATGTTGCTACATCTGTCAGGCTTGATAACATTGGCGTATAATTCTTCACTGGGTCCTTGAATGCAGTCAGAGGTGGACAAAAGCAATGCGTCTCGTTTCCAGCTGACAGCAGTGGATTCTGTTGCCTGAAATGACTGCCGCTAGCAGATTTTATAAGCTGCTGCTAGTTAGCTAATTAACAGCACTTTGATGACTTGGCTGAAAATTCTGTCTCCAGCGAACTTTATAATGTTTCCAGCAGACGCGTTTTTAAAATGAGAACCCCGTAAACGGTCCGTAAATACGCACCAAATACATGATATAACGCTTCCAAGGCTGAGGTTAAAGCTACAAGTCCCAAGCAAAGAGTTGGCATCTTTAAAGCAACACTATGCAACTATTTTTTACCTTAAAATAGCAGCCTCACAATTACTTTAATGGTACACTGACTGGGAACAGGGAGAATGATTCCTTCTTTGCCTTTATTACGTGTTTGCGTATGTAGAACTACGTAAGTGTTTATCTCACTGGACAACTTAAAGCAGCGAGCTAAACACACAGGACCAAAGACAAATCTGTGTACAAATTAAATATGTGCCTGCATAATATATTATAAGGTTAACAAAATGAAACCAGGAGGTAAAATAAGTCTCAACAAGCCTCAGAAAAAAGTCAATACGTTTTAATAATAGTGGCATCTGAAAAGTAAACAGAATATAAACAAATCACCTTACAGATTCTGTTTCTCGATGAGCAAACCAAAGCGGATGGAGAAGGATTGTCACATAGCTTGTTTCCCCAGGTGGGATTAAAACGAGATGGCCTATTCGAAACAAATAACTTTAATAAGTTCCTGACCTGAAAGAACAAAGCCAGTAGAGGACGCTAAACTGCATTCATTGCACGTGGTTAAATGCTGTATGAATAAGTCTATGTTTGTAGATTGTATGTAAAGATGGAAAACACATCTTCTCCCCAAAGGTGAAGTCAAATCTAACAAATCTAACTGCTTACTGCAGTTAAATTATCATTATAAATCCTCCTCCATGTTAGGTTATGGGATATGAGCAAAACTGAAAAGTCAAAGTAGAAACAAAATGAGATGAAACATCGTGACTGACAGCTGGAAGGTGCGATCTGCAAGAAGCTGAAATTGCAAAGAATCAACCCCAGCAAGTTCAAGAATAATGCCTGACTGTAGATCAGTTAAAAGGTCGTGCAACTAAAACAAATCTGCATTTAGCTGTGATATTCAGCTAAACTAAGAAGAATTCTGAACAGAGTTTGGTGTGTTTGTGACAGCTGCAGCTCTTTTGGTTCAGGAAGCCGGGGATCATGGTTAATATGCACCGTTCAGTTGCGTTTCAGTTCAGTGAATAGGACTACACAGTCAGAGCTCCACTCAACAGATTGACAGGCTTTTGTTTTTCTCTCCATGAAAAACAATTAATGCTTAGACACAAAGCACAACAGAATCAATCAACACACATGGCTGCAGAGGGCGCTGTTGAAACAGTTAGCACAGTTAACCCTTTGATACACAACATGGGTCAAAAGTGAGCCGATGGAGTTTTAATTGTAAATATCTTTGCAATAAATGAATTTCATCATTCAGAATTCCAGGAATTCCTCAATTAACTTGTTTTTGATCATTACACACTCTTATTTTTATTTGTCCTTATTTACTTTTTTAATAAAAATCATTTTTGTATCACTACCCCTCTAAGGCACAACATGGGTCAAAAATGACCCGTATTCATTTCACATGTTATTTCATGCATGGCTGTGCTTCTTTGCTATATCTTTTAAAATCTATTTATTTAATAATTTAATGTTACAAAGTATTAATTAAAATATCTTGTTTTTGATTACCACAAATCATTATTTTCATTTTCTTTGTCTTAATTTTTGAACTACTTGTCAGAACTAAACGGGCTGCGTTTGCACATGTGATTCATGTAAGTCTTATTTTACAATTGTTTTACCTAAGAAAATATTTGATATCTTGTGAAAAGATAACTTCACATAACATATGAACATTATTTCCCTCTACTGGTGGGTAAAAAAATATGTCCAATATTATTAGCTAGCTGTTAACATATTCTCTTTTAGCTAGCTAATGTTAGCTTATGGAAGCTAGGTAAATTCTAGCTAACGATAGCTAGGTCAACATGATTTAGTTCTGACAAGTAGTTTTGACAAGTGTGGCATGTGAAAAGTTGTCCACAGTAAACATGTTCCTAACTAAAAACATTTACAAATCAAAGGTTCCTATCAAATTCACACTTGCATACATGGGTCATTTTTGACCCATGTGTGTAAACGTAATGAAGTAATACAAAAACTATTTTAGTTCAAAAATTAAGACAGAGAAAATGAAAATAATGATTTGTGTCAATCAAAACCAAGATATTTTAATGAATACTTTGAAATATTAAATGATTAAATGAATAGATTTTAAAAGATATAGCAAAGAAGCACAGCCATGCATGAAATAACATGTGAAATGAATACGGGTCATTTTTGACCAATGGAAGGGTAGTGATACAAAAATGTTTTTTATTAAAAATGTAGAAAAGGACAAATGAAAATAAGAATTTGTGATGATCAAAAACAAGTTAATTGAGGAATTCCTGAAATTCTGAATGATGAAATACATTTATTGCAAAGATATTTACAATTTAAACTCCATCGGGTCATTTTTGACCCATGTGTGTAAACTTGATTTAAAAATACAAAAACTATTTTAGTTCATAAATTATGAAAGATAAAATGAACATAATGATTTGTGGTAATCAAAAACAAGATATTTAATGAACACTTTGAATATTAAATGATAAAATAATTAGATTTCCAAAAATATAGCAAAGAAACACTCAGCCGTGCATGAAATAACATTGAAAGTCAATACGGGTCATTTTTGACCCATGTTGTGCCTTAGAGGGGGTTTGCATAGCTTGTGTATCAAAGGGTTAAGCATAGTAAAAGTAAACTGTTGAATCTTCCTAAGTTGTGCAAGTGGACGTAGGTAACTAAATACCAAACCCTGAAAACCATGACCTGGATGACTGAGAACCTTCACAGACTAAACTGTTGCAGAAAAGGAGAAGCAGTGTTTTTGTAGTGCATGACTTTGTTTGTCAGGGTATGATTATAGAAAATGTGATAAAAAATTGTATATTTTTCTAGCATAACCATATTAAAACATAGTTGAAAAAGCAACACTTAGGGTAGATTTATTTACTTTAACAAGAGAAATTAATTTGAGGATGAGGACTGACTGCTTTATTTAAAGTAACTCTATCTCAGGGTGAGGCTCGGCTGGAGTGTTAACTTACCCAAACCAAATATAGAGCAGAACAGAGTCGCTTCAAACTATTACATAGTGATGTCTGTGTTTGTTTTTGTCCAAAAGAGAACTTTCTCTAATAAACTGTGACCCGACAAACAACTGGGGGGCAGCAACACCTCCAGGTAAAACAGTATCCTCTCATAGAGATCACAGAATCACGTCTGAAGCCAGTCTGGCCATTCACTGGCCACGATCACATGTTTGCCTTCCACTTTTCTTCTTATCAAACTTGATATTTTACAGAGCCCACTCGTCCACGCTCACAATAGGAAGAAACGATTCTGCTGAAGGTCACCCTGACACCTCAGTTGAATGAATGACATTTAGCACCATTTCCTATTTTTCACCAGTTTCTTTGAAAGGACTTACTCTCCATGATCTCACCAAGCTCACATGCTCACGACCATGCACACAGCCGTACATTACTGCCCCTGAACATGTGTATTTCACTGCAGTGAGTTAAACATACTGTCATGATCTCTCACTGTGGAACACATCGGATGTAGACGCACTAAACTGGACTGACTCCTCAAACATGTATCTATAGTTTAAAGATGGACACTGGTTACACATACAGTCTACACATGTACTCACAATTGAAGTACACGGTTGTAATTGCATCCTATGAATATAATAGCTAGAGCTAGAATAGCTACAATAGCTAGATCATGCAATAATGAACCGAAAAGCTGAAGCCTCAGTCTGTCGCCTCATCACTTTGTCACATGCCATGCAAAACGTAGTATCAACATGAGGTGGCGTCAGGTGATTTCCCTTATCTTCCTGCAGGCGATTGTTGTTTGTGTGATCCTGTTTAAATTGATCTGGAGAAAGCTCTTTTTGCAGCAGAAAGTTTTACCACATCAAATTGTGCACTCTCATTGAGCAGAGCAAAATGGGCGTATCTCAAAAATGTAAATAGTACATCATTCAATCATCTTATGTTGTGTTAAATGTACAATATGTTACTACTCTCAATAAAACAAAAACAAAAAGACCTTGTTTGTTGACGTCATGAAGCAGCGTGGGATCATGGGAGAATCTACCTGACGCGAATCAGGTGCAAATCATGATCATAGATGAGGTAATGAAGTGAGGTGAACAAGTGACCAACACAAAGAGTAGAAAGGTACAACAGCTGACTGGCTAACTGGCAGTTTGTTTTATCTCCATCTTACGATGTTTGCCACAGAAGAGACGGACAAATCCACGATTACCTTGAAATTACGCAATTCTGGGTTTGGGTATGAACATCGTAAGAAACATTTTCATCATGTAATTACAGAATATATGAAATAAAAGTCCAGTCGTATTTAAATTATAATTACTTACATTACCTTTAAAGTTGTAGAGATCTAAGTTTTTAAAGCTACTCAAGGAAATGACAACACAGTAAGAAAGAATACAAACATAGACATATTTCAATTGTGGAAAGGGCTGAAGGATTTTGTTATAAGTCTTTGGTCATCGCTCTGTCACACTTATATAATATGTAGGATTTCAAAAGATAAATATTCACTTCAGCAGTATAACATCTGGTGTACACCATCAGAATTCTTCAAGAATTAATTTACTGATATGAGATGAACATTTATAGTCTGCACTTTTGCTCCTGTTATTAAAAGATGGTATTTCTTCTAACCCTGTTGCAAAAGGACATGTCTCTTTGTGCTCCCATCCAGGATAATCAAGTCATCCTCGTCCACATGCCTCCCCGTATCTCTCCTCCAGCGCCCTGACCTTTATCTTCAGCTAAATCTTATTTGCCTTCAGGACTTTATAGGGTTTTCCACTCATTCATAATCTATTTGCAGTGTCCTACAGACTTTTCATTGCTATGACATTTGATAAAAAAACTTAATGGTAAGATATTTCAGTCCCTGTATTCATTTGTGGTCGACTTGGAGTGAATCTTTTTGGAGGCAGTGGGGAGACAGATTGTGAGCAGCTTTGCTCCAGGGACATTTCCCCATAGTTCAAGGAGATTACCTTTTTGGATGTGTGCTCCATTAGGCAGCTCCTCACATCATACAAATACTCTCCAGCAGCTTTTTTTGCATTTACTATTGTTTAACTGTAACTTTGGACAATATAACAAACTGATGAAGCACCTTCAGTGTTTCCTGTTGGACTTTTTCTCTTTAAGTGAGAAACACAAAATACGAAATACAGAATCCAACTCATTTAGGATAAAACCGGGAAGTTGATTGTATATTCACTAGCATGGACCACACCAAGATTATGTATTGTTTAAATCTGTATATGCTCGGCTGAGATGTTTGCCTGACTGAGGGATGGCTGGAGGATGTGGGCTTTGAACAGGTCTGAAATCTGGGATCCATCACAATTGTTTGACTTTTAAGTGTGAAGCTCGGTCTGCCTGTCTTCGAGAGATCTGAGGCTAACTGGGCGGGTTTGGTTGACCAGGTAAAAGCAGGGTTGATTGGTGATTAGAGGAGTGGTTGAGGCGTGGTCCTGCTCCCGAAGCTAAATTTAATTAGTAACTTCATTCAAATTGCACTTGCTGCCCAGCTGATGTTTTGCATATGAGTTTTGCCACTGGCCCTTGGAGAGACTATCGTTTTAACATAATGCAGCCTTCCCCTTTTTGATTTGATCATGTAGCCTCCACAGAGTCCTGGTCTCAGCATCATAGAGTCAGTCAGGGATTTAATGAGACATAAGACATTGACAGCAATATTTCGACTTTTGACTTTATTCTGAAAAATACATTATACACGTTATAGAGACTCAGGTCAAAATTCTCCACATGTCTTCAGTCATTGCTTATTCTGAATGTTCTTATTTTGGTTAGTTACTCACAAAATGATGTTTACATGAAAGTGTTGTATTCAGACTGTTAATATCTGATTATTGGTGTCAACATGTCTACTGAGCCGGACTGAATCTACAGAATAACTGTTTCCAAGATGCTTGGAACAACCTACCTGCCTGTACTTGCTTGGTGCACTTTGAATGCAATTAATTGATCAGTAAAATCTATGACACTTGGAGTAGCTTAAATGTTTGCACAGAGCTGTATGTTCCCATTCTGATCAGTCAACAGATCTCTCATCACTGTAACATGCTCATTTTATCCCAAAGCAGTGTGGCAGAACTGATCTAGATATAGAACTGTTTCATAAAGAGCAGTCGATGTTTGTCAGAAAGTCTCTCATTTTCTTCTCACACCTTGTGCATGCTTAGACTTGTAGTAATATACAGGTGCAAAGTGACCAGCAGCATGTAAACCAACACACAACACATTCTAATTGAAGAACACAGCGAGCAGAGTCTGAGCATTTACTTGCGGCTGAAGGTCAAAATTTTAACCTGCGATGTTAGTGTAGTGATTATTACCATTTAATTTGATGTACCTGTGGCACTGACTTCACTAATGATTCTTCAGGATCACAAGGTTGAGGCAAGTTCTTGTGAATATCTGCAGATTTTTGTTGCTCTACACAGAATAAAAAAACCCATACCCCTCAAAAAATAGAAAAAAACAAAAACAAGCAGAGATGTGTTGCTGTACCGCAATGTGAATAATAGGACGGTCTGTGTAGCCTGCAGTTGTGTTGGAGAGAGGAGGAGGAGGAGGAAGAGGGGGGGGGGGGTATGGTGGTTGGAATCAGTGACATTCTTCAAGGCCAGTGTAAGATTAAAGAGCGGGGCTGTCGAGCCTCTGATCATATATTCACAAAAGATACCCTGTGAAGAACACATCTTTAAAGGGAGGCTGGCAGAAAATAAGACCACTACTTGTGAATATTTGTGGCAGCCCCATTATACATGTCATATAAATGGTCCATTACTGAGTAAGGAGATTACACCCCCGGAGAGATATTTTAGTTGCCCTTCTCATTTTCTGTTTGCCCTCTTTTTTTCTTTTTTGTCGGTGGCACAGTCCGGAGAGCGGCTGCAGCCTCCAGTGGCACAAGTTTGTCCTCTGTGATGTTTTATGTTTGGAAAAGTCATTTTTTTTTGATCATACCGAATCTGTCCAATATTATTGCACTGTGGTGTTGGGTTGGAAGAAAAAAAAAAGATTCAGCCTTGGGCTTAACTTGCAACAAGCAGTGTTTATGCACAAATGAAAAATGTCAATAGTTCTTCCTTCCATAATATTACCTATTTCACTGGCACACAATACTGGCCTGTGCCTCATGAACATAAATCCAGCATACATACGCACACGCACACAAGCACACACGCACACGCACACACACACGGTACAGTAAACTGAATTATGATTAATATAACTTTCATCCTGGGTTTGCTTCACTTGCTGTGGCCTTGGGTCCTTTAATAGTCATGGCACAGTGGAAAAATTTAATAGCTTGCTGTTCTGCATGTCCTTCAAATAAAATGTTTCCATAACGGATTCTCATTGGTATATATATATATATATATATATATATATATATATATATATATATATATATATATGTGTGTGTGTGTGTGTGTGTGTGTGTGTGTGTGTGTGTGTGTGTGTGTGTGTGTGTACACCGCACCATAAGCCTTGCCCTTTTTGTGTCCTGCACTAGAGAGTTGAAAAAAAAGAAATCTGCTACATCACATGATTACAGTCCCTGCAAAATGGCAGAGCTGCTGACAAGTATTAATACAATAATCAAGTGTTTCATGTTGCTTTAATTCAATTGTCTCTCTTAACATTTTGCAGCTGTGTCAATCAATGTGGTTGCCTTGTCTTTAAAGCAACAGAGGAGTTATCCATTTGGCTACCATTAAAACATCAATGTCTCATTTCTGCTAAATGGCAGAGGAAAGATAATCGGCATGTGTGCATGCATATTAATTAAATGATAATGAGACGATAAGCCTCCTCCTCCTCTTTCTCTCGTTCTCTCTCTCTTTCTCTGCAGGTGTGCAGCCACTGATCAATTGGCAGTGGAATGGGCTAAAAATGTGCTTCTTTTATCCCGCTACTGAAATTAAAAACCTATTTAGTGCCACGTTTTCCAACAAAGTGCTTTTCATTTATCTTCTCTAGCACATTATTCAATCACACTTTCCATTTGTATAATGGTAATATTTTCATGTAATTTCCCGCTGCCTCTGAGATGGGTATTTTTGATATACTTTGTGAAATGGCTATTTCATTCCAGCTCCATTCATTGGCTGGTAATAAACTTACAACCTATATATCAGATTAAATGTCTTCAGCAAATGGAGCCAGAGTCCTCAGATGTATCCTAGCATTGTGCTATAGATCACTTCTGCTCCCTGGTGGCAGCAGAGGGGACTGCATGCAGTTTGCTAATGCCTCCTGGTGGCGAAGACTGGAAAGTGTTGGAACAGTTTTTTTTAAATCCCTGGCAGCATGTCATGGTTTTTCTGTATAAAGCACTCACTTGTCCCTGACTGTCCAAATGAACATCAGTAACAGTCTTGTGATATGCAGAGCAATGCGATCCAGCCGGGGAGCTGAAAGGTACCCGCAGCTGAAAACATAAGCTGACTATCTTCAAGGCTCGCTGCTGTAGCCTGCAGCAGAATTGGAAGCGTTTGAAAGAGTGTGTTGTAACTATCAGCCCTGACCAGAGGTGTGAGCGCTTCAGAGGAAGAGGAGGAGGAGGAGAATGATCAGGGAGAAACAAACAAAAGGTGATGCAGAAGTGATGCCGCAGGGGGCTGCAAGAGGATCTAACTGAAGGCGACACAGGTTCACACAGGAGCACGACACAGTTTAAAATAGTATATTTATCATAAAATATTTTCTACAGTATTAACACTAGAGTTTCATTTTTGTTTTTGTTTGTGTAGCTGGCCCAGATGACACAGAGGTGGACGGAGAGTGGTGCAGCTTCTTCATCGCCTCCTCCTCCTCTTCCTCCTCCTCCTTCTGCTGACAGGCCCTCCTTCACCCCAGACAGGCCAATCTGTACACACTGCAACACAGACACACACAGCCCATTTCAGTCACCACGCAGCCCATTTGTCATGTCAGATAGCCTCAGAGAGACGGAGCGGTCAACTTATAGAGGTGATTGTATCAAAGTGACCCCAATGCGATGGCCATAAATTGCACACTTTACAGGGGAGGTGCTGTATCCTCGTTTCATAGATGGAACTGAAAACAGAATGAGGGGAGCATAGTCATCAGACAGGAGTTTGAAAACTATCAAAGTTATTTTTCATATAGAAAAATCACCCTTGCCCAGTCAGCGTGTTCTTACCGAGCAGCACATACCTGGAACACCACAGCTATAAACTACTCCTCCGATTCTATAAAACACTTATCAGTGACTTAAACACGTCGTCATCCCATCGTTGTATTTTATTCCATTTTTGTTTCGGTTGGTTTGCTAAATTCAATTTTCGTTATTTGTACTATTTTTCTCCTTCAACTTATTTTTTTTTAATTTTTACAAAGATCTTTAAACAGAGACCTTTTTGTATATTTTTTTGCTTGAAATTGCTTTTGGGATTTTGATAGATTTGTTTTGGTTTTGTCTTTCCTTAATGTTCCTCTACAGCACCTTCAGTCTACCTATATAAGAAATATAACTGCGTGCCTAATTGTGATTTTATTTAATCTCATTTATTTGGCTTGATATGCCTGTCTTTATATTCCTATCTTTATATTAAGCCTGTGTTTGTGTCTGTGCATGTACGTGTGTATTCTTCTACATATCTCTATGTGGCATTTGTATGATATTTTACCATCAGCTCACCAGGGGCTGTAAATGAAAACTAGCCTGTGTGGCTAAATTGGGAACGTTTACGTGTTGGACTCAGAAAACATGTTGATTAATGTGCATTGTCCCTTTCAGATTAATATACATTTACATTTCTTACTTGGAGTTTAGGATGAGATGTTGTTCACCCTCGGCTGGAACTCTCTGTTTTTTCATCCTTGTCTTTGTCTGCTGTTCCATTGGTTTCCTCCGTGGTCGCCATCTCGGTGGACGTCTCCTCGGTGGACGCAGCTGTGTTCGGCCTCTCCGTTGGCGTTTCAGCAGGATCCACCACCACACCCCCCCGGCTTGTGTTGCAACCCATGATCAGGTAAATCCTCAGTTATATGAGCTGTGCAGCTGATGGCAGTCAGGAGGCGTTTAAAGCATTAAAACTCTGGTCCAAACCTTACAAACCCTGTTCGAGTGTTGTGGGCTCAGGTGCCTTTGTGCTCTATGGCAACCTTGAGACGTCCTTTTGAGGTTGGGCACCTGGCTGCCTGTTGGTTTTACTTTACGAGCCTTTGTCTCCCGGCCACATCACCTTGTGTGATTACCTCCTAAGCAACAGGGGTTGAGAATTAACTCAGTAGAATGCCACAACATGGTTACTGATAAACACTGCAGGGGATTGTGTGTCAATCACAGGGAAGCCATGGTTACCAAGTTTCTCACACTTGACGAGCAGAGTTTCTGCTCCTAGGAATTTATGAATT
The DNA here is from genome assembly GCF_963576545.1 of Limanda limanda. Classification (NCBI taxonomy): domain Eukaryota; kingdom Metazoa; phylum Chordata; class Actinopteri; order Pleuronectiformes; family Pleuronectidae; genus Limanda; species Limanda limanda. The sequence goes on from NC_083638.1 coordinate 13,557,780, forward strand.
TATTTATTATTCAGGCAGCTCGAGTCAGAGCAGGTTCTGATTTACAGGCCTATATGTCACAACTGTTCAAGAGCATAGAAATGATATTGATATACAAATTTACAGTCAAACCTATAAACCATGTTGTGTCCTTTGCTGATTAGCCCGTAGGTATTGCTGCTCTACCAAGTAATAAACAAAGAAGTTCATATGAAGCTCATTAGCTTTTTTTTAAAGAGAAGACAGCAGAGTGAGGCTGAGTTTAAACCAGTTCCCCAGAGAACTGGATGTAATATTAGGGTTATAAAAAAAATAGAAGAGAATCCAAACAGCCTTTGTTGGAAACGTTTGTACATTTATTTTAATTTGATAAAATACTTCATAATTCTTACAGAATAAGACAAGACATCTTCTCAAATAAATGTGTTTATATAATCACTTTTCCATTACTTAACTTAAGTTTCACTGTCGAGGACCACGCCCCAACAATATGTGATTAAAATGTTTAAATGGAAATTTGATATGTTGGATGTTGAGGAGAAATTTGGGGATGTTGAGTGAAGGGATGGAGGTGAAGAGTTGTCTGATTGGCTGGTGTGGGAGGGTGCACTGGTGACTGGGGTGAGGGAGAGAGGAAGAAGGGATGAGGGGAGGTAGATAGAGGTTTGAGGGTATGGATGAACGGATGTGGGTATGAAGAGATTAGGGAAGTGGTGAGGGAAGGAGGATGAAGGAATGAGAGAAGGAGGATGAAGGGGATGAATGAAGGAGGATGAAATGATGAGGGAAGGAGGATGATGAGAGGCGGTAGGTAGATGGAAGAGGGATGAAGGGAAGAACGATGATGGAAACGAGAATGAATGGAGAGGGTGGGTCAAAGAATCTGAGACTGTGATTGGGTGATGGGTTGACTGGTATATGTAGATATACATGGTATATGTATAGTAGACTTAACTAGGTAACTAGACTTTAAACACACCTAGCTAACTAGCTAAGTTAAGTAGTTGACTTAAGGTGACAGTTCGAGGAATGATATATACTTAAAAACTATATTTTCAGAAATAATGATTTTAGTCAAACTGAACATGTAGTCTTCCTTTAATATTCAAGCAGGACACAGACACTGCTCACACAAGCGAGGCAGACAAGCTTGTCCCACACTAACTGCTGCTTGATCTGCAAGCTCACACAACACAAAGTGAGCTGATCTGTACCATCTTCCTCCACTGGCCAATGACAGCACGTTAAGGGCATTGGTCAAGGACACTTAAGTAGTTTTCAGACATGAACTCCGGGGAATGTCCGCTGCTCAATGGGGTTGGAACAGAGGCAGGAGATCATGTGTGTTTGTTTACAGCACATCCACATCAGTGTTGGCTCTTATCACCAAAAGTACCTCGACACCTTCATCAGTGTCTTCTACGTGTTTGGCAACCCTTGATCCTGAGATTTTTGCATTATCCTTGTTTCTTGGCAGATTTTGGATCAAGCACGTTTTAGAAATATCATCAACGCTGCAACTCACTCACAACGAAGAATACTCCAGAGCATCGGTTCCCAAACTGGGGTACGCAAAGTGGTTCAGGGGGTACGCTGGGAATGTGCACAAAGTGTCAATCCCGCAGAGGGCCGAGCTGCGTGCACAGAGGATTACAGGAGACGGGTTGATTTAGCGTGGGCGTGCAGCAGCTAGCGGTTTAAGAAGAGCCGCGCGGCATCGTGGGAGGTGAAGTTTCCAGATGCGGCAAAGAGAGTTGGCTTCACGGCAGAAGGAACTACAATTCCCACGCGAAACAAGGAAGTGTTATAGGCTGTATATGTGCGCGGGGCGCTGGCGGCGGCGATTACAAACATGAAAAAAAACGGGGGGGTACGTAGCTGGAGATTGAATGTCTGAAAGAGTTCGGGACTGTTAAAAGTTTGGGAACCACTGCTCCAGAGGATCTCCTGCTATTTTTTCCTCACATGGGCTCACTCGTACATTCTCCTGAGTTTTTACTAGTGGCCTAGTAGGAGAACTTGCAGAGAAAGTCTGGAGCCTCACACTTGGACATTTGCGTTCTCACATACGGACCCTCCGGATTATTTCAGGAGATTATCTGGAGTTGAGTGCATGTCTGAAAGCAACAATAGACAGCAATATTGGTATCAAAAAAATAGTGCAGAGAAACCAACTCTATGAGCTGACAAGCTTGGCACATTGGTTTTCTTAACAGATCGGAAGACAGTATTTGCTCTGTGCTTTCCCTCAGACACCTGACATCGTAGTTACAGTTTCAGAGAGCGTGGCGCTGTGCTCCTCTTCCCTCTAGTGCAGGTTTGCGACACGAGCGTTCACCACGCCCCTCAGTCTCCTCTGCCAGGCCGACTGACCATCCAAACGGAGCCTTTTTGCCAAAGGGCTCTGATCTCCTTCCTCCTCCTCCTCCCCAGGCGTCACCGGATAGCGCCGCCTGGTGGGGGACCTGCCCGTCTTGATCATGTTGTTGATCTCCTGCAGACACTGTAAACAGGAAGGACATCCGAAGTTTAGATCGCACACATGCAGTTCAACTGATAACAACAACAAACAGCAAATTAAACAGACCTTGGGGGGACTAGCGTTGAAGTAGTAGCACAGGCCGGTTGCACGATGGGAGGGGGTCTCAGGGTTGTATGGTGAGATGTAGACGGAGGGGCTGCTGAGCACCTGGTGTCTGCGAGGAGATGCTTTCCACGGGTGAGGATATGGAGACAGAGGAGGAGTGTCACCCTGCATAAAAGTTCCACAGCATGTGTTAAATCCAGTCTTGTAAGAGACGAGGTATTACAGTATATTACCACATTTTACCATCTCCATGAATTGGCTTTTTGTCGCCTCACTCTTTTACCTCCTCCAAAAGTGCAGACACTCGAAATGGTCCACTTACCCCAGAGGTCGGCGCAAACTGCTCGGCAAAGTGCTGCATGTTGGTCCTGTAGACCTGGTTGTAAAAGTCGATAAGATTGCCCCTCCACTCCTGAGAGGCTCCTGGATAATGTGTCGATGGCGTGTTAGGAGTCACCATTATGTCATAATCCTCTTGTTTTCCTTTGGCTGCGAAAGAGGAAGTGCTTCATATGGACCAACACATCATATTTATATCACTGCAACAGCTCCTCTGCAGTGACTGTGCTCCTTTTATCTTAAAGGATCGCAATTTGATTATAATAGCATATTGAAATCAATTTAATATCCTTCAGTGAGTAAAATGCTAAACAAACCACAATTATATTTATAGTTTGTATATTATGTACTTTAATCGAAATACTGCATGTTGACGTGTATTTGTAAGTCTGACATTACTGTACCATACTGTGTGGTTTATCACATGTCCACCTTGCAGATTTATATGTGTGTAATGAAGGACACGCTGTTACTTCCTCATACAGATGAGTGGCATTTATATTTACTCAATGGTTTCTTACTGTTTGGAGGGTTGTCCATGTTACGTCCTGAAATCAGCACATGGCTACAGACCTGAGGACAGAAACCACCTATTCAAGAATATTGAACCAATGTTGCCAGAACACACAATGCAGATCCCTCAAATACACCTGACAGATCATTGACCTTCTGTAACACCCACTGCAAAGTCTTTGGGTTCTGATTTGTGTTGCTTTGACAAGATGTCATGATACCTTTCATATCTCATGTAAAGCACTTTGAATTGCTTTGCATGAAATGTGCGATACAAATAAAGTTGGTTGTTTAACAGCTAATGCACTTGTGTCCATCTGAGGGCGTATTTCTCTGCTTGTTACAGACTGAGATGTGCAAAGTGAAGGTGTTTCCTGCATTGTCTCTGATTACCTGGAAAATCTGCCACTATAAAAGCATCCATCGATGTGCAAGTACACCTGACCTTTAAAGGCAATGTACAAAATACAACCACAGTTAATTTTGCGACTAAATACAATCCCTCTAAACCATTTGCCTTTTTCCATGAATCTAGAAAAAGTCGATCTGAACATGACATAAACCATAACTTGCACCATGTGCTCAGGATGTAAATGTAGTTAAAGTTGTAAACTTATTAACAATTCAATTTTATATGTTATTCATTCAAAGCTGATCCAGAAAAAAGACGTACACTTTTCTTGGCGTTTGGCTGCGACTTGTAGCACCTCATTATGTGTTTGAAGGGTATCTCCACCTTGGTTATCTGTAAAGACAATGCAAATTAAAAAGTTGATCACTGATTATGTCTTTTTTTTGGTAACTTTCCATACATTATATTGTTAACAGACCAGTGAGTCTGTGAGTGATTTCTTAAAGATGCTTTTTAACACCCACTGATAAAGTGTTAATGTTTAATGATATAAAGTCATTTTTTCACCCTGTAAGGGCTGAAAAAACCTTCTCTGTGCTGCTTGTTCTGACAACTTAGCTGAACTGTCAATTAAAAAATGTAGAATCAAATGTATTACATAACATAAACACTCCTCAACCCAATTTCACAAAATCATTTTCAACAACAGAGAGACATTTAAATAAATAATAGAGGTAGAATGTGATTTATTTAAACTTATACAGACTATTTTATTTTTATTTAGCCGGACATCGGATGGAAATATTTTTAAAACACGGAGATGCATCGCTCCATGTGATGGTCTCTTCTCATCATGCAGCCGCTCTGCGCTGTGCTTTCATTATTACTTGCCTGCTGAGCAAAACACAGACGACATATATTAGCTATAATCAATCGTATATTTTATGATCATTCTCTCATTTTCTCACACCGGGTAAGTGAGAGGCGTGAGTTTACTCTGAGGGCTGGTTTCACAGATAGGTGTAGAGTAATTGACTACAGAGAGGAGAGAGAGAGAGAGAAGAGAGAGAGAGAGAGAGAGAGAGAGAGAGAGAGAGAAACATCGCCTGAGCCGTGTATGAAACTCGTTTTCGTTTTGTCATCATATCGCTGATGAAGAATATTTACTTTATGTTATGATAATTTATTTCTGTTGTTGTAACATCATCAAAACAACAGTGCTGTGTGGTGCTTTGAGAACAACAACCTTTAAAAACCTGTGTGTAATAATACTGGTGGGACTGGAATGAGATACACCAAACTGTCTGTATCAGTTATTAGACGTTCAAGATGCTCGGTAGTAAAGAGTAGAAGAGCAATCATCAAATTAATTTAACCAGGTTTAATTATTGAGATCATATCGTGACGCGATCAATGTCAATTTATTGTTGAACCTTGAAGATGGACAAGTAGCCTGTAACTTTCTATTTCATGCTACGTATCTTATGCGCTGGCGACATCTAGTGGAATCTAATCAGTTTATCCTTAAAGGGATAGTAAATAGTTACGGTCATTTAAACTCTCTCAGATATGTCCCAGCTCACCTTAGCTATGATGTAGATAGCACACATGAGCGATTGGTCCAGGTGACCGTCGACCATGAGGTGGGAGCAGTGGACCAGAGAGTACTCGAAGCAGGTCCAGATCTTCAGCCGCAGCTCGTCAGAAACGTCCAGGATGGAACACAGTTCCCTCAGACGCCTGCTCATCAAAGTGTACACCTGAGACCGAAACAGGACTGCACTCAATACAAAGCAAACTGCTATTTGAATCACTGAATAGGATTTTGCCCACTAGGAGACGGCTGCAGTGTGGTGGATCAGCTGACCTTACGAGCAAACAGATGGAGGGGGCTGCTCCTCGGAGGCCTGGTCACAGCTGATGGTAGAAACGTTAGCTCACAACTGACCAACTGAAGTCCAAAAACACAACTGACCAGTCATCCTTAATAATGAGGTGTTTTTCAAGACATGTATTGCTGTGTTTTAAAGCTGGGGTTGGTAATCCTGGTTATCCATTCTGACCAAATGAAATGATTGGTCGGGTTTATTAAAAAACCACAGACGCAGACTTTTTATATTTTTTTTCAGACAACTTTATTTGTTGATGGCTATCGGGATGTGAAGAGAATTTTAACAAAAAACAACTTACCTTAGAATATAAGGAAATATGGAATTATAATGAAAGTTTTTATACCTGCTGGTTTTGTGTCAGGCTGTAGCTCTGTTCTCTTTGGGTCTTCAAGCTGTGCAGGATGCATCACCTAGATATGACAAAAAGCTATTATTAAGGCCTTTCCTGATTTCATTAACGATTCATCACACACTCATTCTGTACTGTTCCATCATATTTCTAATTTAGTCTTGCTCAGAAATCGACACCACCTTGAGAGAACCTTGAGTACGAAATGTGACACAGCCCTATGCTGCCTTATGAAAAGGTTTTGTGTTTTTATGGCCAACCTGTTGGAAGGTAAGCAGCTGGCCCCCGTTGGCTTGGATTTCTTCCCACAGCGGTGAGTTCCTGGTCCAGGTCAAGCTCTCCAGAATGTTCTCCTCCACCTGGGAGAGGTGTCTGACGACAGCATGAGGCAGCCCTGCTTCCGCCCGCAGCACCAGCTCGATCACCTGTCGGGCCGGGGCACAGTGGTCAAAGGAGAAGGAGGCAGAGCCGTCACTTGTTTTTGTCACTGACTCAAATCCATCAGTTTCAGTCCGGGAGGCAGACATCAGCTCTATGTTTAAATGTTGGCTTCTTTTTTGATAAAGTTTATATTTAGAGCTGGTTTAGGTCTTGGACCAGCTCTCAGTCATGCTGCTATAGGTCTAGATCACCAGGCGACACATGACACATGCTCCTCTTCTTCTTGAGATTACATATTTATACAATATGCCTCCATACATATTCTACCATTATTATATATACCTCTAATTGTCATTGCCACTACCTCCATCTCTGTCAGATATTTTCTTTTGTGTAAATACTTTAATCATTGGCCACTTTATAATGCATTCACGTGTATTGCATCTGATACATATATGTACATACACGCAAATGTTCTGCATCATCTCACATAAGATCCATTCTCCAATATAGGGAATATTTGTGACTTAAATTTACTCCATCAAGTTCCCCCCCTTAAAACACAAAATGTCTGTTATTATTAGATCTGCTTAACATCTTAAATTTTATCATTCTACATCTCTTTATATGTAATTAAACATGTTTGATTTATTCATTGAGAAATTCACAAAAAAAAAATTGAAATCTCAAAATATTAAAGACAGTGATAAAAAAGAAATCCAGATCGCCACTAGATTAAATGGCCTCTCCCCTGAGACATGCCACTTGCTTCCAGTTTCATGGGGATCCATCCAGTAGATCTTGTGGAATCGCTATAACTGACAAACAAACACACACTTCCTTGGCGAGGTAAGGTTGAATACATGTAATACATATGTGAAGTTATAAGCTGCTGGGAAACCCACCCTCCAGAAGTGGTGCGGCTTCATCTGTAGGATCTGAAGGAGCTGGGGCGGATCACATGGTAGACGGTTTGAGCAAATGGAAATCTGCAGACAACAGGCCACCAGGCAGCACTGCACAAGATCCGCCTCAAAGATGCCCTGCAACACATGCACAGTGTTTGCTTTTAAAACAAAAGCTGAATAATGATGCAGATCAAAACTTTTATTTTAAGATGAGAATATGTTATGTGACCAGAGGTGGAAAAGGGTTAACCCTAACCCTAACCCTTCACTTCCATTTAATGCATATCAGGGGAATTAGTTTTTTTTTTTAAATTGTGCATCATCGAGCTGCGCTTAACCAACATTGATACAGTTTTCAACATAAATGAATGCAACAATAACACAGAAGAGACTTAGTTGAATATCTATCAGTGCATATCATGCACAACCTAATAACACAGTGTTAAAGACGTTTATCAAGACTAAAGGGAGAATAAACTGTGAAGAAGAGGTGCGGCACACATGTCCGTGACAAGATGGAAGAAGGTGAAAAATCAGTCAACATCATTGACAATGAAGCAGAGAAACAAACATTCTCTGTCCATGGACTCATTCAAATGAAAAATACTTCATAAACATGTTCACATTTTCTCCAGGACATTTTTTCATGCTCACAAATCTTTTCTTGCTTTAACCTGTTATTTAAATTAAGAGTGGTTTAAAAGACTTAGTCTTTGAACTATATTCATGTGACATTAGTCTCAGTTTGCTTTGCACAGATGGAGAAGACGGAAACGACCTTCAGAGGGGAACGTTTTACTTTGATACTTTGAGTAATTTTCAGAGCCTGCACTTTAATATAAGTTAAGATAAACTTCATTGATCCCAAATCCTACAGGATAAAATAAAATAAAAATAATAAAGGCAATGAGATAAAAACATTTTTTTATTAAATAATTAAAAGAATATTCACACAATATGAAAATATTGTGTGTTCCTTCTTACACTCACATTCTTGAGTAAAGAGGTTGAATCAGTCCTTATTAACTCCTTTTTAAAAGTTACGAATATCTGCATTTCTCTGTATGTGACACACACACGGTTCATAACGTGGTAACTACCCTGAAAAAGACTCAACAGCAGTTCCACATGTGGCCACAGGAGGGGGGTAAACTCACAGACAAGTCACTGACGCCCAGTCTTCTCCTCTCCTGCCTGACCAGGTTCTCCAGGATCCTGTAATACCAGAACTCTGCCTGGTGGCAGCACCTCGCTGCCAGCTCTGCCAACAGTATCACAGGGATTAGATATGACATGCTTCAGCAACAAGAGCTTTATTCCACAGTGTAACACCTATCATTAAAAAACCCTCTCATCATGGAGGGATTAACTGTTAGAGGTTGCTCGCAGACATGCTTTTGCTTCTGAGAGAACCAATTAATATTCTGAAGAATAATAATGATAAATTCTTTTTTTTTTAAAACATAAAAATCTGGAGTTTTTGTCCTCAAGTAATATTGAACACAATCCGTCATCGTGCATTCATCCCCAACATTTAATTACTATCCCCTGGTCCCATTGTTAAATAACTGAATATGTCCTGTAAGTATACTTTTGGGCCTCTCATTACCTGAACGGTCCCCCTGCTGGAGCAGAAACATGTGCAGCATGCGCCTCAGTCTTGCTTGGACAGCCTCGGCTGGATCTCTGGAGCAGGTCCTGAATCAGAGGAATCATAGAAGGTCCGGAAGAAGTAAATAAAGGAAGAAGAAGTAGAAAAAAAGCCAAACGACTGCACAGAAACCTCCTCATGTACTGAGCCAGGCCTGGAGCTAGACTGCTCAGATTTTGGGGGCAATTAGAAATTTGGGGTGGGCAGCTTTTCACACAGTGTTGAGAGTGTGTGTGTGTGTGTGTGTGTGTGTGTGTGTGTGTGTGTGTGTGTGTGTGTGTGTGTGTGTGTGTGTGAGTTTTAAAGAACGCGTCACAATAGGAAATTCAACAAAGCCATGCTATAATAATAATAACAATAACAATAACAATAATAATAATAATAATAATAATAATAATAATAATAATAATAATAATAATAATAATGATAATAATAATAATAATAATAATAATAATAATAATAATAATAATAATAAAGACTTGTTCATGCCCGTGTGGAAGCACACATACAGGTGATAAGTTCCAGTAAGGAAGCTGAGTACGGACAACACTGCAATTAAACACAACAGAAGGATTATTTTAAATGATACATGAGTAATTCATTTGAAATATGTAAAACAAACAGTTCAACAACCTGGTTTGTTATGAACAAACCGTGAACACCAGGAGACTTTGGCTTGGTTGTCAACTGTGTAGTGTTTTGTTTTTTTGAGAGCACCTTAAGGCAGCACCAAAAAAAACATTTATTTAGCCCCAGAGACCTGAGTGTGATTGATCCGTCCTTTTTATTAAAATCTTTATCAAAGCAAACATCCAAGTCAGTTTCTCCGGACCTTTCCCGGAAGTCTTTCTGCCTTGTGAGATGTCCGGATAAGGTCAGAGTGAGCCCATGTGAGAATACAGCAGGATATTGTCTGGAGTGAGTGGAATCATTGATCGTGTTTCTTATTCACGGCAGATATAATACACCAATATAATAATAAGATATCAGGTTGAAAAAGAGGAGCTATACACAGAGAAGTCGCAACAAAGATGACAACTTGGAAGGACAAACAAGATTAGAGAGCTTTTCTTGGAATTCATAATTGACTTCTTGCCTCCTGCATGCTGCTCCTGTTGTAAAAAATCTGGCCCGGAGAGTCTCCCACTGCATTCTTCATAAGTGAAAGACAAACTCCGACTGGACCCAATTGTCTGGCTTTTTCCAGAGTTCATGTCTGAAAACGACTGTAGGGAAACGGACATCTGTCTTTGTACCCGTTACCAGTAAAGCACCAGTAACACTCGGTAGCTGTTGTTATTTTCTATAATGTGTCCAAACCCAGCAAACATGTAGGAGTTAGGTGGAGTAATTTCACACTAACACAACAGAGACAGTGTCTTCAAGACAAAGTGACTGGTGCCCAGTACTCTAACTATGTGAGAATGTGTGAGTCACTAAGACAACAAAAACACAAAGTGTCCACAGTGTGAGTCTTACAGTGAGATGCAGCACTAACCTAAACATAGACATCAGGTGATCACTGGGGCCAAACCATTGTGGGTTGCCCCGAGGCTCGGTTGCCATGGTGACCCTCACACTCTCACTCGGCGACAGCCCGAGCCGGATGGAGCGGCTGCACAGAAGAAAACACAGAGAGACAATTAGGTGACAAGAAAAAAGATTTGTTTTTTTCAGACTTTTTGAAAAAGCGAAAATATACAGATAAGACGTAAAAAGAAGTGCTATATTTTCTTTTCTTATTCAGTCTCAAACAACTTAATAAAAATAAACTAGGCCTAATGAAAACAGTCACATATGCATTTATATAAAGAAAGAGTGTCTTTGTAAAAACTGTGTCCAACCCTCAGACTGTAAAAAATCATGAACGTGGTGATTGTGTAACTTTACTCCTGGTTTCCTAAAGAGCCTCAAATAAAAAATCATTTGATTTTTGTATTACTTAAGGTAATACACTCTTATTGATACGACTCTCATTTTTAAGAACATGTGCAACACAACACTATCATGCACGTCTGTCAAGCAACTAGAATAACTGTGTGTGGTCTCTCTCCTGTGTGCACAGTGCACGTTCCAGTAAAGACAAACCAACGGCATTAAAAGGCAAACCCGATCATTTCAGGTTGAGAGCTCTTAATTCCTTTTAAGGGAATTATTATTATTATTTTTTTTTTTTAACATATATTTATTGGTTTTATACAGTTTTATACATTTTAGGGCTGGGCAACGATTAAAAGTTTTAATCGCAATTAATCGCATGATTTGCCTGATTAATTACGATTAATCGCATTTGTATACGCAAAATCCAATAATGAATTAAAAAGTAGTGTATAGCGCAATTTTATTTTCAATGTTCTGCCATATGAACGAAAGTGCCATAACATTTGTTTTGCAAACACTTTTAACATCAGCATTTAATACAGTAGCAGTTAAATAAAATATTCAGTGTAAATCTCAACTTAACAATGTTATCAAAGCGAATACAAAATTAAAGCTCAATGCCACTGTAAAGGCATTAATATTATCCTCTTCATTATGAAAAATGTATACTCCTCCCTGCGTCTAACGTAGTCTGCCGAAGCCTCGCTCCGTTTGCTGTTTCGTTGAGTGATTTGCTGATATCAACTGTGTGTTTTGCATTTAGGTGATATTTTAGACTGGAAGTACTCTGGTGGTAAGAAAATTCACCTTGGCAGTGGCTACAAATTACTTTGGTTCTGTCGACTCCGCCGTCTGGAAGAACTTTTCTTTGTGTTCTTTGTACACCAACACTCTCGGCTCTGTCATTCACTCACATGGCTTTTCCTACCATAGCTATGCTGATGACACCCAACTAATCCTGTCTTTTCCCCGATCAGAAGCACAGGTAGCATCACGAATCTCTGCCTGTCTGACTGACATCTCTCAGTGGATGACCGCTCACCACCTGAAGATTAATCTTGACAAGACTGAAATACTTTTCCTTCCAGGGACAAACTCTCCCACCCATGACCTGACTATTAACTTTGAACACATTTCCAAAGCCTCTTCGATGTCACCATTCTTAACAAAGTCCAAAAAAATCTCCCAGATACTGTAAAATTGAGAAGCTTTCTTCCTAACTACATATGTTAAGGGTTAATCTCAAAGACACAGAGGTCATGGGTCATCTCCAACACTTTGTAGGTCGTCATAGGCCTGAAGCACATTCTCTAACTCTCAATCTACACTATATCAGTGTTAGTGCGTGTGTGTGTGTCCTGCCTACAGAGAAAGGAGACTCTGTTCCTCTAATCATTCTCACATGTGGAGTTTATCATCCTGTGTAACTGTCCTCACTGGGTCAGACAGACCTCAGTCCACAGTGTCTGCATGACACAGGAGGGAGAGGAGGACTGAACACTGATTGTGTGTTTACATTAATTTTCGTATTAGGCCACTGATCCTGATCATGTGGTGTTTGTACATCTGTAAAATCAAATCATTGCAGAGATACAGAGCGACATCGTGTCAATCTGGTAATTTCTCTTCATGGACACAGTCAGACTCCATCAGTCGCTAAGAGTTAAAAACAGATATTCACGTTTAACGAGGAGGTTATGTATCCATCTGCATTGTGTGTTTCTCGGTTAATTAGAAGGAAAGGAGTTAAGAAAAAGGAGGAACCCGGATCAAATCCAGGAATGTTTTTTAATCACTTTCTTAAACATTGTGTGATATTCAACATTTTCCTGGGTTTCCCGGAGATTAATTCAATGAAAATGTAGACATGTTTCAGGGACTGATATTTATGAGTGTGTGAAATTCGTTGCTGATCCAAATAATATCTTGAAGTAGTGAATTTAAATGTGGTTTCAGGAGAGGACTTGTGGGCCTTGGTGGAGGTCTGATTATTTTCTTTATTAACTGATGAATCATTTGATTTATATGTCAGTAATTAGTCAATATAAATTAAAAATTGGTCTGAATCCCAAGGATGACGTCTTCAAATGTCTGGTTTTCTCTGACCTATGACCTGAAAAACTAAATAGCAAGAAGGTTGCCGGTTCAAACCACAGTGTTCCGGGGTCTCTGTGTTTGCAGCTTGCCTGTTTGCATGACATGCAGATTAGTTGGAGACTAATTTGACTCTAGTGAATGTCTTCTTTTGCTCTCTCACTCAGTCCTTCCCCTCCTACTCACAAAGCCGGTAACCACCTTGACTATATTTTCACCAGGAAATGCTCAACATCTAACCTCACTGTAACTCCACTTCATGTCTCCGACCACTTCTTTATCTCCTACTCTCTCCCACTGTCTCAAAACAACAACCCTACCACATCAACAGAGTCTGTACCTGTCCGTCGCAACATTCGTTCCCTCTCTCCTGCCTCTCTAGCATCCTGTGTTTTGTCAGCTCTCCCTTCCACTGACTCCTTCTCACTCATGCATCCTAACTCTGCCACAGACATTCTCCTTTCTACTCTGTCCTCCTCTCTTGACTCTCTCTGCCCTCTTATGTCACGACAGGTCCGCCAGTCCTCCCCAGCTCCGTGGTTGACTGACTCGGTGCGTGCCGACAGAGCCACTATGCGAGCATCAGAAAGGAAATGGCGGAAATCTAAACACCTGGACGACCTGCTCGCCTATCAGTCTCTTCTCTCCTCTTTTTCTGCCTCTATCTCCACAGCCAAAAGCACTTTTTACCAAACTACTATTCAATCCTCATTTTCTAACCCCAAAAAACTCTTCTCCATCTTTTCAAACCTCCTCGACCCCCCCAGTCCCCCTCCTCCCTCCTCCCTTCTACCAAGCCACTTTGTCAACTACTTTACAAAAAAGATTGATGACATACGATCTTCTTTTTCTGATCCTCTTTCTAGAACCACACTTCCATCAACTTCATCTTCATCCCCTTCACTCTCCTCTTTCACCCCTCTGTCTCCCAATCAAGTTCTGACCTTGGTAACCTCTGCCCGCCCGACCACCTGCCCCCTTGACCCCATCCCTTCTCACATTCTCCAGTCTATTGCTCCTGACCTTCTTCCTTTTCTTACTCATCTTATCAACACTTCCCTCTCAAATGGCTGTTTCCCTAATTCTCTGAAGGAGGCAAGAGTAAATCCTCTCCTGAAGAAACCCACCCTCGACCCGTCTGCAGTAAATAACTACAGACCTGTCTCTCTTCTTCCCTTTGTTTCCAAAACTCTCGAGCGTGCAATCTTTAATCAACTCTCCTCCTATCTGAACCACAATAATCTTCTTGACCCTCGCCAGTCTGGTTTCAAGGCAGGTCACTCAACTGAGACTGCCCTCCTTGCTGTCTCTGAGCAGCTTCACACTGCTAGAGCAGATTCTCTCTCCTCTGTCCTTATCCTTCTAGACCTCTCTGCTGCATTTGACACAGTGAACCACCAGATCCTGATCTCATCCCTTCAGGACCTGGGTATCTCAGGCTCTGCTCTCTCCCTGCTCTCTTCCTACCTCAACGAACGCACTTATCGGGTAACTTGGAGAGGATCTGTTTCTGAACCTTGTCCTCTCACTACTGGGGTCCCTCAAGGTTCGGTCCTGGGTCCTCTCCTCTTTTCTTTGTACACCAACACTCTCGGCTCTGTCATTCACTCACATGGCTTTTCCTACCATAGCTATGCTGATGACACCCAACTAATCCTGTCTTTTCCCCGATCAGAAACACAGGTAGCAGCACGAATCTCTGCCTGTCTGACTGACATCTCTCAGTGGATGACCGCTCACCACCTGAAGATTAATCTTGACAAGACTGAAATACTTTTCCTTCCAGGGACAAACTCTCCCACCCATGACCTGACTATTAACTTTGACAACTCCGTGCTGACCCCCACTCAGACTGCTAGGAACCTGGGTGTGACACTCGACTGCCAACTCTCCCTTTCTGCCAACATTACTGCAACAACGCGGTCCTGTAGATTCATGCTTTACAACATCCGGAGAATACGCCCCCTTCTCACTCAGAAGGCGGTGCAGGTTCTGGTCCAGGCCCTGGTCATCTCACGCCTCGACTACTGTAACTCCCTCCTGGCAGGTCTACCTACTACTGCCATCCGACCTTTGCAGCTCATCCAGAATGCAGCAGCTCGACTGGTTTTTAACCAACCTAAATTCACTCGCACTACTCCGCTCCTCCGCTCCCTACACTGGCTACCAGTGGCTGCCCGCATCCGGTTCAAAACACTAGTACTCGCATACCATGCTGTAAACAGATCAGGTCCAGTTTACATCCAGGACATGGTCAAACACTACACACCAGCACGTTCACTCCGCTCTGCTTCAGCTAAACGACTCGTTCCTCCTTCACTGCGAGCTAAACACTCATCAAAATCACGACTGTTTGCTGTCCTAGCTCCTAAATGGTGGAATGAGCTCCCACTCGACATCCGGACATCTGAAAGTTTACACATCTTTCGCCGAAAACTAAAAACACACCTCTTCCGACTGTACCTTGAATAAAAAAAAAACTAAAACTAACCACTTTTGAAAACTAACACTTTGGTAGCACTAAAATGGCACTTACTTATAGCACTCTGTAGTTTTGCTTTATTTCGAAGAAATTTTACTGTCTTGATTCTTGTTGTTCTTGGTTTGTACCCTCAGGGTTGAATGCACTTATTGTAAGTCGCTTTGGATAAAAGCGTCAGCTAAATGAAATGTAATGTAATGTAATGTAATGAATGTGAATGGTTGTTTGCTCAAGTTAAAATCCTCACAGACAAACAAGTACTAGGAACTGTTCAATATTTTTTCTGTCTCAAACGATTCAGCAGTCATCAAAGCAGTTATCAATTTGTTTTGGTTCATCAACTGATTGGTGGAATCATATCTGGCGTTTCAGTTCTGACATTTGTTTCTATTTGCTCAGGCAAAATGGAAGTTTAATCCAACGTGTATCCTGAAGCCTCAAGATAAGGTTCTTTTTCATCTAGTATTGATTTAGATGACGATATTTATTGATAATTACTGCAGCTCATTTATTTACTCCCTTCATCTCCCCATTACATCTCATAATTATGGGCTGAGATGAGCTTTTACAGACAGATTTAACAAGCTTCTAAAATAAGAAGACAAACTGGCACATTTAGAAACTTGAATAATACAGTTCATATAATTTAAATTTTCACTTATTTTTTAACTTAATCCACTATTGTAAATTGAGTTACTGTGATCGTTGAGCAAGCTGGCACAAGAATTTCCTTCGGGATTAATAAAGTCTAATTTATCTTATCTGATCTTAAAGCCCATTTTCTGACATATTTCCAGCTGCAGGTGTGAGACGAGACATTTCACTGTGTGGTTGCCTACAGCTGTAGAACAGGAAGTGCATATGGAAGTATCAGGTTACACACCGCTCCTCATACAAATGAATCATCACTGTGGCCTGTTGTGTTGAGCGTGAAGCTCCAGGCCCTGCTGATTCACTAAAAAATACCCAGAATTTGTATCCTCCCTTCACATCAGATCAATAATGTAGAAAACAGTGAAGGAAATAAACTAGGCCAGTGGTTCTTAACCTTGGTTCGATCGAAGCCCAGGGGTTCGGTGAGTCACTCTCAGGGGTTCGGCAGGGGTCAAACACACACAGTATAGCCCGGTTCATACTAGCAATGTCTGGCCGTTTTTGTCGGCCGTCAAAAAATTGGCTGCCCACAATTTGGTAACACACATTTTTTTTTCGCCGTGTCAGATTGCAAACATTTTGTTGCTTAGTAAAAATGTGTTACACAAAAGAAATTCAGGCTACTCGTATTATTCGTGACGTCACACTCCGCAGTGATAAAGCTGTTTGCTACATTGCTTATCTTTGATATCTGTGTTGCTTGGTACGCTCAGTAGTCGACTTGTGGCTGTTGTGATTGTACGTCATTCAGCAGAGCCAGCTTCAACAGCAACTCTTCAGAACAACAACGCTCTCAACGTTTTGGTGTCACCAAATCGTACCACACCCCCTTATTGCCCTTGAGATACTCACACTGTTTGTTACAACGTATTTGTGCGAGAAATCCTTTTCGATAGTAGACATGAAAATTAAGAAAAGGAACAGACTTTGTTGCGAAAATGATATGAGAGTGGCACTTGCCAAGTAAATAGTCATTGAGTTATGTTTTTGTTGTTTTTTATGGTTGGTTTTGTTCTTTGAACACATTGATTTTGTGAGCAACTGATGCATGGTTCATTTTGTGCACTAACAAATTATATACCTATGTTTTGAAGAAATCATATTTTATTTTTCCAATTACGAAAGGTTCGGTGAATGCACTGATGAAGCTTGCAGGGTTCAGTACCTCCAATAAGGTTAAGAACCACTGAACTAGGCTATTTCCCAACTTATTATTGTCTTTAATGTCATAGGTAACACAAATCCACAATGCATTATATGGAAGGACACAGCTCTGTGCCCTCCCAGCGCCCACCGTCTAACAATAAAATCCATAATCCAAGAAAAACTGTTGCTCATGTTGTATATTACAACGAATTGGGACAAACCTCATAATTACAACTTGTATCTTTCTATTGCACAATTAGAAAAACAGACTTTTCTCTCATTCAATCGGTTTCTGTTCTTATTTCCAAAATGTATCCCCTGCTACTTCCTTGTGCTGCTGGGTGAACTTTGAACTTCCTCTACGGTGGTGCAATAAAAGTGAATCTTATTTTATCATCCAACTTTACGTATTTGTTTGGTGTTTTTGTTCAGCTGCAAACTTGGTAAACAATGACGGATCATGAGACGTAATGAATAATGTATAATCTGTGGCCTGTTTATTTGGGTCACAACCAGTTCCTGTTTCCTCCCATTGCCTTCACTGACACATGGTACATTTAACTCTGGCTTTGCTTTCACTTTTCCACACGTGGTAAACATCCATGAGGCTCATTTTGTTCCTGATCATCAATAGAAGTGTATCAGTGGCGGGTTACAGCAGAGATTCAGTTATTGAAAGTGTGTCCTGCAGTTTTTAAAGTTACACCTCATACAGAGTGACTCCTCGTCAGTGTTTGGTTTCAAACTGTCAGCTGACATTTCACATCATCTGTCTGGCATTCATCATTTGATCAACAGCTGACTTACCAGGTCACGCTGAGGGTCCAGGAGTCAGAATGAGGGTCTTCTCTGTGTGTGTGTCCGGCTGGGAGCAGTCAGTGGAGAGTGAAGCATGGTTCAGAGAAGACAACCTGCTCTGCTCTGCAGGCTGAGGAAGTTCAGCCCACTGGCCTCTGTCAGCAGACAAGTCCAAACATGTCATCTGTGTGGTTGCTATGATCAGCACTGGGCAGCTCTCCTGGTCCCTTAGCGACACCAAGAGGAGGTGTGGAGGAAAACTTATTAACCCTTTGCTTGAACCTTCCCACTCAATCCTATTCTTATAGTAGAAATATAAAGGAAAACAAGTGTTTTGATAACCATGTATGGGATTTGTAACAGAACATAGTCCTAAACGGTAGAAAATCAAGATCTGTGTATTATTCCCTGAAAAGTTAAAAAAAATCTTGGAACTGCACTTTAATCCAAATCTGAACTGAAGTGTGAGGAGCTCCTCCCAGGCCCGGACCACATCCCTCCATCAAGTTAGGAGAAAATTGGTTCTGTAGTTTTTGTGTAACAACATGTAAACCAACAAACAACTCCTGCCAAGGCCCAACAGACCCCTGAATAAACCACATTCAAATTCATTTGGATCTGCACCAAATTACACAGACTCACATATATCAGTCCCCTACACGTCTGACTTTTTCATCATGACTCATGCATTATTATCTAGAAAATAAATTAAATAAATGAAAAACACTCACAATATTAAAGAAAGTGAAAGAAAATTCCTTAGACAAAATTTCATGCACAATCCTGCTCACAAACAAACACACAGAAGAAACATAACCTCTTTGGCAGAGTTAATTAACCACTGATGTGACTCTACAGTCATTTAAGATTTAGTTTATCTTGAATATAGTTTATCTGTAAAGAAAAATAACATATTGTGTCATTACCAGGTTTATAATTTGCACTTTTTACACTCACTCTATATATTAATATTAATATTGTTTTCAAAGTGTTAAAGTTACAAAACAAACGACATTTCCTTCTTTGGTTTGTTATCTTTTCAACTTGATAAAAAAGGACAAACTTAACTTAGGAATGTAAGGATGAAGTAGAAGTGAAGGGTTTGATTGGTTAAATAAGGGTTGAAAAGAATGAAGAGTAGTATTGCTCAGAGAATCTGATTCACTGACCTGGACACACTAGTCTAAAGATATGAGGAGGACAAGTTTTCATATGGTATCAGTGATTTCTAGATCAAGGCCCCACAAGACAAAGCAACAGGCAAAGAGCACACTTTATGATAGTCAGAAGAATATGTTTAATAAAAATAATTAAACCTCAATTTCCTCTATAGAACTTCATAGAAAGTAATCCAATAAATTACAAATGACTTTTAAGACGTGTTTTCCTGCACTACATAAAGAATTATTTCGACTACACAGACCACAACTTGCAAATATTACAACTGTCCAATGAAAAAAAATTAAAATAATAACCAAGACAAAAAACTGACCAGGATGACATTTAGGCTATTATCAAGCTTGAAATAAAAAATACAAATCCCATGATGCTCGTCATCTCAGTGATTACATGTATGAAATCTGAACACAGACGTCCCTGTACAGCAGTAATGTGTTTCATCATTCCTCTTGCATATTGGTCATTGTTTACTTAAACTGGTTTTTGACGTAGGTTTAACACTGCTTCTCTAGCACTAGCAGTGCTTTGGGACACATAGAAAACAAAAGGAAATGAAACGAGCAACAGAAAAGTGAAGTCCAATCTTATGTCTACTTTTGTTTTTGTGCCATTTGTGTCCTAAAGAGGCTCAGCACAGTCGTCAATCCATCAACCCATCACTGTGGGCAGCAAAACATTAAAAGTCACCTAAAGCAGAAGAAGCAATGGCTGGGTGTTTGCTTAAGGGCACTACGAGTTTTAAGAGAGCAGAGGTGCAGATATACAAAATGACAGTGGCATGTAGAAGGTCTTTGCTTCCACATTTAGAAAAATACCGTACTGTTAGTATTAATACAACAAAAGATGCAATTACATTGCGAGCAAACCCATGATGAGCTCGCTATTTAAGAGGCGTACAAGAGAAACGCTTTAAAGCAACATCAGAACTCAGGCTTGTCTTCAGTCTCTCGGTACGTTCATGGTTTAACCCACTAATAGAGAACAATGCTACAGCAATACTAACCAGACTGTGTTAAACAGTGGCTTTCTGTAGCACAGGAGGAGCGCTCTGTCGCCCCCTCCTGTCCGATTAGAGACCTCATCCCAGAAAACACATGCAACTTATTAACAGTCACTGAGTAACAGCAGTCCTAGAGAAAATTACAAAAAGGTACTTCGGCTTGAGTGAACTCCAGTGTTACAGCTTAAATGAGCGCGTGCACAGATGATGGTGAAGCGTGCAGCACAGCTTGCTTGGACAGACAGACGATGGATGAGAGGGAGAGGGAGAGCGAGAGAGAGAGAGGTACAGGATAAGGGCACTTCTACAGCTAGCTGAAACTCCAGTCATCAGCAGAGCGGAGTAAAGGACAAAGTGAAAAACACAATGACAACAATGCTGCAAACTTTCTGCAACATAAGCTGCTATTATTGAGCCCTTCCTGAAATCAGCCCATCTGGCACTGTGTTCAATTTCAAGAGACGATGACAGTTTAGTACAATCTCAGGTAGGTGTTTGAACTATTCAGTGCTTGTGCCATGCATCTTCCATGGCAGACAGGTGGTCATGCAACACAAAATGTTTCGTCCGAATTTGTCGTGAGAAGAGTTGTGTTTTAAAAAGGTCAAGAACACTGGTGATGTGGTTCCACGAGTCTTACAGCTTACAAGCCGCCCTTCCTTGATGCACAACATTCAGACTGGAAAGTTATGGAAGCAGTAGTCACCAGGTGAGAGGTCCAGCCAAACTAAAGGACGTAATGGAAGCTCAAGAAAAATAAAGGAAAAGAAAAAGGAAAGAGAAACGGGCTCTGACACACACACAACCACACACACACACCCTCCAGCAGAGACAAGGACACGGTGGGAAAACACACACGCATGCACATGTATATTTTGCACAGTGAAGCCAATCCATTGAGCACAGTTGAGGTATAAGATGCAGTCAATACGCCGGGGCTGCAGTAATATCATCCGTGTCATAACGAGTCCAATACACAGAGAGCAGAACACTTTGTCAGGACCTCAGGGGGTCAAAGGGCAGTTTTTTTGGCACACAGTATAAAGGTTGTTTTCTTTCCCCACAGCTCCGAGAGTTTCTGACACTGTAAAAATAATAAATCAACAGATGTGCACGTGAACGTGCACGACGTCTACTGTGGGTAGTAGCTAAGGTGCGGCTTGGACATGTTGGAACATGTTTGTAAGGTAATGGTGACAATGATGTTTCTAAGATCACAAATCCATGTGAATAATGAACCGTCTTGAACGATTCAAACTCATGTTCTTCACTGAAAAATTAAGAATAATACTTCCCCCTCAAAGAGATATTAAAGAAGGGGCGTCAGCTAAGGGTAATTTTTTTCCATAATCACTGAGAAGAAATGTAGAAATGGCGTCTTC
This sequence comes from Limanda limanda, assembly GCF_963576545.1. Lineage (NCBI taxonomy): Eukaryota > Metazoa > Chordata > Actinopteri > Pleuronectiformes > Pleuronectidae > Limanda > Limanda limanda. The sequence continues at coordinate 13,579,347 of NC_083638.1, forward strand.
AGCGTGACGCGGAGCCACGTGACAGGAGAGGCTGCGCGACTTTGTGCACTGGGGTGGGAACATGGCAGACAAGATCATCTACAGCTTCAGTGACATTCATTAGCTGCCCAAGTTATTGCTGACATATCCAACGTATGATCTGCAAAGCATAAGTGTCAATGAACCTGTCCAAGTACTGAAATATTATTTACAAGAGAAACCAAAAGTGTTTGTCAAGTGTCGCTTCTCCCCCAAACCCACCCCCCAACAATCAAAATATATTAATAGCACAGCTCAAACGAGCGTGTTGATGTAGTTTCACTTTTTTAATAAAATTAAATCCTGACATAATTACAATAATGCCTTTTTTGTTGCAATTGTACATAATAATCGTGTGGTACAAGTTCACAGAGTTCAGAAATCTGCTAAAGTCCTGACATGCAAAATGTCTCAAAACAAGACTGTACCTTGTTAACAAACACTGAAATTTAATTTCAGTTCCTTTTAAGTCAGTTTTTTTTCTAAATTTTTTTAGGTTTTTGTCTTTATTACACAACATTTTTAGTTAGTTCTTGTATTTACACGTAAAGAAATCACAACAAGTGCTGGAAAATCCATATATATGTGAATATACTGTATGTATACATTTCTAGGCGATACATAAATAAATTTGTAATTATATACTCATAGATTCAGTCCACATCACTGGAGTCTGAATCATCCGAGGATGAGGAGGAGCTCCCAGACTCTGATGAAGATGTCTCGGCTTTACCCAAACCTCCGGGACCACTGTTTTCTTTCTGTTCTGCCTCCTCCTCCTCCTCATCCTCCTCCTCTTCGTCGTCGTCGTCATCATCATCCAACGCCTCGTTCCCGTCCTTTTCTGCTCCTGCTGGCCGTACTGTCTCCCGCATCGATGACTTGGAGGTTTTTGGCGGAGGAGGAAAAGGAGCAGGAGGAAGGGTGGGGTCAGTGTTAGAGCTCTGTGACTGTGTTGCAGACACAGGAAGGTTAAGGCCTGGAGTGAGAAGCATCCCTGGGTAAAGCATACTGGAGAGTAACAAGGGGTTAAGAGACAGTGGGTGACTGGAGGCTGCGGAGGCAGCTGAAGCACTTTGTGGGGCAGTGGCCGAGGAAGAGGAGTTGGACGCTGAGGAAGGAGTCGTGCTCAATCTCTCTGTCCTTTCTCCTTTGGTGTCTGAGGTGTGAGAAGGGGCTTTAGAGGCAGACGGCTCTCCCGCTGCTCCACTGGTGGTTCCCTTTGTCTTCTCCTCTGAGCCTCCTGCGCCCTCCTGAGCAGGCTTCCCAAGCATGCCGCTCATGCCAAGCAGGTTTGGCAGTCCGGCCATACCAGATAGCATCATTGGAAACATGGCGGCAAGGTTACTCGCGGCCAGGTTGCTTGCGTCGGATGGCAGCCCCATCAGGCCTGCGGTCAGCTGCAGGGATTGTAAACTCTGGAGGTTTTGCTGGAAGGCCTGCAGGCTGGTGAGGTCCATTCCGGAGAGGAGGCCATTGGCCAGCAGCGGATTCAGGCCGAGGGAGGAGGCTGCTGAGGGGGGTCCTCCTGCCGCCGCCGCCGCCTTCGCAAGAGGATTCTTGGGCCGACGTCCACGTCGACTCACCTCCTCAGGAACAATGGGTCCTGTCAGAATCCTGTCATACATACTCGCTGGGAGGTAACCCTGGAAGAAACATTGAATAAATGCTTGTTTAGCAGTTTCACAGCAGAGCAAAAAATGATTCTTCAACACTTCACAGTTCATGTAAAAACAGAAGGGGTAAACATAGACTGATGAGCCAAATTATAATGAGCAGCATGGACACTGTAGGCGTCGCTGAAACCTAATCTACTATAAAGCTAGTGCACTCGCACTTTACACTAATTCTTCACCCATTTATTAACCTCTCAGCATATTATACAATTACTAATCTACTGCCTTCAAAATGATCATGATGTTAAATCAACACCTCTCTAAAAACAGAATTATGAATCCATTAAGTATGATTTACTGCTGTATTCAACTGAGTGTATTATTGACTCCTTTCAAAATGGCCATCCTTGCTAACACAGCTTCAGTTTCTATATGGTGGACGTGCTGCTGTTTGACTCACCGACTGTTTGACCACATCTCCCCATTCAGGTGGAACTCCGTACTCTGGGTTCTCCTGAAGGAACCTGCACAGATCCTTCAGAGGAGGAGCAAAGGCTCCACCAACCTACAGGGAAGACGAATTGAGCTGCATGATACAAACTGCATGATACACAGATTTATGAAGTACACAGTTGTATCAGATGCATAGAGTACTCTTTTCTCTTATTATTCAGTTTGGTTAACAAATCAAATGTTACTTCCCTTGTGTTCTTGTTTGTAAACTGTCCTTTTTATGGATGATTAGACTATGGTAAGGACTGCAGACATATATCTGCCAAGTATCTGATTGATATTATAGAAGGAACTGTCCTTCATTTGTACATTTGTAAGAGAGCATGTAATGTCTAGTCATAAGTCATTAGTCATAAATCAGCTTTTGAAAGGATGATTCAGATTTGTTATGATTTTTAAATTCCGGTAAAATAACAAGGGATTATTACAGCCTCTCCTCAACATAAATCATTGTAATTCACTTTTTTAAAGATAATATTTAAAAACCCAATCAAATCCACACACAAACCCACCTTGCGAGCATTTCTCCTGTTGATGATTTGGACTCGTTCCTCTCCTGTTAGGCTGTTGACGTCGATCTTGTTTGGATTCCTACAGCGGTGCCTCTTCTGCTTGGGCCGACCGTCCTGGAAGTGGAACTGCATTTGCATCTTATTAACCCCCTGGATATAGAAGAGTTAAAAAATGTAAATGTCTAGTCGTAGGTTGTTTCTACATAAAATAAGTATTAGTTTAATAGTCTTCCTCTGACATTTTTCTATACCTCCATCTTTAAGAACAATATGTTAGTACAATACATATTGATTGAGAGGACAGAAAAAAATACTCACAGGAATATAAGCTCCGGTATCTGCTACAAAGCCTGGGTGCTCTTGCATCCACTGTTCAAGATCTTTCCTCCTGGGGGCGTCGTCCCCAGCAAGGCGGGTGCCATCTTTGAGGTTGATGACTGGGACCCTGCTCTCTGTGTCTGCAGGGACCTGACTGGAGCTCTGGCTGTAGCTTGGTGCACTAGTCGTCCCAGTGCCAAGCTGGCCGATACCACCCCAACCTGGAGGTACCTGGAGATAGATGGACACAGTGTTTTACATTTAGAATACTTTTACTACAGATCAAACATTATAGACAGAGCAAGCTAAATATTTGCGCAGCTTTCTTGTGACAATATACCAGCATTACACAACTGTGCTCGTCTTTCTGCAAAAACTCTTTACCTGATCAGGAACAGAGGGAACTTTGCTCCTGTTCATGAAGAGCAGGTCCATGCCCTCTACGTTCTTCCTCCTTCCCCTTCGCTTCTTGACCACGGGTTGGCCGTCCAGTCCTCCGTTCAGCCTCATCTGACCAGTAAGAGCTGGAGGTGCTGCAAGAGAACCAGTCCGTTAGCTATGAACTACTGTGTCAAACAAGTAAACTTTAAATGAAAAAAAAATTGGAGAAGCATCTGTTACATCACAACCAGATTTGTTTACCTCTGGTTACTAGAAAAAAATGGAAACTCTCCTTATCCACTCACCACTAAGCAGAGTCCAAAAAACACTTTTGGAAAATAAAACAACAGAAAAAAACAACAGCATGCCTCCATTCTGCTTGTGTTGTGTCATCCAATTGAAAGAAGTGGCATCATTTACACCGTGTTGTAAGCCTAAATGTCCTTTGATATCCGCCTCGGAGGCATGTTACGCTTTTTTCCAAATTGTTTGGAAAATTGTTTGTTGACTATCCCTTTAAGTCACCAAAAATTACATGTTGCTGTCATCTAGTGGTGGTAAAGTACAGGGGAGATCTCAAAGCAAGGCATATGCATGGGTTTTGGGGTAGTATCTGTATTTCGAATGGACGCACCAGTCTGGAAGCTGCACTGAGGCTTGGTGATATCAGCCAGCCCTGTGTCCGAGGCGCTCTGCAGGTCATGAAGGCGAGCCAGGTACTGCTGCTGGGCCTGAGGGCCATCCTCGGACTCCAGGGGCCTCTTGAGAGGTAGACCCTGTTTCTGGAAGGTCAACTTCAGACCTCCCTCCTGCTGTGGACAGACAAAAAAAAAGTGTGAGACTAGGGTAGGAAAAAACGGTGAAGGAAAGAAAAAGGTTTATAAAGAGGTAAAACGTTACCCTTATTCATTTTAATCTTTGTCAGACTGTTTATTACACGATGAAGCTCGCTCTGCCTGTTTGTTTATCCACTAATTATCATCAAGTTACTTCAATTTAGAAAAAAATGATCATGTACATTTGTAAGAAATTTGTTTATATTTACAGCAAATATTGTTCATGCATTTTCTTGTTAGTAGTATTGGGACAAATAAACACACAGTGGGTAGTGGCTAGCAGGGCGGTGGGTGAGTCTGTTCGTAATTTGTACTGGGAAGCCATGCCAGAGAGAAAGATGCTGTTTGCATATACAGTCCAGATTGTAAAGGAAACAAGCAGCAGGTGTTTGAGGATCTATGGTGGTAGAAAACATACAATTTAAGAAAATATCATTATCGAAAAAACAACATTTAAGCGGAGGAATAAATTAAAGCGAGCCCGCCGAGTTAATTGCCACGTTGCAGCATATTAGAAGACACACACAGCGAAGGTTTATGTTTCAGTTACATCATAAGCAATACCCCTTTAGCCTAGAGAGGCGTCAAACTGCACCTTATTATATTCTCCCGACTGAGTGATTTGTCCTGATGTAATCATAGCTTCCGAGCCCAATTCATATCGAGTGTGTGGGAAAAGAGATGGAGGCTGCTATTAAATTAATCTCTTCTCCTGCCCGGCAGCTGAAACCACTAATCATACCCAAAGGAAAGACGGAAGAAGAGAACCAGAGCAACATGCTGAACGCGGCAGCTAACACCAGCCATGGCAGCAGAAGTGGTAGGGTCCTACGATTAGGGCGAAGCGGAGGGAGGAGGGAAGGAAGTGGAGAAATCAACATACATCGTTGAGTTTTACTGAGAACTCCTTGTTTTCTGCAACATGCTTGGTCACCTTTGACCCCTGTGGTGAGGCAGAGGGGTCCTCGCACAGGCTGTTGGCGTTGTCCAGCAGCTTGGTGGTGTAGAAGGAGGCCACGGCGCCTCCAGGCTCATATACCCGCCGTGTACCCGGCCACTTGCCCTTCAGCACTGCCTGGCAGATGCTGTCTAGGCGGTTGATAATCACACGATCCTAAAAACATTAAACATTTTAATAAATAAAAAAAAGTAATGACAGCACAGATGACCCACAAATTCAAACACTGATTTCCCCATTGCCCACATCCTATATTAATAATAACACTGATAATATAATATATATAGAAGGGTGCTTTACCGGATAGAATTTTAAAACTGAAGGCAAAATAAACAAGATAAAATAACACATAATATAATTATTAAAAAAGACGGTAAGATCAGAACTAGGGGACTGCACACCTACAAAAATGTGTCTTAAGGAGATGTTTAAAAGAGGATGAGGAGTTTGCCAGACAGATCTCATCAGGTTGATTTAAACAAAAAGCCTTGAAAAAAAAAAAGTCACCTGTGGAATGGTGAGTTGGGCCTTCACTGAGGACCTCAGGTTAATCGGGCACATATGGTGTTAAAATATCCTATATGTACTGAGGTGCAAGTCAGTCTTCAGCTTATTTTCTTAATTTAAATCATGAAAACACGAATCACGTTGTATCTGATGATCAGGTGAATAACGACTATGAAGATCCACAGGTGCAGTGCTGTTGACCACACTGATTCTGTTCAGTAATGTTTAAAATGGTCTTTGAGTTTAGATTCTTTACAAGTCAGTCACTGTCTTCATATATCACATGTTGAGTTCATTACCTTTGGCCAGTAGGATGCAGCGAGCATGTATCCTCCTCCCTGGAAAGGATGCGAGGCGTTGTGGTTGATTCCATTCTCAGCCACATGAATGTCCTGTGTTTCATCCTGGGTTGTGCTCAGTGATGCCACGCTGTCCTCATCAAAGCCCTTTACACTTGTTGGTACAGGCACTGACAACGTGACAAGAGAGAGAGACAGAAATTTATATCTAATACTGTATGATATTATTGTATAATAATTCAATTTGAATAATTACTTAATAATAATTACAAAATCCAATACAATTGAAGTATATGTTGACCAATTCTTCAAATGTAAAAAACCTGAATAAAAATTCTTCTTCAATTGTATTGGATTTGGCTGCAACACTGATCACCCCTGAAACTCCTTAAGTGTTTTGTGGACTCCAACACTTCACCCACCCCTCCATCGGCAAATTGGGGAGTAGATAATTAATTTAAATTTTTGGGTGAACTATCCCTTCGAGTACTCACCCTTCTTCTTTCCTTCCTCTCCTTCACTTTCGCTGTCATCAGAAGATGATGATGAGGAGGAGGACGTTGATGAAGAGCCAGAGGAGCAAGATGAAGAAGAGGAGGAGCTGGAACCGGAATGTGACGAGGAAGAAGAGGAAGATGATGAAGAGGAGGAGCGGGATGAAGAGTTTGAAGAGGAGCCATCTGAGTTCGACTCTGAGCCACGCCTGGTCTCCCGACGGCTTCTCTTGCTGGCCTTCTTGGGTTTCCTCTCTGAGGAGTTGGGTGTGAGAGGTTTGGTTCGTGCTGCCACCATCTGCGTCGTCTCCTTGTCCCTCGTCTCTAGAACAGGCTTCTCTTCGAGACCTGTGGGAGTAGGTGGTGCTTGACGAGGGCTCCAGCTCTCGGCCGGTTTCTGCCTGCTCTCCTCCCCCTCTGAGGTGGGTTCCAATTTGGGCACAAGCCCACAGGACTCTGTGTCTCTCTGGGCCACCAGAGGCAGCGGAGAGCCTGTCAACGCCGAGCTGGGGGCCTGGTGCTGAGTGTGGAGGAGTGGTGTGGATGTGTGTGATTGCTGCTGTGCAGTTTTAGTTTGGCTGTAGTTGCGTTGGGCAGCCATGAAGCTGAGCTCAGGGTCTCTCAGAATGTGGTAGTCTGTGCGACTCACGCCGTGCTTGGCCGCCCCAATAAGCAGATCACGGTCATGGGTACCAGCTTCCCACCAGACGGGTAAGTCAGAGCTCATCTGGCACAGCAAGAGGCGCTCAAAAAGTAATGTATGTCGAAGGACTTGTTCCCTCACCTGGCGAAGCAGCTCTACTCTGTACAGGGTGCGAGACGCTCGCTCCTCTGTGATGGGCTGGATGTTGAGAGACGGGTCAACCGCAGAGTCTAAAACAAGGAGGGAGACGCAGCGGTAAGAGTCGGTGTGTGAGAAGAAATGAAGACAGCTTTACAGGCACAACTCACAGACCTGTTTTTGACAGGAGTTTAAACATCACACTGTTTGTCTTTCCACTAATGATTAACCTTATCAACCCCTCTACCTCAGCACTGCTGAGCCAGCTTGTTTACCAGGGAGCTACTGACCTCTCTAAACTATCTACAACCAAGAGCACATGTAGTACAAGACTTCCTGAAGCAATGTTAACAGACCACTTCTTGAGTAAAGTGTTTCATTGACTTCAGGCAACGCATAATACACAATGCTATAAATACAGTAGGTATTGAAACAGAGACTTGCTATCAAACAAGCCCTTGGGCAAAATAATTAAGTTATCGGTTCTGTAATTGGTACTGGGGATTTTTGTGCTTACTATTGATAATTTCTTACTACAAATGAATGTGTCCTTTTCTTTAATTTCTTGATGTGATAAGAATATTGTTTAACGTTCCAGATGGATAAGCAGCATCGGTAAGAGTAGTAGTATAGTTAAAATCTTAATGATACCATCCCTTAATATAAATTGGCTAACATCCACATTTATTTCTTTGTCAAAAAGGGAGTTGGACAGGCATAATTTTTGTAATCATCAAAATGTCAAAAGTATAATGGTCTTCTGAGAGTCCATAATTATTAATTTGATGTAAAGAAATAAAAACTGAGGATTTCAGTTAATGTGTGTGTAAGCAAAAGGTCCACTGACCTCCTTCCTTGGGTGGCAGGCGGCACACCCGTCGGCTCATGGCGGTGAAAGCACACAGGTATTTCTGCAGGCTCTCGTCAGTCTTCTTGTGCAGCCGAGCCATGGCCCTGAACTTGGTCCAGTCGAAGCAGCCGAGGGTTGGATCGAAAACAACACCGAAAGTGGAAACTACTCTGTAGAAGTCAGCTTCTTCTCGCCTGGTCCACCTGAGAAATAAGGACAATTTACATTGTAAAAACGTTTCACACAGAAAGTCAAACACACTACAAAATTTCTAGTCAAAACGGCAAGAGTTACATTTTATTGCTCAGCTTATTGTTGATCTGATCTGAAGGTTTTACCTTTGTTGGCGTTCTATCTTAGCAGCCATCTTGGGGTTGAGGGTGTCGTTGAGTGTGGGGGGCAGCGGGCAGAGCGGAGCAGACAGCATCATGGGCTGCTGGGATTGAGACTGAGACTGGTGGATGTGGAGGATTTGCCGACTTTTGGTGTATCGCTGGGAGGCTGTGATCAGACGCCTCAGCCTGGCTGTCAACACCGAGGACGAGGGCCAGTAGCCGGTTTCACCTTCTCTCACTGGAACTGCATCTGGATCTGGGTAATATACAATACACATTCAAATACAGATAAACTCACAGTATGGAGTATTGCCAGGTTTCAGTAAATATATCGTGTTGAATTTCTGCTGGTTAATCACCATTTAATTACACATACTTCAAATTTTATAAATATTTCTCTGGCGTGTCTAATATCTAATACTCACCTCCGGGATTGTCAGTGACAACCAAGTCTCCAGGAGAAGAGGCGTCATCCTGCATGAGAAGACAGTTCATTTTAGAGAAGGACAGTTCCAGAACATCATATTTAAATAAGTATAAGAAATGTGATGGTTAATCACAAACGATCAATTTTACAGGGAATATCTTCCTCAACTCAATAGTTCTTTCTTCTTGAACATGCTCCTTCACTTCTTGTGGTCTTACCTCCATATCGTCCTTCAGTAGAGCAGGAGCAGGCTTGTATTCTGGATCATCCACATCCCTAAACAAGAACAGGTAAGGTTTTTATCATTTCCGCAGCAGACAATCTTCACTGAAACAATTTAAATAATATATCTTTAAGCTAAACATGTTAAAAAAAAAGATCCATTTAATGTTTTTGTGGGCCTGGTGTTATGTACCCACCCATCCATAAAATCATTGCCTCTCTGTTCGGCAGCGATGGCCTTCTCATCCGGTCGCCCCGCACGGTCTAGAAAGCACAGTGTAGGGTCTGCACGAATAGTGTTGTACTTCTCATAACCTGAGAGCACACAGGAGGAAAAGCAAACAGTGACATAAGCAAAAGATAATACACGGAAACTCTTAGATAAAGACAGATAAACACCAGACAACATACAAAAGCTGGTTGATTTCCCACACAATCATTTGGTATCAATAGAAAACACTAAAACACAGCAGTAAGTGGCAACAATTTAAATAATTAGTCATTAACCATAAATACTGGGACTGTCACACAGGCTTGTTAATGATTAGTGTCAAATGCAGACTCTTCCATATCTGTACAACACTTTGAAAGTAGAGTAGAAACAAGGTGAGTTGTATTCAAATAACCAAATTTCTAAAAACAAGTCACAGCAGGAGCTGAAGTTTCTCACCATGCTTATGTATACCCAGGAGTAGACATTTGTCGGAGATGGCATCCCACCACAGGGCTGGCAGATCTGAATGGTCGGGCTCTGGCACCCAAATCTTTATCTCACTGAGGAGGAGAGTTGGACAGATGTTATGTGGGATCATTTTAATTGATTTTATTCATTTACTGATATCCAACAACCTGGCATAGTTCCTGTCTCTCTGCAATTGAACTGTGGCAGGAAGCAACTGATCTCAGGACCCAAAGCTCTGCAGAGTTTATTTCGCTTTGACTTCGAATGGGTAAATATTGTAAAAAGGTCTTTACATGTAATACCATATATGTCCGTTCCTATTTTAAAGGATTTTTATTTTCATTGTGAAACAACAAACTGAGAACTGTAAACCAATTTATAAAAACTGATCTAGATAGTGTTTTCCTCTTAATCAGTAGTTTTGACAAATCGAAAGTGTTGTACTACAGAAGACAGAAAATAAATTCCATCTTCCACCAGCAGGTGGAGCCCTAGGACCTTCTTATTCATTTAGCTGCTCTGCTGTTTCTTCCTTCAACAGGTTGATACCATATGCTAATGACGGCAATTTTAACTCCAGAAAAACATAGTAAGACAATTAGTTCACCTCGATATGGAAACTCAACTCTTTGTGTTTATAAAATTATTAAAGCTGCTAAATCCATCTGTCCTCCCTGACTTTTATGAATCTGCTTTTCTTGTATCTGAGCATTTCCATAACCGTACTTTGCAGAGTGTTAGGTATCGTGTACCATGCTCTGGTAATTGTTATATTTGTTCAATTAAATAATTTAGAATTTAAGATCCCTGAGGCTTGAAAGTTGTATAAAAGTATAAAAAGAGGATGAACATGTAAAGTAAGTAAGTCAATGTGAATAAGGTCAAAGTTGAGCTCACCTGGAGTCCACGCCGTCCAGCACATTCTGGGCCTGGCTTCCTATCACCTCTTGTTTCAGGTAGTAGAGCATTCTGACCCTGAGCAGCACCCTGCACAGACAAAACCCAGCGGTCACAACAAAGCCAACAACAAACGCTGAGTGAGCAGAACCCTCAAACAAAACACACACAGAGCTCACACACAACCTGTTGAACACAATCCAAATGAGTGAAATGTGGTATAATCCAGCTGAAATTCTAAAATCTTACTGTATAAATCTGTCATTTCACTCCTGTACACTACAGCAATGACACACACTCTTTTGAATATATTTATATCATAACATATATATCATATATTCAAATAGTACAGAGAATGACGCAGAGCAGAGAACAGCTATATATATATCATTAGTTGTGCAGCCCACAAAGCAGGACACACACTGCCTAACTCGGGCTGATTGACAAGTATACAATCAATTACCTTGGTGACTTATTGTATCGACATCATTGTATGGTGACGTCACAGTGAGTCACAAGCAGCTCCCCAGCCATGGCTCTTAGGGCGAACACACACACTCACACATGCACACGAGTCTTTCTCCACTCGTCATATGTCTGTGCTCTGGCAGTAGATGAAGGCTGGGAAGTCGAGGCTGACAAGGTAGAGGGAGGGTGACTCACCAGGGAGACATTAGCTCTGTGATGCATGATCACACATCCCAGCCAGTAGGTTTTGAGCACAGACGCAGCAAAGTGGTGGCAACCTCCCTGCGATGATGTTCCAGGCTATAACGTCTGACATGCCTCGAGATTTCGCTTAATGTTGAAAGCGTTCTGTGTAATCATTTTGTATGAACACAAAACGATTTTTAAATTCCATGGTGTAATGTCTGCCGTTGGGAAAAAAAAACGTGGCGCAGAGCTTTACGGATTTCTGGCATAAAAACAGTAAATTTCCTGCAGAGTGTTCTTATTGCTATGGGGCTATTAATTGTCCTACAATTACAGAAGACTTTATAGAATGGCTGCATCTCAGAGGATGTGTGACATTGTCAGATGAGCAAGGGGATTAAGGAAAGATTCAGACAGGAACATAATAATAAAGCTATCAGATTAAAACATGACATTTTTTAACAAGTCAATGCATATTACACATACAAAATAATAATTTGTCAAATACATTCCCATTCTTATTATTACTGATGTTTCTTGACTAAGCCTGCCTGTTTGGAATGGACTGTTTACTTGTCCCGTGTTAAAGCTCCGGAACCACTCCAGAATTATTCCAAATCATTAGTGTGTCCAGAAACAGGAAGTGATTCTATAATTGTTGCTGCTATGAGGGAGATCAGCACCTGCAACACTCATGAATATCCGGGTAAGTCCAATATGGTAAAAAAAAAGTTCTGCCTGTGATTTTGACCCGTAGTTTGACCTAGCTGCCAACTGCTGCTGTAGTTTATCAGAGAATGTAGAAGAAGGCATGTTCAACCGGATCCACAGACTGAGGGCATGCTGCCCGTCCCCACTGGCTGCAAGACACCAGTCACCTGTTTATTCAGATTTTATTAATATTGAACGTACCCTGTGTCCAAATCACACTAAATTTGACACAGCTCTTCACTGGACTAATGACAATACACATGGTAAGTGCAAACCTGATAAGATGAATTCACGATGTATGCGCTCCATAGAAAGACAGACGTTTGTGGAACACATTTGTCCAGTACATGCTGCCTGACTACTGATGCCTGAAACTTTCATGTTACATTGAATAGAATAAAAACCAGAAGGCTGAATAATCACCTCTCTCTGTAAACTCTGATACTTTGAACCTCTTTGTATTTGCTCTACTTCAAAATAAATAATTTTTAAGGCTACCATATTCATCCATCATTGCACGTGGACCTGAGAACTCTCCTGCCAAGGCTTCTCTACAATGCAGCTCTTCTTTCAAGAGCACTGAAAAAAAAAAAAACGTACTGCTACACTTAAATATAGAGAAGCAGGCGCCCCATCTTTCTTCTGGTGTAACTCAGCTGAATATTGTTATAAATGATCTCCACATCCTTCCCTGATTCTCTGACAGGACCAGGAAAAAACAATGCAAGGCTCTGAGGTCTGTCTGTCTGTCGGAGTGATGGATGTCTGTGGTGACCGGTCTGGACTAGCAGCATTGGTAAATCAAAGTGTCGAACTTCCTCCCTCTCCCTTCTACACCCCTTCATCCTCCTGTGGGCCCGGACCCGCCCAGGAGCAGCTGCCGCTTCCTCCCGCCTGTCAGCACGGCACTTCATCATCACTCTCTCCGTGCCTTTTGTTTGTCAGTGTCTGTGGGAGTGTGATGTAGTTCACTTAAAAAGAGAGAGAGAGCCTGTGGAGGATCCCAGAACAGTCACACACAATCTTTTAGCTGCAAACACGGCAAGTATGCATGATATGAGCGGCATGCAGAAAATCCATCGTGGCCTGTTCACAGAAGACAACCAATGAAGCAGGGAGATACTGAGCCAAATACCTAATTCTCATTTAGAATGCATAAACATTTTGAGTACTTTCTCAAAGCTCTATCTTGTCTGATAAAATCATCAGTCGTATATCTTTGTAGTGTACTAGACGCTGATATTTGTATTTAAAAAGCACAGGCAAAGTGCTTGTAAACTAAGAAGACTCATGAAAATCAGAGTTTTCAACCTTTTAGTTTTATTCTTTCACACATCTGGACACTATCAGGATATTTCCGCAATACTTCCTATGGTTTCCACTCCTGCGTGAGACCCTCATTCCTGCATTGATTGCATGATAAGGAAGCTAGTGAATGCCCCATCGCACACGGCCCACCCAACCAGTCACATTCCAGGTCCTCCAAGTGAAAATGCAGAGGTCAGCAAACAGCACTGACTGCGTGTCCCTGTCTGCCCAGCTTGTCACATATTGGACAATCCCTGGATTCAGCACAACTGCACCATAACACAATGGGGAACTTTCTATGGAAGCTGCAGCACTCTGTGGCCAAAAGCCTTATGGACACAACCCCCACCCTTAAAAAAAAGGAAAGAAGCCATCTATTAAGCTGTATTTCTCAACAGCCCATGTTTTGATAGCAGTTATCTTTTTTTCTCCTCTGTCTGTAAATAAGAGAGATCTATGATGGCCATTAGCCGGGCTGAAGTCTCATTAAGATTTGTATCAGTCAGCTGGTCAAGATGTGATGCACGTCCGGTAATGAATCAGTAAACTGTCGCCTCCAATAGACGATTTAGTACCTCCTAATTACTGTGGCTTGGAGGTGCCGCAGTTTTAAATTTGAGCCATGTGCAAATTGTATTTTCATACACTTAGGCTTCATTCTATTAAAAACAAAGAGATACAATATGTGCCATGAGAGAATAATAAGCACCTGCCCTTCGCTGTAACAGCCTGAATGTTCACACACTGGCGCAAGAACACACACGGCCTCAACCGCACGAGATACAACAACCCAACAGCAGAGCACCATGTGAGCTGTAAGCAAGTTAAAGAATAAAAAAAACAACTGCCACTTTAATCTGATAACACTACTGAGGATGGTTGAGAGTTGTATAAAGAGTTGTTACTTATAATTTGTAGAAATGTCTATAAAAAGTGCTACACATGGTGTGAATGATGAAAGGTGTCACATTGTGTGTGCAGCATGATCTAGAGTAGCACTCAGTACAGCAAGTACCTCAGCAAAGGCCCAACAGTCCCTTTAAATTCAATCAAGCTGCACCAAATGCCACGTACTAAAGAGAAAACACTGAAGATGTTGGAAGACACCCTATATCATCATGTAAAAGTGAAGAAAAAAAAGTCACACCCCGTTTCGGATCCACACCAGCATTTTATGGGTTCTTTCCTGACCCATACCACATCCATCTCTCAGATTTGTGGTGGTCTCTCCAGTTGGTGGGAACAGTGGTGAAAACATAGCCCCTTAGCGGAGGTAACAAAGAGGCATCAGGAAACACTTACTTGTTGCAGTGGTGTTTGAGGTGTTTCTTGTAGCCATCGTCCTGCAGCATGTGCTCCGGGTTGTGTTTCCTGAGCCACTCTGCTTTGTGGATGTCAAAAGCACTTGACTGTGTCTTCATCTTCTTTCCCTTTCTGCCCCGGGGGACTGGGGCAGATAAACCTAGTGGAAGAAGAAGAGGTAGAAAGTCAAAGGTGCACTATAGAAATTGTCGTAACATCCTAATCCCTATTTGGTTCAGTCTATAACTATAAAGACAGTTAACTGATAGGTTTAAGTCCCAAGACTCACCGAGGTGATTCTGCAGCTCCTTGGTTTGTCCATCCTCAGTCGGAGCAATCAGGTCCCACATGAAGCTTTTGATTTTGTCATCTCCACGGTAATGGACCAGGCAGTATGCCAGTAGAGCCCTGCAGATCGACTCTACATCCCGGTCTGTTAACTGCTTCTTAAAACGCCCATGGTTAAGAATGTCCTTCCATCGACCCCACCTTGAAACAAAATGCAAAATTTAGACGAAGTAACACTTGTTTGAGTACACTAAGAGCTTTCATTGTGAAATTCTATTCAATTCAATGCATCTTGGCACATGAATAAAAATAAAACAATAACTGAAAACTTAAAGGTCACTGCGATGTGATCTTTTTCATTGTTTTCTTTCTTTATTATTTCTTTCAATATTTTTTTCCCTTTTAGCTGAGCACAAATGAACAGCCTTTTACTGTGTTTTATAGTGTTAGTTGTCATTGTTGTATTGGATGTTTGTCAGCGCAGTGTCTATATTTTGTTTCTGGTATTCTTTTCCAAAACCTTTGCTTTTGGTTGAATTGGATTTTAGGGACATACAAAGTGGAATATTTATTTCCTGTATTATTTAACATTCACTTTGTTTATCATCACCACACCTTCTACTTATTCAAATCTTCTTACCCGTATACAAGCAGGTTCTTCTCTACTCTGAAACACTCTGTGCGCCCGTAGCTGTTGAGTCGGTCATGGTTTCGCCGGAGCTTCGGTTTGGTTTCGTCACTGTCGCTCTCGCCCTCTGAAAGCTCCGCCAACTCATCCTTGGTGGCGCTGAAAGGCCTCGTCTGTTTTCTGACCCGAGGAGTATCGATCACCAAACTATTCTGTAGAGATAGAAATGGGAGGGTAAACAGGATTTCAGCAAAGATGATTTGGATGAGGTATTTCTTTGCAAGATGCAACATCTTTTTGTGCATAGTCTTAATTATCCTTTCTATAATATTCTGTAGACTGTATCATTTGTGTTGATGGTCCTTACCCTGCCATTGACCATGTCCATATCGAGGTCGGCCTTTTGGGCCCACTTGTCCCAGAAGTTGGGGTCATCCAGAGAAATGTCTGTGCGGTTTCCAGATGCCACAAAACTGGCCTGAAAGCAAACATCATAATCAGATCAATCATCAGATTTTCAGATTCTCGTTTATTTGTTTCATGTCTAAAATATTAAACAGCTTGAAATTTGTAAATTACACATCAAATTAAGCTCAAATTTACATGCCTTGTCTTAATATAGTATTATTTAACCATTTCATTCACCTTAGCAAAGGTGGAGCCTCGTCCTTCAGACTCTATGGTGATGGTCTTTGTCCTGCGTTGGAGGATCTGGTCGATGTCCTCCTCGCAGAATTTGGCCCCTTCATCCTCGTCATCCATGATGGCCCCGTAAGCACCACGTCGCAAGAGATCCTCGATCTCCTTCTTAGACAGCTGCTGCTGCACTGCCTGGGAGACAAAGGAGCGAGGACGAACAGTTAGGATCAAGAAACCATATCCAATAAATAAAAATAAACGATACTGGAGAAAAATATTGATAGAAATAGAACAGCGTGGATCATAATACTACACACTCCTGTGAAACAAAGCCTGTTTAATGTACACAGACACACTGGATTATAAAAATTGTATAAGCAGCCACGTATAAAAACTAAGCAGCTTTTTAGTATGCAATGATGTTCAGTCAGACCAGATGGGCAAACCTGCTAACAGCTCAACCGCCTTATAGTTCAGATAATTCTCAGAAGGGATCAGACGCAGCTAAGTAGCCCCCTACACACTTTACACACTCCCTCAAAAAAAGAGATGAGACTAATCGGATTGGGTGCATTTCAAGTGAAAATTGTCTAAATTGAGCTCCAAGTTTTTGGGGGTTTTATCAGCTGTGTCTTTGCTTGGCGTCCTGTTTTTATCTGCCATCTGTTACAGTGACGCTCCGATGTCATCAAAAGAAACAGTCGACTTTTATTTTGTTGAAAAGACAAATGGACGGAAAAAAAACTCAATGTTTTGTTCATCATTTTCACAAATTTAATTCAATTTAGATTCATTGAATTTTAGTATTAGAGATTTACTTCTTTGATTTTACTAGTAATTGTGTGATGACTGTTAAATCCAATCCAGGAGTCCAGGTACACCAAGTAAAAAACATGGATAGTAAAATGAGTGTTAAGTTTTGTCTCAATAAAAAAATGTGTAAATGATTATCCCAGTGCAGCACCAGTTCGTGGAATAGTTTGATAACAAACTATTTCAGTACAAGACCACTTTTGCGAATAACGAAATTAGATGAGCTTAATTTAAATGCTCCGTTTCAAATCATTTGTGGAAGCCTAAAAAATGACTTACCCCTCCCCCAGCACCTCCTCCTCCAAGGCTGTTGTCTCGACCACTCATGCTCTGCAGCACTGCTTTGTCCAAGCCAAGTTTGAGGCTGGCACGATCAAACATTTCCCGCTCGTATGAGTTCCTGGTGATCAGGCGATACACCTTCACCGCCTTGTTCTGACCAATTCGGTGGCAGCGAGCCTGGGCCTGTGGGGGATTGAAAGTTAATTGTAAATGCTATTGAATGAGTAGTATGTCAGACACAGTATCTTTCACTTTCTGTAGGTACAAGTCTTGCTGCCAGGTAATAATACTACTGTTAAGTGAGTGTCATGTGTCTCTCTCGTACCTGCAGGTCGTTCTGTGGGTTCCAGTCAGAGTCAAAAATGATACAGGTGTCTGCTGCCGTGAGGTTGATTCCCAAGCCACCAGCCCGTGTACACAGTAAGAAAACGAAGCGGTCCGAGTCGGGCTTACTGAAGCGGTCGATGGCAGCCTGCCGCAGATTCCCACGCACACGTCCATCTATCCGCTCATATAGGTACCTACAAGACAGAGATGACCCATGATCCCACCATTACAGCCATGGCACTTATGGACTCCCATCAACACCTGGGAAACGACATCCTGAAGGATAAACCTGTTCCTATAAGTAGCGGTTATGCCTTTTTATCGTTGTGTCCACTTTCCACTCCCACAATGTGACCCTTCCTGCCCTCCCCAGGGTATTCCACTTCAACTCAGAAGAAACCTTACAGAAACACTCTCCTGTCTACTGCGGTGAAGCCCTGAGGGCTTCTGAACCCTGCTGCTGAACCCTGACTGAGGTCTGCGCTGTGCAGCATCTCACATGTTTACAATAGTTTACAGTTGGCTCCTGATGCTAGTGGGAAGCCAGGAGAGAAAGAGAGAGAGAGAGAGAGAGAGAGAGAGAGAGAGAGAGAGAGACAGAGACAGAGAGATAGAAACAGAGAGAGACATGAGAGCAACAAAAGGACCTTCATAGACAAAGATCCAAAAAAATAAGAACTCAGGAGACTTGAGACTAAAAATAAAGACAAAGATGATAACCAGAAACCAACACTCCTGTAGTATTAACAATTCAAAATAAAACTTCTCCGTGAATGTCTGAATGTTCCTGATCACTCCCATTGAAGTTTTTATTTGGTGTTTTAGACTTTATCCAAGATGCTGCTGACACTGTGTGATTTGCAAAGCAAGACACACTGACTGAAGCAGGGTGAGAGCTCATAACTTGATTCTCAAGGCTCAGAGCAAGCGATCGCACACAGAAGCTTTATGGCCATTACGTGACCCAAATCATTTTCCATCTGAGAGCACGGAAGCAGTTGATATCCTTATCCTCATATTTCCAGATCTTTGCTGTAATTCTTAAGATTGGGCAGCAAATAACAAATTCTTCATCATCTGTTACCTTCTCTGAATGAGGTAGTCTTCCAAGATGTCCAGGCAGCGCACCATCTGGGAGAAGATGAGCACCTTGTGCCCTCCTGCCTTCATCTTTGGCAGCAGTTTGTCAATGAGGACCAGCTTCCCGGCAGACTGCACCATGGCCTGCAGGTGAAAGTCGATGGCAGTGGGGCTGTAAACTTCCCTGAAATCCTCCATGATCTTCTCTTCTGCCCCTGACAAAACAAACATGGATACACAGGGAATAATGTGTTTTAATGCTACTTGAGTTTTTCTTCACAAGAACAAGATTTTATTTAATTTGCCTTCATTTTAATTCATGATAATCAGAGCTTTACAGGTGCACTCAAGCAGCAAAAATTCACTGTGCAGGTGCACAAAAAAGAACGAAGACAAATGATTATCCTGTTTCTGAGAACACAAATGTTGTAGTGATAGTTTTAAAATGCATCACTTTTACTTAATTTACACTTGGCGCCTGCACTACTTTGGAGTTATTGAGGCATGATTAAATTTGAAAACTGAGGTTTTCTCTGCAGAACTTCTCAGAAGAATTTCGCCTAGAAACTAAATTTACACCAAGTCTAAAAGTCCACCAGAAGTGACTAAGCTAGCGGACTTTAGCATTTCCATCGGTCCCTGAATGCACCTCGTCAGAAGATATCGGCATACATTAGCACAATAAACCCGCCGTTTCGAGTCGAATATGAATGTAGTTTTATTACATCTGAAGATAGGTCACTAATCAGCTACAGTTTTTCTGTTGTTTTATAAGGTCTAATGAAGCACTCACCATTTACTTCAATTGTATTGGATTCTGCTCCAACAAAGTTTACCCCCTGAGACTCCAGAAGTGTTTTGTGGACTCAGAAACTTCACCAGCCCCTCATCGACATAGGGGTGAGTTGATAATTAATTCATTTTGGGATGAACTATCCCTTTATTGTGAAATGTGAAGGGTATATATCTCATGTGTGTATCCTTTGTCTGGGCTGAGACCGACAAATTTAACATGCCAGGAGTAAGACCTGGCTGGCACCCATAAAACAGAGAAATATAAATCTGAAAGTAAACAACATATCCTTTAATGATTAGTCAAGCTCCCATACATGTCCCTTTTCCTAGAAATAAAAAAAACGAAGCCTCGACTACCCAAGGCGAACGCATCAAGGATGATGAACTACAAGTGTTGCAAACACTTACTGTCAGTTACAGTTCCACCTTTTTCCCCAGACAAAGAAAGTTAATCCCTGCTCTTACTGTCTCCTTTTATGTGACTAAGAAACCAACAGCAGAGTAGACAATCTACTTTCTGTTTACACATGAACACACTATTGCATTGTACATTCATGTTGATACGTGTTTGGAAGTGTGTTATTCGGTAAGGAGATTATTTATGAATAAACTGTCATCTGGAATCAATTTACTTTAAATTTCCTTTTTATAACACTGTTTTAAAGTGTTAGTGAGGATGTAGTCAGAGTTTTAACTTTTAACTATAGATATGTGTGTAACATATATAGCTTGGCATATAATTCCCCTGTCAAAAGCAAACATGCGTTTGGTTCTGGTGACACTAGTGTTTAATTAAAAGGGGAACAAAAAAATCTAAGAATGTTATCAGTGTGCCAAGTCTGTTGTAACAATCTCTTGAGGTATCAAATTATAGTGTGCACCTGATTCTGATAACTGAGCCCACATCACCTTAACAAGACTAAACAGGAAACTGGGTAAATTGCAGACTTTCTGCTGTCTACCCAGATGACAACTATACATTTCAGCTATATTTAACTACATGAACCTGTATTTAACCTTTAAAAGGTACCATCATACCTTTGATGAGGTAGGGGTGGTTGCAGCACTTTCTCAGCTCCATCATAGTGTTGACCAGATTCGGGACGTTTGACTGGCCAGCGCCTTTAGCCAGGAACGAGAAGTTTTTCTCCAGGATGGCACGGTAGTATTTCTTCTGAATATTGGTGAGCTCAACCTCGATGATGGTTTCCTCTTTCGGAGCCAACTTCTTCTCCACATCCTCCTTCAACCGCCGCAGCATCATGGGCTTCAGGATTCCCTGAAGCTTCTGGACCTGTGGACGAGGAAGAGGAGGAGAAATACAGTCATGACTCTGAGTAAATGCTGTTGGAACACTGCACAGGCGTTGAGTTACACATGTTGCGCTCTGACTGAAACTAAAACAGCAGTCTTATAGGTGTCATTACATGTTTTTTTTATATCTATCCCAAAGTGGAGAATAATTTATTGTATTCATTGACAGTATTCACTTAATTTTTCTTTGCATTTCCGGTCCAATTCTGGCAGACCCTATAGACATCCCTTGTTTAGTAGGTTTAAGCTTTTTCCATCAGTCCTCAGATTCACTTCACCTATATGCAGGACAAGACATTACAGAAATGTATCATTTATTAAATCGTTTGTGATTTGATTTTATTGAGACCCTGAAGTTCTTTGTATTTTCATGTTTTTCTACGTCTTATATATGGTAGTTGTTCATCTCTTAAGTTGAGATAGAAGTCTATGTTGATACTGCTGTCTTTATTGCAAATTGCCCAACAGGGACAATAAAGATTTCCTTAATCCTTGATCGTGTTTCATCATATATGGAAATATGTAAGAATGCACACACCATTCATGATGCAAATAATATGCGAATGTTAGCTTGTGCCAAGTTTAGCTAAACGGTAGTTGCCTGCAAAACATTTTTAATTTGTATTTAAAATATTAAAAAATGCTTTAATGAAACCCAATAATTTACACTTACTATAAATAACAGGGCGTTGACAAAAATATTGTTAACACCCTGTTATATTTATGATCGATGGCTGGCTGTAGAGTTAATATCTAGATTATTGATGTTTTCGGTATTCACCTTATTTGGTTTTTGGTGCAGAACCACATTTCCCTGTTTATGTTCAATAGAATTAAAGCCAGGGTAGGTAATCCTGGAACAGCTAACAGAGCAGGCTAGACTTTAAAAATGCAACCTATCCCACACCCCCTCCAACAAGCCCTTTTGTCAAAGCTACACCCTCAAAAAACACATGCATGCACTGCCTGAAAACTTTCTGTGACTCGCTCACTTACGAGAAAGGGCAGGCAGGTTGGTTAGTGACAGACAGGTACGCAGGCTTATCACTTAATTTAGTCCAAATGAAATGATCGGGCATGTTTTTAGTACAGTCCTGCTTCTTTTTTTCTCAGATAATCGTTATCATATTGATGCTGTTGGAACGTGAGGAGGATTTCAACAAATACGATACCAACACTTCCTTTAAAGTCTTGGTTATAGCTCAGTTATTATTAGACCAACAGCAATGGGTCAACTGTCCCCAACCAGCGTTTTTTACTACACTTACAGGTCCTCGTAATGTAACGATGAAGTACCTCTGAAACAGAAGCACCAACTATAACTAATAAAAGGATTAAACATTCACAGTTGCACTTAAACTAAGAGCTTCTACTTGAGAACTCAGTTTTGAATATTAAAAAAAATAAAACAACTTCAAATCAAAGCTTTCAAGGTTTTTCTCTGACCATCTCTCAGGTGCTGTGGGCTAAATATGAAATGTCAAACTACAACGTGTAGCAGGAATGTTAAAAGCTTTTTTTGTTCTGTTCAGTTCTACAGTACATTGTCCAACAATGACAAGCATTATCCACCATATGTTAGGCAAGCGTGTGTGTGTGTTGTATAAAATGTCACTGTGGCCTAGTTAGATAAAGCCTCACTTCAAGGGCTCCATCTGTACCAATAAGACCTCAAAATTGGAACAACAACAACGTCTGCTGTTGTCTCTAAGCAGAAATAATATCACTGTCCTGTCAAATGATTTACAAGTGCTAAATATGATGTGCTTTTCCTGATTGTAAACCTTTAGTGTTTGAACATGTGTTCCTCAAAGTGCAGTGTAGGTTCACTCTGAAATCTTATTTTTACCAATAACTCTACTGTAACTGTACCAATATTTCCACAAGATGGAAATGTTATACTATCTACATCAGCTCAGTCACCTGCGCTTCCGTTTTGAGGTCTCCAAACTCTTGCATGAAGGTGGTCTCAGAGGGAAAACGTCCAGGTTCCAGGAAGTGGAGCAGACTGAAGAGTTCCTCCACAGTGTTCTGGAGAGGAGTCCCTGTCAGCAGGACCTTGTGCTCCTGAAAGAGGACAAGATGCATGAGAGGACGATAGTACAGTTTTTACAATCAGTCTGATTTGACCAAACCATGAACAGTAGAGAAGTGATTTCAAGTCAAAATAGGTTGAATTAATTTCTAAACTGTTGAAATGGGACATAAACTTGTTCCCCTAAGTTGATGTTTAATGTACCAGATTCATGAGCTTGAAGCCCTCCAGCAGCTTGCAGTTCTTGTTCTTGAGGCGGTGGGCCTCGTCGATGATAACACAGCGCCACTCTATGGCGTTGAGCTCGGGACAGCCTCCCAGGATCATCTCAAATGTCGTGATCAGAGCCTGGAACTTGTAGGCGCCCCTTATAACACGACCCTTAAGAGAAAAGAGGAAAGAGAAATAGGCATTGGAAAATTAGTTTCTAACAGATCCCTGAAACTACTGTTCACTTTTTTCAGTAATATGCTATGCTCATGAATTGTATCTGTAGATGTGCACAATCAGTGTGTTCACACACAAAAGGAATTTGGTATGTAGCATATAACAGATTGTGTAGTTGTTACAAAGGGAAATGCAGAGAAAAAAAGCTGTGAACACATGCAGTATTCATACAGTTCTCCTGCACACCCTTAGGCTACATCCAAATCAGTTCTGCTACATTTACCCCTGGAGTCCACATTAATCCAGAGGATCCAAACCCCTTTAAATGGAGACACTGGGTTGTGTCGGTTTTAGTGTGGACAGGCAAAAAATTTCAGTCATAAATCATACCAGTGGATAACAAATAGTGGATAACAAATAACAAGCATTGCTAATCCGTGCTGTCTGGCAGTAACTGTTTGTTCTTCGTTTTCTTTCCAAGCAAGTAAATCCCCCCCGTCACATTTCGCCTTTGCCTTCCCTCGTAAATTTTCAGGAAATAAGCAACCTCTTAGAGAAGATAAACCTGCTTCCTGTTAAAACCGGCATGCCCAGTGTTAACGCCATTTCAAATTGAAAACGTAGAGTCTGGACATACATTGGAGTCGATCTTCTGACCTGTCGACATTAGAAACTATGACATATTGATTATATGTTGACATGAGGAGTATATGACTTTACAGCTAATGCTTTCAAACACACGTCCTGCTTCATTAGATTTTTTTTTAGATTGGACAGCAAATCTACAACACACCTCTGGACTGAGAAGCAATCTGCTGCACAACCAGGACGTGCACCGCCGCTAGTGATTTTTTTGTACTGTTTGTTTATTTGTTAGTTTTTTTTCTGTCTGGGGAGGCTTTTTCTCTACCACGCCTCTCCATTTGTATCTATTGCCTTGACAACATCCCTCAAGGGATACTCAGTTATCCAGTAACACCCTCCCACTGCCAGCCAGCCAGCAGACTGCTGTAGAGATGCCTGCCTCTCTCGATATGCCTGAGCAACATTGACAGAGAGCTCCCCTTGGGGGCTGCTGTGACATCACAGGCTGCCTGGGAGACAGCCTGGTGGCAGGTCGGCTCTGTTCTGCTCCCACTCGTCTTAATTCCTCCTACGGTTCGTTTGAATGTTAAGAGCTTTAAGTGCCTGTTGTGACACATCACGTGGCCAGCCAAGCACTGTAAGTCTCCTCTCATGGCTCACTAGTTACCTACTGGTCTACTTATTGTTTGGCATGTGTGCTGCTCTGCATCTTGCTATATGCTACAGTATATTAATCCTACAAACTACACTGGAGATCTTTTGTCTGGAGAAAAAAAATAGGCTGGTCATCTCACTGTTCTCACCATCTTTCAGCTGCTGATCACTTACCTACTCTGTTAAACAGGTTACAACGTCTGAGTGGACTTTGTATTGCACATCATAATTACGTTTCTGCATAGGTTTCGATATTGAAAAGTCATTCTTGTGTGCGGGCATCCTGTTTTGAAATATATCATTAGATTACTCACAGGACGAGCGAAGTGAATCACTGAGTTTTAATCTGTTAAAAACAGGGCTGTTGCTCTCTGCTTTGCTGTAGAAAGGCAACGATCAGGTGTGTCAGGATGACCTAGAAGGCCTCCCTACGCTCTTGATTCAATGTGCATTAGATATGTGACGTGCACTGTACACTCAGCTGCGTATTCACAACAGCTGCTTGCTTCTTTCTTCTTCAAGCTTCTCTCAGACCAAAACAACTACTGGAGGAGATGAAACACATAGAATACATACAGCAGTGCTTTCTATTGAAACGTGCAGCAATAATAGCTGCACTGCCATCACTTCATCTCTGAGTCTACAGTGAATAAAACGTAGAAGTAAACAATATTATGAGATGGTGCCGATGTGCAGCGTCAGTGCAGTAAACTGTATGCACAAGCAAACATTTTTTGTGTGCAGATGCTGTTACAAAAGCACTTTCGAGAGCCTACTGTTCTCCACTTTACACAGCACACTCGTGGTGCAGCTATAGTCATGCAAAACCAGGAAAGCTTCAAGTGGCAGATTATGATGCATTTAGAAATCCGCTCAAGCTTCCAAAATGGACAAGTGCAAGTCATTATGCTCTGCCGGGGATATTTTTGTATTATTTTATGTAAAGATTGTCTGACTCAAAATAGCGTATCATAAAAGGCTGTTAACCAAATCAAGTTCTTGTTTTTGATAGCACTGGAAGAAAAGTGTGTAGGTATTTGAATTAATCCCTTTGTACTTGTAAAGTGTGAAAGTTATACCATATTTTTGTGCTGTATTTTGTAATTATTTACTCTAATTCATTTTCATACTGATATGGATCAACAAATAAAATTGTATACATTATATTAGTCAAAAAATGATGGTGTATAACGGGGGAAACAAATGTTTAAACCAATATAAAACATAATATCATATATGATATAATATATTATATACATACATCTATAATAATTTTTCATAAAAGAGTTCTTAATTGTAAACAAAATATGAGGACATAACACAGCTCAGCCTTGAGATGAAACCCGACCAGTATAACAAAGAACAGAAACTTACTTTTGGTGCTTGATAGTAATTTTCATTGTGCACATAATGCCAGAAACTGACTTTTGTGTGACTCTAAGAAAGTTACAGACAAAATGTAAAATGTCCTTAATGCCCATTTACCTGTGTGTCCCTGAAATACATCTCGTACTGCTGCAGCATCTGTCTGCTGACCATGCTTCCATGGTAGACGATCACATTGAGGTTGGTCCAAGTGCGGAATTCACGCTCCCAGTTGGCGATGGTGGAGAGCGGGGCAATAATGAGGAAAGGCGTCTTGATGCCCACACGATAGATCTCCTCTAGGAACGTGATGGACTGGATAGTCTTTCCTAGACCCATCTCATCTGCCAGGATGCAGTTTCGTCTGATGGGAGGAGAAAACAGAGGTTTAGAAGAAAAAACGAGTTGAATACAGCATAAAATAGCTGAGGTTAGAAATTTATGTAAAGGTGATCAGCCATATACAAAATCAATGACATCGGAGTAAAAATCTAAAGATTATATCCCTGGTGTAGAGCTGCAGTATGAGGCACTATATCTATTTATTAAAAGAAATTCTGTTTCATACACCAAAGTCATGGTTCACAGTGCACAGGAAAATGTGTGTTGGGATAAAAGAGAGGTGGTGAAGATGAAGAAATGGAGGGAGAAGAAAGTGAGGGGAAACAAGGAAAATGCACAAAATCCCCATGATACTAAAAGAACAACAGAGGAGAAAACATCATCATCACCGATAATAACAGAGCATAAAGAGATGATATACAACATAATGGCAAATGCAACTGCCTCTGCTGCGTGGTGCGTGCCGGCAAACCATTTATTCAGCTGTCCAGTGGGTGGGGGTATTATGTCTTGATGCTAATTGCAACGTGCAGATATTCCCACTGGCCTCTTAAGCAGCTCTCTACTTTTGACGAATCTTTCTGCGTAGGCATACACAAAACTCCTGCATGCTCACACATAACAAAGCCAATTCCCAGGGTTAATGCAAGCACACTGACACCTTGTACTCCAGATGTACGGTGCAGTGTTTCTTTTGTGTTCGTGGGTGGGGGGAAAGCAATTGTTGCTGCAGCAGTGTGCACGGTGACAGGAAATTTGACTCTCCTCGCAGGCCCAAGCAAATAATGGGAATACGGCCAAATCGCAGCATGATCCACGCACACATACTGCAGGAAAAGTGATTCATTATTCATCTGCCGTTCCGGTGCACAAAGAAGATACCTCTTATAATGCAATGTGCCCATGCAAAATCTCTGAATCAATAAATACACTGTTATATGCTATAAGCATGGGATCACTGAAGCTTAAAAAAACATGTATAGAGATACTTAAGATTTTGCATGAGGTGTTAAAGTGTATAAATCCACTAGATTTCTGTATGAAAATGTGTGTTCATCCTACCTAGTTTATATGCAATATAGATGTAATATTCAATGCTTTTCATAAAACGAAACTGAATTAGCCTTATTTCAGTTCAAATGTGGGTCAACCATTTCAGAGGTCTGTTAAGCTACTTTTCAAATTGAAAGCTCTGTGATTCAAGTCGATATAAAGCAATACAGCAACAAAGCATCTTATCTGTGTGATGCACATATATTTCGCATGTCTACCTGTTCTCTGCAATCTGTAGATCATGTAAGGCTGTATTGGCAGAACATTTGTATTAAAACAGCATTGGTCAATAGCTAACCACAAACAAATTTATTGTGTAATATGTCTGGTTCAGACACAGGTCTTATGACTATAAAGTTACTGCATCATGTCCTGGTCAAGATCCCGTTTGTAGATACTGCTTATATAACAAACATAGAGATTTTGCCCTGTGGCCCCCAGTAGGTGTGGAGGGCTTTATGTGTGTGAAGGTATGTATATACCGTACTTATAACTAACCTGTTGTACCAATTGAAGAGGAGCCAGTTGACTCCCTCGAGCTGGTAGTCCCTGAGGCTGTTGCCGCTATTGTATTCCCTGGAGTGCTCCCTCTTCTTCCACAGATTGGCCGGGGGCCGATCCTAAGTGACAAGTTTTAAGGAAGAGTTTAATGGCAGATTGGATGATTAATATACATTTATATTTTGGATGACCACATAAGACCTCAAAATACTCTACTCCGTACATAATGATAGAGCAGTAACATTCCCAGGGAATCCCACACCTTCTTAATTCAAGGACCTCCTAGGCCCACCTCCATTCAATTTCAACTTTGCACTGAATAGGTTCAAGCTATTTCGAGACACGTGGATACATGATGCGCATGTAGTGATTGACAGCTGATGTTTGCATGTTTTCAAAAGCCGTTTTCAGACATTTTCAGACAGATGCACAACGGGGTCCAGACTTTACTCCAGAGTTTGCCTTTCAAATATGAAGAATGCAGCAGTACATTCTCCGGTCAGATCCGGTCAGACCAACCAAAAGCTTGCTGTGAATCCTCCGGAGAATCTCCTGCTGTATTCTCACATGGCCTCAATAGAACATGATTCAGAGTGGGCTCGCAGGAGAAACTCTGGAGATTCTCTGAAATAACTGACTTTAACATTTGCGTTCTCATATACAGGCCATCAGGATAATCTCAGGGAAATCTTTGGAATTCAGTTTGTACACTTGAGAGTATGAATGTGTTTTAATGTTTGGCTAATGATGCCTATAATTTCACCAAGCTTATGTGGGTGCATGAGATGCTCACACATTCTAACCTACAGGAAATATGTATAATTATACAAGAGCAGGTTTTATTTAAAGGGCAGCACACTTACTGGCACATAAAAATGGCAGCAACAATATGTGTATATGTGTATACAGTAAAATAGCAATCACAGAAAAATAAATTACAGTGATAGGGGATGTGTGGGTAAGACCTACCATCCTGCGTGAGTCTGGCTTGGCTGCCTGCAGCTGCTCAAACTCTTCAATCTTGCCCTGATCCACGTCGTCCTTTAGCTCCCAGGTGCTGTCCTCATAAGGCAGAGAGCACCACTTCACCAGGTAGTACACCACCTCCTGCAGGAGGCAGAGAAGATTTAACACTGGAAAAGACTAGAGCGAGGCCACGCTCTGCTTTTATAATATTAACAAAGGCTGCAGGGAAGCCCATTAGGATGGCCTTGGGCACTTGTGAGATACAAAGATATCAGTAGTGTCGAGGATATATTGAAAGGAGAAAAAAATGCTGCAAAAAATGTCAAACGTGTTCGGGCATGTAGACACAATAACCACATGCACGCCACTCAGATATGATTAGCAAATGAAAGAGGACTCGCTTTACCTCTCCTGTGTCTTTGTCCTCACAATATGACACCTCCAGCACTCTGTCTACCTCTACATAGTCGGGGTTATAGGGGTCCTCCTCCATCTGAGAGACAGAAAGAAAGACGAGGGGAAGAGAGAATAAACCTAAGTGCCCACTCACCATCTGGGACGAGCATCAGCGCTGTATCAACTGAGTGAGTAAAGAGATTCAAATATATGCACACAGATGTGCCTGCCCACACAAACCTACTTAAAAAAATATATTAAACATCCACATACACAATATTTATATCCATGTACACTAAACACACACATCCTAGAAGACATGATATTGTGGAACCACACCTGCTTCATACCTTTTGCCCAATATGTGCATACAATTTATGTCTACAAACAAACACACAGCCTTACATTTGCGAAGAAGAGTGCCCTCTGTGCTTGTTTCATCTTGAAGCGTTTGATCTTCTGCTGAATCCTCTTGTCCTTCACCAGCTGCTGCTCTGTGGCCCACTCACAGTGTAGGTAGGAGCTACACACAAACACACACACACACACAAACACACACACACACACACACAATTAGACTACAATGAAAAACAATTACATTTACCAGTATTTGGGGAAAACACAGATGTCACGTTGTCTTTTACAGATTTCAGACACATGACTCTTCGATCACATGTATTTTATAACATTTTAAATGTGAAATTCATATCTCCATCCTTTTTATCATTAAGCTGAAAATGTATGAACGCAATCTTGCTGATGACAGATTATCTGTCACGTGAAAATAAATTATTTCTCTGCAAGGCTGAGGAAGTAAAACTACGGTTCATAAATCCTAATTTCCAAAACTCTCAGACTGATAATTTGCTGTGGGGAGCAGCTAGATTTTTTTTAATAATATCCCTGAGTACGTAATCAAGAAATTAAATCACTGTTGCAAAATATTTTTCAAGGATGCCTTGTGTGTTTGTGTATTCATATAGTATAGTCCTTATTCAGAATCCTTTCAACATGCCTGATCTTCTGAAGGTGTCTAGTTTTTAAGATTTTTTGTTACAACTTGGGATGTTTTACAACAGAAATAAAAAATATATAATAAGAGATATTTTTTTAATCAATATAGTTTCATTCAATCTATCACTATTCAAAGATTATCAAACAATCATCACTAAACCAGGAAGATAATATTTTTTTGTAGTAGTTTAATCATATTTTTTTATTATGCTCATAAAAATTCATAAAAACAGTGCTCACTTGAAAATGAACAACAGAGTCTACGACAGAACAATTAACTTACTAGTTTTTATATTTTACAAAAAACTCCTCCACTTCGATGACAACTCCTGGAGAGACCTACAGAGAGATTTAGTTATAACAGAAAAACACTGAATTAGAGACAAACTTAAAACATTGCTTTTCTTTTTTTTACTGATTTACACTATAGAAAGTTATTTAATTTAAAGATAAATCTTTAAACATAAAACAGTAAAATAATGCTGACAGGGTTACTTATAATAAATAATTCAAATCTCCCTATCTTGCAAAGTAATTGTAATAGTAACCTTTATCATAATTGTGCAGCAATTTACTGTATCTCTTACAATCACTTAAAATCACGGAAAATTAGCAACAAAACATTTTTACCTCCTTCTTAAGGACACGAGAAGACATTATTTTGTCTACAACAGCAGCATCTTCTTCACTGGGATTCTCCTACAGATGCAATAAACATGAAACCTTTAATGTAATGTATGTCTCTCAGAGCAAACATTAGAAGCACACTAAATGCAAATACTCTATACTAAAGTGCAAGGTATGAATAATATGCATAATAAAAACTGAACAGTGTGCACATGATTGTTATTTACCTGTGGCTTATACAGTTTTTTCATCCTAGTCAACATGAAATGTTTGGTCAATTTGTGGTTTTGGAAAATACAAATATAACAGGTGGTGTAAAACCTATGGTTGATTTATAAAACAGTAACCAGGGTGAAACTGCATTATTCTAGAAAAAGGTTTTGGCCATAGCTTTTCTTAATAATAGTCTTCTGCTAATTCCAATGCTGTTGCATGTAAATAATTAAAAATGGGCACTGAATATGCATCTTCTCTCTTCAATACTGCAGTAGTCCTGGTTTATATGTGACAATTCGGTAGTAAAAAGAACGGGCCGTGCTGCACTTCACTGTAATCCTGCTCTTCTTTTTAATGTTTATGCACATCATTGCTACCAACAAAATAAATTAAATTAAATTAAATTATTTTGACTGAATCATCAGTGAAATTAATTTGGCTGCACTCTGCAGTTTTTGTCAAATAAAACTCAACTTAGAGCTATGCGGAAGTTGTAGGCAGGTTTTCTTACTACAAAGAGTTGAAGTGCGTGCTCCTTGGAAGCTGCAGCATTGCTTTTCTTGGCCTTGACTATAACCTTGACTTCCTCATCGGACAACCTGGCCTCCAGCTCCTCAGCGTACTTCTTCCTTTTCACCTGGCGATTAGATCTCCTCTTCTAGAAAACAAACAAGGAGGGAAAAGTTTCACTGTTTCATGAGTGAAAAATAACAACTGTGATTTAATTGCTTACCAAACCTTGGTGGTCATGGAAAAAAATGTTTATTTCCAAACCAGACAACGGCCCTGCTGAGGTTGCAACAGGTAGCCTGGGAGAGATGTGGAGACTGCAGCGACTAATGAATGACCAATGACCATTTTCTACAGTAAACATCAGTGACTACTATTTATGTAGCACTATATACAGTACTGCACGCAGTGAGCATGTAAAAATCACTGCACGCAGTGAGCATGTAAAAATCTAAACATGTTTAGATTTTTACATGCTCAATACCATCAGCGATGTGTCTGATCATTCTGCAGCAGGACAACACCTCAAACATACACTCAGAGTCGTGAACAACCAACTGGAAACCTGACCAGAGTCCAGATGGTCTCAATCCCAGTGTCTCAACATAACAGGGTCAGTCAGGGATCACATTAAGAAACTGAAACTAAATCAACACAAAAACTGGGGCAGACTCTCCAAGATGCTTGTTACGAACTACCTGCCAGGTAAATTGCAAATCAGGTCAGAATATACTGTGGATACTCAAAACAAGGCTTGGTTTGAACAAAGATTTTTAAATGATATTCAGGTGTGGATCAGTTACAGTCACATTGACCGGGCGAGCCTATCTACACTGCAAATGTCTACGTGTTTGCAATCATGGAAAAAAAGCATAAACATGCATGCCGGGGGCAGTGTAACACAAACTCAGTGCAGTTTACATTATCTTTGTTTAACTTACTTTCACTCGGGCTCGCAGAGGTTCAAACCGAAAAGGCGGCCCGAGCTGCACTCTGGCCCCAACGTGTACTTGAATGATTGGTGCGGTTTTAAAGGCAGATTTAAGCTTTTACTGTTTACTGCACCTAATTAATTTTTCAATTGATGCAAAAAATATTCATGGGATTATTTTTTGCAGCATCTGATTTTTAATTTTAGTGCCTAAATTAGTACAGTGCAGATAACTGTCTCCCTCAGTGTGCTTATTAACCAGTACTGTCTTCATAAAAGTCACGACTTTCTCTGTATAAACCAAACAGTAGACACTCTAGTTTCACTCTTCACATACTCACTCCAAATTTTTTTTTGTAAAGGATGAAAAACCTAAATGATAAATATTTAGGAGTCACACGATTCCATGTTGAAAATTATACTATGTTATGAATAACCCATGCATGACCTGGTTACATTTCAAAATACCAAGTAAGAAAGTCAGAAAATCGTGCGTTTTAAAATCCTGCTTCTTCCTGTTCCTCCCTATCAAGCCTTTGTAATTATCATATGCGTAGGCCGCTGTATCCGGCATCAATACATGAGCCCCTCCTAATGATAATATGTAGTTAATTAGGAATAAATGCCACTGAGCCAAAGTTAATTAGGTGTGGAGTATAATATCCCCATGGAGATACACCCTCTCCTCCCTAAACCTAGGTTGACCAGCAGCTGGAAAGTCGAACCTGCCATGCACCACAACAATAGGCCTGAACCCCCCGAGGAGGCCTTTCTTCTCTTCTAGCTGTCGGCCATACTACTTTGACTTCTTCCACGGTATCATCCTAAATGAGTCATCAACAGCCTGTTTTAATTAAGGCCAGGGGCGCCATTTACAGAGGGTAATTATATCATAGGCAGCGGTCCGGATAGGACGCAGAAAGGAGAGAGACGTGTTGGGACAAAGTCAAATCATTGCTCTGGATTTGATAAAATAATATGATCATTTAATTTAATCTTATGTTATCAAAAACAAAAAACCCAGCGGGAATAATGTTCCCTATCAAATGGATTTGTTAATGATGAACATATAATGTAGGCAGTTGTGGATGAAGTACTCAAACATTTTACTCAAATAAAAATACCACATCAATTGTTTATATATATAAAGTTATATTTAGGTGTTTGCAGATGCAGATGAATGCTGCTCTGCTGTCAATTGGTGGCAGCTCAGATACAAAATTGTGCTTGAGATAGCCCACCACTGCGTGACCTCTGTATGAACCGCAGATGAACCACAGTCTATCCTCCCAGGCTCAAACTAAAGCTGTGCAGCCTTCCTCCAGGCTGGAACAGTCAGGCCGAGGACACCACTTCACTCACTGCCTCGTACCAGTGTTACAGAGACAGTACCGACCTTTTCTTTTCAGCAGATATTTGGCACGAAGTGATAACAATGATGTGCGAGGTTAAAGGATAAAAATTCCCAAATAAAATTGCCTCACGATCTAGGTTCTAAATATTTTGTTTGTTAAAATAAGATGATATACCCTTTTAAGAATTACAGTCGCATTAACAGTAATGGTCACTTGTACTGTGTGGTTCTATGTTTGAGAGTGAATGTGTGCAGAGTGTATACTGGATCTTACAGAATCATCTTTAGAGACGTGTCGAGTTGGAGGATCATCGTCAGACTCCCCCTCTGAAGACTCTGGCTTTCGCTTTTTCTTCTTTCCAATCTTGATGACAATTTTCCTGAAGGAGAGAATAAGACAAGTTCCTTAACTATAAAACTCAGAAATACCCATTATACACCTGCAAAGACAGTCTTTAGGAACGTTGTGAAATGAATTGACTGCTTCTTTCAAAATCAAGGTATGTTTAAGTGTTTATGAATTCCACACATCTTCAAATTATTAAAGCATTATAAATAATACAGGATTTTCAAAACAATAAACTCCTGCAAGGCCCACAAAATATTGGACAGCTATTTTGACTGTCATTATTATGAGCAAGACAAAGCAATTCTGGCTGAACAGATCCTGTGAAGTAATCTTTCATTTCTGCTTTTCCTGGTTGGACTAAGAACTGCTTGGGTAGAATACTGTCTTAAATATATTTTCCTATATCAAAGGATCGTAGCAGACGACTGACAATCACCATGTCATCACGGACGTCTTGCAGAAAGAATAAACTTCCAACAGCATTTGTTCATTTGACTGTTGATTGCACTTATAAACTGTAGGTTGCACCAGTTTGCAAAAGCGGAACAAGTTGAGTAGGTTTACCTCTGTGTTTTTTAACCTCAACACATGTACAACAGCAGGATTGTGGGTTATCCTCACAAGAAGAAGCTTGCTTACAATAGGAGCTGCTTGCATTTACTTTATAATGCAGTGCCTTGCTGAAGCTCCCAGCTACCCTGAAGATTCAGATCAACATTGATTCAGTGATAATTAGGTAAATAGTTTTTTTCTCTTTAAACTACCATTGCGAGTTTGAGTGTTGAAATTCTCCCTGTAACCTAATATAGAATTGCAGTATCAAGACAGACTGCAGGGATAATGTTATTAGGAGCGCAGACAGTAGCAAACTGCACAATGAACAGATGAAAGCTTCTTTTCACCAGGGCTTCATACTCTTCCTCTCTGTTCTCTCTTTAACACAGTCACATGCTAGTTATGTGACCTTTCCCCATATGTTCTCTCACAACATATGCACACACTTCCTATCTTGCGCCTCTCCACATGTATTATCTCTTGGAAGCCACAGGCGCCAGATCTCTGGCTTGATCAGATGTTAATGGGAAAAAATAAAAACACTAGTGGTGATAACATACGGACTCAAAACAACATCTCCCCCCTCTCTCTCTTTCCAACGCGCTTCTATAATGCAGCTACCCTCACACATACACACGCACTCAGACACACAGGTGCATGCGCAGGTACATGTCTGTTGAGTAGGAGGATTTCCCTGAGGGCTTGTTCATATGAGATTACAATGACGCATACCGAACATGTGAACAAAGATTCCCATACTAGCAACACATTCTCATGTAAGTCAACCAATCATTTGCTAGACAGACCGAGTGGGTCCACCAGACAAGACGACAACCAGCTGAAGTATCTGCAAGACGCAGACAACAATATTCTGACTGACATTACTCTGACAGACAATATTTCAATGAAGATGTTAACACGAGTTAGTGATCAAATGTTCCATTAATTTGTACATATCACAAAGTGTAATGTGATTATGATTCACATCACCATTACTTTCTTATAACCCTGTGGGTATGAAGAAGGTTACTGTCGTCAAGAAGTCTGTAACTGACGTTTGTTCATGTTGCAGTTCACATTTTTTAGAAAGAAAAAGAAAGCATTAACACAGACAATAAGAGGGAAAAGAACAGAGCAGTCAATAATAGTATCAGGAACCCCTGACTTTTCCTGTCACAGGTTAAAATGTCGGAGATGTCTTTCGATTTTTATCCTGTCTATATATTAATAATCGTCATACAATGTGGAGATAAGAGAAATAACCACAACAACAAAACATTCATTGTGTTTTGGGTGATAAAGCACTATTTTATCTACACAACAAACTGTGAAAATATTCACTTCAGCTTTGGTCGAACTTTAAGACCTCGCTTCTATTCTTGTCAGCTCAGTTCATTTTGGTGTTGAAAAGCTCTTCTATTAACTATAGAGATTCTCTGTGTCCAAACCACTACAAAAAATATTAGATCCTTGGCTGAGGTAATCAACAGAATATGACTG
The DNA here is from genome assembly GCF_963576545.1 of Limanda limanda. NCBI lineage: Eukaryota > Metazoa > Chordata > Actinopteri > Pleuronectiformes > Pleuronectidae > Limanda > Limanda limanda. The sequence goes on from NC_083638.1 coordinate 13,615,474, forward strand.
ATGCATAGGACGAAAATAAAAATAATTAACTAAAGGTTTCAGTAGTTTAAACACAAAGACAGATTTATGTTAGCTGAATTCCCTTAAAATGTTTAGACCTTTGGGTTTGACATTCTTTAAACAAGATAAGCGTGTCTAACTAACCTGACCAGTTGTCACATTAGCAACAGCACCATGAAAACGAAGATTTCAATGGATCACTCACAACAATGTAGTTTCCCTAAACAAAAAGGCCAAAGGGAAAAGCTCATACAGACTAATCTGGTTTTAAGACACACACATGTCTATTGTATTATCCGACTGTAGAAAGTAGGAAACAGCAGGTTCCTCCAGCAGCACTGTGCTGTTGGCTGTCCCTTTCCCCTCTGGATGATATTACATTTCACAAATCCTCTTAACAATGACACTTTACGGTTGCCACGCAACCTGCCCTGGGGAAGGCATTTGACAATGTGGGCGGTGATGTTCATGGTGACATCACTTCCTGTGAAAAACTACCCTGGTGCGTGTCCGCTGGCACGATGAATGGCTGAGAAATATGCCAAGTCAGGGTGACATAGTGAAGGTGAAAAAAAAATAACAAGCTATGACACCCTGAAGATTAGACAGAGAGAAAAAGAGAGATAAAGCAGCTTAATGGGACAGAACACAACGTTCTTCCTGGACTAAATAAAAAGCTGGCTGAGAATTCGGGCCTTGCTGAACAACAGTGTCACATCACCAGGCAGCAGCTCGGCAGCTAACACAAAGTAACAGGGATGAAGCATCTCTCTGATCCCCATATGGGAAAACCTGAACTGTGAAACAAGATACTTGTGGGCTATGAAATAATCAGTTGAGCCAGAACAGACAGAGAATATTGATGGTGAGATGGCTCCTTGGCACTGCACATAAGAAGGCATTTACAACAATGTGGTCTAGTTAAAGCTTAATATGAAGATAGGTATATCTTCCACATGCACGCACACACTCAAAGCAAAATACACAAAGCCTGAGCCACATTTTAGTGACGGTTACAGCCTGTTCCACCCTGCTGTAGCCGGTACACGCAGGACCACCCAGGGGTTTGCAAACACCAACGCTAACACACACACTTCCTGTGAATGGATAGCCTCCCCACAAGCTCAAATATATGAAGTTAAATGACAGGGAGCAAATGCAGACTTTCAAATCAACTTCTCACTGAGAAGGAAAGGTATGAAAGTAGTCGGCTTTCAGGTTTCAGGGTCAAAGTTAAGACTCCCCAATGTACGTAAAGAGCACAGAGGAGAGATTTTGCACAGGTAGTGAATGCCATAGAAATCATATCCACTGACCACTGGCCTTTATAAGTGACAAACAGTCTGGTCAAGCTGATTAACCCTAAATCTAATACAGAAAAACTGGCAAAAGCATTTGCTTCACAAGAAGACGGCTGTATACTGTATGATGAATTGAAAATGAAATTAAGTTTGATTTCAAGAAGTCTGTTTCATTTATTTCTACACAGTCCACTTCAATCATAACATCACACCTTCACCGTGTATTTAGAACAAACTGCTTGTCAAAGTAACATATGAAACATGACTCAAGAAGAGTCAATATAAAAACAGTTAAGTTGCAACATTTTCAGGGCTCAAAAATGTTGACAAATAAATGCAGGTTTAATGTTATTTTACCTCACTGAATGTCTCATTCTGTTCCATTTGGATCCTTCACAACAGGCCAGTTATTTTAAGAGAAATGGCAAACTTTATCTGTAGGTTTAATATATATAATTTTCTGTTTATTTATTACATACCACATTTAAAGTATTTGCTCAATGATGTTGATACAGACCAAATTACTGTATCAATATAATTTCCATTCTATATCACAGTAAATATGATCTTTCAGCAATGACTCCCCCAGATACCTTTATCCCACGAGAAAATGATCTTCTCTAATTTAATAAATGCATAATCTTATAATGCACAGTTTCATATTTGTACATCATCTTGACCATATGTGCCACACTTAACGTTTGCTACTGATGGAGGGCAAAGTGATTATTTTTCTTACTACCATGATTTAAAGTGGCTATTCTTTCGGCATAATCTTGCATGTCTAATTAGACTACAGCTGCCCCTGATCTGACACAACAGATTGATCTCTAATGATAGGATACCACAAGCTCTTTCCTCAGAGTGACAGGCTAGTTGCTGTTGGAGGCTGACTTAGCTTCCATTCTCCTATTTTGCCAAATAACCTCCATGCCTTGTCCCCCAAGTGTTGTCCTGCCCTACTTGGCATGCCACCACTTGGAGACAATGTGTGAGGGTTTGATTATAATAGAATAAAGATATGAAGGTGCTTTCCAGGCCAAGAAGGAAATGTTATGCTTCGGCATTTCAGAGAGGCCTTCATCAAATTTAAGTTGGTCTACCTCAGTAATAATGATGGTGTGTGACTGAGTCACTCAAAACCGGTGTATTTCTCATCCTGAGGGGATTATTCAAACAGCAGAGCTGGTCCTCGTCAGGAAATACCCATTCTTATGAATGGAAGGCTATAATCTCTGCCACACAGCACACAACTGGAGTAACAGCACCATCAAGGCCCCTCTCAAAGACATGTGCAGCAGTGTACACATGGGCACACTGGGATTTCTGCTTTATTCAGCAAAGATTTTAAAAAATGCGTTACACATACAGGATAACTTGCATGACTTTCAACACAAAGGCATACAACACAACATGTTTATACACTGCATCACACAGTCACACATTAGAACATGCACACATACACACCCTGCAAGGGATTAACTAGCAAAACATTCACTTAAAAACAGCTTTAGCTTTTCCTAATGAAAAAGTGGGGGAGAAGAGATTAGACTGCTACCAGGCAAGCAGTGAAATATGAACAGCTATATGCTGCAGCATATACGCGAGACCAAAACCTCCATTTTCTATCATGTAATTGATCTCACGAGCACCATTTTGTTTGATATTTTGCAGCTACCCTGCTGTTTTGTACTATCAGCATATTTAGAACATGCCTCATCGCAGGAAACATCAGATGCACAGCTATGAGCAAGCTGCAGGACCCAAATTCATATTAGGAGAAAAAAATAAAAAGGAGGAGGGGGGATGGAGAGACAAAAAAAACAGAATGAGCGGCTGGGTGCTTTCATCTAGTGATTATATGAGGTTATTTTTCATCAGGTAGGGTGTCTAAAAAAAGCAAATTCCAGCCTGGAGAGAGGTGCGATAGAGCAAGCCTGGCCTAAATAACCCTCGTCTCAGCAAGGGACGGATTGTGTTGCTTAACATTTGTATTCACATAACTTATATCTTTGTTTCCTAATATAGTCCGTTCAAAGGCCTGGGATATAGCAAAAATCACACAGATCTCATTCAAAGGGTAATATAATAATATGCAAAATGATGAGTTTTGTATATGACACATATGTGAGTAATTTTTCACCAGATGATTCCCAGGGCTATTTGCCCTTCAAGCAGCAATGAGCAGGAGCTCCCACGTGTTATTTGTCTAAAGTGTATTAGATCTGTTAGTTCATTATGTAAAAGCTTTGGTAATTCTTAGCAGAAATTTACTTTTTATTAACAATTTAATAATGTAATGACAGCAGATGTTATCAACCCTAATTCAAAGAGTTTTCCATAATTCTACAATGGTAAAATTTTATAAAAAAGGGCCATGCTTTGCGTTGTTGAATTTCCCTAAAAAGCACCAAGATTGCTTGATATCAAAGCACATTTATTGCCAAGAAAATATATTTTTTGATATTTATCCTGTTAGTGCACCTGTCCCTGTGCCTGGTGTATCCAGATTTTAATCAGCTGTCTTCATTTATGTTCCTCATCAGTTCAACAGATTTCTCATATGATGATATGATCCCTTACTTACTCGGTGAGCAGCTGGTAGAGTAACCTAGCAATGCAATCCAGAAGGCAGTAGTAGTCACAGAGAAACTGAGCCTTAAGTACAGGCAATCCCAAAAATATGTTTTATCTCAGGCCCCATTTTCTGCTCAAAAGCGGTTAGATGCAATGAGAGTGTGAACATAAACACTGAATCCACACACAACCTCGCCCAAACACCCCCTATACAGAGCGGAGGCTGGAGTAATGACTTTAGTGGAAGATTAGTACCTTTGCAGCTGAGATACATTAATATTTTATGGGGAGATCCTGGGTGGTGCAAGCATATGAACAGGACTCTCCTCACGTATGCATCCCTCACTAGAGCGTCTTGTCATTATGTACGCAGGCCATCTCCATTACCCCACATAAGCAACAGAACAACTATCCCTCACGGTAGCTCAGTGTGTGCAGACACACATTCCTGCTACATAAAAGCAGCTGAGCAAAGAACAGGACTCACTGCATTTGGTGGATCAAGCCGGGTACAGTAGAGGAAAGCAGACCCCAGTCGAATTCCCAGCACTCACTGATGCTACATCCACACTTGAAAACACATCAACTCTGCTATGGATTCGCCTGGTGTCCACACTACCCGGGGTTTTAGAGACGCAAAAAAAGTTTATAAATGCTGCTGGTTTTATTTTTAAAACTCTACGGCAGCGTTTAAGTCTGGACAGACAGAAACAAAGATGTTTGGAGATGATGACGTGGACTTGCACAACTCTTTGCTGATTGGGTCTTTTTGGTCATAACGTAGCATTTATTGATTCATCAGACCGTAATCACTTTGACCCCCTTCTGGAAGAAAACATCCAGTGTTATCATTAACTAGAACACAACATGGATGATCAATTACAAGCAATACTGACCCTGCTGCCTTTTCCAACAGCTGTTGTGCAGTTAAATGCTGCATTTGCCAATGATACAACTGCTTACCTACATTGGAGACAAGCTATATTACAGTAATCTGCAAAATTCCAGCAAATGCCCAGTGTACTTGAGTTGTCTTGTGATACACGTTTTCAGGCATGTTTTCAGGCTCTTGTGTGGATAGAGCTCGTTTTAGTTTGAAACACCCGTTTTCTAAATACAACGTAGTAGCATGGATGTAGCCTGATTGTCTCCACTCCCAGACTACACCCAGTCCTGAAGTTAATCACAAGAGGACCTAAACGGTTTAAGGGAACGTGGCGGTGTATTACAAAAGTTTGAAACAGAAAACACGGCCATAGGTTCACAACTTTGATGCAAGTACACTGGCTCAAATCTATTTGGACTGCATACAACTAGTACAAATTCACAACAGCAGCTACTGTCTTTTTGGAGCAAGCTGCTGTGTGACTTGTCACCATATTACACCTTTTACAACCAAGTCAGTGTGCAGCTACGTTTGTTCTGCAAGGCCTGCGTGCGTCACCCTGTCTGTCGTGTGTCCACACGTTTTCAGTCCCAGATAAAACTGTCATACTGATAAACTGTGTATACGTCCTTCAGTGTCCAATCAAGACAAATACTTTTATGGTTGAATTGTATTTTTTATTTTAAACACAACAACACTTTTAACAGTGTTAGAAGAAATAGGTCACCTTGTGATAATGCCGATAAGGTGGTGTTCATATTTATGTCTTTCTGTTTACATTACAGTGCCGTGAGCCTGTGACTGATCATGTTCTGACTCCTCATGAGTCACAGGCAACACCTGCCTGACTGCCCAGGAGAACATTTGTCACTGTCCTTCAAGGAACACAATAGTTAAGTGGTTGTATTACTGTTATTTATTATCACTTGTGATTTACAGCACAACTTCATAAAAAGGGAATGGTCATTCAAGTCCTGGAACAATATTTTTCCCACTTCATCACAATCATCAAGAATAAAATGTATGCTGATTATTCAGAACTAAAGCTTCATCAACAAGTAAAGCTCTTCAGAAAAATCCCTGTCTCCTCTCTTTTTGTTCAGAAAGGCAAAAACTTGATTAACGTGAGCAGCTACGAAACTTCACACCTCGGTGAAATATTCACACACTCCCACAAGCCTCTTGTCATATAGAGACAGAACTCTAAGTCAATGCCGAATTTGTGCAGAAGGCCTGTGTATCTGAACTTCTTTTCTCAATTAAAATGAAGGATGAACATTGAGAATGAGCTACAACAAGGATGACTATGACCACATCCTCAAAGACTATGCATGGCACAGATGTAAGCAGCATTGCACCATTCAGGCAAGGTGTGGGTAAATCTTATTAGTCCTGATTACTTTTTACAAAATCCTGCATATGTGTTGTGATTGACACAATTTGGACTGAGGCTCAATCAAGATAATGTGCAAAGACCATCTATGGGGGCATTCCCTGTTTTGTGCAAGGCAGTACACTAAAGCATTGCTCGTTATTGAAAATAGAAGTTAGTAATTAAGGTCTTAACCAAAAAAGGAAAATTCACCTATTATCTTCTCACCACTGTGCCAATGGAAAGGTGGGTGAAGTGCTTGAAAACAAGATAGAAATGAAAAAAGACAACAGCTTAATAGAATTTTCTGTAAAGTTGTGACATTTTGTCAAATGACCAGTATTAAATAGTTTGATTTTCTACAATGGCTGGAATGCATACTGTAATGAGAGCTATAAAACAGTGTATCAGGCTAAGTAAGCGGGCTAGTCTGCATACATTCTGATCCGTTGCTTTTTCTGGATGTAGGCCAAGCATGGTTACACTGAAAAAAATGGGTTACCAAACTCATTACCTCATAATATCAAGGACTGTTGTCAGTGACACTTTTGAATGAAAGACTGCAGACAACTTGGCAACTGCCCCTTCTGTCTAACAAGTCTTACACTGCATTTAATTTAAGGCTAATGGTTTTATCCACCCTGTCATCACAGATGTAAGGTGGTTAGGAGGAAAAATGTGTGCATTGATATACCTCCCCACATGAATACATCTTTGATCTCAAGACTACCTAAACCCAACAAAGACCCCACCCTCTGTGCTAGATAACCCCATATCACTCATTAACACAGACATGAAAATCCACTCATTAACATGGACAGGAAAAACCATCAGCAAAACACTAACTGCAAGGATTGTAGGTGTCATTAAAACCCAAATCCACCCAGATCAAACAGGCTTCATTAAAGGCATGCCATAATGGACTAACACAGGAAGCTTGTTCAACCTGATGCATATTGCCCAACAACAACAAAATAACATCAAATGGAAGTCCCCTCTCTAGATGCAGAAAAACATTCGACAAAAGAAAATGGACATTTTATTCACCATAATGACAAAAAGTGGGCTTGGGAGAATCATTCATTCGCGGGATAAAAACACTGAACAAATCACCTATGGCTACAGTTATAACAGTATCACTGCTCAACGCTTAACACTACAACGGGGGGCCAGAGAAGCATGCCTACTCTCTCCCTCTGGCTTTGCAATCTTCATGGAGCTACTAGCTACTGCTATCCAACAGAATGACAGCATCAGTGGAATTTCAACCTTGAACTCAAGCCATAAAATCTGTCTCTATGCAGATGATATGTTACTATGTACAAAAAAAACAATCAAAATCATTCCAACAAGCTTCAAACTCATCAGTTCATTTGACATTTTAGATGACACAATTAGCTGGACAAAATCAATTATTCTTCCCTTCCATTTAGCTATGTGGAATAACGTGGTCCACAGCCAAATCCCACAACTCCTCACCACTGGCAACATCCGGTGCTTTGGAATTAATATCTCCCCCTTAGGCTGCCAGAGCTGTTTCAGATCAATTTCATTTCACTATTAAAACAATATAAGAAAACTCAGAAGGAACCTCCCTCTTTACCTTAAGGCAAGCATCTTCACAGTAAAAATTTTAATATTCTCCCCAAAATTAATGATCTTTTTGTGATTATTCCCACCCATTACCTTTAAGCAAACCAATCCCAATACATTATAAAATGGATCTGCAAAAACTAACATCAAAACACATGTTTTGATACAGAACAACCTGAATGTAGAGATATCAGCATTAAAGACGTACCCTTCGTAAGTGAAAATATAAACATCCCGGTTGTAGTGCGGTGGGGACATTTCTGGGTTTTATTAAAACACCAACAGAAAGAGGTGATGGTGTGTGCCTGTGTTTCCCACAGTCTCAGGATCCAGAGTTCAACCCGTATATTTACAAAGTCTGTTTCAGTCTCCCCCACAAACCCAACATAGTTCAGTTCAAACAGCGAAAAACAGATGCAACAGAAATAAGCTGTTCCTGGTTTTTCCGCGGATCTTCGTAAGCTAACAATTTAGGAAAGTAAACAGTAAGAGAAAGCGTCTGTGTCACTTTAATAACAACAGCGTTCCTATATACAATTTATACAGGGTTTTGGTTCGAGAATCGTTACAGCCCTACTATGAGCAATGGTCTTATTGCCTCATAATACAACAGACACCTTTATGTCAGATGGTATTGTCCCCTCGTTTGTCACTTCTGGGAGACCATTACTCACATCATAATTTCTGGTCTGGATTGTGCAATTCTACCATCACCAAAGATCTGCTTACTGGGAGATCTAGCAATTTGTACCTACAAAACCATTACTCAAATTTAGTTTCATATTAAAAGCATTCTTATTAATTGGAGAACTAGACACACATTTAGTACTCGGACTCAATTAATTACAGAACGCATATTTTATATATTTATATCTAGAAACCCTTTATTTCCTTTCTAACCCCGTCTGTGAGCGATCCCCATTCCTAGATATTATACACACACATATTATAACATCTTATTTGACCTCAATTTCAATATTGAGGCACAAATATAGCCCCCCACTATTCTCCATTGACTCTGAATCAAAGTCTGTGTTATCAATGTTTGTCCAATTAACTATCAAATCCGAAAGAGGAAATGTATATGCTTCTGTTGATTATTCCATCTAGTCAGTATATTTGCCTATTTTATTTTTCTTGTCATGTAATTCCATTTGTCCATCATCCGTCCATCTGCTTGGTCTTGTCATGTCACTCTAAATCCATTTATGCTTTATCTTGATGTTATGGAACGTGGGTGGGCATGTGCAGAGCACGTGTCAGGGAAATTTCTCAATAGTCAAGCACAAGTCATAACAATTGTTCTTTCTGGAAGTTTAATTCTACTTCTGCAGATGGGCATCACCGTACATGACCATGGCAAAGACTTCATACAATGAGCAATGACATACAGGACACACAGCACTTTTATACATTTCCAAGCTCCTCCTTGAGAGGAACACATGTTATCGATTAACCTCTATGATCATTAGAAAAAGGGGACAGTATCATGTCTTCTGCTCTGTCTCAGGCCCCTTGAGTGAAACATCTGTATTCAAAGATCTCTTATCATGTTTTACAACCCACTCACATCCCCTGTCATGTGACTCTATTGTTAGGTGACCCTGTGAGTGACAAAGTCATATAACATCAGTTGCTTGAGCAACACCCTGATATGTTAGGGAATCAATTTGCTCATCTTTCTATACATTAAAGTGGTTCCTTCCATCAATCAATGCCAAAATGGTAAAATTGCCACCACACACGATACAATTTTTATTATTGTTTATTTCTTTGGTTTGTGCCCCTGTCACTGTTCAATGCCACTTACTGTACTGTGGGTATCTATGTATCTATACATTTGCTATGGGTATGACTATATTAAAAAAGATTATCAATTGGAAATGCAATTTCGTGATCAAAACTGAGCTTAACCACTGATACCACCACATAAACAATCATTTCGCTGACCAAACAGTGAGAGGCCCAACCTGCACCAGTATCACCTGGCAAGTACATCTAACTTGAGCTGAAATGCTACTGAGACCATATCACCATGACTGAAATCTCCAGCATCTCACTATTCTCCAGAACATCAGCACTGCCACAACTTTCTCATAATCACTCAATCACACAGACGCACAACAAGCAAAATCCATTATCTACAACAGCTTTTCTCCCTCGGTCTATCTCATCTAATTATTAATCAACGCAGCTGCCAGCCAGATATTATTGTTGACCATTGTCAGTCTCTCGTGCTAGGTCTAAATAATACAGGCCTTCTCAGTGATGTTTTGTTGTCTGTTTTTCCCAGTAGCACAATCTACCATTCCCCTTTTCTCCATGCCTTGGTCCCCACATTAACACCAGCTGATATTTCAATAGCTTGTGCTGGGTGTGGCTTAAAGCACACAGTGCGTATAGCAGTTAAACAGGGGGATGGGAGGCGGATTACAGTATCTATACATCAGCACTACGTGCCTGAATATACTAGGCAGTACTGTCACACGTAAATGCAGCCTTTGTTTTCTCCTCCTATGTCTATGCTGATGACTGAGCCTGGTTTATTGTTATGGCATGCAGTAAATTGTATTGAACTTTGAGCTTTCATCTCAGCAACCAGAGGCAGAAAATGCACACAGAAAACTGCAACAGCAAAAATCTACCAGTAAAATACACCATTGCTTCTATATTACTTTGAGAATATGAAACATTGTATATTACTAGAGAAACGCCCATGTACTATTTGAAGGCAAGTCCAAGGCAAGCATAGAGATCAGGTAATGGTAATCTACACAAACAAAAATGTATTCACTGTTTAATATAAGCATCTGCCAAACGATATTATCTTAACTACCAAGTTATTGAGCTAAGCCTAACCTCCAACCCAATTTAAAAATGTTGAACTCTTACAGTGACTGATTTATGCAATGAATTTTAATTATAGTGCGATCATTAGGTAATGTGAAGAGAGATACGCTAACCATTTGGCAGCTTGACAGACATAGATTAACAACAACAAATGGGACCTCTTTAAATAAACATTTAAACAAACTTCAAAACATCTTATTAATCTCAATTTGCCTTTAAAATCCCTCAGACTTGATGGGATATTCTTTCCTTTTATTTGTAAATAGTTTTTCCCCTAGACCGCAGCAAGTAAAACGTATGATGTCCACATCAAGTAGAAAAAAGGTTATGGGTGAAGTGAAGAGGCATTAAAGACGCAAAGGACAAAACCATTATTATTTCTCCCAGTGCTGACAAATAGTAATAACGGTTGTGATTACATACCCAATCTTGGCCTTCTGCTTGGGCTTGGAGGAGGGGACAATGCATGCCTTTCTACATGCCTTCACTTTCTGCCGTGCCTTGCCGTTTCCTTTGTGCTTGCGGTCGCGGCGGGACTTGTACTGTGAGGAAGAGCTGGGGAAGCTCTCGGGGCTCATGACCCGGGGGATGTTCTTCTCCCCGCGCTGCCGGGCCTTTGCGATAGCCTCTGATATTATCCTATTGGCCTTCTCCTGCTTGTCCAGTGGAGATGTCTCCATCTGATGATGCGTCATGCACGATGTTCTTTTCTCTGACGAGGAGCTTGATGAGGATGAAGATGAGGAGGAAGATGAGGAGGACGACGAGCTGCTCTTCACTGGGGGGCTGAGGACCCGTACCTGGCTGCCAGGACCATTAGCATTCTTCCGTGGCTATGGAGAGAGTGAGAAAAGTACAGAAATAATAATTAGTATTTCGAATGTACACCTTCTTTTTAGGGCCAATATCTCATAAATATTTCAGACATGATGTCATTGACTGCCAATGACACAAACGCATACTCAGATGGTGTGCTTAAGAAGGATCTAGCACATAGCCTATAAAAAGTTGACCTTTCAAGGAGAGCTGGTGTACAAAGACAAGCTTAAAAAGATCCTCTCACAGAAAAATGACAAACAAAACAAAAAGATCAGACGGAACTAGTCTATTTAAGCACATCATTTATTTCACTAAAGATTAAGTGCTATATGCACAGCCAGTCTCCGGCCACCTCACAATATGCATTTCTCCACATGCAGAGGTAGCAGCCTCGAAGATTAAGATTTCCTTTGTCATGTTTTGCAACATACAACGAGTAGAGATAATACACTAAAGGCTATAAATAATGTGATTGTTATTTATAGCAAATTGAGATACTATAAGCAAGGTTCAATATAACAATATAATATGATGCATGGGTTTAAAAGAAGAAAAATACTGCAGCTCCCCCCCAGCAAAAAAAAAACCCACTATGATACTGCGATGTGACCACTGCAACTATCCCCGACTCATTCATAAAAAAACACAACCTTGTGGAGGCTGTGTGAACCACTACAACAGCAGAACTAGTTGAAATCAGATGCCACAGTGTGGGGAGTGGACCTCTTCTCGGCGTGATGCTCTCTTCAACTCTCTGCGTCCTACGTAAGACCATCAGCTTTAGAGGGGTCAGTACTTCCTCCAAGAATTCCTTTAGATCAGGTGGAGTGGAGTCGAAAATCTCTGAGACCATGTGACATGAATACTCTGACCTGAGTCTGACACAAAAGGAATTCTTTTAGGTGGAGCAGGCGATTCAAAGACAGGGGTAAACACTGGCTCTCTGTCGCAGGTTTCAGTCAGCCTCGCGGACATAAATAATCCAGTCTGCCTGATACATGATAATATGTGAATAATAGATGGCGTGACTGCAGTTATGCCAACACAAGCGCTTGTGGTGGGCCCGGAGCCCAGCGGAGAGGGAACCCATAAATGGATGACCTAATCTAAAATTGTGTTGCGTATGCCTACATGGCCCAGGCTTGGACGGTTGCTTCTTTTTTCTTTCTCTTTTTCCACACTGCTAGCTAAATAAAGAGAATTAGCTTGAACCTCACCAACAAAGTGGGGGCAGGGACTTGAATAATTAGCGGAAGGAAGGGGAGAAAACACACACACACACACACACACACACACACAAAACTACACACACAAGAGCTGCATTATGATTTTCACGTGTGCAACGCCGCTGAGGCTATTAGGGAGGAAATTTACTGGATCACGCTGGAATGTTCTCATTCATTTTAATGGCAAAAAGAAACAAGGGGGAGGGGGTTGAAAGTAATGCTGAAGAGGAGAACAACATGAGGGGCACATGGAAGAGATAGCAAGAGGGGAAGAATCAAAATATCAAAACAGGCGTATATCAGATAGCGGGAGGGAGAGAGAGGAAAAAATAAAATGCAGCAAAAGTGAGAGCACTGCAGCTGTGTAATACGTCTATAAATAACTGAAATTACAGCCTGCCAGCACTGCAGTGATTTCAATCTCTCGAGCAGCACGTAGTCCCATGAAAACACGCCGGGGACCATTATGGCCCATGAAAAGGTAGAGTAAGCTCCATTTGGGCCGGACAGCTTTTCCCTCGCTCTCTCTCACTCCCCCTCGTTTCCACATGTAGTGAGCGCTCTGGTGAGTGACAGGCTCAACTCGTGGAGGACACACACACACACACACACACACACACATATCATACACTGTACCTAAACTACAGAGCAGGGGCAGCTTGGAGAGAGCTGCACAGGAGGATGAGGAAAGACGTGATGTATTGAATGATCAGGCCGTGGGGGGTGGGGTAAAAGAAAACACTGTAAATCAAGTGCGGCTTGATAAGGTCGAGCACAGAAAAAGCAAATGAGTATGAAGAGGAGGGAAGAAGAAGAAAAAAAAAGCAGCAATGAGTTCAAGATGGCGGCAGTGCAGCATGAGCCAGTAGCAAGAGAGGTTGCTCAGTTCCTGCCGGCCCCTCCTCCTCCTCCTCCTCTTCCTCCCCCCTCGGACCTCCTCCCTCCCAGCCAGCACTCGGAGCAGCTCACTTACCCTTCCTCTTGGCCTCTTCACTGTAGACATGGTGTTTTTTTTTCTTTTTTCTTCTTCTTCCTCTTTCCTCCCCCTCTTCAACCGGCTAACAAAAGCCTTGCCCTTTCCCGGGGTTTTTGTCTCTCTCTCCGGTTGCTTGCTCACGCTTCTTCTCTCGAAAAACACACTCACTCTTTTGCCTTTTTCCAACTCGTTTTCTCTCACTCTTCCTTGGGTCGTGTGTCCCCCCCCCTCCCCTCCCTCTCTCCTCCTCCCCGGTCAACTCTTGTCCTCGGGCAAGTGCGAGAGCGCCGGAGCGGTTCCACCGTCTCTCCCTCCCCCAGCGGGCAGGGCTCAAGAGGAGCGCATGGGAGCTCTCTCTCTCGCTCTCTCTCTCACCCTCGTTTGTCCCTTCACAGGGTGATGAGGGAGCAGCGCTGTGGGCGGTAGAGGAGGTGCGTGGCAGTCCAGGAAGCTCTCATTCTGCCGCTGCGTGCTGCCTTCGCCGTAGTCCGGCTTCACCAAAGTCTCCCTCACTCTGTGTGTGTGTGTGTCAGAGTTGCCTTCCCCTACCTCCTCCCCTCTCATTGATTCCTCTTTCCGCCTGCCTTTCGTGTGCGCTCTCTATGACTTTCTGAGCTGCCTTTCCCCTCTTATTTCTGGTTCTTTCCTTCTCTCGCCGTTCTTGCCGTTTCCCTATTTTTTGCGCCTCTCCTCGTCTTCTTCATCAGCCAGGATAAGGTAGGTTACTCCTTTAATTACACACGAAAAAAAGGCTTTTCAATAACCTTGCTTGCTTGTTTGGTCGGTTGCTTTTTCCTCCTTTTTTCACTTGTCTTTTTCCTCCTTCTCCTTCGCTGCCCTCCCCTCTGCCTGGCTCGGGCGTGTGTGGCGAGCTCGAGGTTCTGGCAGGCAGAGCGGTGGAAAATGAAAGCACAAAGCAGCAAAATGCATCAGCATGAATATTAGAGATGTCGTTAAAACCCAGACTCTTTTTTTCTCTCTCGCTCTCCCTCGCTCACTCACTCGCGCTCTTGCACTCTCTCTCTCTTTGTAAGGAAGTAGGCCAGCAGATGGTGCTAGCAGTTATTAAATTAACTTTCACAACTTAACCCCCAAAGCACTGGAATTCTCCCACACCAAAAACTGTCAACAGCATAGCTTTTTTTTGTCCTTGTGAAAGTGACATGCTGAATTATATCTGGAACGTCCAACCATCGTCCATGAGAGATGAACAAACCGCAAAATGCCAAACGCTAAAAATACGTTACAGCGCACACAATTTCGGACGTAATCAAAACAAAAAAAAACAACACAGGTGAATATAACTGATTGTCTACTTCCCTAACCATACCATTGACAAGCAGCCTTCAATGCACTGAGTCTACTGTGAAGGCAATCCCCTCTAAGGTCAAGTCCAGGTCACCCAGCTTTGACTTTTGCATAACAAATTCCAAGGAGGGGAAACTGGGACGTGTCCAGTACATGCACGTCTTCCTGTGCACCAGAAGAAACCTCGGGAGGAATGAGCCGGCCTTTCAGGGGACTCCTGTCAGCATGATACAGAGGCCATGTGCACCGGCTGGCACATGGTATTGGGAATTATGTGGAGACACGCAGCTGGCCTGGAGCCCGGTACAGTGCACAGCACTACTGGGCCAGGGGCTGAGTTACGGACAGATACCCCGTCAGCTTTATATAAACTGTGAAAATCAGCTAAACAGGCTTCATTCACTGCCAACACACATGTTCACTTTTCATACATTTACACACACACAAACACACAGGCTTTTTAGGTGTGCCGCTCCTGTTCAACCTGCCACCCACATACCCTTTTCTACACCATGTGGAAAAACAGGCATTGATGGCCGGAGCAAACACATATAACAAATCAGATGCTGGAAAAAGCATTAAACATTGATTTCACCACATCTGCTGTGTTAATTTATGCATTATTTGTGTAGTGTTGGGTGTTAACCACCACTGATTCAAAAGATTAACACCAATATGTCTCCTCTGACGGGCAAAGCTGAATATAGCTGTTTAGTTAAAGAGTATATATACAACACAACACAAACAGAATCACCTAGGATCTAACACAATATAAATCAAAAAAATCATAAAGAACAAAGATCTCCAAGTAATCCTGTTATTGTAATGATCTTTACATCCTTAATGAAAAACATCCAGACAGGACATTAAAGGCCTTATACAAGTGTGGTGTGAAACGTGGGTAAAGTCTACAAGACAATATGGTTTTACATTGCAAGTTGTACAGATGACCTAAATAAACTGACAAACTAATGGTGTGGAAAGCCTTATTCTGAGTGTGCGTGTGTGAGAGTATGTGTGAGATAGGAGTTGGGTTATAAAATCAGAGAGTTTCTGCTTGAACACATGTACAACAGTGGCACTGAATACCCTCTCCACTATATCTCTGTGGTCGGTGTAATTTTACTTTCTACAGCTTTACATCTGCAAAAACAGAGATGACTGCCATAAACAATGGCTTTCCTTTCCAAGTGTGTGCAGCAGCTGGCATCAGATCCACCTGCCAGTAAAGGCCTTGGAGTTTGGACTTTGAAGCAGACCACATGCTTACTGGGAGCTGAGCAACAGCGTCCTCCCCAAGCTAAACAAATGCACTGTCAGATAATGCCTCTGCCAGGGCACAGCAGCTTGGGGGTGAGACTTGACAACACAAACAGCAACAGAGCAATGGGTGAGTATATTTATGTGTGTGTGTAAATTAACAACATAAAAAAGAGTCTCCACATAGTTACAACTGGTCACCCACTGTCAAAATGATGGCCTTACCTGCAGCGTGTGCTGTTAGTATAATGATTAACACTTACAGCCCAAAAAGAACATTTGGCTGTTAAGGTGGAAATATATACAATGCTTAATAAAGTATCAGGAACAAGTTACCAACTATAATTCAAATAAGTCAAACTGTTTTTTGGGTGAAACATGAAGGAGGTGACAAGTCTGAAAAATATTTTACAGTAGATTTTATAACCAAAGATGGCTGATAAAACTAAGAAATGATCTTTCTCCAACGGAGAGGTGTGTTTGTGTCAAAATGAGAGCAAGAAAGAAAATTGAAAAAAGAAAAGAGAACATCGGTCAATACACTGGCTTTAACAGTCACATGGCATGAAGCCACAGCTCCTTGGCAAGTCAATGGTTAATATGCAAACAAGCCAGGCAGCTCTATGTGAGGAGGAGTGGCTTCCTATGAGGACGGACGAGGGAGGGGATTGGAAGAGGCGGGGAGGGGAGTAGAGGAAGGGGAGGGAAGTAGCAGAGCTGCTGAAAGGAAGGGTGGGGGGGGTGGGTGTGTGTGTGTGTGTGTGTGTGTGTGCAGAGAGGTAGGGTGGCTGCAGAGGCACAGGTGTCTGTCTCTGAACACTCCATTACTTCCTCATCAAAGAGCCTGTATTAGTGCGCCACCGCTCTCATTTCTTGCCTGCACCACCGTGAGAGTCTCCACTAACTCACCATTAGGGAAATGAGAGCTGAGAGCTCGCAGTGCACTGACTGAAAATGACAAGATGGCTATAGCACCCACCGGTACTTCTGAGTCTACAGCAAGCTGTTTCTCTCACAGAGATGGAACCAATAGCTAATTGGAATTGAATGTCACCCGGTGTTTATGGTAACATTATCCACGGTGCACAGGCTGACAAAAATGAAGTTTTCTAACTAGTATTAGTGAACACTGCTGTGGACAATGCACAGGTCGGGTTATTAGTTATTTGCACTTTAATACTTTAAGGGGGTGATAAAGGGGTTCACCACAGTTGTTCAGGGGTCTACAGCCAGGACCCAAGTTCAAGTCCAGTTTTTGCGACAGATCCAAAATAATACAAACATCTCCAGATGAAAAAAGACTACAAGAAAACAGACTCAGATGTGAAAGCAGCTTTTGGTGAAAAGGGCCACCTCCAGTGTTTATGTGCTGCAGCGGATTTAATAAACTACATCCTACCTCTTGAAATGAGTGAATGTCCAACACAGGACGGACAGATTTTCCCTCAGGTTCAGGATTGATCTGCAACAATTCGACTTCCAACACGGAGTGGACACAGTGGCTCCTTTTATACAGTGATACTTCTATGTTGCTGGTAAGACAACTCGTCATTATGTCGCCCTTTGCCGTTTACACTGAACTAAACAAACCTGCTAGTGTTGCGACCTTATGTGATCTTATTAGCAGGATGGTGTTCTGAAATCAGAGGCATGAGGAGACATGTCTATAAACTGTGTGCATGAGAATTTGCAGAATCTGACAGAGAGGGACAACACTTTGGGGGCAGAAACTGTCTGGTTTTCGTCTCTATTTTGGTCAATCACGTTTGACCAGGCTTCGGTTGCCTGCAGGTCCATGTGGAGAGCAACATATTGACTGAAATGCATCACCCTTTTACTTTTTCTCTATTCTACACAGAAGGGCCCAAAATATTGGCGGTTGCTCCTAGAGGATAATTCGTTGTTAGGCTATTGCCAATGGGCTCTTAGATTACGTGATGAGGGACAACTGTGTCGGCCCAACCATGCCGGCAATAAGATGTGTGAAAGGTGGATGATTATTCACAAATTAACCTGGTTGTTATCACTGAAAATGTGTTTGGCTGACAATGTTTCTCACTGCAATAAAAACAGCAAAGATGCCCCATCAACGAACTCCTACCTATGGCTTCATTAGTTCATCATTAGGTTTAGATGCAATAAAAAAGAAAGGGATAAGGTTTTTACTAATAAGACCTCCAGCTACAGGCCAGCTGCAGCCACACTGGAGTGAGGCTGACGAATGAAAGGAGACATGATACACAGCGATTCTTCCTCAACTAATTAAGTACAGCACCATGCATTAATGATCCTTTATCAGGGCCAAGAGTAACAGTAGCCGGGCTGAGCATGGTGCCCTCTAGAGGAGCTGCTGACAGTCTAACAAAGCCTTATTACCAGCGTCTGACCCACTCCACTATGACCCCACGGCCTCACTCAGCGAGATGAAGAACCAGGGGGGTAACGGGACAGCACAAGCTCACCAAGAAAAAATATGATATTTCCTCTGACAATAATCATGGCACCAAAAGTTCATATCGGAACATCCCTAATCTCAGGCTGAAAGACAGGAGCCATAAACGAAGACAATGCAGACGAAGATATTAAAATGGAAAAATAACGATATTCAAGAGCACTTGGTGATGAAGGCCGACGCTGTGATTGATGTGCTGTAAAGAAAAACACATGATCTCTGCAGCAGAATTAATACGTAATGTCCTGCCTCCTGCGTGTTCTGCCCAGTTGCCACCCCTTGTCTTATTAATCATATTGGGAGTTCTATGTCAGACCATTTTATATTTAATTTCAAATAAAAAAATAGGAGTTTTAAAAAAATCTGTTCAGTGTAGTGGCACTACCAAATCTTTGTGTGTGTCACTCGCATACCCAAACACACACATATACTCACTGAGAAAAATAACAAGAACAAATGCAAACACGATTTCCTTCCTTTCACATACGCACACACAGCTTTACACCAGGTTAATTCTGTGCCAACATAGCGATTAGGGCACTTGATACAATTAACTCACTGGTCCAGCTACAGTCTCACTGCTGTACCCCTGCTGCTCTCTCAAGCATCTCCTCCAACAGGCTTTAACAAAGACGGCCAATTAGCTTGGTATTATGCAGGCAGCTAATTGACTCCCTTATTTAATCAAGTTCAGCACAAACAAACAATCCTGTTGCTGATAAGAGTTTTGAGTGCAGACAGGTTCATGAGAACTGCTAAACTAACTTGGACTTAGTTCCAATCTGGTTTGGATAGAAATGAACACTAGGGGGTGACTGTGAGGACAGTGAGCATGATAAAGGATAAAATGGTCTGCCATCATCTGAAGAGGCTCCTTAATAACAATATCAGGACTTTTCCCCCCCATAATTTTTAATTTAATTGGGTAAATACAAAAAGGAAGTAAGAGCAACTCATGATTAGGTGACAAGCAGTGGTATTAATACTAACCAGCAATAGGGTCTGTCTCATGCTTATTTCGCATACTTCCAATTACAGTGCAAAGCCTGTAGTGGTATCAAAGTTACTCAACCTGAGAACTAGGGTGTAATAAGTTACGATTTGACATATGATTTCCTATCCTCAGTGAACAAAAAGAAGCAGCGTTTCTGCTGATCATCCTCGACTATTTCAAATGCTAAAATCTATGTACTGCACCTCAGTAAAATCACTGAAATCAGGTGCAGTATTCATATATTTAACAAATGATCTATGTGGAGGACAGCATTAAAAAGAAAGAGACATTAACTTGATTAGCGAATCCCATTCAGTCAAAGCACTTACACTGAAAAAAGATTGTTCAAACAGCCTCTTCGTGTCTCTATGTTACTGTGGCTTTCACATGGTGCTTATTTCACACTGACCCCTGCAAACACAGCTAGGTCTGGGGTTTGAGCACAACTCGAGCCTGGCTCTATATCAATCAGGCCCCAATGACTGGGGATAGCAGGCAGTGATTCTAACAAAGGCATCTGGCTTTTTTGAGGCATCTTCAAGTGTCAGCTCAGAAGACGGTCGCTCAGTGAGATTTAAGATGATCTTTTAAGGGCTTGCACTGTGTGAGTCAAAGTGAGCAAGGGCAAGAGACCATCCATCCACAGCGAAACACCCTCCACAATTACCAGCCAACTCCCGCAGTTTTTATTCCAACTGTGTCATTGTGGATCCCTTCCTATTCAGACACATCTCGACACTCTGAAAGCAGGTCTCCTTGGGATCAGATTCAAATATTAGGATCTACTCAATTGTGATTAATGCTATTTGTTTACTTTTTGGTTTTATCACAAACCTGTTACCTGGTTCCCAGCGCTCATATACCACACTAAACTATAATTCATGATAAAACCTACTGCAATAAGATCCCTGCTGTAAGCCTGTAAATATAGAGAACATTCTGAACAACTGTTCCCTTATAGAACCACATTCCAGATTTCATTTTGGATTTCTTCACCAAATTTCCCACACTCATACATAGCAACCCCTTAAACACACCTGATTTGTTTTCACAAAGATTCACGAATTATTCTCTGAGAAGTAGAATGAAGTAGAATGAAATCTGTTTTACATACTGAACTGGACTCGGTTTTCCATGTGTTTTTACACAGCTCAAACTAAACTGTACAGCCTCTTCTTTAAAGACTTGTTTTTAACAGTAGTTGTTCTGGGTAATGGCATGATGCTCTCTGAATCAGAGATGGCACAGTAGGTCAGACACCAGGCTGTGAAGTGAGAGTGAATTGTGCAAAACAAGCAAGCCGGATGATGCCATTCATTAAATGGAACATCGGTGCAAACCGAAGAGTGAAGCTGAGAGGAGGTCCCTAAGGATGTGAAAGACAGAGAGGGAGAGAGTGAGGAAGGGATGAGGTGGAGGGGAATTCAGCGAGGGGCTTGCTGCCAGACCTTTACAACTCCTTCATTATTGAAGCAGTGCAAAGAGAGAGCAGGCCACTGCCTGTGCAAAGAGGAACACACACACACAAAGGCAGCTACGAACATCTGCGCACAAGCAAGACAGAGCGGGTGTGTAGTCGACCTGCAGCCTTCAGGAACTGATGAAGTGAGGATTTTCTTTTCCCCTCTACCTCCTGCTCAGTTCGAGGCAGGTGTCGGTGGAGTCAATCTCCAGTGGAATAGTAGAGGCCTGGCACATGCTCAACACAGAGAAGATAACTAACAGGATCACATGTACCCCAATTATATGAAGAAAATATTAGAAATATCATGGTTCATGTAAAAATGTAGCTTTAAAAAAGTATAGGAACACATTCCACTAAAGTTGAGATGTGTAACAAAAAAGCCCAATTTGATCTTTGACCACCACACCCTGTAGCATAAGGTCTTAACAAACCAGGACCATATTTTTTTAACTGAAACTCTAACCTCATGTTGTGTCAACAATGTTTCCACACCGATTCCGGAACTTGTCCATCATTAAGGTTTCAAGCACAGGATAGATTTGCTATCTTTGCTATTTGACAAAAGGTGTTCTGGAGTTGTTTGAGCTCTTCAAGATCAATTGGATCACAGAAATGAAGTGATGCCTGGGAGCTAGTTCAGGCACATGATTGGAGCAGCTGTGCTGCTCCAATCATGTGACATACATCATGTGACATACCTCACTCTCCACAATCATTTATAGTACACACCCACACTATTTAAGCAGAGGACATTTCCTATCACCCCCTGGCTTGCCCCACTGCTGATACAGTATTGCTGTCAGTTGCTTCAGCCTCTCCACCACCCCAGCATCCACCTGTAGGCTCCGATGGGGGGTGGGTTACAAGTATTTGCTCATCACTTCCATCACATCTATGTAATCATATCAGGGGAGTAATTAAGTCGGAGCCTAGATGCCAAACACTAACCTGTTGCAATAAACATTTGAACCTGAGTGGTCTGAAATTCTTCTCGTTACTCACAGCTTCTCAAAAAAAAAACAATCCTCACGGCTCAACACCATTGTATGTCCTTCTAAGAACAAATGATAAAACGCATTGGACTCTGTGTGCAAGGTTTCTGTGTATGATGAATATTATTGGATGAAGGATTAAAAAGAAAACATATGATAAATATGACCTCATTGTGCAAAGGCCTTAAATCATATTATCACGAAATCTGTCTGGGTTTATTCTTTTTTTTTAATACAAGCATATAAAGCCACTGTAGCCTACAATATTTGAGAACAAGTCAGATGAAGGCTGGACTTTTTCAGTAACTCCAAATACTCATAAGTTAGTAGGGAGCCACATATGGTGACAATCGGAGTGACTGCTGAGCTGTGAAACAGAGAAGACAGAGCAGCAAGTGATGACAAAGCAGCATCTTAATTAAAAATGAAGGAAAGTTAATGTTCGAGAGTACGTAGAATCATGACAAGAAAAAAAACATCAGTGGATGAAAATAAAAGGATGAAGGCTGTGTGTTGGGGGCGAATTGAAGAAAACAACCTTATGTGATATCGAGAATAGGGTTGTAATATAAACAAGAATAAAGTTGTAATTTAATGAGGAAAAAATAAATAGTTTGTCAAGAAAAAGGAAAAACAATGCAGGAAACAAACAGCATGGAGAACCTGTGCTCGCCAGAGTTCTGGAACTCAAATGTTGAAGTCAATCTGATTGTTTCTTGAGAAAATTAACAAGATGTTCCTCATTTAACAGACTTATCTTCTGATATAACCCCTGTAAGATTACAACTTTATTATGATGATATTTTGACTTTATTCTGGTTATATTAGGACTTAATGTTTTAAATATTAGAACTATATTTTCATAATATTCAAACTTTATTTTTGAAATCTCCTATTTTGTTCCCCTTCGTGTGGCCTAATTACACCTTCTGACCCAAAACATACTGTACAAGGCACAGTAGTTGCTTGAGTACGTTTTTTTTTAAGATGAAATCTAATCTTATCTTTGCATGAACAAAGAAAATAGTAGAAACTGCCAAAGCTATAATCAAATTCTGTGAAAAACACAACCAATCATTGTACATTATTCATAACATCATCCATGTTTGTTTAAAGTGACCTCTTTGTGAGCCTGTGTGACGATGACAGCGCGACTCAATACACTCAAGTAACGACAGATTGAGGTGCCAGTTTTGACAGAGACCTTACTTCTTAAAAGTAAACATTTAACCGAGTGAGTCAATTGTACCGTCCACAGAAATTGAATGTTGTAAAATACACACATGACACCTCAATAAACACAGTATTGCCTTGCAGCACTGGAGTCCATGGCAACAAGCTAATGACTTCCTAATGGCACAAACCTGTTTGCTGAACTTGCAATCAGTAACCAGTCAGCCAACCGTCGTCCGTGTGGAGAGCGTGACCGACACTACGTTTTGTCAAAGTCAAACTGTGGCACAGACAACCATGTATTGACTGGAACAGAAGGACAGACTCAATGGACTCCTAATAACTTCAACTAACCTTAACCTAGCCTGTTTTATTCAAGCTTTATTTGATCTTAAGATGTTTCATTCCAACATGTTCACACTCGCTTCCTCCTGCCATGAGACAACAGCCCATGTGTCATTTGTAAACACAAGGGCAAATAGGTCATTACCCCTTCACACCTTTTCTAATTGCCTCTTTTTCACTGAGGGCAATAAATATTGTTTTGATTCTTCCTCAAAACAATGTCTTTCCATGGCCAGACACACTGCAGCAGTCTAACCTCCCAGCTCTCCATTATCCACCAATCAAAGGTTGGTATGAGTTCAAGGAAGCTAACTCACTTCTCAACCAAGAAGCCTCACATTCCTGTCACAACACACACACGCTACGCAAACTCTGAACATTTGGCCACTGAATAAAAACACACACACCCGTCACCCCTCAAAAAATATTCAAAGTCATTTAATCCCTATGGCATTAAGCAGAAGAGAGAAGGAAGTAGAGAAAAGCAGAATAAAAGAACACACTTTAAATTCAGACCTACTGTGCAGTTTGGGCTGGCAGCGTTCCCACATGCTCCTGACACAGTCAATCCGAGTACAACTCCCTCCTCCCTCTCCTCTCCTATGTCCTCCCCCGCCTCCTCTTACTGAACCCTCCCATTCAGCCCACAGCAAAGACCGCCTGACTTCCTGTTTACCTCTGACCCTTAGTTATCCTCCGCCCCCGCCCTTATCTGGCAGGCCTCCAAAACAGACAAGCCGGTGAGGCCGGATGCATGCACACAGAACACTTGACAGAGAGTGAGCACGAATGGGTGGGTATGGAGAGAGAGAAGGGGGGGTGGCGGTTGAGGGGCGGGAGGGTAATCAGAGAAAGTGTACGAGTGAGACAGCCTATCCCCATGTGACTACAGAAACAGCAGGTTTCACAGGGGTTTGTGCGCGGGTGTGTGCTACATGTGCATTGCATGTGGGTGGTAGGGTGAGGGCTGGGGTGATGCATGGTGTCATGTTTCAGGGCTGATTATGGCATTGCCTGCCCGGTCTGGTCAGCTGGTTGGCTTGGAGTTATATAAACCTCAACAGAGGTCAGGAAGCAACAAAGCCACCATATCTTTTAGACACACACACACACACACACACACACACACACACACACACACACACACACACACACACACACACACACACACACACACACACACACACACACACACACACACACACACACACACACACACACACACACACACACACACACACACACACACACACACACACACACACACACACATGCTCTGGAGCCATGGCAGGGCAGGGAGGGTTGATACCTAGATACCCACACAGATAACAAATCAGACACACAGGTAGCCGGGGAGGAAGCACCTGGTCAATGTCACTGCCTGAGGGCCTGAAGTGGCTGGAGCAGCCCAGGCCATCAGGATCCATCAGTCTCCACTTCAATCTCTGTTTCCAACCTGTTCAGGATCTGCACCCTCATACTTGAAGCCTTTGGTTTGACAGCATAGTGTACCAATAGGACAAAAAACGGCAACGCCCAGCATTACGTTTTTAAAGTGAAAGTAAGGATCTACCAGTATACAGTAGATCAAAATACACTTAGGCTGATATGATGTCACATAGGAGAGAAAGAAAGCCCACCTGCAACTTCATCACAATTTAATGAGAATATTTATTTTAATCATGAGAATTAAGTATAATTTAACAATGAAAAACAGAGGATATTACAAGCAGCATGGGGAACCTGTTCCACTTCTAGATCCAAAATCTTGATTTCCAATCTCACACAGATCTACCAACCAACAAAAGCCTCACAGTTGACCACTATCAAACATTTACTTCTCGACAAAACAGGCAATTTCCTCCAAGTCTATGTGTTTCTTTCTCAAGAATAGACTTTCAAAGTCCTGATACCTCTGATAATTATGAGCCAAAAGATGAAGCATTTCGTTATTTCTGAAAGCTATACTAAAGTATAACTAAACAAGATGTTCCACAGTCCTTATTTTACCACAGATGAGTGGCTTATCTTCTGATAAACCACCTCTAATATAACATATTACAAGTTAATCCGCGTAATATTACAATAACATTTTAATTTATTTGCAACTTTATTCTCGTAATATTGCAAGATAGCGGTTGGGATAGGGATACTTTTCCCTTTCAGAGGCTCAATTACTCCCTTTACATGTATGAATTTGATAAAATCATACAAAAATACACTTAAGATAGCCAATTACGACAGCAGCTATATAGACTTTAGAGTAACCACCCTTTCCAATTAATTTAAACAAGGTTTCTTGTTTCTTAATTTCTCCCACTAACTCGGTATGGTGTATGCTCTGAAAGGTGATGAACCATGTCAGTGTTGAATGGTTGATGGTTTCTTAGGTACTAAAAGGGTGGGACTGAAACCTGTGTGGCAAACATCCTCTTTCGGTTTGAGTGCATAGAGAAGGGGTATATTGAATGAGCTGTCGTTGCTCCATAAATCTCCACAACCAGTTTATTTTTTGCCTTTGGGGCATAGTTTAATTTGCACCCATATATAGGTCTATGAAATCCAAATACAGACATGTTAAGATCAAAATACCACTTCACTTCCATTGAAACTAAACTTGAAAAGTGTGCAGCCAAACAACAAAATCAGCCTCAACACTTCTTAATACCAACATTGTCCAGTGTCTCCTGATAATGTTACTTCATGGACAATATTCATGTAATACTGTACTATGATATAGTACATTTTTGGGAGATCCATTTTAGAAATTACTTACAAACTATACAAATAAAATCACAACAAGGAAACATCTGTTAACTTAAACATGCTCAAACATCTCATTCTTCACTTCCTGACTAGTCACAGTTTAAAGAGTGGCTGCTGACTCACTTCAGTACACGTAAGCAATGAGAATACATCTCATACATATTGTTTAAATGACTTCACCGGACAGACCAGAGTTCTACCCACATCTGTTGATTTAAATTTAGATCCATCGCATCGTAGCCCAGGGCATTATTTTTACTCAATTTAAGCTCTGAACACAGTAACCTGGGACAACTATTATATCTTGAACCCTGGGTGCTCATCACAGCAGCAGCTGACCATTACAACCATTGGCAATCCTAATTAGCCACATTCACTGCGGGGGAGTGAAGAGTGGGCAACTATCTCCTGATGCCTTGCCTGTTCAGCAAACACACTATCAGCAGGCTCTTCACACATCAGTGCACATGAATAGCACAGTCAGCCTGTAAGCATCAACACAGTGCTGGATGTTGACACAGACAGGGAGAGGCTCGTTCGTATGGCTGTGGTTCACGGACCAATTCAATCAAGGACCTTTACAGATGGGCAAATAGGCTGTGTGGATGAACTCTGGTTTAGGCAGGCCGCCAGTTTTGTTGTGGCCTACAGCCGGTTAGGTGATGTTTGGAGCAGTGCTCAACACACAGGTTGTGTTTTGGCTCTTAGACATAGGTTTGTGTTCAGAAGTAGAGGGACATAATGGGTCCGTTGCCACTCAGAGAGCACAGTTTAGAGAGATCTAAATTAGTGACTCACACAGTTAATATGAGTGTCTCTCCTGTTTGCCACTCTTGGGTAGGTACTGATACAGAACAGGTGATATTGATAAAATAATGTCAAACTACACTTCAATTTTGTTGTGAGTATGTTGAGAAATAATTACTTTCTGTAGTGGGCCATAAAAAACACAAGTGTTCTTCTGATATAAATGTGTGAATGAGTGTGCATTTGTCTATTTTAAATTAGAGATAATCTATCAGTTTCCACTGCCTTTAGGTCAACATGTTCAATTGTAGTTAAACGTGTTAATCTTGCATTAACATTGCTTGAATCATATCAAAAGAAACCCATGGATGTGCTGAAATTCACGTCCTTTTTATGTTAAATGTGCACACCATGATGAAACGTCTGCTGCTTTCGCTGCTGGCCATGCGTCACTAGCGGGCCAGGAGGCTGTGTGGATGCTGCTAAGTTACCAGCCAACTGAGGTCCAGGAACTGCCTGAAGCCTGTTACAGCCAGCTAATGCATTCGCTCAACCTCCCCCTTCTTTTCTCCCTCTCACTGCTCTTCCTCGCTGTCTCTTTCCCTCCCTTTCTTGCCTAAGCGCTCCTTTTTTCCATGAACTACTGCTCTCTCCATCCCCCAGACCCCCTCCCCCCTCCCTCAAGTGCTAACCACTCTCCTTCACCATGCTATTTTCCTGCTCTCTCACACGTGCACGCATACACACAGAGACTGTGGCAGCTACCACAACAGCGTGCAACCTCCCCCACACTCCAGCGAGGCAGTGTGCAAGTGCCTCTGGCTTGCCCTGACCCACATCTTGATATAGCCCTAAGTATGCTTACAGCTAAGTCCTGAAGACACTCCTGCCACTCTTAGCCTAATCAGGCCTGACCTGCTGTCGGCGAGCTGAGCAGGACAGGCTGGACCGACCATTATCATTTTCAGAGGGCTTTCAGATGGCCCATGGTACTGCCTCTCCACCTCCCCCCACTCCACCACTGATTGCAGGTTTCCTACTAGACAGGCACATGTTCTATCTGGGATAGTTGGTTAAACATTACATGAATGACTGGATTCTCGGGTACAGTATGCTGGGAAAAACATTTACAATTTCTTTATGTCAGCAAGGAAATGTTCTCCTTAGTAGAGCCAACATGAAGCCCTTATTACATCAAACTTCTTCAATAAATGTCAAATCATTAACCTTCTCTCCCCTCACTTCTCTATAATCTGACCTGAGAACTAGAAAAGGTTAAGGACAACGTGCATTGACTGTGTTTATATAAATTACAGTAGAGAGAATGGTACTTTATGGGGTTCTCTGCTAAAATATCCAGCCATGTATTGGCAATGCATTGCAGTTTTGAAGGATCAAAAAATATATAAAGACTTTGTATTACCTTCTCTTCCTTGTACTCAACAGGTGGTGGTTTCCTGTGCTCATGTCCCCTCTCCAAACTGGAACTGAAACTGGAACTGGCCCAGGAACAGTTGGATTCGTCCTGCTGGCTGAGAGCAACGTCCAGCTGGGGCAGTAGGTCAGGCAATAGGTCAGGAGGCTCCAGTCCCTCCAAGTCTCCATCCTGAGCCTCTGATGTGAGGAGACCATCTCCCAAAGCCTGGTATCCATTAGTGTTGATGGCCCCGCAGCTCTGAGGCTGTTCAGATGGCAGCTGACTGGCCATGGTTGGGTAGCAGCTCATGGATTCCCCAAACATCTCAGATGACACACTGCTTCCTTGGGGTTCGCCAGAACAATGTAGGGCCCGGAAAGGACATTCATCTTCTTGGCTACCTGAGGTCTTAGTGTGCTGCTGATTCATAACTCCTGTGGATGGAAACTGACATACTGTCCCTGAGAGCTCAGACACTGTGGAAGTGAGAGATACATTGTTGGTGAGTGTGGGACCTGCCACTGAGGCTGTGGACAAAGACTGCTGATTGAGAGTGGATACTTCAGGCTCTCCAGGGTAAGCAGGGTACTGAGCCAGTTGGTAAGCAGGGGCAGAACTGACTGAGCATGTGGGCAGGGAGAGAACCATAGATGATGAATGCATGGGGAAGGGCCGGTTTGGGTCTTCCAGTCCTGATCCAGAGAAGGCTTGGCCTGCTGAGGTCAAACGGTAGGAACCATGTTGCTGCTGATGTTGCGGTAAGCATGTCCCACTCAGAGAAGCATTCTGACCATCCAAATAAGACTTGTTTGGCAGAGCCCTTGATTGGAATCTCTGTCCTCCTACAGATAGTTGGTGCTGAGCCCGCTGCTGACTATGGTGAACTGGCTGAATTCCCTGGTGAAAGGAGAAATTGTGATGCTGCTGTTGCTGCAGGGGCATAGTCTGTGTGCTAATTTGTTGGGACTGGCACTGGTTTAACAGCTGTTGCTGATGACTTTGCTGTTGTTGCAGCTGCTGCCTCATTCTGTGCTGCTGCTCCTGTTGTGGATCATGGCAGGGTTGTCGTTGTTGCTCTTGTATATGTTGTCTGACATTAAGTTGCTGGTTGTGCAGTTGCTGCTGCTGATGACAACGCTGCTGTTGCGGATGTTGCTGTGGTTGAGATACAGGGTGGAACATATTCCCATTCTGGTCTTGGTTGCCCCACATTGGACTGCTACTGTTACAAAAGAGCCCATTTGACTGAGGCACTTGGCTCATGGAGGCATTGTGGTACTGGCCATGTTGCTCTGGCATTATGCTGCCACCTCCAGCACCTGTGCCTCTATGGCCAGAAAATGTTTGCCCTGTAGTATTCTGTCCCTTAATGCCAATATAGTGATCCATCGGTTGAACATAAGCAGGCATCACTTGTTGGGCAGAAATCGGGGGCATTATGTCTGCCGGCTTTCCTGGGCCCAGAGGCTCCACTCGGTGGAGGGGCTCAAAATCAGCACTGAGGTTCAGCTCATCCACAAGTGAGGGTGCTGAGGGAAACTCATCCTCGTCCAGCCCTTCCAAACCTCCAACAAAGAGGCCGGGATCGTCAAAGAATTCCATGATAGGGTGACTGGAACCTTTGGAACTCCACTGGATCCAAGCTGGTCCCAATGAGCTTCACTTTCTACAGCATTTTCATTATTTTGTGTTCCTGTCCAAAAACAAAAATATAAAAATTTAAAAATTAACATCAGAAGAGGAACACTACATAATGTATAGTCTAGAAAAGGATCACATTAGGTTTGTAAACAAAATAATCTAGTAAACACAACAGTTACAGTCTGTGATGACAATACAATATTTTTTCCCACCATCTATTTTAATCATCCTTTTAAATCAGTGACACATACTCAGTAGGTCAGTAGAATGGCATGAATTCCCATCGGACGTTATTAAAGCTCACAAAAGGCAGGTAATGACTAGGTCAGAAGAAAATTTGGTGCTGTCAATTATCCGTCAGCACTGCCTTTCATGTGTGTAGCAAAGCAGCTGGTGCAAAGCAACCGCCAGCCACCCGCAGGTGCCTCTTCCTGTACCCCTCCCCTTTAACACACACATTCACACAATAGTACCTCAATCCCTCCACCCCCACCACCAATGAAGTGGCCTACACTGCTGCTGCAGAAATTGTGAGAAGTGCAGACAGCTGATACAATTTCAACAGCTAGGGACAGAGGCAGATGAGGCCCTTTAAGTGTGTGCGCCAGTGTGTTTGTGTACGTGTCTATGTGTCTGTGGGTGGGTGTGTTCTGCAACCACTGACCGGCGGTGGGTGACAGAAGCTTACCCAGGTCAGTCATTATATGCTGACTTGCTATTCACACAGACACACAAGCAAAAATAAGCAGAGAATTGTTTTTTAGTTTCTTAGTCTAACTATAAACTATCAATGGATTGTTTTTATTGGTCAATATACATTTCAATTTACCTATTGGTATTAGGGCTGATGTGTGGTTTAACGTACAGGTAAGTGTTTTATTCCCTTCACGTACCATTCTCCAAAATACAATCGTAGAGGATCACTCTAAAAGTATGGCAGTCTACATAACCTTGTGTCATTTCGAATTATAGGCCAAATAAACCTGAACCTATGACTAGGGTTGTCAAAAACCCGATACTCATACTATGCGATACAAAAGATTTGTATAGGATTAGATACTCATTTGTAACAGAACCAATACAAACAGTGCAGTATGAGGCAAACAACCAGGGACAGACTAAGGATGTTGATAAGCAAACAATGCGTCAAAAAGTGGTGCCGACTAAGTTGGGTAGGAAAATAACCCTGGTGAATTTTGAGAGGTCTGTAAAGCTCCCTTTTCAACAAGATTGAAGTATTCAACAGTTATCATAAATGTTAACCTGGCCAGCGGCACACTTTATCGTTAGCAATTTAACTATTAGCAATTAGCTGATAGCCACAATAGCCGTCAGTTAAGTTATCATTAAGCTAGCGGATATGGTTAATAATAAAACAACTAACGTTAATGTGGGAGCTGGGCAGCAAAAGTTATCAGTGCAGCCCATCTGGAATGTTAATAGACAGTTTATAAATTTAACAGAATAAAGTTATTGTTGGTGACTGAAAACTGTTATGTTTAACTAAAAGTACAAGATTGAAGGTGAGAATGGTTGACCAGCTACTGGACATAAACAGTGATGTTGGTGTTATTGTCTGTATTGTTCTAATCTTTATTAAAACATTTTTTATGCCTTTTAATCCCCACCCCCCCGGGAATTTTAGGTGTTGTCTTCTTTAGCAGGGATTTCTTTTTTGCATGTTCTGCAGACCGTGAACAGTTTCCTTAAGCCCTCCCATAACGCCAAAATATAACCAACACCAAACAACACAACTGAAAAAGTTCAAAGATGACTGTACTTAAACATAACAGTTTCAACACCAGCTTGTATCCTCCAACAGTTTTTTCCATAGTTTCCCTCAGAATACCTCATCTTTAGCAACAGTCTCTGTAATCACCCTTCAATGATCACATTCATGATATGTATGGACTAGCCAACTTACAAAGTAAAGAGGTGCGTGACCAGCCGAAACGACATTGGCACGTATAGGTTTTAGTCTTCATGGAAGGCTGAAAAAATCATTGATAATTTTAACAGTTGCAACACAAACCCACAATTAATACTGCCCCATCACGCCTTCTTCTAAGAGACTTTGTTAATTTCAATACTCTTGGACAGTATTCATAGTCATTTGTTCCATTCTAACAAAGTTTTTAATTTGAAAGAGTAGTATCAATGGTTGGGAACTTTACCATGCTTCACTGTGAAACCTGCAAAACCTTTTATCTTGGTCAGGTGGTGGTGGGCTGAAATGTATCCCAGCTCACATGTTCTGAGGAGCGGTGGAACACCCCCTGGACAGGTTGCCAATCAATCACATGTCTGACATAACAGACAACCATTCACGCTCTCGACCACAGGCAAGTCTAGTTGGCAGTTAACCTAACATGTATTTGGCCTGTCAGAGAAAACCAAAGCACCTGCACCACAAAGCTAAAGGGAGAACATTGCAAGTCCACAGTGAGAAGCCTGAACCTAACGGTAAGCGAGCTGTCCTACTTTCTGAAGCCTGACCGATTTATCGGTTGGCAAATACACATCGACCAACACAAGCATTTTACAGATATCTGCGATTAAGTTGATATGAGAACTTTTATTTTAAAGAATAAAAAATATAAAAATGTGGGCATTGTGTTTACTTTTTACATAAAGTAGTTTATATTCTTTTTTCTATATTTCAATATATTTTGTTGTTTTGTTTTTTATTTATAGTTACTTAAGTAAGTTTAAAGTTAAACTGTAAAATATCAATCCTAAACAACATTTCTTAGTCATATGGGTTTGATAACGAAACCTAAGCAATTATTGCAATTTTCTTTTAATCAGCCAATACAGAGGTATCAGAATATTGTACTCCACAATATCAGTATCGCCCTAGGAAATTCATATTGGTCAGGCTCTTCTACTTTCACACAAGTTGTACTGCAGCTAATTCACAGCTTGAGAGTAGTGTCATGAAGTCTATATTTTTTGTCTCACACATTTCAGTTTGTTATCACAATCACAAATCACAAATACGTCAACGAGCACATGTGTTTAGAACATAGGCTAAGCTGCTGAGAATTAACTTTTTCCTTATATTAGTATTTTCTTTGCTTTCAGTCTGTGCTTTCAGCTTCATGTCCACTCCAGTGCTTTGTTAATTGTCCTGTATATTAAGGAAACGTGTGACTGTCCCACTCATCTGTTTAGGCAACATAATGACGATTTATCTAACCTACTCTCAACAATTGAAATGGGAGGCTGCTGAAATCAAGTGTCTCAAATAAAGTGTGTTTAATGGCCACATCTGAACAATTTAAGAACAAAAGAAAATTACAACTTTCCAAGTCAGACTCAAGAGATAATTACACCATCTTAAATTTTGTTAATGTGGTTGTGTAATACACTGTTCTCCCTTTGTTCTCAGGATAATTACACTGACGTGCACTTATTTTGGCTAATCATTTTTGGGATATGTGCCAAACATTGACACCATATTTGATGCTTGGATCATCAACATCTAATGAACACAATGTCTTCAACGTATTCATCTCATTTGTCTTATTTGAAAATAGGACCCCAAAACACCGTTTCCACCAAGATCCATGAATGATACTCTGGAAAATTAATGACAAAAATAAAAAGTGGGGAAAACCCTGGATCCACCCCTGATCTGAATCAGCGCCAAGATTGAATGGATTCTTTCCAGAACCGAACCACATCCTTCCACCAAGTTTCATAGAAATTCTGTAGGTTTTGCGTTACAAACCAACGCTGATGAAAACATTACCTCCTTGGCAGATGTAATGGTTTCCAACAACTGTTTGCAGCTTGGGTCTTGTTGGTCACATTCAAAATTAAGTCTGAAGCCCGGATGTTGAACCCTGAAAGTCCACTCCAGTTGGAATGCCAATAGTAAATTGAAGGTATAACAAATTAAACCTGATCAACTGTGTTTGATCAATTATACATGATCATATCAACATATCTGCCATGTGCCCTGATTCACTGCAGCCTATTACAGAGCCTGCTAGCCAAAGCCGAGCCCCTGCTAACCTATAACCACCCCCAGGTCGTCCAGAGGACCACACCAGGTCCTGGCAGCCTCTTTCGACTCCCAGCTGTTTCCTCCATTATTGTGGATCCGGTGAAGCATCACCCGAACACGTGTAGCTCAGGGACTATAACATCAACAAGAGCTGTGTACACAACGGACCCGAGGCAGCCATAACCTGGACCCGGTGTCACATAAGGCCTAAATCAACAGCATCAAACCAACCGGGGTGAAGAAGAGGGGTTCATACGTGGTGAGGAAGATGCAAAGGGATGAAAAGTGAAGTTGCTTTGGAAACAAAGCGTTGTTAGTGCTCCAAACTCAGCGAGATGTCCGTCGTGTTTCCAGATTCATTTCTCCCAGTGCTCCCAGTGCTCCCCACTGAGGTCAGCATCCCCCCGTGGGTGGCTTCAGCCCCGGCTCGCACGGTGCCCGACGACCCGGCGGTGTGTTGAGCCGCTTGGAGCCCAGAATAAAGTCACATCGGGTGCGACATTAAAGAAAGATATGAGTCACATGTGCTCCTGTAAATCAGACACCCACCACTTGAGAAGCCCCGGGATCCGGAGAGGTGTCGTGACGCTTCCTCCGCGAAGAGGAGGAGGAGGAGGAGGAGGCCGGGGATGGATGGAGAGGTCGCCCGCGGTGGTGTCCGTGGTGATCACGGACTAGTTTGTCTGCCGACTTTTTTTGTTTTCAGTCTTAAGTGTGAAGTGTTGGCGAACAGTCCCACGCGTCCACATTAAAGTTCCCACCGGGCCGTGCCGGGCCGTGCCGAGCGGACCGGCTGGTCGCTGTCAGTTCAGGACCACCATGACCGAGGAGGACTACTTTCAGAGCCGAGCGCGTCTCCTCTTTCACCGGCGAAACTGCGAGAAAGTGAGGAAGCTCCCTCCGCCGCAAGCGCTACTTTCAAACACGGACAAGTTAGTGAGGGTTCGAGGTTTCTACCGGGGAGAGAACACACTCTCTCTGCCTGACTCACACACTCACACACGGTCACACGCACACGGAGCAGGACGGTGTCATCACACAGCTGAGCCCCGCTCCGGACTGTCAGGAAGGTGACAGCTCTCCGCCTGAATGAAACTCTCCGCTCGTCACTTCTCCACCAGCCGGAGTGTGGTGTCTCACCTGAATGGAGGCGGAAGGTGAAGCTCCGGGCAGCGACCCAGCGACGTGCTGCCACCGGGGAAGTTGTCCGGGTGTTGTGACTTGTTCTCCCGCTGGTGAGACCGCTGCGCAGCGGCTGCTGCTGCTGACGTGACCGCGATAACAGCGCATTTGCATATCAGTGAGCTCGTCTGTGATTGGACCGGAGGCGGTTCACCACCATGGCGCCTGTGGGTGTGAGAGGGAGTCCCGGGGAGCGAGGCGGGGGAGCTGCTGCTGCTGCCGGCCCGGTGCCGGTGTGGTGCCGGTGCGGTGCCGGCCCGGGTCAGCGCCGGAGAGCGGCGGCTCGGGTCCGGGTCTCGGTTGTAAAGCGGCCGTGTTGACAGGCGAGCATAAGATGGCCGCGTCCGGGCCTCAGCCAATCAGGAGAGGGTTTACTTTCGCACATGGAGCGGACTCGCTGCTCAGCTCAAACTGGACGAGCGCCGCTTTCCTCCGCGGGTACACAGCGACCTCTGGTGGCTGAATGCGACACGGCGCTCATTCCTATCTGCAATTCAGTGGCTTGTAGAATCCTGTTTACACTGTATATATTCTGTTTACACTCTATATTCTGTTTACACTCGATATGATCTGTTTACACTGTATTTATTATGTTAAGATTGTATATATTACTCTATTCATATCTTTACATTTCATAGCGTTTATATTGCGTATATTGTGTATATTTTGTATACATTTTAATGTGTATATTC
Source organism: Limanda limanda (assembly GCF_963576545.1). Classification (NCBI taxonomy): domain Eukaryota; kingdom Metazoa; phylum Chordata; class Actinopteri; order Pleuronectiformes; family Pleuronectidae; genus Limanda; species Limanda limanda. The sequence continues at coordinate 13,651,520 of NC_083638.1, forward strand.
TGTACAATTATATATTGCCTTTTGTACAAAGTTTTAATACAAGGTGCTTAACGATTGTCTAAATACAACAATAGAATGAACTATACAGTAATGAAATGAACATCTAAATCAAATAAAGCAGGTAGGTTCAAATATAATTGATGAAGAGAACGTTAAGCTAAAAAGGGTAGGTTTCAAGATTGTGGTTATTCGATGTAATGTAATGTAAACACAATCTTAACCAATTATTGACCGCAGGTAGACAGTGTTGGTTCTTCAGTGTCTGTTCCTAGATTCAACCTTCACGTACAATTGAAACTGCTTTAATAGAAAATAAACCAGGGCCTGAGATGTTGTATCCTTTTTACATCTGTGTAGGATAATATGGATCCAGGTGAACATAACCAGACACTTCAGATTTTTCAATATTTATATTTTATTATAACCTACATCTACTTATTAGATTACTCAACAGTAATCAATGCTTATTTCAAGGAATTGCCCAGACTCTTTAAGTATGCAACAGCTGACTTGGGACTTTTGGTGACAGAGTAATCATAAAACCGGTTTTCAAAAACAAGGTTTAAACACTTACATTAAATTTATTCTATATCTTTAATGTCTTTCTATAATCAGTGCTTTACTTCAGGCTTTGCTAGTGTTTTAAATAACTAAAACCCCTTTATGGCAAAGACAAACTGACTGGACTTTTTTTGATCATTTTTATTGACTTCAGAGAAAAGCATTTCAATCTAATGTCATCTATGCAGCAATATCTTTCACAAACCGGTGGAGGAACCGTCCCATACAGACCACATTAGAACTCGTCTGAGGATTCCTACAGCCAGTGTGGCCACGTGTGAAGCACACTGAGATTCTGTTACATATGTTCCTTTCACAGCAGCTAAAAATAAATCCAACAGGTTTCAGCATTCCATGTCTGCTATTCTAATAGAGTATTTTATAAGAGGGGGTTCCCAATAATCTTAAAATGCCCCCCCAGTATAGTAAGTGTAACAATATTAGCCACTTCAGGAGATGTCACACAAAGTGACTTTAGTCTGGCAAACCGGGGGGTTATCCTTGAAGAATTTATCTTCATCTGTGCTGCTAATAACACAATATTATCAAAATATATATGAATCCTTTACACCTAGTGTGTTGGTTTCCTGCAGAAACCATATTGACTTTAAGTACAGATCTGAAAGGGTGCTCAATTAACATTTGGAAAATATTTACCCAAAATATATTCTAATAAAAATAATAAAACCAAAGCCTTGATGCAGACATGCCTCTTAAAGTCAAACCTTAGCACAGCATCCAGTATTTACACATCAAACCTTTAATAACCAAGAGCCAAAGGTACATAAAACATTCAAAATGATTTGAATCAGACAAAATAAAATACAAACTTATTCATTTAGTATCTCATTTTGAAACCATATTTGCCTGTTCTGCTTCTTATATATATTAGGAACTATGTAAGACAATAGAAGACAGACAGTAGAATTTAAAAGAAATCATCCAATAAGAAACAAATATAAAACATATCAACCTAATTGGGTATTGGGAGAGGTGGTAATCAGGAAGTTTCTCTCACCACCTGTGACAACAAACATTCCAAGTCTGACATAATAAAACAGTCCTGAGCCAGTTTCAACAAGCGGAACAAGATCATAGTCCACTATTACTCACTGTATGAAGGCAAATCACTTTGCTCATACTTGTCAACTCCTTTTGGGACAGCATGATATCACCAAGCCCAACCTGTGCATGGATCCCAAAGTCGAAATGAGAAAAGCTCTTTGATTGCATCACAGCCTACATGATGTTGCCGAGACATCCATTTGTCTTTGTCGATTTACATATGATACAAACTTTGTTTCCTTATTCTAAAGCTGTTTGAGGAGATGCCTACAAAGCTTAAAGCTGAGCAATAACATGGAGATTTTATATGAAGTTCTCCCAACGGTTCCGAGGATCCAGTTCACACAAGACAGCTGAGGAAAGCCAGTGGCACGGCATCCGGTGCTTGTGCTTCCCTCTAGTGGCCACTGAAGCGACAGTGCAGGTTCAGCTCTGGGGGGGACTGTCGTCTTTGCTGAATGGCTGCGTCGATCCAGGCTTCACCCAAGACAGCCCTGACACCTGCATTCCCTTGTGGTGATCCTCAGGCCGTCTCTAGGGCAACAAGGCAAATTTGCAGTTACATAACAGGGAAAGCACACTAGAGCAAACCCTTAAAGGAGACTACTCTCCTGCTCATTTACACTTTGAGATTGTAAACATATGTTTTTCATGAAACTTACTTTGCATGTGAACATGCGCTCTTTTGCTTCCTCATGAACTGCTGGGTTCCATGGAGAAAAACTGTAACCAATAGAAGAGTTTGTCAGACACTTAACCTTTCAGCATCTCATGGCACTGATCCACATACACACAGAACTAAGTGTGTTTTTTGTGGTATAGAAAGAATGTGGACAGTTTACCAACCTTATTGCGTAGGGATCATCTATCTTGGGGTGGTCAAAAAGATGACTGTTGCATAGTTTCACACTATCCACCACTTTGCTTTTGAACAACTGCACATCCTTTTCATATCTGACAGGACAAAAGTATTTATGTTTTGGTGTTAAATCAATGAACAAACAATAATTTCCACAAAGCTTTTCCAACCTTTAGCCCCGTCCAACCAAATACAGAGTTATATACTGATATACTTTTGACACTGACTGAAACAAAAAAGCAAACAAAAAGTTTTCAGAAATTTTTAAAATGTCAAATTGATTCTTTGGCAATATTACAGCCCATTAGGAAGTACATTACTTTTTCATAATTTGAATCTATTATTTCGGATAAAAACAGGTTAAAGAACATGAAGACACTTACAGCACAGCAGCCTCTGGGTTGAGTGGTTCCGTGGTATTGATCTTGTAGAAAATTGTACGTGCGTACATCAGGACTTGCCAGATGTGGTTGTGATTTCGTCTACAAGAACACAACATAAGAGGTTGGATATATTATTAAACCATTCTGGGAATACGGTGTGTTCCTTTCCCGCCTTCACAGCTTAAAATATTCTCTGACTCTGAATTAAAGCACCATGCTGAATACATTTTCTCTCCATTTCATTTTAAAAACATTCTCTCAGACTATTTCTGTTTACTCCAAAATTAGCAATCCAGTAAGAATCCAACGTGAAGCACAGCCCAAGCAGGACTTGCTTGGGCTAAAAAAATAAATAAGTGTAGTGTTCAATTAAGTTTGGATTTTTTTGCTACTAAAAAACACATTTGAAAAGAAGGTGAAAGCTACTTGCACAAGCAGAAAACAAACCTCCATTTGGTGAAAGCTCTTCTGACATCAAGCTCTCCAGACACGGGGTCCACAAGAGGGTGGAAGACTGGGATGTCAAATACTAATTTCTGAAAGGAAGCAAAAGAAAATGGTCCAGAATTTTCTCCAAACTTTTTTTCATTGACAATATTTTATGTCTGCTCTATAACACATAGCTTACTTTCCATTATCACTGTTCAATTCATAATTCATTACACATCTAGAATGTTATCAACAGCACACTGATTTTGAGAAAGTTTCAAATATGACTGAACACACACACGCAAGCATGTGAGAGGTGAGACCAAGCCAGCATGAGCTCTACAAGGAATCAACCGAACAAAATCACAAATTTAGAGATCTCTTATATTTTTAAGAGTCATTTTTTTGGTTCATTATGAAACTGTTGTGTGACAGAGTAGAATATTTGCAGCCGGCTGTCTGCTTTTGCAGACCTGGAACATAACGCGTTAAAATGATTTATGTCTTTTAAGTTTATCTTTTGTGTCAACAGTCCAAAAATCATTTAGTCAAAACTACACTACTCACGGGACACTCTCCATCTGGATAGTTATCTGGAATATACACAGTGAATTTGAAGACTCCATCCTGGTACAAGCCATGTCTGATGAATATGACCCCAAACCACACTAGAGAGAGAAACACAAAGTATTTTAGAATCGTTACTTTTAAGAACACCAAAAGGACTCATGTTAACTTCAAGAAGTATGTTACCAGTTTCAGCAGAGTTTATAATAAAAGTAATATATTCTGTAGAATATAGTTTATTGGCACATTTTGACATTGTTTACAAATGTCTCATATGGCAATTTAGAAAATGTGGGCATTTGATTAATATGACAAATATGAAACATTACCAACTACAGGAGCATCAAAGAGAGGGTCCTTACTTAGAGCGGACTTGTAGGATGGTTGAACATAAATTCCAGGGAGTTTCTGCTTGATCACGAGTGTGCTGCAGGTCACATGGGAAGAAGTTAGATCAAATCAAGAGGGAAGATAACATATGCATGCAACACATTTTACGCTTGGGTTAATGAAAATAGATGGCATGCTTCGATACCAACACTTTTTTTTTCAAATAACACCATGTACAAACATAGAACACAACATGACAAATGCCAAAGGAATAATAAAAACAAATTTAAAAAATGAATTTGTATCCTTTTATTGGACCAGTACTTACAACTCAGCCAGGAGAGAGTACTCCAGATAAAAGGGGCCGTAGGAGGCATGTGTTCCATTGGCTGACTGTGCTGGAGTGCCCGATGAAGCAGGCTTGGTAATGGGGGTGGCATTCTTTGGAATGGGTGGAAGCTGCTTTTTGCCCAAGGACAGCCGGGCTGGGCTGGCTCTCTGCTCCCCGTGACCGCTTTGTTCCTCATTGTCGGGTCTCTGCTGTTTTCATTGAGAAACATAAAAGGAATCTCAACACATCATGTGTATAAATCTCTAGCTGTCTGACAAGTAGGAAGGTCTTGGCAGCCATATTAGAAAAGGCAACTGTTTATGTGCCATTTTGCAAACTCAAGAGTAGCACACTGTGACAAAACTCTCAGGTTACACGCCCCGTCTGGTTTACAGCCATCGGGAAACACTGTCTAGACAAAACCATGCACTCTGAAGTACAAGATGATTGTAGCTTGCTGATGCTGCTAAGGATGATAAGAGGGATATAATGTCACTGTATACAGTCAGCACAATGCCAGATATGTATCAAGAAGCCACAGTGAATGCCTCTGATGATGACTGCAAGTATGCCAGAAATGCCTGACGTGAATAGTGCGTTATTCAACCATCCTAGTATGAACAGTAAGTATTTATTGAAGACTGACTTGACTAGAGAATGTCTCTGTATTGTTCCTCTGACTAGGCAGGACAAAATGAAACTCACACCCACATGCAAGGTAGATTGTTTGCCTCCTTCCTACCTCATCAGGGTTGCAACAGTGTGCTAAAATGTCCCCAACCCCTCCCTTTTGTTGTCAAAAAGTTTATCTATTACAAATAAACTGTACTAAACTCTGACACAACTAATGCTTCAAGGGATTCTTACCATCAACTTTCACAGTTTTCAGCCATATGTATATACCTGATTGGAAATCAACACCCTCGACTTTGGGATAATGTTGTAGTTATACTATAAACAGTTTCAGTTTGGCAATATGCCTAAGAAAATGAATGAATACAAACTTGAGTGAAGAGTACAGGCACATAAACTTTAACAGATTATCTGATTCTTTGGTGAGTTTTCAGGAAATTAAATATTACCTTGACTGTGAGGTAACTTGAAACAATGCCAAAAGATTATGATGGGCCTTGACATGTTCTCAAAAGCCGGAACTGAATGTCTTGAGCAAGTTATGAACAGTAACGACTTGAAAAGGTCTAAAAATTGTCTCTTGGTCAGAGATATAAAGCACAGGTATCTGCAATGTGTGCTAGATTTCAGAGAAAGACTCGGAAAGACTTATGAATTTGAACTAAATCATCTGATGAATGCTTTGAGCCATTGACAACTTTGTATATGATCATTCATATGCTTTCCAAACTGACAAGTTATTCAGATGCGTTGTTGCAGACCATTTATTCAACACGTGTAGCTTTACCTTGCGACTTGTGTTGGCAGACATGCTCCAGAAGGGGTTCAAATTCATTACTCATTCAGAGGTTCGGAAGGGTGTTCCTCTCTTTATGTAGGTCCCACCACACGTACTGCCGAGGCCATCCGCTGCTCTGATGGAAAACAACACACAGGACACAACTGACTGTTCACACACAGTGACAACTTCCAAACAATCACGCACATGATGCAGATCTACTGTTCTCCACATAACACTGCAGCCTGGTGGTCTTCATTAGAATATAAAAGTGCTGACAGTGTGCAAGGAGGAAAACCAAAAGAAAGATCGCTGCGGAATTATATAACATGAAGGATTGTTTGGGACAGAGCAGATTCGTGCTAACTTAGCTGTTCGATGAAGTATGCTAGCGTTAGCGGCTATGTTGTTATTGACAGTCAATAGTCGAAGTCTGTCGCGTAGCTAATGTTGAATGTTTGGAGATTGTAGCAAAGACCTGTGTTATAGTTTGAGTCAAATAAGCAGCTACTGTCGTGGCATTTCTGGCAGGACACCGAGTTGTCGTGTTATTCGCCCCAGCCTGGTGCTACTGCTAATGCTAAGTTAGCAAACACGACTGACTTACGCTAGGTGCATGCAAAGGACCGGACTTTAGCTGACAGTTATTAATATGACCTATTCTCTCTACGTGACTAGCATCAAGGTTCACTCCCCGGCGCTGTCTCGCCTGTTTCCTTGACCCACGTCATGAAATCTACAGCGTTAGCCAAATAAGCTAACTCTGGTGTTGCTACCAACTTAACTACCCCTTTAATTTGAGCCTGTACACGGAAGCAAGCGGAGTGGTGTGACTCACCGTATTTGCTTGGTTCTCTACTTGTTTCTTTAGCGGAGGTGTTAACGCGTGTCCACATTTAATTGTCTAACTAACTCCTTTCAGCTGCTCGACATTCCTGTGGGTGTCATCCCGGCTAACAAGCTAACGGAAGCTAGCCAAATCATTTGACAGGCACAGAAACCGGAGTTCAATCTAACATAACGAGGGGGGCGTTTCGTTGTGTGAGTACGGAATGTCATTGGTCAACGGGATGAGCGTCCTCGCAGCTGCTTTGCTGGCGGATCCGTCACTTAAAAACGAAAAGTGTTACTTTACCACAATGTGAGAAAAAGTGGCTGATGGATCCGTGGCTGTTTTCAGTGAGAGATAAGTTCAACATTTAAATCTCTGTTTGGGAAAATAATAACATTGTAATTAACAGAGTCGTGTCTTGTTATATGACAAGACATGGCTCAGTTACATGAAGTCATTTAAGGACACACTAAAGAAGTGAGCCAACCTGTGTTTAGTTAGCAATTTGGTTTCCCTGAAAGGTTTTCTGTCAGAAAGAATACTTTTTTATGGTTATTATTATGAAATAGTCCATTTTAACGCAAACCATTATGTTTTGCTAAACCCAACCTAAGTAGTTTTGTTACCTAAACCTCACAGGACAGTGGCTGAAGGCTGAAGCAAGAAAGCCTACAAGTCAGGATTTCTTGAAAATAATACCCACGGTCAAACTTCTCCCAACACTGACAATTTAAATTGTATGAAGTTATTTTTACTGTTACAATAATTGTAACTGTGGGTTTTCTACTAGGACATGTTGACATGTCTGCTGTCTGTCATCAAGGGTTTCTGATTATTACTGTGTGGCCCGAAGACTATACAGATTCTGTATAGTCTACAGATGACATGGCAGCTCCTCTAACTGAAGTGAACCCCCTTCTGGCTGGCTGCAGTATAGGTAAAATTCCCGCTTCATTCATGTAAGTGGATGGGACGGGGACCAAACTAAAAAATAGACGTTAAATATATGTTTCTAATGCATGTTTCTCAAAGAAGGTTTCTGTCATTTTTAACTAAGTTCACACTGATCCGTCACACTGATCTATCACACTGATATGTGTTGAAGTGTTCATTTTTCCCTGTAATTTATTTAATGTTGTAAAAATGGTGTGAAACATCATGACTGACAGTTGAAAGTGAATTGCCATTGGTGGACTACATGTGTATAGACAGAGCAACTCAACTGCGGCTCCAACCCCCTGCTACTGTACTGATTACGGCTCCAGCAGCTTCACAAAGTCTGGTTATGAATCAGCATTGAACTGTGTGTTTATATCATAGACTGTATAAAAACATGGACAATGCGTGTCCACTTCCTCCCACTATCCAGACATGAGGTCAAAGTACCCCAGATATGCACCCGGCCATCTTGGGCTTCTGAAGCCTGCCCAGTTGTGATTGGGGGAAGGTGCCACGGTAAAGGTCTTACACACGTGCTTGACCAATCGTGAGGCAGTCTCAGCTGTCAATCATGACATTTCCCCGTGTTTTCATAGCATCGAATAACTAATTTAAACCACAAATACCATAAAAAAGAATCACTTGGACATACATCTGTGTGATAAGAGCTACTTAAAATTACAGAAACTATCTTTGTGAAAATTTCTACCGTTAAAATAGCAGATGTGGATTTAGAAATTCACATTTTCTAAAGGTTAAAAAAAGCTTTCCTATAGTTGGAGACCAAACAAGTTATAGGTTGGCCGATGAAATTCGCCTATATAAGCCTTTCACAGACATATGTTATCACTGTTTATGTTTGTTTGTATCGAACCTTAGTGACGTTTCTTTGTAATGAAGGTTCAATAAGAACATCTTAGTAATCATTTCGAAATTATTTTTGAATAGATCTAGCGGTATCCCAAATGTTTTACTCCCTAATATTGTTTGGCCCCCATGATCCACATCAATCAAAGTTATATTATCTGCTCCTCTATGTTGTCCTCTGTTTAAAATATCAAAAAACATACTGTATGTTCTCTTCAGATTTTTACAGAAATTGACTAAGACGCCCCCTAAAAGTGTTTAGAGGCACTTTGACAGACATAAACAAACACGCACTTCTCTGTCGCCTTCATTTTAATGTAACAGTGTACTCCTCAGTAGAACTCCCTTGAGGGTAAGGCGTATCCAAGCCATCTGTGTCACACATTTCTTTAGTTTTGACCACGCTTCATTGGCAGTTCATTCTGTTGATTGATTGATTTCCTAACAATTACACCTAATTATTTTTCAGGGTAAGAAAAAAAAACAATTTAATGCATGGGTGATTGCATTAATTGGGAGAAATGACTTTGTCCAAGTTTCAGAGTAAATACAAATTATTGACTCCATTATTGTTATCTGATTGTATATGGTCCCAAGTACACTTCACTGACAAAGATAATTTGTGACCTGCCTCTTTGTCGGCACGGCCGACGACACAAGGTCACCATCATTCTTTTGGCACGTGCAAATCAAAATCCACCTCAAAACAAATAAGTTGATGCCGGCTTTACCTTCATCGACATTGAGATAAAGTGTGACACAAACAAAGGTACAAATATCCACACCATTGCTTTTGTAATTAGTTTTTTGTCTTTGACATTGATCCTTTATTTAATCAGCTATTGTGACCTTGTTTGGTCAGACAAATATATTAATGGATGCAATTAAAGTGGGGAGATTGGATTAACTAATTGAATATGTGACCCATTGTAGCTGGATTTTCTTTTATACTTGTAAAATTGTAAAAGGAAGCCTTTGTTTTCAAATTTTTAAATTTATACCAACAGAATCGAAACATAGATTCTGATTTTTTGGGAGGATCAAAAATGAAATAGGATATTTCATCATCTGGCTGTTTGTCTACGAAAGATTCATAGCGTGTGTTCTGTTTTCAGCAGCATTTTACAGTTCAGCTAGTGCCAGAATTCAAATTTAATATGAAATATGTTCCTTCTGTCAGTCCATTCCTTCAGAGAATTTTAGGCGTGCACATTCAGATCTACAATCTGGTTTAAATGACAGTTCAAAATTACAATTGGAAGTCCCAGGTGAAACCTGTCTTGACAGCGCGGTCATAAAAAAGTGAAAACGGATGACTCCGTGTCCAAATAATCTGTAATAACAATGTTAGTTTGAATAAAGAGAGCCAAATCTAGATTCAAATGTAATATTTATTTAAAGAAATATGAACAACTGGGGAGTAAAGGTTAAAAAAACATCAGCCAAATCCTTAATATAGCAATAGTATTTCCTTATCCCCGAGGCTATGGCCTGGACAAAACCTCAATGCAGCAATTATTTGCTGTAATGACTGCAGTTCAAATAAGCTTGGAGATTTTATTAAACCAAATGAGAGAATCATCTGTGTATTATCACCTTGTGATTGACAGTGACAAGTGTTGGGCCGGCTCAGACGTGAGCATGATGAAGAAGCTCTCTGCAAAGCTCCCGATAATGTTACCCCTGATAAAGTTGCCTGGAAAACCTCAGCCAGCAAATGGAGGGAAGGGAAAACTCTGCGCATATTAATTCCAATTGTCAGATCCCTCCAGTGGGGGAGTTGGGAGGGTAATCTGTCAAGCAGCCCCGTCCGCCCCTCTATTCACTGACTGGCATTTTACACAACTAATGAAAAAGAAATCCATTGTGCTGATCATATGCATAGATTTCACTTTATAATAATGATGAAATAGAAATATTCATAATAAAAGTAAAGGTCACTCGCTGCTGCAGCTAAGCTTCCTAAGCTGCAACCTTTGGAGGAGCAGTTGTCAGGTTCCAGCATAAAAATAGGAAAAAAAGGTAGAGGCATCAAGTTTTAACCCTGCGTAGGCCAAGAGGTGAGACACTGCAACCAAGCTGCTGCTGTGTACTATATCTCATTGGTCATTCGTTCTTCTATCCCTACACCAAAACGTCTGTTCAAAGATGGAGCCTCCTCCAGCGTCCAGCAGACAGGTCAAAGGTCAGTCACATAATACACAGTCTACTCTCTGACTTACAGTATCAAAGCCAGTGTAAACATTCTTCAGGGATTTGTCTTGTGCAGTCAATAAAATAATAAAATACAGGGAAATATGAACGTCTGCTTCTCATTTCTACAGCACTTCCATCCTACCTGTCTGTGTATGTAGGTCACCTGGGCTTTTTCAGGCATATGAGCAGCGGAGCACCAGGGTGTAGAGACTCACCTCTGAAGGACATTCGCAGTTTTATTATTGCACGGCACGACTTCCGCGCTGAGCCCCGTCTTCATATGCATCATACGTTGGCATTTATTAGTGCTATGCACTAAGTACAGGCCATGTTATTGAATTTGAATATCAGCTCCTAGCCACATTCATGGGGCCTAGAAATATATTATATTAAGATGAAGCAATCTCATTTAATAACACACAAACTAATAAAAGGAAAGCGGATTGAAAATTAAATTTATGAATATTGCTCGGCAGTGGGTGTGATCCAAAAAAGCCGAGCTTGGTCTGTCATATGCAGATCCTTCTCTGGATGTAATCTCAGGTGTTGGGAGAATTTTCCAGTCGTCCTCCCATGAGTATCGTGTTCCTCCTTTTTTTTTCTTTTTCGTCTGTTTGTCTTCAGAAATAGAAAGCCGTGCTGGTGGATACTTCAGTCTAAGTGGACAAGTGTTTTGATAAAATAAAACAGCAGTGATGTGATTATTATTCTCCCATGTGACAACACATCACACAGATAATGTGTCAAATGCAGGATGGAGCTGTGATAATTGACAGTTCAACTTTTTGATGCTGTTGTTATACTGCACGTGTCAATTCAGCCTTTCTTTAGCACCAAGCACAATGCTGCTCAGATTTGGAAATTAGCATTTTTTCCTTCTTGTTAAAATGAAGGTAGAATTGACATGGCCAGCATCTTGAAAAGCCTTTCTTTCCTTTTTTCCCCAAAATCCTAAAACACTGGCTCTCTGAAGAGGCGTTCGTCCAACAGTCGTCATATCAGTCTGCGCCAGAGCCTCGCAGCTCAAATTATGGAATGCCACGTCTTCACTTTATTGACTCCGCTTCACACAAGACCATAATTTTCCCTCTTGTGTCGTTGATGGACAACATTCTGTCGGTCAGTGTTTCACTGTTTAGTGTATGTGTGTGTGCATGTGTGTGTGGGTACAGCAGCCTTTTGCCAAGACGCTCGACAGACCCGGTCCATCTGTGTGTAAATGTTGACTCCCGGCGGAGCCGTGACTGTCACTCACTGCCCAGCCAGTCCAGTGCCAGGCATTGATCGCTACATATATCTTGCTCTGTACTTCCCAAACCTTCATCAACAGATGCGGCTGCAGAATTGATTAGCAGCGAGTCAATGACCAAATCTCTTTGGAAACATTTTTATTTATGTGTGTGTTTATGTGGATAGCTTAGAGGACCATTAGCAGGATTACCTTTGAGGCTTGGCTGAACAACAGATGTTCAAGGACGACTCAATCAATTTGACTTACAAGAGGCTGCAGTTGCAGGAAACAAGTGATAAGTCTGTGGAGGAGCGGGGGAGGAGGGGGGTTGAATAAAAGCAGTTCAGTCTGGTAATACACAGGTACAGCAGAATTAGACTTACAGTAGGTCCATTATTTAGAGTGAGATCATTGACTGCTTTCCAACGATTAAAACACACAGTTAATGAATTGAAGTTCTCCTGACGTTTACAAGATGATCATAAGATTTGGTGGTGCTGTTTTAACTATTGGCAGCTTTAAGCCATTTAATCGTTAACTTGAGCTTGTTAAAGTTATAACTATAACTCCTGCATTTGTTCTATACAAATCAAGGGCATTGTTTTATTAAGTAAACAAATGATATCATATACAAGTGACAAGGTCTAAGATAAAAATCATTTAGCTGGGTCATATACAAACTTTGTGTATCATTTAATATGACAAATATATTTACAATGCAAACCATACACATAAATAGGTTTCAGCCCAGACTCAATTGCATGGGTATAAGGCAAACACTTTCAATATAGGCAGTGCCAGCTTCCAGAGAGGCCTGTTTTAATTTGTGCAAAGTAGTGCATTCAATTATACAAGAATCTATATTGAATTCAAATTAATGTTTGATATGGATATTTTTTATTATATTTAAATAATCCCGATTCAGCACAAAATGTATTATTTCTCAGAGATCTTTCATTCTTTTCAATTTGCCTATTTCCTCTCATGATTCAAATGGTGAATAAATGTGTTGCAGAGACTCACGATCTGCCTTTGAAGTCCGTGCTTATGCTTCCTTATCTGCAAACTTATTAAAATTAAGTCGGAACACAAAATGGTATTTAAAAAGTTTAAGTGAAACAATTTGCATTGGGAGTGTGTGAAAATGCTAATGCATTCTTTCACTAAGCCTCACAATCACTGTCATCCATTTTGAGCTCTGATTGTTTTCCGCATGGATGCCTTCATTCATTATTGCAAAATTATAAACATAAAGAATATCTCTGTATTAATATTTCTGCTTTTTGTAAAAGCTCAATCAACCATAATGTCCTAATTTTTTCTCTGTGAACCTCATTTTATATTATCTCACTACTCAAGAAATGGATGTCCCAAAAGGGATTTATTTCATTTATCGGGATTATTGAATTAAATTAAGCTAGACACTTACCGCAAGCTGAGCAGAGGTACCTTATCCACTTAAAAGGTAGGCCTGCTCATCACTGCTATTTAGGCAAACACATTAGACAGCAAATGACTTTTGTTGGCTGAGTCTAGGTTACTGCATAATTCATTTGTTCATTAAGGAAAAGCATTGAAAGTGCTTGAGGTAAGTGGAAAAGGTCATGTATTGAATGGATCTTTAATTAAGCTACTTTACAACCACAGTTACACGAATGATGACATATGCATCGTGTTTGTTTACATGCAAAATCAGAATGGAAAAGGAACAAGCATAAAAGAATAGGTGAAATTTATTTGACCCAGTTATTTGAAATATAATATTATCACCTCCAAAACAATAGAGATAAGGTATACGAATATGTTACTGTGTGTGATAATGTGCATTTGGTTTTTGGACATTTTACATGCTGTTATTTACGAATTGTTTTTAATATTTAACACAATATCAATTTCACATGTCTGTTTTAAGAATATTTTGTCTCAGGAGAGCAAAGTCTGTAGAGATTTCAAAGAGCCTGCCTGTCATTCTTGTGTTGAGCAGCAGATGGCAGGCTGTTTCCACTGATGAACCGTCTCCAGACACCAGCACATGCTGAACTTCTGTACCCCGGTCGCTGTGATGTTGGCTTCCCAGATCTCGGTGCTCTTGCCTGTGAAATGCATTCCCATTAAAAAGTCATTTTTAAAGCCAACACCAGTGCTATAACAATCATCTCCCTGAAGCCAAGCCTCCACACCCGGGAGCTCAGCACTGCCACACAGGCAGACATGTGGCGGCTGCCACAAACAAAAGCCCCGTACTCTTCTCCCCATTCCTTTCCCCCTAACTCTCCACGTGGTTACAGGCCAGCCTGCCAGGGGCAATTACACCCACAACCCAGTGTGTGAGGTCCCACAGAGCCCCCAGTCACCACTAACAAGATCAAGGCTAACTCCCTATCACATACACAGTATAGACACACACACATACACCTGCATGTGTGTGTGCAAATACTCTGTCCCCTCTCTTTTCATCCAACCTTTCTCCCTCTCTCATACACACACGCACTCTGGCCTGCACGGAAATTATAACACATTTTGAGTGGCTGTGGAAAGTATATAGCTTTTTTAAGAGCAACAAAAATAACACAGTGACTGTCGCGCTGTCAGACAAGGCTGTTTCATTTCACTGTATGTCACTGAGTGCAAGACTTTGTCTTGGGGACACTGCGGCATAATGCGTCAATATGTTCCAGTGATATACATAAAACATACTGTATGTACTTATACCAAAAAAAGAGAGTAAAAGTGAGCCAGGCTCAGTTTTTGCCACACTTGCTAAAGAAGAAGTTCTCAAAATTGATTTATGTTCCCTGTCCTTTCAATCTGGAGAATCTGATCTGCAAAAATGTTACCACACTGCCCACCATGGACTTCTCCATGTCTTGTGACAAGTACTAAAATGTATTTCAACCCTGTGCAATCAGATGTTCTGAAGGAGTTGTTTTCTCGTTTTCAAACATAGGAATATGATTTTAGAAGGACACTCTTCATTTTGTTGCATCTTAAGCATTCACTGTTGGTAACAATGGTTCCCAGTTCACCCTCCTTATTAAACCCGGCCTATACAAACAGGCTGGATTGGTGACCGGTGAGAGAAACCCTACTCGTGTACCCTGATACAGCCATCAATACCCATGAGGCTGTGTGTCAGGCAGCAAGCAGCCTCAACCGAGGTTCACATGCTTCCTATGATACCTCAGTGAGAGCTCATGCTTCATGTCCTCACACCAAGCACTGATGTGGCAGCTTGCTAAATAATTTGTGCTTCTTTAACGGGGTCATTGGATAGAGAGTCTGGTCTTTCAATAATTAATTGAGACACAGTCTAAGCAGCCGACTTCTGTTTCCTCCTCGCTTCAGCCAGATTGTCTGCCGCTGTCCCCCGCATTCATACTCACTTGCCGTCTAATTCATCTGGATTGGAACCTGCATCACAATAGCGCTGTAGGCAGACTGGTGTGAGGAGGATTGTGTCCTGAGTGTAACCCACAGGATCTCAAAAAAGAAAACCACTAACAGCCGCAGAATCTATTTTCAATTTGTGGATAAAAATAAAACAAAAGCCTATTACCACCACGGCTTTATTTAGAAACATAATTGCTTTTCATTATTCTGTGCACAATTCATACTCACAGTGTAGGTTGAAAGAGGCGCAGTGGTGCAAATTAGGGTGAATATTTGAACTTTGATTGATTTATTGACAAATGCTGAGTATACCACTCTTAGGATAAAGGCTACCGCGAGCAACCAGTCAGCTTAGCTTAGCACAAAGAGTGGAAACAAGGGGAGGCAGCTAGCCTGGCTCTCTCTTAATTTAACTTAATGTAAGTTGTTTGGTTACATTAAGAAAATATAGTATAATTACTACATAACATAGTTTAGTCTGCAGTAGTTTAAGTTTAAAACCAAAAACTCACCATTTGACAGGGCACCATGGTTGCTCTGCAACTTTTGCTGTAACTCCAGGAAGTTACTGCTACCAGCAAATTGGTGTTGTTTATTCAATGATTTAAACAATCCGAATTAATTATAGCATGAAAAAGTGTTGCCTTACTAGTTAGCTAGTTAGTTGTTCCCCTCTGTTTCCAGTCTTTGTGTTAAGCTAAACTATACTCGCTGCTAGCTGTAGCTTCATTTTTACCTGGTAGATATGAAAGTGAGAGATAGGCCTATTTCCCAAACAACATCATTATTGCTTTAACTTTAACTGTCACAAAAGGTCCCTCAAGCAAGGAACTGATTTTTGAATTAATGTTGGACTGTGTTGTGGGATTGCTGAAACTGTATATCCAGTCCTTCCTTGTTTAAAAACCTTTATGTAAAATGCCCTACAATACCTCGAGTGCATGAGTGTTGAGTGTGAGTGGCCCCAGTGGGAATCACACATAAATCTCGCAGTTTTAGTGGCATGCTAGCGGTGTAGTCATTGGGAAATCAGACACCAACAGCCAGACACATGTCAGCGAGGCTTAGCTCCATTATTTTGTCCCACAGAACCGGGACTCTGATTCTTGTGTGTGCATTCCTTAAATACTTTCCCATCACAGCAAATTTTGCTCACACTTAGCTGTCCCTGTGCTCATCCCTGATAGCCTTCCACATGTATTTAAATCCTCACATTGATTTACTCTCATATTTTGTAGCTCTACAGTTGTTTTGAAGGAGTGGTGTTTGACCAGGGACGATACTTTAGGATTGTACCCCCTGGTCGTCAGGGTCTGTCCCTTCAGTGGAGATGGATAGGACTAAGTCTGAGGTGCATGGTAAAACAGGACAATAAGAGATAGAGCTCTTTCAAAAAAAACTACGCCAAGACAGGAAGAATGACACTTAGCCCTTAATCATCTCTGTGTCTGCAGGGATCCCCTGTACTTTTGTGTCTATTGCAGATAATGGTCTTTCCTTACTTGACAGCGTGTCTTTTCCGAGCTGGAGCTCTGTAACCAATGCTTAAGTGTATCAGGGTGACAAAGCGTTGCTAGATTCGGCAGTGTCACGGCTCATCATGTAGTGACAATGCTGACAGCTGTGGTGTTAAGACAGGGAGGCTGTTGAATGGAGTTAGAATAGATTCTTGTGCAGTAGACCCAACTTCCATAACAATGCCTTCCCTAAGGATCAGGCTGCAATGTGCAATCCAACAACACCAGCTGGAACCACTGGAAGACAGGGAGGGGAAGTAATGGAAATCTTGGAGTGCAAACCGAAATGCTGTTTCAGTTATTGGAACGCATGGGTGCTTGTGTGTCAGGAGAAAAACCAGAGGCATAAAGAGTACAAGAATGACAATATTTTTTTGTGGGATAGATCTCTCACGCGCTTTAAAGGCTGGCAGGCTGTCCAAGTGTACTGGCTCATTCCTTAGAAAAACTGGGAGGAAAAAGTCCCAGCCATCAGATATAACCGCACCATCTTGAATCTGTCCAATCCCATCAGCCCTCTTCTCTGAGCCTGTCGGAGGAGACACGGCCTTGCCAGACCCTCTGCTAGTTTTAAGGGACTTCCTGTTTGCTGAAAACAGTACCGACAAATTGTATAATGACAAATGGTGGCCCAAACATCTTGGGAGCATGCTGTCTTGGGACCTCAAGCTCAGTTGCAACTAATTTGGTCTCAACCCCAAAACAAGCAGAACAACATGACAATGACCAGGCTTTGTCTGTTTCAACGCAAAAATGGCCTCTGAGGTTTGGCTCGATGTGAAGAGAGCTATACTTGTACTTATCCACTTTCTGCTGGGCTTTGAACAGTTTTCAGAGTAATTGCATTCAACATGACTGAGAGATGCACATTTTATTCTACATTATTGCATTTACGTTATGTAGCTGAGGACAGTGTACTCGTGGTTTTGGTGTCATGGAGTGTGTGAGGAACCTCACAACCAACTGGATTGCAGTGTTTACGGTATAACGCTGATCAGGACCTGGGATTACTGTCATTCTCTGTAATAGATTAAGACAAGAAGAAATGCTGTGTGAGTGATGTTCCCAGCTGTCTTCCATCCAGCTATATCAAATGAAACACTCTTGCCCCGATACTGAGCTGGTGATATCTTGAAATTCAGTTTCTTAAATTCTAACATCGAGGGCCTGTTGGATTAAATATTAGTTTTTATATATTAGTTTTTATGTTTCCGGGTAGTCTGGTGTTAGGCAAAATGATTGAATGAGTAGCCTAAAAAGAATTTGGCATTCGAAGATGGTAATGACTATGCCTAAGAGGTGCTCGTAAATGTACTTTTGATTTTCACCTTCGTCTACTCATCGTAAACTACTCTCCAATATGGACAACATTGGAAAAGTTCTGACTTGTTTTGAATTCTATCTAACTGGCCACTATTTCAGTCCATCTCAGCTAGTCTGCATGGATGAAGGAACACTTTCATTCAAACCTCTATAATAAGTATCTGTCAGGGCATGTGTCCAAATATTGTTTGTCCAGCAGAAAAGTCCTGGCAGGGCGTTGGGAACACACAAATTATTTTTTACCAGTATGACCTCCTGCCCCATCTGATCTGTTGCCAGGAAATATTAACCTGGATCAAATTGAAGTCACTAGTGCTTGCCTTCATAGTGACTTGTGGAGCGGCACCCACCTACTTGAACTCAATCATATGGGCTTACGCTCATTATGCCCCATAGCCGAGATACGTCATCTGGCGTTGCTATCCCTGCACACAAGGCCATCACAGTTCTCATTTGTCGTTTCCTGATAGTAGTCAAAACTACCAAATTCTGTGAATACAGGGGCATCTCACTCCATCTCCAAGAAAACCTCTCAGCCTAACTTGTCTAGCTTGTATTTACTTTGTACTTGCAGTGCAATTCTTTCCCTATAATCTCCTTCACTTTGTTCCATTTTGCAGAACTTAACAATTTCAACAATGTCTCCCACTGTACTAAAGGTTTATTGTTTTCCCTCAGTTATATGTCGCTCAGGATACAAGCAACTGCCCAAAAATTAATTATGTAAATGTAAAAAGAAATTGTTTTGCCTTTTTTTGGAGATGCCAAATGGTTTTGACAACCTTTGATGGAGATTTGCGGAGTAATGAAAGAAATATGTGATTGGGAATTCAACATTTTTAGCCATCTTTATATCTAACAATATTGGCATATTCCTGTAAATTACCATTAGGCCAAATTGCTGAATATAATTAATCATATTTTTATGAATCAACCCAAGAGAGGCTAAACTTAATGTCTAAAATGCATGAGGTCTGAATAGTTTCTGATATGGCAACAATACAAGTGTGCAAATATCTCCTTTTCCCACCACATCAGGACTTCTGTACCACATATCTTCTTTAAATGCCTCATGTTTAAACAGGCCTCTGTAATGATGTTGCTGACTGAGTGCTGATATGTGGCTACTCAACTTTGTCGCTGAACAGTAATGAATGCTGAGGTAATCTATTTCATCCCCTGACCATTAGCGGGCTGTGAACACTCTCTAATACCAGTCTGGCCCTCATTTTCCGGGCCTCTGATCGCACAGAGCACTGGGCACCTAATACGCTCAATGAAATGGGGCTCCTGATTACTGGGCCAGGGATTTAATATATCACGGAAAATTAGGTCGATTTTAATAAATTACCCATCCCACTGAATAGTCCGCATATGCTTTGGTGGAGGAGGGGCTGTTTTCCCGGTGGGAGGACTAGTTGTTTAAATACGTGTATTAGGATGTGAGTGAGGGGGGATGAGTTGGATAGAGGGGGCCCCCTCCCAAATAAAGGATGTCAGCACTTTCTAGTTGCCTAGTGACTTTGGAGTCCTTGTAAACCTGGAGCAATTAAAGCTTTGGTTTTATCTTCAGTCATCCTAATGGACTCTACAGTCTGCTACCTCCACATCTAAATAATCTATATTCATGCCTGGACCTCCCAAAAAGCCACTCGTCCTTCCTTTGGCACACTGAAACTTGTCACACAATGCCTGAGTAAATAAAATATGAGTTAGTACATTTTCACCATGTAGCACAGGGTGTATTTTACTTTTATGGCAGCACATTTTGCTCATGATGGAGGGTGAGCGCGAAAGAAGGCGAAATGCCTCCATAAATCATTCCTTGCGTTCTACCTCAAAAATAGTGCTCATATGATAAATGCGAGTTTACTGGAAGCATTTTAACTCTGAACAATGAGTCTGTGTGTGTATATGTTTGTGTGTGTGTGTGTGTGTGTCTGTGTGTGACAAATCTGGAAGCATTTTATGGTCAGCCACAGAGGCCTCTGTGATTGGACAAGCCATGTCACTCCTGGTCTTAAAAGGCTTTGCACAACAGCAAGGGCATACGCGAGTCATCCTGCCATTTGTGGGATGAACAAATTCCACAGGATTCACCACACAGTTCATTTCTATCCAAACTGCTTATTCTATCTTCAGGCGTTCGCAGACACACGATTCATCTTGGTAATTTGTGATTGTGGTCCATGATCAATACCCATGGCTTTCTGGAGCTTCACACTTATAAATCTGGAAATGGATTTATCAGTGTTGGAGAAAGATAGCTTTGAATACACCACTAATGGTTTAATGTGTGACTATAAATGTGAGTCAGACACCCAGGGAAGTACAGCCTGTGAATTTCATAATTTTGCTGTCGGAAATGACTTGGACGTTACACAGTAGATACTTTTCTGGCATAAGTTACACATTCCCTTAGCTCATTGGAAATTTCCCAGTCACATCATCTACCATCTCCTGGACAGATTTTGATTTGACCACTATTTTGGCTTCTACCTTTTGGCTCATTCTACTAATGTTTCAATCCTTTCCCATGTGTCTTTTTTTATTGTCCATCATTTCACTGCAGGCATCTTTCACATCGTTACAATCACTTCGTACTTGTTACTCTCTAAAAATCTTCAGACTTGATTTTCTTTCTCAGTACTTCTATCTAACTTGCAGTAATAGTTTTGATTCGTCGGTTTGAACCTCATAAAGTTGATATTGTATTCCATAGTAGCATGTGGCCATATATGTATTTATCCGCTGTCGTATTTTTGGTTACTTGATAAGTAGTCTAATATTCACACTCCCTTTTTCCCTATTTCGGTCTCCTCCAATTCCGGAGGGAAATAAATGTCTCTCTCCTTTTTGTGTTCACCTACTAGTGGCTAACTTTGTTCATCTGCTCAGTGTTGCAGGACAGCCGGTGGGTTCATTATTATTTTTATTTTTTTGCTGAAATTCACCTCAAGCTACATCCAGAAACAAGGTTGATGATTGTAGTGAAGGCCAGAAAATCAAAAGAAAGAGCTGAAAGATGCTATAATGCTTCATAGTAAGTACTACAGGGAAACTGTGATATTCTCTGGGTGCTTCACCACAAGCAACACCTTTGAAATTTCACATGACTTTTGATCATTGTGTAGTGTGTACAATTTTTTAGCAGCTATAACAAACTATGTTTATTTAGAAATATTGTCTGGGATCTACAGCTCAAACCATTATCATCTTATAGTCTTTCTAAAATCTATATTAGCAATATTCAGACATTACAGTGAAGTTTATTGGAAATAAATGTGGATTGACATTGGGTAGGAGCATATGTAAAACACCAGACATCGCATAGTACTATAAGAGGAAGCTATTAACAATTATTTATCACTCTAAAATGCATTATGTATGAAATCAGGCAAGCAATTGTGGTATTTAGTTGACGGTACAGGAGCTTCAGGCAACATAAATTGCTTAAATTATAAATTACAGTAACTTTTCCCCTTAAACTAAGAGCAAAAAAGCAATAAATTGTTGCAGAGTGAAGGGTAAGTTAAGAGAACAGAATGAAATGACTAGAGGTTTCAAATGTCAAGGTATTTTAATAGATAAAGTCTTGGAATAAATCACTTGAGGAATATGTTTACATATTATTTCCCTCTTGCTGGTGGATGTTGCAGTGGTGTGTGTTTGTCATAAGCTCTGTGAAAGGCACGCAGGGCTTCCAGAATTCCTCATATCTCCACATTGCTCCTTCTGTATTTCACAAACCCACTCCAAACAACCCCCCTCCATCACCATTCAAGATAAATATGAAACCAAAAGGAGAAATTCATGCTTGAAGCAAGGGAACTAATCTCCCTCCTGCCTGTTTCACTCCTCTGTGTTTAATTGATAGAAAATGCACGCATCAAAGAAAAAGCACACTGAGATTTAATGGGCATAAAATGGACATTAGCATTTTAAAGAGGTGGATTAACACATTAATCCCGGCAATTTTCATCCAGCATTTCCAATGAGATCGTCACAGCGCGCAGGCTCCTAATGGGGCTTAACTGGCTTTTTGCTTTAGTGCTGCTCTCAGGGATAACAGCGAAACTTTTAGTTTTTGGAGATGGGAAGACGAAGGAGCTTAATTTGTGTGACGGCTCTTTCAGAAGTGAGATTTTGCTTCCAAGAGAACAGACGTTCACATGACACATTACACAAGTTGCAACAGTGCCGTGGATGTACTCTGCGTTTGTGTGGAGGAGAGACACTGACGAGATGTGGGGTTTCAGATGGGGAAATTGCCCATTCTTGAGAAGGGGGTAATCAAAGGGGCTGTTGTTGAAAGAACATCATGGAGTTGACTTTTTCATACATGCTGAACATGTGTGGTTTTGCAAGAAGAGGCACGCTGGCTTGTTGAGCACAATCACTGTACATACAATAGAGGTTCGAGAACATGACTTTAGCATGATGTGGGGGGCGCTGGGGGGGGGCTGCACGCTGCTGGGTCTCTCTTTACGATCAAAGCACGTCCCAATGTGCTCACCATCCATCCAGATGAAACTCATTTGGACTGATTTTCGGAATAGAGATCTAGAGATACACATTGGTTTCAGACTCCCGGCACCCGTCCCCAAAGGTAGTGAATGCACCGCTGTGGATTGTCTTTACATACGACTTGTCAAACCCAAGGAAGGAAGTGGTTGCCACTTGGGTCCCGGAGGAGCGTTGCTTGTGTTTCATGTGTGAGGGACGAACTCATGATGAGCACACGCAGCTTTTGCTCTATGTATATATTCACACTTATATTCACACAGACACATCTAGGCAGCACGAGCCGTCATCTGTGACACAAACCCTCAGTGGCGCTGTTTAGACTACACCGAGCTCTCTTGATGCAACGTGTCCCCTCCAATGGGGCGCACTTTCATTTCCATCCCCGTGCGGCTGCTCCTCCCTTTTGTTCGAGTCATTTACACCGCAGTTTATGCGTGCACAACATGCGGGCCCCGCTGTATCTCCATGCAAAGAGAATGTAATGTAGGTCATCAAACAGAGCTGACTGGGAGAATGCTGTTGTTTGTGAGCGGCAAGCCAGCCTCCAGAGAAAAGGACTTGATGTGAAAGGAGGGGTGTAAAAAAACAACAGAGGGGAAAAAGAACACAATGGAACAAACAAAAGCTTCTTCGACAAACTGTTAAAACGTAGAGTGTGTCTGTTTTGGGTGTTGTCACTGGTGGGTAGAGGTATGGAAATGCAGAAACACTGCTTTCTCTCACTCCCTCTCCTCCCCAGCTCGTGTTCTCTGGTGAATAGTTTATGCTCTGTACCTTCTATTCACCTCTCCTGTACTTTCCGTCCCATTATCACTCCAACATGAGATTGCACTCAAGACAATGTTGGAATTTTTGATAACATGGATTGTGAAACTGAAACACTGTTTTGAATTAATAAACAACAGAGTCTGGAGCTCTTTGAGCGGAATCCACCCTTTTCCTTCCTCTTACCGTATTATTAGCCATATTACTTTTTCATCTTCTGCCTGTTGTCCGGTACCATCTGAGTAATATTAGAGAAAGCTCTCAGCTTCCTGGACGGGACTCGGGGATGGGTGTTTCCTGAAACATGCTCTGGCAGACTGCTGTGATTTGAGTTGCTGCTGAATGCACAACACAAATGAAATCGGAAAAGACAGGCTACACTCAGAGCACGGTTCCCCTGTTCTCTCTGCTACCTTTGTTTGAAAGCCTGTGACATCTGTGTATATAGGTGCTGTGCTGTGTCTGAGCTCTGGCCTAGATCAGGATCAGAGTGGATACACTGCATTCGCTGAGAACTCTTTTACCGCTCTGGACACAGACAGAACAGGCTCTTTAGCCGGCCACGAATTTATGGCAGATTTATAAGTTCCTTGTCCTTCTGCCATAACCTTCTCCAACAAACACACTGCCTTCTATCAGCCTTCTATTGCATGTTTACTAGATAAAGACAAAGACCCCCTCAACGTCCTCTGTGAGAGATAATGTGCAGATTCCTATGGCAATCGCTCTGCCATGGTCAGTGGCTTCTTGCAATACAAAAACACACACACACAAATGCTGTATAGTGATCCAAAATGTCAATAAAACAAAAAAGAAAGAAAAATCAACCGCCTTCTCCCTTAGTACAAATCTCACCTCACTGATCAATCCATCTTGTTACCACCTTTTCTGTGCATTTCTCATTAACGACTCCCTTTATGTAAACACAACTTAATTAATGTTGAAACCTCAAAAAATGGAAAAAGTCTGGTTTTGATTAGCGAGAGAAAGAAAACATGGATGTAGGAAAATGTTCACCCGGGGGCTAACTATGGCCAGAATTTGATACAATATCAAAGACCTGGTCTCACTTCATCCCTTGAGAATAATTACACTTACTGTATCTGCTGCTCGGCCTGATTCGTGTTAGCAGCTTGAGGGACGGCCAAGGCGCTTGGACGAAAAGGACAGAAATTTATAGTGCGTGGTTGTCTTTTCATTTGCCTTGGCCAGGCTTTTGACAGCTTCAAAACGCTGGTAAGCTCCGACACTTTGAACCGTACGATAAGGATCAACTCAAGTCAGACATGTGCTAGGCTGAGAGGAATCCAATTTTACACGAGGGCTCTCAAAAGAAGTGCGACAACCGTAATTGAATATAGAGTACCCTGATAAAGTGATCAAAGCACGGAGCTTGCAAAGATAATGAAAATAAATAAAGCTAAAACATTACATTTGTCAATGGCGACAGAAGAGTTTAACAGGATGCTGTTTTGTGCTTAGCGCTGAGACCTGTCTTTTAATAAGGATCGGAACGAGGGAGTTCCTTTTTCAAAATCACAAGCCTGCAAACAGGACAGAATTTGATTAGGACGGCCGGCTCTGTTCTATGTGTCTGTGCGCACTATGCACGGATATGAGAGCGTGGAATAGATCCATCCATTCCTGATGTGGCTCCCAGCAGTCGACAGCGCTGCCAACCGTTGTCATTTTCTGGCAGCCAGATTACTCTTGGGGTGGCATTTTCACAGTTGTCAAGTGAGGATTTAATGGCCAATTATCCTCAGATAAATATATCTCTGCTCAGGAGAGGGAGCCATCGTAGGAGTGGGAGACTATCGCTTCTAATTGTGGGCTAAAGAAAGAGAAAAACATGTCTGGTCAAAGCCTCCAGAGACTGGCCGACTTCCTATATCCAAGTGCTGCCACTTCATCATCACCCAAGAATTCCTTAAAATAAAATCCACTGTACTGTAAATCACGTGTTATGCTTACAGCACAAAGTACATGCCGTCGTTAAACAGGGTGTCGCCATCCTCGCTTTGACCAGAGCCTTGCTGTCCAATTCTTTTTTCTTCCGCTGCTGGCGTTCGTGACAGGAAGGGAAATCGCTCAGTGAGGACACGGCTGAGGCCGGTGGGATGACTAAAACACCACAGGATTGATGGGATTATACTATGATAAGATTGAAAAGAAATGCTGCACTTTTTCTGCTAGGGTACTGCGGTGATGTCAAGGAAAACACTAGAAGATGAGAGATTTCATTTTTTCGAAATTGTTACAGTGAGATTCTTTGAAATATTAACATAAACCTGTATTTTCCCCCAAAAAGGACGAATTTTTATAATTCAAGAATCAAGTCACTCTGAAACTGAAGTTGTTTAAATTGTATTCAAATTGTATTCACTCATTTACACCACCTGCAACTTCACCTTAGTCACAGAGATCATCGCTAATAACTCCTAACTATACTGTTTGGCTCATACTGGTTTCCCCGAAGGAACTGTGTACGCTTTTATTTGAGAGGCAGCAGTGATAGAAACAGGCTGGTTTCGGGCTCAGGCATTATACAGACATATGTCTCTGTTGCTGGCAGGTTTGCAGTGTGTAGATGTCAATGGGGATCGAGGCTAACAGGCTGAGTGGCCTGCACCGACGTCACCTCAGGTTAATGACAATGACAGTCTCAATCGCTGGTGTGGTTGAGAGGATTTAATGCTTCCCCTTTGGCACCAGGAAGTGCTGATAATGATGCCGGGTGGCACAGAGCGTGTCCCTTCTGACATCAGCAATGATTTAAACTCCTGCAATGGTGGGCAAATTCATATATATATATATATACACACACACATAGGGAGACACCTCAAATAACCTGCTGTCGTCTCAGTTTTTTTTAATGCCACGATAGCAAAATCAATAGATAAGCCTGGTCAAACCAATACACTAGGTTTCAACTGTATACATTATGGTAAAACCAAAAAACATGTCAAAACCTCATGAAGAAACCATGCACAGAAACCTGTGACACCGCTGCAAAACATACACAACCACACACACACACACACACACACACACACACACACACACACACACACACACACCATACAACGTGCTACATTCTCATTCCAACTGTGAACCACGTGTCAAACACTGGTTTCTTGACTTTATGTAAAAAAACAACAACATATGAATGCAGAGGGACTATACACTTCAACATGAACACATAGAAGGGAAAAAAGGCTAACACAAATACAAAGGGTACAATTGAGCCTTTTATTGTCCTCTAGAGATTGTATTGTCCTCTAAGGATATGGCATAGTTCTAAACTTCTACTATCACTTCATGACCAAACATTCACATGTTTCAAAAAGCTATAAGACAGAATTATATATAGCGACCGAGCCGAAAACCCCTGTTTTAGTAATGCATATGCTCTTTCATACATTATTTTTTAAGCTTTGTGTTCAACGGTTTGACACCCTCAAATTGTACGCTTCTGCAGTCCAACTCCTCCTCATAATTCTTCGCCATATGCTAAGCTAGCTAGCTCTGAGATACTTCAACTCGCCACCCAAGATATCGGAGACTCGAATGTGATGGCTCTTGGATGGATTTCAATAGGAGTAATTGGCTTAAGTGACAGCACTGCTCAATTTTGCCAAGCATTTTCTTTAGCTAACAAGCTACCTTGCTAACCAGCTTTTAGATACAACCATGTGCGATGACCTGTGCTACACATGTCACAGTCTAAGGATGTCAAACCAGGAGGCAGACATAGTTAATGCACATGGCTCATTATTTCACATTGTAACATACAATTCAATGGTGTTTAAAAAAAGAAAGGAGAAAGTCCCAATTACATCTCAACATTAGGCTGTCACAATGCACATCAATATGCTGTGAATGTATTTTGACTTATTAAGCTACTTTTATGTCAATTACTGGACATTGTCTTGTACTGTTAGGCTAATATTAGCATAACAGTGTTTCATTCATTAAGGATGATATTTTGAACTGTCGATGGAGAAAAGACAATGAACCGTATTTCTGTTACTTAACCAACTGCATCCATCATCTAATGCTGGACATGTTTGCGAAAAGATGCACCTCACATAAAATGTTATGTAACATCACTCTGGCATAAGTGTGATGTGTGCTATTCATTCCAATTGTAAACTATCCTCAGTTCAACTGATCAAAATCTAATTGAAAAATGTTTTTTTTTGCTCACAATCCCTATATCTACTCTCTAGCTTTCGCTTGTCTTTCCCTGCTCTCCTTCTTTTCTTCTCCTCTCCTTCCTCCACTCTTTATATTTACATTATCGTCATTGACACTGTAATGACTGGTGTGATTATGCATGCGGACGGGGCTGTGAACGGGTGTGTTGACACGGTGTTGACAGGCTGGCGCGGTCACATCTCTCCCACTGTCTCAGGTGGGAGCTCTGGTTATGCACAGCCTTCATTTAGATTCGATTACAGTGATGCACGCCTTATGGGTGTCACTTCTCTTCCGCTTCACAATTTAGGGAGAAAGGATGGGCAGTAATTGTGCTACCTGGGTGCCGAAGCCCTGGTGGCAAATCAAGCAGCGGGTGCACAGTGGCACATCGTCTGGCTGCCTTTCCCCAGCTCATTTATTTGCCTCCAGTTGTCAATGTGGGAATATCACCTGGTGCAAATTAGCTAGCCCGGGCCTTTAAGGAGCCACACTTCCCTTTCCTGCCCGAGTGATGCCTGTTTTGTCCAATTACACACCAGGTAGTTTTGATCAGCATGTAAAACTAGACTCTCCAGCATGAGTACCAATGCACACTTTTATACAATGCACAAAAGCCTAGCCACATTTTCTTCATTACACACAATCCCCCTCACTGATGCAGACCATTGTCTCCGCTGGGTTTCCATCTGCTGTAAGCTTCAGACTTGCCTTTACGCTGCTTAACAATAAACTGAGAGAGGTGATAATCTAATAAGTGATAAGATATACAGTAAACTACATGTATATACTTTGCATTACATCTGAGGCGTCTCTTGTTGAAGGCATTGCGGGTGAGCACATCATATTTATAAACAATACTAATATGTGACACATGGCACTATGACATGTATTCCCAAAGTAAAAGAATCTGCTGGGAGCAGCGACATCACAGATTCCTCCCCAGTGAACAGAGTGAATTCTCATCTAACCAGCTCCAAAGCCTTTGGGTATTGCATATTGTAAATAGCCAACAGCAGTGCAGTTGTGTGGAGCAGAATAGGAAAGCACGTCGGTTTTAGTTGGTTAAAAATGAAATGTTAGATCCATAGCGTTTACTGTCATTCAGTTGTTGTTATTTCAGTCTGTGGATATTTGCGGCGTGTCTCTCGACATGGCCCAACCAAAGAAACAGCATTACCCAAGCCCTGGCCACATGTGAGCGGCACATTACGACGAGCTGCGCTGGCCCCTGACCACCCCTGCTCTTAAACTGCAGCGAAAAACAAAAGGAGGCAGAGAGTTCAAAGCTGTGTCTGTTTAGTGTGTAGTTATGGTGGCCTGCCGTTGGGTGCTTTCATCATATCTCTCAGTGATTCCACAGTGCCCAGAGGGGGTGATGTCACAGCAAGGTCAACGTCAAATATGAAAAGAGGGCGAAGCGGCTGCCAAGGACTTGCGGGGAGAGACAAATTTAAATAGAAGTATCCTGAGATCGGAGGCAAGGAGGCACCATGCGGCACATTTGCCTACACGCCTGCACATCAGGCCTGTACCCTGTGAGCCGACTGCAGGCCACGAGGTTCGGAGACGCGGATAGTCGACCACATGCTTCTGTTTACGTCTCTGTCACTCTTTGTCTCCTCGCTTAGTCTATCTGGAGCGCAGTCAAATGGACAAAGTGCTCCGTGAACAAAGGGAGCACCGGTATTCTCAGAACGACGCTTACTGCTCGGAGCAGCTGTGGAAATGTCAAACAGGGCTGAGATGAGAGAGGTGTTGCGAGTGGGATGAAACTGCTGACACCTCATTTCCTTTCATTCCCAGTTCTGACGCTACTTTTGTCACAGAATGTTTTATATATGTGGAGACCCTATCTCTCGTCACTTGTGCTTTCCGCCCAGACATCAACCGGGGAAACACAACACACGCTATCACGCAAACGGCTCCTTGTGAGCCATTTGTTCTGCTGCAGTAGCGTGCTCTTTGTTTGAACCTGTGTTGTCTGTTTCTCCCCAAATCTACTTTTTAGAGGGATTACAGCGGGAGACACTGTTATTCAGACCGGCTGAGGTTTTTTCCATGTGAGTGTGTTGTGATTGCTGTCTCTACTATCACTATTCTTTTCTTCCTGCAACGTAAATCTCATGTTTTAAAGATGCCTTTAATGGGAATCAAAGTCTAAATATTTCAATACAGCTATTTTATTATTCAGCAGACTCACAGGCATTTCCAGCCATCTGACTGCGAGAAATCCGTGTGCCTCATGTCTTAGCGGTGCAGGTACATGGCTTCAGCTGGCAATATTACAAGGATTAGCATGGCATATGAAATATTTAGTGGATTTCTTCTTCCCTCCCTCTAAAACCTAATAAATCAAATGACTGCCAAATGTCATTAAAGTGATGGTTTTTGACTGGGTAAGGGAGAGTCCCTTTTCATATTTAAATTTGGGCTGGAAGAAATGAAAGAGCGGAAAGGTTACTTGGTTTAGCTGACAACCCCCAGTGCCCCAACACTGGTGGGTGAAGGCTTGAGGAACGCTCTATTGTCTGACGTGCCAGCCGGACGTCCTTGTGGCACTGGTCTCCTGTTGGCTCATACAGGCAGGACGTCTGTCCCGCAGTTTTGACCAGTCAAAGATGTTTTCTCTCCACTTTTCTTTTTCTCATTTTGGACGAGGCGTCACCTCACAGTCGATCACAGGCAGGGGCGATCTGGACAACCAGCTGTCTCTGTCACCAACTGTCACCAGCATTGTCTCTCTTCCTGCACTGGCTAAACAGATGATGGACATTTGAATGGCAGGCACCATTCTGCCAGCACCCCCCCTCTCATACACCGGGATCATCGATATTCATCCCCTCGCCCACCTCCAGCCTCCCTCTCTGTGTTTTGAGTCATTCATATGTAAACGCAGAGATAGAACATATGGTGCTAATTTGCAACAAATCAACAGTGACCCAGGCTGGCTTGCTACTCCAGATATTCATAGTGAGAGTTACTAGACGCCCAGCACCTGTCTGTGTTTGAAGCCTTGCCTTATTCATTACCAAACTGTGTTAGCAAAGAGTGTCGAGAAAGGCGCAGCGGGCCTATAATTTGCATTCTTCCCACAAGGTGACATAATGATGTAAATTATCAAAGAAAACTGATTTTGTGTAAGACGCAGAGGTTGTTGTAATGCCATTGGCGTGGGTCTCACGAGACGATTTGAAAAGGAAATTTTAATAGATACACGGGGCTCCGTTTGTTGCCTTAACTCCAAAGGGAAATCAGCTTCAAAATCATCTGGATGTGAACTCATTGAATGGCAGCTGTCCTCATGTCTGCACCTCATCACAAATGACAACGTTGATCTAAGAGGGATACAATGAGCCAAACAAACTTTGATTTCCCTTCACTTACATCATTAGAACCACTCATAAGGTCACAGCACAAGGAATCAGATCCAGGAACATGATGAAAATCATAGCTGGATTAAAAGAAAACAGCGTTGACAAAGTTAATATCCATTATACATCAAGTTGATAATGTTAATTTTGAATAAGTCAAAGGTGTGAAATATTCATGTGGAGCTGTCCAAAGTTGTTTTTTATTCCCTTTCTCTCCTCCTTCTTCTTCTCTTCATGTTGACTTGACTTTCTTCTCCATTAATTATCATGCCCAGGAGGTTTTTCAGGGAGAGGAGCAGCCATCAGGCTGAATCATCTTGACAAGGCGGCATGGCCCAATTACACCAGTGCTCCGCCGGGCTTTGATGTGGCGGAAAAGCAGAGAGATAGGGGCAAATTGCACAGCCATATTATGGTAATGATCTGATTTAATCCTGCCACTAAACTTTATGTAGCTTGTTTAAAGAAGATGCTAACGCTAATTACAGAGGTGCGCAGAGGTGTTGGGTGGGATCGGGTAGAGAGGGCTGAGCAGTGGGGCCTCTGGCGCCAGCACCGCCACCAGAGCTTCTGGGATTTTTTTCCGAGTCTACAAAGTGCAGCTCATAAATGTTGTAAATGAAAATGAGACAAAGTGGAGTTATTTCCGTTTAATTATACATCCAGCGCGGGTGAAAAGGTCAAGGGTCTAGAAGGGCTTCTGCCCAAGCTCAAAACCTGTTGGGCTACTGTTGTTAATTAACACATCCGAGGATGGGAGGTAAAGCAGGTTCGAGTGAACAGGAAAGCGACGGAGACAGGAGGAAAGGGATAAGTGGGGAGGGGGTTGGAGGGGGGTGTTACAAGGAACGCACGATAATATCAGCCTGTAATTAACTTGTCACTTCAATTACAGCCCCTAAGATTGGAATTGTCTTGGGTTATGGTGCCGGGCCCTGTCTGTATGGTTAATTAGTCTGACGAATAGCCACCATGCTCCTCTCTCCACTCTCCACGCCGTCACGCCTGCAGCTATTTGGTTTATTGTTCCTGATGATTGACTAGCATGGAGCCAAGAGCCGATCCAACTCTGGAGAAGCAGCGCGACTGATCAGCTGTCAGAGGAAAAGCAAGTCCATATACACGCCTCTATTATATTTTAATGGCTGTTATGACTTTAACCTCTTTGCTTGCTTTTCTTTGTCAAATCTTCAATGCCTGTGTAAAATGGATCGTGGCAGAGAATGCATTTGAAGTAAATGCAAGTTGATTTTTATCTTCAAACGGAGGAGACGGACTGACTGAGAGCTTAGTGTTTGAAGAGTTAAAGGATCAATCACTCACAGCCTCAAGTTCAATAACCTGACCTCGAGGTGAACCCACCTGTCGACCACCTCCAACTGTGAGACCATTACTGTAGAAGAAACATAAAATACCAACAGAATAGAAACTAATAGCAAAGCCAGCAGATTAATTCCTATCACAGTTTTCTCCCTGTGTTTCCTTTGTTTATCAGGCCACAAGCCATTAGTGCCAGTGGAGATATGAAAGTGAATATAAATATCAGGCTGACAAATTGCTGACTAGAGAGCAGTCACAAAGCTTCTTTGTAGGAACAGGTTTATCTTTGATACCGTCTGTTATATTCATAAGGAGAACTGTGTACGTATCAATAGGAAGAAAAAAGTAAACATAATTATCCGTTTGCATAATGCTCAGAGAGAGATCAAAGTTATTTAGCATTCTTAGATAGGTTTTTAAACTTTTTAAATGCGAGTGGAGAGCTATAAATATACATTAGAGAGAGAGAAAGAGGGAGCTGCAGTATCCGCTATGGTTTGTCCTCTGTGTTACCTTTTCTCTGAGAAGACGAGGACATCTCCTGGGACGCTGAAGGCCTCTTTGTGAAGATTCATCACTTACACACGCAGTTGTGTGTACTATCACAGCTCGTGGTGTAACTCTTTGAAATCTCACTGTTTTACAGAAGTTGCTCTTGCGAAGGACTTGTGAAGATGTGTTGAGCATTTTGACACAGGTATAATCCGCAGTGGGCCGGAGTGAACGTGTGTGTCTGTGTGTTTGTGTGTTTGTGTGTTTGTGTGGTTGTGTTTTCTCAAAGTCTCAGAGGAAGCTTAGACAGTTCTTGTGGGTTCTCAGATAGTTTAATTCAAGCAAATACTAACAGATTTAATATTCCATTTTGTATGTATCCCAAGGAAACATTATTCTCTTTAACTTTAAAGGGATAGTTCACAGAATAATGAAGGGTCACTCATCATCTACTCACCACTATGCGGATGGAGGGGTGGGTGAAGTGTTTGAGTCCACAAAACACTTTTGGATTTTCAGGGGTAAACAGTGGTGCAGCCAAATCCCATACAACTGAAGTAGATGGTGACCACTTCTTCAAACCAGTCAAGTTTACCCACACGCTTTTCTCTGTGATGAAGATGAACAAAAACTCACACAGGAGTCGTCTCACTTATTCACACCTTCACTCCATCTAGAGGGTTTCCACAGAACCTAACCCCAAACATTAATAAACTGGGAGCCAAGAAAAGATGCCAAACATCTGCCTCTGGCACATGTACATAAAAGAAGAATATAAATAGGTTTTGTTTTTGAACTTTATCCAATATCCTGTCTATCCTGTTTAATAAATGTTGACCCTGTTTGGCCCTCGATGTAGTCCCAGTTTTTACTTTTGGCCCTCTCTGTAATTAAGTTTGACACCACTGATGTAGATAATGAGTGAATTTATATTTTTCTGTGAACTATCCCTTTAATATACCATAGACTTTGCATGAAGCTGGACAACGTGAGGGTAACCTTAAAGTGTAGTCAATCGCCCCGATTGCCTCCAGGTGGCTGTGCTGCAGTTTTGAGCCCTGATGGTCCTGTCAGGTGATAATATTTTATCTTGTGCACCTAAAACAAAAATAAGTCTTTTGGGAATTTTGGGGCTCTATACATCCATGTAAGTTGTTGCCCCTTTTTAAATAGACCATTGCATGCTTGCAAATGTATTATTTTCATTGGCACTTTGAACATTGAGCACAAAATAAAGTCGTAAAACAGTATATTACAGTAGATCTTTTGAGTTTCAGTTTTCTAGAGGACCCTTCTGCCTGGCTAAAAAGAAATACGATAAGATTAAGTGTATGCTAAGTTGTTGATTGGAGTTTGTGTTGTGTGTGATGCAGTGTAAATGTTACAGTCTCCTGGAGTCAAAGCTTACTGCACCAAGCCAGTCAGTAACGTCTAAGCGCTCAGTGCCTGTAGCCCCTCCCAGGTAAATACCTGCTGATGAGTACAAACCCAAAAGTACAGTTGAGGTTGATGAGAATTAATTAGTTCTGCAGATAAGTGATCGTAAATCAAAAGTTCAAATTTTGTTATTGCTATTGCAATGTGTCCTGGGTGGAGCTGCATGTCTGTACAAGTTTCATAGTAGTCCATCTAGTAGTTAATTCAAGAAAAAAACAAGTGGAGCTCATTCCTCGAAGACCATGAATGTCTATCCAACATGATATAGACATTTTTATCTTCAGGGCCAAAGTGCTACAACAAGGACATTACAAACATCTTGATGGAATCACCCTTTAAAACTGAAGGGCTCCATTGTATTGGCTACTATTACACACTGTACATATCAGGACAAAGTCTTAAAAAATAACATCGGTCAATAGCCACTAACATTGATACTAAGTTATTATGTTGTAAATATATGAACTACTTAAAGTTAGACTACCTTTGGAACACAGAAATAGAGTTGGACCTTGTGTTCCCCAAATGTTCTGTATCTGTGCTGAGGTAATGGCAACATGACCCAAATGACCATGTAACGGTCAACTGTAATCCCTAAACCCAATTCCAACAGCAGGCGCGTGGTTATGTATTTCACCACGCTTCAACAGTCTGAACTCACAGCAGTGATTTAGATACTGATTGATTGAAGTAACTGTGGTATTGTTGGTGTTAAAAAAATAGCAGTTACACCCTTGTACAAAACCTATGTTTTCCTGTGAGCGTCTGCCATCGGACTATGTCATCCACTTGAGGTTATGCTGAAGAAGTCTTGGCTTTGAGGGGCCCGGGGTGGAGGTTGCACAAATGCACCATGAGGCTTCCTCTCTGCCTTGTTCTCTTGCATGTATCTGTCAGCCTGTGGCCTTCAGAACTCCAGCCCAGAAAAGCCCTCCGGGGCTCGTTCTGTCTGACATTGTCATTACTGGACAACATACAAATGTAGCGGTTGTACAAGATTGAAAACAAAGAGAAATTGTGTTTCTCTTTCTCATTTCAGAGAGGCAGCGTAGTTGTGCACATATTTACTGGAAGTGAAATGATCCATGAGAAATGTCTGACCCATCAATCAAAGCTGGCCATGGCAAGTAAACGGAAAGAAAAGGCTTGTTGATTAGGTTCAAACCCAAGAAAAATGTTATGAGACTTCTGCCCAGCATTGCACACTCTCTTTTTAAGTATTTGGTTCCTTTCCTATGAGAGAAAGCATGAGCCATCAGTTTGAAAAAGTGATAATTGTTTGCCGTATCTGGTTCTGATGATGTGGCAGTCCATATGAAATCCATCACAGCAGCAATGACAGCAGAAATGGGAATGCACACGTCATGATCAAGCTGGCATGCTTAACCTCTGCAGCTGGACAGGCTAAATTCATACGAGCTTTGTTATCAAGCTTCCCCATGATGGTTTGCCGACGGCTGGACTGCGGGCGTAGCCATTATCCAATAGCACAAACGCTTTGATCAGCAATAACCAATTCTGTATTGGGCCGTCTAGCAGAACTTTCCAAAGCTTTTTCTATTCTTTTCCGTTTTGCAACTTGCTTACAAGTTTTTTAAGGGGCCTCCTCCTTCTTTGTAGTCATCAGTCAGAATAATTGTCATTGACAACACAGTTTGGCCCACGACACCTGGGACAAGCAAATGAAATGTGATGAAGACAAGGCTTTGGGAAATGTCGAATCTGTTGGGAAATTGGGTTAAAAGGCAAAGATTTGTCTGACAATTGCTTTGTGACGGTGCTGTTGAGTCCATGCAACGAAAAAAAGGCATTGAACTGATTAAAGTGTTTTTTCTACTCCCTGGGAGGATCAAACATGGAAGTTCAGCCAGCTTCTTTTAGTGCTGCCATAAAAGTGTCCTTTCCATCGCAGATATGATGTGAGAGCTGGAGAAGTCCACTGCCTCGTATTGTTTCAAGATTACAGCATCTGTATGTGCATTTACCAAATATCCACATGGACCAACACAGCCCTGATTTTTAAATGGACAATGACATTTGAACCTGTGAAATTCGTAACTTAGTAACTCATGAGGAAAGTGTAA
Source organism: Limanda limanda (assembly GCF_963576545.1). Lineage (NCBI taxonomy): Eukaryota > Metazoa > Chordata > Actinopteri > Pleuronectiformes > Pleuronectidae > Limanda > Limanda limanda. Next base: position 13,687,950 of record NC_083638.1, read on the forward strand.
ATATATATTAAAGAACAAAATGTTATTTTAGAGTTCCTCCTCCTCCCTCAAACACGTGCCTTAACAACTGAGCCCTGGAGAGCCGCTTAGCAGGAACATTGTTCTTGTTGATGAAACTCTGCTGTAATCTGATTCAAAATCGCCCGAGTCACTTGATCATCAGCTCTTGTCTGAAACGTGACTTTAAATACTTCTTCGCAGTCTAAGAAAGCAAACAAACAACTACACTAAACACTACTTCTCCGGTGTTAAAAGCATTCTCACGCATCCGGTCTTAATGGGTATTGATAAACTAATTAATTACTAACCATACTAAATATGTCAACTTGTTGAGAATTTGGTTTTCCAAGCCGTTTTGAAGTACACAAAGTGCTTGAAAAAGGAAAGCAAATTATGTGTGGCTTTGATCAAAGCTATAGAGCTATGAATAAATAGGAATGACTTAAATGTGACCCTTAATGAATCAGGAATTGTACGTGGATGTTTTACATTTATAATTGGCCCCATTGTGTAAATTGTCGACCCTTTATGGCCACTGATGTTGAAAAATACTAGATCCGGCACTGATTCTATTTTGGACAACAACTTGATCCTCTAAGATCCAATGAGGTATAATGCTCATCTAGAAAAAGTTATCCTTAAGAGGATAGAATACAATCATAAAGTTTTCACACTTCACAAACTGCAGAGCTGCTGTATAAGACGACGCCACAAATACCAAATATGTCTGTTATTGCAAGTGACATTGTCATTATGCACTGACACAGCATCCCTGCTCTAGTGGGGCATAACAATGTCCTACTAAACCAGCAACATAAACACACTGATAAATTACATTTATATGCCATCAAGCTGCGACATTTGCTGACACCAAAAGAATGTTTCTCCCGATCTGCCGAGGCGATGGTTCTCATTATCCAGCTGAGGAGTGAACAGCGCTTGGTTGTTAATGAAAAGTACACAGACAGTGACCTTTGTAAAGTCCTCCTGCAAATGAAACAGTTAACAAACTCCAGTTCAGGTGCAGAGAGAACTGGAACAGAAAGAGAGAGAGAGGGCCTTCCTGCTGAGAATAGGATGAAACCCTCTGAACCCTCGGGTTCTAGTGTTGGATGGATGCTGACGAGGTCAGTGGGGTCACAGTGGTCACTATAACTCCAAACTCTGCTCCAGAAATAAAAAAAAACAACCTCAAACACAACCTCTGCCCAAGTAAAGAAGGACTTGGAACAAGTAGAAAGACGACGGTTTAATTCCACAAAGTGTGTGGAGGAATTTATATAATGGCTAATGTCTTAATTAGCCTATAAGAAATAATTGAGCCCAGGACTGAAACTCAGCCCGCCAAATCATGACAAAAAGGCAGCAGTGGTTCTCTTGGATTCCTAAAAAACATGCGTCTCATTAAGCACCCGGGTAACAGGCTAATTTCCTACTTTGCAGACAAGGTTTATAGAGCAAAATCAAATGCAAAAGTTTATTAAACATAGGTGTGCCCAGCAGACAGCTCATAAAAAATTATATTTTGCTTCCTTTTATGTATTCAGATATGCAAGCTTGTATTCCTGTGGTATTATTGTACAACTGTAAAGGCACATTGAAAAACAATTAGAGGATTTACTGCCAAGCATCAAATTAAACCGCCTGTGACCTCTGGGTTCACTCAGTCATTTTCATAAATCCTTGCTTGGACTGATTTATTGAAAGACCTTAAGACGGGTTACCAGACGAACTGTGAATATGCTGAGTTGATGATGGCACCATGTTTTTTATACCACAGCCTATTAGGCTCCTCTGGAGCTTAGCTGATCACTGCTGATGAAAGGGTCAACACAATGACAGTTGCTATATGAGATGCAATCAGCCCCGGCACCATTAATGCCAGGGTAATCATCCTTTATAGTGGTATCGGTTTATAAAAGATGTACACAGCAATACTAGCAGACTGTGCAAAAGGATTACTGGGAATCTAATCAACTGAGACAAGCCTCGTTTTCAGCACACCACATCTAGATCGTTTGGATAAAGTGTCATATGAGTTGTTAATATCATACAATGTCCTAAATGTATTTATTAAACAATCACACTGTCCAGTCCTATCAGTTTAAACCATCTGGAGCAGCAGAGAGTTTCAAACAAAGCTCAAAAACTAATTTTCCGATCTGAGCTGACCCGGGTCTGTGCACCATTACCCCCTTGTAAGTTTCTGGGGAATTGTTTCAGCATTTTGTTGAGGTGTTCTTTGCTCCACGGCAGGTGCCCTTTCTCACGCTCTCCCCAAGACCATCTGGGCCCATCCAGCTTCAGCCTCAGCCCGACTCGGGGCTCGCCGTCTGCCAAAGCCCTGTCACACCTGAATCCAGACGATCAAAGCGTCCCGCCGTGCCTACAACAGCACAGCTGCTGCACGTGCCAGGCTTCCTTCTCAGCTCCACTTCCTTTGCTTTCAGCACATGTGTTTCTAAGGTTGACCACTAATCCTACGTTTATGTGTATTACTGTGTCCGTAGTGGAGTGACAGCTCTGGAAACCCTCAGCCATGTTGTTGTGTCTTCAGCAACACTGTCCCCTCTGGTTTGTTCAGCTTTTGGTTTCTATCGTCTATTGTTTGTTTGTTCTCATCTGTTTGCTTCGCCATAACTGTTAAAAGTCACATTCATGGGGACGGGGCTTCTACAATCTCACGCGGCCAAACCGTAACCAGCGAGGCATAATTGTCGGTGGGGTTTCCACTTGTAAAACAATGGCTTCGACCAGCCATTGAGGGCAGATTTTCATACCAGCCAGCTGAAAGAGAGGAGTGTTTTGTGTTCAGAGTTTAACATCCGAATGGGGACTGTCATTAGAGAATTCCTCTGGGACTGCAAAGTGCTGACTCAAACCAAAGCACGAGAAACCTCTGGGGCAAATAAATATTCCAGATAAAGCTGACGTATCTGAGCGACAAACAAACAAACAAATTAAAAAATATCACCATATGATTAAGAGGGAGAGAGAAAGCTATTGATTATCACTTGGCTTGCAGAGATTCTTTTAAATTGTGTTTACCACTTATCGGAACAGACGCTGGCGTGAGGAGGGACAACTTGAGATTAAGTTCGTGTCTCCTGCAGCTCAGTGCTCATCTAGCAAGCAATGGTTAAGCAATCGTATTGACTTCTGCAGATGCACTCAATCTAAGTTAACTTTTTTTTGGGAGCCAGAATTGATTTGGAAAATAGCACCAGAGGTCCCTTTAATGCTCTAAGCCCCATTAATTTCCTCTGGGAAATCCATCTTTGTCCTTTTACATCAAGTGAAATGGGGATTTATTTGTACTTTGCAACCCACTTAATGAAACTAAACCCAAAGAATATTATCAAATGTGTATGATGTTTCTAGTAATACGGAATTAAGAATATTGAACCAAGGTTTAAGTCAGTACAGTAGGATACTTTCTGCTGCATCTCACTCCAGCACAAGACGGGTAGTTTATAAACATCAGTGTAAAGTCGCTATACATTTATAATTGAAATTCAATGCAATTCTGTTACTATCCAACTAGCCCATTGCATCTTCCCTTTCTGCCAAAACATATTTCTTTTAAACCTCACACCTGACTTTCTGTAATTGTATTTTTCATTTAAAAAATATATATGAAACCATTTACAGACACAGATATCAAGTATGTTATAAGCGTTCTGCATTGAATAAGGACAGATGCTCATCAATTTTAACAACGTATTGGTTTGGAGGAAGAGCTGCTGCTCAGATGTTTGGAAGAAATAAGCATTTCATAAAATCCGGACATATTCCTTGGTTATCTACAATATGGCAATAAAAGTGTTTATGGTTCTGTGTAACAGATAAATACTGTAATTCTGTTGATAATTCACTAATCTTTCCTCGTAAAATGTGAAAACCATGACAGAGCTCACTCCGCCTGTCCTCAATATTTAGTAGTAATCAGATGCAGCTGTATGCTTTGAATGAACTATAATTCATTGGGAGGGGGAAAAAAATGCTTGCTCGCATTACTGATATTCACTGTACCATTACTGAGACGCAAGCAAGGCCACGCTTGTATTTTTATGATGCAGATGTTTATCAAAAATGAGTCACTGCTCCTTGACACCGAAAAAAAGCAGCATTGTGATGTTCCGGCGTGACTGTGTGACGGCCAGATGCGGCGGTCTCAATTTGGATGTTTTCATGACAACTGTTAAATCTCAGGCAAAGCTGCAGAGTTAACATATCCCCAAGGTCACGATGTGGACCACTGCTCCACAGTTTTCCACACACACAGAGTCAGACTCAAGATGTGGCAGACTCATCCTAAAATGAACCATAATGTTCCACCGGAAATAAAACAGAAGAAGAAGAAGAAGAAGAAGAAGAAGAAGAAGAAGAAGAAGAAGAAGAAGAAGAAGAAGAAGAAGAAGAAGAAGAAGAAGAAGAAGAAGAAGAAGAAGAAGAAGAAGAAGAAGAAGAAGAAGAAGAAGAAGAAGAAGAAGACGATCACACATCATGAATAGAAGGAAACGTCATATCACTTTCAGCAGGTTGACACAAGAGATAAGAACTAAGTGGTGAATCTTCATAGAAGTCATGTAAAGATGATCAAGTAATGCTAATTTGCTCTTTGGTCTTAGCACGCTGATAATAGCTACGTAGCTCAGCAGGCAGGTCTACTGCAAACTATCCTGATAAGAACAAAAAACTTGTGTAGTTACAAAAATCCTAATGGACGATGGTCTACTTCCTCTGAAACCCAATTGCCCGTGACCATTCAGTGCTGATTTGCTGTTTGAGCAAAGAGGGAAGTGAAAAACTTACAAAACTAAATGGACAAATATGGACCAGAACTCTCAAATGTCCTAAACGCATAGTTTTGATTTAAAATATATAAAATTTCCCTTCTGTGAACCTATTTTCAGATGCAATAAATCCCAGGTCTGGTATCTCACTGATTTACAACTTATCACTTCGAGGCTTCAAAGAGTATTTTTTTTTTCACAGTTCTGAAAAACAACTGAAAAGCAGCACGGTCACTTTTCCAGGCCATTACTGGCAAACCATACCAGTTTAAAATTATGTACCATAAATCTGCTGGGAGCAGGGAATCCACATATCAATTCAAATACCACAAACCTGGCTGACAGACAGCTTTAATAAAACTTTTTACACTGCCTAAAAAAAAAAACTGTGGAGATGAAGGAAAATGGATGCAAAAAAATATGGTCATTCAGAAAAGTTAATGTGACACAGTCCAGTATTTTTAATAGTGTTATTTTAAAATCCATTTAAAGTGTCAAGGACCTAAATGCATAAATATTTTGGAGCCGGCTTTTACAAGAGACAATAATATTTTATAGAAACAGTCTTCACATACATTGCAAAATTCGACCACAAACAATTCCATTGAGGTAGTGACGGCATGTACCCATGGAAAAAGTGGAAACTCAAACCCTTATTACATTGTTTTCCCATGAGAAGCCAAGCCAACAGAAGAGAGTTGACAACAACTATTGTAAGGTATGAGGAATTGTAAACAAACAGTGACCTTTCTGTTGGAAATGTTATGCAATATCAATATTAAGTGTCTGCTTTGTGAAAGAACTTTGTTCCTGGAAGCTGTGGGATGTCAGTGAAGCTGTGGGGGGTTGGGGGGTGGGATGGGATGTACCAATAGGAACCAGAGACTTTCGGGGTCAATTGGGGAGCAGTGACAACATGCCAGTCACCAAATCATCCTGAGTCTCTCTAATGTCAAAATTAACCATCCTCTTTGTGCCGACCACATTGGATTGGAGAGTGGCTGGGCTACACGGTTGTGCAACGTCTCCTTCATAATTCAATAAGGATCAGTTTCACTACGGAGGGCGCTGGCGTTGGGGAAGGGAAATCTTTCGCGGCAACACCACGCAGAATGAAGTGCAAATGGTGAAGCTCAGCGAAAGGTTTCGATTTTGGTTGTCATGCGCTCCGTGTTCGACTAGGGGTTGAGAGCATTTGGTCCCTGGCCTAATGTGTTAATGTTGGCACTCGCTGTCTCACCAGAATGGCTGCCAGATGTCCTTCTCCTTTTTATGAAGCCGAGGAACCTGGAGCACGGTGACTCCGAGGGCCCTAGCGCACCGCTCCAGAAACCACCAACAACGTACATGCAAACTGGCACCATTTAATGAGTCACACAATTACTTCAAAGTGAAATTACATCCATTTAAACCTGTCTTACACATCACCCCGAAGAGGCACAGACGAAAGAAGTGTCTACCTTCAATTTATAGCCAAATGAAAACCGCAAAGACAAAAGTGGGACATGTGCAAGTTATTATGGATACACTCCATTCTCAGAGATGAGAGCAGCATGTTTGGGGGGGGGGCGGGGGGGCATAATCTCTGCCCGGCATATTTGTATGATACCAGACTTTGAAATGGAAAAATCAAAGGGGAAGCTTTTCCGAACAAAACGTGAACTTTCTCGCTGTCTCTTTGTGAGCAGACATGGTATATAATCATCATTTCAGCTGTTGGTTCGGGGGGGGGGGGGGGGGGGCATCAAAGGATCCGTGCTCGATTACTATAACACAGGTGATCACAGCGAAATCAGGAGACGTGCTCTGTGAATAAAAGCAGCTTCGGAGAGAGAGAGAGAGAGAGAGAAAAAAAAAGTACAGTCTGAGCTGCTGACAGAGTACAAAGAGGGCAGATTGTTATGGCATGGTAAAGCTTACACTCGCATGTATGTGAATGTAGAGCTATAAAGCCTCAATACAACACTTGGGAGTCGTGGAAAAAGCCGGTGCGTGGCCTCTGGTTGGAGACGGAGGGACACCGTGTCCTAGCAGCTGTCCACAGCTGTGTGGGTGGCTGAAACAGTGGCAACATCACCCACACCCACATTGGATTTTGTTTCTCGGAACCAGGACATGGAAATACACAGCTATGGTTCTGTTAACAACAAACATGCCTGGGTGTGTGTGCAGCGGTGGGCCCCACAACCAGTGTCCAGGATGTTTCCCAGAAGCAGACAACACGCAACAAGACTATTTCTATTATTACCAACAGCAGAGCTAACATGTGAGAACACCAGCTGCTACACGGGACCCAATAAAATGATTTATTTAACCCATAAAGGCACCAAAAATAAAACCAAAGAGCCCAAGAGGTGACACATTTCCACAAAGGTCAGTCTTTATCCACAATGTAGTTCTGATCCCTTCCCCTAAAAAGTACAACAACCTTGGCTCAAAACGACTCTTTAATGCTTCCAGCCAGGCTCTTTCCTTTTTGATGAGGGAACTAGTGTAATAAATGTGCTGCTATTTCGTTTGATAGCACTTCTGGTTTCCCTACGTCTTGCTGAGTTCTCATGTCGAGCAGCTGGGCAGATCAGTTGACCCTTAATGACTTCCATCCCTCCGGCCAACAGCTAGTGCGGCTTTCTCTTCATCCCCGCAGAGGAAAAAAGACAAAGAGCTGGAGGAAGTAACACCTGGTTCCCTGGAGCCCTGTTGGGGCCCCTGGATGAAGGGAGAGCCGTGCGCGGTGCCACTCTGAGGGTCCGGTGCGTCGCTCAGCTGCTGTGCGGAGGATGTGGAAGAGTGTTACCAGAACAACCAGCTGAGCTGATGATCTGAGGTAAGAGGCACTTAGCGATGACATTTAAACATCTAGGTGAGAGGTGGGTCAACGAGGGGATAATGGCTGTGAGGCCGTGCATTCGTGTGTGTGTGTGCGTCAGTGACTGGAAGAATGTGTTTTGATTGTGTGTGAGGACTCGCAGGGTGAAATCAGGTTACCTGTCACCAATAAATGTCAGTGTCCCTAGCATATGTTTTACAGACAGCCCATCTGTCTCTGGCTGTTGCTGTAAAACTATCAGCCACAAGCATTAAGTCCAGCCAACACGTTTTTCTCAAACACGCACGTATGACATGAAAGTTGAAATATCTGATCATGAAGTTGGTACCATCGTATGCACGCGCACACGCACACTCCTGACTCAGCACATCCACTTCACGGGACTCTTCCTCTCCCACTGCGTTTAAAGTGGAACCACGCAGTTTTTCCGCGGCGCCCCCCTTCTGCACATCTGGAGGCGTTGCCGCGAAAGGCCGCAGTCCCCCCCCCCCCGCTCCACGGTCCCCATCATCCTCGTGCACCCATTTAAAAAAACCCATCGCACTATGTCCGTAATTATTCCACACATGCTTATGCAACAAAGCAGTAGCCAAGCCAAATGACAAACAGACTCGGGCCATAAATTAAGACTTATTTCTTTCTTTTAATGGCTTGCACTCTCATAATGTTTGCCACTAATTCTGTGCTGCAAAAAAAGTTGCAACGGTGCACTTTTCCTTCGCTCTTATTAACACTTTGTATCTGAGCAACAAAACAAAGATGGCATGTGTAGAGATTGGGGGGGAAAAAGTTACAAAAATTCCCCCTTTGTAAGTCATTTTCTGAGGTTGAATAAATGATCCAAGGGCTGTAAAGACACAGTTATTCATGCAATATTGTTGTGATTAGTGTTGTGAATCCTTGCACTTAAATAACCACAATCAGTCATCTCACTTAGCACAAAATCAGCCAAAAGAACAACTTATTTTTTTAGTTAGTGGCTCAATAAATCAATATCAAGTGTCAGGCATGTTCTTAATTAGGTTCAGCTTCAGAGCACCATCTAAATCTCTCTATTATTCCGTGTGCTCATGACATTCTCTGATTGGCCAACCCACAGTCACATGCAAAGGGTTGGGAAAGTGACACATTCTTTTGTTTTTTCATAGAAGTAATTGCAAACCCTGCAGCGAACACACGTTAATGAGTCTTTCTTTAAATGTTAATGTTACTTTTTGTTTCATGAACTTAAATAAAAAGAAAAGACAACTGTGGCTTGTTCAAAAGTTTAGGCCTTTTACTGAGTGACGACTTGGTAAAAAACCCTTTGGCAGATATCAGTTCAAGTCTTTTTTCTTACTTTTGGGGATTTTCACCCTGCATCTCTCTCCAGATCAGATATTTATAGGCTGTTTTGCACACACACAAAACACAGTGATGTTCAGGTCAGGGCTTTTCCAAAAACTGTTTCTTGAAGTGGTTGGTGGATTTTTAAGTCTGTTTCGGATCATTGTGTGTTGTAGATTGTAGAAGCCAGACTCTTTTCAGTGTCACCTTCTTGATCGATTGCGAAGCAGATACGTCCAGAATTAGCTGATATTTAAAGGAATCCATTCGTCACAGTCGACAAGGTGTTCTGCTCATTAGATATTGCTGATTTTTCTCCCAAACACTCTTTTGGTGATGGTAGCCAAGGAACACAATTTTAACTTATCTGAAAGTTACTCCATGTTGCTTGTGGACTTGCAGGTACACTGAGGTATAGTGTGTTGGTTGTCGATGTCGACCGTGAAAGAGTGAACCACCGCTCCTCACCTAAACCTGCCTACTACTGAACCAGAAATCCTTTACCTCATGTAAAGCCAGGGCCATGTCCATCCGTCATTACTACTCATAATGTTAAACAGGACCTGCGGTAATAGAACATGGACCAACCCGAACCGGACTGACTGTAAAAAAGATGGATCTGTACCCGTACGGGTCCTTGGTGGGATCTCTGTCCCCATGGTTTGGGTGGACCCGTGAAGACCTTCACTTCCTTTGTTGTAATATGGCAGTTTTTCTTTCCTGTCCTGCCCAGCAGATGGGAAGTTTTATCTGAACAGTGTCTTGGTCTTCCAGGTGCTTTGATATATTGTATGACCGTCCAGGCATAATTTAGATTCTTTTTCAGATTGTTGCTTGGATGAACTTATTGTTGTTGAGCAGTGTCGGAAGATAATTTATCAGCTCAGGATTCAGTTTTTGACCTGTTTCCCCCTGGTCCTAACTGGTAAATTAATGTCTAACAAGACAATTAGAAAAGTTACTGAGATGAGTTACAGAAAATTCTACAATTGCCATGCTGACCCCTCATATAGATCATGAAATAAAAACCAACCGGTTAAAGAGTTAAAAAAGCTTGTATTTGACCCATTAAGACTGGATGCAACATATGCATGTATCCCCATTTAAGAACAGGTGTGAAGTCTGCGTACAGTTTCCTAGAGTCGGATGAGGTGCACACCCACTTTATATAATGTTATCATTGACTGACGAAATTGGGAGTTGAAGATGTAGAAGGGAAGAGCTGACATGTTGACAAATGTTCATATTTCCAGTTTCCAAGGAAATAGCAATGATTTATATTAAAAGCCAAAGATTTAAGCTTTCAAATGGTTTTTATTCCATCTTTCTATCTGCTGATAAATAAACATTTTAGGGCCGTTATTCCGAAAACCCTCACGTGGTTAAACAATGATTAGGTTTGACCGCTTTTTTTAAAGGGTATGCAATCTGCCCAAGGTTTTGCATGTACAACTCTATGGCCTCCACAGTCAAGAACCTACCATCCATCTCTCTTTATTACACTTGAGAGAGAACCAGGGATGGGACATGGAGGAGAAGAGAGGAGAGGAGAAGCGTTCCTCCCCCAGACCAGGCCTTGTCATTCAGCCATACCCAGCACTCACTTAATCAAGCAGGCATGTGGCATGGTGTGGCAGCTGCCTGGGTGCATAAGTACATGTCTTGTGGTTTCTGCTGGTTTAAGACAGGACGGATGTGGCACCAGTGGCAGCCTGTCTCAACTTGTTCCTGGTGTGTTCGTTTTGACAGTCGGCTCAGACCCCATGGGCAGGCCCTCCTCACCCCAGCTGATCCAAAAACATAATACATTTGGTTTCCGTATAGACAGAAATAGAAGCCACATTATCCTTCAAATATGGAAAGCTGTTGCCCAGAGAAACAAACAAGAAAAAAAAAAAAGAAAGTCTTTTAATTTCTTTCCCCTGCCTTCTGGCTTTTTTCTAGAATAGAGCGGAGTTACTCACACGCAGGCATCTCCAGCTAGCACACCATATGTATGAGCATTAATCAAATGTTGCCGGGGCCTTGCCTTCAGTACCCAATTCACGATATAACAAATGTTTCTCCGAGCGCCACATCTGTAGAGGATGTCAATAGAGGACTTTGAAATGTACACCAACCCCGACGTTTCAAAGCCCCTCTTTGAAACGGCTCCCGTCGGAGGTGCTCGCTGAAAGGAGGACCAGCGGGGTATTGAAAAGATGTCCGTTTCCCTGCAACTTTCTCTATATGTAAATCCACGTTTCCCCCCCCGGCCGGCTCGGTTTCTCAGCGAGGTATCTATATATATGGAGCCACTTTATTACGGACAAATCCTCTTTAATGTTCTTGTCGGCGGAAGAACAGCTGGAGCCGCGATTAAAACGAGGAAGCAATCTGCACCAGCTGTTGAAGTATTAATACAAAAATTAACTACTGTGTGTTGGTTAATTGCTTTCTGCTTAATGTGCTTTCAAAAGCCTTGATTCCTCTTTTCTGTTACACAATCGCAACTGCGGAGGGGATATCAAGAGGCCTGTGAAATTAAAGATTCCATTTAAAGGAGCGGCCCCTCCTCCCATTCTTCTCACGGCTCAGCGGCCATAATGGACTCATGTGTTGAATAACCAGAATGGTCACATTAGACACCTGCTACTGTGGTCTTGGTTAGACACAGATAGGGAACTCAAACACAAGTGCCGCTCATCCGTCAAGAGCCCATGCAAACATTTCCATAAGTGAGACTGTAAGTTTATCACGCTCGGCTCCGTCCCATTCCGCCGCTCGCACGCCTACACAAACGGCTAAGTGACGACGAGCGATTTCAAACAGCACAGCTGGTGTATTTGCTTTAACTGCCATGCGTTTTATTTGCATTATTATCTGTTGCCACCTCGCTCCTTAGATCTACACAGACTGAGGCCACATGGAAGCAGTTAAGGACCGTGTGTCCCTTAACAGAAAACAAAGAGATTTTTTTTTTTCCTCCTTTCCTCTTAAGGACTCACAGCTCTCCTCCTCTGGGGCCCATACATGCACGGGTCATGTCTCCAGCACATTTAATTCAGTGCTGTAAAAACATTAATCAGAGCCAGATGAAGTGGGGAAGAATTCTACGACATTATGTTTTTATGGATAATTTGCGGTTATTTATGCAGGATAAATAAGAAAATAATGAGCCACAGACAGAGGATGCTGGATGCTGCTTGGACATTCACGTGCTACAACTACTCCACTGTTATTATAAACTATAGATAGATAGATACTTTAAAGATACACAGAGAGTTACAGATACGACAGACATACATACATGGATACATAGTTACGTATAGATACATACATTTATAAATGGATACATAGGTACATAAATAAGGTAAATCTTTGTTTCAATAAACTCTACTTGTTTCCATTGTTGTCCATTAGATGGCTTACTTGTACCACTAACTTGCAGCGTGTTGGTGAGGGGGCTCATAGTTCATGATCAGTCCACAGTCGACATCTTCCAGGAAAACAATGCTGGATAAGAGTGCTGTGTGACATATGAGAGGTCAGAGAGAGGGCTGCCACCGCAGAGCCAGAGCCAAAAGACAAGGGAGGGAGCAGGCCAATTTGACACACATTATTGCTCTCTCCCTCTCTCTCACTTACACACACACACACGTGCACGCACACACGTGCACTCTTCCAACCACATGGACAACAATACATTCACAAAGTTCTAAACTGCTGTATTTACAATCATTGTTTGCCATAGAAATAAAGAAGCTTATCACCTAGTTCTCCTGCAGCATTCGTGGCGATTTGTGTCGCTGCTTATCTTCCCCATTCTCTCTCACCATTTACCGCACACAAGTGAAATGACTAGAAATACATATTGGAAAAAAGGCTATAAAATGTATTTGTTAAATCATTAAGTATAGGGTACTGTTATATTTGCATTGGGTCTGTTGAACCATATTCACCTGTCTGGGATTTAACTCAAAGCTCTTCAGATTTACAGTTTTTTTTAAAAACTATTTTTATTTGTAATCTATGTTGTTGATTTTCTGTGGAGCCAAAGATGATTTTCCACAATGTAACCTTAAGGAAAAATGTGATATTAGTAATAGAAAAAAAAATCCATTAATGCAAATTGAAATATATGTGATATGTGTACCAAACGATGTTAGGGCAGACTGAGGCTACTACTGGGAAGTAGAAAAGCAAGGCTTGGCTGGTCAGGTGAGAAATAAATAGATATATGAAAAAAAAACAATTTTGTATGATCATTAAAAGGAGGATAAGAAAGAGGGGAATCAGGACCTTATCATATACCGCACAAGTGTGTATATTTATATATATATATATAAATATATATATATAGCTCCCCTCCTCCCCTCTGCTTTGATATTGCATGCGTTGTGAACATGGAGTCTGTATCTGTGTTCCAGCAGCAGCACCTCAAACTGTCATTAAAGCGCATGTCCTCAGGTGGAAAATGACTTCTGTGGGGGAGCTTCTCCAATGATAACATGGATTTGCTCTAAAATACGTAGCTTTTCTCAGAGCATCATGAATAAGTAAACGGTGACGAAAAACCTTTGCATTTTCACTATCATTCCTAATGCTTTTGCTTTTAAGATGCATATTGAGGCATGCATAAAACATCCACTTTCCCCTTTTCTCCGCCGCCGCAATGAATGATGGGAGAAACTTGTGCACACAAGAAAGCAGATGAATGAACAACAAAGTCTAAATGTGTCTTAGGTGCAACTCCGAGGCGTTAAAGTTACACGTCTCTCCCTTTCCATTTAGCTGAGTATGTCCTTATGCTGAATGAGCTTCATGTGATCTTTCAATTCCTCCGATTGTCACTGTTGCCCTGGAAAACAGGTCTGTGATTTCGGCCCCAGCATTGATAAGTTTTTCACTTAGCATTGAGAGGATTAAATCAATTATGTTGATTCTGTATTTACTGCTTGCATGGCCACAGTCGTTTGTAATTAGCTTATTGCTTTTGATCTGATGTAATGTGATGAAATGCCTGGAAGCAGCTCTGGGAGCCTTACTTGGCTGGAGCCACTCTGGTGGGCGCCACATCCAGGCCCCCAATGAAGCCCATCCGATTGTCCAAGCATGCATGGGGACCTGGAGGGGGGGCCGGGGGGGACTCGCGTGAGCAGCCGCAGACAGAGAGGCAGTGGGATCAGTGTCGGAGTGGACGGAGGGACCACCCGCTGAGATGGCAGCGTCCTCTAAACCTCATTACCCTCAGAGGCCTTGCTCACCTGATACCTGCAGGTAGAGAGCCACAGGGGGCCATTTGCAATGATAGTGCTCCCAGGCCCAAGGGCCCTCCTAGAGTAACTGGCATTCAACTGTGGCCACCCACATCAATCAAAGACCCTATAACACAGAGATGATCGTCTGCTTTGGAGAGAAAGAGCTGTTTATTCGTGGAAAGCTAATTGTTCTACCTAGTCACTGTTCTGCATCCAAGACCATGCAAGACTACAAAGCACAAAGGATGCAGGATTGGATTTGAAATAGTCCAATATATTTGGAATTGCCTGAAGGATAGGATGTTGCCTGACAGTTTAAGGACAGGGAATCCTTTTCAAGTTAATTCTGTCAACCTTCTGGTGAACAGACGGACGACGTCTTTGGCTTAACTGATACAAGAATGAGCCTCAGTTAAACGCAGAGTTTCAAGTGCTGCCCATCTTTCCTCAAAGGGGAACGGCTCCAACATGACTCCATTCAAAACTACCCCAGGAGGACCCCTCCCACAGCGCCTCCTTACCACCGCCTTGTCTTCCTCTCCCAAACGGGAGAAACAGACCCGCGGTGCGCTACAGACTGTTCTGTTTATGAAAGAGGTCAGGGTGCCACATATGGCCAGCGCGTTAAAATACACACGGCTCCTGCCGTGGCTGCTAAAAATGTATTGCGGCTGTCTGTACATGCAGGAATAAAATAAACTCTGGATGTTTCAGCAAGAAGTGCTGAGAATTTAATGATTGAGTATTTGAAACTATGGTCACATTTGAACACGAAAAAGCTGAAAAGGCGCACGTCTCGAAAAGTCCAAAGATATTGGGTTAGACGTCAGCAATATACAGAGAGTTGTTTGACTTGGCAGGAGGGTGTGCGCAGATTTGCCGGGGATAAGTGTGTGTCACACGCCATCTGAGAGGATCGCAGGGCCACAGTAAGCCATAGGAAACTCGCGGTGAAACTAAACACATGCAATGACAGCCACAGGCAGTCGATGTGAGCCAAGGAGTCTTAGCTCCCAGAAGACTGACCAGAGGGGAGCGAGAGCAGGGCTACTGATAAGTGGAATAAAGAGCAGAAAATATGAATACCTTCCCCTTCAAAGCAAACCATTATGCACCACCAGATTCAGATTATTTTCACTGTGATTCTGCTGCTTATTTCTCTTGGCGGCACAGAGCTCCTCTCAGGCTGGGTAGACGATTTGTGGCTCCACGTTTCACCTCACCAGCAAAGAGACATTGTGCTTAATAAGACAGAGGTAGGAGATTACACTGCAGATTGTGTTGGCATGAAGAGCAGCAGTTCCCTCTGGGTTTTATGATCATCACGCCATCAATAAAACCTTGTCTGACACCAAAGACAGACTCTCCACCACTGTGCTCTGTCGCAGGCGCCAGTTCATGTGAAGAGAAGGTCAGGAAGGGATCATGGTGTGTTGCTGGGTGTTGTACTTGTTTTTTTCTACAACTATCACGCCTCACGTCTGGCGCAAACTTCCAAAAATACCGTACGGTTGCGAGTTTGATTCCAGCGACAGCCAGTTCATCCATCACTGCAGAGATTCAGGGAACACCTACTCACTCCAGCTGGCTGTTGTTTCCAGCCTATGTGGTGGGAAAAAAAACCAATCTAATTCATATTCCTAATTATATTCAGTGATTAAAGTGCTCTTGATTTCATTAAAAAACTCCCCAGACGGCAACAAACAAAGGCTGTCGTAGTACGCGAGGTGCCAGTGAGTGTAAATAAAAGTTCAAGAGGGCATCACTGAGTGCTGCATGGGGCGTTGCTCAGCGACGCCCCATCTTTTACGAGATCAAGCTTCGGCTTCTGCGTCCTGGAGACTGCGGCCGACTCTCAGCTCTGAGATCTTTTCTTACACCTAGCAGTTGTGGGTAATAATCAACCCTAATTCCCTTCTCCTGCATGGCCAACGTTAAAACCTCCTGCTGCCATTCTTTGGTTTTTCCCAGTTGCAGGGTCATGCGCTAGCAAAGCATTGTGGGAAGAGAAGGGAGACTGAGGTGGAGGAGGAGGAGGAGGAAAAAGTTTAGGGGTGTGGGTTAGAGGGGGGGAGGGGGGTTTGCTCATAAAAAAAAAAAAAAAAAGACGGAATAAAAACATGTGTAATGAGAAAACATGTGGTGTGTAACTATTGGAAGTCATCAGCAACAGAAAATAATAATTAAAGTGCAGGATGGAGCAAAAAAAAAAAAAAAAAAAAAAAAAGTGAAGCTGTCTTTTCGTGGCTGGGAGACCACTGTCATCATGTCTCAGGAATTAGGCAAACATATGCTGGTCTGCTGCTGTTGAAACCGAGGCGCCTCGCTCAGGCTGCGGTTTGGGAACATGAAAGGCTTTGTGGGATGAGCAGGAGGACTGGCCCTAATTCAGGGCCTCATTGCCAGGGAAGCTGGCAGCAAACTCAGATTGTGGGACAGGGAAAGGAATTTGGTTACATATTCCAGCGAGGACCGCAGCTCCAAACAAACCCAAGCAACAGGCTGCTGAGCAAACCATTCTGTCCACATTCGAACCCCCTCCGTCTCTCGCTGCTGCGGCGGTCGGGGGGGGGGGGGGGGGGGGCGAGGGATTCACTCCCACCTGACTGAACCCCAGAGGACGGCGAACATTGGGGGAACAGGAATGTAGAAGGTCGGGCCCGGAGTTGAACTTGCAGCCCCTGCTTCCCTGCTGCAGCCTGGTCCCATGCAGGGTTTGGGATGCTGGCGGCAGAGTCGCTGATTTGGAAGGAGTGTTTGGAAAACAAAGCATGCTTTGTGTTGTTTTATTGCAGCCAATTAAATTCTTAAACTCTATATCTATCTTTCAGAGGATGCACAGAGGTCAGCATGAGAAACAGAGAAGGGGGCAGCAGTTAACAAGTCTCCATAATTCCCCAGGCTGCAGATTTCACCGGGTTAAACGCAGCATGCCTTCATTGTAACCTGATCAACTCAGCAAATTGGATAAAACTCTTCTTGCTTCTTCCTATCTCTTCACAGCCGTTGCAATGTATATCCACAGGGCAAGCCCGTCTTGATTGCTTTCCAATAGAGAGACGTTTTCAGACAGGCAGGGATTAGATTAATCATGTCTCTGCTCAGGGTACATATGATTATGGTTGACTGTTTACAAGTTTTCTCAGATGTGCTCCCCATGCCAGGACATGGTGGTATGAGCTCCCAGCCTGAAACTCATTCACGCATGTGGTGGTCTTGTTTCAGACTGAGCTGCAGTGAAAATCATTTCTTTCTTTTGACAGTGGAAAATACAGATGTGATGCAACATTGGATTTGCACCTCCCTGTTAGCATTTTTTTAACTTCTTGGACTTGTTGAGAGCGAGTGTGAAGTATGTAAAGTAGTGAAGTAGTATGTTTGTGTTGATGCCGTTTAATTCCGAGCAGGTTCGCGCAAATACAAAATGTACGGAAGAGGATTAGGGCCACTGTGGAAAAAACAAGTGAGTTCTAAAAAAAAAGTCAGAATTCTGAGTTTTGAATTTTATCTCAGAATTCGGAGATTAAAGTCAGAATTCTAAGAAAAAAGTCAGAATTCTGAGATAAAGTCAGAATTCTGAGAATAAAGTCAGAATTCTGAGTTTAAAGTCAGAATTCTGAGATTAAAGTCAGAATTAGAAAAAAGTCAGAATTCTGAGTTTAAACTCAAACCTCACTTGTTTTTTTCCACAGTGGCCTTAAGCCTCTTCCGTAAAAAAGAATCACTCGCGTTATAAGTTTATGTCTCTCTCAGGCGAAGATGGAGTGGGGAAGAATGTCCCTGTGGCAGTATCGTGCCCGGCCAGTGGGAGGCAGCACAGACTGGAGGATAAGTGGGGCCACAGAGCACATGCATGCATCACCCTTCCATGCATGTGTCCACAGAGGGGTGAGTCACTTGAGTGGTTGGAGGTGACCATGTCACACATCTGGGCTGCAGACCCAAATGGCCAGTGGCACAGGAGAGGGCCGGGAGGAGCGCTGGCCAGAGGAGCGGCGACATGTGGCGAGCAGAGGGGAGAGAAGACCGCATCCAATTTCTGTCTGTAATCCTCCGCCTGGAGAGAAATGTTTGGTTAGGGTGAAAGGCAAACGCTGCCCCACATTTTCATCCACTTCTAATTACAACATAGCTGAGGCTCGGTGGCAGCCAGCGTAACTGTTGTTGTTGTTGTTGCTGTTTGTTGACATTACGTCGTCCTCCACCACAACACACTTGTCACACGCACACCATGTCCAGACACCTACAATCAAGACCGAGTCATTTACACCCATGTGTGACACCGCTGCACGTGCACACACACACACTCGTTCAAACACACACGTGCTGTATTTAGGGACCCCTTAAAAACTCTCACACACATGCTGCAGGCAAGTTTTACACACGCAGGGAAAACACACATCCGTCCACAGAGCGATCAACATAGTTGAGTGGTAACCATGGCTGCGCCCAATATAGAGACACAAATCTGTTTGGTGCCACTGGGAAATTAGTACAACCAGACTGCAAACCAAGAAACACTGTGAAGACATTTTGGCGGACCAGATATCACAACTTGTACATATGTGAGAGAAATTCAGTGTGGTGAAAGGACAAGTGAGTCAGTCACACGCCACATGCTAACTGTACGATACAAATGAGCTCCCATTGCTAATAGGAGCCAGATACAAAGAACACAAAAGGGTTTAGTGTGATCATTTAATAGCATTACAGCCAATGAGATGCCAGCTATTTATTTGATCTACCTGGATAAAATTGATGCAAAAAGTGGAGTAACTTGAAAAGGTTCCTTATCTGCACCCATGGCACATTAAGACACATCGAACACGTCCCGATGACGCCGACGCTCATAAGCACCAAAGCTACAACTGCTAAATACATACTGTACTGTACACGCCACAGTTTCTCAGCCTGTAATTTAGTGCTGGCAATAAAAACTCCTGCGCTGTCTCTCCCAGCACGTAATTTTCTGAATCAACGCCTTTAAATCAAGCGTTTCCTTCTGTGACAGACTTGTGTCTCCCGGAGGAATTCGCCACTCCGAAACCGCAGTCTGCGATCCCTACGTTGTTTTCACTCCCAATCACACGCTTTATCTCCAATTGCTGACTAATTACCAAGTGCAGAGGGTGATGGGAAAGGCCCCGGAAAATGGCAGTCTGATGTTTTTGTGGTTCGGCAGTTGGATTGCTGCTTCCCTTGTGCATTTTTTCATTCTTTCTTTCTTTTTTTTTAATTGTCTGTTGATTTACATCGTGTGACACTGGGGTGAGATGTGGTGTAGTTCAAAATAGGGTCAAGTTGATTTTTATATGAAAATGAACGACAGCCATTTACAAAATGCACATGTACAAATACATAAGAAATACACATAAATTATTTATTAGTATGTTTTTATAATATGACTGTGAATGGTTGTCTATCCGTCTGTTGGCCCTTGGGATACGCTAATGACCTGTTCAGGGTGTACCTGGCCTCTTGAACAATGTCAGCTGGGATTGGCTCCAGCTAACCCCTGCAACCCTCAGAGGATAAGTGGGATGGATGATGGATGGATGGACGGATGGATAATTATAGCGGGCTACATTTTCAGTATGTTATATTCAAGAGACGCCACCTCTGTTAATACAGAAAATCTCCCACACATTTTTCCATATGACATTATTGACATGCATGAAATATTGACAGGATAACTAGATTAAGCACTGGTCTGAAAACATGAGGCATGGGAGGATGGGAATTTGAGCAAAGGGGAGATTAGACTTAACCTTTACATTAGTCGTCAATGGCGTACGTCTGTGGAGCAGTTTCCACTGAGTTTTCATCCTGGCAGTGTGGGAAAGCTTCTCTTCTGAAAGCACTGAAACAAAGGAACGTTAAAACTCCAAACTGAAATCTCAAAGGCTGGAAGATCCTCCCGACTCACCTTTTTAGTGGCGAGAGGAAACTTTGTGACAGAGTAAAGCGTCGTCATTGATTGGCATTATCAATCATACTTTTGCCCCCCTCTGTGATCTCAGATGCTGAGGATGAGGTAACCTGACGACATGCCATGCCTTAGGTTGATGTGCGTGCGAAACACCTGAGGGGACTGACTCATATAGAGGCACAGTGCGGTGTGACATGTACGATTCTCCGGAGAGAGAAAGAGGGGGACGCTTAATGCCTCTGTTCATGATGAAGCAGCGAATTATGGAGACAGGGTGTGTCATCTCATTCTCTGCTCCTTTCATCATAATCTCCCCCACTGCGTTGGGAGAAAAGCTCACTGGAGACCATCAGCCCCCGAACTGCAGCCGTGAACATCACACAGAGATCTACCTATGGCCTATTTGAGTGCTTCACTCTACAGACAGCTTATGGATTAATGGCCGCCGTCTTCAACTGGAAGGAAGTCAAATGTACAGTGGTGGACTTGAATGTGCTGGTGAACACGCCTGAGCTTCGGACCGCTCTGACAGAAGTGTCAACTCTGCCGTGCAGCTGTTATTTTCTGCACTAACCGATGACTGACAGAGTGAACACAGGAGCACAGACACACACACGCTCAAATGCTATAAACACACATTCAGATTATATTCATTTTTTATTTCACTTCAGAAAACTAAGCTGGTCAGAATGTCAGCTACGACCAGGAACAACCCAAACAACCAGCTGAATTTCAAACTGCTCACTGTACAAATATCTTAGGTTAAGAAGGACAAGGGTAAGAATTCGAGCACTGTTCGGATCTATTTTCAGTCACATGAAAAAAAAAAAAGATGAATGGAATAAATGTTCATGCTAAAAGGTAACATGTTGTTTGCTGGTCTGCATTTAGGAATGCTGCCAATTGGACTTTCTGCTACACAACATACAACAGTGAAGTAAACATTTGTACTGTTATTCCAAGAAGTATCAACTACCACAGAGTAGAAACACTCATTGCATGAAAAACAGATTAATTAACTCAGTATGCAGTTTCTACACAGAAATCTAACACATTAATACACCTATACAAATTCCATGAATGAAAAAGGAGCAGGAGAAGAAAAATATATTTTTATATAACTTTATATTAACAAAGCATGACTACAGATGGTCATACATTTGTTCATTTCCTTTCACAAATCACATAACAAATGTTATCCAATATGATTGGATTATTATGAATGTTTTAAAAAGCATTTTCTCATGTCGTTTTTAAGATGTAAAACTTTGAATCATTTTGGGCAGTTTTATCTACAACAGTTAAACATTTAGTAATCTGATCGTATGTTTCTTTTTAAATGTAGAATGAAATATATCTGAAATTGTATTATTAACTGAAGTTAACAGATACATGTAGTTGAGTACAAAATGCAATATGTTTTGCTCTGTTTATTTTTGTATTTTTGAGAGAAAAGTACTTCCACAAGTATTGCACTTGAGTAAACTTACTTTTCTGTGTGCCACTGTCCTCACTGTTTCAGTGGGTTCACCAAGAATCTGGGCCAGCATCCATTACAACAAAATAGTTGCCTGCTTTTAACGTAATTATATTTCTGTTGCTTTGATTCCAGTCCGAGGTAGTAAAACACTTCGATTCCAAACCCCAAAATCTATCCACAACTACAATTAAAGTTAAAAGTGCAGTTGTTTTATGATAAGAGCTGCAGGGCCTGTAGCCACCAAGCCTTACCACCTGCTTCTGATTGGCTAGTGGCATGTTATTTTCCTCTCACACATACCCCAGAATGCATTGGGGTTTATTTATTAGGAATTAAAAAAAAAAAAGGAGTCACTAATCTGTGTTCGGTTCAGACAGCGGGCTCCCCCTACACACTCGCACACACACACACACACACACACACATCTGCGAACCAGCTGAGCAGGGAGCAGTCCCACTGTTAGGCTTTCACATATCAAAGAGCCTCGGGTGCTTTGGCACCGCTGGGGTAGTTGTCCTTTTTTTTACAAAAGACAAACAAGCAAAGAGCTCGGGATGCGGTCCAGAACCGCCTCTGACACTGTGTTGAAATGGGGACTTGGCTCTGGGACATGTATGATCTACATGTGTAAAAAAGCTGTGCAGTTGTTTTTTTCTCTTTCTTGACATTGTCAGATGCTTGTCCTCAGCGTATAGCCAGGCGGACCACATTCTTT
Source organism: Limanda limanda (assembly GCF_963576545.1). NCBI lineage: Eukaryota > Metazoa > Chordata > Actinopteri > Pleuronectiformes > Pleuronectidae > Limanda > Limanda limanda. The sequence goes on from NC_083638.1 coordinate 13,710,266, forward strand.
ATTAATCTGCCTTAACCATATACCACAAAACAACATAATTCGCTGAAGTGTTCGGTGGCTTCAAGCTAAGGCTGGAGGCCACTTTTGTGTCAGGCGTGCATGGAAAGTTCCTCTAGGTGTGTGGTACTGCTGTGATGAATGTTACACACACTTCCAGAGGTCAGGATGTCAGCCTGACACTGTGACATCACCAAAACATCAGTAATTATACAAACACACTGGTGAATCTTTCAGAGATTATCAATTGACAGGGAATATAAATTACCCTATACGACTGTCAGAGGGTCCCGCAGAGAGCAACATTCCCAAAACAGCTAATCATTAGTAGATGTATTTCAGCAGTGGAATCAGTAACTGATGACGGCAATGTGGAGAAATGAGCACATGCATGGAAAGGGACGATGAAGATGACAGACGTCCATGTGCATCTTAGAGTGATCTTGCAAGACATCTTATTTAACACATAGAAACAAATCGCAGCGGTCCGATCCATGTACCGCAGCACAAATAACAGAACATTATTTTCAGCAAATGAAAACAAGGCCCATTCGGGATCAAAGCGTCTAATGGGTTCTGGATAACCAGAAGCTGATGTCAGTTTCTGGCCAAATCAAACAGACATGCAAACACATATGGCACTGAGTCCAGAAGATTTTCAATACTGCTCCGACAATTATAGCTGCATTACATCTAATCTGAGTGCTGCCCTCCATTCACAAACCTGTGGCGGTGAGGAACATCTCAGTAATAATCCGGCTAACGAGCTTGAAGAATGACTCGACTTTTTCAGAATTTCTAGTGCTGATGGGAAACAGTTCATCTTGTTTGTGACAATGTTTGTGACAACATTTTTTGTGGGGATACTGTATCTTTATGTGGGTGTCACTGTAGTATAGTGGTGGGCACTCACAGCAAGAAGGTTTGTGGTTCGAATCCCAGATTGGCCTCCTCCTAACGTCCAATAACTGTGTCTCCTGCAGTCTTTGACGAGGATGACGTCCTATCTTCTATCTGATTGTAATCTATGCTGCTGTCATTCTGATTAATTTTACTTTTGAAATGATGTCAGGTAGAGGAGGGGAAACTCAGGACACTAATAAATTACACGGACATAGAACAGAGGAGGAGATTTCATTAGGTCAGGCAATAAAAACAATGATCTTAAAGAACATCCCTCATAAGGATAAAATAGAAACTTGAACAAATGCCAGGGATCTCTCTGTGTGGAGTTTGCATGTTCTCCTTGTGTCTGCATTGGTTTCCTCCAGCTTCCTCCCTCAGTCCAAAGACATGCAGGTCGGGTTAGTTTAATTGGAGACTCTAATAGTCCAAAGGTGTGAATGTGAGAGTGAATGGTGTTTGTGTGTATGTGGGCCCTGCCATTCAGTTGGCCGTACAGTAATTAGACGTGAAGGAGGCCTCAGAGACTGTAGGACATTCTGTACATGGGATGGTGGGTGGGATTTGGACTTTTAGCCAGTGTTGAATGTACCTGTCACCATCAGCACGCCCTGTAACGTCAGCTCATTTGGAAATGAGGTGAAATGTGCGTGGATAAATAAACAGGTTTCATTTGTTCACGTCAGTGGTCAGACCGGTGGGTCGGGGGCGCAGGTTCGAACTGTCAGACGAAAATTCTTGATCTCTCGCCAAGCTCGAAATCAGTCTCACATCCTCAGGTCTCACATTTATTAGTAACAAATGGGCAGATGAATTCAATGGACGTGTGTGTAGCATCAATGCGGCAGGGAAAGTCGAACATAATAGACCAAATTTATAAGTCTTAATCTTTATTAACCCAGCGGGAGGTTTATATGCACATGAATAACTGTTCCCAAAGCTCTGCCAATAAATGTGTGTTGCGCTCGCATGTGTAACGTATGTGCGACCGGTCACACAACAAGACCCCAAACCTGGTAACACTGACTCAAGGGGAAAACATGCAGATTAAAGAGCAGAAAAGCCCTAATAAAAAAAGGAGGCTTGAATATAAACCAGTCCTCATCAAAGAGGTCCCTCTCCATATTTGTTGAACTCGCACATATCATATTAATGCCACTTCAGCCATTGTTCACTCCGGCTGCGTTTGATCTGTGAGGCGGCCGTAACTCTGGGCTAACAGGAGCGCTAATGAGACGAGTTGGCACTTTATAAACACTGTCAAGAGCAGGTGGTGCAAGGGGTCACACTGGGCCATTGTGTCTCCCTCAGCCGTTGCCTTTTGAGAACGACTTATTTTCATCATTAAATCAGCATATTTAAGGCAGACGTCTTTGTTAAAAGGTAAGTGCGGAGTGGGTGATTGTATCGTGCTGAAGAAATGAGCGATTAATCTGCAAGCGTGGTGCTGAGCGATAGGCCCCAAAAAAAAAAGATATTCGCCTCCTGATGGCGAGCAACGCATGGGCACACACAGAGGACGGATGCTTCTGTGCGGGTCTTTATAACGTCTCTCAGCCCAACATTGTGCGTGAGATTTAAACAGGGGCTCTTTTGTATGTCAAAACCTCACTTTTAATAGGTTTCTTATAAAAGTGCTCAGTGATCATGGTATTCAAATCACAGCGACGGCAAAGCGCTTCCTCTGCTCGGTGTCTGGAAGTGATCCCAGGCAGGGAGGTGCACCACATCTTAGGCTTCGGCTGCACGCTCTTTCTGTTCGCTAACCAAAGGGCCCTTTGCTGTGGTACTATCCCATGATCATTTATTGAGGCTTAATCAACATGTATTGAATAGTGTGTGTGTACGTTTTGAATCGTTTTTTAGAGGGCCCTCTGTGCACTTTCAAACTGTGGCTGTGGGGTTGCAGGGGGTTTAAATGATATTCCAGCTCAGCTCAGGCCTGGAGGTAAAAAAAGAGAAAAAATAGAAAAAAAGTTTGTGTCCCTGTTCTGCTTTTTTATAGTATCTTTATGAATCCCTCTTTTTCTAGGAGAATTGAAAAAACAAAACATTTATACATATATATATATATATATATATATATATATATATATATATATATATGCTCATGATTTATTTATTTATGCCTTCTGTTTTATAACTGACATTGACAATTTAGGGATTTAAACATGACTTGCCAACTGAACCCCATTAGTGATGTTTAAATATTGTTTGCTCAATTATATGTTCAATATTTAAATGTTTCTTTCACTGTGATTTGGTATAAAGGGAGCATGTTTTTGCACCTCACACCTCATTTCAGACTTAGTTAGTTTTGAGCACTATGGCCTTTATTGATTGGGTAGATTATAAGTGAGAGAGGTGTAGAGAGAGAATAGGCTTTGCTGGATAGAGACATCCAGCAAAGGGTCAGGTTGGAACCAAACCTGTGGCCGCTGCAGAGAACTAAAACCTCAGTATAAACTTTTTATATACTTTAACATTTTAGAATACAATGCCATGAATAAATCAATTTGTATTGTTTGTATAGTCGAAAGAAACAAATTACAATTTGTCTCATACAGCTTCACAAGTTGCAACATCCTCTGTCCTGGGGGGGAACGTCGATGGATGTTGCATGTAACAGAGCATATCAACAAAATAACAATATTTACAACATTTATAAGAAAAGAAGAATTTTTACGATCTGATACACTCTCCCTTCTTAGCCACACAAGACTCTTGATCTTCTTCGTCACTACCTTAATACTACTTTTTATGCCCCATAGCTAATAGACCACCGGGTGTGAGCCACCCAGGTACCCTGGTGCTGCAGACTGTACAGGAGTGATGTGGGGGTGCTTCAAAGAGTTTGTAGGATGGAAAAAAAGTCAGCAAGAAAAGAAAACCCTCTTCGGAATGAGGACCTAATCGTTTGGAGCACTCCAGCTCATAACCTAAATAATACATTTCAGCTTTTGATATAACTATAACTGCCTGTGAAGAGCTCTTTGATGTTAATTGAAACCATTGGGCAGCAATCTGCTTTACAGCACTGACAAATAACAGTTTCCTAAGGCAAAGCATTGAAGGTTAGCAAACAGCGAAGCCACATACTTGCTCCATATGCTCATTCGATATAAATAAAAATCAAAAAAGAGCTGTCTTCACTGAGGATCGTCCCTGGCTGGAGTCGTGGGGCATGTTTACAGTTCTTAACAGTAGAATCACCAGGGGTCCCGTGTGGCGCAGGACAAAGCTTGACTATTGTTTCCCATTTTCTCAGTAGTTTGCTTCCTCTCCCCTCGAACACACACACCACAGCTTAACTTGATAATGCCATAATAAAATCTAGGTGGCCCAGTAGAAAAATCCTGCTCTGGAAAGATATCATTATTCACAAAGAGGCCTGTCTCTTGTATTTCAGATTTTTCAGGCCGTACAATAGTTTAAAGATCGGGGGGGGCTTGCATGATTGCAGGCCTGCAGGCTCTGGTTTTAATACACACACAACACAATGGTCTCTGTCTTCCGTTACTGTGCTTTAGTACATTCTGGCACCATGCGCTCCCCATCTTTTTATTCTTTTTCAAATGCCTATTATATCACAAAAAGAAGCCTTGTCAGAGGGTCATCCAGAGCTGATGCAATGCACAATAACAGAAAACATACCCCCATCATGAGTGCAAACACATTGGCCAGAGCAGCAGACAGGGGCTGTACGATGATAGAACAAGTTCAAAGTGATTTTTTTCTTTTCTTCTCCCATCCCGTATCCCTTACCACATCAGAGTGTGTGACCTCGCCTCACGCTGAACCCCCGGCAGGTCGGACATGAGAGGAGAGGTGCCTGCGTTGGAGCCAGGTTCACTGTCGGACAAATGACAGGCATTGTTGAGGAAGGTAATTGGCTTGTCTCCATGTAAAAGAGGCCGTAACGTTATGATCGTTCGCAGAGCCTGGAATCTCCGACCATCAAACAAAACACATCCAGAGAACTTTCTCCTCCTCTCCGACATGTTCCCCATCACCATGACTGACAGAGAGAACATGTGAATGACAGCTTGACGCAGTCCCTGAAGTAACATACTGCAGTGATGGATCGGCTTCATGGAGAGAATGGAGAAGTGTGGATTTATATTGAAAAGAAAAAGTTATAGAACATTTATAATAGTGTAGACTTTGCTACACATGTGAAACTTTACTGTACATGTATTGATTGATTGATTGATTGATTGATTGATTCTCATCTGACTCTGAGCATATTACCAAAAATATAAATTGTGTTTAAAAGTAATGAGGTTTTCTGTCGGATGAATTGTATTGAGGGTTTAATAAAGTAACTAGTGAGTGTATTAAAATACATTTTTAAAGCAGCCTGTCTAATTATGATCAATGCAAGTTTCACACCGGCTGCGAAATGATTCCACAAACCTCCATTACCGAGAACTAGACTGCACGATTTCAATGGTTTATACACTTTGTGAATAATTTAACAGGGCCCACTGTGCACATACAATACATTTCTCCATCCATGGGGGTTGTGAGGACTCTTGACACCGCTCCACCAATGGGCCACCAGCAACGAAATTAAACACCCGAGCCTCCGCATGATTTATTGGACAAGAGTCGGTACATTATGATCGCTCAAAGAGCCCCAAATCTGACAAAACTCCGCCAAAGAAAGTCAAGCAGGGAGCCGTTCTGTTCCCTCAAATGTTAACCATAAAGATGATTGACAGTGGGAATATGTGAATGATAGTTCGACGCATATAAAGAACACAGTGTAATGATAGATTGGGGGTGATGCAGGTCAGACGAAGGCGGATTTTGACATGAGGGATAAAAAAAAGGAGGAATTATTTACAACAAGCTCTAAAGAGGGACTATAGGCTGACATATGTTCATGTGAAAAAAACCTATATGCGTGCACATGGATTTGGTTTTCATAGAACGAGTCCAAGGATATTTTTCAAGTGTCTTCTCCCTTTGGAAGACGAGGACAGAGGAGAGGAAATGTAGGTTATTAGCAAGAATCAAAAGAGCCCAGTGCGTTTATTAGGAAGGGATGCCAGAGACACCGACATCCTTGAGAGTGGTGGAGCTTTTGAGCATTTTACAAGACAGGTGAAAGAAACATGTGTGTTAAATCACTGTAAGCGGCTCACTTGGGTCAGCTCTACCATAAAAGAAAAGAGATTACAAAGGGAACTAATGAAGACACTGATCAAAGTCTGTAATGGTAATATGTAGCAGGTGTTTCAGACCCCTGCGCCACGCCGCTGCCCCATCCGTGAAACTCCCTCATGTCTTTCACATGTGCTCTCCGTGAAACAATGGACAGAACACATTTCAGCACTATTCAAAACATGTTATGAGCGATCTGGATGAACCCTCAGAGGGGCGCTTTAACTGGGGGTGTTACACCAAGGCAGCCACAGAGACATAGCTGTGCGTTTACGGTGCTCTTTCATGCTCGGTAGTGAGTTGAAAAGGGCTGACGTGGTTGAAGCCCACTCCACTGGAGAAGCACCTGGATTTGAGATGCATGCCAAAGTTAAAAGAAGGTTGGCGGGACTTGAACTGGAGCATGTTCAAAGCGTGATTGCTATTTTTACACATAGTCAGAGATGAAAGTGGCACTGCTTTTGATCTACTAAAACAAGGGAGAAACATATGGAATATCCACCCTGAAGACCAGACCAGGATCTTTTCAAGGAAAATATTGAAGTTAGTCAGATATTAAAAACCTTTGTGTTAATAAAATTTAAAACTTCAAAAAGTTGTTGCACTGCGATAATAATATTACAGCTACTACTATGACTAATAGTACACAATAATAATAATGATAATTACCAATTACCATAATATATCAAATATAAATAGCACCTTTCAACATACCCAAAGCTGCTTTACAGAATTAGAGAAAATACAAACAAACAAAAGACAAATAACTATACTACCACCAACACCACCACTACTGCTACTACTACTACTACTACTACTACTACTACTACTACTACTACTACTACTACTACTACTACTACTATTACCACTACTACTATTACTACTAATAATAACAATTGCAATCAGAACTTGGATTTATATAGCACCTTTCAGATACCCAAGGCTTCTTTAAGGAGGAAGGAAAATTAATTAATTTAAAAATGTATTATAATTGTACTGGTAATAATAATATTAACTATGTAAGCTATTTTATTTAGTGACTTTTATTTTGAAGAGGGGTCATAATAGCTTTGATTTGAATACCACCTTTCAAGGTACTCAAGTTGTCGTGTTCTTCTTCTCCTTCTTATTTTTATACGTAAATATCACATATGTATTTGTGTTGATATTGTGTTTGTGTTGATATCACAACCATTCAAAGCGAGCAGTGAAGCTTTCCTGACAGGAAACATGATGATCTATAGTTTACAGATCTGTACCTGCGCCGCGCAAACTCTGGAGCTTGCCGAAGCTGCTTCCGCTGCGCGCCACGTCCGCTCTGGGACTTGTAGTTCTCTCTGCCTTGTGGTCAGCGTGTCCTCACAGAATGTCTCAATGAAAGACAATTCCCGCAGACACCGTGGACAGCAGCTCTGTTTCTAAGACACCACCAGGGTCTGTCCTCACAAACCCCATGTCCCCTGATGAACCCGGCGAGCTATCTGTTCCGGGTCGAACTACATTGCCCGGCGTCCCCCTCGGTGAGAGAGCAAGGCAGCGTAAACACAACTCCAGGAAGATGAAACGATCGGGTGACAGTGAGGGGGAGAAGAGAAGAAAGGTATTGATGGCGTTTTCCTCCTTCGCTGCGGCGTGTTTCTGTTTCCTGTCGCTCGGTGAATCTCCGCCGCTCCGGGTGTGGTGCTGCCGGCCGCGCTCCGAACGCTAGAAGTCGCGAACCTCAGCGAATACCTCCCCTGCCTCTTTCCTTTAGTGTGTTTTCATTTTTTTTACCCCCTCAAATCGACACAATGAAGACTTACAGTTCCATTACCACGCAGTTTGATCCCTGCTGATGAGAGGCTGCTTGTGTCTCATCGCACATCAAAGTGCCAATCTGACACTAGAAAGCTGCAAGGGTGCTCATGATGAATAAACAGTAAACATCATAACTATCCCATAGGTTCATTCGAGTTAATAACAATAACAATACAAATCAAGAGGCAACTTTAAAGCTGAATCTTGGAGGTGTCGTTCGGTTGTGAAGAGTGAATCTTGTGTTGATGCCCAGTAACAACAAATGGTTGTTAGTGTGTAGTGTGTTTCACATCTGGCCAGCAGTGCACAGCTGTGGAGGACAGTGCTCGGAGAAACACTTGCTAACTTATTGACTGATGTGGGTTTTATTTTTAATCCCAGGCTTACCTGTGTTAAAGGGCTGGAGTCCAGTGAGGTATGACCATTCATTACATGTGTGCACCACGAGTTTACAGACATAAGGTGTGCAGAGAGTTGGCGTGTTTGTCTTTCACTTCAGACGAACCAGCAGGAGATTGTTTGGGTTCGACAGGAACATGTCAGCAGCATCCAGGAGAGTCGTACCTGGGTCCAGCTCACAGGAGGTTGGATGTAACGTATACTTTTAGCTAGGGACGGGAATCGGCAGTGACCTCCCGATACGATACTATCACGATACTTAGGTGGCGATACGATATGTATTGCGATTCTGTGGGTATTGCAATTCCATATTGCGATTTCCTGCGATTTCTTTTGGTTATTTTTTTTTTTTAAATACTGGACCATGGAAAAAAGTTGAATCATACCTTCAAATACAACAGTCAATTTCACTTAGAGCTTTACAAGTTTTATTTCAAATATTAACATTAACTTAATGTATGCCTGGCAGCCAATAGAGAACATAAAAAAATGTGCCCTATTTTTGTATAGCCCTTGTCAACTGCACACAAATTGACAGATTAAGAAATGCTAAACAATATTAATTTAAACAATAAATAAAAGGTAAATTAAATAGAATGAATAAAAGTTTACTTCAAATATAAACTTTGAAATAAACAAAAAGTAGGCTATGCTTCATTGTTGTTTGCATTTAGGCTATGCAAAGCTAGTGCTTGGGTATGTTTAGATTCTTGTGCAAAAACAAGAGCTGGTTAACATGCTCTGGGATGATGTTGCTCCCCCGATATATCCCCCCGTAAAAAACAATAAATATATGTTTTAAAAAAAAAAAAACAATCTTCTTTTTTATTGTTAAAAATATCGATTTGGGAGGCAGCATGGCGATTTTAAATTGTCATTCACAAGAATCGCGATTTGTAACTGAATCGATTTTCCCCCCCATCCCTACTTTTAGCTGAGGAAATCACAACTTTGTTTACAGAGCATCAACCCCGGCTTCGGCCCTTAGTGCTAAAAACTCGAACTTTGAATCAACTCAACTTGAATCTTGTTGACTTTGTCGTTTTCTACCTGTAGAAGATATTTATATTCTTACCTTAATTGAATTTTGTTGTGTTTTTCTTGTGTGGCCTGGCTGTGTTAGAAACATCACAAACACTCCCAATCGCTCTTAGTGAATCTTCTGGACATTTTACTCAGGGGCTGGCAGAAAAACTTTTGTCAAATGTGAGGAGCAACTGACTCAAACCATTGCGTTCTGACATATTAGATTAGATTCAACTTTATTGTCATTGCACAGTACAAGTACATATGCAACGAAATGCAGTTTAGCGTCTAACCAGAAGTGCAAAAAAAAGGCAGTAAAAGTGCAGAGTATTGTGCATATTAAAGTGAAAATGTAAATAAATAAGATCTGTACAGTAGAAATAAATATGGAATATTACAGCATTAACAGGAATTGTAAGATATAGGGACGATGAATACACTATGAGCAGGATAAAAATATAAATATATATAAATATGAATACACTATAGGTGGGATAATACAGTAGTAAAAAACAAAGTAACAGTCAGTGCAAATGTACGAATGTTCAAATGTTCAGTGGTTGGAGGAGGGTGTGTTGCAGTCCAAGCCCCTATAGAGCCCCTTCGGAAAACTTAAGGAACATGTCAGGAACATCCAGGCGAGTCGTACCTGGGTCCAGCTCACAGGAGGCAGGATGGAACATATACTTTGAGCTGTGGAAATCACAACTTTGTTTACAGAGTGTCGGCCCTTAGTGCTAAAAACTCTTGAATCTTGTGGACTTTGTCGATGTTTTCTACCTTTTGAAGATATTTGTATTCTGACCTTATTTCAATTTTGTTTTTTATTCTTATTTTGTGGCCTTGCTGTGTTAGAAACATCACAAACACTCCCAATCCCTCGCAGTGAATCTTCTGGACATTTTCCTTCTGCATTCCCTCATGGGCTCACTCTGACATTTTACTCAGGGGCTGGCAGCAATACTTTTGTCAAATGTGAGGAACAACTGACTCAAACATTTGCGTTCTGACATATAGCCCCTTCGGAAAACTTGAGGCAAATGTCTGGACTGCAGGCGGTGCATGTCTGGAGGCAGCAATGATGTGAACAGAGACGGATGCGTTTTTTAAACATGTGAGGACCAACTGTTTTTTTTTTTGCGTGTGCTGCTGCGTTAAGCTGAGTTTCGTGCTGACCTGGGCTTAATCAGGCTTTCACAGAGCTGTATAACCGGGGACTTTTGCATTTACTGAGAAACTTAGGGAAAGGAAGGAAAGGACTCATCTGTGCCTCAGGCATCTTGAGCTGTGTTTGGCCCATAGTCACCGTGTCTGTCTGTCTACCTCTCTGTCTGCTTTCTCTTCTTATCTCCTGACTTGGATACCGTCTGCTGTGGCACATGTGTTTGGATCATGTTAGACAGCAGTGAAACTATGTAGGACGCGGCTCCTCCTGTTTATGAAAGCAGCCATGGCGGCCAGATGAGTGGCTCAGAGAGAGAACTCATTCCAGCTGGCCCTCAGGCAGTCAGGCAGCACTGCACAGACCTAATGGCTTAGCTTCCTTTCTCTGTAGATAAATAAAAGGATGAGCAAGAGGAATTGTAATTGCAAAATGACTATATGACTATAGAGCAGCCAAGGAAGTAGCTGCATACATTTTGGCCAGTTTTATAATGATACAGTTAGGATAACTTGCACAAAGTGAGAGATGAGCTATGATGGGTTCACTGCCATTCTGAGTGAGAGAACACCAGCACCAACAGGTTTGTGCCAGATGAATGCACAACCTCCTTAGAAAAAATCCCACTGGAGCCAGTCAGAGTAACTTACTGACAGGTTGGATGCCATCAACACATAGATATTTTGAGGTGAAAAAGAATAACAAATTGAGAGTAGCTGTTCACATTTATTTCAATTGAAAATCTGAACTCTTAATGTTTTTTGCATTAGTGAAATTACACGATCCATCAGAGATTGTTTGACACACAACTGATTTTCAACTAGATCTTTTAGTATGTTTGTCCATTGCACAATTTTCTCAAGTAGCTACAGTTTCATGAGTTTCCTCCACATGGCAGCATTCAACTCGCCTTGTACCCCAATGAATTGAAAACATTTCATTATGTTTTATCAATGTTGTCATCGCAGGATGAATTTCCACTCATGTCTTGGCAAGTGTGAAAACAGCACTGACCCTGTCCCTTAACCCGATGTTCTAATTCTGTCTTTGATGCAAGCTCGCCATTTGGACAGTGATGACAAGTATAAAGTGCTGTGCCGAAACAGGAAGTGTGAGTTTGTGTGTGTGTGTGTGTGTGTAAGCGGCATGCTAAGTAATGATCACACAGGGTCACCAGATGTTTTGAGGTCTCGGGCTGAGCCCAGCCCATTGCTTAGATCAGCCTCATTGGTTTGCTCTGGTTGTGTCACCTAGTGCAAGCTGTTTAGGGTATTTAATTTCTGAACACTCATTAAAATGGTTTGTGTTTCCCTTGGCAATTGTGTTAAATTAACAACTAGCGAGGTAAAAGCTGATTATGTGGCCACACATCCAGACATGGTTAATCAATTCTCCCCCACAAAATGTGAGCTGGTGAATTAGTGTAAAGGAAACGATTTATGGTGACTAATGCCGACGTCCTGTCATGTCAGGCCTGGTGTTTTAGCAAGAGGGGGGGTGTCAGATTCAGCACATTCAGCAGCTTTGTGCTCTGCCGGCCATCTTTTTCTCCCTCTTAACCCAAGCTACATGCTGCTCGCTCTATTAATGAGCCAATAATGGAGAAATAGTGTTTGGTACTGACATAAAACATGGTATGGATACCTAAGGCAGGATAGCACATAAGCTTCCACAGAGCTAGATTTACACCTGCTCTCCGAGTGGAACGGGAGAAAGGGGAACACTGCATGGGGGCTTCATCAGCTTCATCAGACCCCCGCCAGTCGAGCTGTGGAAAAGCCAGGCCTCAGAAAAATACGGCTGTGGCAGATAATGATACCATTACACTAATGGAGCTAGCAAATGAAGGAGAACCCAGATGCCCTGCTTTATTACCGGAGGGGGTCATTTCCTTGCTGCATTCCTAATGGCCTGAGCACAAAGTATTGATCAGGCTATCATGCTGCTAATCCTCTACAGAATTACTTATCGCCGGCTAGGTGTTGATCCGCTGCCTGCCCTGCTCTGGCCTTGCCGCTGGGCCGCCACTGTGTGGCCAGGAGGGACCCACTGGGCCGTTTATGCAGTCATGATTTAGGGCCAAGCAGGGATGGCGTCTGGGAGGTCTTCAGTGGTGGGCCGGCCAGTTCAATGTGTAAAAAAAGCAGGCAAATGAACCTAACAGCTTTCATTTAATTAAGGAGCAGGCAATGATGTGGTTCCACCCTCTTTATGGCCCCATTGGCCACTGTGGAGCAGGGGGAAGCTGTGAGGTTGGGTGTTGTTCTCACTAATTGTGCTGTGCTGTAAATAAGAGCAGGAAGCCCTCGTGCCGTCATCAGCAGCAGCAGCAGCAGGCCATTGGACTGATTTGATTACACGGTGCTCGACATATAGTATAACTCTACTTCGTTAATGCGTCATGTGGTTGGAAATGGAAGAATTCCACGTGCAAAGACCCACACTCCCAGTTCTACTTCTGGTTATTACAGAATTAATCGTGGCTTAATATGAAAAAATATAGAAAAGATATAAGAAACGTGGGACATTTACCTTATTTGACCATGACTGACAATGGTGTAGCTCGGACCCATCATCATTACAAATGAGTAAGAGGGTCAGGCAGCACAGAGCACTTTGCCCAGGGCTTATGATCTTTCATGTCCTTGGTCTCTTTACTGGGCCCCTGTGTGCATTAGCATCCCGGGCCATTGGAAGAGTGGCATCTCAGATCGGCAGACCCTTCTTGTCACCTCTGGCCTTGGCTAATCAAAGACTTTACCTTAAGGGGGACATTTGGCCCTGTTCGTTAGGGCCACTCCTGTAGCCGTAAAGAACTGTTTATATATTTCCATCTGGAACAACCTGTCGTGGCTATGGAAACTAGCTATTGATCCGGATATTTAGTCATTTCTTTTTGCGTGCACTATCAATATTGTGCAAACATCTGTCCACACTGGGGTTGACCTCAGCCCTAGCCTCTGTTTTTCGCTCCCATTGGAGTTCAGTGATATACTATTCTGAAAAGTAAAATCAATGAATGAATATGAAGTTTTGGTGTGTAATATAGTGCAGGCCCAAGGCCCCAGGTCTTTCATTGATCTGCTATGTGAGTGTTGGAGGGGGCTGATTAGTCTGCTGCTGAGCTTTTCCTCTACATGTCTTTACCTTGTCTTGCCTATTTGATCTTTGGCTCATATATTTGGACTGAGGTGTTTATAGATCAGCCGGGTTAGTCAAGCCTCATTTCAAACCAATTCAGACAATGTAGGAAACCTCTAATGTATTTATGTTACAGTTTGGTGCAGCTGCAGCACTATCATAACTTAGAGGGAAACTGAGATAAGATCAGTGCGTATTTACTACATCTTTTATTATATTGAACAATTAAAGCTTAGGAAGTTGTGTGTGCATTTACAGTCTCAAATTCTCGAAGGTGTAATGTAACCTAGGCATTATATTTAAAGAAGCCAGTAATGGAAGAATTGGACATTGAATGATTTTCCTTGTTCCGCATCTGTGATGTAATTATTAAATTCTTCAATTGAATTTCACATAAGTGACTTTTATAAATTAACAAGATGTTTCCTAAAGTGAAAATGATGCAATACATTTCTTTTTAGTGTCTACTAGTCACTTTGTTGATGCCTTTTTATTGTCCCCCATATAAAGGCCAGGTTAGCTTCTCGTAATGTGGACAAAACCCTGCACGTCAGTCTTTTACTTCCTACCATCTTTTTTTTAAATAGCAGTCTGTTTTTGAATGCATGACATTTTTAAAGTGCACAATGTCTGCATTTGGTTCACATCAGGAAGGATATCAACTTTTACAGCTCTGCCTGCATTCATTGTCTCAGGGTACATGGCTGAGATGCCGCAGACTCCCATATGTGGTTTCAGACCTGTGATCTTGTTGTACTTTTAAATGGAATAACAGAGATATCCTCATGCTAGACATTGCAGTTTGATGTGCCGTGGAGATTGAATGCCACAGTGAGTCATACTTTAAGCAAAGGGGAAATGTGCAAAGGTTTCCACCAGCCACCAGCTGACACCTACCAGCAAAATCTGCTGGTGTAATATACTTACTGAATAGTATTTTTGAAACTAAACCTTTTTGGGCAAAAAAGATTAAGCAATATTAAAATGATTTAACACCTTAGGCACCAATACTTGGGTGTTTTCCTTTATTTAGCATTTGCTACGCCGTTGGCTTCCTTCTTTGGAAGCAAGTCATTAGGATTGTCCAAACAGCCCTTGACAGCCTCTGTGTCTGACAGCCCGTGCAGAGCACCTCATATTAGTGTTGAGGCATTAGCCACAGATGTCAGCATATTCACAAACAAGGCCGCGGTGTGGCTCATGCAAACTGGCCGACCAGATCAGCCGTCAGATTCAATGAGATTATATCGCATGTGACCTGCCCAAGTAGGGTTCATCTGTCATGCATGTGTCCCGTCACAAGAGAGACACAGAATAATCAGTTCAATCAATAGATGGTGGTGGCTCATTGGACTGTTCCTGAATAAACATGGGAATGACCCTCTCACCTCATACACAGAGGCTAGAGCCTCCTGGGAGTTCATTAGCCACTCGAGGCTATGATCCGGATGAGTCGTTATTTTCCATTTGTGAGAGAGAGTGTGAGTTTGTGTTATTCCTACTATCTTTGGGCTGATCAGGGTAGGTTTGAGGTGTATATGTCTTTGAATGTTTGTTGTTGTGTGTTTGTGTACACACTCCATATAAATATCTGGCACTGTTACTGGTTTGAATGCTAAGAGTACATTACTCATTGTGTTAAATATGTTTTTCTTAAGCACCACAAGTTTTGGGTAAATTTACAGAGATATTGCATCAGACTTGCAAAAAGTCAGTAATCACTGTTACCTGAAATACATCCTTGCTGCCCTGGTTGTTGCTAATTATAGAGAAAGTCAATAAACATGATTTCACTACGCAAAGCCACCTGCACAGGACAGAGCCTTCTTCATGCTGTTTATTTGTGAATTTATTTTCCTTTGTAATGACTCACCTTTCCAATAAAAGTGCCTGCTGCTATGGTGCTGCCCAACATCTGGTTTCAATGGAACGTCCAAAACCCTTCATTCACAAAAGCTGCAGGATGCCAGGTTCACAAGGTGCTGTAAATAGTGACTGTTAATTTGTACATCATAAGTTCCTTTCCATAAATGTGAGCAATGAAAATGTGTTAAAATACCTGGGCTTTAGCTGAGAGAATAGGAAGTTCCTGTTTTAGCCATAACCAGATTTTAGCAGTTAGCCAGCTCACGGTAATAAGCCTCATATATGTATGTACACATATGTATACGTATGTATGTATATGTATATATATATAGTTATACGTATATACCAGAAATGTATCAAAACTAACATTTAGAAAGCCTCCAACCAATTTATAATAATAACTTGTTTCATTTTTAAGACTTAGTCTCTCATGTCGGTTAATTTGGTTAATATTTTCATGAACCACCGGGTTTCAGCTAAGTTAATTTAGCATCGGCAGCCTGGGTACCTTGTACTTTGCTGTGTTACCCTTCCTTACTCCTGTTTACCTGCACTCACTTTACATGTCAACAATAAACACCAACACTAATCAAAAGTTGTTAGGACACACACAGGATTTGAAGTTTACTTTGTGTTTGTAAGATTCTCCATAGAGTTTATGTCCTGGATTTTCTTCCATGGGTCTTTTTTTTTTTTTTTTTTGCTCGTTCCAGCATTTACTCTGTATCAAGCCTTTGAGAAGTGTCTGCTCACTTCAGGTAGTCTGTTCATGTCTCAGTGATTCTTCCTCTGAGCCCCTGTGTTTTTTCCTCATCAGCCTAACTTTTCCTTGCATATGCGAAGCAGCCAGCGACAGCTTGACTGGCATTCTGTCAAGACAGGCGATGCCTTTCCAATGGCGGAGCATCAGCCCTTTGCTGAGAGCTTGAATGTGTGTACGTGTGTTTATGTGTGTGTGTGAGTGTGTGTTGATTTGTGTGTCTGTGTAGAAAAGTGGGGGTATTGTCGGGACGTGACCGGCACACTTTGCATGTTCTCCTCAAGACAGGTGCTCCTGGGTGAGCACTGGTGCATGACAGTTGCCTTTCATTGCTGTCTTCTCCACACTTAACCCCTGACCAGCCCTCCCTTCCTCCTCGTCATCCTCATCCTCTTCTCCTCACTCCTCCCTCCCTCTTTTCCGCCACGTCTGACCTCTTCTCACGGCACTTCCCTCGGCCGTCCTGAGTGATGGACTGCGAAGGCTGGCGGGCGCGTTGTATGTGGTGGTGGTGGTGGTGGTGGTGGTGTGGTGCGGCAGGCTTGTCACAAGCCTAACACTGTCAGGCCATGGAAACCCAGCTGTCCAGACTGGACTGCACAGACACATACACACCTCCTCCCACACACACTTACACCCACAGCACTTTTGTTCAACAGTCCGTAATTCCATCCACTGCCGCTGTCAAGCACTTGATCAAACGTGCATAAAGAAAGGAGCCCCTTGGCTGATTCCCATCCTCTCTCCTCCTATCATAATGTAGGCAGATTTCTCCCCCTCTGCCTGTTTCTTCAACTCTGTTTATTCAGATGAGCCTGACTGGGGGGCAGCGGGTCACATCCACTTGCCTTGCTAAAACGTTCTTGAATTGAGGGTTGTCTCCAGTGAGATGGGGAGAGAAAAAACACAAGGAGGGGTTAGAGAAGGCGGCTGAGCGGTCATGTCAGGGCTGTTTTCAGAGCTACTGTGTGTGTGGGTGTGTGTATGGCAGGGGTAGGGGTTAGGGAGTTTGAGGGTTCAGTTGTCAACCCCTGTGTCATGCTTGCCCTGGCCCTGTTATGTAGAGGGCATCCACTGTCATTTGTTGCAGGACTGGCTGAAGTGGAGTGAGCCACAGAGGCATAAAAAACAGCCAGCACATTGTGTGCTCTCAGGTGCATTCAAGTAGCACAAAAAAACCCTACTCCACAGGAAGTAACCCGTTTTTTATTTAACAATCCAATGCTTGTGGTATCTAATTTTACTTTCTAGAGATATTAGCCAGTGTTGGCCTTTTAATCTCCATCATGATGAAGACTGATCCAGATGTTTTCTATTGCACACACTTAGTTTTTATGTTGTTTCCTCTCTAGTTCTTTGAGCTTCACCATGTTAAGTAAAGTAGGTGGATTACAGTCATGCTTGAGTCCAACTTTGGGGAGACATACACTAGGTAAGCTTGTGTGTTTTTTTTTCTAAAAGTAATTCTGTATTTCCAAGTTTTTTAAGTTTATCCCACTGTGTGTATACGAGTGTCATTGTAGGTTTATGCTTGTGCCTCATCTGACACACATCTCCCACATTCTCGCAACTACAGAGAAACGGCAATGGTTAAGACTCCTTAAACGTGTTGTTGGAGTGTCAGTGAAGACACGAGCGCAGCGCACACCATGAGCTTAATCCAACAACAGCCCGTCTGCCATACTGTACACCCACTATCAACGAGTGGACCCCTTCCCCACAGCCATTGTCATATATAGGGTGCAGTGTCACTCAGGAGATGGACTCATGTAAATGCGATGACAGGCTAGTGTCTCGGCTGACTGACAGCACAGAGGGATTGGGCTAATCTGAGTGACTGATTTGAGGCACACAGCAGCTCGCCTGTCCCCATAACTCCTGAGAAATAGACAGCTTCTGCAGAGTTATCTGTGTTTGTAAGTCCTTCTGCTGCGCTGGGATGACAATAGGGATTAGTGCCAAGGTTCTTTAAACTGTTTTTTTTTTTTTTTTTTTTTTATTTTTGGGAGGGGGAAGGGGGGCCTCTTATCGGAGTCTCGGCAGGATGCTGCCGCAGCCAGTTTTCCTTGACTGTCAATTAAAGAGGGGATCATTAACTTCAAGGGTATAAATGTTCTAACACTGGTATTACGTTGGGAAGCTAAGTCGCTGACAGATGTTCAAACTTTAATTCTCCACTTGTTTTTTTGTCCTTTAATTAATTTATGTATCACTATTCGGGTTTTAAATATTTTTTTCGTCCTGTCTGCTCTTTGTTAGCCTGTAATCTCAGTTACCATGGTAGTCGCAAAGACGATTGGGCCTTGTCACTCGCCTGTGTTTCTTATGAGGTTCAATCGGCTAATGTATTCAATATCAGCCGAACCGAGAGGTAAACAGTATCTAATGTTGCGCACGTTCCTGCACTGCCTGAACGCAGCCCGGAGGCGCTGGGCGGGAGAAGAGCAGCATGTCTGCCTCTAGTTCTTCTCCTCTAGTCCTCCTGCTTTACAGGAGAACCATCTACTTAGTGGTACTTGATAAAAACAAAATGAACACAGCTTGGATCTCTGTACACGTGTGAATTTTTCGGTAGGTAAACAAAAGTAGTGTACTACTTTGGGGGTTTTCTTTTGGAAGCTTTGTTGGCGGTTGTGAAGCGCGAGCATGACAGCTGTGGTTGAGATTTTCCAGCACAGAACTGCGCTGGGATGCAGTGAGGAGTATCTACTGCAGGTAGCCACACAGAGAAAAACAGGAAAACTGGCGAAGGAGAGACTTTAAGGGGAGCGGGAGAGAGCTCGGCAACAGAGACTGCTAATGGGCAAACTCTCTTCATCCACCGCTGCTGCCATCACCACCACCACCCTGTTCTCTCGTGACAGCTCTTTCCTTTTGTTCTCCTGCTCGGCCCACTCTCTGCCGGGGATTCGTGACAAGTTTTTGCGGGCTGATCAAATGCTGTGGTGACACCTGATTAGGCTATAGCGTGTGTTTACAGTCGTGCATGGTGAGGACCCCCCCCCCCCTCTTCTCAGACAACAAGGGATACTTCACCTTGACTAATTAAATTTGCACCTGCAATGCCAGTTGTGACAGCCACTGGAGCGCTGCATTTATTTATGTCATGTCATTTCATACATACTTCCTGGGACGCTCATGGAGGCCGAATTTGCAGTAGCTCCTACAGTGTAGGTTTCTCCAATCGTAGCATTTATTGTTTTTTCTCTCGGGGGGGGGTGTTGGATCAGTTCTTCACCAGGGAGACAGGTGATTGTATCTGTAGCTGTGGAGCCACTCAAGGGGGCAGTGTTGAGCAGCATAGACTAGAGGAAGATGGACAAACACAACCACCAAATCTTTGCATCCGCCATGCTGGGAATGCCTGTGTGTAATATCTTGGCTTTCGAAATTGATTCCGAAAGATAACTTGCGGCATTTTTTGCTTACATACTTTGTGTTTTTGTAAAATAAATGATTTCCAAATAAATTTCATTTATCTTTCAGTTTCCCTCTCGTTTGTTGATGACAAATTACATTTTGAAGCTCAGTTTAAGTTGGATTTCAACTGGTACAATTCGTCATAAAAACTTGTTGATACATTTGATCAAACATCATATACTTTTGTGGCAGGGGCCAGTGGATGGTCTAGTTTCATAGAGTCACTTCTGTATGCTTTACCAAAACAAATTATGTTGTTATGTGCCTTGATGAGCCCTTGTTTAAAATAATGTGATCTGTGTGTTCCCTTGTCAAAGTGAGTGTGTGTGTGTATTTAATCATGCACTAATGTGCATACATATGTGTGCTTGTACATGATCCGCCTCTCAGTGCGCACGCATGTGTATCTATCTAAATCAGTGTAAAAGGCCACAGCTGAAGTGAGCAGGACATCAGTCACCCAGGAGCAGGAGACAGGGCCCGGTAATTTGTGCACTCCCCACCCCACACTCTCCTCTCCTCTTACCCCCCCACCTTGCCTCCCCAGCCTCAAATTGACCAGGCTCGACTGCTGGTCATGCTGTATTACATGGGTTAGATGAAGTAATTATTTCTAGGCCACTGACTACAAGCAAGATTAATAGTTTTTGAAACGGCCGTAATGGAGGGCTGACCTGCTGTGACATAAGCATTATTTCAAGCTCACCTCAACTCTCATCCCTCTCACCTCTGGGCACCGGCAGGGGGTGATTTATACCTGGGCTAATGAGGGGAGGGGACCTAGGAGCCCAGGGCCACCAGCCTACCAGTGCAGTGTTACAGGCGTACTCCCCCCCCCCCCCCAAGCTGAACAGACAGCAGGGTCACCTGAAGCCTGGTGAAGGGTTTGCTTGATTGGGTTTTGGGAACAAGACGTTAAAGTAATTAAAATCCACACTTGCTTCTTGAAGATCATCATGTTACTGTATCGTGCTGTTCTTTGGAAAGGATTTGTGCTCGCTGACACGTCCTTGAAAGAAGAGAACAATATGCCACTGATACTGAATCCCTCTGACCTGGGTCACTTTATCTGTTTACCCCCTGGCCATCATGTTATCAGATGCTCTCACCCCACGAGCAGCCTCTTCCTCCCTCCTCTGTTGCCTCCCTCACTTCCCCCCTCCCCTCTGTGCTAAGTACACCTCAGATGTCAGGGTGTTTTATTATTATTGGATGAGGGCAGTATGTAATGCATTCACCTCCGTTCCTGCCAGCTGTTAAATGCCCCAGAACATGGTTTGGCCAGGCTCCGCCCCGTTAACCCCTCTGATTGGCTGTAATAATTAGCAAAAGTGAACAGTAACTTTGGCACCTTGCTAGGGTTTGGGACAACTTGCGACTCCCTGATACATACGTGAAAGAGCCAAGTGGCTTGGGTTTGGCCACATTCCCTCCGGCCCTCCAGTGCATATTTTGAGCTTTAATATTAACCCTCAACTTAAACACATGCATGCCGTGTGGTGCCAGCAATTACATTTTCAAATGGCTGGGTTTGTAAACCTCCAGGATGTTAATCTGTCACCATTCAAGCTACTGGGAAGAGTGAAAAGAGGATTAAGCTATTCAATTCCTGGTAGAATATTTCCCTTTGTTCGGAATGAGTGAAGGAAAAATAAATAAAGAAATGACGTGGCTTCTCAAGCAAGACAAGTGCCGTCTGCTATACTTCAGGATTTGGCTAATGCCATTACACCCAACTTATCTGCTACAGGATTCCAGGAAGACAGGCTGACGGTCATGTAAACAGCTACAAATTATATTCTGGCCTTAATTCAATATTAATCTAAGGTCACATCATCATAATGCCAGTTTATCTGGGTCAAAGACGACATGACTGAGAATTGGACCTGTCCTAGATGTTCAGTCCACATCTGTTTAGTACCATATGTTTTTCTGGTGGCTTAGGTGACTGTCAGCATTAAAAATGACATTAGCTTGCTAATAATACCATATTGAAATATCAGGTTTTTATTGAATACATTTGAAAAAAATTATTCAAAAGATTGCCCTAGTTGTCTGCAGAAAAATACATGATCTATTTGATTGCAGAAAAGTTAAACGGCTCATCACAGTTTGTTGAATGGGGAACTGGGTTTGGAACAACTGAAGTCAACAGGATCCTCTCTATTTTTAATATGTTTCACAATCTTCTGCTGCACTGAATGTGACACACAGCCGAGTTGATGGTAAATGATCCATGAAGTGTTTTGCCAAGTATCAAATCTTAGGTTTAGCATAAGGTTATAATATACCACATCATAATTGTCACAGCTGTCAGCCAATTCCGCATAGTTCCCCAGTCTTAGCCCATCGTTTACCCTTGACTCTCAACCCCTTGGGTCGGATTGCACATCATCTTTATCCCAGATGAAGTACCAGACTCGGCAGTGTCAGAAGATGATCTAATATGGAGTCGAAAGGACACAGAGCTGGGAAATCATCGTCATTTGAAGAGGTTGCTTGTCACATGATGGGTTTGATCAGTCGGTGCTGCGGTACACAGAGCCGGGTCTTTGCACTGTCTAACAGTGGTACTGGATTAGAGACACAAGCCACTTCTACTGTGATCAGTCACTCACACACGGAGACACGCGGCACGACTGAAATCCTCCTTGCACACTTCATCCACATCATGTACAGGCGTCTTCGTCAAGCCTACTGTATGGAAATGAGGGACACCCCAGTTTTTTTAAGCCATCTTTGATGCCTTGTTCTATAAGTAACAGTATATCGTAGGTGCAGTGTGGCCCTAAATACAGCAGGACTATAGCTGCCTGACTTGCGTGAATGTTACGGATCTGTGACATGTTGAGACGATGGCAGTGTTTGTGAATAGTCTGGCTCTTCACCCTTCAGACACTGTGTATGGCTAAGTGCTATTGAATTGTTTATTGTCACAAATCACAAACCTTTCAATGGCCAGGTGTGACCATAGTAACAGCAACACGTCCATCCATCCAGCTGCTCTATACCCTGAGCGATGTGCTGGTCTGCCGGGCTCTGAGGAGTGTAAAGTCAGCCTCTGGAGCTGGGGATTTTAAATGCTCCACCTGCTTATCGATCTCTTCTGCCCCGCTGAGCCACAACGAGGGAGAGAGGGAGGGGGACAGAGAGGGGGGGTATGAGGCAGAGGGAAAGGGCAATACGATGGCCTCGGTCCTCTTGTCCTCAGGTCCTGTCCTTGACACTGCCTCTGGGACCGTCCTGGAGGACGCTTCTTGTCCTCCCCTAAAGCCCTGCATCTAGCCCCTACAACGAGCCGGCCCTCCCCCTGGGCCAGGCTGCACTTTACACAGCCATATTGATTTTTTTTGGAGGGACAGGAAAAGTGTGGCGTGGGTGGTGGGAGTGAATGAGGGAGGGGGGGGAATGGAGAATCGAGGGAGCTTTCTAAAGCACTGACTTCTCCTTGACTGCACCTCGAGACGCGGCAGCCCTGTTAGAACAACTCAATGGCCCTGGTGCCCCTGCTGAAAACTGCTAATCACAGTCTTTCAATCAACAGCCTCCATCCTCTCTTCTCTTTCCTCCCTCCATCTCTCTCTCCTGTCCACATTTTCTCACTTTTTCCCCCGGCCCTATTCTCTCTCGCTGAATTGGATCCTGTCTGAATACCAAGGGACTGTGCCTGCATTGCAACTGGCCATTCCACATGGAAAACCGCTGACCTCATGAAAGCATTTTTGTAATTTGAAAGAGAAAACTAAAACGCTTTCCTCAATCGGCAATATCTTAATGGAAGAATTATGGCTTGGCCGCAAAACTAACAATGGAAAACGAGCAAATGGCCCCTCACGTTGCCAATAGTAGCCAAGAATTTGTAGAAATTGGACATTTTACTCCTGCGACAACAAGGATGGTAGTTTAAATCTTAATCTAAGTGTACACCTTAAGATTTCCTTGAACAAGACATTTAACCCCCAGTTGCTACAGCAAAGAACAGAGAAACTTTTTGTTTACTCGCAGAAATCATTAGATGTAGTGTGCAGCTCCTATGTGTGCAATTGTGTAGGTATGCAAGTGTGAAGCAGCTAGTATGTTTCTGATAAAGAGCATGCTCAGTCAGTGTCTCCCAGATAAATAAAAAGGTTATGTAAGGCATACATCGACAGATCCTTTAGATCGGCCTCCTCGCTTTCTCTCCTTCTCTTCTCTCCAGATTTGACATTTGCTAAAGGTCACAGAAACATCTTTTCTTCCCCCCTTTGAGGTGTAGATAGGTGTGAAATAGAAGTTGACACCACAGACACATTGAAAAGCACTTAAACAGAGTGGCCATGTGCCAACCTGTCTGTGTTTGGCTTTGTGCATTTGTAAATACTTTTGAATGATTGATCTGGAAACCCTGGTCTCTCAGTAAGCCTGTCAGGTGCAGCGAGAGAGATAGAGAGTGGGAGAGTTCAAAAAACAGATGAGGTCCAATTCTTTTTCCTCCCTTCATCTCTTCCTTTTCTCACATGCGCACATACTCTATTGCTGACAGAATTACATGTACCTTGGGATGACTGCAAGAGAAGCTTTAAGTAAGTATGTGTGGGAGAAAGTGTACACATGGCTCACAAAGAGAGAATAGGACAGGCCTTTTGATGTTGAGTTAAACTGGCACACCGGGTATGTGTTAGTTTACCTTATCTTGCACGTGTGACATTTTTCAAACGTGACTGGACCCCCATAAAGGTGGTCCCATTGCGTTTGTGTGTATGAGTGTGAATCTAATTAACGACTGGCAGTGGTTCCCCCACAGCTCTGTTAATGTGCTTAGATCAGTGTTATAAACAGGGCGTGAAAGGTCTGCCCAGCGCCAGCCCTTGAAATGGGCTCAGCTAGATGGATGGTAAACTTGTAATATTAATGATCACGTCCCCCGCCGACCTGCCGTGAGGTGAAATGAACAACGCAGCCTTCAACCTCCGACAACCGCTAACGGGCCAGAGACCGCCTGTCTGCCATTTGTCATCACTTACCCCACCTGCGGACCCCTTCCGAATACATGCTGAACGTGTCTGTCGATTTATACACAATGTTCACTGCAGTGATTTGAAAAATATGCAGGTGGTTAATGGAGAAGCATTAATCCTCAGATGTTTCAGGATTTAGTTTTGTCTTTCAGTTTCCTTTCTAATTTTGACTGAAATACAAAACAAAAGTAGAATGGCACTGAGTAGAGTGTATACATCAGATAAGGCCCAACAGTCCCCTTAAATGAATCCAGCTGCAATGAATTTATTATAGATATCAGTCCCCTAAATATGCCAGATTTTTATTAATCAACATCAATGTATCATTTCTTGGAAAATCGGAATGATTTACGATGCTAACGTGCTCAATAACTTACAATAATATTGCAATATTCATGAGTTTAAATGGACACAAACCAAACTTAATCTGTAAATACATTACAGTTCACCTCTGATTCTCACAGTCCAATTCATATTCATGGCCTGTTTTTGAGCAGGGGGTGCGCAGACATGGGCTTACACATTACCGACAGCTCTACTCTGAGGTCAAGTCCCACACATTCCAGTTAGCCATTTACTAGTTCGGCCAGTTTGCCATCACACTGAGTCACAGCTTCTAGCTTGTATTCCTAAAATAAATGAGTGCCACAAGTGGCTGTAAACAAAATGTCAGAGGAGGGAAATGGTTAATCTTTTGCCATGAGTATTGTTTCAGTGTGGCATGCAAGAAATGCAGTATAATCTGCAAAAATAGTTGACATTTCCCACACTATCAACTAGAGCTTTGGATTTTTCATTTTGTGCATTTGGAGGCAGCGGCTTATTTTAGGAAGAAAATGTTGGAACCTTTCCCTGTATGGGTCTGCTTGTGCAGTTATTTGTTTAAGATTGCACCTAGGTGATGTGTAATCTCACTATAGTTCAAGTAAGTGACCTACTCCAAAGATGAGGTAGATGTTGACCTGTATGGATCAAACTTGAGTATTGTCACGGTCTTGGGTTTTATATATATATTTTTTAATTGCTCTGCAGTAAAAAAAAAACAAAAAAACATTCAAAACTAAATTCAAGGCTTCTACAAACCGTTTCAATTCAGTATGCATTCAGACCCAGTTGCTCTGGGTCAGTGGGCACTCCCTGGTCCTTTCTGCCAGCACCTTCTGTCGCTTCGCACCAGCTCCCTACATTCTTCGATCCACCGCCAAATGGAGCAAGGAGGAAGCGTCTTTGATGTCCACGGGCAGTCTGTCTGTTTGACTCCGACGTTTTACAGCCGGCTTGTCAGAACTGTTGATTCACCTTCACTTTTGCAGAAGAAGAGCAGTTATGAATTGGGTGTCACACAAGCACCAATGGTTTGCTGTTTAAACACAGAGCTCTGTTACACAGCTATCTCTCATGGCAGTCGAGCTGACCTGTTGGAGATCAAAGGTTTTCTGTCGGTCTGCACTCTGAGGCACCTGTGTTGAGGGAGGCACCCCCGTCCTTTCACTTTAAATGTGGTGAACCTCATCATATTGATTTCATATGAATAATTGGTTCAACACTTGATCTATGCAGTAATTCAAGTAATCTCTGTCTGTCTGTCTGCTTGTAGCTTGCATATCTCGAGAACCATTCACCTCACCAGCTTCAAATGGAAATGTGTATTGTTAAGGTCCCAATAATTTAGCGTGATTGGGACTTGTTCACGGTCGACCAGTGTCTGTGACTTGGACTCATCAACATTAGTGACGTTGTTGATCATGACAACTGCTCATTCACGACAATGACACAAACAACTGATTCTGCAGTTCTCTGAATAGACAGGTGAACAGCTCTTGTGCAGCAGCGGTGTGGCTTCATGGGCAAGAGGACTGCTCTTGACTTGCAGTAGCTCAATTACTACAGGTGACTTCTACAGTTTCAGAAAGAAAGCAGCAAGCAGCATTACCACAGGCCAAGCAAACAGGAAGGTTTAGAAGGGGCACTGGGATTTTAAGAGATGAAAGGTCAGACGTGTGTTTTAGAAAAAGCGAGACATGCTACTACATGGGTTGATAATGTGAGTTACTTGGACATTGTAGCTTTTATCTGCAGTATTAAGGTTCATGTGTCCTCCCTCAGCTGCCGTACCACATTCAGTGCGTTCCAATGGAAACTCTGTGGCAGACACAAGTTAGACTGAAGGAGCTTTTATCCTCGCAGCAGCGCTGTTATGTGGCTATTTTGAGCTATCGATGCTTAGTGCTGGACATTAATCTACTCTGCAAAAAACGCTTTGAAGAAAGTGTCCGATGAAGTGTTACAGAAGGGTAATGAACGAAATAAATAAATATCTGGTACACAGTTTGATATCTCTTATAGGCCAAGATCAAAGCAAACCAATTGAGTTCCATTCTACCTAATATGTTTTTCTGTGATAAACAGTCTGGCTGAAGAAATAATCCCATCAAGGAAGAGAGAGATTTAAAAAATGGGAAAAAAAGCATCAGATATATCACTCAGCGCAGACGGTTGGCACGGCGAGCGTGAAGTATCCGCGTTATTATGGGATTGGTAATCTTGTTTCTTGGGTCTGAGTGGAAACGCAGACCTTTTCTTGCACCTCCTGGTTTTCCTCCTAGAATCAGGCGCAGACACAGAGACAGGGAGACAGACACTGCGGTTCTCTGATACTGCAAGAGTCCATCTGCTTCAGAGGGCTCCGGTAACTTCTTGTCTTTCTTTTTTTAACTGTGGAATTTCTGAGTAGCTTGATGTATTTGACAAGTGTGTGACAGCACTGGTTGTGTGTATTTGGGGTTGAGGCATCATGCTTGCTGCCCCAGCTGTGTGTGTGTGTGTGTGTGTGTGTGTCTGTGTGTGTGTGTTTGTGTGTGTGTGTGTGCACGGGAGCCTCACACACACACAAACAAACCCTCACACTCCCACTCACATACAGTACTTTCCTGTTTGTGTATAGAGTAGTGCTTTGTGCACTCTGAATAAAACAGTCTGCAATAATTTCTCACTTATTTGCGCAAATGCACACAGCTACAGTCGATGTATGCCAGGACACACACACACACACACACACACACACACACACACACACACACACACACACACACACACACACTCACAAAGATACACACAAAGATACACACAGATGCATGCTCATACAACTACAGCCCAGAGCCTCACCTTGATATCTTGAGCTTCTGTCACGAGTTAGAATTTGACACCAATGAATGTGTGTCAGGTTGTCAATTTCTTCCAACAGCCTTTGAATGCAGTCTGGCCATGAATAGTGCATGTTGTTTTGTTTTTTAGATTCCAACTGTCTGCAAGACTGTTTTTTTTGTTCCAGAATAACTTGGAAGGCCTGTACACTCATGTGTATCCTCTAAAACAACTTTCTGTAGGTGTTGTGTTGTTTAGCCTAAGGTAAAGATTCAGCCCTGAAGGTAAAATCGCCAAAATTCCTCAGATCTGATGCCCTCCCATTTCTTCTGCCTCCATTATTTGGATTTGTTTTCCTCTGTCCTGTCTTTAATGCACCTAGTTTCACCACTTGCCCTCTTTTTTGATCCAGCTCCCTTTTAAGGTGGGACACATCTTCTTTATACCTGTACTTCGGGGTTATTACCAGGAAATTTTATTTTCCTTTAAAAGTCAGAACTTATTTTGATGAATCAACAGGCTTGTCCCCAAAAACTTTAAGAGATGTAAAAAGATGGAGGCGTTCTGGTGACAGTTGTCCTTCTACTGGTGCTGAGACACCATACAGAGACTGACCGTGTGAACACACAGTAACACTCTCACAAGCTCACACAGGAGGGAAGAATGGGGCAGGCTGGGGAAACGGTTGTGAAATTTATTTGGGAATACAGTTTTTATGCCAGTTGCCATTGGATTTACAGGTCAGAGTGGAATGTGGCCCAATGAAAGGCACTTTGATCCGTCCACCAGGTTATAACAGTTATATTGGAGCAGCCCTGTATGGCACAGGCCAACTTTTATAAGGTTGTGAGGAACCCCCACAGCAGCATTCGCAAGAAATCATAAAACTGTGAGACGTCAATGAAAATGAGTAGTTACCAGGTTTCTGTGATATGGTGGCTGGGATTGAATGCATCAATTGTTAAATCTTGTTCATTAACAGAAACGTAAAGTCCCTTTTGATTCAGTTGTGTGATTTCTGTTAGGACATGTCAGACTTCTACCAAATAGGGGTGCATGCAAAAACTAAAAGTATTCTGGAGTTTGGCTTTGGCTTTCTAAATTGGGTTATAGAAGTCATTTTTGCTGATCTACCTCCTACCTCTGGCGAAAAGCTCTATACAGATTAGAAAAGAAAAGTCCATGCCATTTTTAACTTAGACATCAAAGTTAGTTTGTTAAAAAACACAAAGTAGCTAAATGCAACAGATTATTGCAGCTTGTTCTTATCAGCTTGTTCTGCTGTGTTCTGCTCCACAGAGGCGGAAGCTACTCCATGAGTTGGGAGATCAGAAGATCCCCTTTCTGGGACCTTCAGACCGGGGCTTTCAGCACCTGGTGAGTCAGCCACACTCAGAAAATGTTAGTAAAATGTAAAGTTAGTAAAATTGTGTTAGTGTCATTTTGATGAAAGTGTCTTCTGTTTCCCAGTGGGATTCCAGTTACAGCGGCCTGGTTCTGAGGAGATCCTGCTCGCTGCCTGCTGAGCTCCATGGCCGGGTGCAGGCAGCTATGCTCACCCTGAGAAGTAAGGGCTGCCTACTGAGGGATCTGGTTCGCGTCCGTGAACGAGATGTATTCACTGCCGTGTCACGGGTTCTGCTGGGGGAGCCTGGCCACACCTATCGCTATCTTGACACGCGGCTCTTTGCCATCCCCTGGCACAGTGAGGAAGCTGAGGTCAAAGGACTTAACTGTTGTGATCCTGACTTGAGTGCTGCTTGCAAGGCATTGTGGGAGCTTAACACCTTGTTCTGCTCAGACGTGTCTCAAGGAGAAGGAGACAAGGTAACGCAATGTGCAAAGGGAGAGGTAGATGCCAAACAGGGTAAAGAGGGTGACACGGAATCTAAACATAGTGAAGACTCCAAGAACAGTGAAGGAGGGGACTCCGAGTCCCGACAGAGTGAGGAAGGGGACACAGAGTCCAAGCAGAGTGAGGAGTGGGACATTGAGTCCAAACACAGCAGTGAGGAGGGAGAGTCCTCCCAGGTCAAACCAAGTGAATCCAGTGTTGCAGCAGAACACCTAGAACTAAGTGAAGGAAAATGTCAGAGCTGGGCGACCAAGACCATCATGGGCACAGAGACTGAACCTGTTGGACTGGGGCTCCAGGAGAAACCTGTGTCCCATCTGAAGCACAGCCTGTCAGATCCCCACCTTGAGGACAAGGAGGAACAGCCAAGTAAGCAGGGATGTTCCCAGCCCAGTCCGCCACAGGTATGCACCGGTCTGGTCAAGTTCAATGTCACCTTACTCAACTACATGGACCCAGAAGCTATGAGCCATCTGAAAGAGGAGCCCTACTACGGCATGGGGAAAATGGCGGTAGGGTGGCACCACGATGAGAACCTGGTCTCTCATTCGCCAGTGGCCGTTTACAGCTATAGCTGTCACAATGACAAAGGTAAGGGTTATAGCTGTGTGACAAAGACTGAACATTGTGAACCTCAGATGAAACACTTTAGAATCTATTATTTAACTCTTAAACACCGTTATTCAAAGTAGATCATGTGAGTCGGTTTCTGAAATTAAGATTCCTTTTTTCACTTCAGCATCCCATCAACTTATCTCAGTTGCTTTATAGTGGATCAGATGCAGCTAACCTTGTGTATTATGGCCCTACAGCCGCGCTGTGGCAGCTGTACACATGGCCTCCGGTGAGGCAACCATTAGATCTGTCTGTGTGATAGTGTCAGGGCATTATCAAATGTCATCACCAGCTTGCCGCCGACAGCCTTATCACTGACTTTGCGTCGGGAGATCACAGACATTTAGATCTGAGCTCTTAACGTGCGCTCAATGGTGCAGTCTAGCAAACAGGCCTTATCACACGCGCTGCATCTCATCTAAATCATTTCCCCAAGAAATGATCAATGTGCAATTATCTGATATGGAATAATGAGCCCTGCTTTGAAAAGTGTTCCTGACTGTACGTAATGGATAATACGTTGTCTCCTAATTATGGAATGTGCACTTCTTCAAGAGCTTATCGTATTTGCTGATGGAGTTGATAGAGTGTAAGCCAGGGGAGAACTTTGCTTTCTAGAGAATATTCAAAACAGCTGAAGAGGAGAGAACCACCACGTGAATAGTGTTATACCTAAATTAAGGTTGTTGTAATTTCTATTATTCTTTCAGAGAAATTTGGATAGTATGTAATACAATGCAATGCAAAACCATACAATCAATTTGTTTTAATGTAAAAACGATACTCAGAACACTAACCGATTAATGAAGCCTCTTTGTGCATTAGTCTGGATTTCTTTCTTTATTTTTTTTCAACTGCAATTTTCATTTATCTTAAGCTGCAGACATGTACTGAACTCAGGTCATTGTCCTGATATTATCTGTAGGGGCTGTTTCTAATAATGCAAATATGTGTGACTCAGTTGGTCCAAACATTCTCTGGAGTTTTTCCCACCAGCCCCCTAGTAAAAACTCTGTGTGAGATATGTGAGAATACAACCGGATTATGTCCAGAGAAAAGTGGGCACGTTGATGATGTTTCTATTACCCAATAGATGTCAAACTGAAAAAAATAACTGAAGAATATAAATATCCAAGAATAAAAGAGAGGTGCCATACATGTAGAAGACCTAGAAGAAGAAAGAGAAGATTTAAGAGCTCTTTTGTCTATGTGCTTTGAACAAAAACACATGACTTCTGCAGCAGAATTTATACGTTAGGCTATATCCTGGAGGAACTACCCAGACACCCCCCCTCACCTGAGCGCTCAGGACATTTCCCTGTTGTTGTGACTGTGTCTGACCTGGACTATTTCCTGCTGCATTGCACATATGTGAAAGGTGAAGTCTGGATGGTGTATGAACCCATTTGTCCAGACATTTTCCGGAGTTTATGTCTGAAAACAGCTTTAGTTTCACTCCAAATGTTCCCCTTCGGCATTCACCCCTCCCTCCTGTCGTTGCTCTATGCCCCCCCCTCCCCAGTTTAAGAACCACTGCTGTACATGCACTGCACTGTTAAAGGTGAGCACTCTCATCTGTGTCCTGAAACTTTAATTTTACAGTATCACACAGGTGTAGTGCCAACTGCTCTGACATCCCAACACACTTTACAGCTGCTCTTTCTTCATTGGGGTTTCTTAACCAGAAACACCTGCTCTGGAGGTCTGCTTCGATGATTTGTTCTAAGCCATTTCAACTCTGACCCCGTGAACACGAGCTTCAAACAGTGTGCTGAATCATATTGCTGTGCATAGCAGCTGTGTCGTCTCGAGCTCTGAGTGACCCCTCAGCTCCAGACTTTAGAGAGGAAAGTCTGAGCCGAGCGCCACAGCGATATATTCCAGTTGCTGCTGCTCACGGCTCACAGAACCAGCTAATGAAATTGTTACCTCGAGGAATGCTGCTCTTTTCGAGAAGAAAGAAACACAGCACATTAGGTATCTTAGATTTACGGAGATAAAATCTTTGCACGACACCTGAGAGAGCCTTTTTTATTTCTCTTTGAGCAGCCTCACCTTGTTTTTTGCCCAGCCAGACAAGTGTTCTGAGCTGTGTTTTTTCCTCTGCTGCGCTGATCCAAAGGAATCTGCCACGACTGAGCGTTTTCCAGCACATGGAGGATGATCTTCCACCATTCCTGAAGCCTTGGGGAGTGCTGTCATTAGCTGGCTCTCAGAGCACAATGGCTGGAAATTAAGTTACTATTTATCCGTGCTGAGCAAAGGAAAAGGCAGCCGTGGGGTAGAGAGGCCTAGAAAGACTTTAGTATTGATTTTGTTGAAGGGTGTTGGCCAGCCAAGCCAAATCTTGTTTTCTTAGTACGCCATGTAAGAATGGAAGGGGAGAGGAGAACAGGGGAGGTGGTTACAGTGAATGGCCCCAGAAACAGGAGTATCATAGGATACCTACTGTCTAATAACACACTAAAGACCATCAAGGGCTTTTATCCAACTATTTCCTCTTGCACAGCATAATGATAGCGTAAAGATCCTGTGCTAACAGCCAATAAGATCACAGCCACACATATCACTTCTACTCGCCTTCTAAGTGATTCTTCCACACATCTAACATCCATTGTTTGGGTGGTATGGATTCAACCATTACATTTATTACTGTTCAAAGTAGTAATGCTTTATATTGTTTCATTTGACTTGTTTTTTTGGCAACAATTTATAAATGGTCATTGCTATTGGACTTGATTACACTCATTTAAATTTTCCTTTTAATGTTTTTACATTTGTGGATGTGCTAAAAAATAGTTCATTATACTATATTAATTCATAACATTAATATTGCTCTTAATCAATACATTTTTGTTGTCGGAGTGAACCCATGTAAGAATACAACTGGAAAATCGTACAGTGTAAAATTACAAGAATATATATATAAACTAATTCTACTTACTCTTCTGACACTATCTCTGACATTTTGTCAACAACAAACTCTACAGCTAAGGCAGTGGCTTCTTCTCCCATCTTCAATCTGATGTAAACAAAAACACTGCTCTTTCTCTAGCCGAATTTATACATATTGTTTTGCCTCCTGTGGGCTCTACCCAGGCGCCACCTGAATGTCTCGGATGTTCCTATTGGTGTAAATGTATCGAACCCAGACAATACCCTACTGTGTTCTTCATATGTGAAAAGCAAACTTGATTCGGAGTTGATGTCTGAAAACTGCATCTGAAATAGAACTACACTTATGACATTTCTACACCCAGTGGATGAAAGCATCAATGCAATGCCTGGAATGTGGAGATAATTGTAAAATTGAATGTAACAGTGAGTTGAGCTGTGTGTGTCTGACAGGTGAGAGCAGTGAAGGAAGCAGTGATGAGAAGGCAAGCTGGAGGATTGGGCTCAAGGTGGCCTGGGACATCCACACACCTGGCCTCACGCTGCCACTGGAGTCTGGAGACTGCTATTACATGAGAGGTAGTAAATCTTACACTACACACACGCATATGCTCATGTAAACGCGTTGCTCACACAACTCAGCCACACTCACCACCGTGTCTGACTTTGGAGGGAGGAACCCTTTTGTTTCCCTGTGTTTTAGTGTTTCTTCTACTTTGTCCCAAATGACCCATGGCAGAAGGATGCCACTCCAGTCTCACTTCCCATGCTGTGGAATGGAGCTGAGGTGTGTGTGGGTGTGTGTGTGCGTCAGTGCGTGTGCATGCGTGTGCGAGTGGGGTTACTTGGCCCGAACACAGAGCTTTAAGGTTCCATGAAATTGTGTGCATTAGAGAGGTTAGGAAAACCAAATGTTATTTTTTGAAGTCCTGTGACCCATTGCTGACTATGTCTCTATGGAGAGGACAGGCAGCAGGCCACAGGGGTGTAAATCAAAGCTTAATGCTTTTGGCTGCTGCAGAAACCTTCACCCTCCTCTCTTTGGCCTTCCCAGCTTATGCATCTTTTCTGAATGTGAGGACATTCTGTCACATATATCAAGATAAAAACATGTGGATGATTATCATAAATGTCACATTATTATTTATTTTAAGTTTAAAATCAGATATTTGCATGAGGAGGGAATGACAATCACTTGATCAACACTGAAACATTTGTGTGAGGTAGATCAATTATGCATCCTTTCATTCATAAGCAATATATCGATACGCATGGAACCAGTTATATTGATGACAACAATATTGCAATAATTTATGATATTGTGTTATTATCCCTCACAATCAGTCCTCTCTTCCATTGACGTTTTAGTTCTAACTGTTTGTCCTTCAACAGATGTGTCTCCTGCATGTGTTTTAAAACTCCATCCTTCCACCTGCTGGACTCACAACAGCTACCAAAGCATTATTATTAGTGATATTATAGTAATATTTGTGTAAAATCAATACACCAAGATAATCTTCTTTATTCCCATATTTTTTCATTTTATTTGGTCTAATCTGTTAGCCTACATATATGATGAATATTGCATAAGTATTTGACCTTGTGATTAGAAGCTTTTGTGTGATTAAAAGATCACTGTTTTGATCCCTTCAACAGCAAATAAGTATATCCTTCTTAGATACAATCACATATGCTGTCAGTGTTTTTCTATGATGAGACTGATCTACTACCTGTGCCCTCTGTTGAAATGTCAATATCATAAATGCACTGTGAAGATGTTAATTCTGAAATGAAGGGTTTAGAGTTAGGAGGATGTAACCTAAATAATCTCAAAGCCTATATTTAGTACATATAAATGCTCCATATAAGGTCTTTGTGTTCTATTTGTTGGGTTTAATTTTGTCTTTTAGCAACAGATCAATTTCTAAACTTAGAAGATATTTATTTTTACAAAAAATGCACAGTTCCTAGAGGAGAGGTTTGGATTAGCTACAAGAAAATTTAAATGTTAAAAACTTGTTGTTTATACAATATTTAACTTTGTATTTCAAGAGTTGCAGAGGTTTATTGTTGTTACTAGTGTCAGCAATAGAAGGATTCATATTATTTGCCACATGATAATATTCACAATATTCAAAAGTGTATGGTATTTGCATAGTTACAGTAGCTCTATTGATATCTGTGAGACAAAATGTGAAAGGTCTGCCTCGAGATGGAGGATGAAGGACTAACTTAGCTTATTCTTGGACAACTAGACAGAATGCTGTCATATAAGGACGACGATCTCAGCAGCCCTCCATCAATCAGGCCTTTATGGTAGAGGCTAGACAGAGGCCATTTTGAGTAAAGGGCATATGACAGCCTGATACGAGTTTGTCAAACAGTATTTAAAGCAACTGAGGACATGAGGACTTTAAAATTGAAGATGACAAATTCACAAATAAGTTCCATCCAATCTTATGGTACTTGAAAGGATAGGTCAGTGTTACTAGTACAAACTGACCATTTCCAGGTGTAAAGGTTGTAGATATTTAGGACGTTGTGACAGGTTATTGGATGAAGACAGATCTTATCAATCTAAATCAAATCTAAAACATATTTGAGAAACATATCACTGTGTCTAACCGAACATCGGATTACCTATCGATCATCTGTTATAGTGTGACTATAGTAGCACTAAAATACTCTACTAGTCAGTATTTGTCAATTTGAATAAGTTCCTGTCCAAGTGAGAACGAGGAATGTTTTAATCAATTCCAGAAGTTGACTCTTTGAAGCTACAATGTTTTCATGCGTGAGCGGCAGTGTCTGTACCTAATATAAAGGGCTTGAAGCCACCCTCCTTTAGCTGGATAAGATTTACAATAGAACAGTCCGTTTCAGGCCAGCCATGATAATAGAGTGATGGGCTGTTGTGCAGACCATTCTAATGGGACTTGACTGTCGCGGATCAGTGGGGATTTATGCTCCACTTGGTGAGCACGCCCTTGAGAGGCCAACTGCTGCACAACGATAGCAGCTCACACAGTCCTTGGCCGTCTTTCGCTTTTGTCCGTCTACCTGCATTAAAGACTTGGCACGGTGCACGGACATATGCACGCACCTATAAATTTGCACAGCTCATGTGCACAAAAATAAATGCTCTCACACATGCAAAGAATCCTGTCCCCTGCTTATTGAAGGAAGCACATGGCTTCACTCACGTCTCCGACACCTACATGTACACGGCAACAGAACGATCACCACTAAAAAGGGGATATAAATCACACCTGTGTTTTGGTGACATACACCATATGATAAGTAGTTTTGTGGTGTTAAAAGAAAACTACAATGGTGTACATCCACAGACACCATAATGTCTTTTCAGCAATATTTGTCGCAGGGTGGCCCTTTTGAACTGCTAATGTCTGAGCTGCTGGAGGCAAATTGAATCACCATCATTTCCACCCAAATGGAATTTCAGTGGTTAAAAAAGAACAATGCAAGTCTTGACACCAGGCCTGTTCAATAATCAGATTTCCTGCTCCCAATGCACAGAGGGACTGGGGGAAAGAGTTGACCCAATATATTTAAAAGCCTGCTTCCTGGAAAAGGAGGACAAGTGGCAGCAGGCGCAGGGGTTGAAAGAAAGATAAATATTTATTACAGTTATCGAGTTTGCCTCTACTCCCTCCTGATCCCACTGACGCATCAGACGCGCCAAGAAAAGAACAGATTGATGGAGATAATTTGTTATTGGATATAAACAGTTTTAAAGACGCAGAGTAATTCTGCCCAGAGACCTAATCCCTCACAATCTCATCAGGGTGAAGAAAACACCGGCAAGTTGTTTTGTTTGTCACCATCCTTTTTTTTCCTCCCACCAAACAATAATATCTTTCTCCCAAAGCATTTGGCTGTTTGACTTTCAAATCACAGGCATTAGCCGGTGTACTCTTGCTCAAGGCGGGTGTAAATATGCACATGTGCTGTGAATGACAGCTCTGTCATGGCTAAATTAATTATTGGTATGAGGCAAATAATGGCAGAGCTGAGAAACATCTATACACACAAAGAAACACATGGAGGGATACACAGGAAACAGCAGTAAGGCCTCTTTGTAAAGCTCCTGCGATATTGGACAAATGTTTGTCGGTGTGGATCTTCCATCTTGACAGATTGAGTGGGATCTGGTTTTGTTTGTTAATTAAAATTATAGTACAGTGCTGCTCATTCTATTCGATTCAGTGCTGGACCAAACGCAATCTATCTGAGAGTACAAGGTGATTTACTTGTCATGTTCATTATCACTCTGCCTTTGATCTGTTTTTCTGTTTTTATCAGTTATTTTGCTTTATATGGTTTCCTCTATTCTTTATTGCAATAAATATAAACCCCATATCAAAGTACGACATCTTCTAGCACTCGTTGCGCTTATTGTATTTTGGTTTGATTATATCTGTTGGATTAATGGACTATTTCTGGTTGTGCTGGTACAGTGTTCTGATGGTTTTCTGTTTCCTGTATTTACCAGATGACCTGAACAGTACCCACCAGCACTGTGTCCTAGCTGGAGACTCTGCACGCTTCAGCTCCACACACAGAGTGGCCGAGGTGAGAAGCAAACAGGCCTGAGAAGGAAAACACGACTGTTTCAAACTTATTGTGTATTGCCATATCCTTTATCGGTTTCAATGAAGTCGGCTGCTGGTGCTTAGACGCTGTTTTAGGGAAGGACTTCAACTGGTGTCTTCTCAAAACATTTGTTGTTATATTTTAGAGATAAAATGTATCTTAAATGTATATTTTTTGTGAAATTTTAATATTTTTTAATAATTTATGAGGAAAAAAATTTAGAATCTATATTTTAGTAAAGCTTTTGTAATGACTAGAAGGAGGTGGGGCTAAAAAGCAGGACTCAGAGGGCAACAGGTAAACTGAAAGACCATAATACAAAAAATGGTTGGTACACAGGAAAGCAGGCAGTGAAGCAAACAAGCCAAAAAACTGGCTATGGTCAACAAACGCAATATAAATGGAATAAATGCTGGCACTCTTGACACAGCGGTAGAAAGACGAAGACAGGGAGGAGGTAAAGTGTCTGAAACGAGGAAAGGTCAGAATACAAAATAAAACAGGATGTAAATAAAAAAATTACACAAAGACAACCTAACCTTATTTGGCTTGACGGGCTGTGTTAGCATTTCAGACAAGCACATATGCATAAGTCCTCCACTCCACTAAAAATGTACAAATGATCACTTAAATAAGAACTGTACAATTTTTTTAACACAATTATACTCAAGAAGTCAATGTATTTAATTGTAGAGTATAAAGTAGTCATTGAGACCTTGTCTACCACGGGTTGAAGGCGTAAACCCTGCATGGACATTATTTGTACAACACTGGCTCTGTCCCTTCCCTACCAGTGTTCCAGTGGGACCCTGACCTACATCCAGTCCCGCTGCCAAGAGGCCCTGTCTAACCTGCACACTGACCCAGAGACAGGCTCCCACAGCCTGCTGGCCCTGCTGCCAACAACGCTACAGCACTGTGAGGAGATTCACAATGAGGTGGGGACATGGTGGTGTGTTTTCTTTCTTTTTAACATGCGTGTGTTCATGTGTGTCTGTATATGTGTGCGTGTCTTGCATGTTTGGGCGCACATTAGTCTGTGGTCTTTCCATGTTTTCCTTTTTGAGTGTGTGGAACTCTGAAGGTTTATTTGCACAGACACTGTTTAGTCTATATGTGTTCAATTTTATTGAAACCTGCTGTCACCCTGATTTATCCTGATATTCCACATTTAAGCACGAGACCTAAACCAGTGTTTGGAAATACCTGGAATTCAACATACCTAAAGATATCTTTTCATTATCTGGCTTTATTAAGCCTAAAAACCGCAATCAGACTAAGCAATGGTGGTTCTCAACTTAGTCAACCTTGGTTTTCCTGAGCAAGTTCACTACAACACAATGTGAAATGGACTTGGGATCAAATAGAAAAGAAATATTAAAATGTAATTCAAATTGGTGAGTAGACTTATTCTCATATCTTATAAGTACAGAAAGTATACTAAGATAAGAGACTTTGTATGTAGATATTGGTAAATAAAGCACTATAAAATGGTTCGACATATCTGCAGTCA
Source organism: Limanda limanda (assembly GCF_963576545.1). Lineage (NCBI taxonomy): Eukaryota > Metazoa > Chordata > Actinopteri > Pleuronectiformes > Pleuronectidae > Limanda > Limanda limanda. The sequence continues at coordinate 13,749,539 of NC_083638.1, forward strand.
ACAGAAAAGAGTGAAATGAAGAAGACAGAAGGGATCCTCTCCACTTATACTCCAGCTGTGGAGCTTACCCTCGGCCATAATACAAAAAGTCAACATGCAAAGTCAAAGGGTTTGTTGGTCTCTGAATGTGTTAGTCCACTTAAGAGCATCTCTTGATCTACCCACTAAGCTCCATGGGATCTTGTAGGAATGGTGATACCATAAACCGAGATGATTGGTCAGTAGATGGTGGTTTTCTAAACATTGATCTGTTAACTCAAACATAACCTGCTCCGGAGCAGGTTTTGTTTGACTTGACCATCGACAGTACAGAGAGTTCCCTGAACATATTGTTTATATGAACGCTGTTGTTACTGCAGGGACACAGACGCTTTTCTTTGTGTTAACTTTCCTGAGTTATTGGTTTATGAAGATTCGCAGTAACATCCGGAACTGATTTTTGTTGTATCTGTTTTTCGTTGTTTGAACAGGATTGAATTAAACTGTGTTGGGCGTGTGGGGAGACTGAACCGGACTTTGTAAATATTCAGATTGAACTCTGGACGTTGAGACTGCGGGAGAAACACTTACACACCCACCCTCACCTCTTTCCTATAGTAGTTTTATGTGAAGTCAAGTCCATCATGTTCTGTAGTGTTTTTCTCTTTACTTTTCCTAATGTTGGTGTTGTGATAAAACCAAGAAACCTGCACTAGACCCCACCTAAACAAATACACGCAATAGAAAACAATCAGAACACAGTACCAGTACAACCAGGAATAGTCCATTAACCAACAGAAATAATCAAATCAAAATACATGAAAAAGAACAACCCCCCCTAAAAAAAAAAAGACAATGAAGTTGATATGGATCATCATCAATACTATTTAGTTGATCTAGTGGGATAATATCAAAACCAGTTTTTTTTATACTTTGCTACTATCCCAAGTAACTCAATTGAAATTAAAATCCAGCACTCAAACAAAAGACTTAGATGGCTAAGAATGGTTTGATTTGTCTTCTCCATTCCCTTTGCATCATGGGAGTTCCTGACCATGCTTTCAGTTGTCTCCTAACAGGTGAAAGCTTTGTAAACAACTGAATGTGAGCTGGCCAGCCCCCCCTTCTACTTACCTTGTTGTTTCTACTCAAGGAAGGGCCTCCAATATGAATTCCAGGTTGTTCTCATTTGTCCAGGCCTGTGATGGATTGTAAGGCAATAGCCTCTCCATATGTTATCTAAAGATGGAGTCATGCCCCACTCCCCTCCTTAACCCCTTTTCACACACAATAATGAGTGATGCTGGCTTGGGGTATTGAGGGATGGAGTGAGGTCAAAAAAGAAGAACGCGAGGGGCCGTCTGCGGAGCCATCAACCGCCTGTGTTAGCCCGCCGCAGGCCAACAGTTAATATAGCACTTCACCTCTCCCCCTTTACACCCCTGGGCTCAGAGCGCACATCCTAGCCGAATGCTAGCGCCCAGGCCTCTCAGTGGGACGCCATGACAGATGAGTCTGACGTAAGGTTGTTTAAAGGTTGTAGACAATATTAATTATTCAGCACTGCCAAACAATAGGGCTGTCTGTGTCAGGGGGAGTGCTGCGCTAGTTGAACTAGCAGCACCTGCTAGTTTGCCGCATAGCGCCACAGGATTACCAAGTATTGTCCCTCGCCAGGAGGACAAAGAAGGTTTATTCAGGAAAACACAATGCTATTTAGAAAAACCTATGTGTGTGTGTAAATGTTTAAGTAAGGGGTGGGGGGAGGGGGGTTACTCTCGGGGGCTCAAGCCCACCCTACCTGGCGCTCACAATGATCGATGTGGCCATTTGTTTGGAGTTGCCCACGAGAGCAGAACACCCACTTATGTGATGTATTGTTGGTGGAGTTATTTATGATGGTGGCACACTTCGGTTCTTGGCGGGTGCATATTGCGCAGGTCGTGTTTGACACGGGCGACCAAAAAGTGAACAAGCAGGAGACACGCAGGCGGCCTGACCTGAGCGGCGCCTTATGGGCCTCTCCTTAAAAGCGCTAAACAGCAAGTTAGCACCCGGCTGACGTGTCACAGACATCGTGCAATGCGGTGCAACTGGGAAGGAGGTTGACACGGGAGGATCTGACATCTGACTGTGATGAACCAGAGCGTCTGCCATCTGAGTCTGCGTGTACGGGGATGGGCCGGGATGTCGAGTCGAAGTAGGCGTTCGAAGGGAGACGGCGACAGAACTGAGGAGAACTGAAGTTCCAACCTGTTTGTTAGGCACGGCCCTTCTCGCTGTCTCTTTTTAATCTTACCTCCTGTCTTCTGCGGGGGTGGGGGGGTAGTCTAACATTGCATCGCCACACGGCCCCCGTGTGCATGTTTGTCTTTGAAATGCTAATCCCAGAAACAAACGTCTTGTCTCATTTAAAGCCACTGTGTCACTTCCCAGGTGGGTGTGTGACAGAGTGCCCTGAGGGACCCCCTCTAATGATGCTAGACCCCCACTGTAAATATTGAAGGGTGGGACAAGGTTTCCGCACATGTTCTGGCAGAAAGTAAACCGTGTGGAAGCAGGAGTGTGTGACCTTCCTACGTCCTGTTTTCCAGGCCAGAATGTGTCCCCCAGGCTCTCAGGTCTTGGAACACCTTAGCTGAGGGGCTTATCGTGGCAATATCATTGTAATCTTATAAATCACTTCTCAAAATATATTAGGCTTGCAGTTTGCAGTCTGTGCTTGTTATTCCTCCTGGATTTACCAGTTTTATTACCCTTTGACACTGTTTCTAATTCACGTGAGGCATGTTTATTGTTCATTCTGCAGGTTTATTGGGTGTTTTAATGTCTTTGTACTTTGTAAGTTTGTTTAGAAAGTGCAACAAGAATAAAGATCTTCCCACAAGGGATAAAATGCTTTAAAGGTATTTGGGACTCACTTGCTCTGCGTTCTCCAAAATCGGGATTTAACCACAGTTTAGTGAACTGATTCCACTGTAATTTAGTGATTAGTCACATTGATTTAGAGGAACTCTCTTCCATTGGCAGCTAAGCCAGCAGGACGTCTTTTGCCTACCTCTGTGGGACAGAGTTAAAGAATTTAACACAATTTTATGGATATAAATAGAAGTCGAAATGTATACAGCGATATGTGTTTGTACAGTATAACCTATCCGTTGTATGACCACTCTTGCAAGAGTGTGATTAGAGTAAACTGTGAGCTGGGTGGACTCAGCTGATGTGTGAGGAGGCCGGCAAAGGTAAACAGAGGACGGCAGAGTGGGATCGATCCCATTCTCATCAGTTCCAACCTCCGGGCCCTGGCCTGGAAATTGATTGGACCCGCTCAGGGAATACCGTGAAGGTGCGCCTCATTAAATGGGAAAAAAGGGGGCTACTTGGCTTTAACTCCAGAGTTGCCATGGTGGGCGACCGGTCGACTAATGTGGGGCTAATGTGTAGTTAGTGTGTCCATCACCTGGAGAGATGACAGTGACTGCCGCAGGGGAGCCACTAGCTCCCCTCTCGCTCCCCATGCGCCATCTCAGAGAGGCAAAAACCAGCCCCAACAACCACTCTCTCTTTAACACACACTTTCGATCTGTCTGCCTGGAAAGGTGGCATTTAGTCAGCGTTCCCCTCTTGGTAACTCTCAGCTGGGTGGCCAGACTCCAAATGCCACACTGGCCAGCACTCCTAAGTCGCTTTAGATGGCCAGCTTTGTGGCTACCACTGGCCTGCGCAGTGGGGGACAGGCAGCCATGTCGGCTCAAAGTGGAGACACAGGTTGGTTTCTTCTCACTAAAGGACAGGCAGACAATCATAGAGATGGAAGGAGGGACAGATAGAAAGAAAAGGACGTCCGATATCAGCGCTCAAAGGCTTTGTTGTGTGTTTGAGCTGTAGTGATCGAAGGGGAGTGGATTCGGAGGGTGTTGAAGGGACCATAAAGGATGACATTTCTTTGAAGGGTGTGTTGTATGGAGTGACTGAGAGGCTGCTGAGCAGTGCCACTGGCTGTGTATTCTCCCTGACATGCCCCAGTCCTTGCATGTCATCCCCGCTGTGATCAGAGCCCTTTGGAGGCAAATGGCAGGATGATACTGTTTGCAGCTTCTACCCAACACAGACCTCACTCAAGTTGTTTATTCAAATAATGATTTCCCTTTGTTTGAACCTGCTCAGGGGGCAGGATGGTAAGTGACCTGTCATCTATTCATCACTTGAAAATATCAACAATTCTAATATTTCAGTCTCACTGACATAATAAGCATGAACCTGGATAGTGTGGATTTGATTTGACTACAGTACCTTTTGTAATAGCTTTTTTGCACCACAGCCATAGTAGCTGGGGAATAGATCTTCTTACCTCTGCTAAGGAGGTTATGTGTCCAACCCTGTCCGTTTGTTTGTTGGTTTGTTCGAATCCTTGTTTTTAGACAAGATTTTGCAACAATTACTCAGAGGATTACCATGAAACTTGGTGCAAGGATGTGGTACGGCTCAGGAAAGAAGCCTTTGATTTTAGTGTGGATTCAGGAATTACTTATCAAGTTCTTTAACTTTACATTTATGTAGGTACATTTAGGCACTTAATATCGAGGAGTGTGTGCAATTTGCTGCACAACAGGCCTGTTGGGCCTTGGAAGACGTATCTGCGGAGTGCGATTCTAGTTAACATGGTGCCCAATAGTCTTTCCTTGCAAAAATGTGAGGTAAACAATAGAAGTATGTTCACGTGACAGGGACGTGCCAGATGACTGTGGGGCGTTTGACCCCTTGCCCACTGAAACAGTGGACTGGCCTCATTGAAATGTATGAGAGTGCAGTGTTTTTTATTGGGAGCTGACATTGCTCTGAACTCATTAACCAGTACAAATTAATTGTATATGAACATAATTTGTCAGAGACAGGGTTAGATGAGAGTTGATGACAGGCTCATCCCAAAAAAGTCTGTGCTACATGAGTAGAATGATCGGTGCCAGATACATCAGTGAACCGAAACAACGAGAGGCAAACGGTCATATTCACCCGTTGAATCCTTGCACCTTTTTGGGAGAACTAATGCTCAAAGCTTTTAGTCGCTATGTGAGTTCATAGCTATAAAAAATACTCTGCTGTACTCAGTCACTAATGCTGTGTTAGAAGAACAATAAACAAAGTCGTTTTCAGAAAAGGAACAATAGCGCTCTCAGTCCCTTCTGATATGCGAGTCCTTTGTATGCGACTACGTTTTGTGTTGTACAGTTGTCTGCGTCAAAAATGTAATAGAGCGTGCATTGTTTTGGGTGGATGATGCTTTGTAGGACGTTTTGGGGGAGGGCAACTCGCAACGTCTCACATTTGCGTTTGCAGCAATTGGGGCAATCTCTGACATACACCCTCGCAGCAGCAATTGTATGCACAGACATTAACAAAGCCACTAACGCACCTATGTAGACAGACACTTGCGGGGGCACACGACACACTGATCCTCATGCAGCTACAAACACACAAACACGCACACAGAGAGACACACTTAGAAATAGATAGGGCTACACCTGGCTACATGAAGCATCCTTGCGAGGATTAAATCAGCACTTCAAAAGAGCAGGAAAGAAAAACACTCCCAGCGGAGGAGAGGGGAGCGGTTCGGCAGCCGGGACTGTCATCTCCAGATGGAGAGAGGGTGTGGGGAGAGGAGGGGAAGGAAGGGAAGAGAATGAGGAGAAGAGGAAGAGGGTGGAGTTCTCAGGTGTGCTGACTTGAAGGTGTGTCTCTTTCTGTGTGTGTGTGTGTGTGTGTGTGTGTCTCTTTCTGTGTGTGTGTGTGTGTGTGTGTGTGTGTGTGTGTGTGTGTGTGTGTGTGTGTGTGTGTGTGTGTGTGTGTGTGTGTGTGTGTGTGTGTGTGTGTGTGTGTGTGTGTGTGTGTGTGTGTGTGTGTGTGTGTGTGTGACTTGATACACTCAAATTTGTGTGTGAATGTGTTGCGTGTGTGTTCTCTGTGTTTGGTAAGGGTGAGAGTTTAGTCACAGAGACGACCAATGTTTGTATTGTTTTTCACGCCTGTAATTAAAAAAATGTGTCCTCACTGTACAGGGACATTTTTAAAAAGGACTGAATGCAGGATGAAATTATTTAATGAGAATATCTCCCTCAGTTTGAAGGAACAAAAACATATATTAAGGCAACATTTATTTTCTTTATGCCTAAAATCATGCAAAAATGTCATCTCTCACAGACTTTATATCTTTTATATTTTGTATCAGTTTTTAAGAAATTTCCTAAATTAATGAAACATTTTTTTTACGAGCAGAAATGTTGGAATTTAAATTGGACAGAAAAAAAAAAAAAGAAAGAAAAGAAAAGATTTCTTTCAAATCGGATATTTACTCAATTTAGTAAGTTACGTTATTCATTAAAGTAGTGTATATAACTTGCGAGCTTGTTATAGAGGTTGCATTCTTAAGTTACGAAAAATAGTTTAGACCAGTTTGACTTTTACTGTTCTAAGTTGACAAATAATTGTGGAATAAATCTGTCGAAAGATTCGCCACAGCAGCAGTTTTTCATGTATTACATTTTTACAAACATGTGTGACTTTAAGTTACATGTGTAAATTCATGACATGATGCTTTTATAATTTGCAGTAATATGAAATAATATTTTCATCCACATTCAATTTATGTTATGCTGTAATGTGTAAAGTTTTAATATTTTAGAAAAAATGCTGAGATAAGAAGTAAGAAGTAGAAGTAAACTAAGAAGACTAAGAAGTTTTGGGGAAATTGACCGTTTGAACTAGCATTTTATTGTGTGTGAACATATGTGTGTGTGTGTGTGTGTCTCGCAGGTGGAGTTCGAGTGGCTGCGGCAGTACTGGTTTCAGGGCCGGCGCTACGCCCGCTTCTGCAGCTGGTGGACCAGACCAATGGAGCAGCTGGAGAATGACTGGAAACTCCTGGAGACCATGGTAAGGTCTGCACAGAGAGACACACTACCGGTCACACTGCAGCCTCACTGTCTGGATTTAAAACTCTGACACTTCACTGAGTATCGTCAATTCTGTGCCACTCACATTGTTCAAGTGACACGTATTTCCATCTTAATTTGAAGGCTGTGTCTCTAGCTTAAAACATTGTGTGTGTGTGTGTGTCCGGCTTTACACTGATGCCATTCTTGTTTTAGAAAATAGATGCAAAACATAGGTGTGAATAGATAATAAAAAAAAGTTAACTATCCAAAACCTGTTCCATTCAAGACCCTGATTTTAATATTACATCTGAAGGCAACATGCCAAAAATATGAGCGATCAAAGATATCCTTAAAGGCATAATAATAATGATAATAATAATAATAGGGTTTTGAACTCCAAGCGCACAACATGTCTCCGCTTGTGATCTGTCGCCACATAACGCTCCTCACAAGAGAAGGGTGTGTGAGTAAATTACATGATGGATTGTCTCACTTCCCACCGCGGTGCATTGTGAAGGAAGCGTCATGTGTTTGTCGAAGCCTCACAGAAGTTTTATTAGAGAGGAACATGGGCACACAGCTATTAGTTAGAAAAGGAATCACTTAGTAATGTCAGATTTATAATTAAGTAATCTTACTCACTCCTCTGTGCTGTACATATGTGCCATACACGCACACACAGTAGATATACAGCACACTATCACACACACAGATACATGCTTGGTCTCGTTTTCTCTCCCTCCCCACATGTTCTACGCAATCCTTCTTTCATAGCTTGATTTCAGAGTGTGTGTGTTCACTTGTGTGTGTGTGTGTGTGTGTGTGTGTGTGTGTGTGTTTAACACCCAGACACCAGAAGCAGCAGGGGGCACTCTTGTATCACTGTAGCAGCGGCAGAAAGAGCTGTGCTCCTTTTTTCCTCCCTGCTCTCTCCCTCTCTCTCTCTCCCTCTTCCTCTGTATGTGTCTTTATGTCTCTCGCCCGTTCCTGCTGTCTCTGGGAGCTCTCTGTCTCTGTCAGTGTCGAGTGCTGAGCAGTAATCACATCTAATGCTCAGGCGGGGATAAAGACAGGGGCTGGAGAACAGTACTGCTGCTGCTGCTGACACTGCCCAGCTCTAGTCATAGTCTCTCCCTCCCTCTCTCTCTCTCTCTCTCTCAGTCAAACGGCCTGGCAGCGGGTTGGCGAGGGTGGGTTGGGGGGGAGTTAGTAGACAGGGGCTAAACTCATCTAGAGCTCCACCTCCGGGCCCAGATGAAGTGTGTGATTTGGACCTGTATTTAGAAAAGGGCATCAGTGAGATGTGAGGTCTTTGGCTCTGCTGCTGCGTCTCGGTTTCTGTCTCACGGGCGAGCGAAGCCCCAGTGTGTGAACGTCCAAACGTTTCCACGTGTTGATTTGTGAAATTCAGCATCAGAATTTATAAGATATAGCAAAAAAAAGAAAGTGAAAAATGCTTCATTTCTTGTAAAAGTTAGTAGAATAAAATTATTAAATATGTTTATTTATCCTGTGTCTATACAATTTTTTTTTTTACATTTTACATTACTTTGATGTGTTTATAGCAGATTTAATTCTACAGTCTTGAGTTATTTGATTGCACTATTAATTGCATTGTGTCAACCCGCACAATATCAAGTAAATGTCTCCTGCAGAAATGCTTATTGAACCTGTGTAGAAAATAATACACTGGTGAGCGCATAAATGTAACGATTCACTATTGTGATGAAAGACAACATTATTGCTCTGGCAAGCAATATTTACATACATGCATCGACCCCTGATACGCTGATGAAAAGCACTTTATAGACTGACTTATAGATTTTCCCTTTGGAGCTTTTGATAGCTGTGGCTTCTCTGCAGCCAGATTAAAACACATTTCTCTAAATTACTTTGAGTTATTTAAATTATGTTGGTTCCTCTCTGCGTTATTTTATTGCATATATTTTACATTTTGAAGCTGAAAATTGACAGCGCAGTGTAATTTACTGAAATACGAGTGACCCGCCCGGTGCAGATGCCTGTTTGCCATTTATTTATTTAGATTTTTTTCTGTTCCTGCCTGCAGAGGATATTTTAATACAGCACTATTTTTGTCAAATTTGATATATCACCACGGGTTGTTTTAAAATAACAAATACATGTCTCTTTAAATAGAGTTTATAAAATGTGTTGTTTTATACGCTGCGCTGTAGCAATAAAACAGCCTATTGTTTTATCCTGCTAAAATAGCAATACAAACAGTGCAGCCTTCCCCTCTTTATTGTCATATTTAGCACACAGTGTTGTGGGATGCGCAGGGCTATGTATGCGTTTGTTAGTCTGTGCGGAGAATATTGCAATGTGGGGGGGACCAGCTCCTGTTTATGGATACTGTCTCTCCCTGGGGCTCCCTCTCTGCTCCTCAGCCTGTTGTCATGCAAATGCTTATCCTTCCATTTGAATGACATTCTGATAAAATACATAAATAAATATATAAGGAAATCGAAACAAAACAAGTCCACTGGCTCGCGCGCCTCTTTTTTGGTACCTCATGAATTCATGTGGTTCCCTGATAGACACAAAAAAGTAGAGGTTTCTGAATCGATTTCAAGCCCAGGTACAGGGAAGGGTATTGTGTGTATGTGTGAATGTGGGGGTTTCAGTGTATTTAAGGTAAAGGTTGTTTCTGGAGGGATGGAAAAAGAACATTAACATAAAGGTTTTATTTTCCCTTTTGATTCAGGGTGCTGGACTCCATTTAGACCTGCCTGCTTCTCAGCCTTGTGTTCCCTCAGGACGCTGCTATCATGGCTATCATACAGAAGTGACACATCTTTAAACTAGCAACAATGAATAGCTTCTGTGTGACTGACAATAGACAGAGAGTCTTGGCTTTATGCAGAATATTTTAAATACCGGTGTGGTATTTTTTTTATCTTTTCCTCTTTTCGCTGTGGGGGAGAAACGACAGAAACGAGCCCACGAGCACATCTCCCTCTTATTTATTTTACGTCTCCCTGTCCTGTGTGTGCATGCACATGTGTGTGTGTGTGTGTGTCCGTGCACGCGTGTGGGTGTGTGTGTGCGTGCCAGTGATGTTAATGTATGCACTCTGCATGACTTTAATTGATTTAGCAGCTCTGCTTGCACAGTACAGCTTTTTCCCTAATTTGTCACTTTCCTGACTTCTGTGGCTGCTCATCTCGCAACTTCAAAAGCCACCACGGATGCAAAGAGATTTCAGTGCACTCCGTCTCCCTCTTTCTCTCTCTCTCGCTATGTTCTTTCTTCCTCTTGTTCTCTCGCTTCCACTCTCCCGCCACATCTCCTTGTCTCTCCCTCACACTTTCCCCCTTAGTTGACAGGAGAACGAGCCTTGTAGATGGAAATCTTTTCAACACATATCAAGGAAATTAATCTACTTTCATAATAAATGGGATCCACTCCGTTGAATACATTTGTATAATTCAAAATGTACAAAACAGGAAGTAGTATCGGGGCCATGTCTTCCTCTACTCTGTTCACCCGGCCTGTCACTCCCTGTTTTCCAATGGTTTGGTCACACACACACACACAAATATGTGCCGTACACACTTTTATTTTCTCATTATGTGACTAAACCTACCTCTGATTTATAACAGAGGCTGCATGGCTTTTTCCATGCATACCTGTGTGGATCTGTGTGTGTGTGTGTGTGTGTGTATTTGTGCGAGGATGTGCTTGGTGACCATTTCATCTTCTCCCCTCCCTTTAATAACAGTCTTTGCAAACAATCTGAGCCGGCGAGGAGGGTTGCACTGCAATTGTACACAGCCTGGCCAGGTCGCCATCGATAGCTGATTAGGTTATTGACCCGGCGCGTGTGGAGGGAGGGCGCTTGGGAGACGGTAGGAGAGGGCGGGAGGGATAGTGAGCTGTAGGGAGAGACCGTAGAGGCAGACACAGGGAGGAAGAAAAAAGAGAGAGAGAGAGAGAGAGAGGTTGTGTGTGTGTGTGTTGGGGGGAGGAGGGATGGGGTGGGGGGGTCAATGTAAATGTTATTGCTGTGTGAGCTCATTTGATCAAAGTCCTGGAAAGGTTAAGCGAATCCAATCTGGTTTTGTATGGCAGAGTGGAGACACAGGCGCAGGGGAAGAAACCCCAGGACGGAGAATGGATTATCATATTGGCGCTGGAGTAGCAGGGGCCTCCGACGGACAGTTTACCCTGCCCGTAATGCGTTTAGACAGCAATTGGCCTTAATAACCTTTATTGACTTCAGCGGGTCAGTGCCAAGAATCTAATTATCAAAGTGTATCAATTTCATTGGAGTTTAGAGTTGCACCGCTCAAAATAATTATTTTAAGGTCGGGCCGGGGCAATTAATCCCTTCTCCACTTATTTGATGGCTTTGTAAAACATTATAAATGTTATGGTGTCTGTTGTGCGTTGCGCCGTAAATAATTTCGGGGAGCAATTTTTGGTAATGTATTATTCGGTGAGCTCTCCCTGCCGGTCCAGCTGGGGGGGGGGGGAATAGACGGCACATGTTGGCCAGCGAGGCCAGAGCAGCATCATGTTGCAGATGTTTACTCGCCGTCATTTTTCTCTCCCTCTCGCTGTTTTACTTGCACAGTCAGTTTTATACCCACTTTATATGCACACATGGAACCCAGATTAATTATAAGTGTGAACTAAGCAGTAAACTGTTTAAAGACCATTTTTTATTGCTCATTATGAAGCCATTTATTATCTCCTACATTAAATCGCACTGTTTATGCAACATATTGTTTTGCATTTTAAGCTCTTTACTGTGCAAATAGGCTTATTTATTTATAATATTCCAATTCTTTGTGGATCTTTAAGCGTGCAGTCTGTGCATGTGTGTGTTTGTGTACATGTAACTTTATATGTATGTCCACAGTGTGAGTGAGCAGAAGTGCACAGTAGTTTATCCTTCATTAACAGTCAATATGTGCTCTTACCTGGATTCCAGCAGCTGTTTCTCCTTATCACACAACATAGGCTAGAGGCCTAATCCACGCGTTCATTATTGCACGGCCTTGTTTACCCGCAGCTCTATATTAGCTTGCTTTGCTTTGCCCTATTTAGACAGAGCCGTATAAAAAAGAAATTACTCAAAGATTATTGTTATTATTCATTTAAAGAGGAAATATATGGCTGATAATACATTTTACATCATGCAGCAGCTTGTGTTTGGAAATATAAAATGAAAAGAAGCAGGAAGAGACGGAGCGACGGAGAAGGGAGAAAATGTAGCGGTGCAAAGGTATTTGCAATTCTCTTTGAAGTCCCTATTCAACAGGGTAAGCTGAATTTTCGGCAGTGCCTGATAGTGTTCTGCGTAAATGCTTAAAGCCCTTTAGAGAATTTTCATGGGCAGATACGCGGTGGCTTGAAGGGAGCGTTTATGTTACCTGGAGCCAATGCAGCCAGCAGCTTTGTACCTAAAGATGTACACTAGTGGTGAATGGTATCCCACAGAGATTTGTCTATGACAGAATCTCGCTGCAACATCGCTGTAAGCCAGAGCGGAGGAAGGAAAAAAAGAAAAAGGAAGAGGAGCGATGAACAGGTTTAACCCTGTCACTCCTCCGCCGACTTCTACAAAGACGTGGAAGGACAAAAACAGCGAAAGAGACACACTCGTAATAAACACACAGTTTAAAAGAAACTTTGTGGTGTTTTCATTTGACTCGTGGAAGTTTGACGGGGGAGCGGTTTTGCAGTTGAAAATTAGATTTTGTAAGCCTCCTTTCATGGATTTATTTTGAAGCTACTGCACATCGCAGTACTACAGTGTTCAGTTGCTTTTGAATGTTGCGGCCTAGAATAAAAGTGGTTCATTGAAATGTGCACAAATATGTACACACACACACACACACACACACACACACACACACACACACACACACACACACACACACACACACACACATTCTGCGCTGCCAGTCATAATTGCAATTGTGGTCATAGTTCAGAGTGTGCCAGTTCATTTGATCTCCTTGGGTACATTTCCTTGTGGAGCACGATCTCATTTAAAATGATTAAAATGATGCTTCATATGAGTGTGTAATTATTTCTCAATAACAGGATGTAGCACCTTGTTCCTGAAACCTCACGTTGCGTTTTCATTCCTCCTGTCGAGTGAGACCTGAGCAAACCTGTTCCTGTGCGGTGAATGAATGGATTTAGAATGTATCAGAGGAGCTTTGCTTGACTGATCATCGAGTGGCACAATGCGGAAAACCGCAAATGAAACAATGTCACTGGTTCACCGGCACGTAGCAAAGAGGGTGAGCTCATCGAAAAATCCCTCTTCTTTTTTTTTTGTTTTGGTTGTCTTTGTGCCAATGATTGGAGTACACCTCGTTTTTACAGTGAGGGGGTGGGGAGTTTTATTGACAGTGGTTTGGATAATTTATTTTGTTTGTCTGTGAATTGTGATGTTGACAGCGTTTTTACTGTATCAGCGGGCTTTGAAGGCGGCTTGTCTCGTCTTCTTAGAAAACAAATGAGCACTTTACAGAGACTGATCTGCCTGATCCGCTTAGCAGCTCCCTCAATCCCCGCATTTATTTATTTACTTGCTTATTTACTTACTTATTCATTTACTTACCTCTGTATGGATTTGGTTTGATTTCCCCCCCTCCCTTCCACTACAGGGCCACCCCCTCCTCTTCCTCTTCCTTCTCTTCTTCCTTGGCCCCGATCAGCAAGATAAGCCTTCAGAGGAGGAGAGATAACATCCATTAAAGTAGTAAAGAGGAATTATGGGGCAGCCCAGATTAATCACTGCTCAGCTTAATCGCATTCAGTGTGGACGGCGGGGTTGGCTCCGGGGCCCGGCTTCTTCCTGTGTCATACCAACAGAGAGAGATGCAAGGATGGAATGTGTGTGTATGTGTCTGTTTGTGTGTGTGTTTGTGTTTGTGAGTTGCAATAGTGCCTTGATGGGGGAGAAAGTATAAAAAGATGAAAGAGAAGATTTCAGAGCATCACACAAGCCCACCCCTCTTATAGCTGACTGGAGACATTACAACTAACCAGCTCTTGACATATAATTATTCTAGCAGTTTGATCCAGGTGTAATTTTTTACTTTTGCTGGGATTCGTGTCAAAGTAGTGGAGTTAAAGAAATTATGATATACACAACAAAAAAAAAAAATGTTTTGTCACTAAAGAAAACGAGAGTAACTTCTAGTCTTGTTCAATGTATGGCAAGTTATTGCAGCATTAATCATATTGAATACTGAGTACATGGCCTTCAATATTGATCATGTTCAGAAACAGCAATACACATTCTGAGTTCAGAAAAATGGAGTGAATAAAAAAATAGCCGTAAAACTCTGAACCCTGTGAATGCACTTTTAATAAAACCATGTGAATCTTAATCTCGTCACTGCCTGTTGTTGATATTCTTCTTCTTGGTTAACTGCAGGTCAACTCACATTCATTTCACATTTACTCACGCAGTCCCTAATCACAGTCACAGTCTCCGAGGACGTCGTATCGCCCCCCCCCCCCCCCACACACAGTGAAACAATAAATTAAGGCGATTGATGAAAATGAAAACAGCCCACCCCTGTATAGTTTTCTCAAATCGAACAATAAAAAAAAAATCCCTCCTTGAACCTATTAAGGAACAAAAAAAGAGTAAAGCTATTGTATAATGGAATTTTCTGAAAATATTATTTCACACAGGTGTATTCAAAAACCTCAGTAAAAAATGCACTGCATAAGTAAAATTACTTCAATGGGTAACAAGCAAAAAAACCTCTAAAATGCCTTTCAGCAACTGTGTAAATATAACTTTTAACTTTATGTAGAACAAACTTAATTAATTTGTCTGTTAACAATTGGAGTATTTTTTTAAAGTTGGTAGACAAAGGCTCAAAGCTACAAAGTCATACATGGCTTTGTTACTGAATCACACATAACATGTCGGTGAACAAGATTTAATCCATAATCATCTCTCTGTTCAAATTTTGCACTTGATATCCCAGCGCCTCTGTAATGCTTGAAAGACGCAGGAGCATCTTTTGTGTCGGGGGTTTTCGAGTACATAAAGCCACCTTTCAATACAATTAACACAGAGAATGGGGCGATACTGATGGTAAGAAGGTGTAAAATTGTTTGATTTGCTTGAAGAGATGCAAAGAAGAGGAAGATATGTGGGAAAAGATTGTTCACGATGATTGTATAATTTCTTTGGGGGGAGGTGGAGGAGGCGCAGCAAAGATGAAAACATCGGAGGGGGGGTTGGAGCATTAACCGAGGTGAGGGGGAACAGAGAGATAACGGTGAAGATTGAAGTGAAACCAGAATGGAGAAAAAAAAAAGCAGAGGCTGTAGACAAGGTGATGTGAGTAGAGTCAGGAGGAAAGACACGTCCTGTGAGCTTGACTTCTTCATTTGTATCTGTGTATAAGCCAAGTACACTATACAGAGGATAAACCGAGCAGAGATCAAACCTGATTCAGAATGTGTGTTTTCTCCGATGTGTTTACTCACACAGTTTATTCAGTCTCTTTGTTTAATTTATATCAATCATTTTTAATAATGATAATGATAGGTGAACACACCCATGTCTGTTATAAGCAATAATTGCATTGTTTAGTCAGGTGTAAGCACAACCACTGTAATTATTCTGTAACTGAGTGATTGTTTGGGTAATAACTTTTAAATGACCACTCACACGGTAACAGCCAGTGGTGGAATGTAACAGAGTACATTTACTTTGTAACTAAACTTAGGTACATTTATCGTGTAGCTGTATTTGTGATCACTACTTAGAGGGGAAATGGACCATTGATCCAATCTGAGCAAACCGGTAACATTTGGCAATTAGTTTTACTTTGGATATTCAAAGTACTTACTTTACTCAAGTAAACAAAGTTAATTTGGTACTTTTACTTTTAAATTAGTAAATTTTTGTCTATAATATAATAAGTTATTATAAGTACCTTTACTTAAGTAATATGATTGAGTACTTCTTCCACCTCTGGTAGCTGCTCTGTCTACTCACTGTCATAAAGCCATAACAACCAGTGTTTCTGTGACCTTCCTAACCAACAGGAATCGATGTAAGAATCAGGCAGTCACAAGAAGAAACAAGAAACATTATATGAGCTTTTTTTATATTTACTCCTATATTGCGGTTTATTGAGAAAGTAATCAGCTCTAACTTTTTTGTTGTTTTACGAATACAACGCTTCTAGCTGTACCACACTGGTGATCCTGAGAGTGTCCATCCCTGCAGGTAGTGAAACTCTTCCACCCTTTTATCCTTCCTTTGCAGATAGTGCGATCTGATGGGTGGTGTTAAATGGGTGAGATGTAGGACAGTGTAATTAACGCAAGTCCTTTAGCGGGCCCCGCCTCACTCCGCTGGGAGCGCCCGATATAGCGCTCATTAATTCCTATTTGTGTGTAATGAGAGGGTCATGTTGGATGTAATAAATGGCTCTTTTATTTGGGTATGAGCTGCAGGGCGGCATTCTCTCCTGGCTAACAGTCTCATAAACACCCTTTAGCCGCTCTCATCAGCCTCCCTGGGTGGGTAGCAATCACATGTACATGCATACATAACACAGTGGGTAGGGGGCACTTTGTAAATGTGTGGAAAATCATGTTGTTTAGAAACACTTGAGTAACATCAACATACCCCTTTTCCTTGTAACAACAGTGTATTCAAACCTTTTAAAATGACCTCTTTACTGTTGAAAATATAACATGTAACAATTTATCATTACAATAAAAAGAAATAACATATGTCATCTATTTAGTTGACTTGTGTACTTACATTATCCAAATGTTTCCATCAATGTTTAAACCCAGAGAAATCTCCAAAGTTATTCAAGGTTATAGGATGAAGAAACACACACTGCTAGCCAGTTAGCGACATGGTTGTTTTTCCTTCCTCAGTTTGTATTGGTCATTCATATCAGGATTTATCATTTGCTACCTAACACAGAGTAAAACTTAAAACATTACCTCATCCCTGAACATGATTTGTGAAGTCATCAGGGGCTCCGTTCAAATGCTGATCCAAAGTTTCAATACCCAGCAAAACAAAACAGTATAGTTGGGGCCAACAAAAAATGTCATGAAAATGATGAATAGAAAGAAAAACAATGATGTCAGTATACATAACCATAGAGGCTTTATTCTTGTCAGGTACAAGATGTAACTCACTCCGACATGTAGTGAATTCACTTTTAAGTCCATTTAATTAATTAGATTACACTGATATACTCCTCAGTGGCATTCTTTTTCAAGCATGTATGCTTTGTGTAGAACATGTGGCGGCGAATGTAAAAAACCGCCAGCGTCTGTGACGTCTTTGCCAGATTGAAGTAGACAGCATTTTATAGAGGATGTGAGTCCATAATCCAGTTAAATGTTAGTGCTTCATGGTGTGTGCCTTTGTCTATTACTGCAGAGCCATGTAGTGGGGAGAGAATTGTATACGGCAAAAAAAGAGGGGGGGGGGGGGGCTGCTAGTCAATATCCATAGAGAAGCAGCAGATTAAACACACTCCTGTTATTGAGGCACAATGATGCAAAAGAGACTATTTGCTATCCATGAGTACTGATGTTATATTAAACAAATAACTGAGCTCACGTAATTGAATTCTGGAATAATATGAGAAACAAAACTGATTGTCTGCTTGTCCAACTCAACTCCTTTTATTGAATATGTATTTTTTTGCAGTTTCTGTCCTACTTTTGACATATTCTGCCTCTAATTCACCGCTGACGTTTGATCAGACATACAACAGATTGTTTGGTTTCAACACAGCAGCCTGCAGACAGATGCAAAGATTTGGAAAATCACTAAACTTCAGACTTTTTTGTAGTCAATCAAAACTTTGTAAATATCTCCAACCCCCACAAAAAAACTAAACTGCTCTATGTGAGCGTGTGTCTAGATGGATGGAAACCCTTTTTATTGGTTTAGCATTTTTTGAAGACATAAAGTATGGTGCGGCGTGTGTATGTAACACTGTAACTCTAGGGCTGGCTTTGGCCCCAGTCAGCAAAAAGCTTTTTACTGGCAGGAGAGTGAGGCGCTGATCCCAATCTGCTATCTAGAGCGAGAATCTAGACTCGGCTTTCATACACTGAAAGAGAGAAAGGGAATTTTAACAGAGTAGAAGGTGCTTTAGTGTCACGCTCATCGCAGACATCTCTGTCCAGCTCTGTCTTCATTGTCCTGAATTAGTCAAAGCACCTCTCCAAGCTCTCTTGTGATGGATGGATGATGCATTCTTGCCAGGCCAGTGAGGAGTTTGAACAAATGTTTATGTGTGTGTGTGTGTGTGTGTGTGTGAGTGTGTGTGTGTGTGTGTGTGTGTGTGTGTGTTTGTGTGTGTGTGTGTCCTGCCCCAGCCTTCTGGAGACCTCATTCAGACTGAGAACTATGTGCTTTAGCCATTAAGGCAAACTGGATCCATGCTCCTTATCATGAGGCGCAGACAAAAGCTTCAGCAAGAAACAGACCGGTGAATTTTTATGTGATATTTGTGGGCCCGCTGGACGACGACCCGACAACAGCTTTTCCTTTTCTTCTCTCCACCAAAAAAGCAGTGCCACAAAAGCCTGCGAGTTCTGCTTCATTTGACCCTGTGGAAAGCATATGTCCTCCCATTCTGCTTGTATTCGGCCCAGAAGATGGACAGCCCTAGGGGCCATAGAGAGCGTCCCTGCCCACTTGTGTGTGCTACAATGTCTTCAAACAAAATCACTTGTCAGGGGTCTTCCCTTTTTGTGAGGTTCACCCCCACTCCCACCCCCAGACTCTTTGTCACTTCAAACATGTTACTCTGATGTTTCAGACACATTTTTCTAATGTTTTACACTCCATATAATCTGCTGTGCGTAGCGAAGCCCATTTTACTGGCTGACATAATTGATGGTGCCTGCAGCCTTGCAAGGGTCAATCTGGCAGAAAAGCCTCAGTGTCTATCACCACGGTGATAGCGAGAACCCGATGACGCAACCACACACAAATGGGCACACACTAACAAAGTAAAATTAGGCATCACTAGATCTTCTTTAAAGGCATTCACACCATCTCATCCCATTTTAAAAACATCTAGATAGACTTTGAATAGAATTCTTTTGGAAAGTTTTCTAGAATAAGTTAAAATCCAAAATAAAATTACATAGATTACTAAAAACTTGATATAAGGATGTGGTATTGGTCAGGGAGGGATCCATTAAATTGTTGTGCGGTTCTTAATCGTGGGGCGGATGCAGGAACTTATTTTAACATTCTAAGACAACGCAAGCTAGGGCATTTTTTAACATTCTCAATGATTTCTCCGAATAATTTGCGGATTTTGAAAAAAAAAAGGTTTGTTTAGCGGGCTGATATTTATGAATGTGTGCAATTTGGTGCTGATAGAAATAAAACTCTGAATCTAATGCATTTAAATGTGGTTTTATAAGACGACCGGTGGGCTTTGGTGGAGGTATGCACAATAAGTGCCATTCTAGTTATTACATCATTAGGAATTATTTTAGTTGGAACAAACCTTTTTGAAGGTCCCTTGAGGCATGGCTCTGAAAATTGGAGTTATGAGAGTTTTACAGATTATTTAATCGCAAATAAACATATAATTTCACACATAAAGAAAATATTTTGTTGAATAATCTTACAGAGACTTTATATATTTTAGAACATTTTCTTTCTTTCACTGTTCCCCGACACAAACACACGCAGACGCCGACACACAAACACACACACACACTTTATCAACCAATCTTACGTAATGGAAGCTGAGCAAATTTAATTTCAGATAGGCCTCAATTTTGAGCCATCTGTAATCATGTGACAGCAGGCAGATGGCAAGAAAATAAAACACAGACACACACACACACACACACACACACACACACTTTATGACTTTAGGTGTGATGTCACAGAAAGGTGAATGTGGTCTTGGTTTATTTCTTCCCGGACTAATATAATTTTTCCACTGGTGGAGAGCCCCTGTCTGTTTTCCCCCCCTAAGAGCAAAGTAACTCAGCGGTAGCGTGTACCAAACACACACACAGATCCCTTGTCCAGACTGGAACTGCAGGATCACAGCTCCCCAGTTGTTTATATCAGTGAGCAGAAGCTATCCATTACCCCGAGCAAGGTGCCTGATGCTTTTTTCCACCAGCGGTCAAGTTGATATTGGTTTCTTGTATTAGGGGGGGATGGAGACAGCTAGGAGTCTGCCAAACTCCCACTCCTAAGACCTATGAAATCAGATGTCAGAGCGGCTGAGCTTAAATCTGTGGCAGCAGATGTCAGTGGAGTGTCTGGAGATGTGCTGGCCATATAGATGGGCTACAGGAAGTCAGGTTAGGGAGGAATGACAGCAAGGGATGTTGGACTATGAATAATTCATTTTACAAATCTCATGTAATTGCTGTGGTTGAAAAAAGTTGCTCTCTGTCCAGGATATTAGGGTATTTGCCAAAGTCATTCAGCCGGTGTTATTCTTAGATGTTAATCGGTCTTTTAGCTAATGGCTTAAATGAAAATCGTCAGAGCTCTCAGTGTCCTGGGGACCAAGTTGAATTCTCCCTGATCTTGAAGATTTGGTAGAGGTTATAGACAAGGCTTGAGACAAGTATGAAGCCAAAGACAATGTTGTCCGCTGTTTTTCTTTCTTTATAATTAATATCTGTACTGCATAGCAAAGTCCATTTGGATTAACCATCCCATGTCCCAAATGTGTTAAATTTAGCACTTTTGCCTCACAGCATGAGGGTTGGTATCCCGGTTTGGCCACGAGTTTGCATGTTCACCCGATGTCTGTGTGGGTTTTCTACGTACTGGCTTCCTCCCACAGTCCAAAGACATGCAGATTGGGGCTAGGTTAAATTGACACTCTAAATTGACAGTAGATGTGAGTGTGTGTTTGTTTTCTCTATATATTGGCCCTGCAATTCGCCGGCAACCTGTTTAGTGTGGACTCGGCCTCTTTCCCAATGTCACCTGGGATTGCCTCCTGATCCACCTGTGACCCTCAAAAGAGTGGTAGTACAGATAAAGGATGGATGGATGGGCAGTTTGGTCCAGGCCACATGATTAACAGCATCCTCTGCAGCTGAAAATAACTTAATTTAACCATCTCTCACTCCCTATAGAGAAACATAGTCTTGATTATATTGGCTCCTAAACATGGTAAATTTTAACTTTTTATGTAGTGAGCTGATTTTCCGAGGTTTCAAGTTCTTGCTTCCTATTTCTATGATTTAAAGGCCCCCGGTGGCGGTTCAGCAGTCACAAACACTAGAACACATTACTAGTTAGGGCCACGCCTGCCTCCATATGGGCACACAGACGTGTTGGCACACACAGAGACAGGGGAGTCTGCTGGCCTGTTGCTGGGCCTGTTACACATGCTAATGTCAGGGCGGCAGAGGTTGCCAGTCTGATGGACAGAGGTGCACTTACTGCAGGAGCGGAGGCACCATGGTGGCAAATTAACATCATCCACCGGCTAGAATGTTTGGTGTTACTTTTACATTTGTTTACCACCTGCCTTTTTTTTAGGGAACCATCCATCGTTTGGAAAGTCTATAATCTGTGCTAAAAATCACTCCTCTGGCTTGAAATGGTAAATAAGGGAGGTCAATTTGGGGATTTGCAAGTGTTTGTGGCCTGCAGGCGTAAAAAGTTGTCTTATATAACTGAGTGCCAGTGAGCGAAAGAGTGCTCTGGGTCCCCCTGAAAATGCTGGTCTGAAGTCAGCTAAGACATTTCACAAGGTGTTAATAGCTTCTCAGACACTGTGGTGCTCAGCTAGTAGCTTTGTTTTATGGAGTGTAAACCTTCACTTTGGCATGCATCTTTTTTTAACCCTCCTGCCATTGAGCACTTGTTTCTTTGCTATCATGTGAGCCGTGACAGATGTTATATAAAGTTTAAAGGCATGTACACCATATTGCACTGAGTGTATCAACCATCTTCCCAGTTCTGTTACCCTGCGTTGAGTGAATGACATGTTGTTATGTGAAAGAATAGACAGATGCTTGTTGGTGTTAAGATACAGTCCTGGCTTGAGGTGTTAGTGAGCCGCCCCAGGCTGCCCTCAAGCCAGCCTTCGCTTAGAACGCTATCATCACTACTCTCCACCAACGAAAATATCACCTAGGCCTATAGCTGCGTGTTTGTTTACCTACCCTCCTTCTGCACAGCACCAGAAATGTTTATGCCCATCTGTAGTAAAATAGACAAGGTTGAGTTTGGTGGTCTGGGGACCAGGGGTTGGGGGCACCTAGGTCCTCCATGTCCTCTTGTTCACCTCGGGATGTGGCCTGGGTCAGGGGGACATCTGTGGTCAGCGTCAGGCTGAGAGAGGTGGAGGCTGAGGACAGCTACTGTCATCGAGGGGTAAATAGGAGGAAAGAGGGGGCTGATTATTGAGAACACAGACCCACAGACAAAGAGCTGTAGTCCGGGCAGAGCTGACTGAGGCCTGGCTTGACCAGTAAACAACCGGTGGGGTGGCTGAATGGCCTCGGGATCAGCCTGGGGCTAAACCTGAAGATCTCTCTCAGCAGCAGCTCTTCTAAACACAAGATCAGACAAACACACACACACACACTCTGGCATGTAAACACACACAAATAGGAGGTTTGGCAACACACATGCCAAGTATTAATGGCACACACATCCTCTTAAAGATGAGCTGGGAACAAATGGCTTTTGCATACAAACCACTCCCAAACCACAAGCCATCACCTGTGAGGTAAATGGAAGAGGAGGTGTGTTTGCAGGGGTTAAGATCTATTGTGTTGTCTTAATCATCATTGAGTTGGGACAAATACCTTGAACAAAAGGCGATGATATACACATACAACGTTTAAAATATAAGTAAATTAATTATTATTTGAGTGGCTAGGTGCATTGTTTGCACTGTTCCATAGCAGTAGGGTTTCCGGTCCGAATCCTGGCTCTGGGAATGTTAATCTTTGTCTGTGTGCTGGTCCTGCGATACGTTTGCCACCTGTCCAGGATGCACCCTGTCTCTCGCCCGATGTCAGCTGGGATTGGCTCCAGCTCCTACCTTCAGAAGAATAGCTGTATAGATAATGGATGGTTGGATTATTTTGGTCGCTGAAATTTTGAGTTACTTTCAACCCATTTAAAGCTAAAGGTCTGTTCTGTCTTTCATTTCTTGCACCTTGTTCTGTTCCCAGACCAGTTTTTAGAGAGACAGCTGAGGCTGGCACGTCAGAGCACGTCTCAGATTAACTTCGAATCACTTGCTCTTCAGTGCTGTGCTTGAACCACTGAAACTGTGCTACATGGCCAGCGTAGCAATATGATGTCTTCCAACTGAGACAGTGATACAGTCTGAATGCACTTTCTGGCACTTTCTGAGCCTGTCACTCATCCCAGGAGGACGCGGCTTGATCCAAACCAAAAGGTACAGTTTCCATAGGCAGGCGACCGACCCTGCTTCCTCCTGGTCACCGTAATCTGTGGTGTCTCCTCATAGTCAGGTGTAATCAGTCACTCGCCGCCATATGTTTTGACACCTGTCCTGTGCGGTGTGGAAGAAGTAAGCATATTACACTGTCGGCAAATCACACCCCTCTCCTTTCGGAAACACACACAGGCAGACAGTCAAACCTATCTTCACATGAATTAAGACAGACAGGTGGATTGTCGGAAAGGGATTAAAAAAGAGGGAGAGAGGAAGAAATGAAGGTTCCTTTACATTGTAGGTTTTTTGAAAAGAGGGTTGGATGACTGGGGAGGTGAGTGACTGTTAATGGGAAGAAATGAACACGCTCGACTGGTAGATGTGACAGGAAGAGACTGTTCTTAACAAGGCGTCAGAGTCAGTCAGAGTTACAGATCCATCACTTCTCCGAGGCAAGGGGAAGGGGAGGAGGGGGTGGGAGACATTTAAGGATATTCAGAGAGGGAGCGAGTTTGTGAAGGGTAGAGAAGAAGAGGGAGACGGTGAGGGGAAAGAGGGATTTGAGTGTGGCTGACAGCACTGCATTTAATTTGGGCTGCCAGATCCTTTTTCATTTGACTCCCTCTCAACCAGCTTAGAGGCTGCAGAGGACTTGGAGGCGAAGGTTTGCCAGGATGTCTCAGATTAGCACTGATGTGCCACGTCACACTTTAAGCCGGCCTGTAATTCATGTTCAACAGGGGGATACTCACACATTACACTCTGCTGTGCAGGACGTGATTAATTGACTCACACTCTAATATTGGGTGTAATTTGCCCGTCCTCTGATGTGAAACTGACTTTATACTAGACTTACTGTATGTCGCCGTCCCAGGGATGTTATAATGGAGTCTTGGCTCAGAGCTATGTAATTTCTAAACTGAGGAGAGAAGCTCAAGGATGGAGGGAATAGCTTCAGGTTGTCTTTCCGCTCAACGCACTTTATTATTTAGAGGGAGATTTAATAGAGCCAAGTAGTAATGTGTCTTGCTCAAGTGTGCAGCGGGAGGTAAAACAACCAGTATGGGTTGAGCCACTGTATAAAGAAAGCTGTTTTCTTCTGTATCAGACTTGGAAAAAAAAGGTGAGCTAAGTGGCATTTACGGCATTTTCACAAATGAAGGTTTGGACCATGGTCTTAACCAAGGTTCATGTCTTTTACATGGTTTCCAGTTAGTTTTGGTTTCACAGTGCAATTGAGGTAGTAGACTTAAGACTTTTTATATACTGTACGAATAACCTGTTGCCATCATCTATGTGGGCTGTGTCTGTACTTTTGAGTTAAGAGCTTATACAATTTTAATCTTTCCATGTGAGTGGGGAACTAGTTCACTTCATTAATGTTGTTGCCAGTGTAATATCAGTGTGTTATTACTACCAGCACAATGAACATCCTCTTCGGTCAAACCAATCATTGGAAGCAAAGACTATAAGCAATCCTGTAAGAGGCTTCTGCTTCATTATTTTTCAATCATCTCAACCTTCTGCAATTGGTAGGAAAGAGGTGTTCAGAAAAAAAAATCACACTGCAAACAAAACGAATAATGGTTTGATCTGGACTGAGACCTCTTTTGGTCTGACTAAGTTTTGGTCTGCTGTTCTGTTCTGTCGTCTGAGGCTTGGACCAAACAACGAAGGAGTGAAAGCAGCCTTGACCATCTTTTGAATCAGTTCAGCATATGCATCTATTTCCTACTTTGTACTTCTCTTTTCAGACAATGCTCTCCCTGGCCACGCTGGAGGAGGAGGGCACTGCAGGGGAGGGACGGAGGGAGATGGCAGAGACCCTGCTGTCGGCCTTGACGGACAGACACCAGCAAAGACAGACATGGAGAGACAGGTAACACAGTGTAACACCAACTCTGGCAACTTAGTTCCCTCGTATTGGACGTGAAAAATAACTCTCACATGACAGATGTGATTGAGAGGTAAAGTAAGACCCTGAAACACGGGCACTGTCACATTAACAAAATGTAAACATCATCATAGAAATCAAGTTATTCTACATAATATGTAAATTCCTATATAGTATTTTGCTTTACATTGTCATATATTCATATATTTTGCTTTGGGCTGCTCAGAAAATAGTGTTAACTTGTACTTTGTCTACTTTTGTTACCATGATTTGCACAAAGCAATATAATAAATGCTTTATAGAAAATACAGAAATGTTTTGTTATATCTGGTCTATAATATATAAAGTGTAGTTTTTACATGCACCATTAAATATATATATATAGGTTAAATAATCAAATATTACATTACATTTCAAATAGTTCCATAAATTGTTGAAACTGAAACTAAACAATGTCTTCACAACAGTCTCAGAATAAATAACATAGGCAAGATCATAATAATGTTCAGCAATAAACACATTGCTAATCAATTTGACTCAGATTTTACTCAAGTGAAATTTGATTAACTTTAATGATTTCATAGGGGTGAATGGTCAAAGCCTACAACGTGAATAGATTACACAGACTTCAATAACCATTAAAAAAACAGAAGCCAATTTTGTATTAATAGCCTCTTACCAATTAAGAAAAATGGGACACAACCAAACTTTGATGCATACATGCTGTTTGGTTTGACCTAACAGGACATGTAACAGGCAAGAGTAGTTGTTCATTGTACTCTGTAGCACCAGAGTTATTGTGTATTGTGTCTGCTCATGTACAAGTTTTACTAAACCTGTGGGGACTGATCCAGCTGTGATCACATGAAGGAACAAACTAATCGGGAATCGCTACGTTAGTCCCACTTTCATTCACCGTGCTTCAACAGTGATTCCCTCTGAAGAGCAGATGTGAATTCCACAGATACGCAGTGGTGTGGTCGCTGTTTGTTTGTGGTCCTTGGGCCTGGCAGCTATCACAGCTATCACAACGACACGTGTGTCTTGGATAAGCCCAGTCACTTCCTTCCTTCCAGATAAGGGCAGAGGGTGCAGGGATTAGAACACTGACCGTTCATTCCGATAAGGAAAGGCCTCACACACGCACACTCACACACACAACAGCATGTTATTTTAGCTGTTCATTCTCTCAGACACTCCCCCTCTCAGCACTAGCCAGCACACACACACAAATACCGACATTTGAACACTCGACTTGCATATGTTTTACTGCCTATTGTCTCAATCGACAGATTTGACCTCAGTGTCGCACACACACACACAAACACACTCACAAACATCATCCAGAGCCAAGAGAAAGCAAAACTGCCAAAGGCCAAATCCGTAGACCAGATATTCCTGACAGCCCCATCTTTTCTTTTGAAAGGCGTGTGAACTTCCTGCCGTGTTGTTGCCCTCATCTTTCCGTGGCGCCCCTCTGTTTGGAGTTGTTCCCTCTAGTTGACCCTTAGCTATACCCCATCCAGATGAGCCTTGTAAACAGGCTGTTTCCACACACCTTGCCTTGCTGCGTTGACGCCCACCGCCTCACAACTCTGATGTAGGGCCTGCACTGATAGTGCATTCCAGCTGCAGGTGCTGAAAGCTAGAAACCATCTCACCGCAAACGCCCCTCCCCAACCCGAACATCAGCGCTGTCCCCTCGCCATCTTCCACACCACCACCCACAAAGCAACGTTACCACCTACTCACCATGTCTCCCTCTTTCACAGACCAGGACAGGAAACGATCAGTGGTCGTCGACATGGGGCAGACAGACGCAGTCTATCAGCAGTGAAAGACTGATTAGATTAGTTTGGGTTGAGGGCAAGCATCCCACACAATACGTTTGAACTCCAGCTGCTCCTGATAGCTCCTCTCACATTTACACACATATAGTGTGTGTAAAGGGCTACACACATTAAATGTCTACCCCCAAACCCCCCCACTGCTGCCCCCACTTACGAAAAAAGCCAGGGGTCAGCCCTTCAAGTGGCTGTCAACAGATAGCATTTACACAAAACCAAACACATGGCTCGATGCAATGTTAAGTGGGACGAACTGGTAGTGGTTAGAGAATTGTGTGTGATGAAAAGAGATTCTTCGTGGTGAAAGAAAAAGTTTGCATTCATGCACCCTACTCAGAGCCAATGTCATTGTTTTGAATTAAAGATATAGTAGATACAGTATATTACAGAATCAGACACACAGAGGGGTAATTTATTCCATTAAAGTCAGATGCACTGAAAGGTTTGTTTATTTTCAATAAAACCCACGCTAGAATAGGACTTCTGAAATTAATCTGCTGATTCATTTAGCTGATTTTCTTTTTTCCATTGGGCGTCCTAATTAGGTTTCCACACTATATGCAACAGGCAAGCTTTTATCATAATACTGCCTTTTGTTTCCATGGTTCCCATTCAGCACATAATGCTTGCAAAAGGATAGAAAGAAGCAAAAAAAGGATGATTGATGACTCTTGCGAGAGGCGCATAAACATAAACAACCAGCATTGATTGATTAAGTTTCTTGCTGACTTTTGTTTCTTAAACACCAGTTAAAGCAGCATTCTCTGCACTGGAACATGCGCCTGCTAGCTGCCACTTTCTGCCTCTGGGCATTTTTTTTGTTTAGCACTATCAAGAAGGAAAGAAAGAGGAATTGGACCCGGTGACCAGTGGTTCTTCACAAGTGACTTATAGGCACTCAGAGTGAGTGATGCTGCAGTTTCCCCCGCTAGCAGACGCAGTCCATTCATTCACTCTGAGCCAACAAAGTTATGAGGGCTTTTTTATTCTTATGAGCTTTTCTGGTAACTGGGTTTTCCTGATGCACATGGTGAGTTCTTTGATAGATGCTGCCCTTCCGTGTCCCTTTGGTAAATGCCCCATGAGTATGCTGGAAAAAGATGGATTATTATGTGTGTGGGTGACTCTACCTTAGTGGAGAGAGTTGAGTATATGCCACACAGGAAGTGCAGATTGAAAGCAAGGCGCGGCCAGGGAGCAGGTTTATTAGGGTAGGAAATGACACATCCTGGTGCCACCAGAATAATAGATTCAAAACACTTGTTACTGGAATTGTAAGATTTTGAAAAATGCATAGATTTATATCTGCACAATTTGGGGTAAAGAAAATGTGATTGTTCGACAAACACTGGAAGCACACAGAAAAGCCAACATTTATTTATATTTGTTATGCTACTTTGAATCTGTATGCTAGCAGTACTGGCTACTGTTGAACCTCCTGGATGATGTGACCTCATGCTCACCTTCGAGAGCCTAGAGGTCACTGCCCTGAGCAACAGAAAAAAACAAAATAACAAAATATAGCTTTGTCACAGCCGGCGAGCAAACTCTGAAGGGAACAGCTGTGAGTTTTGTACTGACCATGCAAACTGCTGTAGGCTTTGTAAGGTCATTATATGATAATGAAAATCATTACAGAATTACATGGGGGTTTAGGACATGAGAGCAGCGGGGAGGGGAGGGGAGGGCCACATTGGGTTTGATAAATGGACTGTGAAGGTGCCCATCTGGCCCTCTCTGTGGCTTTTTCTTCCTGCTCTTTTATCCACTCCTGTCCTTTACTACCCCTCTTTCATTCCCCTCCTCTGTTCTCCAGCGAGCCAGTGTAAAAAGCAAACCGGCCCATAGTGAAAGATTAACAGAGTGCAAACCTAGCCCACCTCTTCGGAGGAGAAAAGGAGGAACAGGCGGAGGTGTTTATGACCCAAAGCAGGGTTTGTGCCTGACTTGGCAAACCCTGTCCTCCCATTTCTGTGAGGGTCGGTAGAAGAGAAGGCAGCCATTGACCTTTGGCATCAGAAACATTGGGACAGCTCAGTATGTATTGATTTAGCTGTAGTTTGCAGCCAACTAGGTGTACATTGTTTGATTGGCTTTGGTGCTAAGACATAACAGGTTTTAGAACAGTGGAAAAAAGATTGTTACTGAAAATAGCTAAACAAGGGAGAGTCAGCAAATTCTAGTGGCTGTGTCGTGATGTTGGTCTGTATAACCTAAGAAAAGCCTTTTTCTCCCTCTTGGTAATGATGGAAACTTGTAAAGTTTGGTGTATTTTTGTATTTGCTACAAAAAATAGCCTCCAAGTACTATTAACACTTGTTCTTATTTTGTTTTTGTTTTATTTTAAGAACTGAATTCAAAACTGTTTTTAAATGGTAGCACTTAGAATCTTTTTTTAATTAAATGGAAGGCAACTGTCCAGGGAATCCATTCCCTTTGAAAATCCAAGTAGTTGACCGACACTGACTAGCTCTGGTGTCACTATAATAGCTGTACACTCTGAATCTGTGGCGTAGTACATCTGTTGCCTGTGTTTATTACTTTTCTTCGACTTGTTGAGAGTGAGTGAGGTCTTTATCCCGACACAAAGGCGACATCAGCTGACATGGCAAGCCGAGCCAAAGGACAGAGAAGGAGGTCCACGCGTACGCAGCTGCACTCATCACTCAGCTGTCCATCTTGACCCGTGACCCTGTTGGGCCGTCTCCCAGCCTCCATCAGCTTTATGTTTCCTGCCATTGTCATCCTCTCTTGTCCTCACCTGGACAGAGCATTGATACACAAAAGGTCCAGTCTGTCATCAAAACCAAAGGGTCATCGGGGGCCAGCAGGGGCCATAGAGCTGAGGTTGAAGCTGTGCCCAGCCAGGGATGACCCCGCCAGTGTTGTCAGCTACCAGTTGCACCCTGTGGAGACACATAGTGACACATTAAAAGGAGGAGAGAGACCTTCGTTGGCTGGCACTTCATTCCAGGAGTGGTGACACTTCTTTTGTGTTGTCCCCGACAGACCCAACCCTAATTCGTGCACTGGGGTGGAGCAGGGAGTTGGGACACAATGGAGGTCCCCTGTCCCAGATGGGAGTTGGAAAGATTGTCTGTGTCGTGTCCACAATTAAGATGGACAGTGCACAGCCTTGTCTCATGTGGTCAATGAGCTGCTTGAAGTGGGTCAAAAGGGAGACACCATAATGCATAGATTGCTATCATGCACAAGACAAGTCAAACTCTTACACTTAAGAATATGCAGGGCGCAGGTTCCCACTGAGCTCTAAGCTGTCATCTTTTCAGCTGCCATTGCACAATAGAGCGAAGCGCAGGCTGCAGTTTTCTGTCGTATAGTCAGAGATAAAATGTATTGCGTAAAACAGGTATTTTTTTCTCTGTGTCTGAACTGGGGTTGCAAAATTCCGGGAATATTCAAAGTTGGAAACTTTCCACCGGAATTAATGGGAATTAACGGGAATATACGGGAATATACGGGAATATACGAGAATATACGGGAATTAACGGGAATTAACGTGAATAAACTGGAAATGTTGTGGGTAATTTATACTAACTGTATTTACCTTGTCATATAGAGACATAAATATAAACATTTTGTTTTGTCATAGGCTGATTTGAGCCCTGAGGAAACTTTGGGCACTTGACTATACACCTCTGCATCGTTGTGTCATTCTTAACATAGGTCTTTGCACAGTATTTGCAAATGTATACAGCCTTTCCTTCTACATTGGATGGGGTAAAATGTCTCCTCACATGAGATGGTGCACGTGGCATTGTTCTGTAGAATAAGATGAGAAAAAAGTTTGTAAAAAAACACTAATGCAATGCCAGAGATATTAATAGTTAGACAAACAATTGTAATCGTCTGTAAAAATACTTTACAATTGATGGATAAATGAATGGAAATAGGCTAGATGAACAGATGAACAATCCTCATTCAGCATGCTAATATATTTTCCCCAGTAATATCATCGAAACTTACCTGACTAGTCCTGCACACTACAGCAGGCCTCAATAGCCCTGCTGTAGTGTGAAGGATGCTGGGAATTATCTGTGCATGTGATGGAAGAATGCACAGTGGAGGGTTGAAATTCAACCTGCATTCCATACATCTTTAAAATAGAGTTTTGAATGATGTTTTTATTGCTCAGCGTTTAATTTGCGTTTTTTTTTTTTTTTTTTCAAAATTCCCGAGCTTAACTTCCCATGGAAAGTTTCCGGAAATTTACCGGAAACTTTCCGCCCCTTTGCAACCCTAGTCCGAACCTGACATGAGCCCATTGTTTTGCACATTACTTGCAAATGCAGAGTAGACAATAGCTAGTAGACAGCCCAGTTAACGTGACCGAACCTGTCCCAAGCCCGACTTTTTCGTAGATTAGCGGCACGTGCAGAATCCCAAATATTATTTCAAAACTTTTGTAGGACCTGTTGGTTCCTGATGGTTCAGGTTGTGTATCCACACTTCATTGCAAGTAAATGGGGGGGCAATATTTTGGTTGGCAGTTTGTGATTCCATGTGCCTCATGTGGATGGGTTTGGGAAAACAGGGTTTGAGGGGTACAAGCTAAGAGAAGGTAGCAAGAAGCTGTTTCTGAATAGTTTTAATTAGTAAAGGAGGCTGGCATTGTACACCGATGTTCAGGTTGGTGGCCGGTCAGTCCGGGCACGTTGTCAACCAGGCCTGTGTGATGTAGGTTCCAACTCGAGGTGACAGGTTAATCAGATCTCCCACACAGCAGCCCAACATTTGTCTCTACATCATTCCCACAACAGCAGCCCTGTTTTGCAAGCACAACAGGCAGGGCTTGCTCAGTCTGTTTTCCTTGGCATCAGTTGGCAGCCAGAAGTTTTTGCTGGCTGCGCCCTTGTTTCCCTTTACCTCAGGGGTTTGTTTGCTCTGATGGTGGGCAAACACCTGTGTGTGGTGGGCGGAACTCTCATCCCACAACCATGTTCTCCCTCTCTGTTGTATGCGTGTCTTTTTCCTCGTACCACCTACTTCTGGCGTCATCGGCATCACTGTGTTTACTAGGTTCAGGGCACGGGAGGAGAAAACAAATAAGGACATGTCATCTGTCTCTTTCATCGCCGGCCAGCCTGTAATTAGCGCAAGCGCAGTGGTTAGCCCGGGACGATGTCGTCTAATTTGTCTGTCTTTATCTAAAACATGTCTGTGTGGTCCCTGAGAACGGTTACATGCGTGCAGCGAGATCGCCTGTGGCCTGAGTGTTTGTGAGGTGTATGTTTGAGTGTGCTTGATTGTAAATTATGAATTCTTCTCTCATGCACCCACCCCTGTTTAGCAATCACTCAGTTATGCATGACATGTCCTGACCTCAGCAGAACCTCACAGCTGCTGTTGCCGTAGTAATCGGCCTCCCATCCTAGTTAGCTCCCCTGCTGGAGAGCACATCGGAGCGCGTCTCATTCTTGCAGGATTAGGCTGAGAACAAGATGACGGATGATGCTATTTCGTAACCGTCTACTTACTGTTCAAACAGCTTTTACCTGTGTAAATATGCACTTACCTTTATCTTGCCTGGCAAGTCAGTAATTAGCTGTGGAGGAACATGCTTACTCTCGTTCTGTGGTTCGTCGTTGGAATGGAAGTCTCTCAACTGGCAGGGATCTGCGTCACACTCCCTTTGTTTAATTTCTCTGCATAGTCACACCTGCATTAAATTGCTCACAGATTTGAATGGAAACAGTCATTTCATAATTATTCATTTCACCGTAAGAGTTTGGCAACAGAGTGTGGCACGGAGAGGCAGAAAGAGAGAGTTAGAAATGTCATTAAAAGTCCCACAGAGGTTTAAAGGCACTTGTTGCAGAGACAGTTGCCCATTAAACGCTGCCTTTTTTAATATGGAAACAAGATTTGCGTTTGGAAAAGACAATGTGGTGAGGAGAGAGGAGGGAGGGAATGGGTTTGGGCCTGTTTTACTGGTAGTCAGGAAAACCAGTGCATTTTTTCTGGTCAAACCCAACTTCCCAGAGAGCTGATAGAGCATGATTGGGTGAGGATGTGTGGCAGGCATGAGAAACTAACAGTGAGAACATGGCGTTATGGGGTGATGGAGGTTGTGCACACTTGGCTGGTGCTCCTGTTTGTCCTGGGGCAGTTCTCCTTAAAACCTCAGGTTAAAACTGTAATAACTCAGGATTGTGTGTGGTAAGTGAGCTAATGAGCAAAGCAATGAATTATGGCTTCAGTAAACATGCAGACAATTTGCATATCACATGCTTGCAAAGAGTCACACTGTGTTTTGTGTGTGTCTTGTTGAAGGCACTCGTTTGGACGTTAAACTTAAATGTGCTGGGCTCCAGGACGGTTACTTTGCTTTTGTTTTGGTGCTGAATGTATGTTGCGTTTAAACACACACACATGCCTTTTTTACATGCATGCACAACACATGCTTCATCCTTTCCCTTTTTCTCCCAGCTACCACAACCACTCCATCTGGGCAAGGCCCCCTCCGCCTCCTCCTTTCCCACCCCACATACACACATCTTTCTCCCCTCCTCCGTTAATTATAACCAACACCGCTGGAACACTTCATTTCATAGCTAGCATATTGTCTCTTCAAGGCTGGCAGGCAGGTCATAAATTATCCTGAAGGTGAGGAGGGAAGTTGGAGGAGATAGTTATGAAAATTTCATCTGTCTGCCGTAGTGGCCGCAGCTGCTCCTGTCACCAGCCGTGTGCTGGAGGAATTACACCGGGTCAGTGTGTGTCTGTGTGTGTGGTAGTGTGTGTGTATTCTTCAGTCCGCGCATATGCGTCAGTACATAAACGCATGTGAACATTTGCAGTGCGCGTGTAAATACATGCACGTCTTTGTGTATGTGTCCGTGTGTGTGTGTGTGTCCCTAGGCCAATGTGTACAGCGAGTTGGCCAGGTAAGAACTGCCTGTCAGAACGGGGAACATCTCTGGCGTCCCTGTCACCCCAGGGCCCCCGGCTCTGCCCCGAAGCAGGGAGATGGGGCGGGGGGGACAAGCTCGCAGGGCGGTCCCCAAGCTGTCTCTGTTCATTACCGCTACAGAGACGGGACGTGGCCGGCAGGTGGCCAGACCTTTGGTCCTTACCCACTGTGCTCATCTGCTGCTCTGCTCCGTGTGTGTGTGTGTGTAGGTGAGTGGGTGTGCAAGTGAGCTCGAGAATGAAAAAGAGTCTGAGGAGACCCATAACTTATGTATTTGAGTAGGGAAGCGCATATTTTACGTTTGACCTATGATTGTGACAGATTATTGCATCGAAGCGTTGTGCCTGCTCATGCACATCTTTCAGTGACTATGCGTACACAGCTGCAGATGTACAAAAATTCGGCATTTGGAGAAACCGGAGTGCTGCCGTGGCACTTTGCTGACAGAGCGTGGAGCCGCTCCGTTCGACAGACAATTAGTAAGAAACGAAAAACACAGTTGCCCCCCCCTCCATCGTCCCCATATGTCAATCTTCAGTCTCCTGCAAAAATTCTATTAGGGCCAAAGTCCATAGCTGTTAATTACAATTCTAACTAGCTTGCCTCCTGACGAATGGATGGCTTCAGCAGCGATGTAGGATAAAAGGGATATCAGTGATTTCACTTCCCCGTACAAAGACTGCCTCTGAAATGGGTCATCAATCCCACAGTGATAAATGTCTGGTGGAGTAATGACTCTCTTATCGGCGCCGGATTACTGCAGATATTTGTAATTAGTGTAGCCACACAAGTCCCGACAGATGTTTTTGAGGCGGCACAATATCAAAGCCTCGGTTTAGTGTTGAGTTGAACTTTCTGAAGAGAATAGGGATAGTTAGAGCTATTGTACTGTGGCAGATATAGGTGAATCGGAGGAACCGAGTCACAGATTTGTCAGTGGGAACGTCTTAATATACTATGCTGCACACCTACATACAGTGGAGACTAATGTATGGAGCCATGTCTACACACAGGCACACAAACACACACACACACACAGCCTACAATAACACACACTTGAGCTCATGGCCTAGTAGCTAAACACACAGCCTGAGGTCCATCCTTCAGATATTGAGCTCAGTGGTCACATGACTTTGAGAGCCAGGGGGCTCCTTCCTCTCCTCCTCTTCCTCCTCCTCCTCCAGCCCTAAAGGTAGCCAATGCTACGCCAGGGGGAGTGAACGATTCACTTTTAACTTCCATTTCTCCTGTTTTGGGTCGAGATACACTCGCCGCCCTGAAGTTTTTTTCCCCTTTTTATTTTTTTTCCGTCTTTCACCTCTTCCAGCTCTCATGAAATCACAATGTGATGTATTCAGCCTGAGGTGTAGCCCTATTCACAATGCAGACTGACACTACCAAGCCCTGCTCCCCTCTGTTTTCACAATGCATCTGTACAGACGGACTGCTGACAAGTCTTTACCACTAATACAATTGTCCTGACTGCAGTCACTTTTCAAATACACTTACAAAAAGCACAGCTGTGTTTTACTCATGTCTCTCTTTCTATAAATATGTGTATATATAAATTCATAGGTACCAACAAACCCTTTGTCTCCATGCTCTATTGTGTTGCCAAAATATACACTCGCCATCCAACCGCCCCACACACCCACCAGCCCTATACACATACCCACCTCCTGCCCACCACTGACAGACGTGTAAACAGATGCAGCCAGAGCTGGTAATGGCAGGTGATTATAAGTGGCACACGTGCCAAACTAATTAAACCCCTGGGTTGACAGCAGCATTTGGTAGCACTGGCATTCTGGCATGCTGGCATTAGAATAATTGTAGCAGCAGCACATTTCACCTGCGAGACTGCAGCTAACAACGTAATTTATTTTACAGCAGGCTGCACCGGATGTTGCTACAGAGGCTCGAGTTAGCTGGCTTTACGCTTGACATGTATGGCAACCTCGGTGTAAAGGGACGGCCCTCCTGTTCCAGCTGCACTTTGCTGGACAGTCTTTTGCTGGAGGTTATTCTATGTATTGTATAGATATATTCAGTAAGTTTTTTTTTTATCATGTCAAATTCTAATTCAATATTTTTAGAAGAAGTAGATGTCTAAATGTTAAACTCATAAATATGGATGCAAGTTCATCTACTGAACTGTGAATCTGTGAACACACATAATAGGAACATAGAAATTGGACCTGGCTAGAGAAGGTCCTCAACTCACCAGAGGGCAGCTGGTTCAATCCCCGGCTCCTCCAGGCTGTATTCCAAAGTGTCCTTGGACAAGATTGCTACCATTTACAATATATAGAAATACTGTAATAAATACTATACTATCACATTCTGTTAACATCTGTATGTGCAATATAAGAATAGTTAAGACAAGCTGTAGAAAAAGAAATTGAGAGTAAAATAGTGTTTTTAGAAATCATCAGACATGTGTCCCCAGTTAGGACACACTGCACTCGGCAGGCAGGAGGAAGACAAGGGCAGGAGGACTCTCAGTCCGTTCAGTTCTCAGGTCATCGCTCCTCCAGCTGGAGGGCTGCATCTCCGAGTCCACCCCCCAGAGGTCACAGCAGTGCCAGGAGGCCAGAAACTGCACCAGGAGGCCCACCTGCACACATCCTGTGCGTCTCCACACGCACACACCCACACACACAGCTTACTCATCCACGCACTAACACCTGGTCGGTTGAGAAAGATTTCTGACATACCGGTATGTTCTGTGGAAGTTAGTCCTGCCTGTAACCGACTTGACTGATTCATGTGCCTTGTGCTATGCAGCAGGTGTGGCCGGGCCAGGTGCACTCCGAGCCGCATCACAAGGTGTGTGCACTCAAGCCGAGAGGTAAATCTGATACAGTATCTGTTAGAGTAGGAGTCAGTGGGGTTATGTAAGGTATGTAAGGTCATCGCATGTACAGTTGAGATTTATGGGCTGAAGCGTTGCAGATCATGTGCCTTCCTGTCATTTCCAAGACCTGAGACAACTATTCTCTTCTATTTCCTTGCTGTAAATCACAGTGGTGACAAATAGGGTGTATTCAGGTCCCACACGCTTTCCCCATAGGCAGCAGTGTCTAGTCCACTTGCACATAATTGCTTCCTTGCTTTACTGCATATATATCACTTGCTGAAACATCACTTAACACTTTTCAGGTTTTATTGCCCATGCACAGACTGTGTTCACTCTTGATAGCTACTATATTAAGCCGGTTGTAGAAGAAGTGAAAAATCTGCTCTTTGAAGGCACAAGTAAGTGGCCGATGGCAGCTGATAACCGGGGCTTAGTGAATCCTCATTATGTGCTGTAGCAAGCTGATTAAAACATCTGATTTGTTCCCTGTGTGTGTGCCGTGCGTGTGCAGGAGTGCGTGTGCATGTGCTTGTGTGAAAGCGAAAGGCCTTTCGGCTGCTGCGGTGTGTTATCTGTTTTTTTCAACCTTGTCATACTAATTACAGTCCATATTTACTTACATTCTCTTTTTGTTTTCTGCCCTCGATAGGCATCTGTGAGTGCCTCAGCCTCAGCTCTTCTCATTAACAGGCTGATGATGCGTGATAGGTCTATCAAGTGGTGATACAGGGAGCTTTTCCAAAAAAAAGAGGTCATGATACAAATGTTGTCAGCTTTTTGCAACCACAAAGAATTATGTTCTTGTTATCAGTGAGGCTGTGATTGCAATTTTGCCAGTGAGAGTTGGGGAAAATACTCACATCGAAACCAAATGAGATAAAAAAGCATCATCACTAGCTTGTGTCAGACCCTGATTAAATTGTATTATTGCCCCCGTGATAAAACAAGTGACTGGTTCCCAACTTGGGACAGATGGATGTGAGATGATTAATAAGATAGAAAAGAAGAAGAAGAAAACAACATAGAAAATGTTTTTTTTTTGTTCCCTACAAATCTTGGTAGCTTTTGTCTTTGGGTATTTATTGTCACTGAATTATAAATAATGAATCTGACAGGTAAACTGAAAAAAGAATGTATTACCTACTATATTGGTATCACATAAATTAATTTAGTTATTTCATATTAAAGTTTGCAAATGTATTACTACAACTTGTTTACTGTTGAGCAAACATTTGTATGTTTACTGTTGAAGTCGTTTTTTTTTTTGAGTTGGTCCAACCGTTTACTTTTTTCTTGTTACCAGTTTACGTTGGTGACCTATGTCAGGTTACTGAGTATGTTCACTGCACGGGACACTCACCACGCCACCAGAGAAAAGACAAATCACTCTGACCACACCCTAACTGTCACTGGCTTTTTGGAGACGCAGTTTCTGATTAACCAAACCCCTTTTAGTTAACTAAACTGGTCACAGCACGATCAACAACCCTGTTATGCAAGTCTAGCTGTGTTAGAGAGACACAGACAAAATTACAATGGACTTTGTAAATGGTTAAACCGAAACAGGAAGCTGTGTGAGGATACATGGTGGGGTGAGCTGGGTAAATTACCGACAGCAGCAGAGTATTATATGGCGGAGGTGAAGGGTGGTGTGGTTTTTGGAGGGGGGGTTGTGTGAATGGTTTTATATGAGTGTGAGTGACTGATTCCCAGACACAGAGCACAGTGCATCCTGAATGGGTAAATGGCATTTATTCAGCTGGTTAGTCTGGGAAAACATATGGTGCCATTTGGAGGCCCAGGCTGGTGCACGCTGTTCTCCTGTAATTAGACTGGCCCAG
The DNA here is from genome assembly GCF_963576545.1 of Limanda limanda. NCBI lineage: Eukaryota > Metazoa > Chordata > Actinopteri > Pleuronectiformes > Pleuronectidae > Limanda > Limanda limanda. Next base: position 13,788,250 of record NC_083638.1, read on the forward strand.
CAGAGCGGCTACATGACTGGCTCATGATAACCACCCTACTGTACCCTACAGTGCCGCTGCCACCCAGCCCTGGCTGCAGTCACAGGACCAGCACACCACATTACACATCCTGTTAACACACTGTTCAACACCAGTGAACACCGGTGACACCACAGCTTTGGCAGCTGCACGTGTCATGCACAGAGGGCCAGATTTACTGTACGTATGTGATGGCACAGACAAAATTATGCCCTTCACCTTTAATTCTCTTCATTTGGTTCATAACCCTTTGAGCTACTCTTGTCCAGGATGTAACCAATGTCTTGCCCATTGTGTGCTAGAATAAACTTTATATATTCTCAACAAATTGATCTAAAATGTACGCGTTCGTGTTCAAAATGGGTCTTTCCAGTATCACATGCTCACCCATAGACTGGCACTGGCGGATTTTAAGATGGTAATTACCTTTCTTTTTTTCTTTCTTTTTTTATTGTCTCTGCTCTCATCTTTTTTTCTTCTTTTAATCACTTCCCACCCTCCCTTCATCAGGATCAGGGGAGCAGATTGTGGGTTGAAGGCGTGGGCTGTGTTGGCAGGGCTGTGGGGGTGTCAGATGGGCTTTTGTCCCGTCAGGGGGGAACAGGCTGGCAACCCGGCGGGAAGGCCCTGTTGAAGATCCACTGCTGGGAATCAGACTGAGCCAGTGCCTGGCCCAAACTAGGCACATACATACACACACACACACACACACACAGACATCGGGTGGGTTTGTAAGGAAAGTGGTGGGGGTGTCCAAACCTGGGATAAAGACATTTCCTGCCTCATTTATAAAATCTGACACCACCAGTCTGCCCTCTCCTCCTCCCTCATCAACATCCCTTCACCAAGATCACACACACATGCTGGTGTGTGTGGACATACAGCGGAAATCCAAGCTGCTGTCTCGGGTCTTAAGCTGCATTTCCTCTAATGACCACTTCATGATGGGTTTGAATTAAAATTTTTCACATGAATATCTTATAGTTTATTTACCCCATCCGATCGTGATTCCACTAATCATTGTTCTAGTGAAGAGATAACCATGATAAAAGAGTAATATTTTCCAGGACATGGTTGGTCCACTAATTTATGTGGCTTTAGTAAAAGTGAGACTCCAGCTTCATATTGTCCCTTCAGGACCCCTGAGAGACCTTTGTGCAGTTTCTGCTTCTATTCTTCCACATCAGTGTGTAAATCCTGACACATAATTTAAATACCTCTGTGGGGTTGGAGGACAGTTACGAGCATTGTCGCATTTCTCTACACATACATGCACCTACAGTCATATGTACAGCCAACACCCCCTCCACACGCACACATGCACTTACATACTGTACTACATACTGTCTGTGTCCAGGAGGAGCTGTCTGCGTGGCATGCTACTCTCTTGTTGTCTGTTTAGCCGAGTCCAGCATGTGAGAGCGCTGACAAATTTGCATATGCCGCCATGTATATTTCAGCAGCGTTTAAGACACACATCACCGGCAGTGAATTATGCATGTGGCTGGTACAGTGGAGGTGCTTGTTTTATGCACTCGTGAAGGGAAATTGAACTGTGTTTTCTTCTGCTCGTGACACTCAAGGCCCAAGGCCCATTAAAGTACACAGAGCAGGCATCTCTTAAATGGCCTGGTGGTGAACATCGTATTCCCCTCTAACAAAGGCAGCTTGGCATCGGGAAAGGAGTCCGACAGGCTCTGACGGCTAGGTAATAGGATTCCCACCTCTCCAAAGGGACTGACTGAGGTGCTGTTGTAGTATCCTTGTAGACCGCGCTGTCTTTTCATATGTGAATGTGCATATGTGTTTGTTAAATGCGCTGCCGTGGAAGTGATGAGTGACTGAATAATTCAAAACTGGCATGTCTCACAAAATGATGCAAACCCGTGCATGGATTGTCAGTGGGAGGAATAGAGTGTTGCAGTAAACACAGCCTAAAAGGCTCTTATGCATTATAGACAAGCCTTTTGAAACTGTTTTCTCATATGCAAATGGAACACATACAGCTGCAAAGGCTTAATATGAATCTCTTCTATTCATTGCAAATCCAAATGAGGCACAGGACTGTTTATGCAACCGCTAGAGGAGGATGGAGGAGTGTTGGTCGAATCACATGGAAGATACAATGAAAGACACAATTGTGCTGCTATCAGTGTTTACTTTAAAGAGTGAGCAGTTAGAGCTGTGGCTTAGCCGGCACCCAGCACTTGTGTTCTCATAAGCCTCTTCTGGGCTGAGAGAATAGACTGCAGAGGATGAGCATCATTAGATATGTCATTTAAGACACCTCTGCTCTCCCACCGCTCTATATTTATCCACTTGCAGGTCTCTAACAGGCCCTCAGGTCAACACACTGTGTCCCTACCTGGCAGCCTGGCAGCGGAAGGGACATATGTAGTGGATAGAGACAATATGAAGCCACCTGCTAGTCACCCTGCCCTCGCCTCTCCTCTCCCCTCAGCTCCTCTTCTGCTACTCTTCTCTTCATCTCACCTTGCCACCGGATGCATTTGTGACAATTCATATATCCATACTATAGCCCGTTTGTTTAACTTGGCTTAGCACCAGTGAATCTGCTATTTATAGAGTTCGTTTTTGCCACCTCTGCTTGGTAAATGATGATAAGCCTTGCCTGTAATAAACAATCTCGTAAACAGCTCTGCAGCTCAGCCCTTGATGGCCTTAGGGGCTTGTAAGAGCTTTATAACACATTTATTACCCCTTTAATGGCCTAGAAGCTGTGAGCCATAACATAAGCTAACACTAATTTAATTTCCTGACATATATTGGCTTTATGTTATCTTTAGGTTTTTACTTATTTTTGCCAACTTGATTGATTCCATGCCTAGTCCTATTTAGGGGCCTGCTTAATGCATTGTGACACCAAAGAGAACTACTGTATATTCAGCACTTGCCTCAATTATTTTGCCACTTGGTATTCAGCTTCTGCCGAGAGAAGAAGAGAAACCATTACTTTGTTAGCCAAAAGCACACATCCACTCAGAGCAGACGAAAGGGCCAGCATGGGGAATAGAGATATTTGATGTTGAATCTCCCCCTATTTACAGTAGGATGCCTGAATAAACGTGTTCAGAAGCTGAAAAGCAGCATTATGACCCATAACCCCGAGGTATTTGAAATGGAACAGCAGATCTTACTTTGAAAAAGAATATGCGATGTGCTCTGGGCTCACTGTTTATACCTTGATGTGATTTGGACTGAAATGTAAAAAAAAAACTGTTTATCTGTTCTTTCCCTTTTGTCCATGGCTGAAAATTGCAGAGCTTTGAACAGGAAGGCTTTTCAGATCCACTGCACCGTTGGCAATGGCTGGAAAAAAGCAATATGCTCTTTTGTTTGAGTGTCAAAGATCGTAGAAAATTATTCAACAAGTGTAATTATACAAGTTTTTATAATAAATACCTGCAGCATCAAGGTTTGTTTGTAAGTTTGAAACTAAAACTAGACAACAAATTTCCATTAAGTTTTGTGAAGGGGTGGGGCATGACCTAAGGAAGTTATCCAGAAGTGGATCCAGGAATTTACTTAACATTGCGAGATTCAACATTTTCATTGATGAAAAACATATGGCATTTTAAAAGGACTGATATTTATGAATGTGTGTTTTTAGTGCAGCTCCAAACAAAAATCCAGATCTAGTGAATTTAAATGTGGTATCATAAGGGGACGGTTAGGCCTTGGCAGAGGCACGCACTCGACTGAGTTCCACTCTATTTTTAGGTCTGTATCACTTTTTTGTGTCACCACTTTTCAGCGCTCAAACCCTATTTTAATAGTTTTGTCTTGCACAAGTGCCATTACACTCCAGATAACCATGGGATTGTGTTTGAAGGATCTGAAGGTAAGTGTGGATCTTTGTACAAGCTACAGAGTTTTCATCACACGAATTCTCCTTCTGCAGCATTTTCCCATTATGGTTTATTAAACTACCTCTGGGCCTTGAGTATCTACTTTTGGCTTCAGTGCTGCTTTCTCCAAATACCAATTTCAACCCTTCCTCATTTATTCTTTTGTCTGAAAAGAAGCAAGGTATCAATCTTTTATGTTTTGGGGGGAAAAAATCTGATGAGTGCAATTTGCCGGACCTCCTGCTCAACAGAGATTGTGGAGCTGGCACAGGGAGAGAAGCACGTAATTGCAGAGTAAATCAATACTGGGCTGGTAAATGTTGGGGGATCCCCTTTCAAAGAGCAGAGCTGAATTTGTATGCCTCATGTTTTTGATCTCTCACTGTACTTATTTCATTCCAGACGCAGTTGTTATCATAGTTGCTGTTGTTTGTATGTTATTTTAGCCTCTTTCCCAAGTAGCTATTTTGCAATTTGGACAAAAATACAATTAAAGAGCCATCTGTTTCCAATGGTCCTAACGCCAGACAGATGGGGTCCTTCTATTGAAACCATACCAGGACCCTGGCAGGTTAGAGGCTTCAGTAATGAACATGCTAAATATGCGACTAGGCGATTTCATCATAACAAGACATGTATGGGCTAGAATGAGTAAATATTATTTTTCATGAAGTTAAGCTGTCGCACTTTAGGCTTGGCAACAGTTCGGGAGAAATACAGGATTCGTGTTTTTAGGTATTTGCTTGCTGTGGTGTCAGTTTCTGCTGCATTTAGGATCCTCCTTATTCAAACCATGCTTATATATCCTTACACTAGTGCAGTTAGTTTTATTGTTGACAAGGAAAGATTTGTTCTGTACATGACCAAAATAAAATTGACTGGTATTCCATAGCGACTGTTAACAGGAAGACACAAGAGATGAAGTGTAAATGTGCATCTTGTCCCAATAAAGTTGTAACATATGAACTGCAGTTTATGAGCAAGGGTTCATGTTTTGCATGTTCCAATCATAACACTTCAGAGCACCATGAAGGCACTTGTCATTAGTATGAAAACACCCCATCCCTTATCGGGCCCCTAACCACCAAACCTGCCCATGTTGGTGTTTGGTGGGACACACAGTCCAGATTTTGGTTGGCGCTATTCAAAGCCACTTTAAATGCCACAAAATTTTACAGAGACCACTGCAACTTTTGAGGAGTCATGGGATTTGTCACATGCTTTTATTTTCAAATTCCTCACGTTAAGCTTCAAACCACTGAACCCTAGCTTGCCCAATTATGAATGTCAAAAAAAAAACAGAAAACACATCATACTGATCCTTTATGCAGGGCACATGTGAGTAAACAGCTTGGCCACAATCCTGTGTGCTGTTGGGTAGTCATCTCATTTCCTGTATGATCCTGTTCCTTTCTGGGTAGGAACAAAGACTGTTTGAGACATGATGGCTTCTGGATTGCTACTAAAACTATACACAATAAGTACAGGCTAGTCTGATGCATAATAATACCCCCTATAGACAACTCTCGTAAAGTGTGAAGGTTAGTTGTAAGACACATACTGCCCCAGTCTCTGTTCAGTATGTGGAAGACACTTAAGTGAGTGTGGATCAGGTTTTCTTGGGACTGAGACAGGGTCTGAGAGTGATTGATCACTCTGTGTTGAGCCTGACAGACTCGGCCTTCACTGGAGTACAAGCTCCCAAACAACACCCTTGTCTTTCAAGCATGTAAGCACAAACATTTCGAATGTAGTTCCTTTACAAACAGGCCTGAGGGCTGTGACCAAACCACTTCTAATATAGGAAAATTGAGCTGCTTTGAACTTTGGTGTTTTTGATAACTACTTGGTTCGCTTCCTGGAGGATAACTTGTGGGTTGGCTCCCAAGCTTTAATCCCTTTGAATACGTGCCAGGGAAAGATAGCTCACCACTCAATAGGCCCTTTACCTTCCTAATATCTCTACTGTCCTGGGCTTGAAAACACCAGTGCCCTGCAACTCTTAGTAGTTGAATTTGTGAGACCTCCTCAGACTCCTCCGCAGATAGTTGTTTTCAAAGTTTAGGCCAATAACCTCCTTCCTGTCTATGTCCTTTCCCTTGTCCCTCATCCTGGTTCAGGTCAATATGTCCTCTGTTCTTTTGCTCTGTTTATGCAAGTGTTTGTGATACGGTGCTGCACCTTTCTTCCCTCCCTTTCAGTGGCCGAGAGATGGTGAAGGCAGTGCCACAGCCTCCACAGATTAGTAGGGCTCAGAGAAGGAGCACAGTTGCTCGGGAAATTATGCTGAGAGTTGCGGGGTGCCAGATAAAGGATGAGGCTGGGGCCTTGGTTCCATACTGGTGGATCAACCCTGCAAAGCTGAAGCTAATTGTGGGGAGAATCCATGGTCTTAGCCCACCCAAGACTATCTATCAGATCAATGTGATCTGAATATTTAGTATGCAATGACTTCCTTGTTATGTTTGGTGCTTTAACAAAACTTTGTTTAGCTTTGTTAAGGATTTTCTACACAATAGCAGGTGATTCATTCGTTCTGTGTCAGCCACTGTTCTGCTTCAACAACCTCCGAAATCCGAGGCTTAAATTACACAAAGGTCTTTTTAGAATTATTGATTGACTATACAAAATTTTGCATGTTGTTTTTTAGTCACTGACACTCATAAACCCATCTCAGTCAAACCCCTCAGTTTGTATTTCTACTTATCCGAAGCTTCACTCCTCTGGATGAACAAAGTCTTTGTTCATCTGTTTGTGTTTCATACATATTTCAAATGTATGATGATCTGGGTCCAAAACCCAAACAATTGTTTTTTGTGCAGATATTTTTCTGCTCTTTTATGGGAAATTGACATAAACCTTGAAGCTTGAAAAGTAAATGAGTTTGTTTGGTAGGAGAAAAACCTCAGACTTCAAATAACTGGCTCATATTTACTGCATCGAGCTCCTGATGCCTGCTTTGATTGGCTCAGTGTTCCTCAAGAAGAGGCTTTTGTTATGTATTTCACTGCAGCTGCCCAAAGACAACCACTGGATTTAGATGCAGAAAACAAGACACTCTCTAAAATTGGCTGACCCTTCCCAGACTCTCTGCCCCCACCGCAGAGATATAAGGGCACTCTGACATACTTCTGAGGCATCTTTTGTTGTATCTCATGGGTAAATTCTGCCCAGTGTTATTCCCTGTGAACCCCCTCTACACACAGACACACACACACACACAAACATAGCCAAAACCAGTTGTTTTCGTTCACACACATCAAATATTGTATAATAAATACAGTTAAAGGACTGCAGATGGGACTGTATTTAGATGTGTGCTTGGATTTATAATCTGAGACAGTGGCTTAAAATAACAGAATATAATGGTTGTTTTCCTTACTATAATATTTCAAAGCTTTTTATTTATACTCTCTCAGTATACATACATCTTTAAAGTGACTTCTTGTTGTCAAAGAGACGAAAGTGTTGTATGAAAGGTGCTATACAAATAAAGATTTTTATTATTGTCATAATTATTATTAACTGTGCAGGAGAACATTCTGAGATTTGCTTAGTTTACAGTAAATGTAATTTGTATTATATTCAAGTTAACAATGGTATCTTGCCTTGGGTTGTGATTTCAATTACAGGAGGGATTTCCATGAATCTTAATGGAAGGGTACAGTATGGCAATTCGGTACGGATACAAGTAAAAATTCTTGTTCCTTGGTAAATTTGAATGACCGGGACTTTTGGGCCTTGGCGGAGGTATGGACTCTCCTGAATCTTATTCTAGTTTCAACTTCAGCATCCAGTCTAAAATAAATAGCAACGAAAGTCACTTAACATACCGCTGTGACTACGTATGTCCTAATCAAAGCTGAGAAATGATCCAGCCACCGACTGTGATTTGTTATCCAATGAGAATCTGTCAGTAGCCCAAGTAACCAAATCACGAGCCAGGTCAGTTACAGATGTAGTGATTTACTAGGTTAGATATCAGGCTTGGTTAATCAATAGCTTAGGAAGGAGAGTGAGTAGCCTACCTCCTGCTGGCTTCTCATTCAAGTCGACCAACTCAATCACCAACTAGATTAGTCGCCCACTATGATACATACACATACTTCTCTGGCCTCTCAGTAGTCTTCTTTGGCACTAATCCTGTGCCAGGCCTACTCCTGCCTAACTCCAAAGCAATGTCCTATGGCATCTGAATAATGTCAAGGGGTACAGTCATCCACCATGGCACGTAGCGGCATCCCTGCATGTATGTGTGAGTGCTCATTTGCGTACACGCCTGTGCAACACAAATATGTGCAATACTCAAGATGGGCTCCAATACTTCTCCAGCAGGGTATCTCCTAACTCCTATCTTTTTAATTATTTATTTCTCGAACAGTATATATATTTTGTTGGGGTTATTGGGGCATGAATAAGCGTGTGTCACGGCCTTTTCACAATCCCTTACGAGCAAATCCCACCCCCATCCCTGCATTGCCCCCAGCAGGCCCAGCTCAGAGTTCTTCTGATAGCCATGAAGGGATTTGGGCTGGATGGGCAGACCCTGACTGGGCTGATTGCTTTGAATGGCACTGGCTAAAGCTGCCTTTCAAAGCAGGGGCGTTGATGAGCGTCTTCTCAGAAGAGCCTGTGTAGTCACTGCCTCTGGGAGGGACCCTCACTAATACCCCAGCATAAGATATACAGGAAGAGGCAGGGATCACCAGCCGCCCACAGCTATACACACACATATACATGCACATGCACACACCAACTTACTTAGACAACAACAGAAAAGTACTTCCAGTAAACTTTTTGACTTTTACTTATTTTGCCTATACTTGTCGATGCAACTGTAAATGGCCCAAGCTCGATGGTGCATAAACTATTTTACCCTCCCAAAAACTGTGGTGTGGAGTTATCCATCAGTCAGTTTGATGAGCAGCGTGCCGCACATCGGGCTGTTTGTGCTGAAGCTGATTTGAGAATACACTCTGAACATCTTGCAGAGACAGAGAGGGAGGATTTCCGGAGTAGTACGTGCGCTCGCGTGTTTTGCTCGCTGTTTCACCTTGTCCTTTTGCTCTCATAAAACACCTTGTGAGAAGACAAATTACAGCTTCAGACATAGGTGTCCCGGTGCGTTTTTATCTCTCAGCAGGACCCCGGGGCACATTACCTGTGTTCCACAGGCCCGTCTGGGACATGGGAGCTGTCACTGGTGGAACCCCTGGGGCCTAGGCTGCTGCTCAGAACAGGGTGGCCTTCTCTTTTTGATGGTCTGTCCCCCAAAGCGTTTGGTTCTGAACTTAAGATTAGTCCGCACCCAAAACCCCTGTCCCTGAACCCACTTACCCCTCTGCTAGCACCTTCGCCATGGGAACAGGCATGTCCATCATAAGCATGATTAGTGATTCACATTCAAAACACAAGTTGTACAACTTCACACTCGTTATGGTGATTGGTACAAGTTGAGGCACAACAATATCTCTCCTTCCAACTACTCAGCTTTACTGTTTTTGAACGTATGGAAAATTCCTAACTCCTGTTGATGTCAGTAAACCTCGTGTCAGAGTCTGAGAGTTGGGGATCGGTGCTTGTCTTCCACAGCCGGTCGAATGGCTGCAGGCGAAACCAGCTCATTTTGTGTGAAAGAAGGGGGAAAAAGAAGTAGCAGTAAATTACTGATAAGTGACAGAGAGAGCAGCTTATCATGTGACAGCATCAGTGTGGAATGAAGGTCTGGTGTGTGTATGAATGAGTTAACCCTTTGACACATCTCATGGCGAGAGTGAAGGTGAGTGGAACCCAGACGTGCAGATGAACAACTGTACAAAGCGAAGAGGCGGAGAGGGAAAATGGGAACGATGGCAGGAGGGGAGTGGGTGGGGCACACAGTGTGCCTGGCTTTATTTTCAATTGCAGTTTACAATTTTTCATGGTCATGTCTCCCCTACCTCCCTTTCAAAATAATCGGCTGTCGGTTTTTGCAAGTCTGGCTGCCTTTCATTTTGGAGGTTTGTTTTTGAAAAGGTTGCTATTATAGCCAAATGGTTTCTGTGCTTCTCTAAACACGGCAAGGCATTAGGCCGGGCTCCGGTTTCAGGGCCTGGCTCCTAATGAGAGACCCAATCACACAGAGGGAAAAGACGGATCAGTCCTGCTACACCAGACCCAACCTGTGGTTTACCTCTTGAAACATAACCACACTCCTTCGCTCTCTCTTCCCCCCCAACCCCCCCATTCTTTTTTTCCACTCTGTCGTTCCCTCCACTTCCTGTCATGATGCTTTTATAACCAAACTTGATCAAAGTTGATTGTGCAGCTGCCCTGTTCCGCACAGATCTGCAAATAAATAGATTAACACCAGGGCCAAAATCTGCCCTGACAGCTCGCGTGGATTGCACGCACGGTGCTAGAATATTTCGTCTCGTATGTGTGGAGAGGTTTTTCTCTTCAGCTGGCAATGATGTCAAATCCTAATACAGGCAGAATATGTATATGTTGAACCAATGTACAGTCCACTGCTAACTATATCTTAAAGGGAACTGGCGGTGGTCCTTGAGGTGCTTAAACAACCACAGGTGTTTTTAGAAGCGAGAAGTACAGGGAATTGTGGGCGTAAAAAAGCTGTTTGCCACACTGTTATTCAGGGTGAGACTGATATAGATAAATGTTGTACTTATTCTGTCTAAAGTTCTCTGATGTTACAAACTTTTTAAATATAAATAATGATACAAATGACTACACTTGGATTTTCTGGATTCAGTGAGCTCCACTGTGAGGTCTGCAAGAACAAATGTGTTACCTGTAGTTAGTTTTAAGTATGCCCTGACTGTGTGTGACTGTTCAGTGTGTTCAGAATATGTACTGCAGTGCTGACTCAAACAGATTTCCAGCTCTTTTCTGTTATTCCCCCAAAAACTCGCAATTTTCCCATTCTCACTGGTGTAAACGTTATGAAGTGGGAACACACGATTTCAGGATAATTGCAAAAGTTTTTTGCTTTACTTGAAACATTCTTAACTTGAATGGACGTGTCTTTGTGCTGATTAACACCACCTACAGAAAACCTGCGCATGATTCTATCTGTTGACTTTTTACCCGATCCACTTTGTATGCTCGGGCTGACCAGATTACAAACTTTTCTGGCTTCACAGCTCCGTGGCACCGTGGATGTGAACACATTTCAAATCACACATGTGCAATCATTAACAAAGCCAAAATGTTTGTGTTTTGTACAGTGCTACGGCAGCTGTTGTGCCAACTTCCGCTAACCCCTCAAACTCTTCCTCCAGTGTACACAGAAGTTTACTGTATTTGCTCAGTGCAGATTGTCTCTTCTGCACCACTGAGTCCCGAGTCAGTAAGACGCCGGCTTTCACTCCTATAAAGTTGTAGCGGAAGAGAGGATGGAGGAGGAAGAAGAGACAGAGAGCAGCATGCACAGAGTTGACTGTCACTGCCAGACACTCTTCAGTCTCCTTGCAGTGCAGGACTATGATTTATGGAGGAGTCTCCATGTTGTAAGAACCTGAGCAGGATCACTAGCTTCTGCAGGGAGAGAGAGAGAGGGGGGGGGGAGAGAGAGAGCAGGCTCCTCTGTCCCTGGCGCTTCTCTTACACACCTATCTTAGTTCTTCTTATTTCAATTTCTGTTTATAGTTTTGACGGATTATAAAAAAGCAATGCCAAGTGGATGCCGCCCCCCCCCCTTTCTTTTCCTTTCTCTCTCATTTTTTCAAAGTGAGTGATTGTTAAACAGTTTATGTATTCTCTTTCTGCCTGTGTGTTTATTGGAGGTAGAGAATTAGGCTTGAAACCATCACCAGAGGTTGTGTTTGAAACTTGAAAGGAAACCCCCACAGCCCAGGCACCCCCCCCTCCCTCGCACTCATCCTGCCACCCTCACTCTCTCTCTTTTCCCCTCTCTCTCTCACTCACTCACTCACGCACACAACCTCACACTCTCTCAGCGCAGTTGTCGCACAGTGGCGCCGCTATCGGCACATTACTAGTTATTACTTTATCGGCTCCCAAAGCTGTCAGAAGACACCCTCCTGGAATATACAGCAGGCGTAAGCCATCAGTCCTCATTACGCTAGGCCCGCGTGCAATTTACACCCAGCTGCCGCTCACACACCCATGACGACATGCTAATGTGTATTTGTGCGAGTGCATGTGTGTGTGTGTGCGCACACGTTCCGATGCCAGGGCTGCACACGTATGATATGAGCACACCTTTGAGGTAGTGCACTCACATGTATGAATGGGGCCGGGCTAATGTGCAACATGATAAAAGCACCCAGCGAGGCCTTTATGTACGTGTTTGAAGAGAGCTGAGGCTTATGTTTTTTCCTGATCAGCGCTGCGGCTCCAAGCCACCAGGAGGCGGGGACAACATTGAAAACTGGTGCTCGGGTCCTGCTCGACACGCAGGTGTGCGGTAAAACCCCTGGAGGCAGCTGGGACCCAACAGGGCCCAGCAAGTCAGGCCGGGTGACTTACTGCGTATCCCAGAGATAGAGATCAACACCAACGTCACATCACCTGGAAAAAACAGATCCACTTGTGTGTGTGTGTGTGTGTGTGTGTGTAGAAAGCAGTGGGTGGAAGGGTTGTAAAAATAAAAGAAAGCATCGTATCAACATAATGAATTATCTTTTGATTCCGCTCTTGCGTATTTCGCCTGAGGTGGCTGTCATGAACAGATGTACAAGGCAGGTTCTCACCATTACAGTGTGGCGTTGGAGTATGAAGATTGTGCAAATCAGACCTCCTGCACCGACACGCCGGTGGATGCTTATTACCCGGCCCCGTTGCCAGGGCCTAACCTCTCCAGCGTTTGATCTAGCAAAGTGGCCACATTAGCACTGACTAATTCTCTTGGCTGTGGGTTTGGAAACAACACACGTTCCTAAGGCCTGAAGTCACACTGCGATTGTGTGAGTTAAGTTGTAAGAGCTAAGTCTTTAAATCCTCACCCTCTCCACCACATGCATGGTTGTCTTAAGAGGCATCAGTGGAGCACATGCCCTCACCAGTCTGTCAATCACAGGACTGGCTTTCATGTTTGGCATGAGGAAGACATGGCCACACGTCTTTGTTACTGCAGATGTTTGTCTAAAACCTTTGGAAAATATCCACATGGTCTCGAAACTTCACAGCAGAAAGGAGTCAACACTGGTCATCTACTTAAAATTGACTTATTTTTGATAGTTATGTGTGTATTTACTTGGCATTCCCACTTTCAGCTGATGTTTATTCACCATTGTCATGTTGTTTTTCTTCATCAATCATTACTGTATGCTAGAGAACGTGCTGCATGTCATGTAAAGAACACCATGTTTCCCATGAGATTATATGTGCCACTATTATAATAATTTTATGGAGGACACATTCGTAAGAAGGTCATAAAAAAGTAACGTTGCAGCATGCAAGCCTTTGAAGCGGCGGTGCCTCCAATTCGGTTATTGCGAGAGAGACACGTCCCTATTTGTCAACTGCTGCATTATCAAGAAAATGCAGGAGTATGGATGGCCAGTAGCAACAGGAAGGATTTGCTAAGTTGCTCTTGGATAGCCAAGCCTCCATCCCAAATAATATTAAACACAATTATGCAAACCTTTTTTTTTTTTTCAATGAGAACAACACAAAATTATGGCTTTAATATATACCCTTACCTCCAGCAAGTGTTTTGTATGCAAATGAGGTGTGATTTCAGGGACAGAGAGGCAGAGTGTCTCTTGCATCCATCTTTTGTTGCCAGGCGGATTAAGGGAGATCTGTTATGGTTTGTTAACATGAGAGCTTTTGATTCGGATTGAAACGAAACCATGTGTAGAATTAGATTAAAGACAATGTGTGGTGAGTGGCGGCTCAGGCATGCGCTGGACTTCGCCCGCCCGTACGCCAGCGCTCACCACTGTGGTCCCATTGTTTGGCCAAGCTTCTGTTGTGAAGTGGGTTTTTTGTCCTGTTTTTGTTCTGTAATGGGCTATAATAACTTATATAAATCACAGTGACTAAGCCGGAGCTCCACGGTTTGGGCTTGGCATTGATGGAAGGCCCGGTCCTCCAGAGGACTGGTGAGCAGAAAGTCTTGCGTATGCTGAGGGAAAGTTTGAAAGTCAGCGGGCTTTAGGTTTGACAGTGTTGTTCTGGTGCGTAGGGAATCAGCCTGAGGTTCTCTTCTGGGGAGGAAGGTCAAATAAAGAGAAAGGGAAAGCTTTGATAGTGATCTACAAACAGTGTGTTAGACCAGGACAGTTGAAGAGAGAAAAAAATATATAAAAGGGAACTGAATTTATGTGAATTTCTTCCCTGTCTTTTTGCTTTCGCCTGAAGGGCTTTATTTTGATATCAAAAAGAAATGAGAGGAGAAAATAATGCTGGATTACAAAACCAGGCTGTTCTCATTAAAAAGGGCACAGATACATCAACAAAGGGAGAAGACATAAATAATGGCTTCTTGGAAGCTGTGCTCAAGTGGAGAGTGAGTTTGTTTTTCTAATATTAACTAATCTTAACGTGGAGGTGTGTGTTGTTGAGATAGTGTGTAGGGACAATGAATTAAGGATTTCAGAATTAGTTAGAGCCCTCACTGCGTTCATTACTAGTCATTGATGTTTTGTCAATAGCAGGACGCACATCGGCTTGTAATCTTTGGGCGGTGCAGTTAGTTACACTGCTGGGAATTGTCCGTAACCCTGTTTTACATTGAAAATAGCCCAGAGGAAAAGGGGTAAGGAGGGAGAGAGGGGGGGGGGGGGTGCGCACAGAGTAACCACTGATTAATTATGCACATCCCTGATTGTGACATGCTATCTGCTGCTATTAATGGGCAAGGATAATCGCTCTGGAGTGTAATTGCAGCCTCCGACTTCAGAAGTGTAGTGTGTCCAACATCAATCTTCATGCAGTTCGGGAGACGAACTTCATCTTGAGACTGTTGAGGAGTCACAGAGTCAGCTCATTTTTAAGAAGAGAAGTGAAGTGTTAAGAGGGAAGGGAGAAGAAGTGGGAAGGGTTGCTTTAACTGGTGTCAGCCATAGACAGGGCAAGTTAGAACAGGAAGCCGTGATATTACTGTACTCTGCTTGAGGTTATGAAAAATAATTAGAGATCTGGGTTAAGGGGGAAAAAAAATGTGTTTTTGAGGTGGCACATGAAAGTTTCCATTGTTTGAACTTTTAATTCAGCTCTAAATGAGTGTCATTATTCACATGATATAAAATATATGAGAGCCTGGGAAAAAATATTTGACATTAAAATGTTTAATGTGAGTTAATGATGAAATAACACACACTGATTTTTCGTCATCAACAGAACTGCCAGAAAAACGTTTCATACGTTACATTGTTTGCTGTGAAATGTCTCTCTGTAAATGCAAATGTCTGTTTTATGTCATGTGCGTAATAACTCCCCCTATTAGAGGGAATATATAAAGAAGATAAATGGGTAGTTTATTCCCCATTTTATCCAATTTCAGCACATTTTTTTCATTACAAACTCAAACCTTATAAAAAAATAAAGTGAAATTGAGCCCAGCTTCTCCTTTTTTTTTCCTGCCTTCTCCAAAAGCTTCCCTGGCAGTTTGTCTAAAAGCCGAAATGAAACGAAGAATGTAATTAGAGGGAAGGGAAACCTTTAAGGGGAATTTCAGAATGCAGAGCAATCAGAGCCTCAAAAGCAGCTTTGGGTGCCCACCCCACCCCCCAATCCCCCCCCATCAGAGAGACTCCTGCCCAGCCACAGACAGTGTCAGTACGCAGAGAGTCTAGCGCTCCCCTTTCCACCGAAACACACGTCTCACTGTTTTTTTACTCTACCTTCCATGAGTGTGCTTTGCTGCTGTCACACCTCCCTTACATTAACCTCACTGCGAGGTTTCCAGATCCAAGAGGAAACCACAATATACAGGCTTTCACTCGCTGGAGAGACAGGAAGGGGAGCTCGGTGATGAGGCATTTGGGCGGCGGGTAACAGGACCAAAGTAAGAGATAGAAAAAAGCAGACGAGGGAAGACCAGGTGTGAGAGAGGGGGAGAGCGGGCGAGAGGGAAGCATGGAAAATAGCATGAAAAGGCCCGTCCTTTGGTTCTCTCTGGCCCATTGGCGGGGCTAAACAAACAGCGAATGCTTCGGAGAGACACATTAACTGTAACTGCCCTTGATCTGGCAGCGTTTAGAGTGCTGTCGGCACGGCTAATAAACACTTCATTTAGTTTTAATGGTGCCGGCGCCTCTCCGCAGCCTTCAAAAGTATCCTGTATTTGGGTCATTTACGGCTCTTCCTCGAGGAGCACCCGAGGGACGGCAGATCCAGTCCACATCTCTGTCTGCTGCAGCAACCCAGGCCTGGGGAAAATTAATAGGGCTATCTGGGAAAAATAAATAAGTGATGGGCTTTACCCCTGCCAAACAGCCCTGAGAGCTTATTAAGGCAAAGTGAAGGGAGATGGGGCAGCAGAAAAAGAGATTTTAATATGTATTTTGCACCTTTTAATGTAGGGCCAGGCGACTCCTCTTCTCCCTTTGATTCCGTTTCCTCGCGCACACTCCTCTATCTCTCTATTGCTGTGCCTCTGTGTTCCTCTTCTACAGTAATTGTAAACACAGCAATTATGGATTGTGTGAGACTTAATTATAGCTTGCACGGCGCCCTGGGGGAGCTCTGGCGGAATGCTGTGGCTGATAAAAACGCCAGCTCATCAGCACCCCTCCAATGGTGGCGAGCCCCAGCGAGAGTGGACCAAAGGGAGCCGCTCCCCCGGGGCCCTCCCAGCCAAAGGACCAATTAGTATTAGGCGGGAATTAATCTTAACGGGACGCAGCCACTCAAACAGGTCCTCCCAAGGTGAGGAGGAATTAACGTGCTCGCCTTATTGGTTATGGCTGCTGTTGTCTTTCAGGCAGTCACTCACTCGACGCATAAGCTCAGGCGTCTTGGTAGAACAAATTGGCCTGTAGCTGACATGTGTTCTCCGGCACGCACCGTATCGACACGCGAGTTGGAGGAAGCTCCTGGATTGGGGAAAAAAAGAGCAAAGCGAAAAAGAGGAGAACATGTGCCATCTAATTTTTTATTGCTCTTCATAAGTTCTACTGCTCAATTTATCCTTTTTTCTGGAATGGCGGTCAGAGGAGGCGGGGGACATTTTTAAGGCAGCAGCCTATAAATTCAAGTAACTGCTCCTTGTATTAAGACATTCAAAGCTTAGCCCTGTTGTCAGACCCCATCACGAGGGGGGGCTCATACAGTGATCCATGGCCAGTTTGAGTATTGATTTCTGGGGAGCATGGCTCCATTAAGGTCTTGCCCGGGGGTGAGGAAGGGTCAGCAGGGGAAGTTGCGGGCCGCCGTGACCCCAGCTGCAGTTTACAATCGATTAACTCTGACTGGGAAGGGAGAATGTCCCGGGGAAGTAAGCACAGGGCCCCACACGCGATTAGGCTACATTAGCCCTCTGGTCAGAGCTGTTCCAGAGGTTTCAGTAAGTTAATTAGCACTTTCTTATGATATCAGTGATGACAGGAGTGAGGCAGCCGGCATTGATTCGGCCTTACTCCATTTCAGCCTTGGAGACCAACCACCAAAGCACCGGATACTCCCAAGCTCCCTCCGAATCGTGGGCAACATACACGTCACTACCTTGACATGATTATTAAGCACTAACCGGTTATAAGCGATAATATGCAAACTCACTGTGAGTGTTTATTCTGATATTTAAAGCTGTTTTAAAGTTTATTCGATAAGTGGGCTGATAGAGTAGTGGCTCTGCCTCTTTTTTTTTTTGCGTTGGAGCGTTGTCTCCTTGTCCTTTTCAAAACAGATGATAAACTTTAGAGGATTTGCATTCACGATGCCTGTTTGTGAGGGCCTGACAACGAGGAGGTTGCTCCTTTGCAACATTCGTACACAAACTGTAGCGTGTAACACAGGAGGCTCGAGATAGAGGCTTCCACATTGACATGCCTGTTTTTGGCTGAGACTTCCAGTCGTCTGCCCCCTCTCTCTCCAGAGGAAACACAAAGAGCCAGCACTAATTTCTTATTTTTTGGCAATTAAAGTGTAAAGGTGTCAGGAGCTGATCGTCTTTGTCTCCCCCGCTTACCACATAACGAACATCTCCCCGTTTCGTCGTGTCTCTCCTAATCCCTTTGTTGTTCGCCTGCCATTTTCTTTATTTCGCCTGCTGCTCCGTTCTTGTCATTCTCCTTCGCCGCTCCATCTTTCTGTCTCGCGTGCGTCATATCATTCTCTCTCCCTCCGCCGTTCTCACACTACTCCCTTTGTCAAATGAAAGTTTTGCCAATAGATCACTCATGCTCTTTGTTCTTCCACCTTTACAGTATGCTGCTCTCAATATTGTTTGTTTTACCAGCAGCTAAACTGCCTTTTCACCGCTTTTCTCTCTCTGTCTGTATCGCTCCATCTCTAGCCTGTCTGTGTTTTGCTCGGGGCCCAGCCAGGCAAGTGAACAGCGACAGATGAAGCACCTTGTCTGTCAGCAGTGTTAGATGGAATTAATCATGATTCGGTAAGTGCTGTGATGAGGATTCAGAGATGCTTGTTAGAGATAGAGCCATCAGGTGTGTCTGATCCGTCATGCACTGACAGCAGCCCCGGGCGGGACACTGAGCCAGGTATTAAGGCCTGTTTAGGACCCAGTCCTGCCCTCAGGTGCTGGTGGTCATGAGAGTACAGGGCTTAAAATTAACACCCGCCAAGCCACCAAATGTAGGTTAAAATTAATTGAGGCAGGTAGTGTTGTCAAGTAAGTGGATAACCTAGCAGAGGCTGAATCACAGTTGCAATATCCAGATGCGCAAAGTACCAAAAGGCATGAGCTCAGGGAGTGTCCAGGCTCACCGGCTTGTTGTTTGCATGAGAGCAGTGCCTGAACCAGAGGTTTGGGAAACTGGCTTTGTATTGGATGAATGTCATGGTGGCCAAAATCCTGCCAGATGATTTGCCTTTGAAAGATGAATTTACGTGTCATGCCGTTACTGACTCTGTAATACAAGAAAACTTCATAATTATAATTGTAATAAAAGACAATATATTTTTTGTACTTACATTAGCAAGTAAACGGTTTGCATTAAATTAATTATTCTAATTATGTTATTTAGATTAAAAATGTGTTAAAATAACATTTGAATGGATGAAGGCTTTTACACATATTGTTTCGTAATAATAATGTGCGCAAAACATTTCTAGTGAATTCAAAACCTAATTTTTTTGTAAGTCGATATGATTTATTGTACCATATAATATCAAAAAATATCGGACTTTGTATTCACATGCTGCATGGGCTGGAAAAAGAAAATTGTTGGAGCCCCTTAAAAAATTACATTAATTGGCAAAACACAAATGGATCAAACAAAAATTAACACAATTGATGACTTTAATTAAAAAAACTTAATTCATTTGTTCTTTTAAAATTGTATGAGTTTGTTCACAGTATTACTTTTCAGTAGATCCCTATTAAGGCTGCCTCGGTACAGTGCCCCTGTGAGAAAGACAGACGCTGAAGAGCAGAGCTCCTCTGCACATTAGCGGCTGTTTGCGGCCATGTCTTCACATGCCAAGGAAGCACCTCGTCTCCTCTTAAAAGCCAAAGTGTATGTTATGACTTTGTGACAAATCTCTGACATGACACAACAATCAGATAAGAGCTCAACCCTCCCCAAGGCCAGGGGCGACCTCTGAGACAAAAGAACAAGTTGGAAAATAATAAATATCTCTAAAATGTTACAAATTATAAGTGTTCTGCTATTCAGAGGAATCTATGTGATGTGCTCTTTGTGTCTGCACCAAGTTTCACATTCCTCAGGGTAATTCAGAACATGTCTCTGCATAGCTTTGTTTAGTTTAAGGAGCCCAAATGAAAGTGTTTGCAGCACATTGGCATACTTTTCTTGTTAAGCAAGGTTTAAGGTAGAGATAGACATGGCAGTAATTGCAGGTTTTGACGGATAATAGGAGTTGAGTATAGCAGACATACCCTCATCGCTGGGAAGAAAAATGAGAATAAAAAAGATTGCGCTGCAGATAAGGCAGCATGAGAGAGGAACAGTATCTCATCCACTTGACTGTTTCACTGTCGGGGCCCTCACATGGATCCTGCGGAAGATGCAAAGTGGATTCAAAGTAAACATTTGAGCAGAAGATAAACAAGAAAGCCCCGAAAAAAAATGTAACTGGGACAGAAATTAAGAATGAGGACACATCAGCCTGTAATAGCGGTAGCATAACAAACACAAGCCAAAATTAGTCTCTCGCAACAAACTGACAGGGGTATAAAAACAAGCCTGCGTGCGTGATGCGAGATTATAATGAGGCAGTGATTGTTTGTCCTCAATTTCCATTTCAGCTCCTTCTCAAATTGAAGGCAGACACTTGTAAACAGCCATACCTATGTCTTTGCTGTTCTCATTAGCTTTTCTCTTTATGTCCCCCCCTAACACGTTATTGAACTGGAGGATCTAGATGAGAGGGGCCCGTGTCACTTCCTGTTTGCGGGAGCGCTTCCTGTTTTCCTGGCCATGTTGTGGTCGTCTGTTCCCGGGCTGGTGTTTATCGCCTGGTTTGCAACCATCTGAATGATGCAGCCGGGGTCCCTCTGGGATGTTTGTTTGTGCTGTCTTTTATTGTGCCATTTTTTTAACTGCCATTGTGGCAAGACAGGAATGTGCCATTGCTTGTTGTTGGCTGCTGGAGTGAGAAAGCCCAATTACCATGGGTCCCAGTGCCTGGTTGCAGTTGGAGCTGGGCTGTGTGTGTGTGTGTGTGTGTGTGTGTGTGTGTGTGTGTGTGTGTGTGTGTTGTGTTGGGATTGTTCTGGTGAACAGCTGTCCCAGGCCCCACTGGCAGTGATGGCAAGGGATAGTTGCCGTGCCATTGACAGCGAGGAGGAGGAGGAGGAGGAGGAAGAAGCAGACAGGCTTATAAGGGACTCCTCATGTGTTGTGTGCTGCCACCTTGGTTCCACTCAGCAGCGAGCTCTCCCTGTCTGTCTGCTCGCCACTTTTTAACCGCCGTCTGATGTCGTAAAATCCTGCATGTGATGCTGCGACTGAAGTCGTGTGCGTTCCTCCCAGTTTACACAGTATGTGTGGCCAATTAGAGCCGGGCTTATGAGGCTGATGTATGCATTATAGTCCATTATTCCCTCTTCCCCTGATTGTTGACCATTAACTGCTGTGTCATTAGTTATTTCACCAAGTGTGGTGGCAGCACAGGAAGGCGCACAGTCTGTCACACACATTTCTCTGTGGGCACATGGCATGGGACACTGGAATGTGCCTGCAAAGCGGTGACAGCATTCTGGGGGAATTTTAGTAGAGTAAACCAGGAACCACATTATATGGCTGCCAACTGATTAAAAGAAAAATAGCAAAAACATCAGCTTTACTTTTAAATTGGCCATTTTGAAAATGCACATCGCTAAATGGTATGGAAAAGCTGGAGAGGCATGAAATTTGCTCAGGATTGCACAATCCTTCAATTTAACAAGAGAAATAAACATATATGTGATCGGAGCTGCTTTAAATACCAAAGTGTCCTTATGCATGTTTGCTCCACTGTGTTGTTCCACTGTGGGTAGTGTTGTGTGTGACACAGCATTGACTTGCTGTCTGTCTCTCTCATATCCAGCGCGGCAGCGTAGTGAGCGGTGTCTAATGGAGCCTCTGATGAATAATGAGTCCATACACTGGTAATGTTCTGTGCAGAGTAACGGCTGCATTGGTTTCTGTCCTGTTAACTCCGCCGGTGTAAGATTGATTGTGGTGCGCTCCGCAGTCATACAAAGACACTTCATTGCTCTGCAATGAAAATAAAGCTTCTCCCACGTCGAAATGAAGAGCAATGGCACCGGGGCAACCGAGGCAGACCAGCACCAGGCCTGGAGACAACCACAGCCCTGCCGACACCGGCAGTGAGTGAGTGACACGCCGTGAAATAAGCACCGCTCCAATAAGAACTATTTGTTTACACGTTGCTTTCTGCTAATTGCGGGGTGGCAGAGTTTGTT
Organism: Limanda limanda; assembly: GCF_963576545.1. Taxonomy (NCBI): domain Eukaryota; kingdom Metazoa; phylum Chordata; class Actinopteri; order Pleuronectiformes; family Pleuronectidae; genus Limanda; species Limanda limanda. The sequence goes on from NC_083638.1 coordinate 13,810,159, forward strand.
ATTTTTGCCTCAGCTGAAATGAACCCCGCTCGCCCCCCGATTAGACCGCTCACTGTACTCAGACATCCTCCACCAAGACTGTCCTTCAAATTACACTTGACACTGTGAAGAAACATCTAATAGAAGTGTGTAATGGGCTCTGATGACAAACTACACGGTTGGAAGACCATGTAATCTCTCTGCAATTAATTAAAGTGCATCCTGTGTGTGTGTGTGTGTGTATGTTTGTGTGTGTATTAGCCGTACCCCCTTTCTCTCACACCCAGCCGAACCAGATGCCACCAAATAACTGAAATAACATTGCCTGTCAACAATAAAAAATGAAGACCCATACCCTAACAAAGAAAGGTACTTAGAGCTGGCAGAGGGAGGCAGATGCGAGGTTATTTGTGCTCCAGTGCTTCTCAGTGTCCCGATAAGGGTCCTCCACAGCTCAACATCTGTACCTCCACCCGCCTAATTACCCACAACACCCCTGCCCAACCGCTTCCTAGTCTGTCACCACCTCAGAGCTCGCTGGAGAGGAGGAGGAGAAAAGGAGAAGGTGAGAACAGCGTTAGCCCTTGCTGGGCGTCGTGATTTAATTTCAATATTCCTGCTTCAGAGATGATTCGTCACAATGGATCAGAAAACATTTTAGATCGAAGGAGATGCCCATTCTTTCTCTCTCCCGTAACCCTCTTCCCATATTATTTTCACACTTAACTTTTGTTATTTACTCTTTGTCTATTTATTTATTTATTTCCCCACCAACCGTATTGATCTGCAGACAAAGAACAATTAGGCCCATTCTGAGGATAATTCCCCCCGTCTTTCCTTATTTTTTTAAGTAAATGAGAAATTGGCCACGCTTTATGTAAGTTTTGATGGTAGCTATCAGTTTGGAGATGCCTGTGCCATTGATTTGATTAAAGGCATTATGCATTGTCTAATGAGTTTTACACATGGCTGAGTGGTGAATAATCACCCGGCGATTTCTGACCCAGAACTCCTCTTCGCGCCCCCTCCTCCTTGCTTTTTTCTCACTTTTCTCTCGTTCTCGCTTTCCCGGAGCAGAGGACCAGACACTCTGTAGTTCGCAGGAGAGGTAACGGAAATCAATCGGGCTGTGATTTGAAGAGTTTTCCCTCACCCCTTCCCTCCCCCCTTTTACTCAAGTCAATTGATTCCTTTTGCCTGGTTTTTGCTTTAATATTCATTTTCAGACAAAAGTGTTAAGTAAACGTGCAGAAAGAGCGAATGTGAATATTATGGGGCCCGAGCCTCTTTGCATGAGATCAGTTTTGAAAACTATAAATTTCAACCTGCACCCGCAAATTGTCTGGCAATTAAAGTGTACTGTGTATAATAAGCGGTGTCTCTATTGGGTGTTTAGCTTTATCGAGCCTGTCTGGAGATGGAGCTCATACCTGCTGCTCTGCGAATTGCAGCACATAAAAGATGGACTGAATGTGTTCCCAGGGAATATTGCCCTCTCCAAAAGACCAATCCGTCTTGCTTAGGGAAGCAATCTTAGGTGCGGTAGATAAACTAATATTTGTGTATAACCTCAGTCAGACAATACAAATGATCGGATGATTTTTCATCTCCTTATGCATACAGGGAAATATGAAAAATTGAGGTTTAGGAATATTTGCAGGGTCTGCGAGGCGGCTGGCTGGGCCGCTGAGTGCCCTAGGCCACGCTCCTCACCAACGACTGCCGAGCGAAGAGTGATGAGAATATTATACCCGTCTGTTTCCCGTCACTCCCCATCCTCCCCTCCCACCTTCTTCATTCTATCCTCTCACCACACTAATTCATATGGCCACAAGATGGAGAGAGAGGGAGTGAGCGGGGTAAAATGAGAGAGAGGAAGCGGTGCGAGGGCCGACCCTCTACCTTGCCATCTTTTTCACTCTGACATAATTCTCCTGATCCCTCACACTCCTCTTTATTGTCCCTCCCACCTTAGACCAACACCCTATACCACTGCTACCACACACACACATTCACACATACTCTTCATCCTCTGGCCCTCAGCTCATCGAGGTTAATCTGCTGGTCTAACCAGACCAAACTATTCATCACGTCGAAGTGCCGGTGGGTGAATACATACTCCGTGTCATCCCTGTTGCTGTTTTGCCAAACTGAAACTCATCTTTGTGGAAGATGAGGAGGCTAGAATGCTAGAATAATCTGTCCTATTGCACAATAACATCAGTTATCTAAAATCCCAAATACAAGAACTGCAATATGTAGCATTTATAATTAATTTGATGTGCACCTCTAACACCCAGGTTTATAAGTCTGTTTTTATGATTAGCAGGCCTTGAGAGCAGGGTGCAGTCTGTGTTTTACCAGCAGCAGTCAGGAGAACGGCACGTTTCCCTATAAGACAGAGTTCATTTGGCTCCCAACAGGCCGGTGTCCCTCTCTATCCTTCTTCCTGCCTTTAAGAAACTGCTGAATCCCGCAGAATCCAGCCGTCAAGTGCAATTCCCCCCACCACCACTCTCTGACATGGAGATGGTGACATTTACCCCCCCCCCGCTCCCCTCGCCTCCTCCCCGGGTTTGGGAGTTTTTATTTTTAGTTTATTGCGTCGCCTCACGCCAAAGCCTCCCATGTTTTCCCTTGAAAACCTTTCTGTTTGCTCTCTATATTTCTGCATTATCTGCCTTTGCCCTCTGCTTTTCAATATGTCTTTTTTTCTCCCCCTTTTTGATTTCATTTTCTCCCTCCCTCCCTCCTGTCTTTGCATCTCTCCTCTCCCCTTCGCTGTCTTAGCTTTACTGCGGTGAGGAACTTCTCCCCTCGCCTGTTCATGATAAATCAGGGGTCTGAGCGGCGGCAGACGGTCGGAGGCATCAGTCGCGAGCCTGAATGAGATAAGCGGCACTCATCTCTTGGCCCTGTATGGAGATTTATTGGGCTGGGATAAGCAACAAGCTAGCCATCACTCTCCGCCAAATAGACTCCCCGCCTGCATGTGTTTATTCTTATTGCACTGCCACGACCACTGCCGCTGTCAGGGGTGGAGTAGCCCCCGGGGGCCCTCTCCGTGGTAGAGGAAGCCTGGCCCTGCTCTCTGGATCATTACCTTCTATTAGATCAAGAAAACAAGCCTCCACATTCGGGCTCTGAGTGACACTGATGGTCCAATTTCTCTCTATCTCTGAGGACCACATAGGCATATATAAAATAAGGTTATTGGATTGGGTCCTCACATCCAAGTGTCAATGGTGTTGTCTTTGTTTTTGGATTTGTGAGTCCTTTGTTGGTGCATAGCACAGAGAGAGAAATTCTTAACTATTCACGTTTCTGACGAACATTTTTGTCAGTGATGAGGTAAGGCCCTTAAAGACAGTCAATGTTAATTTTTAAATAAGGAATAACGCAATCTTTGAAAAGTAAAATTCATATGCAAATCAATGCAAATATATAGAATTAAAACAGAATGTATGCATGTACAGCCAAACTTGATCGGTATGACCAGTAGCACACAGTGGCTAGTGGCAGCGAACATTTATGAGACAACATAGAGACTGAATCAAAGGTCTCCAGCACAGAAATACACTTTCTTATTTTACTTCATTCACTTATAATATCTAAACTGATCTTCAAAGCAGATGAATATGCTACTTACGGTGTTACTAGTTATTAAATATCATCATTATTAATTATTAAGTTTGTAACAAAAGCATCTGAAACACATCAATGTCAGTTCCAAGCCAGAAATTGCCTGAGATTCGGCTTTCATAGTTTTCTTAAATATCAAATCCTATAATAGTTGTCAGTACATCCAATGGTTCATAGAAAACAGGAATTCAGCTAATTCAGCAGGTATAATTTGCAATTTTTTGCCGAAAACTAAATTAATGGCAACACGATTCCTGTTTCTTGGAAAACTTAGGTTTGTAACTGTTTAAATACGTGAATACTTTCATTTCTATTGCAATATTATCCAAAAGGCAACACGAGCATGACAGTTGTATTACTCATGTGACTGAAAACTACTAACAAATAAAAGTAAAAAGCAAAATGTAGTTGAAATAATGTAATAATAGTGTGTTTACCATGCACCCAAGGTTAGTACATAATGGCTGCCTAGTGACGGTCAGGAGTTGAGTGCCAGTAAATTTAAATAGACAATCTTTGGTCACCTAGCACTTGCAGTTTAATATAGTCTCCAAGTGAAGCAAACTGTAAGCACTGTTTACATACAGATTGCAAATGGTGGGTATGTCACATTATGCAAATAACTTCTTCATTTATTGCACATAAATTTGCGCCTGAAGCTTGTTTGCTCATGTTCTTGGGTTCGTTTTTGATTAACGTAAAAAGTCTGTAATATCTCATGTTGCAGTTTACAGTTTGTATGTTGCTAATACAAGAGTGTAATTGAGTACCGTTAACCTGTAATTGCCACATGTGGCCACAGTGGCCGCTGTGACAAAGTATCCAGGATTTCCTTCCAACTCTTCTTCTCCAGCTGCAGGACGACAGCATTCATTTCTACAGACCAGCCGTCTAACACATTACCTGTTAGCCGGCCGGTGTCAGAGAGCTGCAGGCCAAGATGTGCACACCCACCCGCTCCTTCCCCACTCCCTCCTGGAGCCACAAAAACATACACACCCCTCACCCAACAAGTTCTCCACAAATTGCTTTTACCCTCCTCACCCCCGAGTGTACACACACACACATATGCGCACACAAACCTGGGCCTGGGTGGGGTATCGGGGGTTAGTTTTTCAGCACTCAGGTTATATTTAATCACGGCTGGCGGATGAGGAGGCTTTCCTCTTTATGAAAGGTATTAGAGCGGCATTGTGTTTTCACTCAGCTTTACACTCTGCCCCCATGCTTCTCTTCCCCTGACCTCTGTTACCATGTGCCAGGGAGGAATTTGATAAAGTGACACCGGCCCCCCCGCTATCTCTTCCTCTCTCTTCATCTCCCATCTCGGGGTTCAGATTCTAATAGTGCGTCTGGCAGGTCTGAACTGCCTCTCATCTCATCAGTGGGGTCACACCTTTGGGCCGCCCTCGCTCTCTCTCTCCGCCGGCACTGGACTTGTCATTTATTCTGCTGCCGAAGCGGCCGGCGAACCCGCAGGTCTGATTCAATCTCCAACATCCCGAGGCTGATGTACCGGACAGAGCCCGTCGCTGCCGCCTGCTCCAGCGCTCGCAGGCATGGAGAGGGGGGGGGGGGGGGGGGCAGGGTTTTCTCACAGCTGGAACACCTTGCAACTTCCTGCTCTCCGCTCATCCCTCGCTCTCCCCTCGCTGAACCTGAACCTTCGGGGAGGGTTTTTCTTGCGCCATAAATTGTTAAAACACCCTTTTTTTTTTCGTTAGCCCGGGAGTCGCACTCTGACAGAATACAGTATCATTCAACTTTCCCCCTGCATCCTTATGTGACTTATACCCCAACCCGGGTTGATCTGTTCTACTTCTACTTAAGGGCCCCATTCCCTTTGATCGAACTAAAGTTACAGAGGAAAGTGAGAAGCATTGGGAAGGCTCCAGCAGGGGGGGGGGGGTTTACATGCCCTTTCAACACTTTGAGAAGCAGGGGATGCTCTCCATTCTGCTTCATGTTGCACCCGGGGACTCTCCCCACTTCACTAGCATGCATCAGCAGACACTTGGTCATTAGGTAGATTGACAGTGATTGTCTGGCCTGCGGAGCTGAGGCAGCCTCTGCTCGGCTCAGATGCCTGCTTTGAAATGCACACATATAGATTTTGTGTGGGTGAACAGAATTAACAGAAAACGTTACAAGCGAAGGTAATCGATAATGGTGTGAAAGATGCAGCGAACAGTGTGGAAATCACATTTTGGACAGGTTTGCTACTATGTAATTGATTGGGTGTAGCTTTAAGCAGCTGCTGGGGTTTTTTTTTTTCTTTAAAAAAGGCTGACGGCCAGTATCTCACAGCGGCTCTCATATCTCCACCACTGAAGAATGTGACATGTTCTCTGTAGAGAATGTGAGAGGACTGGACATTGTGGTTTGCTTCCCTGCAGAACTTTCTCATTGTCCCGACTTTGTGTTAAGACAGAGCACGGGTTTCTAATTTGCTTTTGCATGATCACTGCTGATGGACATACTGGAAATAATGCTTCAGCATCTTATATTTCTCCCGTCTGATCCAAAATCTAACTGCTGATGTACAGTACAGAGGTCACTGATGACCGGAGATTGAACTGGATTTGACTCGTGTCCTCCCTCATACGTCTGGTTGTCTGTGTATGTGTGCAAAGAGGAGGTTGCGGGTTGTCCTCTATTATTCATCAGTGGTAATGAGTGAGAGGAACTAGCAGCATCTGTGGACTTATTGATCCTACCCTCTGGTTTCGTGCCTCAACTGTGGTGGGGGAGGACAAAAGGAGGTGTGCTCAGCCCAGACCCACACCTCTGCTCAGGAGCTTGGGGAACGGGCCCAGCCCCCTGCTCCTCCGCCCTGGCTGGCTGGCCACCTGGCCCTGAGACATTACCCTCTCATTGTTTCAGATTGGAGTGCCCTGCCTTGGTTCAGGGTCTGACTGAAGTGTTATATTGTTCATTGAAAAATATTATTTCAACTGATTTTCACGTTGAAGTCATATAAACTGTTTTTCCAAAAGGTTTGCATTTTGGAAATGGGGGAAACATTGTGCTTTACCTTTGACATTTTAAACTCATTCTTAGTACGTAAATAATGAATGATGTAGATTTTGGAAACTGGTACTGCAGTAAAATATTGAATTTTATAAAGGATGTGTAATGACCATGAGGTAATAACCCTCAGCTGCCCTGTTGACCATATACAGAATATCTGAGCCTCCCTCTCACTGTGTATTTCCTTCACTCCACCTATTTTACTGCCTTGGTGCACAAATGCAAGTATGCTAAATTAGGCCAACCCCCTTTTAATACCACAGAGGGGGGAGAAGCAGCCATTATGAATTATCCTTAATTACAGCCATTTCCTAAACTAATAAAGCTGCTAAATCTTTACTGCAAAGGTTAGTTTACCCAGCGTGCATAAAAACCACTGCATGTGTGTGCGTGTCCGTGCCTCCGTCTGTGTTTGTGCGCGCACATGCACATGTCATTGTGTGAGCTCATGCATTCAAGCGTACATGCTGGTGATGGGTGTGTGTACCGTGTGTGTGTGTGTGTGTGTGGGCGCAGGAGAGCTGGCTGGCAGCACCCATAGTCCCATTAATTTCACGTGGGCTCCCTATCACCAGTCACAGATGCCTATAGACACGTAAATGAGTCTCCAGCGAGCGGTGGGCCGCCTCAGCCAGCCAGCTCGGGCCTAATGGGCTGGAAAGCCAGCGTATGTGACGGCAGGAGATGAGGGCCTTATTTACACTGGCAGACATTAGTGGATGGATGCTGATTCACTGATTAACACGTCAGCCTCCCTTACATCCCCCCCACCCGTCCGCCACCCCCCCCCCATGCCTCCTCCGGTTCTCTTCATCCCCTTCCCTCTCTCCCTTCAAAACCTCTATGTGTCGTAGCTACACACGTTAGCAAGAACGCGAAAAAACAAATCCACACACATATCCTCTTCCTCTTGCTTTCTCCCCTCTTTTTTTTTTCCTTCTCCCTGAACTTCCCACACCTTCCCCTGACAACAGATACCCGCTGAAGAACAATCAAACACACACGTACACAACTTCCAGTGCTGGAAATGCTTGGTGGCAGGCTGCTGAGAAGGGGGAAGCCATCCGTGATTGATAGCTTCTGCGGAAAGATAATGTTTCTCATGCAGCGCAGAGTGAGGCACTGATGGAGGAAGATGACTTTTTGAATGGTTAAGTGGGTAAACGTTGGATCGCGCCCGCGGAGCTCCCATTCGCCTCACCCGCCATCAATCCCTCCCTCTCCGCCGCGCTCTCTCCCCGGCTCTGCCTTTCTCTTTCAGTCGACTAGATTGTTTATTGAAAAGGCGCGAGGAGGCCACCGATAAGAGAGGCAAGGCTAATGCCATGATTTGTGTCAGTCACGCCACACAATTTGTTACAATCGCGACACTTATCACAATATAATATGTTTATTCTGGTCAATTAAGTGCCGCAGGAAGGCTCCTGCATTTGAAGTGTCACATGCAAGACGGGACAGGGGGAGCGTGATCAAAGCAAATGGAACTAATCTAATTGTACAGCATCACACGCTGCTGCAACCTCGGTAGCCATTACCATTGCCAGCCAGCCTATGAACTGGTGCATTTTGGGAAAAAAACGATGGAACAGCTCAGGTTTACAGGTGCAGAGATGGCCAGCCTCGGTGCACATGACACAAACACATGCCGAGTTTTTAATGGACCTACCTAGGCTTTCACTTCTCTTAAGCACTAATTAAGCCTCCCATAGATTTATTACAAAAACACATCAACACTTTGAGTTGCATCCACAGCAACACCCTAAACACACACTCACAACCACCTTATAACAAGTATGACAGGAATACAAACAAGGAGTGCACCGTAAGCAGACAAACAATCACACTGTTACGTAGGTCTGTGTAGCTGTGCAATTACACTGACGCACTAACAAGCCTTTGATCAATTGTGTCAAAGCCAACGAATTTTTACTTTTGTAAATACAAAGACATACGCAGAATAAATGCGTACATCAGCACACCTTTTTTTTGTTTTTCGACATCTGTACAGCTGCATGCACACACACACACACACACACACACACACCTGGACACATTGTGGCCTGGCCCCAGCATGGATCTGAAAAGAGTCAGAGTATACATAAAAGCAGTGAAGGCAGGTTGTGTAGCGGACCAGTGCTTCAATCGATCTGAGAGGGTTCATTAGGTAAGTGCTGACATCACAGATTGATGTCTCTTTAAACCAGTGCCTGCCGAGGAGCTGACAAGGAAAATCAGCACTATTGACTCCCTCAGTAGTGTGTGTGCACGTGTATGTGTGTGTGTGTGTGTGTCTTTGTAACATACCACTGTGCGAACATACATTCTTACGCACATATGCCCCAATAAAATTAACATGTGCGCACTAGCATTTGGCACACAGGTGTGTCTCTTTGCGAGTTGGTGTGTTGTTGTTTCCCTTGACGCCACACTAAATACCCGCATCTTTGATGGGCTCCTCGGGTGTAGGTGTTCACTAATGTCGCTAGTTATACACTCAGCCATGCGTCTAAGGAGCCTGTCAGCCGGCTTCTCCCTCTACGCCACCATCCATCCATCCATCCATCCAGTCACCATCGTAGAGTAGGGGAGAGCTGGAGTGGAAAATGGAGATGAAGAGTAATGGAAAAAACATAAGGTGGAGAAGTCAGAGAGGGACTGGGTAGGATCTCCCGGCATCTATATTTCATTAGCACATTTAGGAACTCTGTTTGGTGATTATGTTGTGCAACTTTTTGACTAATCTGAAATCCAGGGAGAACCTTGGCATGGAGCTGCATATTTTTTAAATGAGACCTAAAAGCTGTTTCATTCAAATTCAGGGAATAGATTTTTAAATTCATGTCGCGGAAATAAAAAGGAGCCTGAAAGTTCTCTCAACGCACGGCCCCAGTCCCTTTGCCCTGTACTTGTCGATTGATTTGAGATGTCATTTGTATCTGATCTGTTCCTCTAATTAAGATCAGGGGAGAATCATTGGCATCGAGTGGCTCCACACGCCCATCGATTGGAGCAGGGAGGGAGTCGGTGTTTGTGCAGATAGTGTGGACAGGAGTGACATGAATCAAATGGGTGGGTTGAGCCAGGGCCAAAGTGACGCCAGCCCTCGCTGGGCAGTCCAAAAAAACTCCATTGTCGATTCTTCGGTTTTTAGGTCATTGCAGGTGTATATGACGTACAGCTTTATGAGCAATGTTTGTCTTATCGTGTCATGCAGCTTAGTCAAGGAACAGCAGAGCATTTGATTTCCAAACACTGGTCGGGTGACTATCTAAATTTAACTTCTGGCAGCACCAGTCTGTTATTGTTCTCATTTCCTATTCGCATGTTGCTTATCTTGCTTAATCCGCGTTAAAGTCTTAAGTGCGTTAATACATTTTAACAGTGAACTACGCAAATTCATCAGCATACATTCAAGAGTCTTAAGCTCTGATGGTAATGCAATAACCATCACCTCATCTTAAGACTGTGGCACCATATACAGCTGCTCTAAATGAGCCATTGATCAGCTCCTTTGGAATGTGAACAGTTTCTTCATGTCCAGTTGAAATGTCTTTAAACAATCTATAGTCTAAGAGAGACAAAGACCAATCGACTTATCAGGCTTTAATATATCAATACCCAAGATTGTGTATTTTCTACAAATACAAAGTAAAACAGTTTATAAAGTTTGCCCTGCACTTTATTTTCTGAGCTGAGCATAATGCAAAGTAAGTGCTTGGATTTGTGCAGAACTGAAGGCAAGACTCCCTTCCAGGCCGCCGCCACCACCACCGGAGGCACTTCCCCATTGGCTGCCTCCAGGAGATTAAAGAGAATAATTGCCAGCTGATTGGCTGTTTAATTTTTTATGGACCTTTGATGCACAGGGTGTTTGTATTACCTTTATCAGCAGGCATAATAATGGGATAGAGTTTGACACAGTTAAGTAAAACAGGCCTTTTTACAGAGGTGAGGAGCAGGAGCTGCTCCTCTTTATCTCAGTGTGAATGGAACAGACTTTAGTGGGTTGACAGTATTTCATTGCTTGACTAAATTATGCAAGAAAATTATCATTTGTCCATCTGTACATTATAATTAAAAACGTTTTGTCATGCCAATGCATTTGGACCATCCCTTTTTGGGATTACAAGACACTATGCACAAACATCTTCTTCCAGTATACATATACGAAAGAAGGAAAAGTATAAGAAAGAAATATTTTTTTCAAATGCAAATTATTACATCTATAAATGTACTTTTCTTCTCCCAGAGCGTGATGGTCTTCACCAGTGAAAGGGACAAAATTAAACAAATTTACTAATAATTTAGACAACACATTGGACACATCTGCTTTTCTTCTTCTAAATAAATGTAGGCTATCTTCCGGTTTCTACAGTTAAAGGAACACACCTGGTGGGGATCTTTGCTTTTTTTGATATGTGCAAACAACAATTCTCGAAACCAACAAATATTGACCTTTTCATTGTCCATAAAGCCTCTGCAAACCCTGAGTTACAGAACGATGTGCACACATCTTTAGACAAGGAGTCACTCACTTGTTTTTCCCAAATAAATATTTGTATTTTCAACCTGTACTGTCTTTCATATTAGGTACCAATTTCCCTAACTGAGCTATTTACATATGTTCAGATTGGTCTCACATGATCCCATACCATCTGCCCCGCCTATTGCCAACTTTAGTGCATATGTATGAATCTAGAAATTCATAGATTCATAGAATCTAGAATATATCTTACAGCAATACATTTTGCACTGATATTTCTAAACCCCAGCAATATAGTCAAATACTGGGCAACACACTGACTTTTTTTTTTGCATGTTTGGAAACTCACATTTTTTGAATCTTTGCTTAATTTGCTTACCAGTAACAATTAATATTGTAATGTGTAGGTGACACATACTGCCTGTGATGAAGACTTTGCACTCTAAATATTTCATTAAAATTAAGAACCAATTGGTAATGTCATATCTTTTTTGTACATGTCAGTTGTTCATTTCACTGTTTAGTAGGTAAATGACACTATTGGGTACAATTTGATTTCTTCAATATTATATTATTATATTACATACTATTACAATGAATGAATATACAAAAAGCTAAAGTAGTTATCCTCACAAAAATGCAGCACCTTCAGTACGGTGATGTTTATTGCATGTTCCCTTGCATTACATTACAGCTGCCTATTTTAAGTGACCTGATTATCCCTGCTCAGTGCATTTCATATATAATGTTTGGAATCCTTTGGTCTTAACTCCGCAGTCTGAACGAACATGAGAGTTAGTTGTGCCAGCTCCTTCCAGATCAGGGACAGCTGTAGTCGACAGTCCCATGTTCATACCCCTGCCTGGTGGTGACGCTAATCTCTTCCTGTAGGTGACCTACCTCCACATTCTCGATCTGCCTGTGAGTGGAGGTGTGTGTGTGTTTGTGTTGTATCTGTGTTGTGTGACGGTTGCTGCGCATGTCTTCTTTGCGGTTACGCTTCGGAGGTCCAGGAACGGTGAGCCTCTCATGGTTGTCACTTTGAGGTGGGAGAGCAATCATTTCCTTGGACAGTCCCATCCTCATCCCTGCTTCCCGCCTGCTCAGATTACTTCCTCTCACTGAGAAAATTTGCATCCCAAATATTTTCCACTTCTTTATTTTTTCTCCAATTTTATCCCCCTTTTCTTTACATTGCCTACCACCCGTGTCTCTTTTTCTCTGCCCTTCTGTTTCCTTCCTCCTTGTTTTCCCCCGGACGCTGTAGAGCATTTTATTACTATTGTCAGAAAGAGTAACAATTCTATTGTGGGGTGATTACGACAGGGTGTTATACCCACAGATCAACAGAGCAATTAAAATCTGTAAATAAGGCTACCCATGATGCCTCACTCAAACAATGGAGTCCCGTAGGAAGTGTTTGTTTGAAGGAGAACTGTGGAAGAGAGACTTTCTCTCTCTTTGACTCTATCTCTCTCGGCCCCTCTCTCTCATTAATTAGGAGACGCTCGTTCAACCCGGCACGGATGTGTCGATGGGCAGCTTTGCATTGTCGCAGTGACACATATTTCAGACACAAGATGAAGTTGTTTACTTTTGTGTAAGATCTCGCATTACACGACTGCACTTTGTTTTGCGGTATGACAAAGATAATGCAGGCCTAATTGTGCTAGAGCTACAAGAGGCCTGTGCCAGAAATGGCTAAGAGGTAGCAACACTTGCACATGTAGGGCTGACACACATGCTCACAAAATCGGACACTGTTAGTTGGGATTTTTTAATGCAGATATCAGGCAATAAGACTCAGTGAAGTTGCAGTGGGAGCAGCTGTAAAGTGGATTTTACAGAAGCAATCTGTAGAGATCTGGTGCCATTGTAATATTTCTATGTACACTGATGAGCTTGTTTATGGCCAAGGTCTCTTAACTCCTTGCTAGCCTTTTGGCCTGATTTCCTCAAGACACTTGGCACTGCATCACGCCTGTGCCCTGGCATGACCAGAGAATAATGTCATATTCCTTAAAAAAAACGGCATAATTGGAGCTTTAGCTAGCCAGTAAAACAATCCGCTGCTTTCATTTTGGTTTATTCTCTTAACTGGACTGCGATTATCTACCTGGTTCACAGTTCTTAACAATGTACAAGTACCCTGAATGCCTCAACTACTTTTAATGCTTCTTTTGCATTGTAGAGACAAAAGAGCTCTTTGTAGTTTTGTGTGAAGACATGTGGAACATGACGTGTATTTGGTGTCAGGATGTGCGCGTACAGCTTCCGCAACCACCCCCACCCGCTTCATAAATTACTCACAAGTGGAGTTTGGGCAGGTTGGAGCAAAGGAACCAGACGGATAGAAGGAGGGACCATATTACAGCTTGACACAGCGCCGCGCTGATGCCAGGCTCCGTGGGCCGCACCAGAGGCTATATGCCTTACCAAGATCCTGTTTACAATCAGCCAAAGAAGCTGCCAGCCCCCCATTTCCATAACGCCGCCCGCGGTTCTCTGCGGAAACTAATTTCTTTCTGCCGGAGATGCACCATGATGCTGCTTGCTCTGTACCTCTCTAACTTTGCATTCTCTGTCTTTTGTTTTTATCTGTTTCCCCCCCATCTCATCTTCCCATCATCCCTTATCTGCTGTCTCTTGTTTTCTCCCTCCTCACTCATCTTCTCTTGGCCTCATTCCAACCCTCACCATTCAATTCTCTCCTCTTCCTGATTGTTGCCAGTATTCCAGGAACATGTTGTCACTCAAGGGGAGCAAACTGAATATGGTTGCGAGCATAATAACAAATTATCCCATGGTAGTGTTTGTGGCGAATGGGGCACCTTGTACTCTACCTATGCATGGGGACAATGGGAGTCTGTGTCAGGTATAGTTGTATGTGCACGTCGTGCATGGAAGTACTGCGCGTCTGATGTCTTTATTCAAACGCAAATGTAGTTTCCATGTCTTTTTTTTCCTGCTCATTAATTTGCAAATAATTGTTTTCTTTGGGATACTTCCCATTGCATCCATTTCCCTGTTTGCATGGTGTCTTCTTCCATCTCTGTGCATGTCAGTGTGCCATGTCCACTCTGCTGTGTATTTGTTCCTACACTAAAACGCTTCTCTGCGTGAGCCTGTCATCTGCAGCTTTTCCCCCCTTGTTCTTTTCTGTCATGTGTTTGCGCGGATTTTTTTTCTGCTTGAGCCACTTGTGTAGTTGCCATGTTCCTGTGCCTGTACATCAGTGAGCATCTGCTCTTTCAACAAGGTCCCTATGGCCTCAAATGTCAGAGCAAGCAGCTGCCAGACAAGCACATTTTGCAGCATGCTTGTGTTTCGCCTCCTCCCATCCCTCCACTTCTTGTTCTGTGATGTTAACTGTGATTGAAAGTAAGTAGACAGCAGCAAGTGGAGGAGAGATGAGGGGAAGGGTCTCTGCTTTTTAGAGAATTGGATTCCTGCAGTTCAAAGGAGTAGCTTCTGCTTTTACTGGTGCTCAGTGCCAGGGTTTTCTCCAGGGCTTCTGGGTCAGGCGGGGGAAGGTGTTCTGGTGTGCATTAGGTATGGCCTCCTCTCCTGTGTGAAAGACCACTACAATGGGAAGCCATTTGTACCATGTCCATAGTGTGGTCCATGTTCTTTTGGGTATCAAGGGACAGAGAGTGTGTGCAAATGTATCAATAGATGTCTTAGTGTGTGTATGGGTGTGTGTGTGTGTTTGCCTGTGTGTACATGTTTGAGTTAGCTTGTATATGCTCTTATATACATTGCACTTATCTGCACCAGTAGTACAACATTTTAGACAATGTGGATCCCCTGTTGTCCAGAGCATAGATGTCACAAGATGTAACGGGGGGGGGGGGGGTAGGGGGGGAGAAGTAGTTGCAGGACGTGAGCACTGAGGCGGAAGAGATGGAGGGTGAAGAGACAGGCAGGTACCCCCCAGGAGGGGCCCGGGGGTAGCCCCTCCAGCTCTTCCCCCCCCCCCCAGCACAATCTGCTCTGCTCTCAGACACTGCTATTGATTTGTCCAGCAGATAAGACCACAGGTTAGCAACTCTGCTAAGTACAGTTCTTTTCACCTCTCTTCACTTGCAAACAAATGCTGGACACAAGCTCCATTTGATGCCAGGTGACATTGTTTCCTGGCCACTACTTTTCCTAGCCTCAACATTTACGTCACCTATTTTATCCCTCCCCAGCACAAAGCCTGTATGAACCATCAGGGGGCACTGTTATACTCAGTCTTACACCCTATACATGACCCAACCCAAACCTGGCATCGTTCTCCGTTGTCTTCTCCCCAGGCTGCAGGAAGCCGTGAGCTCAGAGTTATGGCAAGTCCACAAGCTGTGAGAAAAGGCACTTTAGGTGTCAATCAATCCAGCGCCTTCATCTCCGGGTCCCAGGAAGTTGAAATTCTGTGTTAATTCAACCGTGAAGTAGATTAGTCCGAACAGCAGCTTGACATTGTGCCTGTACTTTGCTGTATGAAATCAACATGTGTAGTGAAGTGTAAAGTTTGAGCCTGACAGATCAGATGGAAGCCAAGGCAACTCTTGATCAGCTTAAGACAGACAGTTCATTTGGTTGCCAAGCTCTAATGTGAGCGGAGGTGAGCAGTACCTGTGTGCTCACCGACAGACGGATGAATCCAGTCTTCAAAAGGCTTCTTCGGTGACACATTAACATGAGCCGAGCTTCCTGGAGGACTCTGAATTCTGAGCTGTCACAGGTGGCAGATGAGATAAAGCTACTATGCAGCTCTGCTTGTTTCGTAACATAACCCAACTCATGTTGAGAAGAAAATTGGCACCTGCTTGACACCTATTAAAAAGTCGTTTCTGAGATGTGAGGGAGGGTTGTAACATGTCTTGTATTTTTAATTAAAACAACCTCCTCTGAGTCATCACCCGCTTTGCATGTGTCCGAAGTCAGAACAGGTGTGAAGGTAAGACAATGAACAATGAGTGAAGAAATACCACAAGGGTGTGTTTGAAATGCAGCTTCCCACGCTCTAATTGCAAGCTAGTATGTCTTTACAAGACATTTCAACATGCTTTATCATTGTTAATTAGAAAAAGGCAGGTGTAGGACAGCATAATACCAGCTCGTCATATCGTTTGTGTTTCTTCTTGCACATAGTTGCATGCCATTTATCATGGCAACGAGCCACACTTGTTAGTGTATGTTAAACTTGTCCTCTCTCAGATAAGAAATGAAGGCCATTAACCGCAGTGTCAGCCATTAGAAGCAAAATGCTTTGCGGGCTGGGAGTTCCTGCAAAATGGGCCTGAATGAAAGAAGAATCTTCAGAGGTATCAATAGTTTTGAGTTGTCAGAGTCTCAGTTTTGTTGTGTTGCAAGGAAAGAGGAATTATTTTCAAAATTTCTGAGCACAATCAACAAAGTTATAAAAATGTATGGGATAACCTGACTGCATGTTTCAACAAGAAGCAAAACAATAAAAAAAGGATCAAGCATTGGATAGTCAAAATTACACCCACACACACACACACGCACGGCACCAGTAGATTCTTAAGATATTTTTATTGGCAACTACTTTCCATTCGCTTGTCTTGTATAAATACGGCACACAAATTATGTAATGCAATCATCAAATGGGAGTAGATCAAAAGATGCCATCTACTCGCACACAAAGAACTGCTGGCACCTTCTAACCTTCCACTTCATCCTGGGCTCCGTGGGAACCTGTAGCTTTAGCTGTTTTGCTAGCTACCAATACCATTTACCTGCAACATGAACAAGGAGGACAGGGACTAATTGCAGGGACAAATGTTCTCGACTGCAGGGTTTGCAGTTGTCTGGGCCTGGTCCAGGTCCTGTTTATCTCAACCTCTGTTGGCAGTCATACACACACCACACACGAGATGCTCTGATTTAACCAGAGGCAATGCCCCTGCTAACCCCCACTCTTTCTCATCAAAGATTCATAAAGGCAAGGTTCTCAATGATTTTCTGTCTCTTCCCGTATTCACAGCTTGTTGTCCTCACCCTCCCTGTCTCCTGCCAGTCAGACAGCGTAAGTCAGGCAGAATTATGGCTGAAGTGGCCGCCGGCTCCCAGAGAGTGTTTATATGTTAGTGTTTGTGCATGTATGGGGTGTGCGTGCTTGCACTGGTAGGCGGAGACACCGGGTAAGGACATGGGCATTAGGGCGAAGGGACGAATGGACAGTGACATGTTGGTGTTGTACTAAAAACGTTAGGAGCCCCCATGCGGAGACAGGAGTTAGACCCCGCCCGCTCCTCTCCTCCCCTCAAACACTCCTTCCGCTGCTCTTTGTGTTCCGCCCCAACCCCTGAGCCTTGCACAACGTGGCAGCCTCCGTACTGGATCTAAAGTATCTCGTTCAGAGCCCCAGTCACCAGGCCCAGGGCACACCATCTGTAGCCCTCCGAGTCCTTCCGTGTGTGTGTGTGTGTGTGTGTTTGTGTCTGTGTGTGTTTGTGTCTGTGTATCTACGAACCCAAAAACCACCGTGCCTCAGCCTGTTAGTCTTGCTACTTACCAGGCTTAGCCAGATGAGGGCCACTCAGCCCAGATCTAATTCCTTCGACTCTGGCAGCACTTCACTCCTGGCTCTCTCTCTCTGCCTCTCGAGTGTGCATCTGTGACCTTGGCTGACATCGTAGGGGGTTAAACTGTGGACTTGGAGATGTGGCCAAAGTGATTGAGTTGTAAGCTAGTTTTTGGATCGGAGCTTCCGAGCCGCCATCTGCACTTCTACGGGGCTCAGAAAGAGGTTATCCGTCTCTTACTCCCCACAGCTGACCCTGGATCAGCAGTAATGGCAGAGAATTTAGTACAAAGCAACCTTGCCTGCGCAGGAAATGCGGAGAAGTGGAATGAATAAAAACATTAAGACACATAACTAATGAAGAGAGCAAATCTCTGTTACCACTTCAGTTGTAAGTTGTTTTTATAACACAGAGCTCTTGTGGCTTTTGTTGTTCATATGACAAACAAGCTAAGTCTGTGTCACCTTTACTGTGACTTAACTTGACTAAACAACGAAACCACCCTGTACTTAACTCACATCATTATCAATATGAACAAAGCCTGTGGCACTGTAGACAAAGGGTTGGGTTCTATGAAACACAATCCTCACCGATGCTGGTATTACAGTTATTGCATAAAGTCCTGATATTGTCACTATAAACAGAACGCTCTGCAACACCTGTTAGACCACAAACAGCTTTTATTCAACACTTATACAACTTTTAATAGCCAGTCGACACACACCTACACAAACACACATAGCAACACATCTACATAGGAAGGTATTTACTGTATTTACTCGCACACACACACCCAAACACACTATTATATTGCGTTCCCTGGCACACTGTGTGCACTCAATGCATCCTGTTCAGGAAAGCGCCTTAGGGCCGAGCCTGGCTGCTCCTCCAAACAAATTGCTGGCTGTTCACAGCGTTTTAAATGCAGAGGCCCTTTAATTAAACTATTTACTTAATTGGGTGAAACAAAACTCCTGTTCACGCAGCGGGAGCACCAGGTGATGCAGAAGTTCAAACACCTGGCGGAAAGTGCTCCTCCGGCATGGACGCACAAAGTACACATATGTACACATGAATACACACACGCTTGCATGCTGTGTTGATAATACTACAGGCCAATCTGACTCATGGACAAGAAGATGATTTTTGAACTTTTTCGTTGTTTTTTTCCTTGCAAAAGATAACCCAAATGTACGTGGGAAAATCCAAGTTATTGTATGTATATCTAGTCTGACATTTTCAAAACACTATAAACGGAGTGAGTAATGGTAGTTTCACTTGTTGACAGATGCCTATGTGGGAATGTGAACATCTTCTCTTTCTGCGCGCCACTCCTTTGTTTGTGCATTCAGAGGTTAACAAAAACCAACTGAAATTCGATTCAAAGCCTAAAGTGCTGCCTGAAAGGATCCATAAATTGCAGTCAGCCTGTTACATTTTATGATCTTGACTAAATGTGGGTGAGAACTATTATGACTAATATTTAAGTGTCAGATTTTGGGGTGTGATCAGCATCTGTTGTCATGGGTGCCTTTTAAATCTCTGAGAAACATATTTTGAAATTACATCTTTTGTTTTCCTTTGAGTGCATAAATACCTGTTATGAACATGATCATACTTTCTTTATTAATGTGATGATGTCAGGTATGTGTTTTGACGTGAGTGTCGTTTCTGTGTTAATGGTATTATTATAGCCGGTTCCTGGGCCAGTACAGGTTAATGAGGTTTAAGATTTACGACTGCTCCAGTCGGGTGTGTATCACTGGTTTGCTGAGGTGTCAAGCAGTGTCAACAACAAGGTGCAGTTTGAACAAAGTTTCAAATTCTTTAAAAGAACAGCAGTAACCTGCTCTTTTTTTGTTCTCGTAGAGTTACTTGTTTGGGTCCATGCTTTGTGTAAAGGGGAACAGCAAATTCTCTGTGTTAGTTTTTGTAAAGCAGTTTAATGAACACGTTTCCGAAACCCAATATCTGTTGTCCAACAGTTTAAAGCTTCTATCTCACAGGTTAACTTTACACAAAAGCTACAGAACCTAACACCACATTCCCTGGAGCTACAGGGATGACTTGTAACTAGGCAATTGAAGTTATAGCAGGCTATAATTAGCTGGGCCAGCTTGACCCCGCCATTGTCACCTGAAGACAGGTGGGAATTGTACCCATGCTGGATCGACCTTATCATGTGACTGGAGTCAGGTCTCGTCCAATGGCTCGGATGTATTGCTGTCGAAGCAAGCCTCATCCATCACATGCTTTATTGCACCATTCAGATGATGCCCACAGGGCACTAACACTTGCCCAGGAGGGAGGGGGCTACACGGTGGAGAAGAGGAATGAGGGTTAAACATTATCGTTTTACAAGAACAACCCTCAAGAACAACAAGTTTTCACAGCAACAGCGTACCATAGCCCTGGAAAACTAAAAGTTAGTGCTCCCAACGCCACAGTAACCCTCTTCCTGATTCCCCAACAGCAGATTTACGGCCTTCAGACGTCGTGTTGAAAAAGTGCAAACACTCACAGGCTTGTAACCTCTTTACTCTCGCCATCAAGTCCTCTTAATGCTCCATTTTCTCTCCTGGGCTTTATAAATAAACAGCGTCATCAGGAAAAACTTAAGTGTCTCTTCACAACCAACTTTAATTAGCCTTGCCCGCATATATCAAAATGTTTCACTGGTTTTTGGCCACGTGTGAACCGTTTGGGAGCGATGATGGAGAGGGTTGTTGTGTTGAGCTTGAGGTCGCTGCTTAGTGTTGTCCTTGGGGTGTGACTGGCAGGGCCCAGAGTAAACGTTTGTTTTTGGTGGGGGGGTTCTTTCTTTTTTTTAACTTTTCCTTCAAGCCAGCTGCTCCTGTTGAACTAGTGTGTAGCCTGGCACAGGTGGCTAGTCGGCCCTAAGCCCCTGTTCCCCTCATTCCTCCCCAGTCAGCCGGGAGCATGCACACACACACACACACACACACACACTCCCTCACTCTCTCTCAGACACACACACACCAACACGCACAGATCCAGAGCCTTAGGGGGTGATCTGTCTCCTTACTCCACGTCGGAAGAGTAAATGGCCAGGAGGGCCCTATCTGTTTGTCCTTTTCCTGCCTCTTTTTTTATTAGAACCTGATTGCATTTGAACAATAGTTGTCTGCTCGTAAATTTTGCGCCTGTGTTGACATTAGGCCACATTCCACCCCTTAGCCTGAGGGAGGTGAAGGAGCAGGCCAGGGTGTTCGGTAATTTGTTACGCCGTTAAGCACCTAATGGACGTCCACCTGGTTTTTGAGAGCAGTAGCTGTAGTTCAGGGGCTTGCCTCCTTTGCACTTCCAGTCTGCAGCGGTGTTTTATTGCCACCAATTATGAAGGCTAGTTATGAAGGCTTTAGAGGCTACCTAGCCCTGTGTGTGTTTTTCTGTTACATCTGGTTCAGCCTGCCCCGAGACGGCTCAGTCAGCCAGCCCACATCAAACGCTCAGGGTGTGAGGTAAGCCGGGCTGCACAGGTGAGATTAACCCTCTCTGTCTGATCCAAAACCACCTCTGCGAGCGGTGCACGGACCCGATGCAGACGCCGGGCGCTGCATTCCCAACCGGCTGGAGATGCCTCAATAATGAGCCTTATTTGTTTCATGTGGTTTAATGAACAGCCTGCGTACTGCAGCTGGCTAGAGGGGAGACCTCACAGAGTCTGAGGCAGGGGCTGCCCCACCCAAAGGTACCCGAGCTCCCTGGCAGAATTATTGTTCCCAGAAGCAGCAGTCACATGGTGGCACGTGAGAGAGAGCGCTGAAAGCCCCGAGCAGGACCCACCTCGCCCCAACCCCCCCCCACCCACCCATCCCACCCGTCCCCCTCGCCTAATGCATTTTTGCGTGGTTTCCTCAACCATTAATTAAAGGGGAAAAGAGTGCATCAGATGTTAGTTTTATTAGCCCAGGCTCCTTAGAGGGAATCAAAATGAAAGGAACATATGTCATGCATTTGATGACCCCCCCCCTCCCCTCCCTCCAATCCCACCCCTTCCCTCTCTGTTTCTTTCTCCACAATTGCCCACCTCACACACACACTCACACACACTCACAAAGTGTACAGTCAGCAGCTGTCTGCAGACACAATAGCGTTTGATTGATCCTGAGGAAACGGTTAAGACGCGGGCCTGCCCACGCTCTCTGGCTGGCTGGCTCACATTCTGCACCACTTTACATTTATCGCTGAATGTGGCAGCGATTGGGATAATGGGAGCTGGGGAGGGTTGGTGGGGATCTGACGCGCAGCTCAGGCTCTGATGAGAACAGCCCTGAGAGTCCACGGGACCTTCGGAGTCTTCGGGGGATGCCGGGGAGATCCGAGCCTCGACACCTCGCAGGCTGGGCCTTGCTCTGAATGTCTCCCTGTCATACTGCCCTCTGCATGACATCACCTATATCTTGCACAACACAGTAGAAAGATAAGTATGTAGATAAATGCTATCCGTCTGTCTCCCACCCATAATCCCACTGCATGACACACAAAGACCGATGTGCTCAATCGCTCAATCCTTACACAACATTGCATAGATATAGAATGTCCATAGATAATATCTTCTTTCTTTCCTTCTACTTGGAACGGGATTGCATGCCTTCCCTTCAGGGGCAGGCTGATTTATGAGACACATGCCAGTTTTTTCATGACTTGTTTGATTGCATTCTCAGTATCAGGCTCTCGGGTTGCCAAACCCATAAAAACTCACACCTGGACAGGAGAGCTCGAGAGTCAAGTGAAGCGCAGCCAGAGCATGAGGGAGCAGGTGATCTGAGGTATTTTGCTTTCCTTGATCAGCGCAGGCTTATGATCCAGCTCAAAGTCGTTGTGGATGATTGATTGATGGTCTGCGCCATTGTATCTTTACAAAGGGTTTGGTTTTTGGTCTGGATGGGTTAGTGTGAAGGGCACACCGTGTACTTTGGTTAGGATTACCAATGTTTTGACCTACATTCACTTTGTAAACAAGAACAGTGTCAAATAAATCAATTACATATTCTTTAATCTAAGCAAAGAAAAAGTGTAAAAACGACTCAAGGATGTAGGTCAGTTCACTTTTTACGCAGTATGTCCGTCTAAAGTTTTATAAATCAAAACCACAAAACGTAAATACAATACAAGGTATATTTTGAAGGTTGATTCAATGGAATTTTTTCTGACGTGGATTTAATGAATGGCTTTTAGTATTACTAACACCACACCGCCCATGACTGAATCTATTTATTTAATTACCATTTTATATAACAACACTTTTTCAGCCTCACTCCAAGAGAAGCTCTACTCTGCACAAGGATCTTCAACCTTTTTGGCTTTTACTATTGTTTGAGACATCGTGGTGGTTTGTAATTCGAAGGTCACTAGTTCCACATTGATGCACCAACAGAGAGGTCTTTTTGCATTTACTTACGTGAAACAATCGCATCAAGTTTATTCAAACCCTCTGAACCTCCATGAATCACTTCCAAAAAGCTCTGTCAGCATGTCCCGGCTCCACCCTGGTCCGATGATAATGTCCCGAGTCAAGCAGTCCAAGCTGACTGGTCCCATGTGGTTACAAATGACCTCCTGTAGCAATAATGCAATAAGTGTTGTCTCCCATCTACGCTCTCTGGGTTCTTTTTCACTTGCTCTGACACAATTGTGCATTTATCAGTGTAATTGCATGAGGCGGAAGCACTGATGTTGTCTATTAGGCGGATTTCCATCCTGTTAAGAGGAGAGGGTCTTTTAATGTATGTCCCTGCTTGAGTGTACTGCTACACAATTACACACCGACCTGAGATTTAGTGGACTGATGATGGTTTGGATGGTGGTGACGGCGGTGATATTGGACCACCCGGCCCTCCTCTAACAAGCCTTTCAGAGAGAGACTAAGAGTGGAACAACAAAGTGAAACCGAGGTTAATCATTTTATTTACCCTTCTCTCTCTCTCTCTCTCTCTCCTTCCCCTACCTCTCTCTCCCTCTCCCCTTCCTTTCTTTAACCAAGTGATGGAGACTGGACCATGGAGCGGGGGGGGAGGAAATCGATGGGGAGCGCATTACAGTAAAACGTATTGATTAGGAGACCTGCGCGCAGTGTGTTGGTCGCGGAGATGGTGGAATGATGCAATGCTTAAAGGAATTTATCCTTTGACTTTTACATTAACCTTTTATTGACTGCTTTGCCTGTCCATAATTAACACTCACTTTAGCTAAAGTGGTTAGTTTGAGCGCAAAGGGGGCTCCGGCCCATTCTGCAGCGAGGGCCATGGAGCTGCCGCCCCAGCCGGAGTTCAAGTGCACTGTGCTGCATGGAGGGAAAGGCCTCTGTGGAATAGAGGCGATAGAATCCTAGATACCTTTCACATTAGCATACCATTTGAGTGGGGGCCCGCTAGGCTATAAGGTTTCAGGGCAAATTGAAATGAGTGATTGTATTGCCAATCTCTCTTGACCGAGCGCCAGATGGGATAGTTAGGCCCATATCTGTCTGGGGTTAATCCATTGGAACAGCCTGGACTCACAAACACGTTCTCTCCCTCCTCAACCTCCCACACACACCTCTTTGTCTTTGACCTTAACTTTAAGGTGGGCTGTTCTGCCATGGGAAAGTCTTTTGGTGAGCCTTGTTTGTACGCCACCGTGGCTTACGCTGAATTTCTAGCCAGAGCCCTGGAGAGCTTAAGGCACCTCGCTTGATATTGACTTTTTGTTTGGTTCCATTTTAGCAGTCAAGGGACGGTACTTCATGAACAGTGGTAGATTGTGTAAAAGTGTGTGCTGAATTACCTACACTATATTATCTTTGATAGTCTTCCAGTCTCCATATCTTTTATATCTCTGCTAAACCAGGAGCCTTCTATTTGCAAGCTAATGTTGCGAGATCCCTTGTCAGATAAATGCAGCAGCTCCGTTGAAGGCGACCGGTCAGGTTTATTTTACGATATGTAGCCTTTCATTATGAGTCAGGACAGGAGAAAAGAGGCGAGTGTTTTCTCTCACAGCTCGACTGCATGAAAACTTAATCAGACCAGATCAAAGGCCTAGGTTCCCTTGGCCTATGGTTTCCTTGAGCTGATGTCAGCAGAACCACACAGTGTGTGTGTGTTTGTGAGAGTGTGCTGTCTGGGTCGGTCTTCTCTCTCTCTCTCTCTCCTCTCTCTCTCACGTACACACACACACACTCTTTAGGATATGTATGCCAGCCATGTCCTCCTCCTTCTCTGAAGTGGCGCTTCCTTTAATTTGCACCCTAAATAAATGATGAGAACATTTAAACACACGGCTCGTCGCAAAGCCCCAAGGTCGCCTAATCGTATTATTTATGAAGTGATGTGCTACATAATGGTACTTAGTGCATGTTAACAGATGCTATTATCAGGCCCTGATCCAGAGAGCAGAAGATATATTGGAACAGTGGATGTTAATGCTGGTTCTCACCACCGTAATGCAGCAGCTCTTTAAAGGGCTAACCGCACCAAAATGCAGCACTTAGGCTGAGAGCCAGTCGAACATTAAGTGGCTCCGTTGAAAATATATAACCACAAATTGTGGCGGCCCCCGGCTGTCCCCTGACAACCTTAACATCCCCTCGACTCATCCATAACCGACCCCCATATTCTTCCCCGTGGCTCGCTGTGTCCTCGCCATCCCCTCCGCTAGCTGCTGGCCACAAGGTGGTGGTGGTCGTGTGTGTGTGGTTGTGTGAGGGGTTGTTGGAGGTTTTTCAGGTTGTGGATGGGGTAAAGGGATATGACAGGACAGACCCTGGCATAATGACCGAGTGGGGAGCAGAGCTGCCCTCATAGCTCGAGAAGGAAATTCTTGGGCCACCACTCGCAAGAGCACACACTACCCACATGACATACAAATGCTGCCTCCACTTCTCCCTCTTGCACCTCCAGGTCAAGGGCCGCGCTCGTCTGTCAAGAGGCTGAGGGAGGGCAGATTTACAATGACAGCAGAGAGCAACACCAAGTCACGGCAGTAAATATTTACACTGGTCTGACAAAAGATGTGGCTAAGGTCTGTGGGGGTTCCAAACACTGTAGAAATTACAACCAGCTCCGATTATTAATCATATAAAAGTTACACAGGGACATGAAGTGGCTGGATTTCTCACTGCTCTGTCATGATTGCAGCAACAGAGAGTGATGTTCTCAGCAAAGCATCCTGCTGCCTGGGCCTGTATGTGTGTAAGATGAATGAAGCGTTAATCATGATGCATGATATCATGGTTTCTCATCAGCTCGGTACTGTGGCTAAAGAAACACTTTCCTGACACATCATTTTCTACCACTCACTCAGCTCCATTTATCTCAATGAGCTTCACTGGCTTGAATTGTCAAAGCAGCGAAGTACAAGTTGCGTAAAGATCAATGATTTAAATGTCCTTAACCACATGTGCAGTTTGTACCAAGAAATTAAAATACCATCCAGTCTCCAGCTTTGTGTTCACAGACACACTTACTCTCTCATATCCTGGAGGGTTGAACCAGTATTATTAGGAGTCATAAAAAGGAGAGGAAACACAAACGTCAACTGCCTCCTAGTCAAACACACAACACCCACTGTGTGTTTAGGGACAAGTTAAAACACTCACAGACAAACACACATCAAAGGTGCTGTAGCTTCATGTGGATTCAACTTTGTGTGTCAATGATTCGAAATCATTATAAGGAAGGTATCACATCTCAAAACATTAAACCACTGGCAGAGAGCGTTGTGAGTGAGATTGGACACGTGTCCTCATGCTGATGAGATGTCCTGGTTTTGATGGGAGGGAGGAGTTAATGAGTGCGCTTGTTTCCTGCGTCCTGTCGCCTCAGGTGCCATTCGAGCCTGGCCCAGACGTTACCCCCTGAGGAGGCCCCAGTGGACCGGCCCTTCTGGGGTGTGGATGACCCCAACATGCCGCTGCCCTTTGATCTGGCCGACATCATCAACAAAGTGGAGTCACTTCTCTGGAGGTGGGCCTTTCATGTGGGAGTGTAGAAATGTGTTTATGTACACGGTGTATTCATATTTCTCCCATAGGGACCACATTCAGTCACACTGGTTTATTCTTAACTTTCTTGTGGCTTAATAGTTACTCAAAAAAGAGAGCTTATCAGTTTCATGTTTTCATACATTCTCATTTCATCACAAGTTACATGAGCCATTTTCCGACAGAAACTTGCGGGCACATTTTCCGAAGTTTGTCTTTCATATGTGTAGAACACAGCAGGAGATCGTCTGAGTCAGACCCGTTCAAAACATGACGAGGAGACGAGATATAACATTTACATTTTGGTGCAGAGATAATGTGTTTTTGTTTACGGTGCATCAACACCTGCATCAGCACGAATCAGCAAAAGCTCTCGCATCTCAGTGTCTGTCCAAGTTGACATCTTCGTCAGTGACTTATCTATATATATGCCATCTCTTTTTCATCCTGAGATGTTTTTATTCTTTTACGGGCGTAAAAGAATAAACACATCTCAGGACCATGTCAGAACCATTTTAGACACGTCCACTGGCTTACCCTTCAATCTGGAAAAGTTATGTCTCACATTCTGCCCCTACGGATAATCTTCAGAAAAAGGTCTGGAGTTTAATGCATATCTGAAAGCAGCTTTACAGGCATGAATTTGAGCTAAGTTTGAGACATTGATTTCATAATCATTTCATATTTATTTCTCACATATATATGATTTATGTTATAAATATTTGTTTTTATTGCTTTATTTTCTATTTTCTATTTATTCTCTGTTTTTTATATATGTATTTAAATGCTGGTCAACGCTTTTTTAAATGTGCTATAAACATAAACTGACCTGACTTTAACTCGGTGAATACTGAAGTATTTCACACATTCTCTCCTTGCTTTGCACTTTGTTGTTCACATTAAAAGGTTAAAAAAATTTTTTTTGTAAAGATTGAAAGAAATACAACCTGAGTGATAAGTCTTAACGCTGGTGTCGCCTGCACACAGTCGGCCAATCACTGCACGTGTGTGGAGGTTTCCAAATCGGCAGACGCATACTGACACACACTGTAATTCAGTGGATAAAAGACCCTGACACGACACTTTATGAAGTTATTCCTGTCATATTAAAACGTTTGTCTTCAACATACATCAAAGCGTTGAATGGATGTATTTTGATCAATGATATCTTCTTTCTCTATTATCTCTTTGAACAGGATGTAAAAGACGGATAGATGAAGAAAGACAGAAGCAGAAGAAAAACCCACCAGCTTTTCTGAATGCCCCCCCCATAGCAGCTGAGGGGACAGACCACTGACGACATCTCCGTTGTGATCAAGACTGTTTTTTCTTTTGATCGGGGCACCTCCATCGCTCCCCCACTCCAACCTGCGCTGCCCCCAGCCGACCCCTGGCTTCTCAGCCGCCCCTGCTTGGATTTGGCTGGAATGGAAACCAGACCAGCACCTTAGAACCAGAGTAACGCTTCAGTAACACGCTAACAACACTAGCTTAGCGACAACCTCCTAGTGTCACAGACGTCTAACAATGGAACCCGCTATCAGTGTTAGCATACATGGTGCAACTATTTATTATTTCAGTGTACTCCTTTTTCTTAATCTCATGTAACCCAGTCGCTTTTGTCGATAGATCAACTCGTTCTCTGTAGTCCCGGTAGAGTACGTACATATGCTTTCTATTTGTCACACAGTGTTATCATACAGTAGAGGATGGTTAAGAAGAGACTCACTTCGCCCTTATGGTATTCTATAGTGGAATCCTGTTTATTGGGTTCAGAGGTGGAATGAGACCAAAGAAAGATTTATGATGAAAAAAAAGTTGCTGAATGTCACCAAATGGAGAACATGAAGAATGTGTTGTTTTCCGTATGATGTTGCGCTTTGTGACACATTGATGTGTGTGTGTTTGTGTGCAAAGCTTTAGCCATGTGAATAGACATGCGATCAGTCGTCGGCCCGTGTGTGTTTGTGCACGTGCACGTTCACTCTCCCACGTGTGTCGACACTGGGGCGTGTGTGTGAATGTGATAGTGTGTGCGAGCCTGTAGGCAGCCTGCCAGTTGTTTGTTCTTGAAGATGTGCATATGGAGACACAGAGACGAGCAGCGGAGGGCCCCCCCCCCCCCCCCCCAGCCTCTGCTCTGATGAAAGGCAACACTGATAGAATGACCTGGAACACAACCGCCGTTTCTCATAATTACAGCTGTTCAATCGCTTTTAATTACTCTTAAAGTGTGTACAGCACCAGCTTCCCCTGTAATGCTGCGGGCCATCTGAGAAAGTGAGCGAGAGCGCGAGAGAGAGAGAGAGGGAGATCCGGCGCTTCTGACAAAATCCACTTTCAAAAAAAGCTCAGAAGGGTGGAAAAGGGGGCCAACGTCAAAGCAGTGTAGCAGCCCTCCGCGTTTGATTTCCTTCTCTATCTAGTTCATGATGAAGTAGAGACGCTGTTTACTATTAAAAATGCAGAATGCACTCCTTTTTTTACTTCTGAAGTTTTTTCCAAGATGTTAATGGTTGCCAAACGCTGTTCTTGCTTCTTCTTTCCGCTGCGCCTCTGTTGTTTGTTGTTGTCAGAGAGATTTGTTTGTAGATCGGCAGGAGCGTTGACTTGTTTGAATCACTCTGTGCTCCCTGCGCCACAGCTTGTCTGTCTGAAGCAATAGGAATGGCAGTAATTAAAGAACTGTTTTATCCAATAACCCGCATCCCTCTGTTCATTGTGTGCTTTTGTCTTCCTTTTTCCAGTCCTGGTGGATAACACTGGCGCACATGACACATACCAAGGTTTCTTCGTACGTGTTGGTGCGTGTGTTACACTTTAAAAGTTGATTGATTGTATTTGTACTTATATTTTTCACCTGACCTTGAACCTAAAGCCAGCCCAGGCAAGCATGAGTGTCTTTACTCTCCATCTGTGCGGTGGTGGAGGTGAGTTACTGTGTCTTCCTCAAGATAAATGGGACGGCAATGGACAACGATCCCTTATTTAATGACTAAGCTCACTGTGTGGTAAAGTAGCATCCAGCCAAGACCAGGGTCAGATGGGGTTGACGTGCACAGCAAGCCGACAAATAATGTTTTGTGAATGCCAGAGAAATGAGATTTACTTACAGTCGCTGTCAATCCCGGGACCTTTGAGATATAAATACAGTTCTGCTAATTTTCCCGACGGGCAAACATTTGGGTTTTCCAAGCGTGTTGCAACAAAAGTTAATAAATCTTGGTGATACTAATTGAAACAGGACTTTGCTGATAGTGCTCTCTATCTCCTGTCAAATCCTCACAAGTGGAGGAACAGGTTTTCTATCACTGTTCACCTCAAACTACTTTTCACAAACTACCTCCATATCAGATTCAATCCTGTTCAAATGCAACCATCTTAAATCCTTAATATCGAAACAATATATATGTTGTTCCGATCCAAATATATCAACAATACTGCATAATTCAACTACAGTAAACATTATAATTTGCATTAGCATGCTAGCATTCTAAAAGACAAGCAATGTCCACAGTCAACTTGCTGCTCCCACAAATAACCTCCTCGGGAACATTTCGGGAACCTTTTTCAGAAGGAGATCAATTTTCGAATTTGGCCCAATGAATTGCTGTTTTTACAGTCTCATAAAGCAGCTAGCATGGCTGCAGACTCTTCATCTTGTTCACATTTTAAGGCAATGCTGATATTTGCGTAGAAGCAGACACCTTATTGTGGACTTTGAAAAGACACCATTTTTTGAAGTGTTTGTTAAAAACATGTGTTTTTCTGCTCTGCGTTCATCAAGGAAGCCTTTGTGTCAGGCTTTGTTTTGGTTAGCTGCTTCATGCTCTCTGTTTTCTTTGAACTTCAAAGGACCTGGCTGAATTAGCAGAGCAAACAGCGTCTAAGACAAATTGATTGATGGATTGGCTGATTGACTGATGTCACTCCCAGTGATGAAGTGATAGCTAATGTTCTGTGTGTGAGTCTCCAAAACTTCAACTGCACACCCCCTGCCATCGGTGGACCGCCATCCCAGAGGTCGCCCATGTTAACTACTTCCTGTAGCGGCTGAGTGACTGAGTGATGGATAAGTGCGCAGCGCTCTCCCCTCGGGGGCCGACTGGAAAAGGGCCCCACTTGAAGAGACAATTACACAGCGCTGGTGAGAGCCACAGGTATGCATTGTTGTGACCGGGGTCAACCGCCAGCCAACCAGCCAAGCCAGCCTCAATTAGGCCAACAATAGGTGCAGGGGAGAGATAAAATAACCAGGTGTGTGGTAGAGAAAGGTACCGGTTTGGGGTCATATCCCAGTCAAATGTGTCGGTGTGTGGCTTCACAACTGGGGTTAATTGTAGTGCAGTTTAATGAAATCAGGAAATGGATCTTAATCTAAATTTCAAATTTTGTTTATATCCAATACATATAAAGAGATTGTTATGCATTATTACGTTATTTTAATGAAAGATTAGTCTGTTTATGACAGTAAAAGACAATTTGGCAATTTAATATTTACAACTGAGCAAGTCTGACCTCAACTATAATATTATATAGTGAAGACTGTGCTTATTTGGGGTCCAGGCTAGGTGCATTTCTCTGTGTATATGCATTACAAGCTTCAGTATTTGCATTTTGTGTTTACAAGAATGAATACATGTGTAAAACTGTCTTTGAGCCTGTTGAACAAATGAATAGGTATTTGTTAAGTATCTGACTGTGTGTGTGTGTGTGCGTGTGTATGTGTGCGTGTGTGACTGAGTGTTGCAGGTTCCAGGGTGCAGCCTGGTGTTAGAGGCCCCAGGGTCAGAGAGGCAGTAGTAATTGTAGAAGCAGGCAGAGGACCTGAAGATAGCATCGCAGCTCTGGGGCAGCTGTCAACAGTGGGAAGGGCTGCGCTCATTTGTCACTAACACAGACAAACAGCACTCAGCGCCGACAAAACACTGACTTGATTGAATACTCGTGAAGCAACAGCCAGCCCTAATGTTTTGCTGCAACTGTTAACTGCACCAAAGGTCATAAAAAGGCAAAGCGCAGAAGTTTCTCATCAGCGTAAATACAAGGCAGCGTCAGGCAGTGATTGCTCTGTGAATGACGTTAAAGGTCACACAGACGGTGAGGTCATGCCTCTCATATATAACTTATACTTGAACAAAACATCTCAGCATTGATCAGTAAGCACTGATTTAATAACTGTGTCTAAGCATGTATATTCATTTCTCAGGATAAAATAATTTGTGGTTATGTTTTAATAAGGATTCATGTTGCTGCATTAGCCAGCTTTGACTTGATTATTTAAACAACTACACAGCAGTTGTTTGAATCAGTCTATTATTTTGTGTATTACTCCATGGAGTCACAATATTAATGGATGTCATCAACTCTCAGAGCTTTAAATATATATAAATGTGTGTGTGTTTGTGTTTCTATATACCATACATATATGTACTATATATATTGTACAAATACAATACACATCCACATGCATCATCCCGTGCCACGTACTGCACTTGGTCACTCTCTAAAGAATATTTACATCTGTTGTGTAAGATGTTTATTATCTTCATATCCTCTGTAATTTTATTTTATTTCCTTTGTCTTCCCTTTTTCTATTTTATTGCCTATTTAATTACATTTCCATACTTCCCCCTTGTCTTTCTCATTCTGACTATCTGCTGCTGTAAAGTAAATGTCCCTGACGTGGGATCAGTCAAGTTTATCATATCTATCTAATCCAATCACTGTGCAGCAAACACCTCTGTTTGTGTTTTTTCTTTCTTTTTAAACTTGTGGTTCCGATTATCGACTCAATCCCCAAATCTTTGTCCTCTTCCCTTTTCTCATTGGAGCCGCTCGCTGTTGCTGCTGAGCTCAAAAGTCTCGAGCATCTCTTCCGACAAACCAGCTGTCCTGTGTGTTAGCCGGGTGATCACCACTGACATCCCCACTGCCCCTCGGTTCACTTAGTATTAGAACTCGAGTGAGAGCAAAGTGATGCTGAAGTCGTGATGCTGATGTTGATGCTGTCAGGATCTTGGCAGCTTAGCGGCTCTGATGAGTAGAGGGTATGGCATTCTGTGCGTGTGTGAGTTTGAGTGTGTGTGTCTGTGTGTGATACGAGAATGTAGAGTGGGTCTTCTGGGAGAGAGAGGCCTTTCAGATCAAACAGCAGTCTGATCAAATGTAGAGCATGCTTGTGGGTCACTGCTGTGGCCCTGGCTCTGGTGACCAGCAGCCCTGATATCATCTGTCCTGCAGGACCTTCCTCTCTTTATCTCTTGCCGTCTTATTTCCAATCTGCAGCGACTGACCCATTTCTCTCATTCACTCCTAATCTTCATCCGATGCTTTACGTGCACCTCTTGTGGAATTGTCCGCTCAGTTTCCTGTCAAAGCTCAAACTATAGAAGCTCCCTATTTTTTAAAGTTCCATTTAGTTATTTCTACATAATTTACAGTCATACAACTATAATCGCTGTAAATGAAAGAGGCTGTGAGGAAGAAGCTTTTATTGGCTGAACTGTCTGTTCCATCAGCTTTAGGGATCAACACAAGCCAGGTTTACTTGTTACCTAACATTTAACTTTATGATATTTGGTTTGTTACAAGTATTATTATTTTAATTTTAACATTTCGTAGAGACACGACCTTCAAATTTGTCGCAGGTGCTGATCTGAATCATGGAAAGAACATTAATAGAATCACATCCTCTTTAGCAATTTGAAAGTACAACGTTTGTTTTGCTGTCGTTTGCAATGTTACTCAGTAGAATCACAGCTTTATGTTTTTTAATTTGTAAATCTCTTGTTTGCTTGACAGACCTCTGTCCGAGATAGGTAAATCATTCAAAGTAATCCATATAAACCATACACGTGAACACTTCTGTAGTTTGTGAAAGAAAGCTGCAACTAGCTTTGCCAGAGGTCTAAACAGACATGTTTAGAATGGACACTGCACTAGTGGTTTGAATTTTGAGATATCAAAATACTGCACATTGTATCTTTAAATCCTCCTCTTCTCTTCGCTTCTCTTCTCTTCTCTTCTCTTCTCTTCTCTTCTCTTCTCTTCTCTTCTCTTCTCTTCTCTTCTCTTCTCTTCTCTTCTCTTCTCTTCTCTTCTCTTCTCTTCTCTTCCAAGGGCCTCACCCCACTCCCCCTCCTCACTTTCCCGCCCTTCAGCCACATTTAGCCCTCTTCCCTCACAGAGACGCTGAAGCATCTCCGCTCATACCTGTCTCACTCTCTTACCATTGCGAGCCCTGTTAGTGCTCTGCCATTCATATCAGTGGGATTAAATGGATCGTTTTCCAGCGTGAGCGGCGTCTCCGCCAAGTGGACTTGATGTCAGGCCAAGCATAATTGAGTCATCTGCATCTCATCTAAAATGGATGAAAGGACTTTTGATATTACACCCCCCACACCCCCCCCTCCACCCTCTCTGCAGCAGGAGAGAGAGAAGGCGTATAGGCTGGCATCGCTTCTGTTAAAAAAGGTAGCTATTACCACTTATGTGCGATGACACATGTAACAAGTATTTCAGTTACGTCAAGTAAAACAAAAGACTTGGCTCCTTTCCACCAAATTAAAACTGGTTTCTTCATTCGGATCCTTTCAAGATTCATGGAACCAGTTGCAACGATTCCAAGAAAACCATTGTAATGAATGGATGTGTCATCAACGCAGGGCGTTGCACAAAGCACGTAGGAGCTCTGTCCAACCTGAAGAGTTTGACTCACCCATGAATATCACCACGTTTCCCGCTCAAAAACCTTTTTTTTCTTTCTGGCTCCAAGGCATAAGCGCAAACTACAATGGAAGCAGTTCCATGTTCATGAGAAATGTTTATCTGTGAAACCATTTGGCT
The DNA here is from genome assembly GCF_963576545.1 of Limanda limanda. Taxonomy (NCBI): domain Eukaryota; kingdom Metazoa; phylum Chordata; class Actinopteri; order Pleuronectiformes; family Pleuronectidae; genus Limanda; species Limanda limanda. The sequence goes on from NC_083638.1 coordinate 13,844,660, forward strand.
TTAAACTTTTACCTTGATGTACTTTGCCCAAAAAAACCCATCATCTGTTAGGAAAGACAACATAGTCCACAATGATTGTCCATGTTGCGTTCTATACAATAGCTAATGCTAATGGCGGTTGTTTTCTTCTTTAAGGGGGTCATGTGATAGGAACCTGAAAAAACTGTGAATGCTATGTCATGACTGAAAAGACCGAATGACCCAATCACAAGTGATTGTGAGTGTCTACGTCATTGTTTCCAAACATCTCAGTTTCTGTCCATCTGGACTAAAAACTGTGTTTTCAAACTAAAATGGGGCCAGCAGGGTTTTTCCAAACTTCTCTGTTTAAGCGACTCTAACGCTGTGGAGTCTTGAGGCCACCAGGCGTATCTGTAGCACAGTTGATGCATTTTCAAACGAAAACAGAGCAATGTGGATGTAGCTCCAGACATTCTCTCTAATTATCATAACAGCCCCGAAAAACGTACAAGTGAGCCTGTGTGATAATATACAAGGAGTGTCTGTGTTGATGACAATTCTAATGTGCAATGGACTCTACGAACACAAATATCTCAGGATGAAGAAGAGTTGCCATACACTTAGAAGAGGCAGAAGACTTGCTGTCAACAAAATGTGATTTCCACAGCAGAATCTATACGTCAGGTCCTGCCTCCTGCATGCTTTACCCGGACCCCCCCCCTCAACCTGAGAGGCAAACTCATGTCTGAACGCTTAAAGGGCCGACGAAGTGACAGGGAATATCTCATAAGTGATGCATTTAACCTTTCGTCAACTCGTGGCGACAACCTCTGAATATTAGGTGGTAATAAGGGAAGGAGGAAGATGAGATGTATTCATCACCTCATCTGCTCCAACCATGAGGATGCTGGCCAGGCACACACAAACACACAAACACACAAACACACACACACACACACACACACATGTCCCCGTCACCAACGCTGCTGCCCCTTGATTGACAGCTCTTCAAATGAGTGTCTGAGTAGCACTGGGCTCTGGCCCTCCGAGTAAGTGGGCCGTCAAATTACATCCCGAGGAGCGGCTGGACCCCTCTCCCCTGGCAGGGGAGATCTATTTATTTGTCTGTTTATTTGCTTGGTTTAAATATTTGGTGGGGGGAAAAAATATTGAATTTTTGTCCCCCGGTCAAAGTCCTCTCATATTTAGTTAATAAAGAGTAGAGGAGGTTGTTTGCCCACAAAAGTGCAGGCTAGGGGACTTGATTTCAGCGAGTCCTCGGAGAGAGCCGGTGACCTTCTCCTCACGGAGGAGAGGGGCTGTGTGTACACTGAGATCCACTCGCTCTGCCTCCACCAGGCTTTGCTCTTCCTCCGTCTATCTCTGCACTCATTTGTGTTTCCTTCTCTCCTTCCTGCTCCCAGCTCTCCTCTTACTTACCATCCTCTCCTCTACTCCTCACCTGACTTTTCTCTTCCTCCCTCCCTCCCTCCCTCCCTCCTTCCCTCGCTCCTGCCTTCCTGTCTTTCTGCACAGCCTTGCTCTATTTGACTGGAGTCTCTCTCTGGATTCCCCGGGCTGCATCCAGGTTAAACTCTTAATTGCCTCGGCAGTGGGTGGTTTAAGGCGCCGGCTCACTGCAGCTCAGCTGGTCCCTGTGCAGGGGGCTGCGGGGTTATTGGAGGGGATGAGTTGTTCTGTGTTGGATTGTGTCTGCTGTGTGCCGGCAGACAGAGCAGGGAGATGATAAAGACTTATTAATATAGATGACGGAGATGACCTCTGACAGCAGCGCTACAGCAGGCCTCTGTTCCACGCCAAAGACAAGACATGATCTCTGCGCGCTCATCTATCTATCTATCTATCTATCTATCTATCTATCTATCTATCTATCTATCTATCTATCTATCTATCTATCTATCTATCTATCTATCTATCTATCTATCTATCTATCTATCTATCTATCTATCTATCTATCTATCTATCTATCTATCTATCTATCTATCCATCTATCTATCTATCTATCTATCTATCTATCCATCTATCTATCTATCTATCTTTTTCCTCCCTCCTCCTGTGTCTTCTCGCTCCAATCCTTAAAACACAGATTCATTTACTGCACAGACACTGTGCCCAGCCACACCCCAGCAATCAATACCCACTAGTGGGATAAATCTTAGACGCTTACACGCAGTTAATGTAATTGTGAACATCTACAGCGTCTGTCTGCTGTCCTGATCCCCCCCACATCGGGCTAAACTACAGCACCGTGTGCGTGTGCTCATCAGTCAGTGTAAGGTCCATGACGCCCTCACATCTTGTCACACCCGAGCACAGCACATGCCCACTTCGATCGGAGATCCAAGTCGCTGCTCAATCAAGCCCCGGCTCCGTGCTAACGCTTTTCTGTCACTGAAATAAAAACCTGCAACACGACTGCTTGGCCAATCAATGGGGTCGATGGTGTATTGCATCTGCTTATAAATATGTTGACAGCTGTTAGCTCCAATAAGTCACAAGTGAAGACATGTTCTCCCCCTGCTTTCATAAAACAGATACTGTAAAGCTTTGCAGACGGAGGAAACCCAGAGATCTTCAGAGGCCACTGGCTAATTTCATACGGCTGTATTAGCGAGTTAATGCCCCCCCGTCTCAGTGCTCCACCCCTGCCATTGATTCCTGTTTAAAAGGCTATGGGTAGTCGATACTACCTCCTCATCGCCATCTGTCTCTATTTACTAATAAATAAAGTGGAGAGCATTGACTGGTATGGTCAGGCCTGTAAAAGCATGCATGCTAATGAGCCGAGGGCCTCTGCGGCCGATGAGGGAAGGTGGGGATACTCCACCTCTCCACTAACTCCGTCTCTGTCTGGATGGCTCTGCACAAGGCACAGCACTCCAATCATGGTAATTGCCCGGCGGTCCAGTTGTTGTTTAACGTCCCTCATCAGACCAAATGCAGTTTCCCTTCAGCTGCATGGATTTCTCTGCTATAGGATTGCTTGTATGTTCTTTCCGTTTTTTTTATTTTTTATGCTCCACTCTCCTGGTTGTGTGTAGGTCAGCTCTCGAGGTCGTGTTGAGTCGTTTGTCACATGTGGCCCATGAGCGCTGCGGCACAACACTCTGTCACGCTGATCAATTACACATCACACAGATGGGCTCGTTTGGAAAGGGCCCCGTGACGCTTTGGTTCTAAAAGGTGCTCAATCTTTTCCATCCACCTCCCTGGTTGCACTTCTCTCACAGTTTCTCTTCATCTACATCGGGAGAAATTAATGTTTGTATTAATAAGGACATGAGGAGAAAACAAATCTATATTTGGAAAGAAGGAAATTCCTCAAGTTTGATATTGTCAACACACACAACTACACACATGTACTGATTACTGGAATGTATTGTAATTAATAGCATCCTAATCGTTGCAATAATGTTATTTATTTTGAAGATTTAGAAGAAGAAGTCGTCCCACACTTAAAACAAACGTTTACACACACACACAGCCGTCGAGTCCATTTGGCTTGACACTGATTTCCTGAGTGAAGGGGTGGTGCTGATGTGTGGAGGCTCTCGGAGCTCAGCATAACACAGTACTGCTGTGTCAACTGTGACCCCGGCGACCCCGCAAGAGCAGGAGAATGGGCTGCAGGGTCGCTCTGCGACTCAGGTGAAACCAGGGGTCAGGGGTCAGCTGTCCAGTGTGTCAGGCTTGCTGATCAGGAAGTGTAGCCTCTCGCTTCAGGGAGTACACAGGGTGTGTCATGTTTTGGACACATACTCGCACTCTGACATAAATCTTCCATGCTTACATGCAGTGGAGCTCCCTGCTAAGTCAGTGCACGGCAGCAAAGTGCTGGGAAGACGTCAGCAGCAACTACTCAAAGTAACAAACTAGACCTGCTTATTAGACTTGTAGAGCTGCTGGTGTTTGTAGCTCGGAGGGCACATTGTAATTGTTCGTGCGATTGACGGCATGACTGCAACTGAGACACTTATGTAAATACATATGGCCACTATACTCTGCTGTAAAATGGTTTATAATTAAGCAAATTATACATTTCCACGGTGGAGGCTTTATTTCCAGAGTAACAAAAAGCTGCTAGGATTTTTTAATTATTACCTACGTCAAATGGGTTATGTTTTCACCCTTGTCTGTTTGTTGGGTGGTTTGTTAGCAAGATTAAACAAAATCACTCGATGGATAACCATGAAATTTAGTGGAAGGATGCAGTATTTATCAGGGAACATTGCAAGACTGCTTTTTTTTTTTTTACATTTTCACAAATTTGCCAGGGAATAATTAATAGATCTTGATGGAAAGAAATGTGTGTAAAATGTGCTGCAGCTTGATTGAATTTAAGTAGACTGCTGGGCTTTGGAGGAGATAAGCAAATATATTTTTTCATTTAATTGGAAAACTAAATTTCCTTCATCTTCCACCAGAGTGATTTATTTCGTAATTTTAGTGGAATTAAGCAGATTCAGGAAACGATCTTAGTTCTCTATGCAAATACAAAAAAAGATCTCACTTAAACTTGAGTAAAATCTCAAGTCAAGCATTTCTACTTAAAGTATTCCAGGACTTTTTCCTCCCATCTGTGACGGTCTCACACAGAGTTAAACTGTACAAAGGTTCATGTTTGTTTGTCCCAACCCTTGCTCCCTATCTGCGGCTCACTCCCATTGTAGACACATCCAAACGGACCCCCTACCTCTATAGTGCACTGAGCGGGTCCTTCCTCCCGTCCTACTCCACAGACTTGGGTTGGATGGCTCACTGTTGTTCTGCGCCACCCCAGCATCCTGGTCGTGCTATGAAGGGAAAACAGCAGCAGAGTTTCCTTCCCTCCACCGTCTCATCTGAAGCGGGCCCTGCTGGCTGTCCGGATCAAACTGTCCCACAGTGTGATGCCGAGTCCTGTCTGCAAACAAGAGGAGGCCTGTGCATTAAAGATTCGCCACAGGGGCACTCGTCCTAGAATTTCTACTCTCCGAGAGCCCTGGAGAGGGTTATATTACAAGGGGAGTGTTCGTGTGCATCTCTGTGTGTGTGTATGTGTGTGTGTTCAAATATTTTTTCAGGATTTGTAATATTTCATTCACAAACAGGCTTTAAAAAAGAAGTATTTTGATTAATTTGTCATTTGTCATTCTTTTGAATAAACAAACATACACAGGGAAACACCAACTCAACCACAACATCATTCTCAGTTAAAGAAATATGTAATGACTGATCTAGACAAAAACGGAAAAAAAAATAATGAAATAATACTAAAAGTACAAACAAATAAAATACAAAAGTAGAAATATTTAAACAAAGAAGGCAGACTAAATTAATTTACATTACCGTAAAGGCAAGAATATGAACATAATTCATACTTTTAAAATCTGATGTGAAATAATTCAGTCCTCATATTCTCACTGCTTATTATCAACCATGTTACTGTAGCTGTGTTACAGATTACTGACTAATTTGGAGTTCAACCACATACATCTACACTCTGGGGTCCGCATCTGTTAAATATCTTCTTGCAAGACTCTATCTCTTAAAACCATTGTTACACTTTTTAAAATATTATTATATATTTTTTTTTGCATTTTGTTTGTATTTTTGTATTAGTTTTTATTAGAAGGACTGAGTCACTGACCCAAGGAGAGAAGGCAGAAAACCTAAAGAAAGAGATGTCACAGCACTTGACACTTGGCACCTTAACAGGTGAACTCAGTCAGAGCAACATAATAAAATAATAAACAACACAGAAAAGCTTCAACTAACTTTACATTTTTCACATCAAAAGAATCTGAAGATCCAACAGAATGAACGTGTTGCTAGAAGTCTTTATTTGGAGCATTTTGCTGCAGGGATTTGTATTGTATTTATTATGTTATTTTTTTGGTCAAAAGTCATAAAAAGGGAACAAACAATAGGCCTCAAGTTTATTTTGAATTTGTTATCACTGCCGTCTTCACTTTGATATTTTAGGCATCATAATGTGACACCACTAATCTTTATTCTTCATTCAGAGAACAAGCAAAGTTTGAAAGTCTCAGGTTTGCCTCCTTCATCTTTCTTCATCCTCTCTTCTGACAAAAAAAGCAGACAGGCTCTCTTCACTCTCCTGTTTCTCTCTTCTTGCTCTTTTCCCCCCCTCTCGTCTCCTCGCAGTCTTCCTCCTCTCCACTCCGTCCAGGGAGTCATTATTGCTTTGGTAAATATTTCATAGGCCTCAATACCTTTGCACACATCCACCTGCCAGCCGCCTCTCCCCCTCGCACACAGACCATGGATAGACAGATCAAAATGAAAGAGAGCAAAGTGAAGTTGGAGGAGGAGGAGGCGGAGGAGGAGGAGGAAGAGGTGGAATGAGAGGAAGAAGTCTGCTCTCTCTGCCTCGTGTGCATTTACATTTTCAGCTCTCCGGCGTCACAACAGACCGAGTGCTTTCAAAGATCGAAAGATTCCCTGGAAGATGTCAAATCTGTGCCCGACAACGTTTTGTTTTCTGAGGCACCTTTATTTTAACTGTTAGCATTTTTCTTTTACTTGCACATAAAAGGTTTCGTTTCCGAAGTGGTTGCGCTGGAAAGAAAAGGGCAACATAGAAAGCATAAGCGTCGAAAAGAATGAGCCGGCGCGAGCTTATAAGACAAGACGGAGAGAGAGAATACTAAGCTTCTCCTTCTTCTGACCTTGAAGAGGCCTGTGAGCGAGTGCGCTCTCCCTCCCTTCCCCCTCCTCCCCCTCCTCCTGCTCTCCCATTCCCACCTGTTTACTTTGACTGGGTTAGACGGGGATCTTGCATCACCTGCAGTGTCCTCTCATTTTCTTTCTCTTTTTCTTCTTTGCATGCCCTGTGTCGTTCTCTCCCGCACTTCTTACCTTGAAAAAGACTTGAAAAAGGACGTAGCGATCCCAGAGATGAAATATTCAGCCTGGGTGTACGCACTCTAAGTTGTTTCAGAGTGGATAGCTTGTTGCCACAGAGCTTTGACTTCATAAATAAATGGTCAACAGTGGCCTCTTCAACCACTGTCTCCTGTATATATATGGCTGAGCTGCTGGTGTGCCTGGGGCTAAGTCCTGCCAGTAAGTTCCAGGCCTTAAATATGGATAAGCTGTGAAACTCCTCTGGACACACTCCTATGTAGTCGGTATAATGTAGAATAAAACTCGACTGTTCATTTGGAGGATTTTGACAGACCCCGAATAGAAAACCCACCTTGGGAAATGCTCGGCTGAAAGGTGGGTGTGGAACAAGGACTATTTAGCCACTTTCAGATGTTAACTCTACAGAATGTCCGCAGAATTGGGTCTGGGCGTTTTTCGGAGTTTGCCTTTCACACATGAACAACACAGCAGGAGTTTTTCCGGTCAGCCGCTCAGGTGCATTCAGGATAACAAAGGAATCTCTGGAGCGTTCAGGTGAGGGGAGGTGCAGCAGCTCGACACAGGATGGAACGTATTAATTATTACGATTTGGTTTATAACACATCCAATATGGAGAGGCGGTGGACTAGTGGCAGAAACTTGGACTATGGGCAGAAAAGGTCTCTGGTTCGTCTCTGGTTCGACTCCATGGAGAAATAACAAAAAGACGAACCTGGATTGATCTGTCCAAAAATCCAAGAGGATTCTCCCTACCCTGTCTAGTGCCCCTGAGCAAGGCACCTTACTCCCCCAACATCCGCTCCCCGGGCGCCGTACACGGCTGCTCACTGCTCTGTGTGTCCTGCACCAGATGGGTTAAAAGCAGAGGTTAAATTTCCCTCCTTGCATGAGTGTGCCTGTGCATGTGTGTGGGATAAATAAATGTATCTTAATCTTAAAAAACTATATATAATATCACCAAAAGCTCTTTTTTAATCTTCTATGTGTTTGGCGCCGCTCTTTCACTCAGAGATATTTGTATTGTTTTTGTTTTTTTAAGTTTTGCGTCTCTCATGCTTTTTATCTCTGTGAATCATTCGGAGGACCTCCTGCTGTGTTGTCATCTGGTTTCATTTGGACATTATCCAGTTTTTACTTCGGAGCTAACAGGAGAAAGTCTCTCACTTGCACATGTGCATTCTCAGCCATGTCAAAAAGCAGCTTCAGGTTCGATGTGCTTTAAATTTACAGGCACTGTTTAGCTTCTTTAATTTCCTCTGCACAAATGAGATTAATGACTCGTCGAGTGGACTGAACCTGGGAACATTTGGCGACACGGCGCTCCGACTAACCACCACTTAATTGTGTGACTCTGCACAAGCCAGCGTGAACAAGGCTGTGCTTTACTTTACATTACAACAATGTTAACTGACCATTAACCCCTCCCCTCATCTTTTCAACAACTCCCACCACCCTTTCCCCCAAAAAGCTCCACAGCTCCTTGTTTCTGTTCAGGAGGGAAGGGGGAGAAGCTTGACGCTCGGTTTCCTCTGAGCTTTCCTATGTAAACGCATGTTCTCACATTCGCCTCACAGTGTTGGGACATTTCGACCAGGAAATGAAATGAGTCTGTTAACAAATGTTTTGGCTTCTGTTGAACTCTTTAGCGCACGGCGGCCTGCCAACTGCAGCGGCGTGTTTGCGTTCCCAGAAACCTCCTGGGATGGCGACTCCCCGAGCTTCCGGATGGAGATGGAGGGTGAACAGTTTTTTCTCTTTGACTGAAAAGGAAAAAAAAAGGGGGAACAAAAGAAATGTCCAACAGAATTGCAGGGGGTATTAGGATAAGAGGGGATTGAAATAAAGATTTTCTTTTGTAGATATGTACAGTCCATTTGTATTTCATTTGTGTGAAAGGAGATATGGTTTTGGTCTGGCCGGGCCATTTAGCCTTTTGCGCTAATCTGCAGGTGAAAAAAATGGGACGCCGAGTGTGATAAAGGCGCCCTTGAAGACAGGTTTGGCTACCTCTGGCTCTGTTGAGCTCAGGTCACGAACAATTTGTGCCTCGTTGGGTCTTTGTGTGTGTGTGTGCGTGTGTCACTGAGAGAATATGCAGTATTCTAACACCCAGGAGCCTTGTAGCCATAAATCAGCTAGAGAAAGAGGTGTGACACAAGCTGCAGGGTCCCGCTGATACGGACTACAGCTATGATGGGCCGTGTTTCAGGTGGAGCAAGACATCAGCTGCACTGATCTTTACTACTCCGCAGGGCTCAGGAGATTACTACTGTACAAGCAGCAACACAATCCAGGTCACTCAGATGGTGGAAAACTTTTTCCTTCAGCGTGTCGGAACCACACACACACACATGCTCGGTACAGTACGCCTAGTGGAAGCCTTGACAGTACTGTATCGCTGCATGAATGATGAGGTGCATTCAGTGTTTGTTTCAACGTGCTCACGCAGAAAACAGCGTTTGTTATTCTGTCTGTTTGTTGCAGATAGGGCCTGGGTCTTGTTAGCTGTCAGGCAGAGCATCCACAAAGCTATTCTCTCACTTATTGATGGGGGATCCACTAAATTACAGGCTCAAACAAGAGAGAGTTTTCTAAGAGCCCCCTATATTTCAGCTTTGTGTGTGTGTGTGAGTGTGTGTGTGTACATGAGGCAAAAAGAGAACGAATGTCAAGAAGATCCCTAATGCATTTTTCTTTATTGCACTTTCTCTTTTCTTTTAGCTGTCTTTCTTTGGTCAGGCCCTGTCTAGTCTTGCTATTATCCTGGGGCGTTATCAGTGTGTAGCTGCCTCTTCAGATCAGGGCCTGTGATAAGGGCTAAATAAATGGAATGCTTGGCTAGTGGACATAGGTCAAGCCTTGTTTCGCCCCTGTTTTTTTCATGTGTTGTTGTGTTTGTCTGCAGGGGAAGTGGAGGGTGCAGCACGAACAGGCTCTGCAGTCTAATGAACTTATTGATTTCAATTTCAGAGCTGTTCTCCCCTTCCCCACTCACCCCGATGCTTCTGAAGCTTTCATCCATTGCTGGACATAAATTAGTAACTCTGTCTCTTGTTGGGGGACTTTTCTTTTCCCTTTTTCTTTTCTCGCTCATCTCTCCCAGGCTGGTGCTGTCTCTCTGAGACGGGTCGCTATCTCGGAAATGTTGTTTATAAACGTGTTAAAAGCTTCTGTGGCGAGATGGATGCAGTCACTGTGTGGGCGTTTTCTGTGTGGCTCAGCATACACCTGTCCCTGACAGAGATGGAGCTAACGAAATGACAAGCTCTGCGTGTGTGTGTGTGTGTGTGTGTGTGTGTGTGTACCCATGTCTATTGGGGGCTGTTGAAGATGGTGAGTGACCTCCTCCCAGGAGGGGGTCAGGGAGCAGCTGACGACTATTTGGCTTATGTCTGTGTGTGTGTCTCCGTGAGTACATGCGCATCCACTCCTAATCCATATCATGTGTCACATGCGCGACATGTTTTCCCCACAAATTTGTGCACACATCCAAATTCGGAGGCCCATGCCAGCAGACGTGAGCGCAGCACATTCCCCAAAGAAGCCCTGCTCGTGGAAAACGAGAGGCCATCGGCGCTAGGACAGGAAGCCTCTCTCTTTCCGGCCCTAACGAGCACTGTGGGAGCCTCCACTCCGGACCCAGTACATCTGATACCCCCAATGATGTCCAAAGGCTAAACAGTTAAAAGGTCCGGTTGCTATATGTAGATGCACAACATCCCCCCTTCTCTGAATCTGATATCTCTGGGAATCACAATAGCTAGACTCTGAGGTCTGGTCAGTTTTCTGCCGAGCTGCCAGTCGGCCTCCCACCAGCAGGAGCTGTCTGCGGAGAACTAGAGAGAGAAAGATAGAGGGAGAGAGAGAGCATGAAAGAGAATTGATGCTGAGTAGCACAGGTTTTAATAGGGCTGTCAGAGTCATATTGTTTATGTCGTGTTCCAGATTAATCCATTCTTCCTTTATGAGCCTCTGCAGCCACTGTAAATTGCGAGCACGAAGCCAGTCCACTGTTGAGTTACGCCTCGGGGATCAGTGCCACACATGGGTGGAAAATAAATCATTTCCCCCGGATTTAACGCCGGGCAATACCTGGGCCCTTTGTAAATAAAGCCATAGATGTTTTTACACCCCCCTGTTTTCTCTCTCCTGCCTCCAGGGCTCTTATTGAATCTCAAAAGGAGAGGGGGAGAGAGACAGAGGGAGAAACATGAGAGAATAAGAGAGAGCAGAGTTGAAGGGGGACCGGGGTAGAAAAGGAGGGAGGCAAGAGAGACACAGGGAAACAGAGGGGAAAGTCAGGAAAGAGATTTCCAAGTGGGGAAGGATGAAGAGACACAGGCCGAGATAGCTTCGCAAAACAGACAAGCAGAGAGAGAGGATGTAGAGGTGGACTGGGGGTGATGTATGCATGGTGTGCTGATTCCCAGGGTCCTCAAGGTGTTCGGGTTGAGATCTGTCAGACTGTCTGAGCACAGGAGCCACTCTGGAGCAGTGGGCACTGAGCAGACAGCCAGCTGCACCGGCCGAGCTCGGCTCCAGCGTCGGCCCAGGCTGCGGCCCAGGCTGCTCTCCGTCTCTCCATCCCCTGCGTTTCCATCATCGTAACCTCTAGCCTGGGGGGAGCGGTGCCAGAGCCTGGAGAGACAGAGAGAGGAGGAGGAGAGAGGAGGAGGAGGACTGAGAGAGAGGCCTGAACAACTTGTTCATCCTGGCTTGTGCAGACTGCCAGCCGGAGACAGGCAAAGGGAATGGGGAATGTGCGCGCTGCTCTGTCAGGACTTCATGAGTTATACATGACGTGCTATGTGAAAATGCTTCCTGTGTATTGTGTGTATCATCCTCTTTTTTCTATTTTTCCATTTCTCTTCTTTAACCCCCTTCTTCCCTCCCTCCCTCCTTCGCTCTCCCTCTCTCTCTCTCTCTCCACTGTTGCTTTCAAGAGCTCAAAGTTTGCTTTTCCTTCCAGTGACAAAGTATTCCCTGGTTGTTAAATGTTAATCAATGGCAGGCAGCAGGGTGACACGGGGGGCTCCAGCTTCTGGTGGGCGACCGCAAGATCAGCCGGATCTCGCCTGGGATGATGCTGAGCTGCAGCAGATGTACACGGACCACAGCGAGATCAGTGACAACCAGAATATGCAGTGCATCCTAACACGGTGCCGTCCTGTTTGCTGCCCCCTGTACAGTCCAAAAGCAAATGATTACATAGATACGGCCACTGAACAGACTCTGTACTAATTCATTCTTAACACAAGCATTTATCCTATCCATTATTCATATCTCCAACAATGCCAGGGGGCAAGAAAATCAGTGCTCCCCTCACCCATATATCTGCCCAGCTACAGCTCCGGGGTGATGCATTATTCAGGGCGTGCCAAGCTTAAGACTGTTCTCCCTCTTCTCGACTGCTGGAAGCAACAATCATCTCACTATAGGACACTGTTCTCCGTCTTTAAACTGTCTGTCCTCTTCTGTCTCTGTCTCTTTCTCTCACTGCCTCCATTGCATCATGGTAAATAACTGTTGTTCATCCAAGTGTAATGTTTGCAATATTCATGGTGTGAACAGTATAGAACAAGAGCATTTCTTGTCTTGGTTTGAAAAGTTTCTGTACCAAAATGGAACACTTCATATGGGCAATTCAAGGAACAGTGAAAGCAAAGTTCATATCACATTTATACAGGATATTGCAGGAAGAACTAAAGGAGAATAATTTGGATATTAAAGAAAAATGGGAACTAGAGATGAAAATAACAATTTCTGATGAACAATGGGAAAAATCATTCGAACAGGGACACAGAGTAACCAGTAGTCCCAACTGGAGGGAATTTGGATGGAAGCTTAAAATGAGATACTTCAGAACTCCACTTATAACATCTAAATGGAGTATTACATCAGCACAATGTTGGAGGGGTTGTGGCAAGGTGTGAGACCACACACATATATTTTAGGACTGTCCAAAGTTATCAGAATACTGGCAAAAAATACAAAAAGGAAGGAACTTCTGAGAGCCCTTATTTTAATAGCAAATAAAGTAATAACAGCCTCCTGGCTGAAGCCACAGCCCCCCACAATAACCCAATGGAGGGGTAGAATTCAAGATATGTACAGGATGGAATACTTGACTGCCCTATTACAACTGAAAACAGAGGTTTTTAAAAACAACTGGTCCCTGATTGCTCTACACTTCCATCTGATATGAGCAATATATATATATATATATTGCTTTTGTTTCTCTTTGTTTTACCTTTTGAGCAATGGACATCTGCAGGCCATGCTATCTCAGAATATTGTCTTGATGTAATGCGATGTCAGATGTACTGTGTTTGTGGACAATGTTAATCAATAACTTAATTCTGATATAGCCTGGTTCATGATGGTTTGGACCCGAGACATACATGGACAGTTAACCCCATTAACCTAAGACTTGTACCCGAGGCACCTAATTTCATGTTAAAAACGATTCATGTTAAGAACGAAATAAAAAGAAGTTAAAAAAAAATAAAAAAAAAGTTTCTGTACTGGGTTGGTGGGTAGCACTGTCACCTTTCTGGTTGGAATCCCAGTTTTCTCTGTGTGGAGTTTGCATGTTGTCCCTGTGTCTGCATGAGTTTTCTCCAGGTTCTCCTTCATCCTCCCACAGTCCAAAGACATATCACATTGGGGTTAGGTTAACTGGTGACTCTAAGTTACAAGTGAAAGTGAGTTTATATCTACTGCTGACATATCATACTTATCGCTCTATGTACACAGCCTCTCACCCAATGTCAGCTGGGATTGGCTCCAGCTCCCCATGTGACCCTCAAGAGCTATGAGCTGAATAGATAGTTGATAAATGGATGTTGCATTTTGGATCCATGTCGATCCAGTGACATTGTTAAAAGTCTTGGATTATTTAATTATCTCGAAACATTTATATCTATGTTGATCACTAAGTTTGCACTTTTTAACCTTACCACACAGATCTTTTCATCCCGTTTAACTCAAACTATACCTCAAAGAAAATAACACAATCTAGCCTCTTTCATTTGGTTTCTCGTTGGTGTGCACTGTCACTGGGATGGAGGGACAGATCCAAATATATATTTTTCTTGTACCCTCAGTCTGTTGTCTCCTCGCTCTCTGTTCTCTCTGTATCTCCCTTGGCCTCCACACAGAGAAGACATTAAAATTTGAGCAGAGCACGGGGAGACGGAGAGCCGGGGCCAGCCCGGGGGTCCCGCTGTACCGCTGCACACTTTTTGTCCCAGAAAACAGAGCATGGGTTGATAAGTTGTGAAAGACTCTGGGCAGCTTGTTTCAGGCCAGACTGAGACTGTTTCTCCAGGCGTGGAACATTATGAGTTAGAGTAGTTATTGCTGTAGCTTTCAACTCAAACTCCTGCTCAGTGTAGTTTGAAAGAGGGGGGCGGGACGACAAACAATTGACAAGAAGTGCAAGAAGGAGAGAACACATGCATAGCAGTTGTACACGCAAACTATTGTATTTGTCGACATCAAGCTTGAAGGATTCAAGGTAACTCTGAGGTCACAAATACATTGTTGAATTTCAGCTAAATTAGCGCTACTCACTTTTCTCAGAAACTCACAATGCCAAAGTTGGAAATCAAAACAAAGGTTTATTTTTGCGGGGTAGAGACACAGAGGCTGATCTCATTTCTTATTTAAAATCTGCTCCATAATTTGATCTTTGTAAAACTTAAGTTGCTGCAGGTGTTCGGCAGGAGGAATGATCGCCTTAGGGCTTTTAGCTACCGTGAGGCCCCGCCGAGATTTCCCATCATCCCCACAGTCTGGCAGCAGCTTTTCAAACAGCGCCCCTTCTGAAGTTGCCCTTGGTTCTACATGTGTAGCAGTAATTATGAATGAGGGGGACTAAGATCTGTACAAAACCATCAAACATTTTACAGCTTGCTGCTATTGTAATAAAGATCAATAGACACGGTATCAGTCGTGGTTTTGAAGGAGAGGTGGTGCTGTACATTTTCCCCTCGCATACTTCCTCTCTTTTCTTTCTTTTCTTTCTGTCTCCCTCGCTCATGTCCCCTCTCATTTCTCCTCTCTTTTTCTCTCTACTCCCTCTCCCCATACAGAACCAGTGTAGCACATCCGTTTTAATTGCTGTTTGTCGGGCTCTGTGATGTGAGCAGCTAAAAGACACCCGTTCTGTACCAGAGGAGAAGACTCAGACTGAGAGAGGCAGTGTAATATATTCACTTCAGCACTGGCTGGCTGTATGAGGGCCAAGGCCAAACTTCAAGCTTAGTATTTGTATTCTGTATTGTGTGTTGTGTGTATGTGTATACACTATATGTCAGCATATGTGCCGCATGTACATGTGCAGCACATGTGTGTATGTGTGTGTGAGAAAGAACAAAATACATGCAAGCAAAGGAAATGTTATGACCATGTTATAGCAAAAAGAGAAGTGTGTGTGTTCGTACTTGTTTTTGGTACATCATTAGGACCTTTTCTGGCATAAACACTGATAGACCAGTAGACCTCATGGGGACCAAAGCCTGTGACTAATAAGGCAAAACTTCTGATCTCCTGGTTGAGTTTAGGGGTGACATGTGAAGTGTGGTTTGGTTAAGGTTAAGGTTAGGGATAAGGGTTTGTGCAATGTCCTTATAAGGATAGCTGCACAAACCTAGGTGTGTGTGTGTGTGTGTGTGTGTATGTGCGTAAGTATATTGGACCATGCAATAAACCGAAACCAGTCTAAGCCATAACAACCACAAACATTTGAACCAACACCTCCCTCACACCTTCAGCTGGAGGCCTGGGAGTGTGTGGGACTGTCAGGGCAGCATCTGCTCCTGGGCTGAAGTCATTTGACCAGAAATGGAAGACATGGAGAAGCTGCAGATCAAAAACTCTTCTGTCTGACAGGAGGAGATAAAGAGACTGTCAGCCTCACCTCAGAACAAAGCAGCCTCTCACCTCTCCAGCCCACAGCGGCTCCCTGGCGGCCAGTGAAGCAGTGGTAAATCAAAAGGTGGGTAAACTAGGAATGAACGTCAAAAGATGATCACAATTCCAACATCCACCATTATAAAATATGTATCGTTATATGAAGGGTCTTGTTCCACACTGCTGTAAATCCATTTTGGGGAAAATGCTGCTACCTGGTGAAAAAAACAGAAACAGAAAAATAAATCCATTCTTAGAAAGATTTATAAAGCAGTGGTGTGAATATTATGCACAAAGGTTATTTTTAGGTTTTGTTTTTTTCTTATTCTTATGGAAAATGTTCAAAAGGTAGGCAACATCACATTAATTTGGAATACTTGCACCAGTAACATATTGTTATTAATGAATGTATAATCGGCCACTTGAAGCAGGTCTATGCAGGTTTTCTAGTCTGTCCAAAGATCTCAAGTATAAGAGACAGGTGATGATAGGATCTGAAGCTTGTGTGCCAAATACTTTTCAATCGCATAAGTTGCAAATTGATGTTTAAGAAACACAGACTTGGCATCTTTTTCTGAGTGTCAAGTATAATACTGATGCAGCTGATAGTTCAATTGGTTAGAGATTATTGGAATATGTGAAGAAAGTCGTTAGCCACAGGGAAAACTTTTCAGGATATTTTTTATTTCATTTTAATTACACTGATACAGATTAGTGTGACGAACAGTTTTTAAATATATATATTTGATTGATTTTTAAAACAGTCCAGACTAATTCTGAAGCAGAGAACCGGGCCACTATTCTGTGGTGAACATACTCAGGGTTATCTCTCAGTTACTAGCACGGATGGAGGTGGCAGAGCATCTCTTTCCAGCGGCTGCAGCTGAAAACAAAACGTTTTTGCCAGCTAAGACTACGTCTCCCACCTCACGAATACACATATAAGTCCCAAGGCCTCCTTCTGAAAGGGCCAGACTTGGCTTGTAAAAGTAGCGTAGGGGAATTGAGCTAAGTAAATACAAAAGATGCAGCAGTGACAGGCCTGTTCAGCATGGTTGGCAAAATTGTCAGTTGTACATTTTTGATTACACAAACTTAACGTGTTGCAGTCACACCTCAAAACATGTCAGGTATTACTTTATCATCTGATTACACACATATCACCGATGTACCAGTCACCCATCTGTTGGCAGATCACAGCTGATAAAACACACTCACATTACTCCGCCTGTTTTCCTCTAATTCAAGCTGAGGGTCACTGTGAAGCTGCATGACTGAGGAGAATGATCCAATCTGATTTAATTCTCTCAGCAAACACCGATGATATAAGTCTTTGCCAAAATGAAAGCGCAAGCGGCCGCGTTGATCTCTCCACGACATGTTACAGGACCTGTTTGTGTATCAAGACTTTGTAAGTGCTTCTCCACCGCGATCATCTGTCACGCACTAAAAAGTCTGACTGATGAGAGTTTATCTGCGATGCTTCTTTCCGAGTGGAGTTACATTCGCTGCCTTGTCAGTGAGGGATTAATGAATTCAAAAGGACAGGGTGGCAGGGATATCAAACTGTGTACTGTACAGAGAATATAGATTTCCTGCTGAGCCTTAATGTGTGTCTGTTTGTGTTGATAAAGACTCAAATATAATCTGCCTCTCATTATATGGACATTTCTCTTCCTTGAAGAAGCGCTGTGGCTGATTGCTTCACTTTTTTTCCACTCATTCAAATAATCGGGTTGACAATTGTCCTTGATTCAACATTGAGTGTGAAACAAAAGAAGAGAAAGAAACACACACAAATGTTTCAGTTTGTTGTACAAGAGAAACTGGAATCCGTCAACCATAAATGTTTTCACTCAGCACACGGAATATGTAGGCAATCAATCGGGTTTGGCATTTAACTGTAAACTTTAAAAGACACCCATAAGCCGGCTGCATTGTTTTTAATGGCCACATCAACTACTTTGCAGGATAATCATTTTATCTGATAAGCAAGGATTTCAAACAGCCTTATCAGCCGTGCACTCGCAGTCGTTGTTTTTTAATCCTTCCATTCAGTCTTGTTGCTTTTAATTGATTCTGCCGCACAGAGGCTTTCTTGCAGAGATAATGCACTTGTGAGAACAGGTCATGATCCCTAAATGAGGTAATTTCACTCCAGTGTATTTGTCGCAGCGTATTCACCGTCCTTCAGAAGCGTTTCCAACTGCTGCAAAGTACAGATTGACTTTGTTTTCCTACATCTCTGCAGCTCCCTCTCTCCTGCCATATTTTTTGCCGAGATGCCATTCTCCACAGCAAATGGACTCAGCTAAGAGCCGGCGGTGCTGCCGCTGTCTGGAAATGCCTCCACGTATGTCCTACCTCAAGGCTTGTGCTAAATCTCTGTGTATTAGGATCAAAAACAGTGTCTACTTCTTTCCCTATGTCTTTACATAATTTTGTAATGTGAGCTCAGTCAGGCATGGAAAGTAGACCACTCCGATTATCCAATAACATTGCCACAGACGACATAAAAAAAAGATATATATATATAAATAAATAAAAACAAGAAGTGTTCCAGCATCTGTGCTGTGTTGGACTGTGATAACGGCTCATCCAGTAAGACTTCCACTCACCTCGCCCATCGTCTCATGAATCCAACACAGCTTCCACTCTCAGGTCTTCCGAGGAAAGCTGTTTATTCCACATGCTGCCTAAGTAGAGGTCTTGGGGTTGGAGTGGCTGTGTAGCGCATGGTGAGGACAAACACAGGCCTATTTAGTCTGCTGGGGGAAACCAGGGTAAACAGCGCAGAATGGAACCAGCTGGGATGTTTGTTTTCATGTGTTTTTAAATGCTCCTGTTTCTGTACAATAACTCCAGTTTGCATAAATATAATAGATTTTTGTGACAAATAAGTAACAGACCAGGATCTTTTTATTCTCATGATGGACAATATTAAACTCAAAGTAACACTTACAATATTGAGGATATAACCTGCTTTTAGATATAATCTGCAGTCAGAACATCTTCCTGAAATTTCCAAAGGGGTTGCATGTGAGAACAGAAATGCCTTTATCCAGATAGTTTCTGGAACTTTTTCAGACAAAATTGTACCTACCAGTAGGGATTTTAAAGTTGTTTGATGATGTTTGCAATATATGATGGAGATTTAACTGGAAGAATACAATTATCTCAGCATGAAGTAGAGGTGCCTTACACGTGGAAGACGTCTGAGAAAATGTAAACTTGGAAAGTCGAGATTTAAAAGCTTTTGGCAACAAGGGCCAAGGCCGGTTTTGATGTGCTTTCCACCATGGAATTGCTACTTCATGTTCAGGTCTACCCCTCACCTGAATGTTCCAGAAATGTTCCTGTTGTTGTGAACACCTCTGACTGGCTACATTCTTCAATTACGAAACATAAACTCCGGAAAATGTCTAGACTAATTTGCTGGACATTTTCTGCAGTTCATGTCTGAACACAGCTATAGAGTTAATTACACTAACCTTTCTCATATGATGGCTGTAAGTGTTTCTCTTTGGCATCTGATGTCCAATGGTATTGATGATGACAATAATGATGTTGCCAAATGCAACTTGTTTTCCAGGCTTGCGTCAGTCAGTCTTTAGTCGAACCGAACGTGGAACTGCCAACAGTTGATTGTTCCAAACAGAGATGCGCCTTCGGTAACATTACTAGACCTCAAGCAGAGGGACATCATTGGACTATATTCGAGCTTGTCGTTGATTTGTCACTGTCGTCAGTTCAATTCCTTTGGTTTGCTT
The DNA here is from genome assembly GCF_963576545.1 of Limanda limanda. Taxonomy (NCBI): domain Eukaryota; kingdom Metazoa; phylum Chordata; class Actinopteri; order Pleuronectiformes; family Pleuronectidae; genus Limanda; species Limanda limanda. The sequence goes on from NC_083638.1 coordinate 13,864,198, forward strand.
TTCATATACAAAAATTTCTCGCCAAATACCAGAAAAAGTTATGCAAACTCAACAGCTTCTTCAGATGTCATAGCAGGTTTTTGTTCTTGCAGAGTAAAGAAATGCACAGTTACCCCTTCCCAGTCGCACTTGTTGCAGCCTGTATGACTCACAAAGACGGCAACTCTTGTTGTAACCTTTGTTTCAAACTTGGCCGTGACTTCATGCACGAAAATGGCAAGTTGAGCGGTATGTGTTATGTCGTTTTACTGCAGGGCATGGGGCAACATTTTTGTGCTGTCCATCTGTGTTATGTCAATATCTTGACATATTAGTGACAGTTCTGTGACAAACCGACACTTTGGTGCAATTTTACTTTGTCTTGTTCTAGCAGCACTGTAGCAACAAGTCTCCTTCATAAATGTTTCCGAATGAGGTTTTAGATCCTTAGCTATTGCTCACCACAAAACTTGCCAGTGCAACATTGTCTCTGTCTGAAATGGTCCTGTGAAAGCTAGTTGTTGGAATCACAAACTCCATGTTTTGAACTGTAATGAAGTTTGGCCATTTTCTTCACTGCATGTGTGTTCCTGCAAACTGGGCAGACTCTCTTATAATTAAATAATCATTTGTCAATTACTCTCGGTAAGTGCAACATTCAAGATCTACTTTTTCTTACAGTTGCCATGATGCATGTCTCCCAACGGATAAGCCAGTCTAGATAAAAAAAATTTGGTCATTCTGAAATGTGTTATGGGTTGGATCAAACTGCATACCCCTGATCTAGAGCGTTACCATATGGGTAAAATTGTGTTTGACTCGTTGTGAAAGTACGATGATTCCAACATGTTAAGGATCATATATTTTTACTTGTTTGCACCTTCTAGACACTGAATATCACAGTTATAAATTACAATATGGTCCAGAATGAGTAAAAAACAAGTTAAAGTGTGAAGTTAAATGTTTTTATATACATTTGTCTTTATATTTACATTAAATAAAGGAACATTAACAAGTTTCCCTGTGATCCTTGCTCTGACAAAACTTGATATTATTAACCCCTTGTGTCCAAATCACAAAATTCAAAAGTTTTGCTATTGTGGGTTATCAATTTTCACTGTGAGATTTGATACAAATCTATGTTAAAGTGATATTTCTCAGCAAGCTATTGTGATCCTAGTGAGTGCAATCCATTATTCTTGACTATTCAGAGTATGTGGATGCTTGCATGGGAGATTACAGAGTGGGAATGTCCTGTGGAATGGCATGGGGGAACCAGCCAGTGGGCCTGTGAATCCTACATGGTATGGTGACATAAATGCTCTCCCATCCATCCCACAGGCACCTGTCTAAAGGTCAGAGGTCATCCTGTTAGGGGTAATCCCCACGGTAACCTGACCAGGCCGGGGGATACTGGCAACCGAATGTGCGATGGCGGACCAAACTGTCCCCCTAATACTCCCTCTAATCACATTTTAATTGAATTCCAGTGAACATGTAAAAACCTGGTTCAGTTTTGTTATTCCATTCTCCTAACAGATGTCCCTGTGATCCCTGTAAAGTGATCTGCAGTGGTGACGTCTTCTGTTTGGAAACACATACATGCATTGGCTGATCTAGATGGAAGAAAGTAGAACCATGTGCTTGTCCTCAGGATGGATGCCATGAGGACTGTGGAGTGGTGGGGGGGCTGGGAGGACGGGGTTGAGCGGGTTGTGCCCTAAGGATAAAAGGAATCTCGATGTGACCTCATAAAGAGATTTTGGGGGGGAAAATCTGATCTATTTTATTGACTACTATCATTTCAAAAACCTCAAAGCATCAGAATTACTCCTGGTTGGATCAGACGTCCTTATCCAGATATATATATCAGTATCCGACTTAACTGCAGGACACATCCGAAGGGATCAGGAAGTCAATCTGCACACCACACACACTCCTCTGCAACCATCTGTATGCGCACGCTGTTTGCAACCATTAAAGTTCACATACACATTTTGCATTTGCAGGACAGGAGTTTGTCCTGTGGGCAAATCTGTAGCAAAAAGACCTAATCAAGGAATCTAATCAGCTAAACACAAGTCAAGTCCACGTAAAACTGGGTATAACCATGAGTTCCTGTCTTCCTCATTTGGTGGCATTTAAGTAAAACAAAGACTTCTCCTGACAAAGGAACAAACATTTTAACCACCAGCTGTTTGCCACACAATGCAGAGGCCTATCATCAAAAAAGAGCTATTGGCACAGCTAGGGACCCCAATGTTTCAAATTTCAAGAGGCACGCGCCGAGTCTGCTCACCAGCCGCAAATACTTACATGCCAAGGCTTGCGGGTGCATGCGAGCGTGCAAAGAGCAACACAAAAAAAGGTCCTTGTTAGTCCCAACTACAGAAACATTGTGCAAAAGCTACGTTCTAGGAATTTAATTTGGATAAGAGCTGTAGTGCAACACCATACATTTTTGCTCTAGGCTTATACTTTCTTCCAGTTTTACTTTTTTATCCCATTTTGCCTCCCCTTCCTTTCGACTTCCCAGAGCCTCCAGCACATCTGTGCTGCCGTAAGTGTAAGACTCAGCCATAGAAAGTCACGAGTGGAACTGATGGTTATTTCTGAAGGAAGTGGGAGTGGAGGTAGAAGGTCCTGCTGGATGAGCTGTTATCAGAGCCTAGCATAGTGTTGACACAAGAAGGATTTTTCTTTTATCTGATTGAATGCCAATGGATAATCATGGTGGTTCACTTTTCATGTTTGGCTGTGATCAAAGTACCAAATTAAGTAAAGACTTAAGGAAAGAAGTGGACACTGTTTTTAATCATAATACACAGAGATCTGGCTCAGGCCTTGACATAAGATACATGTTTTCCTTTCCCTTCTTCTCCTTGCACTTTTCTGCAGGAGGCTGTTTCTTGAAACCATATGCATCCAGCCCACTGCAGTGATGGATGAATTACCTTTTCATACCATCAGTTCAGTGACCTCTACTTTATGTCTCCCAGTCACAAACTGAGCAAATTCTCGCGCCCCAGTTTGATACACAAACCATAAAACTAAGCAGTTTCAAGGATCAAGGTGATCTGTCTACCAGCTTGTACCCACCTCACACCAACTAGCAGGCCTCAAGCCACAGAGGGGGACCCACCCACATGCCTCTAACTCTCTGATTAAACACCACAACCAGCAGAAAGTTTTGTGTCTGAAGCACACTTGGCTGTTAGTCAGAGCGAAATCAAAGGCCCGCTCTGTTATTAGAGTCAATGTGCTTTTGAGGAAAACAAAATCCGACTGTGAGCTTAAAAAGGACTTGTCTCATTTGATCATTTATTACACATTTTAAGTGGTTTGGAAATAACTGAGGCTAGCGTGGTCTGCATCTCTAATTGGTGCTCTTTTTCTCCCATTAGTACATTCAGACTTGTGATCCCACTAAAACAGGCAAGAGAAGAAAAAAAACCTTTTCCCTAAACAAAGCGTATGTCATCAGTTTGCAGTTGCTCTGTTTGCAAGCATGGTTCAGATTTGCTTCTACGTGCAGCTGTCACTGAGCCTGTTGGACGTCCTGGACCTCAAACACACAAACCAGAAGAGAATAGTGTGCCATGTCAACCCACTGCTTCCGCAGATGGCACGGATGCTTTTAGCCTACTCCCTGTAGACAGCCACTCATTGATCTTTCATACTAAACTCCCCACAGCAGGACTCTTGATACTGTTTTATTTATCATTCTGGCATTTACTATTAAGGCCAATAAAGTTTGACATGTGTGGGTTTTAACTGTAGGGGGCACTGTGGTTTCTGTGCAACATGCTGGGGCTGAGGGGGGGGGTAGATTTATATCCTGGCAGTCAAATCTGTCACCTGCAGTAATACCTCCCCCCCGTCTCTCCTCTCTTTCAGCCTGCTCAGAGCCCAAATTCCCCAGGTCCGAATCCAACCCATAATTCACTAGTGTTGTCTCTCACCTTGACGTACACCTAGTAAATGTGTAAAATATTCCAGTGGGATTTGCTGCCATTTTAATAACAGAACATTTCAGGCCATGTGGGGGGGAAAAGGAGATATCAGTTACTGGTTTTTAAGGATCCTGGCACAGGCTCCAGGAACCCCTAAGCTCCGGCCCAGAGACTTCATCCAAAACTAACACTGGGGACAAGCAGGCAATTTTGAAAATCCAGTTTTCAGTTGCTGCACATATTTTCCGAGGGTGCTGCCGTTGGGCTGACCATGATGAAATTTGGTTTTGGCCGCGGTCCAGGACATTACCTGTGTGAGTGTCAGGTGATAGCCTCGCTAATTACCTTGGAAGGCAAACAGAGAATCCCTTTCGTTGACATTCACAGAGCCCTCTGCACCCGTAAATGTGTTGCTCCTGTGGTAAAATGTGATCTTTTGGCTAATGAAGGACAAGCTTCGTTTCCTTAACCGAATCAGCGTCTAGTTCCGGCCTCTAGGGGGAGCTTAGCCCACTTTTTTCCTTGTTTTTACTACGGTGGGCACTGGCAAGAGTTTAGGTGAACCTTTGTGTGTAAGTATTGATTTATGGCCTGGGCTGGAGGTGTGCATCTCTCCAGGGGCGTGCAGCCAGCCTGGACACAAGCGTGTGTGAACAGTGGCTCTCAGACATCACTGACACTCTGTCGAACCACAGGACCAAGAACCACTGATTGGAGTCTGCGGTCTGTGGTGTGTGTGTGTCGCGCACACACACCACAGCAGACCAAAGCCCTCAATCACTGGGTCTTGGTCCAGTCCATGCCCCCGTGTTTCAGAGTTGAGTGACGCGCTGCCTGCAGAGCACTCATTAGAATCTATGTTTCACAAGCAGAGCAGGGATAGTAAATCGTTCAGGCCTCAATGTTGCTATAGCTGGCCCTAACAAGCCACTCTCTGTCTACTTTATTGGAGTTTAAAAGTGGATTTCATGTAGTTTTTGGCAAATTTGAAAAAAATATAACAAACAATGGAAACTCTTGGTGTAAGAGACAAGACCACAACACGATGAAAACGTGTTCGATCTTTCAAAGAAGCCCTTTAGCTTTTCAAGCCCTCTGCTACTTAGAGACTGACAGAAACATCATTAGAAAACAAAAACATCCCATTTATGTTTTCAATAACATCAGAGAAAGGGAGCATGCAATGGGAATTCTGTGGAGTTTTGGGAGGGTGCGATGTGATCCCTCATCACATGGTCAAGAGCCTTGCTCTGGTGCTGAGTTAACAGATTTTCTCCCTGCGGCCCCCACTCCTAAATCAGATCAGCTTTTTTTTTCAAACGCTACATCTAAGGGCCCACGTCTAACTACCTAGTCTTTTGTTTGCCCATGTTTTCCTTTTCCTCTGTGGATTGGCTGGCTCTGACCGTGTAATAGAGCGCATACTGGCCAAGTGAGGCAGCCTGCTGTGACCAGATCAGATGTGTGCTCTTGATTATGAAACTCCCTTTTAGTCACTGACAGACATGGTAATAAATGTGTCCATAAATTGAATTTGGGGCTTTTGAAAAGGAGCAGGAATATCTAAGCAGCATTTCAGCTGATTGTCTCCAGCCGACATGGCAGCGCTTCAGTGGGATTCTGGGGGGAAAACTGATCCTGCTGTTGTGCGGTTGGAAGGCTGGGAGTATTTTGGGGGGTGGGTAGGGTTGGGGGGTGGTGGTGGTGGTGGTGGTGGGTGCGGAGGGGGGGTTCGGGATGTATGCCCAGCCAAGCAAAATAAAGACTGCTTTATTGCTATTCTGAAAATCATTTGATTGACTTTGCACAAATAAGGAGACAGAGAGCTGTCTGTAGGAGTGTATATGTTTGTGTGGATGTGTGTTTGGATGTAATTGTGTTTGCATGTGCATCAGTGGTGCATGTGTGTAAGCCTTCGAGTCCCCTTACCCTTTTTTAGTGGTATACTGAACAGGAGCAGGTCTTTGAGTCATTCCACTAACTTTGAGGGGATGAACGGAGCGCTAACAGTTACTGAGATGCTCCCTCTCACAATAACACTACTGAATTCTGGTGAAGTGGTGTTGACAGCTCAGCTTTAATATGAGGCCAAAGCTTTTCTACTTCGTTCCTCTTTGGATTAGGCCTTGGTTGCTCTTTCACAAATGGCAAAATATGAGAAAATGGTTTTCCATATACCCTGTAGTATATGATCATTCATTTGATTGTCCCTAAAGTGTTTTCTGTGTTCATTAAATAAATGGCTAATGGCAAAATCAAGACATACTGGCATAGGCTACTGTATTTTTTAGACCAGAAGTGGGAAACTCTGCCCCCAGGCTGTATGTAGATTATTTGATCTGTCCAGCAAAAACAAACAAACAGCTTACAACAGCTCAACTTGCCAATTATGTGCATGGGATCACTGCTGAGTTTGATGTGAGGGAGAAGTCACTAATATGTACGACCATTCTTGGTAAAAGATGAGGATTTGTTTGATCAAGTTACTTTGGCTGAAAGGCTGTGAGGAGCATCATCATCACTATCACTACCATTTGACATCAGACCATTAATGGTATATAAAGATGGACAATGTGGCTCCACTTCCTCTTATCCAGAAATGAAAGCAAGATATCCCAGATATGAACAATCCCATCTTGTGCATCAATAATACCATTTCACAATGTTTATATAGCATCAAATAACGGATTGAGGCCAAACTTACCAGTTCAATTAACCCTTCAGAAACAATCTTTGAGGATCATTTATACGATATGTAGCCTACTGTAGACTTTTTAGCTTGGCTGATGTCCCATTGGCTAACATACAGAAGTTTGATCTAACGTGCAGCCAGTCACCAGGGGGCTAACATGACACTTTAGCTTTACTTTTAGGGAGCAGTCATGCCGTCCATCTTAGGGAGGTTACTGTGATATAGTAGATAAAAAAATACATTCAATATAATATTAAAGGTAGCAACACCAATAAATATCAGATTAGCAATATGAAGGAAGACATGATCTGCGACATAATTAATAATGAAGACTTTAAACTAGGAACAAGTAATTATTTAACTCATCAAACCTCACTTTAAATAGCCAAGATTCTCACCTTCCTACATGTGGTCGAGCTAAATCTAAGATGGGCTACACTATGCTAGGCTAAGATACAGAGTGCTACCTATTAGATCAAAACTATTAACATTAGCAGGAGCAGGATAGGAAAGAACGTGTAAGGGCTGGCTACAGTGTGTATATTTAGCCTGGTCAGTCATGAGGGAGTGACACAACTTCTCAGAGTGGTGCAACACACGTAGCTCAGCCACCAAGAGTCACACATCCCCATGTGTTTGCCAGGCTTTGGGTTTGATTCTCGAGGAGACGTGAAGTGACGGGTCTGGTAGGTTCCCCCGGGGCAGAGGGCGGCCTGAGTCATAGCCAGAGAACAAGCAGGAGCAGTCAGAGCCCCGGTTTAGAACTGGCAATCTAACGTGATGTTGTGAAACTGTTACCCTTCATTATTTATTCACAATAGACATCTGTCTTGGCAAAGGGCATTGGATTCAGTGTGTGATTTTTATCTAGGCCCTCTCGACTTCCCTTCACTTCTGTCTCTTCCCCCTCTCTCTTGTCTCTCCATCCAATTTGCCTTTATCTCTCTGTCATTCACTGCGTCTGCCCCATTCTGTCTCTTTCCATCTCCTTCTTTCTTCATCTGTCTATCGTGCCTGTCTTTGAAATGTTATGATTCACTGGCTGTGATCTCAGTGAGCTGTCTCCTTGAAGTCTGTGTGTCTCCCAAGTGCGACCACAGAATGGTACATCACTTCTATTACATGTAATTTCCTGGGTTTTATAAGGTACATTTACTCACTCGACAATGGTGAAGACTGTTCTTTTCTACAGCCGAGTTCAGAGTATTCGTCTCTTACACTGCGGCTCTGTACATGGAAACCATTATCTGGTGTTGGACTGTGCCAAGATTAAGCTACAACGTTTGTCTATGGGTAAGATTTTGCAACTTGGATTAATGTAAAAAGCAGAGATCTTCCAAGAGTTGTTTGATAAAACAACAGCATACGTTCTTCTTGCAGAAGATATGGCGGTAGCATGAAGTCACAGAGAAGTTAGTTATAAAGTGGCGTTACCTAAAATGTATAATAAACTGTTTAACGGTGGTTTAATGAAGACATAAAAACTAAGCAAATAACTCCATGAAAGAAATTATGAGACATGTTATGATAAGCTAGAGGAAATGTCAGAAAACAAAACTTCTTTCCTTAAATCACCGTAAAACCTAAACCCATTTAAATGTCTCCACCTGTGTTACCTTTGTGCTGTGCAACATCGCAGACGGGCTCAATTACACTGTTATTCTTACTTATGTTTCTCTCTCGTTCCCTCTCCTGCCCTCTCAATAAAAAGAAGCCAATAAATCACTTAGCTGTCTCTGTGGGTTTGGGGTATTGGTGTTGGAGCAAGCTGTCCCACCATCCCAGCTGAGTAGACATGACTCTCCAAGCACCAGAAAGAAAGAGAGAAAAACCTTCCCCATTCCCCCATCGCTTTCAAAAAACCAACATGGTGAAAATTACATTTTGGTCGAAGAGTCTAATAAATCTTGGCCGAATGTGGCTGGCGAAGTGGAAAAAGGGCCCTCCATGGCAGCAGCAGCCTCACTGATGTGGATCCTGAGCTGAGGGAAAGGGAAAGCCACATAAGAGGAGGTTTGTGTTAGCGCGAGGTAGATGAGGTGCAAGGGGAGTCGGTGGGAGGATACAAGGCCTAAAAAGTGCCTGTGGATTATAGGGAGTGATAACTCTAATGTTGAATGTGTGTGTGTTTTGTACGACAAGCCGCTTTTCAGATTCTTGTTCAGATAACAGAGGTTTATTATGATCTATAATTTCAAAGATATGTGGCGATGGTGTTTGCTCATTTTGGGGGAAGATGGGCATTCCGAGCTTTTAATGGATAAATGTAAAAACTTGTGGAGCATTTGATCTTGTAACTTAAGAAAACATTTAAAAGTGTTGCCTTTAGATCAACTTTTATTTATATTCTTCCCAACTGCAAGCCGATTCAAGCAGAACCTTTCATAACCCCATTAACAGTGTTTTTTGGGCAGCTGTTGGGAAGTGTGGTTACTCCGCTATAGGTGCAGGTTGTTAGCGTTAACTCGGGGCTTATTCGGAGTCACTGCAGCGTGTCCACGTAGTTGATCTCTGTTGGTTTTCCATCTCTGGGGCCTGGTTGACGGGAACAACTTGTGTAATGCTATCAGCAGCCTGTCGAGGCTAATTAAAACACACATCTACAAATCTGCCAGCAATTACTACACCCGGGAACATTTGGTGGCACTCACAAATTTTAGGCAGAAAAGGTCTGTGTTTACTGCGCTAGCTTCTCATTTCTGCGAGTGTTCCCACAAAACAAACACTGGGTAGAGCCTTGTTTGATACAGCAACGTTCATATTTATTTTACCGTTTAAATGTTACAAAAATGTAGGCACTGGGAGACATGATAATGGAATCCAGATTTTGGCTTTATTTAATTTGTAGCTCTGCATGGAGTCAGCTCATTTTAGATTATAGCCCTGTGTAAACTGCGCTGTTTGTGTCTCTTTGGGTTATATTGTGTAACAGTGTTGTGTCCTCGTCATCTGGATGTGCTTTGCCGGCCTCAACGGCGCACACTCCTTATCTGCATCACTCCCAACCCGCAACCTCATGATCATGTGGTTCATCTATTTTACCCAGTGACAAAAAAAGCAAAGTGGCCCATTTGTATGCAAATGCAGGGATGTCGCTTAAGGTTCCCGATATTTTGCATACACTTTATAACCGAGGTGGAAGTTGCATGCAAAACCATGTGAAATCTCAGATTCCACACCCAACCTGTAATCATCAGGTGCTAATAGACATGAGTCAGTGGCCTGTCTATTATTAGGAAAATAGAGTCTAAGGCTACGTCAACCAGCAACAAACTTTCTTGGCTCCATATCAGAAACGAATCTCTGTTGATACTGACGCGACAGAAAACTGGTTGATTGTTTATTTGCAGCTGGTTGCTTGGTTACAGAAAATTCTACAAACGAGGAACAGCAGTGTTGAAAAGTATCTCACGGGCGTTCAAACACGAGGTGGAACTGTGACTGAAAGTAAGAGCTAGCAACACTCTGCACTCGCCTGCTAGTTACTGTAAGTCATGAACATTAAGTAAGCAAACGTGGGTGTCTGAATCATTCAACGTTTTTGCCCGACCAGACAAAAATGTATTTTCACATCAGTGTATGTTATGACCAAAGACTGTATAAAAAGATGGATGGAGTGTCTCCATTTCCTCCATCTATCCAGAAATGAAGCCAAAATATCCCAGACACGACGGATGCCATGTTGAACTAATGATGTCATCTGACGCACGACTCTGCACGGTAGTGATCACGGTGTGGAGCCTCCTCCTGACACCAGAGTTGACCAATCACTATAGTCTGAGCTGTCAATCATGATGTTTCCCATTTTATGGTTCAAATAGAACTTACTGCAAACATTTGCACTTGAACATACATCAGTGTGACAAGAACTGCCTAAAGTGACAGAAACCATCTTTGAGAATTTTTTGTTTTGTTTGGTCCATGTCCCATCCACTAACTTGGAGGAGGGGGCAGTTATGACCTATACCGCGGACAGCCAGCAGGTGTGTATATAGTCTATAATTAAAACTAATGCACTTGTGTCACATCTGTATCCAGGTATTTAAGCTCAAAATCATGGCTTATTTGTGTTCTTTGTGAAAATTTAATTTCCTGTCTATTTGCCTCTCTAGACATGAACTTTGATACCAAGGTTCTAATGAAAAAATGTTTATTTTATTGCCTTGATTTTTCTCAACTTCAACTTCATTCAACCCTGATATTTTCTGCTCTGTGTGTTTTGCTAACCACTGTTGCTATTTTACCAGCCAACATGATTGTTAATACTTAGCAGTGCTTCCATGTGATGGTTGGTTATCTGCCAGTGACTTTAAAGTTGCCATCATCGGCCAAATTCTGTGGCATTTGGCTCTGATGGTAATTTCCAAACCTGGGTGCTTAGAAACCTGATGCAAAATGCAAATTATGTTCACATATATGCAGAATGGAAACAGTGAGCTATAGTAAACCTGGCTCTGTTCAGTGCATGTTGTAAAACTGTACTAGTGACTGTTTCAGTGAGATTTGAAATGTATCCTATCTGCAGGCCTCAGAAAACTGCCCACATTTACTTCAGAATAACCTGCAGAGCTTCTCTTTTACTCGGTGTCCTCCATCTATCATTTTACTTCATAACCTCAATGAAGAGAAGAGAAGGATTTTTTTAACCAATGTCCTATTTGTTATTCATTACCACCATTTTGCAACATGTATGTAAACTTGAATTATTGTTGCTCTTACTTTTTCTTTCTCAGTTTTCAATTTAGCCTGTGTCCATGTGTGTTTTGTTTGTTTTGTATATGAATAGGAAAAGGTTCAATTCTGTAGGTACCTCTGTATTCTGGTTAGTTCAGTTGTGGGCGTTGATCCTTCTTTTGTCCTTCAATAAATCATCAGCTGCAAAGTACGTCACTAAACCTGAAGATGTTTTTACAAAAAAGCTCCACCCATCACCAGGTGTTGACAAACACAAATATGAAAGCCTTGACAACTTCAACCACCACCTCACCTGTCATTAGAGAGTTGAGAAGCCGACAGCTATTCGTGTATTGTTGCTTGTAATATGTTGTAATGTGTTGTGAATCCTTTCTTTGACGATGATAGAGACAAGATAGTTTGAAGGTGTAATCGCCTGCTGTGATCTGTGTGATTAGTGACATTTTTAATAACTTGTATCACATGGTAAATAACACATGGAGTTAATAAACAGATTTTGTCTCGAAATATCCTACCAGCTCACTTTGAGTGCAAAAGAGTCAAATCACAGAATATACCTTTTGTTATGATGATGTGATTTGTTGGGACAGTTGTTTTTCTTTATAAGATTGTGAGAGGTCACAGAAAGAGTAACTTCAACGTCAGAGCAATAGAGCTGGTCCCTGTAGGCCTCAGAGCTGAGGGGGTGGATGGGGATTAGTTTGGCTGCTGAGGAACACCTGTCTGTCACTGACGGATCCCCTTCTGCCCAGCCCCCAGAAGGATCATGGGAGCGGTGGGCCCCATCATAACTTCCTCCTTCCCATTAACCCTAATGTTTTTTTTCTGTCTTAACCCTCTTCTCCGGTATTCCCTTTGCCTGCATGTCTGACATTCTGTGGGGGTGTTGGATGGGTGCTCGTGAAAAAAGGAAGGGGGGGGGGGTTGCAGAAGGGGGGGGAAAGGAGCAGGGACAGTTTGGTTGGATGGCCAGCTGTGTGCCAGCTGTGTGCCAGCGGAACACTGAGTGGTGTGGAGAAAGGCCTATTATCTCCCACACGCACACACTCTCCCTCGCCTTTCACACCCCAAACCCTGGCCCTGTGAAATCAGGCAGACAGATTCTGCTAAAACCATCACTCCTCCTTATACATGCATGTGGTCTCCTCCTGCACACACCCACTGATATCCACTCACTCACTCACACACACACACACACACACACACACACACACACACACACACACACACACACACACACACACACACACACACACTTATTCTAAGTGCTGTGCGGGGAGTTATTTTCCCTTCTCTGCCCATGTGTTTGCACAGACACACTCACAGAGAGAGAGACGTGCACAGAAGGCCCAAGAGCCTCCATGCCATCCTCTAAGTGTCACTGCTTCTGACACACAGGACTAAACAAGTCATTAGAGCACGGGTCGAATCATCCATACACAATGTGTTATCTGCCTGCTCTCAGTCAGCCAGCCTATCGCACAGCGGCTGGACGCCTCTCGCTACTGGTAGGATATGAGCAATTAGCAAAAAAAGACCTTTTAGCTCTGCCAGCTGATTTGCGGCCAGCTCCTGCATATGCCTGTAATTCACTCTGACATTTCATCTCCTCACTTGTCACAGTCTTTATTGTGTATTACCACAATATAAACAATAATGATGAAGTAATAATCAAATCGGAGGCAATATAATCATTTGGTTTTCCCCCAGCGCCAATGTCCACTGGTTGAACCTGTGGGAGACGGTTGATAAGTGAGCTTTCTTGTGCAGAGTGGAGGTCTCTGGAGAGCGAGCCGAGGCAGCCGGGGGAGTCTTCCCAAGTCAGCCCAGGGGAAATGGATGACAGTTACACTACCCTCCGGCCAATTAACTGTCATTCTAGCTGTTGGTTTAACTTGCTGACCTTACCTCTTCTCCGCTGTTTGTCTTATCATTTCCGGAATAGAGGACCTCATCTGTGTATGTAAAATGGACCGGTGACCTTCAGGGGAGGGGAACAAAGGTCACAGTTCATTCGCTGTATATTTCTTTCACGCGACAGCAAATATGCTGAGGAGTCTTCTGGGAATTTGGGGGCGGAGGAGGAGAGGAGTCCTGTGGGATTGAGAGAGAGCTATCTGTTAATACTTCCAATTACTCCCCAATCTCCCGCTCTATCTACCTGTAAAATGACATTAGATATGCCTGTTCCCATGGTCTTTACAGATGAAGGCTGTGCTTCTTGGTGATTAGGCCCACGGGAGCTCCAGGTCCACACTCCTTGCCCTTTAGTCATCAGCTAACTGGGCGTACTGGCGGCTCTGACAAAGCAAAGTTAATTTCTTCAAGAATTGCACGTAGGTTTTGTCTCTGAGAGGAAGTGTGGACGTAAGTGGGAGGAAACTGAAAGCGGCTGCCGTGTCTGTCCCTGGGTGTGCGTGGGTTCGAGGTTGAAGCGTGAATAGGCGGTAGAGCTCCAGTGAGCACTGCAGTCTTTGAATGACAACAGGAGGGGGTGGGCTGGACCGGCCTGGCGAGGGGAGACACAGTGCCCACCCCTCTCACCACTTCATTGTGTCCAGTGTAAGGGACCAAACCTAGAGAGCCTTCTCAGCTGGAGATGGCAGGGAGGATTCGCACTGTATGCTTGGCTTGTTCCGACAATTTCCTGTCCTGTGTTACACAACAATCCACTTCCTACTTCCTATCCTGACTCTGAGGAGAAGCGACGGGTTGACAGGTTTATATCACGTTACAATATTAAGTCCTCTGGATGGCAGAATGATTGCTAGAGGAGGTCTTGTAATTTAATAGTTATTCACTCTCTATCCCTCGCTGAATACTAAACCAGTGAAATAGGCACTGTTACTGCTATAATTAGTGCTGTATTTTAAATTACCAGTATACTGGTTGGTGACCACAGCATGTGTCCGTTTATTGTGCATAACAACAGATTTATGAACTGTGGAGGTCTGTTGGTTGAGCTGTCTCGTTTGACTCTTGCAGTCACTTCAGGACACACTGTAACACGTTTATTCTTGGCAATTGAAACACCTCTGATTGTGTCATCCTTATATTTTGTCTTCTTCAGGCAAACTGTCTTGGCTACAGATGAGTGTGATTTTCCCAGGAATAGATGAGAGGGAGTCGACTGAGAACAGAATTTAGCTCGACAATCCTCCTCCGGCATTGATTTAGTTTCCTTATTATAAGGCACCGATCTATCCTCATGCCAGCGTAGAATCACTCTGTTCACCAGCCTTTCATTCTCTAATAAACACCAACAAAACAAGCGCATGCATGAATGCACACACACATACACACACACATGCACACTATTGGTATAGCTCTCACCATTCCTCATTTGCATGGCAATGCCATTATCTGGCTGTGAGGTGTCACGCTGGAGTGGCTGACAATGTGTCTGACAACAAGTTTATCTAAGCACAAAGAAAAGTTGAGAAGAATGGAGTACTTTCTCTCACTCCTCTTTTCCTCTGCCTTTACCATACATGCTTTTAAACTCCCCACGGAGAACGAGGAAGCATGTCACTGCAGCCTCATCCTGCCTGATAGAGTGGCAAATCCATTATTTATACCCATGACAAACACTTTGGATAAACATATATTTACAGTTTTAGCACTGTGCATTTTTCCGTCTGTCCTCCATCTCCTTGTGGCTCTTTCATGTTCCGCCACTTTCGATTTTCTTCTTTTTTCTAAAAATGTGTTTATTTTTATTAAATTTACTGTAAATTGCGATAACCAAATGTGCTACTGCGATGTTGGCCAGGTCTTCCTCGGAAACGGGATCTCTGCTCGCTGTGGGACTGCCTCGGCTAAATCAAAATAAAGAATACCAGGGTTGAGCTGCTTGTCAGTATTCATTAATAGTGGCGGATATTGGATTCTGTGCAGACACATTTCTGCAGACTCTCAGGCATGGAGGATTGCGGAGACTATCGGCTGAACTGGGGAGAATCAATAGCCGGGGTTACAACTTAGACACTGGTAGGCATCATCATTACACAGCGAAGCCCTCTCACCTGCTGTTATCGACCTCCCTCTCAAGTTTACAGCAGCAGCGAGCAACACTTGGCTTGTCTAGTGATGTCATATATGGTTTCGAGCGTGTGAGTGCGCGTGTGTCTGGTTATTGGCAGCAAAGCAAACAGAACCTGTCTGGGTCACGCAGTAATGTGCTGGGACAGGAATAACCCTATCTGTGGTATCCATGTTTTAGTAATCAGTTGTGGTGGTGTATTGCAAAATACAGCACGGTGATAAGTTGGGGCTGCCGTGTCCAGCGCTGCTCGCAGAGTCTCTGTTGTTTCTGTGTTGTGCTGATAAGCAGGCTCAGCTCTGGGTGGCTAAACAATTTCCTGAACATGGTTTACCCCCCCTACCCAAGACCACACCAGTTCGCAAGAGCAATGATTAGCCAGTGAGCTGTGAGGATACAAATAACCTACCACATGGAAGTCTTTACTGACACACATGCAAACAGAAATATGTAGCTTCTTTTTTTTGTGCATTTGTCCTGCATTTATAACGAGATGTCTTATTCACAATATAAACTGATAATGCTATTCTATTCCTAAATCATAAAGTATAACAAGCAATAAACCAAAACAAAAGTGTGAGGAGGTCAGAGGTCATAGTGTTCCGACATTTAAGAATGATTGTGGAAGTGTTATGGAGAAAAAATAAGAGGTACCAGATAAACAACTTTTTCCAACATTTAATACTAAATATACCCACATGTAGAAATGCACATGCATATAGAATATGGCGTGTGTTCACATACCCTGCTCGCTCTCAATGCAGTTATACACTCATCACTTAGTTTCTGATATGAGGCCTGTTAAAGATGTTTCGTGGACGCCGAATCAATTTCATTTAGCTGTAAACTGTGAGTAGGAATTCAAATCAATCCCGCTTCTCATATTACCCAGGAGAGAGTTTTTACAGAGTTTCATACTGGCGGTGTGCAGGCACAGAAGTGAAAACAGTATATAAAAAGGAAGCTCATATCTGCGGTGTGTTTCGCTGATAGGGGGGTGATGGATATAGCCAGTTGGAGGCTGTGAAAATGAACTCAGCCTAAAGAGGATGTGGATCAAAGAGAGGGACAGCGCCAGTGATCATCGTTAGACTTCCTGTGCACCCCGCCACCCCCATCACGCCTTCCTTTACATTACCATTATTAAAAAAGAGAGGACTCATTTAATAAAGTCTATTAATCACACCAGGGGAGTCGGTTCATCGGTTCACCCTCTCGTGAGGGTCTCTACTCAATCAAGTTCGCTGGTAATGTATTCATGGGAGATGTAAGAAAGGACTTGTTTGACAGTGTTCCAAGGAGGAAGAATTTATTAAGTTCCCTTCACCAGTCAGCCAGTCCTGAGGAGTCATGAATACACCCCTGCCCTAACCCCACCCTTGTCCTTTCTGCCGGGGACTGTGAATAAAAAGGGCCTTCATAATGTATGAAGTCAGTACAAATATTGGAAGCCTCCAAAATATGTCCTCTCATTAACAGTGATGAGCGAAAGTCAGAGTATTGGCATTTGTCAGATATGCTCCGAGTGTAAGGGTACTGTTGTACAAGGCCTCCGCTGTGTCGGGTGATGTAGAGACATCACTCTCCTGCAATCCTCTCAAAAGCCGGAGAAAATGTGTCTTATTAGTTCACACGAGCTGGCGAAATTCTGTGCTACACCGCTGACTAATGTACAAAGCTGAGAAAGCGCAGGGCTGATGGTTTACTGGGCCTCTGTTAGTGACGTGTGAGGGGACATCAGGCTGGTAAAATCATGCAGCTGTTGGAAGCAGCTACAAGAGCCGGCCAGGCGTTTCTTTATAAACCCACTCCTCTGTTCATCGCCTCGGTTAATGCTTTATAAGCAGATTGACATGGTGAAGAGATGAGGAAACGACGCAGCCTTTTTCTAAGGTTCTTGTTAAATAAAACATTCCTATAGTATTCTTTATATAAAACAACATACCTCTAATTTTTTCACACTTAATCAAAAAAAAAATATTCACAATTGTCAGCACTCGTTCGATAAGAAAAGTTAGAGCCGTGCACATATTGGGGCTGAAACATGTTTTATAGAAGAGTGTGCATAAAAAGCCATTATTGCCTTTGCTTTGTCCTGAGGAGGAACTGAAAGAAGGCTATGCTTGGCTTCAAAGCTGCATTTCCATAATTGCCCTGTAACTCGGGCCTGTCTGCAGGAGCTGAAGGGGGCTGAGAAAAGCACAATCTTTCAGCTGGGTGAACGGCAAAAGCCCCAACGCCTCTCCCTCTGGCCTGTCGGCCTGTCGCCCCCTTCCCCACTTGTTGCCTTTTGGATTCAGTGACAGAATTCCCCTCTCTAACCTCCATCAACAAAAGGCATGAAATCAGTGCCCTCCCTCTCTCCCGCTCCGGCCCCAGAGAATGTCACTCCTTCAGGGCCCTTTTGTCCTTTGCTCAGCCCGGGGAAACACAAGCCACCCCTCTCTTGCCCGCTCCCTGGCTATTCTTTAACGTGTTGCTGCTGCACTTTCACTCACATCCTCAATAATGAATGTGCCATAAAACATGGAGGAGACACAGAAGTTGCATATCTTCGGCGGTCGTAAAATTGAACCCGCCACCTTCCCCTCTCTCAGCTCTGGAGTGTGACCGCTGTAACAAGCTGCTGTGGAGTGTCGCGGCCTGTAAGCCCCGGCGTGTATGGAGGTATGTGATGCGTGGGACATGTGTTCTCCGGAGCAGAGCCCAGCTCCTCCTGCGGTCAGCGAACACACAGGCCCGGTGCTTGCTAAAGGGCAGCCCCACTCTTGGCCTGGGCAAGCGATGGGAGGAGGGCGCGGTCGACAGTGGCTCTTAAAAGGATTACTCCACCGCACAAAGACAGTGGGCCGCTTCTAAGCCTGACTAGGTCCACAAAGGAGATGACATTTGTCTGTCTCGGTGGCAGGAGGGGGTGTGGCGGCGTGGTCCGGGCTCGGGATAGGAGGAGGAGGAGGTGGCGGTGGTGCCGGGGCTACAATGACAGAAGGGGTGGCCGAGGTGAAAAAACAAGACTGACCCTCTTTATTTGCAGCGGCCTCCTCTTTCACAGGGCACCTCTGGCCCCCTCCGTTGGGCCGCTCTGCTCTGGTGTTTATTTACTCCACGGTTTCTTCCCATTCACACATGCTCCTCTGATGGCTCCATTGGCCAGAGCCTTTCAGCCGCCTGGCACTGCCGTCCACCCTCTCCCAGATCAATGAGCGCCTCGGAAGACAGATTAAATTTCCGTTTAATGATTCCATCTTTCTCAGATTTTCCCCCTTTCTAAATGGCTTTTTAACAGTGCATTACTTTTCCAGCCATGTAGCCGTGCATGTTCTTGTCTTGGAGTGTGAGGTCAGAACGGAACAGCAGCCAACAGCGTTCGGGTCAACAAAAGCAATGTTGTTACATGGGAAATTAAGGACAATTTATTTGCATTGTGTCAAATGCATTGATGTGTCTCTGACTCTTATGCAGAACTATTTCATATTTTTTGCAAGGCGGTACATATTAATCTTTCTTACTATTAACTTTATTATGTAGTAAATCTGAATCTGAAAAAATCATATCAAAATGACTTTGTTGCCACTAAATTTAAGCCTGTAGAGAAAACATGCTCCGAACATTTTTAGATGCAAAGTGTGGAGTAGATGTGTGTGTTTTAGGGCAGTTTCGGTTCCTCAGTGCTACAGTGTGCTCCACCAACTCTGAGCATTTAACACGGCCGGGACCTCAGAAATAAGAAGAGGAGTCAATGTTGATTATTGCTCATTACCCAGGAGAACATCCACTTAACGTGCGAGAGGGAAAGCAGTGACACGCCATGCCCCACTGGAAATGGTCCCTGTGTATAAGCTCGGTGCAAAATGTTAGCTGATGCATTCCATTTGCTCTTTTGTACCAGGGAGGTGGTTGGACACGTATGGCGACATAAGCAGGCATGATTACTTTGTTTCTGCCGAGGCATTTTAATCCCTAATTTCATGGAGCGATCAGAGGGAGAGGCCACGAGCTCTGTAGACACCATCAGTGGCCCTCCAGTAGCATTTCAATTGAATCCTCATGATCAAGAAAAGGGGGGGGGGGGGGTTGTTCTGGGCCCCTGAGGAGCAAACATCCTCTGAACAGTGATGAGCAGAGCCTTATTTATGATAACTTTCAGTACGCCGCAACCTGCTCTTAACATCCCTTTATTTAAACTATATGTATATTTTTTTCAAATTAATTTAAGTTACTATATAAATCTTTATAGCATTTATTTTAATGAAGCACGCCATGGATGTCAAGCATGTCATTGAAATTGGATTATGTGATTTACAATTACATATATTAACGGGCATTTTCCAAACATTTGTAACATTACTATAACATATAGTGACATCTCATTTTCCTTTGATATCGTGTAGATATGCAAACCATCTACATACATTGGTGCAATGCTGGTCATTCAGAGGTACTTCCTTCAAGGAAGTGCTGGACATGAATCTCGAAGAAAAAAAAAAAGAAAGAATAAAAGCTTTTACATCAAGCTGCGGTGCCACCTATGAATATGCATCTCGCGGTTCGAGGGGGCTCTGGAGGGAGATAATTGATTAGACAGGAAGGCAACATGGTGCGAGGAGCTTGCAGAAAGGGCTGCGGAGTGTTTCCCTCGGCTGAGCTGAGGTTTGTTTAAAGACACATCCCCTCAAAACCTAGAGAGGAAACAACGGCTCCAGCCAATCAGCGCTTTTCATCCGCTGCCCCGAATCACACACATTAAACACTATTGTCCTCGATGACCGTGTGAGTCCAGAGGAGGAATGTGTGACAGACTCCGTGTGTCTTTATTCGTCGTTAAATACGAGTGACTCCAGAAAATCCGACTCCTTTAAATTTTAAACGGTGAAAAGAAATAAAATATGAGTTTAATAAATAATGATGAAAACATCACAATATCAACCGAAGACGAGGCCTTTTCGTTGCAGGGAAATCAGTCTGTGGCCAAAAATAATTCATTAGATTTTTTCAAACATTAAAATATATTTTGACAGATTTTTTTTTACTAATGGTTAAAAAAACAAAGATTTGACTCTAATGTCTCTTGTGAGTCTTTTCAGAGGCTGGAGATGTTTTGGAATCACGGTGAAATTTGAATATAATTATTGACAGTATTTTTCCACCACTGATATCATTTTTCTTTTTACTTTTTATTCTTTAATATTTCATTTCATCGCAGCGGATCTAAACACATAAAAGACAGCGAGACGTCTGAATGGGATTTCAAGGGATAGTTTAGAAGTCCTGTATTCTTCAAGTTAAAAGCCTCTTTAAAAAAAAGAAAACCTTCAGTTAGTTGTGAGTGTAAAAAATCCCAATTCTTATGTATTCATTAAATGTGTCCGGTTTGGTTTTATTGTGCTTTTTAAGAAATATAAACGTAATTGTGATGCCAAATAAAATAACTGAAAATACCGTTTTTTTTTAATAAAAAATTCATCTTAAAAAAAAATTGGGCCAAATTTGATAGTATTCACGTCTTTTAAAATAAACAAATATCAAATCTTGCTTTCTGAGAGAGTAAAAATAATTCCATTGATTCGTTCTGACAGATGCACTTGTGTTTGCACATCATAAAGTCACAACTGAGGCTCGAGCACGCGTTGAAAAAGGTAGGATGAAGTGACGGATTTATAAAAACAAAAAAATACTATCGAATTTCATATCGCAAGTGATGGATAAATTAAGAATGGGCTAGAAATAATAAGATAAAATAAAAAGAACACATGTGAGGCGTTTGTGTGTGTGTGTGTGTGCACAGGAACATGGCCGACTGCTAGTGACTGTAGAGGGAGCTCCAACACTAAGTTTACATAAACTCTGCTCAGCGAGGCTCACACACACACACATGCAGATGATCACATCACGGGCGAACAAAATAAATGATGTTATTATTAGTTGTACAGCGGCGATATATTACAATTATAGCAGAGAGCAGGAGGGTGTATGATGCATGCGAGGAGCGGGAAGCTTTACAAATTGTGCACGATGGGATCTGGGAGTTGCGTTTGCAAAAAAAAGCCAAAATCCATCTTTGGGATCAGCTGCACAGAGAAACCGATCATGTAGCACTTATTCACTAGAAAGTGTCGTTATAGAAGCACACAATTTCAGGCGGAAATATAAATGAAAGACTGATTCATTGTAATGCGGCCGCTACACCTCTCTCTATAAGGATAATCCCACAACATGAATATCCAAATGTACGAGGCAACACTGGCTAATTAGCCTTAAGTCCCTCCACCATAAAAGTGTGATAAATCCCTCTCGAATATTTACTTATCACTGCCACGGAGGATGAAGTCTGTGCCTCAGGCTGTCCTCCAACACACACACACACACACACACACACACACTCAAACACACATCATCACACACACTCACACACGCACATCATCATCACACACACACACAACAACCAAGGCAGTGCAATTCAAACTGCAATGCACAATAACAGCCACCATCAAAAGCAGCTGTCAAAATACCCGCGGCCAAAAACCCAACAATTCTTTAAAGTTGCAGCAGTTCATTTATTAGCCAAAAATATAGACTTTCTTGTACAATTTAGTTCACAAGTATGTACATATTTCTTAACTTTATATACAAAAACACATTTGAACATCAAATCCTCACAGAACTTACAAAAAAGAAACAAAAAAGGAAGAACTCACAGACTACAGGTTCATACATTATAACATTAGCAGTTTTACACAGGACATGCTTACAATGTAAGTATACAGAGATGCATTATTCTTATTTTACATTCCATATTGAAATAAAAAAAAATTTAAAAATAGAAGAGGATGGGTTTATGGAGAGGAGAGAGAGAGAGAGCGAGAGAGAGACGAAAGAACCATCGCTGCTGTCTGGTTGGTTCTGAGGCCTGGAATATACAGGGGGGGAAACGAAATTAAAATTAAGGAAAGATCTGGAAAAACACAAATATTAGCCTCATGAGGAGCGAAAACACAAAGTGATATAAAAGTGACAATTGCCTTTTTCAAAAACTCGCCGGTAGTGAATTTGCATTGAACTCATTTGCATGACCAAACAAGTGTAACATGGGCCTTGTCGAAAAAACACAAGCGCACACACAGGGATAAAAAAAACAACAACTTCCAAATAAAAGCTAATGCAGGTAAATATGGCGTTTAAAAAAATTTAAAAAAATTAAATGGGATGTGGCATCAAAAGGAAAATTCCCAAATGTCATTTAATTGACAGCCTCATTATTTTTGAAGTGGGTGTAAAACAGCTTCTCTTATTCTGCATCCAAGGCACTAAGATCTCTCTGAAAGTGTGGCAATGAGAATGAACATGTAGTGAGTGAACTATCAGAGCACATCAGTGAATTTACTGTTGGAAACGAGTTGGTTTAATGGGTTGAGGGCTTTTTTTTTGTGTGTAAACCATTAAATACAAGCACATGGGCTTTAATATCACATGGATGTGACGGTGCCAAATAAAGGGAAGAGAAGGGGTAAAAAAAAAATGAGAACATGTTTTCACCCATTTCCACGTTTTGTTAAATGCTTTCTGATGAGGACACACACTCATACACACACACACACACACACACACACACACACACACACACACACACACACACACACACACACACACACACACAATCTCCCTCTCTCTGTCACACACACACACACTCTGTACTTTGTAAGCTATGACATTGTAACACTGTTCATCTGTGTGGCCTATAGAGAGAAAAAAACAACAACAGAAATCCAACGAACAAGCAAAGGAAGGCAAAAGAAGAGAGGAGGTTGAAAATAATAGAAATGTATGACGGGCAAAAGGTCTAGTGTCTTTGTTTGGTAGTTAGGCCTATTTATACATGCGCGTCTCAGTGTCGGGGACAAGTACCTGTGACTGGAGTCTCTGAACTATGACTCTTGTCCTCCGTGTGCCTGCTGCTGTAGAGGGCCAGGCCCGTGGCGTTGGCCTGGTTCGCCAGGCCCAGGTAGTGGTTCGAGTTCAGTAAAGCCAGCTGGTGCGCCGAGAAGGCCCGGTTCGTCCAGTTGTGCATTTTCCCAACGGGACAAGAGGAGATGAGTCTGTGGGGGGCGATGATGGTCTGGGCAGGGGGGCCCGCGGAGTGGCCGCCGTTCATTTGCGGCGATTTGCGCGGATTGTCCGGCGCCGTGGCCGTTTCTGCCAAGGACCAGATCTTTGGCTTCTGGGCCGGAGCAGGACTGTTCTCTGAGGGCGGCGAGCCCGCGGACACCGGGTTGAGTTTGAGAGGCTCCCCGTTCGCCTGGGACGCTTTGAGGTCCAGAGGCGAGTGGTGGCTGTGGTGGTGGTGGTGGTGGCTGTGGAAGTGCTCCCCACCTCGCTCCACGTCTTTGCCCTCTTTCCCCTGCACAGCCTTTAGAAACCCCGGGTCGGGCCCTTGTAAATCCTCATAGCCGTCCGAAATCTCAGAGTCACTCCTCCCGTCGAGTTTAATGTCTGAATGCAGGTCGTCCTGGTCGTCCAAGTCGTCCTTGCTCTCGATATTCTCCGTGTCGATGTTCTCCAGGTCGATCTCCTCCTCGTCCTCCCTCTTGTCCCCCTCCTCCCCCTCGTGATCGCTGCTGTAAACATTCCCCTCTTCGTCGGTGCGGTTCCGCGGGGCCCACGTCATCTTGTTCTCCTTCTTTAGCCTCCTCCTGGCGTTGGCGAACCAGGTGGACACCTGGGTGAGGGTCATCTTGGTGATGATGGCCAGCATGATCTTCTCGCCCTTGGTGGGGTAGGGGTTCTTGCGGTGCTCGCTGAGCCAGGCCTTCAGGGTGCTGGTGCTCTCCCTGGTGGCGTTCTTGGGTCTGGACGGGTCACCGAACTGGTACTGGCCGTAGGGGTAGAACGCAGGGTGATGGTGGGCGAACCCTGGGTGCTGGACCCCGGGACTGTCCTTCAGCTCATACTGAGCACCCTGCAGAGACAAAGAATCAAAGAGCAGAGGGATTCATTAGACTTTAAATATTGATAACAGCGAGTTTGTCTGGATTTCTGCTCCATGATAAAAAATAATCACAACAACATGACGTAGATTTAGAATAAAACAATAAGGTAATCTACCTGTTAAAGTACAAACTAACAACACGATTGGTGCATTTTTTTGTCACAACTTAAATCCACATAAAAAAACTTCACAACTTCGTGAAATATTGCAACTTTTTAAAAAACCTATCGAAAATCGAACATTTGCCAGACTTGACTTTTACGCACGTACACCTCACGTTCACTACCTGTAAACCTCCCACAGCACATTTCACATTTCAGTGCCACTTTTGCCGTCAGTGCCAGGAAATTACGTGCGACCAATCAGCTAAAAAACACAGCGCGTTAATGCGTTACTTTTTAACCACTTTTTAACTCAAATTCTTCAGAGACAAAGTTCACCACGGCGCTCTGAAAGTTTGCACTCCCAAAAAACACAAAGGTGCCAGCAAACGTCCCGGGGAGGCCCGAGCACTTTATCGGTCCTCTTCTTTTTGACACGAAAACAAATAAAGTTGCGGAGGAGTTAAGAGAGAGAGAGAGAGAGAGAGAAGAAGAAGTGACTCACCAGCTGATTGAAAATAGATATGTCGTTGGAGTAAGGCAGAAACGCTCCGTAGCCCTGCGCTGCCGCGGCGAAAGGAGATCCATACATAGAGGAGAGGACGTTGGAGAGCGCGCCGGACGGACTGAGCTCGGTCCCGGCCCGGGCATTGCTGGCGATCCCCTGGCGCTCCGGCGGGTATATCGGTCGGATGTACTGATATCCCAGCTGAGGGAAAGACATGGCGGTGTGGGAGAGGAGGGGGAAAGCTCTGCTGCGATCTCACAAAGCAAGGGGAATTGCCTCGATATCCACTTTTACAGTGTGAGCATGTGAGCAAAAACAAAAGGTGCGAGCAAAGGGAAGTCTATATTTCCTCGGGAACAGCCAGTGTAAACGATCCGGTGGCGCCCCTGATTTCTCCCTCTTCTGCTGCTGCTCTCCACCCTCACTTCCCTATTGATCTGGATGGACTAAGGTCAGGTCCTTACAGATTGCTTCAGATTATTGGGACTCCCTTGCTCAGATTGACATTTCTAGTCGTTTAGAAGCCCCTCCTATTTCTCAAATCTCACCCCTCTCACACACACACACCGCGCGCACTAACCACCTCTCTCTCTCTCTCTCTCTCTCTCTCTCTCTCTCTCTCTCTCTCTCTCTCTCTCTCTCTCTCTCTCTCTCTCTCTCTCTCTCTCTCTCTCTCTCTCTCTCTCTCTCTCCCTCTCTCGGATAAGTGCGCCGACGACGCGAGCTCTTATTTGAATGGAGTTTTCAAAGCTCATTCTGTGGCTCGCCAATCTATTTCGTTTGTTATTTGTTCGCGTCCGTCCCTTCAACATTTGTGCGTGTGTGTTTTAATTCATACATTTTAAGGCCAGTTGCACAACGTAAACACATTTTCGGAGTCATTGTGTAACTTTCCTTTTTTGTTGTGTTTTTTTTTTTCATCGGCAGCCTCTTTTCATGCCGAAACGCAGAAGGAAGTTTTCTTTGTTGGACTAAATTTGGACACTCGTGTACAAGAGGACATTTGTAAAAATAAAAGATTTAGGTTTAGAACCATTTAACTTAAAATGTTTACTCTTTGTAAAAATGACAAAAATAACAATTAGGAATGAATGTGTTTGTAACTACTGACGGTGGTCGTGCCTTGCTTGTAATGACCCCGGCTCTCTCTCACACACACACACACACACACACACACACACACACACACACACACACACACACACACACACACACACACACACACACGCATACACACACCGTTTTTTTTAATTTATCGCCACATCACTGGTGCTGGCTGCGCTCTTCCTGCAGCCGGGGTGTGTGAGGTGTCAGCGGGCTCCTGGTGGCCGGAGAAGCGCACTCACTTCATTCTTTAATTGGAGACATCACACGGGTCGCATGCAGCCACTTCACATCAAACACTGAGCCGCTGATTGGCGCATTACGCTGTTAATGAAGACTAAGTGTAAAGTTGCGCCATTGATACGTAATACACATTTTAGTGGATTGGGCTGCTGGGGATGTTTATTCTGGGAAACAGCTCTGACTCCATGAGAGCAAGCAGAGAGTAAAAAACGAGTAAATAAATACAAATAATAAATACAAATGACTATTATCAAATTTGATGATGATGATAATAGTGAGGAAGATAATTTCGTGATTTTAAAATAAAGGCGCTTATGACACACTTAAACACCAAACGATCATCTGGTCAGACATGCACCTCAAGAAATCCGTTTGATAATTTTGACGCAACCTGATCTTTCGTGTAAATAATGCGGATTAAAAAAACAAACAAGCGAGTCAGAATTGAATTTCCATGAATCAATATATCAAAGTGTGTATAGTGGTGGGGTGTGTGCGTGTGTGTGTGTGTGTGTGTGTGTGAAGTGTGGAGGGGGGGGGGGGCATAATCGCATTTTCAACCCGACTCTGTCGCAGCATCTGTTTTGTTAATCGTTTTGCAAAAACAACTACAGGGGTTGAATGATTATTCCACGCACTTTATTTGAGTACATGGTATAAGTCTGACTGTATTATTGACAGGGAGATGGAAATCTCATCAAGCCCAGTTTAGTTTTTTTTTGATATAATGCGATCCCCCGGTTTCCAAGAACTCTCAACTTGTATAAACCTTTAATCTTCTTTTTGGAGCAGATAGTTATCATTGTCTGGGAGGGATAATAGCAGCTGTAATTTCTTATATAGAGCTACCCATAAGGATACGCCTTGTTTCTGCAAAACTCTGTCCTGAATCTGTGTGTGTGTGTGTGTGTGTGTGTGTGTGTGTGTGTGTGTGTTCCTCGCCGACATCCTCCCCAACCCGGATTATGGGGTTATTAATTACAGCGGCTTGCTGGTGCCATCCGACCGGAATGGTAATCACTACATAGCAGTCAATAGTGCGCTCACACTTTTTTACGCACACACTGATGCGTGCAGGGACACACACAAACACACGCACACACTCACACTCACACTCACACACATACAACATCGACCTTCCAACTGGGGGGGTCCAGACAGTTGATGTGAAGGGGTGGTTAGAGATAAGTGGATGGTATCTGACATTTAGATACACAGCAGCACCGTCAATGTATAAAAGAACGGAGTGAAGTTTGAGAGGCAAAAAAAAAAAAAAAAACAGGTCCAAACATCACATGGGATAAACAGGGAGGGGGGGGGGGGGGGGTTTAGATGTGGGTCCAGCGGGGTGTCTGGCTTTCAACTCAACTCCGGGTCCTGATGGACACGTGTCTCAAACCCCGGGACCACGTCGCCCGGACGCCCCCCCCCCCTCTCCACCTCCACCGCCCCGTCCACTCCACCCACCCCGAGGACCGTGTCTGATTTATTGCTCTCCAACCAAACGCACCACGCACTAACTTCACACTTTCACACGGACCCGGGAAACTGGCGTGGCCATAAAAGCATTAGGACTCACCCCTCCCCTCATCCTAAAGACTGGGGGTCTCAGTAAACAGTCAACTTACATGTGCCTGACTTCCGTACACACACACACACACATACGCACACCCACCCACACACACACACACACACACACACACACACACACACACACACACACACACACACACACACACACACGCACAGAGAAAAGACCAAAACTGTAGCCATGTACAGATAAATTATTTATTATTTTTACATTATTTATTTTTTAAATTTGCATTAATTAAAATGTTATTATTATTATTATTATTATTATTATTATTATTATTATTATTATTATTATTATTATTATTATTATTATTATTATTATTATTATTATTATCACATCCAGTTAGTTTATTTAATTCTTGTGAGAGAGTGCTTTGAGCGCGCTGGAGCCAATTTAATTTGTAGGTGCTGTAAAAAAAAAAAGAGGGCAATCATACACGAGTGACTTGAGGGCTGTTTTGTCGAGAGCTCTTGGACGGTAATTATGCAGATGACACAATTTCACATTCTCATAAGCAAACATACTCGGCCTATCGCTCAACAGTAGTTTCTTATGCAACCAAGGCGCGGGGCTCCAGCGACACGTCGCAAATGTTGAACCGAGCCTTTGCAAAACAGGCGAGATCAAAAGCTTCAAACGGAGGCAGTTCAAATTACACATTTGGATCTTTTCCATAACGCCCCAGTGACAGCAGGCCGGAAAAAACACTAACACATCTCTTATCAACACATGCAATCGATTTTCAGGGAGATATTGCTGATCAACACTGGTTATTTGATTGATTAGAAAATGTAATTAATAACCCTCGGATGCTTGTCCTGAAATTTCTGCTACCTCTGCGATCTGACATTTCTTGACAAGCTCATGTTTTGGACGCCTAAGCATTTCTTTGGAAGGTGACTGTGCAGCAGCTTGCAGTTTGTTTAGACTCCCCAGACTTTGGCATCTTCAGTTTCAGGAGCAGAAATCGCTGCTGTATTATGATATATATGTTATACAGTGCAGCGGAGGGATTTACAGCTTCTTCAATGTGATCAAGAAAAGCTACTGGTCAGCTGAAGTCAGATATATGAGCCAAAATATATCTGATATATGTCACAACGATGAAATTAAATGACAAAACATACAGGAAAACATCTGTAATTCATTAAAAGTGAGTATTGCTATTATCCTATCTTATTGCAGGGCAATTATTCTTATAGCTGGTGGAAATATATATTGCTGGTGTTAATCAGAAAGGCTCCTCAAAGGGTTTCAACTCAAATCTGTGGGTAACCCAAAAAACTAACTGTGCAACACATTTGAAATCCAAATATGCTCCTTCAAACTCATGTCCCATTAGAGTGAAATAAAGGGCCAATACATCTTACAGTGTTTAAAGAACACTGAAGCTTAATCCAATAAATGAATTAGTTTTCTAAAATTAATTGTTCTTAGTAGCAGAAGCAAGTGTACTTTGGAAATACATTTAAAGTTTAATTTTTTTTACTGTTTGGTAATTTAAATGGTATTATTTTAATTACATTACACCAACCAATCATGCATATTAAACAGATAGCCCAACTGTGATTTGCAGTCGTGGCAAAGTGGAGCATTTTGGACGGGTTGCTCCTGCTCACACCATTTGGAAACAAATTAATAGTCAATGGACTGCAACTTATTAAACTGGGTTATGACAGTGGATCAAAGGGTGAATTTATGCATTACCGTGCAAATGTTTTAACATTAACTTGTTCAGGTCAGGGTGTGGGCCACAAACACTCAGGTTTCTGAGCACATGGACAGAGTGGGAGATCCGTTTTAGATTCAGGCCTTGAACAGAGCTCGGACCAAACAGCCAGCAGCTTATATGTTTACTACAACGAGCTGTTTGCACGGGCACTACTGACTTACATAATGTATTTTTAGGCCTATGTATATGGGATGTTGCCTTTTATATGAGCTACTCAGATTGCAGAGTGCCTATATGCTCCAAAATAGTGTATCATAGGATAAGTGTTTCAGGACCCTAAATATTCATATTTTTAAATGAATGTCTGCACAAATATATGAATATTTTTAAAAGATAGGCTTTGTGTGACAATTGTACAGATTTTTCTTTCCATTATATTATTCCTTTACTATTCCTTAAGGTCTGCAGTTAATACCTTACATCATACATAACAGTACATACTGAGCTACGTATGATAAGCATAGAATAATCCAGGCCTGTGTTAAAGTTATTAAATGTCATTCATGTATCAGCAGACAGTCTGAATAGCTATGATCTGTAAACCACAACATTAAATCCCAACTGATTTCAGCTAGCCGTGGATATTTTATCTTTTTATGTATCATTAATTATTTTGCTACCAGATAACACTTTATTGTGAAGAGTCATGAATCAAACAACTGTATGAAAACACAATGCCCACACTGTAGATGTTTTCTATGCTGTGTGACTGCCCTCTTTGAACGGGAGTTTTTTTCTTCTTCCGTTTGTTTGTTTGTTTCCTCTCTGCCCACTCCCGCTCCCTCCATCTGCTGCAGTTACCCCTGTATCAGTAACACAAGGCATTGATTTTACGGTAAAGTCACTTTGTAAAGGGAATGAGTAACTCTGGGCCCCACTATCACTGTATTACACGGGTATGGCCCACGTAACAAGATGAACATTGATTCAGCATTACGGATGATCGATAATGAAATAAGTAACTTCAGGGCCAAATTAAAATGCAAGCTGGCTTGATGCTGCCAGACTCTGTGAGAGGTGACGGGAGGAGAGAGGGAAGAGGGAGGGAGGGAGGGAGGGAGGGAGAGGGAAAGGGAAAGCCAGGGAGGGAGACGTAGAGAGGAAGATTAAAAGCTGTGTACAGTGAGGATGATGCTGATGATTTTAGTAATGATCATAATGACAGATTGCTAGTGACCTTGGAGTAATTCATCTTTTATTTACAAAAACAGCAGCAGGACCTGATATAATAATTTAATTCAGTTTGCATTTCTACAACACACTCCCTCAAATATATATGATCAGTTTAATGTTATTCCTGCACGGCCATCCTCTATTTATTTACAGCAAAGTTGCAGTCAAGTACTTTATGAAAGGTTTTAACTTAAAATATATAAAAATTCAAACTAATCTTACCCCTAGAAGGACGCGCAGTGAGGCAGTAAAAAAATCCTGTATCTGTCTATATATGCATCATTTGAAACAAGTTTTATTTTAGATTTTAAACCATATTCAATATAAATCTGTGATTTTGCTGGCCTGTTTATTTTCATGGTAGAACTAACAATTGGCATTCAGTGGAAATGTGTCATGATAGGTCTTTTGCGTCGCAGTTAGCCATGGATGAAGTATGAATGATGTCTAATTTGTTCAGTTGTTCCTTGATTCCTTAATATTTTATATTTCTTATGCAGAACATGCACATCCCTACATAAAACGAATACACAGTTTCCCAGAACATCACACTCTGTTAGTCTTCTACTGTCCCAGATTTGCAGTTACTGTCCATTGAGCCAAACCATGATCCATCCATTCACAAAGTGGCACATCCTCAAGGAAACACAAACTATTCACCATGACTGTCCAACAGAAGGCCCATCATGACCCATGATCAGTTTCTCTCTTGAAAGCATAACATGGTTTTGTGTATTATGCAGATGATACAGCCCTCTCTGTGTGTGTGTGTGTGTGTGTTGATCCAGTGGTAGCCACAGATGCCCTCTCATGGCCCCGCGGCTCGACACTGCACCCAGACAAATATCAGTTTCCCAGCACGTTTGGCCTACTGAGCCAGACAAAGCCTCAGTCTCTCCAGCTGTTGCTGCTGCTGGTTGGAGGCTGGAGAACAAGCAGCTGTACCAACATGGGTGAGTGGAGCTTCCTCATCTGCGTGGTGGCCTGGATCTTGCAGGGAGGGGGATGCAGGGTAAACAGTAGGTGTCACAGTGATGCATCCAAGGACGGATTTTGAAACCTGGACGTCCGCCGCTACGATGCCATGGTGCCAATGAATGACTGAAGGTTGGAGAGGACACTGAACCGGTTTTGTTATATGACTTAAATTTGTTTATGTAACCAGTTGGAATCAAGCTGACATTGAACTGCTGCCACCATTTACAAACACTGTGGTAAAAGTTAAGTATTCAAGGTATTACATTACTAAATTTGAAGGTTTTGACCATATTTTTCCAGCATATGAATTATCCATGGTTGTTCTCCACTCCCGGTTTAGTAATTTTCATTTAACATTTTTTTTTATCAGGGTTTTTTTTTCTGTTTTGGCAAAACCATAATAATGTTTCTAATAATAAGGTCCTTCATGCAACACTTAAATACCTTAACAAGCGTCAAAGAGGAAACATTAACCAGACTGTTTAATGAGGAAACAAATGGTCGTGTTTGAGTTAACTGTCTATAAATCCATCTGTATGATGATTTTACCCAAGTGAAAACTTTCAACTCATTTGTCTTGCTTTTATAATTAGCATTCCCTTATTAATTATTTACCGAGCGCAGCAGAATTTGTTCTTTTTAGAATTCAAATAGGATTCAGTCACCGTGGAAGAGCTGCAGTGTTGTGACAGATTTTTTTCAAAAACACAGCAACTCTCTGTGGCAAAGTTAAGCAATTATTGCAAAAAAGAGAGAACTGTTGGGATGGAGTTGGAAAGTGCGGAAAAAAAGAAAAAAAAACTTCCCAGGAACAGGATTTTGTGACGAAGGAGCAGCATTAACAATGAAATCATGAGGAAAACACCTCGTGCCTTGTCACTGGCATCTCTGTCACCTTGTATTTCATTATCTAACACTCGTATTTGCATTAGTGGCATCAGCAGCGATGAGAGCAGATCCTGGGACGGTATGTCATGGAGGCCGATGGGTGTGGACCTTGTTTTTACAATCAGCCCTTTTGAGTGTCTCAGCATGCCAGAGGACTGAGGTCACGGGAGACGACAAAAAATGTATCCTTAGCAGAGCAGCTTTGATAAAGATTCATCCACCTAGAGCTTGCACCTATTAATGGAGATAGTGCCAGGCAGTCAGTGACTCAGTGACACATATGAGTACATTTATGTGTCTTGTGTGTGTGTGTGTGTGTGTGTGTGTGTGTGTGTGTGTGTGTGTGTGTGTGTGTGTGTGTGTGTGTTGTGTGTGTGTGTAGTGTGTGTGTGTGTGTGTACATCCACATACAGGTGAAATCTTAGCACTCAAAAACCCACTGTGTTATTATCCGCCCACTATACTTAAAACAGCAGCTAATAGGCCCAGGGGAAACTGGCCCTTAATGGCTCAGAAGATGACAGTGACAAACTGCCACGCTGACCATGCACAATGCGTACATGTTACCAGTGTAAACAAAAGGCAAGCTCTATCTGTTTAATCAAAAACACAGAAACAAAGCCTCGGAAACACTTCTGCAGATCTGGCATCTCAGCAGTTTTTCCGGTGGCAGTTGGGCTGCACTGCTTTCTTTACGTTTGCACCCGACAGTGACTGTCTCGTGTTTTTGGGAAGCTGTGGTGACAGGTGAAAATGAGCAATGTAGACTATTTTTTATATTCTGTAGAGTTTCTCTTCTACTTTTGTGTGGGGGTAGATGTCTATCGATTGTTGCACTTTTTTGCCCCTTTAACCCGCTCGACCCTGAGTAGGGTAGCATCTATCCTATGGCTCCAATATTAACATGACTATTCATGGTTCCAAAACCAAGGGGCTTCAAACCAAATCTGGATTTTCACCAAATCTGCTGTTTATATTCCATTTGTGCATTTTGGACACCCCCTTTACTTTTAGACACAGTGCTATATCACTTTTAATTTGGGATTTTTTTCTGTGTGTCATGAAAAGGCTTGAAAGCAGATTCTTGTTTGCAATAGAACAAACATCTTTGATATGAATGGTGTCCTAAACTTTTCTCTTGCTCCCTCCTCAGTATAATCTTAGTATTTGTTTGGATCCACCACTGGTCTGAAAGCTATAAATGTCAATTCACTGTTCATCCAGTGCAACAGTTTCATATTTCAAGGTATATGAACTCTATATCCCCAGGATAGGTGGACAAACAAGACAAACAATCCTGAACAAACATGTCTTTTAGGCTTGTTTGGGTTTTGAATGAGTGCAAGCACCTCCATGCACAGCTACACCCATGCTCCTGCGCACATGTGTGTAGGTGTGTGCATGTAAGTGTGTGCGTCTGAGCCTGTCTGTTGTACAACAAGCACTGGAGCACGACTGGACCCAGCTGTCAGGTCACCGCTGTCACAACCAATAATGATTACCCTCTCCCTGCTCCTCCATTTCTGCTTCATAACCACTAACGCAGGGGGAGATCCGCCCCTTTTAGGAGAACAATGCATCCATGAGTGGGCCTCATCATTGCCCACGCCCACTCTTATCAGCCCTCTGAGGAACTGCCAGACCTCATCTCTCTGTGTG